>NC_064643.1:16416666-19205000 GCF_023864345.2 Schistocerca serialis cubense | reverse complement strand
AGCTATAAACAGGTACGTGGAGAAAGGTCTACGAACTACGCAATAGGGAAATTGAGGCCCAGAACTAAAAATTAAATGGCCTTCACCATATTGCTACAACTGATAAAAAGTAAAACACGGTCGACAGCCCACGCATTGTTCACTAAAACGGCCAATAACTCAGGTGGCAAACCCAAACGGGAATGTAAACGGTAAAAAAAAAGGGCATCCCCTCAGGAAACGGCAGACAGTTAAAAGTTGGGTGCAATGTGCACAAAGTAGTGGGGGAGCACCACTTAACAAATGGTGATGGCTAAAAAGGCAGTGCCCAATATGCAACCTAGTTAAAATGACCTCCTTGCCGCAGGAGGACTGAGAGGAGGTTGTCCAAGCCACTGGGAGAGGCTTAATAACCAAGAGCTTATTCCTATGAATGGAGGACCAGTGGCGATGCCAAAGTGACACCACCTCCTGACAGAAAGCTACAAGAGATCATCAGAGGGAATGCAAGAATTATTGGGCTGAAGTACGAGGAATGCAGCTTTGGCAGCAGTGTCAGCAACCTCTTGGACCGATATGACCTGGAACCCACATAAACATCACAGTGGCTCCATAAAAAGTGAGCAAGTGGAAGCTTTCCTGGAACCGGTTCATTAAGGGATGGACAGTCTACAGTGCACAGAGGCTTTGAAGGGTGCTGAGAGAGTCTGAGCAGTGACACAGTGAAAAGAGTATGTCAGCAGATGTACTCGATGATCTGATACAGGGTGAAGAGCTCTGCTGTAAATACTGAGCAATGTGCCAGAAGTCAGTACCAAAAAATGTTGGTTGACGTTGAAGGCACACCCGACCCCACGGTCAGTCAAAGAGCCATCAGTGTACACAAATATACTATTGCAAAATTCCATGCATAGGTCGTGAAACTGAAGGCAATAGACCTAGCCTGGTGCAGTGTCTTTAGAAAGTGAATGAAGGTCAAGGTGAAGATGGACTGCCGCACGAAGCCAAGATGGTGAAGGGTTCACACCCATCGAAAAAGCTGCAGGGAGCATGAAGTGGGAGGACCAAGATAGTTTTGTATAAAGCAGGAGCCTCAGGAATTTTGTAGTTTCAATGAATGGAGGAGCAACAGGCCCAAGATGTAGAAATGGTGGGAGAAACCAGCTGTGCTGCCAGAAATTCATACAAATGTTTTTGTCAGTAGAAAAATGAAAGCCACTGTCGATGCTCCGTGAGTAAAGATGATCGAGACATTGCTGAAGACACCACTCAATGAGACAGGTTCATGGAGAGCAGCAGTAGATAGCAAAATTATCAACAAAAAGAGAGCCGGAGATGCCCAGCAGGAGACAGGCCATTGTAGTGTTAATGGCGACAGCAAAGACGACGACACTCAGGACAGAACCATGAGGTACACCATTTTCCTTGATAAAGGTGTCTGAGGAGGCAGACCCCATACGTACTTCGAAAACTCGTCTTTTAAAAGTTCCTCAAGGAGATGGGGCAGTTGGTCCCATGTGTAGAGAGTACAAACGATACTAGTCCTCCAACAAATGTCGTAGGCTTTCTCCAAATTGAAAAACACAGCCAGTCTGGGATTTCCACAGAAAACCATTCATGCCGTGGGTAAACAAATTGGGTGATAGCCAGAAGGAAGTTGTTTGTCCTTACTGGGCTTAGGTGTGGGTATGACAGTTGCTTCACGACAGTGGCTGGAAAACATGCCCTCTGCCCAGGTCCGGTTGTACGTATTAAGCAAAAAGTGCTTGCCCACAAGAGAAAGGTGCTGCAACATTTGAAAGTTAACAGTGTCTGGTCCAGGGCGGAGGATTGAGATGAAGTGAGAGCGTGATCTAGCTTCCTCATAGTAAAGGCAGCACAGTAACACTCACGATTCTGAGAAGAGAAGGGTATTGCCCGAGTCTTCTCTGCTCATTTCCAATAGAGGTAGGCGGGACGATAGTGGGAGGAGCTCAAAATTTCTGCAAAATGGCGACCCAAGGTGTTGGAGATAGCAATAGGGTACACGATGATATTGTCTGCTACTGTCAGGCCGAAAATTGGGGAATGGATCTTGTTTCCAGAGAACCGTCGGAGGTTGGTGCACACGATGGTAGAAGGGGGGTGAAACTGTTAAAAGAACTAGTGAATGAAGTTCAGCTACCTTTTTGGTTATCCCGAAGAATGCGAATTGCAGCGCTGCAGGCTTCAGTCCACCAAAGGACTGGGACACAGCATGGTAAAGAGGAAGTGTGAGGAATGGAATGCTCTGCGATGGTAAGGATAATGTTTGTAAGAAATTCCACCTGGTCATGACAACTGCGGAAATCGTGTTCGTTGAAGGTCGCCAGGGAGGAGTAAAGTCTCCAGTCAGCCTTAGTGAGCTGCCATTTCGATGTGCACGGAGGTGGGGTAGGAGTCAGCAAATGGATAGCACACAGGAAATGGTCGCTCGAGTAGGTGTCAGAAAGAACGGACCGTTCAAGATGATGTGCAGGACGGGCAGTGAAGAAGGAAAGGTCCAAATGGGAATAGGTGTGTGACGAGTCTGAAAGCAACATGGGTGCTTCTGTGTTAAAGAAGAAAAGGTTAAGTTGATTAAGAATGGCAGTGAAGAGGGCACCTCTCGGATAGGTTCTGGAAGAGCCCCAAATGGGATGGTGTGCATTAAAGTCCCCAAGCAGCAGAAATCGGCAAGGAAGCTGTCCAATAAGCTGGAGGAAATCGAACCTGGTGACATCGAATGACAGTGGGATGTAAATGGTAGAAAGGGAAAAGCTCAAGTGAGGAAGGAAAAGACAAACTGCAACAGCTTGATGACTGGTAGTCAGGGAGATGGATGGGTTGACTATGAATGTCATCCCATATGAGCAGCATGACTTCCCCATGAGACAGAATGCCAACCTCGAACAGAAGGTCAAAACAGACCAGGAAGAAATGCGAAAGCTCAAAGCAGTCGTGAGGATGCAATTTTGTTTCCTGAAGGCAGAGTACAAGTAGAAGCTGCGATTCTAAAAGCAGTTATAAATCCTCTTTGTTGGATCAAAGGCTGCAAAAGTTGCATTGGAGGACAGTCACGATGAGGACAATACAAAGGGGTGTCACCTCGGCAGCTGCCGAGTGCCAGTCTGCAAAAATTCGCTGCTACAGGGCACAGAGGCAAGAGGATCCTGCTCCATGAGGTCCTGCAGAAGTGTCGGCTTTCTTCTGCTGTCGACAAGGGGAATCCAGGGCATGTTGTCTGTAGTTCAACAATGTCTAGATGACCAATACTGCAGTTCGATTGCATCTGCATTATTACTTTGTGCCAAGAAGGGCTCTCTGCAAGGGTAGTGTCCAGGCATCGTGGAGTGAACCGTGGCAATGTTGTTCAGACATGGAGGAGATACAGAGAGATAGGAACTGTCGGTGACATACCTTGCTCAGGCCACCCGAGGGCTACTACTGCAGGGGGTGACTGCTACCAACGGCAGACTTCAACTCAGTTTATTGATGGAAATCCAGCTCTTGCCGAAATTAGCTCTCTCTCTCTCTCTCTCTCTCTCTCTCTCTCTCTCTCTCTCTCTCTCTCTGACACACACACACACACACACACACACACACACACACACACACACACACACACACACTCTTCCTTCTAGCTACCACTCCATCTCTCTTACCAGTGTGTTCGCAAGGTGATGGGACATACGATTCATGCCCGGATGATATGGTGGCTCGAGTCTCACAATTTTTGATGAATGCACAGTGTGGCTTTCAACACGGCATTCTGCAGTTGACCGTCTCATTATTTTGCCCACCCATGTCATGAATGGTTTTCTGCAGAAATCCCAGACTGTCGCCGTGTTTTTCGATTTGGAGAAGGCCTATGACACCTGCTAGAGAGCTAGTACCCTCCATACTCTTCACATGTGGGGCTTCCGTGGCCACCTACCCTGTTTCCTTCAGACATTTTTAAAAGACCGAGTTTTCGAGGTGCATGAAGGGTCTGCCTTGTCGGACACCTTTATCCAGGAAAATGGTGTGTCTCAGGGTTCCATTCTGAGTGTCATTCTCTTTGCTATCACCATAAACCCTATAATGGCCTGTCTCCCACTGGGCATCTCCAGCTCCCTTTTTTTTAACGATTTTGCCTTCTATTGCAGTTCTCTATGAACCTGTCTCACTTAGTGGCATCTTCAGCAATGTCTTTATTGTCTTTACTCCTGGAGCATCGACAATGGCTTTCACTTTTCCACTGACAAAACTGTCTGTATGAATCCCACGAATGCTGAATGCAAATTTGTATGTCCGTCTGGTTATTTGACCTGTTGTGCTGCCATTCACAAACAGCATTACAGGAGGTGTTTTCCTACAGGATAACACTTGCTCACATACTGCTGTTGTAAGCCAACTTGCTATAGTGTGTCAACATATTGCCTTGGCTTCCTTGATAACCAGCTCTACCTCCAATCGAGCACATATTGGACATTATCTGATGACAGCTTCAACGCATCCACAAACATCATTAACTGTCCTTATATTGGCCAACCAAGTGCAACAGGCATGGAACTCCATCCCATAAACTGACACATGACACGTGTACATCAGCGTACCAGCATTTACTTTTACATTTGCTGTGGCTTATCTCACACTTACATTGATCTCTGATCCTGCAACATTAATCACTTTACATACGTTGTCTCAACAAATATATTCCTGGTATTTCATTACTCTACATTAATTATTTTTTGGTGTTGCAAATTTTTCCATCAGTGTACCTGGCCTTGCTTTAACCATCCCTGGTGCAATGCAGAATTCTCTTCCCAGTAGCGAGAAAATGCCATTATTCCAATTTTGAAATCAGATAAATTGCTTCTTCAAACGGACAGCTGTCGTCCAGACTGTTTACTCAGTGTCCTGCAAGTTACTTGAACACATGGTTAGTCGAAGGCTGTATTGTGTCCTTGAATCCCCGGATCTTTTGGCTTCGATCCAGGGTGCTTTTCGCCAAGGGCGCTCTACTGAAGATAATTTAGTCCACTTGAAGTGTGCTATCTGAACAGCTTTTGCTCAGCATCAGTTCCTTGTTGCAGTTTTCATTGATCTGCGTATATATCCTATGATACCACATGGTGCCATAACGTCCTTGCCACCTTAAAGGAGTGGTGCCTCCATGGCCCACTCCTGATTTTTATCCAGAACTTTCTTCCATGTCTCAGTTTTTGGGTACAGGTTGGTGCCTCCTGTAGCATCCCCACCTGCAGGAGAAGGGGCTTGCACAAGGTTCTGTTTTGAGTGTCGCTCTCCTTTTTGTGGCTAGCAATGATCTGGCGGCAGCTGCATGACATATGGTGTCCCCATCCTTTCTGTTCGTCCGCGACGGCTATTGCTGGAGGCAGAATGCAGGGAGCAATACACCAAGCACAATCCTGGGCTTTCACTCATAGCATTCATTTTTTGGCTGCCATGACTTACGTTATGCATTTCTGTCATTGTGTTTTTTAGGACCGGTCTTTGATGCCTAGTTGACATGGCTTCCCCGTCTTTGTCAACTAAAGCAGACATGTAGGTCGCACCTGAATGCTCTTCTATGCCTCAGCGACACCGACCGCGGTGTGGTCCACTCTAGTTTGGTATGGCTGTATGCAGCATTGGTGCAGTCACACCTAGATTACAGGAATCTCTCATATGACTTTTTATCAGCTACAACATTACGCCTGGATTCGATACACTATTGTGGGGTAAGACTGGTAACAGGTGCCTTTGGACTAGGCAGCAGTTCCACTATTGTGGGTTCTGCACCATCAAAAATTGATGGCAGCTGCTCGCCCATAGTACCCTAACTGTCATCTCCTCTTTCCAGATACGAGATTTACCTCCGAAAACGGCAACACAGGTCTGGGGTTACGATCACCAAGTTTGAGCCTTGGTCCAGCACACAGTTTTAATCTGCCAGGAAGTTTCATATCAGTGCACGCTATGCTGCAGAGTGAAAGTCTCATTCTAGAAAACTCTTTAAGTGTAATTCTCTTTACATATTGGCTATTTTCTTCTTATATGGGGGACATGGTCTCATCTGAGAAGTGAAAGCAAGCCTGTAAAAGAAAGGGGGGTGGGGGCAGTTCTCAATTCTTGAGCAGTGACCCTCTTTTTTTTTTTTTTTAAAAAAAAAAAAAAAAAGAAAGATCCTTTGTAATTTGGGTGAGTTTATGTTCAATCCTTGCACCCAATTTACTCTTTCATCTACCTACTTTTTTTCTCGTCTAGCAGAACGATATTTATGACCGTTGCTTAATACCTGTTTGTATCACTTACACTGCTGGTATTTATGAATTCTTTAGCATTTGACTCCGGAAAGACCATTTTTCTTTGTAGTGAGGTCTTGCCAACAGCAAATTTTCTGGATGGAAAGTTGCCAATCTGCTCATATACTTTAAAATTTAAAAGTAAATCTAGCAATGCTAGAATGTATACAAAATACTGATATACCCATTAACAAGTTGTTGTTTAAAGATTCGCGACTTTTAAAACTTACGTAGATTATCTTTTTCATGATAGAACTTTACATAAGAAGTTATTAAGAACATTGTGAATATCACATGATGAACAATTGAATGACTAAAGCAGTGTTATCAACCCTCATTCATTGACACATGTAATAAATTCATCGAGGCAGTGAAGTCCAGAGCGGTTGTAAAAATTTCTGAAATTAAAAGTATATATTACCTAATGAAGGTAGTATTTTGGGGTGAAAGAGCACAATAATTATTATTTTTGGAATGTAATAATTCACTATGGCTTCATTTTAATTCTAATAAGTTTCACACTGTAATGAAACATTGTCTAAATGCCTCTCTCTCTCTCTCTCTCTCTCTCATTTGTTATAACTTACCGCTGTTATTTTGTATTTGTATTGCAGTCATTACATTAAAATTGGCTATATTGATTCTGCAATTTATACTATTATGTTATTGCTAAGAATTGATTTAAAGAATAAACGTATATATTTATTTGTAAGATTTTGTAAATTTATACCACTGGAACTCTTTCAAAATATTTGATTGCGTAATACTGCCAATAAATACAATGACTTTCTTTCTTCTGTTTATGATTGTAATAGATGTTGGACACTTTGATTCCAAGTATGTTATACAGAAACGCAGTGATTTTTTACAAAAGGCAAAACTATGTGTTCGAAGAATTGTGGAGAGGAGGGTACGTGATGTATTTTAAGTAGGTTATAAAGAGTAACTATAACAACAAAAACAATAAATTATTGATAAAATTATTTAATTGAATAGATAAAAAATCTACTCACCAAGTGGCAGCAGAACATACACATAATAGACTGTTGTTATTGGCAAGCTTTCGGAGCCAGTGGCTCCTCCAGACAGAAGCATTGAAGGGGAAGAAAGAAGGGTAAAGGAAAAGGCCTGGAGAGTTCCAGCAAAAGGTGTAGATTTTGGGAAAGTCACCCAGAACTGCGGATCAGGCGAAAAATAGAAACGACACATGTCATATACCAGCTATTATGTAAACACTGTTCAGCTTTCTACATCTGCATGACTACCACCAAATTATCAGTTATGATAAATGGGCATAGGCATAGTGTATATACTGGAAACTCACAATATCCTGTTGCAGAGCATGCTCTACAACATAGCATACGTGACCCCGACACTTGTTTCACCACACATGCCACCTGGATTCTTCCGCCAGACACCAGTTTCTCTGAACTCCGCAGGTGGGAACTAGCACTACGTGTCCTTGGTTCTCACCACCCACCTCGCCTTAATTTACGTTAATTTCTCCTGTCTCAGCTTTTCTTCACTGTAATTACTCTTTGCCTCACTCTGTTTTAGCTTTCTACATCTTTCATTGTCTTTCCCATCTATTTTCACTACCCCCTCCCGCAGCTGTTGTATACAATACGCTTAGCTTCTCACTCTTATTAACTCATGTACAGTTTTAGTAGTAATCTCTGTCTTGCATATTACCCTGTCTTCCACCTTTAAGCTCTCAGGTTTCCGAATCTTGCCCGATGCAGTCCCCAACAATTAGTCTTTCCTTCTCATCCTGTACGGTAAGTCATCCATGACCCACGGTTCTGGGTAACTTTCCCAAAATCTACCCCTTTTCTTAGACCTCTCCAAGTCCTTTTCCTTCACCTTTCTTGCTTCCCCTGCAACCCTTCAGCCTGAAGAAGGAGTCACTGGCTCCAAACGCTTGCCTATCACAACAGTCTTTTATGTGTGTGCTCTGCCACTGCTTGGTGAGTAGATTTTTTATCTATCCAATTAAATAATTTTATAAAGAATATCTGTGTGTGATGTTTTTATTGGTATACAACTTGTTATAAACAAAACGTATTTCTACCCCACAATATGACTGGGCCACCATGAAAGCAGCCACATCATTGTCAAATTCACTGAAACTACTGCATAGCAGTTTACTTGGGTATGGCTGCTGTTTTGGTCTTCAGTTTGGTTTAAGCACTGCGTCAATACCTTCTCTTCATAGCACTCGGAGGTCGCGATCTGCAACTGTTTTTACAAATGGCAAGAGAACTTTACCTCTAGTTGCTTGCTTTTCAGTGAAAGATGCAAATATTTTAGAATGTAGTGCCTTATGTATATCTGTTAGAATAGCCACAAACTGTTTGTTGTAGCAATTTTTATGCATCTGGTACAGTGTACTATCACAAGATACCAGGTACATCTACAGATGGTAATATATATTCCCAAAAGCTTTGTAAAACCACTAAGTGATTGGCAAGTATGCTTCCCAAGATTCACAAAAGACATAATTGAGTAATACCGTATTTACTCGAATCTAAGCTGCACTTTTTTCCGGTTTTTGTAATCCAAAACACCGCCTGCGGCTTACAATCAAGTGCAAAGTAAGCGGCAGTTCTGAAAAATGTTGGTAGGTGCTGCCACAACTAAGTTCTGCCATTGAATATATGTAGCACTACACAGGCATGCTTTGCAGGCACAAAGATAAATACTGGCGCCAAAACCTCTGCGTCAGTAAACAAATGAAAAGAAAACGGGGGTGGGGGGTGGAAGATGAGCTTTTTTCTCTGCCCCAAGTTTCGACCACTGCATTTTCATACTTTATCCAACGAAGTAAATACAAATTCCGTATTCTTCATCTCCGAATGTTGCAGCCTTTCAATGTACTACGAAAATCCAACTGGAAGAGTGTTTGGGATGTTTGTCAATATGGCCAAGTCTACGTGATGAATTTTTGTCCTACCTGTGACAAGAGATGGTAGTTAATAGCAACTTTTATGAATTGTGAATCACATGCAGTATTCTCTTCACCATAAGAATAATACGAATGTAAACATTTTGCCATGTATTCCTACGTGTTTCCTGATATCTGATTTAAATCCTGTCTTCCTAATAAACTACGAAACTAGAGTGAGACAACAGCAAACACGGAAGAATATATATACCATGTCATGTTTATATTCGTATTATTCCTATGCTGAATAGTGATACAGTCAGAAATGAAGCACAGCAACTGACTAGATTTTTAAACCTAAGATGGCTCTAATTTCTGTGCAGAATGTAATGCACTAAAGAGGCGTCTGCAAAAATTTTCAAACGGAGAAAATTTTTCGCTGAACTTTCGTTTGGAACATCTATCATATGCAGTCTATTATATGGTTCTTGTTGATCATTATCAAAGAAAGCGGCAGTGTAAGTAACAACAAATAGTGGTCTCTTGCCATTGTTTCACTGATGAAACGATTCCTCTCTCTTTTTTTTTTTAAATTGTAAGCGGTGGTAGCGTGCGCAAAAGCAAGCCATCCCGTGAGCGGCGACAGGCCGTAAACACGCATAATCAGAATGTGACAAACAATGCATGGCACAGTACGATAATGCATTTTGAGCTTAGAGTGACGGAAACACCTATAACAAAGAGAACGGCACTTATCAGATCAAAGAAAAGTAAGCAATCAATTCCAACCAGACGAAGCATGTGAGAAAGGCTCTCTAGTATAAATACGGACGGAGAGCCTGACGCATAGCAATGACTACGTGGTAAAGCTTAACTGCTAAGTTTACCACATGCACCAAACTACTGTAGCTGTATCGTCATTCATTCGACCTAAATTGTCTCATATTACAATGGACCAACTTTGTTTCGGTTTGGAGATGTGGTCTAAAACGTTTCTCCCCCTTGAATTTCGAGTCACAAATTTCAAGTGCGGCTTAGATTCAAGAAAATTTTTTTTCCCTTGATTTCGAGTCTCATTTATCAGGTGCGGCTTAGATTCGAGTGCAGCTTAGATTCGGGTAAATACAGTAAGTGTACTTCCCAAACCATTTTGAGAAACTATTTTGATGGAAAGCATATTTTCCAAGAGCGATTAAAACACTGCTATTTGGTGGGCTGTATACTCCTCACAGCCCTGAAAGCTATATTTCATAACAAAAAGGAAGTAAACTGGTGCAGCGGACTATCACTGGATGCCAGGAGCATGCAGAAGTGGTTCAATGTATTCCCATAAATGCAGTAAAGAAACACAGCTACTGCTAAGTATATCTCTTATGACCAGTAAAAGCCTTAAGTGCCTCTTTGCAGCAGGTCGACAGACTGTACAGCCCACGTGAGTCACACTGTCCCATTAACGAATGGAGACACAGTGCACTCTGCTAAAGTAAATGAGAGTGCAGGTTTGCTTTCACCTACATTACACAGTCAGTTGTACTTAGTGATTTCTGGTAGACAAAAGAATATTGAGAAAGGAGAAATGAAGGAAGATAAGTGTTTAATGTCCCATAAACATTGAGGTCTTTAGTGTCTGAGCACAAACTCTGATTGTTTCAAGGATGGGAAGGCTATTTATAGTGCCCTTTCAGAGAAACCATCTTGGCATTTGCCTATACTGATTTAGAGAAAGCTCAGAAAACCCAAGTCTGGGTGGACTAGATGGAGCTGTAGAGAGCAAAAACTGTAGAGGAAAACAGAGATTGGAATACATCCAGCAGATAATTGAGGCTGTAGGTTGAAAGGGCTACTCTGAGATGAACAGGTTGCCTCAGGAGAGTAATGCATGGACTTTAACTGTTAGTCGCCCTGAATGTGAGTCCAGTGAGCTCACCACTGTGCCACCTCGCTTGATATATTGTGAGAGAAGTTCCTGATTTAACCATTTCACAGTATGTGGGAAGTGTACTTACCATCAACTGTATTTCTTTACTGTATTCCTGAGAACACATCATACGAGCTCTGTATGCACCTGGCACCTGATGTTAGTTTGCTGCACCAGCTGAACTTTCTGTCTGTTATGAAATGTAGCTTTTAATTGTCATTAAATGTCACTTGTTCCTTTCAGAAGCAGTTGCAACTATATGTGCCACCAAATAATGTTGTTTTGAAGGCCACTGGCAAGTATGCTTACTACCAAAGTAATTTTTCCATGATACAAGGGGAATATACTTACCACAAAATTAATTTCTTTTTTTGGACTGCAGAAAGGATATTTACCACCAACTGACCATACTTACCACTAATTTAGTTGTTTTACTATGCTCTTGGGAAAATGTTTTACCTCCTCTGGATGTGGTTCACTTTTTGTGATAATATGCTAAACAACTGGTGTCTGTTTGTCATGACATCAGTGCTGTTGTCACTTGTTACAACAGAACACATTGTTTCATTCTGCAATATATGCTATTGTGACTTGTCTCAGCTCGTTTCTTTATGTAGTGTTAAATGAAGTTTCTAGGATTGTAAAATAGATAGTCAAATAAAAACAGAAAATTCCTTTTTTTCACATCTAGTAGTAACTCATAACAGCTTACTAAAGACAGTGGGAAGTATACTTACCACTATAGCTTTTTGCTCCTAAACCACAAAAATAAAATAATCAAAAATTAAATGTAGTTGACACTTCTAAAATGATACCAAAACAATTAACTTTACAGGGCTGCTACAAAAAATGTGCCCACAAATGGGTTAAAAACAAAGTATACAAGCTGTGGGGGCAGTGTGAAACTTTTTTAAGCACTGTATTTGAAAAATATTATTCATTTTGTTCCACTTCTAGAATGTTAGGTTTTGTGGATTTTTGCCTGTACATTAATGGGTGTGGATGCGTTCAGTGGAGGTAAGTGTGTCGTGTATGATTTTTCTCAGTAAATATGTCCTACTGACGTTGCAGTATATCTCCAATGTTCTGGATGCATCAAATGAAGTTTAAAAGACAGCTAACTGCTGCTGCTGGTATGCCTCTTCATGTAAATGTCAGAGTTACTATTATTATTCAATACAGAAAGGAAGATTACCAGCTTAGCAATTTGCTGAAAATGAGTTCATTAAAGGGAATATTACAATTAACATCCTGTTAACGACAAATTAATTAGAGATGCGAAGCAGCCCCAGATTGGGGAAGGAAATTGGACGGATAGCTGACTCCATAAAAATTAATACATTTCATACTGTGCTCGAGCACAGGCAATAAAAAACATTGAGCAAACATGATGTGTGTACTTGTTGCCTCAGGGTCTCCTGCGAAACTGAGGTGCTTGAGTAAGCTACATCACACTGCTTTGTTGTGTGCTTGTTGTCAAGCCAGTTTATGAAGTCCACATCCCTCTTCATTTTTATATGACTTTGTTTTGAATGCACTGTACAAGAATACTGAATACCTTGAAAATTATCGAGTTCAGCCATTCATTCACATGTAATATTCCAACAGCTCCAACACCGATGAGAGCCTTCAGGGGCGTAAAACGAGTAAGTGAGAAGTGCCACTGAACTACTAACAACCATTTTCATCTACTACTAATCTGCTCACATTAATCATTATTCAAGGGGATCAGTTCTACATCATTTTATTTTTATAAACATACAGAGAAGCAACTACTTAAAAAAAGCCAATGCTCTGCTACTTAAACTGCTCTGCCACTATTTTGATTTAATACTTCATGCTAAATGGGCATTTAATTTTACACAGGACACTGTCATCTAAACTTATTCTGATAAATTCATATACTTCCTTCCTGTGCAATGCCCTTTATGCTGTCAACGCCACGTTGGGACCGGTACAGTAGTTTCTGTTCCGTGGAGAACCAACCGTACCTGCACATAGGCTATTATTATGATGGAATCACCACTTCAAAACGCATTCCAAAGCTGCTGCCAGCTTCCCTCTGTGGAGTAAACCATCTACCATTCCTGTCTGCTCCTAGAGAATATGTTGCATGGCTAAATATGGTTTCTGTTAGAAAGTGTTTGTGCGTTGTGTATCTGAGGTGGGACAGGTAGGTAAATTCACATATCCAGGTAAATTATTGGTGGACTGGCTAATAAAACATTTTTTGCTTTAATTTTGAATATTTGGGGATTTCCAGATTGCTCCTAATGTTGGCTGGCAGATGTTAAAAGGGTGCTGCACCTGAATATAAAACAGTTTTCTTAACCCTAAGCTTCAATGCATATTCTCTATGGAAATTATTTTTATTGTGATTGTTATGGTTGCAAGCTTTGCAATTAATGCTAAATTCTCTCTTGTCCATTTGAGCAGCTCAGAGGTTAGCATATCTTGCTGCTATGTGGAGGACACAGGACCAATTCGTGGTAATGCCTTTTTTTTAAAGGGCGAAGCTACTCCACACCCACACTGACATAGTGACCATCACCAAAGTTCTACCATCACCTCCGTTTGCTTCGTTACAATTGAGAAGTGCACAGGATGTGGGGTCATGATGTTGTCCGTAGGATTACCCACTAATACAGGCACTTTGAGGCGATAGAAGTGGTCGAGAAGTGAGCAGAAGGTAGCAGTTTTAAGGGCAGAGGGAGAAAAGTGCCGAGGCAAGCACCAAAACTTCTGCAATAGTCTGGACAGATAGTAAGAGCAGTAGCAGTTTCTTTCTGTCTGCAAGGGTGAGGTTGTCGTTAGTTTTGGGTATCGTGCGATGCTCGATACCATTGTCGCAGCTTAAAACACTCTTTACGAGTGTCAGTCCTATTGAGGAGGGGTACTCCTGGGCTGTGCTCCTGAGTGTCTCCTGGGCCACCTGCAGCATCTGTACTTGTAACATGCCAAGGTCGTTATACGAGTGGTCAATTGGCCATAAAGAGGTTTGGTTGGATATGTTTATGTTTAGTGTGCAATACTGCTTTCCCGTATTGACAGTTGGTCAGCTAGATATTTGCAGCTGGCAATGCCATTTAGTTTTGCTGTAATGCAGGGATTCACCAGTGTTTATTTTGTCTGTGAGCTTGTGCTGTCCACAGGTGATTAATTGTCCCTAGATAGAAGTGTTTTTCAGCAGTTGTGTTTTCACCCGTGGTTGTGGTCATAGTTTCCCAGGTTAAGAATTAAGTGATTGTCAGAGTGTCTCAAGTTCCTGTACAGTCATGTGGTGAGTTTTTTGAATTTCTGTGTGTGAGTCTCAAGGCAGTATTCTCTGACAGTGTGTGTGGACTGTGGTGCACTTTGTTCTGTATCACCTGTAGGCGGCACAGGCAGTCAGAGCAACGTAACCCCAGACTGCAGCTGCATGCATCTTCATGGGTCTAATCAGTATCATGTAGACGGACCTCGATACAATCCTATTCAGTGTGCTTTACCTGTTGAGCTTAGAGTAACACTGTTTGAGCCTTGCAATTGCTCAGTTGGCCTGTCACTGAAGTATTTGACTTTCACACTGAAACGTATTGGGCGTGTGTGTAGTGTTATTTGTCTGCAGTCTTAATGTGGGGTCCTGCCCACTCATCTCGTATAGGGTGCCTAAAGGATGCTGCATTCTCAAAATGCTATACAACAATTCAAGCAAACAAAATTAATAGTTTTTATTACAAATAAGAAGCTTGACAATGCTTAACCTGGAATTTACAATGGTGTTGCAAGCAATAGGCGACATGCAGTATAAATCCGAGTCCCTTGCTATATACAATGTTCGTGCAAGTTTGACACACAGCTTGTGGATCACTAATAACTGTTATTGTAGCATTCTGCGCTAGGCCTGTCCGTATACTGTCCTAATCCTGTCCAAATACTGAGTGGCCAAGGCTGGCAGGGGCGGCACTTATATTCTCTTTGTCTAGGGGCCTGCTCCCGTCGTGGTGTGGTCCTTGCCAGTGGGCTATTGGCTGACGGTGTGTTCACTGCCTTCTTTGCTCTTGCGATCTTAATTTTCATTCCAGAGCTTGTGGGTACGCCAGAACACGTAATGTTTGTGCAGTTGTTATGGTTGTCAGTGAAGAAAACTGCTTCACACTTGTCAGCATTTGCTTTAACACACTGTCGTTCCAGCTAGGCAGTTTTGTTTGCCGTTGCGAACTATGCCTGATGGTTTCCAGTCTTGCACTAGGATGGTAGTGTCATCTGCGTAGATGGTTGCCATTGTGTTTTGTTCAGTTGGAAAGTCATTGACGTAGAGATTAAACAAGAGGGGCCCTTGGATGCTGCCTTGGGGTACTCCCACTTGTATACTGTGTTGTGTTGACAGTTTGCCCTGAACGTCGGTGTTGAAGCTTCTGTGGGTGAGATATGAGTGTGTAAGACGTATGAGCTCGTCGGAGAGACTAGCAGTGCAGAGTTTGCGAATGAGACGATTGTGCCGTAGATGACTGAAGACCAGGAACAGTGCTCCTGTAGCTTTGTTGGTGTTGGGGGTGTGTGTAATATGTTCCACTACACGGAGGAGTTGTTGTGTTGTGGAGTGGTGATTGCTGAATCCAAATTGCTCCAGTCTCAGTGAGTCATTGGTGATGCAGTGCATAGTAAGATGTCTGAGAATCAGCTTCTCAACAATCTTATTCAGGGAGCTCAGCAGGCTAACGGCTCTGTAATTTTGTGGTAGGGAGTGGTACTTTCCTGGCTTCCTGAACATCAGGACAGGGAAGTGTTGATGTTGTAGAATGGTATTCGTCATATGTGTGAGATGCTCTATAGCTTTATTCGTGAACTCCTGGGTGACACGGTTTTGAAAGTGATTGGGACCAGGAGCTTTTCTAGCTGTTTTGTGCTTAATAACCTGTGTAATTTCATGTGTAGCAGTATGTATTGTTACATTGCACTTGGGCTGGGTTACAAGCCATGTAACCTCCTGGTCCATTTCAAGTAGCAGTGCTGGATTGGAAGGAGCCAGATTCAGTGTGAATGATGTTGCTAGTGTTCTGGTCATCGGCTCATGCTTCTCCTCCATGGAGTATGCTGGTCTGTAAGGTATTTGTAAGCTTGGTGTGTAGTATTTCTTCTTGGTGGAGTGGACAGCTATTTGCCACACTCCAAGTCATGTGGTGTGCAGCCCTGCGAGTGTATTGTCCCAGTTTGTGGTTTTGAAAGTTTTAATTTAGCCTGTATGATCCCCTGGAGCCTGCTAATATGCTGTTTGTACAGTCAGTATCTCCCGAGATGATCTCTCATTGACATCGGCCCCTGTATTTCTGGGAGCAGGGCCATTGAGCATTCTTGTGGTATAAGTACTGTAATGGTAAATGCTATTGCATCCTGAACTGCGGTGGTAAGGGCTTTGACAGCTTCAACAAGTTTCCTGCTTCGTGTAATTTTGGGAATTTGTGGGATACGACTTTTCAAGCATTTCCTTGAACAATGCCCAATTCACACGCTTGTTGCTCAGTATCCTGTGAGATTCATCATACTGCTGTGTTTCTTCCGAGTAAAGTATTACAGGTGTTTGGTGAGGCCAAATCATGTATAATTTCAATGTTGATTGTGACTATAATGCCTATCACATCTAGTCTCTGTTCCCTGTTTTAAGTGTCACCTCAGCTGGCACTAGTGTAATGTAGTTTGGGCGCAGTGCATGTTCGCATAGTTTTTTTGCTATTGGTGTTTGATCTTTGTTAGTTCCAAGCAGAGTGTTTAGCATTAAGATCACCAGTGGCTATTGGTCACTATGCAATGTTGAGTATTGTGCTGATATCGCTTGTTATGATGTTACCACATCAATTGCATATCGATATCAATGTAGTGTTCACTCAGTTGACTTGACCCTAACAGCTGTGGCTTCTAGTCTTTCAGGTTCAGGGATCTTAATATTTGTGTATTCTTTGTCTCAATATATAATGATTGCTGTTCCACCCACAGTTGTGCCTTCAGGTGGTCAGTACAGTAGATGTAATATCTTGGGAAGAGTAGTTGTTTGTGTGACTGGAGCTCAGCTTTGTTCATGAGAGCAATCCAGATTCCCTTCTCCTCCATAAATGCAGCTAGCTCTGCCCTTTTGTTGCCAATCCCATCTGCATTCCAGAATAGCATCTGGGTCAAAGTATTGTTGTTTGTGTTTTGTGGTGTATTATCTATGGAAGAGTGTGGGCAGTGTGGTGATAGCAGTTTGTATAGCAGCCATGCACTGGCTGGGTGTAGCCGTCATGAGTTTGTGCATGTGTTACGATGAAGAGCCTCAAGAGGATCTTAAGCCACTTGAGTGGGGAATAGTGTCTCCACTATGCCTCTGATTGTGGTGAGAATGTTTGTTATGTCAGCCAAAGTGTTGGCGGTGGTGTTGGTGGCTGGTGGTCATGTTGGTGTACTGGATGGGCTGGCTTGTGTGTTATTCATGGTTCGTATTTCATCTGGGGTCACCTGTGTTATTGCTGAGGTGAGGGGGGGGGGGGGGGGGCAAGAGTGTGAGTTACGGTTACATTGTTCCTTTGAATGTGTTCCTATGTTTGTCTGGTCTGTTGTTGGTGTATTTGTTGTGGTGTGATAGTGTCCCCTCTTTTGTTTTTTGGGTACCTCCGTTTCATTTCGTGTGTTTGTGGTTGCCCTAGTTTGGGTGTGTCTTCTGTGATATCACGAGTGTCACAATCTGGCCCAGACAGAGTTGACTTGGTGTTGTCTGGGACCGGCAGTGTTGTCAGTATAGGGGCAGTTTCTAGCATTGCATGTGTGGGTTGTGGTTCTGTTGTTGTGGGAGTGTGCCATGAGTTTGTGGAGCTCTGTGCATCCTCAGTTCATCCACTTCCACTGACAATGCCAGTAAAAGAGATTCCACACCTTACTGGTTGGGGGGGTGGGGAGTGTCTTGGAGCTGTTCTGGTTACCACTTGTCTGTCTTTGGCACTTTTGCACCTTAGAGCTTCTTTGTATGCTGCACACCATCTGTAGTTTGCACATGGACCCCTCCACATTTGGTACATTTGATAGTTGTACCAAGTTTAAAGTGTCGTGCTACACGGTTACCAGTGCATTTGCGGCACCGTGTGCAAGATCACATCGGGTGCCGCATGGCCAAACTGCTGGCAGTGGTGGCACTGTTGGGGGACACACAGAGGTGTGTATATTTCTACTACGACCATGTGAAGCAGGAGCATCTGCGTCAGAAAGTTGCAGGAGTAAGCTGTGTTGTCCAACTCCACTAAATAGTTTGGCTGCAATCTGTGTGTCACGAATCCCAGAATTCATCTCATGCTCTCACAGTCCCAGCTGAGAGCTGTGATTATACCATGAAGAATGTCATTGAGGGTTGTTTTGTCAACTTCTTTCACGATGTACATTCGAGTTCTTTCCCCTTGGGTGCTATATTTATGATACTCAATTCCCCCAGCTTTGACGAATTTCAGGAGATTTGTGCAATCTGTTTTGTTGCATACATACCGTGATACATGGTCCCTTGTGAGTTTTGTGTTTGGTATATGGTGGGGAGTGACATTCTACAAATGTATTGTTTAGCTTGCCGAGGCAAGTGTAATTGTGTACTTTGACCAGTGGGAAGCCAGTCGGTGTAGTGTTCTGCGTAGCAGCTGGGGTAGTGTTGTGTAGTTGAGGTGCTGCAGAATTGTTTGTATGGTCCCTCATATTACCGATGCTCGGAACTGGTGTTGGTAAAAGCACGCTGCATTTGCCGTGTGAGTCAGTAGACTCAGTTGTTCGTGTATGTTGCTGCTGATTCCATTTTGGACCCACCAGCTTCCAAGGTCCATCTTTGTTCCACGGAGCTCTCACTTTCAGCTCGAGGACTACTGCGGTGATATTGAGGGCCTCTCTAGTATATTCACTGGTGGTGTGACTGGTGTTGGTGTTGCTGTTGCTGTTGTGTTGCTTCCACCCGTCAGTTGGACAATGAGCTCATGCTGTCTCCGAGCCATTGCTTCTTGATTTGTGGCAGCGAAGTCCAGATTTAGCTGGTTCATCACTTACTGATAGGTGGCAAAGCAAGACAGAAACGTCGAAGGGAACAGATGGCACTCCTGCCTCTTGTGCTGCAGTCTTGCTACGGGTCGTCGGGTGGGATCTGCTTGGTGGATCTGCCGTCTCCCAGACATAAGGATACTTTTAAGGATAGAATGTGGATATGAGACAATTTTACTTTTTCATCTGAAAAGACAATTTTGCTTTTTTAGTGTACATAAAGAAGAGGGGAGTCCTTATGACTCACTTGTGCAAGATGCAATGCACAGTGCAAAAGAGCACGGGTGGAAGGCAGCAGCCTGTACTGGACAGTGTTGTCCAATGTGAACGTGACCCGGACACTGAAATACCCTATTAAAGAATGGGAGAGTCACACTGGGGAAGTTCCAACCACATTTGCAGGAACTTTGAGCCAGAACTCTTGGCCACCTAGCACTGTCAAGTGTGTAGCAGCGTGTGCTTGTTAGTGACACTCCAAAGAGTGTCCTGTGGCATCTACGCCAGTTTTAGCGTATGTGTAACACAAATTTCCTCTCGCTCGCAGCTACTGGAGGTACAGGGGGAAGGCAGCTGCGACTCACCCGTAGTACTGCCCGTGGTTTTCCTTGGTGGGAGGACTGGAACGAGGTGCACCAAGCCTTGTGATGCCCATTGGGGAACTGTTGGACTGAGGCGTAGTGACTCTGAGGTCAAGAAAGCTGGCAGTGACCAGAACAGGGTGTGCTAACCCCCCCCCCCCTCGCCTTCTGCTTTCTGTGATGCCATTGCAGAGGATTACACTGTGGTTGGTCATCTGGTTTTGATGTGGACCAGAACATGAAGCTTTCCTTTGCTTTTTTTTTTGCTAAATTGACTCTTACTTCTGGACACAAACACCTATACAGAGCAAATGTATTGGCATCCAGGGTTTGGTTATTTGGGGGGAGGGGGGGGGGGGGGGGGAGTGACTATTGTTTCCACCCTCCCTCGCCCAGCTTCCCTCAAAAATGCAACTCGCTAGCAACCTCGCTGTTAGCATACGACAGACATCTACAATTTTAATAACAATAATAAACACACAAAAATATATTAAATTATTCAATATAATAGTAACAATACAAATAGGTGGATCAAAGAAGGAAGAAAAAATAGAACAAACAAAAGAACTTCAGAAAGTGTACAAACTGACATGGACACACTATAATAAAAGAAACATTTCAGTACAAGGCAAACACATGCACTACAATACAGTTATAGTATCAGAAGCACTCTTCGCATCAGAAATGACCACAATCTGAGGACCAGGCACCACAAAGCAGAAAGAATACAATGCAAAATCCTCAGAAAATTTTTTGGAACAGTGCACAGAGATGGTATATGGATGAAGAGATCAACCAGAGAATTATATAAACACAGAGGCAGACTCAGTCACAATCAGAAAACACCGACTAACATTCTGTGGACACATACACACAATGAATAGCGACAGATTCACAAAGGGATTTAGGATGTAGTAAATGCCTTAATCACAAAAACCAGTTGGTTTCAAGAAATAGAAGAAGGCTACAAACAAGCAGGAATCAGAATGGAAGTGATGAATGAAAGAGACAAATTCAGAAACAAAATTACAAACATAAAACTTGAAGTAAAGGAAAGGAAGAAAACAGAGAAAATATGTACATATCAAAGGAAACAAGAACACAGTCAAAGAATGAAAAGATTTTGGGAAGAGGATAGGGAGGAGGAAAGAAGGAAAAAGCTGAACAATCACGTAACAACCAAGTTGAACTCTGTCAAAGTGTGTGCTCACCATCATTATTTCAATAAACATTATGACTGAACAGAGGTCTGCAAACACATGTGAATGAGGGGAATACTGTTTCTATCAGTGATTTCCAACTGTGTTCAGGAAGTCATTCTTTCTGTTGTTGTTGTATCGGATCTGTTGTTGACAGCTGGTATGTTCAACCCAGTGGTGTGCAGCTTTACCCGGCTGGAATGTTGTCAATCAGACCAAAAGCATGTACTTGTGGGCAGACCCTAGCACGAGCAACTGAAAAGTGGACTTTATTACATGTAGCTTGTCATTGCTGGAAGAACTTGGCATTTTTGACACACTTCTGTTTCCACGCTACCTCCTTCTCCAAAAGTTATGTGTGCATTTGGAAATTGGTGAAGTAAAAAATATAAAGACATCGTGTCATTCTGCCACATCTGTCTGTAGTGTGCATTTTGCGGTGCGTGTACGATACAAGGCATTTAGGTATGGTGAGGTTACTTAGCCATTAGTGTTCACAATGGCTGGCATAAAGGAAACATGACAAGTATTACATTAGAAAGCAACAGCGATAGCTTTCCGACCGCATAAATTCTACTAGGCAGAGTCAGAAGCAGACACAGTGGCCTGTGCCAGATACGAGGGTTGGAAGTGGCTGAAATGTGAGTTGTGGGACAGAGAGAAAGAGAGAGAGAACACACAGACAGCACCATAAAACATTCCCCATCTCTTTCTGCACAGAATGCACCACACTGCTGCCTTCTTAAGGGCACCCCAGTATAATATGTTGTTTGGGAAGTGTTTGGTAGTTATCATCATTGCTATGACCTCCACTTGTATCCACTCCTGCAAGATTGTGAAATCTACAGCCACTGAGGAGATTTACGTGAGATGTTCCTATCAACTTTATGTAATATTCATATTGCACACTTCTGCAGACAAAACAGATTTTCGACCTTAGCTTAGGAAAGAAAAGAATCATCACAGATCATTAAGGTTCAAAGAACTTGTCTTGAACACTGTAAGGGATCCGTGATCCCACAAACATAGATGCTAGTATCTGACGCCCAGGTCGATGGCGGACAGGAGTCGATTGTCGAGCGCTGCAGTAGGCAGTGAGACTAGTGCTGAGTGCGCAGTAGTATGGTAGAGTGTCAAGTGAGAAGTAGAGTGGGAAAGACGGGCAAGAATGGTGGTCGAGTGAGTTGTAAACGGTAAAATTGACTGGAGTATGACGAGTGAGCACGTCCCCCTGATCGTCGTGGGGTTGACTCTCACTAATGCCGATTCGCGAGTGATAAGAAACAGAAAGTGACAAGTGCCGAATTACGTGTTTCACGTCAACCGCGTCGGCCAGCAACAACCATGGATTGCAGTGAGGATTGTTGTGAATGTTAACCATCAGCATTGCGTGTGACAAAGTACTGAAAATCAGCAATCAGTAAAAAGAGATAACCGCAATTAGACGTGTAAGGCAAAGGTAGCAACTGCCTCAGAATTTGTGTGTTAGTAGGAAATATATATCAGTTGTACATCGCAACCTTTGTGATACTTAATAATAGACAAACTTTCAATCATTAGCTATTCTGTCTCAGAACAGCCACATTCGCAGAACAACCAATAGCCTTTCATCCATTAAGCACACGGTCATATATCATAATAATTAACTGTTTGGTGGCTTCGGTAAATTACCCAAAATCCAGTAAAGGAATTAATCGGGGGTGTTTCAACACAAATGCTTAAAAATTCTTTTGTAGTTAACCTATTTTCAGATTATGAAGAGTTCTTTGTTACAGCTTGTATTTTTGTTCCAGGTGGCACTGAACTTGATGGCTGTAGTGATGTCGTGAAGGCACAGAGTTGGAAGTTGTTAAACCTTCAGAAACAAGATTTTCAAAAGTACTTCTTCTCAGATACCAACATTTCGCCCCTGTTTGTGTTGGATACACAGATGTCTCAGTTGTTGTCACATAATTTGAGTGTAGTGACTGAATCTAGAAAACAGTTTCTTTTGCTTCCCTGTACCCCAAGCATTATGTGCAATGCAGGACTCCTAACAAGACAAACACACAGAGCACAGCCCTCTGTCTTCTCTTGCCGTTTCTGCAGTTTGGGAGCACAGTCCGGAAGTCTGACTCATGTTGACCGGACCGGCAGGGCGAAAATGGTCGACATGGGTTCGAAGCTGGTGACAGAACGGACTGCTACAGCATGAGCAAAGGTTTTTGTGGGACCCGAACTGATGAAACTCGTACGAGAAAATGGCCTGAAGAAAGGTGACGTACTTAGCGTTGCTCGCCTGGCGGGAATTGTGGGGTACAAGCAGACGTCCAGTTTTATCCCTCTGTGTCATAATATATCTTTCTCCTCTGTGGCTGTGGACATTGAACTGGACTCTGCTCTCAACTGTGTGATTATAACTGGCACGGCAAAGTGTAGAGGGCAGACGGGCGTGGAGATGGAAGCTCTCACTGCTGTATCGGTGTCTGCCTTAACAGTGTACGATATGTGCAAAGCTGTGAGTCATGACATTGTGATATCTGAAATAATGCTTCTGACCAAAAGTGGGGGAACTAGAGGAGACTTCCACCGGACATGAGCATCTGTGTGGGTCAGTGAAATAAGTTAAGTATACCTGGTGTGACGTAGGCAAATTTCAAAGTCTGTTCGTAGTTATCATAAATTATATACACATCGAATTGGCCTGAATATAAGTTGCACCTTTAATTTCGAAAAAGAGAGAAACTTAATTAAAAATAATTTGTCAAGTTGCCCATTTACAAAAGCTTTTCAAAATGTGATTTACCCTTTACCACTTTTTTTTTGTAGTACACTGTAGATAAATTACACACCAAAACAAAGCTTTCAGTTGCAGTTTTCATGTAAGACACTCTTAACTTCACTAACATTCATTGTTTTGTCACTGTCAGTATTTTTGTCACTCTCCTCCCAAAGTACAGTGCCGTCGCTACAATCCCGGGCATTGCATGTGCAGCATTTGTTGAACCGTACCTTTAAAAAGCACATCTGTTAGATGAATAACTGTGAGTTTGAAATTTGCAACGTAACTGTACGGAATTCCAAAATTTTCTCTCAATGTTGTGCTTCATTGGTGAAGAATAAATTATATTCTTTAGTTAGAGAAAAACTGTGCCTGTCCCATTGTCTAAAATAGTGAAACTGTGAGAATGGTAATACAGAGGGGTCCAGAAAAATGTAGACTCTCTTTGATAGTCAATATTGATGGAACAAAATGGCATAGTGTCAAAATTCTTGCATGGGAGGAAGACCATTTTGTGTGACACCTGTTAGCAGCCAAGCAACATCAATGTTGCTGAATTGTTGACTGAAGTACAGCTGTCAGTGTTGCCAGTGTGGTAGCTGCACAGGATGTCTTGATGGTTTCTCATATCTCATTCAGTGTAGCTGGGTTCTGTTGGTAAACTTTGTTTGTCGAGGTCCCCCATTGGTAGAAGTCGAGAATTGTAAGGTCCCGTGACCTTGGTGGGCACTTGACAGCTCCTCTTCGACTTATCCGTCGTCCAGGTAGATTTTCATCTAAGTAGAATCTGATATCTCTGTGGTGGTGAGGCGGAGTACAGTCTTGTAGGTAAAAATCTTTTGTTTCCAAACACCACTTGGATGGCTAATAAAATCAATGTTTGCAGTATATGATACACCTCACCAGTTATGTACCTTCAAAGAAGAATGGGTCAGAGAAACAATACTATGACGGACCACACCACACATTAACACCATGTGAAGTAACATGTTTGTCCATGTGAACATGAGGATTTTCAGCAGCCCAATACACACAGCTATGACAGTTTACATTACCATTCAGGTTGAATTGTGCCTCATTAAGCCAGATAACCTTCCCTGCAAACCATCATCTTCGTGAAGCATGCCTTCAGACCACTCGTAGTGCTCCATCCTTCGATTCGGGTTGTCCTCATTCATAGTGTGAAATAATCTTGGAATGTACACTTTCCACTTTGCAGTCTTCAGAATTTATCATGCACTTGATCAGCTTACCCCACTTCCCCATACATCCTGCTTCATAGATTTTTGAGATGATCTAGAAAAATGATGCAATACAGCAGTGCTGGAACCTGGAGGTTGATGTTCTTGTTCAGAGGACCTTTCCTTGTGCACATTTTAAACAGCATTGTCGGCTTAAAATTTATACCAAATACAATAAATTGTTGTTTCAGTACAGCCTTGCATTGCTCAAACAATAGTTGTACTTCATTCAGTGCTGCATTGTCATCTGCTGGAAACCCACACGACAAGATCTGTTGGGAAAACAGTGGTCTATGCTACCACTCAAAATTGCAGCCATATAACACTTTGTTCCAAAGGTAATAACAATCAGAAAATGTCTACACTTCTCTGGATCCCTCTGTAGTCACTACCTAAATGGGATAGCAACAAAGAGAATGTTTGCATTGCTACCTCATACACAACAATTGATTTACAAACTGTAGTGATATTTTTGTTTCATTTCAAACTTAAGAAGAAGCACTACAGTTGAGGTTTCTATGATTCATAGAAGTCCCAGTTTTTATGGGGTGTGCTGTATACTCTAATTTTTTTGGACATTTTTTGTAGAAATGGTGTATCTTATATTCAGGCCAGTATGGTACCTGTTTCCATCCTGTTTTAAGTCTTAATTTAAAATATTTATCTTTCTTTTTCCAACACCTTATCAATTTGAGAGAGATATTTAGAACAAAAAATAAGCACTAGCAAGTACGTTAATTTGCTATTGTTAAAACTTTATCTCGTGCATGTTCTCTACAATTTTGATATGACACCACCTGCACTCTTATCTTGTTGCCAGTAAAAAGTGAGTAAGTAGGTCATTAAACTCTCTCTCTCTCTCTCTCTCTCTCTCTCTCTCTCTCTCTCTCTCTCTCTCTCTCTCTCTCTCTGTGCCCTCCCCCAGCTGTGTGGTAGTGTCCTCTGTGTTGCTCTATTGTTTCAATTTTTGATGGTCCCGTGCTGTGAAAAGTTGAGGTGAAGTGATAATTCTTAAATAAATAGTGTGTATCAGCTCTTTTCTCCTAGGATCAGGTTGTCATTGCTGTGTTCATTGATGTAAAATGACACTTTTTTAACAGTTCCTAAAAGGTGCACCACTTCATTGACATTTTTGCTCAGGTGTAGAGCATATTGGCCAGACCAATTTACATGTTTCAGCTTTACACTGTATGGTATCCTCTTTTTTAAAGGCCTATTATCTTTCTTGTGTGTGACTTGTCCAGAGATTGAAAATGTTTTATTTTGTAAGTTACCAATCCAGAACAGGTTTCTGTCAATTTAATTCTTCAGGTTTTTCCAGAAGTTTGCTGAAATTCCCGAGTTGTCCTTTGCACAGTCGGACATCATTGTCTTCCTCGCATATTTCGGTGACATTAGTCATTGCTTTTACTAAGTGCTACTTGAGACTGATCATCAGATGGAGCAGGTCTGTAATTTGTTCCCTCTGCCTTCCTGCTTCATCTGCAATCTGCCTTGACAGACACCATCCTCGGGTATCCGTGTTGCGTGATATTCCGAGTGCCATCTACACTCACGGGCACGATCTTTGTGTGTTATGTTTTCAGTCCAAGCTGGCTGGTAGAATTCTGTTTGTGGGCTGTCCCCGTTTGGGGACAAGGATCAGCAGGGCATGAAACCCTAATCTTTCATCTTTCAGTTAACTCAAATGTCGAGTGTCACTTTTTTCATGTACTGTGGTTACAAATATAAGAAAATACAAAATGAAAATTTCTCAACATAGTCATGTTTCTTTTCAGTATGTTTCTCAGATCAGTACACTGCAATGTAAATATTCCATTAAAAGAATATATTTTTGATTGTTTCTTCAGTCAAAGATGCATTGCCTTCTTGACTTAACAATCAATGTCAAATCATTGTCCCTCAAACAATCCTGCAGGGGTTTGACAACGTGAGACCATGGCTTTATGGAGCATCACCTAGAATTAGCTGCCGTCTTTTCTGACATCATTTGAAATCAATGCTATCATCACTGTTTCTTTTGCTTAGGGTTTTGAGTCTAGGAATGATGCAAACAATCAGCAGTTTATTTCTTTCTTACGTGATCTTGTTTTCTCCTCCCTAGCCCCCTTTCTTCTTTCATTTGGTAGCCTCGAGCAAATTGAATATTCCTGCTTTTGTTTGTATTTATTAATCTGTTTGTGCCCCTAATTCTTAAAAGACTTCATTATGACACTAATACTCTGAAGCAGCAAATTTGGGGAAAAAGAGCTGCATTCATTTATGCTGTTGTAAAATGGAGGAATTGGTTGTAGTTGGAAAAAAAATCTGCCTTTTACAGCTGCTGATTTTTGTCCTACATACGAGTCCTCCAAGCTACTGATGATCTGACCAATGTACGACATGCCAAAATGCTACGGCTGCATGGGGAGATACAATTAAATCCCATCCCCCCCCCCCCCCCCCCCTCTCTCTCTCTCTCTCTCTCTCTCTCTCTCTCTCTCTCTCTCTCAAAGATCGGCACATTCAGGAATCTAACACAGAAAGAATTTAATCACGGTTTCTTTTTCATCTCTATCATACAATGTAGTCCAATTTTTTGCTAATACAGAAATAACATTTTGTGATTTATGTTGTGTACTCTTCAAAAGATCTAATGATGTCCTCATTCCTTTCTTATAAACAAAACAAGAAAAAACTGACAATAATTGTCATTAAAATAAAAAACAGAACAGTGTCTCCATAGCATCAATGAGAACATCCTTTCAGCACCTTTGACCCAGGCAGTGAACACAGCAGCGGTCAGTCTATGACTTGCAGCAGGTGAATCCCAGTCAGCTGCATTGTTCATGCACCCCACATAAGTAATAATAAACAAAATCTAACAATACACATAACCAAGGCTTGATTTGTGACAGTATACCGCTGATGACGAAAAAAATTGGACCCAAAGATTTTGAGATGTGGTACAATAGAACTTTTGCTCTAGCTGAAGCGGTAAGATGCAAATGTTGTATTCACACTTTTAAAAAGCTCAGAAAAGTGTTATAACTTTTTCAGAAGTCTAAATCAAACTACGGAAACTCTCGGTAGGAACTTAGAAATATAGGAAATGATAGAGTGCTACTTACCATAAATACATGTTAAGAAGTCTATTTTTTTTCTTTTAACAAATCTAGCACTGCATATTACTGCCAAATTAGTCATTACCTGTGATTGCCCCAGTGGCAGAAGTATGTATAATAATGTCAAAACGTTTGTGACACTACACACTAGGAGAAGCTCAAGTTTCAGATACACATTGATTGCGTTCTTGATGATGCTATCCACATGTTCATCCACACTCTGCAAACCACTATGAAGAGTATGACAGAGGGTACATCTCACTGTACCAGATATTAAAGCTTGTTCATGTTTCAAGACCATTTAAATCTTTCTCTGTATGCTGTAATTAATCTAATATTGTCCTCATGGTTCCTATGGGAGCAATAGTTACAAGGTTGTAGCATATTCCTAGAGTCGTCTTTTGGTAAGCATACTTTCTTAGGATAGTGTACATCTTATCCTGAAGCGTCTGCCAATTCAGTTATTTCAGCATCTCTGTGACACTCTCCCTTGGGTCAAACAAACCTGTGACCATTTGATCTGCCCTTCTCTGCATGCGTTCAATTCCCCATTAATCCATTTTGATACAGGTCCCACACATTTAAGCAATATTCTAGGATGGATCATACAAACGATTTGTAGAATGACTGCATTTCTATGGTATTCTACAAAAAAAAATCTCACTCTTTCGCCTGCCTTACCCCTGAGTAGGCCCATATGACTGTTCATTTCATATCCCTACAAAGTGCTTCACCCAGGTAATTGTACGAATAGACTTAATCCAAGCAAGACACCCTGATACTGTAGTCATACCACACTGCGTTTTCTTCACTTTGCAAAATGCACGATTTTACATGTCTGAACATTTAAAAGAAAGTTTGAAATTATCAAGATCTGACGAATGTTTGTACAATTTCTTTCAGACTGTGCTTTATTCTAGATAAATGCACTATCTGTGAAAAGAGTGCTTTACTATTAATATTGTCTGCAAAGTCATTAATGTACATGAGCAGCAATGGTCACAACATAACTCTCTATGACACATCTGAGGTTACTTCTACATCAGATGATGACTCCCCAGCCAAGATAACATGCAAGTCATTCCTACCAAAATATCCTCAATTCCAGTGACAAATTTCACTCGATACCCCTCACAGTAGCAATTTTGATAATAAGCATCAATCTGGCACTAAGTCAAAAGCTGTTCAGAAATCGAGAAATACTGCCTGCACCAGTCGAGCCAGGAAGACGAAAGTTTGAAGGTCAGGTTGACAAAACAGATTTTTAATACTCTTGGTAACAACCTTTAAGTTTCTGACGTAGTTCAGGGGAATGACAAAGGGATCTTTGACAGGCTGGATTAAATCTAGGCGGCGTCTCAGACCGACCAGAGTTACAACTTTAAAGGCTTCTACGCTGAGCAAATACAACGGGCTGTTGGAGGAAGAATGCAAAGGCAGCTTCTAGTAATGTGCAATTGCTATTCTGCATGGTCTTTAATGGCCATTATCAAATTTTAAAAAATTAAGAATAACAATAACACAGTACACAACAGGAAGGGTACAGCAGACTTTCCCTGATTGTTCCTTACATTATCTTTCCTTGATTTTTTTTTTTTTTAATGATAATGTTTCTAAGTCTTTCCTGGTTTCCATTGAAAGGTTTGGATTGTTTCAAAGATTAATTTACACATTTTTTAATATTTTAATGTATTCTAGGACAGGAACTCAAAGAGCACAAGTATAAAAAAACTGCATGTAGGACATTCATGTAAAGTTTCCCATTTTTAACTGCAAGGTAATGGCAGTCTATTTTGTTACAAGAAAATGAATCGGGACTTAGTTCTCCAGAGCTGATACTATTATAAGGAGTTGTGATGGAAGAACATGAGTTCCAAACAATGGATGCCTTGGATCTGTTTGCTGCTGCTTCTTTTTAATCTCTGCTGCTAATCCCATGAGTAAAAGATCTCTACCAATGGAAAAGTAGATTTGAATGACATCAAGTTTCTTCTCTTGTCAATAGTTGTTTCTACTGAAGAGAAATGAGTCTGGTCATCTTTGTCCATTTGCAGTAATTCAAAGGTGTCGTGGCACCTGACATGTATGCTTGAAAATAACAAACGATCAATATTGTAATTAACTAAAGTATTGACAGCAGTAAGCTGTATTTATCACATCCAAAAAGTTTGTAAAAGCTGTGGACCCTTGTTTTATCATGTCAATCCATTTGTGCCAATGGCTAACAGAGTACCATTCACCATCATGTCAAGTGGCAGTAACAGTTTGCTTGCATCATAAATATCGAGTGTCAAAAGTTAATTCCAACAATATGAAATAGGACAGATTGCTACTCACCAGTTAGAGCAGGCAATGGGCAGCAGACAAGCATACTGAAAAAAAACTGTCAGATACTATATACTCAAAAAAACACTTAGGTACTGAAGGAATTATCCAAATACCAAATAGGGCTGAAATCAGTAAATGTGACATACATGTGAAGACAGAAAAATAATTACAGTTTCAGAAAAAACTGGATGATTTATTCAAGATAAAGAGCATCACAAATTGGATGAGATGGTCCACCTCTGGCCCTTATACAAGCTTGGCTCTGGCTGATAGAGTTGTTGGATGTCCAACAGAGGGACATCATGCCAAATTCTATTCAAATGTCACGGTAGATAGTCAAAATCCTGAGGTAGTCTAACGGCCCTGCCCATAATGCTCCTTACATTCTCAATTGGGGAGAGATCCAGCAACTTTGCTGGCCAAGCTAGGGTTTGGCAAGCACGAGGACAAGCTGTGTGCGGACAGGCATTATCTTGCTGAAATGTAAGCAATGTATGGCTTGCCAAGAAGGGAAACAAAATAGGATGTACAGTATTGTCAACAGACGACTATGCTGTAGGGGGGGCATCCATGTCACCCCTACAGCATAGTCGTCTGTTGACCAAAAGGGATCTGTTATGAAAAGAAATCGCACCCCAGATCATCAGTCCTGGTAGTTGGACCGTATGGGATGTGACATTCACGGTGGCATCCCACCGTCTGGGGCGTCTTCAGACACATATGTGCTGATCATTGGGGCTCAGTTCGTAGTGGGATTCATCACTGAAGCCAATTATATTCCAGTCAATGCAATTCCAGACCAGGGACGTGCCTGGGGGCACACCAGATAGCAGTGCGATACCAACCTGGCTGCTGGCTGCCATACAGCCAAACGAGGACTGATGGTCTACTGTGCCATTTCTTTTCATAACAGGACCCCTTTGGTTGTCATCTGTGTCACCATTACAACACAGACATCTGTTGACGATATTATAAACCCCATTTTGTTTCTCTTCATGACAAGCCATCATTTGCTTACATTTCAGCAAGATAATGCCTGCCCACACACAATTCGTCTTCATACTTACCACACCTTATCTTTGCCAGCAAGGTCACGGGATCTCTCCCCAACTGAGTATGTCTGGGGCATTATGGGCAGGGCCACCCAACCAGCTCATGATTTAGACAATACAATGCACCACTTGGATAGAATTTGGCTTGATGTCCCTCAGTAGGACATCCAACAAATCTATCAATGCCAAGCTTACTCAAGAGTCAGAGGTGAACCAACTTGCTCAATTTGTGAAGCTCTTTATCTTGAATTAATCAATCAATTTTTCTGACATTGTAATTTTTTTTTTTTTTTTTTTTTTTGTCTGTGCACGTACATCACATCTACATATTTCCATCCCACACAGATAATTCTTTCACGCTGCATAATGTTTATTTTTATCTTACGAGTGTAATCTAATGGACAGAGCCCACCTCAGCATAGGGAGTCTCTGCTGGTTGGGAGTGTGGAGGTGGACAGACAGAGAGAAGTGTACTAGGGGGACAGTAACAGTGTGTGAGATTGGAATGGGAGCAGGGGAGGGCATTGAGGTGTGGGGCCACAGGAACGAAACCTAGAAACTTATCTGCGGCATATTCTTCACTCCTGTAAACCCCGTTACCTAAACCTTTGCTAGTCTCTCTGTCTCACATATCTAGGCCTTTATCTGCTCCCACCCCAGCCTCACACCACCACACCTGCTTGATGAGGGCTGTCCCATACTTTCTAATATCTAAAAATCTTCCTTCAATGTGCCAGTCTGCCACTCAGTGTCTCCTCTAGGTGGGGAGCAGAAAGCTATCCTATTTCATATTATTGTTATTCCATCCCAGTTTTCCCAATGTTTAAAAATTAATTTTACGCTTGCCGTAAAGTATTACACAAACACTAAGTGGTGAGTGAAAATCTCATTCTGGAAACTAAGTGGTTATTTTTTTTCTGATATTCAAATTATATTATACTCTCATTTTTGTCCCTTTACCTAATCAACTTTGCAGTGTGACATTTCTGACGAAAGTACGAGTTATTCAGAAAGTAGGTAAAAAGTAGTGAATTCTTCCTTTGAATCACTCTCACTTTGTCTCAGGCGCGAGCAAATGTGTGTACCCGTATATGCATTTAGCTGTATCAAATTATCTTCCCCAACACACAAAATGGGGGTCATTATTCAATTTATCTTGAAAGTATGTGTGAAACGCACTTTCCACAAAAAGGCTCAGATGCATAACTCTCAAAATATGTGTTTGCACAATAGGTCTGGAATTTTTAAAGACAAGGCGAAGAAACCATTGGATTGTATAATTTTTTTATTAATCACAAAGAACCAACATGATTCAAAGACATCAACAACAGCAATGGACGTTCAAGTAAAAATGGAAATGTCGTGTGGCTAGGGCCTCCCGTCGGGTAGACCGTTCGCCTGGTGCAGGTCTTTCGATTTGACGCCACTTCGGTGACCTGCGCGTCGAGATGTTCAAGTGAATTGTCTGCCTCCAATTCTGATCACAGAGAAACACTCCAATAGGAAAGAGGGCACAACATCCTGCTCCATTTTCAAAAGCTGCAATGTCAAATATTACAACCTGTAACAAAAAAAGGTCATGTGATGATTATTGTTTACATACCGATTACAGTAACAGAGGCATATATGATCTAATAGGAAGGGGGAACAGAAGGGCAGGACATGGGGAACAATGAACAGATGAGATGTGAAACCATGGTAAGTTAATAGTGGTGATAATACCAGTTAATTACATGTGTGGGAAAAGCAACCACTCTTGCAACTCAGAGCTACTCTTGTTTCTGCAACTGATCTTCCGTTCTTTCACTGTTCCTATTTTTCTCATATTAATAATTCTAGTTATAGAAGGTTTTCTAACTAAAAGCTTATTAGCATTTTGTAATGAAACCGATAAACAATACAGTCTCATTCTCTAATGGAAGAACACAGTACATCGCGTTCGTAAATAACTTGATCCAACAAAACTTTTTATATGAGTATCTGGACATTCATTACATGACATTTAATTTTAAGTATCAATACAAACACTTACATAAAACATTATTTACACTCAAAACCCATTATTCAAAACTAATGTCCATATGTGTAACTGTTTACAGCAGCAATTATTAATATAGTTACTATTGCTAGCTTTAATATGGATTGTTAAAAAGTTTAGAAATGTTAACTAAAAAATGAACTGTAAGCAAAATCTTTTCTGTTAAAAAGTTAATGTTGAAACCACTGGAGAAACATTATAATGTATTATTGTAGTCATCATGAACACTGAAAAAAAAAAAAAAAAAAATTTGCAACACCAAAAAGTAATTAACGTAGAGTAATGAAATTTCAGGAACATATATGTCTAAGTAACTTATTTAAGTGATTAATGTTGCAAGATCACAGGATAATATAAGTGCGAGATACACCATTGCAAATGTGATACACTAATACATTGAAATCCAGTGTAACTGCCCAAATGTAAGCATGCAAACATGCATGCATTGTGCTGGATATGAGTTTGTGGGATGAAGTTCCATGCCTGTTTCACATTGTCATCGAAACAGGGATGGTTAATGCTGTTATTGGGAGACACTGGAGTTGTTCGATGATGTCCCGTGTGCACTGAATTGGAGCCAGACCTGGTGATCAAACAGGTCAAGGCAACATGTTGACATACTGTAGAGTATACACCCATGCCTCCATCTTTGCTACCCTCCCTGTTTACCTCTACCCTGTTGCTTCATAACCTGGGTTGTGAGTAACTGAATCCACTTTCTCTTCTTCCCCTTCTTTCCCCTCTCTCCTCCCTGATGAAGGAACAAAGTTCCAAAAGCTAGGATACGTAAATTTTCTGTTATGTTTTGTGTATCTATTGGCTGTACTGGCCAGCCCCTCTATCTCTTTGTTAGTATTTGTTTCACGTCTTTATATGAGACTTTCCATCATCACAATAATGTTAGTTTATAATTTATGGACAGCCTAATCCATTATTTCCTGTCAAGGTTTGAAACTTTAGTAAATCATAATTTTTGTCTTGGTAAAATAAAGGTGATTAGATGTTTCCCTCATGCACATGTAAGGGACTGTCAGTTCACATCTACGTTTGTAATCTGCAATCCACCAGGAGGTGCATGGTACAGGGTAAGTCCCATTGTACCAGTTATCAGGGTTTCTTGCTGTTTCATTCATGTATGGAGCGTGGAAGAATGATTGTCTGAATCTGTCTGAATGCCTCTGTGTGAGCAGTAATCATCCTAATCTTATCTTCACGACCCCTGTGAGAGCAATATGTGGGGGGGGGGGGGGGGGGGGGGGGGTTGTGGTATATCCCTAGAGTAATCATTTAAAGACAGTTCTTGAAACTCTGCTAATACACTTTCTTGGGATAGTTTACACCTGTCTTCAACAGTCTGCCATTTCAGTTCCTTCAGTATCTCTGTGACACTCTCCCATGGATTAAGCAAACCTGTGACCATGCTGCCTTTCTTTGTATACATTCAATGTCTCCTGCTAGTCTTATCTGGTACAAGTCCCACACACTTTAGCAATAGTCTAGGGTGGTGGTGGGGGGGGGGAGGGGGGGGGGTCGCACGAATGACTTGTAAGCATCTCTTTAGTAGACTGATTGCACTTCCCCATTATTATACCAATAAACCAAGGTCTACAACCTGCTTTACCCACAACTGAACCTATGTGATCATGCCATTTCATATTCCTACAAAGTGTTACACACAGGTATTTGTACGAGTTGGCAGATTCCGACAGTGACTCACCAATATTATAGTCACAGGATACTAAGTTTATACATTTCTAAACATTCAGAGCAAGTTGCCAATCACTGCACTATGTTGAAATCTCATCAAGATCTGACTGAATATTTATGCAGCTTCTCTGAAATAGCACTTCATTACAGATAACTGCATCATCTGCAAAAATCCTGATTTACAGCAAGGTCATTAATGGACAAGAACTGCAAGGGCCCCAACACACTTCCCTGGGGCACACCTGAAGTTACTTCTACATCTGATGATGACTCTCCATCCAAGGTAACATGCTGTGTCCTTCCTATCAAAAAGTCCTCAATCCAGTTATGAATTTCACTTGATACCCCATATGATCGTACTTTTCACAGTCAGTGTAGGTGTGGAACAGAGTCAAATACTGTTAGGAAATCAAAAAACACTATCTACCTGTTGCCTTGATCCAACGCTTTCAGCAAGTTATGTGAGAAACGTGAGAGTTGGATTTCATATCATCTATGTTTTTGAAAACCATGCTGGTTGATATTGAGAAGGTAGTTCCGTTCGAGATACCTCATTATGTTTGAGCTCAAAATATTTTCTAAGAATCTACAACAAATCGATGTCAAGGCTACTGGATGGTAGTTTTGTCACTCCTACAACCCTTCTTGTAGACGGGTGTGATCTGTAACTTTTTCCAAAAACTGGGTAAGGTTTTTTGGATAGATTACAGTGAGAAGAGAGGATAACTCAGCCACAAATTCAATATAGAATCTGACTGCGATTCCATCGGGGTCTGGAGCTTTGTTTAATGATTTCAACTGTTTCTCAACACAACTGACACTAATACCTATTTTGTTCATTTTTTCAGTGTACGAGGATTGAATTGGAGCAGTTCTCCTGGGTTTTTATTTGCAAAGGAACATTTGAAAATCGAGTTCAGAATTTCAGCTTTTACTTTGCTACCCTCAATTTCAGTTCCTGTCTCACTTGCTAGGGACTGGACACTAACTTTTGTGCCACTAACAGCCCTTACATACGACCAGAATTTATTTGGATTTTGTGAAATGTCATTTGACAATATTCTGCTACAGTAGCCATTGAAGGCTTCATGCATTGCTCTCTTGACAGCCAAACATGTTTCATCCAGCGTCTCTCAATCTATAATCCTACACTTTGTTTTACACCTATTACGCAGTAATCTCTGTTCTTTTAGACGTTTTCTTTACAGTGACTGTATACCACGGAGGTTCCATCCCATTATGAACTGTTGTACTAGGAACCTATCTACTCAGTGTGTGGTCAACTGTTCTTTTCAAGTAGAGGAAGAGCACCTCTACATGCTCCTGACCTGTGCTGAAAGTTTCAAGTTCCTCACTGAGATAAGATATTACTAATTTCTACTTAGTTAACTGAACGCATAATAAGAGGATCCTCACGACACAGTAAATAACTGTGCGTCAGTCGGGTGTGGCCAATGTGGAGCCGACAAACGACGACTGAGTCCCTGCGGGTGGCTCGCAGGGATGACCGCCAAACAGTCGTCATCTCCTTGATACGACGGAGTTTGTTTGGCACGGGCAGGTTGCGCCATTCAGTGTCCCAGAATTCGAAAACTTTGCGGCGTAATAGTGCCCGCGAATCAGTCGCCGGGAGGCCAATCTCCAGAGGTGATTTACTGATGGCCTCTTTCACCAGGCGGTCAACATTCTCATTGCCGGGGATCCCAACATGGCCTGGGGTCCACACAAAGACCACAGAGCGGCCGTTACGTGCAAGAGTATGCAGGGACTCATGGACAGCCATCACCAGACGAGAACGAGGGAAATACTGGTCGAGAGCTCGTAAACTGCTCAGGGAATTGCTACAGATAACAAAGGACTCACCTGAGCAGAAGCGGATATACTCTAGGGCACAAAAGATGGCGACCAGCTCAGCTGTGTAAACGCTGCAGCCATCCAGCAAGGAACGTTGTTCAGAATAGTCCCCTAGAGTAAGCGCATATCCGACACGACCAGCAACCATCGAACCGTCAGTGTATACAATGCCAGAGCCCTGATACGTGGCCAAGATGGAATAAAAACGGCAGCGGAAGGCCTCTGGAGGGACGGAGTCCTTCGGGCCCTGTGCCAAGTCGAGCCGAAGGCAAGGGTGAGGAACACACAATGGGGGTGTCCGCAAAGTGGCCCGGAAAGGAGGTGGAACTGTAAAAACCCTAAGCCCAGAGAGAAGCTCTTTGACACGGACCGCGATCGTACAACCTGACCGGGGCCGACGTTCAGGAAGATGGACGACCGATTGTGGGAACAGGAGACGATAGTTTGGATGCCCAGGCAAGCTAAAAACATGGGCAGCATAAGCGGCCAGTAAATGTTGGAGCCTCAATCGCAGTGGAGGGACACCTGCCTCCACAAGTATACTGTCCACAGGGCTGGTGCGGAATGCTCCTGTCACCTGTCGAACCCCACAGTGGTGAACGGGGTGCAGCAGTTGCAATGCTGAGGGCGACGCTGAGCCATACGCCACACTCCCATAATCAAGCCGGGACAGCACAAGGGCTTTGTAGAGCTGCAGCAGCGTATTACGATTGGCACCCCAAGTTGTGTTGCTGAGGCAGCGAAGGGCATTCAGATGCTGCCAGCACTGACGCTTGAGCTGATGAATATGTCGAAGCCAAGTAAGCCGGGCATCGAACAGCAATCCCAGAAAACGGTAAGTGTCAACAACCCTGAGAATGGCATCCTGAAGATAGAGCTCAGGGTGGGGATGGACAGTTCGGCACTGACAAAAGTGCATAAAAAAAGTCTTTGCAGGAGAAAATTGAAACCCATGAGATAGGGCCCATGCCTGCGCCTTGCGTATGGCTCCCTGCAACCCACGTTCTGCAACACTAATGGTGGAGGAGCTGAACAAGATGCAGAAATCTTCAGCATATAACGTGGGTGAGACAGACGACCCAACTGCTGCTGCAAGGCCATTTATGGCCACAAGGAAAAGGGGCACACTCAATACTGAGCCCTGTGGAACGCCGTTCTCCTGGATATGAAGTGAACTATGGGATGTGCCAATTAAAACGCGGAATGTCCGAACAGATAAAAAATTCTGAATAAAAATGGGGAGAGAGCCCCGGAGACCCCATCCGTGCAACGTGGCGAGTATATGGTGCCGCCACGTCGTGTCATATGCTCTGGAGAGGTCGAAAAAGCGGGAGACAAGGTGTTGGTGCCTGGAAAAAGCAGTGCGGATTGCAGACTCAAGAAAGACCAAAGTATAGGCGGTGGAACGGCCCTGACGGAAGCCGCTCTGGCACTGAGCCAGAAGACCCCGAGACTTGAGCAGCCAACACAGCCGTCGACTCACCATACGTTCCAGTAGCTTGCACAGAGTATTTGTCAAGCTGATGGGTCGATAGCTATCCACAGTAAGCGGGTCCTTACCAGGCTTCAGCACCGGAATGATGGTACTTTCTCGCCACTGCGACGGAAAGACACCATCGCCTCATATGCGGTTGAAGATCGCAAGAACACATCGCTGACAGACCGGGGACAGGTGTTTGAGCATCTGATTGTTGATGCCATCTGGCCCAGAGGTCGTATCGGGGCACTGTGCCAGGGCGCTTTGGAGTTCCCACAAACTAAATGGGGCGTTATACGTCTCAGGGTGGCGAGAAGCAAAAGAAAGCCGTTTGCCTTCCTCCTGGCGTTTAAGCGCGCGAAACGCAGGCGGGTAATTCCCCGACGCAGAGGCCCGAACATAGTGCTGTGCGAAATGCTCGGCGATTGCATCAGCATCGGTGGATACCGCCCCGTTGATGGTAAGCCCTGGGACACCTGTAGAGTGCTGCACTCCAAAGATGCGCCGAATCTTCATCCACACCTGGGAGGGTGAAGTACGGGAACCAATGGTGGAAACGTACCTCTCCCAGCGCTCCTGTTTCCGCCTCTTGATGAGCCGCCGTGCCTGAGCACGGAGACATTTGAAGAAAATGAGGTTCTCCAAAGACGGGTGCCACTTATGTCGCTGAAGAGCCCGCCGACGTTCTTTAATGGATTCAGCGACCTCCGGAGACCACCAAGGCACTGCCTTTCGCCGGGGGCACCCTAACGAACGAGGAATGGTACGTTCTGCAGCGGAAACAATCGCTGCAGTCAGTGTCTCAACCGCCACATCGATGGTACTGTGGGGGAGAGATGCAACAGTGGCAGCAGAGGAGAATGTTTCCCAGTTTGCCTTGCTAAATGCCCACCTAGGCAGGCGTTCATGGGATCGACGCTGGCGTAGTGAAAGGAAGATGGGAAAATGGTCACTACCACACAAGTCATCATGGACTCTCCAGTGGACCGATGGTAAAAGCCCTGGGCTGCACAACAACAGATCTATGGCCGAGAACGTGCCATGCGCCACTCTGAAATGCGTGGCAGCGCCAGTGTTTAAGAGGCAGAGATCAAGTTGGGAGATGAGATTCTCGACATCTCTGCCTTGGCCAGTAATCTTCGATCCACCCCACAGGGGATTGTGGGCGTTAAAATCCCCAAGGAGAAGAAAAGGCGTGGCAAGTTGGGCGACAAGTGCAGCCAATTCGGTCAGGGAGACTGTACCACCTGGAGGGAGATAGACACTGCAGACGTTTATGTCCTGGGTAGTCCTTATGCGGACAGCCACAGCTTCCAAAGATGTTTGAAGGGGCACAGGAGCACTATATACAGAGGTAAGGACATACACGCAGGCTCCACCTGACACACTATTTTAAGTGCTTCGGTTGCAGTAATAACCCCTGTATCCACGGAGGACAGGGGTCCGCATTGCCGGGAACCAGGTTTCCTGGAGAGCAATGCATAAAGCAGGTGTCAAGCTTACAAGCTGACGCAGCTCAGGTAGATGGCTAAAATAACCGCCACAATTCCACTGGAGGATTGTACAAAGCGTGTCCTGTAGAGGCATTCAGGCACTGAAAAGGCAAATTACTGGGCAGGGTCACATGCTGCCACCGACTGAGTGACGGACGTCGCTACGGCCATCGTTTCTGAGGAGACGGAGATTTTTGTCATTTATTTTACGTAGCCCACCCATGATCTACAATCAGGTCTTCTTTTTTATGTTGTATTTTTTATGATAATGTTGAAACATAGATGATTGTTATGCATCTTTGCAGCACCTAAACTTGAATATTGTACTTAAAAATGTTATTTGTTGTCTTTTTTAAATTAAATTGTTATGTTAAAGAAGTGAATTAAATGATTGTTGCCTGTGACATAATTTTGTAGCAGCTAAAATTAAATGCTGGTCTTCAATATTTTAATTGTTATAGTTTGGGGTATGATTGTTGTAATTAGAAAATGAATATGTGCCTTGTGCACTATGTTGTTACAGTAATTTGGAGTTTATTTTGTACATCATCTGGTGTAAATTATAAGAATTTAAGCAAAAACTTCTGTCTCTCAACAGATTTCTTAATAACACTATTCCAGTAACTGGATATACATATTGAAATATTTGTGTTGTATATTAGATTCTATGACCTGTACCGAGGCAATATTTTGCGGTTGCAAATTTTCTTGACTATTATTATGTGTGTGTGTGTGTGTGTGTGTGTGTGTGTGTGTGTTGCTTATGCCCTACATACGAGTCCTCCAAGGTTCTTATGATCTGACCAATGTACGACATGCCAAAATGCTACAGCTGCATGGGGAGATACAATTAAATCCCATCCCCCCTCTCTCTCTCTCTCTCTCTCTCTGTCTCTCTCCCTCTCTCTCTCTCTCTCAAAGATCGGCAGGTTCAGGAATCTAACACAGAAAGAATTTAATCACAGTTTCTTTTTCATCTCTATCATACAATGTAGTCCAATTTTTTGCTAATACAGATATAACATTTTGTGATTTATGTTGTGTACTCTTCAAAAGATCTAATGATGTCCTCATTCCTTTCTTATAAACAAAACAAAAAGAAACTGACAATAATTGTCATTAAAGTAAAACACAGAACAGTGTCTCCATAGCATCAATGAGCACATCCTTTCAGCACCTTTGACCCAGGCAGTGAACACAGCAGCAGTCAGTCTATGACTTGCAGCAGGTGAATCCCAGTCAGCTGCATTGCTCATGAACCCCACGTAAATAATAATAAACAAAATCTAACAATACACATAACCAAGTCTTGATTTGTGACAGTATACCGCTGATGACGAAAAAAATTAGACCCAAAGATTTTGAGATGTGGTACAATAGAACTTTTGCTCTAGTTGAAGCGGTAAGACACAAATGTTGTATTCACACTTTTAAAAAGCTCAGAAAAGTGTTATAACTTTTTCAGAAGTCTAAATCAAACTATGGAAACTCTCGGTAGGAACTTAGAAATATAGGAAATGATAGAGTGCTACTTACCATAAATACATGTTAAGAAGTCTATTTTTTTTTTCTTTTAACAAATCTAGCACTGCATATTACTGCCAAATTAGTCATTACCTATGATTGCCCCAGTGGCAGAAGTATGTATAATAATGTCAAAACGTTTGTGACACTACACACTAGGACAAGCTCAAGTTTCAGATACACGTTGATTGCGTTCTGGATGATGCTATCTACATGTTCATCCACACTCTGCAAACCACTATGAAGAGTATGACAGAGGGTACATCTCACTGTACCAGATATTAAAGCTTGTTCATGTTTCAAGACCATTTAAATCTTTCTCTGCATGCTGTAATTAATCTAATATTGTCCTCACGGTCCCTATGGGAGCAATAGTTACAAGGTTGTAACATATTCTAGAGTCGTCTTTTGGTAAGCATACTTTCTTAGGATAGTGTACATCTTATCTTGAGGCGTCTGCCAATTCAGTTATTTCAGCATCTCTGTGACACTCTCCCTTGGGTCAAACAAACCTGTGACCATTTGATCTGCCCTTCTCTGCATGCGTTCAAATCACCCATTAATCCATTTTGATACAGGTCCCACACTTTTGAGCAATATTCTAGGATGGATTATACAAATGATTTGTAGAATGACTGCATTTCTATGGTATTCTACCAAAAAAAATCTCACTCTTTCGCCTGCCTTACCCCTGAGTGGGCCTATATGACTGTTCCATTTCATATCCCTACAAAGTGCTCCACCCAGGTAATTGTATGAATAGACTTAATCCAAGCAAGACACCCTGATACTGTAGTCATACCACACTGCGTTTTCTTCATTTTGCAAAATGCACGATTTTACATGTCTGAACATTTAAAAGAAAGTTTGAAATTATCAAGATCTGACGAATGTTTGTACAATTTCTTTCAGACTGTGCTTTATTCTAGATAAATGCACTATCTGTGAAAAGAGTGCTTTACTATTAATATTGTCTGCAAAGTCATTAATGTACATGAACATGAACAGCAATGGTCACAACATACCTCTCTATGACACATCTGAGGTTACTTCTACATCAGATGATGACTCCCCAGCCAAGATAACATGCAAGTCATTCCTACCAAAATATCCTCAATTCCAGTGACAAATTTCACTCGATACCCCTCACAGTAGCAATTTTGATAATAAGCATCAATCTGGCACTAAGTCAAAAGCTGTTCAGAAATCGAGAAATACTGCCTGCACCAGTCGAGCCAGGAAGACGAAAGTTTGAAGGTCAGGTTGACAAAACAGATTTTTAATACTCTTGGTAACAACCTTTAAGTTTCTGACGTAGTTCAGGGGAATGACAAAGGGATCTTTGACAGGCTGGATTAAATCTAGGCGGCGTCTCAGACCGACCAGAGTTACAACTTTAAAGGCTTCTACGCTGAGCAAATACAACGGGCTGTTGGAGGAAGAATGCAAAGGCAGCTTCTAGTAATGTGCAATTGCTATTCTGCATGGTCTTTAATGGCCATTATCAAATTTTAAAAAATTAAGAATAACAATAACACAGTACACAACAGGAAGGGTACAGCAGACTTTCCCTGATTGTTCCTTACATTATCTTTCCTTGATTTTTTTTTTTTTTAATGATAATGTTTCTAAGTCTTTCCTGGTTTCCATTGAAAGGTTTGGATTGTTTCAAAGATTAATTTACACATTTTTTAATATTTTAATGTATTCTAGGACAGGAACTCAAAGAGCACAAGTATAAAAAAACTGCATGTAGGACATTCATGTAAAGCTTCCCATTTTTAACTGCAAGGTAATGGCAATCTATTTTGTTACAAGAAAATGAATTGGGACTTAGTTCTCCAGAGCTGATACTATTATAAGGAGTTGTGATGGAAGAACATGAGTTCCAAACAATGGATGCCTTGGATCTGTTTGCTGCTGCTTCTTTTTAATCTCTGCTGCTAATCCCATGAGTGAAAAATCTCTACCAATGAAAAAGTAGATTTGAATGACATTAAGTTTCTTCTCCTGTCGATAGTTGTTTCTACTGAAGAGAAATGAGTCTGGTCATCTTTGTCCATTTGCAGTAATTCAAAGGTGTCGTAGCACCTGACATGTACGCTTGAAAATAACAAACGATCAAAAATGTAATTAACAGAAGTATTGACAGCAGTAAGCTGTATTTATCACATTCAAAAAGTTTGTAATAGCTGTGGACCCTTGTTTTATCATGTCAATCCATTTGTGCCAATGGCTAACAGAGTACCATTCACCATCATGTCAAGTGGCAATAACAGTTTGCTTGCATCATAAATATTGAGTGTCAAAAGATAATTCTAACAATATGAAATAGGACAGATTGCTACTCACCAGTTAGAGCAGGCAATGGGCAGCAGACAAGCATACTGAAAAAAAAGAAACTGTCAGATACTATATACTCAAAAAAACACTTAGGTACTGAAGGAATTATCCAAATACCAAATAGGGCTGAAATCAGTAAATGTGACATACATGTGAAGACAGAAAAATAATTACAGTTTCAGAAAAAACTGGATGATTTATTCAAGAGAAAGAACATCACAAATTGGATGAGATGGTCCACCTCTGGCCCTTATACAAGCTTGGCTCTGGCTGATAGAGTTGTTGGATGTCCAACAGAGGGACATCATGCCAAATTCTATTCAAATGTCACTGTAGATAGTCAAAATCCCGAGGTGGTCTAACGGCCCTGCCCATAATGCTCCTTACATTCTCAATTGGGGAGAGATCCAGCAACTTTGCTGGCCAAGGTAGGGTTTGGCAAGCATGAGGACAAGCTGTGTGCAGACAGGCATTATCTTGCTGAAATGTAAGCAATGTATGGCTTGCCAAGAAGGGAAACAAAATAGGATGTACAGTATTGTCAACAGACAACTATGCTGTAGGGGTGACATCCATGTCACCCTTACAGCATAGTTGTCTGTTGACCAAAAGGGATCTGTTACGAAAAGAAATCGCACCCCAGATCATCAGTCCTGGTAGTTGGACCGTATGGGATGTGGCATTCACGGTGGTATCCCACCGTCTGGGGCGTCTTCAGACGCATCTGTGATGATCATTGAGGCTCAGTTCATAGTGGGATTCATCACTGAAGCCAATTATATTCCAGTCAATGCAATTCCAGACCAGGGACGTGCCTGGGGACACACCAGATAGCAGTGCGATACCAACCCGGCTGCTGGCTGCCATACAGCCAAACGAGGACTGATGGTCTACTGTGCCATTTCTTTTCATAACAGGACCTCTTTGGTTGTCATCTGTGTCACCATTACAACACAGACATCTGTTGACGATATTATAAACCCCATTTTGTTTCTCGTCATGACAAGCCATCATTTGCTTACATTTCAGCAAGATAATGCCTGCCCACACGCAATTTGTCTTCATACTTGCCACACTTTATCTTCGCCAGCTAGGTCACGGGATCTCTCCCCAACTGAGTATGTCTGCGGCATTATGGGCAGGGCCACCCAACCAGCTCATGATTTAGACAATACAATGTGCCACTTGGATAGAATTTGGCTTGATGTCCCTCAGTAGGACATCCAACAAATCTATCAATGCCAAAGTTGCTCAAGAGTCAGAGGTGGACCAACTTGCTCAATTTGTGAAGCTCTTTCTCTTGAATAAATCATTCAATTTTTCTGACATTGTAATTTTTATTTTATTTTATTTTATTTTTTTTTTTTTTTTTGTCTGTGCACGTACATCACATCTACATATTTCCATCCCACACAGATAATTCTTTCATGCTGCATAATGTTTATTTTCATCTTACGAGTGTAATCTAATGGACAGAGCCCACCTCAGCATAGGGAGTCTCTGCTGGTTGGGAGTGTGGAGGTGGACAGACAGAGAGAAGTGTACTAGGGGGACGTAATAGTGTGTGAGGTTGGAATGGGAGCAGGGGAGGGCATTGAGGTGTGGGGCCACAGGAACGAAGCCTAGAAACTCTAGCTGCGACATATTCTTCACTCCTGTAAACCCCGTTACCTAAACCTTTGCTAGTCTCTCTGTCTCACATATCTAGGCCTTTACCTGCTCCCACCCCGGCCTCACACCACCACACCTGCTAGATGAGGACTGTCCCATACTTTCTAATATCTAAAAATCTTCCTTCAATGTGCCAGTCTGCCACTCAGTGTCTCCTCTAGGTGGGGAGCAGAAAGCTATCCTATTCCATATTATTGTTATTCCATCCCAGATATCCCAATGCTTAAAAATTAATTTTAGGCTTGCCGTAAAGTATTACACAAACACTAATTGGTTATTTTTTCTGATATTCAAATTATATTTTGCTCTCATTTTTGTCCCTTTATCTAATCAACTTTGCATTGTGACATTTCTGACGAAAGTACGAGTTATTCAGAAATTAGGTAAAAAGTAGTGAATTCTTCCTTTGAATCACTCTCACTTTGTCTCAGGCACGAGCAAATGTGTGTACCTGTATATGCATTTAGCTGTATCAAATTATCTTCCCCAACACACAAAATGGGGGTCATTATTCAATTTATCTTGAAAGTATGTGTGAAATGCACTTTCCACAAAAATGCTCAGATGCATAACTCTCAAAATATGTGTTTGAACAATAGGTCTGGAATTTTTAAAGACAAGGTGAAGAAACCATTGGATTGTATAATTTTTTTATTAATCACAAAGAAACAACATGATTCAAAGACATCAACAACAGCAATGGAAGTTCAAGTGAATTGTCTGCCTCCAATTCTGATCACAGAGAAACACTCCAATAGGAAAGAGGGCACAACATCCTGCTCCATTTTCAAAAGCTGCAATGTCAAATATTACAACCTGTAACAAAAAAAGGTCATGTGATAAATATTGTTTACATATCGATTACAGTAACAGAGGCATATATGGTCTAATAGGAAGGGTGAACACAAGGGCAGGACATGGGGAACAATGAACAGATGAGATGTGAAACCACGGTAAGTTAATAGTGGTGATAATGCCAGTTAATTACATGGGTGGGAAAAGCAACCACTCTTGCAACTCAGAGCTACTCTTGTTTCTGCAACTGATCTTCCGTTCCTTCATTGTTCCTATTTTTCTCATATTAATAATTCTAGTTATAGAAGGTTTTCTAACTAAAAGCTTATTAGCATTTTGTAATGAAACCGATAAACAATACAGTCTCATTCTCTAATGGAAGAACACAGTACATCGCGTTCGTAAATAACTTGATCCAACAAAACAGTGGACATTCATTACATGACATTTAATTTTAAGTATCAATACAAACACTTACATAAAACATTATTTACACTCAAAACCCATTATTCAAAACTGATGTCCATATGTGTAACTGTTTACAGTAGCAATTATTAATATAGTTACTATTGCTAGCTTTAATATGGATTGTTAAAAAGTTTAGAAATGTTAACTTAAAAATGAACTGTAAGCAAAATCTTTTCTGTTAAAAAGTTAATGTTGAAACCACTGGAGAAACATTATAATGTATTATTGTAGTCATCATGTACACTGAAAAAAAAAAAAAAAAAAAAAAAAAAAAATTTGCAACACCAAAAAGTAATTAACGTAGAGTAATGAAATTTCAGGAACATATATGTCTAAGTAACTTATTTAATATATGTCTGCTTGTGTCTGTATGTGTGGATGGATATGTGCGTGTGTGCGAGTGTATACCTGTCCTTTTTTCCCCCTAAGGTAAGTCTTTCCGCTCCCGGGATTGGAATGACTCCTTACCCTCTCCCTTAAAACCCACTTCCTTTCGTCTTCCCCTCTCCTTCCCTCTTTCCTGATGAGGCAACAGTTTGTTGCGAAAGCTTGAATTTTGTGTGTGTGTTTGTGTTTGTTTGTGTGTCTATCGACCTGCCAGCGCTTTTGTTCGGTAAGTCACCTCATCTTTGTTTTTATATATAACTTATTTAAGTGATTAACATTGCAAGATCACAGGATAATATAAGTGCGAGATACACCATTGCAAATGTGATACACTAATGCATTGAAATCCAGTGTAACTGCCCGAATGTAAGCATGCAAACGTGCATGCATTGTGGTGGTTATGGGTTTGTGGGATGAAGTTCCATGCCTGTTTCACATTGTCATCAAAACAGGGATGGTTAATGCTGTTTTTGGGAGACACTGGAGTTGTTCGATGATGTCCCGTGTGCACTAAATTGGAGCCAGACCTGGTTATCAAACAGGTCAAGGCAACATGTTGACATACTGTAGAGTATACACCCATGCCTCCATCTTTGCTACCCTCCCTGTTTACCTCTACCCTGTTGCTTCATAACCTGGGTTGTGAGTAACTGAATCCACTTTCTCTTCTTCCCCTTCTTTCCCCTCTCTCCTCCCTGATGAAGGAACAAAGTTCCAAAAGCTAGGATACGTAAATTTTCTGTTATGTTTTGTGTATCTATTGGCTGTACTGGCCAGCCCCTCTATCTCTTTGTTAGTATTTGTTTCACGTCTTTATATGAGACTTTCCATCATCACAATAATGTTAGTTTATAATTTATGGACAGCCTAATCCATTATTTCCTGTCAAGGTTTGAAACTTTAGTAAATCATAATTTTTGTCTTGGTAAAATAAAGGTGATTAGATGTTTCCCTCATGCACATGTAAGGGACTGTCAGTTCACATCTACGTTTGTAATCTGCAATCCACCAGGAGGTGCATGGTACAGGGTAAGTCCCATTGTACCAGTTATCAGGGTTTCTTGCTGTTTCATTCATGTATGGAGCGTGGAAGAATGATTGTCTGAATCTGTCTGAATGCCTCTGTGTGAGCAGTAATCATCCTAATCTTATCTTCACGACCCCTGTGAGAGCAATATGTGGGGGGGGGGGGGGGGGGGGGGGGGGGGGGGGGGTTGTGGTATATCCCTAGAGTAATCATTTAAAGACAGTTCTTGAAACTCTGCTAATACACTTTCTTGGGATAGTTTACACCTGTCTTCAACAGTCTGCCATTTCAGTTCCTTCAGTATCTCTGTGACACTCTCCCATGGATTAAGCAAACCTGTGACCATGCTGCCTTTCTTTGTATACATTCAATGTCTCCTGCTAGTCTTATCTGGTACAAGTCCCACACACTTTAGCAATAGTCTAGGGTGGTGGTGGGGGGGGGGAGGGGGGGGGGTCGCACGAATGACTTGTAAGCATCTCTTTAGTAGACTGATTGCACTTCCCCATTATTATACCAATAAACCAAGGTCTACAACCTGCTTTACCCACAACTGAACCTATGTGATCATGCCATTTCATATTCCTACAAAGTGTTACACACAGGTATTTGTACGAGTTGGCAGATTCCGACAGTGACTCACCAATATTATAGTCACAGGATACTAAGTTTATACATTTCTAAACATTCAGAGCAAGTTGCCAATCACTGCACTATGTTGAAATCTCATCAAGATCTGACTGAATATTTATGCAGCTTCTCTGAAATAGCACTTCATTACAGATAACTGCATCATCTGCAAAAATCCTGATTTACAGCAAGGTCATTAATGGACAAGAACTGCAAGGGCCCCAACACACTTCCCTGGGGCACACCTGAAGTTACTTCTACATCTGATGATGACTCTCCATCCAAGGTAACATGCTGTGTCCTTCCTATCAAAAAGTCCTCAATCCAGTTATGAATTTCACTTGATACCCCATATGATCGTACTTTTCACAGTCAGTGTAGGTGTGGAACAGAGTCAAATACTGTTAGGAAATCAAAAAACACTATCTACCTGTTGCCTTGATCCAACGCTTTCAGCAAGTTATGTGAGAAACGTGAGAGTTGGATTTCATATCATCTATGTTTTTGAAAACCATGCTGGTTGATATTGAGAAGGTAGTTCCGTTCGAGATACCTCATTATGTTTGAGCTCAAAATATTTTCTAAGAATCTACAACAAATCGATGTCAAGGCTACTGGATGGTAGTTTTGTCACTCCTACAACCCTTCTTGTAGACGGGTGTGATCTGTAACTTTTTCCAAAAACTGGGTAAGGTTTTTTGGATAGATTACAGTGAGAAGAGAGGATAACTCAGCCACAAATTCAATATAGAATCTGACTGCGATTCCATCGGGGTCTGGAGCTTTGTTTAATGATTTCAACTGTTTCTCAACACAACTGACACTAATACCTATTTTGTTCATTTTTTCAGTGTACGAGGATTGAATTGGAGCAGTTCTCCTGGGTTTTTATTTGCAAAGGAACATTTGAAAATCGAGTTCAGAATTTCAGCTTTTACTTTGCTACCCTCAATTTCAGTTCCTGTCTCACTTGCTAGGGACTGGACACTAACTTTTGTGCCACTAACAGCCCTTACATACGACCAGAATTTATTTGGATTTTGTGAAATGTCATTTGACAATATTCTGCTACAGTAGCCATTGAAGGCTTCATGCATTGCTCTCTTGACAGCCAAACATGTTTCATCCAGCGTCTCTCAATCTATAATCCTACACTTTGTTTTACACCTATTACGCAGTAATCTCTGTTCTTTTAGACGTTTTCTTTACAGTGACTGTATACCACGGAGGTTCCATCCCATTATGAACTGTTGTACTAGGAACCTATCTACTCAGTGTGTGGTCAACTGTTCTTTTCAAGTAGAGGAAGAGCACCTCTACATGCTCCTGACCTGTGCTGAAAGTTTCAAGTTCCTCACTGAGATAAGATATTACTAATTTCTACTTAGTTAACTGAACGCATAATAAGAGGATCCTCACGACACAGTAAATAACTGTGCGTCAGTCGGGTGTGGCCAATGTGGAGCCGACAAACGACGACTGAGTCCCTGCGGGTGGCTCGCAGGGATGACCGCCAAACAGTCGTCATCTCCTTGATACGACGGAGTTTGTTTGGCACGGGCAGGTTGCGCCATTCAGTGTCCCAGAATTCGAAAACTTTGCGGCGTAATAGTGCCCGCGAATCAGTCGCCGGGAGGCCAATCTCCAGAGGTGATTTACTGATGGCCTCTTTCACCAGGCGGTCAACATTCTCATTGCCGGGGATCCCAACATGGCCTGGGGTCCACACAAAGACCACAGAGCGGCCGTTACGTGCAAGAGTATGCAGGGACTCATGGACAGCCATCACCAGACGAGAACGAGGGAAATACTGGTCGAGAGCTCGTAAACTGCTCAGGGAATTGCTACAGATAACAAAGGACTCACCTGAGCAGAAGCGGATATACTCTAGGGCACAAAAGATGGCGACCAGCTCAGCTGTGTAAACGCTGCAGCCATCCAGCAAGGAACGTTGTTCAGAATAGTCCCCTAGAGTAAGCGCATATCCGACACGACCAGCAACCATCGAACCGTCAGTGTATACAATGCCAGAGCCCTGATACGTGGCCAAGATGGAATAAAAACGGCAGCGGAAGGCCTCTGGAGGGACGGAGTCCTTCGGGCCCTGTGCCAAGTCGAGCCGAAGGCAAGGGTGAGGAACACACAATGGGGGTGTCCGCAAAGTGGCCCGGAAAGGAGGTGGAACTGTAAAAACCCTAAGCCCAGAGAGAAGCTCTTTGACACGGACCGCGATCGTACAACCTGACCGGGGCCGACGTTCAGGAAGATGGACGACCGATTGTGGGAACAGGAGACGATAGTTTGGATGCCCAGGCAAGCTAAAAACATGGGCAGCATAAGCGGCCAGTAAATGTTGGAGCCTCAATCGCAGTGGAGGGACACCTGCCTCCACAAGTATGCTGTCCACAGGGCTGGTGCGGAATGCTCCTGTCACCTGTCGAACCCCACAGTGGTGAACGGGGTGCAGCAGTTGCAATGCTGAGGGCGACGCTGAGCCATACGCCACACTCCCATAATCAAGCCGGGACAGCACAAGGGCTTTGTAGAGCTGCAGCAGCGTATTACGATTGGCACCCCAAGTTGTGTTGCTGAGGCAGCGAAGGGCATTCAGATGCTGCCAGCACTGACGCTTGAGCTGATGAATATGTCGAAGCCAAGTAAGCCGGGCATCGAACAGCAATCCCAGAAAACGGTAAGTGTCAACAACCCTGAGAATGGCATCCTGAAGATAGAGCTCAGGGTGGGGATGGACAGTTCGGCACCGACAAAAGTGCATAAAAAAAGTCTTTGCAGGAGAAAATTGAAACCCACGAGATAGGGCCCATGCCTGCGCCTTGCGTATGGCTCCCTGCAACCCACGTTCTGCAACACTAATGGTGGAGGAGCTGAACAAGATGCAGAAATCTTCAGCATATAACGTGGGTGAGACAGACGACCCAACTGCTGCTGCAAGGCCATTTATGGCCACAAGGAAAAGGGGCACACTCAATACTGAGCCCTGTGGAACGCCGTTCTCCTGGATATGAAGTGAACTATGGGATGTGCCAATTAAAACGCGGAATGTCCGAACAGATAAAAAATTCTGAATAAAAATGGGGAGAGAGCCCCGGAGACCCCATCCGTGCAACGTGGCGAGTATATGGTGCCGCCACGTCGTGTCATATGCTCTGGAGAGGTCAAAAAAGCGGGAGACAAGGTGTTGGTGCCTGGAAAAAGCAGTGCGGATTGCAGACTCAAGAAAGACCAAAGTATAGGCGGTGGAACGGCCCTGACGGAAGCCGCTCTGGCACTGAGCCAGAAGACCCCGAGACTCGAGCAGCCAACACAGCCGTCGACTCACCATACGTTCCAGTAGCTTGCACAGAGTATTTGTCAAGCTGATGGGTCGATAGCTATCCACAGTAAGCGGGTCCTTACCAGGCTTCAGCACCGGAATGATGGTACTTTCTCGCCACTGCGACGGAAAGACACCATCGCCTCATATGCGGTTGAAGATCGCAAGAACACATCGCTGACAGACCGGGGACAGGTGTTTGAGCATCTGATTGTTGATGCCATCTGGCCCAGAGGTCGTATCGGGGCACTGTGCCAGGGCGCTTTGGAGTTCCCACAAACTAAATGGGGCGTTATACGTCTCAGGGTGGCGAGAAGCAAAAGAAAGCCGTTTGCCTTCCTCCTGGCGTTTAAGCGCGCGAAACGCAGGCGGGTAATTCCCCGACGCAGAGGCCCGAACATAGTGCTGTGCGAAATGCTCGGCGATTGCATCAGCATCGGTGGATACCGCCCCGTTGATGGTAAGCCCTGGGACACCTGTAGAGTGCTGCACTCCAAAGATGCGCCGAATCTTCATCCACACCTGGGAGGGTGAAGTACGGGAACCAATGGTGGAAACGTACCTCTCCCAGCGCTCCTGTTTCCGCCTCTTGATGAGCCGCCGTGCCTGAGCACGGAGACATTTGAAGAAAATGAGGTTCTCCAAAGACGGGTGCCACTTATGTCGCTGAAGAGCCCGCCGACGTTCTTTAATGGATTCAGCGACCTCCGGAGACCACCAAGGCACTGCCTTTCGCCGGGGGCACCCTAACGAACGAGGAATGGTACGTTCTGCAGCGGAAACAATCGCTGCAGTCAGTGTCTCAACCGCCACATCGATGGTACTGTGGGGGAGAGATGCAACAGTGGCAGCAGAGGAGAATGTTTCCCAGTTTGCCTTGCTAAATGCCCACCTAGGCAGGCGTTCATGGGATCGACGCTGGCGTAGTGAAAGGAAGATGGGAAAATGGTCACTACCACACAAGTCATCATGGACTCTCCAGTGGACCGATGGTAAAAGCCCTGGGCTGCACAACAACAGATCTATGGCCGAGAACGTGCCATGCGCCACTCTGAAATGCGTGGCAGCGCCAGTGTTTAAGAGGCAGAGATCAAGTTGGGAGATGAGATTCTCGACATCTCTGCCTTGGCCAGTAATCTTCGATCCACCCCACAGGGGATTGTGGGCGTTAAAATCCCCAAGGAGAAGAAAAGGCGTGGCAAGTTGGGCGACAAGTGCAGCCAATTCGGTCAGGGAGACTGTACCACCTGGAGGGAGATAGACACTGCAGACGTTTATGTCCTGGGTAGTCCTTATGCGGACAGCCACAGCTTCCAAAGATGTTTGAAGGGGCACAGGAGCACTATATACAGAGGTAAGGACATACACGCAGGCTCCACCTGACACACTATTTTAAGTGCTTCGGTTGCAGTAATAACCCCTGTATCCACGGAGGACAGGGGTCCGCATTGCCGGGAACCAGGTTTCCTGGAGAGCAATGCATAAAGCAGGTGTCAAGCTTACAAGCTGACGCAGCTCAGGTAGATGGCTAAAATAACCGCCACAATTCCACTGGAGGATTGTACAAAGCGTGTCCTGTAGAGGCATTCAGGCACTGAAAAGGCAAATTACTGGGCAGGGTCACATGCTGCCACCGACTGAGTGACGGACGTCGCTACGGCCATCGTTTCTGAGGAGACGGAGAGATCCAGGTCATCAGGGGACGCAAAGAGCTCGACCTCATCCTCAGAGGCTGAGCTGACAGGAAGCGTTGGTGCGGGAACCACTGGGTCCTTATCCTTCTTGGAGAGCTTCCTCTTCTCTCTCTTGTCTTTCGGAGGAGGGTTGGCATGCTGGGAGGGCTTTCCTGACGCATTATCAGGAACAGAGGAAGAGCGTGAAGCCCTTCGACCAGCAGCTGGTGGCTTCTTCAGCCACTGGCTAGTGTCTTGTGAGACACTGGGGAAGTCCTTGGAAGGGACTCCCCCAAGGGATCCCTTCCGAACAAGTGAGGCCAGAGGAGGCTGTTGCGTCTCTGGCTGAGCAGCCGGAGAGAGCTGTCGCTTCCCCGGCTGAGGAGCCGGAGAGGGCTGTCGCCGCTCCGGCTGAGAGGTGGGGACCGACGTCCTCGGTTGCTTGGGGCGCACTGCTCCCAAACTGTGTGTTTTGGGAGCAGTGGAAGAGAGAGTGGCCCCCACCGGTGGTGGGGCAGGCGAAACATGACTGTTCGGTGGGCCAACTGTCAAAGGAGTCTTTGCAGGATCTGGTGGCTGCAGTGTTACAGCAGCATAACTCCTCAACATAGGTGTGGGGTTGAGCCATTCTAATTTCTTCCTCGCCTCTTGGTAAGTTAAACGGTCCAGGGTCTTAATTTCTTGTATCTTCCGCTCTCGTTGGTAGACTGCACAATCTGGCGAGCAGGGAGAATGATGCTCCCCACAGTTAACGCAGGTGGGAGGTGGAGCACACGGAGCATTTGGATGCGAGGGTCGTCCACAATCGCGACATGTGGGGCTGGCAGTGCATCTGGAGGACACGTGCCCGAATTTCCAGCACTGGAAGCATCGCATAGGGGGCGGGACATAGGGCTTGAAATCGCACCGGTAGATCATGACCTTGACCTTCTCAGGCAAGCAGTTGCCCTCAAAGGCCAGGATGAAAGCACCGGAAGGGATATGGATTCAGTGAAATTGAAGATGACTTATTACATGAGAATATTAACAAAAAATTTGACTTTGATGTAAGCAGTCCGTTTATTGATGTGCAGATAGGATCATGGAAAGGAAAGTGTTTAGTAGACACAGGAAGTCAAGTATCTGGGATATCAGAATCATTAAGTAAAAAACTGAAAACTAATAAGGATTATGTCGAGTTACCTGTGGTAGGAATTAAAATAAGAGGTGCTACCGGGAAGCACAGTAAATCAATAAGGAGTCAGGCTTTTATTACTTTTGAAATTGAAGGAGTATCATGGTCACATGGGTGTCTGGTCATTCCTGATCTCACAGAGGATTTTATCCTAGGCATGTCTTGGATAACAAAAGTAAGTGCAGCATTTGATTGGGCAGGGCAGAAATTAATGATGACTCTACCAAGTGGTGAAGTCATCACTACGAAACTTCTTCAATCAAATGTGTTTTGTATGAATAAGACTGTGAACAGTATTGAATTTACAAAAGAAGGTGAGTACATTGAAAGCCATGTCACAGATTTCGATACAGATGAGATAGAGTTTGAAAAGTTAGTAAATGAAAAAGTAGTCGAGGCTAGAGAACTAACTGAGAACCAAAAACAAGATTTGAAATTATTTTTGTGGGAATATAGTGATGTATTTAGCAATATACCAGGTAAAGTAATTGGATACCAATGTACTTTACAGTTGAAGCCACATGAACCTTTCTTTACAAAACCATACAGTATTCCAATCTCGAAAAGGGTAGCAGTGGAGAAAGAATTGCAAAAGATGGAAGTGTGTGAAATCATTGAGAGGAGTATAAGCCCTTATAATAATCCCTTAGTCACTGTAAATAAACCTAATGGACAAGTCAGACTAGTACTAGATTCCAGACAGTTAAACAAATGTTTATACAGAGAAACTGACCACCCAGAGAACATCGATGAGTTGTTATATAAATTTAAAAATATCCAAATTATGTCAAGCCTTGACCTAACTTCAGGTTTTCATCAAGTACCTCTTGCAATTAGTTCTAGAAAGTACACTGCTTTCTTATACAATGGGAGATGTTACCAGTATTGTGTAGTGCCTTTCGGATTAAACTCATCAGTCGCCGAATTTATAAGGGCACTAGACTATGTACTTGGCCAAGAAGTTGTGTCAGAATTAACAATTTATGTAGACGATATATTAGTTTCAAATCAAAGTTGGGAGGATCATTTGAAGTTATTGAAGAAGGTGTGTGAGAAACTCAGAAGAGGTGGTATGACATTAAAACTGGAAAAATGTAAATTTGGTGTGTCAGAACTCAAATTTTTAGGTCATGTCATTACTAAGGAAGGGATAAGTGCAGATCCGGAGAAAATAAAATCTATCATAAACTTTCCATCTCCTAGAAACCGGAAACAATTAAAGTCTTTCTACGGACTCTGTGGATTCTATCGAAAATATGTAAATGGACAATGCCTTAATGTAACATGTTTAAGCAACTTACTTAGAAAAAATACTCCATGGAATTGGTCTGAAGAGTGCCAGAAAGCATTTGATAAAATTAAGAATGAACTTTGTAAGAACAGTCTTTTACACAGACCAGATTTTAGTTTGCCATTTTGTCTTCACACTGACAGTAGTGATTATGGACTAGGAGCAGAACTATTTCAGGAGAAAATTGTGAATGAAAAAAATCTTCATTGTACAATTGCATTTGCCAGCAGAATGTTACTTAAACATGAGAGAACGTACACTGTCACAGAAAAAGAATTACTCGCAGTACACTGGGCGTTTACAAAATTTAAAACATACCTGTTAGGACACAAGATAAAAGTCTATTCAGACCACAAAGCTTTAAGTTACTTGCAGGAGTGTAGACTATATCACAGTAGATTAACCAGGTGGGCAATGTTCATGCAACAGTTTGATTACGAAATTGTGTATATTAAGGGATCAGAAAACGTAGTAGCTGATGCTTTATCCAGGTTACCAGTAGGAGGAGATCAGGAAATGTTTGATCAAGAGGAAGAAAAGGAATTTAAAATAAGATACATGAAGGGAATCCAGGATGAAAAGCTCATAAAGACACTTTGCAATAACATCAGGAGGGGACAGAATAACGATCCTAATTGGAAATTGGTTAAGGACTGTTTAGGCAAAAGAGGGTATGATAAACTTGACAAGTACTATAAGGTCTTTAAGGGAACACTCTTTAGAAGAACAGATGTGGACTCTGACAATTGGAAGCTATGTTGGCCAGAGTGTGAGGCAGACAAATTAATGAAGTACACCCATGAGAGTTATGGTCACTGTGGAATACAGAAATGTGTAAAAAAAGTTACAAGAAAATATCTACTTTTATAACATGGTAAAGAAGGTGAGGAACGAAATATCAACATGTGACAAATGTCAAAGAGTAAAAGTAAGCAACAGAACATGTCAGGGAGAAATGCAGAACATCATTCCAGATAAACCATTAGATTTAGTAGCTGTAGACTTTTATGGACCTTTACCTAAAAGCAAAGGTGGCCATTGTTTTATATTCGTCATGGTTGATGTATTTTCCAAACTAATTAAACTTTATTCTGTGCGAAAAGCTACAAGTAAACAGATCATTGCAAAAATTGAGAGAGATTACTTCAAGAGTGTAGGGAAACCTAAAGCTATACTATCTGATAATGGTTCACAATTTGTTTCAAAAAACTGGAAAGCATTCATGGAAAAAAACTAACACAAAACATATCTTGATATCCATGTACAACCCATCTTCAAACCCAGCAGAAAGGTACATGAGAGAAATAGGGAGACTTTGTAGGACATATTGTAGTCACAAACATCCTAGTTGGTCCGACCATGTAAACAACTTCGAGGATATCATGAACAGCTTGCAGCATAGCTCTACTGGGTTTTCACCATATGAAATTATGTTTCACCTCAGACCAGCAAATCTTATTTCTGAATTAATAGACTTTCCACAATGTAGCTTAATATCAATGAAAGAACGTGAAGAGATTGTAAAGAAAACCATGAAGAAACTAGGTGAAGCTAGGAAAAACAGACATAATAGGAAAATAAAGGCTACCACATTCAGAGTAGGTGACCATGTCTTAGTGAAATCCCACGAACGATCAAAGTTACTAACAGCAGAACTCAAGAAGTTCTTTGACATTTACATTGGGCCATTTGAGATTATTGAGAACCCCATCCAAATGCGTACCGATTAGTATATCCCAAGTCGAGAAAGCTGTTTGGTCTTAGGAATGTTGTTTCTTTGAAGCCGTATATTGAGAAAAGAGCAAACTGAGCCTAAAAACATGCCTTTATCTGGAAAGAATTTTACTGGAAGTAAAGAAAGAAAGAAAAAAAATGCAGTCACCATACTATGCCATGTAACACATCTCATGCAAAACGATGTTGTATCTAGACTGATTGTCACGTAATTATATTATAAGATTAGATTTCATGATTCCTATGTGTTTTTTAAAGTAATTTTACAGTATTTAATGAATTGCAAAATATGTAAACTTGATAAATAAGGGATTTTATTTTATTGATGATGCTAGGAGACAAGACATGTCACCCACCCTCACAGTTTGAGAATAGCAAATCTCATAAATTTTGAAATTTGTTCATTCACTTAAATAGACCATAATGCTAAAAAAAAAATAAATAAATAAATAAAAATAATTGTATAGTTAATAGAATATATTTTCTTGTATATGCAAGTGTGCCTTTGTTTTACATCATGCTCACCATAACTGGTTTTATTCAGCTCTGTTTATAACCCCATAAAGATACTTTGTTGGCTTATTTTGCCTCTTAATTTTGATATAACATAATTCACAAGGCTCATGAGAGAATAGTGTTGTTGAATTGAAATACTTTTGCAAACTCACTGATGATATAGGAGTTAGTACTATGTTTGTTCTAATATGAGAAAATGTTTTAACTTTAGTATTATTTTATAGTAAATTTCTGGGCAACAAATCGACATATGTATTTATGTTGTGAGACAAAGGAAGAAGTCAATGGTTGATGAAAGAATAAACAGTTTACTACAGTTGTGATAAAAAGTTGTATACAAGCCAAGACAATGATGCAATTTCTGTATCAGACTGACAAGTGGACCAAGGTACACTTGCAAGTCCTGGTGGGCTATTGTAATGTAATTAACTGTCAGAGATAAAGTTTATCTCATGCGAAAAGTACGATGCCCACAGTAGAGAGTTAAGGTAACTTCATTATGTTGCCATACAATGTGTTTAATTTATTTATTTATGAATATTTTCTTTTATGATAAATAATGGATTTGTTTGAGATGATAAATGTGGTATATTTATATGTATTTATTTATATGTGTCTTTGGAGTGTATTAAGGTCAGAAGACCAAAGAATCTGGAATGCAGGAATGTCTGCAACTTCCGGGCACATGTTGGCTTGCACGCCAATTCTTTGTCGGTATTGGAGGGAGATGGACGTGTTTAAGTGACCAGTACAGTATAATGCATTTTTAGGGTATCAATGTTCGAAGTGAAAATATTGTAGTTACTAAACAAAGAGTACGAATAAATATTATTTTTAGCCGAAAGTAATTCGAACCCGGTAGTGTTTATTTCAAACAAGAAGAAAACCCAGGCCAGGCTTGTTAGAGTAATGTTTTGCAGACAAAACCCCTAGACAAACGAGATCTGCAGTGTGTAATCTTTCAGCAGCTACTAATAAATAAGCCTTGCTGAAATTGTGCTGGAACTACTCATATTATTATCAATTACAAACACGTGGTGCGAATGTGGTCCTACCACAATATACCGCGTAAGATTCCACATCATTCAGTTATCAAGAAACGAGATAGGTAACAACCAGTACAATATACATTCCATAACATTACAATATCAACCCGATACTCCAACTCGTTCCACACTCTCTGTAGCATATCAGGTGTAACAGTTTGGATAGCTGCTGTTATTTCTCATTTCAAATCATCAATGGTGGCTGGGAGAGGTGGCCGAAACACCATATCCTTAACATACCCCCATAAGAAAAAATCGCAGGGGGGTAAGATCAGGGCTTCTTGGAGGCCAGTGACGAAGTGCTCTGTCACGGGCTGCCTGGCGGCTGATCCATCGCCTGGGGTAGTTGACGTTCAGGTAGTTACAGACAGATAAGTGCCAATGTGGTGGCGCTCCATCCTGCTGAAATACGAATTATTGTGCTTCTTGTTCGAGCTGAGGGAACAGCCAATTCTCTAAGATCTCCAGATACTGTAGTCCAGTTACAGTAGCACCTTCGAAGAAAAAGGGACCAAAATCTTTATTGGCTGAAATGGCACAGAAAACGTTCACCTTAGGCGAGTCATGTTCATACTGAGTTGTTTCCCGCGGATTCTCAGTGCCCCATACACAGACATTGTGACGGTTGACTTTCCCGTTAGTGTGGAAAGTTGCTTCATCACTAAACACAATCTTTGAAATGAAAGATTCATCTGTTTCCATTTGAGCAAGGATAAAATCACAGAAATCGATTCTTTTAATCTTAAGCTGTTGATATTTTTTTTTATGATGCAACCAGTTTTGGTCAAAGACCATTTTTGAGGACCTGTTGTACCCACAGCATGGAAACAGGAAAAATTCAGGCAAAATGGATACTTCAAAATTGTAGTAACAATACATACAATGCTTGTGGATATTTAATTTATATTTCTGACATTGTATTCTTTTGATATATATAGTTTTTGCTGGTAATCAAATTCTGTAAGTGTTGCTTGTATTGTTACTATAATTTTCAAACATTCTTTTCATCCCAAATTTTCCCGTATCCACGATGTATATACAACAGGTGCCTGAAAATGGTCTTCAACTGAAACCAGTCACACAGTAAAAAATTAAGTTGAATAACAGCTCAAGATGACACATACTGTCATTTCTACAACTCACTGCTTTTGGTATCACCTGTGAGTAGCTGTACGCTTTGATGACGTTGGCATTGGGGTCGTGCTGTATTCTACCACCACCAGTGCACTCGGTATCAACGCCGAGGCCTTTCACCCTGTCCATCGTCTCATCGTAGACGTCCGAATGGAAGCCAACTCACTTGTATCCTCGCACCTAGTAGCAGGAACCATAGTCAAACTTTCAACAAAATGTATCAAGAGTACTAAGCAAGAAGAAAACACAAAAGTAGCAATGTGAGTGGAAATTGTGGCATCAAAAATAATCTGAAAACATAACTTAAAGGAGCTGTTGTTATATCCACTATCTATAGGAAACACAAACAGGGACTTCTGCTTTTTTTTTTTTTTTTTTTTTTTTTTTATTCCATACCTACTGCAAATGCAAACGAAAGCTTTTGTATATTCGGACATGTGTTCTCTCGGAAAACACTGAACATAACGTAAATCATCTAGCTGACGAGGTAGTTGGCAACATCAGCACATGGCTTTTGGAGAACGGATTAATACTTCACTGCCAACAACTGAACTCTTGTAAAATAGAAATAGTCTTGTCCTGAGCTGGTCGAACAGACATTTTAAATTCTTAAGACTGAAAATAGATGAAAAGCTCTCTCAGAAGTATCATGTTCAACACCTTAAGCAGAAAATGAACACTTCTGTCTTCACTATACACTATGTCTTGGACACAAACACAAAAGCTTGTTTACTTTTGCTCTGTTATCTCATATGGTGTTATAGTTTGTGGCAATTCTGTGCACTTGGCAAGAATATTCTCATCCCTGAAAAATGCAGTCAGCAAGGTCTGCAGTGCCAGCTTGTGAACATTCAGGGTTGCCGCAAGTTTCCCCAAGTGACGTTCCCTGATTTCCAGCAAGTTTTAGCATTTTTCCCTGACAAATTTCGAGGTCTCAAGGGCAAGTAAAGACATAAGTTCACAAAAAAAATGTAAGGACTTCTGTATTTCTTCCCCTTTTTAGATGGAGAAAGAAAGACAATGGTATATAATATTCCATGAAGAGCACTGATGTTATTTTATTTCAACAAAACTAAACATATTTGGTGACACAAATACGCATTTCCTTGGAGTCGCAAGACAGATTTAAAATACCTACACTGATTTCAGAAATAACCTCAGAAAAAAGTAGGCCTATTGAAAGTAGTATATAAGGCAGGCCAAAATATACAGGTACATAGCATACAAACCGCCTGTGACTGCCACAAGTTGTTCTTCCTATCGCTCATACTTTCTAATATACAGGGTGTACATTACATCTGGGAACACTTTCAATTATTTATTGCACAAGAACCAAACATAGCACAGATATCACACATATGTCTTTTTGAAGGAAACCCTGAAAGTTCTTTTTCATGTATACCAACGCAGCATACTTTGGTGATTTGCCGATAACACCAGTCATAAACATTGCAAGTTCAGGTGCGGAGCGAGCTTTCTGCGTGTTGGAGTTCGACAAACAAAGTGTTTGCTACAGCTGTTCAATGGATGTTTAGAACAAAGTACGGTAAGAAACCACCAATAAGGAAGGCACAACAAATTTATTATGACGGGTTGCTTGTGCCCAGCACAGAGAAGCAGACATCCCAGTGTGAGTGAAGTGAATTTGGATTGCATATGAGAGACATTCATAAGGAGTCCAAAGAAATTGGTGCGTCGTGCAACCCATGAACTCGAAATGGCTCCACTGACTGTGGCAAGTCATGCGACAGAAGTTGTCTATGAAACCATTCAGATTGGAGCTAGGGTAGAAGGTCAATAACAACGACAAAGACAAGTGTTTTGAGTTTTGTTCACAGTTGCAACAATTGAATAAGGACGGGGATGGCATTTTTGATCGCTTAAGTTTTAGCAATGAAGCCACTTTTCACACTAATGGGAAAGTGTACAGGCATAATTGTCGAATCTGGGGTGCAAAGCATCCACACGAATGCATTGAATTTGGGTGTGATTCGCTAAATGTAAATGTTTTTTGTGCTTTGTTGTGTCGAAAACTGTACGGGCCATTCTTCTTCGCCAAGAGAACTGTCACTGGATATTCCTACTCGGATTTGTTGCAGCAATGGCTGATGCTTCAGATGCAATTGGGCTCTCCGTTCATCTTTCAGCAGGATGGGGCTCCCCCCCATTTTCATCGTGAAGTTTGCGGGTACCTGAATACGGAGCTGCCGCATCGATGAACTGGCCGTGCTACAGAAGGGAACAGCTGTTTCATGAAATGGCCTCCCTGATCACCAGACCTCACTCCGTGTGACTTTTTTTCTGTGGGGACACATTTAAGATCCGGTGTATGTATGGTCTCTACCACGTGATGTAGCGGAGCTCCGGGAGAGAATACGAGAAACAAATATCACAATCGACGATGCCATGCTGGGACAGGTATGGCACGAATTCGATTATTGTATTGATGTCTGCCGGGTCACTCATGATTCGCGTACTGAATGTTTGTAAAAAAAAAAAAAAAAAAAAAAAGATGTACATCCTGTATAAATTATTTTCTAAGCCCCAAAATGTACTAGAATAAATAAAATGTTTATAAAACAATGTACCGCACACTGTACTTGCAGTGAGAAAGTCACAATTCCTGAACTCCATCGCCCGTGGCCTCTGGCCTGCCGAGGAGCACCACAGTCCTGAGTCCTCGGATAAATCACGAAAACCCACTGCATTATACCACACACAAACAGAGCCGGCCTGGGAGCAGATCGGCGAGACTAGATCCGATGGGCAGGGCTTGCACATTATTGGGAAACGATGGGCTTCAAATCGGCAGACCCAATCCGTTAGAGAGACCCACAGAAATGGCCTGTGGTTTTGGCCCATCATGGAAGTCCATTCATGTGGCCAGCTTTACACAAGTCACTGACATTATGTTGATGAAATGAGATGGTGGTGATAAATCCATCAATTTGTGCAAATACTCTGAGAATTAATGCTAATGAAGATAGGTAGCAACTCAACGTAAAGATGATCGCTGAACCATGGACAGACACGTAGAAAAGACAGTCACACTCTCACAACTAAATTTTTGGCCATAGCCTTTCTTGGAAAATAACACACACACACACACACACACACACACACACATATTCACACAATCACTCAGACACAACTCGTGCACATATGACCGTTGTCTCCAGCCACTGGGTCAACAATCTCCAAGAATCATATCAAAACAAACCACCCCTCACGCCACCCATCGGCAGCTACTAGGCTAGTGGCAAGAAGTGGTGGCAGCACTGACTGCAAGCTGAGGGGAGTGGTAGGAAGTGGAGAAGCAGTAAGAATGAGGGAGTAGGGAAGCGGTGCATGTATTAAGCTGCACCCAGCCAGCGACGATGCAGGAAATCCCAGTAAACAAACTGTTTCATCTACTGAGACAAAAAACAAGATTTCTCCAGGGTTTGTTTTCCAAATTTCCCAGCAGGGCAGAAAAAAAGAGTGATACACCTAAGTATTCAAATCCACACACAAAGGTTACCTTGTGGTATGCTAGAATTCCACACAGGAGACCCTCACAATACATGAGAACTTCTCTATGCAACATGTAATTTATCCTAATTTCTCTTAATTTCATATTTTATTAATTCTGTAATTTTTTGTTTATAAATTATATATTCAGCTTTCTGTAAACTAGGTACCACCTCATCCCATGAGCTTTGGCTCAAAGTCTCAAGATACGCGATAAAAAAATAAATGTCAATCCCAAAACCTCACACGCCAATATAATGATCTGCATGCAATCATTCTGTTGATAATGGCTCATTAAATTTGGAAAAAAAAAAATGCATTCAGCCCCCTCACATCATTACATCAGCAGTGCAAACCAGACGATATTTCTCGTGTAAATCTACACAGCTATCTGGCAGTTCACACTTAAGGATACACGGCATTTTTCCAGCTCAATATTATGTAAAAATCAACACCTATTTCTTTCAGGCACTGTTTATAATGTATATGTTTTAAGATTTTTTTGTTGATATCAGGTAATAGATCACACTTTCTAAACAAATTAGAAGTATTTTGAATATTTTTGAACCTGCTTAGAGTTATTTAAAAAAAGTAACAAGGAAATTCTTCCTCAAACTGAGGTACCATTTGATCCAATGTTATACATTTGAAGGAGACCAAATTTTTACCAGACATGCATGACATGGCTGAGGTACTAGACCTATTTAATTCCACCTATTACGTATATTACAAGGATAAAAAAGTATCACATCTTACATTTAATATTTATAATTTTTTCCTAGTAAAAATGTTATTTTTTCTATGATTTAGCTGATTCTGCAATAAAGCTTAGGTCTACTACATAAGTATGGACTACCGAAAGTTACAGAAAAAATGAGAGCAATGCTTTATAAACTTTAGGAAATATTTGTACCTGAATTCTGAAGAAAACAACTAGCGGGAAATTGCGAATGAACATATGAGTCCAATTAAACTGTGCCTCAGAACATTCCTGAAGCATAGTCTACATCCTGCAGCCTTTCTTCATCTTCAAGCTTCCTCTTGGCATTCCTTTTAGCACTTCTTGCTTCTTTGGTAACTTGAAGAGCGAATCTCTCAGCTTCATGCACCCGTTGTCTGTCACACAGAAGAAATTGATCTTTCATATTAGAGCCACATTTTATGCCTAAATTTCTCAGGACTTCCTACCTTCCTATCACTCCATCATTGAAACATAGCACACCATCTAGTACACCAACTATTAATGTATTTATTCCTACAAAAACATTCTTGAGTAATCTTTCCCGTATGGAATGGTTGAAACTTTCATTTGTATTCTGAGTGCCCCCATGAAGACATTTACCGTATTTACTCGAATCTGAGCCGCACTTCTTTTCCAGTTTTTGTAATCCAAAAAACCGCCTGCGGCTTAGAATTGAGTGCAAAGTAAGCAGAAGTTCTGGAAAATGGTAGGTGCCGCCACAACTAACTTCTGCTGTCGAATATATGTAGCGCTACACAGGCATGCTTTGCAGGCACAAAGATAAATACTGGCGCCAAACCCTCTGCATGAGTGTATTAAAAAAAAAAAAAAAGAAAAAGAAAAAGAAAAAGGGGTGGCAGACAAGTTTTTCCTCCGCCTCGAGTTTCGACCACTGCATTTTCATACATTATCCAACGAAGTAAATACAAATTCCGTATTGTGCACCTTTGAATGTAGCAGCATTTCAATGCACTACGAAAATCCAACTGGCAAGACTGTTTGGGATGTTTGTCAATATGGCCAACTCTACGTTCTGAATTTTTTCCTAACTGTGAGAAGAGATGGTTCCTTATAGGAACTTTTATGAATTGTGAATAGCATGCAGTATTCTCTTCACATAAGAATAATTAGAATATAAACATTTTGCCATGTATTCTTTCGTGTTTGCTGCTAACTCATTTAAATCCTGTCTGCCTAATAAACTACGAAACTAGAGTGAGACAACAGCAAACACGGAAAAATATAGATATCATCCCATATTTATATTTGTATTATTCTTATGCCTAATAGTGATACAGTCAGAAATGAAGCACGGCAATTGACTAGATTTTTAAATCGAAGATGACTAATTTCAGTGCAGAATGTAATGTACTAACGAGGTGCCTGCAAAGATTTTCAAACGGAGAAAAATTTTCGCTAAACTCCCGTTCAGAATATCTTCTATCGTACGCTGTCTATTATTTGGTTCTTGTTGATCATTCTCAAAGAAAGCAGGAGTGTAGGTAACAGTAAATAGCAGTCTCTTGCCATTGTTTCGCTAACGAAGTACGCGAAAGAGGAAGGGTACCCGTATAATACGGACGGAGCGCCTGACGCATAGTAATGGCTACCTGGTAAAGCTTAACTACTGAGCTTACGACTCGAACAAAACTACTGTAGCTGTATCGTCATTCATTTGACCTAAATTGTGTCTCATATTACAATGGACCAACTTTGTTTCGATTTGGAGGTGCGGCCTAAAACTTTTCTCTCCCCTTGAATTTCAAGTCTCAAATTTCAGGTGCGGCTTAGATTCGGGAAAATTTTTTTTCCTGGATTTCGAGTCTCATTTTTCAGGTGCATCTTAGATTCTAGTAAATGTGGTACTAAGCAAAACAGGGTCCACTCAAGTCTCTAAAAATTGGTTTTATTTCATTCATAACAGGCTCAAGAAGATAATGCTTATGATATTTTGATAGTATATTTGACCACTTTCTTTTGCTTTTTGGTAAGCACACCTAAGAATCTACTCCTTTAGGGCAAAGTCCATGAACAGTGTGGTCATCTGTGGACAACTTATGAAAGTAGGTGGCCCATACAGCTTTCCTCATTGCTGTATCATCATTCAGAGGTGCAGTTTGTCTAATGGCCAGTCCTTAATACCTCTGAAGGAGGTCTATTTCAGTTTTTGTCAATCTGTCTCAGCCAGACAGAGATTTTCCATCAGATAGCAATTTTCCTTTCATTTCTCTTCTTAGCTTCCTCAATCTAGCACCCATCCTCTTTTGCACATGTCCACAACACTCCAGTTTTGTTACGAAGCTATCACCATAAACATTGAACTCATTAATTTTATTGAAAGCTTTAGATTCCCCATCACCTAGGTACTTTGTATATCTAAGGTTATGAACGGGCACTGACCTCTGAAATAATTTTAGAGCTCCATCACTCTCCATACCTCTACTGTAACCATCATAATTATTATAACACTGATGTTCAATATGTCCTTCAGTGTTACTATGGCAGGTGTGGCAATAATTAGATAAGCACTCAACATCAAAAACTTTTCCATTCTCCACAGAAGTAGCACTTAAAACACCATTCAAGGAACGATGTCCTCGATGTTGCCATGTCCCATCAAGTGCAACAGCAATGTCCCTTGTTTCACTAATATTAACAGTTTTTTCTACTGCACATTTCATAGATGCTTTAGACACAACCGTCAAGGCACCTAAAAGTATTCTTATGTACTTGCTGAACCTACTGGGAGGAGGAAGATCAATCAAATGACAGAACGTTTGTGCAGCCTTTTTTTCCTTTTCCTATTGCACGCATTGCGTACACGAACTTCAAATTCACATCATATGAATTATGCACAATGTTCGAAGTCATTTTCGAGGTAGATTTATTACAGGATCTACACAGACCAACTAATTTTGGCGCTAAACCCTTCCTGCTACTTTGTTGTTCAGTTAGTTCCAGACAGCCTACACCATCACATTGTTTACATTTTTCCACTTCCTTTATCAAAGAAGATAAGATACCCACACCAACAACAACAAATCCACTACAAACAGCGTCATTTTTAACACAAAAATTTGAATCACCAGGAGGCGTGCCACATGTGAATTTCTTCACTGAAGAACTGACACGTAGGTTACTTTCAACAGTGTGGCTTGTTTTGTTTGTCAACTGGTTACCACAGAATTTCCTTTTATTGAATTTCTTGATGTGTGGCACACTAAAAAAATATGTATTTCCACAAATATATGTAGCACTTGGGAAACAAACGTTTATTAACATGTGAACAAACTGCTTCAGAACACAAAAGTAAATACTTGCAAAGGTAATCATTTACAGACGCTAGAAACCTGCACTGTTACCAACATATACAATGTATCATACATATAATCGCTGGAAACAGAAAGAAAGTGCACAGTTCTTTTCAAAATAATACTGGTTTCTGTAACAGAAATAAAGGGGGCATGGCAGTATACAAGGTGCGAATGTAAAGTAATGACACTGATGTGAAAAAAAATGTTGCTTACAGTTTTAGTCAATTTTCATGTTGTCTCCTTCAAAGTTCCCTTCTGATTGCACACACTTTCTTTAGCACTTCTGCCATTGATGGTAACATTTCTGGAACTAATCTTCTGTAATATCCTCCAAGACCTTCGTCACAGCTCTTGGGACATCTTGTGTTATTTGAAAATGGTGTCCTTGACCGCCATTTTGACTCTTTCACAGAGAAAAAAGTTGCACGGAGCAATATTTGGTGAATAAGGTGGCTCTGGTAGTACCGAAATTTGTTTTGAGGTTAGAAATTACTGTACTGACAGAGCAGTATGGGATAGTGCATTATCGTGATGCAGAATCCAATTATCAGCAATGTTATTATTAGACGAACCGTTCCTCGATTGATGTGCAGTTCTCCTGCAATCATTTTCATGGATAAACTTCTATCAGATTTTACGAGTTCATGCACCCATCCGTGAGGTTGACAGTTGTCCACTGCAGTCTTCATCTTCAACATTTGTTCTGCCTTCACTAAACATTTTATGCCAATCAAAAACTTGAGCTTTTGACATAACCTCCTCTCCAAAAGCCTTCTTAAGCTTACCGTAAGTTGTCGTCGCGTTTTCACTCAATTTAACGCAAAAAGAAATGGCATACTGTTGCGCAATATTATGCAGTTCCATTTCTGTGATGAGAGACACTAACACGTGTTAACTTATTACAGCACAACTCGTGACTGAGCAGTTGCTTCAACATGCCGCTTGGACTAGAAGCGGCTTATAGACCAAGGTCACAGATATTGTGCCTACGCAAGCCTGCAGGGGTGCCACACCTTGCAAAGAAAATCAGTCTCATTACTTTATTGTCGCACCTCGTACATGACCGTAACTTTAAAATTTGGTATGTATAGGTCTTTTTTCATTTCAAACCCTACAGTGTATATATCAATGTAATCAGGAAAGACTATAGAATTTAATAAAGTCATTTAAAAAATTTTGATTTTTCCACCATTTATAAGTATCCTGTATCCTTAAGTGTTCGGCAGAGGATTCATCGAAAAGCCTTCAGACTATTTCTGTAACATTCCACTCTTCAACAGCACTGGGGAAAAATATCATTTAAATCTTTCTGTGGGAGCTCTGATTTCTCTTACTTTATCACGATAATAATTTCTCCCTATGTAGGTGGGTGCCAACAAAATATTTTGCCATTCAGAGGAAATTTCCTGAAAACATCTCATCATAACAAAAAACACCTTTGTTTTAATGACTGTCACCCCAACTTGTATATCATGTCAGGGTATACGCGGACAAGGAAAAAAAATTCCCAGTTTTCTCAGTCAAAAATACACTTTCTCCCAAGTGAAAACATACTTTTTCCCTGTTAACTGACGGTATATTTTCTCTTGGAACTGTATAACTTATAAGTCCTTTGATTATGGTTTTATACACGGGCGTAGAATGTCCTGGCGCTTTAGGGAAAAAAATAAAAAAAACACGCATTTTGGAAAGATCTTTGATGTGCAGCAACATGTATGCTGCATATTTTTGTATTAGGAAAGTATGAACTCGAATTCCACCAAACACCGCATGTTACTTTCCAAAGCATTGAAATTGAGATTGGGATGCGCTTTTGTAAGTTAGTCATAGCTCACTTCATGCGATTTCGCCAGCCGATCACAGCAGGTATTCAGAGCTTAGGACACGTGATGTAGTCAACCAACAGCAACATCACTGTTAAGTAGCGTGAACACACAAACAGAAAAAGTTAATGGTTCAAATTAATGTAAATAGTGTTGCTAAACGAAACGCAAAGCCTTCACATATAATATTGGTCTATCAGATTAATACGCTGCAAGAGAAGCTAAGCTTTCACATAAAATGTTGGTCTTTTATGCGCGTATTACAATTTAAGATGTATCACACAAAGGTGCCAGTAAAATTTTTAATAACGACATTAATGTCTGATCTTCCAGCCTCAAAATTCATCTAAATGGCTCATCATCAAAGAGTTGATTTTTAAATGAGAGTCAAACACTTTGTGATTTAAGAAATTCATCGTATATTATCTCACATAGTTCTGGTGTAACTGCTAGAATGGTACTTTGAAGGTAACGATTTTCAACCCACCATTCGAAATATTTTCCCATGACCTGTTAGAAATAGGTTCGTTTCTGCAGTTGCCAGAGAGCGCCAGATGACAGGCATCACTGCGCAAGCGCAGCTACGATGTCGTAGGGAGCCCGCATGTTCGTACGTGCGAAACAATAAAAGATATTACATTATGTAAGAAACAAGACATCAGAGGATACTCCAAGAGAATCAGAATTTCATGACCCATACTAAAATGTTCACATTTAAAGTGCAAATTTGTATGTCCAGAATCCCACGACCTGTTATTAAGCTTTTCTATGTGGTTTTTGGGATGTAAATTTTCTTGGAGTACCAGTACTGTCCTGTCTCATATTTGGTTCTTTATTATGGCGTAATGCCAAATAAGCTAGAAGTTGAAAATGTGCACTTGAAATGCAGCAAACACAGTGTGTGGAATTAAACACTTTGTCTCAATTATATTGTCTGCCTTAGTGGAAAAGATCAATGAAAGAAAATAACTTTGGCAAACCAACAAAAATAACTTCATTGTTCTAAAAGGCAATTAACGCTTGACTGTCAGAAAGATGGAAATAAAATAAAATCTGCTACTAATAACACAGTTTAGCCTTCCATAATTATGTGAATGTATTTTAATTCACTTGATAGCTCCCGGCCACAGAAATCTGTTTTGTCTTCATTTGACGTGGGAGCAGTAAATGAAGAGGAAACAGCAAAAACACTAAATGTAAAAATGGGTCACGTGGAGACTACACACTTCCCAACTGTAATTCAGACTGTTCTGCGCATCGGTCCCGGATCTCTAATATTTCCGAACCGGGGCAATACCCCGCCATCCCCTCGAGCGTTTGAGATAGGACGTTAAAAAAAATATTATATATATATATATATATATATATATATATATATATATATATATATATATATATATATATATATATATATATATATATATATATATATATATATATATAATGGAAGGAAACATTCCACGTGGGAAAAATTATACATAAAAACAAAGATGAGGTGACTTACCGAACAAAAGCGCTGGCAGGTCGATAGACACACAAACAAACACAAACATACACACAAAATTCAAGCTTTCGCAACAAACTGTTGCCTCATCAGGAAAGAGGGAAGGAGAAGGGAAGACGAAAGGAAGTGGGTTTTAGAGGAGAGGGTAAGGAGTCATTCCAATCCCGGGAGCGGAAAGACTTACCTCAGGGGGAAAAAAGGACGGGTATACACTCGCGCGCACACACACACACATATCCATCCACACATATACAGACACAAGCAGACATATTTAAAGACCACATATACAGACACAAGCAGACATATTTAAAGACCATTTTTTTGTGGGGGTGTTGTGAGGGTGACATGGTATTAGAAGGTGGAAAGTGTAACATGAGGTTGAAATGAAAATGAAAGATAAAAATATATGGGGAGAGATAAAGGTGAACTAGAAACTTAAAGTAGCTGCTAGCTGTGGACTGTACAACTCGCCCTTACTAGTATAGCGATCTGACCAAAAATTTTTTGTCAAAATTTCATTTTCTTGTATACACCGAGAACGTAATACGTAATCACTCTTACCTGTTATTCGTTTATTTCCACTCCTGTAATCTGAATCTATGGATTCCGCTAGTAATTACAACAACGCTCATCATTCGCAAACACAATCAACCACACAATCAGACAGCGGTTGGCATTCATCCGTTCAGCCTTACTTCGCTCAGCTCTGTCAGATTCCACTGACAGAGGAAACATGTACACTACGCACGCATTCACAAATCAACTTACGATTCATTCAAAATCAACTTAGAATGTGTTAAAAATGTTCAAAAACCGACAGGGATGAGTTTCAACGTAATATGAATAGTCGATAAACTAACAAACTAACGTGCGCTGGATGCGAGTCGCTTTGTGAAACAAGGTTTCCTCCCCCCCCCCTCAAGAATATGAATTTGCCCCCCCTCCCTAGATTTGGACCTCCTGCGCATGTATAAATCTGGCAGCTTGGGCGCTCCAGTAAAATTTTTCCCAGCAGCATCTAGCTGCTTGCTGCGACTGCTTACACAGCCAACAATTTCTGTAGCCAGAAGCGGGAGAAGGTACTACTCAACTGTGCATGTGCATGATCGAGCTCGTAACTGTTAAAATGAATTTAATGTAAACAGTTGTGACGTCACGCTCAGCAGAGGCAATTTGCTGTTACAAAGCATTGCACAGTCTCCCTAAGGCCTTTGACGCATTTTACTGTTGGCGGACACTTGTATGAGCACCGTTTTGTTGCTGTATATGGTGCATTTCCCTTGAAATTTAAGTTTTATTTTCGTTTTTTCTCTTGTTCATGTTTTATTGCTGCAGTATTGAGACACAGAAATATCCTTTGTTAGAGTATTGGTTCTTACCAATCAAAATTACACAAATTTAACTGAAAACAAAAACAATGAAAAATTTCCCGGGTTTTTCCCCGGCTCTTCCGGGTCGTACACACCCTGCATGTCCATGGCGCACTCCCCCTTCTTAGCAATAAAACAACATAAGTTGCTCTTCTTTGAATGCTTTTTCATGTCCTCTGTCAACACTATCTGACAAAGATACCATAGCACACAGGGCCATAACTGTAGTTCAACAGTGTTTCAGTGAAAATTTTTTGTGTGTTTTCAGTTGTATCACCATCCACCATCTCCCTTCCAATTTAACAGTAAACACTGAAACACTATGTTATGCAGATAACAACCAACCTTAGGCTACAATTCCCCATTGGAAGTCACCGACATCAAAAGAAAAATTCAACTGAGAAAATTGAAAAATGATGCTAACGACTGTCTCTCAAATAATAATGTATCACAAAGTTGACCAAATATTAGTTTACCAGTTACTGACCACTAATTTGCTCGGTTCTTTGCCATCAGGACCCTCTGGACCAAAGACACCTATTAGAACATACTTAAATGTTCCTTCTGGGTCGATATCCACATCAGGAACAGCGGCAAGCTTCTCCGCTGCTGTCATTAGTGTCCTGTTAAACAGGTGATAAAATTATTCCAGAAATATTTATATACAACAGGTGAGAGAAGAGTAGTGCTGCAGTCACAATGTAAACAATACAATTCTGCCTCTAGGATTTATACTGGAAAAAATGTTTCCTTCAGAGAAATAATGATCTAATATTTGGATTTTGAAACGCGTGCCTATTAAGTAAATACAAGCATTCTGTGGAAGATCGTACACCATCCAAACCATAAAACTATCAATTAATTGTATCCAAAGGGAAACATACTTGAGAAAGCAATAAAATTACAAAGAGAGACAACTGCATTCTCGTAGAAAGAATTCGCTGGGTGAATTCCTTCATGTTTGGTGGACTCAAAAATATTTTTTAAAAACATTTATTGGTTATCGTTTAGAAAGAGCAGCCATTTTTGTTTCAGGCTGCAAGCATTCTTACACTTTTATAAGCGTCTGTGGTTTTTTAAATTATTCGGTAATGGATTGCGCCAGACCTTTCATATAAGAGGTATTTATTTCAGCAGACACTGGACCATAAATTAAAACCATGATCACCCTGCTGAATGTATTAGGGAATACACTTTTAATGTCTCAAAGTTGTTGGTTGTAAATTTAAAAAACCCATTTTTAATACTATCTTTCCAAAGAGTAGTTTCTTAGCCTTAATACATTTTGTGGTATTACACTACTCAGTATACTTTTTTTTTTTTTTAGAGAAACAATTATGACAAGCTTATACTTAAAAACACTTTAAAAACAAATGTTTTGAATTTTTTCATTCTTTGGTCTGCAAATCTTTGTTAATGGACCAGATATAAATCTGAAAATTACACATTTAATAGACCTTTATGATATCAAACTTCTGTATAAATTTCAACCTTGAGATTCCATGGACAAAAAAATTTCAAATACGAGTCAAAAATATGTTTCTTACTGTTTGCAATATCTGGGCTGATGGAAACAGTGTATAAATTACATAATTTAAAAATATCTAGGATAACTCTTTAAAAAATGAGACAATTCATTACATTATCCCGTTCTCAACTTATTTGTTTTTACTATGTTGTTTATTGAACAACAGAGATATTTCTTCACTCATGTTGGGCACAGGGTTAAATGTTCGCCTAGTCACAGTCATAAATTCCAGGGGAGAAGACAACTCCTTTAATGATTTTTAACGGGCCTCTCGAATTGATCCTTTTCAAATTTTTTAAACGGGGTTCTTGGTGCTGGTAAAATGTAACATCCACATCTTGGTTTTGACGAGCAATGTTACCAACTTTGGCAATCCACCACTGTTCGTCATAGACACAAGCCACTATGTCCTTACTTTGAAGTGTCAGTGGTACAAGTTTTCCACAGTGATGACGTTCACTATCAGAGGATGTTGATGTGAACTTACAGTTGAGCAAGTTGTATGACTAAGGTATAAAACAATGAAAAGATCAGGTGCCTTTAACCTTCTGACAAGTTTTGAATCTTTCCTCCAAGACATTGGCATAGAGTTCTCGTATTTCCTCACATTTAATGAAACATACGTAATCCCTTTTACCTATTCTTTATACAGAATGTGAACATTTCTTGACGTGTCCAGATTTGGTTCTCATAGGTCCGTTGCAGACTAGCTTTTGTGACAGCTCACTTTGTTGTACCCTTTATGCCATCACACTCACTCTTCCCAGGGCATGATGCAAAAAAGTGCTATTCTGCACCAAGCCAACGGTCTTTTTTTCTTGGAGAAAGGAGATATTAATATTTGTTTGCTTTTATATTGGCTTGCAGCACCATCAGAGAAGTTCATCAGCTTGTTTATGGAACTGTCGTGCTGTTTTACGTAGTTTGTTAACTGCAGGTGAAAAGCATGCACTGCTGTAGCTTTGTGCTCAAAGTAATCATTTGCAACACAAAAACTATGACTCTAGTTTATCTGGATCTTTATAACAGAACATAAATGGACAAACTGTGGCCTGTTTGTTTACCCAGTGGTGCCCTTGTATTTCACTTGAACAACAAAGGAATAGTTTTCAGAAAAGTCAGCAAGAACTATACATTCATCAACTGCCAAGGTTTGCTTTTGTCCTTCAGAAATTTATCCTGACTTTGGCAATTAAATGACACACTATTGAGTTTTCAAGGTTAGTAACCAACACTTAGAAAAACTATTCTCATTATTTTGAGACTCTATTGTTCAACTGCACACTTCAAGGGCTCATTATTAACTAAGTGTGAGTGAACAGATGTTGGTGGAAGGGGGATGACAACACACAGATTTGTACAGGCTTGTCTACATCTACATGGATACTCTGCAAATCATATTTAAGTGCCTAGCAGAGGGTTCATCGAACCACCTTCGCAGTTCTCTATTATTCCAATCTCGTATAGAGCGCAGAAAGAAGGAACACCTATATCTTTCCGTTCGAGCTCTGATTTCCCTTATTCTATCGTGGTGATCGTTTCTTCCTATGTAGGTCAGTGTCAACAAAATATTTTCACATTCAGAGGAGAAAGTTGGTGATTGGAATTTTATGAGAAGATTCTGTTGCAACAAAAAATGCCTTTCTTTTAATTATGTCCAGCCCAAATCCATTATCATTTCTGTGACACTCTCTCTCATATTTCACAATAATACAAAATGTGCTGCCCTTCTTTGAACTTTTTCAATGTACTCTGTCAGTCCTATGTGGCAAGGATCCCACACCGCGCAGCAGAATTCTAAAAGAGGACGGACAAGCGTAGTGTAGGCAATCTCCTTCGTACTGCCAATAAATTGCCGTCTTTGATTACACTTCCCCACAATATTTTCTGTTTGTTACTTCCAATTTAAGTTTGATATCATAAAGATCCATTAAGTGTGTAATTTTCAGACTTTTATCTGCTCTCCTTACAAAGATATTGTAGGTCAAAGAATGAAAAAATTCAAAAAATCAATTTTTTAAAATAGTGTACATTTTGTGTAAGCTTCTCACTATAAGAAGTAGTTATACTGTATAGTGAAATAGCACAATAAATATTAAGGCTGAGAAATTACTCTTACTTTGGAAAAATACAATTAGGGTAGATAAAAAATCTACTCACCAAGTGGCAGCAGAACTCGCACATAAAAGACGGAAGAGGGGTGAAGGAAGAGAACTGGAGACGTCTAGGAAAATTGGTAGATATCGGGAAAGTCACCCAGAACAGCGGGTCAGAGGAGACTAACCGTAAGTAATGTCTTTCCTTCTCATCCCGTACGGTAAGTCTCCTCTGACCCGCGGTTCTGGGTGACTTAACCAATATCTACCCCTTTTCCTAGACCTCTCCAGTCTTTCTCCTTCACTCGATTACTTCCCCTTCCACCCTTCTGCCTGAAGAAGGAGCCACTGGCTCCAAAAGATTGCTAATTACAGCTGTCTTTTATGTATGTGTTCTGCCGCTGCTTGACGAGTAGAATTTTTATCTATTCAATTAAATAGTTTAAAGAATGAGCTTTTTTAGCTTGCAATCAACAAGTTTGAGCCATTAAAAGTAGGGCCTATATTAAGGAATACATTCAGCATGGTTATCATGGTTTTTAATTTATAGTCCAGTTAATGATTCTTATTTGAAATTTCTGGGGCAACTCAGTACTGAATAATTTATATAAAAACAGATGCCTGTAAAAGCAAAAAATAGCCACTGTTTCTAAATGTTGAGAATAAATTTTTTTTAAAAATGTCTTTAAACCCATTAAACATTCGGGAATTCATCCAGCAAATATCAATTTTTTTCTGAAATGACCGAGCGACTGGTTACTTTTTTCCCTGGCCCACTAGTCCTAGCTTACATAACAGAAATTTTGATTTTTATCAATACCAACTGTCTGCTTTCACCTATCACATCATCAAAATGCTGGACATAAATCACTCATCGAAATCAGCCACACACTGCAACGACAAGTAGCCCAAGTTACCTATGGTGTTGTAAGTTGCCACAAATCAGAAACTGCTGTGTTTCCAGTAGCAAAACATACTGTTGCAAAATTGGCAGCAAATGGGTAGCATCACGTTGTGGCACAGCAACCATAAAGCTTTGCTATGTCTCAACGTCATAACCACCAAAGACCCATTGCTCTCGCACCTATGACTTCGATGGTGCTGACGAAGCAGCTCTCGTCTATTTCAACAGTATGGCCAGGGCCGCCCAAAACTATTGGCTCAATTAAGAAATATTCATGGCAGATATCTCTACAAAATTGGCACCAATCGAACACAGTGTGCTCACTGCCAATTTTGAGCTCCCTTATTAAAAACTTTTGCCTACTGAGTTCGAAAACCCACATGTAAGACAGTTGCACAATTTTAGAAATGTCTAAATGACTGCCAGCAAAAAATGACATTTTCCTGACTGAACATTTCTTTCTACAGTCCCTGCCAATGGAGCAGCTCCAAATTTCGCCATCTTTCCCTGTAGTTTTCTCCAGCTTCATCTCGTTGTATCCAACACAATACCTATTTTCACACACCATATCGTTCTTCATAAGACCTTGTTGCCTAGCCCATTGTATTGAGCTTCGGGTGTTCTCCATAACATGGTATAAATCTTCCATTACCAAATTGCTCAAATCTGGAAAATTTCTCGCCATTTTGGCACACGCAGTAATATAAGATACTTCAAAACGGACAGCCTCAACAGAAAAATATAGGTTGTTGGGCGCACTGATCAAGATGCATAACTGTGAGCAACAGGGACAAATACCATATGCAACAATATGCAAAGCCAACAACAGCTATCATGGTAAGGATGTATGAAACTGTCAGCATTACCTATGGCTAAAGAACTCTGTGAAGAAATATATTAAAATGTCTGCAGCATATTGGCATAGCAACATGAATAAGCTGGTGAAAGCAGACAGTTAATTAATCTTCCCCCCCCCCCCCCACCTCCATATGAAAATAAGTACTTTTTTGGTATTCCGTGCATATATATGCTTATATCTTAAGAATATGTGTTTGCTTCAAAAATAGGTATTTTTCTCATGATCAGTGCATGTACCCCCTAAACTGCGTAAGTGCCATTTTCGTTATTGCAGATGTTCGTTTTTTGGTATTGTGGGCTTGGTTTGAGCTATATAGGTCGAGTGAACTGTACGATTCCTGCTGGCTTTGTGGCTGTAGCATTATGTCGTAGGGTGAGACTTTTTTTAGGGGTGATGTGATGTGATGTTTTGTATTGTTAAAATTAGGTTGTCCTTGCGCTAGACCCCCTATTTCCCGCGGTTGTTCTGTAGTTTCATTTTATCATTGAAGTAAGATTACTTTCACTGTTTCTATTTTCTCGATCCCTTTACAAACGCAACCACAAATCACATGGAGTCAGTCTGGCAAAAAGCTAAAGAAAAAAATCCTATAAGGCCTTTCAGAACTCACTGTGCTATGCTGAATAACTACCTGGCGGAATTTCTCTGGTGTCAACGTTTTGGGGAAAACCCATTCCACAATTTTGTTATTAATTCCACCTTTCTAGAAGAGAGAGAGAGAGAGAGAGAGAGAGAGAGAGAGAGAGAGAGAGAGAGAGAGAGAGAGAGAGGAGAAAAAAAAAAAAAATTAAATTCCGTGCATACATATGCAATATGTCATTTTTGATACAAAAAAATTTTTTGAGACAGTTAACTGATTTTTTTCTTTGCATCCAAATGAAAAATAAGTACTTTATTGGTGAAGAGCGCGTCAGATATGACTGTAACACTCAAGTTTTGAAATAAAAAAATTTTTGGCATTCAGCGCATATATATGCTTATATCTTCAGAAATACATGTTTCCTTCAAAAATAGGTACTTTTCTCATGATCAGCGCATGTACTCCCTAGACTGCCTAAGTGCTACGAAAAGCAGAATCAGATGTTTCCCTCGACCTCTACAGCTGAAAGGAAGCCCAGATAGCAAGGAACCAATACAGCTGAAAGGAAGCCCAGATACCAAGGAACCAATAGCTACAACCTGAAGAGTGGAATCAGACATTTCCCTTGACCTATGTAGCTCAAATGCAGCTCTAAATACCTACCAGCAATAATAATAATAATAATAATAATAATAATAATGAAAACAATGTAAACTTCACACACCAACATAACTCAAAAAACACCACAAAAACCAAAACCTTCAACAACTCGAAAACGCAAAAACCTGTATATACACCAGATCAATTAAAACCAACCAAAGTACGATAAATGTAAAACAGACAGAACATCAGAATTACTACAGATTAAAACCAAAATAAAAGTTTATTACCAACAAAAGCATGCAACAAAATCACCTAGGTTGACCGCCGCTACCAGTACACACACACACACACACACACACACACACACACAAAACTAATCAAACCTAACAAAATGCCACACACATAAAAAACCATCACTGAAAAATGAAGATTTCCAAACCCACATTGCAGCACTGGCTACCCAGACTCAAATAAACCCATGTTACCATAGTGATAATGAACCCAATATCACATGTTAAACTCAACAAACACAAACCAATTCAAAAACACACACACAACACCATTATGTCATGGGTCAAAGGAGACAGGTGGAATAGAACACTTCCAATGGCCCCTTAACTTAGTTCCTACCTCACGCAGACAGACAGGATGTGAGGACAAGAATGAATAGTTCTGAAAAATAAGATTAGTGTTTCACTTTTAAAAGTGTTAATCAGCAGTAGGGCCTCCTGGGATCTTGCTTACTTGACTATCAGTAGTGACCAGCCATACTGTTTCTTTATAAAACAATTCCTTAATAACTTCATTGTTTAATATTTGGATTCTTGCACTGATGTCACCTCACGTGTAAGATTGTTCCCCCTATTGTTATCTAGACAACAAACTTGAACTCTAAGACATGATATCACAGTACATAAAATGATTTTTACATGTTAGTCTGAGAACGTGGACAGTGACCAAGAAGGCATACCCTAAAATTGCACTTACTTTAAGTTTTCAAAATGTCACAACCCCTTTCTTCTGTCATTTATCACTCTTTAACCTCTGGCAACAATCTGTTAATATAAAAACTGCACTGTTTTTAGGGTTCATGTTAAACCACAGACCTCTCTATAACTGACTGGTTGGAGAAAGGCAAGACAAAGAACTGGTTATGAATTGTTGTGTCCAAATCAATCTTTGAAATGCCAAAAACAGGATTAGTTAAAAATGTGATACCAAGCTTATGAACGACAACACCCTTAACGTGGTGGAGATATAAGACACAGAACTGATCAACTGCTCACCTAACTAATAACACGTAAATGTTAGCGAAATAAAATGCTAGGGACTAACAGGATCTCTGTGAGAAAAGGTAGTTTTGGGCCCAGGATGTTCTTTCTATTAGTCCTTCAAATATATTAAAAACTTGAAAATACCAGACCCCAATTCGAAAATGGAGCCTCACATAGGTACTTAAATGTATCTATGGAATGACCTACCAACCCAACCTATCCTAGATATATGTTTACACCAGTCTACAGATCAGCCTGTCAATGTAAATGAACACATATATACATCTTGTATGTCACAAGCATTCCCCCAGTCGAACACAATCTCCAGTAGGCCTAGACTTAAAGTACACCTAGCAAACAATACAGTCTAAGCTACCAGCCACAAAAAATAAACTTCATATTATGATCAAAACACACACTCAAAATATTTCACTGAAACAAACGAAATATTCTAGATGCCATATCACATCACATTTCATATAGGCTACCTATGGCTCATGTTGTTCACTGGACTCCAAACACGTTTATTTTTTCACACACAAGCATTTATTGCTTAGTCCAGTTTCTTGAATAAGTATCATGAGGCTATCGTGGTTAAGTTTGTCAAATTAACTCCCAAAAACATCTTTTTGATAGCAATATTCTTTAATACTGGTTGTTTTTCAGATTCCACACCCCCTTCGGAATACCAGCTTGGTGCTTTCTGGGGTTTAGATCTTAGCTACACAGTCATAGTTATGCTACCAAGACCTTGTAATGGATCTGGGAGATGTTATTTTTTTACCGTATTTGTCGATACCGAATTGTAAATGTTTTCTTATATTTTTGTCAGAATTTATTATAATTTGTCTTATTATATGTTAATTTACTTCTGTTTTTGAGAGTAAAAGCATATTGATTACTATTAGAAAATGTATCCACAGTCTAATATAACAGTCGCGACACTCACTGCTGTAAAAATTGTTGCCGTTTGACAGATGGAGCGACACTAGCGCTCCAAGTGGCAGGTAAGGTGAACGTCAGATGCGTCGTAAGCATAATGTTTGTTTGCATCCATTTCCTTCTTCATTTCCGAATTATTTGAGTTATTTTCTTGGCTCCAAGGGTTTGTGTGGTACCAGAAGGCATATATGTTACTAAAAATGATTCTAAAAAAAGCGCAAGTAAGGACAAAAATCATGAATAGAGTGGCAAGCTACAACACATTCGTGAAGAAACACTTTTGACATTGGACAGAATTGCAGCTTACCACGTTGATATCAAAAGATTATAAACACACAGATTCACATGTAGGAAGCACATACATGTACCTCTACATGCAAAAACGACCGACAGCTCGTTTATCGTACTGTAGGCCTACTGCGTTTGTCATTTTCGCCCGTTGCCACAAGTACGACCTTCATCTTTATATTATTCTAAGTGACACAAGCAACTGCAAAATAGTGGGAGAAATATGCTAAAAACATTATAATGAGCTGATTACACTACATTTCAAGAAAAACCAAATATTTGAATAATTTTCAATCAATCAGTCAGTGCACAAGGTGCTGACAAAATAATGTCATCACACGAAAGAAGCAAGGAAAATTAGGTGACTAACAACAGAAGTGAACGAAATACATACCAAAGAAATCAGCAGCCCAAATGAGCCAACTACTTCAGTTTCTTATTTGCTTTCTTGTTGTTAGAAACTAAGTCTTGATTCCAATATTTGAGCCGGTAAACAAGTCTCACTTTAACAAATATCTTGATTAACATCAGCTTAGTTTCTTCACAACATCCAGGGGGAAAACTTGGGACAGCCAGCAACAAGTTTACATATAATTCACCACAGTTTTTCTTGTGAGAATGTTCATCAAAAACTGATGCCATCTGATTTTCACAATCCCTCAAAAATAAACAAATATTTTCACTGCAAATAACCAAGCTTCAAAACTGTCTTCGTAACTTTTGAAATGGCAATAAAATTTGTCATTTGCATCTAAGTCCTGGCTGTTGTCTACAAGTAGATTCCTGCACTTGACACAATTATGTAAAGAAAAAAGTTTCTTCAACATGTAACCAAACACATATCTCATACTGTTTTGTTCTTCAAGGTCTGCTGGAACTTCCACATTTGGTAGCTTTGTTGCAGAACTTGTATCAGTACTGCATAACAACTGAGAGACCTTTAATGTTTGAGCAGATTTCATGTCCAGTATTGCCTGACCCCAGTCAATTCCTTCACAATTACTGCTTGGCACATTAGAGGAATTTATCAGTTTGCTTAGTGTACAGTTGTTAAATGCAGCACAAAACTGCCTTGGAAATGGGTTGCTGCAAAAACCACCTCTCTGCCTCATAGTTGAAAAAAAGTTTTCCAATGTGTCTTGGTTAATTTTACGTGAGAATAAGTACAATTTTGTTCCAGTCAGTACCTCGGCAGCAAGCATTTCCAAAGCACATATATTGCTTAGAAGCCCCTTTACACATGTTATCCTCAGGGAGTAATCTTTTCCATCAGAGCCTACAAATTTCCAAGAGTGAATCCATGGCTTCATCACATGTAGAACATCCAGATGCTCTGAATCACTCCTAATACAGTTTCTTAGATGCACAGGCCCTTTCACACTGTATGTATTAAAGAAATCAAAAATGTCATTAACTTTCTGACAAAAGTCTGAAGTGCCAGTTGCAGATAATGGCATACTACCACAAAATACAAGTGTGTCAACACCAGCTGCCACTGTGTGGCTTAACACACGAACTGCAGTACCCACTTTCATTTTTGAAAAAGCTGGCAGTTTGACAGCTTTTTTAGTCAGCTTCGGAGCTAACTTGTATTTCCTGTGCAAGTCATTTGAATAGAGCTGAGAAATGTCCTTCCAAGAAGCAGTACCAACCAAACCATCATTTGATGTATGAATTATGCCATACCTAAATAGGTTGTTTCTGATGCTCTTAAACAAACGTGGGGTATTATAGAAGAAATAGATCTTCTGCTCCTCATATACCAAACTTGGATTGTCTTGTGTAATTCCCAGTCTCTTTCTACAGCCCACAAAATTTGAACCCTGATCAGTCACACAGGTCTTTACAACCAAGCCAATTTCCTTAAGTGTCTTGAGTACTTCATAAAATATAGCAGTCAAATGCATAGCTCCCACTGTTCCTTTACAAAAACAGTACAGCAATGGTTGTTTGAAACATGAAAAAATGCCACTAATCATTATCACCAACACACTGTTCGCAATTTTAGCTGTGCCTCATATGTCAAATTTGCCATTAGAGACATTTCATCCAATGACATATTCACAAGTTTATCAATATAAGAAAAATGTTGCACCTTTTGCTTTAAAAGATGGAATATATAGTCACTTATCCCACATTTTATTTGCATGCCTTCCACATACCTTTGTAATGTACGCACTGATGGAAGCATAAAACATTCTGACAAAAACCTGTATGCCTGAGTGCTGTAATATAATAAATTTAGAGGAAACAGATTATTTTCGTCTTTCCATCTTGCAGCACGTTTTTCTCTCAATGGCATGGTAATCTGGCTTACCAACAAGTCAACGGCACTTTTTTTAAATATCGGGATACTACAGTCTTTAACATTCGTTTGTCCTTGTTCACTTGCTCCTTCTGATACAGTTTCTGTCGCTGTCTGTAGGCACTTTCCTTGTCCCGTAATAGTTTCGCTCAAAGTCTAGCGATTTGCACATTCTGACACTTCACACGCTTTTGTAAGACACGAACAGCTGCACTTAATCTAACCACTTCATCGTCAAAGCAAGTCTGTGTTGACGATTCACACGAATCTGGCACTGATACATGCAGAGTTGAACCGGCTGCTTCTGTGTCATAGGACTGTTTTACTGCTTTAGATTGACTGTCGAATCTTTGTGGCAGTTTCCTCTTCATCGTCAGCTGAGGTGGCTTATTTGGAATGTCAAACAGTGTGGGTACTGCATTCCACACGAGTCTGTTGTTGTCTGCGTTCATGAACTGGTTTTGTTCGAAATGTGGCGAACAAAACCTAATATTATTATACAGGTACACTAGTTCTTTCTTAATGAGGCCTTCTCGCCTGCTATTAACAAGCCATTTTCTGCTCCTAAAACGAAACATTCATCATTTATACACATATAGTTTGCAAGTGAATCCTGACGATACAGTTTAGTAACATGATGGTATATACCTCTCAGGATCCTTAGGAAACCTAAAAAAAGACAGCTGGGGTGTCTTCTTCCTGTTGTTAGTGCAATTTATTGCGCTACAAACGCTCCCGCCAGTAAAAGCCATTGTATAAATCGAAATAAACAACCACTATTCTCTTTCACGATCGCGGCGAATTCACAGTGTAACGCAGCAGCCTCTTGGGGCGCTGCTGGCAACAAAATCGAGGCGAAGTGTCGCTACTGTTATGATGTATCGAAGAATAGCAAAGAGACTGATTACAAGTGGAAACTTGTGAATTGTGTAAAATATCTTTGACGTTGGAGTCGTCTTTGACTATTGTTTTGGTGTGTGTTGACGGAAGAACAATGTGAAGGTCGCCGTCATAAATAATTTTGAATTATATTACTATTATTTTTGTATTAACTAAAAAGAAGAAACTACATTTGAAGAAACTGTATTTGAAACACCAAAATGAGAGAAACACGTTGAACCACGTCTTTTCTGCAGCCGACAACGATGCATTGTGGAATCATACTTAGACAACTGAAGCCAAGACTAATATCGCCTTGCAAACGTCTAACGGAAAAGGTACTGTCACGAAATATGGCAAATTTAAGTAAATAAAAAATAGTGATCATATTTTCAACTTGTGTCTTAGCCGGGATGCCATATTTCAACTGGGGACTGTAGCCGGGATATTGTGTTCACGAGATTTTCAACAGTGCTACGAGGAAGAACAGTTTTGTGTGTTAATACCTGTTTCTTCAGAATGTGTGTTACAGTGTTTGTGTTCATCGGGAAGTAAAAGTTTTGGAGAAGAAATGTTTCGGCAAAAAATATAATTTTCGACAGAAGAAAATACTTCAAGAATTTTGGTCAACAATCACATGGATGGAAAACGTGGTTTTGCAACAGTAGAAGAGTGTTCCAGATAAGTCACGAAAACCTCGTATTTTGTTAATACAATATTTTTATCTTGTTTTATATTGTTGTGTATAAATTTTTGTTCTTCACAATGACTTATGAGTTTTTCGAGAGTATTGTGCCTAAAGTAGAAAGTAGTAATTTAATAGACTTCGAACATCAGGACAGGTCAAATCAAAGAGAAAGAACCGATCAATTTGATTTAAAAAGTTTTCTTGTAAATTTCACGAAAGAAATTAAACAATCAGTTGACGACAATAAGACTTACTGGGATGAAAAAATTGATAACATTTTGTTGCAAGTCCAAGCAGTCAATACCCAAGTGGGTGAGCTTTCGAACAGAGTTGGCAGTGTTGAGGAAAAAATTGAATCTGTGGAAGCAAAAGTAAATGAAATTGATGCTAAATTGAGCGGTGAAATTAATACTGTAAAAAATGACTTACTGGTAGATAGGGAACGAAATTTAATGTATTTTAATGAGATAAAAGGGGATATTAAAAATTTGGATGAGAATACAAAAAGTTTGACAATCGTTTGGTTACTCTAGAAGAAAAAGTAGAATGCAATGATTTAGAAAACAAAAAATCTGTCAAAGAACTTAGCGAAAAAATTGAAAGTTTTAACATTGAATTTCAAAGCAAAAATTACAATGTCAACACATGTAATCTTGTATCTAATATTCCACTGAAGCACTTTTCGGTAGATGGACCCTTACATCCCATTGATTTTATGCTGTATTGTAAGGATTGTTTTTTACCTCACTCACCAGATGAAATAAAAATTAAATTTGTGAAAAAATTCTTAGAAGGGGAAGCTTTGACTTGGGCAAACCAGATTGTAACTCTGGAAAAATTTTGGGATGATCTTAAACAAACTAGAATCAAAAGTGAATTTTTGAATGGGCGAAACTATAGAGAATCAGATGGGAGCATGAAACAATTTTGCAAAAGTGAACTTCAAAAACTTATTCATTTAACAAAACCTTTGGATGACTTGATCAAAATTGATACCTTAAAGAGAAGATTGCCATCAGCAATGCAGTTGAGTTTAGTTCATTGTCCTGATGGGTTTACTCAGAAAGGTAATGGTCAAAATTGGGGAAATGACAACTTTCAAAAAAGGGAACAAAACAATTATCATGGCGTCAGTCAAAATTCAGGGGGATATAACAATTTTGAAAAGAAGGACCATAAATTTTATCCAAAACAAGAACAACATTTTCACATTAATAATCAACAAAATAGAGAACACTTTAGGGATCAAAATCACAGAAATTTTGATAGAGGTCCGTACAATAGGAACTAGCAACAATCAGGTAATGTTTGGCATAGGAATGGGATCAGAAATGTTGAACCAAGTGAGGTGGCGCAGTGGTTAGACACTGGACTCGCATTCGGGAGGACGACTGTTCAATCCCGCGTCCGGCCATCCTGATTTAGGTTTTCCGTGATTTCCCTAAATCACTCCAAGCAAATGCCGGGATGGTTCCTCTGAAAGGGCACGGCCGAATTCCTTCCCCATCCTTCCCTAATCCGATGAGACCGTTGACCTCGCTGGCTGGTCCCCTTCCCCGAAACCAACCAACCAGAAATGTTGATCAGAGACATTGGCAGAACCACAATCACCAGTTCATACAGGAACCGGAAATAAAAAACGAGTAGACGCCCCCTTGAAGGTCCGCAAGGTTGAGGCAGAAGGTGAGCATGATGAAAGGACCAATGGATGTGACTATCATAAACCCAAACATGACAGTTCCAAACCTAAGCTATCACATGAGGTTATTAGTTGTTACTTATTGAAAAAATTTCAAGAGGAAAATAATATTGATAAAGATAAAATTTTCAGTACACAAGAACATACAGTAGATAAAAGTAATTGTGATTCATTTAATTTAACAGAGTTTTACACTCGGGCAGAAAAGAACAACACTTTGTCAGATGATGTAATTTGTAGTAGTTCAGAGATGTGTGTGAATGAAATAGAGAATGCATGCTGTGAGAATGAAAATGTTGGTGAAAGGGATCTGGTAACTTTAGAAAGGGGAAATAATATTTTGGGGAATAATTTGAATGTGTATGACCTGAATATGTGTAATGATAATGATGTTGTTGATAAAGTTGATAATGATGGTAATGGTATTGATGATGATGTTGAGGAAAGGTATTTCATTAGTTTAAATAGGGAATTGGGTATATACATGGTTGAAAATGGATTAAATAGTGAGAATATTATAGAAATTCCCAGGGATGTTACCAGGATGAATAAAGCTCACAAGCTGGATGTATGTGAAAGTGTGAATTTTGATGTTGTTGATAAAGAATCTGACTACACAAATGACAATGACACATGTATAACTTGTAACCTAAGTGAAACTTTTACAGATACTAATGATACACACACATTTCTTATGAATATATGGCTCAACAGTGAAACTATTTCTTTTGACAAGAACTTTAGAAAGATGCTTATTAATGTATGTGAAACTGTATGTCCTGAGTGGTGGAAAAAGATGAGATATTTTATTTTTGAAAAGCTGAAGGATAAGTACTTCAATAGTATACAATGTGATTTGGATGAAAATTCTTAGCTATTTGAGATAATAGAGAGTACTCATGACAATTTTGTGTCTTGTGCAAATTTTATAACTGTGACAAATAATACATGTAATGATATGCCATATGATTCTGATAAGTATAGGTTTGGGGAAATTGAAAGTGATTTATTACATGAGGATACAGGTTCTGAGAAAAGTGATCAATTTTGCAGTCCCTATATAAAAGTTCAAATTGGGTCATGGATTGGTAAATGTTTAATTGATACAGGAAGTGAGATCTCGGGAATATCTGAAAGGTTAAGCAAGAAATTGAAAGTGGGGAAAGATTATGTTGAAATGCCAGTTGTTGGGGTAAAGATAAAAGGTGCTACTGGGAAGAGCAGTAAATTGGTAAAAAGCCAGGCTTTAGTGACATTTTTAATTGGAGGCAAGTTGTTCACACATGGATGTTTCGTAATTCAGGAATTTAATGAGGATTTTCTTTTGGGTATGAATTGGATAGCAGAAGCAAATACAGCATTTGATTGGGTTGGAAAAAAACTTTTGTAGAAACTAGTGAAAGGGAGTACATTCAGACAAATTTTGCGAACACACTTGGTGATCAGAGTAATGGAAATTTTGACAGTATCAATTTACTAAAAGAAAAAAGATTGGAGAATATTGAAACTCATAGATTTGATACCGATGAAGTTGAATTTGGGAATTTAGTAAATTTGAAAATTTCAGAAACACAAAATTTATCTGGGGAGCGAAAACAACAGTTAGAAAATCTGCTGTGGGAATACAGTGATGTTTTCAGTGACATACCTGGAAGGGTAAAGGGTTGTCAGTGTGAGCTTCAGGTAAAACCTCATGAACCATTTTTCATAAAACCATACGGTATTGCAATATCAAAAAGACCTGGTGTTGAGAAAGAGCTGAAAAAGATGGAAGGATGTAATATAATAGAAAGGAGTATCAGTGCATATAATAATCCTCTAGTAGTAGTTTCGAAAAAAGATGGTGGAGTAACATTGGTTTTGGACTCTACACACTTAAACAAAATTTTGTTCAGACAGATAGACCATCCTGAAAATATTGATGAGTTACTCTATAAATTTACGGATTTAAAATATATGTCAAGTTTGGATCTAACTTCGGGTTTTCATCAGGTACCACTTTCGGTTAATCCTAGAAAATATACTGCTTTCTTGTACAATGGTAAGAGTTACCGTTACCAATATTGTGTTGTGCCATTTGGGTTAAATTCTTCTGTTTCTGAATTTATAAGAGCTTTGGATCATGTACTGGGGCAAGAACTTGCGTCTAAACTGATAATTTATGTAGATGACATTTTGGTTACAGCGCAAAATTGGGAGGAACATTTTTTGATTTTGAAGTCAGTTTGTGAAAAACTTAGAAAAGTGGGGATGACATTGAAATTAGAGAAATGTAAATTTGCAGTTTCTGAATTGAAATTTTTGCGTCATGTTGTCACAGACAAGGGAATTTTGGCAGATCCAGAAAAAATTAAAGCAATTTCAGAAATTCCTATTCGTAAGACTAAAAAACAATTAAAGTCGTTCTTTGGGTTATGCGGTTATTACCGAAAACATATAAGTGATCAGAGTCTGAATGCACCATGTTTAAGCCAATTACTTAAGAAAAACACTGTTTGGGTTTGGGATAAAAGTTGTCAGGAAGAGTTTGATAAAATTAACCAAGAGTTGAGAAAGCAACACTTATTACACAGACCTGATTTTAGTTTTCCATTTTGTTTGAACACGGATAGCAGTAATTATGGGCTTGGAACAGAGTTATTTCAAGAAAGAGTAAAGAATGGAGTTAAGATACATTGTACCATAGCATTTTCAAGCAGAATGTTGCTCAAGCATGAGAAAAATTATACAGTCACAGAGAAGGAACTTTTGGCAATTCATTGGGCTTTTACAAAATTTAGAATTTACCTTGTTGGACATAAAACCATAGTATTTTCGGATCACAAAGCTTTGAGTTACTTACAAGAGTGCAAATTATACCACAGTAGATTGACCAGATGGGCAATTTTACTGCAACAGTTTGACTTTGAAATCAAACACATAAAAGGTTCTGAGAATGTAGTAGCTGATTCACTTTCAAGTTTACCAATTGGGGGAGAAAAGGAGATTTTTGAACAAGAGGAGGAAAAGCAATTTAAAATTAGATACTTGAAAGGGGTGGAAAATGAAAAAACAATTAGAGCTATGTGTAACAAAATTAGAAAAAATCAAAATTTAGATCAGAGTTGGAAATTAATCAAAGAATGTTTAGGCAAGAAGGGGTATGAGAAACTTGATAAATTTTACAAATTGCATAAGGGGATTTTGTTTCGGAGAACAGATGTAGATTCTGATAATTGGAAACTGTGTTGGTCAGAGGCAGATGCTGATAAGCTGATCATTTACATACATGAAAGTTTCGGTCATTGTGGGATACAGAAGTCTATTCAAAAGATACAAGAAAATGTTTATTTTTACAATATTGGAAAGAAGGTAAGAAAAGAATTGGCAACCTGTGACAAATGGCAGAGAGTTAAAGTGAGCAATCAAAGATGTGGTGGAGAGATGCAAAACATTATTCCGGAAAAACCTTTAGATCTTATCGCAGTGGACGTATATGGAATGTTACCAAAGAGTAAAGGTGGTTACTGTTACATATTTGTTATGGTAGATGTATTTTCAAAATTAATTAAACTATATCCAGTGAAAAAAGCTACTAGCCATGAAATTATAATAAAAATTGAAAGAGATTATTTCGAACAGGTGGGTAAACCAAAAGCTATATTATCAGATAATGGTTCACAGTTCACCTCTAAAATTTGGAAAAAGTTTATTGAAAGATAAAAATTGAAGCATATACTTATATCTGTTTATTCTCCGTCCACCAATCCTGCAGAAAGATATATGAGGGAAATTGGGAGACTTTGTAGAAATTATTGTAGCCATAAGCATCCAACCTGGTTTGAGCACATTCGAAATTTTGAAGATATTATGAATAGCCTACAACATAGTTCCACAGGATTTGCACCATATGAGATTATGTTTAATATTAGACCTCCAAATCTTATATCAGAACTTATTGAATTTCCTAAATGTACACCTTTAACTATGCAAGAGAGAGAAGATATTGTCAGGGAAACTATGAGGAAACAAGGGGAAAAGAGGAATAAAAGATATAACAATAGGGTAAGATTAACCACTTTTAAAATTGGGGATCTTGTTCTGGTCAAATCTCATGAAAAATCAAAAATGTTAACTTCAGAAATTAAAAAATTCGTTGATATCTGTATTGGGCCTGTTGAAGTCATAGAAAATCCACACCCTAATGCTTATCTTTTGGTGTATCCTAAGTCAAAGAAATTATTTGGTCTCAGGAATGTTGTCTCTTAAAAACTGTATAAACAGAAATCATAATTTCAAAATTTAAATAACCTATTATCATCTAAAACAAAAGTTCTCCACTGCAATACGCTTGTTAGAACAAAACTGCCTGTACAACGAAGTGTGTATATTTGCATGTATAAATTAATAATTTGAAGTCACATATTAATTGAAACTGATGAAAAACACTGTTCTAACAAAGAATGAGAGAAAGATTTATTTTTACTTTTTTACAAAAAAAAGTCTCCATAGTGAGCATTTCTGAATTTTTCTAATTTTTGGAAGCTAAGTCTTCCCTGTGGGTGAAGGCATGCATGTGAGGACATGCATGCAAAGGTATAAGTTTCAAAACCAATTTTAGATAAAGCCTCATGATATATGAGCAGTTTATTGTTGTTTATACTGATGTTGTGGGGAGCAAAAGTACTCTTCACAAGAATTTAACTTGTAGTAATATTGTAGTAGAGAGGAAAGTGTACATAAATAATTGCAAAAAATTTAGATAATACTGATGTATCTTTAGCTGTACTAAAAGAAGAAAATCATAAAAAAATACAAAATAAAAAAAAACCTAAGTAAAAAAATTTAAAAAGAAAATCATAAGCAAAAAAATATACAAAAAACAAAAAAGCCATGACTAATAAAAAAAATATAAAAATTAAAAAAAAATCAGATGTTAAAAAAATATATATATATAAAAGGGAAATATAGAGAAAAACACATTACACTATATATGTCCAATATCATTTTTACTGTACAATATGTAAGCATAATGAAATTAACATTAATATTTAAAAAAAAATTAAAACTTATTCTAGGAAATGAGTTTTACCTTTCTATTATTTTCAATCTGCATGCTGTATGTTAGAATATTTCTCATGTATGTTTTATACCATGTATATTTGTCATGTTAAATAATTTCTTTACTTGAAAATTTTGTGTATGGGATTGATGGGGAAGTATCATTGCAACAACAGCCAGTAATAAGTCCACAGATTCAAAGAGTCCAAATTTGGAAGAGGCTATCAGACTGCATCATTAATGTACTAATTGTGTAATACAGATCCATCACTGAGTGTTGTCGGGATTTTGTTGTATATGTCCATAACAACAAAAGCCCTGGGGAGCAGTTTAATAGATCTGGGAGATGTTATTTTTTTACCGTATTTGTCGATACCGAATTGTAAATGTTTTCTTATATTTTTGTCAGAATTTATTATAATTTGTCTTATTATATGTTAATTTACTTCTGTTTTTGAGAGTAAAAGCATATTGATTACTATTAGAAAATGTATGGAAGAATAGCAAAGAGACTGATTACAAGTGGAAACTTGTGAATTGTGTAAAATATCTTTGACATTGGAGTCGTCTTTGACTATAGTTAGTCGGCAGCTAACTCTTGGTGTATGTTGACGGAAGAACAATGTGAAGGTCGCCGTCATAAATAATTTTGAATTATGTTACTATTATTTTTGTATTAACTAAAAAGAAGAAACTACATTTGAAGAAACTGTATTTGAAACACCAAAATGAGAGAAACACGTTGAACCACGTCTTTTCTGCAGCCGACAATGATGCATTGTAGAATCATACTTAGACAACTGAAGCCAAGACTAATTTCGCCTTGCAAATGTCTAACGGAAAAGGCACTGTCACGAAATATGGCAAATTTAAGTAAATAAAAAATAGTGATCATATTTTCAACTTGTGTCTTAGCCGGGATGCCATATTTCAACCTTACCAATGATTTACGCTACAATTAAAACAAAACTTATTCACAATTCCAATTACAATAGCTACACATTTCATGTACCGGTTTTCGTAAATACAGATCTTTACGTACTTGGTTTAGGTGAAATAATGCCAATGCGTCACAATTATTTCGATGTGAGCAATGAAACTTCACGTAAAACATGACTGCGATAAAATGCGTAATAAAATAAATATACCGAGGTCTAGAAATAAGCATGATTACACATAAAAGGGATGATTAATACAGTTCAATATTAAAAATGTGTATTCAACAAAACCGTAGTCCTACAGAACTGGAGGGGTGTGACGGTAATGGTTTTATTTTATCAGTGAAATTACATACCGGTACTGGATGTTACTAATGCACCTGAAACCATCAAATAAATGATTACAAACTTAATTTACCGGTTTTTCTCCCCCGGAATCCAAAACATCAGACAGTATATATAATAATGGTATGAGACAATGAAGGGAGATTATTTGAGGACGTATTTTCATCAATTTTGAGACGTTATGACTCGTAATAGCCCTGGAGACGTCTTTTACAACAATCGAATAATTTGTAGCAGTACACCGATAAAAATAACTGCTTGTAACTAGCAAGTAATCGCGCAACGCGCAACCAAACTTCGAACACACAAATAACTTCTTAACACGATACGATTACATGACAATGGACACCATACGCATACTCAAAATAACAAACCTAGATAAACACAGCACCGGTTTTCGTACGCCTCCAAACAAACTGCTTTTCAGAGATTGTATTTTAATAAATGAAGACATACCGGAGCAGTGGATTTTAATAATACCGACAACCAAAGACAACAAAGCAACTGAACTACGCACTAGAACAAGCCAGTTTATTTGATTAATTTAAAATATTTTGTTATTTGTTGACATGAATCCATGGCTTTTTAGATTAAAGTACTGACTTCGAAAGTGGGGGCATTTGATGACAGAATTAAAAATCATTATTGACAAAGCCAATCCAATCCAATAGAGATCGTAGATCTTACACTAATAACTAAACAAGAAATTTCCAGAAACTTACCTCCGCTTATAAAAATGTCTACAGTGTGCGTTAGAAAAATGTGTAGAAGAATGAAACTCAAGGAGAAAATACGAATTGCTTTGGAAGTAAAGGATACTTATTATAAATGTCACTATCTTTATCGTAAGTTTTGCATATGATTTTTACGGCTTAATGCTTTGGTTGCTATTATTGGCTCGTTGTAATACGAGAGTTTCTTATTTAAATTTGAACGAAACCATTAAACAGAGGCACATTTTCGAAGTGTTGTTTGACTGATTTAGTCACTCAGTACAAAACACCTTCCTATACTCTTTACTAGTTTAAAAAAATGGTTCAAAAGGCTCTGAGCACTATGGGACTTAACTTCTGAGGTCATCAGTCCCCTAGAACTACTTAAACCTATTTAACCTAAGGACATCACACACACCCGTGCTCGAGGCAGGATTCGAACCTGCGACAATAGCGGTGGTCTGATCCCTGAAAATGTTACTGCAACTTTTCTGAAGTGTATAATCCTTGACTCATTTGCCAGATTTATGCATTCTGTAATCTCACTAAATAACTCAAGGAAAATAACAGAGACAGTTCTATCCTTCTCCAATCCGTGCATGTATCATGTCTTCAGTGAATTCGGCACCAACAGGACATTACGAATTTGACTTTTTTAAATGTCCAACCACACATGCATATTTCCTTGTCCAGCAGTTCATTCGGTTGGGCAGTCTCCAGTATATGTTTCCTTCTGTGTTTTGTTTGTACAGACATACCGGAGCAATGATCATTCACATAGATTTTAACTTATTTTTTGCCAGTGCACTGTTAATATCTGCGAAAACAAAAACTGCTGCACAAGCTCTGCAAACAACAAATGTGATCTTACAAAACATCAAACAATGGTTCTTCGACAATAAAATGAAAACAAATGAAGAAATAACACAACAAAATCTTACATGCAGCCTTACAAATGTGGCATACCCCGATAATATGGAGGCTATCAAACTGCTGGGATTCCTGATTGACAGCAAATTAATAATGAATGAACAAACAGTGTATGTGTGCTCCCAGCTCTCTGATGTACTATCTGCAGAAAGTAAGTTGACACTCGGCGCCGTGGCTTATGGGAATGACTGTAAATGGGAGATGCCTCCACTGTCACTCGCTTCAGCCCCCGCGCCGAGTGTCAACTTAGTTTGTGTGTACAGTAATATACCTTCTGAGGAGAACAGAAGGTGTATTAGCTGACCCATACCTTATAACAGTGCATTATGCAATATTTAATAGCCACATCAATCATGGCCTACTGTTATGGGGATATTCTGAAGGCTGCAAGTATGTGGCAGTGCTACATAAAAAAAGCAGTCAGAATCTTTGCATCAAGCTAAAGACTGCAGCACTGCAAGCCTATGTTCACGCAATTCGACCTGGTGGAGGCTCTGTAATGGTGTGGGACGTGTGCAGTTGGAATTAAATGGGACCCCTTATACTTCTAGATACGATTCTGACAGGTGACACATATGTAAACATCATGTCTACCTGCCTCCATTCATGTCCATTGTGCATTCCGACAGACTTGGAAAAATCCAGCAGGTCAATCCAATACCCCACACGTCCAGCACTTCCGCTGGCCTCCATCTCTCCAGACATGAACATGTTTGTGCATACCTGGGATGCCTTGCAACAAGCTGTTCAGTACAGATTCGACCCCCTTCTACTCTAGCAGATTGATGGGCAGCACTGCAGGATTCATGGTGTCATTCCTTCCATGACTACTTTAGACATTAGTTGAGTCCATGCCACGTCATGCTGCAAAACTTCTGCATACTCGCGGGGGCCCTACCCGATATTAGGCATGTGTACCAGTTTCTTTGGCTCTTCAGTGTGTGTATCATATATATTTCCTTATATATATGAAAAATGATAAATAACTCTTGCATATTTAATCTTCACACAGTCTGTCCAATCATGACTGGTAAACGACACAGATCCAGAAATTAAAAACATCAAGTTACTGGTATTTCTATAGATACGTTAACTTTGCACACCTTATGTTATGGAAGTAAGAGCTCTGGAAACCAAGGGGCTGTTAGTTCTGTTTTGCATATATATCTACTTGATTAGTTCTCATTAGTTGGAAAATAATATTGTGGCAATATAAAATCTACCACCCCAAGAAACGACAGTGAGAAAATGGATGTCATGTAAAAATAAGCAAACACTGCAGAAAGTGCTAGATTCCCAATTTCTGGAATAGACAGGAAGATTTATGGGTCTCTACGTCAGCCGAACATAACGAATAGAATAGTTTGGTAAATACCATAAATGGATATAAGTCTGCCACAGCAGCCTGTATTCGAGATGACTGTAACTGCAAAATTATCTGAAAGGAAAAAAGATCAAGGTCAATTACAAATACACACTTTCTATCTAATCAAGTGCTTCAGATGAAGGATGTTTCATTTATTTATTTATTATACACCTTTAAAAATGCAACCAACATAATCTTTTGTGTACACAGACGTAGCAATACAATTACATAAATAACACGCACAGACTAAAAAATATTTTACGTAATTACTGTTCGACATTAAATTGTCCATCATACTGCGCATGATGTATTATGTAGAATCACATACATAAGTTTAATGTAATGAAACTATATTACTGTCTGAGATAATTTTTAAAGCCTATTTCGAACTCTTCTATTGTATAAAATGCTTTTTCTCTCAAAGCCACAACTGTGCGACGTCTTTAAACATATTGGTGACACATTGTGTACCTGTAGTGACAACATATTAAACTGTTTTACCCTCATGTATTTGTAACTGTCTAGAGTTTCCTTAAGTCTAGCGACTGTGATGTCTGTCTTCTGTTTTAGGTGTGTATTATATTGACGGGCCACGAGGCTACACCACCGCGGGGTCGAGGCACCTTGTCACAGTTCCTGCAGAACTCCGCCCCCCCCCCCCCCCCCCCCGCCGCCCCCCCCCGCCATCAGAGGTTCGGATCCTCCCTCGGGCGTGGATGGGTGTGTTATCCTTAGCGTGAGATAGTTTTAGATTAAGTAGTGTGTAAACCAATGACCTCATGACCTCAGCAGTTTGTCCCAATAGGAACGTACCACAAATTTCCAAAATAACATCAATGGATAGAGTGTTTTAGTTTGTAATAATGCTAGTTTTCTTTTGTATGTATTAGACAACTTAATATGAAGAGGAATGTAGCTGTGGGTATTTTTATTTATTTATATATATTTTTTTTTTTTAAATAGGGTTCCCAAGACATTATTTATAGCCCCACAAATGCATCTGAACTCCTTATTTTTGCCAAATGTGATCTTTTTTTGCTCCAGGGAAATTCCTCAATAACACAATGGCATGTCAATTGTGCTTGGAAAAAGGTATAGTATGCATTTAGCAATAGCTTATCATTAACACATGACCTTAGTTTACCTAACAAATATGTAGCACATACTAAGTTAGTAGAGATATATTTGGTATAATTCTTCCATGTTAATTTCGTGTGAAGACAGAAGTCAAGAAGTTTAGCTGAAGCAGTTATTGCCATCCTCTTTAATTGATAAGGTAAAGAGAATATTTACAGTTTGTCAGTATTAATACAAAATTCAGTGAGATGGAACCACTTACTGGCTGCTCTGAAATGATCCCTACTTTACTGCTTTAATGCTCCTCAATTTTTACCAGCTGGAACAAAAGTGGTACCATCATAACATAAATTTTCACATACTAATCACTGGTTATGACATAACGTATTGTGAGTCACTAAAATTAGGAAGTATTATGTTATGTGGCTGGCATTTGGCTGAAATCAGAAATTAGTGGCTAGTGTTTGGTTGAAATCAGAAATCGGTCATGTGACATTCCTCACTCACTAATTTTGAGACACAGTATTGTATCCATCATATTTCGTTGTTTCCATGTTATAACTTTGATTTTTTGACAGTATGCAATTTGAAGGCAATGTCAAATAGAAGATTTATCACAAACACATCACTCTATATACAATTTGTTATAATTAAATATCTCTTAGACACATCAGTCCTTAAGAGATTTCAAGATGAAATGCATTCACTGTGGTTAGAGACGTAGTGTTACAGAACTGAAAGAAGTAGGATAATATCCTAGAACACACTAATACCTTTTCTCTCCAGCTTTGCTTTTGTAACACATTCTGGGTCTTCTTATTTATGTAATAGAAGCATGTCCCACAATATTCGATGTTATTTACATGAAATGAGTTTCTTCTCTTTCATGGCTTCAAGCTTAAAAAATGAACGATGAAACTGCTGCTAGTGAAACAAACAGTAAAGACATTTACATCATATGAAATTTACATTTTTTCTTATCACAAATAATTGACTTTTTTTAATATGTCATGATTCCTGAGGGTGTGGTTAGGTGGGAACCTACAAGTAAAGCTTAAGTTACTGCGAGTGAAACGAGCAGCAATCGTATGTATAGTCTTGCTTGTTACCAATGCTTTGTGATTTCTTTGAAATAAGCCACGATTTTTGAGAGTGTGGTTATACACAAACCTAAGAGCACAGCTTAAATTGGTGCAAATGAAATGAGCAGCAATCATATTTGTAGTTTTGCTTGTCATAAATGCTGCGTGGGATTAGCCGAGCGGTCTAAGGCACTGCAGTCAAGGACTGTGCGGCTGATCCTGGCGGAGGTTCGAGTCCTCCCTCGGGCATGGGTGTTTGTGTGTTTGTCCTTAGGATAATTTAAGTTAAGTAGTGTGTAAGCTTAGGGACTGATGACCTTAGCAGTTAAGTCCCATAAGATTTCACATATATTTGAACATTTTGTCATAAATATTTAGTTATGATCAAATCTTTAGCAGCGCTTTCATAAATGTGGTAGTCAAGACAAAGAGCACATTACACTGGGAGAAAGACATCATGTCACAGTCTGATTTCATGCAAATGCCAGTCACACACTGTGGTACTTCCTGATTTCAGTCACTCATAGCATAAGAAACAGTCCCTAATACAACATAAAAATGCTATCAGTTATTGTGTCTTTTCATATAAATCTTTTCACTTATATCTACTTTATCAGCTTTCACTTTGTAATTTAAGTTTTCTTATTTAGAAACTATCATCAGCATTACTAACACTTAGTGGATATCAGAACCACCCACAGTAACATTATGTGTGTGGAGGATGGCTTCTATGGACTAATCCCACTAACTCTGATACGAAAGTGTGTTTCACTTTGCTTTTTGGTACTTTCGTTAAATATAGTTTTTAAGCATATGAGATAGATTGATCAAACTGTGAGGTCAAAATGCCGTGATGGAAGTGATCTGATTAATCTAAAAGAAGATGTTTTAGTCATTATTAATTAACTAAAGCAGAAATAAGGATGTAGCAGCAAATTTCGAGATAACTCAACCTTACAAAATCCGACGCCTAATACGTAATGTGCTAATCAGATACAGTCTTTTAATATACCAATTAAATTATGTACAATTTTGATTTTGTAGTAATTATTGTTTTTGTAACTTTTAGCCCTTCTGTCCCCACACCAAACCAGTTTAGTCAATATATTACAAACACGATTTGCCTCGAAACAACAGAGACAGAGTGTAAGGATACCTGAACATCATTTTGGTTGTCTTTGAAATTGTTTAAACGATAATTCGATTGAAAAGTCATTGTGTAATTCTAACCTGACGCCATAAGAACAACATTACACATCACCATTGTAAAATTAGCTGTTATAGGCAGTTATCTACTAACCAACTAATAAGGGACACATTTGTTTGGTTTGACAGCTTCAGATGACAGTGTGTATTTTCTTTTCTGAGCTATGATATGGTGCAAACATTGATGGCAGCCATATTTAAATGCAGCAAACGTGGATGTTTGCAGAAATTTATTCAGGAGTGGTCAAGGTTTTAAAATTTTTGTATTTGATATGGTCCTCAGCAGACAATTATACCCTAAGAATAAATTGTAACATGGTATTATCAGTTTTATTGTATCTCAAAGCATTGGTAGTTGACTCAGTATATTTTGAAGAACACACTACTTTCATAACCCAAAAGGCAAGCATATTTCATAAATAAATGCAAAGTAAATCTTTTTGTACTAGTAATAATGAATATGGATACATTCTTTTCAATTAAACGATCAAAAATGACATCTGCATATGATTCAACAAATCGGGAAATTATGGCAGACAATATTCACTAAAGATATTTTCATTCATATAGTTATAATGTTTAGATTGTCACTGAATACTGCAATAGAACGAAAAAGTCAGACAGGCTACATAAACCTTGTTGAATATCACAAAACTAACAATAAAAAGTGACTGATTAAAATAGTAACTTTGAAGTCATCTGGCTTACAAAATGTAAAGTCTGATCATGTGAATGGATTTATTAGATTATTTTCACACCATCCAGTGTTTAGGGCTGACCTGCATAATTAAAGTAAAATGAAGCTTCTTTTTTGGTTTGTTTGGATAATGTGCAACCCACAGTCAGCATTCTAAGCTCCCAAATCGAAGAGCATGAAACATAACTTTAAACGTAATTTTAAATCTTCGTTAAATTTTTTCTCCCTTACATGGTTAGTGTCAAATATTTAACACCTTACCTCATTCTTGTATTTATCAGACGTTTGAAGGTGTTTCATACATATGAGTTTGAATCTTTAAAGAATTGGGTGATGGGTTTACTGATGAGGCACGTAAAAGTTTTAGTTGATTTTTGCTGTTTTGACAGCAAAGTAACTGAGGATGGCGGGAGCAGAGAGGATATAAAATGCAGACTGGTTGTAGCTAGAAACACATTTCTCAAGAAGCAGAATTTGTTAACATCTAATACAAATTTCAGTGTCAGGATGTGTTCTCTGAAGCTATTTGTGTGGAGTGTAGCCTTCTACAGAAATGAAATGTGGATTACAAGCAGTTCAAATAAGAAGAGAATAGAAGTTTTCCAAATGTGGTACTACAGAATAATGCTGAACATTAGATAGGTAGATCGAGTATCTAATGAGGTGGTACTGAATGTAATTGGGGAGAAAAGAAATTTATAGAAGAATTTGACTAGAAGAAGGGACCATTTGGTACTACATGTCCTAAGGCATGAAGGTAGCGGTAGTTTGATAGTAGAGGGAAGTGTGCTGAGTAAAAATTGTAGAGGGAGGCCAAGCGATGAATACAGTTAAGCAGATTCAAATAGAGGTTGCTGTATTTAGCGAACATGAGGAGGCTTGCACAGGATACAGTAAAGTGGAGAGCTGCACAAACCAGTCTTTCATTCAAGACCACATCAACAACTACATCACGTTTTATTGGTAGCATTATTATTATTATATTTTCCTTATTACTATGCTTGAGACGCTGGAAACAAAGGGAATGGATACTGCTACTAGCTTCACAGTTGTGTTAGGCTTTAACCATAAAGATTGCACTGTCTGAGAGGCTAATTTTGCATTTTTGAATTGATGTGTTAATCGGAGAATGTTATTAAAATTGTGTTTAGAGAAATACAATATCACTCTTTCCAACAATCTGTGTGCTGAGATGATGTGGATGCGACCACACCCTGCTCTGTACTGCTATGAGAGTATCACGCCACTTCGAGGCAGCCAATCCCGTGTCAGCACGTCGCCACGTGACCGACGGAATGACGGCAGCCTACGGGACTTTGTCCTTCCTGTTTCTTTTGCGCAATACTCTTGCCATACGACTGGGCAAGCTGACACATTGGTTAGCTCACTGTACTCGCATTTGGGAGGACGATGGTTTAAACCCACGTTCGGCCTTCCTGATTGAAGTTTCTGTGATCTCCCTAAATCGCTTCAGGCAAATGCCGGGGTGACAGCTTTGAAAGGGCACGGCCGACTACCTTCCCCGTCCTTCCCTAATCTGATGCGACCACCGATGATCTCGCTATTTGGTCCCCTCACCCCAAATCAACTCAAACCCTCTTACCAAATGAGGCAACATAAAAGAAATCTATTGCTTCTATTAGTGAAAACACGATTTCCCGAAAGTTTTTTAAAAAAATGTTAATCATGACAAATAACAACCATCCTGTGGTTTTCCACACTCATGCAGCATATTTGTTTGCAGAACCATTATAGCCGTGGTTACGGCATGAGTGAAGAAACACAAAGTATGAAGAAAAAATTACGACTAATCGTGGTAATTTAGAAATCTGATAATTTCCGGTATGAAAAACTGTCATCATACCCACTCCTGTGTGTGAGTTTCGTCTGAGGCGAAACGACGGGAAACTCAAAGCGGACACAAGTCAGTGTAGTGCGATTTAGGTTTAACAATAAGTTGTAAAACGAAGGACAGCAGCGATCGAGTATTCGCTGCTGCATGGTGGTCTTACGTAGCAGTGGCGTGCGAGACGAAAGTGGAGGAGGCTGGCAAAGAAGGCGTGGCCAATATCTTACTCACAATCTCTCGACGTCAGCTTTTATCGACTGATCGAGAAAAAGAAGTAGTCCATCTTTAGGCAAAGCCTTTACAAACTATTTCATTATGCCTAACTTTATATGTAGAGGTGGCAGGAGGACGTTATTTGGATCTACTAGGTTTTGTGTAGAATGTTCTTCTCACCAGGTTTTAAAGACTTCCTCACAGACGAGTTCTTTCTGTACCAGTGTTCATCCCTAGCCCTACTGTCCCATTCACACAAGAAACATGGAAATTTGGTAAAGCCACCTTGCTGACCAAGGAGCATGCATGTTACTTTTAGATCGCCACATTTCATCCAACCATGAGCAGAATAGCCTATTTCATTTAACATTATTTCTAGATTTTCATAGCTTTTTTTCATGTGTACAGAATGTCCAACAGGTATAGATGCATACATGTTACAATTGTCTAATAAAACAGCCTTAAAACTAGTTTTGGATGAATCAATAAACATCCTCCAGTCTTCCTTGTTGTATTCAGTACCAAACTCATTCATCAGACCTGGAATGTCTGAGCAGTGCACTAAATCACCTTCTTGTTGAAAAAAGTTGGAAAATTGCTGCTCACTCTTTCTATGCATGTATATGCTGGTTTCAACTGCCAATAAGTTCTTTTCTTTTAATCTAAAGCCAAGCAATTCAACTTTTTCTTTCATTAAGCCCAGATCCCTAACCAAATCGTTAAGCTCGGTCTCAGTAAACAATTTGGGCTCTAGACTTTCTGTATTACATTGGAATTCATCATCGTCTGGTTCATCTAAATCACATTGTGCATCAGAAAATACTTCTGTTAGAACAGAATTTAAATCATCTGGTGGGTCAGGAAACAGCAAATCTACACCATGCCTTACTGATCGGATGGCAGATGAAAGGTTAGAGTAGCTTATTACCTTTTTTGTTTTCCGCATAATGACCAGTAATATCAACACTGCAAAAGTAGCAATCATCGGAATGATTTCTTGGCTTCCTCCATATCATGGGAACAGCAAATCTAAAGGCTTTTCTCTCCTTTTTCAACCATTTTCTCAGGTCTCCAACACACACACAATATACCTTGTGTGGCGCCTAAAATTTATCTTGATGACCAAGTTTAGATCGAAAGTATGATAAATAAACCTTTTTCAAAAAGTCAACAATGTTTCTTTGGTGTTTTTAATCACAAATTCAACACAAATATAACAAAAACTGTCAGCAGAGTTTTTACAACCACGATTAAACACTGTATTGAGCACATGTACAGGAAACGAGAAAGTGAAGTTAGATTGACAGTATACAAACCACCATCTGTTAACACAAAAATAGAATTGACCTTTTGTGCCAGCAAATGTTTCTCATCTACATTTATTGCACCTCATTTTAAATTATTTTAACTATACAAAAGCTGTTAAATTCTTTAAAAAATCACTTACTTTAATAAATTTAACTGTAAAGTGTGAAGAAATGGTGGGTGATACAGTTTTTGAAGTATCATATTTAGATTTCCCACCCTAACAATAAAAAGAATAAGGTATTTTCACCAAACAGTTTTCCATTGTTGGTCTGTGTAATTATTTGTTAATATGGATTTCTCTTCACTGTAACTTTTCTGGTGCTGTAAGCTGTATATTTTTCTCAAATTAGTAACTTTCTGCTAATTAGGAAATAGCATTTCTTTGGAAGTACAATTGTACTGACCATTCATATATGATGCAAAAACACTTCATAAAGGTTTGTTTTCAAATATGAGCTGTAACGTTACATGCATTATGCTTAACCTTAATGAAAGTTATCTTAATCCATTTTGACGTATAAAAAATGTTTGTTTTGTTTTTTTCTCTGCATGCAATAATTCATATTGTCACAGAGTATGCAGTTTCATGGCAAGTCACATCTCCGATGGAATAAACAGCCGAACCAGCAAGTACCACAAAAGTATAGTAAAGCAGCTGCCGTCATTCCACCTTGCAGACATGTGGCGCCCATCCTTACCCATGTACATGCACAGACAGTCATAAACTTCCAAACAACATGCTATTCTAGAACAACAAACTTATAAAAAACCGGTATGCTCACTATGATACTCATCATTTGTCGGCCTGGTAGACATTGTGCAACACATTGCCTTACCCAAGTGGTATGTTATACTGTATGTCACCTTTTTGTGTATGTAAATGATGTCATCACAACCACAGGACGTAGAGAAATAAATAATACTGCTAGTTCAGATTGTACATTTGTCTTCAGAAACGAAAATTGTTAAAACTTTGTAAAATAAAAACCCTTTACTTATGGTATTTGAACTAAGTAATATTTCATATAACTCCATTTCAAAACATCTTTACTCATGACATAGCCCTAACGTTACTTAATGATTACTTACAAAGACTCAGTAAAAATTTATCATTTCAATGTATCTGATCTCAAATACTTTGCTTGAGGTCGGATAAACACTGGTGCAAAGTAACCATTCTTCAATAGGAATTTGAATTCTTGAAGTAAGTTATAGTCTTAAAATGTTATGACCATATATTATTTTTTCATTGTCTCTATTTCTCTATGTATGTGGACCAGCCACAATGGTGGCTGGTAAACCAGCTGTACCTCTGTTTTAATTATCAATGGTCTATTCAGACACAGGGAGTATTCGTAGCCTAATCATGCTGACTGGACATGGAGTAATTATTAATTCCTATTATGAATTGATCATAGTTGTATCTTCATCTGGATTACCAACTAAACTTGTGAGGAAACATAGGCTTAGGAGCCTCATTTCTTATTTCCTCTACACATCCTTCAAGTAGGATAAGGTAAGCAGGCAGTTAACCTACTTATTCTAAGTTAAGCTAACATTCCCTAAAAATGTGTATAAACTAAATCATGTGATTTAACCATCGAAAATAAGTAAAAATTCCCCTCGTAAAAAGCTCCTAGCAAACAAAGGTACTGCTAACCATGAGAAAAGTACAAAAAATTCTAAGGAATAGTTGTGAAACATGCAAACATCCCAAGTCGTTGGATGTATCCATTCAGTTCTGACAGCAAATTATAGTTTTCCATAGACACTTCGAGCTTTTCGGAGTTTATATATTAATCAGTCAATTTCAAACAATCAAATGTAATAAATGTTGAGAACAACTAGTGTAGTGAACTTGTTAACTTCCTACTTTCTGTGTTAAGAGCAGCACACAAAGTTAAGACAATTCTGTCCTAGTTATCCATTTCTGAAATGAGTATAAGAATTAGACCACAAAACTCAGGTTCGTTCCTGTATTTTGCAACTTTATAGTAATCCTCAAAGCTAATAGTATCCTACTTCTGCAGAAACCCATAAATACTCCTCCTCCTACAGAAAAATCCTTCATAAAGACCATTCAAATTTTATAGCTATATTGGCCCTATATATATGCCTCCATTTTTCCTCCATTTAAACTTAAGTAATACTCCCTTTATCCCACCTGCACTATTCATAATATAATTCATGTATATATGCGTATCATAGCCTGTTCATTATTACATCACTCCCACTAAACTGCTACTTTCTCGTCTTCCCTCTTATAACTTTAGTTACCTTAATTCTATTGTATTTTGAACCCATACCTTATTACTGAGCTTCCTGTTAAATATACTACTGTCTCTTAAATATACTACTCTTTGTTCAACTCAGCATGAGCAAGAAACATTATTTTGAGTAAAGTCGTCTAGACCGATATTAAAATTTTCTTCATTTATTACACCACTTCAGCTCCTGCCACTATCAGAGATCGAAAAGCTTAGAACTTACAGAACAAGGTTGTCCTTGACAAAATATATGTTGTTCCTTTTACAGAGTAGCCTTTTTGGACTTAGAATGTAATCTGGATATTCTTGCCATTTATTACCATCTCTCTATGTGGTGATGGCTATGCATGTAAGAGAGAATCTATTCAGTTCTGATGTCTCTTCTGATCTCTTGTTCTTTTTAAATGTGGGCTGTGGCAAATTATGGTGACTTCTGTGAGTAATGAGTAATTCCTTAATAGTAAATGCTATCTTCTCATGCATACTTATCTAGATATTACTCATAAAATATTTATTCTCATCTATTATGTAGTGAAGTTCATAGTCAGTGCGAAATAGTGACTTGTCTTATTTCCATGCTTTTGCTTTAGCTTGCTTAATATTGCTAAAGTCTTCTTTTGTACTTTCATCACAGTTCCAGATAGTTTTCTATTTCAATAAGTTCGATAAATGAGCATCTTTCATAGCCTAGCCTCTTACAAAGCTCCTATAGAATCCAGCCAAATCTAAGTGATCATAGATGCTTAATATTTCTAGTCTCTGGACAGTCTTTTATAACTTGCATTCTTTCTGGACATAGTTGTATTCCCATTATTCTCACACTGTGTCCCAAAAAGTCAACTCTTGTCACCAAAAGTATGTTTTAGAAACTTTTATTAGTAACCCTTTTTCTTCCAGTCACCTCAAAATATATATCAATAATTGTCAACAGTCTTCCCAAGTCTTGTAGACTATTAATAAATCATTGACATACATTATTAATTCTTGCACTAATTCCCTCCCTAATAAATATTGAGCAGGAATGAAAACTGACACAGGAATGTCCAATTCGGTAATGGAGTAATTCAATCATGCTTGCCAAGACTTCAACTAATGAAAGCTGTTGTTCTGTGATCACCTTCTCCTGGATTCCATTCTCCTTGGTACAGCTCACAACCCAAGGCGAATTGTAATACTTCCATGGCATTTACTTTAAACTGAAAAGATTTTCTTTCAAATAAGAAGGCTGTGTATGGCCTTGAGTGGTCATGTAATGCTACCTGCCAGTATCCTTCCATGAAATCTATGGAAATATGAAATTCTGCTTCATCAAAGTTAGATAACATCACTTCTGTACTCAGGGTTCTAACCCTTTCTGTCTCTTTGTGTTTATGGAGTGATCATGAATCTAAAACTAAATGAACACCTACCACAAGTCTCTTAAGTACCCACAACAGACCCTAAAAATGCATTGAGTTATGTTGCTGTCTATCTCCTTTCATATTTCATCTCTCACTGCAATTCGAAGGTTTATTGGTAGTGGATACGACTTGCAAAAGGAAAAAAACTGTGTCATCTTTTACTTTAAACTTACAGAAGTATTCCTTCATTAGTCCCAAGTTATCTGTGACCACATCTTTATGTTTTAACAGAATACCTTCTAATTAAGATTTCTGTTCTTCTGGCACTACAGGTGATTCTCTTGCTATCAATTTAATGCCAACTCCTCTTGATTTAATACTTCCCTTCTTTTTCTTGTTTATTTTCATCTGTTGCAATAATATCAGTAAACACAACTAAATGAATATGCTCCTCTGATGATGGGCCTTGCTTAGATTTCAATGGATTACTTTGGAAAGCTATGCTAGCTACCTTTTTACCTATTTTCCACACAAATATTTTCTGGTTGAAATCCAATCGATAATAATTATCAAGTAACCAATCTTATCCTAACAGGATCTATGGCACTAGCAACAATGTTTGATGGAAGTTCCACTTTTTAATCGTAACTGGTAGTCATGTTTCTTTTTTAATTTGCTTCCCTTTATTACAGGGGGTTCCAGTAACACACACTCCCATTACTGGTACTAGGAGGCAACAATATTTCTTCCTCATTAGCGCTAGCCATGGTGTAAGATTAATGATATTTTATGCACAGAATATAGGTGAACATCAACTTTATTTCCAAAAATGTCACTCACTACTATTGGTTTACAATGTTCTCCCTTAGCTGTTACTTTTCCTTCTTTAAACAACTACTCAAGAATAGGTCTCAACCATGTGAGGATTACTGTCTTCTCTGAATGAGGGCCTACTATTCTATTATTAGTTTGGCATGGATCTTAGTGTCAAATCTTTTTCCTGAACTTTAGGGTGAATTTTACAGCAATTCATCCACAAAGCTTTAATGTAGCAAAAATTATGTTTATATCTTTTTTAGTAATAGGTCAAATTTCGGACAACTTTTTCCATAATGAATCATATTTCGACCAATTTTTTTTCCAGAAATCCAAATGTTTGTCGTATTTTTAAGTACACAAGAATATAAACATGAAAATTTTACTCACATGACAATGTTTGAGGTAATGTTGTCACAATTAAACACAATTACTACAAAGATTTATTTATCGGGTTTATAGTAGACAAGCAGTGTAACACATTATGTAGTCCGTTCACTGATATAAAGATTGTTGCACAGAGTCTACAAAACATTCTCGAAGCCAACAAGGGTGGCTTCTGGCGCAATAAACATAGCACAAGTAGTCGCCCCATTCAGTTTGAATACAAACTTAGTCCTATTCGACGAAACCAGGGGAGAAATTCTTCAGCAATGACAAGGAAATATTATTTTATAAACTATATGAAGTTAAGGTTAATGGGGGAAATGGCTTTAATGTGTAAAAACACTGCAACACCTCCAAACACAGTAGCTGCACGAAGATAAGTGCTGAGAAGGACAGCAGACGAACGCTGTTATTTGAGTAGACATGTCCATCTTCAGAGGTGCAAGAACTTGTTTAAGATGGTGGTGTCTTGCAATGTCCTATTGGAGAAGCTGAAGAATCCCCGCTTCAGACAGTTCTTGAAGTACAAAATAAATCCAGTTCCAGATGAAGCTACGCTGAGAAACGACTATTTATCTGTGTGCTACGAGGAAGTGCTCGACAAAATACGAACTAAAGTTGTTGACCAAGAGATTAGGGCGTCTATCGGAAATCACCAATTTGGATAGGGGTTAAATTGTAAATACTTTTGTTGGTGTCCTTAAAGTTGACGGACCTGGAGAAATGTTTCTCCTAAGGGTGTGAAGCTCTCAGCAGAATAAACAGCTCGACAACTGCCTTTGCGTTTGACAACTCAATGAAGCTACTGTCACTGTTGGTGTGAATAGAGACCAATAAATGGTGCTTCATACATGGCTGTAGCAGCCTACAGACTTCAGAGTCTCTATCCCAGTGTGGCACACATCACTTGCCTTGCACACGCATTGTACAGAGCTGTAGAAGAGGTGAAATTAAATTGCACTGATGTGAGCCAACCGATCTCCTCTAGCAAGAAAATCTATGTGAAAGCTCCACTAAGAGTACAAAAATTAAAGAACAGGGAGCTTCCCTCCATTTCCCCCTCAGCTTGTACTTACACAATGAGGTTCTTGGGTTAATGTTGTTGAGTATTACTGTACCTATTACACCAAAACAAGACGATCTTTTCTGAGCCTGATAGTGATTAATAAAGTGCTATCAGAACTGCCAAAGAGTTCTTTACAGATACGTTGTCTCTAAACTTGACATACATCAACGCGCTGTGTCATCCGAACAAGACACAGGTGCAAAGATGCGAGCTGGTGCCAGTGCCATAGAGACTCTCCACTTGCGCGAGTTCCACCTGCGCCACTGTCGGCGCTGAGCATGGAGGTAAGAATAGAGGGAGACGCCGTGATGTCACAGCTGTGAAGTTATGTGAAGCCGAGGGTAGCCATCTCAATCCGACCAAAACATTGCTGCTGTAAACTTGTGTGCATAGGCTTGTCGCTCACTTTTGGAAGGATTTTGCGCTATTATGGTGACTTGTGTGGTGTTCGGATGTACGAATCTTTCTGATTGTGATGCGAAATCGAAGGGAATAACATTTCATGTGTAAGTTGTCTCGTTAAGTGTGATTTTACAACTTCATTGTGAATGAACGTGTGCTACATCGGTACTTGTACTATAGCGTGTTTTTCTCCTGTAGATTTCCTAAAAATGAAAGTCGGAAAGCTCTGTGGGAGAATGCCGTGAGGAGGAAGAATTGGTGTGCGTCGAAATGGAGCACTATATGTTCTCAGCATTTCCGAGAAGAGGACATAGACCGAACTTCCGTTTCAACAGTAAGGCTCCGAGAAAATGCTGTACCATCAGTTTTCCCTACACACCCAAAACATTTGCAAAAGGTATGTTAATTCAAAGAATTAAATTCTTAGTTTTCAAGTTCACATTTCAGTATAATACGTATGTATCGTCGATAATCAAAGTGTTGAGTAACTCACTTTGTCTTCATGATGTACCAAATTAAAAGCTAACACTACATTAACTGTCCTAAACAGGACACTGTGTAGATTTGCCATTCTATGTACCTCATTTCAGTAAATATTGGTGGTAATGAAGAGTGTTTCCCAGTAGTGTAACGTAACTGAAATGTCCCAGCATGTATTACAAACAAGATGTATTTATGGGTCTTTGGAGGGAGGGTATAGCTAACTTAGTTTTCAGTTTCTATTATTTAGTTTGTGATACACGTTTATTACTGAATTAACAACATTGTATCATTTACATTGAAGGCTAGCTGTTCGTAATATTACATTAAAAACTATTCTTAATCAGAAGAAATGCGGAATTTCGCCTTTACGAGATTTTATTTTAAACAAAAACTTTGAAACAACCAATCTGATGACGTTACATGCATATATATGCTGCAATTAGCGACTGTAATACACGCAGCGCTATAGCACACTGACAATGTTTTGGTCAGAGTGTCATGGCAGTGAGCCACGCCCCCATGGCTTCAAAACGTAGTACGGCTGGGATACGTAGCGCCATCTCCCCTAATTCTTACCTCCATGGCGCTGAGGGTAAAGATATCGACCTCGCCTCAGCCAATTGCTGACCGATTACCGTCCGCCAATGACCAGACGACAACGGAAAGAAGCCCGCTCGGACGATAGAAGAGCAGCTCTCGCCCACTTGTTTATAGATCATCGTCCAGGGCTGGCTTGGACAGGGAACGTCATTTAGTGAACTCTTAAAAGTGAACAGACAGTTCTTGTAAAAATTTCATTTGCTATGTACTGTGAAGTTTACCTTCAATCATTTGCACTTAGCCATTGAGGGCCTCTTTTGTCTTATATTACATGCAGTATTGCAGACTTAATCATTCAACAAGTCACAAAGACAAGTAAACCTTTTTAACTCATTTGTGTGACTTTGTTGCTAATTTGTTGGAGTGTTGTTGAACCTTCATTCACCTATCCTGTCACCTGACCCTGGGGCACAGTTGTGTAATAGTGGCAGGGACAAATTGTCTTAGCGGTGTACTGCACCAGAAGCCATTCCACAAACTCTCAAACTCGGCCTGCCGTAACACGGTGGCAACTCGGCCTCCACAACAGTATCGACGAGCCCTTTACAAAACTGGTGATGTGAGTTTGCAAAACAACGCCAACTTTCCAGTGGTATCAAAAGGCATCACATGACTGTAAGCTGATGGTACTCAACTGTGTGATGCCCTGTCTATTGTGCAACACAAGCAAAGTGAGTTGCATTGAGCTCGTGTTCATCTGATCAATAAAGTGAACAACAAACTGCAAGGTGTTCTCCAGTCAATCAGCATATTAGTACTTACATTACTGTTCACACAACAATTTGACACTCGGCACGGTGGCTGATGGGAGCGACAGCTGCTGGAGATACCTTCACATCAGCCACCACACTAAGTGTCAACCTAGTTCCTGATGATGTTGTTTACATTACTAGAATGAGTTGTCTATGCCTCGTTACTTCCTTGATTATTTCTCCTATTATTATTCCACATCCTTACTTCACAATACTTCGTATTACTTTTTCATTAAAATGTGTGTGGATACCTTTCTCTTCATTATTGTCTGGTTGGCAGTTGTCACCTTGTGCGTAGTCTCCTCATTCTTTGTTCAGTATATCAATACCTTTGATAAATGTCAATAAACAGTTTGCCGTCATCTGCTAAAATATTATATATCTTTCTTGACATAGTAAGGTATCCTCTGCACCAACACTTTAGTTACAGGCTGTCCTCTATAGGATTGTCCACGTATTTTGAGCTTTTTAGCTACCACTCAATATACAGGGTGTCCCAAAATAATGTATACGCTCTTTGAAACAGAGAATATCGTTAATTACAGGAGACAGAAGTACAATTTTTATGGGTAATAATTAAGAAGGCGGTGAAAAACATAACAATGATTTCTTCTGTTTCAGGATTGTCAGCGAACATGGCGTTATCGTTTGAACAAAGGAAATGGATGCTATAGTGTTACTGGAAAACAGAGAATGTGAGTGTCGTATGCTGACATGTTGTTGTTGTTGTTGTGGTCTTCAGTCCTGAGACTGGTTTGATGCAGCTCTCCATGCTACTCTATCCTGTGCAAGCTTCTTCATCTCCCAGTACCTACTGCAACCTACATCCTTCTGAATCTGCTTAACGTATTCATCTCTTGGTCTCCCTCTACGATTTTTACCCTCCACGCTGCCCTCCAATGCTAAATTTGTGATCCCTTCATGCCTCAAAACATGTCCTACCAACCGATCCCTTCTTCTAGTCAAGTTGTGCCACAAACTTCTCTTCTCCCCAATCTTATTCAATACCTCCTCATTAGTTACGTGATCTACCCACCTTATCTTTAGCATTCTTCTGTAGCACCACATTTCGAAAGCTTCTATTCTCTTCTTGTCCAAACTTGTTATTGTCCATGTCTCACTTCCATACATGGCTATACTCCATACAAATACTTTCAGAAATGACTTCCTGACACTTAAATCTATACTCGACGTTAACAAATTTCTCTTCTTCAGAAACGATTTCCTTGCCATTGCCAGTCTACATTTTATATCCTCTCTACTTTGACCATCATCAGTTATTTTACTCCCCAAATAGCAAAACTCCTTTACTACTTTAAGTGTCTTATTTCCTAATCTAATTCCCTCAGCATCACCCGATTTAATTTGACTACATTCCATTATCCTCGTTTTGCTTTTGTTGATGTTCATCTTATATCCTCCTTTCAAGACACTGTCCATTCCGATCAACGGCTCTTCCAAGTCCTTTGCTGTCTCTGACAGAATTACAATGTCATCGGCGAACCTCAAAGTTTTTACTTCTTCTCCATGAATTTTAATACCTTCCCCGAATTTTTCTTTTGTTTCCTTTACTGCTTGCTCAATATACAGATTGAATAACATTGGGGAGAGGCTACAACCCTGTCTCACTCCTTTCCCAACCACTGCTTCCCTTTCATGCCCCTCGACTCTTATAACTGCCATCTGGTTTCTGTACAAATTGTAAATAGCCCTTCGCTCCCTGTATTTGACCCCTGCCACCTTCAGAATTTGAAAGAGAGTATTCCCGTTAACATTGTCAAAAGCCTTCTCTAAGTCTACAAATGCTAGAAATGTATGTTTTCCTTTTCTTAATCTTTCTTCTAAGATAAGTCGTAAGGTTAGTATTGCCTCGTGTGTTCCAACGTTTCTACGGAATCCAAACTGATCTTCCCCGAGGTCTGCTTCTACCAGTTTTTCCATTCGTCTGTAAAGAATTCGCATTAGTATTTTGCAGCTGTGACTTATTAAACTGATAGTTCGGTAATTTTCACATCTGTCAACACCTGCTTTCTTTGGGATTGGAATTATTATATTCTTCTTGAAGTCTGAGGGTATTTTGCCTGTCTCATACATCTTGCTCACCAGATGGTAGAGTTTTGTCAGGACTGGCTCTCCCAAGGTTGTCAGTAGTTCTAATGGAATGTTGTCTACACCGGGGTCCTTGTTTCGACTCAGGTCTTTCAGTGCTCTGTCAAACTCTTCACGCAAAATCATATCTCCCATTTCATCATCATGTACATCCTCTTCCATTTCCATAGTATTGTCCTCAAGTACATCGCCCTTGTATAAACCCTCTATATACACCTTCCACTTTTCTGCCTTCCCTTCTTTACTTAGAACTTGGTTGACATCTGAGCTCTTGATATTCATACAAGTGGTTCTCTTCTCTCCAAAGGTCTCTTGAATTTTCCTGTAGGCAGTATCTATCTTACCCCTAGTGAGACAAGCCTCTACATCCTTACATTTGTCCTCTAGCCATCCCTGCTTAGCCATTTTGCACTTCCTGTCGATCTCATTTTTGAGACGTTTGTATTCCTTTTTGCCTGCTTGATTTACTGCATTTTTATATTTTCTCCTTTCATCAATTAAATTCAATATTTCTTCTGTTACCCAAGGATTTCTATTAGCCCTCGTCTTTTTACCTACTTGATCGTCTGCTGCCTTCACTACTTCATCCCTCAGAGCTACCCATTCTTCTTCTACTGTATTTCTTTCCCCCATTCCTGTCAATTGTTCCCTTATGCTCTGAAACTCTGTACAACCTCTGGTTCTTTCAGTTTATCCAGGTCCCATCTCCTTAAATTCCCACCTTTTTGCAGTTTCTTCAGTTTCAATCTGCAGTTCATAACCAATAGATTGTGGTCAGAATCCACATCTGCCCCTGGAAATGTCTTACAATTTAAAACCAGGTTCCTAAATCTCTGTCTTACCATTATATAATCTATCTGATACCTTTTAGTATCTCCGCGATTCTTCCAGGTATGCAACCTTCTTATATGGTTCTTGAACCAAGTGTTGGCTATGATTAAGTCATGCTCTGTGCAAAATTCTACAAGGCGGCTTCCTCTTTCATTTCTTCCCCCCAATCCATATTCACCTACTATGTTTCCTTCTCTCCCTTTTCCTACTGACGAGTTCCAGTCACCCATGACTATTAAATTTTCGTATCCCTTCACTACCTGAATAATTTCTTTTATCTCGTCATACGTTTCATCTATTTCTTCATCATCTGCAGAGCTAGTTGGTGTATAAACTTGTACTACTGTAGTAGGCATGGGCTTTGTGTCTATCTTGGCGACAATAATGCGTTCACTATGCTGTTTGTAGTAGCTAATCCGCATTCCTATTTTTTTATTCATTATTGAACCTACTCCTGCATTACCCCTATTTGATTTTGCATTTATAACCCTGTAATCACCTGACCAAAAGTCTAGTTCCTCCTGCCACTGAACTTCACTAATTCCCACTATATCTAACTTTAACCTATCCATTTCCCTTTTTAAATTTTCTAACATACCTGCCCGATTAAGGGATCTGACATTCCACGCTCCGATCCGTAGAACGCCAGTTTTCTTTCTCCTGATAACGACATCCTCTTGAGTAGTCCCCACCTGGAGATCTGAATGGGGGACTATTTTACCTCCGGTATATTTTACCCAAGAGGACGCCATCATCATTTAATCATACAGTAAAGCTGCATGTCCTCGGGAAAAATTGGAGACATTGGAGAGCTGAATTTGGAATACCACCACCAACAAGAGTAACAATTCTAATAATCAGAGATAAGTTTGAAATCGAAGAAACAGTGCAGAATGAGAAGAAGAGAAATAGCGGACGAAAGAGAAGTTCAACAGACAACGAGGGTTTTGATGCAGTAATCCAGGCATACACACGATCCCCGAAGAAATATGTGAGGCAATGCTCTCATGGGACTGGGATCTGCAGAAGCAGGGGTCATACAATTTTGCCATCTCAGAACTTTAAGCCTTACATTCCAAGACTTCTCCATGCTCTTAACGAGGATGATCCTGATAGGCGAAGCGAATTTTGTGAGTGGCACATTAACAGATGTGAAGAAGAGCAATGTTTCCAAGATCGAATTATTTGGTCAGATGATGCGACGTTTGAACTTGATGGAGCAATTAACAACCATAATTGCGTGTACTGGGCCAGGGAGAATCCATACGTAACTGAGCAAAGGCATGTTAATCTACTAGGAGTAACAGTCTGGTGTGGTCTGTCTTCTAGAGTGTTAATCAGGCTGTACTTCTTCAACAACACTGTCACGGGTGACTCGTACTTGGAAATGTTGTAAATGATAACTCCTGGTCTTAGCGTTGTGTCTGGAATGGAAGATTATTACTTTCAACAGGATGGGGCGCCACCTCACTTTCACCTGGATGTGAAGACATTTCTCAATCATACATTCCGTACCAGATGGATAGGACGAAGATGGAGTGTGGAGTATCCCACTCAATCTCCAGATTTAACTCCTCTAGACTTCTTTCTTTGGGGTACTCTCAAGAATACAGTTTACACTGTGAGACCACACACACTGGATGACCTTAGAGAGCAAATTAAACAAGTCTGTGCTGCTATTCCGTTGGAAACAATAACATTGGCATGTCGCTCAGTTGTAAGTCTTTGTCGATAGTGTATTGCGATGGACAGACACCACTTTGAACATTTACCATCTTAAGTCGGCCATGAGGCACCTAGTACCACTAAAATTGTATTTCTAACCCCTTTCATTAAAGAGATGTTCAGTTTCAAAGAATGTATACATTATTTTGGGACATTCTGTATTTCTTATAACTACCAGGATGCCAACTATTACTATAATATTTTGGGCCAAATAACTCTAGCATTAACTTTTCCTGTGTGCTGGACAACCAGTACTTCTTAAACATTTCCTGAAAATCATTCCAAGAAGGGAATTCTTCGAATGACCAGTTCCTCATTTAGCATCATCCTCTTCCAAATAACTCAGGGAAAAATCAGTTTTTTGGATTCATCACAACACTTAAGCAGGGACTTATAAAATATCTTTAAAAACATGTAGAATGTACATCTGCCTCTGGGTTTAACTTAATACCTCCAGTTTCAATATTTGCATAAGTAGTATCCAATTTATTATTAAAGTCAGATTTTAATTCTGCAAAAATCTTGAATAGCTCTTCCATCTCATATTGGCATATGGTAAAACCATAACGAGTTTGCACCTAATATTCTACTGCTGCTAACTTGAGGCTAAACAAGTGCTGTATCGTTATAAGAGGCATAGGGGAAAGCTAGTGTGCAGGGGTTTACTCCAATTCACTACTACCAATGTCACATCATCATAACATCTGTGCTTAACATACAAAGGATTACACCATAATATAATTGTGACATTAAATCTAAAATAAATGCTCCAAACTTGATCAGTGTAGGCTTAAGTATATTATTTTTAACATTTTAAGGTCTCAGAATGATCAAATGAATATGAAGGGCTTATTTCAATAGTCGTACAAGTACATTTTTGTTCATTCTGAGATGCAGAGTCCTAAAATTAAATGAGCGCTGAAAAATCTGCAGTTGAGATACCAGAAATATTCAATTATACTATTGAAATAAGCCCTTCATATGTCAGGCAAAATATACGACCTTAAGAAAAAATAGTGGCACTAAATAATAGAACTAGAGAGCTAAAAACTGGTCATAATATACAAATGCACATCATGTACATCACAATCAAAAGTTATTTGGGTTTTTATGAAAAATTAAAGGCTCTAAATACTAGACTTAGAAACATCCTCAGTAAGATGTAAACTTCTTCTATATGTAGCACCAATATGTTACCTCTTTTGGTTTTCAAATTATTTACTAAAAACCAAATTTGAAATGAAGTCCTTACTCATAATTGATTATCATTTGTATTTGTAATAGAAAGTTGTACTTACAGTACGCGATTGCAATAGTGCAGTAATACAGCTATAGCAAGTTTCGGGACAGTTCATAAATAACTATGAGAACAAGGAATCTTAAAAAGGCAGTTCAGAGGTCATGTTCTACTGTCGATTCCGCTTTAAAAAATTGTAGCCAGCTAAAACATTTTAATAACTAAACCAAACTTAATTCTATTTATATACAAATTGAGAAGATTACAAATTGTTAAACAATTATTATTAATTAATACGTGTCCGAGAAATGGGCCTTTTAGATTCTGACCCTGTCCCTAGGACGACTGATAGCAGATGTTCCCTTTGGTGGTCCACTGTGGCCATATATAAATATGGCCTGAGAGGCAGTTAGGAGAGACACTTTGAACCAGGATATCAATATGTTCATGTCAGTCAAATGCCTGCTTGCCTGGTGTCTTGGACGACATCAGAGCTTGGCAGAGTTGAATGCGATTTTCCATAAAAGCTGGAAGTGAACCTGTGAAGATATTCCACTATCCTGGTTCCCTTAAATTTCACAGAAGTAACTGTGTGTCGCCCACAATGCTGACAAAACCACGTGGCAAGTGAGGAAGTTATTTTTCCACTATATTGGCAAGGAAGTAACTTTTGGTGATTAGAAATCAGGATGATATACCATTTTACTTGGAAGTTCCCACAGTGGTCATCTCTGCACTGTTAATAGTGCTGTTTCTGAAACGATTATTATTATTATTATTATTATTATTATTATTATTATTATTTCCTTCACTTTCTCAGACGTTAAGTCCGGTTAAAAATGGAGTGACGCGGACCTTGATCAAGCGTCACTTCCTTTTAACTGTACGGTATGTGTTATATTGCATTTAGGAACTTTCGGGTAATTGAACATGTATCAATAATTACGGATTTCTGTAGTTGTATATATATGTTTGGATGTAGCTGTATTGCATTGATGTACTGGTGGATATTGTGTGGTATGACTCGTGTAGTTGATAGTATAATTGGTATGATGTCAACTTTATCCTGATGCCACATGTCTTTGACTTCCTCAGCCAGTTGGATGTATTTTTCAATTTTTTCTCCTGTTTTCTTTTGTATATTTGTTGTATTGGGTATGGATATTTCGATTAGTTGTGTTAATTTCTTCTTTTTATTGGTGAGTATGATGTCAGGTTTGTTATGTGGCGTTGTTTTATTTGTTATAATGGTTCTGTTCCAGTATAATTTGTATTCATCATTCTCCAGTACATTTTGTGGTGTATACTTGTATGTAGGAACGTGTTGTTTTAAAAGTTTATGTTGTAAGGCAAGCTGTTGATGTATTATTTTTGTGACATTGTCATGTCTTCTGGGGTATTCTGTATTTGCTAGTATTGTACATCCACTTGTGATGTGATCTACTGTTTCTATTTGTTGTTTACAAAGTCTGCATTTATCCGTTGTGGTATTGGGATCTTTAATAATATGCTTGCTGTAATACCTGGTGTTTATTGTTTGATCCTGTATTGCAATCATGAATCCTTCTGTCTCACTGTATATATTGCCTTTTCTTAGCCATGTGTTGGATGCGTCTTGATCAATGTGTGGCTGTGTTAGATGATACAAGTGCTTGCCATGAAGTGTTTTCTTTTTCCCATTTACTTTCTTCGTATCTGTTGATGTTATGTGATCTAAAGGGTTGTAGAAGTGGTTATGAAATTGCAGTGGTGTAGCCGATGTATTTATATGAGTGATTGCCTTGTGTATTTTGCTAGTTTCTGCTCGTTCTAGAAAGAAATTTCTTAAATTGTCTACCTGTCCATAATGTAGGTTTTTTATGTCGATAAATCCTCTTCCTTCTTCCTTTCTGCTTAATGTGAATCTTTCTGTTGCTGAATGTATATGATGTATTCTATATTTGTGGCATTGTGATCGTGTAAGTGTATTGAGTGCTTCTAGGTCTGTGTTACTCCATTTCACTACTCCAAATGAGTAGGTCAATATTGGTATGGCATAAGTATTTATAGCTTTTGTCTTGTTTCTTGCTGTCAATTCTGTTTTCAGTATTTTTGTTAGTCTTTGTCTATATTTTTCTTTTAGTTCTTCTTTAATATTTGTATTATCTATTCCTATTTTTTGTCTGTATCCTAGATATTTATAGGCATCCGTTTTTTCCATCGCTTCTATGCAGTCGCTGTGGTTATCCAATATGTAATCTTCTTGTTTAGTGTGTTTTCCCTTGACTATGCTATTTTTCTTACATTTGTCTGTTCCAAAAGCCATACTTATATCATTGCTGAATCCTTCTGTTATCTTTAGTAATTGATTGAGTTGTTGATTTGTTGCTGCCAGTAGTTTTAGATCACCCATGTATAGCAAATGTGTGATTTTGTGTGGGTATGTTCCAGTAATATTGTATCCATAATTTGTATTATTTAGCATGTTGGATAGTGGGTTTAGAGCAAGGCAGAACCAGAAAGGACTTAATGAGTCTCCTTGGTATATTCCACGCTTAATCTGTATTGGCTGTGATGTGATATTATTTGAATTTGTTTGGATATTAAGTGTGGTTTTCCAATTTTTCATTACCATGTTTAGGAACTGTATCAATTTAGGATCTACTTTGTATAGTTCCAATATTTGTGGTAACCATGAGTGGGGTACACTATCAAAAGCTTTTTGGTAAACAATGTATGCGTAGTGTAGCGACCTTTGTTTAGTTTTAGCTTGATATGTCACCTCTGCATCTATTATCAGTTGCTCTTTACACCCTCGTGCTCCTTTGCAACAGCCTTTTTGTTCTTCATTTATAATTTAGTTCTGTGTTGTATGTGTCATTAATTTCTGTTTAATGACTGAAGTTAATATTTTGTATATTGTTGGTAGGCATGTTATGGGCCGATATTTAGCTGGGTTCGCTGTGTCTGCTTGATCTTTAGGTTTCAGATATGTTATTCCGTGTGTAAGTGTATCAGGGAATGTGTATGGGTCTGCAATGTAATGGTTAAATAATTTAGTTAGATGTGAATGAATTGAGGTGAACTTCTTTAACCAGAAATTTGCTATTTTATCATTTCCAGGGGCTTTCCAATTGTGAGTAAAATTAATTGCTTGGGTGACTTCATGTTGCAAAATTATCACTTCAGGCATTTGTGGTATCATTTTGTATGTGTATGTTTCTGCTTGTATCCATCGTGCATGCCTGTTATGTTGTACCGGGTTTGACCATATGTTGCTCCAGAAGTGTTCCATGTCTGTTATGTTTGGTGGATTGTTTATTTTAATGTGTGTGTTATCTATTGTCTGGTAAAATTTCTTTTGGTTTGTGTTGAATGTTTGGTTTTGTTTCCTTCTATTTTAACTTTTTTTGTATCTTCTGAGTCGTTTGGCTAATGCTTGTAATTTCTGCTTCTTTTCGTCTAATTGCTCTGTCGCTTCTTGTTGTGAGATTTTACTCAACCTTTTTCGTTTTCTTTCCGAGATTTCATTTCTTATAAATTGTGTTAGCTGTCCGATGTCTTTTCTCAGTTTTTCTATTTTGATCTGTAGCCTGTGTTGCCATGCTGGTTTTGTGGGTTTCTTGTGTGTGTTTGTTGGTTCTGATCTCTGCCTAGTGTGTATATTTAGTGTAGTGAGTGCTCCTATATAAACCAGTAGTTGTAACTCTTCCATAGTTGTGTTTTCATTTATTTTGTTGTGTATGATTGTGTTGATAGTTTTTATTGTTGTTTCGACTTGTGGGTTATTTGGTGGTCTATGCAAGAATGGTCTAATGTCTGTATTTGTGTCTTTGTATTCTATATATGTTAGCTGAAATTTTTCTTCTATATCTAACATCTGTGTCACTTCGTGTTCTATTTGTGCTTGTTCTGTTGGCTGTCTTAAGATTTCGTTTTCCTCTAATTGTTTAATTGGTGCGTGTTGTTCTTTGTTTGTTTGCTCTGGGATGTTTGAGTCCATTACTGTATTTTCTTCTTCTTCTTCTGATTGCACATTATTTTGTTCCAGTATTTGTTGTACTTGTTGTTTGATGTTTTCTAATTCTGACTGGGGTATCCTGTTATTTTTTATTATTACACAGATCTGATCAGCTAGTCGTTGTTCTGTTAAAAATTTTAATTCTGGGTATCTGGTAATAAATGTTGTGTATACTTGTGATCTGTATCCAGTTGTGTTGGTTCCTAGGTTTGTTGCTTGGTAATAACAGATTAACTTCATCTGACCATCTCATCCTCTGTCTTTGTTTTCCTTCTAGGGTGGTTGCAGGAAGCATATCCTGCAAAACACCTCTATTTGGATTTAAATCATTTTCCAGTTGGCTAGCAGTGTCGTTACCATTATTATTATTATTATTATTATTATTATTATCAGGGATATTATTATATTTTGTACATGTGAACTTTTACAGAATATAGCAATCAGTTAAAACTCAAAAGTTTTACTAATAGTCGTAGTTCCTGATCCTGCTGAGTAAACAGCAAAGAGGCACATTTTCTTTCAGTGAGCATAAAGAGGAATCTGGACTTGCAGACTGGAAATTATGCTCAGTATGTTCTCCACTACTTTCTGCCAGACTGCAAAAGTAGTTTCCAGGCTCTTGTAAATATCAAAGGGAGGTGTAAAGCATGCACACAAAATTTAAGTGCTTATTCATAACTACATAACAAAAGAAATGACCATTTGAATATTTACCCGCGACCCCATGAACTGTCAAGCTGGCGTATATATATTTCGTTCAACGTCTCTGTTTTTGGATTGTAGACACTTTTAAATTATTTCACAGTAGGTACTACTGTCACAAAAAAGTAGTATGAATTAAGTACAGCTCACCACAGTTGCTGTGCAGCATGGTGTGTAGCGGACACTGATGGCGAGCTGGATCACTGTGCCAGGTGGACTCCATTGCTTCTCAATTCTATGACATAGTTGTGGAACCAATGAAACAGTTTTAGTCCTTAGAAATTGTGATTGACGATCTTCCCACTCATTCTTCAACAGCAGAGTTGATGGCTTTAATAATTACTCATCAACCAAGCAGGTATTCTAAAGTTTCTTTATTGAATTGCTGGTAATGGCTCGTGTGCTACTATAATCTCAACTATTGGTCACATAGTTAAGAACAACAACAATATTTTTCGATGAAACCCCCTTCAAAATCGTTATTTTTTCCTGGGTTTCTGTTTATTTTTCTTATTCAGATTTACAGCACAGAAGTAGTCTGGGCTCTTCAATGAGTTGTCAGGATGAAGTGTTTTCCCTTTTGTGAGACAGTATGTTTAGATTACGGCCATTATTTCAATTTCTGATCTACTTCTTTATTGAGTGTTCTGACAATCATGTAATTCTTCTTTAATGTGGACTAATTCCCCACTGCACCTCCTCAGGTGGTGGAAGCTGTAAACTTTGTTAATTAATTATTAATTAAGATCAACCGCTACACAATTCTCATATTCTTCAAGTTTAAGATAGACCTTCTCTTTCAGCCACTTTAGTGAGACTTGTGGTACCTATGAAGGTAATATACTAAAACGTCTTGTAACTAGACACTTGTAACTACACTGCGTTTTCTCTAGTTGTTTGTGTATCTGTTTTTAATATTTGATAAGTATTATGTTTGTGCACAGGCTGCCTTAGGCTATACTGGTGGTGGTTTTCTTTTAAAGCAAAGGGACAACTCTGTATGAAGAGACATGTAACTATTAATACAATTTACTGTTTGGAATTAGGCCCACAAGATGTTTCAGTTATGGAAACAGCTAATGCTCTACTTCTGCTACATTTTTTTTCTCCAGGAGAATCACCCCACCCAACAAAACCAAATCTTATATAAAAGTGAAAGAATGCACAATATGAACAAAGGTACAGTTTTTCAGAAAGACATTTATGTAGTTTACTCAACAGATAAAATCTGCATCCATATACATGCCAAGTAGTTTACCAGATATTCATTGGCATTAAACCAAGTATTTGATAACTTGAAGGACTCACCGTTTTGCAGTTTCAGTTTGTTCACATCTTTTCCAGAATTTGCAGTCATTGTGTCATCTGCATCATGTACAGATATACATGACAAATTACTCTGAAGATCATTAACAAACATTGCAAATGACAGTGACTGAAGAATTGATCCTTAGGCAAAGGTTCCAAGTCGTGGATGCCATAATGCCTTGGTATCTCCAGTTTACTAAATCAAATACATTAATCAGATCAGCTAGAGTGCCTTCAGTAGATGTTTTTGATTCAAAAGAAGCTTGCACGAAAGAAATAACATTTTCACATCTTTGAATATGAACCATTGGGGCCTGAAACCACACTGAGACCTAGTGAATTATAAACAGTGTGTATAAAAACAATCATCTGATTTCGCACATCAGCATTTCTGAAACTAAAAATAAAATATACAATGAACTTTGTTTTTTGATGAATGGGATACTCAAAAAGTTTTTTCAACTTAAAAGGTCATATTTTTTTTTATTAAAGTTGGGTATGGGAGTGAACATCTTGTAGCAATCACTTGGGAACATCCAGTATGCTAATGAGGAAGTTATTTGCTTGAGACAGCATTCATTTTAAAATCATTTTTGAATGAGTAACATCAATTTTGAAATCTTTTTTGAGCTATATTTGTGGCTCTGTAGCAAGATCTAGTACACGTATGCAAGCTGTCATGCCACCTCACATTAAATTAGAAGTAACACTGACACATCTGGCAAACTGATGTCACTGCAATATTTTTATATGTTTGTTTCACTGGTGCAGCACTTATTTTGTAATCAGAATTTATAAAGCTGTGGAGAAAAGTAATCACTCAGTAACAGCGCCGATATGAACACTGTCATATTTGCATAGGATTTTAATGATGGACAAGAGTAGTTTTAATTCTCTAAAGTTAAAAATAAACTTCTATTTCGCCATAATACTTACACTCAATGACTAAAGCAAGACCTTATTATCACTATACTGAAATAAAAAATACCTTTACAGTATTGAGTGTTCTGCTGTAATATGAACTTCGACAAGTCCATTCTGCCAGTAACGATACTGTTTAATCATTTCGTCGCTTTGAAAGATGATATGTTACTCTGATACAAATAAATGATTATAAAGAGTTGTTGAATGTTAAAAAGATGTCCCTGTCACATAGTTTAAGAATATTTTGTCACTTTAGAAGGTATTCATTAACTTAGTTGAAGAACAAGCACATTATTTTGGTATGATACTAACTTTTCACGAAAATAAACAAACAATTCTAGATCTGTGCTGTTGAATGAATCAGAGTAGAATGAGAGCAGATCCACTAATCATAGTTGCTGAAACTTGTAGATGATGGTGGAGGAGGTAGAACGCCACTTAACTTTCAAAAGTTAGGTGTAAGTTGGTATAACAACATGCAAATTGCATGTTTCCACACGTATGTTGAATTATGGGAGTGGTAGCAGGGGATCTACTTGTAAGAAATTCATGCCAGTAGAAACCCAGCTTTAGAGCCAGGTATGGACTTCTGATTACCAAGAGCAGGGGAACTGGCCTTTGTAGCATTGTGACAACAAAATGAAAGATTAAATTTGTGTTAAGTAACATTAACATCATAGATAGCTTTTTCACACTTTCTGCTTCTACCTAATTTTATGTTAATGATAATCCAAGGAGATGGGATAGAGACCATGATGTGGAATATGAACTAGAAATAATTAAAAATACAGAAACATTATAATTAAAGTTCAACTTTCAAACCACTGTAGAAATAACACCACTGGTCAGAATAACTTCAAATTGATATGGAATATTATCGGAGAAGGGGGAAAACTTATGGCAGAAGAAAAACAAATAGTTACAAAATGTAGCAAAAGAGGGCGCTGTAAGCATAATGATTTAATAGTGGTCAACTAAAAATGAAGAATGAATCATACAACGATACCTAAGGTGTATGTTTGACTTTAAACAAACTGTACTACTCAGTGTGCATGGGTGTACAGTTGTGATACTGTTAGTTAAGTAAGCCCATCCACCATGGCAAGGTCATATCTCATAAGATGGGAAAAATCTATTTTTAATGTCCTGAGGTCAAAACCGCATAAAAAGCATCACTTACATGGGTTTTTAATTGTTCTGAGGCATAAAACCACATAAAAAGTATCAGTCACATCGGTTTTTAATTGTCCTGAAGCCAAAAACCGCATAAAAAGGATCAATCACATCGGTTTTTAATTGTCCAGAAGCAAAAAAGCACATAAAAAGCATCAATAAAAATCAAATCGTATTATTAATTTCCATGTGACTGGCGCAAAACATGTGCAGTATGCTGTCCACCGTTTTCCACAACACTATGCCTATTGACACACAGTCAACATGGGTTCAGAAAACATCGTTCCTGTGAAACACAACTAGCTCTTTATTCACCTGAGCAGCAATGTAGCAGGGCATGTATACACACCCACAGCAGCGAAAGGCAAGATGATGATAATCTGCATAACTTGTCATGAAAAAGACACTTCCACTTTCACATGGATGCTGGTTGTCATCTAACTTGGGAACACCCAGCTTATGGTGTGCATGTAGATATACTGCTGCCATGATGTAATATCATCTGCACACTCAGACAGAGAAAATACAGTAGCCTTGGTCTGTCTATTTATGTTTTAATTGTTGTTGACAATGATGATGATTTGATGAAGATGATGTATCTTCAGACTGGTTTGATGTAGCTCTCCACATGGACCACCTTGTGCAAGCCTCTTCATCTTTGCATTACCACTGCAACCTATATCCACTTTAATCTGCTTACTGTATACAAGCCTTGTTCTCCCTCTACAGTTAGTGCATTACATTTTACTGGGTGCATTCTGTTTTCAGACAACAGACAAGGGAATTGTGATAAACGGAGATCACATCTTTTCTTTCTTTCCTTTCTTTCTTTCTTTATTTTTCTTTCTTTCTTTCTTTATATTTTTCTTTTTTTTTATGGTTGATGCAGCTGCTGTGGATCTCTTTTTAAAACTGTATTTTGCCTGATTGATTTCTCAGTCTTTCAAAGCTGATGCTTTAATGTTTTTCAGTGTGCTTAGCTCATCTCTGTTTTGTCTGATGTTCATTGCCACACATACAAATGTATACAGGTTGGAATTCTAAATTAGGGTGTTTTTGCTAAAAATGAGAATGTATTTGCAGGACATGCTGTAGGGATAAAAGAGTGAGACCTTGTGACTCCGAGAGATTTGTAAAGAAATAAGAACTGTTTCTTCTCATTGACATCGGGGACTTATAACATGGTGGATGTTTATAGGGACCCATTATTGCACTCATTATTTTTGCTCACTTAAGGCTCCAATTGTTTCAAAAAATAATCCTAACTTCACAATCAGCAGCAACAAAAGTTATGAAGTATAAGAAAAAACAAATAGGCCATTGGACCTAGTAGGTAGAATATGGACACCATGATGAAGGCAATCAAGAATTTACAAGACAGAGAGAGAGAGAGAGAGAGAGAGTTTCATGCAATGCTAAGCTTTTTCTTTTTATCGAGATCTTTACATCCTGGCGTATTTGTTTATTTTAATCATTTTAACATCTAGCTTATCAAAATATTTTATCATTATCAGTGAAGACAATGTTGTGTGCTGTGTAAACTTGTGATTTCCTTCAACATTATGTCCATATCTTACTTACAAGGCCAGATACCTTGTTTGTTTTATGTTACACTTTGTAACTTTTGCAGCTGCTCCTAATTGTCAAGTTGGAATTTTCTTGAAACAGTGGGGAGCCTTATACATGAGCAAAAATAATAGCTGTAACAATATAAATCCCCAATGTTACAGAGAAGAAACATTTCGTATTTGTTTACATAGCTCTGTGTGTCACATGATCCTGCCCTTGTATCACTATTAGCAAGTTCTGTAAATATGGTTTTATTTTCAGCAAATGTATCCTCATTTAAAGCTCCATTCTGTTTAGGCACATCTGCTTCTCTATTATTGTACAAAATTGTGACATATTTCAGAATGAAGATAACAACAACAACAAGAACAACAGCTAAAATATCTAATTGAGAAGTCATAATTTATTCTTCAAACAGTTGGAACCTTATATAAGCAAAAATAATAGATGTTATAATAGTTCCTTATAAATGTGCACCTCGTTATAAATCTCAGATGTTACAGAGAAGAAACAATTCTTATTTGTTTACGTCTCTCTCTAGGTCATGTGGTCTCACTGTTTTATTACCATAACATCTCCAGTACATGCTTTCATTTTAACCAAAAACATCTTTATTTATAACTCCAATCATTTTACGCATATTTGCTTCTCATCTATTATCCAACAAGTATAACATGTTCAATAAGTAAGATGTAGTGTAAGTTCACATACTCCATATCATGTAACACAGATATGATAACAGTTTGAAATTCTGTTTACAGTACAGAGTTGGAAGGGCACGATATAATGAAATCAATTGCCTATCAATGTATGTGTCAAGGTCTCACTGCAATATTGTGAAGAAAGACAAAGGATTATACATAATAGATGGTGGGGTAAGTTATGTAATGTAGAGACTCGAAGTTAAAATAAACTGATTACTTCCTTGTAAACATTTGAGTATGAGTGTTTTATTTAATACACATTTTATTATTTAAACTGCTGCATGTAACTTTAAATGTCATATTGGCTCGAGGAATAGGCTCAAACCCTTTTTAATGTGTACTTGCTAGATCTAAACAACAGTATAATATAAGAGAAACCAGTGGAGTGAGGTGTGGCATATAGAAACATGCAGTAGAAAACAGTGTTCATATTAGCTTTCGAGCTCTTACGCTTTCTCTAGAAAAAGTACACATATTTAGGCAGACAGACACCCAACCACATTCCTGCAGTGAGACTGGCTGTTGATTATCACTTATTGAGAGCACTTGCCTGCGCAGATGGTGGTGGGGAGGGAGGAGAGAAGAATGCACTAGAACTGAGGGGTTAGTAGGATAGTGTGAAGGAGGTCTTTCGACAGATGACTCAGTGTCTGCACAACAAGACAAAAGAAATTCAGAGGGTAGAGTTTGTAAGAGATAGAGAAAGGAAGTGGGGTTGAAAGGGATGGGAGGAAGGGAGAGGAAGGTAGAGATGAAGAGGGAGACAGGAAGGAAGGAGGAAGGATGGAAAAGGGTAGAAGGGAGGGGGGGGGGGAGAGAGAGAGAGAGAATGCATGCCACCTCTGGGGGTGGGGGGAGAGTGCTGGGAGAAGACAGTACATGATCTGGAGTGAAAAGGAGTGGTGAGGACAGAAGAGAGAAGGGAAAAGGTAATGAGGAACTGATTAACGGAGGTTTAGATCAGAGGAATTGCGTGAGTGCAGGATGTGTTGGAGAGGGAAGTCCCGCCTATGTAGTTCAGAGAAACTATTCTGGTAGGGGAATCCATTTGCGCAGTTACTGAAGCAGCTGTTGAAGTCATTTGTGCTGTGGTACGCAGCATGTTCGGGAACTGGATGATCAAGTTTGTAGACTGCCACAGTTTGACGATGGCCACTCATGCAAGTAGACAATTGGTTACTTGTCATGCCCACATAGCATGCTGCAGAGTAATTGCAGCATAGCTGATGTAAACTTTTCGGATTTTACATATGACCTTGCCTTTTATTGGGTAGGAAATTCTCTGTCTGGATGGGCCCTGGGGGGCCCAAATGGTATCAAGTGATTGCCACAGCAGGTTATAGGCGTCACGGGATGTGGTTGTGGAGGGGCATGTGGTCAGCCCACTGCTGTTCTGGCCATTGTTAGTTTTTGTGACCGTAACTACTACTTCTCAATGAAGTAGCTCCTTACGTGGTTGTCTCAACGGCTGAGTGCATCCCGCTTACCAACATCCCAAGTGCTAGCCAAGCCTGACAGCACTTAACTTCAGTCATCTGATGGGAACCAGTATTATCAGTGTGGCAAGGCCATTGGCCATTGGAAAGGAAATGCTGTCATATATTAACAACTTATTGAATCATTCACTGTTAAGCTTGAGACTGTTGAGAGTCAGCAAGAGTGCTCCGAGGCAAGAAACCAGAGACACACTGTAGGTACAGGCGTAAATCGTAGCTTTTAGGTTACTCTAGGGAAATAGTAATGGAGGAAACTTACGAACTGCAAATGCTTGGACAGCTGTCCCAGGGTATAAGTCATGATAAAGAGAACTAATTAGTATCTCCACAACCATCTACATGTTGTTGTAAGTAGGCGATAATCATAAACAGGCATTTCTTAGCACATGCAGCAAGAATGACCATTACACCTAAGAATAGCCGCATCAGTAGTTTCACAGAAGTTAGATTGAGAGGGAAAATGAAGAAAACTGCTGAAGTAGAGGCCTCTGCTCATGAGATAGAAGCCTGCGTCTGCAGGGTGAAGCATGGCGATGTAAAACACTGTTGTTCCTTACCGTACTAAGAAGGGCAGTGATGTTTAGCTTTCAGCTGGATGCTGTTGCTACCAAATGTACAGCTTGTTAGTCTGAATGCTAGAAGCAGTCATCCAGCAGAGAAGAAGAAGGGGAAGGATGCAAAATGGAGTTGGTTGGAGGCACCATGAAGGAGAAAAGCCCCATGTTAGACTGGCAAATGACTGTGACATTCCAGTAGTGTTAGTGGGGTGGCTGCAGAAACATTGTGCTGTCAGAATACTTTCTAAAGCCTCAGGTTTTCGTATTCCAAGTATTTGTCAGTCAGAGTGTTGGGATTACGTGTTGCTCAACACCAACCTTGGGTAATGTCCAATTTAAGTCTGTTTTCTCACTTTTAATGTTGCTCTCAAATGTTTGTACTTAATGAAGCACTGGGTGATTCTTCTTCTGTTCTCTCTCATCTATGTTTATAAATGGTCTTCAGTGTAGTAGTTAAGTTGGAATAAAGTAATTGATTGTTATGAAACTCTAGAATTCCTTGAGTCTCCTATAATATTGTGAAAGGATAGTTGCTAGTCACCATATAGTGGAGATGCCGAGTCAGATAGGCACAACAAAAAGACTGTCGCAAAGTTGTTTTGTTGTCCACATCTTTGACCCAGCATCATTGCTGTATGGTGAGTAGCAATTATCCTTTTCATAATATTGTCTTCATTCCATCCTGACTTTTCGATTGTTTGAGTCTCCTACAAGTATCCTCCAAGAGTCGCAAAATCCACACCACTTGTAGGTGCTCCCTGTGACAGTGTTTGGTGCTGACCCAAGGAGCTACCTGCTATCACTGGATGTTTGTCTTTCGGCATTTGCTCCTGACTGCTCGAAAACTATGTCTCACCTGAAACTCCCCTAAAGTTCTCATACACTTCATCTAGCCTATATCAGAACATTACAATGCATATGACTTGACTGCAGTACGAGGTGGTGGATGGTGGGTTGGTGTATGGAAGTGTCTTGCTCCTGTGTTGACCAGAAGGAAATGACCCATGGGGTGCAGGATTGGGAGCTGTATGGCAAGGATATTCTGTTGGTCTGGTGCTTGGCAAACCACTACTTTGGTTGATGTGGGTATGATTTAAGGTACAATGTCCCTCATCTCAGGGTGTAATGAGAGGTAGTTGAAAACCTGGTGAAGGGTGTGGTTGAGCTTTTTGTTGATCTTTTCAAGGCCAAGGTGATACTAGCAGATCAGAGGAGTGCTGGTCGGTGGCTGGTTAACAGGTTTACTGGTGTTTCAGGAGATGACACAGCAGATCTGTCTGTGGACTAGCTCGATAAAACCTTATTGACAGACAGTATCCTGTTCACATCGTGCAGTGTTCTACTGCCCACGCAGTTTACAGAATATACTTATCCGTCCCTATTCCAAACCTACTCCGAATGCACCCCATGGGTCATTCCCTTGTGGTTAACTCCAGTGCAAAATATGTCCCACACACCTAACCATCTCCTATCACAGTCCACTCACTGGCATTTCTTAGCCAATAAAAGGCAGGGCCACATTTAAAAGCAACCATGTTTTGTGTCAGCTATGCTGCAGTTACTACCCAGTGTTCTATGTGGGCATGACAAGTAATCAACCATCTACTCGCATGAATAGTTACCTCCAAACTATGGCAAACTGCAAATATGACCAACCAGTTGCCGAACATTTTGTGCACCACAACACAGGTGACTCCTACAACTATTTCACTAAGGGAGCCATTTGGATACTCCCTGGCAGCACTAGTTTCTTATAACTACACAGGTGGGAATTGTCTCTCCACCATATCCTGCACTTGTACAATCCCCTTGGCCTAAACCTCCATTTAACTGTCTACCACTGCCTCACCTGACCTTTTCCCTTCTCTCATCTGTCTACAGCATTCGTTTCCTGTCCAGATTATGTCCTGCTGCTCCCTCCCCCCCTCCTCTTGCCTCGTGTCGTGTCAAGTGGGCTCTCTCTCTCCCCCTCCCTCCCCCCTCTCTTTTTCCCTCTCCCCTCCCTCCCTCCCCTTCTTCTCTCCCCTCCCCTCTCCCCCCTCTTCTCTCCCCTCCCCCTCTCTTCCCCTCCCCTTCTCTCACTCCCACCTCTCCCTCCCCCTCCCCCTCTCCCTCCCCCTCTCCCTCCCCCTCTCCCTCCCCCTCTCCTCCCAGTCTACCTCCCCCCATCTGCCACCTCCCCTCCCCTCCTCTTACCCGCACCCTCTCCACTTCCCTCCTCACTCCCCTTCCCCTCCCCACTCCTCTCTCCCCCTTCCCCTCCCACCCCCTCCCTCTCTTGCCCCTATCCCTCTTCTCTCACTCCCTCCCCCTCCTATATCCTCCCCTCTCTCACCCCTCCCCATCTTCCCACTTCACCCCTCTCTCTCACCCCTGTCCCCCCTTTCCTTTCCCCTCTATCTTCTGCACTACTTTTGTCTTGGTGTGCAGCCACTGAGTCATCTGTCGAAAGATCTTCCCCACATTAATCCCACTATCCCTCCTTGCCTTGTGTGTCCTTCTCTACATCCTCAGCACCTGCAGCTGTGCAGGCAACTGCTCTCAATAATCAATAATCATTAGTCAACCTTTCTATAGTTGTGGGAGAGTGTGCTTGGGAGTTTGTGTGGTTGTGTGTGTGAATATGTGCATTTTTGCTGGAGGAAGGTAAAGAGCTCAAAAACTAGTGTGAATAATGTTTTCTGTTGCGTGTTTACATGTGTGATACATCAGTCCTCTACAGTCCTTATTTTATGTTTTAGTTCATCCAGAAATTTCCCTTGTTGTTATATGGCAATATGGCAGGCAGTGGGTTATAAATTCCTCTTATTGTTTCAATGTGAAAACAAATTGACTTTTTCAACTTTAACTGCCATGCATGCCTTAATCTATATTAGATCCTGCCAAATATATAACTGAAGCTGATTCCTTGTACTGATCTCCTCCTATAGCAGACCGTAGCAGAGTGAGTGGATTATTGACATTTTTTATAAAACTGTGCTTGAGTTCACTCTCATCTCGAGTATTGAATAATTTCTGTGATTCAAAAGTCCTTAACGTTAAAGGCAGATTTCAAAAGAAATGTCCGGAATGTCTATTCCAGTGCCGAACTGTAAATGAAATTCATGAATTTATTAAGTAGCGAACAGACCCAAATCTGAATACAAGAATGTTTTTATTCTGTCTGTATGTTTCTGCAAAATAGAGTACCTTCACTTAAATTTTTAAAAACAATAAAAACTCATAAAAGATGTGTATTCACTATATTTCTGTCTTAAATTACACAATTTTTCGATTTTTTTATGCTTCTTAAATAGCTGTTAAGTATTTTTGCAGAAACTATAGCCCATGTAGGAAGGTGTTATCACACAGTGAAGTGGAGCAGTAGAGAAGTGTGGAGGGGACAAGATTTACATAAGAAAGGCAGTAGAGAGTGGGCAGACAAAGTCTGCATTGCAAGACCTTGTTGCTGTGGGCAACAATCAGTTTCATTTGTTTTGGTTATGTGTTCCATTGATCATTCTCACAGTAACCATTATGATGTGGAATGTGTCAAGTGCATAATAAATGCATACATGAATCAATTTTTTTATGCTTAAAATTTTTATCATGTACCCCATATTATTAAATGGCACAAAACTCATATATTATACCTATAAATTTATTTATTCCTATTCAAGAATTCATGTATGGTCTGTCAAACATTTTATTTCATCTGGTAATTTATCAAAAAGTTTTACAGCAGCATATTTTACCCCTTCCTGTGCCAAATATAGGTAAAGAAGAGGAGAGTGTAAGTCTTTCTTCCTTCTAGTATCATAATCATGAATGTCACTGTTGTTTTTAAAATGGTCCATGTCATTGAGAACAAATTTCATTAGTGAGTAAATGTACTATGAGGCTGTTGTAAGAATTCCTAACCTTTTAAACAGATGCCTAGATGTGCGACTATGAGTCCCACAAATTATTCTAACCTCTTTCTTCTGAACAGTGAATACATTTGCCCAAGTGTTGAGTTACCCCAAAATATAATTCCGTATGACATCAGAGAGTGAAATTGTGCTAAGTATGTTAGCTTACTAATTTCTATATTCTCAGAATTGGCAATTATTCTGATTGCAAAGTTCCTGAACCTAGTCGCTTTAGGAGATCCAAAATATGAATTTTTCCAATTAAGAATCTCATCTATATGTCCACCTACAAACTTAGTATGCTCTACCCTGTCTACTGACTTCTGTTGATGTGTTATTTTTATTGAAGGAACTGTACTCCTTGTGGCAGAAAATTGGATGTACTGTGCTTTTTTTTTTTTTTTTTTTAAAGTTCAGAGCAAGCCCATTTGCAGAAAAGCAATGAACAACTTTTGCAAATTCATTATTTGTATCATTTTCTATTGGAGTTTCTTTTACTGGATAAATAATGATGCTTGCATAATCAGCAAATAGTGTCAGGTTAGCTTCTTGTTTCAGAGAAGGTAGGAAGATCATTCATTTATATCAAGAACAGAAGGAGACCCGGGATCAAACCCTGTGGTACACCTAATGTAATTTCACTCCAGTTACATGAAGTGGCAAACTTCCTTAAATCATCTAAACCATAGAAAGAAACTTTTTTGTTTCCTCTTTTGTAGATATGGCTTAAACCATTCATATGCTGTTCCATTTATACTGTAGAGTTGCAAGTTCTGTAATATAATGTCATGGTTCACACAATCAGATGCTTAGGATAAGTCACAGAAAATTCCTATTGGCGATATTTTACTATTTAAAGACTCTATTACATGGACAGTGAAATTGTATATAGCTGTCTCAGTAGAACAGCATTTTTGAAATCCGAACTGTGATTTACTAAGTATCCCATTACTGTTGAGATGGCTAACCATTCTTGAGTACATTACATTCTTGGTGATTTTTGAAAATGCTGTAAGCAAGGATACTGACCGGTAATTATTGACATATGTGGTGTCCCATTTTTCCTAGAGAGGCTATGACAATGACATATTTTAAACTGTCTGGGAAAATACCTTGAGTTAGTGATGCATTACATATGTGACTCAGAACATCAGTTGTAAATTCTCCACATTGTTTTAATATCTTGTTAGAGATGTCATCTACTCCAACTGAACATTTATTTTTCAAAGATTTAATGATTTTCCTTATTTCATACGAGGTTGTTAGGTGAAAATTAATTTAAGATTTCTCCAAACTGACTCTTCCACGTGCTGCTTGTTTTTTTTTTCTTGAGCTGTTCTCACCAAGTTTTTTACCTACACTTAAGATATGGTTGTTAAATACATTAGCTGCTTGTGTAGTTGTTAAATACATTAACTGCTTGTGTACTGTTGGTTAAAATAGTCTCATTCCCCTTAATAGTAATACTACATACCCCCGTGGTTACTTTTCCTGTCTCCCTTCTAACAACATTCCATATTGATTTGATTTTATTGCCCGAGTTGTTAATTTCATCTCTAACATATGTATCTCTTTATTTTCTGACAACTTCTTTCACTATGTTACAATAACTTTATAGTGTAAAATTACTCCTGGGTCTATACTAATTCTTGCTATCTCATACAGTTTTCTTTTTCTTTCTGAAGACATTTTAATACTTTTAGCAATCCAAGGTTTCTTTGAAAAATGGTGTTACATTTAGTAATTTTTTTGGGCAACAATGTTCAGAAGGGGATATAAACCTATCAAGATATATGTTGCATTTATCATTAGCATTTGGCTCATTATATAGGTACATCTCCCCAATTAACATTTCTTAAACTTTCTTTGAAGTGCTCTATAGGTACTGGACTGAGCAACCTTACACTGTTACTTAATGGTTTCTGAACTGTACACCCTGCTAGGTTTTGTAAGTTAATCAATTGTGCATCATGGTCTGATAATCCATTTGTCACAGGGAAAGCATGTGTTAGTTCTGCATCCTCTTGCTTTACAAATACATTATCTATTAGAGTGCTACTGTCTTGAGCTATATGTGTAGGGAAATTGATCATTGATTCTAAGTTACATGTCATTAATAACACTTCTTGTTCACTTTTCCTATCAGAGTTGCTTAGAAAGTTTATATTGAAATCACCACAGATTAATAACTTCTTCTTTCTGTCTGACGGACAGCATAATAGGAAGTCAAACGTTTTTTATGAATAGCTCCCATTCTCCTAATGGGGACCTGTGCACTGTTGCTAATATCAACATACACTAGCTAGCTGTAATTCACATGCACAAACTTCAGAGTGCTGATCAACACAAAATTTGCTTACTTCTACAGTTCTGTATTTGTACCCTTGTTTTGTGTAAATGGCAATTCCTCCTTTATCCATGCTAGATCTGCAAGTGTAAGATGCTGAATTATACCCATTTGTACTGACACTTTCCATCCCCACAGTTACATGGTGTTCAGACAGACAAAGTATATCAATCACATTCTTATTTTTGAGATCATCTAAACACACTAATAGCTCATCTACTTTATTTTTTGTTTCCCTGATATTTTGGTGAAGTAAGTTGATAGTACCCATAGCTTTATCTCTATTTGCTGTACATATGGCTTCATTTGTACTATTTTTCTTGATTGTTGTCTGTCTGGACTTTGGCTTTAATCTAAAGAACCTGTTTGCCTGGTCCCATTAACCACAGCGATCGTCCCATGTGTAACTGTGGCCCTCCTTACAGTATCTACTAATAGAGAAGCGACCTTGTCTTTCCCCTTCATATTTAGGTGCAGGTGTATTCCCACTTACCAATAGCATCAACTGGAACAACACTTACATGAGATTTTGCCGGTGTCTGGGGCATCCTGTCCAGTCGTGCCTTATAGCAGTGTTTATCCAGAGCCGATCATGGCATAGAAAGAGCTCCACAAACCCCACATTTGTGTGCCCATTTTCTGCTCCTGTTTTATCCAGGTCACTCCTAATGATTTATCTTGGATTCATAGCCAGGCTGTCTCCTGCTCCTCCAATTATAATAACCTGATGTTCCTTCTCAGAGTTCCTGCATAACTGACCTAAGTTTGCTGTCACCTGGCTAAGGCTAGCACATGGTTTCACAAAACTTGTGACCTATTACCCTGCGCCTAATTCGTCCTGAAGCCGCTGGCCTACACCCCTCCCATGACTGCTACCTAGAAGCAGAATTCTTCTTTTCCTATTCTAATTTAATCCCAACCTGTTTTTTCCTTTAAGCTAATATTCTGCTTCAACCTACATTCATCTACATCTGGGTGAGACCCTTCCTACATTGCCTCAGATAGCAAGTAAAACTGATGATGTGTTCAAATATGTGAGTGGAACAACAAATTTTAAAATCTGATTTGATTTGATTTGATTTTTTATTGGTCCAGTTTTATCATACAGCACAAATTGTACAATTGATATTGGACAGGTCAAATATAAGTTACAATAATACATAGTATAAGCAAAATAGTAGGCAAATTAAAAATAGGTACCTATTACAATTAATTTTGTTACGTATTCAGAAATTCTCTGGCAGAATAGAAACAGTGCTTTATTAGAAATGCCTTTAGTTTAGCTTTAAATATTGGATGAGTAGCATTTTTTATTTCCTCTGTTATCTTATTATGTAGTATTACACCAATGTTAATTATGCTCCTCTAATAGGTGGTTGTTCTGTGATATTTTTGATGTATATTTGATTTCCCTCTGGTACCATAGTTGTGTACATTTTTGTTCTGTAGCAGTTTGCTTGTTTTCGGGAGGTAGTCCCTAGTGAACAAGACAGTTTCATAAATGAATAAACTTGGAACATTTAGAACACTAAGCTCAGTAAAATGGGATTTACAGGAGTCCATCTTTTTAAGGCCACAAATTATTCTTAGAGCCCTTGTTGCATTCTAAAAACCTTTATACTATGAATTGAGTATCCCCAGAAAACGATCCCATATTGGACTAGTGAGTGGAACTGTGCATAGTATGCCTGCAGTACTGTTGTTTTGCTTGTTGTAGCCTTTAAAATTCTTAGGCCATAGCACACAGATTATAGTTTTCTAGACAAGTTATTTATATGTGTGCCCCACTTTAAGTCCTGCTGAACCAATAGACCCAAAAATTTTGTGACACTTACATTTTCTAGGGTATCATTTTTTAATTGTGCTTGAATAGACATTTGATTAGTTGGAGGAATTAAATGAAAATCGACACACACCGTTTTTTCTGTATTTATAATGTGTTTTTTTTTTTGTGAACCACTCAGAAAGTCTTTCCATAGAACTTTTTGCTGTGGACTGCAAAGTTTCTGGATTGGATCCAGTGAGCAATATGCTGGTGTCATCGGCAAACAGGATGGTTTTTGTGGGACTCGTATATTCAACTAAGCCATCCACATAAATCAAGAAGAGTAATGGACCTAAGTTTGAGCCCTGCAGTACACCAAGTTTTATTGTTAATTCGCTAGAAAGTAAGGAGTTGTTTCTTATTTTATTAATTTTGTTGAATTCATACTGAAGTGATACTTTCTGCCTGCAGTTTTTTAGGTATGAAAACAACCAGCTATGTGCTACACCTCTTACTCCTCGTCTTTCTAATTTTTCGAGCAGAATGTTATGGTCCAGGATATCAAAGGCTTTTGATAGATCTAGAAAAATACCTGCACCTAATTTATGTTGATCAAGGGATTTTAAAATGCAGTCTAAGAATTCGAAAATTGGTGTCTGTGTAGATTTAGACTTTCTAAAACCGTGTTGTTGTACTGTAAGTGGTGCATATTTATTTATGAAACTTAGAAGCCTGTCATAGAAGAGTTTTTCTAGAATTTTTAAGTAGAAACTTAACAGTGACACGGGTCGGTAGTTTGATATTTTTTTCCGAAGACCCTTTTTTTTAGCATTGGTGTAACTTTTGCAATTTTAAAAACATCTGGAAATACACCAGTTTTTAAAGAGAGGTTGAAAATTTTTGCCAAGGGGTTTTCTATGTGGTGAGCACATGTTTTTAATATGAAATCAGGTACTTCATCAAGACCACTTGACATTTTATTGCTTAATGATTTAATTTTACTTATAATTTCATTGGGGTTTGTTTCATAAACATACATAGAAGCAGTCAAGATCACTGACTTGCTGGAGAAACTTGGGACTGGTCCTTGACAGTGTACTTGAATGAGGTCTTCAGCCAGTGAAGTGAAGTATTCACTGAATTTTTCCACTATCAAATTGGGGTCTGTGACTTTTGAGTCTTCTAGTGTTAATGATACATTCTTTTTCTTTAAAGCTGAACTACAAGTTTCTTTCTTTATAACTCTCCACGTGGATCTCATTTTGTTAGATGAGTTTCTTATCAAATTGTCATTCCACATAATTTTTGCCTCTTTGACTACTCTACCATAGATTCTTTTGTAGGCTTTTGAATAATCAGTAATAATGATCAATCGGGTCAATATAACTTTTACTGACATCACAGAACTTTATTTGTTTTTTCACAAAGATAGCAGAGCCACCATGTTTGGAAAACTCTCGGCTAAAATGACTTGCTAATCTATATCCTGAGATTGAGGTTAATTTTACTTCGGCATTTCATAGCCAGTGTTCAGTAATGCAAATTGTATCTACATTTAGTGCATAGTGGAGTAGTGCTTCCAACATGGAAATTTTATTTGTGAGTGACTGAACATTATGGTGTACGATAGCAAACCCTGGGTATTTAGTAACTTTAGTGGAAATGGTTTCTGATTCTTTATCCAATGGCATTTCTAATACAGCACTTACCCTAAAAATTTTCAGTACCTTTCTTGTGTATGGCTTCTGTTTTCTGGTGGCAATCAGTAGGTTAGTTAACTTCTGGAGCTTGTATAAGTTTTGCTTCATCCACATCTGACCTCTTCAGTTTAAACCATTTCGTAATTTTCGTTTGGCTGATGACTTGATTGTTTGTTTCTCACCTAATCGGTTTAAACCACACTGTTTGGCAGATGGCACAGCTTGTAACTTGTCTAAAGCACTTCTTAATCTCCGTTTGTTTGTCACTTATACTTTTTTCTTCACTCTTCTTTGAGATGCGAGTACATATTTTTTCGGCTAGTAATTTCTTTCCATTAGTCGTCTACACGAGACATGAGCTGACTATGTTGTGTATGTTGCTCCACAGCTATAACCTCTGTGACGGCAGAAGGTGAAAACAGCTGATGCGGCTTTGTGAAGACTTTTTAAGTACAATTTTTCTCAAAAAAATGACCGTCTAACGATACAATCATCAAAATTGGTTACAGTGTTTATCATTTTAGTAAAAACTGAACAATATTATTAGTAAAAAATGTAGTAACAACCAGATTAACTTCAAGCAGAAACCAAAATTGCTATACTTGATTGACAACTGCTTCTACTACATAGAATTTAAAAAAAAAATGTAAGTTTATATTTTGTGTGTGTGTGTGTGTGTGTGTGTGTGTGTGTGTGTGTGTGTGTGTGTTTTACTGTAGTTGAATGTAAATCACTGTGTGTAAAAAAGAATTACTTATCACAATTCTTTAAAATTATAGTGGTTGGGGGGAGAGATGATGTGAATTGTCCAGATCTGAAGTAATTATCATTTAGCCGCAGCAAAACTTGTCCATAAATGCGCACAGGTATAGATGCATACACATTAAGAACATTGTGGCATTGAATAAATGTTAATTCCTGTTAGTTTGGGTGCGCGTCGTGGTATTTACCTTTTCTCCCCAACGATGTACAACAACATGGCTGCGGCGGCTATTCTCTCTTCAGGTTGACTTCATCTCCAAAAAGGTCCATTTAAAAATGCAAGCCCTTGTCACATTGGGAAGTAGAAAATAAGGTGTAGCTAGGTACGAGAATGAAAACTTGTGTCTTCTGCATATTGTAACTTTTAATTAAAAGAATACTGGTAGAGTGCAATTACATACGTCTTTATTGCACCAGCTCAAAAGACCAACAAGACACCGAGATATATATACGAGGGCGGTTCAGAAAGTAACCTCCGATTGGTCACAGTGCGGGTTGTGGGGGGAGTAGCGACGCCATCTGTGCGTTCACGCACTCAACAGGTCAGTCGGCATCAAGCCGTGGTCGAGTGAACACCGTACCTGCGCTAGTTTAGTTTTTGTGGCAGTTTGAAATGTGTGCTGCAATAGAAAACCCCGCCAAATGTGAAGTGCGTGCTGTCATAAGGTTTTTTACAGCCAAAGGATATTCTGCAGCAGCTATTCATCGTGAGCTTTGTGCCGTGTACGGACCAAGAGTTATGAGTGAAGGAGTTGTCCGTGAATGGGTACGTTTATTTAAAAGTGGACGAGAAAACGTTCATGATGAAGGGAGGAGTGGTTGACCATCATTGGTGACTGACGAACTCGTTCAGACAGTTGATGCAAAAGTTCGTGAAAATCGACGTTTCTCAATGTCGGAGTTGTCTACTGGTTTTCCACAGATTTCTAAGACTCTCTTGTACGAGATAGTGACAGCAAGATTGGGTTACCATAAGTTCTGTGCACGATGGGTGCCCAAAATTCTTACCGACCACCACAAAACTCAAAGAATGGCCTCTGCATTAGACTTTCTGTCACGTTATGAGGACGAAGGAGAACCATTGTTAAACAGAATCGTGACCGGTGACGAAACCTGGATTAAGTACGTGAACCCTGAGACAAAAGAACAATCAAAGATGTGGGCACATTCAAATTCACCTACCAAACCAAGAAAAGCCTCGCAAGATTTTTTCTGCCAGAAAACTGATGGCAACGGTGTTTTGGGATGCCAAAGGGGTGTTGTTGGTTGAATTCATGGAACGTGGTACGACCATTAATCAAGACGTGTACTGTGAAACAATAAAAAAGTTACGACGGGCTATACAGAACAAACGCCGTGGTATGCTGACTTCCGGTATCGTTTTTTTGCACGATAACGCCCGTCCTCACTCTGCTCGCAGATCAACGGCCCTTCTTGAGTCCTTCAAGTGGGACGTTATCAACCATCCACCTTACAGCCCAGACCTGGCGCCAAGTGATTATCACCTCTTCATGCATTTGAAGAAATGGCTCGGGTCACAGCGGTTTGATGACGACGAAGAGCTCAAAGATGCGGTGACAGGCAGGCTCCAGGCACAAGCGGGTGATTTTTATGCAGAAGGAATTTCAAAGCTTGTGAAGAGATACGATAAGTGCCTCAATCGCTATGGAGACTATGTAGAAAAATAGTGCAAAGATGTAGTCGTAAGATGTATATATTAAAATATTTTTATTTAACTTGGTGTATTTTTTTAAATCAACCGGAGGTTACTTTCTGAACGGCCCTCGTATATATATAAACAAAGATGATGTAACTTACCAAACGAAAGTGTTGGTATGTTGATAGACACACTAACAAACACACACACAAAATTCAAGCTTTTGCAACCCACAGTTGCTTCATCAGGAAAGAGGGAAGGAGAGGGAAAGACAAAAGGATGTCGGTTTTAAGGGAGAGGGTAAGGAGTCATTCCAATCCTGGGAGCGGAAAGACTTACCTTAGGGGGAGAAAGAGACAGGTATACACTCGCACACACACATATCCATCCGCACATATACAGACACAAGCAGACATATATACATAAAGAGGTACATAAAAATCGATAGTTTTGTTTTTAAATTTTCTGTCAACGTAGATGTAATCATACCTCCCTATGATATCTCTGCCACGTGGGGATGGTGCGACTTTTTATTGATATGTGTAGGTCATTTAAAGAACCTACACAATTGCAACCCCCCCCCCCCCCTCCCTTGCCACCCCTTACCCCTTACCCCTCCCCATTTATTGTATACTGGAGTGATCCATATCACTGGTCGCTGGATGTCAGTATGCAGTGGTGGTGCATTAACACCATTTAACTTTTCTGTGCTTTAAACTCTTGGCCTGCCATTGTACTGAGACCTTCATTTGTGCCCAAGTTTACCTCATGTACTCTCAGAACATGCCATTACATAATGTTTGTATCTAATTTTGTTTAATGTACACTTTACACATTATTACTACCGCTATTTACAAAATAATAAATGAGTAAATAAAGGTTGCATCAACAGGCACATTTGAATTCAGAGTCTGTAGTTTGATTATTGGAATTTAACTGCTGCTATTGCGGCATCGTCCAGAGTGCTCACCTCACATGAAATATGGTGCAGGCGCACTTGAGTTTGTTAATGCTGCTGTTAAGTTGAACTGTCCATGAATGTGCTACAGTTTCACTTGTTTACCAAAGTCAATAAAAGTGTTCATCCCTTTGCTGGAACATGGTGTGCTGAGGCTTGTGCATAGTGGAACCATTGATACTGTGGTGAGGAGGTTCATCATTTATGGCCCAGGCATTTGTTCTTCTCATAATCCACATGTTTCAGTGGTTGAACCAAGCTCACGCTGTCAGCATTCTGAGGCAATTGAATGGATTCAACGTAAGTCTCCAATGCCCTTATTCTTTTCCATACCACGTCTGTGGTAGAATGCTTTGTCGATACTCAAGTCCACTGATGATACTAATGTTTGATACTCTTCAGCACTGGCACACGGTTTTTACAGGAACACACCATTGAATTGCGAGTTTCAAACCTTCATAAAATGTTCGTTGCATATTTGGTGTTATATTTAGCTCTACATTACATCACAGGCTGCCACGTAATCGTGACTTATTTAGTTTCATAATCGAAAGCAGTCTTTCATGCATTTATGTTGATCAAAACATTGTTATCACGTTTGCAATCTCATTATATGGACGTGGAATGTCGAGCTTCGGGACAGTTTCAACACAGATGGATTTGGCTTATAAACGGGAAATACGTTGCAGATCGATAAGCTCCATCTGCAGTTGCCCAGGGGCGCTTTAAAATGAAATGCAAAACGGTCTCTAAAAGAGATCACAAGGAAATTTAGAACTGGCAGTGCGCTCAAATGTTTGGAAAACTATTTCTGTAATTCTTTTAACGAGACAGAAGTTTGTTCAAATTCATGTTTTCTTTAACACCAGTGAGTTTAGGGAAATGGACGGTGTTTTTTTTTTCATAATTTATCACCCGCACAATGCTATTTTTTTAAACATATCCCCGTCATATCCAAAATAGATTATTTCTCACCTTGCAATATCTTACTGTGGGCAGTGTGCAGTCAAATCCACGTAAAATGCAAAGTCTTCAGCCCATCCTGGGTGTTCCAATTTTCTTTCCTCCTTTCATTTGTCTTTCATAAATTTAACAATAGCGGGTTTCAATTTGAAAAATCGTTTCAGGCATGCCCCTTGACTTAACCAACGTACTTTGAAATAATATAGTCCAGTTACAAAAGACCTGACACCCCTTTAATTTCCTGAACGGTTACAGATATCGAAACGAGGTTTCGTGCAATTGGTAGTACCCTGAGGGGCACTGTTTTGTATGGATAATGCCCTGATATCAGGCATCAACCGAGATGTTGATACAAGTATGATTTTTTTAAATGGAAATGTATACTTTTCATAACTATATTCAGTAGGTCTTGGAAAGGCAGTTACGATGATATAGCGCTTTTATTACTGACACTGAAGCCTTTCGCAAGAGAATCCGAGAAATGCACTAAAACTGGGAAGCAATGAGGCGAGAGTAGGCCATTGCTGTGAAATAAAACCAAGCTCTCAGACCAGACTCAGCCGTTATATGCTGATGCAGCAAGGCACGCCTTCGCTACTAAAATAAAACCTCATTTTGTATACGACCTAGAAACACCTACGATTTTTTTTGTGAGACTATGGCATATGCTAGTTTCTGGCGTATCAGATGGGACTAAGGAAAGCTGTTTCAGTTGTACGTACTTTTCCAGGTTTTTGTTGGAACAACTACAGTTTTTCGAGCAGTTTTTCATTACTATTTTCACAGAATTTTCTTGACGTTCATCTCATAATAGCGTGTCTAACTTTTGCACATTGGTGTACATGTCAGCATGCAAGAAATTATGAATCATAAATGATCTGCTGACAGACAACACAGTTTTGTTAGTTCTGGGGCACAGAGAAGTAAACAGTCGAAAAGCTTAATACAATGATGTAGACTGGCATGACCATGTTTACAATGTAATATCTGATTCCGGATGACTCAGTTTTAGAATATTTCTCTCATTCTTTTGCAAGGAGTTTCTACTACAAAATTAACAAGCATTGTATCACTGCAGTCGTCTTCTCATGCGCTTTCGGATGCCGTTAAGAAAGTATATCATTCTCTTTAAAAAATTATACTTGCCTCATAATCACGATCGATACAAAAGTGAAGATTCTGTATTACGCACCAAATTACGTGTCCCTTAGCGTGCTATCATTGGCCCAAAACCTAGCTTCGGTATCTAAAATCATTCACGAAATAAAAGGGGTATTACGTCGTGCATGACTCATCCTGAATATACTCCCTTTGTCAGAAATGTTACAGGACAGATTAAAAAAAATATAGAAAATTGTACTTCAGTTACCAACGTTTCTGGAGGTCTTGAAATAAAGCAGGGAAATTTTCAACTTCTATGCTTGTAAGCTCATTTGTCACAGGCTGTCGTATGTATGTGATATCTTGATGGAGTTTTCTTTCAGTTGCATTCTTGAAAGGGCCTCGCTGCAGTTGCTTAATCATCGTCCACATTTCACTAGGGTTTTCCCAGCTTAACGCATATCTTATTTTTCACTCTTTGCTCAGAATCAGCATCGATTGTGTCACCAAAACTAATGCGCCAAGAATCCAGACAGGGTGTTGCTAAGCACAGCCTTGCCACATAGTGAGTTTCACGGAAACACGTGCAAGGTCATTTCGAGGACACACACATTAACATGAAAGCAACATTTGTTCCCTTTTGGTATTGCAAGCTCAGAAATAAAAAAAAGCCTGTCCTGGAACTTTTTCTGCGAAATGGATTAGTCTCCATACTCTTCGTACAGTTTCACTGAAACAGTTATACCTGACGGCATAGTAATGTATTCTACTTCCGAATATTTGCTACTTGAACCATCAATGTCATCACGTCAGCTACGTCTGCTAATTTAAAACAAAGTGCTTTTTGATGTACAGAACACAGAATCTTGTCTGCTAATCTTTGTAATTTCTGGTTCTTTCCTCGTCAACTAAAAAAATGGTTCAAATGGCTGTGAGCACTATGGGACTTAACTTCTGAGGCCATCAGTCCCCTAGAACTTAGAACTACTTAAACCTAACTAACCTAAGGACATCACACACATCCATGCCTGAGGCAGGATTCGAACCTGCGACCGTAGCGGTCCCGCGGTTCCGGACTGTAGTGCCTAGAACCGCTCGACCACCCCAGCCAGCCCGTCAACTAAATCTTTAAATTCTATCTGAGTGGTGTGTAATGTTCCATAGGAAATTTCTGCTACTCATATATTACTGCAACTGCATAATGGATATGGAGAATTTCAACCTTCTGTTCTCGTTCCCATCCACATCTTGTGACGATAGATCACTAGACTGCCTGTTTTTGTGCGAATAACCACTGGACCAACTTCCTTTATACCACGAACAAATAGCGAAGGATAAACAGTGCTTACACCAAGACCCTGGCGAGCTGAAGAAAGCCGTGTCGATCAAAAGAAGCCTCATCAAATGCTGGAAGGAAGTGTCGCATCGCTCTGCTGTATGAAATGTGGTGCTATACCGAGAGGGACCGAGCAAAGGCGAGACGTACCAAACAGTGACGAGACAGACCGAACCTCGGAGCGCTTGGAAGCAGCACATTGTGCAAAAGTGAAATTTTGCACGACTTGGTCGACCATGGTGTATAACAACTGACGCTCGGAAAACCGATATTTGATCGGAATAGCAGAGCCGAATTAGACAACGTGTGAATATGATAGTGAAAATGGGCCTCCGGTATCTGGCGAGCATTGTGGGCGCGCGCGGGCCGCTTAGCGCTTACCTCCTCGCGGGACAGCGTCTCGTGTGGCCAGCGCGCGTCCAGGTCCTGCAGCAGGCGCAGCAGGATGCGAGTGTCCAGCGGCGAAGACAGCGCCTGCTGGCAGTAGGACGTCCAGCGCACAGCGGCCAGCTGCAGCTCCGTCACGTCGCCCTGGATCGCGTGTTGGTGCTGGATCGTCTACGCCACATGCGGCAGCTCGCCGCTCCACTCCCACGTCGGGCCCTGCGGGCACATCGCCGGCACCCGTCACTACAGACAATCTCACAGGACAAAATATCAGCCACCCCCTCAAAAAAGCTCAACTCGTCGCTTTGGAGCTCTGAAGGTGGCAGGGGTAAAATACAGGGAGCGAAAGGCTATTTACAATTTGTACAGAAAGCAGGTGACACTTATAAGAGTCGAGGGGTATGAAAGAGAAGCAGTGGTTGGGAAGTGAGTGAAACAGGGTTGTAGCCTATCCCCGATGTTATTCAATCTGTATACAGAGCAAGCAATAAAGGAAACAAAGGAAAAGTTCGGAGTAGGTATTAAAATCCATGGAGAAGAAATAAAAACTTTGAGGTTCGCCGATATTGTTGTAATTCTGTCAGAGACAGCAAAGGACCTGGAAGAGCAGTTGAACGGAATGGACAGTATCTTGAAAGGAGGGTATAAGATGAACATCAACAAAAGCAAAACAAGGATAATGGAATGTAGTCTAATTAAGTCGGGTGATGCTGAGGGAATTAGATTAGGAAATGAGGCACTTAAAGTAGTAAAGGAGTTTTGCTATTTGGGGAGGGTAAAAATCGTAGAGGGAGACCAAGAGATGAATACACTAAGCAGATTCAGAAGGATGTAGGTTGCAGTAGGTATTGGGAGATGAAGAAGCTTGCACAGGATAGAGTAACATGGAGAGCTGCATCAAACCAGTCTCAGGACTGGAGACCACAACAACAACAACCTGTGTAGGACTTCTGCCAAGCTGTCACGTTACCCTCCACCGCTCTGAAGTATGTCATGCCGGCCAAGTGGTGGGTACACCTTCTGATCAAAAGTGTCCAGCATCTAGTAATGGACATAAAGGGCACTGCGCACACACACCAACCGACCGACCAATTTCCTGTACAGCCTACACACTTTACGACCTACTTTACTGAGTGACTACAGGGACAAAAGATGAACTTCTGTTGGTCGGCTGGCAGGGCAGCGCTACACATAACATAATTTTTTGGGTGGAGTGATTGGGGGAGGGAGGGGTTGGGTGAAATTGTGACGGAGATCATGCGAAGGGCTGGTGGGTCGGCTGTTGGCTGTGTGTGTGTGTGTGTGTGTGTGTGTGTGTGTGTGTGTGTCCCTTTATTACTCATGGGATATGACCACCCTTTAATTTATGATAGCTGGAATTCTGCTGGGGACATTTCCAGTGAGGTGCATGAATGTCAGTGAGGGAATGACAGTCTGTTCTTCTTCAAGTGCTGAAACCAGAGGTGGTAGTGATGTTGGATTCTGGAGCGAAGTCGATCTTTTAACACTTCCCAAATGAGTTTCATTGGGTTCAGGTCGGGACACTGGGCAGCATAGTCCATTTCAGGAATATTGTTATTTACAAACCACAGATACTGCCGCACAACAGGGTTTACTATCACGCTGAAACAATTATAGTCTCCGAAAACGTCCTGTGCTGAATGCAGCCTAAAGCTCCACAAAATGTCTTCATATACTTCTGCATATAGCGTTTTCCTAAGTGCAATGAGGGAACGACACCCTAAGCACGATAAACAGCCCCATATTGTAACATCATCTCTTCTGTACTTCTGTGTTGGAATTACGCAGGATGGCAGGCATTCTACAAACCCTTTCATTGGATTTCCAAAGTATGTAGCGTGGTTCCTCACTTCAAATCACCCCTTTCCAGTGATACACTGCCCAATGGCGTCATTCTTTACATCACCCCATGTTTTGCTTAGCACTAATTACAGAAATTTGTGGCTTGACAGAAGCTGCGTGACCATCGTACTCCATTCCATTTAACTCTCATTCATTGTGCTAGCTGGACTACTGGTAGTACTTTGGAACACACGAGTGATCCCTTCCACTCATTTCGTGCGGTTTCTTACAACCACCGTCTGCTAGGGTTGGAGGTCCTGTCCGTCAGTACATGATGTCTGCTTCATCTAGGTTTAGCTGTTAAGTTTCCTCCCCACTTCCACTGCACACTCCCATCGCTAGCAGTCGACTTGGGCAGCTTTAGAACGTCTGAAATGACCCTGATGGATTTGTTACTCTGGTGACATCCAGTCACTACGTTCGAGATCACCGAGCCCTCGTGAACAACCCATTTTACAGTACTGTTTCTCTGCTAATAAGACAATGGCTCCCACCTCCAGTTACCCTGTCGAGTCTACCTCTCGTGACATATAGTCGCCAATTCCGCATCACATAGCGGTGTCCAGATACTTTTGATGAGATGGTTTATGTGCCAGTTAGTTATAAGGAACACCGCAGTAAGAAGGCTCTACATGGAGAAGTGACAGGATTGCAGTTAGTAGTAATCGTGTTTGGACTCTCCTGTGATCAGATCGTGAGTGCAGTCCACCGATTTGTTGATGTATCAAGACAGTAATGGTAAATCTCTCGCAGCCATGTAGTACGGCGTAGGAGCAACACTAGTAAGAAGACTTTAGCTGACATGGACCAGAGACAATTGTCATACACTACCAGATACAATCGGTTTCAAACATGACAAGGAATTGCTGCTCACAGCGAATGCTTTGGATCGCTCTAAGTCACGTAGAACTGATACCAGACGGTTGTGTGACACTCCACTGCTGACCTAATTCAGGACAGTGCCTCTTTACAATGAAATTCTGTGTATGTGCCACTCAGTTATCCGAAATTTGCGCTGTAAGATAGGTTGACGAGGTAATAGGACATGTACATGTGTTAAGACATTAGGCAGTAACTTGGATGGTACTAGAGGGAGCTGTAGAAGGTAAAAACTGTAGGTGAAAACAGAGATTGGAATATATGCACCAAATAATTGAGGACATTGTTCTTCTGAGATGAAGAGGTTGATTGGTGTATCATTGTGGATTGTCTACAAGGAATGGTGGACCACTCACAGTCATGTAACACATGTTAAGAGCAGCCATTGTTAAAACACCCTAACCGACAGTGACTAGTGACGGATGTCACACCTCGCCAATGACAATATTTTTCCAACCCGACAGAAATTGCTGCAGTCATTCAATGCAGACACGGATCCACAGTAGGACCCTAATGGGGGGGGGGGCTCTCAGTTTCTTACTTTCTCACCTCTCCCACCGGAAGGATCCAGGACTGAAAGAATGCAACAAGTTTCCAGCGAACCAACGTTGCGAATGGAACTGCATGCCATGGACTTTCGAAACGAGGTACTTCGCAAAAGGTCATTGCTCTCAGCGGCATGTGGAGTTGGACGTCTTTAATTGGACAAACAACACAGTATCTGGGCAGTAGTTGACTGGAGTGCAATCATGCCATACTGAAGAGTGGAAGTTGTGGATCAGGCCGGAGGTGGTTCTGTGATGTTTTGGGGCAGTTTTCGCACCGTGACTTGCGACCATTCATTGCCATGAAAATAAACCACGATGTTCATCTCTACATTATCTGTAATTAAGCATTACCCCTCTACATTTTGATATGGATATGCTGTGGACCCTCCCGTCTTCCAGGATGACAGCAGCCATTTTCACAGGGTTGTATTCTTATGTTCCTGGTATGACAAACACTCTCACTCCTCTCTGCAGATGACAGCTCTTGCAGGGGTGGATTCGTCAAGTGGATGTGGCATACCTGAAGAAAGTTCTGGAGCATATCATTGTGTGGAACTGAAATATATACCAAGCGAAAATTTGAGAAGTATAAATTAGAAGGACCGAAGATTTGGCTTCCTTTCAGCATCATCATGACTAGAGACTGTGCATAAACTGAGATGTGTGAAGGGTGTGAAGGGAAATCGGCGTATGCTTTTCAAAGGATCTATCCATGCAGTGACCTGAAGTGGTTCAGGGAAGCCACGAAAATCGGATCTCAGTGTGGGGCGAGTATTTGAATCCACCGTCCTCCCCAGTAAGAGACCCTTACCGTCATCACTACGCCACTTCAAACGATCAGAAGTTGGGGAGAATTTGATCCTTTCAGATGAGGTACTATCGAAGAAGGTAGTAATGTAGAGAGACGGGATACGAAACAAGGAGGTACTGAAAAAACAGCCCGCCGCAGTGGCCGAGCGGTTCTAGGCGCTACAGTCGGGAACCGCGCGACCGCTACAGTCGCAGGTTCGAATCCTGCCTCGGGCATGGATGTGTGTGATGTCCTTAGGTTAGTTAGGTTTAAGTAGTTCTAAGTTCTAGGGGACTGATGACCTCAGATGTTAGGGCGCATAGTGCTCAGAGCCATTTGAACCATTTTGAAAAAACAAATAGGCCCTATATTAAATCTATGGGAAAGCCTTACCAGTAGAATGGTCACGTTAATGGAACATTTGCCACGCAGGCCGCTAAAATTAATTTTGCGCTGGAAGGAATTAGAAATGGAAAAAAGTAATGTAGGTGTAGACAGATACTAGAACACGCGTCCTAGTACAAAGAAATTATAAACTTGGTGTTCTAGATATGTTGAAACAGACTTCGAGGGGTTGTAGATGGTATCTTGAGGAATACGTTGCGGGTAGAAACCCGTGTTGGGGAACGTCGTTCAACGATTCTAGAGCGCGCCGATGTTATAGGCGCTGGCAGAAAACGTGACTTTGGACGCTGAAGGACGGTAGGCAGAAAGTCTCTTAATGTTGTTTGTTTATTCACTGATCGACTGATTACCGCGACCTTCAGTGGAGAAGGTGGAGCTAGCTGCTGCTTAGAACGGCTTTGTTTCCTATGAATACGATGCTCTGGTGCTTCGGTTGGTGGCGGTTTCTGACACGAGTATCCACCCGCAGTTTATTTTTCTCCTGGAACCCTCTAAAATACAGGAGAAAAATAAACTACAGATGGAAACCCGTGTCCGAAACAGTCATCCACCAAGGCAACAGAACATCGCATTCATTGGAGACAAGGCCTGTCTACGCAGCAGCTAGCTCCATCCTCTCCAATGGCGATCATGGCAATCAGTTGCGATCACTGAATAAGAAATAACATTGCGAGGCGTTCCTCTTACATTTCGTCAGTGTACAATGTGAATTTGCTGCCGAAGGGGTGCCCTAGTGGCAGACATAGGCTTCTATGACTTCGACGTTCTGTAGCTTCGTTGGATGAAATTTCTAGACACGTACTCCTATCCTCCATTTGTTCCTCAAGACACCCTCTACAACTCCTTGAATTTTGTCGCAACATTTCGGGGACACCCTGTAGAGATGAAAAGTAGTGCAGAAGATAGGAAGCGATGTAGGACTCCAAACCAGTCGAAAGACAGATGAATTAAAAAAACAGACAGTACTTTGGATACGCAGCTGTACACCAGGATAAACTGAAGCAATACCACGTGGGAAGACTGTGGCTAAGGTCCTAAATTCTAAGCTTGTATATGTATTGTCAAGCAACGTACAACTGGTTCATGAATCAGTACTGACAATGTTTCGCGTCAATTGTTAAATGTGTGATATAATAACCAGAACATGTTTCGGGACTACGTTATTACGTTATAAAGTGGTATAAAGTAAGGAAGCAAATCGAAGATCGCAATACTACATACACTGAAAACCATGTAATTATATTGTCCTGCATTATACCATACCCTGATTGAGCCGTGCGCGGCTCGTGTTAGTGCCGTTTATTGCTTAACATCTTGTCTTTGCGGTACTGCCGTCCTGTTTCTTATTAGATTTACTGGCGTCACTAAGTTGCTGGCTTGCCTGCCCGTGAGTGGCACCAGCGGCGCTTATCGATAAGAGGACTGTCGTACTATCTTTAGAGCGACCGCTAGTATTTCCGGGTCGTCGTGTGTTGGGACGGAGCAGCAGTGAGGTCCGGACAGCCATGTACCTGTTATTGGAACACAGCATTCTGGACAGCTCAGGAGCATATTTAGATAGTTGCATGTATTCTCTGTGGTTATCAAGATTAGTGGTGAACCATCTTTTTTTCTGATTCAGTGCTGGCAGACAGTAATAAACTTAGTTTCATGTAAGTACTGTGTGAATTATGAAATTTTTCCACCACACAGTGCTGCCTGCATATTACTGGATGTTCTGTGAGTAAATTTTCCACTGTAACTGCGAGAAATGCGTTCGATTTTCCCCAGATAGTAGCATAGCTATATTGTTAAAACACTTTCCCCGGTTTTCAGAAAGCATGGGTGGTTTTTCAGGAATTCCATTTCTAATCTGTGCAATCGCATTTGAGCAAACTTTTTTATATCCTATTTTGAAATTTAATTCATAGTGTCGCACTTCGTAGATTTATACTTAGTCATAGGCTACAGAAGTGGGGGGGGGGGGGGGGGGGGGGGGAGGGAGGAGGGGGACGTCAGGGGACAGACAGCAAGGAGTTGCACTTGCCACCAACCCCCCCCCCCCCCCTCCCTCCCCACCATGAGTGTCTGCGATAAACTTCATCCATTTAAGAATTCTCACTAATTTCTGGATGTGTCCCGCATGTAATTCGTGACAGACTAAATATTGAGTGTCCTGTCAGTTATTTGTGCAATGTTTCATTCGTTATAATAAATACATCATTTGCCTGTCGTTTCGGAACACTGCTGAAACAAAGTACCTTGTGTTGCTTCTTTCGCCCCCTCATACAGCTGGAAATTAGTTGCGGTAATGGACAGTTCCGACTTAGCACCGTGTATACCTGTCTGACAACTGTCCGAAATTTTAAGAACAGCCCTTTCGTTTCTGGACATCGTGACCTTAACAAAATGTCTGAACTTTACCTGTTAAGGCTTGCTGAGACTTTAACAGCAGACAACTGGATTTCATATCCAAAGATTTATTTCATTTGCAGTATGGACAACATAACATCCTATACTATGTGTTTCTTTACTTTTGGTTTATCTGAGGGCAAACAATAATCCTAGGCTAAACACGATGGAAAATTGTGAATATTGAGGTTGAAATGGTGTTTGGATCTTTCTCAACTGCATGGTTGAGAATTTATATGCTGTATGACCCTGTCTCACTTCTAGTCACATAACTTGTGTACTCGAGTTCACGCATGTACACATGATCACTCCAAACCGAAGAGACGAAGACCATTTTGTTTGCATCATTGGCCTTTGATACGTGATTATGGGTATTCATGTCGGCTCTCCAGCCAGATCAGATGATGTTTTGAATCTGGAGCCCCGACATGAATACAACCAATTATTACGCCGGCAGAGATTACGGAATCACATGAAGATCCTCTACGGTGAGGGGACGTTTCAACTTTCAAGGGTATTTCATGAACTTTGTAAGAAGGGGAAATTACTGAGCAACCTCGCTTTTTGGCTGAGATGCTGGAATGAAGTTTTAATACCTAAATTTGCCAGAAGTGTTGATTACATTGAGACAAGAATGGCCAACACCATTAAGAAGCGTGCTGGTTTTGCCTTACTAAGGGAGCGCAATAGTTTTATACGCGCACAACTGGATTTCATATCCAAAGATTTATTTTATCTGCATTTGGCAGTTTCAGCGGTGCTTCCGCTGCATCCTGGAATTGGGTCGACAGTTCGTCCTGGGCAATATCAGACTGGGTGTAGGCAAACGCCGTCAGTAGGAAATCTTCGAAAATTCAACGGTTTTCTTCGCAGTCTACACTGATAACACCCGTCGACATGTGATCAGTCTCACAACGAAAGAGTGAACGATGCTATGCCTGCAGTATTGGAACAGGAATTCAATTTTACCCATACACCCAGTGATGTTCCAATTACGGAATACATTTCTGCCGTTGAACAAGTCGTGTCCAGGTTTCCCGACCATCTAGCTGATGAGGTTAGGTAAGAGGTGTCTCAGCTGTGTCAGGTGCCACCCCCGCGAGGTAACATCTCGCTTTAAAGAGCCGCAATCCGGTCCTTCAGAGAAGATTTCGTAATTCCTCCAGCGGACAAGGCCAGTTCAACGGTTCTTCTTTTGCGGGACAATTATGTGCTTAAAATTTATCTCTCTCTTGCACACTTGGCATACCAAAGATTGCAGAACTATCCAACTCGCCGTATAAAACCCAAGACTCTCAAGACTCTTCCAGTCATTAAAAGAGACTTCATTATCTGATGAAGTTTTGGGAAAAACGTCGACCTGGTTCTGCAGTCCAGCCGAGATTATACGGTTTGCCTAAGGTAGACAGGAAGTACTTTCTCTTCGGCTTTTTGTTAGAAATTTGGGCACTCCTACTTATAAGTTGGCTAAGTATCTAGCGTCCATGCTCAGTCCCCCTGTCGGAAATTGCTATAATCTTATTTCCAATTCTCTGGTTTTTATTCAACATATGACTTCTGAGTCTCAATCCCAAGAATTGGCTCTTTAGTTTTGATGTTGCGTCTCTGTTTTCCAAAGTTCCTCTTGAGGATTCTTTGCAGTTAATTTGTGAAAAATTGGACGAAGAAACAACAAGCTTTGTCGCCATGTGTTGACGTTGACGTATTTTTTTACTTAATGACAAAAGTTTTAAACAAACTGAGTGGCTATTGGGAGTCCATTATCCCCCGTGGTCGCCAATTTGTGGAAGATTGAGGACATTGCAACATGGTTCTTTAAACCAACTTGTTCATGGAGATACGTCGACCATACGTTTATGGGATGGCCATTTGGGAGAGATGTTCTGGATCGTTTTCTGTATCATTTTAATTGTGTGCATCCCAATATTGAGTTCATTATGGAAGTCAAAGAGGATGGCAAACATCCGTTTTTAGGTGTCTTGGTCCACAGGAGGGGTGATGGGACATTAGGACAGTTTATCTGAAGCACACGCATACGAACAGATATCTTTATCCATCAGGCAGTTATCAATCCTACCAACGCAACGGGGTCCTACTTACATTGGTGAAAAGGGTTTACGCTATCTGAGATGCAGACAGTTTGACGCAAGAACTGGAGACTGGACATTCGCGGGAACTAACAGAAGATACAAGCAAATCTGCGGAATTCCTACATTTTGCGGGGAGCATATCTTCAGAAACAGGAAAAAGTTTAAAGAAGTTTGATATTAAAAGTATTTTCCGTCCACCGCCTGAGACCACAGCTCTGCTGGGCTTAGTGAAGGATAACTTTGGTTCGAGAAAGCCCGGGATCTACACAATTCCCGCAGTTGCGGGAAAGCCTGTATTGGACGAACTATTTGTACGCTCCAGTATCGTTGCGTGAAGCACGATCGGCACGCACATTTAATTCAGCCAGAAAAATCTGAGTGTCTGAACATTGTCTTACTGAAAAATATGAAATGTTGTACGATGAGACAAGTGGTTGACCCTGCGTCGCTGTATTGGGACTGTGTAGTGGAAGAAGCCATTGGAATGCCGCTATCTAACAATACTCTGAATTGAGATAAGAGGTACCCTTTAACTAACAATTAGAACCTTGTTCTGTTTGATGTTAAGAAACACAATGGTCCCTGTTTCGGTCATCAGAAACTGTCAGTTTTTTATATCTATTGTTCCCACGAGCTTTCACCACCTGTGCGCTGTTGTGCCTGTCGCTAGAGGGCAGTTGTGTTCGCGCACGCGCGGTGGACCCACGGTCGATGGATATTTGTGTTCCGGCTGATAGTGCGACGGCTCACAGCCATAGTATTGTGACCAGATGACGATGTGTTCCACCTGGAGACCTGACATGAAAACAACCAATGGGGACGTTTACGGAACCTCAAATGGTGATTCTGCTGACCAATTCTATAGTTGTTTTTAACTATTATTCTATGTTCACATTCACATCAAGCATGTCAGAAGATGTACTGCTGATATACTCATGAGGTACGCTTACTTTCAAGGTACAGCTGCCATCTACATTTGAATAATGTTCGCTGTGTAGCTGTCAAGCGTTTGAGACAGGATAGGCTGTGTGTACTTCATGTGAAACTTATTTCTGCTGCCAAGGGTATTTAACTCCACTGGACGCTCTTTGTTGCTTCCGTACAAGGTAAAACAAAATTAACCACTCTGGAGCAACCCATACTCTAGCTACGCTACATATAAATCTGACCACAACCAACATTTCATTGGGGAGTTGGCAGTATTTCTAACTAGTCAAAATCAGCCTCTGATTATCACAAGAAGCAACTGCATGGAAAAAAGTGGGAATTTCAGAACATCCTTTAGTTACATGATTTGGCCTCACCAAACACCTGTAATACTTTACTCGGAAGAAACACAGCAGTATGATGAATCTCACAGGATACTGAGCTACAAGCATGTGAATTGGGCATTGTTCATGGAAATGCTTGAAAAGTCGTATCCCACAAATTCCCAAAATTACACAAAGCAGGAAACTTGTTGAAGCTGTCAAAGCCCTTACCACCGCAGTTCAGGATGCAATAGCAGGTACCATTACAGTACTTATACCACAAGAATGCTCAATGGCCCTGCTCCCAGAAATACAGGGGCCGATGTCAATGAGAGATCATCTCGGGAGATACTGGCTGTACAAACAGAATATTAGCAGGCTCCAGGGGATCATACGGGCTAAATTAAAACTTTTAAAACCACAAACTGGGACAATACACTCGCAGGGCTGCACACCACATGACCTGGAGTGTTGCAAATAGCTGTCCACTCCACCAAGAAGAAATACTACACACCAAGTTTACAAATACCCTACAGACCAGCATACTCCATGGAGGAGAAGCATGAGCTGATGACCAGAACACTAGCAACATCATTCACACTGAATCTGGCTCCTTCCAATCCAGCACTGCTACTTGAAATGGACCAGGAGGTTACATGGCTTGTAACCCAGCCCAAGTGCAGTGTAACAATACATACTGCTACACATGAAATTACACAGGTTATTAAGCACAAAACAGCTAGAAAAGCTCCTGGTCCCAATCACTTTCAAAACCGTGTCACCCAGGAGTTCATGAATAAAGCTATAGAGCATCTCACACATATGACGAATACCATTCTACAACATCAACACTTCCCTGTCCTGATGTTCAGGAAGCCAGGGAAATACCACTCCCTACCACAAAATTACGGAGCCATCAGCCTGCTGAGCTCCCTAAATAAGGTTGTTGAGAAGATGATTCTCAAACATCTTACTATGCACTGCAACACCAATTACTCGCTGAGACTGGAGCAATTTGGATTCAGCAATCACCACTCCACAACACAACAACTCCTCCGCGTAGTAGAACATATTACACACACCCCCAACACCAACAAAGCTACAGGAGCGCTGTTCCCGGTCTTCAGTCATCTACAGCACAATCGTCTCATTCGCAAACTCTGCACTGCTAGTCTCTCCGACGAGCTCATACATCTTACACACTCATATCTCACCCACAGAAGCTTCAACACCGACGTTCAGGGCAAACAGTCAACACAACACAGTATACAAGTGGGAGTACCCCAAGGCAGCATCCAAGGGCCCCTCTTGTTTAATCTCTACGTCAATGACTTTCCAACTGAACAAAACACAATGGCAACCATCTACGCAGATGACACTACCATCCTAGTGCAAGACTGGAAACCATCAGGCATAATTCGCAACTGCAAGCAAAACTGCCTAGCTGGAATGACAGTGTGTTAAAGCAAATGCTGACAAGTGTGAAGCAGTTCTGTTCATTGACAAGCCATAACAACTGCACAAACATTAAGTGTTCTGGCATACCCACAAGCTCTGGAATGAAAATTAAGATCGCAAGAGCAAAGAAGGCAGCCAATAGCCCATTGGCAAGGACCACACCACGACGGGAGCAGGCCCCTAGACCAAGAGAATATAAGTGCCGCTCCTGCCAGCCTCGGCCACTCAGTATTTGGACAGGATTAGGACAGTATACGGACAGGCCTAGCGCAGAATGGTACAATAACAGTTATTAGTGATCCACAAACTGTGTGTCAAACTTGCACGAACATTGTATATAGCAAAGGACTCTGATTTATACTGCATGTCGCCTATTGCTTGCGACACCATTGTAAATTCCAGGTTAAGCATTGTCAAACTTCTTATTTGTAATAAAAACTATTGATGCTGTTTGCTTGAATTGTTGTATAGCATTTTGAGAATGCAGCATCCTTTAGGCACCCTATATGAGATGAGTGGGCAGGACCCCACATTAAGACTGCAGACGAATAACACTACACACACGCCCGATACGTTTCAGTGTGAAAGTCAAACACTTCAGTGACAGGCCAACTGAGCAAATGCAAGGCTCAAACAGTGTTACTCTAAGCTCAGCAGGTAAAGCACACTGAATAGGAGGGTATCGAGGTCCGTGTACATGATACTGATTAGACCCATGATGATACATGCAGCTGCAGTCTGGGGTTACGTGGCTCTGACCGCCTGTGCTGCCTACAGGTGATACAGAACGAAGTGCACCACAGTGCACACACACACTGTTGACCTTCACAGAGAATACTGCCTTGAGACTCACACACAGATATTCAAAAAACTCACCATACGACTGTACAGGAACTTGAGACACTCTGACAATCACTTCATTTTTAACCTGGGAAACTACAACCACAACCATGGGTGAAAACACAACTGCTGAAAAACACTTCTATCTAGGGACAATTAATCACCTGTGGACAGCACAAGCTCACAGACAAAATAAACACTGGTGAATCCCTGCATTACAGCAAAACTAAATGGCATTGCCAGCTGCAAATATCTAGCTGACCAACTGGCAATACGGGAAAGCAGTATTGCACACTAAACATAAACATATCCAACCAAACCTCTTTATGGCCAATTGACCACTTGTATAATGACCTTGGCATGTTACAAGTACAGATGCTGCAGGTGGCCCAGGAGACACTCAGGTGCACAGCCCAGGAGTACCCCTCCTCAATAGGACTGACACTCGTAAAGAGTGTTTTAAGCTGCGACAGTGGTATTGAGCATCGCACGATACCCAAAACTAACGACAACCTCACCCTTGCAGACAGAAAGAAACTGCTACTGCTCTTACTATCTGTCCGGACTATTGCAGAAGTTCTTTTCCTTTGGTGCTTGCCTCGGCACTTTTCTCCCTCTGCCCTTAAAACTGCTACGTTCTGCTCACTTCTTGACCACTTCTATCGCCTCAAAGTACCTGTATTAGTGGGTAATCCTACGGACAACATCATGACCCCACATCCTGTGCACTTCTCAATTGTAACGAAGCAAACGGAGGTGATGGTAGAACTTTGGTGATGGTCACCATGTCAGTGTGGGTGTGGAGTAGCTTCGCCCTTTAAAGAAAAAGTCATTACCACGAATTGGACCTGGGTCCTCCACATAGCAGCAAGATATGCTGACCTCTGAGCTGCTCAAATGGACAAGAGAGAATTTAGCATTAATTGCAAAGTTTGCAACCACAACAATCACAATATAAATAATTTCCATAGAGAATATGCATTGAAGCTTAGGGTTAAGAAAACTGTTTTATATTCAGGTGCAACACCCTTTTAACATCTGCCAGCCGACATTAGGAGCAATCTGGAAGTCCCCAAATATTCAAAATTAAAGTAAAAAATGTTTTATTAGCCAGTCCACCAATAATTTACCTGGATATGTGAATTTACCTACCTGTCCCACCTCAGATACACAACGCACAAACACTTTCTAACAGAAACCATATTTAGCCATGCAACATATTCTCTAGGAGCAGACAGGAATGGCAGATGGTTTACTCCACAGAGGGAAGCTGGCAGCAGCTTTGGAATGCCTTTTGAAGTGGTGATTCCACCTTAATAATAGCCTATGTGCAGGTACGGTTGGTTCTCCACGGAACAGAAACTACTGTACTGGTCCCAACGTGGCATTGACAGCATAAAGGGCAGCAGCCCTGTAAAGTTAATTGTTTTGGTATCATTTTAGAAGTGTCAACTACATTTCATTTTTGATTATTTTATTTTTGTGATTTAGGAGCAGAAAACTATAGTGGTAAGTATACTTCCCACTGTCTTTAGTAAGCTGTTATGAGTTACTACTACATGTGAAAAAAAGGAATTTTCTGTTTTTATTTGACTATCTATTTTACAATCCTAGAAACTTCATTCAACACTACGTAAAGAAACGAGCCGAGACAAGTCACAATAGCATATATTGCAGAATGAAACAATGTGTTCTGTTGTAACAAGTGACAAAAGCACTGATGTCATGACAAACAGACACCAGTTGTTTAGCATATTATCACAAAAGGTCAACCACATCCAGAGGAGGTACAACATTTTCCCAAGAGCATAGTAAAACAACTAAATTAGTGGTAAGTATGGTCAGTTGGTGGTAAGTATCCTTTCTGCTGTCCAAAAAAGAAATTAATTTTGTGGTAAGTATATTCCCCTTGTATCATGGAAAAATTACTTTGGTAGTAAGCATACTTCCCAGTGGCCTTCAGAACAACATTATTTGGTGGCACATATAGTTGCAACTGCTTCTGAAAGGAACAAGTGACATTTAATGACAATTAAAAGCTACATTTCATAACAGACAGAGAGTTCAGCTGGTGCAGCAAACTAACATCAGGTGCCAGGTGCATACAGAGCTCGTATGATGTGTTCTCAGGAATACAGTAAAGAAATACAGTTGATGGTAAGTACACTTCCCACATCCTGTGAAATGGTTAAATCAGGAACTTCTCTCACAATATATCGAGCGAGGTGGCACAGTGGTGAGCTCACTGGACTCACATTCAGGGCAACTAACAGTTAAAGGCCATGCATTACACTCCTGTGGCAACCTGTTCATCTCAGAGTAGCCCTTTCAACCTACAGCCTCAATTATCTGCTGGATGTATTCCAGTCTCTGTTTTCCTCTACAGTTTTTGCTCTCTACAGCTCCATCTAGTCCACCCAGACTTGGGTTTCCTGAGCTTTCTCTAAATCAGTATAGGCAAATGCCGAGATGGTTTCTCTGAAAGGGCACAATAAATAGCCTTCCCATCCTTGAAACAATCAGAGTTTGTGCTCAGACACTAAAGACCTCAATGTTTATGGGACATTAAACACTTATCTTCCTTCATTTCTCCTTTCTCAATATTCTTTTGTCTACCAGAAATCACTAAGTACAACTGACTGTGTAATGTAGGTGAAAGCGAACCTGCACTCTCATTTACCTTAGCAGAGTGCACTGTGTCTCCATTCGTTAATGGGACAGTGTGACTCACGTGGGCCGTACAGTCTGTCGACCTGCTGCAAAGAGTCACTTAAGGCTTTTACTGGTCATGAGAGATATACTTAGCAGTAGCTGTGTTTCTTTACTGCATTTATGGGAATACATTGAACCACTCTGCATGCTCCTGGCATCCAGTGATAGTCCGCTGCACCAGTTTACTTTCTTTTTGTTATGAAACATAGCTTTTAGGGCTGTGAGAAGTATACAGCCCACCAAATAACAGTGTTTTAATGGCTCTTGGAAAATATGCTTTCCATCAAAATAGTTTCTCAAAATGGTTTGGGAAGTACACTTACTGTATTTACCCGAATCTAAGCCGCACTTGAATCTAAGCCGCACCTGAAAAATGAGACTCGAAATCAAGGAAAAAAAATTTTCTTGAATCTAAGCCGCACTTGAAATTTTTTTAATTTGTTTACTGACACAGAGGTTTTGGCGCCAGTATTTATCTTTGTGCCTGCAAAGCATGCCTGTGTAGTGCTACAAATATTCGATGGCAGAAGTTAGTTGTGGCGGCACCTACCAACATTTTTCAGAACTTCCGCTTACTTTGCACTTGATTCTAAGCCGCAGGCGGTGTTTTGGATTACAAAAACCGGAAAAAAGTGCAGCTTAGATTCGAGTAAACACGGTATTACACAATTATGTCTTTTGTGAATCTCGGGAAGCATACTTGCCAACCACTTAGTGGTTTTACAAAGCTTTTGGGAATATATATTACCATCTGTAGATGTACCTGGTATCTTGTGATAGTACACTGTACCAGATGCATAAAAATTGCTACAACAAATAGTTTTTGTTTGTTGTCTGATCACTACTATCGTCACCTGTGTAGTTGGAAAAAAAATTGCCTCATTTTCACAGTGGGAAATAGCAGCTCACAAAAGGGCTTTAGGAGAAATACACTACCACTACAGTTTTTGTCCTAAACCACAAAATAAAATTACAAAAATAAATAAATAAACAAACTGATCACATGTCAAATATAACATCAAAAAATTTGACTTTGCAATGGGATTAAAGCGTTAATGCTTAAAGACTGCCCAAGCATTGTTACTTTACAGTAAGAATGTTTGTCAGCATGGAAAGTTACCACACAATTGGCAAACACTACAGCGACGTCATATGAACATTCCACAGCCTTTGCAGTAACAAAATGTTAAAAATCGGCACTACAGAGATTGCTCAGAGCCAACAACAACTGACGACTGCTAACTTCAAATTATAGCTGACAGGTAGTACCTCGGGAAATTAATGTAACTGCACTGTGACTTTTTTTGCAGCTAATGGGGAGAGCTGTGTTGACTCACACGTTACACAACCATCTCAACCCATTCAGTGGGGTCTCTAGGTGTCCATTATGTACTACAGTACAAACCCCCGGGCAATGTAGTGCACAAAGAATCGTGGTGTACATGGAAACCGATGGATGGAAAGCGACATTCTTTTTAAGGAGCACTAGTGAGAAAATTTAGAGAAATGGCTGTTGACGCTGACTGCAGAACAATCTACTGCGACTAACGTACATTCCATGTAAGGGCCATGAAGACAAGTTTAGTGAGATTAGGGCTCATTCAGAGGCATATAGACAAGTCATTTTGCCCTCACTCTGTTTGTGGTACAACAGGAAAGGAAATTACTAGTGGTGATACAGGGTGTCCTCCAGCGGAACTTGGATCAGTGGTATTGTATTCCTTTCACAATAAGTGAAGCATTTCTTTGATACCTGATGATCCTTGTAGAAGGGTGCGGAAATGACCAGGTACCAATGCATGTCTGAAGTGTGAAGACCCACAGATTCAGCACATAGTTGAGTCAGCCTGGTTTTGGTCTGGTGTCACCTATGGATATCAAATGCCTCTAATAACTAGTAAGTATAATTTGAGAGCTGTGCAGTATCAGAACTGAATCCTCCAGCCTACTGTCTAGCCAACATAATGTCAAAATTTCAGCAATGGGTCTCTCGACAAATAGTGCACTATGGCATAGGTCCTGTTCTTAGCATGCATTTATTGTAATTTCCTGCTTAATACAAAGTCCTAAGCAATTGGAAAAAGCACGGTAATTCCTGTATATAAGAAGAGTAAAAAAATGGACCCACAACATTACAAACCAATATCCTTAACATTGGTTTGCTGCAGAATTCTTGAATGTATCTTCACTTTGATTTCCACGAGACAGAAAAGCTTCTGTTCACAAATCAGCACAGATTTAGAAATCATCGTTCGTGTGAAACTTGACTTGCCCCTTTCTCACAAGATATCCTGCAAATCACGGATGAAGGGAACAGGCAGATTCCACATTGTTATTTCCAGAAAGTGTTTGCCACAGTGCGCCACTGCAGACTGTTGATGAAGGTCTGAAATTACGGATTAGGTTTCAAGATATGTGAATGGCTCGAGATGGCTTCTTGTGTAGTAGAAGCCAGAATGTCGTCCTTGATGGTGAGTGTTCATCAGAGGCAGGGGTATTGGGGTTATTCTCAGGAGTGCCCCGGGGAAGTATGATAGGACCACTCTCATTCCCTGTACAGGGTGTTACAAAAAGGTACGGCCAAACTTTCAGGAAACATTCCTCACACACAAATAAAGAAAATATGTTATGTGGACATGTGTCCAGAAATGCTTAATTTCCATGTTAGAGCTCATTTTAGTTTCGTCAGTATGTACTATACTTCCTCGATTCACCGCCAGTTGGCCCAATTGAAGGAAGGTAATGTTTACTTCGGTGCTTGTGTTGACATGCGACTCATTGCTCTACAGTAATAGCATCAAGCACATCAATACGCAGCATCAACAGGTTAGTGTTTGTCAGGAACATGGTTTTGCAGTCGGTGCAATGTTTACAAATGCAGAGTTGGCAGATGCCCATTTGATGTATGGATTAGCACGGGGCAATAGCCATGGCGTGGTACGTTTGTATCGAGACAAATTTCCAGAACGAAGGTGTCCCGACAGCAAGACATTCGAAGAAATTGATCGGCATCTTAGGGAGCACGGAACATTCCAGCCTACGACTAAGCGACTGGGGAAGACCTAGAACGACGAGGACACCTGCAATGGACGAGGCAATTCTTCGTGCAGTTGACGATAACCCTGATGTCAGCATCAGAGAAGTTGCTGCTGTACAAGGTAACGTAGACCACGTCACTGTATGGAGAGTGCTACGGGAGAACCAGTTGTTTCCGTACCATGTACAGCGTGTGCAGGCACTATCAGCAGCTGATTGGCCTCCACGGGTACACTTCTGCGAATGGTTCTCCAACATTGTGTCAATCCTCATTACAGTGCAAATGTTCTCTTTACAGATGAGGCTTCATTCCAACGTGATCAAATTGTAAATTTTCACAGTCAACATGAATGGGCTGACGAGAATCCGCACGCAATTGTGCAATCACGTTATCGACACATATTTTCTGTGAACGTTTGGGCAGGCATTGTTGGTGATGTGTTGATTGGTCCCCATGTTCTTCCACCTACGCTCTATGGAGCTTGTTATCATGATTTCATACCTGTGCAGCTAGAACATGTGCCTTTACAAGTACAACACAACATGTGGTTCATGCACGATGGAGCTCCTGCACATTTCAGTCGAAGTGTTCGTATGCTTCTCAACAACAGATTTGGTGACCAATGGATTGGTAGAGGCATACCAATTCCATGGCCTCCACACTCTCCCGACCTCAACCCTCTTGACTTTCATTTATGGGGGCATTTGAATGCTCTTGTCTACGCAACCCCGGTACCAAATGTAGAGACTCTTCGTGCTCATATTGTGGACGGCTGTGATACAATACGCCATTCTCCAGGGCTGCATCAGCGCATCAGGGATTCTATGCGATGGAGGGTGGATGCATGTATCCTCGCTAACGGAGGACATTTTGAACATTTCCTGTAACAAAGTGTTTGAAGTCATGCTGGTACATTCTGTTGCTGTGTGTTTCCATTCCATGATTAATGTGATTTGAAGATAAGTAATAAAATACGCTCTAACATGGAAAGTAAGCGTTTTCGGACACATCCACATAACATATTTTCTTTCTTTGCGTGTGAGGAATGTTTCCTGAAAGTTTGGCCGTACCTTTTTGTAACATCCTGTATAGACTGGTGGTCCAAGACATTATGACCTGCTTAATAGCTTGTTTGTCCATCTTTGGGACAAAATACATCACTGATTTTGCGTATGAGGGATCAGACGGCTTGTTGTTAGGTTTGAGGAGGTATGAAGCATTAGATGTCTGCACATAGGTCTTGTAATTCACGTAAATAACATTTCACTGATTTGCATACGTGGTAATGATGCTCAATAGCGATCCAGATGGGTTCTTTAGGTTTACATCAGGCAAATTTGGCCACCAAGACATCAATGTGACGTCACTATAATGCTTTTCAAACCTCTGTAGCATGATTCTGGCTCTGAGACACAGACATTTACACTGCTGAAAGATGACATCGCTGTCGGGGAAGACATCAAGCATGAAGGGACATAGGTGATTCACAGCTGTCGGCATGTCTTCGATTACTACATGCAAGTGCAGGAGAATGTCTCCCAAGCATAATGCTGCTCCCACCAGCCGGCATCCCTGGTGTGCTGCACATTTGGAGCCGCCATTCTCCTCAATGATGGTTTTTGTGGAGACACCTATCAACCTGGTGTAGCAAAGAGCCAACAATTCCATTGATTGATGGTTTAATCCGAATGGTCCTGTGCCCACTGCAATCACAACTGATGATGTTGTTGGGTAGACATGTGAACATGTAGGAGTGGTCTGCTGTGGAGCTCCGTGTTCCAGAATTTACAATGAACAGTGTGCTATGGAACACTTGTGCGTGCACCAGCATTGTGCCCTTTCAGCAGAGTTGCTACAAATCACCGTCTATCCTACATTGCAGACAGACATGCCCTCAAACCCCAAGTACTGTGAAGCGTCATGGATGTCTAACCATTTAGCACCTAGTGATAGATAGCACATGAACATTTGACCAGCATTGCTGCTTTTGAGATGTGTGTCACAGGCTCAGCATAATAATAATCTGCCATTTATCATAATCACTTATCTCAACTGATTTCCCCATTTGCAGCCCATATCTTCCCTAAAGTGAGCCCTCATCTGTGTCTGCTCTATTTACATATTTTTGTTACCGCATCACATGCCCGCAATGCCACCAGGCAGCATCCAACTCGCAGTGGGCAGTGGTCATAATGTTTTGGCTAATAAGTGTACATTAAGGATCTGAAGCCAACGTGGCCAGCACTATGAGGCTGTTTGCTGATGATGGTATTGTGTATGAGCAAATGTCGCCATTCAGTGACTATAGGAGGATATAAGATGACTTAGACAAAATTTGTGATTGGTGAGATGAATGGAAGCTTATTGTAATTATAAAAAAAAATGTAGCTTAATGCAGATGAGAAGGAAAAAAAATCCCATGATGTTTGAATACAGCATCAGTAGTATGCTGCTTGACAGTCATGTCAATTAAATACCTAGGCATAATGTTGCAAAGCAGTAAGACATGAAACAAGCAAATTTGGTTGTAGGGAAGGCAAATGGCCAAACTGGTTTATTGCAAGAATTTTAGGAAAGTGTAGCTTATCTGTAAAGGACACAACACTAGTGTGACCCATTCTTTAGCATTGCTTGAGTGTTTGGGATCTGCATGACATTGGATTAAAGGAAGACATTGAAACAATTCAGAGATTTATCACCAGTAAGTTTGACCAGCACATAAGTATTATAGAGATGCTTCATGAACTCAAATAGTAACCCCTGGAGGGAAGATGATATTCTTTTCACAAAACACTATTAAACTATTTAGGTACCTCGTACTTGAAGCTGACTGCAGGACGATCCTACAGCCACCAATTTACAATTCATTTAAAGGCCACAAAGACAAGAGAAATTAGGGCTTGTACAGAGGCATATAGACTGTCGTTTTTCCTAGCACTATTTGTCAGTGGAACAGGACAAGAAATTACTAAGGTGGCTTGTGGGGTATGTACGTAATTTTAATCAGCATGATAGATACATTTTTGTACATGTTTACTTTCAAGGAACTTTGTTGTGCTGTTCTTTTTTAATAAAAACAAATACGAAGCTCATGCTTATTCACTCCATTCCTGGCTGATGAAAGTGTCTATTGTAATTATCATCTTTCTCATGTTCCCAGTACCTCGGAAGCTCTCTGTCAATTGTATTTCTTTTTATTTGGCATTTATGGTGTAGACATCTTGGAATTCACGAGCATCTATTCTGTTATCAGAAACATTACATTCTCTTCAGACCATTATGCTGCTCAAAGATCTTGAGTTGAAGACAAAAGTTCACTGATGAAACACCAGAATTTAGCTCTTTCTCTCCTGCTCTCACCAATGCAGAGATAATGGAGACTTCATTTGACAGTTCATCGAAAGACTGATAATGGGCAGAACACGAGTGAACACCTGTGAATGCTAACCAAATGCAACAGAATGGTGTCTGCTTGTGCTCAGCTACTGTTCAGAGCCACAGAGAATTCTTGTTCATTTGTGTCCACTCCAGTGAAAAATGAGTTTCAGACCTGCAGTCCAGTCTTTTAAGTTTAGCAGGCAGATGGATCGGTCATATTTTGGGCCAGTATGGTATACAGATGTCTGACACATCTCATTTCGAATGAGGCTATTTGAGGGCTGTGCAATGTGATGATAGGATGCTCGAACCTACTGTCCTGTCATATAGTCGACGTTTGGATGATCATTGGTTGTGTTACAAGATGACAATGCACAAGTACACCATGGGATACGAATGATGGAGGAAATCAAAGTCAAAATGAGGGCAGCTCAGTCTGTATTATTGTAAAATATTAGGAGAGAGAGAGTCACGGACATGATATGCAAGTTGAGATGGTAATCACAATAAGAAATACTTTTTTGCTGTGGCAAGATCTTTTCACAAAATTCCAGTCTCCAACTTCATCCTCCAAATGCAAAAACATTTTCATTTTCATAGCACTCACCTTCATAGGGAAATATGATTGTTATAATAAAACACAACAAATCAGAGATCACACAGAGCAATTAAAGTGTTCCTTTTCCCCACACATTGTTCAAGAGTGGAACGGTGGAGAAAAAGTATGAAAGTGGTTTGATAAATCCTCTATCAGGCACTGAGCTGTGAAATGCAGAGTAGTCATATAGATGCAGACATTTCATATCCCATAAGCACGGTGGTTGTGGTGGTCTAGTGGGTAGCGCACTAGACTCCAATCAGGGGGTCCTGGGCTCAATTCCCAATAAAACATAAAAGGTGGGGATTTTTCCTTGTTCCAGTGACTGCAGGGTGGCCCCAGGTGACGCCAACCTGTTATCAGATGACTCCTGGGGATATTTCCCAGGGGTAAAAGGAAGCTGGGGTGATAGGCCATAACCCTCTCCCTCCTAGTGCCACGGTGAACAAAGGCTGCACCCTACCTGCTGTCAGGACAACAGCCCAGTCACTGCCTGCCATCATAGACCTTACTTTAACTTCTATGTTGTATGCATCTGAACAATTACTTTAACACAGAACAAATACGGAATGAACAAGACCAGAATAATTAACATATTCTGTTGGATTTTCTGTTGCGGCTATATCATAAATTAAACAACAACAGAAAGACATCTTCAATCAATTTTCTAAAATTCATGACATAAAAGTATTGTATAAATCATTAAAATTGTACTGTACTCTATCGAAATTGTAATACTCCTGGGTAGATGCCAACGTTAGCATGCAGCTAGAGCCAGTGTGGACATAGTTTTTAGACTGTTGTCCACATCCGACTAGATGAATAGCAGACTGGTATGCACACCCCACATCAGTTACATGATCCTCAAACATTTTGAAAACATTCTCACACTTTCACACACGATAATATTAGATACATACAGATACAGGGTACATAACTTTCATCCTGGTGTGGGTTGGAAGGGGGGGGGGGGGGGGGAGGTGGCACGGAAAGGGCATCTGGCCACAATTTACCACTAATACTACCAAATCCACATTAACATGCTGAGACTGTGATAGCAGGGGATAAAGACTAAGAAAAAGAAAAAGTAAAATGTATCAAAGTTGTGAGGTAAAAGTCTGTGCCCACTGCCAGAAGAAAATTCACTCCAGATTTAATGTTGTAACAGTGCATATGGAGTACATGAAATGATCACATTTACAGATCAATACTGCAAATGCTTCTCAGCTAGCATGTATCGACCCGTGCTAAAACACACACATTAGTATGTGGTGTAGCCCTCACTGGTGACAATGCAGGCACTGACTGTGGCATGCAGTCGATAGTACAGATGGCAAATACTGTCCTGAGATAAATTATGTCACACATGCTCAATCTGTTCACATAGTTATGTAAGAGTTGTTGGTTGACAAGTTGCACGAGTCACTTTTCATCCCATGTTCCCACATGTGCTCGGTTGGAGACAAACTCGTAGAACATGCTGGCCCAGGAAGTCACTGCTCATCTTTCGGAGAACACTGAGATTCGTGATCAGCGTGTGGGTCAGCACTGTACTGTTGGAACAGTACATTACCTTCCAGTTGCAAGAATGCAAAAATAACGGGTGTAACATCATTCTGCATGTACCAAGTGCAGAAACACAACAGACGAATGAGAGTTGTAGTTTATCGCACCCCAGACCATAAGGCCTTGGGTGGGGCCACTGTATCTTGGACGAATGCACTCTACAAGAGAGTGCTCACCAGATTTATGTCATTTGCTGATACGACCATCACTTGTGTGGGAGCAGAATCTGCTTTCATCACTTACGACCATGGCGTGCCATGCCATCCTCAAAGAGATCCTCTGATGGCACCACTCGAGCCATGCATGTCAGTGCTGAGGCACGATTGGAAGACGGGATAGATGTGTGCACGTCCGTAACGCAACTGGCAATAACTGCTTCGCAACAGTTTGTGTTGACACATCTGGGGCTCACAAGACCTTTTATCTGTGCTGTGGTAGCCGTACGATCTGCAACTGCTGCCCTTTCAGTACAACAATCCTAGTGAGCATCTGTGCTGTGTGGATGTCCAGAACGACTACGTGTGTGAGAATGTTCACGTGACTACTGATACTAGCAATGTTGCATAACTGACGCAGCACATCCAACTTGTGTGGCAATTCCCCCGAAAGGACCATCCTGCCACTCGGAAGCCCACAATTTGACCCCTTTTTAAACTCACTCGTTGGCTATAAGAATCACAAGTGTGCCTTCCTGGCATGGTTGCCTGCTTGCTTCACATGTCTGCATCACACTGGCTGTGAGCATTTCCTATTAAAGGGTAGACACATATAGCACTCTGATAGCTATGCCATTACACTATCTGTTGGCGGATGACACTGAAACCATTGCCAGTACATCTACTATTCCCAGGTGACATGTGTTGTCATCAGAACAAAATTGACATTGTATTGCCAGGTGTACAATATAAGCTGTATCAGCAGAAACATGTGACTAAAAAGATGCTAGCCTTACATTATTCTTGCACATTATCATTATCTTTGATGTTAATATGACAAGAAACATGAAAAATGCAATATCGAAAGTGAAGTTCATGGGAGAGATCTATGAACCGTTCAAAGTAAAGACAGGAGTGAGGCATGAGGAGAAAATAATCAGGACATGGGACAAAAGAGACAGATGGGTGAAGACTGAACCGTCGCCCTCCAAGTGCCGTGCCAAACAAAGACTGCACTCTACGTGTAGTCAGATCATGTCACACACCACACCATGGCTTGCGGAATATATATGCACATGTAGATAAAATGTCTGGCCTTTGCTGATGATATAGCCATCATAACAAATAACAGAAAAGAAGACAAAAAAGCTCTACAAACTATTTATCAAATCTCAGTCAAAACGGGACTACAAATCTTACATGAAAAAAACTTGTACATTGACACAATGTGAAGAGACAGACACCCACTAGTAACAAAGTATGGAACGATATCACATGAAGAAAGTTTCCAGTGCCTGGAAGAGATTACACAGAAAATGGGACTGAACTCAACATCCAATGAAAAAAGAATCACAAAACTACATAAGGTATTCAGACTTATATGGAACAATTATAACAAAAGAAGTTTTTCCATCAATGCCAAATTAAGACACTGTAGTACAGTAGTTACCACAGGCCTTGTACACCTCAGAACAACAGCCATGAAGGGAAGAACAAAAATCAAAGAGATGGAAAAACAGAAGGGAAGATCTACAGGCCAGTTCAGAGAGAGGGGATCTGGATAAACATATTGACAAAAGAACTGTACAAATACAAACAGAGGATTAAAAACAACACCAGGTAAAGAAGGACAAGGTTCTAGAGACACATACAAATTATGCACAAAAACAGACTTACCAAGAATATTTTTAATATAGTTATGACTAATAAAGTGAAAACCAACTGGGTATAGGAAACCGTGGAGGACCTCAAGAAACTAAACATCTCCGCAGAAGACATCACAGACAGGAAAAAATACAGAGTAAATAACTGGAAAACAGAAATTTCAGCAGATATTGAAAGAAGGAAACGGGGAAGAACGGTACAGAAGAGAGGAAGAAGAATCACAATGAATATATGAGAAGTTTTTGAAAGACAAATGAAAGAGACAGAAAAAAACCTTGAAAATTGATGGTGCTTTACTGCTCTCCTAAAGGGGGTATTAATTAACAATAATTCAATATAATAATAATAATATTTGTTGTACTTTAGAAAACATCAAACAACAAGTACAAAAAATACTGGAACAAAATAATGTGCAATCAGAAGAAGAAGAAAATACAGTAATGGACTCAAACATCCCAGAGCAAACAAACAAAGAACAACACGCATCGATTAAACAATCAGAGGAAAACGAAATCTTAAGACAGCCACCAGAACAAGCACAAATAGAACATGAAGTGACACACATGTTAGATATAGAAGAAAAATTTCAGCTGACATATATAGAATACAAAGACACAAATACAGACATTAGACCATTCTTGCAAAGACCGCCAAATAACCCACAAGTCGAAACAACGTTAAAAACTATCAACACAATCATACACAACAAAATAAATGAAAACACAACTATGGAAGAGTTACAACTACTGGTTTATACAGGAGCACTCACTACACTAAATATACACACTAGGCAGAGATCAGAACCAACCAACACACACAAGAAACCCACAAAACCAGCATGGCAACACAGGCTACAGATCAAAATAGAAAAACTGAGAAAAGACATCGGACAGCTAACACAATTTATAAGAAATGAAATCTCGGAAAGAAAACGAAAAAGGTTGGGTAAAATCTCACAACAAGAAGCGACAGAGCAATTAGACGAAAAGAAGCAGAAATTACAAGCATTAGCCAAATGACTCAGAAGATACAAAAAAAGTGAAAATAGAAGGAAACAAAACCAAACATTCAACACAAACCAAAAGAAATTTTACCAGACAATAGATAACAAACACATTAAAATAGACAATCCACCAAACATAACAGACATGGAACACTTCTGGAGCAACATATGGTCAAACCCGGTACAACATAACAGGCATGCACGGTGGATACAAGCAGAAACAGACACATACAAGATGATACCACAAATGCCTGAAGTGGTAATTTTGCAACATGAAGTCACCCAAGCAATTAATTCTACTCACAATTGGAAAGCCCCTGGAAAAGATAAAATAGCAAATTTCTGGCTAAAGAAGTTCACCTCAACACATTCACATCTAACTAAATTATTTAACAGTGACATTGCAGACCCATACACATTCCCTGATACACTTACACATGGAATAACTTGTCTGAAACCTAAAGATCAAGCAAACACAGCAAAATATCGCCCCATAACATGCCTACCAACAATATACAAAATATTAACTTCAGTCATTACACAGAAATTAATGACACATACAACACAGAACAAAATTATAAATGAAGAACAAAAAGGCTGTTGCAAAGGAGCACGAGGATGTAAAGAGCAACTGATAATAGATGCAGAGGTGACATATCAAGCTAAAACTAAACAAAGGTCGCTACACTATGCATACATTGATTACCAAAAAGCTTTTGATAGTGTACCCCACTCATGGTTACTACAAATATTGGAAATATACAAAGTAGATCCTAAATTGATACAGTTCCTGAACATAGTAATGGAAAATTGGAAAACCACACTTAATATCCAAACAAATTCAAATAATATCACATCACAGCCAATACAGATTAAGCGTGGAATATACCAAGGAGACTCATCAAGTCCTATCTGGTTCTGCCTTGCCCTGAACCCACTATCCAACATCCTAAATAATACAAATTGTGGATACAATATTACTGGAACATACCCACACAAAATAACACATTTGCTATACATGGATGATCTAAAACTACTGGCAGCAACAAATCAAGAACTCAACCAATTACTAAAGATTACAGAAGTATTCAGCAATGATATAAATATGGCTTTTGGAACAGACAAATGTAAGAAAAATAGCATAGTCAAGGGAAAACACACTAAACAAGAAGATTACATACTGCATAACCACAGCGACTGCATAGAAGCGATGGAAAAAACAGATGCCTGTAAATATCTAGGATACAGACAAAAAATAGGAATAGATAATACAAATATTAAAGAAGAACTAAAAGAAAAATATAGACAAAGACTAACATAAATACTGAAAACAGAATTGACAGCAAGAAACAAGACAAAAGATATAAATACTTATGCTATACCAATATTGACCTACTCATTTGGAGTAGTGAAATGGAGTAACACGGACCTAGAAGCGCTCAATACACTTACACGATCACAATACCACAAATATAGAATACATCACATACATTCAGCAACAGAAAGATTCACATTAAGCAGAAAGGAAGGAGGAAGGGGATTTATCGACATAAAAAACCTGCATTATGGACAGGTAGACAATTTAAGAAAATTCTTTATAGAACGAGCAGAAACTAGCAAAATACACAAAGCAATCACTCATATAAATACATCGGCTACACCATTGCAATTTCATAACCACTTCTACAACCCCTTAGATCACATAACATCAACAGACACGAAGAAAATAAATTGGAAAAAGAAAACACTACATGGCAAGCACCCGTATCATTTAACACAGCCACACATCGATCAAGACGCATCCAACACATGGCTAAGAAAAGGCAATATATACAGTGAGATGGAAGGATTCGAGATTGCAATACAGGATCAAACAAAAAACACCAGATATTACAGCAAGCATATTATTAAAGATCCCAATACCACAACAGATAAATGCAGACTTTGCAAACAACAAATAGAAACAGTAGATCACATCTCAAGCGGATGTACAATACTAGCAAATACAGAATACCCCAGAAGACATGACATTGTAGCAAAAATAATACATCAACAGCTTGCCTTACAACATAAAGTTATAAAACAACACAGTCCCACATACAAGTATGCACCACAAAATGTACTGGAGAATGATGAATACAAATTATACTGGAACAGAACCATTATAACAGATAAAACAACACCACATAAAACCGAGCGAGGTGGCGCAGTGGTTAGACACTGGACTCGCATTCGGAAGGACGACGGTTCAATCCCGCGTCCGGCCATCCTAATTTAGGTTTTCCGTGATTTCCCTAAATCACTCCAGGCAAATGCCGGGATGGTTCCTCTGAAAGGGCACGGCCGACTTCCTTCCCCATCCTTCCCTAATCCGATGAGACCGATGACCACGCTGTCTGGTCTCCTTCCCCAAACCAACCAACCAACCAACCAACACCACATAACAAACCTGACATCATACTCACCAATAAAAAGAAGAAATTAACACAACTAATCGAAATATCCATATCCAATACAACAAATATACAGAAGAAAACAGGAGAAAAATTGAAAAATACATCCAACTGGCTGAGGAAGTCAAGGATATGTGGCATCAGGATAAAGTTGACATTATACCAATTATACTATCAACTACAGGAGTCATACCACACAATATCCACCAGTACATCAATGCAATACAGCTACATCCAAACATATATATACAACTACAGAAATCAGTAATTATTGATACATGTTCAATTACCCGAAAGTTCCTAAATGCAATATAACACATACCATACAGTTGAAAGGAAGTGACGCTTTATCAAGGTCCACGTCACTTTCCATTTTTAACCAGACTTAACGTCTGAGGAAGTAAAGAATAACAATAATAATAACGACACTGTCTCTGTCTCAAGAAATTGATCTTCGAAGATCAGCTGAAGTTATCTCCCATGTCTTACTCTGCCTCTGTCCATGTGAATAACAGTAAAATTTAGGCTTATTTGGGAAAACAGCATCAAAGAAATTGTTTATTACAAATGGAACAACAGTATTATAGATTGCACATGACAAAGATTTATTGTCACAAATTGATGTTATCACCACTCTTGATAAATCCTGTTAATACAGTCCAATAAAAAATAACAACACCCGATAAATCTCTGTACACACGCCACATTACCACAAGTGAAAACTACATGGAGTGAAAACAGAGGGAGATACTACGACGCAAAATTGTTTCCATCTTATGACCTTCTTGTTGTTGCTGTGGTAGTCTGAAGATTGGTTTGCTGCAGCTCTCAATACTAATCTATCCTGTGCAAGCCTCATCACCTCCACCTCTACATATCTATTACAACACCCACCCATTTAAACCTGCTAGTTGTCGTGAAGTCTTGATCTATTTCTACAGTTTTTATACCCCTTCCCTTCCAACACACACACACACACACACACACACACACAAGCCACCAAGGAAGAGCCTACAGCTTTGATTCAACCTCCCCCCAGTCATACCCTCATACCTCCCTAACTATGCTTTGTTCATTACTCCATCTTCCACAATCACTACGAATTCCTCCATCCTCCACGAGATATATACATCCTAAGCACCAATCCTGTAAAACTGTTGTCAACCTTTCTGCCACAACTCTTAGCCCTGCAGAAGTCTTGGTACTTTCTAAAGGCCTCACCTTTAGCCCAAAACCTAAATTCAAGTGTGCTGGACTTGTAAAGGACCTTCTTTCCTTACCTAATCTCTGCAGCTGAAATTTCTTCAATGTGCATTAGAGAGGTATGAGGGTATGACTGGAAGAGGGGGGGGGGGGGGGGGGTGAATCAAAGCTGTAGGCTCTTCCTTGGTGGCTAGTGTGTGTGTGTTGGAAGGGAAGGGGTATAAAAACTGTTGAAATAGATCAAGACTATGCTCCAGACTGAATGCGGAAAGGCATAATCAGTCTTAAATGATGATGATGATGCATCCCACTAATAACAGCCAACAAAAACCTCACATAGAACCTTGCTTAAAACAGTTCCAGCCTCCCTCCCACCCTGAACCTCCCATTCCAGCCAGTCATCTCTTGGTTATCTTTCAGGAATTCGTCACTTCTAACCCGGCCTTACTTTCCTTTCCTAAATTCTCCCTAGTGAGACCAACATCACTCCTATGTAACACACACCTACCCATATCCTGAAAATCAATCCGTGCCTTATCATCTTCCCTACAGATAAAAGCTTCATCACAGTGTTCATGAATCATAGTGACTATGTGGCTGAGAGTCTTCACCAACTTTCTAACACCTCTGCATACAAACCTTACAACCATGATCACATCCTTGAATTCCAACAAGACTCCAGCAGCTCTCCAAGACCTTAAGTCCATCCCATAACCTGACTCCTGGATCTATCTCCCTCCTCACACCACTCCTTCCTTTTTACCTATTCGCCAAACTACACAAACCCAACTACACAGGTCTCTCCACTTGTCCAACTGTGGCTGGGTACAATCCTCCCACTGAACATCACATGCAAACCATTGTCTGTAACCTCCCATCCTACAGTGAAGACAATGCTTACTTCCTTCACCGCCTTTCTGCATTTCCTGTTTTGCTACCACATGACTCCTTGCTGGTTACTATGGATGCAACATCATTTTACAACATCCCCCATGCCCGTGGCCTCACTTTCCAAACATCCTCCTGATACCAAACCCACCACCTCTTTCCTAATCCCCCTACCCAATCTCATCCTGACCCACAATTATTTCACTTTTGAAGACCAAGTCACAGGGTGAAATGCCTAAAGCTCGCACCACAAGTATGAAGTGCTATTGATTTGCGGCTTTGACAGAATGGATTGGTTGTCAGGGACTCATTATTGTTACCCAATCAACAGATTGTAAAAATCCTTTCTTGTGCAGATGTACACTTTTTAAATGAAACTGTGCTTACTGACATTAACAAAGTAAAAATATGGTAAATCAGAATGTCAGTGGGGTTTGTTGCAGGATTCTAGTACAAGTTGTCAATGAGATACAATATTTTTAAAAGTTTCCACACCAATACTAGTTTGTGCCACTCAACCTGGGTAGTTGCTAGATATGATGTTATCAACCTCTTCAACCAGTTATGTGGAAGTCATAGCCTAACTCTTAGCAACATAACAGATGAAACAAGTAGTTGATCCACATGTTACCTCTTGCACAATCGCATGTGGAAATGGCATTAATCGGGCAAGTGTCCTATGCATTCTCCATTGATATAGGTTTATCCCTTTCTATAAAGAGCTGCATGGAATTGATCAAAAGAATTGTGTTAACTTCCATACATGGCCATTAAGACAGGATACTCCAGATGTATCATGTATCTTGTTTAGTGGTGAAGGAAATTTTAACAATCGTGGCCTGGTAAAGTGCTGAAATAAGCACAATTGGTCTGTTAAAAATTCTCTTTGGCTGTGGCAGGTGGAATGTCAGCATCCTTGGAGTGTAAACGTGTGGTGTGGGGCAGTGAACCATCAGCTCATAGGCCCGTTTTTCTTAGAAAGAACACTGGATGCGCACAAGTATCACAGCCTCCTAACAAATCATCTTCCACGGATGCTAGAAGAGATTCCTCTGCAGACTAGGAGCAACTTGTGGTACCAATACGATGGCTGTACAACCCACAGTGCACGAAGTACAACATGGCTTCACAAACTGTTTACAAATCATTAGATTGGATGTAGAGGACCTGTATCTCGATTGATCCATTCGCCAAATTTCATGCCTGCAGACTTTTTTTCTATGGGGAAAGCTGAAAGACTGTCTACAAGGGCATACCAACTACATCTGATGATATGCAATGATGTATTACTGCAGCCTGTCGGATTGTCCCTGCTGAAATACTGGTTTGTGTGCAGCAGTCTTTCCATACCAGAATGGGAGCATATACTGGTGCTGCCAGTGGTCGTTTTGAACACAGCCTGTGATGGTCAATTGTCTCATTACTGGTCACAATCCACATAACTAGTGTATGGACTTGGACTGTTCTTTGGTGTGTGCTACCGCAGTACATTGTTGTACCACACATTACGGTTTTTCCCCATTCAATGCTCATGTGGAGTGTGGGAAGAATGATTCTTTAAATGGTTCTGTGCATGCTGTAATTAATCTTGCCTTCATGGTCCCTATAGGAGTGATACATATGCGGTTATTGTATAATCCCTAAATACCTCACTTAATACAGGTTCCTGAAATTTCATAAGTTAGGTTTTGTCATATATTTGGCGTCTATCTTCACTTGTCTGGCATTTCCAATTTTTAGTAGCTTCTTGATGCTCTCCCATGCATCAAATAAATCTATGATCAATCATGCTACACTATTTTGTATACATTCAATGTCTGCCATTAGCCTTATTTGTTATGGGTCATACTTAAGCAATATTCTAGAATGGGCCACACAAGTATTTTGTAAGCAATGTCCTCTATAGACTGATTGCATTTTCCAGTATCTTACCAATGAACTGAAGTCTGTATTCTGCTTTGCCTACAAGTGAGTCTATGTCACCATTTCATTTCATCCTGATATTTGAATGAGTTGACCAATTAAAACTGTGATTATTTGATAATGTAGTCATACAAAACTGTCTTTTATTTGTTTTGTGATGTGCTCCAATTTACATATCTTTGGATGTTATGATCTGACTCAAATTTGTGCAGATATTTTTCGGGTAATAATTCATTATAGACAACTCTATCATCCAGGAAAAGTATGAGGTTCCTTATAATATCGTCTTCCAGAACATTAAGGTACAACATTAATGTAATGGTATAAATTACTATAACTGTATAAATAAGTTTATAAGTGTGTAAAATACATTGAACTATTTGTTACAACAAAATATAGTACCGGTATACTCAGCAAGATGTTAAATCAGCAGATAGCTACATTTTATGTTCAACATTTTGTGTACAGCATATATGCTGGAAAGGATTTATACCCAAATTAAATAAATCTGAAGAAATGGTAGTGTGTATCTGGAAAAAAAATCCGTAAAAACTCATACAGTCCAATTTGCTATTATGTCACTGTTACTGAAATATAATACAAAGTAACTGAATTCGATGAACATTCTCAGAGTGCAATATGCCTCAGAGTGAAATGCACAGTAATGTCAACATTATTTTTCAAGGCTATGTTTGTGAAAATGGATGAAAGCAAACCACACATTTTGTTCTCAATCTGCGGAAGCATTATGCACTGTGAAACACTGTACTGGTGTTATACATAAAAGCTGTCTCATTGCCAACATCTTTCCCCTGCTGGCTGTTCTACACTTCTCATCACTGATTCAACACATTGTAAGATATTTTATGCTGTATGACACCACAATCCAATCTGGTTAGGATAGCATAAAAATAATATATGAATTTCAGTATTGAAACTGAAACAGCAGAACAGCTCTCATCACACTGGATATCAAATCGAGGTTGGATTACAGCCATGGGTACATCATTTCATGCTACTCAACTGTATGTCATATGTCAGAGTTCATCAACTGTAGTGGCTGGCGACTGGTGGCATACCCATCTCTTGGCATCCTGTGAACAGACGTTCTCCACAAGTGACAGATTTGAAGGAAATGCTGGATACGGCAACAGTGGAACACTCTCTGTATCGAGGTAGCTCAGGTGATGTGTAGTCTTGCATTATCTTGTTAAAAGATAACATCACGGAGCCCTTGAAAATAGGGCACAGCGATAGGCCTTAACAAAACACAAATGCAATGGCTGCTGTCCAAATTACTGGCTATGTGAACCAGAGGTTGTGACATGAATCCAGTTGCACCCCATACCATCACATCACGTGCTGGACTCACATGAGAATGACAGATACAATCAGGCCAGGTCTGTTGGCATCAGAGCCTCCACACACATGTACATCAATTGTGACGATGTTGCAGAACCGAGACTCATCCGATACGATGACACAGTGCCATTCCTGTGCCTGGCATTGTTGTCAGTTGCACCGCTGTCAGTTCACCTCTCTCTAGAGCTGCATTAAGGGCTTGACAGTCTGTGCTGCTCCAGATGCCATCACATTGTCTGTGTGGATACTTGTCTCACTGTATACAAGCCCACTTCCTGACTAAATGTACACAACTTCACTGCAGGATCACGTACGCATGAGCGAACACTTGTCTGCCCTCTCAGGTGCTAGTTGGGTGGCACTACTGAGGCCCTGCAAGGCATTTAGCATGGCCCTCCTGAACCTACCAATTCTATGTTCGCACAAAATGAGATTCTGAGCAATGCAAGCAGCAATATAGTGAAACAATAAACCAGATTCTCAGCAGACCATGAGCCTGCCACTGCCAAATCTGGAATGCTGATAAACATTTCTCCTTCTTCCATTATGCTTAACACGGTCTTCGTGTAAACAACCAACACTGAAATAGAATTTCTGAATGAGAAACCTGCTCCATATGCTTTTCTTGCATACAGAATATGCATGGGAGTGCTGAAAAGTAATGCCTCTGAATTTTTTATTCTGTTCTCAATATCGGTCGAGGTATGACACGTCACACATATTACTTGGTCAGCTTTTCCACTTCACTGACTCGTGGCACACCCCCCTCCCGCAAACAGATGGAGTCGCAATAGGCAGCCCACTCTGACCAGAGATTGTGAATATGTTTACGGTGCACTTCGAGGAAGAGGCCCTGATGTCATCCAAATGGAAATCCATCTTCTTCTTCTTCTTCTTCTTCTTCTTCTGTTATGTGGATAACACACTTGTCATCTGGCCTCATGGAAGAGACAAACTTCTTGACTTCTTTGTACATCTGAACTCCACACGCCACAAAATCAAATTCACTATGGAGACCAAAGAAGAAGGAAGACTACCATTCCTGGACATCATAGTCAGGAGAATAACGGACAGCACCCTGTGCCACAGCGTGTATCTGACTCTGTAAAACACATAAACTCAGTTCTCCCTACGGCACTGTGAATAATTTCAATAACAAAAAGTGAGATGAATGTTGCAGCGGATATTTAATTTCCTCTGTGGCTTTGCATTCAAGATCAGTCTTACCTGAGAGTGCAACATTACATCTTTGGTTAATTTAATTATATGTTCATTAGATTTTGGTTATAAGGCACGTTTTGGTGCCTAATGTTTCATCTCCAAATGCTGGAAACAATCCATGGAGGAAGAGGAGTATGTAAGACATTGGTGGACCAGGTTGGAAAAATCTGTGAATTTCAATACTCTGTAGAAGAGCTCAATCATTTGAAAATAACTTTCAGACCTTGTGGCTATTCTAACAGATATACATAAGGCACTACATTCTAAAATATTTGCATCTATCACTGAAAAACAAGCAACTAGAGGAAAAGTTCTCTTGCCATTTGTAAAAACTGTCGCAGATCATGACCTCCGAGTGCTATGAAGAGAAGGTATTGACGCAGTGCTTAAACCAAACTGAAGACCACAACAGCAGCCATACTCAAGTAAATTGCTATGCAGTAGTTTCAGTGAATTTGACAATGATGTGGCTGCTTTCATGGTGGCCCAGTCATATTGTGGGGTAGGGAATGCCAGTGACAGGGCTGGAATTGTAGGTGACAGATGGATTTTTGGCAAAGCCTTGTATCAATACCTCCTTAATTATTGAGCTGAAAAACTGTAAAAAACATTCATACAGTAAAATCACACAAAAAAATTTCCTATTTCTGCAGGTATTGTGCCTTCTGGTTCTTTTTCATTACAAAAACATATTGATTCATGTTTATAAAGTCACAACTATGTCACTGTGATTTGTGTAACACACATTCTAGAACATGTTCCAGGAATGTCATGAAACAGACAGCTTTAAATATTTACTCTAGCTTATCTTTCAAGACTTGCATGCCAACAACAACACCATCTATCCAATCTGTTTTTATTGTACTTTCATGTAAAGATTTCTCCACAAAGGATATCATCTGCCATGTAGGCAGTGCAAGAGGAAATTCCACACTAACATTTGGGTAATCAAGTGGATTCTGTGTCTTGTCAGAACCAAGTACAATCAACCCAATTTCATCTTTACCACTGGTAAATATCTGGAAACATATTAAATGGTAAAAATAAGTTTTGTTTATAACAAGTTGTATACCAATAAAAACATCACACACAGATACTCTTTATAAAATTATTTAATTGGATAGATAAAAAATCTACTCATCAAGCAGTGGCAGAACACACACATAAAAGACTGTTGTGATAGGCATGCATTTGGAGCCAGTGACTCCTTCTTCTGGCTGAAGGGTTGCAGGGGAAGCAAGAAGGGTGAAGGAAAAGGACTGGAGAGGTCTAAGAAAAGGGGTAGATTTTGAGAAAGTTACCCAGAACCGTGGGTCATGGGTGACTTACCGTACAGGATGAGAAGGAAAGACTAATTGTTAGGGACTGCATCGGGCAAGATTCGGAAACCTGAGAGCTTAAAGGTGGAAGACAGGGTAATATCCAAGACAGAGATTACTACTAAAACTGTACATGAGTTCATAAGAGTGAGAAGCTAAGTGTATTGTATGCAATAGCTGTGGGAGGGGGCAGTGAAAATAGACGATAAAGACAATGACATATGTAAAAAGCTAAAACGGAGTGAAGCAAAGAGTAATTACAGTGAAGAAAAGCTGAGACAGGAGAAATTAACGTAAATTAAGGCGAGGTGGGTGGTGAGAACCAAGGACACGTTGTAGTGCTAGTTCCCAGATGCGGAGTTCTGAGAAACTGGTGTCTGGCGGAAGAATACAGGTGGCATGTGTGGTGAAACAAGTGCCGAGGTCACGTATGCCATGTTGTAGAGCATGCTCTGCAACAGGATATTGCGAGTTTCCAGTATATACACTATGCCTATGCCCATTTATCCTAACAGATAATTTGGTGGTAGTCATGCAGATGTAGAAAGCTGAACAGTGTTTACATAATAGATGGTATATGACATGTGTCATTTCTATTTTTCGCCTGATCCGCAGTTCTGGGTGACTTTTCCAAAATCTACACCTTTTCCTGGAACTCTCCAGGCCTTTTCCTTTACCCTTCTTCCTTCCGCTTCAACGCTTCTGTCTGGAGGAGCCATTGGCTCCGAAAGCTTGCCAATCACAACAGTCTTTTATGTGTATGTTCTGCTGCCGCTTGGTGAGTAGATTTTTTATCTATTCAATTAAATAATTTTATCAATAATTTATTGTTTTTGTAAAAAACAAAGATGAGGTGACTTACCGAACAAAAGCGCTGGCAGGTCGATAGACACACAAACAAACACAAACATACACACAAAATTAAAGCTTTCGCAACAAACTGTTGCCTCGTCAGGAAAGAGGGAAGGAGAGGGGAAGACGAAAGGAAGTGGGTTTTAAGGGAGAGGGTAAGGAGTCATTCCAATCCCGGGAGCGGAAAGACTTACCTTAGGGGGAAAAAAGGACAGGTATACACTCGCACACACGCACATATCCATCCACACATACAGACACAAGCAGACATATTTAAAGGTGTGAGATAAGCCACTGCAAGACATTGCTGAAGATGCCACTAAGTGAGACAAGTTCATAGAGAATTGCAATAGAAGGCAAAATCATCAAAAAAAAGGGAGCCGGAGATGCCCAGTGGGAGACAGGCCATTATAGGGTTTATGGTGAAAGCAAAGAGAATGACACTCAGAATGGAACCCTGAGACACACCATTTTCCTGGATAAAGGTGTCCGACAAGGCAGACCCTTCATGCACCTCGAAAACTCGGTCTTTTAAAAATGTCTGAAGGAAACAGGGTAGGTGGCCACGGAAGCTCCACATGTGAAGAGTATGGAGGGTACTAGCTCTCTAGCAGGTGTCATAGGCCTTTTCCAAATCGAAAAACACAGCGACAATCTGGGATTTCTGCAGAAAACCATTCATGACATGGGTGGGCAAAATAATGAGACGGTCCACTGCAGAATGCCCTGTTGAAAGCCACACTGTGCATTCATCAAAAATTGTGAGACTCGAGCCACCATATCATCCGGGCATGAATCATATGTCCCATCACCTTGCGAACACACTGGTAAGAGAGATGGAGTGGTAGCTAGTAGGAAGAGTGTGTGTGTGTGTGTGTGTGTTTTTGTGTGTGTGAGTGTGTGTGTGTGTGTGTGTGTGTGTGTGTGTGTGTGTCAGAGAGAGAGAGAGAGCTAATTTCAGCAAGAGCTGGATTTCCATCAATAAACTGAGTTGAAGTCTGCTGTTGTGGTCTTCATCCAACTACTGCTTTGGTGCATATTACCAGCCTATTCCAGCCTTTGTAAGCCTCTTCATCTCTGCATAGTATTTCAACCTAAATCCACTTAGAATGGTGAACCACCATTCAGAGAATAACTTTTTAACAACATAGTTTGACTTCTGTAAAGGCTTCTATACTGAGAATCCAACATAATGTCTCACAAATTCAATTCCAGTAGAATTAAATAGTGGAAATTATCCCCTCTGTCATCTTGCCAAAGCCTTTGACTGTTTAGATTAAAAAATTCTGTGAGGGGGAGCAAAAAAAGTATGGCATTAAAAGTCTTCCCCTTGCATGGATTGAGTTGTACTTTAACTACAGAAAATGGAAGGTCACATTAACAAATGATAAGACAGGAATAAGATTAAACTCAAAAAGGGAGAACATAAAATATGGTGTGGCACACAGTGTTTGCTGCCAAGTCCACAAAAATGATTTACTTGGGGCACTGGAGGGCTTTGGAAAAACTCTAATGTTTTGCAGTGTCACAAACTTATTGATGCAAGATCTAAACTCATCCATACCACAAACATCCAGGAGAATAACAGAACAGGCTTGTACTGATCAACAGATACCAGCTTAATGCCTAAAAACTTGTATTGTGCAGTTCTAAAGAAATAAAAGTGACTTACAGATACGAATATCAAAAGTAGGGATAAATGGGTAACTAGGCTCCCGTGTTCTAAGTTCCTGGAAATGCAGTTACCACTCACATGTGAGACCAGCATGTGAGTCAGTTAACCGAGAAGCTCAGTTCTGCCCATTTTGTGCTTAGAAATCTCTTACTGTATCAAACTGGACAAAGGATTGCTAACACACTTTCACTCAGTTTACTCATATGGCATAATCTTCTGAGGTACTTCAGCTAAGCGGAAAAAAATATTTATTCTACATCTTGAAAAAGCTTCTTCAGGGACCCATGGATTCTCACACTTACATGCCTATAGAAGTTATATTCCCTAATGGTATATGTGATTAATAACAAGATTTAGTTTAAGATGAACTCAGCAATTCAGAACTGCAATACTAGAAGCAAAAATAATTTCCATATATAAAAACCTAAAATCAGGTTTGCCACAAGTTTCTCCAAGTGAAATTCCCTGATATTTCTCTGATTCCACAGACACGTTTTAGAATTTTTCCCCGACAAATTTTGAGGTCTCAAGGGGAGGTAAAGACATAAGTCGACAAAAGAATGTATTTGTGATTAATAACAAGAGTTATTTTTAGATGAACTCAGCAATTCAGAACTGCAATACTAGAAGCAAAAATAATTTCCATATATAAAAACCTAAAATCAGGGTTGCCACAAGTTTCTCCAAGTGAAATTCCCTGATATTTCTCTGATTCCACAGACACGTTTTAGAATTTTTCCCCGACAAATTTTGAGGTCTCAAAGGGAGGTAAAGACATAAGTCGACAAAAGAATGTAAGGGCTTTGTATTTCTCCCCCATTTTGTTTTAGGGCGCAAAAACAACTAGGGTCATATGTGTCCATGCCAAAACTGTGAAACACAAAGATGAAATGAGGAGTTAAAAATGATTACATGTCAACGTTTAATGACAGAAGATAGGACAGCTACAAACAGGGACGTGGAGAAAGCAATATGAAGTACGCAATAGGGAAATGGAGGCCCAGAACTAAAAATTAAATGGCCTTCACTATATTGCTACAACTGATAAAAAGTAAAACACGGTCGACAGCCCACGGATTGTTCACTAAAATGGCCAATAACTCAGATGGCAAACCCAAACGGGAATGTAAACGGTAAAAAAAAAGGGCATCCCTTCAGGAAACGGCAGACAGTTAAAAGTTGGGTGCAATGTGCACAAAGTAGTAGGGGAGCACCACTTAACAAATGGTGATGGCTAAAAAAGCAGTGCCCAATATGCAACCTAGTTAAAATGACCTCCTTGCCGCAGGAGGACTGAGAGGAGGTTGTCCAAGCCACTGGGAGAGGCATAATAACCCAGAGTTTATTCCTATGAATGGAGGACCAGTGGCGATGCCAAAGTGACACCACCTCCTGACAGAAAGCAACAAGAGATCATCAGAGGGAATGCAAGAATTATTGGGCTGAAGTACGAGGAATGCAGCTTTGGCAGCAGTGTCAGCAACCTCTTGGACCGATATGACCTGGAACCCACATAAACATCACAGTGGCTCCATAAAAAGTTAGCAAGTGGAAGCTTTCCTGGGACGGGTGCACTAAGGGATGGACATGTCATAGGCTTTCTCCAAATTGAAAAACACAGCCAGTCTGGGATTTCCACAGAAAACCATTCATGACATGGGTAAACAAAGTGGGTGATAGCCAGAAGGAAGTTGTTTGTCCTTACCGGGCTTAGGTGTGGGTATGACAATGGCTTCACGACAGTGGCTGGGAAACATGCCCTCTGCCCAGATCCGGTTGTACGTATTAAGCAAAAAGTGTTTGCCCACAAGAGAAAGGTGCTGCAACTTTTGAAAGTTAACAGTGTCTGGTCCAGGGCGGAGGATTGAGATGAAGTGAGAGCATGATCTAGCTTCCTCATAGTAAAGGCAGCACAGTAACACTCACGATTCTGAAAAGAGAAAGGCATTGTTCGAGTCGTCTCTGCTCATTTCCAATAGAGGTAGGCAGGACGATAGTGGGAGGAGCTCAAAATTTCTGCAAAATGGCGACCCAAGGTGTTGGAGATAGCAATAGGGTACACGATGATAGTGTCTGCTACTGTCAGGTCGAAAATTGGGGAATGTATCTTGCACCCAGAGAACCATCGGAGGTTGGTGCACACGATGGAAGAGGGGGGTGAAACTGTTAAAAGAACTAGTGAATGAAGTTCAGCTGCCTTTTTGGTTATCCCGAAGAATGCGAATTGCATTGCAGCTGGCTTCAGTCCACCAAAGGACTGGGACACAGCATGGTAAAGAGGAAGTGTGAGGAATGGAATGTTCTGTGATGGTAAGGATAATGTTTGTAAGAAATTCCACCTGGTCATGACAACTGCGGAAATCGTGTTCGTTGAAGGTCACCAGGGAGGAGTAAAGTCTCCAGTCAGCCTTAGTGAGCTGCCATTTCAATGTGCACGGAGGTGGGGTAGGAGTTAGCAAATGGATAGCACACAGCAAATGGTCGCTCGAGTAGGTGTCAGAAAGAACGGACCGTTCAAGATGATGTGCAGGACGGGCAGTGAAGAAGGAAAGGTCCAAATGGGAATAGGTGTGTGACGAGTCTGAAAGCAACATGGGTGCTTCTGTGCTAAAGAAGAAAAAGTTAAGTTGATTAAGAATGGCAGCGATGAGGGCACCTCTCGGATAGGTTCTGGAAGAGCCCCAAATGTGATGGTGTGCATTAAAGTCCCCAAGCAGCAGAAATCGGCGAGGAAGCTGTCCAATAAGCTGGAGGAAGTCGAACCTGGTGACATCGAATGACGGAGGGATGTAAATGTAGAAGGGGAAAAGCTCAAGTGAGGAAGGAAAAGACAAACTGCAACAGCTTGATGACAGGTAGTCAGGGAGATGGATGGGTTGACTATGAATGTCATCCCATAAGAGCAGCATGACTCCCCCATGAGACAGAATGCCAACCTCGAGCGGAAGGTCAAAACAGACCAGGAAGAAATGTGAAAGCTCAAAGCAGTCGTGAGGATGAATTTTGTTTCCTGAAGACAGAGTACAAATAGAAGCTGCGATTCTAAAAGCAGTCATAAATCCTCTTTGTTGGATCAAAGGCTGCAAAAGTTCCATTGGAGGACAGTCACGATGAGGACAATAGGAAGGGGTGTCACCTCGGCAGCTGCCGAGTGCCAGTCTGCGAAAACTCGCTGCTACAGGGCACAGAGGCAAGAGGATCCTGCTCCATGTGGTCCTACAGAAGTGTCGGCTTTCTTCTGCTGTCGACATGAGGAATCCAGGGCATGTTGTCTGTAGTTCAACAATGCCTAGATGATCCTTACTGCAGTTCGATTGCATCTGCATTATTACACTGTGCCAAGAAGGGCTCTCAACAAGGGTAGTGTCCAGGCATCGTGGAGTGAACCATGGCAATGTTGTTCAGACATGGAGGAGAAACAGAGAGACAGGAACTGTCAGTGACATACCTTGCTCAGGCCACCCGAGGGCTACTACTGCAGTGGGTGACGCTACCAACGGATTATGGCTCTGAGGAATCCTGACGGCAATGCCGCTGTGTCGAATAATGCTTTTCGTGCAGCCACCTTACATCACATTACAACTCAAACTGTGTGCAATGGGCTGCATTATGTGCAGTTTCACTCCACACATCCATGGCGAGGTCCATCTTTGCAACTGCAACACCGTGCAGCACGGTACAGATGAACCCAATAACAAGCTGAATTGGACTGCTCAGGATTGGCATCACGTTCTCTGCACCAATGAGTGTCACATATGCCTTCCGACGATTGTCAGAGATGTGTTTGGAGGCAACCCGGTCACGTTGAACTCTTAGACACACTGTCAAATGAGTGAAGCAGGGTGGAGGTTCCCTGCTGTTTTGGGTGGGATTATGGGGGGCTGATGCACACTGTTGGTGGTCATGGTAGGCACCATGACAGCTGTGCTATAAGTGAATACCATCCTTATATTAGAACAAATAAGCCCTCGGTCACAAATATTAAGTCAAAATTGACCAGGTTTCGATGCTACTATGAGCGTCGTCTTCAGAATTACACTAACTGTTCTAGAACATATTATGTATATAATACATTAATAAAATTAAAGTTTGTACTGACTGGAAAAGATGAAGTACAAACTTTAATTTTATGAATGTATTATATACCTAATATGTTTTAGAACAGTCAGGCTAATTCTGAAGACGACGCTCATAGTAGCATCGAAACCTGGTCAATTTTGACTTAATATTTGTGACCGAGGGCTTATTTGTTCTAATATAATTCTGACACGGGCACTGAACCTTAGCAGCTATGTTCAAAGTTTTATGAATGCCATCCTCCGACCAATAGTGCAGTCATATTGGCAACATATTGGCGAGGCATTCGTCTTTGTGGATGACATTTCGCATCCCCATTGTGCACATCTTGTGAATGACTTCCTTCAAGATAATTACATCACTCGACTAGAGTGGCCAGCATGTTCTCCAGACATGAACCCTATCGACCATGCCTGGGATAGATTGAAAAGGGCTGTTTATGGGCATGTGACTTGCCAACCACTCTGAGGGATGTACGCCGAATCGCCGTTGAGGAGTGGGACAATCAGGACTGACAGTGCCTTGATGAACTTGTGGATAGTATGGCACGACGAACACAGGCATGCATCAATCCAAGAGGACTTGCTACTGGGTATCAGAGGTACCCGTGTGTACAGCAGTCTGGACCAACACCACTGAGAGTCTCGCTGTATGGTGGTACAACATGCACTGTGTGGTTTTCATGATCAATAGAAAGGGCGGAAACGATGTTGATCTCTATTGCAAATTTCTGCACAGGTTCAGGAACCGAGGGGATGCAAAACGTTTTTTGATGTGTGTATGTATGTATGTATGTATGTATGTATGGGATGGGCATCAGTTGTTTGGTAAGTGGTGCTTAGGTGTGTGTGTGTGTGTGTGTGTGTGTGTGTGTGTGTGAGAGAGAGAGAGAGAGAGAGAGAGAGAGAGAGAGAGAGAGTGGAGGGGGGGAAACTGTGGTTGGTAAGACCTTTTTCCTTTTTGTAATGTAGTGGATTTGTTTACGGTTCATTGAGGTAATTTATGTTTGATTAATTTCGTATTATTTTTTGGGGGTATTTATTTGCTTATATCGGTGGGTTTTATGGAGTGTGGTCTGGTGTTGTTGATTTGTGGCAGTTGGTAGTATTGTGCACCTTGGTTGAGCTATATAGGTCAAGTGAAATTTGCAGTACCAGGTTTTTGTGTCTGGTTTCATGGTATCTCTGGCTATGTTTGAGCCGTATAGACCAAGTGAAAGTTTCAGTGTATGTGTGGGTTTCTAGTATCACTGTCTTCATTGGAGCTGTTTAGTTCAGGCAAAATGTATGATACCAATAGCTGTTATTCGCAGTTTTGGGGTGGGATGATTGTTGAGGGTTTGTTGAGGATTTTGTGTGCATAATTTTTGGTTTGATATTTATTTTGGAATGGTGTCATCATCCTTATTGTTGTGTGTGGTGATTGACACTGCCCAAGACCCCTACTTCGAGCGGTTCCCCCATTAGTTTCACTTTATTTCTGGTGTTAAATATTCCACTTGTTAGGGCCTGTTTATGTTTGTTCATGGGTGTAGTGATAGATGTTGTGGTCTCCATATTGAAAACGCTTGAAATAGGAGTGTCACCATCTTGAAGATGCCACGGGTTAAAGCAAATAAGAGAACAAGAACTTTTGGTAATCCCCTGCTGCCTATGTCTGTAAAATATGCTAACAACAAATTATGGCTAGTGCTACTCTGCTCGAATTGATAATTATGAAATTACTTGTAGATTTGTTATGTCAGGGGTAAAACAGCGATTTTGAAAATATCCACTGCTCGTCCTATACTATTTAGCTGCTATTTTTATATAATACTTCAAACAAAACATTCATGTAATGGGACGCAGACTACTGTCAGCTCTCTATATATGGGTAAAGTCAGGATCTATATAATAGTATTAGTATGCAGAATTTACGTTCTGGAGCCCAGATATTCTTATAAATTATGGACACCTTGTCTCATGGGGTATTTTTTTACTTCATTTTTAAGGATTTGGGGATTTTTGTTTGCCTGTCCATCTCTTGTCATACTGTTACACTTTTCTAGCAGAATATAAAGCTGTAATCTGAACCGTACGGAGAGGTGCACAGTCTACATGGAAATATGCCATTGGTACTTGAGGGAACATAGATATATTAATGCTTAAATTCACATCATTGATTTTCCACAATAGTATTTGTTTTATAGTCAGTTATAAACCAGCTTTTGGCATTCTGTGTCATCCTCAGACAATTTCTGATGATGTCCAAAAAAGCCAAAATCTGATTCATAACGAACTATAAAATAAATGACTTTGATCATGCTGAGCACCACAGCTGAGACCAATATTAATGATTATATGTGTTATTACATATTTATCATGTTGCAGTTGGTTTCACTGATTGAACATCTTCAAATTGCCCATTTGTGTCATGACTTTACACATGTAGGCCACCTGAATATGTTTAGTGAACAAATCTGGTCATAACACAATAAATGTGTAATAATACAGCTTAGATGGTTATTAATATGAAATAAATATTATTATGGAACATCAATCATGTGTATTTCCAGGGTTGCCACATGTTCTGGAAATCAGGGAATTTCAAATGTATCAGGGAATTTTGAAAAGAGCACTGGAAAAATCTTGTTTTTGTCTCAGTAGATGAAATGGTTTGTTTACTGAGATGTCATGTGTCATCACTGGCTGGGTGCAGCTGAGTACGTGCGTAACTTCCGTACTCCCTTATTCTTACTGCTTCTCCCCTTTATACCACTCCCCTCGAATTGCAATCAGTACCACCACCACTTCTTGCCACTAGCCTAGCAGCTATCGACAAGAGACAGGGAGGCAGGAGGAGTGGTTATTTGAATCTGATTCTCAGAGATTGTTGACGCAGCAGCCAGAGGTGGTGATCACGTATACATGAGTTGTGTCTGGGTGACTGTCTGAATATCTGTGTGCTCTTGTTTTCTGACAAAGGGTATGGCGGAAGTTTAGTTGTGAGAATGTTATTGTCTTTTTTACATGCCTGGATGTGGCTCAGCAATCATCTTTACCGTGAGTTGCTACTATCCTCATTAGCGTTGATTCTCAGAGTATTTGTGCAACTCACCAGCTACACAACCGGCAGGCCGGAAAGGACAGAAGGAAGACTCCCTTGAAGACTTGCTACATCCCTCCAGCCAATCAACACATGAGTCTCCCTCTGCCAACTGGAAAGGCTCGAAAAAGTCCACCAAAGGCAAATGGTCTTCTGTTTCGCTGACCCAAAGATCCTCTTTGACGGTGTCGCCATGTGATACCTTCTCCTGGCCGGCCACCATTTCGCCAGTGTGCCCCACCAACCTTTCTTGTGCCCTGGATTCCTCATGTCGACAGCAGAAGAAAGCCGACACTTCTGTAGGACCACATGGAGCAGGATCCTCTTGCCTCTGTGCCCTGTAGCAGTGAGTTTTCGCAGACTGGCACTCGGCAGCTGCCGAGGTGACACCCCTTCCTATTGTCCTCATCGTGACTGTCCTCCAATGGAACTTTTGCAGCCTTTGATCCAACAAAGAGGATTTATGACTGCTTTTAGAATTGCAGCTTCTACTTGTACTCTGCCTTCAGGAAACAAAATTCATCCTCACGACTGCTTTGAGCTTTCACATTTCTTCCTGGTCTGTTTTGACCTTCCGCTCGAGGTTGGCATTCTGTCTCATGGGGGAGTCATGCTGCTCTTATGGGATGACATTCATAGTCAACCCATCCATCTCCCTGACTACCTGTCATCAAGCTGTTGCAGTTTGTCTATTCCTTCCTCACTTGAGCTTTTCCCTTTCTACCATTTACACCCCTCCGTCATTCGATGTCACCAGGTTCGACTTCCTCCAGCTTATTGGACAGCTTCCTTGCTGATTTCTGCTGCTTGGGGACTTTAATGCACACCATCCCATCTGGGGCTCTTCCAGAACCTATCTGAGAGGTGCCCTCTTCGCTCCCATTCTTAATCAACTTAACCTTTTCTTCTTTAGCACAGAAGCACCCATGTTGCTTTCAGACTCGTCACACACCTATTCCCATTTGGACCTTTCCTTCTTCACTGCCTGTCCTGCACATCATCTTGAACGGTCCGTTCTTTCTGACACCTACTCGAGCGACCATTTCCTGTGTGCTATCCATTTGCTAACTCCTACCCCACCTCCGTGCACATCGAAATGGCAGCTGACTAATGCTGACTGGAGACTTTACTCCTCCCTGGCGACCTTCAACGAACACGATTTCCGCAGTTGTCATGACCAGGTGGAATTTCTTACAAACATTATCCTTACCGTCAGAACATTCCATTCCTCACACTTCCTCTTTACCATGCTGTGTCCCAGTCCTTTGGTGGACTGAAGCCTGCTGTGATGTAATTCGCATTCTTTGGGATAACCAAACAGGCAGCTGAACTTCATTCACTAGTTCTTTTAACAGTTTCATCCCCCTCTTCCATCGTGTGCACCAACCTCCGACGGTTCTCTGGGAGCAAGATCCATTCCCCAATTTTCACACTGACAGTAGCAGACAATATCATCGTGTACCCTATTGCTATCTCCAACACCTTGGGTCGCCATTTTGCAGAAATTTTGAGCTCCTCCCACTATCATCCTGCCTACCTCTATAGGAGATGAGCAGAGAAGACTCGGGCAATAACATCTCTTCTCAGAATCCTGAGTGTTACTGTGCTGCCTTTACTATGAGGATGCTAGACCACGCTCTCACTTCATCTCAATCCTCCGCCCTGGACCAGACACTGTTAACTTTCAAGTGTTGCAGCACCTTTCTCTTGTGGGCAAGCACTTTTTGCTTAATACATACAACCGGACCTGGGCAGAGGGCATGTTTTCCAGCCACTGTTGTGAAGGCACTGTCATACCCACACCTAAGCCCGGTAAGGACAAACAACTTCCTTCTGGCTATTACCCACTTTGTTTACCCATGTCATGAATGGTTTTCTGTGGAAATCCCAGACTGGCTTTGTTTTTCAATTTGGAGAAAGCCTATGACATTTGTTGGAGGACTGGTATCGTTTGTACTCTCTACACATGTGGCCAACTGCGCCATCTCCTTGAGGAATTTTTAAAAGACGAGTCTTCGATGTACGTATGGGGTCTGCCTCCTCGGACACCTTTATCCAGGAAAATGGTGTACCTCAGGGTTCTGTCCCAAGTGTCGTCGTCTTTGCTGTCACCATTAACCCTACAATGGCCTGTCTCCTGCCGGGCATCTCCGGCTCTCTCTTTGTTGATAATTTTGCCATCTACTGCTGCTCTTCATGAACCTGTCTCATTGAGTGGTGTCTTCAGCAATGTCTTTATCGTCTTTACTTATGGAGCATGGACAGTGGCTTAAGTTTTTCTACTGACAAAAACATTTGTATGAATTTCTGGCAGCACAGCTGGTTTCTCCCACCATTTTTACATCTTGGGCCTGTTGCTCTTCCATTCATTGAAACTACAAAATTCCTGAGGCTCCTGCATTATACAAAACTATCTTGGTCCTCCCACTTCATGCTCCCTGCAGCTTTTTCGATGGGTGTGAACCCTTCACCATCTTGGCTTCGTGCGGCAGCCCATCTTCACCTTGACCTTCATTTCCAAAGACACTGCACCAGGCTCGGTCTATTGCCTTCAGTTTCACGACCTATGCATGGAATTTTGCAGTAGTATCTTTGTATACACTGATGGCTCTTGGACTGACCATGGTGTCGGGTGTGCCTTCAACGTCAACCAACATTTTTTGGTACTGACGTCCGGCACATTGCTCAGTATTTACAGCAGAGCTCTTCACCCTGTATCAGATCATCGAGTACATCTGCTGACATACTCTTTTCACTGTGTCACTGCTCAGACTCTCTTGGCACCCTTCAAAGCCTCTGTGCAGTGTAGACTGTCCATCCCTTAGTGCACCGGTTCCAGGAAAGCTTCCACTTGCTCACTTTTTATGGAGCCACTGTGATGTTTATGTGTGTTCCAGGTCATATCGGTCCAAGAGGTTGCTGACACTGCTGCCAAAGCTGCATTCCTCGTACTTCAGCCCAATAATTCTTGCATTCCCTCTGATGATCTCTTGTTACTTTCTGTCAGGAGGTGGTGTCACTTTGGCATCGCCACTGGTCCTCCATTCATAGGAATAAGCTCTGGGTTATTAAGCCTCTCCCAGTGGCTTGGACAACCTCCTCTCAGTCCTCCTGTGGCGAGGAGGTCATTTTAACTAGGTTGCATATTGGGCACTGCCTTTTTAGCCATCACCATTTGTTAAGTGGTGCTCCCCTACTACTTTGTGCACATTGCACCCAACTTTTAACTGTCTGCCGTTTCCTGAGGGGATGCCCTTTTTTTTTTTAGAGTTTACATTCCCTTTTGGGTTTGCCATCTGAGTTATTGGCCATTTTAGTGAACAATGCGTGGGCTGTCGACTCTGTTTTACTTTTTATCAGTTGTAGCAATATAGTGAAGGCCATTTAATTTTTAGTTCTGGGCCTCCATTTCACTATTGCGTACTTCATAGACCTTTCTCCACGTCCCTGTTTCTAGCTGTCCTATCTTCCGTCATTAAACGTTGACATGTAATCATTTTTAACTCCTCTCTTCATCTTTGTGTTTCACAGTTTTGGCATGGACACATATGACCCTAGTTGTTTTTGCACCCTAAAACAAAATGGGGGAGAAATACAAAGCCCTTACATTCTTTTGTCGACTTATGTCTTTACCTCCCCTTGAGACCTCAAAATTTGTCGGGGAAAAATTCTAAAACGTGTCTGTGGAATCAGAGAAATATCAGGGAATTTCACTTGGAGAAACTTGTGGCAAACCTGATTTTAGGTTTTTATATATGGAAATTATTTTTGCTTCTGGTATTGCAGTTCTGAATTGCTGAGTTCATCTTAAACTAAATCTTCTTATTAATCATATATACCATTAGGGAATATAACTTCTATAGGCATGTAAGTGTGAGAATCCATGGGTCCCTGAAGAAGCTTTTTCAAGATGTAGAATAAATAATTTTTTCCGCTTAGCTGAAGTACCTCAGAAGATTAAGCCATATGAGTAAACTGAGTGAAAGTGTGTTAGCAATCCTTTGTCCAGTTTGATACAGTAAGAGATTTCTAAGCACAAAATGGGCGGAACTGAGCTTCTCGGTTAACTGACCCACATGCTGGTCTCACACGTGATTGGTATCTGCATTCCCAGGAACTTAGAACATGGGAGCCTAATTGCCCATTTATCCCTACTTTTGATATTCGTATCTGTAAGTTGCTTTTATTTCTTTAGAACTGCACAATACAAGTTTTTAGGCATTAAGCTGGTACCTGTGGATCTATACAAGCCTGTTCTGTTATTATCCTGGATGTTTCTGGTATGAATGAGTTTAGATCTTGCATCAATAAGTTTGTGACACTGCAAACATTAGAGTTTTTCCAAAGCCCTCCAGTGCCCCAAGTAAATCATTTTTGTGGACTTGGCAGCAAACACTGTGTGCCACACCATATTTTATGTTCTCCCTTTTTGAGTTTAATCTTATTCCTGTCTTATCATTTGTTAATGTGACCTTCCATTTTCTGTAGTTAAAGTACAACTCAATCCATGCAAGGGGAAGACTTTTAATGCCATACTATTTTAGCTTCCCCTCTCAGAATTTTTTAATCTAAACAGTCAAAGGCTTTGGCAAGATGACAGAGGGGATAATTTCCACTATTTAATTCTACTGGAATTGAATTTGTGAGATATTATGTTGGATTCTCAGTATAGAAGCCTTTACAGAAGTCAAACTGTGTTGTTAAAAAGTTATTCTCTGAATGGTGGTTCACCATTCTAAGTGGATTTAGGTTGAAATACTATGCAGAGATGAAGAGGCTTACAAAGGCAGGAATAGGCTGGTGAGTTGCACCAAAGCAGTAGTTGGATGAAGACCACAACAGCAGCTTCAACTCAGTTTATTGATGGAAATCTAGCTCTTGCCGAAATTAGCTCTCTCTCTCTCTCTCTCTCTCTCTCTCTCTCTCTGACACACACACACACACACACACACACACACACACACACACACACACACACACACACACTCTTCCTTCTAGCTACCACTCCATCTCTCTTACCAGTGTGTTCTCAAGGTGATGGGACATATGATTCATGCCCGGATGATATGGTGGCTCGAGTCTCACAACTTTTTATGAATGCACAGTGTGGCTTTCAACACGGCATTCTGCAGTGGACCATCTCATTATTTTGCCCACCCATGTCATGAATGGTTTTCTGCAGAAATCCCAGATTGTCGCTGTGTTTTTTGATTTGGAAAAGGCCTATGACACCTGCTAGAGAGCTAGTAACGTCCATACTCTTCACATGTGGGGCTTCCGTGGCCACCTACCCTGTTTCCTTCAGACATTTTTAAAAGACCGAGTTTTCGAGGTGCATGAAGGGTCTGCCTTGTCGGACACCTTTATCCAGGAAAATGGTGTGTCTCAGGGTTCCATTCTGAATGTCATTCTCTTTGCTATCACCATAAACCCTATAATGGCCTGTCTCCCACTGGGCATCTCCGGCTCTCTTTTTTTTTGACGATTTTGCCTTCTATTGCAATTCTCTATGAACCTGTCTCACTTAGTGGCATCTTCAGCAATGTCTTGATTGTCTTTACTCGTGGAGCATCAACAATGGCTTTCGCTTTTCCACTGACAAAACTGTCTGTATGAATCCCACGAACGCTGACTGCAAATTTGTATGTCCGTCTGGTTATTTGACCTGTTGTGCTGCCATTCACAAACAGCATTCCAGGAGGTGTTTTCCTACAGGATAACACTTGCTCACATACTGCTGTTGTAAGCCAACATGCTATAGTGTGTCAACATATTGCCTTGGCTTGCTCGATAACCAGCTCTACCTCCCATCGAGCACGTATTGGACATCATCTGATGACAGCTTCAACCCATCCACAAACATCATTAACTGTCCTTATATTGGCCAACCAAGTGCAACAGGCATGGAACTCCATCCCACAAACTGACACATGACACGTGTACAATAGCGTACCAGCATTTGCATTTACATTTGCAGTGGCTTGTCTCACACTCCCATTGATCCTGCAACGTTAATCACTTTACATACGTTGTCTCAACAAATATATTCCTGGTATTTCATTACTCTACATTAATTATTTTTTGGTGTTGCAAATTTTTCCGTCAGTGTACCTGGCCTTTCTTTAACCATCCCTGGGGCAATGCAGAATTCTCTTCCCAGTAGCGAGAAAATGCCGTTATTCCAATTTTGAAATCACATAAATTGCCTCTTCAAACGGACAGCTGTCGTCCAGATTGTTTACTCAGTGTCCTGCAAGTTACTTGAACATATGGTTAGTTGAAGGCTGTATTGTGTCCTTGAATCCCCGGATCTTTTGGCTTCGATCCAGGGTGCTTTTCGCCAAGGGCGCTCTACTGAAGATAATTTAGTCCACTTGAAGTGTGCTATCTGAACAGCTTTTGCTCAGCATCAGTTCCTTGTTGCAGTTTTCATTGATCTGCCTGTATATCTTATGATACCACATGGTGCCATAACGTCCTTGCCACCTTAAAGGAGTGGGGCCTCCATGGCCCACTCCTGATTTTTATCCAGAACTTTCTTCCATGTCACACATTTTGGGTACAGGTTGGTGCCTCCTGTAGCATCCCCCCCCTGCAGGAGAAGGGGCTTGCACAAGGTTCTGTTTTGAGTGTCACTCTCCTTTTTGTGGCTATCAATGATCTGGCGGCAGCTGCACGACATATTTTGTCCCCATCATTTTTGTTCGTCTGCGACGGCTATTGCTGGAGGCAGAATGCAGGGAGCAATACACCAAGCACAATCCTGGGCTTTCACTCATAGCATCCATTTTTTGGCTGCCATGACCTACGTTATGCATTTCTGTCATCGTGTTTTTTAGGTCCGGTCTTTGATGCCTAGTTGACATGGCTTCCCCGTCTTTACCAACTAAAGCAGACATGTAGGTCGCACCTGAATGCTCTTTTATGCCTCAGCGGTGTGGTCCACTCTACTTTGATATGGCTGTATGCAGCATTGGTGCAGTCACACCTAGATTACAGGAATCTCTCATATGACTTTTTATCAGCTTCGACATTACGTCTGGATTCGATACACTATTGTGGGGTAAGACTGGTAACAGGTGCCTTTGGACTAGGCAGCAGTTCCACTATTGTGGGTTCTGCACCATCAAAAATTGATGGCAGCTGCTCACCCATAGTACCCTAACTGTCATCTCCTCTTTCCAGATACAAGATCTACCTCCCAAAACGGCAACACAGGTCTGGGGCTACGATCACCAAGTTTGAGTCTTGGTCAAGCACACAGTTTTAATCTGCCAGGAAGTTTCATATCAGTGCACACTATGCTGCAGAGTGAAAATCTCATTCTAGAAAACTCTTTATCTGTAATTCTCTTTACATATTGGCTATTTTCTTCACATATGGGGGACATGGTCTCATCTGAAAAGTGAAAGTAAGCCTGTAAAAGGAAGGGGTGGGGGAGGGGGGGGGCAGTTCTCAATTCTTGAGCAGTGACCCTCATGTTTTTTTTTTTGTGCAATTTGGGTTAGTTTATGTTCAATCCTTGCACCCAATTTACTCTTTCATCTACCTACTTTTTTTCTCGTCAAGCAGAATGATATTTATGCCCGGTGCTTAATACCTGTTTGTATCACTTACAATGCTGGTATTTATGAATTTTTTAGCATTTGACTCCAGAAAGACCATTTTTCTTTGTAGTGAGGTCTTGCCAACAGCAAATTTTCTGGATGGAAAGTCGCTCAATCTGCTCATATACTTTAAAATTTAAAAGTAAATCTAGCAATGCTAGAATGTATACAAAATACTGATATACCCATTTTCAAGTTGTTGTTTAAAGATTCGCGACTTTTAAAACTTACGTAGATTATCTTTTTGATGATAGAACCGTACATAAGAAGTTATTAAGAACATTGCGAATATCACATGACGAACAATTGAATGACTAAAGCAGTGTTATCAACCCTCATTCATTGACACATGTAATAAATTCATCGAAGCAGTGAAGTTCAGAGCTGTAAAAATTTCTGAAATTAAAAGTATACATTGCCTAATGAATGTATTATTTTGGGGTGAAAGAACACAATAATTGTTAGTTTTGGAATGTAATAATTCACTATGGCTTCATTTTAATTCTAATAAGTTTCACACTGTAATGAAACATTGTCTAAATGCCTCTCTTTCTCTCTCTCTCTCTCTCTCTCTCTCTCTCTCTCTCTCTCTCTCTCTCTCTCTCTCATTTGTTATAACTTACCGCTGTTATATTGTATTTGTATTGCAGTCATTACATTAAAATTGGCTATATTGATTCTGCAATTTATACTATTATGTTATTGCTAAGAATTGATTTAAAGAATAAACGTATATATTTATTTGTAAGATTTTGTAAATTTATACCACTGGAACTCTTTCAAAATATTTGATTGCGTAATACTGCCAATAAATACAATGACTTTCTTTCATCTGTTTATAATTGTAATAGATGTTGGACACTTTGACTCCAAGTATGTTATACAGAAACGCAGTGATTTTTTGCAAAAGGCAAAACTATGTGTTCGAAGAATTGTGGAGAGGAGGGTACGTGATGTATTTTAAGTAGGTTATAAAGAGTAACTATAACAACAAAAACAATAAATTATTTGTGATTGGCAAGCTTTCGGAGCCAATGGCTCCTCCAGACAGAAGCGTTGAAGGGGAAAGAAGAAGGGTAAAGGAAAAGGCCTGGAGAGTTCCAGGAAAAGGTGTAGATTTTGGAAAAGTCACCCAGAACTTCGGATTAGGCGAAAAATAGAAACGACACATGTCATATACCAGCTATTATGTAAACACTGTTCAGCTTTCTACATCTGCATGACTACCACCAAATTATCAGTTAGGATAAGTGGGCATAGGCATAGTGTATATACTGGAAACTCACAATATCCTGTTGCAGAGCATGCTCTACAACATGGCATACGTGACCTCGGCACTTGTTTCACCACACATGCCACCTGTATTCTTCCGCCAGACACCAGTTTCTCAGAACTCCGCAGGTGGGAACTAGCACTACAACGTGTCCTTGGTTCTCACCACCCACCTTGCCTTAATTTACGTTAATTTCTCCTGTCTCAGCTTTTCTTCACTGTAATTACTCTTTGCTTCACTCCGTTTTAGCTTTCTACATCTTTCATTGTCTTTCCCGTCTATTTTCACTGCCCCCTCCCACAACTGTTGCATACAATACACTTACCTTCTCACTCTTATTAACCATATACAGTTTTAGTAGTAATCTCTGTCTTGCATATTACCCTGTCTTCCACCTTTAAGCTCTCAGGTTTCCGAATCTTGCCGATGCAGTCCCCAACAATTAGTCTTTCCTTCTCATCCTGTACCGTAAGTCACCCATGACCCATGGTTCTGGGTGACTTTCCCAAAATCTACCCCTTTTCTTAGACCTCTCCAGTCCTTTTCCTGCATCCTTCTTGCTTCCCCTGCAACCCTTCAGCCTGAAGAAGGAGTCACTGGCTCCAAACGCATGCCTATCACAACAGTCTTTTATGTGTGTGTTCTGCCACTGCTTGGTGAGTAGATTTTTTATCTATCCAATTAAATAATTTTATAAAGAGTATCTGTGTGTGATGTTTTTATTGGTATACAACTTGTTATAAACAAAACTTATTTTTACCATTTAATATGTTTCCAGATATTTACCAGTGGTAAAGATGAAATTGGGTTGATTGTACTTGGTTCTGACAAGACACAGAATCCACTTGATTACCCAAATGTTAGTGTGGAGTTTCCTCTTGCACTACCTACATGGCAGATGATATCCTTTGTGGAGAAATCTTTTCATGAAAGTGAAATAAAAAGAGATTGGATAGATGGTGTTGTTGTTGGCATGCAAGTCTTGAAAGATGAGCTAGAGTAATTATTTAAAGCTGTCTGTTTCATGACATTCCTGGAACATGTTCCAGAATGTGTGTTACACAAATCACAGTGACATAGTTGTGACTTTATAAACTTGAATCAATATGTTTTTGTAATGAAAAAGAAACAGAAGGCACAATACCTGCAGAAATAGGAAATTTTTTTGTGTGATTTTACTGCATGAATGTTTTTTACAGTTTTTCAGCTCAATAATTAAGGAGGTATTGATACAAGGCTTTGCCAAAAACCCATCTGTCACCTACAATTCCAGCCCTGTCACTGGCATTCCGTACCCCACAATATGACTGGGCCACTATGAAAGCAGCCACATCATTGTCAAATTCACTGAAACTACTGCATAGCAATTTGCTTGAGTATGGCTGCAGTTGTGGTCTTCTGTTTGGTTTAAGCACTGCGTCAATACCTTCTCTTTATAGCACTCAGAGGTCGCGATCTGCGACTGTTTTTACAAGTGGCAAGAGAACTTTTCCTCTAGTTGCTTGTTTTTCACTGAAAGATGCAAATATTTTAGAATGTAGTGCCCTATGTATATCTGTTAGAATAGCCACAAGGTCTGAAAGTTATTTTCAAATGATTGAGCTCTTCTACAGAGTATTGAAATTCACAGATTCCTCCAACCTGGTCCAACAATGTCTTACATACTCCTCTTCCTCCATGGATTGTTTCCAGTGTTTGGAGATGAAACATTAGGCAGCAAAACGTGCCTTATAACCAAAATCTAATGAACATATAATTAAATTAACTAAAGATGTTATGTTGCACTCTCAGGTAAGACTGATCTTGAATACAAAGCCAAAGTGGAAATTAATTGTAAGCTGCAACATTCATCTCACTTTTTGTTATTGAAATTATTCACAGTGCCATAGGGAGAATTGAGTTTATGTGTTTTATAGAGTCAGATACACGCTGTGGCACAGGGTGCTGTCCATTATTCTCCTGACTATGATGTCCAGCTATGGTAGTCTTCCTTCTTCTTTGGTCTCCATAGTGAATTTGATTTTGTGGCGTGTGGAGTTCAGATGTACAAAGAAGTCAAGAAGTTTGTCTCTTCCATGAGGCCAGATGACAAGTGTGTTATCCACATAACAGAAGAAGAAGAAGAAGAAGAAGAAGAAGAAAAGAAGAAGATGGATTTCCATTTGGTTGACATCAGGGCCTCTTCCTCGAAGTGCACCGTAAACATATTCACAATCTCTGGTCAGAGTGGGCTGCCTATGCCGACTCCATCTGTTTGCGGGAGGTGGGTGTGCCATGAGTCAGTGAAGTGGGAAAGTTGACCAAGTAATATGCGTGACGTGTCATACCTCGACCGATATTGAGAACAGAATAAAAAATTCAGAGGCATTACTTTTCAGCACTCCCATGCATATTCTGCATGCAAGAAAAGCTTATGGAGCGGGTTTCTCATTCAGAAATTCTATTTCAGTGTTGGTTGTTTACACGAAGACCGTGTTAAGCATAATGGAAGAAGGAGAAATGTTTATCAGCATTCCAGATTTGGCAGTGGCAGGCTCATGGTCTGCTGAGACTCTGGTTTATTGTTTCACTATATTGCTGCTTGCATTGCTCAGAATCTCATTTTGTGCCAACATAGAATTGGTAGGTTCAGGAGGGCCATGCTAAATGCCTTGCAGGGCCTCAGTAGTGCCACCCAACTAGCACCTGAGAGGGCAGACAAGTGTTCGCTCATGCGTACGTGATCCTGCAGTGAAGTTGTGTACATTTAGTCAGGAAGTGGGCTTGTATACAGTGAGACAGATATCCACACAGACAATGTGATGGCATCTGGAGCAGCACAGACTGTCAAGCCATTAATGCAGCTCTAGAGAGAGGTGAACTGACAGCGGTGCAACTGACAACAATGCCAGACACAGGAATGGCACTGTGTCATCGTGTCAGACGAGTCTCGGTTCTGCAACATCGTCACAATTGATGTACTTGTGTTTGGAGGCTCTGATGCCAACAGACCTGGCCAGATTGTACCTGTCATTCTCATGCGGGTCCAGCATGTGATGTGATGGTATGGGGTGCAACTGGATACATGTCACAACTTCTGGTTCACATATCCAGTAATTTGGACAGCAGTCACTGCATTTGTGTTTTGTTAAGGCCTATCGCTGTGCCCTAGTTTCAAGGGCTCCGTGATTGTAGATTGTATTTTATTGGTCCTGTTGTCTACATAGCAGCTTATGCGTAAGACATTGGACAAGTCAAGTTATAAATATACAGGCTGAAAGTAATTTCAAAGCATACATATTTAAGCTTACAATAATACACTTTACACACAAGTATTTATATAACACATTTCATAAATTTAAATATTCTTCAATGGAATAAAAGCAGTGATGCTGTAAATATGACTTTAGAGATTTTCCAAATGTATTGACCTCAGTGATAGCTTTTATGTTTTCAGGAAGTTTGTTATAAAGCTTAACTCCCATGTGAAAAGTACCTTTTTGGCACAGTGCTATGCTGATTTGAGTCATATGTAAGTTCCTGTTTTGTCTGGTAAAGTGCTCATGTATATCACAGTTTTTTTTAGCCTCTGGTCCTTGCCTATTACATTTAATTTAAAGAACAAAAGGGTTTCCATAATGTATACACACGGTAATGGGAGAATACCAGATTTCTTAAACAGGGGTTTACAAGAGTCTCTAGGCTTGCACCCAAACAAGATTCTAATGGCCCTTTTTTTGTAGTTTAAAAGTGCTATTAGCTATTTTAGAGTTTCCCCAGAAGGTGACCCCATATCTAAGACGAGAATGAAAGTACGCATGATATGCATTCAATACTGTTTTCTCACTACAGCATGATTTTAATGAACAAAGAAGATGACGTGTTTTGGTCAGTTCTGCATTGAGACATTCAATATGCTTGTTCCATCTGATGTCACTCTGCAGCCAAAGTCGTAAGAATTTGGTTTCAGTACTGTTACCAACTGCTTCGTCATTGATAGAGACTGATGGGATAAACATGTCCTTGTTAGGAACATTGTGGAATTTTAGAGCAACGGTTTTCTTACTGTTTATTGCAAGCCGATTACTCTGTGCCCAGCTGCTAAGTTGTTTCGTGACTGTGTTTACTGTCTGCTGTAACTGTTCATTGTCATCTCCTTTTAGTAGAATCGTGGTGTCATCTGCAAATATGATTGATTTGTGTGCATCAATATTTAAGCTTAGATCATTTATGTACAGAAGAAACAGAAGGGGTCCCAATACGGATCCTTGGGGTACACCACATTTTATTTGTTTATAGTCAGATAAGTGATTAGATACAGTTTTTAGTTCAATATTTGTGTGCTTGACGCACACTGCCTGCATACGATTTGTCAGGAAGGAACTGATCCACTTGTTGGACAGACCTCGAATACCATATCTTTCTAGCTTTGATAGCGGAATTTTATGGTCCACCATGTCAAAAGCTTTTGACAAGTCAATAAAGACTCCTATTGTTTCCTGTTTTTTGTCCATCAGGTTTAGGATGAAATTGATGCACTCATAGACAGCAGTTGTCGTTGACCTCTTATTTCTGAATCCATGTTGTTCATTACATAGGATGCTGTTTTTATTTATAAATTTCATAAGTTTCTCATACATAACTTTTTCCAGTACTTTAGAGATGCAGGAGAAAATTGTGATGGGTCTGTAGTTATTTACATTGTCTTTATCCCCTTTTTTATATACAGGAATAACTTTTGATGTTTTTAACACATCAGGGAAAGTGCCTGCCTGAAGTGAGCAGTCGCATAAATGTGTGAGTACTTCAGTTAGGTTTGATGCGCTCTTCTTTAACACTGTTGCAGGTATACCATCAATACCTGCCAATTTGGAATTTTTTAGTCCTTTTATTGCTTTAGCTACTTCATCTTGTGAAACAGAACCGATGTACATTGATCCTCTACATGTACTTATTTTATATTCATTTGCCTGGATGCTCTTAAAATTTGATTGTAACATATTTTCAGCAACACCTGTGAAAAAGTTGTTAAATGTGTTAGCTACTTCTAAGGGGTTTGTTACTTTTTTATTTTTATGTGATAGTGTTATATTTTTCCAAGGTTGTCTGTATTCTCCACATTCTTTTTTTATAACACTCCACATAGCCTTTGATTTATTAGCTGAATTATAAATGATTTCATCATTATGCATTATTTTTGCTGCTTTTATTACTTTTCTTAATATTTTGGAGTATTTTTTATAGTATGCGCGTACTACAGGTGAGGAATTTTTCGAGTTACATATTTCATGAAGTAGTCTTCTCTTCTGGCATGAAACCCTTATTCCCTTTGTGATCCAGCTGTTTGTTCTAGAGTTTCCCCGTATGGTTAATGTTTTCAGTGGGAATGCAAGTTCAAAGAAATGGGTTAATGTATCAATGAAAGTGTCGAATTTTTCATTAATATCATTCATTTTGTACACTCCTAGCCATTTTTCTTTGTGTAATAAGTTGTTGAAGTAGTTCACATTATGCTGATTATAGCTTCGATACGCTGTTCTAAAAGACATGTTGTTAATAATACTGCCTTGTACTTTTATGCTTCATATTTGAGCAAGATGATCACTAAAACCTGCATTGAAAATTTTTAGTGAGGTGTTGTGTAAACTCTTATTTACTAGAAACTGATGAAGAGCTGTTTGACAAGTTTCTGATACTCGGGTAGCTGCTTTTACTTCAGCCTTTAAATTGAAGGATGTTGCAAGGTTCAAAATGGTCTCCCTATTTCCACTATTCATGAGGAAGTCAATATTGAAGTCACCACAGATTATAAATTCACAATCCATTTTATTTACTTTATTTAGCAATGACTCCATTTTGTTTAAGAAAAGTTCAAAATTCCCAGACGGTGATCGGTAAACTGTAGCAATAACCAGGTTGAACTGAGTAATTTTTATAGCTGCAATTTCATAATCCTTTTCGACATTTGCCCTAGTTAAGTCAGGTAGTGTAATAAAATCTACATTATCCTTTGTGTAAATTGCTACCCCACACTGTTTGCTGTTTTTCCTGCAGTAGTAAGCAGCCAAGACAAATTTGTTTATTTTAGTATTCTGGATTAATTCTGGGCTAAGCCAGTGCTCAGAAATGCATAACACTGAGATATAATTAAGTTCATGTGTTAATAGAACGTTAATTTCATCGATCTTATTACGCAGGGATTGCACATTATGGTGATAAATTTTTAAATCGGGCGTATTCACAATTTGGTAATTGGGAATCATATTTACAGCATCACATACCTCTAGTTTAAATTAGGAATGTCAGCAGCGTTGTATTTTTGTTCTTCTTTCTTGTTTATTTTGTTTTCCTCGCTGTTGGAAGGATGTTCAGGAAGCTGATAAATTGTTCTATCCCTTACAAGTCTTTCTTCGATGTTATCTTTTAACAAGATAATGCAAGACTACACATCACCTGAGCTGTACTGAGCTACCTCGATACAGAGAGTGTTCCACTGTTGCCGTATCCAGCATTTTCTTCAAATCTGTCACCTGTGGAGAACGTCTGTTCACAGGATGCCAAGAGATGGGTATGCCACCAGCCGCCAGCCACCAGTCGCCAGCCACTACAGTTGAAGAACTCTGACATATGACATTCAGTTGAGTAGCATGAAATGATGTACCCATGGCTGTAATCCAACCTCGATTTGATATCCAGTGTGATGAGAGCTGTTCTGCTTTTCCAGTTTCAATACTGAAATTCATATATTATTTTTATGCTATCCTAACCAGATTGGACTGTGGTGTCATACAGCATAAAATATCTTACAACGTGTTGAATTAGTTATGAGAAGTGTAGAACAGCCAGCAGGGGAAAGATGTTGGCAATGAGACAGCTTTTATGTATAACACCAGTACAGTGTTTCACAGTGCATAATGCTTCTGCAGATTGAGAACAAAATGTGTGGTTTGCTTTCATCCATTTTCACAAACATAGCCTAAAAAATAATGTTGACATTACTGTGCATTTCACTCTGAGGCATATTGCACTCTGAGAATGTTCATCGAATTCAGTTACTTTGTATTATATTTCAGTAACAGTGACATAATAGCAAATTGGACTGTATGAGTTTTTACGGATTTTTTTTCCAGACACACACTACCATTTCTTCAGATTTATTCAATTTGGGTATAAATCCTTTCCAGCATATATGCTGTACACAAAATGTTGAACATAAAATGTAGCTATCTGCTGATTTAACATCTTGCTGAGTATACCGGTACAATATTTTGTTGTAACAAATAGTTGAATGTATTTTACACACTTATAAACTTATTTATACAGTTATAGTAATTTATACCATTACATTAATGTTGTACCTTAATGTTCTGGAAGACGATATTATAAGGAACCTCATACTTTTCCTGGATGATAGAGTTGTCTATAATGAATTATTGCCTGAAAAAAATCTGCACAAATTTGAGTCAGATCATAACATTTCAATTTGGTCCAAAGATAGGCAACTGAGTTTAAGTTTTCAGAAATGTAAATTGGAGCACATCACAAAACAAAAAAAGACAGTATTGTATGACTACATTATCAAATAATCACAGTTTTAATTGGTCAACTCATACAAATATCTGGATGAAATGAAATGGTGACATAGACTCACTTGTAGGCAAAGCAGAATGCAGACTTCAATTCATTGGTAAGACACTGGAAAATGCAATCAGTCTATAGAGGACATTGCTTACAAAATACTTGTGTGGCCCATTCTAGAATATTGCTTAAGTATGACCCATAACAAATAAGGCTAATGGCAGACATTGAATGTATACAAAATAGTGTAGCATGATTGATCATAGATTTATTTGATGCATGGGAGAGCATCAAGAAGCTACTAAAAATTGGAAATGCCAGACAAGTGAAGATAGACGCCAAATATATGACAAAACCTAACTTATGAAATTTCAGGAACCTGTATTAAGTGAGGTATTTAGGGATTATACAATAACCGCATATGTATCACTCCTATAGGGACCATGAAGGCAAGATTAATTACAGCATGCACAGAACCATTTAAAGAATCATTCTTCCCACACTCCACATGAGCATTGAATGGGGAAAAACCATAATGTGTGGTACAACAATGTACTTTGTCGGACAAACCCACAGTGGTTTATACAGTGTGCATGGAGACATGGAATCAGTTGACAGTAGCTGGGTAATGGTTCATATTGATTCCCATTTCCCTGTTGCAGTAGGTGATCTTATGCCTCTAATTATTTTTCCATTGCTATCTTAACTTGCATTCTTCAATTCAGTTTATTAACCCTTCTTATCTCTTTGTATTAGGGCAAATGTACAGTTAACTTTTGAGGAATTTGTATTTTCAATTTATCAACTGGAGTTTTGTTTCATATGCAGCAGCAATGTTACAAATTATTTGTTTCAGTTTCTTTAGAATAATTTGCTGTTTCACGGGTGCTTTGAAGGAAATAAAAGATCTCGAAAGTGTCTTAATGACAACCGATGGCCTCATGTTGACAAGACAGCTGGTTGCCTTGCAGAGGGCAGGGCTTGACGGTCTGAACATCAGCTTAGACACCCTGCAGTCCCAACGCTACAACCAGATCACGAGGAGGAAAGGCTGGGAGCGTGTCATGGTTGGCATAGATCTAGCCTTGCAACTTGAATACGACCCTGTGAAGGTATTACTAGTGCAGCTGTCATCGCATGCAGACTTTCATAAACAAAAGATATAAATCTGTTGTTAAGAATATCAATACAAGAATCACCATTTTAAAGCAGTATGCCCACACCCTCGCCCCCATCCCCGCTTCCACCCTCACCGCTGTCTCCACACTGCAGCTGTAAGTGAAGGAAGGTATATTAAGACAGAAGAAGTAAATTTTAGCTGACGATGCTAACAGTTTCATAGTTTATACAACATAAAAAAGTATGCCTTGCAAGTTTACCAATTAAATATCTTATATTTTCCTCCCAGGAGACTCTTATGAGACTCAAGATCTTTACAGATTCTCTTTTTTTCTTTTGTGTCTTTAGTTTAAAATAAGTTTCCTCTATTGTGGTGTTGATTTGAAAAAAATACTCCATAGTTTGGAAAAATTATTCTTAATTCTGTAGTCACATTTTTGTTGTGTCTAAGTGCTACTGGTTTCAGTAGCAAGTGCCAGCATCAGTTCATCTTATTATCAAACATTTCTGTGCAAAATAAAAGCTGACCACTGTGGCCGAGCGGTTCTAGGCACTTCAGTCCAGAACCGTGCTGCTGCTATGATCGCGGGTTCGAATCCTGCCTCAGGCAGGGATGTCCTTAGGTTAGTTAGGTTTAAGTAGTTCTAAGTCTGGGGGACTGATGACCTCAGATGTTAAGTCCCATAGTGCTTAGAGCCATTTGAACCATTTTGCAAAATAAAAAGCTTCTGTACAACTGCAAACTAGACATACCATTTTCAGGGTGCAGTTCACATCTATTGAAAGCACAACAGTGACCTTTACTTTTAGTAGATAAGACACCTACTGAGGTAAGTGACTTGATGACTGCACACAAGAAGTTGTCATTTATTCCATATGTAGCTACCATGCAGACTCATATTTTGTATTAGTTTGTCCTTACTCTTCCAAAAGGTTAAACCTTGTCTCTGCAGCCACAGCTTCCTCTCTTCAGCAGTTGTCTTCATCTCCATGTGTGAAGAAAATCCCATTCATTGATCATATTGTTTAAGTAGGATGTTCTCAGTCATCCCCTTGTTTTCTTACCTACGATCTTGCCTTCAGAAATGTTTTTTAAAAGATTATCATCTCCAGTTAAGTGTCCAGTGTATTTTGCTTTGCCCTGGCCTATAACTTTCAGTGGTTCTTTCTTCTCTCCTATTTCCTTTAATTTTTCTGTCAATGCAGATAGTTCTTGTACTTCTCCTCCAGAACCACATTTCAGCAGGTCTGAGGCGAGCTTCCTTTGGCTTTTCTAATGTACAGATTTTGCATCTGTGTGTCAGAACACTCCACACAAAGGTCTTTACAAATATTTTCTTAATGTGGAAGCTGATATGTTTATTCAGTTGCAGCTTCTTCTTATTTTGGAAGGAACTCTTCACCTGTGCTATTCTTTTCTTGAATGCCTTGAAATATTGATTGTTTTCTTGCAAAATGCTACTGAGATATTGAATTTCAGTTCCTTTCTTGAGTTGCTCATTGCCTGTTCTTGTGTCAGTCCTACCTCCACCTCCTTTCTTGTCTGTAGCCATAACTTTTGTCTTCTTTGTATTCATTTTTAGCTTTAGTTTTACAACTTCTTGATTTAAGGCCTGAAACATTTTATTTAGTTCCTACTCTGATTTACTATTGTGATGTCGTCAATCTGCAGTGTATATGCATGCAATTAAGTTTCCATATCGACATCATGCTCCAAAAACCACCTAACTGTGTGTGGCAGGGGGTACGTCTCATGCCACCAACTGATCCCCTCTGCCTTGTTCCACTTGTGAACAGTGCTTGGGAAGAATGACTGTCAGTACACTTCTGTATTATCTCTAACTTCTCAAATTTTCTTCTCGTGATCATTTCGTGAATTGTATATGAGAGAAACTATTATGTTGTCAGACTCTTCTCGGAAACTACTCTCTCGAAATTTGGGTAGTAAATCTTTCCGTGATGCACAACTGCTCTCTTATGGCATCTACCACTGGAGTTGCTGATCATCTCTGTAATGATCTCACAGCGACTAAATGATCCTGTGACAAAACACTCCGCACTTCATTGGATCTTCTTTCTCTCTTCTGTCAGTCTTACTGGGTAAGGACACAGGGGTAATTTACATTCACTTAAGATTCTTCCTGTGAATCTTAGTCTGGCATCTGCTTTTCTATTGCTGTTTTATGTGGTCATTCCACTTTAAGGTTGCTCTGGATAGTTACTTCTAGATATTTGATGGTAGATTCTGTTTCCAGCAATTTGTCATTAATAGTGTAGTTGTACAGTATTGGATTTCTTTTCCTGTGTGTGTGTGTGTGTGTGTGTGTGATATGTTACATTTATTTATGTGCAGGGTCAACTGCCAGAGCCTACATCATTCACCAATCCTCTGCAGGTCATTGTGCAAATTGATACTGTCTTCTGTTATTGCTACTTTCTGATGGACAAGTGTAGTACCTGTGAACAATATTAAGGAGCCTCTGACACTTTCTACTGGATCATTTATATACATTGTAAATGTAATGGTCCTATCACATTTCCATGGCGTATTCCAGAAATTACCTTTTGATTCTGGTCATCTTTTCTTTGTTGTTGCTATTACTTCCTTGATGAACATATTAAGGAAGTAAGGTGATAGAAGGCACCCGTCTCTCACTGCCCTTCTGGTTTTCCTTCTTTCATATCCGGTTCAGTACTCTGACTTTAGTATATACTCAAAATTAATCATCTGTCCTTCCACTTTGGACATTACTTTAAGGAATGATGATATAATGGTAATCTGTTTATTAAACAATATTTTAACGATACACTATGCTTTCTGATCATATAGTGGCTTGATGATGGAATTTGATACTGAAATTAGTAATCATTAGACAAAATAAAAGTGAAGCTATAATAAAAGAAAGTAATATTTTGGATCATGTCAGTTGTTGTTCCAAACAACTGCACGTCAGGAATAGGTTCAAATGGCTCTGAGCACTATGCGACTTAACTTCTGAGGTCATCAGTCGCCTAGAACTTAGAACTAATTAAACCTAACTAACCTAAGGACATCACACACATCCATGCCCGAGGCAGGATTCGAACCTGCGAACGTAGCGGTCATTCGGTTCCAGACTGTAGCGCCTAGAACCACACGGCCACTCTGGCTGTCCAGGAATAGGTACTAAATTATTTGTCCGCTGATGACCTCACAGCTTAGAACACTAAAACACAAATGTTAATTGTTTGCTATGTGCCCTGGTAGAGTTTACAGCTGTTTACAGTTCACGATTGGTTGTTGGAGATTGGACATTACTCACATAGTGTATTTAGTGCACAGTGCAGAAAAAGGCAGTGTCCAGAAAAGTAAACAAGTGTAAAGGCAAAAGTTTCATGACAGGATGTTGTGTCACCATACTTGGAAGACAATTATAGCCAAAGACAGAAATTTAAAAGAAACTGGCTCATTTGAGCTGCGGAGACCTAGTTGAGGATTCTCAGTAGATAATTGTTAGCACAGTAGAATTTATAAAGAGACAATGTCAGTTCGTGTCAGGGAAGGTTGATTGGTAAGTATCTATCAGCTTTCTCGTAAAACTCACAATTTGAAGAATACACATCAAGGAAAAGGTAGAAGTCCAACAGTGTCAAATCTAGACAATAATATCGATCATCCAACAGTTTTGCAAAATCCCCAGTTGTACTTTACTTACTTACTTACTTACTAACTTACTCAGATTTGCTGTGTACCATACAAGGAACTGGTTTCCACTAGTTCACTTGATCAGCTGCCAAGTTCTCACCTTCCTCCAAGTTTGTGTCCATGGATTGAAGATTCATTGCAAAAGTTCCAGGTGTTAAAAGGTCTTCCTGTACATCTGTATCTGTCCATTGATTTCAACAACAGTGTTGATTTTGGGATTCTTCCACCTTACATGCGTAGAACATAACCTGCAATCCTCAGTCTTCTTTCAACAATAATTTTGTGCAGGCTGTGTAGACCTCTTATTCTCAGCACTTCATCGTTTGTAACTTGGTTGGGTTAACATCTTCAGAATTCATCTCTAGCATTGTTGGTGAAAAACATGGAGACTGTGTGCTGATTTTACTGACATTTTCCAAGTCTCACACATATAAACGATAAAGGAGTGCAGTCAAAGCTTTGTTGGCATATTACAGACCTAATTGCCATATGGACTGATTTTCCAGTTCTGCTGGTGATTTCTGCATCTGTGACCTCATTATTACATATAAAGCTACCGAGATATGGCAATCTGTCAACATCTTGTATTATCTTCTATTGCACTGTAATCGGGGAAGAGACGAGTAATTTCCACTTACTTTGCACATTCTGTTTACCTTATCCCTATTAATTTTCAGCCCTACACAATAGGGCATTTAATGAGAAAGCATATAAAAATTAACTTGATGCCTTCCAAGGAGACGGTCTCTACTTAGTCTCTACTCCTTCAAGCCTGACTTTGTAAGTGTAGACCAGACATGGCTTAAATTCAGAGAAATAGTATCGACATCAATTAAGAGATATATACCAAATAAATTGAAAGGATACCAAATAAATTAAAAGGGTGGTGCACAAAATATATCAAAACTCAGCTGCAGAAGCAATGAAAAAAAGCATGTCAAAATTTAAAAGAATGCAAAATCTCCAAGATTAGCGATGTTTTACTGAAGCTCGAAACTTAGGGTGGGTTTCAGTGCAAGATGTGTTTAATAGTTCCCATAGTGAAACTTCGTTTTGAAATCTGGAAGAAAATCCAAAGAGGTTCTGGTTGCATGTGTAGTACACCAATGGCAAGACACAACCAATACCTTCACTGCGCAATAGCTGTGGTAATATTACTGATGACAGTGCTACTAAAGCAGGGTTACTAAACACGGATTTCTGAAATTTCTTCACCAAAGACAACAAAGTTATTATTGCAGTATTCAAATCAAGAACAACTGCAACTGTGAGTAACTTAGTAGTAGCTCTCCTCAGTGTCATAAAGCAGTTATGTTTCTTTCAGAGAATGCTGATACAATAGCTCCATTAGAAATCATATATAGCCCTGGAGATTCTAAAAGGTATCAGATAGATTATATAATGGTAAGACAGAGATTTAGGAACCAGGTTTTAAATTGTAAGACATTTCCAGGGGCAGATGTGGACTCTGACCACAATCTATTGGTTATGACCTGTAAGATTAAAACTGAAGAAACTGCAAAAAGGTGGGAATTTAAGGAGATGGGACCTGGATAAACTGAAAGAATCAGAGGTTGTACAGAGCTTCAGGGAGAGCATAAGGGAACAATTGACAGGAATGGGGGAAAGAAATGCAGTAGAAGAATAATGGGTAGCTTTGATGGATGAAGTAGTGAAGGCAGCAGAGGATCAAGTACGTAAAAAGACGAGGGCTAGTAGAAATCCTTGGGTAACAGAAGAAATATTGAATTTAATTGATGAAAGGAGATAATATAAAAATGCAGTAAATGAAGCAGGCAAAAAGGAATACAAATGTCTCAAAAATGAGATCGACAGGAAGTGCAAAATGGCTAAGCAGGGAGGGCTAGAGGACAAATGTAGGGATGTAGAGGCTTATCTCACTAGGGGTAAGATAGGTACTGCCTACAGGAAAATTAGAGAGACCTTTGGAGATAAGAGAACCACTTGCATGAACATCAAGAGCTCAGATGGAAACCCAGTTCTAAGCAAAGAAGGGAAAGCAGAAAGGTGGAAGGAGTATATAGAGGGTCTATACAAGGGCGATACACTTGAGGACAATATTATGGAAATGGAAGAGGATGTAGATGAAGATGAAATGGGAGATACAATACTGCGTGAAGAGTTTGACAGAGCACTGAAAGACCTGAGTCGAAACAAGGCCCCTGGAGTAGACAACATTCCATTGGAACTACTGACGGCCTTGGGAGAGCCAGTCCAGACAAAACTCTACCATCTGGTGAGCAAGATGTATGAAACAGGCGAAATACCATCAGACTTCAAGAAGAATATAATAATTCCAATCCCAAAGAAAGCAGGTGTTGACAGATGTGAAAATTACCGAACAATCAGTTTAATAAGCCACAGCTGCAAAATACTAACACGAATTCTTTACAGACGAATGGAAAAACTAGTAGAAGCCGACCTCAGGGAAGATCAGTTTGGATTCCGTAGAAATACTGGAACATGTGAGGCATTACTGACCTTACGACTTATCTTGGAAGAAAGATTAAGGAAAGGCAAACCTACGTTTCTAGCATTTGTAGACTTAGGGAAATCTTTTAACAATGTTGACTGGAATACTCTCTTTCAAATTCTAAGGGTGGCAGGGGTAAAATACAGGGAGCGAAAGGCTATTTACAATTTGTACAGAAACCAGATGGCAGTTATAAGAGTCGAGGGACATGAAAGGGAAGCAGTGGTTGGGAAGGGAGTAAGACAGGGTTATAGCCTCTCCCCGATGATATTCAATCTGTATATTGAGCAAGCAGTAAAAGAAATAAAAGAAAAATTCGGAGTAGGTATTAAAATCCATGGAGAAGAAATAAAAACGTTGAGGTTCGCCGATGACATTGTAATTCTGTCAGAGACAGCAAAGGACTTGGAAGAGCAGATGAACGGAATGGATGGTGTCTTGAAGGGAGGATATAAGATGAACATCAACAAAAGCAAAACGAGTGTAATGGAATGTAGTCGAATGAAGTAAGGTGATGCTGAGGGAATTAGGTTAGGAAATGAGACACTTAAAGTAGTAAAGGAGTTTTGCTATTTGGGGAGCAAAATAACTGATGTTGGTCGAAGTAGAGAGGATATAAAATGTAGACTGGCAATGGCAAGGAAAGCGTTTCTGAAGAAGAGAAATTTGTTAACATCGAGCATAGATGTAAGTGTCAGGAAGTCATTTCTGAAAGTATTTGTATGGAGTGTAGCCATGTATGGAAGTGAAACATGGATGGTAAATAGTTTGGACAAGAAGAGAATAGAAGCTTTCGAAATGTGGTGCTACAGAAGAATGCTAAAGATTAGATGGGTAGATCACATAACTAATGAGGAAGTATTGAATAGGATTGGGGGGAAAAGAAGTTTGTGGCACAACTTGACCAGAAGAAGGGATCGGTTGGTAGGACATGTTCTGAGGCATCAAGGGATCACCAATTTAGTATTGGAGGGCAGCGTGGAGGGTAAAAATAGCAGGGGGAGACCAAGAGATGAATACACTAAGCAGATTCAGAAGGATGTAGGTTGCAGTAGGTACTGGGAGATGAAGAAGCTTGCACTGGATAGAGTAGCATGGAGAGCTGCATCAAACCAGTCTCAGGACTGAAGACCACAACAACAACATATAGCCACTCATTTGATAAAGATCCATACCTAGAGACTGAAAAGTTGCTCAGGTCACACCAATGCTCAAGAAAGAAAAGAGGAGTAATCTACTAAATAACAGACTCATATCACTAATGTTGATTTGCATTAGGATTTTGGAACATATATTGTGTTTGAATATTATGAATTATCTCAAAGATAATGATTCATTGATAAATAGCCAAGATAGATTCAGAAATATTGACCTTTTAAAACACAGCTAGCTCTTTAGTCACGCAAAGTAATAAGTGCTGCCGACTGGGGCTCTCAAATTGATTCCATATTTGTAGATTTCCAGAAGACTTTTTGAAACAGTTCCTCACAAGTATTTTCTAATCATATTGTGTGCCTATGGTGTATTGTCTCAGTTGTGCAACTGGATGTGTGGTTTCCTGTCAGAAAGGTCACAGTTTATAGTAATTGATGGAAAATCGTCAAGTAAAACAAAAGTGATATCTGACATTCCTCAAGGAAGTGTTATAGACCACCTGCTGTTGCCGATCTACATTAACAATTTAAGAGAGAATCTGAGCAGTCCTCTTAGATGATGCTATCATTTACAGTCTTGCATATCATTTACTGTCTTGTAAAGTGATCAGATGATCAAAACGAACTGCAAAATGATTTAGGCTACCTATCCATATGATGCAAAAAGTGGTAACTGACCTTAAATAATAAAAATTGTTATGTCATCCGCATGAGTAGTAGAAGGCATCTACTAAATTTTGGTTACATGATAATTCACGCAGATCTAAAGGCTGTGAAGTCTATTGAATACTTAGGAATTACATTTACAAATAACTTAAATTGGAATGCTCACATAGATAACGTGGTGGGAAAGCAAACAAAGGACTGTGATTTAATAGTAAAACATTTAGAAGGTTAGGATTACTAAAGAGACTATCTACAACTATACTTGTCTGTCCTCTTTTGGAGTATTCTGCATGGTGTGAGATCCTTACCAGATAGGACTGACAAAGGACATCATTTAAAAGTTCAAAGAAGGGCAGCTCATTTTGTATTATTGGGAAACAGGAAAGTGCATGCCACAGATATCGCATGTGAATTGGGGTGGCAGTCATTAAAGCAAAAGCATTTTGCTGGAGCAGGTTCTTAAAATTTCAATCATCAATTTTCTCCTCCGAATGTGAAAATATTTTGTTAGAGCCCTCTTACATACGGAGAAATGATCATTGTAATAAAATAAGAGAAATCAGAGCTTGTACGGAAATATTGAAGTGTTTGGTTTTCCTCAAATGCTGTAGGGGAGTGGAATGGTAGATAAATAGGTTGAGGGTGGTTCTCTGAACCCTCTGCCAGCAATTAATTGTGAATTACAGACTAGTCATGCAGATATAGATAATGTAGATAGGCTTTCAATATTGTGCACTGATTCTCTAATTTTATACATTGCTCAAATACTTTCGTGGCGCTTTGGAGTGACCCCTTCAAAATAACGCTTTACCAGTCTTCTTAATATGTATTTTGGTAACCAGGTTGATAAGAAGTTACAACAATACTCTCTTATTGCTCCCCAGTTTTGGGTTTTATTAATGAACAAAATCGCCGCAGTGTTCCATAACAATTACGGGCTGAAGTTTCCTGCTGATGGAACCAATATGATTTTCTGTGTTTCTGAGCATACAGGTTGTGTATGCTGTTTGGAGCCTGTTGTATGCTGAATCAAATGTTTTTATTGTTGTGATCTTCCATCTGAAGATTGGTTTCATGGAGTTGCCCATGCTAGCTTATCCTTTGTGACCCTCTTCACCTCTGGGTAACTACTGCAGCGTACACTAACTTGAACTTGCTTACTGCAGTCAGTTTTTGGTCTCCTACAGTTGTTACCCCCATTATATTCACAGATGACCACATATTGTGGAAACTGCATATTGTAATGTAGGATGCAACAATAAGGTACAGAAAGTTTCTGTTGAAAATTACGAATTATTTAGGAATAAAGGAGATGGCTCACCAAAAGGCAGAAGCACTGTCTCATCGATAGGCACACGAACAAAAGGTATGTAGAATGAGATTTTCACCGTGCAGTGGAGTGTGCACTGATATGAAACTTCCTGGCAGATTAAAACTGTGTGCCGGACCAAGAGTCAAACTTGGGACCTTTGCCTTTCGTGGGCAAGTGCTGAGCTATCCTTGCACGACTCACGACCCGTCCTCACAGCTTTACTTCCACCAGTACCTCGTCTTCTACCTTCCAAACTAAAAGGTATGTTACTTGGCGAGCTTCCAGAATGCACTTTCTTTTTCTAGCTGTAGGGAAAACATGTGCGCGCGCCCACACACACACACACACACACACACACACACACACACACTCTCTCTCTCACATGTGCATGCATGTCTCCTTATGCTGTGGTCGCTCAACTGCCAGCTCTTTACTGGCCCATGGTGAGTGTTCTGGAGTGAGGTGGGGCTTTAGAGTGGGGTAGGATGGGGTGGGTTGAGGCAATGTGAGAGATGGAGAGAGATGGGAGGGGTTTGGAGGGAAGCATTTAGTGGCTCGTGGGAGAGTGGGGAGCCATCTGTGGGCTAGCTAGGGGTGCAGGTAGAGGGGTCAGGTGCCAGACAGCTGGGCACTCATAGACTAGGGTGTGACGTGAGATAACAGCACACAACTAGCTGATTTGCGAGGGGGGGAGAGAGGGGTGTGTGTGTGGGGGGAGGGGGGGGGGCTGGGAGTTAACTTGGATTTAGGCCAGGAAGCAAAGGATGTGCTGTAAGTATGGCTACAAAAGTTGACTATTCTTAAATAAGATCAGCTGGTGCCAATGTATTGGAAAGTAACTGGCACACAAAGTGCAATTGTGGCTCCTTTTTCTTCAAAAGTTTTAAATAGTCTGCAGAGCAAATTGAATTAGGAGGATCAGGCATTTGTGTGGGTCTAGGAAAGTAAATTGTAGAGCCAGATAAAAGGTGCACAAGACAGGAGGGGTACTACTACTCATCACTGCTGTATCGTGCTACTAGTACATGTCAGTGTGAGTGCACCGAGAGTGGTGTTGCCGTACATGCGTCTTTAAATTGGTCACGGACTGATCATTGCAGGCTGGCTGCTGGAGGCCGTCTCTGGGAGCCAAGCGTGCCGTGCGGTCCCTGCCGTGCCATCTGCTGGTGACTCGCACATATATTAGTGTGGAACAGTGCTGACTGACTCTCTGTGTGATTCTAGTTTGTAATGTGCACATCAGTGTTCTGTGTCTTGTTGAGTCCTTAGAGGCATATTGTTCGGAGGTTATTATTAAAGCCATATTTGTGCGACTTGGATCACACTTCAGTATTTATTTATTTATTTATTTCTTGTTCCATAGATCCAGTTAGTGAGTCAATCACAAGGATATGGAACGTGTCAAATTGTACAGGTTTCAATTTAAACTATACAAGGGCAATTCAATGGCAAATTGTACATAGTTTAAGTAAGACATACTATAAATACAGTAACAGATACAATATCAGCTAGATAACATAACAACCATTTGACAGAAAAAGGAGTTTCAAATAAAGGTTAAAGGCAAGAGCACAAAGTTAAATCAGATATTAGGCCTACAAGAGTAAATACATGTACAGCCAATCTGTTGTTACAAAAAGTGAGCTAATTCCCAAATGCACAATAAAATCAATTGAACTACTTCTAGACACAATAAGTTTAGTGATGGTATACATTTTCTTTCAGGTATTCATCCACAGTATAATAAGATTTCTCTGTCAGGTAATCTTTGAGAACTCGTTTAAATTTTGGCAGTTCTGTATGAACACATTTGATATGTAGTGGTAGAGCATTGAACAGCTTAATGCTGGAGTAGTAAACTCCTTTTTGTACCAGAGTGAGACGTTTCATTTCTAAATGTAGATTGTTTTTGTTTCTGGTGTTATAACCATGGAATTTACTGTTGTCTTGGTAGATGGAATAATTTTTGCACACAAAGGTCAGCAAGGAAAAAATATACTGTGAGGCAGTTGTTAGGATACCTATCTTCCGAAACAAGTGCCTGCAAGAGTGTCTTTGATTAACCCCACACGTTATTCTGATTGCTTTTTTTTTGGATGGTGAAAACTTGTTTTGCAAGTGGTTGGTTCCCCCAGAATATGATAGCATATGACATCAATGAGTGGAAGTAGCCAAAGTAGGCAACCTTAATAGTGTCAACTTCAGCCACTGAAGAAATTACCCGTAGTGAAAATGTTGCCGAGCTAAGTTTTTTACATAGATGAAGAATGTGAACTGACCAATTACATTTACTGTCTATGTAAGCACCCAGGAATTTTGTTTCTTCAACTTTCTGTATTGGTTGATCTCTACATTTTATGTCAATTTCATTGGGATTACTTTGTGATGTATGGAACCTCATATAATGAGTTTTATCTGCATTGAGTGAGAGACCATTTGAGGAGAAACAATTTAAGATGTCATTAAAAACAGTAGTTGTAGTTTTTTCAAGATCATGATCAGTCAAATCGTCAATTAGAATTGTGGTATCATCGGCAAACAGGGTAAATTTGCTGTTTGTCTCAGAACAAAGAGGAAGATCATTAATAAAGATGAGGAAAATCAGTGGGCCCAAAACGGAGCCTTGAGGCACACCACACGTTATCATGCCCCATTCAGACGAGGCAATTTCTCCAGAAGAGCCATTTAGCATTACAGTCTGCTTCTGATCCTGTAGATATGATTGTAGCCACAAGCCAACAGTACCACCTAAACCATAGTATTCTGCCTTTTTCCAAAGAATTTGGTGGTTTACACAGTCAAAGGCTTTCGTAAGATCGCAAAAAATACCCACTGGAGACATTTTTTTGTTAATGGCTTCCAAAACTTGGTTGCTGAAAGAGAATATTGCCTGTTCAGTACAAAGACCGGCACGAAAACCAAACTGATTTTTGCTTAAGATACTATGGAATTTGATATGGTCTACAATCCTCCTGTGCATGAGTTTTTCTAGAATTTTCGAGAATGTAGTTAATAGGGATATTGGGCGATAGTTTGTAACAATGCTTTTATCCCCTTTTTTAAAGAGAGGAATCACTACAGCCAACTTAAGTCTGTCAGGGACAATCCCATCTTGTAGGGATGCATTGTATATGTTGCATAAGGCGGGACTAACAAATTTATAACAGTGTTTCAGTATTTTACTAGAAATATTGTCCACACCAGCAGAATTTTTGTTTTTTAATGATCTAATTACTCTTATGACTTCGCTTACAGTAAATGGAGATAAGGATAACTGTGGGATTCTGTTGCTAATAGCTTTCTGTAGGAGGGACAATGATTCTTCCATAGAACCATTACAGCTTGTCTTCTCTGCTGCTCTCAAAAAGTGGTTATTAAATATTTCTGCAACCAACTCAGGTTTCTTTATGATACTGTCCCCTGTTTTAATCTCTACCTGAGACATGTTCCCTGTTGTCCTGCCAGTTTCCCTCTTTATTACATTCCTTATAGTTTTAATTTTATTTTCTGAGCTTTCAATTTCTGATTTTATGCACATACTTTTAGATTTATTTATAACCTTCTTGAGAATGCTACAGTAAAGTTTGTAGTGTTGTCATTTCTTTGGATCATTACAAGTCCTGAGAGAACTGTATAACATCCTTTTTGTTCTACAAGATGTTGTTATCCCTGTAGTGATCCAAGACTTCTTGGCATTGCCTATATGACTATTTCTAACTACTTTTTTTGGGAAAGATGGACTCAAATACAGACATGAATTCATTTAAAAATGAATTGTACTTTTTGTTTACATCTGTTTCCCTATCAACTCGGCTCCAGTCTATCTCTTTTAGGCTATCACTGAATTTTTTAAGGCCCTGTTCATTTATTATCCTAAAAGATTTCCAAGAATGCTCGGAACTGTTGCACACACTGATGTAATTGAGCCTAAGCAAGTGACCACCATGATCAGAAAGGCCAAGGATTGGATGTACAGTGATCTCATTCCATGTAGACTTATCTATAAATATATTATCTATCAGACTTTTACTGTTAACAGCAACCCTAGTTGGGAAATCTACTATTGTCATCAGATTATAAGACTCCATTAAATGTACTAAATCAGCTTTACTATTGCTCTCATTTAGGAAATCAACATTAAAGTCACCAGTAATTATCAAGTTCTTGGACTTTGAGTACAGTATGGATAATAAAGAATCTAAGTGCTTAAGAAATACATTCAAATTCCCTGAGGGAGATCTATACAGTGCTAACACTACAGCCGTGAAGTCATTTACAGTAATCTCAACACCACATACTTCAATTTGTTGCTCTATACAATGGCTCTTTAAATCTAATGCATTGTAAAATATGTTGTTTTTTACATAAATTACCACTCCACCTTTTTCCATGATGGTTCTTGAGTAATGCGCTGCCTGACACACAGTATTACTTGGTTAGTACATCACCACAAACATATGGACTGGGACTGTACATGCTTTGACAGTTTGCTACGTCTCTCTCTTCTAGGACTGACATGGTAGCTGCCTTGCATTTCTTAATGACTCTGACCTTGTCAACCACAAACCGAATCTTAGTACAGTCATGATTTCCCTGAAGAGATTACATGACAGCAGAGACTTGTAAAATTGTGTTACCCATTTCTCTAGCCAGTGAAGATTCATTCTATACCTTCAGATACAGTGTCATTTAGGAGTAGAACAGCAAGAAATACGTAGCTCCTCTAACAGTAATGACAGTTTATCACCTCCCAACACTACATGTGCCAATGTTTCAGTGCATTTTTGAATATGTTTGTTAACAGATTCATCAACACAACAAAAATTTACGATCTCAGTAGCATCTTATTTTTTAACTCATACTTTACTATTCATCAGAATCTTCATCGCTGCTCTTTGATTCGTCAGAGCTCCCTGCTGTACTTTGTTTTATTTCATAGTCAGAATTAGTTGAAATACCACCTACCGTATTTACCCAAATCTAAGCCGCACTCAAACCTGAAAAATGAGACTCGAAATAAAGGAAAGAAAAAAAAAAAATTCCCGAATCTAAGCCACACCTGAAATTTGAGACTCGAAGTTCAAGGGGAGAGAAAAGTTTTAGGCCGCACCTCCAAATCAAAACAAAGTCGGTCCATTGTAATATGAGACACAATTTAGGTCGAATGAATGACGATACAGCTACAGTAGTTTGGTTCGAGTCGTAAGCTTAGCAGTTAAGCTTTACCAGGTAGCCTTTGCTATGCGTCAGGCGCTCCATCCGTATTTATACTGGTACCCTTCCTTCTTCATGTGCTTCATCTGGTTTGAATCAATTGCTTATTTTGCTTTGATCTGATAAGTGCCGTTTTCCTTGTTATAGGCGTTTATGTCACTCTAAGCTGAAAATGCATTACTGTACTGTGTCATGCATTGTTTGTCGCATTCTGATAGTGCGTGTTTGCGGCCTGTCGTCACTCGTGGCATGGCTTGCTTTTGTGCACGCTACCGCTGCCTACAATTAAAAAAAAAAAAAAAAAAAAAAAAAGAAGAGAGAGAAATCATCTCATTAGCGAAACAATGGCAAGAGACTACTATTTGTTGTTCCTTACACTGCTGCTTTCTTTGATAATGATCAACAAGAACCAAATAATAGACTGCGTATGATAGAACATGTTCTGAACGAGAGTTAGGTGAAAATTTTTCTCCATTTGAAAATCTTTGCGGCCGCTTCTTTAGTACATCAAATTCTGCACAGAAATTAGAGTCATCTTGGATATAAAAATCTAGTCAGTTGCCGTGCTTCATTTCTGACTGTATCACTATTAGGCATAAGAATAATATGAATATAAACATGACAAGATACGTATATTCTTCCGCGTTTGCTGTTGTCTCACTCTAGTTTCGTAGTTTATTAGGCAGACAGGATTTAAATAAGATAGCAGCAAACACGAAAGAATACGTGGCAAAATGTTTATATTCGTATTACTCTTATGATGAAGAGAATACTGCATGTGATTCACATTTCATCAGGTTCCTATTAGCAACCGTCTCTTCTCACAGGTAGGAAAAAATTCAGAACATTGAGTTGGCCATATTGACAAACATCCCAAACAGTCTTGCCGGTCGGATTTTCGTAATACATTGAAGTTCTGCTACATTCGAAGATGAACAATACGGAATTTGTATTTACTTCGTTGGATAATGTATGAAAATTGTCTTCCACCTTTTTTTTTTAATTTATTTACTGACGCAGAGGTTTTGGCGCCAGTATTTATCTTTGTGCCTACGAAGCATGCCTGTGTAGCGCTACATATATTCGACGGCAGAAATTAGTTGTTTCAGCACCTACTGACATTTTTCAGAACTTCCACTTGCTTTGCACTCGATTCCAAGCCGCATGCGGTTTTTTGGATTACAAAAACCAGAAAAAAAGTGCGGCTTAGATTTGAGTAAATATGGTACATCCTCTCCTTTGGATTCAACTTCTTAAGTATTATATTTCAAGTCAACACCTGCTAATCTGTGAGACCGAAATGATGAGCCATACTACTCTATTTCACTGTACCTGTATGTTTCATTTGTATAACATTTTATTCCATCATAGATGCTGCACTTATAGTTTCATATATGCATTGCAGCAGCAGACACAATAAAAGTAGCAATCAGCAGTGCTTAGTTTGTTGAATGGGTAAAAAATATGCCATTGTCCCAGTTCCACATATCCCCAAAATTTGATTCTGCCAAATTCTGTACTCTCTGAAATCGAATGTTTAATCCAAAGATGAAAGTGAACAAGTTTGATGCAGTATTGCTAATATTGTTTATTACTCATCTTGCTGAATGAAGTGCATACCGTATCCTTTCTGAAAGGTTTGCAGAAGTAATGCACATACCAGTTTTCTAAAAACTTACATTGAGATTGTGCTCTCCTTCCTCTTGTACAAATTAGTAGAGCCCTTTCTGATTACTCCACAATATGCCTCTTGGCAAGGTGGTAACGACAGTATTATGAAAAGGGTAGATTGGCACTCACTGTATAGTGTAGATGTGTTGCTGGCAGGGGGGGGGGGGGGGGGAAAGGAACACCACCTATTAAACACGTAAGCTTTTGGTGCAAACCCCCCCCCCCCCTTTCCCTCACACACACACACACACACACACACACACACACACACACACGCACACGCACACACATGCGCGCAAATGCAGATCACACATACATGACCACTGTCTCCGGCTGCTAGGGCCAGACTGGGAGCAACTGTGCGTCATGGGAGAAACAACGGTCGGGTGTGTGTGTGTGTGTGTGTGTGTGTGTGTGTTTTTTGTCCACTTTGGAAGAAGACTTTCTGATGGAAAGCTTACGTGTTTAGTAGTCTTTTTGTTGTGCTTGTCTGTGACCTAACATCTCCTGTATACAGTGAATAGCAATGTATCTTTTTTATAATATGGTCATTACTCCAGCCTAGATTTCTATTGTTTGTTTCCTTTTAAGACCTTATAAAGACAGTTACTGACAATTTCTTTTTTCTTATTGGAGAAAAGTGAAACCATATGGGGGCCAGACGTAGATTGTAAATGAATATGGAATAGAGTATTTTTATTCTCCCTGTATGCAGTGTCAATAACGTCACCTCACACACTTCATTTCTGGCAGCACCTCCTTCTCAACACATGACTGTCCCCCACCACCTCACCATAGTCTTCAAGTTATATCCTATAGCACTTCTGGGTGAACAAATAGATGAAGAATGTAGTTTAAAACAGTATAACTAAACTTAAAAGTCAAACTGCCCTTTTATAGAGACTGCCATCATTATTTAAACATACTAAACAACATCAAAACAGTCAAAAGAAATTTTTTTTCAAAAGAGCGGAAAATTGTAGTGAAATTCATGAGAGGATTGTTTTAAATTGTTATATCTTAAATCAATAAGTATGTCAGCATTTCCCAGGATTTTCTGGCTTAATTAAGACTAGGTCATGCCACCACAGTGGTCAGACAGTGGACTTGACTTCCAGAGGGCAACGGACCCGAATCCCATCGGGCCATCAAAATTTGGGTTTTCCTTGATTTCCCTAAATGATTTAAGACAAATGCTGGGATGGTTCCTTTGAAAAAGATGACATTCGGCTGAGGAAGCTAATTTCTGTGGCATGTCTGATGACACAGTGCTGGTGGAAGCACGAGTATTTCAGAGCACACCATTCATTGCACATTGTTAAACATAGGGCTCTGCTGCAGACAACCCCTGTATGTTCCCATGTTGACAACACAGTTGAATTACAATTTCTGTGGCTCAGGAGCATTGAGATTGGGCAGTGAATCAATAGAAATGTGTCATCTGGTTGAATCATTCGAGTTTCGCATTACACCTACTTGACGGTTTTGTGCACATACACTGTCAACAGAGTGAATTGGTGCTTGCAAGGTGCACTTTGCTACAGACTTAGGCCAGTGGGAGCAATATTATGCTATGGAGGACATTCACCTGGTCTTCTATGGGTCCTGTGGTAGTAACTGAAGGCTCCATAACAGCTTTGTTCTGTGTGAACGTTATTGTGCACTGTCCGCACCCTGTCCCTAATGAAGGTGACATGTTTCAACAATATGACTTTCAGTGTCACGAGGCCAGAATCAAATTCACCCCTTCTGAATCTGATGGAATACATCTGTGATGCTATCAGATACCAGTTCTGCACCCAGAAACCACTGATCTCCAATTTATGGGAATTACATGACCTGTGCTTAGACATGCGGTGCTGCATAATGCTGGGAACATACCTCACATAATGCTGGAAACATACCTGAAATTTGTTGAACTTGTCCCACACAAAATCACTGCTGTATTGTGTTCCAACACTGGACAAACACATTATCAAACAGGAGGTCATAGTGTTTTGTCTCATCAGTTTATATATTCAATGCTTGAATGAAAGGTGTGCTCTTTTCCTTTTTTCTGCCATTGCGTGTATGTGTAAAGCAGGATGTTCTTCCATTTGGGCTTGTTTATATGATGGCTGTCAGTATTACCACCTGCACAGATACTAAATGCTCCTTTTCTGAAGACCTTTTATCTTGAGAACACTTTCAACTTTGTTTCACAAATGGCAGCACAGTTTCATGTAATTGTTAAAATAATACTTTCAGCAAAAGATGTGTGCGTTGGAGTGGGGAAAAAGATTGGAGATGTATGTAGTTTAATTTTCATAAATTGTTAAGAAGGTTAACAGCTTGGCATGCTAAGATAAATTCAGACATTCTCTAAAAAGAGAGAAAAAGATTAATTTAACAGAATCAGTGAGGTATACAAATATAACAACAGACTTGTAGAACCATTATTTTGTAGGTTAGATTAGATTAGATTCAGCTTTTGTTCCAAGACCCAAAACATGAGACGATTCTCATGGGTGAGTAACATGCCAGAAAGTATAACATAAAAAATATAAAACATTTGAATACCCTGATCATTTGTCAGGAGATTGTCAAACTAGGTGAATACAATACAAACTGGAACAGCTAATATTTTCAGAATTGATACGCTGTCAGACTGAAACATTGTTATGCACTATTAATAAATTTATCAAACAAAAAGTACATAATCTTGACTGTTATGACAAAGTGCTCTCAGAACTGAAATCTAACAGACATTCTTATTTAAGCTGGCCTAACAGCCACTGTTAAGATATTCATCTATTGAGTAGGATGAGTTACCTATCAAAAAGTCTTTCAAACTCTGTTTAAACCATGCTTTATCTGATACCAAGTTTTTAATGGTGTCTTTCTTCCACAGATAAATTGTGTTGTAATGCGAGGTTTTAATGAAGATGAAGTGTGCAGTTTTGTGGAGTTAACAAAAGAGAAAAATGTTGATGTAAGATTTATCGAGTACATGCCTTTCAGCGGCAACAAATGGAATGATGGGAAGATGGTCTCATTTAGTGAAATGGTCCAAATAATTAGAAAGCAGTGGCCTAATTTTGATCCTCTGCCCAATGGGCCCAATGATACCTCAAAGGTACGTGCAGTATTACATATGAACATACATTGAAAATAATTTAATGTTTATGACTTACTACCAATCGCAATAATACTTCACATCTGCTGGTGGTATGAGAGATGGACTGGTTTAGTTACATATTTCTCATCCCATTCAGTAAGTCTGTCCTGGTCTGGGTTTCTCTGCAGCTTTTCTACAACTCTCCCCATTTCCTAAACCTTGACAATCCTTTTCTTTCTTCCCTTTTCCGTCCCCTTATTGTTTCTGCCAGAAGAAGAAGCCACTGGCTCCGAAAGCTTGCACATTTCCATAACTTTAAAGGGAGTTAGAAGCGGAAAACATTCTTTTTCACTTTTTCGGGTTTTTACCTGATTATAAAATTTGCAATTTTCCAAATAAAATGATATGTATATTACTTATAAACTTGCGTGGGAAGTATTTTATTTTATTTTCTAAAATATAATCTACACTAGTTGAAAATGTTAAAATTTTTACACGCATTACTTCAAGACCTAATAAAATCGGTAATTTTTTATATACAGGGTAGTCCATTGATCGTGACCGGGCCATATATCTCACGAAATAAGTGTCAAACGAAAAAACTACAAAGAACGAAATTTGTCTAGCTCGAAGGGGGAAACCAGCTGGCGCAATGGTTGGCCTGCTATAAGGCGCTGCCATAGCTCAAACTGATATCAACTGTGTTTTTTTAAATAGGAACCCCATTTTTTATTGCATATTCATGTAATACGTAAAGAAATGTGAATGTTTTAGTTGGACCACTTTTTTCACTTTGTGATAGATGGCGCTGTAATAGTCACAAACATATGTCTCATAATTTTAGACGAACAGTTGGTAACAGGAAGGTTTTTTAAATTAAAATACAGAACGTAGGTACATTTGAACATTTTATTTTGGTTGTTCCATATGTGATACATGTACCTTTGTGAACTTATCATTTCTGAGAACGCATGCTGTTACGGCGTGATTACCTGTGAATACCACATTAATGCAATAAATGCTCAAAATGATGTCTGTCAACCTCAATGCCTTTGGCAATACGTGTAACGACATTCCTCTCAACAGTGAGTAGTTCGCCTTCCGTAATGTTCGCACATGCATTGACAATGCACTGACGCATGTTGTCAGGCATTGTCGGTGGATCACGATAGCAAATATCCTTCAACTTTCCCCACAGAAAGAAATCCGGGGACGTCGGATCCGGTGAACGTGCGGGCCATGGTATGGTGCTTTGACAACCAATCCACCTGTCATGAAATATGCTATTCAATACTGCTTCAACCGCACGCAAACTATTTGCCGGACATCCATCATGTTGGAAGTACATCGCCATTCTGTCATGCAGTGAAACATCTAGTAGTAACATTGGTAGAACATTATGCAGGAAATCAGCATACATTGCACCATTTAGATTGCCATCGATAAAATGGGGGCCAATTATCCTTCCTCCCTTAATGCCACACCATACATTAACCTGCCTATGTCGCTGCTGTTCCACTTGTTGCTGCCATCATAGATTTTCCGTTGCCCAATAGTGCATATTATGGCGGTTTAGGTTACCGCTGTTGGTGAATGATGCCTCATCGCTAAATAGAATGCATGCAAAAAATCTTTCATCGTCCTGTAATTTCTCTTGTGCCCAGTGGCAGAACTGTACATGACGTTTAAATTCATCGCCATGCAATTCCTGGTGCATAGAAATATGGTACGGGTGCAATCGATGTTGATGTAGCATTCTAAACACCGACGTTTTTGAGATTCCCAATTCTCACGCTTTTTGTCTGCTACTGATGTGTGGATTAGCTGCCCCAGCAGCTAAAACAACTACTAGGGCATCATCATTTGTTGCAGGTCGTGGTTGATGTTTCACATGTGGCTGGACACTTCCTGTTTCCTTAAATAATGTAACTATCCGGCGAATGGTCTGGACACTTCAATGATATCGTCCAGGATACCAAGCAGCATACATAGCACATGCCCCTTGGGCATTTTGATCACAATAGCCATACATCAACACGATATCGACCTTTTCCGCAATTGGTAAACGGTCCATTTTAACACAGGTAATGTATCACGAAGCAAATACCGTCCACACTGGCGGAATGTTATGTGATACCACATAATTATATGTTTGTGACTATTACAGCAGGTGGCTGGAGTGGCCGAGCAGTGCTAGGCGCTACAGTCTGGAAACGCGCGACCGCTACGGTCGCAGGTTCGATCCTGCCTCGGGAATGGATGTGTGTGATGTCCTTAGGTTAGTTAGATTTAAGTAGTTCTAAGTTCTAGGGGACTGATGACCTCAGAAGTTAAGTCCCATAGTGCTCAGAGCCATTTGAACCATTTTTGACTATTACAGCCCCATCTATCACAAAGCGAAAAAATTGGTCCAGCTAAAACATTCATATTTCTTTATGTACTACATGAATATGTAATAAAAAATGGGGGTTCCTATTTTAAAAAAATGCAGTTGATATGAGTTTGACCCATGGCAGTGCCATCTACCAGGCCAACCATAGCGCCATCTGGTTTCTCCCTTCAAGCTAGACGAATTTCGTTCTTTGTAGTTTTTTCATTTGATGCTTATTATGTGAGATATTTGGCCCGGTCACTATCAATGGACCACCCTGTAGAAAGCTGTGGATTGCTGTGTTATAAAGGTTAAATTATGTGTTTGTATTGGTAGCACTGTCAAAAATAGTATCGTATCTTTTCATAGTATAAACATGCTTTGCATATCGAAGTGCTAACATTTTTCTGAGGAATAGTGACGAATAGACTGGTAAATCTCTCAAAAAGTATGACTCCAAAATGAAGTGTTTTTAAGAAATGTGGGTTTCATGGTAATAAATTTTTGAATAAAGAGAAACATTGTGTTCAGCATGTGGTGTGTGAAGTTACAGACAATGAAATACTCGCAAACTCATGAGTATCTAGAGAAACACCCATTAGTGCTTCGAAGATTAAAATAAAACATAGTGATAACACAGTTATCTCAAAACAAAACTCATGTAAATGGTAGGTTAGGTTATATTCTGATACATCTACACATCGTAACAGGGGTGTTATGTGAATGTGTGTGCTGTATGTATGTGGAGGGCCAGTTAGTTTACATGAAGACATTGAGGTATCAAATGGACTAGCCAGGAAACTTATCATTAATTCTGCCAGTTGTAAATATACTCATTCATTTTGGAGTTCTGATAAGTGTAAAGATAATTATTTTGAAATAAATGTTAGGTGGTTTTATGGATTGAGAGCTATTGGCAAAGGACACACTGCAGCAGAAACAATGTGTGTCGTCATGTATATGCCACGCCCACTTTGTAAAATGGACAAGTATGCAGGATTTATTGGAGCTGCTGTGAAATCCACTGCATGTGAGTCAATTAAGGGTGCTGCAAATGAAGCTGCTGAAATAAACGATGGTATGATTGACATATCAGTAGCTTTTGGGGCACTTGGTAGAAGCGCAGCTGAAGTTCTAAGAATTCTGTTGCTACAGTGACCAGTGGTGGATACTGGAAAGCTAATAGATTTCCAGATTTTAACCAAACATTCTTATAAGTATAAATCAGGGAATGAAGAAGGGCATATCTGTGACAGAAATTATGTAGGACAACTAGTCGTACGGAGGCCTGTGCAGCTGTTGAAATTTATAATCGATCTGTAAACTAAAGGGGAGTGTGTTACACTAAGTTCTTAGGTTGTGCAGACTCAAATGCATATAACAGTGTAGTAGCCACTCAGCCTTATGGTGAGAAGCTTATCACAGAACTGGAATGTGTTGGTCATGCCCTCCTGGATCTGGTTCATGGTGCAATTACCGCAATGCCCAGTACTCAAACAGGTCATACAGCCATAAACATTATATCCCAGCAGCAGTTGTGGATATCATAAAACCTGTTTACAGAGACCAGGCAATCCTGAATTATTGAAGAAGTGTCTGCATTGTCAGACTCAAAATCCCAATGAGTCGTTCAATAATCTTATAGCGTCAGTGTCGTCGTAACTGCCGTCTGCGTCACGTCTGCTGTGCAGCGAGCTATGCTGATTTAAGTATTAACTCTATTTTTCTTACTTGTAACTTCTTCTTCTGTGTGTTTTTGCTTTTAGGAAGCTTTAATTGTTGAGTGCTAGTAATAGTGTTCCATAGATTTTGTGTTTGTTTTGAATACAGTCAGAGAAAGTCCGTTTAGTCAGCCATAGTGCCAGTAGTGCTAGTGTTTGTTTTCAATACAGTCCAGAGACAGGTAGTGCTATTTTCATTGTTTTCTACAGGAAGTGTCTAGTAACCACAGTTTAGTCAACTATCAGCTGCCTTTAGTGAATTAGCAGTCTAGTTATAAGTTGATTAACTCTCTACAGTAAATTGATTTCTTAAGATGGATAGGATGTGAGACTGCTGTGTACGGACACAGGAGGAGCTGGCCACTGTTCGCAAACAGCTGAACGTGTTGATGGCCGCGGTTAGCCGTCTTCAGGCAGTGGTGAGTCTGGTGCGTTGCATGGTACACCCCAGGTGTTACATGCTTCACCCACTGACCCTGCTGTCGACACATCTTTGCGGATACCGGGCGCGGTTGTGCCACCCTCTTCCCAAGGGGAGTGGCGGGTTCAGCGGCATTCGCGGCGCACAAGGTGGAGGGTCAGTGTGGAGGCTGGCCGTGTGGCATCGCCCGTTCTGCCTGTGAGTGGACATGTGGCCACTCCTTCAGCAAGGTCCGAGCAGGCACATGGGGGGAGGGGTTTATTAGTTATTGGGAGCTCCAACGTTAGGCGGGTGATGGAGCCGCTTAGGGAAATAGCGGAAAGGTCGGGGAAGAAGGTCAGTGTTCACTCTGTCTGCTTGCCGGGGGTCTCATCCGAGATGTGGAGGAGACCGCGCCGGCAGTGATAGAGAGCACTGGGTGCACCCGACTGCAAATTGTTGCTCATGTCGGCACCAATGACTCCTGCCGTCTGGGTTCAGAGGTCATCCTCAGTTCGTTCAGGCGGTTAGCGGAGTTGGTGAAGGCGGAAAGCCTCGCGGGGTGGAATCTGAGCTAGCTATTTGTAGTATCGTTCCCAGAACCGATAGTGATCCTCTGGTTTGGAGCCGAGTGGAAGGCTTAAACCAGGGACTCAGACGATTCTACGGAGATCTGGGGTGCAAATTTCTCGACCTCCGCTATCGGGTGGAGAAATGTAGGGTCCCCCTGAATAGGTCACGCATGCACTACATGCAGGAAGTGGCTACAAGGGTAGCGGAGTATATGTGGAGTGCACATGTGGGTTTTTTAGGTTAGAGAATTCCCTCCCTAGGCCCGACAAGACACCTCCTGAGATGCGGCAAGGTAGGAGTAGATAAAATGCAACAGGGAATAACAATATTAATGTGCTAATAGTAAACTGCAGGAGCGTCTATAGAAAGGTCCCAGAACTGCTCTCATTAATAAGCGGTCACAATGCCCACATAGTACTAGGGACAGAAAGTTGGCTGAAACCAGATGTAAACAGTAATGAAATTCTAAACTCAGATTGGAGTGTATACCGCAGAGACAGGCTGGACAGTGAAGGGGGAGGCATGTTTAAAGCAATAAGAAGTGCAATAGTATCGAAGGAAATTGACGGAGATCCGAAATGTGAAATAATTTGGGTGAAGGTCACGGTTAAAGCAGGCTCAGACATGGTAATGGGATGTCTTTATAGGCCCCCTGGCTCAGCAGCTGTTGTGGCTGAGCACCTGAAGGATAATTTGGAAAATATTTCGAGTAGATTTGCCCAACATGTTATAGTTCTGGGTGGAGATTTTAATTTGCCGGATATAGACTGGGAGACTCAAACTTTCATAACGGGTGGCAGGGACAAAGAATCCAGTGAAATTTTTTAAGAGCTTTATCTGAAAACTACCTTGAGCAGTTAAACAGAGAACCGACTCATGGCGATAACATATTAGACCTTCTAGTGACAAACAGACCTGAACTATTTGAAACAGTTAACGCAGAACAGGGAATCAGTGATCATAAAGCGGTTACTGCCTCGATGATTTCAGCCGTAAATAGAAATATTAAAAAGGGTACGAAGATTTTTCTGGTTAGCAAAAGTGACAAAAATCAGATTTCAGAGTACCTGACGGCTCAACACAAAAGTTTTGTTTTAAGTACAGATAGTGTTGAGGATCAGTGGACAAAGTTCAAAACCATCGTACAATATGCGTCAGATGAGTATGCATCAAGCAAGATCGTAAGAGATGGAAAAGAGCCAGCGTGGTACAACAACCGAGTTAGAAAACTGCTGCGGAAGCAAAGGGAACTTCACAGCAAACATAAACATAGCCAACACCTTTCAGACAAACAAAAATTACGCAAAGCGAAATGTAATGTGAGGAGGGCCATGCGAGAGGCGTTAAAAGAATTCGAAAGTAAAGTTCTATGTACTGACTTGGCAGAAAATCCTAAGAAATTTTGCTCCTATGTCAAAGCGGTAGGTGAATCAGAACAAAATGTCCAGACACTCTGTGACCAAAAAGGTACTGAAACAGAGGATGATGGACTAAAGGCCGAAATACTAAATGTCTTTTTCCAAAGCTGTTTCACAGAGGAAGACTGCACTGTAGTTCCTTCTCTAGATTGTCGCACAGATGACAAAATGGTAGATATTGAAATAGATGACAGAGGGATAGAGAAACAATTAAAATCACTCAAAAGAGGAAAGGCCGCTGGACCTGATGGGATACCAGTTCAATATTACACAGAGTATGCGAAGGAACTTGCCCCCATTATTGCAGCAGTGTACCGTAGGTCTCTACAAGATCGTAGCGTTCCAAAGAATTGGAAAAGGGCACAGGTCATCCCCGTTTTCAAGAAGGGACGTCGAACATATGTGCAGAACTATAGACCTATATCTCTAACGTCGATCAGTTGTAGAATTTTAGAACATGTATTATGTTCGAGTATTATGACTTTTCTGTAAACTAGAAATCTACTCTGTAGGAATCAGCATGGGTTTCGAAAAAGACGATCGTGTGAAACCCAGCTCGCGCTATTCGTCCACGAGACTCAGAGGGCCTTAGACACGGGTTCCCAGGTAGATGCTGTGTTTCTTGACTTCCACAAGGCGTTCGATACAGTTCCCCACAATCGTTTAATGAACAATTTAAGAGCATATGGACTGTCAGACCAATTATGTGATTGGATTGAAGAGTTGCTAGATAACAGAATGCAGCATGTCACTCTCAATGGAGAGAAGTCTTCCGAAGTAAGAGTAATTTCAGGTGTACTGCAGGGGAGTGTCGTAGGACTGTTGCTATTCACAATATACATAAATGACATTGTGAATGAAATTGGAAGTTCACTGAGGCTTTTTGCGGATGATGCTGTGGTATATCAAGAGGTTGCAACAATGGTAAATTGTACTGAAATGCAGGATGATCTGCAGCGTATTGATGCATGGTGCAGGGAATGGCAATTGAATCTCAATGTAGACAAGTGTAATGTGCTGCGAATACATAGAAAGAAAGATCCCATATCATTTAGCTACAATATAACAGGTCAGCAATTGGAAGCAGTTAATTCCATAAATTATCTGGGAGTATGCATTAGGAGTGATTTAAAATGGAATGATCATATAAAGTTGATCGTCGGTAAATCAGATGCCAGACTGAGGTTCATTGGAAGAATCCCAAGGAAATGCAATCCGAAAACAAAGGAATTAGGTTACAGTACACTTGTTCGCCCACTGTTTGAATACTGCTCAGCAGTGTGGGATCCGTACCAGATAGGGTTGATAGAAGAGATAGAGAAGATCCAACAGAGAGCAGCATGCTTCGTTATAGGATCATTTAGTAATCATGAAAGCATTACGGAGATGTTAGATAAACTCCAGTGGAAGACTCTGCGGGAGAGATGCTCAGTAGCTCTGTACGGGCTTTTGTTGAAGTTTTGAGAACATACCTTCACCGAGGAGTCAAGCAGTATTATGCTCCCTCCTACGTATATCTCGCGAAGAGACGATGAGAATAAAATGAGAGAGATTAGAGCCCGCACATAGGCATACCAACAAGCCTTCTTTCCACGAACAATACGAGACTGGAATAGAAGGGAGAACTAATAGAGGTACTCAAGGTAGCCTACACCGTCAGGTGGCTTGAGGAGTATGGATGTAGATGTAGATGTAGACCAAAAAATGTTTTTCTTGTAATGAAGACACTAAAGTGGGGGTCAGTCATGCTGTTATTGCTTTTAATGATGGCAACATTGGTAGCGTAAAAGTGCTACAACATATGAGAATTAATTCTGGAGCAAACTGCATCAGAGAATTTGAATGGATGGACAAGGTTTGCAATGGTAAAGCACTGTATGCAGCACAGTTGGCCACTACGGAGTCCAGATAGAAGAAAACAAGAAAAAACTTAAAAATGGTCAAGAGGATGATATACAGTATGGTGCAGGGTGCTTCTGAGTGACTAAAAATAAAATGTTAAGCATATATTGAGTTACAGTCTATTAAAACTTTAAAAACTCTTCTTGAAAATTTAGATTTTCTCTTGCATTTTTCCCTAAATCTCAGAAACTACTTCGAGTAGCGAATTAAAATTTTCAGGGAGTAATAACATACGTATTCTGAGTCTTCTGAACTAAAAGAAGAACATAATATTATGCATAAATAAAATTATTTAGAATAACATACAAAAAAGTACACAAAATTTTAACTGTGTAATTAAAAAATTGCATTTCCAAAAGCAGTGGCTGAAATGCAATTATTGTAAGACTCAGAACATATAGTTTAATGTCCTGTAAAAGTTTCTTGTCAATGGCTACAGTTGTTCCTGAAATACGGGGAAGTTAAGTCACCAAATTTAACATTGTCAGGATAGGGCGTTCAAACTCCCCTTAATGCACATTTTCTCCTTCCTCCACTTGGTGAGCAACACATTTATAGTATTTACACAACAGCAGTAGCTATTTTCTTACAATTTCTTTTTGCAGGCATACCATGTCCCGGGCTTCAAGGGACGTGTGGGATTTATTACCTCAATGAGTGAACACTTCTGTGGCACGTGCAACCGTTTACAGATAACAGCTGATGGCAATTTGGAGGTGTGTCTCTTTGGGTATTCAGAGATATCTCTCAGGTGAGTGATGAAACATAGAATAATCATGTCCAAGTGAAAATTCATGCGAGGAAACCATAAAATTACTAGAAGACTGACAGAGTGATCAGTATTTTACCTTCAGGAGGTGAAATTCCAAAACTTCTTATAGACACATTCGTTCCTCTTGTCCTCACATTAGTCATGGACTCCGAGTGACCTTTGAGACCTTCAGAAACTTATCCCTCTTTCCTCTCTCATGAAGGAACTGATAGTTCCAAATGCTGAGTATAGAATAATACTTTCAAACTGTTTGCCATGCACATTAGGTATGTGGTTGGTATATGGAAGAGATAAACTGCAGTTAAATCCAGCAGGTATGAAATGAGTAATCTTTTCTTGAAGTTTTCAGCTTGCACCCTCCTCCCTCCCAGACATACAAACCAGATACCTCTAGCTAAATAATTTGTGAGTATATATAATTTGCCTCTGTCAACATCATGTTACACTAACCTATTAGTGAGATTAAATTAAAGGAAAGTAATCAGAACTGGAAATTATGTAAAGACATTTTTGGCTATGTCCCTGTGTTGTATTAAAGTTAACACAGTATTTCTGTCCATGTGATGGTAACTATGATTCGCCAGCCACCGTTGCCGAGCGGTTCTAGGTCCTTCAGTCCAGAACTGCGCGACTGCTACGGTCGCGGGTTTGAATCCTGCCTTGGCTCAGATGTTAAGTCCCATAGTGCCCAGAGCCATTTCAACTGTGATTCATGATTATCAGAGTCTATATGTTCCAAATAAAAATTGGAACTTCATGTGTATAAATGTACAAATTATTAGACAATGGGACCAACAACTGACACTTTTAAATTGATGACTAGACTAAGACTTGGCGATAAGTTTGTTTCAGGACATGGTAAGGGGGGTGAGGGGTGGGAAGAATCAGCTCTCTCTTTGTGAGCATACCAGAAATCCTTTATCAACCGAAGGTAAAATAAGATATAAAAATACAGGGTCAAACAATTAATTTAAGTATCTTAAAAACCAAATGACTAATAAAATTGGAAGCTAAGAAAAGTAAGTTCATAGTAAGTAGGGTGAAACACAGGGGGCTGCAACATATTGCCATTGTTGTTTGACTTGTCTATCAAAGAAAAAAGAAATGGATCAAAACAAAATAAAAGTGAGAATGGAAATGTATCAGAAGCAAATTAGAATAAGCAAGGAACATATTCTTTAATTAAAAAAAAAAAAAAAAAAGACATGTGAGGCAGATGTTCCTACAATTTTATGTTCAAAGCACAGCAGCCTGTGAAAGCAAAATATTTATGACATTGAAAAAAGAAAATCAGTGAGTGAAAAGCGTGTGTTGGTGAATTGTGGTGAAAGACTGGATATTGGAACTTCTGTTATGCTGCCCAGTATTAGTTGACTTGGTAGTAAAGGAGCAAGTTTGCAAGGGTGGATAACTGTTTGGCTACGTAAAATAGAGTGGGAGTATGGAAAAGCTAGTCCAAGATAGGATGAAAAAGATAACAGCAACTTAAAAAATGAACCCCATGAACCCCATTCCCATCTAGTGAATGCAGTGGTTGACAATATCTTGTGACGTTCACCTATAAGGCTCAAACAATAATTGCTAAATAAAAATACAAAATGTTGACAAGACTGTATCTAAGCTGTCACTCTCTTTTGAAACAAGGGTGTTTAAACCAACAAACACGCAGGAAAGCAGGGACAACTCACACACTAGAGAAGGATGGGCAGTATCATTGAAGGAGTGAGCATGAACCGTGTGGAATATGTGTGATACAAGTAAAAAAAAAAAAAAAAAAAAAAAAAAAAAAAAAAAAAAAAAAAAAGTAATGATAGTAAAATTCCAATCCCGGGAGCGGAAAGACTTACCTTAGGGGGAAAAAGGACAGGTATACACTCGCACACACACACATATCCATCCACACATACAGACACAAGCAGATATATATATGTCTGCTTGTGTCTTTATGTGTGGATGGATATGTGCGTGTGTGCGAGTGTATACCTGTCCTTTTTTCCCCTTAAGGTAAGTCTTTCCACTTCCGGGATTGGAATGACTCCTTACCCTCTCCCTTAAAACCCACTTCCTTTCGTCTTCCCCTCTCCTTCCCTCTTTCCTGATGAGGCAACAGTTTGTTGCGAAAGCTTGAATTTTGTGTGTATGTTTGTGTTTGTTTGTGTGTCTATCGACCTGCCAGCGCTTTCGTTCGGTAAGTCACCTCATCTTTATTTTTATATATAGAAGTTTATTATTTTATTTACCGGTCTTGCAGTTTCCTTGATTTCTTGCAAAGTACAGTACAATGAAAACCTACCATATTGCATAACAAGTAGATGAGTATAAACTTCAGAATAGCATCATCGCCATTAAATGACCTATGTTTTCTTTACTAACAAGAGAAGGGACAGAAGCAATAAACACAAAATCAGAACTGCTTTTGCTTGATTACAGCAGGGACAATAATTTTTAACATCTACATTTACAACAGATCATATTTACAAAATGTTTTCGAAATTTGCTCTGTTTGCTCAAATGAAAGTATTGCACTGCTCAATCATTCATTTACACTCAACCCCGACTGCTGCACATGCTGTGGGGTGTGTCATCTGGTTATGTCATATGTTCAGTGTTTCTCACCAATTTTTGGGGTATTTTGAAATGTACAAAAAGGAAAATAAAGAAAGTTATCACATTTTGCTGCACATTACCTGCGTCACAGAAAAATAATGTATACAAATCTTCTCAGATTTGCCACTGAATAACTTTGTCCAAGCCTCACAATATTTCACCAACACAACTGTTCATCATCTTCAGGTAGTGGTGGGTCCTGTCATCACTGCTGCAAGATGTGGCTGGTGATATTCGCACAGCAGAATTGAAATTTGTCAGGCTAGAAGCAGGAGTACGAATGTGTGGACAGGCACTCCCAGTTGGATGTAAATGCCATTCATAGTAGCCTTCTGCTTATGTGTTGTGGGCAATGACTGCACTTCTGGACACTCGTGTGGTTAAGAGCTGAATTAACTCTCTGCAAGGTACGGCATCAGGTCATACATCGGAGGATCTGGTTTCTACTGTTTTAATTTCATGGCAGTCAGTGCTGGATTCTGGGCAGTGCTTAGTCAAAATTCCATATTCCTGTTGGTAAGATTGCCCACCGTATGGATACATGCCTCATTCTTAAAAACACAGTCCTAGAGTGATGATGCTGAGGATAAAATTTCAGTCCTCTTGGGAAACGTGTGGTGCCCTGTATTCAGGCAGTGCTCTGCTACCATTAATTTACTGGGTGGCATTTTTGTCAGCGCTGTTGAACACAGTGTTCTTGCACAATGTGAGGTGTCTGCCCTATATAAGGTTTCCCATAATGGCATCAGATCTTATATATGATCTGTGTTTTCTAAGGTCAAGATTGTCTTTAACTGAACACAAACAATTCCTTAGTTTTGCTGGTAGACGAAAAACACACTTGATTCTGTTTCTCTTAGCGATTCTTTTAATTTTGAAAACATGCCACTGAAATATGGCAAGAAAGCCATTTGCAGTGCTTGTCTAAGTATCTTCATTTACATCCCTACACTGAACTTGCTTTGCTCAGAACACATTGCAAATCTGTTTACAAGAATAAACATTCTGCTGGAACACTGTTCTTAGGTGTTACAGTTCACCAGGCAGACTGTCGGTATCTGAAATCACGTGTGCTCTATGTGCCAGGGAGTGTAAGACACTACCACATTGTGCAGGGTGACGGCAACTTTTGGACCTCAAATATAACTCTGCGTGTATCAGTTTGCAGTAGAGACTAAGCCCCAGTGCTATGTCAGCTTTTCTTCTAACCGTGACATCCAGGAATGGTAAGCTGCTATCTTTTTGTACTTCCACAGTGAACTGAATATTCAGGTGGAGCGAGTGCAAATGCTGCAGGGACATAGGTAGTGTCTGTATTATGTGGGCCACACCACAAATGTCTCTTCAGCAATCTGCCAGAAGGAGGAATGTTGGATATTTACTAAGGGAAATAGAGGATCTCCCATGGGAACACTGTCCACTTGATTAAAGTAGTTGGTGTTACATAAGAAATAGGATGAGGTATGCACATGTTTAAACAGCATCACAATTTCTTTCTCAAACTTGCTGCTAATAACCTCTAATGAGGGCTGCAGGGGCACTTTTGTAAGTAATGATATAACATTTGAGCTAACTAAAAGATCTGAAAGTTCTAGTTTAAGCATCTTCAGGTATTCTATGAAATCCTCTGAATTCTAAATATGATGGTCATAGTCATCCACATGATAAATTTCAAAGCTGTCACGTGGAAATTGCCAGTTGCATCTTGCAGCAGTGATGGTGGAAATCACCACCACCTGAAGATGCCAAAACGTTGTGTCACTGAAATATTGAGGGAGGGACTTGCATAATGTTATCTGGTGGGGAACCCAAAGTGTTTTTGCAACAGATCTATTAGGCAAGCCTGAAAAGTCACATATACTCCAAGCAGTAAGTACCTGTTATAAAATGGTCACATTAGTGAGCTTGGCAATTAATTAAGAGTTTATCAATAAATTTGGCTTCATTTTGCAAGAAATTGTGCTGTGTTCCAGTACTCCCTCTTCAACAAAACTAATGTCAGTTTCTGCTCCACCTCTTCAGCCCGAGATCCTATGTATACTCTTGAGCATTTGTGTAAGATACCTGTTTATTTATAAAAATAAAAGTAACTTCTATCATGACTTTCCCATTCTTGTCCAGTGGGTTTGTTATCCTGCTGTTGCCTACTGCAGACTACAAGATTACTGTTGAAGATTTCTGCAAAGTTTTTCTTCCTTTTTAGTGTACCAACATTTCACTGTGTGGTAATTGCCTGGTACTGTTTAACGGGTGTTTTAACTGTTGTTTCAGAGATGCAATACGAAGCAAATGCAGTGAGGATGACTTGCTTGCCATGATTGGGGCAGCAGTGAGAAGAAAGAAGAAACAACATGGAGGTAAGATACATTACAGCAAATGTAACTCTGTAGATAGAAAGAAAATTTCTGCTTAACAAGTCATAGCAAACATAAGAGCAAAATAGAATGAAAAGCAACAGTGATAGAACCTGTGTTTTTTGTGTAAACTTGGATTTAATTTTTTATTTAGTATTCATTCTGATTAATGCCCACTGGTCAACAGTATATTTCAGCCCTAGAATTTGGTTCTGCAAGGTCCACCAGATAACCATATATGGCTGTTGTAACTCCTTTATTGGACTTCAGAAGTTTTCCAGCAACAAATCTTTTTTTTTTCTTTCTTTCTTTCTTCTTTTTTCTTTTTTTAAAAAAAAGCTAAAATGCAGAAAACATCATAAAGCAAACACTCACAGAAAAGCATCAGTGTCCTTGAAACAATGGAAACTCCAGTAGGAATATCAACAATGTTGGAAAAGACAGATTACTACTTACTGATGAAGGCTGTGGCTGAAAGCTTTATGTAAGTGTCTTTTAATTCTTCCCATCTGCAGCCTAAGGTATCTTCTTTATGGTAAGTAACAGTCTGTCTTTTCCTTCATTATTCATTAGTGTTCTTTTTTTTTATTGCTGTTTAGCAAGCATCGTGTGGTATATAAGGGATGTGAATAGCGTCAGATGTTGAATCATCACTCTGGAGGATATGAAGGTGCTGCATATTGGTGTGAGACAGCATTATCTGATGAGAGTTTGAAAGAAACCTCATTGTGGATGTCCATTTGGTCCCCTGGTTAAACCTTGCAACATCTGTATTTTTGGAGTATTTGGATCTGACAGTGGCCTGATGTTGGAAAGTAAGGGCTTACTCATCATCAGTGTTCCAGTTGACTACATCAGACCACTACAAGGGAGCATCACTGTGTAGTGTACTGAGTACATTGTAACCTGTTCACGTCTGTGACTGCCATTTGAGAACAAGTACAGTAAACTCTCGTGCAGCTACACTTTTGGCTAGCTAGATTGACACTTGACAAGTTTCAATTTGCGTGCACCTGGAGCCAAGCATTTGCTGGTGTTTTTTGGCAATCTACTGCTAATCAGTGCACTGGTGCGTGTCAAAAGTCCAAGTATCGTCAATTCGTGCGTGTGTTGGTTGAAGCTCTAGTGCGTTTCTTATTCGTATTGCATGGTTTCATGCCACTGCCATCTATTGGAACTCCTTGGAAGCACAGTACATACAGTATTGTTCTATGGAGCGCAACGTAGGCCTGTCGAAACTGACAATTAGAGTGCGCCGCCTAACTCTTTCCACTTGTTGTCGGTACATCAAAGCTGAGTGTTTAACAGTGAACGTACAACACCCTGTTGTGTTGCCACGTGGGCTTGGGTAGAACAGAGGAAATGGCATAGATGTATCGAATGCTTTCATTTGATGGCTGCCACAGCCTGGTTTCAAAAATCAAAAGTTTGTCTAGTGCATCTCGAGTGTTGTCAAGTTGTGCATTTGTGTGTTTCTGATTTGAGGTTTTGTGCTCCCACTATGTGCCTTAAAGTGTCCAGAGATAAAAGGGGCCAAAAACCATAAAGGACTCAGTTGAGTGTCTGTAAAAAGAACACTGAACGTGACTACGGGCACGTAACATAAAATGAATGTGATCTTGTTGGAAAAAGAGCATCACACTTTGCAGAGAATTGATGCTGGTGAGCCACCCACAAAAGTTGCTGCAGAGTAGGAGTACAATTACTGATCGGAAGACAAATCGATCAGGAATTGAAAAATTCTAACATTGCACAACAGTGATCAAATTAGAATTTCTTTATGCATGAGAGAGACTCTTTGTCCAACACAAGACATGAAAACAGCAAACTGAATTAGAAGAATGTAAAATTGTAGTAAAAATCTTAGGTCCAAGAATAAAGGATGGGATACATCACACAGAACCCAGTGTGAAATCTCCAGGCAAATTCCTAAAAGCTCTTGTTACAATGTGTCTCCAAGGAATCCAACTTGTGGGACATACAGAAAGAATGTATCCAAACAGGCAGCTCATTGGATTCCCACATACTTGAAAAATAAGATCCTACTGATGAAAACAAACAGGAAGAGACCTTAAGAAATTGGAATCACCACATTTACAGTATTCTGATGTAGTGATGAGTCACACAGAGTGCAGTTTCGCAGTAGCTTGATCGATGCTTGTACTTGTGTATGTAGTATATGCAAGTGTGTACAGCGTCTCTTCTGGTGTACTCACGATATGCTAATTTAGTGGCCGAGCAGTAAACCGGATCCCTACTCGGTTCCAGTGTGCTGTGCTAATTATTCTTCTTCACTTGACATTTATGCTTGGAGCTGCAAGAGAGGCCATTTTCCAGATAATGCCACAAAAACAACAAATTCTCAGATATCAGTTTAACTTACACGCTTCAACATCATAGACAACATTTCACATTAATATGTTGCAGAACACTAGATTAGTGTTAAAATTGCCAGAGTAAACATTGTTCTCCATGTGACAGATTGTCAAAAGATGTCCAAAATCGATAAATTTTATATCTCTGCACAGAGAAGCAGCTGGTTGCTCATTGTCATCTGTGGTGCTAATCAATGGGTCGAGCTCGTTGCTGGCACAGCGCCACCTCAGAGTAAGTGGCCCCTCATCCCAGCAGGTGTCGATGTTTAAACACCCGTATAGTTCCCAAGACTTACTGCGTCTGTGGATAACTCCATCTCTGCACAGAACTTCCCACATTTCCCACACAGTGGGCCCTCGTGTCTCTTACACACAATAAATCTTCAAACTTATTTCATTGGCTAAGTTAAATTTCGAGTGTGATGTGCTATTTCGTAAAAAATAGCAAAAGGTAGACATGGATGTTATTGTGACTCTTTCCTAAGGCAACATTTGTGTATTACACTTGTAGAAGTGCACTGCAACATAAAACAGTAGACCGTAAGTTCAAACAATGGAAACTCCAGGTTGGAATATCAGCAGTGTAGGAAAAGATAGAGTGCTAATTACCATAAAGATGGCACGTTAAAATGCAGACAGGCACAGTTAAGACACTTACACATAAGCTTTTGGCCACAACCTTCATCAGAAAAAGAAATAGAAATACACACCATTCATTCACACAAGCAAGCACACCTCACACACACATGACCGCCAACTCCGACAGCTCAGACCAGAATGCTAGTCTGTAAGTTTGCTACACAATAAAATAATTATTCTGAGCTACAAGAAAAATGGATTCAAAGAACTAAACAGCTTGAAGAAAAAAAAGGGAAGCTCCCTGAAGCAACGTAGTTTCATGAGTGTGCATACCAGTGGTAAATTATGAGAGTCGCAACTCTCTGAAATGGATACAAAGGCCACCAGATTGCATTAGCTTTGTTTGTGTCTCGGATTGTTACCAAGAATGGTAGGAGCTATAAGAGATGTGAAGAGTGTAAGATGTTGAGTGATCCCTGTGAAGGACACAGATGCCCTGTACTTCTGTGAGTCAGCATTATCAGCACGCAACAAAATTTGAAGGGGCCTAATTGGGTGTCTCCATTTGCCAGGCTGATTGAATTATGCAATATGCAGATTTGTGAGTCATTCAGATGTGGTAGTGGCCCCATGTTGGACTGCTTGGGAACGTAAGGGTGGTGTGCTTGTCAGCAAGCTTCCGGTTTACCGTGTCTGACGAGCCCATGGGAGAATTGCTGTAATGTACGCCGAGCACATAGTAACCCTTTCACACCTGCACCTGTCATGTGACCAGCAGTGAGACATTCTGCAAGACCCGCGATGACAGTTGTCAGTGAGTATGACAACGACATAGGGAGAGGGCGTGTGGGGCAGCATCGGATATGACTTCAGGTCACTCTGACAGCACAGCAGTATGTCATGGACATCCTACATCCTCATTTGCTACCTCCATGTCCAACGGAGTTACAAGAGACAGACCAGTGAAAACATATCCAGTTGTTGACTCACAAAACGGTTTTGAGCTGTGACGCATGTAGTCTTAAGTGAATCATTCATACAAAAAGAAAAGAAGAAGAAGCTAAAGTCAGAATGTGAAAAAATTGGAGAATGGAATAGATATTTGAAAACTTCACACTTGAAACTCCCAGTTTTCCTATTGTGAAAGTGCCTTTGTGACCATATGCATTTCACTGACAATAAACTTTTTTTTCCCCCTGGGTCTTGGCTCCATATTTTTTCATCCAGTTGAGTCAGAATACTTGCATTGTATTTGTGAGGTATTGTTTCAGTCTTGCAAGCTAATCTAAAATACAAATCCCTTTTGCATCCTAGAAAACAATGACCACTCTTTCTCTCCGATTAAGTCACCTTGGCTATTTTTGTGCAACTGCTGTTTCATTTCATCCACGGGAACAGATTGGTGCATAGAATCAGTTGTGTGTCAGATTGTCCCAAATTGTTTTTCACATTAGGTTGTAGTCAGGCTTCAACAGACATGCCACTCACTTTCTGGTATGGCCACGGCATCAAATGTTTTGCTCATCTTTTTAATTACTGATCTTGCAATATCACACTGTGTTCTTTCTCAGCATTTTCATATTTGATTGTAATTCTAGGAAGTTGTTCATGAGTCATCTTACAGAGACATATGCTACATATGAATTCAGCCACCCATTCCTTAACTGTTGACTATGAAGGAACTCCCCCCATGAACCATGGACCTTGCCATTGGTGGGGAGGCTTGCGTGCCTCAGCGAGACAGATGGCCGTACCGTAGGTGCAACCACAACGGAGGGGTATCTGTTGAGAGGCCAGACAAACATGTGGTTCCTGAAGAGGGGCAGCAGCCTTTTCAGTAGTTGCAGGGGCAACAGTCTGGATGATTGACTGATCTGGCCTTGTAACATTAACCAAAACGGCCTTGCTGTGCTGGTACTGCGAACGGCTGAAAGCAAGGGGAAACTACAGCCGTAATTTTTCCCGAGTACATGCAGCTCTACAACTTGACTAGAAGAAGAGATTGGTTGGTAGGACATGTTTTGAGGCATCAAGGGATCACAAATTTAGCATTGGAGGGCAGCGTGGAGGGTAAAAATCGTAGAGGGAGACCAAGAGATGAATACACTAAGCAGATTCAGAAGGATGTAGGTTGCAGTAGGTACTGGGAGATGAAGAAGCTTGCACAGGATAGAGTAGCATGGAGAGCTGCATCAAACCAGTCTCAAGACTGAAGACCACAACAACAACAACATGAAGGAACTGACTCCTAATAAGTAAGATGATGCCTGTAGAAAAGTACAACAAAACAGTAATCTCAAAAAAGGACAGGATAGACAGTACATTCTGTAGGACATATTAAAAGTGATTGGTAAAAGAGACTTGGTGTGTTAAATGCAGCTTTTGGTTACATGATAATTGAATTGGATAGATAAACAATCTACTTGCTAAGTGGCGGCAGAACACACACATAAAAGAAGATTATAATTAGGCAAGCTTTCAGAGCCAGTAGCTCATTCTTCAGGCAGAAGGGTTGAAGTGGAAGGAAGAGGGGTGAAGGATAGGTCTAGGAAAAATTGTAGATTTTGAGAAAGTTACCCAGAACTGCAGATCAGGGGAGACTTTCCAGATGGGATGAGAAGGAAAGACTGATTCCACATCTACATACATACTCCACTAGCCACCATATGGTGCATGGCAGAAGGTACCCTGTCTCACTACAATAGTCTGAATAAAATTACTTGATAGTTGACATCAATCACTTGCCGCAACAATGTTGCCACATTGGCTACCAGCTACCGTTTGGTTACAGGTGACAGCAAACAAGCGGCTCACTTCACAAATTATGTTAAACGTTTAACACAGAGCAATTTTTCTAGTGGCTGGTGCAAGGTATGTCAGAAATGTTGGATACTCTGTCGACTATTGATTTAAAGTGACCAGTGACTGAACTGGGGAAGACGACCCGTTTTGTATCCCTGACTGTAAACTTGTGTCCTAACCCAGCCGAGAAAATTGTGGTCAACAGTCTGCAGCAGTACTAACATCATGATCGCTTTGTTCATGGCGATTAAAGCTAACGCTTAAGGGTAAACTCAAGACAACAAAAACTCAATTTCAGGGCTGAAAGCAAATTAAAATTTCTCCGTTTCATTTGTTACCTGTAACTATCCTTACTCTAGCTGCACATGCTGCCATGTTAGAAACAAGTGAACAGTCCATGTGGGCACTTGTTCGTGGATTATAGATGACTGAGGCAGATTCCAAATGAAGAAATAGTGACAGGAAGAAAAATAAGACCAAATAGAACAGTCAAAACAATGATGAAAAATGATGCAGCAAAGTATTAAAAATAAAAAAATACATTTAAACCAATTAATTGAATGAAAATAATAATCACACTCTTTTGGTTAGATTTAGAAATAAAAATTTTGCTACATTGATGAGATTCAAACCTACGACATGCTACACATTAGATTAATCTGCCAACCATTGTGCTATGCCACAGCACTGCATGAAGTATTTATATATGTGAATGTAGTGACCCAGTTGCAACTATGAACTGCAACCTTAAAAATTTCAGTTTCACACAATGTAGTGAAAAGCTTATCTAATGTAAGATGATCTCTGTGAATATGATAACTATATGTATGATACTGAATTACACCTTGTGCTGAGTTATTCGGTAGTGTTTGGTTAGTGCTATGAATGAAATGTGTGTCTTTCATTAGCATTGTTAATGTGTGTTGTTTTTGGTGTAGGTATCGCGTGTCATGAAATACATAATAAAAGTGTCGGGCTCATAATTCGGGATACAAATACATCAAGAAAGAATGCTGAACCAGGAATTGGAAGTGACTGGCCAATTTTGGTGGAGTTTGGCAACAGCAGACAGTTCAAGTGTGACGCTGACTACTCTTATTGGCGTTTGAAGTGCCAACTATCAAGTAATTTTATTTCGACTGTAGTCAGTTCCTTTTCCGTTCCATCTGCCAATCGATTGAGGAAAAAGTGAATGTCTATATGCCTCTCTATGAGTCCTAATTTGTCGTCTCTTATCTTCGTGGTCCTCACGCATAATGTATGTTGGTGCAATCAGAATTGTTCTGCAGTCAGCACAGTGTTCCTCAAAATCCCTCCAGGGATTCCCATTTGAGTTCCAGAAACATCTCCATAATACTTGTATGTTGTTGTTTCGACCTACTGTTAACAAATCTAGTATCCTGCCTCTGAATTACCCCAATGTCTGCTTTAATTCGACCCCTTGTGGATCCCAGACACTAGCATCCTATATGTGATGTCCATCACAGCTGAGCCACACTGTAGTAAAATCCACCCAACAAACGAAAGATGATTATTCGCCCTCCCTACCATGACCCTCACAAGTTTGTTCCATTTCATATCACATTGCAACGTTATGTCCAGATACTGAAACAATGTGACTTCATTCATGACACTACTAATGCTGGATTCTGGCATTATGGATTAGTTTTTCCAACTCATCTGCAGTAACTTATATTTTTCTACATTTAGGGTTAGCTGTCATTTATCACACCAACTGGGAACTTTGCCCAAGTCATCTTTTATCCTCCTAAATCACTCAACAATGACACCTTCCATACACCACAACATCATCAGCAAACAACCACAGATTACTGTCCACTTTGTCCATCAGATCAGTTATGCACATAGAAAATATGAGTAATAGCGCTCCTATCACACATCCCTGGAATGATCCTAATGATACCCTAGTCACTGATGGACACTCACCGTCGGGATAATGTAGTGGGTTCTATTACTTCAGAAGTCTTTGAGCCACTCACATGTCTGGGAACCTATTCCATGTGCTTGTACCTTTGTTAAAAGTCTGCAGTGAGGCACTATGTCAAATGCTTCTCGGAAATCAAGAAATATGGAATCTGGGTTTGTGAATTTTGTGATGGCAAAGTTAGAGGAGCAATGCATCTGCATTAAATTTTGCGTGAAACTCAAGAAAACCTTTACACAGACACACCAAATGATGCAGGGAGCCTATAGCGATGAGTGCTTAAGCCATACTTGGTGTTATGTATTATTCACACGTTTTAAAATGGCTTTACAAAAGTCAAAAATAATCCTTGTTCAGGACGCTCTTAGATGTCCCCTGATGACGCTTGTGTCAGGAACGTCAAAGAAATTGTGTGCGGCAGTCGAAGATACACTGTCTGAGAGATTGTAGAAGAATGTAACATTTCAATTGGATCATGTTATGAAATGACACAGCATCTTGGAATGCATTGTGTTGCCGCCAAGTTCATTCCACGGCTCATGAGTCAAGACCAAAAAAACTTTTGGATCTCACAAATGAGAATGAGATGTTCCTTGCGAGAATAGTATGACCCCTGCAGACTTCTTTTTATTTCCAAAGTTGAAAAGGATGAAGTTCTGCAATGGTAGATGAGATAAAAGAAAATTCGCAGACGGCACTTTATGCGACCCAGCAAGAGGTGTGTCAAGACTGCTCCTGGAAGTGGAAATGATATTGGGAGCAGTGTATCAATTGTGGAGGAGAGTATTTCGAAGGAGACAATCCATAGTAATTAAAAGATAAGCATAGAAAATTTTGTGGACAAAGTTTTGGAATTTTTTGAACAGACGTCGTATGACAAAAGGGCATGCTGAGTTGCCCATGAGCGATGCTTTGTACTGATTTGTGGACATAAACTTATTGGTCTCTATGAAACTGATTAGATTCAAACCCAGAATATGTTCAAGAATTCTGCAGCAAACTGATGTTACGGGTATTGGTCTGTAATTTCGCGGGTCTGTTCTTTCGCCCTTCGTATATACAGGAGACGCCTCTGTATTTTTTTCCCCAGTTGCTAGGTCTTTCTGCTGGGTGAGAGATTCACAATAAATACAAGCTAAGTAAGGGTCCAGTGCCATATAGCACTCTTTGTAAAACCAAATTGAGATTCCATCTGCAACTGGCAACTTATTTGTTTTTAATTATTTCAGGCGTCGGGGATGCTTACGAGGGTGGTTTGAAAAGTTCTTGAAACAGAATAGAAAAAATGTACTTATGTCACTGAAACTTTTTTGTTTTTCAATGTACCCTGCTTGTAGATTAATTCACTTGGTCCAACAGTGTTCCAATACCTCGATCCCATCTCGACAATGATTTTCCTCCAGGCCTATAAAATAGTTGTCAACTCAGGCTATCAATTCTTCATTTAAGTGAATCTTCATCCACAAAGAAAAATTTTAAGTTTAGGGAAGAGGCACGTGTGGCAACAATTCATACCTTAGTTTGTGTAATTTTACCATGGCGATGGTACATGCATGCGAGCGTGCATTTGCTTGATGCTAGACGACTTTCTTCCTTATTAAACCTGGCCTTTTTCGCATATCATTTGTTGCAATTTGTCCAGAAGGTTAGCATAGTATTCTCCAGTAATTGTTTGCTCAGTGGGGAGATAATGTACAAACAGAATCCCCTTCTCATCCCAGAACACTGATGCCATGCCCTTCCCCGCTGAAGGAATTTGGTGGCGCATCCCAGAACACTGACGCCATGTCCTTCCCCGCTGAAGGAGTTTGGCGGCGGAGATTCAGCATGTTTCCACTGCCTTGATTGTTGCTTTGTCTCTGGGGTATAGTAGTAAACCAAAGTTTCCTCGTGGTCACAAACCAGCACAAAAGATCTTGTTTGTTTCTCCTAAAACAGGCCAAACTTGTTGTGATATGTCCATTCTCATGCGTTTTTGACACAGCGTCAAGAGTCGCGGCACCCATCTTGTGAATATCTTTCAGATGACATCTGGCAAGCGTGAGCAATTTCATGCACTCTAAATTGGTGATCCTCCTTGATCATTATGCGGACTTTTGCAATGATTTCTAGAGTAGTGACACGTTTTGGCTGACCTATTCATGGATGATCATCATCTAAGCTCTCCTGACCAAATTGAAATTCATTTATTCACTTGGCAACAGTTGAAGACAAAGGAGCAGAGTCCCCTGGTGTTTTCTGGAAATCAGCATTAATGTCCTTCACTTTCATACCTTTCTTTATGAAGTATTTAATCACTGCTTGAATCTCGACCCGACCCCCCGTCCCGTACCGTCGCGTCTTTGCAGATCACTGCACAGGAACAACAACAGAGCCGTGTCACTGCCACAGCTCTCTTCCAAGAGCACTGACATGGGACGGGTTTACAGGCAACAGTCCAACGAATATCATGTGAACAACTTGTGCTAGTGCTGGCCTCTTGTGGTGATTGTTGTTAGGTGTCTTTGTGCTATTGTCAAATGACGGTATGTTTATATGATTCTCTTGCATGAATGATTTCTTAAATGCAAAATTTAAAACATTTATCTCCTACTGCCACACCAGATTGGTCAAGTGACTTGATGGAATTCTTTGACTCACTTAGTGATTTTACATAGGACAATAAATTCCCCTGCTTCTCAGCCAGATCTTTTGCTGAGGTATGACAGTGGTAGTAACCTTTCCTTGTTGCCATTTGGCATTCTCTTTTGAACCAAGAGTGCAGTAGCTTTTCCTTCCTCAGTATTTTCCAAATTTCATTGTTAAACCGCAGTGGCTCTTTTGCATCCTTAATTCGTTTACTAGGTACAGACTTGTTGAGAGTGCAATTCACGATCTGTTTAAGCTTTGACCATAATCTCTCTACGTCCATCTTAATGGAACTAAGTGATGTCAGTTCTGTCTAAGTGAGATGCTAACATCTGCTTATCTGCTCTTTCTGGCATGAACATTTTCCTAGCCTTCTTGACTGATTTATTAATTTTTGTAACCTTAGTTGTTATGATGTTATCATGATTATTAATCCCCATCTCTATGCTGAAGTCATTGATGATATCTGGCCTGTTTGTAACTACAAGGTCTAAGATATTTCCATTGCATGTGGCATGGCAAACTAGGTGCTCAAGACAATTTTCGAAAACCACATTCAAAAGTGCTTCACAAGATTGACTGCACCCCCTGCAATGAAGCCATAGGCTACCATCTATACTCAGTAGGCTAAATTCACCTCCAACTAGTATTGCATGATCTAGGTATTTACGTGCTACTGTCTGTAGACTTTCTGTGAATGGCTCCAAAACTGTCATAGCAGAACTGGGTGGCTGATTATCCATTAATTTACGTGATTTCACCTAGACTTGTTATACGCAACCAGATAACTTCACTGTCACAATCAGCTTCGACCTTAATAGAGACAATGGACACTCCCTCTCCTACAGTGTCTAACCTGCCTTTCTGATATATATTCCATTAATCACTAAATATGTCAGAGCTTTCTGCTCTCGGTTTCAGCCATCTCTCAGTCTCTGAGAATAATTTGAGTGCGATACTTTCCTGGATGGCAGTAAATTCGGAAACTGTGTTACAAGTACATTGACAACTGATAAAATTTTGACAATCTACACTGGAGTGAATTCAAAAGATAAACCTCAACCAACATTGAATGTATCTTGGTGATAAAGAGCCCAAATAAATAAATTGATGATTTTATTCCATTTCATCTGATTGAATGAAACACACACAGCATAACTACTCAGAAAACAACTATAGTGCTGATTACATTTACTATCATACATGTAGCACTCTGAGAACATTTCACCTTGTCATAGTAGTCCTGTGTTTTGGAACTAGGCAGTGCTTCATTTCACAAAGCGAAAGGAATAGCTTGTGTAGAAAACAAAAGAAGGGGAAATAGTGGTTGCTGGTGTCTTTAACATTATCATTCAATTTAGTTCCTATTGTGAACTTTGCAGCTAGGATATGTAAATGCTCTGAGACTGCTATTGATAATATCTTTATGAACAAATCTAGGGGAAAGATGTCATATCACAAAACCAATAGTAAATGGACTATCTGATCACGACGTGCAGCATCTTGTGTTAAATGTTGAAACTTGTCAGGATAAAAAAATATTGAATCTGAGTACAGGAGGATAATAAATAAGCCAGAAATTGAGGAATTCAGGAAATTGCTCAAAGACATGAACTGGAGAGATGTTTACCTGACTCAAATGGAAAATGCAAAGCATTTATTAATAAAGTTACCTCCTCTTTTGAAAATTGTTTTCCCCTAAAGGTAACTCAGATCACACAGAAGTCAAAAGATAAACCATGGATTATACAAGGAATAAAGATATCATGTGGGGCAAAAAGGAGACTGTATCTACTATCTAGGAACGTTTCTGATATTAGAATTGTAATGCATTACAAAGAATACTGCAAAATATTGAATTAAGTAATCCAGAAATCGAAGTAGCTTTATTAAGAGAAAATGATAATTGTATCGGGCAACAAAATAAGAACTGTTTCAGATATAGTGAAGACAGAGAGAAGTGGGGCCAAAAAGGAAGTGGAACAGATAGCTCTAAAAGTAAATGAGACTTTGGTAACAAGTGCATGTAGTGTTGTAAATCTCTTAAGCAAGACTTAATTTTTGTTACTGACGGCTCGGGGTTATCAGGTTCGGTGAATGGTGCAATGGAGTATCTGGGACCAGTCTTTGAAGAACATCGTGTAGAACCTATTCGAGGAACTTTGAATTCCAACCATTGCTTCTCAGTATACTTACTCCTTAATGAAATTTGTTGCAAGTTATATATCTATATTTCCAACAAGTAGCTCAATACATATTATCAATACTAGGAATAAGAAAAATCTACATAAAGACCTAAAATCACTTATGTTGGTCCAAAAGGGGGTCCAATATTCAGGAACACACATTTTCAATAAATTACCAGCAACCATTAAAAACTTGGTTTCAGATAAAGCACAGTTTAAACAAAGTTTGAATGACTTTTTGATAGGCAATGCCTTCTACTCTATAGATGAATATCCTAACAGAGACTGTTAGGCCAGCTTAAGTAAAAATATGTTAGATATAAGTTTTGACAGCACTTGGTTGCAACAGTCAAAATTAGGTATTTTGTGTATGATAAATTTATTAATAGTGCATAACAATGTTTCATTCTGACAGCGTATTAATTCTGTAAATATTAGCTTTTCCAGTTTATTGTATTGTATTCACCTATTTTGACAATCTCATGACAAATGATCAGGGTAGTATTCATTATATTAAAATGTTTTGTGTTATACATTCTGACATGTTCCACACCCTCGAGAATCATCTCATTTTTTTGGTGTATGTAATGAAAACTGAATCAAATCAAATCCAATCACCATCTCTCATCATGTAATAACTTCACTTCTTCTTCTTCCCTTGTCGTCTCCTGTTTTTCCAGTACTCGTCCATCTCCTCCTCATGTTTTTCCCCCTTTATTCTATTCGTGTTGTTCTCAATCCCCTATTTCTTCTGCATTGAAAGCCTTTTATTTTTATTTACTTATTTTTTTTATTGAGGTGAGTCTCTACGGACTGCGTGGTAACAACCGACTTCACTCTAGTGTCCAGGTCTTGTTCTTGCTCCAGCTTTGACTTCCTGCCAGTATCTTCTGAGCCCCTGCAAGAAGTGCCTTTTTATGCTCTTCAGATAATGGTCCTCACTGTCTTTCGGATGTTGATGCCATGTTAAAACCTTGGTAGTTGGTCACCAATCTTCTAAATTTGTTCCTTTCAGGAATTTCTCTCTGAGATACCAATCTGCTTAAGATCTTTTTCACATTCTTTGAACCATCTCGGCCTCGTTTTCTTAGATGGGATGAAACTCCATATTCTTTTTGTTAGTCGATCACCATCCATTTTCATGAGATACCATAAAATAACAATCATTTCTTCGTAATGGATGCTGTGATAGGTTCTGTCTTGCTGCACGAGTCCTCATTTGCTCTCATTCGCCATTGTCCATCGACCCATCTATTACCTTAGGATTTTCCTTAATATCCTACACTCACGCTTTTCCAGCCGCTCAGCTTACCTTGTCTATTCGTGGTCAAAGATTTGGATGCTTATAAGCCCTCAGGTTTTATAATGTTGGAACTTGGCCCATATACTCATAGACTTTTTGTTATAAGTATTCTTTGTCAGTTGGTATGCTTGGTCTAACTTCCTCATCCCGACAATTGCTTCTTCTTTTAATCCATTCTCCAGGTGGATGACTTCACCGAGATACCTGAAATTCTTAACTCATCCAATTTTTTCCCAGGTTGGTTATCATCCATTCAGGTCCATCACAGATGTTCGTCATATGTTTTGTCTTTTGAATAGAGATCTGGAGTCTAACTTTTTTCAGCAATTTCTGACAGCCTATTTATCTTGTTGACTGCTGACTCTATGTTGTTAGCAAAAATGGCTAGGTCAGCCGCAAAATCTAAGCAGCCAATGCACACCCCTTTGTTCTTAGGACCAAGTCTGAACCACTCTTCATTTGTTTCTCCTTGGGCTAATAACTTTCTCCACTCTTGAATGACCTTTTCCAAGACACAATTGAAAAGGTTCAGATACCTCACCCATAAATTTAATTTTTGACACTGTGTTAGTAAGAGTTTGTTTGATCAGCTTTCTTGATGTATTATCCACCCCAAACTTTTCCAAAATATTCATTACTGCCTGTCAGTCGATGGAGTCATATACTTTCTGAAAATCAACAAATATGACCACATAGTTATTTTTCCAATTTTTTTTGTACCTGATCATGTTCTTCAAGTTAAAGATCTGTTCTGCGCAAGAATCGCCCTTTCGGAAACCAGCTTGATAGTCCCCAATCAGTTGGTTACAATGATCTTCTATTCTATTCTGTATCACTTTGGAGAGAATCTTATATGGAACAGATACTAATGAGGTACCCTTATAGTTATTGACATTCTATTTATCACCTTTTTTGTGTATACGATGGATTAAAGCTGACTGCCATTCAGTTGGTATCATCCCAGCTCTCCAGATCTCCTCAAAAAGTTGGACTAGTATATCTAGAGTTTCATTATTTGCCAGCTTCAGTAGTTCCACCACTATTGAATCCTCTCCAGCTGCCTTATTATTCTTAAAGTTGTTGATGATCTCTTTGGTCTCCTCTTTACTAGATGGAGATGAGGGGTAGTTTGTGGATTGGGGCACATACAGGGAATCTTTCTTTCGGTTCATCACAATTAAGTAGGTTTTCAAAGTAACGAGACATTATCTTGCAGTTCTCTTTGTTGGTCAGGCTGAGTGTGGTGTGCGTACTGTAAGACCTTCAGTACACACACCATCAGATTATTTGACTTGTTGCTCTAACGAAGTAAGCGAGTGTCAGCAATATGTCTCGTGGTCTTATCATGGCATGTTTATCTTCTGCCATTAGGTCAGACGATAGAAATGCCACTTGCACACTTAGAGTAGCAGATTGATGGTGACCAACTTTAAATAGAACTTGATTAATTTTCACACACATTTATTAAAATAATAACAAATATAAAAATTATTTAACTTGGTTCTGGATGCTATTTACAATTGACAATCTGAAGTTCCTTTGGTATTGGTACGTTAATCTTATTCTTACATATATCTCGGATACTTGACAAAAGTGTCTATACATTTATCTTCATGGCTATGTACAGGAATATGGTAATCTTATTAGGCGCAGACTGGATCTTGACTATGGACTGGCACAGACAATTGTAGAACTCGTACAGACTGGTACAGACTAATGCAGACTGGTACAGACTAATGCAGACTGGTGCAGACAAATGCAGACTGACTGATCGAAGGTCTTTACACCCGTTATAATACCTCGCACGTTCATGTATCACTGCGTGAGTGTGATGCGCGAGGAGAAAGTGTTCTATGTTAGCAGCAATCTCATTGGCTGCGTTACATATTAATACGCGGATCGGCGGAAGCAGAATTTGGTCCGTCTCTATGGCAGCGCCATCTCGTAGTGGGGAGATGGACGAGTGCTGCGCCTGCGCTGTTGTGCTTAGCGGGGCGCACTCTAGTGGGAAATTTGTGTACGCGCTGAATACGCGGAACTATGTACACAACACTGAGCTTTCCATTTTCGTCTCTAAAACAAAAACTAGGGGCTTGGTATCCTTTCAAATTCGATTTGAACGTCTGATAGAAGTCTCTGACATTGTTTATCTGGAAACGCTGATCGATCTGTTCTAACTGCTGTTTCTCATGCAGTAGAGTTCTGGCTGCATATTTTTGAACTTCATGGAATACATCAAAATCATCAGGTCTCCTGGTAGAGTTCCACTATTTCCATGCACTTGCTGTTTGGGCCACCACCTCACCACAAACCTCATTCCACCATGTATGATTCCTCTTTTTAGCTGTCAGGATTGTAGTATTAGCTGCTTGTTGGATCATGGAGGCAATGTCTGCACATTTATATGGGATTCAACTGTCAGTTACTGGTGGCATTGTTCCATTACGTTTTGATTGATTTTGAGCTTCGCAGTATCATATTTATGAAATTTATTTCCAGTTTTCACAGTCTTATTGAGAGGGATGAAATTAATTTTGATCTTGGAGAGGTATGATCCTTTTACATTCAGTATGTTATCTGTAAAAAGGTTTCTTTCTATTATTTCTGATTGTTTGATGTTGTTTCTTTCTTATTTCTGTAATCCATGCTATCATTGATTCCTTCTTCCAGAACTACTCATTCAGTAGAGGTCTCTAAAAAAAGATTAATCTTCTTTTAGCCATTACTTCTGATATTTTCTCAAAATTTTTGTATATCTCCTCATTACTTCTCATTTTCCAGCCATCTGTAGCTTGTATTGCAACCATTATTTTCTAATAATGCTCCTTTGTGGAACCTCTGTTCTGTCCAGCTTATAGTTCATCATTAGGCATCCTCATCCATGTAAACATCCTGGTCATACCACTGTGGGATAGTGTTTAAATTTGTTTTTTTTAGTTGTACATTTCTTGTTGTAAATATCCTTTGTCAAACGATTTGCTCTCTCCAGTTTGCTGACTCTTACATCTACTGTTAATTCTTCTAGTCCATTTTGTTGTACAGTTTGTCCAATATATTTAAATTTACTTACTAATGCTATTTTACATTTTTGTTTTTCTAAGAATGTTGATGCATTGTTTGAAATTGTCATCAATGTTGTTTTTTCGGCTGAAATTTTGGGACCAGCTCTCTATGCTATTTCTTCCAAAAGATTTCTTTTAATAACTGTCTGTCAGATTTTTTGAAAGTATATCAGAATCATCTGCAGAAGCCAGGCAGTTTACCTTAATTCCATTTGTTTTTCGTCCTAAAACTATTGGTTCAATTTTGTGATTTTTTTTTCTCCAAATTCCAATAACTTCCTATTTTTTCTAGAATGTAGTGTTACAGTAAAGGTGATAAACTGTCCCCTTGTCTAACACCAGTTTTTATTTCAAATGGTTGAGATACTTCTCCCATAAATTTAGCTTCAGTCACCCTATTTGCTAGTGTTTTGAGGATTATGTTTGCTTTAACACAAAATTCTTTGATGATTTTACCCATAATTTCTCTGCCTACCAAATCAAATGCTTTCTTGAAACCAATACGTGATACTATTATTGGTTTGGTGATTAACAGTCTGTGGAGAATTATCAATTTTCTAATAAACATCTGTTCTGTGCAGGGTCTTCCCTTTCTAGAGCTCCTTGAGATTCTCCCAGTTATTTGTCTAAAGTTTCTACAACTCTGTCCAGAGAATTTTTGATAATATTTTGTATACCACTGGCAGAAGTCAGGCATCTCTGCAATTGTTGACATTTTGTGTGTCCCCTTTTTTTCATAGCTGTGGATTAATGCTTTCAATAATCTCTTCAGCTTTCCAAATGTTCTCAAACAGCAGTTGTAGATCATTTGTGTGTTCTGACTATTTCAATAATTTTGCTGTAGTGGAGTCTTCATTTGTTGCTTTGAAGTTTTGGAATGATTTGATGGCTTCATGAATTTATTGTTCTGTTAGTGGAAAATCGTCCTCCAGATGTTGTGGGACTGCTATTATATATTGCTACAATGTGCTGTTATTGTTATTGTTGTTGTTGTTGTTGTTGTTTGGTTGCCTGTTCTTCAGCACTATCTTTCTGTTTCGTTTATCTATTTGCCGCCATTTTAACCCATTTACCGGTATTTTCAGCTTGTTCTTCACTTATTTGACCTTTTGGTGGCTCCTCTTGAAGAGATCTTATTTCTCAGCATTTAAAATTACATCATCTGCTGCTCTTTCGCATCTGAATTTCATCATGTCCAGTCTAGTTTTTTCATTCATTTAACCATCCATCTTCCATGACTCAAGATCCTAAATTATCATCCTTATTTCTTGAACAGTCTCATTTCTCTTTTTACATTTTCCAGATGAAGAAACTTTTGGTCCTCAAAGCTAAGATTAGTATCAGTTTTTTTATTTGTTTCTGCCTATGGCTGCTATATCTCTTTAGTTAGAATATTTTCTCTCTCTGTATTTGATTATAGTCTAAGTCTGAATATTTTTATAAGTACATTTATTGCTGTAGCAATGAGTAAAATAAATTGTATTGCACTGCCTGTAGCATGTAGCACCATTTTGACTGTTAGTCCTCTTGCTGTAGAAAAAGTAGCTTTGATGATTACTTAATGCAAGTATTTTGTAAGAGCTGTGGAATGGTTAGTATCTGTTTATATTTTTCTGATTAATTCAAGCTCGTCAATGCACATCCTGTGTTAAGGAAATATTTGCACTGAATTTACTGTGTGTTAAATATAAGCAGTGGATCCATTGGGGTAGTCTTTTTGGTAGAAATATATCAAGGCGAACAAAACAGGAGATGGTGAAGGAAGAGAGGGAAAAGATCAACATTTGCTTCTCATCAGCAATATAACTGGGTTGAAACATTCAGTGAAAATTATCTGTGACAGGAAGTTGTCAGAAATACATTTTTTGAAGAAACTTTATGTTTGTATAAGCATTTATTAAATTTAAAAATTGGATTTCATGTGTTAATACAAAAGGTAATGTTTTGCATTGCAGGCATACTGAACCTGTCAAAGATGAAGAATCGGCCAATGATTCTTATTGGAGGATAACAGTATGTATAACTTAAACTTGAGATTCTTGAAAATAAAGCTAGTCAGTATTTCTTAACAGTACTGATTTAAATACATCTAAAAGATCGCTGTTACCTAAATGAAAGTTGACGAGCAAAGTCTTAGTGGACATTTGTATAAATTTGTCATAGGTGTTATTTACAAGAAGAGTAAATAGTTTCAATAGGAATGTGGTGAGACATTTAACAAATGTGATGACCACACATTAATAGGACCTTGTAACACTACCATTATGATATTAGTATGCTTTTATGTAAATAACAGAAACCCTGTCTCTATGTTGCCACGTATAACCCTCTTACTAAAATTTAGTTTAGTTTCCAAATAAAATACACTGTGGACGGATAGTCCTGTTTATAGGAAAAGATAATCAATAGAGTTATCCTTCTTACAGGATTTACCGTGTGTTGCGTCTAATGGATAAGTAAATTGGACTATTCACTTCTTTTCCTAAGATCTTACCCAGTGGCTAGATAGAAACACAGTATGAATAATAATATACTGAAGCTAGGACAACTCATTTCCAAGTTCATTTAGTGGTTTAAAACATGTACTTAATGGTCACCAACCTATCCTGGCAATGAAATAGTGAAGTATTGGAGAAGCAGAAATGTGAATTTTGCCTACTTTCTTGCTACTGTTTAGTTTGGCTCCTCGAATAAATTACCCCACTTAAACAATTTTGGGCTACATCTTTATACATTATGATTTAAAAAAAGAAAAAGCCCAGTAGATAACTTCAAGGAAGGTAAAAAAAATTAGCCGGGGATGGGGGGAACAACCTTTAGAAAAGCACTTTCCATAATCAAGAAACTTAAATACTTAGACACTAAAGCACACACTTTTTAACTGAACATTTCACTTAAAGAAAACCTCTTTCTTGGTGGAATTTACTTTCAAAAGCTATTATTCTTTGAACTAATTCTGTATAGCCATCTAACAGGTTCTAGTAACTTGGCTTCACTCTGATTGAATTTTATGTAAGCAAACTATAACACTTTGCAATAGTTAAGAAAACATTTTTATTATTTACACTAAAGCAATTTAAATGGTGCCTCTGTATATTAACTTGGCACTTCACTCTGATTGAATTTTATGTAAGCAAACTATAACACTTTGCAATAGTTAAGAAAACATTTTTATTATTTACACTAAAGCAATTTAAATGGTTCCTCTTTATATTAACTTGGCACTTCATAAGTCTGTAAAACAGGACACTCGGATCAATCAAACACCAGGAAGGAACCCTATACAGATGTATGATTAGGATGAAATGACAGGGTGAGCCAGTTTCCGTAAATTTCAAGAATGATTATTAAATCACAGTTTAAATTAATGGTTCATACTGTACAAAGGTAAAAATAGAAAAAAATCTTATCTGGTGGCTATAGGCTTGGGTTTGGCGAACAGTTATGACGGCTACACTACCCACACTATGGCCTGCAAGTTTCTTGCTGTATGGGCTCAATTTCTCTTCTTGGCTTCATTCAGTTTTACATACAGTAGCTCAACAACTCGCAGCTATGCTGTAAGCTGTTTGCAGTCTTCAACCAAGGCATTTTTATGAAAATTTGCAGGCAAAGCTTCTGCTCCACAAAGGAGTTACCTCAATCACTGCTGCCTACAGACTGTGTGACTTACTTCCCACACTTGCTCAAGGTAGCACGCCAATTCGCCTTTCGCACCTTTTCCACTCCCCACAGCTATTTTCGTTTCAAACAAAAGCACACTGGCTTTTACATAACACCTATTTCTTACATTGTTCCTAAGCATGACCATTTCTTAAATTGTCAAATTTACATCAACATGAACAATTTATACACACAAATATTTTTAAATACAAAATGTTATCAAAACATTATTTAGACCCTTGGTATCCTTTGTAGAGGACTTGGGCAGGTTTGTCCCATCCTAGTACACATTATTTTGTTACCTCCCTTCAGATATTCCATTTAGCTACATCTACAATAATTCCCAATGTTCTGCCTTTTGAGGTGTCCAGTGCGGGTTGTTTTTATTTTTTATTTGATATGCGTATTCCATAGATCCGTACATGCGAGTGATTCGCCTGGATGTGGAACATGTCAATACAATTGTACAAATACAATTAATGCTACAGAATAGTAATATAATTCAATGATATAGATATTACAAGCTGTCATTAAACTAGTATAGCAATTCTCAACATAACATTATAACTATAACATTAACACTATAACATTAACATAATATTGTATCATCCATCTAATAACTAAGAGACTAAATACATCTATTATTAAGGGAGGGCATTACTTCTGGAAAAGAATTCATCTAACGAGTACAGTGGATGGTCGAGCAGGTATTTTTTTAACATACCTTTGAACAGCGTTTCATTTTCTATTGTACATTTAATATAATTAGGCAATGCATTAAAAGTCTTTATAGCCGCATACTTTACTCCCTTCTGTACAAGTGTTAAATTTTTTAGTTCAACATGTAGATCATCTTTACCTCTAGTACTGTAGTTATAGTATGAACAATTTGTTTCATACTGAGCATAGTCTTTATTAACTGCATTCATCAGAGAGTATATGTACTGACATGTTGTCGTCAGAATACCTAACTGTATAAAAAGTTTTCTACATGAGGTTCGTGGAGGAACCCCACACATGATTCTGACTGCTCTCTTCTGAGCATTTAAGATTTTTTTTGAGGCTGGTGAATTACCCCAGAATATTATTCCGTAACTCATTAATGAGTGAAAGTACCCAAAGTAAGACGATTTTAAAATGTTGATGTCCCCAAAATGAGTAATTATTCTTAGAGCAAAAGTTGCTGATGAAAGCCTTTTTAGAGTAAGGGACACTTGCTGTTCCCAGTTGAGCCTACTGTCAATGTGAACCCCCAGGAATTTAGTGGATTGCACCTGTTCTAGTTCCTGGTTGTCATGAGCAATTACTATACTTTCTAGAGTTTTATTTTTATGTGGAACTGTATAAAAATAGTTTTTTTAATATTAACTGAAAGAGAATTAATTGAAAACCAAGCTGTAACTTCTCTGAGTATATCATTAACATCAGTCTCCATATCAGCAGTAGACTGACCATCAACGACAATGCTTGTATCATCAGCAAACATTGTGAATTCACAATTTTTACTAATGGACAGGGGTAAATCATTAACATATATTAAAAACAGCAAGGGTCCAAGGACAGATCCCTGGGGAACTCCATGCTGAATTTTGCCCCATTCAGAATCCACTAGATTAGGAGATCCTTTGTTGCAGCCATGTAGAACCACCTTTTGTTTCCTGTCTTGAAGATATGATTTTAGCCAGTTACCTATAGGCCCTTTGATTCCGTAATGATAGACCTTCTCCAAGAGTATCTTGTGGTTTACACAATCAAAGGCCTTGGAAATATCACAGAAGACACTAACTGGTGACTTCGTACTATTAATAGACTCCAAGACATCATTTGTGAGTGAATATATGGCACACTCTGTGGAAACCCCTTTTTGAAAACCAAACTGTCTGTGGTTAATAATATTAAGTTTATCAAGATGTGCCACAATCCTGTTATACACTGCCTTTTCAAGAACCTTTGAGAATGTTGTTAAGAGAGAGACAGGACGATAATTTTTTACATCTGTAGCATCGCCAGACTTGAAAAGAGGTCTCACAGTGGCATATTTCATTCTCTCTGGAACAACTCCCTCATAAAGAGACATGTTGCAAATGTGAGCAAGTACTACACTTACATCATTACTGCAGGCTTTCAACAGTTTATTAGAGATGTTATCTATACCTGAAGATCCTTTACTTTTCAATGAGTGAATTATTTTTTTTATTTCATTAACAGTTATGGGTGTTACATTTATATCATTAAAACATTGTGGGAGGTTAAGTTTCAGAATATCTAAAGCTTCTCTTAGGTCACCACTGAACCTATTTGAGAGGTGACACTTAGAAAGTGGTTGTTAAATGTGTCTGCTATCTGTTTACTATCAGTTATTTCCAAATCGTTAATTTTTAGGACAGCAGATTTTTCATTGTCAGATGGTGAAGTACCTGTTTCCCTCTTTATTACATTCCAAATTGTTCTGATTTTATTGTTTGAACAGTTAATTTTAGATTGCATGCACATACTTTTAGATTTTTTAATGACTTTAGTTAAGATTTTGCAGTATGTCCTATAATATTTCATCTGCAGGGGATTATTGGATTGTCTAGATATTATATACAGTTCCCTTTTTCTCTGGCATGATATTTTTATGCCCTTGGTGAGCCATGGTTTTTTGCTTGATTGCCTGTTCTGTAGTCTACAGACCTTTTTTGGAAAGACATTTTCAAATATATCTGATAATTCATCAGTAAATAAATTATATTTTGTATTAACATCATTTGCAAGATAAACATACCTCCAGTCAGTCTCCCGAATGCATAATTTGAATTTTTGGATATTTTCCTCATTCATGTTTCTAATGGTTTTCCACTGTGCACTAGCTTTGTTCTGATTTGTATTAAAGTTGTCAATTGTGAGTATTTGCCCATCATGATCAGAGAGTCCATTTATGACTTTTTCAACTTTGATGTGATTAGTTTTACTCATATCTACAAAGATATTGTCTATTAGAGTGCTGGAAGTGGCAGTAGTTCTTGTGGGAAAACTGACAGTGGAGACAAGGTTGTAGGTATGCATTAAGTTTGCAAACTCTGTCTTAGAAGATGAGCTTCCTAGGAAATCTATATTAAAATCTCCAGTCACTATAATGTCCCTATTTTTTCTTGTGAGATACAATAGCACAGAATCTAATTGTTTCATGAATACTTTAAAATTACCAGATGGAGCCCTGTATACTGCTACGATTACCAGTTTCTTGTTACCTTCTACTATTTCTGTGACACATGCCTCAAAGTCTTTCTCTACACAATATTTCTCTACATCTATTGTATCAAAGGACAGGCTGTTTTTCACATAAATAACTGCCCCACCTTTGCACATATGCTTTCTACAAAATGAGGTAGCTAAACCATAATTTGGTATATTGAGCATTTCAATGCCAAAAGTGATATGGTGTTCTGTCAGACAGAGAATATGAGCACAATTTGCGCCTGTTGGTTCATCAATATTTACAATAAATTGGTCTAACTTACAGAGCAGGCTTTGAATATTTTGGTGAAAAATTTTGAGCTCATTTTTAATTACATGATTAGTTGTGGTGTTAACATTGCTAGGACTGAGTTTTATTACTTTTGACATACCAGTATTACAGGAACAGTTTTCTGCAGGGAAGAGGGAGCTGTTGTGCTGGTAACACCCACATTTGTTGTTATTAACTACATTACTTACATTCTGATTGGAACCTTCCCCCTTCTGCCCCAGTACCATAAAAAATCCCCATTTGCAGCTGAGGACTTTCTTGATCTCAGGCACATCCTATGTGGAGCAGCTGCAGTCACTACTGTGCTCCTTTTTGCCATAGAGGGTGGATCTCCTGTTGGTGAGGTTTCTACACTGTCGGCTTGTACACTTGATCCTGTGGGGGTTGGTGTTGCTGTTTCTGCTATTGATGACTGTTCTTCCTCCTTAAATGCTGCTGCTTCACAAGTTGGCGGTGGACTAACGTTTCCCACTTGAGTTGTAACTGCTGGTGCTGTCTTGCTTTTGTATAAAAGACCTGTTTGTGTTGATTCACATGCAGGTGCTGCTGCATATGAAGTCTTCCCTTCAGCTGTTCCATTAGGTTTGAAGGAGTATTTTGACGACACTGTATGTATTTCTTCCAATGGTACAGTTTCAATGGGCACAGGTGCTTTTAGAATGATTGGAGGAGTGGTGTTTTCAAATAGTTTGAATGTTTCTGCTAATAATGCTTTAGCGAGTACACGTTTTCCTAGCCAGTTCCTGTGCATTCCATGCCGAGTAAAATGGTTTCTCTCTTTGGAATTACTGTCCAAAAACTTCACGTCCTTGAATGCTTTGCATACCATTTGAAACATTTTGTTTGTGAATTTGATTTCATTATTTACACATGAACTGTTTATTAGGTCATGTCTATATGGGATGCTAACGATGATTGTTTTTCTTGGCGAGATTCTTTCCAGTGCATTTCGCAATGCTGTGATTGCATTTTTCGACTCATTTTTATAAACATCGTTAGCTCCAGCAATAATTACACAAACATCGTTTGGTTGAGGGCTTAAATCTTTAATTATTTGCTGGAAAGGAGCCCCGGGTTTTACTGTGGCAGTAACGGAAAATTTAGATTGCATATTCGTAAGAATAGTGGCTAAATCTCGTCCATGGCTGTCTGCAAAGATATAAACTTTTGGTTTTGTCTCGTCTTCTCTCAATAATTTCATTTGTCGGTGTTTCTCTTGTGCAATGGGCGCAAACGAGTTTTTCGTAACTATAGCAGATATTGGAGCACTTTGAATTTCAGTAACGGTTTCTTTGAGAGTGTTGTAGTTTTCACTTTGTACATTTTTCACAAAAGGATTAAAATCGACATTCAAAGAATTAATTAACGATTCGATGTCATTCATATATTTTTTAGCTATTGCGAGTTCTTCTTTCAGCACATCAGAGATGAGTTCTTCAGTACCAGCATTATATATCTTGACTGCACTTTTTCGACCACTGCACTTAACAAAGCCACATACACAATTCGGATTTATCACTTTTCTGTTGTTCATACACGATAGATGGATCCATATATGTGAAAAAGAGCACAAACAAATACCGCTATGAATACTGTTTTGGCAGACTATGCACTTTAAACTAAATGTAATACGATTTTCTACGGCACGATTTACTACTGCTTGCATACTCGACGCCACTTCCTGGGTGTATTGTATCGAGTTAGCTTTTTCAAATTTCCATGTGGGTTTATCAATGTATTTTGTAACTGATATTTCAGCACCAATGATAACTTTTGTGAGCCAATGTACACTCCTTGAAAAATGTTTCAGTACTACTATTGAGTGATTCAGTGGTAATTTGTTCTCATCAGTGGAAAAGATGGATGGGTAAGGTTTTGTATCAGTTTCCATCTGCCTGCCCAAAACGTTTTAAATTCCTTGGCATCAAACTTAGATAATTTCTTGTGTGTTGATCCATTCGAACAATGGTTCTCTATTTTTGTCTCTATTTATGTATCTCCGGGTTGTGTTTTGGAATTAAAATCTTAAACATATACGTGCTGTCTAGTTGCTGTGTGTAAGACTAGTGTCAGACACTTTCCGTTAGGTGATTTGTGGACTGATGTAATAACCAGGCCTTTGAGTTTTATTCTAATTACTTCTACATCACTAATTTTCTGACAGCTTAAGCCAGCATAATCCAAGAGCTGTTTCTTTTTTCATTTATTGTGGTAGCACCTAACAATTGAGAAGAGTATTGATATTGCTTTATATTGCGTAATCTTGCATGTAGCTTCTGAATTATCACCTAAATGCATTTCCTATAGAGCTATAATACTGACGGCATGCTCATCATCTAATTTGCTTTGGTAACTGCATTTGTCACTTGTTAATCCTACGTTAATTTGCATAATATGGACACCTTGCCTGATAATTTTTGACTGTAAGCTCTGAGAAGTGCTGGACCATCTTTTGTGTAGAGTTTTTGCTGTATGCTCCTGCAGTCACACTGCCTTGGTGGACCATCTCGGGGGTTGTCTACATGCCACACAACAGTCTTTTTGGTGTCCCGTGTGAATGATTCACTGGTAAATATCCTGTCCCATACACTTTTGTTTGTAGACAATACTTCTGTGTTAGCTGAAAATAGAGCCAGGAAGCAGTAGTCTCAGTACCTCAGAGAATTAGTTTCAGGTAAAGTATATGGATCTAACATATCTAAAATGCACATGGTTTAGTTTGGAAACCACACAAACACCCAAATGTACACACCCACAGTAGCTGCACGGGGTGGGGTGGGGGGGTGGGGGGGAGGGGGGGGGGGCAGAGTGATTGGAGAAGACAGTACATTGTCTGAATGGGAAAAGATTGGTGGGTACAGAAGAGAGAAGGGAAAAGGTGAAGTGATACAGTGGGAAACAAATTAGCAGAGGTTTAGGTCAGGTGGATGGCACTAGATGTGCTGGAGAGACAATTTCCACCTGCGTAGGTCAGAGAAACTTGCACTGGAAGGGAATATCCAAATGGTATGTCTAGTGAAGCAGTTGTTGAAGTGGTGTACAGCCTCTTGGCAACTGCAATGTCAAGTCTGTGGTTTGCCACAGTTTGGTGCTGGACATTACTGCGAGTGAACAGTTGGTTACTTGTCATCCCTACATGGAAAATTGTATGGTAATTGCAGCATAGCTGATTTTTAACAGGTTGCTTTTGCACATGATCGTGCCTTTTATATGGTGGGAGATTCCTGCGACTGGACTGCTGTAGGAGGTGGTGGGTGGATCTGTGGGACAGGTCTTGCACCTGGGTCACTCACAGGATTAGGGGCGGACAAGGATGTTCTCTAGATTGTGTGGGCAGTGGAACATTACTTTGCAGGAATAGGGTAGTATCTTGAGTACAGTATACCCCATCTGAGATAGCCAAAGCCCCAGTGAAGGATGTGGTTGAGCTTTTCAAGGCCTGGGTGATTAGATGAGTGCTGACCATTGTCTGGTTAGCAGGGTTACAGGTGTGAAATGAGGAGATGGCACGGGAGATCTATTTATGAATGAGACGGATAGGATACTGTGGCTCTGGTAGTGCTATTGCCATATTTAGACAACTCCTGCTTTCCACTGGGGATAGTGAGTCCACGTGTGACAAGGCTGCATGTAAGAGCCTTTTTGACATGGAATGGGTGACGGCTGTCAAAGTGGAGGGAGGTACTGTTGGTGGTTGGTCCACTTGACATGTATTTATGGATATCGATGTCTAGTGATATGGCGCATTGAGATGAGAATAATCAGGTTAAGATGATTTGGGAGTAGGTTTTTAGGTTATGGAAGAAGCAGTCTATACCATGAGTCCAGATCATGAAAATGTCTCAATTACTCTGAATCAGACAATGGGTTTTAGGTGTTGACAGGATAGGAAGGACTTCTCCTGATGGCCAATATAAAAGCTGGTATAGGATGGCACCATGCGAGTACCCATGGCAGTACTACAGATTTGTTTATACAGGGATAATCACTTAAAACCTGCACCACAAACATTGCAGAAATGGAAAGTGCTATTGATGTGTGGTTTTCACAGAATGGATTGGTAGTTGGGGGCTTATGCTAGTAACCAACCAACAGGTTGTAGTGATATTAGAAAGTGCATTTTTTGTGCAAACATAAACTTTTTTAAATGAAACTATGCCTATCGGTATTAACTAAAAGTAGGGTAAATTAGTCTATCAGCGGTGTTTGTTGCAGGAGTCTAGTGTGAGCCATTCATGAGATATCATATTTTGAAAAGGTCCCACGCCAACACTTGTACATTAGCTGTAAAGTTCCCACACCAACACTTGTACATTAGCTGCGGTAGCACAAACCAAAGAACAGTCCAAGTCCATACACTAGTTATGTGGATTGTGACCAGTAATGAGACAATTGACCATCACAGGCTGTGTTCAAAATGACCACTGGCAGCACCAGTATATGCTCCCATTCTGGTATGGAAAGACTGCTGCACACATACCAGTATTTCAGCAGGGACAATCTGACAGGCTGCAGTAATACATCATTGCATATCATCAGATGTAGTTGGTATGCCCTTGTAGACAGTCTTTCAGCTTTCCCCATAGAAAAAAAGTCTCCAGGCATGAAATTTGGCGAGTGGATCAACCGAGATACAGGTCCTCTGCATCCAATCTAATGATTTGTAAACAGTTTGTGAAGCCATGTTGTACTTCGTGCACTGTGGGTTGTACAGCCATCGTATTGGTACCACAAGTTGCTCCTAGTCTGCAGAGGAATCTCTTCTAGCATCCGTGGAAGATGATTTGTTAGGAGGCTGTGATACTTGTGCGCATTCAGTGTTCTTTCTAAGAAAAACGGGCCTATGAGCTGATGGTTCACTGCCTCACACCACACGTTTACACTCCAAGGATGCTGAGATTCCACCTGCCACAGCCAAAGACAATTGTTAACAGACCAATTGTGCTTATTTCAGCACTTTACCAGGCCACGATTGTTAAAATTTCCTTCACCGCTAAACAAGATACATGATACATCTGGAGTATCCTGTCTTAATGCCCATGTATGGAAGTTAACACAATTCTCTTGATCAATTCCATGCAGCTCTTTATAGAAAGGGATACACCTATATCAATGGAGAATGCATAGGACACTTGCCTGATTAATGCCATTTCCACATGCGATTGTGCAAGAGGTAACATGTGGATCAACTACTTGTTTCATCTATTATGTTGCTAAGAGTTAGGCTATGACTTCCACATAACTGGTTGAAGAGGTTGCCTAGCAACTACCCACACACACAAACACACTGTAAGCAAACAACATCATACCTAGCAACTACCAACACACACACACAAACACACTGTAAGCAAACAACATCATACCTAGCAACTACCCAGATTGAGTGGCACAAACTAGTATTGGTGTGGAAACTTTTAAAAATACTGTATCTCATTGACAACCTGTACTAGAATCCTGCAACAAACCCCACTGACATTCTGATTTACCATATTTTTAGTTTGTTAATGTCAGTAAGCACAGTTTCATTTAAAAAGTGTACATCTGCACAAGAAAGGATTTTTACAATCTGTTGATTGGGTAACAGTAATGAGTCCCTGTCTACCAATCCATTCAGTCAAAGCCGCAAATCAATAGCACTTCATACTTGTGGTGCGAGCTTTAGGCATTTCACCCTGTGACTTGGTCTTCGAAAGTGAAATAATTGTGAGTCAGGATGTGTTTGGGGAAGGGGATTTGGAAAGAGGTGGTGGGTTTGGTATCAGGAGGATGTTTGGAAAGTGAGGCCATGGGCATGGGGGATGTTGTAAAATGATGTTGCATCCATAGTAACCAGCAAGGAGTCATGTGGTAGCAAAACAGGAACTGCAGAAAGGCGGTGAAGGAAGTAAGCATTGTCTTCACTGTAGGATGGGAGGTTACAGACAATGGTTTGCATGTGATCTTCAGTGGGAGGATTGTACCCAGCCACAGTTGGGCAAGTGGAGAGACCTGTGTAGTTGGGTTGGCGAATAGGTAAAAAGGAAGGAGTGGTGTGAGGAGGGAGATAGATCCAGGAGTCAGGTTATGGGATGGACTTAAGGTCTTGGAGAGCTGCTGGAGTCTTGTTGGATTTCACGGATGTGATCATGGTTGTAAGGTTTGTATGCAGAGGTGTTAGAAAGTTGGTGAAGACTCTCAGCCACATAGTCACTATGATTCATGAACACTGTGATGAAGCTTTTATCTGTAGGAAAGATGATAAAGCACGGATTGATTTTAAGGATATGGGTAGCTGTGTGTTAGATAGGAGTGATGTTGGTCTCACTAGGGAGGATTTAGGAAAGGAAAGTAAGGCCGGGTTAGAAGTGATGAATTCCTGAAAGATAACCAAGAGATGACTGGCTGGAATGGGAGGTTCAGGGTGGGAGGGAGGCTGGAACTGTTTTAAGCAAGGTTCTATGTGAGGTTTTTGTTGGCTGTTATTAGTGGGATGCATCATCATCATCATTTAAGACTGATTATGCCTTTCCGCATTCAGTCTGGAGCATAGTCTTGATCTATTTCAACAGTTTTTATACCCCTTCCCTTCCAACACACACACACTAGCCACCAAGGAAGAGCCTACAGCTTTGATTCAACCCCCCCCCCCCCCCCCCCCCCGCCTCTTCCAGTCATACCCTCATACCTCCATAACGCACATTGAAGAAATTTCAGCTGCAGAGATTAGGTAAGGAAAGAAGGTCCTTTACAAGTCCAGCACACTTGAATTTAGGTTTTGGGCTAAAGGTGAGGCCTTTAGAAAGTACCAAGACGTCTGCAGGGCTAAGAGTTGTGGCAGAAAGGTTGACAGCAGTTTTACAGGATTGGTGCTTAGGATGTATATATCTCATGGAGGATGGAGGAATTCGTTGCGATTGTGGAAGATGGAGTATCGAACAAAGCATAGTTAGGGAGGTATGAGGGTACGACTGGGGGGGGGGGGGGGGGGGGGGAGGGGGTTGAATCAAAGCTGTAGGCTCTTCCTTGGTGGCTAGTGTGTGTGTGTGTGTGTGTGTGTGTGTGTGTGTGTGTGTGTGTGTGTGTTGGAAGGGAAGGGGTATAAAAACTGTAGAAATAGATCAAGACTTCACGACAACTAGCAGGTTTAAACGGGTGGGTGTTGTAATAGATATGTAGAGGTGGAGGTGATGAGGCTTGCACAGGATAGATTAGTATTGAGAGCTGCAGCAATCCAATCTTCAGACTACCACAGCAACAACAAAAAGGTCATAAGATGGAAACAATTTTGCATCGTAGTATCTCCCTGTTTCCACTCCATGTAGTTTTCGCTTGTGGTAATGTGGCGTGTGTACAGAGATTTATCGGGTGTTGTTATTTTTATTGTACTGTATTAACAGGATTTATCAAGAGTGGTGATAACATCAATTTGTGACAATAAATCTTTGTCATGTGCAATCTATAATACTGTTGTTCCATTTGTAATAAACAATTTCTTTGATGCTGTTTTCCCAAATAAGCCTAAATTTTACTGTTATTCACATGGACAGAGGCAGAGTAAGACATGGGAGATAACTTCAGCTGATCTTCGAAGATCAATTTCTTGAGACAGAGACAGTGTCATTATTATTATTGTTATTCTTTACTTCCTCAGACGTTAAGTCTGGTTAAAAATGGAAAGTGACGTGGACCTTGATAAAGCGTCACTTCCTTTCAACTGTATGGTATGTGTTATATTGCATTTAGGAACTTTCGGGTAATTGAACATGTATCAATAATTACTGATTTCTGTAGTTGTATATATATGTTTGGATGTAGCTGTATTGCATTGATGTACTGGTGGATATTGTGTGGTATGACTCCTGTAGTTGATAGTATAATTGGTATAATGTCAACTTTATCCTGATGCCACATGTCTTTGACTTCCTCAGCCAGTTGGGTGTATTTTTCAATTTTTTCTCCTATTTTCTTTTGTATATTTGTTGTATTGGGTATGGATATTTCGATTAGTTGTGTTAATTTCTTCTTTTTATTGGTGAGTATGATGTCAGGTTTGTTATGTGCCGTTGTTTTATCTGTTATAATGGTTCTGTTCCAGTATAATTTGTATTCATCATTCTCCAGTACATTTTGTGGTGTATACTTGTATGTAGGAACATGTTGTTTTAAAAGTTTATGTTGTAAGGCAAGCTGTTGATGTATTATTTTTGCGACATTGTCATGTCTTCTGGGGTATTCTGTATTTGCTAGTATTGTACATCTGCTTGTGATGTGATCTACTGTTTCTATTTGTTGTTTACAAAGTCTGCATTTATCCGTTGTGGTATTGGGATCTTTAATAATATGCTTGCTGTAATACCTGGTGTTTATTGTTTGATCCTGTATTGCAATCATGAATCCTTCTGTCTCACTGTATATATTGCCTTTTCTTAACCATGTGTTGGATGCGTCTTGATCGATGTGTGGCTGTGTTAGATGATACGGGTGCTTGCCATGAAGTGTTTTCTTTTTCCAATTTACTTTCTTCATATCTGTTGATGTTATGTGATCTAAAGGGTTGTAGAAGTGTTTATGAAGTTACAGTGGTGTAGCCGATGTATTTATATGAGTGATTGCTTTGTGTATTTTGCTAGTTTCTGCTCATTCTAGAAAGAATTTTCTTAAATTGTCTAACTGTCCATAATGTAGTTTTTTTCTGTCGATAAATCCCCTTCCTGCTTTCTTTCTGCTTAATGTGAATCTTTCTGTTGCTGAATGTATGTGATGTATTCTATATTTGTGGCATTGTGATCGTGTAAGTGTATTGAGTGCTTCTAGGTCTGTGTTACTCCATTTCACTACTCCAAATGAGTAGGTCAATATTGGTATGGCATAAGTATTTATAGCTTTTGTCTTGTTTCTTGCTGTCAATTCTGTTTTCAGTATTTCTGTTAGTCTTTGTCTATATTTTACTTTTAGTTCTTCTTATTATTGTTATTGTTATTATTATTATTATTATTATTATTATTATATTGAATTATTGTTAATTAATACCCCCTTAAGGAGAGCACCATCAATTTTCAAGGCTTTTTTTCTGTCTATTTCATTTGTCTTTCAAAAACTTCTCATATATTCATTGTGATTCCTCTTCCTCTCTTCTGTACCGTTCTTCCCCATTTTCTTCTCTTTCAATATCTGCTGAAATTTCTGTTTTCCAGTTTTTTACTCTGTATTTTTTCCTGTCTGTGATGTCTTCTGTGGAGATGTTTTGTTTCTTGAGGTCCTCCATGGTTTCCTATACCCAGTTGGTTTTCACTTTATTAGTCATAACTACACTCCTGGAAATGGAAAAAAGAACACATTGACACCGGTGTGTCAGACCCACCATACTTGCTCCGGACACTGCGAGAGGGCTGTACAAGCAATGATCACACGCACGGCACAGCGGACACACCAGGAACCGCGGTGTTGGCCGTCGAATGGCGCTAGCTGCGCAGCATTTGTGCACCGCCACCGTCAGTGTCAGCCAGTTTGCCGTGGCATACGGAGCTCCATCGCAGTCTTTAACACTGGTAGCATGCCGCGACAGCGTGGACGTGAACCGTATGTGCAGTTGACGGACTTTGAGCGAGGGCGTATAGTGGGCATGCGGGAGGCCGGGTGGACGTACCGCCGAATTGCTCAACACGTGGGGCGTGAGGTCTCCACAATACATCGATGTTGTCGCCAGTGGTCGGCGGAAGGTGCACGTGCCCGTCGACCTGGGACCGGACCGCAGCGACGCACGGATGCACGCCAAGACCGTAGGATCCTACGCAGTGCCGTAGGGGACCGCACCGCCACTTCCCAGCAAATTAGGGACACTGTTGCTCCTGGGGTATCGGCGAGGACCATTCGCAACCGTCTCCATGAAGCTGGGCTACGGTCCCGCACACCGTTAGGCCGTCTTCCGCTCACGCCCCAACATCGTGCAGCCCGCCTCCAGTGGTGTCGCGACAGGCGTGAATGGAGGGACGAATGGAGACATGTCGTCTTCAGCGATGAGAGTCGCTTCTGCCTTGGTGCCAATGATGGTCGTATGCGTGTTTGGCGCCGTGCAGGTGAGCGCCACAATCAGGACTGCATACGACCGAGGCACACAGGGCCAACACCCGGCATCATGGTGTGGGGAGCGATCTCCTACACTGGCCGTACACCACTGGTGATCGTCGAGGGGACCCTGAATAGTGCACGGTACATCCAAACCGTCATCGAACCCATCGTTCTACCATTCCTAGACCGGCAAGGGAACTTGCTGTTCCAACAGGACAATGCACGTCCGCATGTATCCCGTGCCACCCAACGTGCTCTAGAAGGTGTAAGTCAACTACCCTGGCCAGCAAGATCTCCGGATCTGTCCCCCATTGAGCATGTTTGGGACTGGATGAAGCGTCGTCTCACGCGGTCTGCACGTCCAGCACGAACGCTGGTCCAACTGAGGCGCCAGGTGGAAATGGCATGGCAAGCCGTTCCACAGGACTACATCCAGCATCTCTACGATCGTCTCCATGGGAGAATAGCAGCCTGCATTGCTGTGAAAGGTGGATATACACTGTACTAGTGCCGACATTGTGCATGCTCTGTTGCCTGTGTCTATGTGCCTGTGGTTCTGTCAGTGTGATCATGTGATGTATCTGACCCCAGGAATGTGTCAATAAAGTTTCCCCTTCCTGGGACAATGAATTCACGGTGTTCTTATTTCAATTTCCAGGAGTGTATATAAAAAATATTCTTGGTAAGTCTGTTTTTGTGCATAATTTGTATGTGTCTCTAGAACCTTGTCCTTGTTTACCTGGTGCTGTTTTTAATCCTCTGTTTGTATTTGTACAGTTCTTTTGTCAATATGTTTATCCAGATCCCCTCTCTCTGAACTGGCCTGTAGATCTTTCCTTCTGTTTTTCCATCTCTTTGATTTTTGTTCTTCCCTTCATGGCTGTTGTTCTGAGGTGTACAAGGCCTGTGGTAACTACTGTACTACAGTGTCTTAATTTGGCATTGATGGAAAAACTTCTTTTGTTATAATTGTTCCATATAAGTCTGAATACCTTATGTAGTTTTGTGATTCTTTTTTCATTGGATGTTGAGTTCAGTCTTATTTTCTGTGTAACCTCTTCCAGGCACTGGAAACTTTCTTCATGTGATATCTTCCCATACTTTGTTACCAGTGGGTGTCTGTCTCTTTACATTGTGTCAATGTACAAGTTTTTTTCATTTGAGATTTGTAGTCCCGTTTTGATTGAGATTTGATAAAGAGTTTGTAGAGCTTTTTTGTCTTCTTTTCTGTTATTTGTTATGATGGCTATATCATCAGCAAAGGCCAGACATTTTATCTACATGTGCATATATATTTCGAAAGTCATGGTGTGGTGTGTGACATGATCTGACTACACGTAGAGTGCAGTCTTTGTTTGGCACGGCACTTGGAGGGCGACAGTTCAGTCTTCACCCATTGTCTCTTTTGTCCCATGTCCTGATTATTTTCTCCAAAACTGAGTTAAATAGAGTGGGTGATGGCCATCCTCATGCCTCACTCCTGTCTTTACTTTGAACGGTTCATAGATCTCTCCCATGAACTTCACTTTCAATATTGCATTTTTCATGTTTCTTGTCATATTAACATCAAAGATAATGATAATGTGCAAGAATAATGTAAGGCTAGCATCTTTTTAGTCACATGTTTCTGCTGATACAGCTTATATTGTACACCTGGAAACACAATGTCAATTTTGTTCTGATGACAACACATGTCACCTGGGAATAGTAGATGTACTGGCAATGGTTTCAGTGTCATCCGCCAACAGATAGTGTAATGGCATAGCTATCAGAGTGCTATATGTGTCTACCCTTTATTAGGAAATGCTCACAGCCAGTGTGATGCAGACATGTGAAGCAAGCAGGCAACCATGCCAGGAAGGCACACTCGTGATTCTTATAGCCAACGAGTGAGTTTAAAAAGGGGTCAAATTGTGGGCTTCCGAGTGGCAGGATGGTCCTTTCGGGGGAATTGCCACACAAGTTGGATGTGCTGCGTCAGTTATGCAACATTGCTAGTATCAGTAGTCACGTGAACATTCTCACACACGTAGTCGAGGTTCTGGACATCCACACAGCACAGATGCTCACTAGGATTGTTGTACTGAAAGGGCAGCAGTTGCAGATCGTACGGCTACCACAGCACAGATAAAAGGTCTTGTGAGGCCCAGATGTGTCAACACAAACTGTTGCGAAGCAGTTATTGCCAGTTGCGTTACGGACGTGCACACATCTATCCCGTCTTCCAATCGTGCCTCAGCACTGACATGCATGGTTCGAGTGGTGCCATCAGAGGATCTCTTTGAGGATGGCATGGCACGCCATGGTTGTAAGTGATGAAAGCAGATTCCGCTCGCAGACAAGTGATGGTCGTATCAGCAAATGACATAAATCTGGTGAGCACTCTCTTGTAGAGTGCATTCGTCCAAGATACAGTGGCCCCACCCCAGGCGATAAACTACAACTCTCATTCGTCTGTGGTGTTTCTGCACTTGGTACATACAGAATGATGTTACACCCGTTATTTTTGCATTCTTGCAACTGGAAGGTAATGTACTGTTCCAACAGTACAGTGTTGACCCACACACTGCCCACGAAACTCAGTGTTCTCAGAAAGATGAACAGTGACTTCCCGGGCCACCATGTTCTACGAGTTTGTCTCCAACCGAGCACATGTGGGAACATGGGATGAGAAGTGACTCGTGCAACTTGTCAACCAACAACTCTTACATAACTATCTGAACAGATTGAGCATGTGTGACATAATTTATCTCAGGACAGTTTTTGCCATCTGTACTATCGACTGAATGCTATAGTCAGTGCCTGCATTGTCACCAGTGAGGGCTACACCACATACTAATGTGTGTGTTTTGGCATGGGCCGATACATGCTAGCTGAGAAGCATTTGCAGTATTGATCTGTAAATGTGATCATTTCATGTACTCCATATGCACTGTTGCAACATTAAATCTGGAGTGAATTTTCTTCTGGCAGTGGGCACAAACTTTTACCTCACAACTTTGATACATTTTACTTTTTCTTTTTCTTAGTCTTTATCCCCTGCTATCACAGTCTCAGCATGTTAATGTGGATTTGGCAGTATTAATGGTAAATTGTGGCCAGATGCCCTTTCCATGCCACCTCCCCCCCAACCATCCAACCCACACCAGGGTGAAAGGTATGTACCCTGTATCTGTATGTATCTAATATTATCGTGTGTGAAAGTGTGAGAATGTTTTCAAAATGTTTGAGGATCATGTAACTGATGTGGGGTGTGCATACCAGTCTGCTATTCATCTAGTTGGATGTGGACAACAGCCTAAAAATCATGTCAACACTGGCTCTAGCTGCATGCTAACGTTGGCATCTACCCAGGAGTATTACAATTTCGATAGAGTACAGTAGAGTTTTAATGATTTATACAATACTTTTATGTCATGAATTTTAGAAAATTGATTGAAGATGTCTTTCTGTTGTTGTTTAATTTATGATATAGCCGCAACTGAAAATCCAACAGAATATGTTAATTATTCTGGTCTTGTTCATTTCTGTATTTGTTCTGTGTTAAAGTAATTGTTCAGACGCATACAACATAAAAGTTAAAGTAAGGTCTATGATGGCAGGCAGTGACTGGGCTGTTGTCCTGACAGCAGGTAGGGTGCAGCCTTTGTTCACCGTGGCACTAGGAGGGAGAGGGTTATGGCCTATCACCCCAGCTTCCTTTTACCCCTGGGAAACATCCCCAGGAGTCATCTGATAGCAGGTTGGTGTCACCTGGGGCGATCCTGCAGTCACTGGAACAAGGAAAAATCCCCACTTTTATGTTTTATGGGGAATCGAGCCCAGGACCTCCTGATTGGAGTCTAGTGCGCTACCCACTAGACCTCCACAACCACCGTGCTTATGGGATATGAAATGTCTGCATCTATATGACTACTCTGCATTTCACAAATCAGTGCCTGACAGAGGATTTATCAAACCACTTTCATACTGTTTCTCTACCGTTCCACTCTTGAACAATGTGTGGGGAAAAGTAACACTCAAATTGCTTTGTGTGATCTCTGATTTGTTGTGTTTTATTATAACGATCATTTTTCCCTATGAAGGTGAGTGCTATGAAAATTAAAATGTTTTTGCATTTGGAGGATGAAGTTGGAGACTGGAATTTTGTGAAAAGATCTTGCCACAGCAAAAAAGTATTTCTTTTTGTGATTACCATCTCAACTCGCATATCATGTCCGTGACTCTCTCTCTCCTAATATTTTACAATAATACAGACTGAGCTGCCCTCATTTTGACTTTGATTTCCTCCATCATTCATATCCCATGGTGTACTTGTGCATTGTCATCTTGAAACACAACCAATGATCATCCAAATGTCGACTATATGACAGGTCAGTAGTTTCGAGGATCCTGTCATCAAATTGCACAGCCCTCAAATAGCCTCATTAGAAATGATACGTGTCAGACATCTGTATACCATACTGGCCCAAAACATGACTGATCCATCTGCCTGCTAAACTTAAAAGACTGGACTGCAGGTCTGAAACTCATTTTTCACTGGAGCGGACACAAATGAACAAGAATTCTCTGTGGCTCTGAACAGTAGCTGAGCACAAGCAGACACCATTCTGTTGCATTTGGTTAGCATTCACAGGTGTTCACTCATGTTCTGCCCATTATCAGTCCTTCGATGAACTGTCAAACGAAGTCTCCATCATCTCTGCATTGGTGAGAGCAGGAGAGAAAGAGCTAAATTTTGGTGTTTCATCAGTGAACTTTTGTCTTCAACTCAAGATCTTTGAGCAGCAGAATGGTCTGAAGAGAATGTAATGTTTCTGATAACAGAATAGATGCTCGTGAATTCCAAGATGTCCACACCATAAATGCCAAATAAAAAGAAATGCAATTGACAGAGAGTTTCCGAGGTACTGGGAACATGAGAAAGATGATAATTACAATAGATACTTTCATTAGCCAGGAATGGAGTGAATAAGCACGAGCTTCGTATTTGTTTTTATTAAAAAAGAACAGCACAACAAAGTTCCTTGAAAGTAAACATGTACAAAAATGTATCCATCATGCTGATTAAAATTACGTACATACCCCACACGAGCTTTGTATTTGTTTTTATTAAAAAAGAACAGCACAACAAAGTTCCTTGAAAGTAAACATGTACAAATATGTATCTATCATGCTGATTAAAATTACGTACATACCCCACAAGCCACCTTAGTAATTTCTTGCCCTGTTCCACTGACAAATAGTGCTAGGAAAAATGATAGTCTATATACCTCTGTACAAGCCCTAATTTCTCTTGTCTTTGTGGCCTTTACATGAATTGTAAATTGGTCGCTGTAGGATCGACCTAAAGTCAGCTTCAAGTACGAGGTACCTAAATAGTTTAATAGTGTTTTGTGAAAAGAATATCATCTTCCCTCCAGGGGTTGCTATTTGAGTTCATGAAGCATCTCTATAATACTTATGTGCTGGTCAAACTTACTGGTGACAAATCTCTGAATTGGTTCAATGTCTTCCTTTAATCCAATGTCGTGCAGATTCCAAACACTCAAGCAATGCTAAAGAATGGGTCACACTAGTGTTGTGTCCTTTAGAGATAAGCTACACTTTCCTAAAATTCTTGCAATAAACCAATTTGTCCATTTGCCTTCCCTACAACCAATTTTGCTTGTTTCATGTTTTACTGCTTTGGAACATTATGCCTAGGTATTTAATTGACATGACTGTCAAGCAGCATACTACTGATGCTGTATTCAAACATCATGGGATTTTTTTTTCCTTCTCATCTGCATTAACCTACATTTTTTTATATTTACAGTAAGCTTCCATTCATCTCACCAATCACAAATTTTGTCCAAGTCATCTTATATCCTCCTATAGTCACTCAATGGCGACATTTGCTCATACACAATAGCGTCATCAGCAAACAGCCTCATAGTGCTGGCCACGTTGGCTGTCAGATCCTTAATGTACACTTATTAGCCAAAACATTATGACCACTGCCCACTGCGAGTTGGATGCTGCCTGGTGGATTTGGGGGCATGTGATGCAGTAACAAAAATATGTAAATAGAGCAGACGCAGATGGGGGCTCACTTTAGGTAAGATATGGGCTGCAAATGGGGAAATCAGTTGAGATAAGTGATTTTGATAAATGGCAGATTATTATTATGCTGAGCCTGTGACACACATCTCAAAAGCGGCAGTGCTGGTCAAATGTTCATGAGCTATCTATCACTAGGTGCTAAATGGTTAGACATCCATGACTCTTCACAGTACTTGGGGTTTGGAGGCATGTCTGGCTGCAATGTGGATAGATGGTGATTTGTAGCACAATGCTGGTGCACGCACAAGTGTTCCATAGCACACTGTTCATTGTAAATTCTGGAACACGGAGCTCCGCAGCAGACCACTCCTACATGTTCACATGTCTACCCAACAACATCATCAGTTGTGATTGTAGTGGGCACAGGACCATTCGGATTAAACCATCAATCAATGGAAATGTTGGCTCTTTGGGTGAATCCCATTTTTGCTACACTAGGTTGGTAGGTGTCTCCACAAAAACCATCATTGAGGTGAATGGCAGCTCCAAATGTGCAGCACACCACGGATGCTGGCTGGTGGGAGCAGCATTATGCTTGGGAGACATTCTCCTGCACTTGCATGTAGTAATCGAAGACATGCTGACAGCTGTGAATCACCTATGTCCCTTCATGCTTGATGTCTTCCCCGACAGCGATGTAATCTTTCAGCAGTGTAAATGTCTGTGTCTCAGAGCCAGAATCATGCTACAGAGGTTTGAAAAGCATTATAGTGACGTCATGTTGATGTCTTGGTGGCCAAATTTGCCTGATGTAAACCTAAAGAACCCATCTGGATCGCTATCAAGCATCATTACCACGTATGCAAATCAGTGATATGTTATTTACGTGAATTACAAGACCTGTGTGTAGACATCTAATGTTTCATACCTCCTCAAACCTAACAACAAGCTGTCTGATCCCTGATATGCAGAATCAGTGATGTATTTTGTCCCAAAGATGGACAAACAAGCTATTAAGCAGGTCATAATGTTTTGGACCACCAGTCTAAACAGGATATTACAAAAAGGTACAGCCAAACTTTCAGGAAACATTCCTCACACACAAAGAAAGAAAATATGTTATGTGGTCATGTGTCCGAAAACGCTTACTTTCCATGTTAGAGCTTATTTTATTACTTTTCTTCAAATCACATTAATCATGGAATGGAAACACACAGCAACAGAATGTACCAGCATGACTTCAAACACTTTGTTACAGGAAATGTTCAAAATGTCTTCCATTAGTGAGGATACATGCATCCACCCTCCGTCGCATGGAATCCCTGATGCGCTGATGCAGCCCTGGAGAATGGCGTGTTGTATCACAGCCGTCCACAATATGAGCATGAAGAGTCTCTACATTTGGTACCGGGGTTGTGTAGACAAGAGTATTCAAATGCCCCCATAAATGAAAGTCAAGAGGGTTGAGGTTGGGAGTGTGTGGAGGCCATGCTATTGGTCGGCCTCTACCAATCCATCGGTCACTGAATCTGTTGTTGAGAAGCGTACGAACACTTCGACTGAAATGTGCAGGAGCTCCATCGTGCATGAACCACATGTTGTGTTGTACTTGTAAAGGCACATGTTCTAGCAGCACAGGTATGAAATCATGATAACATGCTCCATAGAGTGTAGGTGGAAGAACATGGGGCCCAATCAAGACATCACCAACAATGCCTGCCCAAACGTTCACAGAAAATATGTGTCGATGACGTGATTGCACAATTGCGTGCAGATTCTCGTCAGCCCACTCAAGTTGAATGTGAAAATTTACAATTTGATCACGTTGGAATGAAACCTCATCCATAAAGAGAACATTTGCACTGAAATGAGGATTGACACAATGTTGGAGAACCATTCGCACAAGTGTACCCGTGGAGGCCAATCAGCTGCTGATAGTGCCTGCACACGCTGTACATGGTATGGAAACAACTGGTTCTCCCGTAGCACTCTCCATACAGTGACGTGGTCAATGTTATCTTGTACAGCAGTAACTTCTCTGACACTGACATTAGGGTTATCGTCAACTGCACGAAGAATTGCCTCGTCCATTCAGGTGTCCTTGTCGTTCTAGGTCTTCCCACTCGCTTAGTCATAGGCTGGAATGTTCCGTGCTCCATAAGATGCCGATCAATTTCTTCAAACGTCTTCCTGTCGGGACACCTTCGTTCTGGAAATTTGTCTCGATACAAACGTACCGCGCCATGGCTATTGCCCAGTGCTAATCCATACATCAAATGGGCATCTGCCAACTCTGCATTTGTAAACATTGCACTGACTGCAAAACCACGTTCCTGACAAACACTAACCTGTTGATGCTACGTATTGATGTGCTTGATGCTGTTACTGTAGAGCAATGAGACGCATGTCAACACAAGCACCGAAGTCAACATTACCTTCCTTCAATTGGGCCAACTGGCGGTGAATCGAGGAAGTACAGTACATACTGACGAAACTAAAATGAGCTCTAACATGGAAATTAAGCATTTCCGGACACATGTCCACATAACGTATTTTCTTTATTTGTGTGTGAGGAATGTTTCCTGAAAGTTTGGCCGTACCTTTTTGTAACACCCTGTATAGAGAATGAGAGTGATCCTATCATACTTCCCCGGGGCACTCCTGAGAATAACCCCAATACCCCTGCCTCTGATGAACACTCACCATCAAGGACGACATTCTGGCTTCTACTACACAAGAAGTCATCTCGAGCCATTCACATATCTTGAAACCTAATCTGTAATTTCAGACCTTCATCAACAGTCTGCAGTGGCGCACTGTGGCAAACACTTTCTGGAAACAGCAATGTGGAATCTGCCTGTTCCCTTCATCGCTGATTTGCAGGATATCTTGTGAGAAAGGAGCAAGTCGAGTTTCACATGAACGATGATTTCTAAATCTGTGCTGATTTGTGAACAGAAGCTTTTCTGTCTCGTGGAAATCAAAGTGAAAATACATTCAAGAATTCTGCAGCAAACCATTGTTAAGGATATTGGATTGTAATGTTGTGGGTCCATTTTTTTACTCTTCTTATATACAGGAATTACCGTGCTTTTTTCCAATTGCTTAGGACTTTGCATTAAGCAGGAAATTACAATAAATGCATGCTAAGAACAGGACCTATGCCATAGTGCACTATTAGTCGAGAGACCCATTGCTGAAATTTTGACATTATGTTGGCTAGACAGTAGGTTGGAGGATTCAGTTCTGATACTGCACAGCTCTCAAATTATACTTACTAGTTGTTAGAAGCATTTGATATCCATAGGTGACACCAGACCAAAACCAGACTGACTCAACTATGTGCTGAATCTGTGGGTCTTCACACTTGAGACATGCATTGGTACCTGGCCATTTCCGCACCCTTCTACAAGGATCATCAGGTATCAAAGAAATGCTTCACTTATTGTGAAAGGAATACAATACCACTGATCCAAGTTCCGCTGGAGGACACCCTGTATCACCACTAGTAATTTCCTTTCCTGTTGCACCACAAACAGAGTGAGGGCAAAATGACTTGTCTATATGCCTATTAGTCGCAGTAGATTGTTCTGCAGTCAGCGTCAACAGCCATTTCTCTAAATTTTCTCACTAGTGCTCCTTAAAAAGATTGTCGCTTGCCATCCACCGGTTTCCATGTACACCACGATTCTTTGTGCACTACATTCCTCGGGGGTTTGTACTGTAGTACATAATGGACACCTAGAGACCCCACTGAATGTGTCGAGATGGTTGTGTACCGTGTGAGTCAACACAGCTCTCCCCATTATCTGCAAAAAAAGTCACAGTGCAGTTACAGTAAGTTCCCGAGGTATTACCTGGCAGCTATAATTTGAAGTTAGCAGTCATCAGTTGTTGTTGGCTCTGAGCAATCTCTGTAGTGCTGATTTTTAACATTTTGTTACTGCAAAGGCTGTGGAATGTTCATTTGATGTCGCTGTAGCGTTTGCCAATTGTGTGGTAACTTTCCATGCTGATAAGCATTCTTACTGTAAAGTAACAATGCCTGGGCAGTCTTTAAGCATTAACGCTTTAATCCCTTTGCAACGTCAAATTTTTTGATGTTATATTGGACATGTGATCAGTTTGTTTATTTATTTATTTTTGTAATTTTATTTTTGTGGTTTAGTACAAAAACTGTAGTGGTAGTGTAATTCTCCTAGAGCCCTTTTGTGAGCTGCTATTTTCCTCTGTGAAAATGAGGCAATTTTTTTTTCCAACTACACAAGTGACGATAGTAGTGATCTGACAATAAACAAAAAGTGTTTGTTGTAGCAATTTTTATGCATCTGGTACAGTGTACTATCACAAGATACCAGGTACATCTACAGATGGTAATATATATTCCCAAAAGCTTTGTAAAACCACTAAGTGGTTGGCAAGTATGCTTCCCGAGATTCACAAAAGACATAATTGTGTTTACTCGAATCTAAGCTGCACTTTTTTCCGGTTTTTGTAATCCAAAACACTACCTGCGGCTTAGAATCAAGTGCAAAGTAAGCGGAAGTTCTGAAAAATGTTGGTAGGTGCTGCCACAACTAACTTCTGCCGTCGAATATATGTAGCACTACACAGGCATGCTTTGCAGGCACAAAGATAAATACTGGCGCCAAAACCTATGCGTCAGTAAACAAACTAAAAAAAAAACAGGGGTGGGGGTGGAAGACGAGCTTTTTTCTCTGCCCCAAGGTTCAACCACTGCATTTCCATACTTTATCCAACAAAGTAAATACAAATTCCGTATTCTTCATCTCCGAATGTTGCAGCCTTTCAATGTACTATGAAAATCCGACTGGAAGACTGTTTGGGATGTTTGTCAATATGGCCAAGTCTACGTTCTGAATTTTTGTCCTACCTGTGACAAGAGATGGTTGTTAATAGCAACTTTTATGAATTGTGAATCACATCCAGTATTCTCTTCACCATAAGAATAATTCGAATGTAAACATTTTGCCATGTATTCCTACATGTTTCCTGCTATCTCATTTAAATCCTGTCTTCCTAATAAACTATGAAACTAGAGTGAGACAACAGCAAACGCGGAAGAATATATATATCATGTCATGTTTATATTCGTATTATTCCTATGCTGAATAGTGATACAGTCAGAAATGAAGCACGGCAACTGACTAGATTTTTAAACCTAAGATGGCTCTAATTTCTGTGCAGAATGTAATGCACTAAAGAGGCGTCTGCAAAAATTTTCAAACGGAGAAAATTTTTCGCTTAACTTTCGTTTGGAACATCTATCATATGCAGTCTATTATATGGTTCTTGTTGATCATTATCAAAGAAACCAGCAGTGTAAGTAACAACAAATAGCAGTCTCTTGCCATTGTTTCACTGATGAGATGATTCCTCTCTCTTTTTTTTTTTTTTTAATTGTAAGCGGCAGTAGCGTGCGCATAAGCAAGCCATCCCGCGAGCGGCGACAGGCCATAAACACGCATAATCAGAATGCGACAAACAATGCATGGCACAGTATGATACTGCGTTTTGAGCTTAGAGTGACGGAAACACCTATAACAAAGAGAACGGCACTTATCAGATCAAAGAAAAATAAGCAATCAATTCAAACCAGACGATGCACGTGAAAAAGGCTCTCTAGTATAAATATGGATGGAGAGCCTGACGCATAGCAATGACTACGTGGTAAAGCTTAACTGCTAAGTTTACCACACGCACCAAACTACTGTAGCTGTATCGTCATTCATTCGACCTACATTGTCTCAGGTTGAAAGGGCTACTCTGAGATGAACAGGTTGCCACAGGAGAGTAATGCATGGACTTTAACTGTTAGTTGCCCTGAATGTGAGTCCAGTGAGCTCACCACTGTGCCACCTCGCTCGATATATTTTGAGAGAAGTTCCTGATTTAACCATTTCACAGGATGTGGGAAGTGTACTTCCCATTAACTGTATTTCTTTACTGTATTCCTGAGAACACATCATACGAGCTCTGTATGCACCTGGCACCTGATGTTAGTTAGCTGCACCAGCTGAACTTTCTGTCTGTTATGAAATGTAGCTTTTAATTGTCATTAAATGTCACTTGTTCCTTTCAGAAGCAGTTGCAAATATACGTGCCACCAAATAATGTTGTTTTGAAGGCCACTGGGAAGTATGCTTACTACCAAAGTAATTTTTCCGTGATACAAGGGGAATATACTTACCACAAAATTAATTTCTTTTTTGGACTGCAGAAAAGATACTTACCACCAACTGACCATACTTACCACTAATTTAGTTGTTTTACTATGCTCTTGGGAAAATGTTGTACCTCCTCTGGATGTGGTTGACCTTTTGTGATAATATGCTAAACCACTGGTGCCTGTTTGTCATGACATCAGTGCTGTTGTCACTTGTTACAACAGAACACATTGTTTCATTCTGCAATATATGCTATTGTGACTTGTCTCAGCTCGTTTCTTTAAGCAGTGTTAAATGAAGTTTCTAGGATTGTAAAATAGATAGTCAAATAAAAACAGAAAATTCCTTTTTTTCACATGTAGTAGTAACTCATAACAGCTTACTAAAGACAGTGGGAAGTATACTTACTACTATAGTTTTTTGCTCCTAAATCACAAAAATAAAATAATCAAAAATTAAATTTAGTTGAAACTTCTAAAATGATACCAAAACAATTAACTTTACAGGGCTGCTACAAAAAATGTGCCTACAAATGGGTTAAAAACAAAGTATGCAAGCTGTGGGGGCAGTGTGAAACTTTTTTAAGCACTGTATTTGAAAAATATTATTCATTTTGTTCCACTTCTAGAATGTTAGGTTTTGTGGATTTTTGCCTGTACATTAATGGGTGTGGATGCGTTCAGTGGAGGCAAGTGTGTCGTGTATGATTTTTCTCAGTAAATATGTCCTACTAACGTTGCAGTATATCTCCAATGTTCTGGATGCATCAAATGAAGTTTAAAAGACAGCTAACTGCTGCTGCTGGTATGCCTCTTCATGTAAATGTCAGAGTTACTATTATTATTCAATACAAAAAGGAAGATTACCAGCTTAGCAATTTGCTGAAAATGAGTTCATTAAAGGGAATATTACAATTAACATCCTGTTAACGACAAATTAATTAGAGATGGGAAGCAGCCACAGATTGGAGAAGGAAATTAATACATTTCATACTGTGCTCGAGCACAGGCAATAAAAAACAGTGAGCAAACATGATGCGTGTACTTGTTGCCTCAGGGTCTCCTGCGAAACTGAGGTGCTTGAGTAAGCTACATCACACTGCTTCGTTGTGTGCTTGTTGGCAAGCCAGTTTATGAAGTACACATCCCTCTTCATTTTTATATAACTTTGTTTTGAATGCACTGTACAAGAATATTGAATACCTTGAAAATTATTGAGTTCAGCCATTCATTCACATGTAATATTCCAACAGCTCCATCACCGATGAGAGCCTTCAGGGGTGTAAAACGAGTAAGTGAGAAGTGCCACTGAACTACTAACAACCATTTTCATCTACTACTAATCTGCTCACATTAATCATTATTCAAGGGGATCAGTTCTACATCATTTTATTTTTATAAATATACAGAGAAGCAACTACTTGAAAAAAGCCAATGCTCTGCTACTTAAACTGCTCTGCCACTATTTTGATTTAATACTTCATGCTAAATGGGCATTTAATTCTACACAGGACACTGTCATCTAAACTTATTCTGATAAATTCATATACTTCCTTCCTGTGCAATGTCCTTTATGCTGTCAATGCCACGTTGGGACCAGTACAGTAGTTTCTGTTCCGTGGAGAACCAACCGTACCTGCACATAGGCTATTATTATGATGGAATCACCACTTCAAAAGGCATTCCAAAGCTGCTGCCAGCTTCCCTCTGTGGAGTAAACCATCTACCATACCTGTCTGCTCCTAGAGAATATGTTGCATGGCTGAATATGGTTTTCTGTTAGAAAGTGTTTGTGCGTTGTGTATCTGAGCTGGGACAGGTAGGTAAATTCACATATCCAGGTAAATTATTGGTGGACTGGCTAATAAAACATTTTTTACTTTAAATTTGAATATTTGGGGATTTCCAGATTGCTTCTAATTTCGGCTGGGAGATGTTAAAAGGGTGTTGCACCTGAATATAAAACAGTTTTCTTAACTCTAAGCTCTTTACGGGTGTCAGTCCTATTGAGGAGGGGTACTCCTGGGCTGTGCACCTGAGTTTCTCCTGGGCCACCTGCAGCATCTGTACTGGTAACATGCCAAGGTCATTATACGAGTGGTCAATTGGCCATAAAGAGGTTTGGTTGGATATGTTTATGTTTAGTGTGCAATACTGCTTTCCCGTATTGCCAGTTGGTCAGCTAGATATTTGCAGCTGGCAATGCCATTTAGTTTTGCTGTAATGCAGGAATTCACCAGTGTTTATTTTGTCTGTGAGCTTGTGCTGTCCACAGGTGATTAATTGTCCCTAGATAGAAGTGTTTTTCAGCAGTTGTGTTTTCACCCGTGGTTGTGGTCGTAGTTTCCCAGGTTAAGAATGAAGTGATTGTCAGAGTGTCTCAAGTTCCTGTACAGTAGTGTGGTGAGTTTTTTGAATATCTGTGTGTGAGTCTCAAGGCAGTATTCTCTGTGAAGGTCGACAGTGTGTGTGGACTGTGGTGCACTTCGTTGTGTATCACCTGTAGGCGGCACAGGCGGTCAGAGCCACGTAACCCCAGACTGCAGCTGCATGTATCATCATGGGTCTAATCAGTATCATGTACACGGACCTCGATATCCTCCTATTCAGTGTGCTTTACCTGTTGAGCTTAGAGTAACACTGTTTGAGCCTTGCATTTGCTCAGTTGGCCTGTCACTGAAGTATTTGACTTTCACACTGAAACGTATTGGGCGTGTGTGTAGTGTTATTTGTCTGCAGTCTTAATGTGGGGTCCTACCCACTCATCTCATATAGGGTGCCTAAAGGATGCTGCATTCTCAAAATGCTATACAACAATTCAAGCAAACAACATTAATAGTTTTTATTACAAATAAGAAGCTTGACAATGCTTGACCTGGAATTTACAATAGTGTCGCAAGCAATAGGCGACATGCAGTATAAATCCGAGTCCTTTGCTATATACAATGTTCGTGCAAGTTTCACACACAGCTTGTGGATCACTAGTAACTGTTATTGTAGCATTCTGCGCTAGGCCTGTCCGTATACTGTCCTAATCCTGTCCAAATACTGAGTGGCCGAGGCTGGCAGGAGTGGCACTTATATTCTCTTTGTCTAGGGGCCTGCTCCCATTGTGGTGTGGTCCTTGCCAGTGGGCTATTCGCTGACGGTGTGTTCACTGCCTTCTTTGCTCTTGCGATCTTAATTTTCATTCCAGTGCTTGTGGGTATGCCAGAACACTTAATGATTGTGCAGTTGTTATGGTTTGTCAGTGAACAGAACTGCTTCACACTTGTCAGCATTTGCTTTAACACACTGTCGTTCCAGCTAGGCAGTTTTGTTTGCAGTTGCGAATTATGCCTGATGGTTTCCAGTCTTGCACTAGGATGGTAGTGTCATCTGCGTAGATGGTTGCCATTGTGTTTTGTTCAGTTGGAAAGTCATTGACGTAGAGATTAAACAAGAGGGGCCCTTGGATGCTGCCTTGGAGTACTCTCACTTGTATACTGTGTTGTGTTGACTGTTTGCCCTGAATGTCGGTGTTGAAGCTTCTGTGAGTGAGATATGAGTGTGTAAGGTGTACGAGCTCGTCAGAGAGACTAGCAGTGCAGAGTTTGCGAATGAGACGATTGTTCCGTAAATGACTGAAGACCAGGAACAGTGCTCCTGTAGCTTTATGGTGTTGGGGGTGTGTGTAATATGTTCTACTACACGGAGGAGTTGTTGTGTTGTGGAGTGGTGATTGCTGAATCCAAATTGCTCCAGTCTCAGCGAGTCATTGGTGTTGCAGTGCATAGTAAGATGTTTGAGAATCATCTTCTCAACAATCTTATTCAGGGAGCTCAGCAGGCTGATGGCTCCATAATTTTGTGGTAGGGAGTGGTATTTCCCTGGCTTCCTGAACATCAGGACAGGGAAGTGTTGATGTTGTAGAATGGTATTCATCATATGTGCGAGATGCTCTATAGCTTTATTTGTGAACTCCTGGGTGACATGGTTTTGAAAGTGATTGGGACCAGGAGCTTTTCTAGTTGTTTTGTGCTTAATAACCTGTGTAATTTCATGTGTAGCAGTATGTATTGTTACATTGCACTTGGGCTGGGTTACAGGCCATGTAACCTCCTGGTCCATTTCAAGTAGCAGTGCTGGATTGGAAGGAGCCAGATTCAGTGTGAATGATGTTGCTAGTGTTCTGGTCATCAGCTCATGCTTCCCCTCCATGGAGTATGCTGGTCTGTAAGGTATTTGTAAACTTGGTGTGTAGTATTTCTTCTTGGTGGAGTGGACAGCTATTTGCCACACTCCAGGTCATGTGGTGTGCAGCCCTGCGAGTCTATTGTCCCAGTTTGTGGTTTTAAAAGTTTTAATTTAGCCTGTATGATCCCCTGGAGCCTGCTAATATGCTGTTTGTACATCCAGTATCTCCCGAGATGATCTCTCATTGACATTGGCCCCTGTATTTCTGGGAGCAGGGCCATTGAGCATTCTTGTGGTATAAGTACTGTAATGGTACCTGCTATTGCATCCTGAACTACGGTGGTAAGGGCTTTGACAGCTTCAACAAGTTTCCTGCTTTGTGTAATTTTGGGAATTTGTGGGATACGACTGTTCAAGCATTTCCTTGAACAATGCCCAATTCACACGCTTGTAGCTCAGTATCCTGTGAGATTCATCATACTGCTGTGTTTCTTGCGAGTAAAGTATTATAGGTGTTTGATGAGGCCAAATCATGTATAATTTCAATGTTGATTGTGACTATAATGCCTATCACATCTAATGTCTATCACATTTAGTCTCTGTTCCCTGTTTTAAGTGTCACCTCAGCTGGCACTAGTGTAATGTAGTTTGGGCGCAGTGCATGTTCGCATAGTTTTTTTGCTATTGGTGTTTGATCTTTGTTAGTTCCAAGCAGAGTGTTTAGCATTAACATCATCAGTGGCTATTAGTCACTATGCTATGTTGAGTATTGTGCTGATATCGCTTGTTGTGATATTACCAGATCAATTGTATATCGATATCAATGTAGTGTTCACTCAATTGACTTGACCCTAACAGCTGTGGCTTCTAGTCTTTCAGGTTCAGGGATCTTAATATTTGTGTATTCTTTGTCTCAATATATGAAGATTGCTGTTCCACCCACAGTTGTGCCTTCAGGTGGTCAGTAAAGTAGATGTAATATCTTGAGAAGAGTAGTTGTTTGTGTGACTGGAGCTCAGCTTCCTTCATGAGAGCATTCCAGATTCCCTTCTCCTCCATAAATGCAGCTAGCTCTGCCCTTTTGTTGCCAATCCCATCTGCATTCCAGAATAGCATCTAGGTCAAAGTACTGTTGTTTGTGTTTTGTGGTGTATTATCTATGGAAGTGTGTGGGCAGTGTGGTGATAGCAGTTTGTATAGCAGCCATGCACTGGCTGTGTGTAGCCATCATGAGTTTGTGCATGTGTTACGATGATGAGCCTCAAGAGGATCTTAAGCCATGTGAGTGGGGTATAGTGTCTCCACTATGCCTCTGATTGTGGTGAGAATGTTTGTTATGTCAGCCAAGGTGCTGGCGGTGGTGTTGGTGGCTGGTGGTCCTTATGTTGGTGTACTGGATGGGCTGGCTTGTGTGTTATTCATGGTTCGTATTTCATCTGGGGTCACCTGTGTTATTGCTGTGGTGAGGGGGGCAAGAGTGTGAGTTACAGTTACATTGTTCCTTTTAATGTGTTCCTATGTTTGTCTGGTCTGTTGTTGGTGTATTTGTTGTGGTGTGATAGTGTCCCCTCTTTTGTTTTTTGGGTACCTCTGTTTTATTTCGTGTGTTTGTGGTTGCCCTAGTTTGGGTGTGTCTTCTGTGATATCACAAGTGTCACAATCTGGCCTAGACAGAGTTGACTTGGTGTTGTCTGGGACCGGCAGTGTTGTCATCAGTACAGGGGCAGTTTCTAGCATTGCAGGTGTGGGTTGTGGTTCTGTTGTTGTGGGAGTGTGCCGTGAGTTTTTGGAGCTCTGTGCATCCTCAGTTCATCCACTTCCACTGACAATGCCAGTAAAAGAGATTCCACACCTTACTGGTTGGGGGGTGGGGAGTGTCTTGGAGCTGTTCTGGTTACCACTTGTCTGTCTTTGGCACTTTTGCACCTTAGAGCTTCTTTGTATGCTGCACACCATCTGTAGTTTGCACATGGACCCCTCCACATTTGGTACATTTGATAGTTGTACCAAGTTTAAAGTGTCGTGCTACACAGTTACCAGTGCATTTGCGGCACCGTGTGCCAGATCACATCGGGTGCCGCATGGCCAAACTGCTGGCAGTGGTGGCACTGTTGGGGGACACACGGAAGTGTGTATATTTCTACTACGACCATGTGAAGCAGGAGCATCTGCGTCAGAAAGTTGCAGGAGTAAGCTGTGTCATCGAACTCCACTAAATAGTTTGGCTGCAATCTGTGTGTCACGAATCCAAGAATTCATCTCATGCTCTCACAGTCCCAGCTGAGAGCTGTGATTATACCATGAAGAATGTCATTGAGGGTTGTGGTGTCAACTCCTTTCACGATGTACATTCGAGTTTTCCCCCCTTGGGTGTTATATTTATGATACTCAATTCCCCCAGCTTTGACGATTTTCAGGAGATTTGTGCAATCTGTTTTGTTGCATACATACAGTGATACATGGTCCCTTGTGAGTTTTGTGTTTGGTATATTGTGGGGAGTGACATTCTACAAATGTCTTTTTTAGCTTGCCGGGGCAAGTGTAATTGTGTATTATGACCAGTGGGAAGCCAGTCGGTGTAGTGTTCTGCGTAGCGGCTGGGGTAGTGTTGTGTAGTTGAGGTGCTGCAGAATTGTTTGTATGGTCCCTCATATTACCGATGCTCAGAACTGGTGTTGGTAAAAGCACGCTGCATTTGCCGTGTGAGTCAGTAGGCTCAGTTGTTCGTGTATGTTGCTGCTGATTCCATTTTGGACCCACCAGCTTCGAAGGTCCATCTTTGTTCCACGGAGCTGTCACTTCCAGCTCGAGGACTACTGTGGTGGTATTGAGGGCCTCTCTAGTATATTCACTGGTGGTGTGACTGGTGTTGGTGTTGCTGTTGCTGTTGCGTTGCTTCCACCCGTCAGTTGGACAATGAGCTCATGCTGTCTCCGAGCCATTGCTTCTTGATTTGTGGCAGCAAAGTCCAGATTTAGCTGGTTCATCACTTACTGATAGGTGGCAAAGCAAGACAGAAACGTCAAAGGGAACAGGTGGCACTCCTGCCTCTTGTGCTGCAGTCTTGCTACGGGTCGTCGGGTGGGATCTGCTCGGTGGATCTGCGTCTCCCAGACATAAGGATACTTTTAAGGATAGAATGTGGATATGAGACAATTTTACTTTTTCGTCTGAAAAGACAATTTTGCTTTTTTAGTGTACATACAGAAGAGGGGAGTCCTTATGACTCACTTGTGCAAGATGCAATGCTCAGTGCAAGAGAGCACGGGTGGAAGACAGCAGCCTGTACTGGACAGTGTTGTCCAATGTGAACGTGCCCCGGACACTGAAATACCCTATTAAAGAATGGGAGAGTCACACTGGGGAAGTTCCAACCACAGTTGCAGGATCTTTGAGCCAGAACTCATGGCCACCTAGCACTGTCAAGTGTGTAGCAGCGTGTGCTTGTAGGTGACACTCCAAAGAGTGTCCTGTGGCATCTACACCAGTTTTAGCGTATGTGTAACACAAATATCCTCTCGCAGCTACTGCAGGTACAGGGGGAAGGCAGCTGCTCAGCTGCGACTCACCCGTAGTACTGCCCGAGGTTTTCCTTGGTGGGAGGACTGGAACGAGGTGCACCAAGCCTTGTGATGCTCATTGAGGAACTGTTGGAGTGAGACGTAGTGACTCTGAGGTCAAGAAAGCTGGCAGTGACCAGAACAGGGTGTGCTGACTCCCCCCCCTCCCCCTCCCACCATACTGCTTTCAGTGATGCCATTGCAGAGGATTACACTGTGGTTGGTCATCTGGTTTTTATGTGGGCCAGAACATGAAGCTTTCCTTTGCTTTTTTTTGCTAAATTGACTCATACTTCAGGACACAAACACCTATACAGAGCAAATGTATTGGCATCCAGGGTTGGGTTATTTGGGGGGGGAGTGACAGTTTGTTATTGTTTCCGCCCCCCCTCACCCAGCTACCCTCAAAAATGCAACTCGCTAGCAACCTCGCTGTTAGCATACGACAGACATCTACAATTTTAATAACAATAATAAACACACAAAAATATATTAAATTATTCAATATAATAGTAACAATACAAATAGGTGGATCAAAGAAGGAAGAAAACATAGAACAAACAAAAGAACTTCATAAAGTGTACAAACTGACATGGACACACTGTAATAAAAGAAACATTTCAGTACAAGGCAAACACATGCGCTATAATACAGTTATAGTATCAGAAGCACTCTTCGCATCAGAAATGACCACAATCTGTGGACCAGGCACCACAAAGCAGAAAGAATACAATGCAAAATCCTCAGAAAATTTTTTGGAGCAGTGCACAGAGATGGCATATGGATGAAGAGATCAACCAGAGAATTATAAGAACACAGAGGCAGATTCAGTCACAATCAGAAAACACCGACTAACATTCTGTGGACACATACACACAACGAACAGCGACAGAATCACAAAGGGATTTAGGATGTAGTAAATGCCTTAATCAAAAAAACCAGTTGGTTTAAAGAGATAGAAGAATGCCAAAACGAGCAGGAATCAGAATGGAAATGATGAATGAAAGAGACAGATTCAGAATCAAAATTATGAACATAAAACTTGAAGTAAAGGGAAGGAAGAAAACAGAGAAAATATGTACATATCAAAGGAAACAGGAACACAGTCAAAGAATGAAAAGATTTTGGGAAGAGAAAAGGGAGGAGGAAAGAAGGAAAAAGCTGAACAACCATGTAACAACGAAGTTGAACTCTGTCAGAGTGTGTGCTCACCATCATTATTTCAATAAACATTATGACTGAACAGAGGTCTGCAAACACATGTGAATGAGGGGAATACTGTTTCTATCAGTGATTTCCAACTGTGTTCGGGAAGTCATTCTTTCTGTTGTTGTTGTATCGGATCTGTTGACAGCTGGTATGTTCAACCCAGTGGTGTGCAGCATTACCCGGCTGGAATGTTGTCAATCAGACCAAAAGCATGTCCTTGTGGGCAGACCCTAGCACGAGCAACTGAAAAGTGTCCTTTATTAAATGTAGCTTGTCATTGCTGGAAGAACTTGGCATTTTTGACACACTTCTGTTTCCATGCTACCTCCTTCTCCAAAAGTTATGTGTGCATTTGGAAATTGGTGAAGTATGAAATATAAAGACATCGTGTCATTCTGCCACATCTGTCTGTAGTGTGCATTTTGGGGTGCGTGTACGATACAAGGCATTTAGGTATGATGAGGTTACTTAGCCATTAATGTTCACAATGGCTGGCATAAAGGAAACATGACAAGTATTACATTAGAAAGCAACAGCGATAGCTTTCCGACCGCATAAATTCTACTAGGCAGAGTCAGAAGCAGACACAGTGGCCTGTGCCAGATACGAGGGTTGGAAGTGGCTGAAATGTGAGTCGTGGGACAAAGAGAAAGAGAGAGAGAGAGAACACACAGACAGCACCATAAAGCATTCCCCATCTCTTTCTGCACAGAATGCACCACACTGCTGCCTTCTTAAGTGCACCCCAGTAGAGCAGGAAAGACGGGCAAGAATGGTGGTCGAGTGAGTTGTAAACGGTAAAATTCACTGGAGTATGACGAGTGAGCACGTCCCCCTGATCGTCGTGGGGTTGACTCTCACTAATGCCGATTCGCAAGTGATAAGAAACAGAAAGTGACAAGTGCCGAATTACGTGTTTCACGTCAACCGTGTCGGCCAGCAACAACCATGGATTGCAGTGAGGATTGTTGTGAATGTTAACCATCAGCATTGCGTGTGACAAAGTACTGAAAATCAGCAATCAATAAAAAGAGATAACCACAATTAGACGTGTAAGGCAAAGGTAGCAACTGCCTCAGAATTTGTGTGTTAGTAGGAAATATATATCAGTTGTACATCACAACCTTTGTGATTCTTAACAATAGACAAACTTTCAATCATTAGCTATTCCGTCCCAGAACAGCCGCATTCGGTTGAAATACTCCTGAAACCACAGCAGAACAACCAATAGCCTTTCATCCATTAAGCACACGGTCATATATCATAATAATTAACTGTTTGGTGGCTTCGGTAAATTACCCAAAATCCAGTAAAGGAATTAATCGGGAGTGTTTCAACACGAATGCTTAAAAATTCTTTTGTAGTTAACCTATTTTCAGATTATGAAGAGTTGTTTGTTACAGCTTGTATTTTTGTTCCAGGCGGCCCTGAACTTGATGGCTGTAGTGATGTCGTGAAGGCACAAAGTTGGAAGTTGTTAAACCTTCAGAAACAAGATTTTCAAAAGTACTTCTTCTCAGATACCAATATTTCGCCCCTGTTTGTGTCGGATACACAGACGTCTCAGTTGTTGTCACGTAATTTGAGTGTAGTGACTGAATCTAGAAAACAGTTTCTTTTGCTTCCCTGTGCCCCAAGCATTATGTGCAATGCAGGACTCCTAACAAAACAAACACACAGAGCACAGCCCTCTGTCTTCTCTTGCCGTTTCTGCAGTTTGGGAGCACAGTCCGAAAGTCGGACTCATGTTGACCGGTCTGGCAGGGCGAAAATGGTCAACGTGGGTTCGAAGCTGGTGACAGAACGGACTGCTACAGCACGAGCAAAGGTTTTTGTCGGACCCGAACTGATGAAACTCATATGAGAAAATGGCCTGAAGGTACTTAGCGTTGCTCGCGTGGCGGGAATTGTGGGGTCCAAGCAGACGTCCAGCCTTATCCCTCTGTGTCATAACATATCTTTATCCTCTGTGGCTGTGGACATTGAACCGGACTCTGCTCTCAACTGTGTGATTATAACTGGCACGGCAAAGTGTAGAGGGCAGACGGGCATGGAGATGGAAGCTCTCGCTGCTGTATCGGTGTCTGCCTTAACAGTGTACGATATGTGCAAAGCTGTGAGTCATGACATTGTGATATCTGAAATAATGCTTCTGGCCAAAAGTGGGGGAACTAGAGGAGACTTCCACCGGACATGAGCATCTGTGTGGCAGTGAAATAAGTTAAGTATACCTGGGGTGATGTAGGCAAATTTCAAAGTCTGTCCATAGTTATCATAAATTATATACACATCGAATTGGCCTGAATATAAGTTGCCCCTTTAATTTCGAAAAAGAGAGAAACTTAATTAAAAATAATTTGTCAAGTTGCCCATTTACAAAAGCTTTTCAAAATGTGATTTACCCTTAACCAGTTTTTTTGTAGTACACTATAGATAAATTACACACAAAAACAAAGCTTTCAGTTGCAGTTTTCATGTAAGACACTCTTAACTTCACTAACATTCATTGTTTTGTCACTGTCAGTATTTTTGTCACTCTCCTCCCAAAGTACAGTGCCGTCACTACAATCCCGGGCATTGCATGTGCAGCATTTCTTGAACCGTACCTTTAAAAAGCACATCTGTTAGATGAATAACTGTGAGTTTGAAATTTGCAACGTAACTGTACCGAATTCCAAAATTTTCTCTCAATGTTGTGCTTCATTGGTGAAGAATAAATTATATTCTTTAGTTAGAGAAAAACTGTGCCTGTTCCATTGTCTAAAATAGTGAAACTGTGAGAATGGGAATACAGAGGGGTCCAGAAAAATGTAGACTCTCTTTGATAGTCAATATTGATGGAACAAAATGGCATAGTGTCAAAATTCTTGCATGGGAGGAAGATCATTTTGTGTGTTCAAAGTGACACCTGTTAGCAGCCAAGCAACATCAATGTTGCTGAATTGTTGACTGAAGTACAGCTGTCAATGTTGCCAGTGTGGTAGCTGCACAGGATGTCTTGATGGTTTCTCATATCTCATTCAGTGTAGCTAGGTTCTGTTGGTAAACTTTGTTTGTCGAGGTCCCCCATTGGTAGAAGTCGAGAATTGTAAGGTCCCATGAACTTGGTGGGCACTTGACAGTTCCTCTTCGACTTATCTGTCGTCCAGGTATATTTTCATCTAAGTAGAATCTGATATCTCTGTGGTGGTGAGGCGGAGTACAGTCTTGTAGGTAAAAATCTTTTGTTTCCAAACACCACTTGGATGGCTAATAAAATCAATGTTTGCAGTATATGATACACCTCACCAGTTATGTACCTTCAAAGAAGAATGGGTCAGAGAAACAATACTATGACGGACCACACCACACATTAACACCAAGTGAAGTAACATGTTTGTCCATGTGAACATGAGGATTTTCAGCAGCCCAATACACGCAGCTATGACAGTTTACATTACCATTCAGGTTGAATTGTGCCTCATTAGGCCAGATAACCTTCCCTGCAAACCATTCATCTTCGTGAAGCATGCCTTCAGATCACTCGTAGTGCTCCATCCTTCGATTCGAGTTGTCCTCATTCATAGTGTGAAACAATCTTGGAATGTACACTTTCCACTTTGCAGTCTTCAGAATTTATCATGCACTTGATCAGCTTATCCCACTTCCCCATACACAATGCTTCATAGATTTTTGAGATGATCTAGAAAAATGTTGCAATACAGCAGTGCTGGAACCTGGAGGTTGATGTTGTTGTTCAGAGGACCTTTCCTTGTGCACATTTTAAACAGCATTGTCGGCTTAAAATTTATACCAAATACAATAAATTGTTGTTTCAGTACAGCCTTGCATTGCTCAAACAATAGTTGTACTTCATCCAGTGCTGCATTGTCATCTGCTGGAAACCCACACGACAAGATCTGTTGGGAAAACAGTGGTTTATGCTACCACTCAAAATTGCAGCCATATAACACTTTGTTCCAAAGGTAATAACTATCAGAGAATGTCTACATTTTTCTGGATCCCTCTGTAGTCACTACCTAAATGGGATAGCAACAAAGAGAATGTTTGCATTGCTACCTCATACACAACAATTGATTTACAAACTGTAGTGATATTTTTGTTTCATTTCAAACTTAAGAAAAAGCACTACAGTTGAGGTTTCTATGATTCATAAAAGTCCCAGTTTTTACGGGAGATTTTTTGTAGAAATGGTGTATCTTATATTCAGGCCAATATGGTACCCGTTTCCATCCTGTTTTAAGTCTTAATTCAAAATATTTATCTTTCTTTTTCCAATACCTGATCAGTTTGAGAGAGATATTTAAAAAAAAAAAAATAAGCACTAGCAAGTACGTTAATTTGCTATTGTTAAAACTTTTTCTCGTGCATGTTCTCTACAATTTTGATATGACACCACCTGCACTCTTATCTTGTTGCCAGTAAAAAGTGAGTAAGTAGGTCATTAAACTCTCTCTCTCTCTCTCTGTGCCCTTCCCCAGCTGTGTGGTAGTGTCCTCTGTGTTGCTCTATTGTTTCAATTTTTGATGGTCCCGTGCTGTGAAAAGTTGAGGTGAAGTGTTCATTCTTAAATAAATAGTGTGTATCAGCTCTTTTCTCCTAGGATCAGGTTGTCATTGCTGTGTTCATTGATGTAAAATGACACTTTTTTAACAGTTCCTAAAAGGTGCACCACTTCATTGACACTTTTGCTCAGGTGTAGAGCATATTGGCCAGACTGATTTACATGTTTCAGCTTTACACTGTATGGTATCCTCTTTTTTAAAGGCCTATTATCTTTCTTGTGTGTGACTAGTCCAGAGATTGAAAATGTTTTATTTTGTAAGTTACCAATCCAGAACAGGTTTCTGTCCATTTAATTCTTCAGGTTTTTCCAGAAGTTTGCTGAAATTCCTGAGTTGTCCTTTGCACAGTTGGACATCATTGTCTTCCTCGCATATTTTGGTGACATTAGTTGTTGCTTTTACAAAGTGCTACTTGAGACTGACCGTCAGATGGAGCAGGTCTGTAATTTGTTCCCTCTGCCTTCGTGCTTCATCTGCAATCTGCTCTGACAGACACCATTCTCGGGTATCCGTGTTGCGTGATATTCCGAGTGTCATCTACACTCACGGGCACGATTCTTGTGTGTTATGTTTTCAGTCCAAGCTGGTTGGTAGAATTCTGTTTGCGGGCTGTCCCCGTTTGGGGACAAGGATCGGCAGGGCATGAAACCCTAATCTTTCATCTTTCAGTTAACTCAAATGTCGAGTGTCACTTTTTTCATGTACTGCGGTTACAAATATAAGAAAATACAAAATGAAAATTTCTCAACATAGTCATGTTTCTTTTCAGTATGTTTCTCAGATCAGTACACTGCAATGTAAATATTCCATTAAAAGAATATATTTTTGATTGTTTCTTCAGTCAAAGATGCATTGCCTTTTTGACTTAACAATCAATGTCAAATCATTGTCCCTCAAACAATCATGCAGGGGTTTGACAACGTGAGACCATGGCTTTATGGAGGATCACCTAGAATTAGCTGCCGTCTTTTCTGACATGATTTTAAATCAATGGTATCATCACTGTTTCTTTTGCTTAGGGTTTTGAGTCTAGGAATGATGCAAACAATCAGCAGTTTATTTCTTTCTTACGTGATCTTGTTTTCTCCTCCGTAGCCCCCTTTCTTCTTTCATTTGGTAGCCTCGAGCAAATTGAATATTCCTGCTTTTGTTTGTATTTATTAATCTGTTTGTGCCTCTAATTCTTAAAAGACTTCATTATGACACTAATAATCTGAAGCAGCAAATTTGGGGAAAAAGAGCTGCATTCATTTATGCTGTTGTAATATGGAGGAATTGGTTGTAGTTGGAAAAAAATCTGCCTTTTACAGCTGCTGATTTTTGTCATTTATTTTACATAGCCCACCCATGATCTACAATCAGGTCTTCCTTTTTATGTTGTATTTTTTATAAGAATGTTGAAACATAGATGATTGTTATGCATCTTTGCAGCACCTAAACTTGAATATTGTACTTAAAAATGTTATTTGTTGTCTTTTTTAAATTAAATTGTTATGTTTAAGAAGTGAATTAAATAATTGTTACCTGTGACATAATTTTGTAGCAGCTAAACTTAGATGCTGGTCTTCAATATTTTAATTTTTATAGTTTGGGGTATGATTGTTGTAATTAGAAAATGAGTGTGTGCTTTGTGCACTATGTTGTTACAGTAATTTGGAGTTTATTTTGTATATCATCTGGTGTAAATTATAAGAATTTAAGCAAAAACTTCTGTCTCTCAACAGCTTTCTTAATAACACTATTCCAGTAACTGGATATGCATATTGAAATATCTGTGTTGTATATTAGATTCTATGACCTGTACCGAGGCAATATTTTGCGGTTGCAAATTTTCTTGACTATTATTAAGTGTGTGTGTGTGTGTGTGTGTGTGTGTGTGTGTGTGTGTGTGTGTATGTTGCTTATGCCCTACATACGAGTCCTCCAAGCTACTGATGATCTGATCAATGTACGACATGCCAAAATGCTACGGCTGCATGGGGAGATACAATTAAATCCCATCCCCCCCCCCCCCCCTCTCTCTCTCTCTCTCTCTCTCTCACTCTCTCTCTCTCTCTCTCTCTCTCTCTCTCTCTCAAAGATCAGCAGGTTCAGGAATCTAACACAGAAAGAATTTAATCACGGTTTCTTTTTCATCTCTATCATACAATGTAGTCCAATTTTTTGCTAATACAGAAATAACATTTTGTGATTTATGTAGTGTACTCTTCAAAAGATCTAATGATGTCCTCATTCCTTTCTTATAAACAAAACAAGAAGAAACTGACAATAATTGTCATTAAAATAAAACACAGAACAGTGTCTCCATAGCATCAATGAGCACATCCTTTCAGCACCTTTGACCCAGGCAGTGAACACAGCAGCAGTCAGTCTATGACTTGCAGCAGGTGAATCCCAGTCAGCTGCATTGCTCATACACCCCACATAAATAATAATAAACAAAATCTAACAATACACATAACCAAGGCTTGATTTGTGACAGTATACCGCTGATGACAAAAAAAATTAGACCCAAAGATTTTGAGATGTGATACAATAGAACTTTTGCTCTAGTTGAAGCGGTAAGATACAAATGTTGTATTCACACTGTTAAAAAGCTCAGAAAAGTGTTATAACTTTTTCAGAAGTCTAAATCAAACTATGGAAACTCTCGGTAGGAACTTAGAAATATAGGAAATGATAGAGTGCTACTTACCATAAATACATGTTAAGAAGTCTATTTTTTTTCTTTTAACAAATCTAGCACTGCATATTACTGCCAAATTAGTCATTACCTATGATTGCCCCAGTGGCAGAAGTATGTATAATAATGTCAAAACGTTTGTGACACTACACACTAGGAGAAGCTCAAGTTTCAGATACACGTTGATTGTGTTCTTGATGATGCTATCTACATGTTCATCCACACTCTGCAAACCACTATGAAGAGTATGACAGAGGGTACATCTCACTGTACCAGATATTAAAGCCTGTTCATGTTTCCTTTCCTCCATCTTGTACTTCAACTTTTCTTCCTTAAACTTATCCTGTTTCTAACTACTCTGATTTGCTTTTGTGGTTAGTGTGAATTTAAACTCAGTTGCCATAAATATCTAATATCTTTTATTGAACAGTGAATGGATTATTTTATATTTCATTTAATGCTGTTCTGCTCTTTGTTACGGCACAAATGGTGTTCCCTACTTTTGTGCAATTTTCACACAACTTGAAAAAATGGTGAGATAAACAACTAGCTTCATTATTTATTTATGTTTTGAATGTACCACTAATGTTTTGAATGTAACCAAAAATGCTTGTTGTTGTAAAATATACTTTCAACTTGCCTCCTTCACTAGCTGAAAACCTTTTTAGTTTCTCATGTTACCCCTGATGTCTTCTTTTTGGTTGATTCATTTATGATAACATTTTACTGTCCTGAGTAGTACCTGTGTATAAATATAATTTTATTTTTATTTTTAGTGATGTGTGTTTTTATGTGCATATTCTTTCAGTCCTGTGTAATGTGAGTCTCTGTTTAATGGTATGGTTATGTTGTCTTCAGACTTAAAGAATTGATGTAGAAATTTATAGTTTTCAGCATGGGGTTCAACAGATCCTTATTGTGTTCCTAAATTGGAAAAGTCCTAAAAACAGAAACTAGAAAATAACTGTATAGAAATTTTGGACCACCATTGGTTAAATATTTTATTACCAACCCAAGAAATAAATTGGGAACAATGTGCAGCATCTTATTCAGTGTAAAAGAAAACTCAAATTTAGTTAAAAGTGGACCACTTGAGTATGCTAAAGGCATAGAATCGTGTGTTTCTAGTGTTCTTAAATCCATTCAAAACCCTCAAAAAGAACAAAAAAGTAAGAGAATATAATATTGAACTTACAGGCCTAAGTCTGGAAACAACATTATAATTGTGTGTATTTGGTTTTGTTTCTATGCTGTTGACATCCTGTACTGTTGATTTGAAATTATATGTGAGAGTTGATGTTTGGAAGCTAAATGCAGGAAAGAAGACCATGAAGTGAAATCCACCCTTCATGTTCTCAGTTGGCAGAGAATGTGGGCAAAGAACTGGAAATCTTTGAGGTACCAAATTGTCAAGGGCTGTGATATTGCCCTTTTAACGTCACTTAGAGTAGACATAGTTCTCTTAGTCCCAAGTGTAAGACAACATTTTTGGTACCTTACAATTTCAGTGGTTTCCATTTACAATTTCTGTTTACAGTGCTCATCATCAAATGTTTTGGTGTTGTTATTTGATTTCATATAAATAACATAGAGGTAGTTATTTTACATACTATTATGTTTCTGATAGCTTTTTCTCACAAAGCATACTTTAGGCTCGTATTTTATTGTAAAATATTGAAACTGACAGACATAAAGACTTGCATTTTCTGCATGTCTTCTGTCACCAGTTTCGCCTCTAATATTGACTGCAAAGCAGAAGTGATCGGCATAGAAAATGATGGAGTGAGGGTGGTGAGGTGGAGAGGGGGGGGGGGGGGGGGGGAGAAATGTAATATTGAAACTAAAATCAAGAAAGAGAGCAGTCAATTGAGGATACAATGAAACATTTGGGACCTCATTAACTGCAGGATCATTCTAGTAGAATAGAATTGTATAAAAGATTACTGCCAAAGAGAAGTGTTAGAACTTCAAGTTTAACACATATATTTACGAACAACACAACAACACATATAAGTCACTGAGTAAGTTGACCTGTGTACAAGTCGGCATTCGATTCAACACTGAGTCTCAGTCTAGCGGCCGCTGCTCGGCTGGCTGCTTAGGTGGCGCAGCTGCTGCATGGCTGGCAGACAGCGCCGCACGTAGAGGACGCGTGTAATTGCGCGGCAGCACTTTGAATAATCGGCGAGTCACAACATTTTTCCCCCCTTTGAAATTGTTGCACTGGTCTTGATGGAGGTGTCCTGGAGATGGCTAATGTAAAGTCTCGAGGAGGAGGTTTCCCGTACGGACGGAAGTGTCCCCGATGATAACGGGTCGAGATGACAGGAGACGTGGGTGATGTGTCAGCATCCATTGAAGGAGGAGGCGAGTAGATGTACTCTGACAGAGGATGATCCTCCGGTTCCTGCATGGGCATGTCTCCTGCTGGCGTCCGTTCTGGTGCTGGCATCGCGATGACGGTGAGAGGGCTGCGTTGTGAGTATTGAGAGATGCCAAGATCCCGGGCATCAGGTAGAGCCAAAAGTGGTGTGGCAGCATTCGGAACAGGCGTTGCTGGCACCCGAGGCCGAAGCTGGTCCGAATGACGCACTGCAACACCCGTGTCCATCTGGATTTCATCCAGGCGTCTACCACGGTGTCGTAAGATGCGGCCAGGGCTCCTTTTTGGCCGCCTGCCATATCCGCGTACCCAGACGAGGCCGGCGGCGGTGAACCGGCCAAGGGAAGGCACCCGCGGCCATGAGGAGGGAGGCCGCAGAAGATGAAGTAGCGTGCGGGGCTGTCGCCATGTAAGAGCTCAGCCAGGCTGTGATCGCCCATGGGGGTGAAACGGTAAGACGCCAGGAACTGGAGAAGTGCATCATCATCAGCAGAAGAAGTCAGAAGTTTCCGCATCTGAGCCTTAAATGTGCGGACCAGCCGTTCAGCCTCACCGTTGGATTGTGGATGGAACGGCGGGGCCGTGACATGAGTAACGCCGTGACGAGCACAAAAATCTGCAAAGTCGGAAGAGGCAAATTGCGGACCATTATCAGTAACAAGAGTAGAGGGGAGGCCTTCCAAAGAAAAAATGCGGGTGAGAGCACTGGTGGTTGCCGCGGTGGTAGGTGACGTGCAACGGACAATGAAAGGAAAGTTAGAGTAGGCGTCAATTACAAGGAGCCAATAAGTACCTAAAAAAGGTCCCGCAAAGTCAGCATGAATGCACTCCCAGGGCTTCTCAGGCGAAGGCCACGGTGACAAAGATGACTTCGGGGCAGCGGCCTGTGACGCACAAGGGCCGCAGGCAGCCACCATGTGTGCAATTTCAGAGTCAGCGTCAGGCCAGTACACATGACGGTGCGCCAGAGATTTTGTGCGAGACACACCCCAGTGCCCCTGGTGAAGGAGGCGCAAGACCGCAACACGCATAGATGCAGGTACCACTACACGCGGTGAAGCATTGTCAGTGGAGAGGAGGATAATACCATCCCTAGCCGTAAGGCGGTAGCGCAAAGTGTAGTAGTTCCGCAACGGATCAGAAGTCTTAGCGGACGGGCGATCTGGCCAACCCTCCTGAATACAGCGTAAAACCCGGGAGAGGGTAGGGTCAGAACCCGTAGCAGCTGCCAGCCTGTCCGCAGTGATGGGGAACCCGTCCACAACCCGCTGCTCGGCAACATCCAGGTGGAAACACCAAAGTTCGTCCCTATTGAATGCCTGATCAGGACCCATGGGAAGGCGAGACAAAGCATGAGCATTCGCATGTTGAGCCATTGGCCAGAAATGAATCTCATAATTGAAACGGGACAAGTGAAGAGCCCAACGCTGGAGGCGGTGTGCAGCCTTGTCGGGCAGTGACGTTGATGGATGGAACAAGGAAACAAGTTTTTTGTGATCCGTAACAAGATGAAATTTTGAGCCATAGAGAAAAACACCAAACTTATGAAGAGCATAAATAATGGCCAAAGCTTCTTTCTCAATTTGGGAATACCTTTGTTGGGCATCCGTGAGCGTTTTGGAGGCACAAGCGATGGGTTGTTCTGAACCGTCAGAAAAATGGTGTGCAAGGACTGCACCGACCCCGTATTGAGAGGCATCTGTGGCAAGAACAAGATGTTGGCCAGGTCGATAAGTAGCCAGGCATAGTCTTTAATTTCTGGAAAGCCGCGTCACATGACGCGGACCAGTGAAAAGGCACGTTTTTATGCAACAGGGGATGCAACGGCTGAGCCACCGACGCCGCAGATGGTAAAAACTTGTGATAGTATGCTATTTTCCCCAAGAAGGCCTGCAGTTCCTTAACAGATGTAGGGCGAGGAAGGGCATCGATCACAGCGACAGTGTGTTGAAACAGTTGAATACCATCGCGAGAGAGTTGGAACCCAAAGTACGTTATAGATGCCTGAAAAAATTGTGATTTCTGAAGATTACATTTAAGACTGGCAGTCTGTAAGACATTAAAAAGTGTGCGGAGATTTTGAAGATGTTCGTCAGTGGTGGCGGCAGTGACAACAATGTCGTCCATGTAATTGATACACCCAGGGACAGGGAGCAATAATTGTTCCAAGAATCGCTGAAAGAGAGCAGGGGCACTAGCAACCCCGAATGGCAAGCGTTGGTATTGATAGAGGCCGAAAGGCGTGTTAAGGACCAGAAACTGTCAGGAAGCAGCATCGAGAGGAAGTTGATGATAAGCTTCTGACAGGTCAATTTTAGGAAAATACTGTCCTCCAGCGAGTTTAGTGAACAGTTCTTCAGGACGGGGCATAGGGTAAGTGTCAATGAGGCATTGAGCATTTACAGTGGCTTTGAAATCGCCACAGAGACAAATATCACCATTGGCCTTAGCAACTACAACAACAGGAGAGGACCACTCACTGGAAGTGACAGGAAGTAAGACCCCTGACGCAGTGAGACGATCCAACTCCCGTTTTACCCGATCTTGAAGGGCCACAGGAATGGGCAGAGCCCAAAAAAACTTAGGCCGAGCCGTGGGTTTGAGCATGATATGAGCTTCAAAGTCGTTCGCACAGCCTAAACCGGGAGAAAAAAAGGGACGAAAATGTAGTCGACAAGGAATCCAGTTGAGCATAAGGAATAGCGTCAGAGACAATATTGACAGAGTCAACTATGGAGAACCCAAAAACGCGAAAGGCATCGAAACCAAAAAGATTTTTTTTTAGATATATTTTCCTGCATGGAATGTTTCCCTCTTATTATGCGTTCAGTTAACTAAGTAGAAATCAGTAATATCTTATCTCAGTGAGGAACTTGAAACTTTCAGCACAGGTCAGGAGCATGTAGAGGTGCTCTTCCTCTACTTGAAAAGAACAGTTGACCACGCACTGAGTAGATAGGTTCCTAGTAGAACAGTTCATAATGGGATGGAACCTCCATGGTATACAGTCACTGTAAAGAAAACTTCTAAAGGAACAGAGATTACTGCATAATAGGTGTAAAACAAAGTGTAGGATTATAGATTGAGAGACGCTGGATGAAACATGTTTGGCTGTCAAGAGAGCAATGCATGAAGCCTTCAATGACTACTGTAGCAGAATATTGTCAAATGACATTTCACAAAATCCAAATAAATTCTGGTCGTATGTAAGGGCTGTTAGTGGCAAAAAAGTTAGTGTCCAGTCCCTAGCAAGTGAGACAGGAACTGAAATTGAGGGTAGCAAAGTAAAAGCTGAAATTCTGAACTCGATTTTCAAATGTTCCTTTGCAAATAAAAACCCAGGAGAACTGCCCCAATTCAATCCTCGTACACTGAAAAAATGAACGAAATAGGTATTAGTGTCAGTTGTGTTGAGAAACAGTTGAAATCATTAAACAAAGCTCCAGACCCCGATGGAATCACAGTCAGATTCTATATTGAATTTGTGGCTGAGTTATCCTCTCTTCTCACTGTAATCTATCCAAAAAACCTTACCTAGTTTTTGGAAAAAGTTACAGATCACACCCGTCTACAAGAAGGGTTGTAGGAGTGACAAAACTACCATCCAGTAGCCATGACATCAATTTGTTGTAGATTCTTAGAAAATATTTTGAGCTCAAACATAATGAGGTATCTTGAACGGAACTACCTTCTCGAATCAACCAGCATGGTTTTCAAAAATATAGATGATATGTAATCCAACTCTCACTTTTCTCACATAACTTGCTGAAAGCGTTGGATCAAGGCAACAGGTATATTGTGTTTCTTGATTTCCTAACAGTTTTTGATTCTGTTCCACACCTACACTTACTGTGAAAAGTACGATCATATGGGGTATCAAGTGAAATACGTGACTGGATTGAGGACTTTTTGATAAGAAGGACACAGCATGTTACCTTGGATGGAGAGTCATCATCAGATGTAGAAGTAACTTCAGGTGTGCCCCAGGGAAGTGTGTTGGGGACCTTGCAGTTCTTGTCCATTAATGACCTTGCTGTAAATCAGGATTTTTGCAGATGATGCAGCTATCTGTAATGAAGTGCTATTTCAGAGAAGCTGCATAAATATTCAGTCAGATCTTGATGAGATTGCAACATGGTGCAGTGATTGGCAACTTGCTCTGAATGTTTAGAAATGTATAAACTTAGTATCCTGTGACTATAATATTGGTGAGTCACTGTCGGAATCTGCCAACTCGTACAAATACCTGTGTGTAACACTTTGTAGGAATATGAAATGGCATGATCACATAGGTTCAGTTGTGGGTAAAGCAGGTTGTAGACCTTGGTGTATTGGTATAATAATGGGGAAGTGCAATCAGTCTACTAAAGAGATGCTTACAAGTCATTCGTGTGACCCCCCCCCCCCCCTCCCACCCCCCCTAGACTATTGCTAAAGTGTGTGGGACTTGTACCAGATGAGACTAGCAGGAGACATTGAATGTATACAAAGAAACGCAGCATGGTCACAGGTTTGCTTAATCCATGGGAGAGTGTCACAGAGATACTGAAGGAACTGAAATGCAGACTGTTGAAGACAGGTGTAAACTATCCCAAGAAAGTGTATTAGCAAAGTTTCAAGAACTGTCTTTAAATGATTACTCTAGGGATATACCACAACCCCCCCCACCCCCACCCCCCCACCCCCCCCCCCCCCCCGCCCCCACATATTGCTCTCACAGGGGTCGTGAAGATAAGATTAGAATGATTACTGCTCACACGGAGGCATTCAGACAAATTCAGACAATCATTCTTCCATGCTCCATACATGAATGAAACAGCAAGAAACCCTGATAACTGGTACAATGGGACTTACCCTGTACCATGCACCTCCTGGTGGATTGCAGATTATAAATGTAGATGTGAACTGACAGTCTTTTACATGTGCATAAGGGAAACATCTAATCACCTTTATTTTACCAAGACAAAATTTATGATTTTCTAAAGTTTCAAACCTTGACAGGAAATAATGGATTAGGCTGTCCGTAAATTATAAACTAACATTATTGTGATGATGGAAAATCTCATATAAAGACGTGAAACAAATACTAACAAAGAGATAGAGGGGCTGGCCAGTACAGCCAATAGATACACAAAACATAACAGAAAATTTACATATCCTAGCTTTTGGAACTTTGTTCCTTCGTCAGGGAGGAGAGAGGGGAAAGAAGGGGAAGAAGAGAAAGTGGATTCAGTTACTCACAACCCAGGTTATGAAGCAACAGGGTAGAGGTAAACAGGGAGGGTAGCAAAGATGGAGGCATGGGTGTATACTCTACAGTATGTCAACATGTTGCCTTGACCTGTTTGATAACCAGGTCTGGCTCCAATTTAGTGCACACGGGACATCATCGAACAACTCCAGTGTCTCCCAAAAACAGCATTAACCATCCCTGTTTTGATGACAATGTGAAACAGGCATGGAACTTCATCCCACAAACTCATAACCAGCACAATGCATGCACGTTTGCATGCTTACATTCGGGCAGTTACACTGGATTTCAATGCATTAGTGTATCACATTTGCAATGGTGTATCTCGCACTTATATTATCCTGTGATCTTGCAATGTTAATCACTTAAATAAGTTACTTAGACATATATGTTCCTGAAATTTCATTACTCTACGTTAATTACTTTTTGGTGTTGCAAATTTTTTTTTTTTTTTTTTTTCAGTGTACATGATGACTACAATAATACATTATAATGTTTCTCCAGTGGTTTCAACATTAACTTTTTAACAGAAAAGATTTTGCTTACAGTTCATTTTTAAGTTAACATTTCTAAACTTTTTAACAATCCATATTAAAGCTAGCAATAGTAACTATATTAATAATTGCTACTGTAAACAGTTACACATATGGACATCAGTTTTGAATAATGGGTTTTGAGTGTAAATAATGTTTTATGTAAGTGTTTGTATTGATACTTAAAATTAAATGTCATGTAATGAATGTCCACTGTTTTGTTGGATCAAGTTATTTACGAACGCGATGTACTGTGTTCTTCCATTAGAGAATGAGACTGTATTGTTTATCGGTTTCATTACAAAATGCTAATAAGCTTTTAGTTAGAAAACCTTCTATAACTAGAATTATTAATATGAGAAAAATAGGAACAATGAAGGAACGGAAGATCAGTTGCAGAAACATGAGTAGCTCTGAGTTGCAAGAGTGGTTGCTTTTCCCACCCATGTAATTAACTGGCATTATCACCACTATTAACTTACCGTGGTTTCACATCTCATCTGTTCATTGTTCCCCATGTCCTGCCCTTGTGTTCACCCTTCCTATTAGACCATATATGCCTCTGTTACTGTAATCGATATGTAAACAATATTTATCACATGACCTTTTTTTGTTACAGGTTGTAATATTTGACATTGCAGCTTTTGAAAATGGAGCAGGATGTTGTGCCCTCTTTCCTATTGGAGTGTTTCTCTGTGATCAGAATTGGAGGCAGACAATTCACTTGAACTTCCATTGCTGTTGTTGATGTCTTTGAATCATGTTGTTTCTTTGTGATTAATAAAAAAATTATACAATCCAATGGTTTCTTCACCTTGTCTTTAAAAATTCCAGACCTATTGTTCAAACACATATTTTGAAAGTTATGCATCTGAGCATTTTTGTGGAAAGTGCATTTCACACATACTTTCAAGATAAATTGAATAATGACCCCCATTTTGTGTGTTGGGGAAGATAATTTGATACAGCTAAATGCATATACAGGTACACACATTTGCTCGTGCCTGAGACAAAGTGAGAGTGATTCAAAGGAAGAATTCACTACTTTTTACCTAATTTCTGAATAACTCGTACTTTCGTCAGAAATGTCACAATGCAAAGTTGATTAGATAAAGGGACAAAAATGAGAGCAAAATATAATTTGAATATCAGAAAAAATAACCAATTAGTGTTTGTGTAATACTTTACGGCAAGCCTAAAATTAATTTTTAAGCATTGGGATATCTGGGATGGAATAACAATAATATGGAATAGGATAGCTTTCTGCTCCCCACCTAGAGGAGACACTGAGTGGCAGACTGGCACATTGAAGGAAGATTTTTAGATATTAGAAAGTATGGGACAGTCCTCATCTAGAAGGTGTGGTGGTGTGAGGCCGGGGTGGGAGCAGGTAAAGGCCTAGATATGTGAGACAGAGAGACTAGCAAAGGTTTAGGTAACGGGGTTTACAGGAGTGAAGAATATGTCGCAGCTAGAGTTTCTAGGCTTCGTTCCTGTGGCCCCACACCTCAATGCCCTCCCCTGCTCCCATTCCAACCTCACACACTATTACGTCCCCCTAGTACACTTCTCTCTGTCTGTCCACCTCCACACTCCCAACCAGCAGAGACTCCCTATGCTGAGGTGGGCTCTGTCCATTAGATTACACTCGTAAGATGAAAATAAACATTATGCAGCATGAAAGAATTATCTGTGTGGGATGGAAATATGTAGATGTGATGTACGTGCACAGACAAAAAAAAAAAAAAAAATAAAATAAAATAAAATAAAAATTACAATGTCAGAAAAATTGAATGATTTATTCAAGAGAAAGAGCTTCACAAATTGAGCAAGTTGGTCCACCTCTGACTCTTGAGCAACTTTGGCATTGATAGATTTGTTGGATGTCCTACTGAGGGACATCAAGCCAAATTCTATCCAAGTGGCACATTGTATTGTCTAAATCATGAGCTGGTTGGGTGGCCCTGCCCATAATGCCGCAGACATACTCAGTTGGGGAGAGATCCCGTGACCTAGCTGGCGAAGATAAAGTGTGGCAAGTATGAAGACAAATTGCGTGTGGGCAGGCATTATCTTGCTGAAATGTAAGCAAATGATGGCTTGTCATGACGAGAAACAAAATGGGGTTTATAATATCGTCAACAGATGTCTGTGTTGTAATGGTGACACAGATGACAACCAAAGAGGTCCTGTTATGAAAAGAAATGGCACAGTAGACCATCAGTCCTCGTTTGGCTGTATGGCAGCCAGCAGCCGGGTTGGTATCGCACTGCTATCTGGTGTGTCCCCAGGCACTTCCCTGGTCTGGAATTGCATTGACTGGAATATAATTGGCTTCAGTGATGAGTCCCACTATGAACTGAGCCTCAATGATCATCACAGATGCGTCTGAAGACGCCCCAGACGGTGGGATACCACCGTGAATGCCACATCCCATACGGTCCAACTACCAGGACTGATGATCTGGGGTGCGATTTCTTTTCGTAACAGATCACTTTTGGTCAACAGACAACTATGCTGTAAGGGTGACATGGATGTCACCCCTACAGCATAGTTGTCTGTTGACAATACTGTACATCCTATTTTGTTTCCCTTCTTGGCAAGCCATACATTGCTTACATTTCAGCAAGATAATGCCTGTCTGCACACAGCTTGTCCTCATGCTTGCCAAACCCTACCTTGGCCAGCAAAGTTGCTGGATCTCTCCCCAATTGAGAATGTAAGGAGCATTATGGGCAGGGCCGTTAGACCACCTCGGGATTTTGACTATCTACAGTGACATTTGAATAGAATTTGGCATGATGTCCCTCTGTTGGACATCCAACAACTCTATCAGCCAGAGCCAAGCTTGTATAAGGGCCAGAGGTGGACCATCTCATCCAATTTGTGATGTTCTTTCTCTTGAATAAATCATCCAGTTTTTTCTGAAACTGTAATTATTTTTCTGTCTTCACATGTATGTCACATTTACTGATTTCAGCCCTATTTGGTATTTGGATAATTCCTTCAGTACCTAAGTGTTTTTTTGAGTATATAGTATCTGACAGTTTCTTTTTTTTCAGTATGCTTGTCTGCTGCCCATTGCCTGCTCTAACTGGTGAGTAGCAATCTGTCCTATTTCATATTGTTAGAATTATCTTTTGACACTCAATATTTATGATGCAAGCAAACTGTTATTGCCACTTGACATGATGGTGAATGGTACTCTGTTAGCCATTGGCACAAATGGATTGACATGATAAAACAAGGGTCCACAGCTATTACAAACTTTTTGAATGTGATAAATACAGCTTACTGCTGTCAATACTTCTGTTAATTACATTTTTGATCGTTTGTTATTTTCAAGCATACATGTCAGGTGCTACGACACCTTTGAATTACTGCAAATGGACAAAGATGACCAGACTCATTTCTCTTCAGTAGAAACAACTATCGACAAGAGAAGAAACTTAATGTCATTCAAATCTACTTTTTCATTGGTAGAGATTTTTCACTCATGGGATTAGCAGCAGAGATTAAAAAGAAGCAGCAGCAAACAGATCCAAGGCATCCATTGTTTGGAACTCATGTTCTTCCATCACAACTCCTTATAATAGTATCAGCTCTGGAGAACTAAGTCCCAATTCATTTTCTTGTAACAAAATAGATTGCCATTACCTTGCAGTTAAAAATGGGAAGCTTTACATGAATGTCCTACATGCAGTTTTTTTATACTTGTGCTCTTTGAGTTCCTGTCCTAGAATACATTAAAATATTAAAAAATGTGTAAATTAATCTTTGAAACAATCCAAACCTTTCAATGGAAACCAGGAAAGACTTAGAAACATTATCATTAAAAAAAAAAAAATCAAGGAAAGATAATGTAAGGAACAATCAGGGAAAGTCTGCTGTACCCTTCCTGTTGTGTACTGTGTTATTGTTATTCTTAATTTTTTAAAATTTGATAATGGCCATTAAAGACCATGCAGAATAGCAATTGCACATTACTAGAAGCTGCCTTTGCATTCTTCCTCCAACAGCCCGTTGTATTTGCTCAGCGTAGAAGCCTTTAAAGTTGTAACTCTGGTCGGTCTGAGACGCCGCCTAGATTTAATCCAGCCTGTCAAAGATCCCTTTGTCATTCCCCTGAACTACGTCAGAAACTTAAAGGTTGTTACCAAGAGTATTAAAAATCTGTTTTGTCAACCTGACCTTCAAACTTTCGTCTTCCTGGCTCGACTGGTGCAGGCAGTATTTCTCGATTTCTGAACAGCTTTTGACTTAGTGCCAGATTGATGCTTATTATCAAAATTGCTACTGTGAGGGGTATCGAGTGAAATTTGTCACTGGAATTGAGGATATTTTGGTAGGAATGACTTACATGTTATCTTGGCTGGGGAGTCATCATCTGATGTAGAAGTAACCTCAGATGTGTCATAGAGAGGTATGTTGTGACCATTGCTGTTCATGTTCATGTACATTAATGACTTTGCAGACAATATTAATAGTAAAGCACTCTTTTCACAGATAGTGCATTTATCTAGAATAAAGCACAGTCTGAAAGAAATTGTACAAACATTCGTCAGATCTTGATAATTTCAAACTTTCTTTTAAATGTTCAGACATGTAAAATCGTGCATTTTGCAAAATGAAGAAAACGCAGTGTGGTATGACTACAGTATCAGGGTGTCTTGCTTGGATTAAGTCTATTCATACAATTACCTGGGTGGAGCACTTTGTAGGGATATGAAATGGAACAGTCATATAGGCCCACTCAGGGGTAAGGCAGGCGAAAGAGTGAGATTTTTTTTGGTAGAATACCATAGAAATGCAGTCATTCTACAAATCATTTGTATAATCCATCCTAGAATATTGCTCAAAAGTGTGGGACCTGTATCAAAATGGATTAATGGGTGATTTGAACGCATGCAGAGAAGGGCAGATCAAATGGTCACAGGTTTGTTTGACCCAAGGGAGAGTGTCACAGAGATGCTGAAATAACTGAATTGGCAGACGCCTCAAGATAAGATGTACACTATCCTAAGAAAGTATGCTTACCAAAAGACGACTCTAGAATATGTTACAACCTTGTAACTATTGCTCCCATAGGGACCGTGAGGACAATATTAGATTAATTACAGCATGCAGAGAAAGATTTAAATGGTCTTGAAACATGAACAAGCTTTAATATCTGGTACAGTGAGATGTACCCTCTGTCATACTCTTCATAGTGGTTTGCAGAGTGTGGATGAACATGTAGATAGCATCATCCAGAACGCAATCAACGTGTATCTGAAACTTGAGCTTGTCCTAGTGTGTAGTGTCACAAACGTTTTGACATTATTATACATACTTCTGCCACTGGGGCAATCATAGGTAATGACTAATTTGGCAGTAATACGCTGTGCTAGATTTGTTAAAAGAAAAAAAAAATAGACTTCTTAACATGTATTTATGGTAAGTAGCACTCTATCATTTCCTATATTTCTAAGTTCCTACCGAGAGTTTCCATAGTTTGATTTAGACTTCTGAAAAAGTTATAACACTTTTCTGAGCTTTTTAAAAGTGTGAATACAACATTTGTGTCTTACCGCTTCAACTAGAGCAAAAGTTCTATTGTACCACATCTCAAAATCTTTGGGTCTAATTTTTTTCGTCATCAGCGGTATACTGTCACAAATCAAGACTTGGTTATGTGTATTGTTAGATTTTGTTTATTATTATTTACGTGGGGTTCATGAGCAATGCAGCTGACTGGGATTCACCTGCTGCAAGTCATAGACTGACTGCTGCTGTGTTCACTGCCTGGGTCAAAGGTGCTGAAAGGATGTGCTCATTGATGCTATGGAGACACTGTTCTGTGTTTTACTTTAATGACAATTATTGTCAGTTTCTTTTTGTTTTGTTTATAAGAAAGGAATGAGGACATCATTAGATCTTTTGAAGAGTACACAACATAAATCACAAAATGTTATATCTGTATTAGCAAAAAATTGGACTACATTGTATGATAGAGATGAAAAAGAAACTGTGATTAAATTCTTTCTGTGTTAGATTCCTGAACCTGCCGATCTTTGAGAGAGAGAGAGAGAGGGAGAGAGACAGAGAGAGAGAGAGAGAGAGAGAGAGAGGGGGGATGGGATTTAATTGTATCTCCCCATGCAGCTGTAGCATTTTGGCATGTCGTACATTGGTCAGATCATAAGAACCTTGGAGGACTCGTATGTAGGGCATAAGCAACACACACACACACACACACACACACACACACATAATAATAGTCAAGAAAATTTGCAACCGCAAAATATTGCCTCGGTACAGGTCATAGAATCTAATATACAACACAAATATTTCAATATGCATATCCAGTTACTGGAATAGTGTTATTAAGAAATCTGTTGAGAGACAGAAGTTTTTGCTTAAATTCTTATAATTTACACCAGATGATGTACAAAATAAACTCCAAATTACTGTAACAACATAGTGCACAAGGCACGTATTCATTTTCTAATTACAACAATCATACCCCAAACTATAACAATTAAAATATTGAAGACCAGCATTTAATTTTAGCTGCTACAAAATTATGTCACAGGCAACAATCATTTAATTCACTTCTTTAACATAACAATTTAATTTAAAAAAGACAACAAATAACATTTTTAAGTACAATATTCAAGTTTAGGTGCTGCAAAGATGCATAACAATCATCTATGTTTCAACATTATCATAAAAAATACAACATAAAAAAGAAGACCTGATTGTAGATCATGGGTGGGCTACGTAAAATAAATGACAAAAATCAGCAGTTGTAAAAGGCAGATTTTTTTTCCAACTACAACCAATTCCTCCATTTTACAACAGCATAAATGGATGCAGCTCTTTATCCCCAAATTTGCTGCTTCAGATTATTAGTGTCATAATGAAGTCTTTTAAGAATTAGAGGCACAAACAGATTAATAAATACAAACAAAAGCAGGAATATTCAATTTGCTCAAGGCTACCAAATGAAGGAAGAAAGGGGGCTAGGGATTGTTTGCATCATTCCTAGACTCAAAACCCTAAGCAAAAGAAACAGTGATGATAGCATTGATTTAAAATCATGTCAGAAAAGACGGCAGCTAATTCTAGGTGATGCTCCATAAAGCCATGGTCTCACATTGTCAAACCCCTGCAGGATTGTTTGAGGGACAATGATTTGACATTGATTGTTAAGTCAAAAAGGCAATGCATCTCTGACTGAAGAAACAATCAAAAATATATTCTTTTAATGGAATATTTGCATTGCAGTGTACTGATCTGAGAAACATACTGAAAAGAAACATGACTATGTTGAGAAATTTTCATTTTGTATTTTCTTATATTTGTAACCGCAGTACATGAAAAAAGTGACACTCGACATTTGAGTTAACTGAAAGATGAAAGATTAGGGTTTCATGCCCTGCCGATCCTTGTCCCCAAACGGGGACAGCCTGCAAACAGAATTCTACCAACCAGCTTGGACTGAAAACATAACACACAAGAATCGTGCCCGTGAGTGTAGATGACACTCGGAATATCACGCAACACGGATACCCGAGGATGATGTCTGTCAGAGCAGATTGCAGATGAAGCACGAAGGCAGAGGGAACAAATTACAGACCTGCTCCATCTGACGGTCAGTCTCAAGTAGCACTTTGTGAAAGCAACAACTAATGTCACCGAAATATGCGAGGAAGACAATGATGTCTGACTGTGCAAAGGACAACTCGGGAATTTCAGCAAACTTCTGGAAAAACCTGAAGAATTAAATTGACAGAAACCTGTTCTGGATTGGTAACTTACAAAATAAAACATTTTCAATCTCTGGACAAGTCACACACAAGAAAGATAATAGGCCTTTTACAAAAGAGGATACCATACAGTGTAAAGCTGAAACATGTAAATTAGTCTGGCCAATATGCTCTACACCTGAGCAAAAGTGTCAATGAAGTGGTGCACCTTTTAGGAACTGTTAAAAAAGTGTCATTTTACATCAATGAACACAGCAATGACAACCTGATCCTAAGAGAAAAGAGCTGATACACACTATTTATTTAAGAATGAACACTTCACCTCAACTTTCACAGCATGGGACCATCAAAAATTGAGACAATAGAGCAACACAGAGGACACTACCACACAGCTGGGGGAGGGCACAGAGAGAGAGAGAGAGATTTGGAATTCGGTACAGTTACGTTGCAAATTTCAAACTCACAGTTATTCATCTAACAGATGTGCTTTTTAAAGGTACGGTTCAAGAAATGCTGCACATGCAATGCCCGGGATTGTAGCGATGCCACTGTACTTTGGGAGGAGAGTGACAAAAATACTGACAGTGACAAAACAATGAATGTTAGTGAAGTTAAGAGTGTCTTACATGAAAACTGCAACTGAAAGCTTTGTTTTTGTGTGTAATTTATCTACAGTGTACTACAAAAAAACTGGTTAAGGGTAAATCACATTTTGAAAAGCTTTTATAAATGGGCAACTTGACAAATTATTTTTAATTAAGTTTCTCTCTTTTTCGAAATTAAAGGTGCAACTCATATTCAGGCCAATTCGATGTGTATATAATTTATGATAACTATGAACAGACTTTGAAATTTGCCTACATCACACCAGGTATACTTAACTTATTTCACTGCCCCACACAGATGCTCATGTCCGGTGGAAGTCTCCTCTAGTTCCCCCACTTTTGGCCACAAGCATTATTTCAGATATCACAATGTCATGACTCACAGCTTTGCACATATCGTACACTGTTAAGGCAGACACCGATACAGCAGTGAGAGCTTCCATCTCCACACCCGTCTGCCCTCTACACTTTGCCGTGCCAGTTACAATCACACAGTTGAGAGCAGAGTCCAGTTCAATGTCCACAGCCACAGAGGATAAAGATATGTTATGACACAGAGGGATAAGGCTGGACGTCTGCTTGGACCCCACAATTCCCGCCAGGCTAGCAATGCTAAGTACGTCACCTTTCTTCAGGCCATTTTCTCGTACGAGTTTCATCAGTTCGGGTCCCACAAAAACCTTTGCTCGTGCTGCAGCAGTCCGTTCTGTCACCAGCTTCGAACCCACGTCGACCATTTTCACCCTGCCGGTCCGGTCAACATGAGTCAGACTTCCGGACTGTGCTCCCAAACTGCAGAAACGGCAAGAGAAGACAGAGGGCTGTGCTCTGTGTGTTTGTCTTGTTAGGAGTCCTGTATTGCACATAATGCTTGGGGTACAGGGAAGCAAAAGAAACTGTTTTCTAGATTCAGTCACTACACTCAAATTATGTGACAACAACTGAGACATCTGTGTATCCGACACAAACTGGGGCGAAATATTGGTATCTGAGAAGAAGTACTTTTGAAAATCTTGTTTCTGAAGGTTTAACAACTTCCGACTTTGTGCCTTCACAACATCACTACAGCCATCAAGTTCAGTGCCACCTGGAACAAAAATACAAGCTGTAACAAAGAACTCTTCATAATCTGAAAATAGGTTAACTACAAAAGAATTTTTAAGCATTCGTGTTGAAACACCCCCGATTAATTCCTTTACTGGATTTTGGGTAATTTACCAAAGCCACAAAACAGTTAATTATTATGATATATGACCGTGTGCTTACTGGATGAAAGGCTATTGGTTGTTCTGCGTTGTTCTGCTGTGGTTTCGGGAGTATTTCAACCGAATGCGGCTGTTCTGAGACGGAATAGCTAATGATTGAAAGTTTGTCTATTATTAAGTATCACAAAGGTTGCGATGTACAACTGATATATATTTCCTACTAACACACAAATTCTGAGGCTGTTGCTACCTTTGCCTTACACGTCTAATTGTGGTTATCTCTTTTTATTGATTGCTGATTTTCAGCACTTTGTCACAGGCAATGCTGATGGTTAACATTCACAACAATCCTCACTGCAATCCATGGTTGTTGCTGGCTGACGCGGTTGACATGAAACACGTAATTTGGCACTTGTCACTTTCTGTTTCATATCACTCGCGAATCGGCATTAGTGAGAGTCAACCCCACGACGATCAGGGGGACGTGCTCACTCGTCATACTCTAGTGAATTTTACCGTTTACAACTCACTAGACCACCATTCTTGGCCGTCTTTCCCACTCTACTTCTCACTCGACACTCTACCATACTACTGCGCACTCAGCACTAGTCTCACTGCCTACTGCAGCGCTCGACAATCGACTCCTGTCCGCTATCGACCTGGGCGTCAGATACTAGAATCTATGTTTGTGGGATCACGGATCCCTAACAGTGTTCAAGACAAGTTCTTTGAACCTTAATGATCTGTGATGATTCTTTTCTTTCCTAAGCTAAGGTCGAAAATCTGTTTTGTCTGCAGAAGTGTGCAATATGAATATTACACAAAGTTGATAGGAACATCTCACATAAATCTCCTCAGTGGCTGTAGATTTCACAATCTTGCAGGAGTGGATATAAGGGGAGGTCATTGCAATGATGATAACTACCACCCACTTCCCAAACAACATATTATACTGGGGTGCCCTTAAGAAGGCAGCAGTGTGGTTCATTCCGTGCAGAAAGAGATGGGGAATGCTTTATGGTGCTGTCTGTGTGTTCTCTCTCTCTCTCTCTTTCTCTCTGTCCCACGACTCACATTTCAGCTACTTCCAACCCTCGTATCTGGCACAGGCCACTGTGTCTGCTTCTGACTCTGCCTAGTAGAATTTATGCGGTCGGAAAGCTATCGCTGTTGCTTTCTAATGTAATACTTGTCATGTTTCCTTTATGCCAGCCATTGTGAACACTAATGGCTAAGTAACCTCACCATACCTAAATGCCTTGTATCGTACACGCACCCCAAAATGCACACTACACACAGATGTGGCAGAACGACACGATGTCTTTATATTTTTTACTTCACCAATTTCCAAATGCAGACATAGCTTTCTCTTCCCAAAATCGTTTCATTCATTGACTGTGTTCTTGTTTCCTTTGATATGTACATATTTTCTCTGTTTTCTTCCTTCCCTTTACTTCAAGTTTTATGTTCATAATTTTGATTCTGAATTTGTCTCTTTCATTCATCATTTCCATTCTGATTCCTGCTCGTTTTAGCCTTCTTCTATTTCTTGAAACCAACTGGTTTTTTTTTTTGATTTAGGCATTTACTACATCCTAAATCCCTTTGTGAATCTGTTGCTGTTCATTGTGTGTATGTGTCCACAGAATGTTAGTCGGTGTTTTCTGATTGTGACTGAGTCTGCCTCTGTGTTCTTATAATTCTCTGGTTGATCTCTTCATCCATATGCCATCTCTGTACACTGCTCCAAAAAATTTTCTGAGGATTTTGCATTGTATTCTTTCTGCTTTGTGGTGCCTGGTCCTCAGATTGTGGTCATTTCTGATGCGAAGAGTGCTTCTGATACTATAACTGTATTGTAGCGCATGTGTTTGCCTTGTACTGAAATGTTTCTTTTATTATAGTGTGTCCATGTCAGTTTGTACACTTTCTGAAGTTCTTTTGTTTGTCCTATGTTTTCTTCCTTCTTTGATCCACCTATTTGTATTGTTACTATTATATTGAATAATTTAATATATTTTTGTGTGTTTATTATTGTTATTAAAATTGTAGATGTCTGTCGTATGCTAACAGTGAGGTTGCTAGCGACTTGCATTTTTGAGGGAAGCTGGGTGAGGGGGGTGGAAACAATAACAAACCATCACTCCCCCAACCCCCCCCCCCCCCCCCCCCAAATAACCAAACCCTGGGTGCCAATACATTTGCTCTGTATAGGTGTTTGTGCCCAGAAGTAAGAGTCAATTTAGCAAAAAAAGGCAAAGGAAAGCTTCATGTTCTGGCCCACATCAAAACCAGATGACCAACCACAGTGTAATCCTCTGCAATGGCATCACTGAAATCAGTATCGTGGGGGGGGGGGGGGGGGGGGGGTGAGTCAGCACACCCTGTTCTGGTCACTGCCAGCTTTCTTGACCTCAGAGTCACTACGCCTCAGTCCAACAGTTCCTCAATGGGCATCACAAGGCTTGGTGCACCTCGTTCCAGTCCTCCCACCAAGGAAAACTACGGGCAGTACTACGGGTGAGTCGCAGCTGAGCAGCTGCCTTCCCCCTGTACCTGCAGTAGCTGCGAGAGGATATTTGTGTTACATATACGCTAAAACTGGCGTAGATGCCACAGGACACTCTTTGGAGTGTCACTAATAAGCACACGCTGCTACACACTTGACAGTGCTAGGTGGCCGAGAGTTCTGGCTCAAAGTTCCTGCAACATTGGTTGGAACTTCCCCAGTGTGAATCTCCCATTCTTTAATAGGGTATTTCAGTGTCCGAGGCACGTTCACATTGGACAACACTGTCCAGTACAGGCCTGCTGTCTACCACCCGTGCTCTCTTGCACTGTGCATTGCATCTTGCACAAGTGAGTCATAAGGACTGCCCTCTTCTGTATGTACACTAAAAAAGCAAAATTGTCTTTTCAGACGAAAAAGTAAAATTGTCTCATATCCACATTCTATCCTTAAAAGTATCCTTATGTCTGGGAGACGGCAGATCCACCGAGCAGATCCCACCCAACGACCCGTAGCAAGACTGCAGCACAAGAGGCAGGAGTGCCATCTGTTCCCTTCAATGTTTCTGTCTTGCTTTGCCACCTATCAGTAAGTGATGAACCAGCTAAATCTGGACTTTGCTGCCACAAATCAAGAAGCAATGGCTCGGAGACAGCATGAGCTCATTGTCCAACTGACGGGTGGAAGCAACGCAACAGCAACAGCAACACCAACACCAGTCACACCACCAGTGAATATACTAGAGAGGCCCTCAATATCACCGCAGTAGTCCTCGAGCTGGAAGTGACAGCTCCGTGGAACAAAGATGGACCTTCGAAGCTGGTGGGTCCAAAATGGAATCAGCAGCAACATACACGAACAACTGAGCCTACTGACTCACACGGCAAATGCAGCGTGCTTTTACCAACACCAGTTCTGAGCATCGGTAATATGAGCGCCCATACAAACAATTTTGCAGCACCTCAACTACACAACACTAACCCAGCCGCTACGCAGAACACTACACCGACTGGCTTCCCACTGGTCATAATACACAATTACACTTGCCTCGGCAAGCTAAACAAGACATTTGTAGAATGTCACTCCCCACCATATACCAAACACAAAACTCACAAGGGACCATGTATCACGGTATGTATGCAACAAAACAGATTGCACAAATCTCCTGAAAATCGTCAAAGCTGGGGGAATTGAGTATCATAAATATAGCACCCAAGGGGGAAAAACTCGAATGTACATCATGAAAGGAGTTGACACCACAACCCTCAATGACATTCTTCATGGTATAATCACAGCTCTCAGCTGGGACTGTGAGAGCATGAGATGAATTCTGGGATTCGTGACACACAGACTTCAGCCAAACTATTTAGTGGATTTGGACGACACAGCTTACTCATGCAACTTTCTGACGCAGATGCTCCTGCTTCACATGGTCGTAGTAGAAATATACACACTTCCGTGTGTCCCCCAACGGTGCCACCACTGCCAGCAGATTGGCCGTGCGGCACCCGATGTGAACTGGCACACAGTGCTGCAAATGCACTGGTAACCATGTAGCGCGACACTTTAAACTTGGTACAACTATCAAATGTACCAAATGTGGAGGGGTCCATGTGCAAACTACAGATGGTGTGCAGCATACAAAGAAGCTCTAAGGTGCAAAAGTGCCAAAGACAGACAAGTGGTAACCAGAATAGCTCCAAGACACTCCACACCCCCCAACCAGTAAGGTGTGGAATCTCTTTTACTGGCATTGTCAGTGGAAGTGGATGAACTGAGGATGCACAGAGCTCCACAAACTCATGGCACACTCCCACAACAACAGAACCACAACCCACACCTGCAATGCTAGAAACTGCCCCTGTTCTGATGACAACACTGCCGGTCCCAGACAACACCAAGTCAACTCTGTCTAGGCCAGATTGTGACACTCGTGATATCACAGAAGACACACCCAAACTAGGGCAACCACAAACACACGAAATGAAACAGAGGTACCCAAAAAACAAAAGAGGGGACACTATCACACCACAACAAATACACCAACAACAGACCAGACAAACATAGGAACACATTAAAAGGAACAATGTAACCGTAACTCACACTCTTGCCCCCCTCACCACAGCAATAACACAGGTGACCCCAGATGAAATACGAACCATGAATAACACACAAGCCAGCCCATCCAGTACACCAACATAAGGACCACCAGCCACCAACACCACCGCCAACACTTTGGCTGACATAACAAACATTCTCACCACAATCAGAGGCATAGTGGAGACACTATTCCCCACTCACGTGGCTTAAGATCCTCTTGAGGCTCTTCATCATAACGCATGCACAAACTCATGACGGCTACACCCAGCCATTGCATGGCTGCTATACAAACTGCTATCACCACACCGCCCACACTCTTCCATAGATAATACACCACAAAACACAAACAACAGTACTTTGACTCAGATGCTATTCTGGAATGCAGATGGGATTGGCAACAAAAGGGCAGAGCTAGCTGCATTTATGGAGGAGAAGGGAATCTGGAATGCTCTCATGAACAAAGCTTAACTCCAGTCACACAAACAACTACTCTTCCCAAGATATTACATCTACTGTACTGACCACCTGAAGGCACAACTGTGGGTGGAACAGCAATCATCATATATTGAGACAAAGAATACACAAATATTAAGATCCCTGAACCTGCAAGACTAGAAGCCACAGCTGTTAGGGTCAAGTCAACTGAGTGAACACTACATTGATATCGATATACAATTGATCTGGTAATATCATAACAAGCGATATCAGCACAATACTCAACATAGCATAGTGACTAATAGCCACTGGTGATCTTAATGCTAAACACTCTGCTTGGAACTAACAAAGATCAAACACCATTAGCAAAAAAACTATGCGAACATGCACTGCGCCCAAACTACATTACACTAGTGCCAGCTGAGGTGACACTTAAAACAGGGAACAGAGACTAAATGTGATAGACATTAGATGTGATTGGCATTATAGTCACAATCAACATTGAAATTATACATGATTTGGCCTCACCAAACACCTGTAATACTTTACTTGGAAGAAACACAGCAGTATGATGAATCTCACAGGATACTGAGCTACAAGCGTGTGAATTGGGCATTGTTCAAGGAAATGCTTGAAAAGTCATATCCCACAAATTCCCAAAATTACACAAAGCAGGAAACTTGTTGAAGCTGTCAAAGCCCTTACCACCGCCTTACAGACCAGCATACTCCATGGAGGAGAAGCATGAGCTGATGACCAGAACACTAGCAACATCATTCACACTGAATCTGGCTCCTTCCAATCCAGCACTGCTACTTGAAATGAACCAGGAGGTTACATGGCTTGTAACCCAGCCCACGTGCAATGTAACAATACACACTGCTACACATGAAATTACACAGGTTATTAAGCACAAAACAGCTAGAAAAGCTCCTGGTCCCAATCACTTTCAAAACCGTGTCACCCAGGAGTTCACAAATAAAGCTATAGAGCATCTCACACATATGACGAATACCATTCTACAACATCAACACTTCCCTGTCCTGATGTTCAGGAAGCCAGGGAAATACCACTCCCTACCACAAAATTATGGAGCCATCAGCCTGCTGAGCTCCCTGAATAAGATTGTTGAGAAGATGATTCTCAAACATCTTACTATGCACTGCAACACCAATGACTCGCTGAGACTGGAGCAATTTGGATTCTGCAATCACCACTCCACAACACAACAACTCCTCGGTGTAGTAGAACATATTACACACACCCCCAAAACCAACAAAGCTACAGGAGTGCTGTTCTTGGTCTTCAGTCATCTACGGCACAATCGTCTCATTCGCAAACTCTGCACTGCTAGACTCTCCAACGAGTTCATGCATCTTACACACTCATATCTCACCCACAGAAGCTTCAACACCGACGTTCAGGGCAAACAGTCAACACAACACAGTATACAAGTGGGAGTACCCCAAGGCAGCATCCAAGGGCCCCTCTTGTTTAATCTCTACGTCAATGACTTTCCAACTGAACAAAGCACAATGGCAACCATCTACGCAGATGACATTACCATCCTAGTGCAAGACTGGAAACCATCAGGCATAATTCGTATCTGCAAACAAAACTGCCTAGCTGGAACGACAGTGTGTTAAAGCAAATGCTGACAAGTGTGAAGCAGTTCTGTTCACTGACAAACCACAACAACTGCACAAACATTAAGTGTTCTGGCATACCCACAAGCTCTGGAATGAAAATTAAGATTGCAAGAGCTAAGAAGGCAGTGAACACACCGTCAGCCAATAGCCCACTGGCAAGGACCACACCACGACGGGAGCAGGCCCCTAGACAAAGAGAATATAAGTGCCGCTCCTGCCAGCCTCGGCCACTCAGTATTTGGACAGGATTAGGACAGTATACGGACAGGCCTAGCGCTGAATGCTACAATAACAGTTATCAGTGATCCACAAACTGTGTGTCAAACTTGCACGAACATTGTACATAGCAAAGGACTCGGATTTATACTGCATGTCGCCTATTGCTTGCGACACCATTGTAAATTCCAGGTTAAGCATTGTCAAACTTCTTATTTGTAATAAAATCTATTAATGTTGTTTGCTTGAATTGTTGTATAGCATTTTGAGAATGCAGCATCCTTTAGGCACCCTATATGAGATGAGTGGGCAGGACCCCACATTAAGACTGAAGACAAATAACACTACACACACGCCCAATACGTTTCAGTGTGAAAGTCAAATACTTCAGTGACTGGCCAACTGAGCAAATGCAAGGCTCAAACAGTGTTACTCTAAGCTCAACAGGTAAAGCACACTGAATAGGAGGGTATCGAGGTCTGTGTACATGATACTGATTAGATCCATGATGATACATGCAGCTGCAGTCTGGGGTTATGTGGCTCTGACCGCCTGTGCCGCCTACAGGTGATATACAACGAAGTGCACCACAGTCCACACACACTGTCGATCTTCACAGAGAATACTGCCTTGAGACTCACACACAGATATTCAAAAAACTCACCTCACGACTGTAAAGGAACTTGAGACACTCTGACAATTATTTCATTCTTAACCTGGGAAACTACGACCACAACCACGGGTGAAAACACAACTGCTGAAAAACACTTCTATCTAGGGACAATTAATCACCTGTGGACAGCACAAGCTCACAGACAAAATAAACACTGGTGAATCCCTGCATTACAGCAAAACTAAATGGCATTGCCAGCTGCAAATATCTAGCTGACCAACTGGCAATACGGGAAAGCAGTATTGCACACTAAACATAAACATATCCAACCAAACCTCTTTATGGCCAATTGACCACTCGTATAACGACCTTGGCATGTTACAAGTACAGATGCTGCAGGTGGCCCAGGAGACACTGAGGTGCACAGCCCAGGAGTACCCCTCCTCAATAGGACTGACACTCGTAAAGAGTGTTTTAAGCTGCGACAATGGTATCAAGCATCGCATGATACCCAAAACTAACGACAACCTCACCCTTGCAGACAGAAAGAAACTGTTGCTGCTCTTACTATCTGTCCAGACTATTGCAGAAGTTCTTTTCCTTTGGTGCTTGCCTCGGCACTTTTCTCCCTCTGCCCTTAAAACTGCTACGTTCTGCTCACTTCTCGACCACTTCTATCGCCTCAAAGTGCCTGTATTAGTGGGTAATCCTACGGACAACATCATGACCCCACATCCTGTGCACTTCTCAATTGTAACGAAGCAAACGGAGGTGATGGTAGAACTTTGGTGATGGTCACCATGTCAGTGTGGGTGTGGAGTAGCTTCGCCCCTTAAAAAAAAAGGCATTACCACGAATTGGACCTGGGTCCTCCACATAGCAGCAAGATATGCTGACCTTGAGCTGCTGAAATGGACAAGAGAGAATTTAGCATTAATTGCAAAGTTTGCAACCATAACAATCACAATATAAATAATTTCCATAGAGAATATGCATTGAAGCTTAGGGTTAAGAAAACTGTTTTATATTCAGGTACAACACCCTTTTAACATCTGCCAGCCGACATTAGGAGCAGTCGGGAAATCCCCAAATATTCAAAATTAAAGTAAAAAATGTTTTATTAGCCAGTACACCAATAATTTACCTGGATATGTGAATTTACCTACCTGTCCCACCTCAAATACACAACACACAAACACTTTCTAACAGAAGACCATATTTAGCCATGCAACATATTCTCTAGGAGCAGACAGGAATGCCTTTTGAAGTGGTGATTACATCATAATAATAGCCTATGTGCAGGTACGGTTGGTCCTCCACAGAACAGAAACTACTGTACCGGTCCCAACGTGGCATTGACAGCATAAAGGGCATTGCACAAGAAGGAAGTATATGAATTTATCAGAATAAGTTTAGATGACAGTGTCCTGTGTAAAATTAAATGCCCATTTAGCATGAAGTATTAAATCAAAATAGTGGCAGAGCAGTTTAAGTAGCAGAGCATTGGCTTTTTTCAAGTAGTTGCTTCTCTGTATATTTATAAAAATAAAATGATGTAGAACTGATCCCCTTGAATAATGATTAATGTGAGCAGATTAGTAGTAGATGAAAATGGTTGTTAGTAGTTCAGTGGCACTTCTCACTTACTCGTTTTACACCCCTGAAGGCTCTCATCGGTGATGGAGCTGTTGGAATATTACATGTGAATGAATGGCTGAACTCGATAATTTTCAAGGTATTCAATATTCTTGTACAGTGCATTCAAAACAAAGTTATATAAAAATGAAGAGGGATGTGTACTTCATAAACTGGCTGGACAACAAGTACACAACGAAGCAGTGTGATGTAGCTTACTCAAGGACCTCAGTTTCGCAGGAGACCCTGAGGCAACAAGTACACGCATCATGTTTGCTCACTGTTTTTTATTGCCTGTGCTCGAGCACAGTGTGAAATGTATTAATTTTTATGGATTCAGCTATCCGTCCAATTTCCTTCTCCAATCTGGGGCTGCTTCCCATCTCTAATTAATTTGTCGTTAACAGGATGTTAATTGTAATATTCCCTTTATTGAACCCATTTTCAGCAAATTGCTAAGCTGGTAATCTTCCTTTCTGTATTGAATAATAATAGTAACTCTGACATTTACATGAAGAGACATACCAGCAACAGCATTTAGCTGTCTTTTAAACTTCATTTGATGCATCCAGAACATTGGAGATATACTGCAAAGTCAGTAGGACATATTTACTGAGAAAAATCATACACGACACACTTGCTTCCACTGAACGCATCCACACCCATTAATGTACAGGCAAAAATCCACAAAACCTAACATTCTAGAAGTGGAACAAAATGAATATTATTTTTCAAATACAGTGCTTAAAAAAGTTTCACACTGCCCCCACAGCTTGCAAACTTTGTTTTTAACCCATTTGTGGGCACATTTTTTGTAGCAGCCCTGTAAAGTTAATTGTTTTGGTATCATTTTAGAAGTTTCAACTAAATTTAATTTTTGATTATTTTATTTTTGTGATTTAGGAGCAAAAAACTATAGTAGTAAGTATACTTCCCACTGTCTTTAGTAAGCTGTTATGAGTTACTACTACATGTGAAAAAAAGGAATTTTCTGTTTTTATTTGACTATCTATTTTACAATCCTAGAAACTTCATTTAACACTACTTAAAGAAACGAGCTGAGGCAAGTCACAATAGCATATATTGCAGAATGAAACAATGTGTTCTGTTGTAACAAGTGACAACAGCACTGATGTCATGACAAACAGGCACCAGTGGTTTAGCATATTATCACAAAAGGTCAACCACGTCCAGAGGAGGTACAACATTTTCCCAAGAGCATAGTAAAACAACTAAATTAGTGGTAAGTATGGTCAGTTGGTGGTAAGTATCTTTTCTGCAGTCCAAAAAAGAAATTAATTTTGTGGTAAGTATATTCTTCTTGTATCATGGAAAAATTACTTTGGTAGTAAGCATACTTCCCAGTGGCCTTCAAAACAACATTATTTGGTGGCACATATATTTGCAACTGCTTCTGAAAGGAACAAGTGACATTTAATGACAATTAAAAGCTACATTTCATAACAGACAGAAAGTTCAGCTGGTGCAGCAAACTAACATCAGGTGCCAGGTGCATACAGAGCTCGTATGATGTGTTCTCAGGAATACAGTAAAGAAATACAGTTGATGGTAAGTACACGTCCCACATCCTGTGAAATGGTAAAATCAGGAACTTCTCTCAAAATATATCGAGCGAGGTGGCACAGTGGTGAGCTCACTGGACTCACATTCAGGGCGACTAACAGTTAAAGTCCATGCATTACTCTCCTGTGGCAACCTGTTCATCTCAGAGTAGCCCTTTCAACCTACAGCCTCAATTATCTGCTTGATGTATTCCAATCTCTGTTTTCCTCTACAGTTTTTGCTCTCTACAGCTCCATCTAGTCCACCCAGACTTGGGATTCCTGAGCTTTCTCTAAATCAGTACAGGCAAATGCCGAGATGGTTTCTCTGAAAGGGCACAATAAATAGCCTTCCCATCCTTGAAACAATCAGAGTTTGTGCTCAGACACTAAAGACCTCAGTGTTTATGGGACATTAAACACTTATCTTCCTTCATTTCTCCTTTCTCAATATTCTTTTGTCCACCAGAAATCACTAAGTATAACTGACTGTGTAATGTAGGTGAAAGCGAACCTGCACTCTCATTTACTTTAGCAGAGTGCACTGTGTCTCCATTCGTTAATGGGACAGTGTGACTCATGTGGGCTGTACAGTCTGTCGACCTGCTGCAAAGAGTCACTTAAGGCTTTTACTGGTCATGAGAGATATACTTAGCAGTAGCTGTGTTTCTTTACTGCATTTATGGGAATACATTGAACCACTTCTGCATGCTCCTGGCATCCAGTGATAGTCTGCTGCACCAGTTTACTTTCTTTTTGTTATGAAATATAGCTTTTAGGGCTGTGAGAAGTATACAGCCCACCAAATAACAGTGTTTTAATGGCTCTTGGAAAATATGCTTTCCATCAAAATAGTTTCTCAAAATGGTTTGGGAAGTACACTTACTGTATTTACCCGAATCTAAGCCACACTGGAATCTAAGCCGCACCTGAAAAATGAGACTCGAAATCAAGGAAAAAAATTTTTCCCGAATCTAAGCCCCACTTGAAATTTGTGACTCGAAATTCAAGGGGGAGAAACGTTTTAGACCACATCTCCAAACCGAAACAAAGTTGGTCCATTTAGGTCGAATGAATGACGATACAGCTACAGTAGTTTGGTGCGTGTGGTAAACTTAGCAGTTAAGCTTTACCACGTAGTCATTGGTATGCGTCAGGCTCTCCGTCCGCATTTATACTAGAGAGTCTTTTTCAAGTGCTTCGTCTGGTTTGAATTGATTGCTTATTTTTCTTTGATCTGATAAGTGCCGTTCTCTTTGTTACATTACAAATGTAATGTATTGCGAATATATAGAAAGAAGGATCCTTTATTGTATGATTATATGATAGCGGAACAAACACTGGCAGCAGTTACTTCTGTAAAATATCTGGGAGTATGCGTGCGGAACGATTTGAAGTGGAATGATCATATAAAATTAATTGTTGGTAAGGCGGGTACCAGGTTGAGATTCATTGGGAGAGTGCTTAGAAAATGTAGTCCATCAACAAAGGAGGTGGCTTACAAAACACTCGTTCAACCTATACTTGAGTATTGCTCATCAGTGTGGGATCCGTACCAGATCGGTCTGACGGAGGAGATAGAGAAGATCCAAAGAAGAGCGGCGCGTTTCGTCACAGGCTTATTTGGTAACCATGATAGCGTTACGGAGATGTTTAATAAACTCAAGTGGCAGACTCTGCAAGAGAGGCGCTCTGCATCGCGGTGTAGCTTGCTCGCCAGGTTTCGAGAGGGTGTGTTTCTGGATGAGGTATCGAATATATTGCTTCCCCCTACTTAAACCCCCCAAGGAGATCACGAATGTAAAATTAGAGAGATTAGAGTGCGCACGGAGGCTTTCAGACAGTCGTTCTTCCCGCGAACCATACGCGACTGGAACAGGAAAGGGAGGTAATGACAGTGGCACGTAAAGTGCCCTCTGCCACATACCATTGGGTGGCTTGCGGAGTATCAATGTAGATGTAGATGTAGATGTATAGGTGTTTCCATCACTCTAAGCTCAAAATGCATTATAGGACTGTGCCATGCATTGTTTGTCGCATTCTGATTATGCGTGTTTACGGCCTGTCGCCGCTCGCGTGATGGCTTGCTTTTGCGCACGCTACCGCCGCTTACAATTAAAAAAAAAAAAAAAAAAAGAGAGAGGAATCGTCTCATCAGTGAGACAATGGCAAGAGACTGCTATTTGTTGTTACTTACACTGCTGGTTTCTTTGATAATGATCAACAAGAACCATATAATAGACTGCATATGATAGATGTTCCAAACGAAAGTTTAGCAAAAAATTTTCTCCGTTTGAAAATTTTTGCAGACGCCTCTTTAGTGCATTACATTCTGCACAGAAATTAGAGCCATCTTAGGTTTAAAAATCTAGTCAGTTGCCGTGCTTCATTTCTGACTGTATCACTATTCAGTATAGGAATAATACGAATATAAACATGACATGATATATATATTCTTCCGCGTTTGCTGTTGTCTCACTCTAGTTTCGTAGTTTATTAGGAAGACAGGATTTAAATGAGATAGCAGGAATCACGTAGGAATAAATGGCAAAATGTTTACATTCGTATTATTCCTATGGTGAAGAGAATACTGCATGTGATTCACAATTCATAAAAGTTGCTATTAACAACCATCTCTTGTCAGAGGTAGGACAAAAATTCAGAACGTAGACTTGGCCATATTGACAAACATCCCAAACAGTCTTCCAGTCGGATTTTCATAGTACATTGAAAGGCTGCAACATCCAGAGATGAAGAATATGGAATTTGTATTTACTTTGTTGGATAAAGTATGAAAATGCAGTGGTCGAAACTCGGGGCAGAGAAAAAAGCTCGTCTTCCACCCCCCCCCCCCCCCCCCACCCTCCACTGTTTTTTTTTTAATTTGTTTACTGACGCAGAGGTTTTGGCGCCAGTATTTATCTTTGTGCCTGCAAAGCATGCCTGTGTAGTGCTACATATATTCGACGGCAGAAGTTAGTTGTGGCGGCACCTACCAACATTTTTCAGAACTTCCGCTTACTTTGCACTTGATTCTAAGCTGCAGGTGGTGTTTTGGATTACAAAAACCGGAAAAAAGTGCAGCTTAGATTTGAGTAAAAACGGTATTACACAATTATGTCTTTTGTGAATCTCGGGAAGCACACTTGCCAACCACTTAGTGGTTTTACAAAGCTTTTGGGAATATATATTACCATCTGTTGATGTACCTGGTATCTTGTGATAGTACACTGTACCAGATGCATAAAAATTGCTACAACAAACAGTTTTTGTTTGTTGTCAGATCACTACTATCGTCACTTGTGTAGTTGGAAAAAAAAATTGCCTCATTTTCACAGTGGAAAATAGCAGCCCACAAAAGGGCTCTAGGAGAAATACACTACCACTACAGTTTTTGTCCTAAACCACAAAAATAAAATTACAAAAATAAATAAATAAACAAACTGATCACATGTCAAATATAACATCAAAAAATTTGACTTTGCAATGGGATTAAAGCGTTAATGCTTAAAGACTGCCCAAGCATTGTTACTTTACAGTAAGAATGTTTGTCAGCATGCAAAGTTACCACACAATTGGCAAAAGCTACAGCGACGTCATATGAACATTCCACAGCCTTTGCAGTAACAAAATGTTAAAAATCGGCACTACAGAGATTGCTCAGAGCCAACAACAACTGACGACTGCTAACTTCAAATTATAGCTGACAGGTAGTACCTCAGGAACTTACTGTAACTGCACTGTGACTTTTTTGCAGATAATGGGGAGAGCTGTGTTGACTCACACGGTACACAACCATCTCGACACATTCAGTGGGGTCTCTAGGTGTCCATTATGTACTACAGTACAAACCCCCAGGGAATGTAGTGCACAAAGAATCGTGGTGTACATGGAAACCGGTGGATGGCAAGCGACAATCTTTTTAAGGAGCACTAGTGAGAAAATTTAGAGAAATGGCTGTTGACGCTGACTGCAGAACAATCTACTGCGACTAATGTACATTCCATGTAAGGGCCATGAAGACAAGTTTAGAGAGATTAGGGCTCATTCAGAGGCATATAGACAAGTCATTTTGCCCTCACTCTGTTTGTGGTGCAACAGGAAAGGAGATTACTAGTGGTGATACAGGGTGTCCTCCAGCAGAACTTGGATCAGTGGTATTGTATTCCTTTCACAATAAGTGAAGCATTTCTTTGATACCTGATGATCCTTGTAGAAGGGTGCGGAAATGGCCAGGTACCAATGCATGTCTCAAGTGTGAAGACCCACAGATTCAGCACATAGTTGAGTCAGTCTGGTTTTGGTCTTGTGTCACCTATGGATATCAAATGCCTCTAATAACTAGTAAGTATAATTTGAGAGCTGTGCAGTATCAGAACTGAATCCTCCAACCTACTGTTTAGCCAACAAAATGTCAAAATTTCAGCAATGGGTCTCTCGACAAATAGTGCACTATGGCATAGGTCCTGTTCTTAGCATGCATTTATTGTAATTTCCTGCTTAATGCAAAGTCATAAGCAATTGGAAAAAAGCACGGTAATTCCTGTATATAAGAAGAGTAAAAAAATGGACCCACAACATTACAAACCAATATCCTTAACACTGGTTTGCTGCAGAATTCTTGAATGTATTTTCACTTTGATTTCCACGAGACAGAAAAGCTTCTGTTCACAAATCAGCACAGATTTAGAAATCATCGTTCGTGTGAAACTCGACTTGCTCCTTTCTCACAAGATATCCTGCAAATCAGCAATGAAGGGAACAGGCAGATTCCACATTGCTGTTTCCAGAAAGTGTTTGCCACAGTGCGCCACTGCATACTGTTGATGAAGGTCTGAAATTACAGATTAGGTTTCAAGATATGTGAATGGCTCGAGATGACTTCTTGTGTAGCAGAAGCCAAAATGTCGTCCTTGATGGTGAGTGTTCATCAGAGGCAGGGGTATTGGGGTTATTCTCAGGAGTGCCCCGGGGAAGTATGATGGCACCACTCTCATTCTCTATACAGGGTGTTACAAAAAGGTACGGCCAAACTTTCAGGAAACATTCCTCACACACAAATAAAGAAAATACGTTATGTGGACATGTGTCCGGAAATGCTTAATTTCCATGTTAGAGCTCATTTTAGTTTCGTCAGTATGTACTGTACTTCCTCAATTCACCGCCAGTTGGCCCAATTGAAGGAAGGTAATGTTGACTTCGGTGCTTGTGTTGACATGCGTCTCATTGCTCTACAGTAATAGCATCAAGCACATCAATACGTAGCATCAACAGGTTAGTGTTCGTCAGGAACGTGGTTTTGCAGTCAGTGCAATGTTTACAAATGCAGAGTTGGCAGATGCCCATTTGATGTATGGATTAGCACTGGGCAATAGCCATGGTGCGGTACGTTTGTATCGAGACAAATTTCCAGAACGAAGGTGTCCCAACAGGAAGACGTTCGAAGAAATTGATCGGCATCTTATGGAGCACGGAACATTCCAGCCTATGACTAAGCGACTGGGGAAGACCTAGAACGACGAGGACACCTGCAATGGACGAGGCAATTCTTCGTGCAGTTGACGATAACCCTAATGTCAGCGTCAGAGAAGTTGCTGCTGTACAAGGTAACGTTGACCACGTCACTGTATGGAGAGTACTACGGGAGAACCAGTAGTTTCCATACCATGTACAGCGTGTGCAGGCACTATCAGCAGCTGATTGGTCTCCACAGGCACACTTCTGCGAATGGTTCTCCAACATTGTGTCAATCCTCATTTCAGTGCAAATGTTCTCTTTACGGATGAGGTTTCATTCCAACGTGATCAAATTGTAAATTTTCACAGTCAACATGAGTGGGCTGATGAGAATCTGCACGCAATTGTGCAATCACGTCATTGACACATATTTTCTGTGAACGTTTGGGCAGGCATTGTTGGTGATGTCTTGATTGGGCCCCATGTTCTTCCACCTACGCTCTATGGAGCATGTTATCATGATTTCATACCTGTGCTGCTAGAACATGTGCCTTTACAAGTACAACACAACATGTGGTTCATGCACGATGGAGCTCCTGCACATTTCAGTTGAAGTGTTCGTACGCTTCTCAACAACAGATTCGGTGACCGATGGATTGGTAGAGGCTGACCAATACCATGGCCTCCACACACTCCTAACCTCAACCCTCTTGACTTTCATTTATGGGGGCATTTGAATGCTCTTGTCTACGTAACCCCGGTACCAAATGTAGAGACTCTTCGTGCTCATATTGTGGATGGCTGTGATGCAATACGCCATTCTCCAGGGCTGCAACAGCGCATCAGGGATTCCATGCGACGAAGGGTGGATGCATGTATCCTCGCTAACGGAGGACATTTTGAATATTTCCTGTAACAAAGTGTTTGAAGTCATGCTGGTACATTCTGTTGGTGTGTGTTTCCATTCCATGATTAATGTGATTTGAAGAAAAGTAATAAAATAAGCTCTAACATGGAAAGTAAGCGTTTTCGGACACATGTCCACATAACATATTTTCTTTCTTCGTGTGTGAGGAATGTTTCCTGAAAGTTTGGCAGTACCTTTTTGTAACATCCTGTATAGACTGGTGGTCCAAAACATTATGACCTGCTTAATAGCTTGTTTGTCCACCTTTGGGACAAAATACATCACTGATTCTGCGTATCAGGGATCAGACAGCTTGTTGTTAGGTTTGAGGAGGTATGAAGCATTAGATGTCTACACACAGGTCTTGTAATTCACTGATTTGCATACGTGGTAATGATGCCCGATAGTGATCCAGATGGGTTTTTTAGGTTTACATCAGGCAAATTTGGCCACCAAGACATCAACGTGACGTCACTATAATGCTTTTCGAACCTCTGTAGCATGATTCTGGCTCTGAGACACAGACATTTACACTGCTGAAAGATGACATCGCTGTCGGGGAAGACATCAAGCATGAAGGGACACAGGTGATTCACAGCTGTCGGCATGTCTTTGATTACTACATGCAAGTGCAGGAGAATGTCTCCCAAGCATAATGCTGCTCCCACCAGCCAGCATCCGTGGTGTGCTGCACATTTGGAGCTGCCATTCACCTCAATGATGGTTTTTGTGGAGACACCTATCAACCTAGTGTAGCAAAAATGGGATTCACCCAAAGAGCCAACATTTCCATTGATTGATGGTTTAATCCGAATGGTCCTGTGCCCACTGCAATCACAACTGATGATGTTGTTGGGTAGACATGTGAACATGTAGGAGTGGTCTGCTGCGGAGATCCGTGTTCCAGAATTTACAATGAACAGTGTGCTATGGAACACTTGTGCGTGCACTAGCATTGTGCTCTTTCAGCAGAGTTGCTACAAATCACCGTCTATCCTACATTGCAGCCAGACATGCCGCCAAACCCCAAGTACTGTGAAGAGTCATGGATGTCTAACCATTTAGCACCTAGTGATAGATAGCACATGAACATTTGACCAGCATTGCCGCTTTTGAGATGTGTGTCACAGGCTTAGCATAATAATAATCTGCCATTTATCAAAATCACTTATCTCAACTGATTTCCCCATTTGCAGCCCATATCTTACCTAAGTGAGCCCCCACCCCCCTCTGCTCTATTTACATATTTTTGTTACTGCATCACATGCCCGCAATGCCACCAGGCAGCATCCAACTTGCAGTGGGCAGTGGTCATAATGTTTTGGCTAATAAGTGTACATTAAGGATCTGACAGCCAATGTGGCCAGCACTATGAGGCTGTTTGCTGATGACGCTATTGTGTATGAGCAAATGTCGCCATTGAGTGACTATAGGAGGATATAAGATGACTTAGACAAAATTTGTGATTGGTGAGATGAATGGAAGCTTACTGTAAATATAAAAAAATGTAGGTTAATGCAGATGAGAAGGAAAAAAAATCCCATGATGTTTGAATACAGCATCAGTAGTATGCTGCTTGACAGTCACGTCAATTAAATACCTAGGCATAATGTTGCAAAGCAGTAAGACATGAAACAAGCAAAATTGGTTGTAGGGAAGGCAAATGGCCAATTAGGTTTATTGCAAGAATTTTAGGAAAGTGTAGCTTATCTGTAAAGGACACAACACTAGTGTGACCCATTCTTTAGCATTGCTTGAGTGTTTGGGATCTGCATGACATTGGATTAAAGGAAGACATTGAACCAATTCAGAGATTTATCACCAGTAAGTTTGACCAGCACATAAGTATTATAGAGATGCTTCATGAACTCAAATAGGAACCCCTGGAGGGAAGATGATATTCATTTCACAAAACACTATTTAACTATTTAGGTACCTCGTACTTGAGGTTGACTGCAGGATGATCCTACAGCCACCAATTTACAATTAATGTAAAGGCCACAAGGACAAGAGAAATTAGGGCTTGTACAGAGGCATATAGACTACTGCTTTTCCTAGCACTATTTGTCAGTGGAACAGGACAAGAAATTACTAAGGTGGCTTGTGGGGTATGTACGTAATTTTAATCAGCATGATAGATACATTTTTGTACATGTTTACTTTCAAGGAACTTTGTTGTGCTGTTCTTTTTTAATAAAAACAAATACAAAGCTCGTGTGGGGTATGTACATAATTTTAATCAGCATGATAGATACATTTTTGTACATGTTTACTTTCAAGGAACTTTGTTGTGCTGTTCTTTTTTAATAAAAACAAATACAAAGCTCGTGCTTATTCACTCCATTCCTGGCTGATGAAAGTATCTAATGTAATTATCATCTTCCTCATGTTCCCAGTACCTCGGAAACTCTCTGTCAATTGTATTTCTTTTTATTTGGCATTTATGGCGTGGACATCTTGGAATTCACGAGCATCTATTCTGTTATCAGAAACATTACATTCTCTTCAGACCATTCTGCTGCTCAAAGATCTTGAGTTGAAGACAAAAGTTCACTGATGAAACACCAGAATTTAGCTCTTTCTCTCCTGCTCTCACCAATGCAGAGATGATGGAGACTTCGTTTGACAGTTCATCGAAGGACTGATAATGGGCAGAACATGAGTGAACACCTGTGAATGCTAACCAAATGCAACAGAATGGTGTCTGCTTGTGCTCAGCTACTGTTCAGAGCCATAGATAATTCTTGTTCATTTGTGTCCGCTCCAGTGAAAAATGTGTTTCAGACCTGCAGTCCAGTCTTTTAAGTTTAGCAGGCAGATGGATCGGTCATGTTTTGGGCCAGTATGGTGTACAGATGTCTGACACATCTCATTTCTAATAAGGCTATTTGAGGGCTGTGCAATATGATGGTAGGATCCTCGAACCTACTGTCCTGTCATATAGTCGACATTTGGATGATCATTGGTTGTGTTTCAAGATGACAATGCACAAGTACACCATGGGATACGAATGATGGAGGAAATCAAAGTCAAAATGAGGGCAGCTCAGTCTGTATTATTGTAAAATATTAGGAGAGAGAGAGTCACAGACATGATATGCGAGTTGAGATGGTAATCACAAAAAGAAATACTTTTTTGCTGTGGCAAGATCTTTTCACAAAATTCCAGTCTCTAACTTCATCCTCCAAATGCAAAAACATTTTAATTTTCATAGCACTCACCTTCATAGGGAAAAATGATCGTTATAATAAAACACAACAAATCAGAGATCACACAGTGCAATTTAAGTGTTACTTTTCCCCACACATTGTTCAAGAGTGGAACGGTAGAGAAACAGTATGGAAGTGGTTTGATAAATCCTCTGTCAGGCACTGAGCTGTGAAATGCAGAGTAGTCATATAGATGCAGACATTTCATATCCCATAAGCACGGTGGTTGTGGAGGTCTAGTGGGTAGCGCACTAGACTCCAATCAGGAGGTCCTGGGCTCGATTCCCCATAAAACATAAAAGGTGGGGAATTTTCCTTGTTCCAGTGACTGCAGGATGACCCCCAGGTGACGCCAACCTGCTATCAGGTGACTCCTGGGGATATTTCCCAGGGGTAAAAGGAAGCTGGGGTGATAGGCCATTAACCCTCTCCCTCCTAGTGCCACAGTGAACAAAGGCTGCACCCTACCTGCTGTCAGGACAACAGCCCAGTCACTGCCTGTCATCATAGACCTTACTTTTACTTTTATGTTGTATGCATCTGAACAATTACTTTAACACAGAACAAATACGGAAATGAACAAGACCAGAATAATTAACATATTCTGTTGGATTTTCTGTTGCGGCTATATCATAAATTAAACAACAGCAGAAAGACATCTTCAATCAATTCTCTAAAATTCATGACATAAAAGTATTGTACAAATCATTAAAACTCTACTGTACTCTATCGAAATTGTAATACTCCTGGGTAGATGCCAACGTTAGCATGCAGCTAGAGCCAGTGTGGACATGGTTTTTAGGCTGTTGTCCACATCCGACTAGATGAATAGCAGACTGGTATGCACACCCCACATCAGTTACATGATCCTCAAACATTTTGAAACATTCTCACACTTTCACACACGATAATATTAGATACATACAGATACAGGGTACATAACTTTCACTCTGGTGTGGGTTGCAAGGGGGGGAGGGGGGGGGGGGGAGGTGGCATGGAAAGGGCATCTGGCCACAATTTACCACTAATACTGCCAAATCCACATTAACATGCTGAGACTGTGATAGCAGGGGATAAAGACTAAGAAAAAGAAAAAGTAAAATGTATCAAAGTTGTGAGGTAAAAGTCTGTGCAGACTGCCAGAAGAAAATTCACTCTAGATTTAATGTTGCAACAGTGCATATGGAGTACATGAAATGATCACATTTACAGATCAATACTGCAAATGCTTCTCAGCTAGCATGTATCGACCCGTGCCAAAACACACACATTAGTACGTGGTGTAGCCCTCACTGGTGACAATGCAGGCACTGACTACGGCATTCAGTCGATAGTACAGATGGCAAAAACTGTCCTGAGATAAATTATGTCACACATGCTCAATCTGTTCAGATAGTTATGTAAGAGTTGTTGGTTGACAAGTTGCACGAGTCACTTCTCATCCCATGTTCCCACATGTGCTCGGTTGGAGACAAACTCGTAGAACATGCTGGCCCGGGAAGTCACTGCTCATCTTTCTGAGAACACTGAGTTTCATGGGCAGCGTGTGGGTCCTCACTATACTGTTGGAACAGTACATTACCTTCCAGTTACAAGAATGCAAAAATAACAGGTGTAACATCATTCTGCATGTACCAAGTGCAGAAACACCACAGATGAATGAGAGTTGTAGTTTATCGCACCACAGACCATAAGGCCTGGGGTGGGGCCACTGTATCTTGGGCAAATGCACTCTACAAGAGAGTGCTCACCAGATTTATGTCATTTGCTGATACGACCATCACTTGTGTGTGAGCGGAATCTGCTTTCATCACTTACAACCATGGCGTGCCATGCCATCCTCAAATAGATCCTCTAATGGCACCACTCGAACCATGCATGTCAGTGCTGAGGCACGATTGGAGGACAGGATAGATGTGTGCACGTCCGTAACGCAACTGGCAATAACTGCTTCGCAACAGTTTGTGTTGACACATCTGGGGCTCACAAGACCTTTTATCTGTGCTGTGGTAGCCGTACGATCTGCAACTGCTGCCCTTTCAGTACAACAATCCTAGTGAGCATCTGTGCTGTGTGGATGTCCAGAACCTCGATTACGTGTGTGAGAATGTTTACGTGACTACAGATACTAGCAGCGTTGCATAACTGATGCAGCACATCCAACTTGTGTGGAAATTCCCCCGAAAGGACCATCCTGCCACTCGGAAGCCCACAATTTTACCCCTTTTTAAACTCACTCGTTGGCTATAAGAATCACGAGTGTGCCTTCCTGGCATGGTTGCCTGCTTGCTTCACATGTCTGCATCACACTGGCTGTGAGCATTTCCTATTAAAGGGTAGACACATATAGCACTCTGATAGCTATGCCATTACACTATCTGTTGGCGGATGACACTGAAACCATTGCCAGTACATCTACTACTCCCAGGTGACATACGTTGTCATCGGAACAAAATTGACATTGTATTTCCAGGCGTACAATATAAGCTGTATCAGCAGAAATATGTGACTAAAAAGATGCTAGCCTTACATTATTCTTGCACATTATCATTATCTTTGATGTTAATATGACAAGAAACATGAAAAATGCAATATCGAAAGTGAAGTTCATGGGAGAGATCCATGAACTGTTCAAAGTAAAGACAGGAGTGAGGCATGAGGAGAAAATAATCAGGACATGGGACAAAAGAGACAGATGGGTGAAGACTGAACCGTCGCCCTCCAAGTGCCGTGCCAAACAAAGAAAGTTGATGATTGAAATTTTAAGAACCTGCTCCAGCAAAATGCTTTTGCTTTATTGACTGCCACCCTAATTCACATGCGATATCTGTGGCATGCACTTTCCTGTTTGCTAATAATACAAAATGAGCTGCCCTTCTTTGAACTTTTAAATGATGTCCTCTGTCAGTCCTATCTGGTAAGGATCCCACACCATGCAGAATACTCCAAAAGAGGACTGACAAGTATAGTTGTAGATAGTCTCTTTAGTAATCCTAATCTTCTAAATGTTTTACTATTAAATCACAGTCTTTTGTTTGCTTTCCCACCACATTATCTATGTGAGCATTCCAATTTAAGTTATTTGTAAATGTAATTCCTAAGTATTCAGTAGACTTCACAGCCTTTAGATCTGCGTGAATTATCGTGTGACCAAAATTTAGTAGATGCCTTTTACTACTCATGCGGATGACATAACAATTTTTATTATTTAAGGTCAGTTACCACTTTTTGCATCATATGGATAGGTAGCCTAAATCATTTTGCAGTTCATTTTGATCATCTGATCGCTTTACAAGACAGTAAATGATTTGCAAGACTGTAAATGATAGCATCATCTAAGAGGACTGCTCAGATTCTCTCTTAAATTGTTAATGAATATCAGCAACAGCAGGTGGTCTATAACACTTCCTTGAGGAATGTCAGATATCACTTCTGTTTTACTTGACGATTTTCCATCAATTAATATGAACTGTGACCTTTCTGACAGGAAACCACACATCCAGTTGCACAACTGATACAATACACCATAGGCACACAATATGATTAGAAAATGCTTGTGAGGAACTGTTTCAAAAAGTCTTCTGGAAATCTACAAATATGGAATCAATTTGAGATCCCCAGTCGACAGCACTTATTACTTTGTGTGACTAAAGAGCTAGCTGTGCTTTAAAAGGTCGATATTTCTGAATCTATCTTGGCTATTTATCAATGAATCATTATCTTTGAGATAATTCATAATATTCAAACACAATATATGTTCCAAAATCCTAATGCAAATCAACATTAGTGATATGAGTCTGTTATTTAGTAGATTACTCCTCTTTTCTTTCTTGAGCATTGGTGTGACCTGAGCAACTTTTCAGTCTCTAGGTATGGATCTTTATCAAATGAGCGGCTATCTATGATTTCTAATGGAGCTATTGTATCAGCATTCTCTGAAAGAAACATAATTGCTTTATGACACTGAGGAGAGCTACTACTAAGTTACTCACAGTTGCAGTTGTTCTTGATTTGAATACTGCAATATTTACTTTGTTGTCTTTGGTGAAGAAATTTCAGAAATCCGTGTTTAGTAACCCTGCTTTAGTAGCACTGTCATCAGTAACATTACCACAGCTATTGCGCAGTGAAGGTATTGGTTGTGTCTTGCCATTGGTGTACTACACATGCAACCAGAACCTCTTTGGATTTTCTTCCAGATTTCAAAACGAAGTTTCACTATGGGAACTATTAAACACATCTTGCACTGAAACCCACCCTAAGTTTCGAGCTTCAGTAAAACATTGCTAATCTTGGAGATTTTGCATTCTTTTAAATTTTGACATGCTTTTTTTCATTGCTTCTGCAGCTGAGTTTTGACATATTTTGTGCACCACCCTTTTAATTTATTTGGTATCCTTTCAATTTATTTGGTATATATCTCTTAATTGATGTCGATACTATTTCTCTGAATTTAAACCATCTCTGGTCTACACTTACATAGTCAGACTTGAAGGAGTAGAGACTTAGTAGAGACCGTCTTCTTGGAAGGCATCAAGTTAATTTTTATCTGCTTTCTCATTAAATGCCTTATTGTGTAGGGCTGGAAATTAATAGAGATAAGGCAAACAGAATGTGCAAAGTAAGTGGAAATTACTCGTCTCTTCCCCGATTACAGTGCAATAGAAGATATTACAAGATGTTGACAGATTGCCATATCTCGGTAGCTTTATATGTAATAATGAGGTCACAGATGCAGAAATCACCAGCAGAACTGGAAAATCGGTCCATATGGCAATTAGGTCTGTAATATGTCAACAAAGCTTTGACTGTACTCCTTTATCGTTTATATGTGTGAGACTTGGAAAATGTCAGTAAAATCAGCACACAGTCTCCATATTTTTCACCAACAATGCTATAGATGAATTCTGAAGATGTTAACCCAACCAAGTTACAAACGATGAAGTGCTGAGAATACGAGGTCTACACAGCCTGCACAAACTTAATGTTGAAAGAAGACTGAAGATTGCAGGTTATGTTCTACGCATGTAAGGTGGAAGAATCCCAAAATCAACACTGTTGTGGAAATCAATGGACAGATACAGATGTACAGGAAGACCTGTTAACACCTGGAACTTTTGCAATGAATCTTCAATGCATGGACACAAACTTGGAGGAAGGTGAGAACTTGGCAGCTGATCGAGTGAACTCTGTGAAACCAGTTCCTTGTATGGTACACAGTAAATCTGAGTAAGTTAGTAAGTAAGTAAGTAAGTAAGTAAAGTAAGTACAACTGGGGATTTTGCAAAACTGTTGGATGATTGATATTATTGTCTAGATTTGACACTGTTGGACTTCTACCTTTTCCTTGATGTGTATTCTTCAAATTGTGAATTTTATGAGAAAGCTGATAGGTACTTACCAACCAACCTTCCCTCACATGAACTGACATTGTCTCTTTATAAATTCTACTGTGCTAACAATCATCCACTGAGAATCCTCGACTAGGTCTCCGCAGCTCAAATGAGCCAGTTTCTTTTAAATTTCTGTCTTTGGCTATAATTGTCTTCCAAGTATGGTGACACAACATCCTGTCATGAAACTTTTGCCTTTACACTATTTTACTTTTCTGGACACTGCCTTTTTCTGCACTGTGCACTAAATACACTATGTGAGTAACGCCCAATCTCCAACAACCAATCGTGAACTATAAACAGTTGTAAACTCTACCAGGGCACATAACAAACAATTAACATTTGTGTTTTAGTGTTCTAAGCTGTGAGGTCATCAGTGGACAAATAATTTAGTACTTATTCCTGGACAGCCAGAGTGGCCGTGCGGTTCTAGGCGCTACAGTCTGGAACCGAGTGACCACTACGTTCGCAGGTTTGAATCCTGCCTCGGGCATGGATGTGTGTGATGTCCTTAGGTTAGTTAGGTTTAATTAGTTCTAAGTTCTAGGCGACTGATTACCTCAGAAGTCGCATAGTGCTCAGAGCCATTCGAACCTATTCCTGACGTGCTGTTGTTTGGAACAACAACTGACATGATCCAAAATATTACTTTCTTTTATTATAGCTTCACTTTTATTTTGTCTAATGATTACTAATTTCAGTATCAAATTCCATCATCAAGCCACTATATGATCAGAAAGCATAGTGTATCGTTAAAATATTGTTTAATAAACAGATTACCATTATATCATCATTCCTTAAAATAATGTCCAAAGTGGAAGGACAGATGATTAATTTTGAGTATATACAAAAGTCAGAGTACTGAACCGGATATGAAAGAAGGAAAACCAGAAGGGCAGTGAGAGACGGGTGCCTTCTATCACCTTACTTCCTTAATGTTTTCATCAAGGAAGTAATAACAACAACAAAGAAAAGATGGCCAGAATCAAAAGGTAATTTCTGGAATACGCCAAGGAAATGTGATAGGATCATTACATTTACAATGTATATAAATGATCCAGTAGAAAGTGTCAGAGGCTCCTTAATATTGTTCACAGGTACTACACTTGTCCATCAGAAAGTAGCAACAACAGATGGCAGTATCAATTTGCACAATGACCTGCAGAGGATTGGTGAATGATGCGGGCTCTGGCAGTTGACCCTGCACATAAATAAATGTAACATATCACACACACACACACACACACACACACACACACACACACACACAGAAAAAGAAATCCAATACTTTACAACTACACTATTAATGACAAATTGCTGGAAACAGAATCTACCATAAAATATCTAGAAGTAACTATCCAGAGCAACCTTAAAGTGGAATGACGACATAAAACAGCAATAGAAAAGCAGATGCCAGACTAAGATTCACAGGAAGAATTATAAGTGAATGTAAATTACCCCCGTGTCCTTACCCAGTAGGACTGACAGAAGAGAGAAAGAAGATCCAATGAAGTGCGGAGTGTTTTGTCACAGGATCATTTAGTCACTGTGAGATCATTACAGAGATGCTCAGCAACTCCAGTGGTAGATGCCATAAGAGAGCAGTTGTGCATCACGGAAAGATTTACTACCCAAATTTTGAGAGAGTAGTTTCCGAGAAGAGTCTGACAACATAATAGTTTCTCTCATATACAATTCACGAAATGATCACGAGAAGAAAATTTGAGAAGTTAGAGATAATACAGAAGCGTACTGACAGTCATTCTTCCCAAGCACTGTTGACAAGTGGAACAAGGCAGAGGGGATCAGTTGGCTGCCACACACAGTTAGGTGGTTTTTGGAGCATGATGTCGATATGGAAATTTAATTGCATGCATATACACTGCAGATTGATGACATCACAATAGTAAATCAAAGTAGGAACTAAATAAAATGTTTCAGGCCTTAAATCAAGAAGTGGTAAAACTAAAGCTAAAAATGAATACAAAGAAGACAAAAGTTATGGCTACGGACAAGAAAGGAGGTGGAGGTTGAACTGACACAAGAACAGGCAATGAGCAACTCAAGAAAGGAACTGAAATTTAGTATCTCAGTAGCATTTTGCAAGAAAACAATCAATATTTCAAAGCATTCAAGAAAAGAATAGCACAGGTGAAGAGTTCCTTCCAAAATAAGAAGAAGCTGCAACTGAATAAACATATCAGCTTCCACATTAAGAAAATATTTGTAAAGACCTTTGTGTGGAGTGTTCTGACACACAGATGCAAAATCTGTACATTAGAAAAGCCAAAGGAAGCTCGCCTCAAACCTGCTGAAATGTGGTTCTGGAGGAGAAATACAAGAACTAGCTGCATTGACAGAAAAATCAAAGGAAATAGGAGAGAAGAAAGAACCACTGAAAGTTATAATCCAGGGCAAAGCAAAATACACTGGACACTTAACTGGAGATGATAATCTTTTAAAAAACATTTCTGAAGGCAAGATCGTAGGTAAGAAAACAAGGGGATGACTGAGAACATCCTACTTAAACAATATGATCAATGAATGGGATTTTCTTCACGCATGGAGATGAAGACAACTGCTGGAGAGAGGAAGCTGTGGCTGCAGAGACAAGGTTTAACCTTTTGGAAGAGTAAGGACAAACTAATACAAAATATGAGTCTGCATGGTAGCTACATATGGAATAAATGACAACTTCTTGTGTGCTGTCATCTAGTCTCTTACCCCAGTAGGTGTCTTATCTACTAAAAGTAAAGATCACTGTTATGCTTTCAATAGATGTGAACTGCACCCTGAAAATGGTATGTCTAGTTTGCAGTTGTACAGAAGCTTTTTATTTTGCAAAATGGTTCAAATGGCTCTAAGCACTATGGGACTTAACATCTGAGGTCAACAGTCCCCCAGACGTAGAACTACTTAAACCTAACTAACCTAAGGACATCCCTGCCTGAGTTAGGATTCGAACCCGCGACCGTAGCAGCAGCACGGTTCCGGACTGAAGTGCCTAGAACCGCTCGGCCACAGTGGTCAGCTTTTATTTTGCAAAGAAATTTTTGATAATAAGATGAACTGATGCTGGTACTCGCTACTGAAACCAGTAGTACTTAGACACAACAAAAATGTGACTACAGAATTAAGAATAATTTTTCCAAACTATGGAGTATTTTTTTCAAATCAACACCACAATAGAGGAAACTTATTTTAAACTAAAGACACAAAAGAAAAAAAGAGAATCTGTAAAGATCTTGAGTCTCATAAGAGTCTCCTGGGAGGAAAATATAAGATATTTAATTGGTAAACTTGCAAGGCATACTTTTTTATGTTGTATAAACTATGAAACTGTTAGCATCGTCAGCTAAAATTTACTTCTTCTGTCTTAATATTGTGTTGATATTCTTAACAACAGATTTATATCTTTTGCTTATGAAAGTCTGCATGCGATGACAGCTGCACTAGTAATACCTTCACAGGGTCGTATTCAAGTTGCAAGGCTAGATCTATGCCAGCCATGACACGCTCCCAGCCTTTCCTCCTCATGATCTGGTTGTAGCGTCGGGTCTGCAGGGTGTCTAAGCTGATGTTCAGACTGTCAAGCCCTGCCCTCTGCAAGGCAACCAGCTGTCTTGTCAACATGAGGCCATTGGTTGTCATTAAGACACTTTTGAGATCTTTCATTTCCTTCAAGGCACCTGTGAAACAGCAAATTATTCTAAAGAAACTGAAACAAATAATTTGTAACATTGCTGCTGCATATGAAACAAAACTCCAGTTGATAAATTGAAAATACAAATTCCTTAAAAGTCAACTGTACATTTGCCCTAATACCAAGAGATATGAAGGGTAAATAAACTGAAGTGAAGAATGCAAGTTAAGATAGCAATGAAAAAATAATTAGAGGCATAAGATCACCTACTGCAACAGGGAAATGGGAATCAATATGAACCATTACCCATCTACTGTCAACTCATTCCATGTCTCCATGCACACTGAATAAACCACTGTGGGTTGTACGACAAAGTACATTGTTGTACCACACATTACGGTTTTTCCCCATTCAATGCTCATGTGGAGTGTGGGAAGAATGATTCTTTAAATGGTTCTGTGCATGCTGTAATTAATCTTGCCTTCATGGTCCCTATAGGAGTGGTACATATGTGGTTATTGTATAATCCCTAAATACCTCACTTAATACAGGTTCCTGAAATTTCATAAATTAGGTTTTGTCATATATTTGGCATCTATCTTCACATGTCTGGCATTTCCAATTTTTAGTAGCTTCTTGATGCTCTCCCATGCATCAAATAAATCTATGATCAATCATGCTACACTATTTTGTATACATTCAATGTCTGCCATTAGCCTTATTTGTTATGGGTCGTACTTAAGCAATATTCTAGAATGGGCCACACAAGTATTTTGTAAGCAATGTCTTCTATAGACTGATTGCATTTTCCAGTATCTTACCAATGAATTGAAGTCTGCATTCTGCTTTGCCTACAAGTGCGTCTATGTCACCATTTCATTTCATCCAGATATTTGTATTAGTTGACCAATTAAAACTGTGATTATTTGATAATGTAGTCATACAATACTGTCTTTTTTTTTGTTTTGTGATGTGCTCCAATTTACATTTCTGAAAACTTAAACTCAGTTGCCTATCTTTGGACCAAATTGAAATGTTATGATCTGACTCAAATTTGTGCAGATTTTTTTCAGGCAATAATTCATTATAGACAACTCTATCATCCAGGAAAAGTATGAGGTTCCTTATAATATCGTCTTCCAGAACATTAAGGTACAACATTAATGTAATGGTATAAATTACTATAACTGTATAAATAAGTTTATAAGTGTGTAAAATACATTCAACTATTTGTTACAACAAAATATTGTACCGGTATACTCAGCAAGATGTTAAATCAGCAGATAGCTACATTTTATGTTCAACATTTTGTGTACAGCATATATGCTGGAAAGGATTTATACCCAAATTAAATAAATCTGAAGAAATGGTAGTGTGTGTCTGGAAAAAAAATCCGTAAAAACTCATACAGTCCAATTTGCTATTATGTCACTGTTACTGAAATATAATACAAAGTAACTGAATTTGATGAACATTCTCAGAGTGCAATATGCCTCAGAGTGAAATGCACAGTAATGTCAACATTATTTTTCAAGGCTATGTTTGTGAAAATGGATGAAAGCAAACCACACATTTTGTTCTCAATCTGCGGAAGCATTATGCACTGTGAAACACTGTACTGCTGTTCTACATAAAAGCTGTCTCATTGCCAACATCTTTCCCCTGCTGGCTGTTCTACACTTCTCATCATTGATTCAACACGTTGTAAGATATTTTATGCTGTATGACACCACAGTCCAGTCTGGTTAGGACAGCATAAAAATAATATATGAATTTCAGTATTGAAACTGGAACAGCAGAACAGTTCTCATCACACTGGATATCAAATCGAGGTTGGATTACAGCCATGGGTACATCATTTCATGCTACTTAACTGTATGTCATATGTCAGAGTTCTTCAACTGTAGTGGCTGGCGACTGGTGGCTGGCGACCGGTGGCATACCCATCTCTTGGCATCCTGTGAACAGACGTTCTCCACAGGTGACAGATTTGAAGAAAATGCTGGATACGGCAACAGTGGAACACTCTCTGTATCGAGGTAGCTCAGTACAGCTCAGGTGATGTGTAGTCTTGCATTATCTTGTTAAAAGATAACATCACGGACCCCTTGAAAATAGGGCACAGCGATAGGCCTTAACAAAACACAAATGCAATGACTGCTGTCCAAATTACTGGATATGTGAACCAGAAGTTGTGACATGTATCCAGTTGCACCCCATACCATCACATCACATGCTGGACCCGCATGAGAATGACAGGTACAATCTGGCCAGGTCTGTTAGCATCAGAGCCTCCACACACAAGTACATCAATTGTGACGATGTTGCAGAACCGAGACTCATCTGATACAATGACACAGTGCCATTCCTTTGTCTGGCATTGTTGTCAGTTGCACCGCTGTCAGTTCAACTCTCTCTAGAGCTGCATTAATGGCTTGACAGTCTGTGCTGCTCCAGATGCCATCACATTGTATGTGTGGATACTTGTCTCACTGTATACAAGCCCACTTCCTGACTAAATGTACACAACTTCACTGCAGGATCATGTACGCATGAGCGAACACTTGTCTGCCCTCTCAGGTGCTAGTTGGATGGCACTACGGAGGCCCTGCAAGGCATTTAGCATGGCCCTCCTGAACCTACCAATTCTATGTTTACACAAATTGAGATTCTGAGCAATGCAAGCAGCAATATAGTGAAACAATAAACCAGAGTCTCAGCAGACCATGAGCCTGCAACTGCCAAATCTGGAATGCTGATAAACATTTCTCCTTCTTCCATTATGCTTAACACGTTCATGGTGTAAACAACCAACACTGAAATAGAAGTTCTGAATGAGAAACCTGCTCCATAAGCTTTTCTTGCATACAGAATATGCATGGGAGTGCTGAAAAGTAATGCCTCTGAATTTTTTATTCTGTTCTCAATATCGGTCGAGGTATGACACATCACGCATATTACTTGGTCAACTTTCCCACTTCACTGACTTTTGGCACACCTCCCTCCCGCAAACAGATGGTGTCGCAATAGGCAGCCCACTCTGACCAGAGATTGTGAATATGTTTACGGTGCGCTTCGAAGAAGAGGCCCTGATGTCATCCAAATGGAAATCCATCTTCTTCTTCTTCTTCTGTTATGTGGATAACACACTTGTCATCTGGCCTCATGGAAGAGACAAACTTCTTGACTTCTTTGTACATCTGAACTCCACACGCCACAAAATCAAATTCACAATGGAGACCAAAGAAGAGGGAAGACTACCATTCCTGGACATCATAGTCAGGAGAATAACGGATAGCACCTTGTGCCACAGCTTGTATCTGACTCTATAAAACACATAAACGCAGTTCTCCCTATGTCACTGTGAATAATTTCAATAACAAAAACTGAGATGAATGTTGCAGCGTACATTTAATTTCCACTTTGGCTTTGCATTCAAGATCAGTCTTACCTGAGAGTGCAACATTACATCTTTGGTTAATTTAATTATATGTTCATTAGATTTTGGTTATAAGGCACGTTTTGCTGCCTAATGTTTCATCTCCAAATACTGGAAACAATCCATGGAGGAAGAGGAGTATGTAAGACTTTGGTGGACCAGGTTGGAAGAATCTGTGAATTTCAATACTCTGTAGAAGAGCTCAATCATTTGAAAATAACTTTCAGACCTTGTGGCTATTCTAACAGATATACATAGGGCACTTCATTCTAAAATATTTGGATCTTTCAGTGAGAAACAAGCAACTAGAGGAAAAGTTCTGTTGCCATTTGTAAAAACTGTCGCAGATAACGACCTCCGTGTGCTATGAAGAGAAGGTATTGACGCAGTGCTTAAACCAAACTGAAGACCACAACAGCAGCCATACTCAAGCAAATTGCTATGCAGTAGTTTCAGTGAATTTGACAATGATGTGGCTGCTTTCATTGTGGCCCAGTCATATTGTGGGGTAGGGAATGCCAGTGACTGGGCTGGATTTGTAGGTGACAGATGGATTTTTGGCAAAGCCTTGTATCAATACCTCCTTAATTATTGAGCTGAAAAACTGTAAAAAACATCATACAGTAAAATCACACAAAAAAATTTCCTATTTCCGCAGGTATTGTGCCTTCTGTTTCTTTTTCATTACAAAAACATATTGATTCAAGTTTATAGAGTCACAACTATGTCACTGTGATTTGTGTAACACACATTCTGGAACATGTTCCAGGAATGTCATGAAACAGACAGCTTTAAATACTTACTCTAGCTCATCTTTCAAGACTTGCATGCCAACAACAACACCATCTATCCATTCTGTTTTTATTTCACTTTCATGTTAAGATTTCTCCACAAAGGATGTCATCTGCCATGTAGGCAGTGCAAGAGGAAATTCCACACTCACATTTGGGTAATCAAGTGGATTCTGTGTCTTGTCAGAACCAAGTACAATCAACCCAATATCATCTTTACCACTGGTAAATATCTGGAAACATATTAAATGGTAAAAATAAGTTTTGTTTATAACAAGTTGTATACCAATAGAAACATCACACACAGATACTCTTTATAAAATTATTTAATTGGATAGATAAAAAATCTACTCACCAAGCAGTGGCAGAACACACACATAAAAGACTGTTGTGATAGGCAAGCGTTTGGAACCAGTGACTCCTTCTTCAGGCTGAATGGTTGCAGGGGAAGCAAGAAGGGTGAAGGAAAAGGACTGGAGAGGTCTAAGAAAAGGGTTAGATTTTGGGAAAGTTACCCAGAACCATGGCTCATGGGTGACTTACCGTACAGGATGAGAAGGAAAGACTAATTGTTGGAGACTGCATCGGGCAAGATTCGGAAACCTGAGAGCTTAAAGGTGGAAGACAGGGTAATATGCAAGACAGAGATTACTACTAAAACTGTACATGATTTAATAAGAGTGAGAAGCTAAGTGTATTGTATGCAACAGCTGTGGGAGGGGGCAGTGAAAATAGACGGAAAAGACAATGAAAGATGTAGAAAGCTAAAACGGAGTGAAGCAAAGAGTAATTACAGTGAAGAATAGCTGAGACAGGAGAAATTAACGTAAATTGAGGCGAGGTGGGTGGTGAGAACCAAGGACACATTGTAGTGCTAGTTCCCACCTGCGGAGTTCTGAGAAACTGGTGTCTGGTGGAAGAATCCAGGTGGCATGTGTGGTGAAACAAGTGCCGAAGTCATGTATGCCATGTTGTAGAGCATGCTCTGCAACAGGATATTGTGAGTTTCCAGTATATACACTATGACTACGCCAATTTATCCTAACTGATAATTTGGTGGTAGTCATGCAGATGTAGAAAGCTGAACAGTGTTTACATAATAGCTGGTATATGACATGTGTCGTTTCTATTTCTCGCCTGATCCGCAGTTCTGTGTGACTTTCCCAAAATCTACACCTTTTCATGGAACTCTCCAGGCCTTTTCCTTTACCCTTCTTCCTTCCCCTTCAACGCTTCTGTCTGGAAGAGCCACTGTCTTTTATGTGTATGTTCTGCTGCCGCTTGGTGAGTAGATTTTTTATCTATTCAATTAAATAAATTTATTAGTAATTTATTGTTTTTGTTGTTATAGTTACTCTTTATAACCTACTTAAAATACATCACGTACCCTCCTCTCCACAATTCTTCGAACACATAGTTTTGCCTTTTGTAAAAAATCACTGCGTTTCTATATAACATACTTGGACTCAAAGTGTCCAACATCTATTACAATTATAAACAGATGAAAGAAAGTCATTGTATTTATTGGCAGTATTACGCAATCAAATATTTTGAAAGAGTTCCAGTGGTATAAATTTACAATATCTTACAATTAAATATATACGTTTATCTTTATATCAATTCTTAGCAATAATATAATAGTATAAATTGTAGAATCAATATAGCCAATTTTAATGTAATGACTGCAATATAAATACAAAATAACAGCGGTAAGTTATAACAAATGAGAGGGAGAGAGAGAGAGAAAGAGAGAGAGAGAGAGAGAGAGAGAGAGAGAGAATGAGGCATTTAGACAATGTTTCATTACAGTGTGAAACTTATTAGAATTAAAATGAAGCCATAGTGAATTATTACATTCCAAAAATAATAATTATTGTGTTCTTTCACCCCAAAATAATACATTCATTAGGCAATGTATACTTTTAATTTCAGAAATTTTTACAACAGCTCTGAACTTCACAGTTTCGATGAATTTATTACATGTGTCAATGAATGAGGGTTGATAACATTGCTTTAGTCATTCAATTGTTCATCATGTGATATTCGCAATGTTCTTAATAACTTCTTATGTAAAGTTCTATCATCAAAAAGATAATCTACGTAAGTTTTAAAAGTCGCGAATCTTTAAACAACAACTTGAAAATGGGTATATCAGAATTTTGTATACATTCTAGCATTGCTAGATTTACTTTTAAATTTTAAAGTATATGAGCAGATTGAGCGACTTTCCATCTAGAAAATTTGCTGTTGGCAAGACCTCACTACAAAGAAGAATGGTCTTTCCGGAGTCAAATGCTAAAAAATTCATAAATACCAGCATTGTAAGTGATACAAACAGGTATTAAGCACTGGGCATAAATATCGTTCTGCTTGGCGAGAAAAAAAGTAGGTAGATGAAAGAGTAAATTGGGTGCAAGGATTGAACATAAACTCACCCAAATTGCAAAGGTTAAAAAAAAAAAAAAAAAATAACAATAGGGTCACTGCTCAAGAATTGAGAACTGCCCCCCCCCCCCATGTCCCCCATATGTGAAGAAAATAGCCAATATGTAAAGAGAATTACAGATAAAGCGTTTTCTAGAGTGAGATTTTCACTCTGCAGCATAGTGTGCACTGATTTGAAACTTCCTGGCAGATTAAAACTGTGTGCTGGACCAAGACTCAAACATGGTGATCGTAAACACAGACCTGTGCTGCCATTTTGGGAGGTAGATCTCGTATCTGGAAAGAGGAGATGACAGTTAGGGTACTATGGGTGACAAGCTGCCATCAATTTTTGATGGTGCAGAACCCACAATAGTGGAACTGCTGCCTAGTCCAAAGTCACCTGTTACCAGTCTTACCCCACAATAGTGTATCGAATCCAGATGTAATGTCGAAGCTGATAAAAAGTCATATGAGAGATTCCTGTAATCTAGGTGTGACTGCACCAGTGCTGTATACAGCCATATCAAAGTAGAGTGGACCACACCGTGGTCGGTGTCGCTGAGGCATAGAAGAGCATTCAGGTGTGACATACATGTCTGCTTTAGTTGGCAAAGACGGGGAAGCCATGTCAACTAGGCATCAAAGACCGGTCCTAAAAATCACAATGACAGAAATGCATAACGTAGGTCATGGCAGCCAAGAAATGGATGCTATGAGTGAAAGCCCAGGATTGTGCTTGGTGTATTGCTAGCTGCATTCTGCCTCCAGCAATAGCCGTCGTGGACGAACAGAAAAGATGGGGACACCATATGTCATGCAGCTGCCGCCAGATCATTGATAGCCACAAAAAGGAGAGTGACACTCAAAACAGAACCTTGTGAAAGCCCCTTCTCCTGCAGGGTGGGGGGGGGGGGGGGGGGGGGGGGATGCTACAGGAGGCACCAACCTGTACCCAAAAAGTGTGACATGGAAGAAAGTTCTGGATAAAAATCAGGAGTGGGCCATGGAGGCCCCACTCCTTTAAGGTGGCAAGGATGTTATGGCACCATGTTGTATCATAAGATATATATGCAGATCAATGAAAACTGCAACAAGGAACTGATGCTGAGCAAAAGCTGTTCAGATAGCGCACTTCAAGTGGACTAAATTATCTTCATTAGAGCGCCCTTGGCGAAAAGCACCCTGGATCGAAGCCAAAAGATCCGGGGATTCAAGGACACAATCCAGCCTTCGACTAACCATATGTTCAAGTAACTTGCAGGACACTGAGTAAACAATCTGGACGACAGCTGTCCGTTTGAAGAGGCAATTTATCTGATTTCAAAATTGGAATATCGGCATTTTCTCGCTACTGGGAATAGAATTCTGCATTGCACCAGGGATGGTTAAAGAAAGGCCAGGTACACTGATGGAAAAATTTGCAACACCAAATAATAATTTATGTAGAGTAATGAAATACCAGGAATATGTGGTGTCACCGCCAGACACCACACTTGCTAGGTGGTAGCTTTAAATCGGCCGTGGTCCATTAGTACATGTCGGACCCGCGTGTTGCCACTGTCAGGGATCGCAGACCGAGCGCCACCACAAGGCAGGTCTCGAGATGCGGACTAGCACTCGCCCCAGTTGTACGGATGACGTAGCTAGGGACTAGCAAGTGTGGTGTCTGGCGGTGATACCACATTAAGAAGCTTTGGCTCTCGTGTTTGGTGTTACTAAGTTCCATGATTTCTTGTATGGTCGTCACTTTACCATCATCACCGACGCACAAACAGTTTGTAAATATTGCTGAAACAATGCAGGGGCGGATGCACACCCGAATGGCAGCCTTTTGAATCGGTACAAGCCAAGATGCGTGTTAACCACCAAGACGCGCTGGGATTCGGCGTCCACTGGGACTTGCAAGTACGCATCTGCTAGGTCCAACTTCGAAAAGTATTTACCCCGTCCGCCGGGCGCACTGCACGGCCCAGTAAACTGCCCTCGCACGCGTCCGCGCAGCTGCCGCCTCGCTCTAAACCAGGTGTGCCGTGACAGCATACAACTGCAGTGAAATCATGCCCGCGGTGTGCTACTAGACATTTGCGTGAAAATTGCCCGTCACGCCAAGCTATTTGTTTTTACTGTAATAAGAAAGGACATGTTCAAAGTGTTTGCCAGAAAAAGCTCAGATCAGACACTCTTAATCATTCCAAGCCCTTTGCTTCGCGCCGGAATCGAACCAAGAATACTCAGGCTCGTGCACCTTCGCCCATGGACATTCATGTAGTTAATTCCACTTCGTCCAGTGCCACTGTCTCTAACAGTGACTGTGTTCGTCCCACAAATGCTGTGCGTCGACGTTGCCGGAACTCGCGTCAAGTCGCAAGTGCTTCTGTACCAGTGTCAGTTCAAATTGCATGAGACAGTCGCTCTTGTCGTCACCAGGACACTAAACTTTTTGTAGATTTGGACTTAAATGGCAAGGTCATACCATTCCAGCTTGATACCGGAGCTGCAGTTTCATTGCTCAATCATGACACGTACAAACAACTGGGCAAACCTCTGTTGCGTGCCGCAAATGTTAAGTTAAATAGTTATTCAGGTCAGAATATCCCTGTGTTAGGACAGTGCACCCTTCTTGCAACATACAAGGGACAAACAAAACTTGTGTCATTTTACGTTCTTCGTTCTTCTACTGCAGTGAACTTGTTTGGTTTAGATTTATTTCAGTTGTTTAACATGTCTATAGTAAATCAAGACCTATCAGTGAACCAGCCTGTACCTCCGTGTACAGCGCAGAAATTCATTCGCTGGTCTATTTTCCTCTCGCATTACCGCTACGATATCTTTTATCGGTCCACTGCTAAGCACGGAAACGCCGATGCGTTGTCCCGTTTGCCTGTTGCTGAGGATAGAGCATTCGACTCTTCCGAACTTGCTTGTATGCTCATTGATTCGGAAACCGATGACGTGGTCAAATCGTTTCCGATTGATTTTCGTCGTGTAGCTACAGCCACAGCTGCTGACCCGGTCCTTGCTACCGTTTTGCGTTTTGTTGCTACGCAATGGCCTTTGTCAAAGTCTCGGATCGAGGATCCGTTGGTTCGCCGATTTTTTGCTCACAAGGAGAGACTTTTTGTTCGACGTGGTGTTTTGTTGTTGCGTTCTGATAATGATCAGTCCAGAGTCGTGGTCCCACGTTCGTTACAGTCCTCTGTTTTACGGCTTCTTCACCAAGGACATTGGGGTATAGTGCGAACGAAACAACTTGCTCGTCAGCACTGTACTTGGTTCGGCATCGATGCTGCGATTACGAATATGTGTTCTTCTTGCATGGCGTGTGCCGAACAACAATCAGCACCGCCGCGGAAAATATTTGCATGGCCAAAAGCCACTTCCCCTTGGCAACGCTTGCACATCGATTTTGCTGGTCCATTCTGGAATGCTCGGTGGTTTATTCTGGTAGATGCCTTCAGTAATTTTCCTTTTGTTGTCCGGATGTCTTCCACGACGTCAACTGCCACCATCCAAGCGTTGTCTGCTATCTTTTGCATTGAAGGTCTTCCGCAGACTATTGTTTCTGACAATGGCCCACAATTCATGTCCGCAGAATTTCAGTCATTCTGCCAGGCCAATGGTATTCAACATCTGACATCCGCGCCGTTTTCGCCTCAGTCAAACGGTGACGCTGAACGATTGGTCCGGACTTTCAAGTCACAGATGTTGAAGTTGAAAGAGTCGCATTCTCGGGAGGACGCGTTGTTGCTCTTTTTGTCTTCGTATTGCTCTCAGCCCCGAGATGGTCGCTCGCCGGCTGAGTTGCTCCACGGTCGTCCTCATCGAACCTTGATGTCTTTGCTGCACCCGCCGCATCAGGTTCCTGTGCAGCGGCAGACTTCTGCTTTTGCTCCAGGCGACGTTGTATTTTATCGCAACCATCGAGGTTCACGGCGTTGGCTCGCAGGGCGCATTCTTCGCTGCCTCGGCCGCGCGATGTATATGGTTTTGGGGGCCTCTGGTGAGGTGTGTCGGCATCTCAATCAGCTGCGCCTCTGTCGTCGCACGGGTTCTGCCGCTCCCCGTCTGCTTTCAGCGACGGTGCCGTCCGGTCAGTGCCCTGGGGACCCATCTACTGGCTCGCCTCATCCCCAGGTGTTACCGACGATGAATTCCATTTTGCCCTATGGCGACGCGCCGCTGCCGCCTCCGCCGCCGCCGCCTGTCCTCCAGCCGGCGCCGCCCACAGTGGACGCTTCGCTGCAGCCGCCAAGCGCCTCCCTGGGTCACGCGCCGCCCATCGCTTCCCGTGACCAGCTGTCCTCCACCATGGAACTCTTGCCCGCTCCGGACCACATGGGGTCTTCGCGGTCGACCCTTCAGCCCCTCCTGTCTCTTTACAGGCACATACACCGCATGTTGATGTGCACCCTGGACTAGGTTTTCAGGCGTTTCCTAGATCCCCTCGCACCGAATGGCTGGGTGCGGGTGGCACAGCCTCGCCTGTTGTTAGTTTCCCCACCTCATCGCATACGTCAACATGGGGTCCTCCCCACGGCGGGCGGAAGCCTTATAACATGACCGTTCGCCGATTTGCGGGGGAGGAATGTGGTGTCACCGCCAGACACCACACTTGCTAGGTGGTAGCTTTAAATCGGCCGCGGTCCATTAGTACATGTCGGACCCGCGTGTCGCCACTGTCAGGGATTGCAGACCGAGCACCACCACAAGGCAGGTATCGAGATACGGACTAGCACTCTCCCCAGTTGTACGGACGACATAGCTAGCGACTATACTGACGAAGCCTTGCTCCTTTGTCGAGCCGATAGTTAGAATAGCCTTCAGCTAAGTCAATGGCTACGACCTAGCAAGGCGCCATTAGTAACATTGCATGTATCTAAAGAGTCTCACTTGTATCACCACATTCCCCAGATGTACCAAAAGGATGGATTAAAGTTAAGTATTACAGAAGCTACGTACTTTTCTGTATAGCATTCGTTACGTATCCTGTTTCAGACCTCACGCCCATCTGCGTGAGCGTAGCGCATGCCTTTCGGCTTCCTCTCATTGTGTCTAGGCTGTCTTGTCTACACACAACAGAATATATTTGTTGAGTCAACGTATGTAAAGTGATTAACGTTGCAGGATCAGAGATCAATGTGAGTGTGAGATAAGCCACTGCAAATGTAAATGCAAATGCTGGTACGCCGTTGTACACTTGTCATGTATCAGTTTGTGGGATGGAGTTTTATGCCTGTTGCACTTGGTTGGCCAATATAAGGACAGTTAATGATGTTTGTGGATGGGTTGAAGCTGTCATCAGATGATGTCCAATATGTGCTCGATTGGAGGTAGAGCTGGTTATCGAGCAAGCCAAGGCAATATGTTGACACACTATAGCATGTTGGCTTACAACAGCAGTATGTGAGCAAGTGTTATCCTATAGAAAAACATCTCCTGGAATGCTGTCAGCGTTCGTGGGATTCATACAGACAGTTTTGTCAGTGGAAAAGCGAAAGCCATTGTTAATGCTCCAGGAGTAAAGACAATCAAGACATTGCTGAAGGTGCCACTAAGTGAGACAGGTTCATAGAGAACTGCAATAGAAGGGAAAATCGTCAAAAAAAAGGGAGCCGGAGATGCCCAGTGGGAGACAGGCCATTATAGGGTTAATGGCGATAGCAAAGAGAATGACACTCAGAATGGAACCCTGAGACACACCATTTTCCTGGATAAAGGTGTCCGACAAGGCAGACCCTTCATGCACCTCGAAAACTCAGTCTTTTAAAAATGTCTGAAGGAAACAGGGTAGGTGGCCATGGAAGCCCCACATGTGAAGAGTATGGAGGGTACTAGCTCTCTAGCAGGTGTCATAGGCCTTCACCAAATCGAAAAACACGGCGACAATCTGGGATTTCTGCAGAAATCCATTCATGACTTTGGTGGGCAAAATAATGAGACGGTCCACTGCAGAATGCCGTGTTGAAAGCCACACTGTGCATTCATCAAAAATTGTGAGACTCGAGCCACCATATCATCCGGGCATGAATCATATGTCCCATCACCTTGCGAACACACTGGTAAGAGAGATGGAGTGGTAGCTAGAAGCTAATTTCGGCAAGAGCTGGATTTCCATCAATAAATTGAGTTGAAGTCTGCTGTTGTGGTCTTCATCCAACTACTGGTTTGGTGCATCTCACCAGCCTATTCCAGCCTTTGTAAGCCTCTTCATCTCTGCATAGTATTTCAACCTAAATCCACTTAGAATGGTGAACCACCATTCAGAGAATAACTTTTTAACAACACAGTTTGACTTCTGTAAAGGCTTCTATACTGAGAATCAAACATAATATCTCACAAATTCAATTCCAGTAGAATTAAATAGTGGAAATTATCCCCTCTGTAATCTTGCCAAAGCCTTTGACTGTTTAGATTAAAAAATTCTGTGAGGGGAAGCTAAAATAGTATGGCATTAAAAGTCTTCCCCTTGCATGGATTGAGTTGTACTTTAACTACAGAAAATGGAAGGTCACATTAACAAATGATAAGACAGGAATAAGATTAAACTCAAAAAGGGAGAACATAAAATATGGTGTGGCACACAGTGTTTGCTGCCAAGTCCACAAAAATGATTTACTTCCGGCACTGGAGGGCTTAGGAAAAACTCTAATGTTTTGCAGTGCCACAAACTTATTGATGCAAGATCTAAACTCATCCATACCAGAAACATCCAGGAGAATAACAGAACAGGCGTGTACTGATCCACAGGTACCAGCTTAATGCCTAAAAACTTGTATTGTGCAGTTCTAAAGAAATAAAAGTGACTTACAGATACGAATATCAAAAGTAGGGATAAATAGGCAATTAGGCTCCCGTGTTCTAAGTTCCTGGGTATGCAGATACCACTCACGTGTGAGTTTAGGATGAACTCAGCAATTCAGAACTGCAATACTAGAAGCAAAAATAATTTCCATATATAAAAACCTAACATCAGGGTTGCCACAAGTTTCTCCAAGTGAAATTCCCTGATATCTCTGATTCCACAGACACATTTTAGAATTTTTCCCCGACAAATTTTGAGGTCTCAAGGGGAGGTAAAGACATAAGTCGACAAAAGAATGTAAGGGCTTTGTATTTCTCCCCCATTTTGTTTTAGGGCGCAAAAACAACTAGGGTCATATGTGTCCATGCCAAAACTGTGAAACACAAAGGTGAGGAGAGGAGTTAAAAATGATTACATGTCAACGTTTAATGACAGGAGAGAGGACAGCTACAATCAGGGATGTGGAGAAAGGTCTATGAAGTACGCAATAGGTAAATGGAGGCCCAGAACTAAAAGTTAAATGGCCTTCACCATATTGCTACAACTGATAAGAAGTAAAACACGGTCGACAGCCCACGCATTGTTCACTAAAACGGCCAATAACTCAGATGGCAAACCCAAACGGGAACGTAAACGGTAAAAAAAAAGGGCACCCTCTCAGGAAACAGCAGACAGTTAAAAGTTGGGTGCAATGTACACAAAGTAGTGGGGGAGCACCACTTAACAAATGGTGATGGCTAAAAAGGCAGTGCCCAATATGCAACCTAGTTAAAATGACCTCCTCGCTGCAGGACGACTGAGAGGAGGTTGTCCAAGCCACTGGAAGAGGCTTAATAACCCAGAGCTTATTCCTATGAATGGAGGACCAGTGGCGATGCCAAAGTGACACCACCTCCTGACAGAAAGCAACAAGAGATCATCAGAGGGAATGCAAGAATTATTGGGCTGAAGTACGAGGAATGCAGCTTTGGCAGCAGTGTCAGCAACCTCTTGGACCGATATGACCTGGAACCGACGTAAACATCACAGTGGCTCCATAAAAAGTGAGCAAGTGGAAGCTTTCCTGGAACTGGTGCACTAAGGGATGGACAGTCTACAGTGCACAGAGGCTTTGAAGGGTGCTGAGAGAGTCTGAGCAGTGACACAGTTGAAAAGAGTATGTCACCAGATGTACTCCATGATCTGATACAGGGTGAAGAGCTCTGCTGTAAATACTGAGCAATGTGCCGGAAGTCAGTACCAAAAAATGTTGGTTGACGTTGAAGGCACACCTGACACCATGGTCAGTCCAAGAGCCTTCAGTGTACACAAAGATACTGTTGCAAAAATCCATGCATAGGTCGTGAAACTGAAGGCGAGCCTGAAGGTCAAGGTGAAGATGGGCTGCCGCATGAAGCCAAGATGGTGAAGGGTTCACACCCATCGAAAAAGCTGCAGGGAGCATGAAGTCGGAGGACCAAGATAGTTTTGTATAAAGCAGGAGCCTCAGGAATTTTGTAGTTTCAATGAATGGAAGAGCAACAGGCCTAAGACGTCCGGTGGCTGCACGAAAAGCATTATTTGACACATTGGCATTGCTGTCAGGCTTCCTCAGAGCCATAATCCGTTGGTAGCAGGCACCCACTGCAGTAGTAGCCCTCGGGTGGCCTGAGCAAGGTATGTCACTGATAGTTCCTGTCCCTCTCTATCTCTTCCATGTCCGAACAACATTGCTACGGTTCACTCCACGATGTCTGGACATTACCCTTGCTGAGAGCCCTTCTTGGCAAAGTGTAATAATGCAGATGCAATCGAACTGCAGTAAGGATCATCTAGGCATTGTTGAACTACAGACAACATGCCCTGGATTCCTCATGTCGACAGCAGAAGAAAGCCGACACTTCTGTAGGACCTCATGGAGCAGGATCCTCTTGCCTCTGTGCCCTGTAGCAGTGAGTTTTCGCAGACTGACACTTGGCAGCTGCCGAGGTGACACCCCTTCCTATTGTCCTCATCGTGACTGTCCTCCAATGGAACTTTTGCAGACTTTGATCCAACAAAGAGGATTTATGACTGCTTTTAGAATCGCAGCTTCTACTTGTACTCTGCCTTCAGGAAACAAAATTGCATCCTCACGACTGCTTTGAGCTTTTGTATTTCTTCCTGGTCTGTTTTGACCTTCCGCTCGAGGTTGGCATTCTGTCTCATGAAGGAGTCATGCTGCTCATATGGGATGACATTCATAGTCAACCCATCCATCTCCCTGACTACCTGTCATCAAGCTGTTGCAGTCTGTCTTTTCCTTCCTCACTTGAACTTTTCCCTTTCTACCATTTACATCCCTCAATCATTTGATGTCACCAGGTTCGACTTCCTCCAGCTTATTGGACAGCTTCCTCGCCGATTTCTGCTGCTTGGGGACTTTAATGCACACCATCCCATTTGGGGCTCTTCCAGAACCTATCCGAGAGGTGCCCTCTTCGCTGCCATTCTTAATCAACTTAACCTTTTCATCTTTAACACAGAAGCACCCATGTTGCTTTCAGACTCGTCGCACTCCTATTCCCATTTGGACCTTTCCTTCTTCACTGCCCGTCCTGCACATCATCTTGAACGGTCCGTTCTTTCTGGCACCTACTCGAGCGACCATTTCCTGTGTGCTATCCATTTGCTGACTCCTACCCCACCTTCGTGCACATCGAAATGGCAGCACACTAAGGCTGACTGGAGACTTTACCCCGCCCTGGCGACCTTCAACGAACATGATTTCCACAGTTGTCACAGGTGGAATTTCTTACAAACATTATCCTTACCGTCGCAGAACATTCCATTCCTCACACTTCCTCTTTACCATGCTGTGTCCCAATCCTTTGGTGGACTGAAGCCTGCTGCGATGGAATTCGCATTCTTCAGGATAACCAAAAAGGTAACTGAACTTCATTCACTAGTTCTTTTAACAGTTTCACCCCCCTCTTCCATCGTGTGCACCAACTTCCGATGGTTCTCTGGGAGCAAGATCCATTCCCCAATTTTCATCCTGACAGTAGCAGACAGTATCATCGTGTACCATATTGCTATCTCCAACACCTTGGGTCGCCATTTTGCAGAAATTTTGAGCTCCTCCCACTATCATCCTGCCTACCTCTATTGGAAATGGGCAGAGAAGACTCAGGCAATACCCTTCTCTTCTCAGAATCGTGTGTGTTACTGTGCTGCCTTTACTATGAGGAAGCTAGCTCACGTTCTCACTTCATCTCAATCCTCTGCCCTGGACCAGACACTGTTAATTTTCAAATGTTGCAGCACCTTTCTCTTGTGGGCAAGCACTTTTTGCTTAATACGTACAACCGGACCTGGGCAAGGGGCATGTTATTAAGCCACTGTTGTGAAGCCACTGTTATACCCACACCTAAGCCCGGTAAGGACAAACAACTTCCTTCTGGCTATCACCCACTTTGTTTACCCATGTCATGAATGGTTTTCTGTGGAAATCCCAGACTGGCTGTGTTTTTCAATTTGGAGACAGCCTACGACATTTGTTGGGGACTAGTATCGTTTGTACTCTCTACACATGGCGCCCACTTCCTGTCTTATCATTTGTTAATGTGACCTTCCATTTTCTGTAGTTAAAGTACAACTCAATCCATGCAAGGGGAAGACTTTTAATGCCATACTGTTTTAGCTTCCCCTCACAGAATTTTTTAATCTAAACAGTCAAAGGCTTTGGCAAGATGACAGAGGGGTTAATTTCCACTATTTAATTCTACTGGAATTGAATTTGTGAGATATTATGTTGGATTCTCAGTATAGAAGCCTTTAGAGAAGTCGAACTGTGTTGTTAAAAAGTTATTCTCTGAATGGTGGTTCACCATTCTAAGTGGATTTAGGTTGAAATACTATGCAGATGAAGAGGCTTACAAAGGCTGGAATAGGCTGGTGAGATGCACCAAACCAGTAGCTGGATGAAGACCACAACAGCAGACTTCAACTCAGTTTATTGATTGAAATCCAGCTCTTGCCGAAATAAGGTCTCTGTCTCTCTCTCTCACTCTCTCTCTCTCTCTCTCTCTCTCTGACACACACACACACACACACACACACACACACACACACACACACACACACTCTTCCTTCTAGCTACCACTCCATCTCTCTTACCAGTGTGTTCGAAAGGTGATGGGACATATGATTCATGCCCGGATGATATGGTGGCTCGAGTCTCACAATTTTTGATGAATGCACAGTGTGGCTTTCAACACGGCATTCTGCAGTGGACCGTCTCATTATTTTGCCCATCCATGTCATGAATGGTTTTCTGCAGAAATCCCATATTGTCGCTGTGTTTTTCGATTTGTGAGAAGGCCTATGACACCTGCTAGAGAGCTAGTACCCTCCATACTCTTCACATGTGGGGCTTCCATGGCCACCTACCCTGTTTCCTTCAGACATTTTTAAAAGACTGAGTTTTCGAGGTGCATGAAGGGTCTGCCTTGTCGGACACCTTTATCCAGGAAAATGGTGTGTCTCAGGGTTCCATTCTGAGTGTCATTCTCTCTGCTATCACCATTAACCCTATAATGGCATGTCTTCCACTGGGCATCTCCGGCTCCCTTTTTTTTGACGATTTTGCCTTCTATTGCAGTTCTCTATGAACCTGTCTCACTTAGTGGCATCTTCAGCAATGTCTTGATTGTCTTTACTCCTGGAGCATTAACAATGGCTTTCGCTTTTCCACTGACAAAACTGTCTGTATGAATCCCACGAATGCTGACTGCAAATTTGTATGTCCGTCTGGTTATTTGACCTGTTGTGCTGCCATTCACAAACAGCATTCCAGGAGGTGTTTTCCTACAGGATAACACTTGCTCACATACTGCTGTTGTAAGCCAACATGCTATAGTGTGTCAACATATTGCCTTGGCTTGCTCGATAACCAGCTCTACCTCCAATCGAGCACATATTGGACGTCATCTGATGACAGCTTCAACCCATCCACAAACATCATTAACTGTCCTTATATTGGCCAACCAAGTGCAACAGGCATGGAACTACATCCCACAAACACACACACATGACACATGTACAACAGCGTATCAGCATTTACATTTACATTTGCAGTGGCTTATCTCACACTCACATTGATCTCTGATCCTGCAACGTTAATCACTTTACATACATTGTCTCAACAAATATATTCCTGGTATTTCATTACTCTACATTAATTATTTTTGGGTGTTGCAAATTTTTCCGTCAGTGTACCTGGCCTTTCTTTAACCATCCCTGGTGCAATGCAGAATTCACTTCCCAGTAGCGAGAAAATGCCGTTTTTCCAGTTTTTAAATCAGATAAATTGCCTCTTCAAACGGACAGCTGTCGTGCAGATTGTTTACTCAGTGTCCTGCAAGTTACTTGAACATATGGTTAGTCGAAGGCTGGATTGTGTCCTTGAATCCCCGGATCTTTTGGCTTCGATCCAGGGTGCTTTTCGCCAAGGGCGCTCTACTGAAGATAATTTAGTCCACTTGAAGTGTGCTATCTGAACAGCTTTTGCTCAGCATCAGTTCCTTGTTGCAGTTTTCATTGATCTGCGTGTATATCTTATGATACCACATGGTGCCATAACGTCCTTTCCACCTTAAAGGAGTGGGGCCTCCATGGCCCACTCCTGATTTTTATCCAGAACTTTCTTCCATGTCACACTTTTTGGGTACAGGTTGGTGCCTCCTGTAGCATCCCCCCCTGCAGGAGAAGGGGCTTGCACAAGGTTCTGTTTTGAGTGCCACTCTCCTTTTTGTGGCTATCAATGATCTGGCGGCAGCTGCATGGCATATGGTGCCCCCATCTTTCCTGTTCATCCACGACGGCTATTGCTGGAGGCAGAATGCAGGGAGCAATACACCAAGCACAATCCTGGGCTTTCACTCATAGCATCCATTTCTTGGCTGCCATGACCTACGTTATGCATTTCTGTCATTGTGTTTTTTAGGACCGGTCTTTGATGCCTAGTTGACATGGCTTCCCCGTCTATGTCAACTAAAGCAGACATGTATGTCACACCTGAATGCTCTTCTATGCCTCAGCAACACCGACCACGGTGTGGTCCACTCTACTTTGATATGGCTGTATGCAGCATTGGTGAAGTCACACCTAGATTACAGGAATCTCTCATATGACTTTTCATCAGCTTCGACATTACGTCTGGATTCGATACACTATTGTGGGGTAAGACTGGTAACAGGTGCCTTTGGACTAGGCAGCAGTTCCACTATTGTGGGTTCTGCACCATCAAAAATTGATGGCAGCTGCTCACCCATAGTACCCTAACTGTCATTTCCTCTTTCCAGATACGAGATCTACCTCCCAAATCGGCAACACAGATCTGGGGTTAAGATCACCAAGTTAGAGTCTTGGTCCAGCACACAGTTTTAATCTGCCAGGAAGTTTCATATCAGTGCACACTATGCTGCAGAGTGAAAATCTCATTCTAGAAAAAGCTTTATCTATAATTCTCTTTACGTATTGGCTATTTTCTTCACATATGGGGGACATGGTCTCATCTGAAAAGTGAAAGCAAGCCTGTAAAAGAAAAGGGGGGGGGGGGGCAGTTCTCAATTCTTGAGCAGTGACCCTCTTGTTTTTTTTTTTTTTTTTAACCTTTGCAATTTGGGTGAGTTTATGTTCAATCCTTGCACCCAATTTACTCTTTCATCTACCTACTTTTTTTCTCGCCAAGCAGAACGATGTTTATGCCCATTGCTTAATACCTGTTTGTATAACTTACAATGCTGGTATTTATGAATTTTTTAGCATTTGACTCCGGAAAGACCATTTTTCTTTGTAGTGAGGTCTTGCCAACAGCAAATTTTCTGGATGGAAAGTCGCTCAATCTGCTCATATACTTTAAAATTTAAAAGTAAATCTAGCAATGCTAGAATGTATACAAAATACTGATATACCCATTTTCAAGTTGTTGTTTAAAGATTCGCGACTTTTAAAACTTACGTAGATTATGTTTTTGATGATAGAACTTTACATAAGAAGTTATTAAGAACATTGTGCATATCACATGATGAACAATTGAATGACTAAAGCAATGTTATCAACCCTCATTCATTGACACATGTAATAAATTCATCAAAACAGTGAAGTTCAGAGCTGTTATAAAAATTTCTGAAATTAAAAGTATACATTGCCTAATGAATGTATTATTTTGATGTGAAAGAACACAATAATTATTATTTTTGGAATGTAATAATTCACTATGGCTTCATTTTAATTCTAATAAGTTTCGCACTGTAACGAAACATTGTCTAAATGCCTCTCTCTCTCTCTCTCTCTCTCTCTCTCTCTCTCTCTCTTTCTCTCTCTCTCTCCCTCTCATTTGTAATAACTTACCGCTGTTATTTTTTATTGGTATTGCAGTCATTACATTAAAATTGGCTATATTGATTCTGCAATTTATACTATTATGTTATTGCTAAGAATTGATTTAAAGAATAAACGTATATATTTATTTGTAAGATATTGTAAATTTATACCACTGGAACTCTTTCAAAATATTTGATTGCGTAATACTGCCAATAAATACAATGACTTTCTTTCATCTGTTTATAATTGTAATAGATGTTGGACACTTTGACTCCAAGTATGTTATACAGAAACGCAGTGATTTTTTACAAAAGGCAAAACTATGTGTTCGAAGAATTGTGGAGAGGAGGGTACGTGATGTATTTTAAGTAGGTTATAAAGAGTAACTATAACAACAAAAACAATAAATTATTGATAAATTTATTTAATTGAATAGATAAAAAATCTACTCACCAAGTGGCAGCAGAACATACACATAAAAGACAGTGGCTCTTCCAGACAGAAGCGTTGAAGGGGAAGGAAGAAGGGTAAAGGAAAAGGCCTGGAGAGTTCCATGAAAAGGTGTAGATTTTGGAAAAGTCACACAGAACTGCGGATCAGGCGAGAAATAGAAACGACACATGTCATATACCAGCTATTATGTAAACACTGTTCAGCTTTCTACATCTGCATGACTACCACCAAATTATCAGTTAGGATAAATGGGCATAGGCGTAGTGTATATACTGGGAACTCGCAATATCCTGTTGCAGAGCATGCTCTTCAACATGGCATACGTGACCTCGGCACTTGTTTCACCACACATGCCACCTGTATTCATCCGCCAGACACCAGTTTCTCAGAACTCCGCAGGTGGGAACTAGCACTAAAACATGTCCTTGGTTCTCACCACCCACCTCACCTTAATTTACGTTAATTTCTCCTGTCTCAGCTATTCTTCACTGTAATTACTCTTTGCTTCACTCCGTTTTAGCTTTCTACATCTTTCATTGTCTTTCCCGTCTGTTTTCACTGCCCCCTCCCACAGCTGTTGCATACAATACACTTAGCTTCTCACTCTTATTAACTCATGTACAGTTTTAGTAGTAATCTCTGTCTTGCATATTACCCTGTCTTCCACCTTTAAGCTCTCAGGTTTCCGAATCTTGCCCGATGCACTCCCCAACAATTAGTCTCTCCTTCTCATCCTGTACGGTAAGTCACCCATGACCCATGTTTCTGGGTAACTTTGCCAAAATCTACCCCTTTTTTTAGACCTCTCCAGTCCTTTTCCTTCACCCTTCTTGCTTCCCCTGCAACCCTTCAGCCTGAAGAAGGAGTCACTGGCTCCAAACGCTTGCCTATCACAACAGTGTTTTATGTGTGTGTTCTGCCATTGCTTGGTGAGTAGATTTTTTATCTATCGAATTAAATGATTTTATAAAGAGTACCTGTGTGTGATGTTTTTATTGGTATACAACTTGTTATAAACAAAACTTATTTTTATCATTTAATATGTTTCCAGATATTTACCAGTGGTAAAGATGAAATTGGGTTGATTGTACTTGGTTCTGACAAGACACAGAATCCACTTGGTTACCCAAATGTGAGTGTGGAATTTCCTCTTGCACTGCCTACATGGCAGATGATATCCTTTGTGGAGAAAGCTTTACATGAAAGTGAAATAAAAACAGATTGGATAGATGGTGTTGTTGTTGGCATGCAAGTCTTGAAAGATGAGCTAGAGTAAGTATTTAAAGCTGTCTGTTTCATGGCATTCCTGGAACATGTTCCAGAATGGGTGTTACACAAATCACAGTGACATAGTTGTGACTTTATAAACTTGAATCAATATGTTTTTGTAATGAAAAAGAAACAGAAGGCACAATACCTGCAGAAATAGGAATTTTTTTTGTGTGATTTTACTGTATGATGTTTTTTACAGTTTTTCAGTTCAATAATTAAGGAGGTATTGATACAAGGCTTTGCCAAAAACCCATCTGTCACCTACAATTCCAGCCCTGTCACTGGCATTCCGTACCCCACAATATGACTGGGCCACTATGAAAGCAGCCACATCATTGTCAAATTCACTGAAACTACTGCATAGCAATTTGCTTGAGTATGGCTGCAGTTGTGGTCTTCTGTTTGGTTTAAGCACTGCATCAATACCTTCTCTTTATAGCACTCAGAGGTCGCGATCTGCGACTGTTTTTACAAGTGGCAAGAGAACTTTTCCTCTAGTTGCTTGTTTTGTCACTGAAAGATGCAAATATTTTAGAATGTAGTGCCCTATGTATATCTGTTAGAATAGCCACAAGGTCTGAAAGTTATTTTCAAATGATTGAGCTCTTCTACAGAGTATTGAAATTCACAGATACTTCCAACCTGGTCCACCAATGTCTTACATACTCCTCTTCCTCCATGGATTGTTTCCAGCATTTGGAGATGAAACATTAGGAAGCAAAACGTGCCTTATAACCAAAATCGAATGAACATATAATTAAATTAAACAAAGATGTAATGTTGCACTCTCAGGTAAGACTGATCTTGAATGCAAAGCAAAAGTGGAAATTAAATGTACGCTGCAACATTCATCTCAGTTTTTGTTATTGAAATTATTCACAGTGCCATAGGGAGAACTGAGTTTATGTGTTTTATAGAGTCAGATACACACTGTGGCACAGGGTGCTGTCCGTTATTCTCCTGACTATGATGTCCAGGAATGGTAGTCTTCCTTCTTCTTTGGTCTCCATAGTGAATTTGATTTTGTGGCGTGTGGAGTTCAGATGTACAAAGAAGTCAAGAAGTTTGTCTCTTCCATGAGGCCAGATGACAAGTGTGTTATCCACATAACAGAAGAAGAAGAAGAAGATGGATTTCCATTTGGATGACATCAGGGCCTCTTCCTCGAAGTGCACCGTAAACATATTCACAATCTCTGGTCAGAGTGGGCTGCCTATTGCGACTCCATCTGTTAGCGGGAGGGGGGTGTGCCACGAGTCAGTGAAGTGGGAAAGTTGACCAAGTAATATGCGTGACGTGTCATACCTCGACCGATATTGAGAACAGAATAAAAAATTCAGAGGCATTACTTTTCAGCACTCCCATGCATATTCTGTATGCAAGAAAGCCGGTTTCTCATTCAGAAATTCTATTTCAGTGTTGGTTGTGTACACAAAGACCGTGTTAAGCATAATGGAAGAAGGAGAAATGTTTATCAGCATTCCAGATTTGGCAGTGGCAGGCTCATGGTCTGGTGAGACTCTGGTTTATTGTTTCACTATATTGCTGCTTGCATTGCTCAGAATCTCATTTTGTGCGAACATAGATTTGGTAGGTTCAGGAGGGCCATGCTAAATGCCTTGCAGGGCCTCCGTAGTGCCATCCAACTAGCACCTGAGAGGGCAGACAAGTGTTCGCTCATGCGTACATGATCCTGCAGTGAAGTTGTGTACATTTAGTCAGGAAGTGGGCTTGTATACAGTGAGACAAGTATCCACACATACAATGTGATGGCATCTGGAGCAGCACAGACTGTCAAGCCATTAATGCAGCTCTAGAGAGAGTTGAACTGACAGCGGTGCAACTGACAACAATGCCAGACAAAGGAATGGCACTGTGTCATTGTATCAGATGAGTCTCGGTTCTGCAACATCGTCACAATTGATGTACTTGTGTGTGGAGGCTCTGATGCCAACAGACCTGGCCAGATTGTACCTGTCATTCACATGCAGGTCCAGCATGTGATGTGATGGTATGGGGTGCAACTGGATATATGTCACAACCTCTGGTTCACATAGCCAGTAATTTGGACAGCAGCCATTGCATTTGTGTTTTGTTAAGGCCTATCGCTGTGCCCTATTTTCAAGGGCTCCGTGATGTTATCTTTTAGCAAGATAATGCAAGACGTTACATCACCTGATCTGTACTGAGCTACCTCGATACAGAGAGTGTTCCACTGTTGCCGTATCCAGCATTTTCTTCAAATCTGTCACCTGTGGAGAACGTCTGTTCATAGGATGCCAAGAGATGGGTATGCCACCAGTCGCCAGCCACCAGTCACCAGCCACTACAGTTGGAGAACTCTGACATATGACATACAGTTGAGTAGCATGAAATGATGTACCCACGGCTGTAATCCAACCTCGATTTGATATCCAGTGTGATGAGAGCTGTTCTGCTGTTCCAGTTTCAATACTGAAATTCATATATTATTTTTATGCTGTCCTAACCAGACTGGACTGTGGTGTCATACAGCATAAAATATCTTACAATGTGTTGAATCAGTGATGAGAAGTGTAGAACAGCCAGCAGGGGAAAGATGTTGACAATGAGACAGCTTTTATGTAGAACAGCAGTACAGTGTTTCACAGTGCATAATGCTTCCGCAGATTGAGAACAAAATGTGTGGTTTGCTTTCATCCATTTTCGCAAACATAGCCTTGAAAAATAATGTTGACATTACTGTGCATTTCACTCTGAGGCATATTGCACTCTGAGAATGTTCATCGAATTCAGTTACTTTGTATCATATTTCAGCAACAGTGACATAATAGCAAATTGGACTGTATGAGTTTTTATGGATTATTTTTCCAGAGACACACTACCATTTCTTCAGATTTATTTAATTTGGGTATAAATCCTTTCCAGCATATATGCTGTACACAAAATGTTGAACATAAAATGTAGCTATCTGCTGATTTAACATCTTGCTGAGTATACCAGTACAATGTTTTGTTGTAACAAATAGTTCAATGTATTTTACACACTTATAAACTTATTTATACAGTTATAGTAATTTATACTATTACATTAATGTTGTACCTTAATGTTCTGGAAGATGATATTATAAGGAACGTCATACTTTTCCTGGATGATAGAGTTGTCTATAATGAATTATTGCCTGAAAAAAATCTGCACAAATTTGAGTCAGATCATAACATTTCAAATTGCTCCAAAGATAGGCAACTGAGTTTAAGTTTTCAGAAATGTAAATTGGAGCACATCACAAAACAAATAAAAGACAGTATTGTATGACTACATTATCAAATAATCACAGTTTTAATTGGTCAACTCATACAAATATCTGGATGAAATGAAATGGTGACATAGACTCACTTGTAGGCAAAGCAGAATGCAGACTTCAATTCATTGGTAAGATACTGGAAAATGCAATCAGTCTATAGAGGACATTGCTTACAAAATACTTGTGTGGCCCATTCTAGAATATTGCTTAAGTACGACCCATAACAAATAAGGCTAATGGCAGACATTGAATGTATACAAAATAGTGTAGCATGATTGATCATAGATTTATTTGATGCATGGGAGAGCATCAAGAAGCTACTAAAAATTGGAAATGCCAGACAAGTGAAGATAGACACCAAATATATGACAAAACCCAACTTATGAAATTTCAGGAACCTGTATTAAGCGAGGTATTTAGGGATTATACAATAACTACATATGTATCACTCCTATAGGGACCATGAAGGCAAGATTAATTACAGCATGCACAGAACCATTTAAAGAATCATTCTTCCCACACTCCACATGAGCATTGAATGGAGATAAACCATAATGTGTGGTACAACAATGTACTTTGTCGGACAAACCCACAGTGGTTTATACAGTGTGCATGGAGACATGGAATGAGTTGACAGTAGCTGGGTAATGGTTCATATTGATTCCCATTTCCCTGTTGCAGTAGGTGATCTTATGCCTCTAATTATTTTTTCATTGCTATCTTAACTTGCATTCTCCAATTCAGTTTATTAACCCTTCTTATCTCTTTGTATTAGGGCAAATGTACAGTTAACTTTTAAGGAATTTGTATTTTCAATTTATCAACTGGAGTTTTGTTTCATATGCAGCAACAATGTTACAAATTATTTGTTTCAGTTTCTTTAGAATAATTTGCTGTTTCACAGGTGCCTTGAAGAAAATAAAAGATCTCGAAAGTGTCTTAATGACAACCGATGGCCTCATGTTGACAAGACAGCTGGTTGCCTTGCAGAGGGCAGGGCTTGACGGTCTGAACATCAGCTTAGACACACTGCAGTCCCAACGCTACAACCAGATCATGAGGAGGAAAGGCTGGAAGCGTGTCATGGCTGGCATAGATCTAGCCTTGCAACTTGAATACGAACCTGTGAAGGTATTACTAGTGCAGCTGTCATCGCATGCAGACTTTCATAAACAAAAGATATAAATCTGTTGTTAAGAATATCAATACAAGAATCACCATTTTAAAGCAGTACGCCCTCACCCTAACCCCCATCCCCGCTCCCACCCTCACCGCTGTCTCCACACTGCAGCTGTAAGTGAAGGAAGGTATATTAAGACAGAAGAAGTAAATTTTAGCTGACGATGCTAACAGTTTCGTAGTTTATACAACATAAAAAAGTATGGCTTGCAAGTTTACCAATTATTGTCAACATGAGGCCTACGGTTGTCATTAAGACACTTTTGAGATCTTTTATTTTCTTCAAGGCACCTGTGAAACAGGAAATTATTCTAAAGGAACTGAAACAAATAATTTGTAATTGGTATCTTATATTTTCCTCCCAAGAGAGCATTATGAAACTCAAGATCTTTACAGTTTCTCTTTTTTTCTTTTGTGTCTTTAGTTTAAAATAAGTATCCTCTATTGTGGTGCCATTTTGAAAAAAATACTCGATTGTTTGGAAAAATTATTCTTAATTCTATAGTCACACTTTTGTTGTATCTAAGTACTACTGGTTTCAGTAGCAAGTACCAGCATCAGTTCATCTTATTATCAAAAATTTCTTTGCAAAATAAAAGCTGACCATTGTGGCCAAGCGGTTCTAGGCACTTCAGTCCGGAACCATGCTGCTGCTACGGTCGCAGGTTCGAATCCTGCCTCAGGCAGGGATGTCCTTAGGTTAGTTAGGTTTAAGTAGTTCTAAGTTTGGGGGACTGATGACCTCAGATGTTAAGTCCCATAGTGCTTAGAGCCATTTGAACCATTTTGCAAAATAAAAAGCTTCTGTACAACTGCAAACTAGACATACCATTTTCAGGGTGCAGTTCACATCTATTGAAAGCACAACAGTGACCTTTACTTTTAGTAGATAAGACACCTACTGGGGTAAGTGACTTGATGACTGCACACAAGAAGTTGTCATTTATTCCATATGTAGCTACCATGTAGACTCACTTTTTTCGTATTTGTTTGTCCTTACTCTTCCAAAAGGTTAAACCTTGTCTCTGCAGCCACAGCTTCCTCTCTTCAGCAGTTGTCTTCATCTCCATGTGTGAAGAAAATCCCATTCATTGATCACATTGTTTAAGTAGGATGTTCTCAGTCATCCCCTTGTTTTCTTACCTACGATCTTGCCTTCAGAAATGTTTTTTAAAAGATTATCGTCTCCAGTTAAGTGTCCAGTGTATTTTGCTTTGCCCTGGCCTATAACTTTCAGTGGTTTTTTCTTCTCTCCTATTTCCTTTAATTTTTCTGTCAATGCAGCTAGTTCTTGTACTTCTCCTCCAGAACCACATTTCAGCAGGTTTGAGGCGAGCTTCCTTTGGCTTTTCTAATGTACAGATTTTGCATCTGTGTGTCAGAACACTCCACACAAAGGTCTTTACAAATATTTTGTTAATGTGGAAGCTGATATGTTTATTCAGTTGCAGCTTCTTCTTATTTTGGAAGGAATTCTTCACCTGTGCTATTCTTTTCTTGAATGCCTTGAAATATTGATTGTTTTCTTGCAAAAAGCTACTGAGATATTGAATTTCAGTTGCTTTCTTGAGTTGCTCATTGCCTGTTCTTGTGTCAGTCCTACCTCCACCTCCTTTCTTGTCTGTAGCCATAACTTTTGTCTTCTTTGTATTCATTTTTAGCTTTAGTTTTACCATTTCTAGATTTAAGGCCTGAAACATTTTATTTAGTTCCTACTTTGATTTACTATTGTGATGTCATCAATCTGCAGTGTATATGCATGCAATTAAGTTTCCATATCAACATCATGCTCCAAAAACCACCTAACTGTGTGTGGCAGGGGGTACGTCTCATGCCACCAACTGATCCCATCTGCCTTGTTCCACTTGTGAACAGTGCTTGAGAAGAATGACTGTCAGTACACTTCTGTATTATCTCTAACTTCTCAAATTTTCTTCACGTGATCATTTCGTGAATTGTATATGAGAGAAACTATTATGTTGTCAGACACTTCTCGGAAACTACTCTCTCGAAATTTGGGTAGTAAATCTTTCCGTGATGCACAACTGCACTCTTATGGCATCTACCACTGGAGTTGCTGAGCATCTCTGTAATGATCTCACAGTGACTAAATGATCCTGTGACAAAACACTCCGCACTTCGTTGGATCTTCTTTCTCTCTTCTGTCAGTCCTACTGGGTAAGGACACAGGGGTAATTTACATTCACTTAAGATTCTTCCTGTGGATGTTAGTCTGGCATCTGCTTTTCTATTGCAGTTTTATGTGGTCATTCCACTTTAAGGTTGCTCTGGATAGTTACTTCTAGATATTTTATGGTAGATTCTGTTTCCAGCAATTTGTCATTAATAGTGTAGTTGTACAGTATTGGATTTCTTTTCCTGTGTGTGTGTGTGTGTGTGTGTGTGTGTGTGTGTGTGTGTGTGTGTGTGTGTGTGTGTGAGTGATATGTTACATTTATTTATGTGCAGGGTCAACTGCCAGAGCCTGCATCATTCACCAATCCTCTGCAGGTCGTTGTGCAAATTGATACTGCCTTCTGTTGTTGCTACTTTCTGATGGACAAGTGAGAGTACCTGTGAACAATATTAAGGAGCCTCTGACACTTTCTACTGGATCATTTATATTCATTGTAAATGTAATGGTCCTATCACATTTCCTTGGAGTATTCCAGAAATTACCTTTTGATTCTTGTCATCTTTTCTTTGTTGTTGTTATTACTTCCTTGATGAAAATATTAAGGAAGTAAGGTGATAGAAGGCACCCGTCTCTCACTGCCCTTCTGGTTTTCCTTCTTTCATATCCGGTTCAGTACTCTGACTTTTGTATATACTCAAAATTAATCATCTGTCCTTCCACTTTGGACATTACTTTAAGGAATGATGATATAATGGTAATCTGTTTAATAAACAGTATTTTAACGATACACTTTGCTTTCCAATCATATAGTGGCTTGATGATGGAATTTGATACTGAAATTAGTAATCATTAGACAAAATAAAAGTGAAGCTATAATAAAAAAAAGTAATATTTTGGATCATGTCAGTTGTTGTTCCAAACAACAGCATGTCAGGAATAGGTTCAAATGGCTCTGAGCACTATGCAAGTTAACTTCTGAGGTCATCAGTCACCTAGAACTTAGAACTAATTAAACCTAACTAACCTAAGGACATCACACACATCCATGCCCGAGGCAGGATTCGAACCTGCGAACGTAGCGGTCACTCAGTTCCAGACTGTAGCGCCTAGAACCACACGGCCACTCCGGCTGTCCAGGAATAGGTACTAAATTATTTGTCCGCTGATGACTTCACAGCTTAGAACACTAAAACGCAAATGTTAATTGTTTGTTATGTGCCCTGGTAGAGTTCACAACTGTTTACAGCTCACGATTGGTTGTTGGAGATTGGGCGTTACTCACATAGTGTATTTAGTGCACAGTGCAGAAAAAGGCAGTGTCCAGAAAAAAAAACAAGTGTAAAGGAAAAAGTTTCATGACAGGATGTTGTGTCACCATACTTGGAAGACAATTATAGCCAAAGACAGAAATTTAAAAGAAACTGGCTCATTTGAGCTGCGGAGACCTAGTCGAGGATTCTCAGTAGATAATTGTTAGCACAGTAGAATTTATAAAGAGACAATGTCAGTTCATGTGAGGGAAGGTTGATTGGTAAGTACCTATCAGCTTTCTCATAAAACTCACAATTTGAAGAATACACATCAAGGAAAAGGTAGAAGTCCAACAGTGTCAAATCTAGACAATAATATCGATCATCCAGCAGTTTTGCAAAATCCCCAGTTGTACTTACTTTACTTACTTACTTACTTACTTACTAACTTACTCAGATTTGCTGTGTACCATACAAGGAACTGGTTTCACAGAGTTCACTCGATCAGCTGCCAAGTTCTCACCTTCCTCCAAGTTTGTGTCCATGCATTGAAGATTCATTGCAAAAGTTCCAGGTGTTAAAAGGTCTTCCTGTACATCTGTATCTGTCCATTGATTTCCACAACAGTGTTGATTTTGGGATTCTTCCACCTTACATGCGTAGAACATAACCTGCAATCTTCAGTCTTCTTTCAACAATAATTACGTGCAGGCTGTGTAGACCTCGTATTCTCAGCACTTCATCGTTTGTAACTTGGTTGGGTTAACATCTTCAGAATTCATCTCTAGCATTGTTGGTGAAAAATATGGAGACTGTGTGCTGATTTTACTGACATTTTCCAAGTCTCACGCATATAAATGATAAAGGAGTACAGTCAAAGCTTTGTTGACATATTACAGACCTAATTACCATATGGACTGATTTTCCAGTTCTGCTGGTGATTTCTGCATCTGTGACCTCATTATTACATATAAAGCTACCGAGATATGGCAATCTGTCAACATCTTGTAGTATCTTCTATTGCACTGTAATCAGGGAAGAGACGAGTAATTTCCACTTACTTTGCACATTCTGTTTGTGCAATTGAAAGGATACCAAATAAATTAAAAGGGTGGTGCACAAAATATGTCAAAACTCAGCTGCAGAAGCAATGAAAAAAAGCATGTCAAAATTTAAAAGAATGCAAAATCTCCAAGATTAGCGATGTTTTACTGAAGCTCGAAACTTAGGGTGGGTTTCAGTGCAAGATGTGTTTAATAGTTCCCATAGTGAAACTTCATTTTGAAATCTGGAAGAAAATCCAAAGAGGTTCTGGTTGCATGTGTAGTACACCAATGGCAAGACACAACCAATACCCTCACTGCTCAATAGCTGTGGTAATGTTACTGATGACAGTGCTACTAAGGCAGGGTTACTAAACACGGATTTCTGAAATTTCTTCACCAAAGACAACAAAGTAAATATTGCAGTATTCAAATCAAGAACAACTGCAACTGTGAGTAACTTAGTAGTAGCTCTCCTCAGTGTAATAAAGCAGTTGTGTTTCTTTCAGAGAATGCTGATACAATAGCTCCTTTAGAAATCATATATAGCTGCTCATTTGATAAAGATCCATACCTAGAGACTGAAAAGTTGCACAGGTCACACCAATGCTCAAGAAAGAAAAGAGGAGTAATCTATTAAATAACAGACTCACATCACTAATGTTGATTTGCATTAGGATTTTGGAACATATATTGTGTTTGAATATTATGAATTATCTCAAAGATAATGATTCATTGATAAATAGCCAAGATAGATTCAGAAATATCGACCTTTTAAAACACAGCTAGCTCTTTAGTCACACAAAGTAATAAGTGCTGTCGACTGGGGATCTCAAATTTATTCCATATTTGTAGATTTCCAGAAGACTTTTTGAAACAGTTCCTCACAAGCATTTTCTAATCATATTGTGTGCCTATGGCGTATTGTCTCAGTTGTGCAACTGGATGTGTGGTTTCCTGTCAGAAAGGTCACAGTTCATAGTAATTGATGGAAAATCATCAAGTAAAACAGAAGTGATATCTGAAATTCCTCAAGGAAGTGTTATAGACCACCTGCTGTTGCCGATCTACATTAACAATTTAAGAGAGAATCTGAGCAGTCCTCTTAGATGATGCTATCATTTACAGTCTTGCAAATCATTTACTGTCTTGTAAAGTGATCAGATGATCAAAATGAACTGCAAAATGATTTAGGCTACGTATCCATATGATGCAAAAAGTGGTAACTGACCTTAAATAATAAAAATTGTTATGTCATCCGCATGAGTAGTAAAAGGCATCTACTAAATTTTGGTTACATGATAATTCACGCAGATCTAAAGGCTGTGAAGTCTACTGAATACTTAGGAATTACATTTACAAATAACTTAAATTGGAATGCTCACATAGATAATGCGGTGGGAAAGCAAACAAAAGACTGTGATTTAATAGTAAAACATTTAGAAGATTAGGATTACTAAAGAGACTATCTACAACTATACTTGTCTGTCCTCTTTTGGAGTATTCTGCATGGTGTGGGATCCTTACCAGATAGGACTGACAGAGGACATCATTTAAAAGTTCAAAGAAGGGCAGCTCATTTTGTATTATTGGCAAACAGGAAAGTGCACGCCACAGATATCGCATGTGAATTGGGGTAGCAGTCATTAAAGCAAAAGCAATTTGCTGGAGCAGGTTCTTAAAATTTCAATCATCAACTTTCTCCTCCGAATGTGAAAATATTTTGTTAGAGCCCACTTACATAGGGAGAAATGATCATTGTAATAAAATAGAGAAATCAGAGCTTGTACGGAAATATTGAAGTGTTTGTTTTTCCTCAAATGCTGTAGGGGAGTGGAATGGTAGATAAAGAGGTTGAGGGTGGTTCTCTGAACCCTCTGCCAGCATTTAATTGTGAATTACAGACTAGTCATGCAGATATAGATTATGTAGATAGGCTTTCAATATTGTGCACTGATTCTCTAATTTTATACATTGCTCAAATACTTTCGTGGCGCTTTGGAGTGACCCCTTTAAAATAACACTTTACCAGTGTTCTTAATATGTATTTTGGTAACCAGGTTGATAAGAAGTTACAACAATACTCTCTTATTACTCCCCAGTTTTGGGTTTTGTTAATGAACAAAATCGCCACAGTGTTCCATAACAATTACGGGCTGAAGTTTCCTGCTGATGGAACCAATATGATTTTCTGTGTTTCTGAGCATACAGGTTGTGTACGCTGTTTGGAGTCTGGTGTATGCTGAATCAAATGTTTTTATTGTTGTGATCTTCCATCTGAAGATTGGTTTCATGGAGTTGACCATGCTAGCCTATCCTGTGTGACCCTCTTCACCTCTGCATAACTACTGCAGCGTACAATAACTTGAACTTGCTTACTGCAGTCAGTTTTTGGTCTCCTACAGTTGTTACCCCCATTATATTCACAGAGGACCACATATTGTGGAAATTGCATATTGTAATGTAGGATGCAATAATAACGTACGGAAAGTTTCTGTTGAAAATTACGAATTATTTAGGAATAAAGGAGATGGCTCACCAAAAGGCAGAAGCACTGTCTCATCGATAGGCACATGAACAAAAGATATGTAGAATGAGATTTTCACTGTGCGGTGGAGTGTGCACTGATATGAAAATTTCCTGGCAGATTAAAACTGTGTGCCGGACCAAGAGTCGAACTTGGGACCTTTGCCTTTCATGGGCAAGTGCTCTACCATCTGAGCTATCCATGCACGACTCACAACCCGTACTCACAGCTTTACTTCCACCAGTACCTCGTCTTCTACATTCCAAACTAAAAGGTACGTTGCTTGGCGAGCTTACAGAATGCACTTTCTTTTTCTAGCTGTAGGGAAAACATGCGCACGAGCACACACACACACACACACACACACACACACACACACACACACACACACTCACACACACACACTCACATGCGCATGCACGTCTCCTTATTTTGTGGTCGCTCAACTGCCAGCTCTTTACTGGCCCACGGTGAGTGTTCTGGAGTGAGGTGGGGCTTTAGAGTGGGGTAGGATGGGGTGGGTTGAGGCAATGTGAGGGATGGAGAGAGATGGGAGGGGTTTGGAGGGAAGCATTTAGTGGCTCGTGGGAGAGTGGGGAACCATCTGTGGGCTAGCTAGGGGTGCAGGTAGAGGGGTCAGGTGACAGACAGCTGGGTACTCATAGACTAGGGTGTGACGTGAGATAACAGCACACAACTAGCTGATTGCGAGGGGGGGGGGAGAGGGGGGGGAGGGGCGTGTGTGTGTGTGGGGGGGGGGGGGGAGGGGGATGGGAGTTAACTTGGATTTAGACCAGGAAGCAAAGGATGTGCTGTAAGTATGGCTACAAAAGTTGAGTATTCTTAAATAAGATCAGCTGGTGCCAATGTATTGGAAAGTAACTGGCACACAAAGTGCAATTGTGGCTCCTTTTTCTTTATGAATTTTAAATAGTCTGCAGAGCAAATTGAATTAGGAGGATCAGGCATTTGTGTGGGTCTAGGAAAGTAAATTGTAGGGCCAGATAAAAGGCACGCAAGACAGGAGGGGTACTACTGCTCATCACTGCTGTATCGTGCTACTAGTACGTGTCTGTGTGAGTGCACCGAGAGTGGTGTTGCCGTACTTGCGTCTTTAAATTGGTCACCGACTGATCATTGCAGGCTGGCTGCTGGAGGCCGTCTCAGGGAGCCAAGCGTGCCGTGCGGTCCCTGCCATGCCATCTGCTGGCAACTTGCACATATGTAAGTGTGGAACAGTGCTGACTGACTCGCTGTGTGATTCTAGTTTGTAATGTGCACATCAGCGTTCTGTGTCTTGTTGAGTCCTTAGAGGCATATTGTTCGGAGGTTATTATTAAAGCCATATTTGTGCGACTTGGATCACACTTCAGTATTACTTGGTTAGTACATCACCACAAACATAAGGACCGGGGATGTACATGCTTTGACAGTTTGCTACGTCTCTTTCTTCTAGGACTGACATGGTAGCTGCCTTGCATTTCTTAATGACTCTGACCTTGTCAACCACAAACCGAATCGTAGTACAGTCATGATTTCCCTGAAGAGATTACATGACAGCAGAGACTTGTAAAATTGTGTTACCCATTTCTCTAGCCAGTGAAGATTCAATCTATACCTTCAGATACAGTGTCATGTAGGAGTAGAACAGCAAGAAATACGTAGCTCCTCTAACAGTAATGACAGTTTATCACCTCCCAACACTACATGTGCCAATGTTTCAGTGCATTTTTGAATATGTTTGTTGACAGATTCATCAACACAAGAAAAATTTATGATCTCAGTAGCATCTTATTTCTTAACTTATACTTTACTATTCATCAGAATCTTCATCGCTGCTCTTTGATTCGTCAGAGCTCCCTGCTGTACTTTGCTTTATTTCATAGTCAGAATTAGTTGAAATACCACCTATCGTATTTACTCAAATCCAAGCCGCACTCAAACCTGAAAAATGAGACTCGAAATAAAGGAAGGAAAAAAAAAAATTCCCGAATCTAAGCCGCACCTGAAATTTGAGACTCGAAGTTCAAGGGGAGAGAAAAGTTTTAGGCCGCACCTCCAAATCAAAACAAAGTCAGTCCATTGTAATATGAGACACAATTTAGTTCGAGTGAATCACGATACAGCTACAGTAGTTTGGTTCGAGTCGTAAGCGTAGCACTTAAGCTTTACCAGGTAGCCATTGCTATGCGTCAGGCGCTCCGTCCGTATTTATACTGGTACCCTTCCTTTTTCACGTGCTTCATCTGGTTTGAATCGATTGCTTATTTTGCTTTGATCTGATAAGTGCCATTTTCCTTGTTATAGGCGTTTATGTCACTCTAAGCTGAAAATGCATTACTGTACTGTGTCATGCATTGTTTGTTGCATTCTGATAGTGCGTGTTTGCAGCCTTTCGTCGCTCGCGGCATGGCTTGCTTTTGTGCACGCTACCGCCGCTTACAATTAAAAAAAAAAAAGAGAGAGAGAGGGAGAGAAATTGTCTCATTAGCGTAACAATGGCAAGAGACTACTATTTCTTGTTACTTACACTGCTGCTTTCTTTGATAATGATCAACAAGAACCAAATAATAGACTGCGTATGATAGAACATGTTCTGAACGAGAGTTAGGCGAAAATTTTTCTCCATTTGAAAATCTTTGCGGCCGCTTCTTTAGTACATCAAATTCTGAACAGAAATTAGAGTCATCTTAGATATAAAAATCTAGTCAGTTGCCATGCTTCATTTCTGACTGTATCACTATTAGGCATAAGAATAATATGAATATAAACATGACACGATACGTATATTCTTCCGCATTTGCTGTTGTCTCACTCTAGTTTCGTAGTTTATTAGGCAGACAGGATTTAAGTAAGATAGCAGCAAACACAAAAGAATACGTGGCAAAATGTTTGTATTCGTATTACTCTTATGATGAAGAGAATACTGCATGTGATTCACATTTCGTCAGGTTCCTATTAGCAACCATCTCTTCTCACAGGTAGGAAAACATTCAGAACGTAGAGTTGGCCATATTGACAAACATCCCAAACAGTCTTGCCAGTCGGATTTTCGTAATACATTGAAGTTCTGCTACATTCGAAGATGAACAATACGGAATTTGTATTTACTTCTTTGGATAATGTATGAAAATTGTCTTCCACCTTTTTTTTTTTAATTTATTTACTGACGCAGAGGTTTTGGCGCCAGTATTTATCTTTGTGCCTATGAAGCATGCCTGTGTAGCGCTACATATATTCGACGGCAGAAGTTAGTTGTTTCAGCACCTACTGACATTTTTCAGAACTTCCACTTGCTTTGCACTCGATTCTAAGCCGCAGGCGGTTTTTTGGATTACAAAAACCGGAAAAAAAGTGCGGCTTGGATTTGAGTAAATACTTCTTAAGTATTATCTTTCAAGTCAACACCTGCTAATCTGTGAGACCGAAATGATGAGCCATACTACTCTATTTCACTGTGCCTGTTTGTTTCATTTGTATAACATTTTATTCCATCATAGATGCTGCACTTACAGTTTCATATATGCATTGCAGCAGCAGACACAATAAAAGTAGCAATCAGCAGTGCTTAGTTTGTTGAATGGGTAAAAAATATGCCATTGTCCCAGTTCCACATATCCCCAAAATTTGATTCTGCCAAATTCTGTACTCTCTGAAATCGAATGTTTAATCCAAAGATGAAAGTGAACAAGTTTGATGCAGTATTGCTAATATTGTTTATTAAGCATCTTGCTGAATGAAGAGCATACCGTGTCTTTTCTGAAAGGTTTGGAGAAGTAATGCACATACCAGTTTTCTAAAAACTTACATTGAGATTGTGCTCTCCTTCCTCTTGTAAAATTAGTAGAGCCCTTCGGATTACTCCACAATATGCCTCTTGGCAAGGTGGTAACGACAGTATTATGAAAAGGATAGATTGGCACTCACTGTATAGTGTAGATGTTGTGTTGCTGGCAGGGGGGGGGGGGGGGGGGGGGAAACACCACCTATTAAACACGTAAGCTTTTGGTGCAAACCCCCCCCCCCCCCCATTCCCACACACACACACACACACACACGCGCAAATGCAGATCACACATACATGACCACTGTCTCTGGCTGCTAGGGCCAGACTGGGAGCAACTGCGCATAATGGGAGAAACAACGGTCATGGGTGTGTGTGTGTGTGTGTGTGTGTGTGTGTGTGTGTGTGTGTTTTGTCCACTTACGAAGAAGACTTTCTGATCGAAAGCTTACTTGTTTAGTAGTCTTTTTGTTGTGCTTGTCTGTGACCTAACATTTCCTGTATACAGTGAATAGCAATGTATCTTTTTTATAATATGGTCATTATTCCAGCCTAGATTTTCTATTGTTTGTTTCCTTTTAAGACCTTATAAAGACAGTTACTGACAATTTCTTTTTTTCTTATTGGAGAAAAGTAAAACCATATGGGGGCCAGACGTAGATTGTAAATGAATATGGAATAGAGTATTTTTATTCTCCCTGTATGCAGTGTCAATAACGTCACCTCACACACTTCGTTTCTGGCAGCACCTCCTTCTCAACACATGACTGTCCCCCACCACCTCACCATAGTCTTCAAGTTATATCCTATAGCACTTCTGGGTGGACAAATAGATGAAGGATGTAGTTTAAAACAGTATAACTAAACTTAAAAGTCAAACTGCCCTTTTATAGAGACTGCCATCGTTATTTAAACATACTAAACAACATCAAAACAGTCAAAAGAAATTTTTTTTCAAAAGAGCAGAAAATTGTAGTGAAATTCATGAAAGGATTGTTTTAAATTGTTATATCTTAAATCAATAAGTATGTCAGCATTTCCCAGGATTTTCTGGCTTAATTAAGACTAGGTCATGCCACCACAGTGGCCAGACAGTGGACTTGCCTTCGAGAGAACAACGGACCCGAGACCCATCGGGCCACCAAAATTTGGGTTTCCCTTGATTTCCCTAATTGATTTAAGGCAAATGCTGGGATGGTTCCTTTGAAAAAGATGACATTCGGTTGAGGAAGCTAATTTCTGTGGCAGGTCTGATGACACAGTGCTGGTGGAAGCACGAGTATTTCAGAGCACACCAATCATTGCACATTGTTAAACATAGGGCTCTGCTGTAGACAACCCCTGTATGTTCCCATGTTGACAACACTGTTGAATTACAATTTCTGTGGCTCAGGAGCATTGAGATTGGGCAGTGAATCAATAGAAATGTGTCATCTGGTTGAATCATTCGTGTTTCGCATTACACCTGCTTGACGGTTTTGTGCACATACACTGTCAACAGAGTGAATTGGTGCTTGAAAGGTGCACTTTGCTACAGACTTAGGCCAGTGGGAGCAATATTATGCTATGGAGGACATTCACCTGGTGTTCTATGGGTCCTGTGGTAGTAACTGAAGGCTCCATAACAGCTTTGTTCTGTGTGAACGTTATTGTGCACTGTCCGCACTCTGTCCCTAATGAAGGTGACATGTTTCAACAATATGACTTTCAGTATCACGAGGCCAGAATCAAATTCACCCCTTCTGAATCTGATGGAATACATCTGCGATGATATCAGATACCAGTTCTGCACCCAGAAACCACTGATCTCCAATTTATGGGAATTACATGACCTGTGCTTAGACATGCGGTGCTGCATAATGCTGGGAACATACCTCACATAATGTTGGGAACATACCTGAAATTTATTGAACTTGTCCCACACAAAATCACTGCTGTATTGTGTTCCAACAGTGGACAAACACATTATCAAACAGGAGGTCATAGTGTTTTGTCTCATCAGTTTATATATTCAATGCTTGAATGAAAGGTGTGCTCTTTTCCTTTTTTCTGCCATTGCGTGTATGTGTAAAGCAGGATGTTCTACCATATGGGCTTGTTTATATGAAGGCTGTCAGTGTTACTACCTGCACAGATACTAAATGCTCCTTTTGTGAAGACCTTTTATCTTGAGAACACTTTTAACTTTGTTTCACAAATGGCAGCACAGTTTCAAGAAAGCTTCATAATTTAATGTAATAGTTAAAATAATACCTTCAGCAAAAGATGTGTGCGTTGGAGTGGGAAAAAGGATTGGAGATGTATGTAGTTTAATTTTCTTAAATTGTTAAGAAGGTTAACAGTTTGGCATGCTAAGATAAATTCCCACATTCTCTAAAAAGAGAGAAAAAGATTAATTTAACAGAATCAGTGAGGTATACAAATATAACAACAGACTTGTAGAACCATTATTTTGTAGGTTAGATTAGATTAGATTCAGCTTTTGTTCCAAGACCCAAAACATGAGATGATTCTCATGGGTGAGTAACATGCCAGAAAGTATAACATAAAAAATATAAAACATTTGAATACCCTGATCATTTGTCAGGAGATTGTCAAACTAGGTGAATACAATACAAACTGTAACAGCTAATATTTTCAGAATTGATACGCTGTCAGACCGAAACATTGTTATGCACTATTCATAAATTTATCAAACAAAAAGTACATAATCTTGACTGTTATGACAAAGTGCTCTCAGAACTGAAATCTAACAGACATTCTTATTTAAGCTGGCCTAACAGCCACTGTTAAGATATTCATGTATAGAGTAGGATGAATTGCCTATCAAAAAGTCTTTCAAACTCTGTTTAAACCATGCTTTATCTGATACCAAGTTTTTAATGGTGTCTTTCTTCCACAGATAAATTGTGTTGTAATGCGAGGTTTTAATGAAGATGAAGTGTGCAGTTTTGTGGAGTTAACAAAAGAGAAAAATGTTGATGTAAGATTTATCGAGTACATGCCTTTCAGCGGCAACAAATGGAATGATGGGAAGATGGTCTCCTTTAGTGAAATGCTCCAAATAATTAGAAAGCAGTGGCCTGATTTTGATCCTCTTCCCAATGGGCCCAATGATACCTCAAAGGTACGTGCAGTATTACATATGAACATACATTGAAAATAATTTAATGTTTATGACTTACTACCGATCACAAGAATACTTCACATCTGCTGGTGGTATGAGAGATGGACTGGTTTAGTTACATATTTCTCATCCCATTCAGTAAGTCTGTCCTGGCCTGGGTTTCTCTGCAGCTTCTCTGCAACTCTCCCCATTTCCTAAACCTTGACAATCCTTTTATTTCTTCCCTTTTCCTTCCCCTTCATTGTTTCTGCCAGAAGAAGAAGCCACTGACTCCAAAAGCTTGCACATTTCCATAACTTTAAGGGGAGTTAGAAGGGGAAAACGTTCTTTTTCACTTTTTTGGGTTTTTATCTGATTATAAAATTTGCAATTCTCCAACTAAAATGATATGTATATTACTTATAAACTTGTGTGGGAAGTATTTTATTTTATTTTCTAAAATATAATCTACACCAGTTGAAAATGTAAAAATTTTTACATGCATTACGTCAAGACCTAATAAAATCGGTAATTTCTTATATACAGGGTAGTCCATTGATTGTGACCGGGCCAAATATCTCACGAAATAAGTGTCAAACGAAAAAACTACAAAGAAAGAAATTTGTCTAGCTCAAAGGGGGAAACCAGCTGGCGCAATGGTTGGCCTGCTATAAGGCGCTGCCATAGCTCAAACTGATATCATCTGTGTTTTTTTTAAATAGGAACCCCATTTTTTATTACATATTCGTGTAATACGTAAAGAAATATGAATGTTTTAGTTGGACCACTTTCTTCGCTTTGTGATAGATGTCACTGTAATAGTCACAAACATATGTTTCATAATTTTAGACGAACAGTTGGTAACAGGTAGGTTTTTTAAATTAAAATACAGAATGTAGGTACATTTGAACATTTTATTTCGGTTGTTCCAATGTGATACATGTACCTTTGTGAACTTATCATTTCTGAGAACGCATGCTGTTATGGCGTGATTACCTGTGAATACCACATTAATGCAATAAATGCTCAAAATGATTTCTGTCAACCTCAATGCCTTTGGCAATACGTGTAATGACATTCCTCTCAACAGTGAGTAGCTCGCCTTCCGTAATGTTCGCACATGCATTGACAATGCACTGACGCATGTTGTCAGGCATTGTCGGTGGATCACGATATCAAATATCCTTCAACTTTCCCCACAGAAAGAAATCCGGGGATGTCAGATCCAGTGAACGTGCGGGCCATGGTATGGTGCTTTGACGACCAATCCACCTTTCATGAAATATGCTATTCAATACTGCTTCAACCGCACGCAAACTATGTGCCGGACATCCATCATGTTGGAAGTACATCGCCATTCTGTCATGCAGTGAAACATCTTGTAGTAACATTGGTAGAACATTACGCAGAAAATCAGCATACATTGCACCATTTAGATTGCCATCGATAAAATGGGGGCCAATTATCCTTCCTCTCTTAATGCCACACCATACATTAACCTGCCAAGGTCGCTGCTGTTCCACTTGTCGCTGCCATCGTAGATTTTCCGTTGCCCAATAGTGCATATTATGGCGGTTTAGGTTACCGCTGTTGGTGAATGATGCTTCATCGCTAAATAGAACGCATGCAAAAAATCTTTCATCGTCCCGTAATTTCTCTTGTGCCCTGTGGCAGAACTGCACATGACGTTCAAAGTCATCATCATGCAATTCATAGCGCATAGAAATATGGTACGGGTGCAATCGATGTTGATGTAGCATTCTCAACACCGACGTTTTTGAGATTCCCAATTCTCGCGCAATTTGTCTGCTACTGATGTGAGGATTAGCTGCCCCAGCAGCTAAGACATCTACTAGGGCATCATCATTTGTTGCAGGTTGTGGTTGGTGTTCCACATGTGGCTGGACACTTCCTGTTTCCTTAAATAATGTAACTATCCGGCGAATGGTTCGGACACTTCGATGATGTCGTCCAGGATACCGAGCAGCATACATAGCACACGCCCCTTGGGCATTTTGATCACAATAGCCATACATCAACATGATATCGACCTTTTCCGCAATTGGTAAACGGTCCATTTTAAATCGGGTAATGTATCATGAAGCAAATACCGTCCGCACTGGCGGAATGTTATGTGATACCACATACTTATATGTTTGTGACTATTACAGCAGCTGGCCGGAGTTGCCGAGCGGTGCTAGGCGCTACAGTCTGGAAACGTGCGACCGCTACGTTCGCAGGTTCGAATCCTGCCTCGGGCATGGATGTGTGTGATGTCCTTAGGTTAGTTAGGTTTAAGTAGTTCTAAGTTATAGGGGACTGATGACCTCAGAAGTTAAGTCCCATAGTGCTCAGAGCCATTTGAACCATTTTTGACTATTACAGCCCCATCTATCACAAAGCGAAAAAAGTGGTCCAGCTAAAACATTCATATTTCTTTACGTACTACATGAATATGTAATAAAAAATGGGGGTTCCTATTTTTAAAAAATGCAGTTGATATGAGTTTGACCTATGGCAGTGCCATCTAGCAGGCCAACCATAGCGCCATCTGGTTTCTCCCTTCAAGCTAGACGAATTTCATTCTTTGTAGTTTTTTCATTTGATGCTTATTTCGTGAGATATTTGGCCCGGTCACTATCAATGGACCACCCTGTAGAAAGCTGTGGATTACTGTGTTACAAATGTTAAATTATGTGTTTGTATTGGTAGCACTGTCAAAAATAGTATCGTATCTTTTCATAGTATAAACATGCTTTGTATATCGAAGTGCTAACGTTCTTCCGAGGAAAAGTGACGAATAGACTGGTAAACCTCTCAAAAAGTGTGACTCCAAAATGAAGTGTTTTTAAGAAATGTGGGTTTCATGGTAATAAATTTTTGTATAAAGAGAAACTTTGCATTCAGCATGTGGTGTGTGAAGTTACAGACAACGAAATACTGGCAAACTCATGAGTATCTAGCGAAACACCCATTAGTGCTTCGAAGATTAAAATGAAACATAGTGATAACACAGTTATCTCAAAACAAAACTCATGTAAACGGTAGGTTAGGTTATATTCTGATACATTTACACAACCTAACAGGGGTGTTATGTGAATGTGTGTGCTGTATGTATGTGGAGGGCCAGTTAGTTTACATGAAGACATTGAGGTATCAAATGGACTAGCCAGGAAACGTATCATTAATTCTGCCAGTTGTAAATATACTCATTCATTTTGGAATTCTGATAAGTGTAAAGATAATTATTTTGAAATAAATGTTAGGTGGTTTTATGGATTGAGAGCTATTGGCAAAGGACACACTGCAGCAGAAACAATGTGTGTCGTGATGTATATGCCACGCCCACTTTGTAAAATGGACAAGTATGCAGGATTTATTGGAGCTGCTGTGAAATCTGCTGCATGTGAGTCAATTAAGTGTGCTGCAAATGAAGCTGCTGAAATAAACGATGGTATGATTGACATATCCGTAGCTTTTGGGGCGCTTGGTAGTAGCGCAGCTGCATTTCTAAGAATTCTGTTGCTACAGTGACCAGTGTGGATACTGGAAAGCTAATAGATTTCCAGATTTTAACCAAACATTGTTATAAGTATAAATCAGGGCATGAAGAAGGGCATATCTGTGACAGAAATTATGAAGGACAACTAGTCGTACGGAGGCCTGTGCAGCTGTTGAAATTTATAATCGATCTGTAAACTAAAGGCGAGTGTGTTACACTAAGTTCTTAGGTTATGCAGACTCAAATGCATATAACAGTGTAGTAGCCACTCAGCCTTATGGTGAGAAGCTTATCACAGAACTGGAATGTGTTGGTCATGTCCAGAAGAGGATGGGTACCAGATTGAGGAAGTTGAAACAAAGTTTGAGAGACAAGAAACTTTCAGGTGGTAAGACCATAAGAAGCAGGCTGACAGACAACATGATTGATCAACTACAACAGTATTATGAGATTGCCATTAGAAATAATACTGAGGATTTGTTGAAATTGAAGCAGGCAGTACGGGCTACCTTCTTCCAGAGACTGTCAGCTGATGATAAACCAGTACACCATCTTTGCCCTCCTGGATCTGGTTCATGGTGCAATTACCGCAATGCCCAGTACTCAAACAGGTCATACAGCCATAAACATTCTATCCCAGCAGCAGTTGTGGATATCATAAAACCTGTTTACAGAGACCTGGCAATCTGGAATTATTGAAGAAGTGTCTGCATTGTCAGACTCAAAATCCCAATGAGTCGTTCAATAATCTTATAGTGTCAGTGTTGTCGTAACTGCCGTCTGCGTCATGTCTGCTGTGCAGCGAGCTATGCTAATTTAAGTATTAACTCTATTTTTCTTACTTGTCACTTCTTCTTCCATGTGTTTTTGCTTTTAGGAAGCTTTTTATTGTCGAGTGCTAGTAATAGTGTTCCATAGATTTTGTGTTTGTTTTGAATACAGTCAGAGAGAGTCCGTTTAGTAAGCCATAGTGCCAGTAGTGCTAGTGTTTGTTTTCAATACAGTCCAGAGACAGGTAGGGCTATTTTCATTGTTTTCTACAGGAAGTGTCTAGTAACCACAGTTTAGTCAACTATCAGCCACCTTTAGTGAATTAGCAGTCTAGTTATAAGTTGATTAACTCTCTACAGTAAATTGATTTCTTAGGATGGATAGGATGTGTGACTGCTGTGTATGGACACAGGTGGAGCTGGCCACTGTTCGCGAACAGCTGAACGTGTTGATGGCCGCGGTTACCCGTCTTCAGGCTGCTGCCTTGGAGTGTAGCGGCAGTGGGGAGTCTGGTGCTTTGCATGGTACACCCCAGGTGATACATGCTTCACCCACTGACCCTTCTGTCGACACATCTTTGCGGGTACCGGGCGCGGTTGGGCCACCCTCTTCCCAAGGGGAGTGGCGGGTTCAGCAGCATTCGCGGCGCACGAGGCGGAGGGTCAGTGTGGAGGCTGGCTGTGTGGCATCGCCCGTTCTGCCTGTGAGTGGACATGTGGCCACTCCTTCAGCAAGGTCTGAGCAGGCACATGGGGGGAGGGGTTTATTAGTTATTGGGAGCTCCAACGTTAGGCAGGTGATGGAGCACCTTAGGGAAATAGCGGAAAGGTCGGGGAAGAAGGACAGTGTTCACTCTGTCTGCTTGCCGGGGGTCTCATCCGAGATGTGGAGGAGGCTGTGCCGGCAGTGATAGAGAGCACTGGGTGCACCCGACTGCAAATTGTTGCTCATGTCGGCACCAATGACTCCTGCCGTCTGGGTTCAGAGGTCATCCTCAGTTCATACAGGCGGTTAGTGGAGTTGGTGAAGGCGGAAAGCCTCGCGGGGTGGAATCTCTGCTAGCTATTTGTAGTATCGTTCCGAGAACCGATAGTGGTCCTCTGGTTTGGAGCCGAGTGGAAGGCTTAAACCAGGGGCTCAGACGATTCTGCGGAGATCTGGGGTGCAAATTCCTCGACATCCGCTATCGGGTGGAGAAATGTAGGGTCCCCCTGAATAGGTCACGCGTGCGCTACATGCAGGAAGTGGCTACAAGTGTAGCGGAGTATGTGTGGAGTGCACATGTGGGTTTTTTAGGTTAGAGAATTCCCTCCCTAGGCCCGACAACACACCTCCTGAGATGCGGCAAGGTAGGAGTAGACAAAATGCAACAGGGAATAACAATATTAATGTGCTAATAGTAAACTGCAGGAGCGTCTATAGAAAGGTCCCAGAACTGCTCTCATTAATAAACGGTCACAATGCCCACATAGTACTAGGGACAGAAAGTTGGCTGAAACCCGATGTAAACAGTAATAAATTCTAAACTCAGATTGGAATGTATACCGCAGAGACAGGCTGGAAAGTGAAGGGGGAGGCATGTTTAAAGTGATAAGAAGTGCAATAGTATCGAAGGAAATTGACGGAGATCCGAAATGTGAAATAATTTAGGTGAAGGTCACGGTTAAACCAGGCTCAGACATAGTAATTGGATGTCTCTATAGGCCCCCTGGCTCAGCAGCTGTTGTGGCTGAGCACCTGAAGGATAATTTGGAAAATATTTCGATTAGATTTGCCCAACATGTTATAGTTCTGGGTGGAGATTTTAATTTGCCCGATATGGACTGGGAGACTCAAACTTTCATAATGGGTGGCAGGGACAAAGAATCCAGTGAAATTTTTTAAGAGCTTTATCTGAAAACTACCTTGAGCAGTTAAACAGAGAACTGACTCATGGCGATAACATATTAGTGACAAACAGACCCGAACTATTTGAAACGGTTAACGCAGAACAGGGAATCAGTGATCATAAAGCGGTTACTGCATCGATGATTTCAGCCATAAATAGAAATATTAAAAAAGGTACGAAAATCTTTCTGGTTAGCAAAAGTGACAAAAATCTGATTTCAGAGTACCTGATGGCTCAACACAAAAGTTTTGTTTTAAGTACAGATAGTGTTGAGGATCAGTGGACAAAGTTCAAAACCATCGTACAATATGCGTTAGATGAGTATGTGCCAATCAAGATCATAAGAGATGGAAAAGAGCCAGCATGGTACAACAACCGAGTTAGAAAACTGCTGAGGAAGCAAACATAAACATAGCCAACACCTTGCAGACAAACAAAAATTACGCGAAGCGAAATGTAATGTGAGGAGGGCCATGCAAGAGGCGTTAAATGAATTCGAAAGTAAAGTTCTATGTACTAACTTGGCAGAAAATCCTAAGAAATTTTGCTCTTATGTCAAAGTGGTAGGTGGATCAAAACAAAATGTCCAGACACTCTGTGACCAAAAAGGTACTGAAACAGAGGATGATGGACTAAAGCCGAAATACTAAATGTCTTTTTCCAAAGCTGTTTCACAGAGGAAGACTGCACTGTGGTTCCTTCTCTAGATTGTCACACTGATGACAAAATGGTAGATATTGAAATAGAGGGATAGAGAAACAATTAAAATCACTCAAAAGAGGAAAGGCCGCTGGACCTGATGGGATACCAGTTCAGTTTTACACAGAGTATGTGAAGGAACTTGCCCCCCTTCTTGCAGTAATGTGCCATAGGTCTCTACAAGAGTGTAGCGTTCCAAAGAATTGGAAAAGGGCACAGGTCATCCCCGTTTTCAAGAAGGGACGTCGAACAGATGTGCAGAACTGTAGACCTATATCTCTAACATCGATCAGTTGTAGAATTTTAGAACATGTATTATGTTTGAATATTATGACTTTTCTGTAAACTAGAAATCTACTCTGTAGGAATCAGCATGGGTTTCGAAAAAGACGATCGTGTGAAACCCAGCTCGCGCTATTCGTCCACGAGAATCAGAGGGCCATGGACACGGGTTCCCAGGTAGATGCTGTGTTTCTTGACTTCCACAAGGCGTTCGATACAGTTCTCCGCAATTGTTTAATGAACAAAATAAGAGCATATGGACTATCAGACCAATTATGTGATTGGATTGAAGAGTTGCTAGATAACAGAACGTAGCATGTCATTCTCAATGGAGAGAAGTCTTCCGAATTAAGAGTGATTTCAGGTGTGCTGCAGGGGAGTGTCGTAGGACCGTTGCTATTCACAATATACATAAATGACCTTGTGAATGACATCGGAAGTTCACTGAGGCTTTTTGCGGATGATGCTGTGGTATATCGAGAGGTTGCAACAATGGAAAATGGTACTGAAATGCAGGATGATCTGCAGCGAATTGATGCATGGTTTAGGGAATGGCAATTGAATCTCAATGTAGACAAGTGTAATGTGCTGCGAATACATAGAAAGAAAGATCCCATATCATTTAGCTACAATATAGCACATCAGCAATTGGAAGCAGTTAATTCCATAAATTATCTGGGAGTATGCATTAGGAGTGATTTAAAATGGAATGATCATATAAAGTTGATCGTGGGTAAATCAGATGCCAGACTGAGATTCATTGGAAGAATCCTAAGGAAATGCAATCCGAAAACAAAGGAATTAGGTTACAGTACACTTGTTCGCCCACTGTTTGAATACTGCTCAGCAGTGTGGGATCCGTACCAGGTAGGGTTGATAGAAGAGATAGAGAAGATCCAACAGAGAGCAGCATGCTTCGTTATAGGATCATTTAGTAATCGCGAAAGAGTTACAGAGATGTTAGATAAACTCCAGTGGAAGACTCTGCAGGGGGGACGCTCAGTAGCTCGGTACGGGCTTTTGTTGAAGTTTCAAGAACATACTTTCACCGAGGAGTCAAGCAGTATATTGCTCCCTCCTACGTATATCTCGCAAAGAGACCATGAGGATAAAATGAGAGAGATTAGAGCCCGCACATAGGCATACCGACAATGCTTCTTTCCACGAACAATACGAGACTGTAATAGAAGGGAGAACCAATAGAAGTACTCAAGGTACCCTACACCATCAGGTGGCTTGAGGAGTATGGATGTAGATGTAGATGTAGACCAAAAAATGTTTTTCTTGTAATGAAGACACTAAAGTGGGGGTCAGTCATGCTGTTATTGCTTTTAATGATGGCAACATTGGTAGCGTGAAAGTGCTACAACATATGGGAATTAATTCTGGAGCAAACTGCATCAGAGAATTTGAATGGATGGACAAGGTTTGCACTGGTAAAGCAGAGTATGCAGCACAGTTGGCCACTACGGAGTCCAGAAAGAAGAAAACAAGAAAAAACTTAAAAAAGATCAAGAGGATGATATACAGTATGGTGCAGGGTGCTTCTGAGTGACTAAAAATAAAATGTTAAGCATATATTGAGTTACAGTCTATTAAAACTTTAAAAACTCTTCCTGAAAATTTACATTTTGTCTTGCATTTTTCCCTAAATCTCAGTAACTAATTCGAATAGCGAATTCAAATTTTCAGTATGTATCCTGAGCCTTCTGAACTAAAAGAAGAACATAATGTTATGTATAAATAAAATTATTTAGAATAACATACAAAAAAGTACACAAAATTTTAACTGTGTAATTAAAAAATTGTATTTCCAAAAGCAGTGGCTGAAATGCAATTATTGTAAGACTCAGAACATATAGTTTAATGTCCTGTAAAAGTTTCTTGTCAATGGCTACAGTTGTTCCTGAAATACGGGGAAGTTAAGTCACTAAATTTAACATTGTCAGGATATGGTGTTCAAACTCCACTTAATGCACATTTTCTCCTTCCTCCACTTGGTGTGCAACACATTTATAGTATTTTCACAACAGCAGTAGCTATTTTCTTACAATTTCTTTTTGCAGGAATACCATGTGCCGGGCTTCAAGGGACATGTGGGATTTATTACCTCAATGAGTGAACACTTCTGTGGCACGTGCAACCGTTTACGGATAACAGCTGATGGCAATTTGAAGGTGTGTCTCTTTGGGAATTCAGAGATATCTCTCAGGTGAGTGATGAAACATAGAATAATTGTGTCCAAGTGAAAATTCATGTGAGGAAACCATAAAATTACTAGAAGACTGACAGACTGATCAGTATTTTACCTCCAGGAGGTGAAATTCCAAAACTTCTTATAGACACATTTGTTCCTCTTGTCCTCACATTAGTCATGGAGTCCGAGTGACCTTTGAGACCTTCAGAAACTTATCCCTCTTTCCTCTCTCATTAAGGAACTGATAGTTCCAAATGCTGAGTATAGAATAATACTTTCAAACTGTTTGCCATGCACATTAGGTATGTGGTTGGTATATGGAAGAGATAAACTGCAGTTAAATCCAGCAGGTATGAAATGAGTAATCTTTTCTTGAAGTTTTCAGCTTGCACCCTCCTCCCTCCCAGACATACAAACCAGATACCTCTAGCTAAATAATTTGTGAGTATATATAATTTGCCTCTGTCAACATCATGTTACACTAACCTATTTGTGAGATTAAATTAAAGGAAAGTAATCAGAACTGGAAATTATGTAAAGACATTTTTAGTTATGTCCCTATGTTGTAATAAAGTTAACACAATATTTCTGTCCATGTGATGGTAACTATGATTCGTCAGCCACTGTTGCCGAGCGGTTCTAGGCGCTTCAGTCCAGAACTGCGCGACTGCTACGGTCGCAGGTTTGAATCCTGCCTTGGCTCAGATGTTAAGTCCTATAGTGCCCAGAGCCATTTGAACTGTGATTCATGATTATCAGAGTCTATATGTTCCAAATAAAAATTGGAACTTCATGTGTATAAATGTACAAATTATTAGACAATGGGACCAACAACTGACACTTTTAAATTGATGACTAGACTAAGAGATTAATAATAGGAAAAAAACTGCAAGATACTTGGCGATAAGTTTGCTTCAGGACAAGGTAAGGGGGGTGAGGGGTGGGAAGAATCAGCTCTCTCTTTGTGAGCATACCAGAAATCCTTTATCAACCGAAGGTAAAATAAGATATAAAAATACAGGGTCAAACAATTAATTTAAGTATCTTAAAAACCAAATGACTAATAAAATTGGAAGCTAAGAAAAGTAAGTTCGTAGTAAGTAGGGTGAAACACAAGGGGCTGCAACATATTGCCATTGTTGTTTGACTTGTCTATCAAAGAAAAAAGAAATGGATCAAAACAAAATAAAAGTGAGAATGGAAATGTATCAGAAGCACATAGGAATAAGCAAGGAACATATTCTTTAATAAAAAAAAAAAAATGACCTGTGAGGCAGATGTTCCTACAATTTTATGTTCATAGCACAGCAGTCTGTGAAAGCAAAATATTTATGACATTGAAAAAAGAAAATCAGTGAGTGAAAAGTGTGTGTAGGTGAATTGTGGTGAAAGACTGGATATTGGAACTTCTGTTAGGCTGCCCAGTATTAGTTAACTTGGTAGTAAAGGAGCAAGTTTGCAAGGGCAGATAACTGTTTGACTACGTAAAATAGAGTGGGAGTATGGAAAAGCTAGTCCAAGATAGGATGAAAAAGATAACAGCAACTTAAAAAATGAATTGATAAGTTACCATGAACCCCATTCCAATCTAGTGAATGCAGTGGTTGACAATATCTTGTGACATTCGCCTATAAGGCTCAAACAATAATTGCTAAATAAAATTACAAAATGTTGACAAGACTGTATCTAAGCTGTCACTCTCTTTTGAAACAAGGGTGTTTAAACCAAGAAACACGCAGGAAAGCAGGGACAACTCGCACACTAGAGGAGGATGGGAAGTATCATTGAAGGAGTGAGCATAAACCGTGTGGAATATGTGTGGTACAAGTAAAAAAAAAAAAAAAAAAAAAAAAAAAAAGAAGAAGAAGAAGAAGAAGAAGAAGAAGAAGAGGAAGTGGAAAAATCTTGATCTGGAAACAAGGGAATAAAAATTTGCCACGCGAAGAGACAATATGGTACTGTGCTGATGAGTGTGTACAAGTGGTGATATACAATATACATTGATAAAGGAACTCTGCATTGGGCCCAGAAGACCACGCAATGCCCTTCGAGAGATGTCCTCTACTATATATCTATGGAGAGTTAGGGGGTCAGTATACAACTCTCCAGGCTGTTATCAACTTCCAGAAGTTGAAGACACTGCTTCTCACTTGAGTAGCTCCTCAGCTGGAACTACAAGCAGAGTGTACCCTATTCCAGTCCGTCCACCGAGCAGAATTTCCCGGCTCTACAAGGAATTGAACCTGATCCCTTTCTATGGCACCCCTGTGGCATACTGACTGCATAGCTGTGGCAAGAGTCATAATATACACTTGTGAACAATTGAGTTATAACTATTCTGTTTATTGGGGAGAGAGTATGTATATTGCACCGTGAGTGAAACAGTTTAGTGTATCGTAAATGGAATGTATTCAGACCTTGTACTTGTTGTGTGTGAGCGCGGTGTCTTAGACACTTGTAGTGTTTGTCTTAGCATGTACGGACCAGTGAGCCTTACTTTCTAGTATTTTTAATTATATATCATTACTGGTGCCTCTGGCACTTTTGTGCTGCAATAGCAATAGCTTGCAATAGCAAACATTGAGTGAACCATGGTTTTTGGATTAGAAGAAGAGGTCAACTGGGTTGACATTGGGAATAGAGTGATGGGAAGTGGACAATAAGCAGTTATATCGAAGGGTGCATTATTTGATATGTTAAGGTTAATTATAAAATGTGGATTGGAGAATTTTTCACGTTGAGCAGAAGTAAGTTTACAGGACCAGATGTCAAATTACACATGATCCGTGTGAATCCCTATAGTCAGCATGAACACTGGCACACAGAATAATATATAGGTAGCCTTGCTGTATATAAAAAATCAGATTTGTGCTGAACTGTCATGAACAAACTGTCACTTCTCTGGAATAAATAGACTCTGATTTGTTAATTACATCTGTGTAAATGAAAAATATAGGAAAACATAGATTGCTGCTTACTGTAAAGCAGACATGTTACATTGTAGACAGGCACAATTAAAAAGGCACTTACACAAAGCTTTCGGTCACAGCCTTCATCAGCAAAAGAGATACAGAGAAACACACACATTCATACACACAGGCAAGCACATGTCACACACATATGACTGACAACTCCAGTAGCTTGCCCCTAGCTGCTGGACTTGGCAGTTTTTTTTTCTCTGTGTGTGTGTGCGTGCGTGCGCGCGTGGAGTGCTTGCTTGTGTGTTGTGCCTGTGTGCAACTTTGTTTTCTTTACGGTAAATAGTGATCTATCTTTCCCTGCACTGTTGATATTCCTACCTGGAATTTCCATTGTTTAATCAGTGTAAATAAGAAGGACACAGTTACATATATTCTGTCACTTGAAGACTAATACATGAAGTAAGTGGACATTATTTTTTATTGCAGAGGATCTTTGTCACCACTAATTATTAATTTTGTGTTCCAGTTAATTAGACATGGTTTCATCCTTTCGTGGATGTGCTCTTTTTGTTAAATCTTCCTGCAAAAGATCTGATTTACTTCAAATTAATAAACCTGAGTATTCTGAAAAAGGAGGTGCAGCTTACAGCTGCAGTGTGACAGTTGATCACAGGGTGATTTTATCACTGCCATATCGTGGGTAACCATGGCTCGAGACACTTATTCTATAAGGGTGTGTAGTCATTGGGCTTTCTTGTACCACAGTGTCAAAGGTGTACTGTGAGCAGATTTACTCAAGGAAAATACTACCACAATCAGCAGAGTGAACTGCTATGGGCAACAGGATATCATTGACAGGGGTTACCACTGACTAGCATGGCTTTAGCAGCGAACAGGTGGGCCACAATGTAGCAAATGACTCACCAACTCAGTGACAGTCAATAAACAGTAACCATTCATGCCACTGGGAACTGTCACCTCTTTGTGGGATACAAAGATGCAATCTGCACACTGCTCGTCACAGTTACAAAGATTAGCATTGGTTCGGAACAGCACCAGGGGATGCTCGAAGCATGCAGGAAGGTCGTCTGTCTGATGATTTGCGGTACATATTGCCAAGGTGGCAGGGTGCAAAATAAGGAGTGATCAAAAAACTTCCATTTGAAGGCTGCATAGTTCAGACCAGTATGCCACACACACACACACACACACACACACACACACACACACACACACACTCTCACACACACACACACACACACACACACACACACACACACACACACACATATCCATCCACACATATACCCTGCTTGTGTCTGTATATGTGCGGATGGATATATGTGTGTGTGTGTGTGTGTGTGTGTGTGTGTGCGAGTGTATACCTGTCCTTTTTCCCCCCTAAGGTAAGTCTTTCCACTCCCAGGGTTGGAATGACTCCTTACCCTCTCCCTTAAAACCCACATCCTTTCGTCTTTCCCTCTCCTTCCCTCTTTCCTGATGAAGCAACTGTGGGTTGCGAAAGCTTGAATTTTGTGTGTGTGTTTGTTTGTGTGTCTATCAACATACCAATGCTTTCGTTTGGTAAGTTACATCATCTTTGTTTTTAGATATATTTTTCCCATTTGGAATGTTTCCCTGTATTATATTATATATCAGTGCTTTCCTCTCCCACAACTATCCTGCAGACCTTGTCCACAAATTGATCTCCCAAACAATACATTCCTCCCCACCCAACAACAATGTTACTACCCCCAGACCACACAGAAGCATCCCCCTTGTCACCCAATATTATCCTGGCCTCGAATACATCAACTAATTACTCCGCCACGGATATGAATTTCTCAAGTCAAGCCCTGAAGTGAGATCATCCCTTGACAATATTCTCCCCACACCACCCAGAGTTGCCTTTTGCCGACCCCCTAACCTCCGTAACATCCTTGTCAAACCCTACAATATTCCCAGACCACCTTCACTACCCAGCGGTTCCTACCCCTGTAACCGACCCCGATGCAAAACCTGCCCCATGCATCCCCCCACAACCAACTACTCCAGCCCCGCTACTGGTATAACATACACAACTCAAGGCAGGGCCACATGTGAGACAGCACGTCATTTATCAGCTGACATGCCTGCACTGCACAGCCTTTTACATTGGTATGACGACAACTAAACTGGCTGAGCGCATGAATGGGCACAGACGAACTGTCCACCTAGGAGATGTCCAATACCCAGTAGCGGAGCATGCCCTCCAGCATAATTCTAGGGACCTAGGAACCTGCTACACCATATGTGCCATGTCGCTTCTCCCACCCAACACCAGTACCTCGGAACTGCGGAGATGGGAACTTGCACTCCAACACATCCTTTCATCCCGCCATCCCCCTGGACTGAACCTATGTTAACCAACCTCACTCCCATTTACTCTTTAGTCTTCTCCTCTTTCCCTTTCCTCTTTAGCCATTCACGCATCTTTTTATCCTACATAGTTGTGTTTATCTTTATACTATGTACCTCTTTACTTCTGTATTCATCCTCCTTGGTTTGAAGCTGGCACAGTAATTACAGTAGAATATCTTTGGCTTCCCTCTGACATCCATGCCTCCATCTTTGCTACCCTCCCTGTTTACCTTTCCCCTGTTGCTTCATAACCTGGGTTGTGAATAACTGAATCCACTTTCCCTTCTTCCCCTTTTTTCCCCTCTCTCCTCCCTGATGAAGGAACGAAGTTCCGAAAGCTAGGATACGTCAATTTTCTGTTCTGTTTTGTGTATCTATCGGCTGTACTGAGCTGAGGTAAGTACTCACCAGGCCCTCTATCTCTTTGTTAGTATTTGTTTCATATATATAAACACACACATACACACACATACTCACACACACACACACACACACACACACACACACACACACACAGGGTGATGCGTATTAACATTTAAAAACCTCCAAAGCACTGTAGATGACCCTGAGACAAGTAATTTAATACAAAACACATGGGATCACAAATGTTGGATACGATACAAATGTTGGGAAATGTGTCAAAAGCAAATGACAAATGTCACCAGATGATGTACCTTGCCATGCTTGCAGTGGTTGAGCCTCTTGGTCTGTCACACTTGATCATCCCAACCCAAGTCAAGTATTCATATCGTTGTGGCTACGGATACATGTGTGCGACTTTAGTGATGGCGTTCAGGATTTGCGTCTTGCATCTGGCAGGCAGTATTTTTTCATTGTGTTAAACAATTATGTATTTATATTGAAGTTTATTATTTTATTTACCGGTCTTGCAGTTTCCTTGATTTCTTGCAAAGTACAGTACAATGAAAACCTACCATATTGCATAACAAGTAGATGAGTGTAAACTTCAGAATAGCATCATCGCCATTAAATGACCTTTGTTTTCTTTACTAACTAATGTCTGTAAACAAAAAGAGAAGTGACAGAAGCAAAAAACACAAAATCAGAACTGCTTTTGCTTGATTACAGCAGGGACAGTAATTTTGTAACATCTACATTTACAACAGATCATATTTACAAAATGTTTTGAAATTTGCTCTGTTTTCTCAAATGAAAGTATTGCACTGCTCAATCATTTCTTTACACTCAACCCCGACTGCTGCACATGCTGTGGGGTATGTCATCTGGTTACGTCATATGTTCAGTGTTTCTCACCAATTTTTGGGGTATTTTGAAATTTACAAAAAGGCAAATGCAGAAAGTTATCACATTTTGCTGCACAATACCTGTGTCACAGAAAAATAATGTATACAAATCTTCTCAGATTGGCCACTGAATAACTTTGTGCAAGCCTCGCAATATTTCACCAACACAACTGTTCGTCATCTTCAGGTAGTGGTGGGTCCTGTCATCACTGCTGCAAGATGTGACTGGTGATATTCGCACAGCAGAATTGAAATTTGTCAGGCTAGAAGCAGGAGTACGAATGTGTGGACAGGCACTCCCAGTTGGATGGAAATGCCATTCATAGTAGCCTTCTGCTTATGTGTTGTGGGCAATGACTGCACTTCTGGACACTCGTGTGGTTAAAAGCTGAATTAACTCTCTGCAAGGTGCTGCATCAGGTCATACATCGGAGGATCTGGTTTCTACTGTTTTAATTTCATGGCAGTCAGTGCTGGATTCTGGGCAGTGCTTAGTCAAAATTCCATATTCCTGTTGGTAAGATTGCCCACCGTATGGCCTCTTGGGAAACGTGTGGTGCCCTGTATTCAGGCAGTGCTCTGCTACCACTAATTTACTGGGTGGCATTTTTGTCAGTGCTGTTGAACACAGTGTTCTTGCACAATGTGAGGTGTCTGCCCTATATAAGATTTCCCATAATGGCATCAGATCTTATATATGATCTATGTTTTCTAGGGTCAAGATTGTCTTTAACTGAACACAAACAATTCCTTAGTTTTGCTGGTAGACGAAAAACACACTTGATTCTGTTTCTCTTAGCGATTCTTTTAATTTTGAAAACATGCCACTGAAATATGGCAAGAAAGCCATTTGCAGTGCTTGTCTAAGTATCTTCATTTACATCCCTACACTGAACTTGCTTTGCTCAGAACACATTGCAAATCTGTTTACAAGAATAAACGTTCTGCTGCAACACTGTTATTAGGTTTTACAGTTCACCAGGCAGACTGTTGGTATCTGAGATCACGTGTGCTCTATGTGCCAAGGAGTGTAAGACACTACCACATTGTGCAGGGTGATGGCAACTTTTGGACCGCAAATATAACTCTGCGTGTATCAGTTTGCAGTAGAGACTATGCCCCAGTGTTCTGTCAGCTTTTCTTCTAACTGTGACATCCAGGAATGGTAAGCTGCTATCTTTTTGTACTTCCACAGTGAACTGAATATTCAGACGGAGCGAGTGCAAATGCTGCAGGGACATAGGTAGTGTCTGTATTATGTGGGCCGCACCACAAATGTCTCTTCAGCATTCTGCCAGAAGGAGGAATGTTGGATATTTACTAAGGGAAATAGAGGATCTCCCATGGGAACACTGTCCACTTGATTAAAGTAGTTGGTGTTACATAAGAAATAGGATGAGGTATGCACATGTTTAAACAGCACCACAATTTCTTTCTCAAACTTGCTGTTAATAACCTCTAATGAGGGCTGCAGGGGCACTTTTGTAAGTAATGATATAACATTTGAGCTAACTAAAAGATCTGAAAGTTCTAGTTTAAGCATCTTCAGGTATTCTATGAAATCCTCTGAATTCTAAATATGATGGTCATAGTCATCCACATGATAAATTTCAAAGCTGTCATGTGGAAATTGCCAGTTGCATCTTGCAGCAGTGATGGTGGAAATCACCACCACCTGTAGATGCCAAAACGTTGTGTCACTTAAATATTGAGGGAGGGACTTGCATAATGTTATCTGGTGGGGAACCCAAAGTGTTTTTGCAACAGATCTATCAGGCAAGCCTGAAAAGTCACATATACTCCAAGCAGTAAGTACCTGTCGTAAAATGATCACATTAGTGAGCTTGGCAATTAATTAAGAGTTTATCAATAAATTTGGCTTCATTTTGCAAGAAATTGTGCTGTGTTCCAGTACTCCCTCTTCAACAAAACTAATGTCAGTTTCTGCTCCACCTCTTCAGCCCAAGATCCTATGTACACTCTTGAGCATTCTTGTCCAGTGGGTTTGTTATCCTGCTGTTGCCTACTGCAGACTACAAGATTACTGTTGAAGATTTCTGCAAAGTTTTTCTTCCTTTTTAGTGTACCAACATTTCACTGTGTGGTAATTGCCTGGTACTGTTTAACGGGTGTTTTAACAGTTGTTTCAGAGATGCAATACGAAGCAAATGCAGTGAGGATGACTTGCTTGCCATGATTGGGGCAGCAGTGAGAAGAAGGAAGAAACAACATCGAGGTAAGATACATTACAGCAAATGTAACTCTATAGATAGAAAGAAAATTTCTGTTTAACAAGTCATAGCAAACATAAGAGCAAAATAGAACGAAAAACAACAGTGATAGAACCTGTGTTTTTTGTGTAAACTTGGATTTAATTTTTATTTAGTATTCATTCTGATTAATGCCCATTGGTCAACAAGATATTTCAGCCCTAGAATTTGGTTCTGCAAGGTCCACCAGATAACCATATATGGCTGTTGTAACTCCTTTATTGGACTTCAGAAGTTTTCCAGCAACAAATCTTTTTTTTTTCTTTCTTTCTTTCTTTTTTTTCTTTTTTTAAAAAAAAGCTAAAATGCAGAAAACATCATAAAGCAAACACTCACAGAAAAGCATCAGTGTCCTTGAAACAATGGAAACTCCAGTAGGAATATCAACAATATTGGAAAAGGCAGATTACTACTTACTGGTGAAGGCTGTGGCTGAAAGCTATGTAAGTGTCTTTTAATTCTGCCCATCTGCAGCCTAAGGTATCTTCTTTATGGTAAGTAACAGTCTGTCTTTTCCTTCATTATTCATTAGTGTTCTTTGTTTTTATTGCTGTTTAGCAAGCATCATGTGGTATATAAGGGATGCGAATAGCGTCAGATGAATCATCACTCTGGAGGATATGAAGGTGCTGCATATTGGTGTGAGACAGCATTATCTGATGAGAGTTTGAAAGAAACCTCATTGTGGATGTCCATTTGGTCGCCTGGTTAAACCTTGCAACATCTGTATTTTTGGAGTATTTGGATCTGACAGTGGCCTGATGTTGGAAGTAAGGGCATACTCATCATCAATGTTCCAGTTGACTACATGAGACCACTACAAGGGAGCATCACTGTGTAGTGTACTGAGTACATTGTAACCTGTTCACATCTGTGACTGCCATCTGAGAACAAGTACAGTAAACTCTCGTGCAGCTACACTTTTGGCTAGCTAGATTGACACTTGACAAGTTTCAGTTTGCGTGCACCTGGAGCCAAGCATTTGCTGGTGTTTTTTGGCAATCTACTGCTAATCTGTGCACTGGTGTGTGTCAAAAGTCCAAGTATCGTCAATTCGTGCGTGTGTTGGTTGAAGCTGTAGTGTGTTTCTTATTCGTATTGCATGGTTTCATGCCACTGCCATCTATTGGAACTGCTTGGTAGTACAGTACATACAGTATTGTTCTATGCAGCGCAACGTAGCCCTGTCAAAACCGACAATTAGAGTGCGCTGCCTAACACTTTCCACTTGTTGTCGGTACATCAAAGCTGAGTGTGTAACAGTGAATGTACAACACCCTGTTGTGTTGCCACGTGGGCTTGGGTAGAACAGAGGAAATGGCATAGATGTATCGAATGCTTTCATTTGATGGCTGCCACAGCCTGGTTTCAAAAGTCAAAAGTTTGTCTAGTGCATCTCGAGTGTTGTCAAGTTGTGCATCTGTGTGTTTCTGATTTGAGGTTTCGTGCTCCCACTATGTGCCTTAAAGTGTCCAGAGATAAAAGGGGCCAAAAACCATAAAGGACTCAGTCGAGTGTCTGTAGAAAGAACACTGAACGTGACTACAGGCACGAAACATAAAATGAATGTGATCTTGTTGGAAAAAGAGCTTCACACTTTGCAGAGAATTGATGCTGGTGAGCCACCCACAAAAGTTGCTGCAGAGTAGGAGTACAATTACTGATCGGAAGACAAATTGATCAGGAATTTAAAAATTTTGTTCCATCCAAGCATTGGGCAGCGCAGTGAAATCTTGAAAAGCAATGAGAAAAGGTGCACATCCTCAGTTAGAAGAGGCATTATTTTTGTGGCACGAATAAATAAGAGCCAAAGGTGTGTCAGTTTCAGGTCCTCTACTTTGTCAAAATGAGCTGATGAGCTGATTGAAGGAAAGAAGCAAGAATTGCTCGGAAGTAATGGCCAGCAGGATCGTTTCAAGAAGCAGCGTGGCATTCATGAAATTGCCATCAGTTCCAAATCATTATCTGGGGATGAAGCTGCTACACTGATTTTAAGAAGAAACTGCACACAATCATTGACAAAGGAGGTTATACTGGCAATCAACTTTACAAATGTGATGAAACTGGGTTGAATTACAAAATGCTGCCAATGAAAACCCTTGCCTCTAAAGAAGAAGAAATGGCTTCAGGATACAAAAAAATCCAAGAAAGATTTACTGTCCTTGCTTGCAGTAATGCCACTGGCAATCATAAACTGTGTCTTACTTTAATTGGCAAATCCAAAACACCAAGAGCATTTAGACACCAACCAACCAGTTTGCCACTGAGGTACACGAGTCAGTCTTAAGGCATGTATGAACAGTGCCATCTTCAGAGAGTGGTTCCAGGCAGAGTTTGTTCCAACTGTAGTAAATTACATGGAAGGAAATGGACTTCCTTGAAAAGTGCTACTTCTTGTGGACAATGCTCCTTCTCACCCAGGTGATCTGCAAGATGGGGATATCAAAGTTGTATTTCTCCCACAAAATGTCACATCTCTATGTCAACCGATGGACCAAGGTATTCTTGAGGCGATGGAAAAACATTACAGACGCAAGATGCTGGAATAATTAATAGGTGTGATTGATGCTGCAGATGATTTTGTGGAAGCTCTTAAAAAAATCGATGTTTTAAGTGTCATTCATTGATTGCTGAAGCTTGGAATCTAATTCCTCCAGTTCCTCTTGTTAGGTCTTGGAAAAAACTCTTAGATCGTAAGGCAACCTAAGTGGTGGGAAGGAGGAGGCAACACCAAAACTCAAGCTGACATAATTTTGGTGAATTTACTGGAGAAGCTGGTTGTAAAGACACACACTTCGAAGACATTGAAGAGTGGATAGAAAATGGCATTTTTTCATGTGACTGAGGATGAAATCGTCCAAATTGTGACCGATCATAAAGTGTCAGAAGACTATGTTTCTGATGATGAATCAGAGAAAAATATTCCTCACACATTCTGTTACGAAGTGATCCAAACTGCCCTGGAGTACATCAGCCAACAGGCGGAGACGATTTATCTTGAAATAGTTTGATTTCAACGTTGGAGATGTATTGTTGCAGCAATAGTTTCTCAAGCAAAAAAACAAAAGAAAAAGACGTTTGTGACTTCGTTACCAAAAAATAAACTCTAATGAAGCATCCTAGAACTTCTATGTCCATAACTTAAAAAGTTTTTTTTTTTTTTTTAATTTTCTTGAAAGTTCCTCTAGACAGACTTTTTGTTCCTTTGAGTAATCTCTAGATTTGTTTCATAATTTTGTTCAGTAGTTTATTTTTTACTCAAAAGAGTAGGTAATAAAATTAAAACTCCTGTTATTTCCTGCTGCCAAATAAGGGAGATTTTTTCTGTAAGAATGCAAAATAAACGAGCTTTGTTATACAGCACTTAAAAACTTTGAGTTTTCAATCATAGTTTGGTGCCTTTTTAACATGTCAACACAATTTTTTCAGTAAAAAAGTGCAGGGTTATTTGCAACCACATCAGTAACGTTTTACATACCCTACGCACGTTTTACGATCGTATTTCGCAATATTGATGCAATTTGGAGTGTTCACATGTGAAAACAGGGGACTTTGATTTATCTGAAATTTTTGTTATCGGAACCGGCCACCGTCCCGATCATTTAGGATAAACAGGAGTTCACTGTAATAGACTCCTTGCAACATGCTGTGTCATACTGCTAGGAGCAGCCAGACTATGGAATTGCCGTCCTGCACATAGGCTGCCATTAACACCCAAGCAAATGACTGCATGTGAAGTGGTGCCATGATCGAGAAGTACGGACTGCTAATGAATAGTGTCACATTATGTTCACTAATGAGTCCCAGTCCTGCACTGCTCCAAATGACTATCGTGGAGAAGTTCGACAGTGACCCGGGGAGATGGGGAGAGGTCCCATTCTTCCACATTTTGGGGGGGGGGGGGGGGTCACAAAGCAGTCCCATGGTGTGGGGAGCCATTGGGTATGACTTCAGGTCACGGCTTGTAATGGCCGAGGGAACTCTGATGGTACAGCAGTGTGTAATAGTATTGTGGTGCTATTTTTCAACAGGCCAGTGCTTGTCCACATGTAGTGTGTGTCTCTTTAAGTTGTCTGCGTGATGTTGATATACTCCTGTGGCCAGCAAAATCCCCATATCTGTCCCCAATAGAACATTATGGGACCAACATGGACGTCAACTCCATCCCACTGCCTGTATCCATGATTGCAATGTCCAGTTACAACAGTTGTGGATCACCTTTCTCAGGAGGGTATGCAGCAGCTTTACGACATCCTCCCGCACTGTCCAGGCCAGACAGGGTGCATTGCTGTGTTGATAAGTGGGCTCAAACTGATAAGTTCTGTGTAAATTTGACTCTGTTTTGTTATCACTGAAATAACATCGCATACCCTCTAAATTAGCTATGTTTCAATTTGTTTTCTCCCCACCTTCTGAGTGTCTCACTTTTTTTCAAGCAGTGTAATTTAAGACAGACATAAGTATATGAAAATGGGATGGCATAACACATTGCTATTCAACTATGCCCCTAAGAAAATTGTAAGATAATGGAGAAGAGCAGGTGCACTATTACACTGACTAGAATGTAAACTTAAAGATAGAATTATATTGTGTAACCTATACCGATGATGTAATACTAATTGACAAAAACATCACTGATGTGCTAAAGCAATTTGAAATATTAAGGGAGCAATCTAGGAAAATTGGACTAATAATTTCACCTGGATAAAAAATTAATGGACGATACCAAAATGGCACTGGGTGAACTTATATAGGCAACAACATAGTATTCGGTGATAAAGAGTTTAAATAATTAGGTGAAAAAGACCACTGAACATCATAATGAAAAGAAGGCATAGAATCCAGACTTCAGAAAATACAAACTGTCTCTCAGTTAACTAAAAGTATTTTTCCTGGAACTCTAAAATCTAACATTGCACAACAGTGATCAAATTAGAATTTCTTTATGCATGAGAGAGACTCTTTGTCCAACACAAGACATGAAAACAGCAAACTGAATTAGAAGAATGTAAAATTGTAGTAAAAATCTTAGGTCCAAGAATAAAAGATGGAATACATCACACAGAACCCAGTGTGAAATCTCCAGGCAAATTCCTAAAAACTCTTGTTACAATGTGTCTCCAAAGAATCCAACTTGTGGGACATACAGAAAGAATGTATCCAAACAGGCAGCTCATTGGATTCCCACATACTTGAAAAATAAGATCCAACTGATGAAAACAAACAGGAAGAGACCTTACGAAATTGGAATCACCACATTTACAGTATTCTGATGTAGTGATGAGTCACACAGAGTGCAGTTTCACAGTAGCTTGATCGATGCTTGTACTTGTGTATGTAGTATATGCAAGTGTGTACAGCGTCTCTTCTGGTGTACTCACAATATGCTAATTTAGTGGCCGAGCAGTAAACCGGATCCCTACTCGGTTCCAGTGTGCTGTGCTAATTATTCTTCTTCACTATACATTTATGCTTGGAGCTGCAAGAGAGGCCATTTTCCGGATAGTGCCACAAAAACAACAAATTCTCAGATATCAGTTTAACTTAAACTCTTCAACATCATAGACAACATTTCACATTAATATGTTGCAGAACACTAGATTAGTGTTAAAATTGCCAGAGTAAACATTGTTCTCCATGTGACAGATTGTCACCCGATGTCCAAAATCGATAAATTTTATATCTCTGCACAGAGAAGCAGCTGGTTGCTCATTGTCATCTGTGGTGCTAATCAATGGGTCGAGCTCGTTGCTGGCACAGCGCCACCTCAGAGTAAGTGGCCCCTCATCCCAGCAGGTGGCGATGTTTAAACACCCGTATAGCTCCCAAGACTTACTGTGTCTGTGGATAACTCCGTCTCTGCACAGAACTTCCCACATTTCCCACACAGTGGGCCCTTGTGTCTCTTACACACAATAAATCTTCAAACTTATTTCATTGGCTAAGTTAAATTTCGAGTGTGACGTGCTATTTCGTAAAAAATAGCAAACGGTAGACATGGATGTTATTGTGACACTTTCCTAAGGCAACATTTGTGTATTACACTTGTAGAAGTGCACTGCAACATAAAACAGTAGACCGTAAGTTCAAACAATGGAAACTACAGGTTGGAATATCAGCAGTGTAGGAAAAGATAGAGTGCTAATTACCATAAAGATGGCACGTTAAAATGCAGACAGGCACAGTTAAGACACTTACACATAAGCTTTTGGCCACAACCTTCATCAGAAAAAGAAATAGAAATACACACCATTCATTCACACAAGCAAGCACACCACACACACACATGACCACCAACTGAGACAGCTCAGGCCAGAATGCTAGCCTGTAAGTTTGCTACACAATAAAATAATTATTCTGAGCTACAAGAAAAATGGATTCAAAGAACTAAACTGCTTGAAGAAAAAAAAGGGAAGCTCCCTGAAGCAACGTAGTTTCACGAGTGTGCATACCAGTGGTAAATTATGAGAGTCGCAACCCTCTGAAATGGATAAAAAGGTCACCAGATTGCATTAGCTTTGTTTGTGTCTCGGATTGTTACCGTGAATGGTAGGAGCTATAAGAGATGTGAAGAGCGTAAGATGTTGAGTGATCCCTGTGAAGGACACAGATGCCCTGTACTTCTGTGAGTCAGCATTATCAGCACGTAACAAAATTTGAAGGGGCCTAATTGTGTGTCTCCATTTGCCAGGCTGATTGAATTATGCAGTATGCAGATTTGTGAGACATTCAGATGTGGTAGTGTCCCCATGTTGGACTGCTTGGGTACGTAAGGGCGGCTTGCTTGTCAGCAAGCTTCCGGTTGACCGTGTCTGACGAGCCCATGGGAGAATTGCTGCAAGTACGCCGAGCACATTGTAACCCTTTCACACCTGCACCTGTCATGTGATCAGCAGTGAGTCACATTCTACAAGACCCGCGATGACAGTTGTCAGTGAGTATGACAACGACATAGGGAGAGGGCGTTTGGGGCAGCATCGGATATGACTTCAGGTCACCCTGACAGCACAACAGTATGTCATGGACATCCTACATCCTCATTTGCTACCTCCATGTCCAACGGAGTTACAAGAGACAGAGCAGTGAAAACATATCCAGTTGTTGACTCACAAAACGGTTTTGAGCTGTGACGCATGTAGTCTTAAGTGAATCATTCATACAAAAAGAAAAGAAGAGGAAGCTAAAGTCAGAATCTGAAAAAATTGGAGAATGGAATAGATATTTGAAGACTTCACACTTGAAACTCCCAGTTTTCCTATTGTGAAAGTGCCTTTGTGACCATATGCATTTCACTGATGATAAACTTTTTTTTCCCCCTGGGTCTTGGCTCCATATTTTTTCATCCGGTTGAGTCAGAATACTTGCATAGTATTTGTGAGGTATTGTTTCAGTCTTGCAAGCTAATCTAAAATACAATCCCTTTTGCATCCTAGAAAACAATGACCACTCTTTCTCTCCGATTAAGTCACCTTGGCTATTTTTGTGCAACTGCTGTTTCATTTCATCCACGGGAACAGATTGGTGCATAGAATCAGTTGTGTGTCAGATTGTCCCAAATTGTTTTTCACATTAGGTTGTAGTCAGGCTTCAACAGACATGCCACTCATTTTCTGGTATGGCCACGGCATCAACTGTTTTGCACATCTTTTTAATTACTGATCTTGCAATATCACACTGTGTTCTTTCTCAGCATTTTCATATTTGATTGTAATTCTAGGAAGTAGTTCATGAGTCATCTTACAGAGACATATGCCACATATGAATTCAGCCACCCATTCCTTAACTGTTGACTATGAAGGAACTCCCCCCATGAACCATGGACCTTACCGTTGGTGGGGAGGCTTGTGTGCCTCAGCGATACAGATGGCCGTACCGTAGGTACAACCACAACGGAGGGGTTTCTGTTGAGAGGCCAGATAAACATGTGGTTCCTGAAGAGGGGCAGCAGCCTTTTCAGTAGTTGCAGGGGCAACAGTCTGGATGATTGACTGATCTGGCCATGTAACATTAACCAAAACACCTTGCTGTGCTGTTACTGCGAACGGCTGAAAGCAAGGGGAAACTATAGCCATAATTTTTCCCGAGGACATGCAGCTCTTCAACTTGACTAGAAGAAGAGATCGGTTGGTAGGACATGTTTTGAGGCATCAAGGGATCACAAATTTAGCATTGGAGGGCAGCGTGGAGGGTAAAAATCGTAGAGGGAGACCAAGAGATGAATACACTAAGCAGATTCAGGAGGATGTAGGTTGCAGTAGGTACTGGGAGATGAAGAAGCTTGCACAGGATAGAGTAGCATGGAGAGCTGCATCAAACCAGTCTCAGGACTGAAGACCACAACAACAACAACAGCATGAAGGAACTGACTCCTAATAAGTAAGATGATGCCTGTAGAAAAGTGCAACAAAACAGTAATCTCAAAAAAGGACAGGATAGACAGTACATTCTGTAGGACATATTAAAAGTGATTGGTAAAAGAGACTTGGTGTGTTAAATGCAGCTTTTGATTACATGATAATTGAATTGGATAGATAAACAACCTACTTGCTAAGTGGCGGCAGAACACACACATAAAAGAAGATTATAATTAGGCGAGCTTCAGAGCCAGTAGCTCATTCTTCAGGCAGAAGGGTTGAAGTGGAAGGAAGAGGGGTGAAGGATAGGTCTAGGAAAAAGGGTAGATTTTGAGAAAGTTACCCAGAACTGCAGATCAAGGGCTGACTTTCCAGATGGGATGTGATTCCACATCTACATACATACTCCACTAGCCACCATATGGTGCATGGCAGAAGGTACCCTGTCTCACTACAATAGTCTGAATAAAATTACTTGATAGTTGACATCAATCACTTGCTGCAACAATGTTGCCACATTGGCTACCAGCTACCGTTTGGTTACAGGTGACAACAAACAAGCAGCTCACTTCACAAATTATGTTAAATGTTTAACACAGAGCAATTTTTCTAGTGGCTGGTGCAAGGTATGTCAGAAATGTTGGATACTCTGTCGACTATTGATTTAAAGTGACCAGTGACTGAACTGGGGCAGACGACCCGTTTTGTATCCCTGACTGTAAACTTGTGTCCTAACCCAGCCGAGAAAATTGTGGTCAACAGTCTGCAGCAGTACTAATATCATGATCGCTTTGTTCATGGCAATTAAAGCTAACCCTTAAGGGTAAACTCACGACAACAAAAACTCAATTTCAGGGCTGAAAGCAAATTGAAATTTCTCCATGTCATTTGTTACCTGTAACTATCCTTACACTAGCTGCACATGCTGCCATGTTAGAAATCAGTGAACAGTCCATGTGGGCACTTGGTCGTGGATTATAGATGGCTGAGGCAGATTCCAAATGAAGAAATAATGACAGGAAGAAAAATAAGACCAAATAGAACAGTCAAAACAATGATGAAAAATGATGCAGCAAATTATTAAAAATAAAAAAAATATATTTAAACCAATTAATTGAATGAAAATAATAATCACACTCTTTTGGTTAGATTTAAAAATAAAAATTTTGCTACATTGATGAGATTCAAACCTACAACATGCTACATATTAGATTAATCTGCCAACCATTGTGCTATGCCACAGCACTGCATGAAGTATTTATATATGTGAATGTAGTGACCCAGTTGCAACTATGAATTGCAACCTTAAAAATTTCAGTTTCACGCAGTGTAGTGAAAAGCTTATCTAATGTAAGATGATCTCTGTGAATATGATAACTATATGTATGATACTGAATCACACCTTGTGCTGAGTTATTCAGTAGTGTTTGGTTAGTGCTATGAATGAAATGTGTGTCTTTCATTAGCATTGTTAATGTGTGTTGTTTTTGGTGTAGGTATCGCGTGTCATGAAATACATAATAAAAGTGTGGGGCTCGTAATTCGGGATACAAATACATCAAGAAAGAATGCTGAACCAGGAATTGGAAGTGACTGGCCAATTTTGGTGGAGTTTGGCAACAGCAGACAGTTCAAGTGTGACGCTGACTACTCTTATTGGCGTTTGAAGTGCCAACTATCAAGTAATTTTATTTCAACTGTAGTCAGTTCCTTTCCCGTTCCATCTGCCAATTGAGTGAGGAAAAAGTGAATGTCTATATGCCTCTCTATGAGTCCTAATTTGTTGTCTCTTATCTTTGTGGTCCTTACGCATAATGTATGTTGGTGCAAGCAGAATTGTTCTGCAGTCAGCACAGTGTTCCTCAAAATCCCTCCAGGGATTCCCATTTGAGTTCCAGAAACATCTCCATAATACTTGTATGTTGTTGTTTCAACCTACTGTTAACAAATCTAGTATCCTGCCTCTGAATTACCTCAATGTCTGCTTTAATTCGACCCCTTGCGGATACCAGACACTCAAACTGTACTCAAGAAGAGATCACACTAGCATCCTATATGTGATGTCCATCACAGCTGAGCCACACTGTAGTAAAATTCACCCAACAAACAAAAGATGATTATTCGCCTTCCCTACCATGACCCTCACACGTTTGTTCCATTTCATATCACATTGCAATGTTACGTCCAGATATTGAAACAATGTGACTTCTTCATTCATGACACTACTAATGCTGGATTCTGGCATTATGGATTTGTTTTTCCAACTCATCTGCAGTAACTTATATTTTTCTACATTTAGGGTTAGCTGTCATTTATCACACCAACTGGGAACTTTGTCCAGGTCATCTTTTATCCTCCTAAATCACTCAACGATGACACCTTCCATACACCACAACATCATCAGCAAACAACCACAGATTACTGTCCACTTTGTCCATCAAATCAGTTATGCACATAGAAAATATGAGTAATAGCGCTCCTATCACACATCCCTGGAACGATCCTAATGATACCCCAGTCACCTGATGGACACTCACCGTCGGGATAATGTAGTGGGTTCTATTACTTCAGAAGTCTTTGAGCCACTCACATGTCTGGGAATGTATTCCATGTGCTTGTACCTTTGTTAAAAGTCTGCATTGAGTCATTATGTCAAATGCTTCTCGGAAATCAAGAAATATGGAATCTGGGTTTGTGAATTTTGTGATGGCAAAGTTAGAGGAGCAATGCATCTGCATTAAATTTTGTGTGAAACTCAAGAAAACCTTTACAGAGACACACCAAATGATGCTGGGAGCCTATAGCGATGAGTACTTAAGCCATACTCGGTGTTATATATTATTCACACGTTTTAAAAATGGCTTTACAAAAGTCAAACATGATCCTTGTTCAGGACGCTCTTAGATGTCCACTGATGATGCTTGTGTCAGGAACGTCAACGAAATTGTGTGTGCCAGTCGAAGATTCACTGTCCGAGAGATTGTAGAAGAATGTAACATTTCAGTTGGATCATGTTATGAAATGACACAGCATCTTGGAATGCATTGTGTTGCCGTCAAGTTCATTCCACGCTCATGAGTCAAGACCAAAAAAACTTTTTGGATCTTACAAATGAGACTGAGATGTTCCTTGTGAGAATAGTATGACCCCTGCAGACTTCTTTTTATTTCCAAAGGTGAAAAGGATGAAGTTTTGCAATGGTAGATGAGATAGAAGAAAATTCGCAGACGGCACTTTATGCGACCCAGCAAGATGTGTGTCAAGACTGCTCCTGGAAGTGGAAATGATATTGGGAGCAGTGTATCAATTTTGGAGTAGAGTATTTTGAAGGAGACAATCCATAGTAACTAAAAGATAAGCATAGAAAATTTTGTGGACAAAGTTCTGGAATTTTTTGAACAGACATTGTATGACAAAAGGGCATGCTGAGTTGCCCATGAGTGATGCTTTGTACTGATTTGTGGACATAAACTTATTGGTCTCTATGAAACTGATTAGATTCAAACCCAGAATATGTTCAAGAATTCTGCAGCAAACTGATGTTACGGGTATTGGTCTGTAATTTCGCGGGTCTGTTCTTTCGCCCTTCGTATATACAGGAGACGCCTCTGTATTTTTTCCCCAGTTGCTTAGGTCTTTCTGCTGGGTGAGAGATTCACAATAAATACAAGCTAAGTAAGGGTCCAGTGCCATATAGCACTCTTTGTAAAACCAAATTGAGATTCCATCTGCAACTGGTGACATTTGTTTTTAATTATTTCAGGTGTCAGGGATGCTTACGAGGGTGGTTTGAAAAGTTCTTGAAACAGAATAGAAAAAAAGTACTTATGTCACTGAAACTTTTTTGTTTTTCAATGTACCCTGCTTGTAGATTAATTCACTTGGTCCAACAGTGTTCCAATACCTTGATCCCATCTCGACAATGATTTTCCTCCAGGCCTACAAAATAGTTGTCAACTCAGGCTATCAATTCTTAATTTAAGTGAATCTTCATCCACAAAGAAAAATTTTCAGTTTAGGGAAGAGGCACGTGTGGCAACAATTCATACCTTAGTTTGTGTAATTTTACCATGGCGATGGCACATGCGTGCGAGCGTGCATTGGCTTGATGCTAGATGACTTTCTTCCTTATTAAACCTGGCCTTTTTCTCATATCTTTTGTTGCAATTTGTCCAGAAGGTTAGCATAGTATTCTCCAGTAATTGTTTGCCCAGTGGGGAGATAAAGTACAAACAGAATCCCCTTCTCATCCCAGAACACTGATGCCATGATCTTCCCCGCTGAAGGAATTTGGTGGCGCATCCCAGAACACTGACGCCATGTCCTTCCCCGCTGAAGGAGTTTGGCGACGGAGATTCAGCATGTTTCCAATGCTTTGATTGTTGCTTTGTCTCTGGGGTATAGTAGTAAACCAAAGTTTCCTCGTGGTCACAAACCAGCACAAAAGTTCTTCTTTGTTTCTCCTAAAACAGGCCAAACATTGTTGTGATATGTCCATTCTCATGTGTTTTTGACCCAGCATCAAGAGTCGCGGCACCCATCTTGTGAATACCTTTCAGATGACATCTGGCAAGCGTGAGCAATTTCATGCACTCTAAATTGGTGATCCTCCTTGATCATTATGCGCACTTTTGCAATGATTTCTAGAGTAGTGACACATCTCGGCTGACCTATTCATGGATGATCATCATCTAAGCTCTCCTGACCAAATTTAAATTCATTTATCCACTTGGCAACAGTTGAAGACAAAGGAGCAGAGCCCCTGGTGTATTCTGGAAATCGGCATGAATGTCCTTCGCTTTCATACCTATCTTTATGAAGTACTTCATCACTGCTTGAATCTCTACCCGTCCCCCCCCGTCTTTGCAGATCACTACACAGGAACAACAACAGAGCCGTGTCACTGCCACAGCTCTCTTCCAAGAGCACTGACATGGCACATGTTTACAGGTGATTGTTGTTAGGTGTCTTTGTACTATTGTCAAATGACGGTATGTTTATATGATTCTCTTGCATGAATTATTTCTTAAATGTAAAATTTAAAACATTTATCTCCTACTGCCACACCAGACTGGTCAAGTGACATGATGGAAACCTTTGACTCACTTAGTGATTTTACATAGGACAATAATTTCCCCTGCTTCTCAGCCAGATCTTTTGCTGAGGTATGACAGTGGTAGTAACCTTTCCTTGTTGCCATTTGGCATTCTCTTTTGAACCAAGAGTGCAGTAGCTTTTCCTTCCTCAGTATTTTCCGAATTTCATTGTTAAACCACAGTGGCTCTTTTGCATCCTTAATTTGTTTACTAGGTACAGACTTGTTGAGAGTGCAATTCACGATCTGTTTAAGCTTTGACCATAATCTCTCTACGTCCATCTTAATGGAACTAAGTGATGTCAGTTCTGTCTAAGTGAGATGCTAACATCTGCTTATCTGCTCTTTCTGGCATGAACGTTTTCCTAGCCTTCTTGACTGATTTATTAATTTTTGTAACCTTAGTTATTATGATGTTATCATGATTATTAATCCCCATCTCTATGCTGAAGTCATTGATGATATCTGGCCTGTTTGTAACTACAAGGTCTAAGATATTTCCATTGCATGTGGCATGGCAAACTAGGTGCTCAAGACAATTTTCGAAAACCACATTCAAAAGTGCTTCACAAGATTGACTGCACCCCCTGCAATGAAGCCATAGGCTACCATCTATACTCAGTAGGCTAAATTAACCTCCAACTAGTATTGCATGATCTAGGTATTGACGTGCTACTGTCTGTAGACTTTCTGTGAATGGCTCCAAAACTGTCATAGCAAAACCGGGTGGCTGATTAAAACATCCATTAATTAACGTGATTTCACATAGACTTGTTATAGGCAACCAGGTAACTTCACTGTCACAATCAGCTTTGACCTCAATAGAGACAATGGACACTCCCTCTCCTACAGTGTCTAACCTGCCTTTCCGATATATATTCCATTAATCACTAAATATGTGAGAGCTTTCTACTCTGGGTTTCAGCCAGCTCTCAGTCTCTGAGAATAATATGAGTGCGAGACTTTCCTGGATGGCAGTAAATTCGAAAACTGTGTTACAAGTACTTTGACAACTGATAAAATTTTGACAATCTACACTGGAGTGAATTCAAAAGATAAACCTCAACCAACATTGAATGTATCTTGGTGATAAAGAGCCCAAATAAATAAATAGATGATTTTATTCCATTTCATCTGATTGAATGAAACACACACAGCATAACTACTCAGAAAACAACTATAGTGCTGATTACATTTACTATCATACATGTAGCACTCTGAGAACATTTCACCTTGTCATAGTAGTCCTGTGTTTTGGAACTAGGCAGTGCTTCATTTCACAAAGCGAAAGGAATGGCTTGTGTAAAAAAAAAAAAAAAAAAAAAAAAAAAAAAAAAAAAAAAAAAAAAAAAGAAGAAGAAGAAGAGGAAATAGTGGTTGCTGGTGTTTTTAACACTATCATTCAATTTAGTTCCTATTGTGAACTTTGCAGCTAGGATATGTAAATGCTCTGAGACTGCTATTGATAATATCTTTATGAACAAATCTAGGGGAAAAAAGTCATATCACAAAACCAATAGTAAATGGACTATCTGATCACAACGTGCAGCATCCTGTGTCAAATGTTGAAACTTCTCAGGATAAAAAAAATATTAAATCTGAGTACAGGAGGATAATAAATAAGCCAGAAATTGAGGAATTCAGGAAATTGCTCAAAGACATGAACTGGAGAGATGTTTACCTGACTCAAATGGAAAATACAAAGCATTTATTAATAAAGTTACCTCCTCTTTTGAAAATTGTTTTCCCCTAAAGGTAACTCAGATCACACAGAAGTCAAAAGATAAACCATGGATTACACAAGGAATAAAGATATCATGTGGGGAAAAAGGAGACTGTATCTACTATCTAGGAACATTTCTGATATTAGCATTGTAATGCATTACAAAGAATACTGCAAAATATTGAATCAAGTAATCCAGAAATTGAAGTAGCTTTATTAAGAGAAAAAGATAATTGTATCAACAAAATAAGAACTGTATGGGATATAGTGAAGACAGAGAGAAGTGGGGCCAAAAAGGAAGTGGAACAGATAGCTCTAAAAGTAAATGAGGCTTTGGTAACAAGTGCATGTAGTGTTGTAAATCTCTTAAGCAAGACTTAATTTTTGTTACTGACGGCTCGGGGTTATCAGGTTCGGTGAATGGTGCAATGGAGTATCTGGGACCAGTCTTTGAAGAACATTGTGTAGAACCTATTCGAGGAACTTTGAATTCCGACCATTGCTTCTCAGTATACTTACTCCTTAATGAAATTTGTTGCAAGTTACATATCTATATTTCCAACAAATAGCTCAATACATATTATCAATACTAGGAATAAGAACAATCTACATAAAGACCTAAAATCACTTATGTTGGTCCAAAAGGGGGTCCAATATTCAGGAACACACATTTTCAATAAATTACCAGCACCCATTAAAAACTTGGTTTCAGATAAAGCACAGTTTAAACAGAGTTTGAATGACTTTTTGATAGGCAATGCCGTCTACTCTATAGATGAATATCCTAACAGAGACTGAAAGGCCAGCTTAAGTAAAAATATGTTAGATTTAAGTTTTGACAGCACTTGGTTGCAACAGTCAATATTAAGTATTTTGTGTATGATAAATTTATTAATAGTGCATAACAATGTTTCATTCTGACAGCGTATTAATTCTGTAAATATTAGCTTTTCCAGTTTACTGTATTGTATTCACCTATTTTGACAATCTCGTGACAAATGATCAGGGAAGTATTCATTATATTAAAATGTTTTGTGTTATACATTCTGACATGTTCCACACCCTCGAGAATCATCTCATTTTTTCGGTGTATGTAACAAAAACTGAATCAAATCAAATCCAATCACCATCTCTCGTCATGTAATAACTTCACTTCTTCTTCTTCCCTTGTCGTCTCCTGTTTTTCCAGTACTCGTCCATCTCCTCCTCATGTTTTTCCCCCTTTATTCTATTCGTGTTGTTCTCAATCCCCTATTTCTTCTGCATTGAAAGCCTTTTATTTTTATTTACTTATTTTTTTTTATTGAGGTGAGTCTCTACGGACTGCGTGGTAACAACCGACTTCACTCTAGTGTCCAGGTCTTGTTCTTGCTCCAGCTTTGACTTCCTGCCAGTATCTTCTGAGCCCCTCCAAGAAGTGCCTTTTTATGCTCTTCAGATAATGGTCCTCACTGTCTTTCGAATGTTGATGCCATGTTAAAACCTTGGTAGTTGGTCACCAATCTTCTAAATTTGTTCCTTTCAGGAATTTCTCTCTGAGATACCAATCTGCTTAAGATCTTTTTCACATTCTTTGAACCATCTCAGCCTTGTTTTCTTAGATAGGATGAAACTCCGTATTCTTTTTGTTAGTCAATCACCGTCCATTTTCATGAGATGACCATAAAATAACAATCATTTCTTTGTAATGGATGCTGTGATAGGTTCTGTCTCACTGCACGTGTCCTCATTTGCTCTCATTCGTCATTGTCCATCGACCCATCTATTACCTTAGGATTTTCCTTAATATCCTACACTCACGCTTTTCCAGCCACTCAGCTTGACCTTGTCTATTCGTGGTCAAAGTTTTGGATGCTTATAAGCCCTCAGGTTGTACAACTGTATTATAATGTTGGAACTTGGCCCATATACTCATAGACTTTTTGTTATAAGTATTCTTTGTCAGTTGGTATGCTTGGTCTAACTTCCTCATCCCGACAATTGCTTCTTCTTTTAATCCATTCTCCTGGTGGATGACTTCACCGAGATACCTGAAATTCTTAACTCATCCGATTTTTTCCCAGGTTGGTTATCTTCCATTCAGGTCCGTCACAGATGTTCGTCATATATTTTGTCTTTTGAATAGAGATCTGGAGTCTAACTTTTTTCATCAATTTCTGACAGCCTATTTATCTTGTTGATTGCTGACTCTATGTTGTTAGCAAAAATGGCCAGGTCAGCCGCAAAATCTAAGCAGTCAATGCACACCCCTTTGTTCTTAGGACCAAGTCTGAACCACTCTTCATTTGTTTCTTCTTGGGTTAATAACTTTCTCCACTCTCGAATGACCTTTTCCAAGACACAATTGAAAAGGAGAGGGATAGTCCATCTCCTCGTCTTATGTCCGTTCTGATTGTAAAGGGTTCAGATACCTCACCCATAAGTTTAATTTTCGACACTGTGTTAGCAAGAGTTTGTTTGATCAGCTTTCTTGATGTATTATCCACCCCAAACTTTTCCAAAATATTCATTAATGCATGTCAGTCGATGGAGTCATATACTTTCTGAAAATCAACAAACATGACCACATAGTTATTTCTTCCAATTTTTTTTTGTACCTCATGATGTTCTTCAGGTTAAAGATCTGTTCTGCGCAAGAATCACCCTTTTGGAAACCAGCTTGATAGTCCCCAATCAGTTGGTTACAATGATCTTCTATTCTATTCTGTATCACTTTCGAGAGAATCTTATATGGAACAGATACTAATGAGGTACCCCTATAGTTATTGACATTCTATTTATCACCTTTTTTGTGTAGACGATGGATTAAAGCTGACTGCCATTCAGTTGGTATCATCCTAGCTCTCCAGATCTCCTCAAAAAGTTGGACTAGTATATCTAGAGTTTCATTATTTGCCAGCTTCAGTAGTTCCACCACTATTGAATCCTCTCCAGCTGCCTTATTATTCTTAAAGTTGTTGATGATCTCTTTGGTCTCCTCTTTACTAGATGGAGATGAGGGGTAGTTTGTGGATTGGGGCACATACAGGGAATCTTTCTTTCGGTTCATCACAATTAAGTAGGTTTTCAAAGTAACGAGACATTATCTTGCAGTTTTTTTGTTGGTCAGGCCGAGTGTGGTGTGCGTACTGTAAGACCTTCAGTGCACACACCATCAGATTATTTGACTTGTTGCTCTAACAAAGTAAGCGAGTGTCAGCAATATGTCTCGTGGTCTTATCATGGCGTATTTATCTTCTGCCATTAGGTCAGACGATAGAAATGCCACTTGCACGCTGAGAGTAGCAGATTGACGGTGACCAACTTTAAACAGAACTTGATTAGTTTTCACATTCATTTATTAAAATAATAACAAATATAAAAATTACTTAACTTGGTTCTGGATGCTATTTACAATTGACAATCTGAAGTTCCTTTGGTATTGATACATTAATCTTATTCTCACATATATCTCGGGTACTTGACGAAAGTGTCTATACATTTATCTTCATGGCAATGTACAGGAATATGGTAATCTTATTAGGCGCAAACTGAATCTTGACTATGGACTGGTACAGACAATTGTAGAACTCGTACAGACTGGTACAGACTATGCAGACTGGTACAGACTAATGCAGACTGGTGCAGACAAATGCAGACTGACTGGTCGAAGGTCTTTACACTTGTTATAATACCTCGCACGTTCATGTATCACTGCGCGAGTGTGATGCGCGAGGAGAAAGTGTTCTATCTTAGCAGCAATCTCATTGGCTCTGTTACATATTAATACGCGAATCGGCGGAAGCAGAATTTGGTCCGTCTCTGTGGCAGCGCCATCTCGTAGTGCGGAGATGGACGAGTGCTGCGCCTGCGCTGTTGTGCTTAGCGGGGCTCACTCTAGTGGGAAATTTGTGTACGCGCTGAATACGCGGAACTATGTACACAACACTGAGCTTTCCATTTTCGTCTCTAAAACAAAAACTAGGGGCTTGGTATCCTTTCAAATTCGATTTGAACGTCTGATAGAAGTCTCTGACATTGTTTATCTGGAAACGCTGATCGATCTGTTATAACTGCTGTTTCTCATGCAACTGCTTAGCCCTTCGTAGAGTTCTGGCTGCATATTTTCGAACTTCATGGAATACATCAAAATCATCAGGTCTCCTGGTAGAGTTCCACTTTTTCCATGCACTTGCTGTTTGGCCCACCACCTCACCACAAACCTCATTCCACCATGTATGATTCCTCTTTTTAGCTGTCAGGATTTTAGTATTAGCTGCTTGTTGGATCATGGAGTCAATGTCTGCCCATTTATGGGATTCAACTGTCAGTTACTGGTGGCATTGTTCCAATATGTTTTGATTGATTTTGAGCTTCGCAATATCATATTTATGAATTTTATTTCCGGTTTTCACGGTCTTATTGAGAGGGATGAAATTAATTTTGATCTTGGAGAGGTGATGATCCTTTTAAATTCAGTATTTTATCTGTAAAAAGGTTTCTTTCTATTATTTCTGATTGTTTGATGTTGTTTCTTTCTTATTTCTGTAATCCATGCTATCATTGATTCCTTCTTCCAGAACTACTCATTCAGTAGAGGTCTCTAAAAAAAGATTAATCTTCTTTTAGCCATTACTTCTGATATTTTCTCAAAATTTTTGTAGATCTCCTCATTACTTCTCATTTTCCAGCCATCTGTAGCTTGTATTGCAACCATTATTTTCTAATAATGCTCCTTTGAGGAACCTCTGTTCTGTCCAGCTTATAGTTCATCATTAGGCATCCTCAACCATATAAACATCCTGGTCATACCACTGTGGTATAGTGTCTTCGTTTTGTTTTTTTAGTTGTACATTTCTTGTTGTAAATATCCTTTGTCAAACGATTTGCTCTCTCCAGTTTGCTGACTCTTGCATCTACTGTTAATTCTTCTAGTCCATTTTGTTGTACAGTTTGTCCAATATATTTAAATTTACTTCCTAATGCTATTTTACTTTTTTGTTTTTCTAAGAGTGTTGATGCATTGTTTGAAATTGTCATCAATGTTGTTTTTTCGGCTGAAATTTTGGGACCAGCTCCCTTTGCTATTTCTTCCAAAAGATTTCTTTCAATAACTGTCTGCCAGATTTTTTGAAAGTATATCAGAATCATCTGCAGAAGCCAGGCAGTTTACCTTAATTCCATTTGTTTTTCATCCTAAAATTATTGGTTCAATTTTGTGATTTTTTTTTCTCCAAATTCCAGATACTTTCTATTTTTTCTAGAATGCAGTGTTACAGTAAAGGTGATAAACTGTCCCCTTGTCTAACATCAGTTTTTATTTCAAATGGTTGAGATACTTCTCCCATAAATTTAGCTTCTGCCATCCTATTTGCTAGTGTTTTGAGGATTATGTTTGCTTTAACACAAAATTCTTTGATGATTTTACCTATAATTTCTCTGCCTACCAAATCAAATGTTTTCTTGAAACCTATACATGATACTATTATAGGTTTGGTGATTAACAGTATGTGGAGAATTATCGATTTTCTAATAAACATCTGTTCTGTGCAGGGTATTCCCTTTCTAGAGCTCCTTGAGATTCTCCCAGTTATTTGTCTAAAGTTTCTACAACTCTGTCCAGAGAATTTTTGATAATATTTTGTATATCACTGGCAGAAGTGAGGCATCTCTGCAATTGTTGACATTTTGTGTTTCCCCTTTTTTTCATAGCTGTGGATTAATGCTTTCCATAATCTCTTCAGCTTTCCAAATGTTCTCAAACAGCAGTTGTAGATCATTTGTGTGTTCTGACTATTTCAATAATTTTTCTGTAGTGGAGTGTTGGAATGATTTGATGGCTTCATGAATTTATTGTTCTGTTAGTGGAAAATCTTCCTCCAGATGTTGTGGGACTGCTATTATATATTGCTACAATGTGCTGTTATTATTATTGTTGTTGTTGTTGTTGTGGTTGTTTGGTTGCCTGTTCTTCAGCACTATCTTTCTGTTTCGTTTATCTATTTGCCGCCATTTTAGCCCATTTACCGGTATTTTCAGCTTGTTTTTCACTTATTTGACCTTTTGGTGGCTCCTCTTGAAGAGATCTTATTTCTCAGCATTTAAAATTACATCATCTGCTGCTCTTTCGCAACTCAATTTCATCATGTCCAGTCTAGTTTTTTCATTCATTTAACCATCCATCTTCCTTGACTCAAGATCCTGAATTTTCATCCTTAATTCTTGAACAGTCTCATTTCTCTTTTTACATTTTCCAGATGAAGAAACTTTTGGTCCTCAAAGCTAAGATTAGTATCAGTTTTTTTATTTGTTTCTGCCTATGGCTGCTATATCTCTTTAGTTAGAATATTTTCTCTCTCTGTATTTGATTATAGTCTAAGTCTGAATATTTTTATAAGTACATTTATTGCTGTAGCAATGAGTAAAATAAATTGTATTGCACTGCCTGTAGCATGTAGCACCATTTTGACTGTTAGTCCTCTTGCTGTACAAAAAGTAGCTTTGATGATTACTTAATGCAAGTATTTTGTAAGAGCTGTGGAATGGTTAGTATCTGTTTATATTTTTCTGATTAATTCAAGCTCGTCAATGCACATCCTCTGTTAAGGAAATATTTGAACTGAATTTACTGTGTGTTAAATATAAGCAGTGGATCCATTGGGGTAGTCTTTTTGGTAGAAATATGTCAAGGTGAACAAAACAGGAGATGAAATTTCCTGGCAGATTAAAACTGTTTGCCCGACCGAGACTCGAACTCGGGACCTTTGCCTTTCGCAGGCAAGTGCTCTACCAAAGCACGACTCACGTCCGGTACTCACAGCTTTACTTCTGCCAGTACCTCGTTTCCGCTGCAGAGTGAAAATCTCATTCTGTAAACAGGAGATGGTGAAGGAAGAGAGGGAAAAGATCAACATTTGCTTCTCATCAGCAATATAACTGGGTTGCAACATTCAGTGAAAATTATCTGTGACAGGAAGTTGTCAGAAATACATTTTTTGAAGAAACTTTATGTTTGTATAAGCATTTATTAAATTTAAAAAGTTGGATTTCATCTGTTAATACAAAAGATAATGTTTTGCATTGCAGGCATGCTAAACCTGTCAAAGATGAAGAATCGGCCAATGATTCTTATTGGAGGATAACAGTATGTATAACTTAAACTTGAGATTCTTGAAAATAAAGCTAGTCAGTATTTCTTAACAGTACTGATTTAAATACATCTAAAGATCGCTGTTACCTAAATGAAAGTTGACGAGCAAAGTCTTAGTGGACATTTGTATAAAATTGTCATAGGTGTTATTTACAAGAAGAGTAAATAGTTTCAATAGGAATGTGGTGAGACATTTAACAAATGTCATGACCACACATTAATAGGACCTTATAACACTACCATTATGATATTAGTATGCTTTTACACAAATAACAGAAACCCTGTCTCTATGTTGCCACGTATAACCCTCTTACTAAAATTTAATTTAGTTTCCAAATAAAATACACTATGGAAGGATAGTCCTGTTTATAGGAAAAGATAATCAATAGAGTTATCCTTCTTACAGGATTTACCATGTGTTGCATCTAATGGATAAGAAAATTTGACTATTCACTTCTTTTCCTAAGATCTTACCCAGTGGCTAGATAGAAACACAGTATGAATAATAATATACTGAAGCTAGGACAACTCATTTCCAAGTTCATTTAGTGGTATGAAACATGTACTTAATGGTCACCAACCTATCCTGGCAATGAAATAGTGAAGTATTGGAGAAGCAGAAATGTGAATTTTGCCTACTTTCTTGCTACTGTTTAGTTTGGCTCTTCAAATAAATTACCCCACTTAAACAATTTTGGGCTACATCTTTATGCATTATGTTTTTAAAAAAGAAAAAGCCCAGTAGATAACTTCGAGGAAGGTAAAAAAAATTAGCCGGGGTGGGGGGGACAACCTTTAGAAAAGCACTTTCCATAATCAAGAAACTTAAATACTTAGACACTAAAGCACACACTTTTTAACTGAACATTTCACTTAAAGAAAACCTCTTTCTTGGTGGAATTAACTTTCAAAAGCTATTATTCTTTGAACTAATTCTGTATAGCCATCTAACAGGTTTTAGTAACTTGGCTTCACTCTGATTGAATTTTATGTAACCAAACTACAACACTTTGCAATAGTTAAGAAAACATTTTTATTATTTACACTAAAGCTATTTAAATGGTGCCTCTTTATATTAACTTGGAACTTCATAAGTCTGTAAAACAGGACACTCGGATTAATCAAACACCAGGAAGGAACCCTATATAGATGTATGATTAGGATGAAATAACAGGGTGAACCAGTTTCCGTAAAGTTCAAGAATGATTATTAAAACACAGTTTAAATTAATGGTTCATGCCCTACAAAGGTAAAAATAGAAAAAAATCTTATCTGTGGGCTGTAGGCTTGGGTGTGGCGAACAGTTATGACGGCTAAACTACCCACACTACAGCCTGCAAGTTTCTAGCTGTATGGGCTCAATTTCTCTACTTGGCTTCATTCAGTTTTACATACAGTAGCTCAACAACTCGCAGCTATGCTGCAAGCTGTTTGCAGTCTTCAACCGAGGCATTTTTATGAAAATTTGCAGGCAAAGCTTCTGCTCCACAAAGGAGTTACCTCAATCACTGCTGCCTACAGACAGTGTGACTTACTTCCCGCACTTGCTCAAGGTAGCACGCCAATTCGCCTTTCGAACCTTTTCCACTCTCCATAGCCATTTTCGTTTCAAACAAAAGCACACTGGCTTTTACATAACGCCTATTTCTTATATTGTTCCTAAGCATGACCATTTCTTAAATTGTCAAATTTACATCAACATGAACAATTTATACACTCAAATATTTTTAAATACAAAATGTTATCAAAAAATTATTTACACCCTTGGTATCCTTTGTAGAGGACTTGGGCAGGTTTGTCATATCCTAGTACACATTATTTTGTTACTTCCCTTCAGATATTCCATTTAGCTACATCTACAATTATTCCCAATGTTCAGCCTTTTGAGGTGTCCAGTGCGGGTTCCTCTCCACTTCCTGGGTGTATTGTAACGAGTTAGCTCCCAGGAGCCTCTCAAACCACAAACTCTTAGAAGATTCACTCTTCTTGTACTTAAGTCAGCATTGTCACTTTCGTATTCAATCCCAATGCAATTTCTGTGTTTCATAGTCAATGTGAAGGTCCAAGGGATACAGAAAACCTGCACTGGTGCATCAGAATCCAATACTGGTCTCCCAGGAGCCACTGAAAGCACAAACTAAAAGAAGATTCACTCTTCTTGTACTTAAGGCGGCATTGTCTCATTTGTATTCAATCCCGATGCAATTACTGTGTTTCATGGTCAATGTGAAGGTCCAAGTAATACAGTAAACCAGCACTGGTGCATCGGAATCTAATACTGAACTCCCAGGAGCCGCTGAAAGCACAAACTCTTAGAAGATTCAATCTTCTTGTACGTAAGTCAGCATTGTGCAATAAGTATTCAATCCCGATGCGATTTCTGTGTTTCATGGTCAATGTGAAGGTCAAAGGGATACATTTAACGTGCACTGGTGCATCAGAATCTAATACTGGTCTCCCAGGAGCCGCTCAAACCACAAACTCTTAGAAGATTCACTCTCCTTGCACTTAAGTTGGCATTGTTCCTTTTGTACACAATCCCGATGCAATTTCTGTGTTTCATGGTCAATGTGAAGATCCAAGGGATACAGTAAACTTGCACTGGTGCATCGGAATCTAATACTATTCTCCCAGGAGCCGCTGAAAGCACAAATTCCTAGAAGATTCATTCTTCTTGTACTTAAATTGGCATTGTCCATTTTGTATTCAATCCCGATGCAATTACTGTGTTTCAAGGTCAATGTGAAGATCCAAATGATACAGTGAACCTGCACTGGTGCATCGGAATGTAGTACCGGCCTCCCAGGAGCCGCTCAAAGCACAAACTCTTAGACGATCACTCTTCTTGTACTTAAGTCGTCATTGTGCCTTTTGTATTCAATCCCGTTGCGATTTCTGTGATTCATGGTCAATGAGAAGGTCCAAGGGATACAGTAAACCTGCGCTGGTGCATCCGAATCCAATACTGGTCTCCCAGGAGCCGCTGAAAGCACAAACTCCTAGAGGATTCATTCTTCTTGTACGTAAGTCACCATTGTCCTATTTGCATTCAATCCCGATGCAATATCTGTATTTCATGGTCAATGTGAAGGTCCAAATGATAGAGTCAACCTGCACTGGTGAATGGGAATGTAATTCTGGTTTCCCAGGAGCCGCTCAAAGCACAAACTCTTAGAAGATTAACTCTTCTTGTACTTAAGTCGGCATTGTGCATTTGATTTCAATCGCGATGCAATTTCTGTGTTTCATGGTCATTGAGAAGTTCCAAGGGATACAGTAAAGCTGCACTGGTTCATCGGAATCCAATACTGGTCTCCCATGAGCCGCTCAAACCACAAACTCTTAGAAGATTCACTCTTCTTGTACTTAAGTCGGCATTGTGCATTTAGTATTCAATCCCGATGCGATTTCTGTGTTTCATGGTCAATGTGAAGGTCCAAGGGATACAGTAAACCTGCACTGGTGCATTGGAATATATTACTCATCTCCCAGGAGCCTCTCAAACCAGAAACTCTTAGAAGATTCACTCTTCTTGTACTTAAGTCGGCAGTCCCTTTTGTATTCAATCCCGGTGCAATTTTTGTGTTTCATGGTCAATGTGAAGGTCCAAGGGATACAGTAAACCTGCACTGGTGAATCGGAATCTAATACTGGTCTCCCAGGAGCCGCTCAAAACACAAACAGTTAGAAGATTCACTCTTCTTGTACTTAAGTCGGCATTGTCCCTTTTGTATTCAATCCCGATGAAATTTCTGTGTTTCATGGGCAATGTAAAGGTCATAGGGATACAGTAAACCAGTACTGGTGCATCAGAATGTAATACTGGTCTCCCTGGAGCTGCTCAACCGCCAACTGCTTAGAAAATTCACTCTTCTTGTACTTAAGTCGGCTTTGTCCCGTTTCTATTCAATCTCGATGCGATTTCTGTGTTTCATCTTCAATGTGGGGGTCGAAGGGATACAGTGAACCTGCGCTGGTGCATCAGAATCTAATACTTGTCTCCCAGGAGCCGCTCAAAGCACAAACTCTTAGAAGATTCAATCTCCTTGTACGTAAGTCAGCATTGTGCATTAAGTATTCAATCCCGATGCGATTTCTGTGTTTCATGGTCAATGTGAAGGTAAAAGGGATACATTTAACGTTCACTGGTGCATCGGATTCTAATACTGGTCTCCCAGGAGCCGCTCAAACCACAAACGCTTAGAAGATTCACTCTTCTTTTACTTAATTGGCATTGTGCCTTTTGTATTCAATCCCGATGCAATTTCTATGTTTCATGGTCAATGTGAAGGACCAAGGGATACAGTAAACATGCACTGGTGCATCGGAAACTAATACTGGTCTCCCAGGAGCCGCTCAAACCACAAACTCTTAGAAAATTCACTCTCCTTGTACTGAAGTTAGCATTGTGCCATTTGTACACAATCCCGATGCAATTTCTGTGTTTCATGGTCAATGTGAAGATGGAAGGGATACAGTAAACTTGCACTGGTGCATCGGAATCTAATACTATTGTCCCAGGAGCCGCTGAAAGCACAAATTCCTAGAAGATTCATTCTTCTTGTACTTAAATTGGCATTGTCCATTTTGTATTCAATCCCGATGCAATTACTGTGTTTCATGGTCAATGTGAAGGTCCAAATGATAGACTCAACCTGCACTGGTGAATGGGAATGTAATACTGGTTTCCCAGGAGCCGCTCAAAGCACAAACTCTTAGAAGATTCACTCTTCTTGTACTTAAGTTGGCATTGTGCATTTGATTTCAATCGCGATGCAATTTCTGTGTTTCATGGTCATTGAGAAGTTCCAAGGGATACAGTAAACCTGCACTGGTTCATCGGAATCCAATACTGGTCTCCCATGAGCCGCTCAAACGACAAACTCTTAGAAGATTCACTCTTCTTGTACTTAAGTCGGCACTGTGCATTTAGTATTCAATCCCGATGCGATTTCTGTGTTTCATGGTCAATGTGGAGGTCCAAGGGATACAGTAAACCTGCACTGGTGCATTGGAATATATTACTCGTCTCCCAGGAGCCTCTCAAACCAGAAACTCTTAGAAGATTCACTCTTCTTGTACTTAAGTCGGCATTGTCCCTTTTGTATTCAATCCCGATGAAATTTCTGTGTTTCATGGGCAATGTAAGGGTCCAAGGGATACAGTAAACCAGTACTTGTGCATCAGAATGTAATACTGGTCTCCCTGGAGCTGCTCAACCCACAACCGCTTAGAAAATTAACTCTTCTTGTACTTAAGTCGGCTTTGTCCCGTTTCTATTCAATCTCGATGCAATTTCTGTGTTTCATGGTCAATGTGAAGCTCCAAGGGATACAGTAAACCTGCACTGATGCATTGGAATCTAATACTGGTCTCCCATGAACCGCTCAAATAACAAACTCTTAGAAGATTTACTCTTCTTGTATGTAAGTCGGCATTGTGCATTTGGTATTCAATCCCGATCCAATTTCTGCGTTTCATGGTCAATGTGAAGGTCCAAGGGATACAGTACACCTGCACTGGAGCATCAGAATCCAATACTGGTCTCCAAGGAGCCGCTCAAATCAATTTCTTAGATGATTAACTCTTCTTGTACTTAAGTCGGTAGTCCCTTTTCTATTCAATCCCAATGCAATTTCTGTGTTTTATGGTCAATGTGAATGTCCAAGGGATACAGTAAACCTGTACTGGTGCATTGGAATCTAATACTGGTCTCCCAGGAATCGCTCAAAGCACAAACTCTTACAAGATTCACTCTTCTTGTACTTATGTCGGTTGTGGTTTTTGTTTTCAATCCCGATGCAATTTCTGTGTTTGATGGTCCGTGTGAAGGTCCGATGGATACAGTAAACCCGCATTGGGTCATCGGGATCTAATACTGGTCTCCCAGGAGCCGCTCATACCACAAACACTTTAAGATTCACTCTTCTTGTACTTAATTTGGCTTTGTGCCTTTTGTATTCAATCCCGATCAAATTTCTGTGTTTCATGGTCAATGTGAAGGTCCAAGGGATACAGTATACCTGCACTGGTGCATCGGAATCGCGTATTGGCCTCCAGGTGCCGTTCAAAACACAAACTCTTAGACGATCACTCTTCTTGTACTTAAGTCGTCATTGTGCCTTTTGTATTCAATCCCGATGCAATTTCTGTGTTTCATGATCAATGTGAAGCTCCAAGGGATACAGTAAACCTGCACTGGTGCTTCGGAATCTAATACTGGTCTCCCAGGACCCGCTCAAAGCACAAACTCTTACAAGAATCATTCTTCGCATACTTAAGTGGGCATTGTGCATTTTGTTTTCAATCCCGATGCAATATCTGTGTTTGATGGTCCATGTGAAGGTCCAAGGGATACAGTAAACCAGCACAGGTGCATCGGAATCTAATAGAGGTCTCCCAGGAGCCGCTCAAAGCACAATATCTAAGAAGATTCACTCTTCTTGTACTAAAGACGGCATTGTGCCTTTTGCATTTTATTCCGATGCAAGTTATGTGTTTCAAGGTCATTGTGAAGGTCCAAGGGACACAGTAAACCTGCACAGGTGCATCGGAATCTGATACTGATATCCCAGGAGCCGCTCAAAACACAAACTCTGAAGAAATTCACTCTTCATGTACTTAAGTTGGCATTGTCCCTTTTGTAAACAATCTCGATGCAATATCTGTGTTTCATGGCCAATGTGAAGGACCACGGGATACAGTAAACCTGTACTGGTGCATCGGAACCTAATACTGGACTCCCAGGAGCAGTTCAAAGCACAAACTCTTAAAAGATTCACTCTTCTTGTACTTAAGTCGGCATTGTGCATTTTGTATTTAATCCCAATGCAATTTCTTCGTTTCATGGTCAATGTGAAGGGCCAAGGGATACAGTAAACCTGCACTGGTGCATCGGAATCTAATGCTGGTCTCCCAGGGGCCGCTCAAAGCACAACCTCTTAGAAGATTCACTATTCTTGTACTTAAGGCGGCATTGTTCCCTTTGTATTCTATCCCGATTCGATTTCTGAATTTCATGGTGAATGGGGCGGTCCAAGGGATACAGTAAACCTGCACTGGTGCATTGGAATTTAATACTGGTCTCCCAGGAGCCGCTCAAATCACAAACTATTAGGAGATTCACTCTTCTTGTACTTAAGTCGACATTGTATCTTTTGTATTGGTTCCCATGCAATATCTGCGTTTCATGGTCAATGTGAATGTCCAAGGGATACAGTAAACCTACACTGGTGCATGGGAATCTAATATTGGTCTCCAAGGATCCGCTGAAAGCACAAACTCCTAGAAGAATCATTCTTCTTGTACTTATGTCAGCATTGTCCATTTTGTATTCAATCCCGATGCAATTTCTGTGTTTCATTGTCAATGTGAACTTCCAAATGATACAGTGAACCAGCACTGGTGCATCGGAATCTAATACTGGTCTCCCAGGAGCCGCTCAAAGCACAAATTCTTAGAAGATTCACACTTCTTGTACTCAACTCGGTATTGTGCATTTTGTAATCAACCCCGAAGCAAATTCTATGTTGCATGGTCAATGAGAATGTCCAAGGGATACAGAAAACCTGCACTGGTTCATCGGAATCGAATACTGGCCTCCCATGAGCCGCTCAAACCACAAACTCTTAGAAGATTCACTCTTCTTGTACTTAAGATGGTATTGTGCCTCTTGTATTCAATCCCGATGCGATATCTGTGTTTCAAGGTCAATGTGATGGTCCAAGGGATACAGTAAACCTGCACTGGTGCATCGGAATCGAATACTGGTCTCCCAGCAGCCACCCACCACAAACTCTTAGAAAATTCAACTTCTTGTACTTAAGTCGGCATTGTCCCTTTTGTATTCAATCCTGATGCAATTTCTGTGTTTCATTTTCAATGTGAAGGTCAAAGAGATACAGTAAACGTGCACTGGTACATCGGAATGTAATATAGGTCTTCCACGAGACGCTCAAATCACAAACTCTTCGAAGATTCACTCACCTTGTACTTATGTTGGCATTGTGAGTTTTGTATCCAATCCCGATGCAATTTCTTTTTATCATGGTCAAATTGAAGGGCCAAGGGATACAGTAAACCTGTACTGGTGCAGCGGAATCTAATACTGGTCTCCCAGGAGCCGCTCAAAGCACAAACCCTTAGAAGATTTGGTCTTCTCGTACTCAAGTCGGCATTGTGCCTTTTGTATTCAATCCCGATGCGATTTCTGTGTTTCATGGTCATTGTGAATGTCCAAGAGATACAATAAACCTGCACTGGTTCATCGGAATCTAATACTGGTCTCCCAGGAGCAGCTCAAACCACAGACTGTTAGAAAATTCTCTGATCTTGTACTTATGGCGGCATTCTCCATTTTCTATTTAATCCCGATGAATTTTCTGTGTTTCATCGTCAATGTGATGGTCCAAGGGATACAGTAAACCTGCACTGGTGCATCGGAATCTAATACTGGTCTCCCAGGAGACGCTAAAAGCACAAACTCTTAGAAGATTCACTCTTCTTGTAGTTACGTCGGCATTGTGCTTTTTGTATTCAATCCCGATGCAATTTCTGTGTTTCATTGTCAATGTGAAGGTCCAATGGCTACAGTAAACCTGCACTGGTGCATCAGAATCTAATACTGGTCCCCAAGGAGCCGCTCAAAGCACAAACCCTTAGAAGATTAACTCTTCTTGCACTTTAGTCGGCATTTTCCCTTTTGTATTCAATCCCGATGCAATATCTGTGTTTCATGGTCAATGTGAAGGTCGAAGGGATACATTAAACCTGTACTGGTTCATCGGAATCTAATACTAATCTCCCAGGAGCCGCTCAAAGTACAAACTCTTGAAAGATTAACTCTTCTTGTACTTAAGTGGGCAGTCCCTTTTGTCTTCAATCCCAATGCAATTTCTGAGTTTCATGGTCAATGTGAAGATCCAAGGGATACAGTAAAACTACACTGGTGCATCGAAATCTAATACTGGTCTCCCAGGAGCCGCTCAAACACAAACCCGTCGAAGATTCACTCTTCTTCTACTCAAGTCGTCATTGTCCATCTTGTATTCAATCCCGTGCAATTTCTGTGTTTCATGGTCAATGTTAAGGTCCAAGGGATACAGTAAACCTGCGCAGGTGCATCGGAATCTGTTACTGGACACCCAGGAGCCGCTCAAAGCTCAAACTCTTGAATGATACACTCTTCCTGTACTTCAGTCGGCATTGTCCCTTATGTATTCCATCCCGATGCAATTTCTGTGTTTCATGGTCAATGTGAAGGTCCAAGGGATACAGTAAATTTGCACTGGTGCATCGGGATCGAACACTGGTCTCTGAGGAGCCGCTCAAAGCACAAACTCTTAGAAAATTCACTCTTCCTGTACTTAAGTTGGCATTGTATATTTTGTTTTCAATCCCGATGCAATTTCTGTGTTTCATGGTCAAATTGAAGGTCCAGGGGATACAGTAAACCTGCACTGGTACATCGGAATCTAATACTGGTCTCCCAGGAGCCGCTCAAAGCACAAACCCTTAGAAAATTCACTCTTCTTGTACGTATGTTGTTATTGACACTTTTGTATTCACTCCCGATGCAATGTCTGTGTTTCATGGTCAATGTGAAGGTCCAGGGGATACAGTAAACCAGCACAGGTGCATCGGAAACTAATACTGGACACCCAGGAGCCGCTCAAAGCTCAAACTCTTAGAAGATTCACTCTTCTTGTACATAAGTCGGCATTATCCCTTTTGTATTCAATCCGGATGCAAATTATGTGTTTCATGGTCAATGTGAAGGTCGAAGGGATACAGTAAACCTGCACAGGTGCATCGGAATCTAATACTGGTCTGCGAGGAGGCGCTCAAAGCACAATCTCTTAGATGATTACCTCTTCTTGTACTGAAGACGGCAGTCCCTTCTGTATTGAATACCGATGCAATTTCCGTGTTTCATGGTCAATGTGAAGGTCCAAGGGATACAGTAAACCTGCACTGGTGCATCGGAATCCTATACTGGTCTCCCAGGAGCCGCTGAAAGCACAAACCACTCGAAGATTCACTCTTCTTGTTCTTAAGTCGGCGTTGTCCCTCTTGTATTCAATCCCGAGCAATTTCTGTGTTTCATGGTCAATGTGAAGGTCCAAGGGATACAGTAAACCCGCACTGGTGCATCGGAATCGAACACTGGTCTCCGAAGAGCCGCTCAAAGCACAAACTCTTAGAAGATTCGCTCTTCTGGTACTTAAGTCGGCTTTGTCCCTCTTGTATTCAATCCCGATGGAATTTCAGTGTTTCATGGGCAATGTGAAGCTCCAAGGGATATAGTAAACTAGCACTGGTGCATCGGTATCTAATACTCGTCTCCCTGGAGCTCCTCAACAAACAACTTCTCAGAAAATTCACTCTTCTTGTACTAAAGTATGCATTGTCCCGTTTGTATTCAATCTCGATGCAATTTCTGTGTTTCACGGTCAATGTGAACGTCGAACGGATACAGTAAACCTACGCTGGTGCATCGGAATCTAATACTGGTCTCCCAGGAGCCGCTCAAAGCACAAACTTTTAGAACATTCTCTCTTCTTGTACTCAAGCTGGCATTGTGCGTTTTTATTCAATCCCAATGCGATATCTGTGTTTCATGGTCAATGTGATGGTCCAAGTGATACAATAAACCTGCACTGGTTCATCGGAATATAATACTGGTCTCTTAGGAGCAGCTCAAACCACAAACCCTTCGAAAATTCCCTCATCTTGCACTAATGTCAGCTATCTCCATTTTGTATTCAATCCCGATGAAATTTCTGTGTTTCATGGTCAATGTGCAGGTCTATGGGATACAGTAAACCTGCACTGGTGCATCGGAATCTAATACTTGTCCCCCAGGAGCCGCTCAAAACACAAACCCTTAGAAGATTCACTACTCTTCTACTCAAGTCGGCATTGTGCCTTTAGTATTCAATCACGATGCGATTTCTGTGTTTCATGGTCAATGGGAAAGTCCATGGGATACAATAAACCTGCACTGGTTCATCGGAATCTGATACTGGTCTCGCAGGAGTAGCTCAATATACAAACTTTAAAAAATTCTCTCATCTTGTACTTATGTCGGCATTGTCCATTTTGTATTGAATCCCGATGCAATTTCTGTGTTTCATGGTCAATCTGAAGGTCCAAGGGATACTGCAAACCTGCACTGGTGCATCGGAGTCTATTACTGGTCTCCCAGGAGCCGCTAAAAGCACAAACTCTTATAAGATTCACTTTTCTTGTACTTACGTCGGCATTGTCCCTTTCGTATTCAATCCCAATGCAATTTCTGTGTTTCATGATCAATGTGAAGATACAATGGCTACAGTAAACCTGCACTGGTGCATTAGAATTTAATACTGGTCTCCCAGGAGCCGCTCAAAACACTAACTCAGGGAAGATTAACTCTTCTTGTATTTAAGTGGACATTGTATCTTTCGTATTGGTCCCCATGCAATTTCTGTGTTTCATTGTCAATGTGAAGGTCCAAGGGATACAGTAAACCTGTACTGGTGCATCGGAATCTAATACTGGACTCCCAGGAGCCGCTCAAAGCACAAACTCTTAGAAGATTCACTCCTCTTGTACTAAAGTCGGCAGTCCCCCTTGTATTCAATCCCGATGCAATTTCTGATTTTCATGGTCAATGGGAAGGTCCAAGGGATACAGTAAACCTGCACTGGTGCATTGGAATCTGAAAGTGGTCTACCAGGAACCGCTGAAAGCACAAACCCGTCGAAGATTCACTCTTCTTGTACTTAAGTCAGCATTGTCCGTCCTGTATTCAATCCCGAGCAATTTCTGTGTTTCATGGTCAATGTGAAGGTCCAAGGGATACAGTAAACCTGCACAGGTGCATCGGAATCTAATACTGGACTCCCAGGAGCCGCTCAATGCTCAAACTCTTGAAAGATTCACTCTTCTTGTACTTCAGTCGGCATTGTCCCTTATGTATTCCATCCCGATGCAATATCTGTGTTTCCTTGTCAATGTGAAGGTCGAAGGGATACAGTAAACCTGCACTGGTGCATCGGAATCTAATTCAGGTCTCCAAGGATCCGCTGAAAGCACAAACTCCTAGAAGAATCCTTCTTCTTGTACTTATGTCAGCATTGTCCATTTTGTATTCAATCCCGATGCAATTTCTGTGTTTCATTGTCAATGTGAACTTCCAAATGATACAGTGAACCAGCACTGGTGCATCGGAATCTAATACTGGTCTCCCAGGAGCCGCTCAAAGCACAAATTCTTAGAAGATTCACACTTCTTGTACTCAACTCGGTATTGTGCATTTTGTAATCAACCCCGAAGCAAATTCTATGTTGCATGGTCAATGAGAATGTCCAAGGGATACAGAAAACCTGCACTGGTTCATCGGAATCGAATACTGGCCTCCCATGAGCCGCTCAAACCACAAACTCTTAGAAGATTCACTCTTCTTGTACTTAAGATGGTATTGTGCCTCTTGTATTCAATCCCGATGCGATATCTGTGTTTCAAGGTCAATGTGATGGTCCAAGGGATACAGTAAACCTGCACTGGTGCATCGGAATCGAATACTGGTCTCCCAGCAGCCACCCACCACAAACTCTTAGAAAATTCAACTTCTTGTACTTAAGTCGGCATTGTCCCTTTTGTATTCAATCCTGATGCAATTTCTGTGTTTCATTGTCAATGTGAAGGTCAAAGAGATACAGTAAACGTGCACTGGTACATCGGAATCTAATATAGGTCTTCCACGAGACGCTCAAATCACAAACTCTTCGAAGATTCACTCACCTTGTACTTATGTTGGCATTGTGAGTTTTGTATCCAATCCCGATGCAATTTCTTTTTATCATGGTCAAATTGAAGGGCCAAGGGATACAGTAAACCTGTACTGGTGCAGCGGAATCTAATACTGGTCTCCCAGGAGCCGCTCAAAGCACAAACCCTTAGAAGATTTGGTCTTCTTGTACTCAAGTCGGCATTGTGCCTTTTGTATTCAATCCCGATGCGATTTCTGTGTTTCATGGTCATTGTGAATGTCCAAGAGATACAATAAACCTGCACTGGTCCATCGGAATCTAATACTGGTCTCCCAGGAGCAGCTCAAACCACAGACTGTTAGAAAATTCTCTGATCTTGTACTTATGGCGGCATTCTCCATTTTCTATTTAATCCCGATGAATTTTCTGTGTTTCATCGTCAATGTGATGGTCCAAGGGATACAGTAAACCTGCACTGGTGCATCGGAATCTAATACTGGTCTCCCAGGAGACGCTAAAAGCACAAACTCTTAGAAGATTCACTCTTCTTGTAGTTACGTCGGCATTGTGCTTTTTGTATTCAATCCCGATGCAATTTCTGTGTTTCATTGTCAATGTGAAGGTCCAATGGCTACAGTAAACCTGCACTGGTGCATCAGAATCTAATACTGGTCCCCAAGGAGCCGCTCAAAGCACAAACCCTTAGAAGATTAACTCTTCTTGTACTTTAGTCGGCATTTTCCCTTTTGTATTCAATCCCGATGCAATATCTGTGTTTCATGGTCAATGTGAAGGTCGAAGGGATACATTAAACCTGTACTGGTTCATCGGAATCTAATACTAATCTCCCAGGAGCCGCTCAAAGTACAAACTCTTGAAAGATTAACTCTTCTTGTACTTAAGTGGGCAGTCCCTTTTGTCTTCAATCCCAATGCAATTTCTGAGTTTCATGGTCAATGTGAAGATCCAAGGGATACAGTAAAACTACACTGGTGCATCGAAATCTAATACTGGTCTCCCAGGAGCCGCTCAAACACAAACCCGTCGAAGATTCACTCTTCTTCTACTTAAGTCGTCATTGTCCCTCTTGTATTCAATCCCGTGCAATTTCTGTGTTTCATGGTCAATGTTAAGGTCCAAGGGATACAGTAAACCTGCGCAGGTGCATCGGAATCTGTTACTGGACACCCAGGAGCCGCTCAGAGCTCAAACTCTTGAATGATACACTCTTCCTGTACTTCAGTCGGCATTGTCCCTTATGTATTCCATCCCGATGCAATTTCTGTGTTTCATGGTCAATGTGAAGGTCCAAGGGATACAGTAAATTTGCACTGGTGCATCGGGATCGAACACTGGTCTCTGAGGAGCCGCTCAGAGCACAAACTCTTAGAAAATTCACTCTTCCTGTACTTAAGTTGGCATTGTATATTTTGTTTTCAATCCCGATGCAATTTCTGTGTTTCATGGTCAAATTGAAGGTCCAGGGGATACAGTAAACCTGCACTGGTACATCGGAATCTAATACTGGTCTCCCAGGAGCCGCTCAAAGCACAAACCCTTAGAAAATTCACTCTTCTTGTACGTATGTCGTTATTGACACTTTTGTATTCACTCCCGATGCAATGTCTGTGTTTCATGGTCAGTGTGAAGGTCCAAGGGATACAGTAAACCAGCACAGGTGCATCGGAAACTAATACTGGACACCCAGGAGCCGCTCAAAGCTCAAACTCTTAGAAGATTCACTCTTCTTGTACATAAGTCGGCATTATCCCTTTTGTATTCAATCCGGATGCAAATTATGTGTTTCATGGTCAATGTGAAGGTCGAAGGGATACAGTAAACCTGCACAGGTGCATTGGAATCTAATACTGGTCTGCGAGGAGGCGCTCAAAGCACAATCTCTTAGATGATTACCTCTTCTTGTACTGAAGACGGCAGTCCCTTCTGTATTGAATACCGATGCAATTTCCGTGTTTCATGGTCAATGTGAAGGTCCAAGGGATACAGTAAACCTGCACTGGTGCATCGGAATCCAATACTGGTCTCCCAGGAGCCGCTGAAAGCACAAACCACTCGAAGATTCACTCTTCTTGTTCTTAAGTCGGCGTTGTCCCTCTTGTATTCAATCCCGAGCAATTTCTGTGTTTCATGGTCAATGTGAAGGTCCAAGGGATACAGTAAACCCGCACTGGTGCATCGGAATCGAACACTGGTCTCCGAAGAGCCGCTCAAAGCACAAACTCTTAGAAGATTCGCTCTTCTGGTACTTAAGTCGGCTTTGTCCCTCTTGTATTCAATCCCGATGCAATTTCTGTGTTTCATGGGCAATGTGAGGCTCCAAGGGATATAGTAAACTAGCACTGGTGCATCGGTATCTAATACTCGTCTCCCTGGAGCTCCTCAACAAACAACTTCTCAGAAAATTCACTCTTCTTGTACTAAAGTATGCGTTGTCCCGTTTGTATTCAATCTCGATGCAATTTCTGTGTTTCACGGTCAATGTGAACGTCGAACGGATACAGTAAACCTACGCTGGTGCATCGGAATCTAATACTGGTCTCCCAGGAGCCGCTCAAATCACAAACTCTTTTAAGATTCACTCTTCTTGTACTTACGTCGGCATTGTCCCTTTCGTATTCAATCCCAATGCAATTTCTGTGTTTCATGATCAATGTGAAGATACAATGGCTACAGTAAAACTGCACTGGTGCATCAGAATTTAATACTGGTCTCCCAGGAGCCGCTCAAAGCACAAACTTTTAGAACATTCTCTCTTCTTGTACTCAAGCCGGCATTGTGCGTTTTTATTCAATCCCAATGCGGTATCTGTGTTTCATGGTCAATGTGAAGGTCCAAGTAATACAATAAACCTGCACTGGTTCATCGGAATGTAATACTGGTCTCTTAGGAGCAGCTCAAACCACAAACCCTTCGAAAATTCCCTCATCTTGTACTAATGTCAGCTATCTCCATTTTGTATTCAATCCCGATGAAATTTCTGTGTTTCATGGTCAATGTGCAGGTCTATGGGATACAGTAAACCTGCACTGGTGCATCGGAATCTAATACTTGTCCCCCAGGAGCCGCTCAAAACACAAACCCTTAGAAGATTCACTACTCTTCTACTCAAGTCGGCATTGTGCCTTTAGTATTCAATCACGATGCGATTTCTGTGTTTCATGGTCAATGGGAAAGTCCAAGGGATACAATAAACCTGCACTGGTTCATCGGAATCTGATACTGGTCTCGCAGGAGTAGCTCAATATACAAACTTAAAAAAATTCTCTCATCTTGTACTTATGTCGGCATTGTCCATTTTGTATTGAATCCCGATGCAATTTCTGTGTTTCATGGTCAATCTGAAGGTCCAAGGGATACTGTAAACCTGCACTGGTGCATCGGAGTCTATTACTGGTCTCCCAGGAGCCGCTAAAAGCACAAACTCTTATAAGATTCACTTTTCTTGTACTTACGTCGGCATTGTCCCTTTCGTATTCAATCCCAATGCAATTTCTGTGTTTCATGATCAATGTGAAGATACAATGGCAACAGTAAACCTGCACTGGTGCATTAGAATTTAATACTGGTCTCCCAGGAGCCGCTCAAAACACTAACTCAGGGAAGATTAACTCTTCTTGTATTTAAGTGGACATTGTATCTTTCGTATTGGTCCCCATGCAATTTCTGTGTTTCATTGTCAATGTGAAGGTCCAAGGGATACAGTAAACCTGTACTGGTGCATCGGAATCTAATACTGGACTCCCAGGAGCCGCTCAAAGCACAAACTCTTAGAAGATTCACTCCTCTTGTACTAAAGTCGGCAGTCCCTCTTGTATTCAATCCCGATGCAATTTCTGATTTTCATGGTCAATGGGAAGGTCCAAGGGATACAGTAAACCTGCACTGGTGCATCGGAATCTGAAAGTGGTCTACCAGGAACCGCTCAAAGCACAAACCCGTCGAAGATCCACTCTTCTTGTACTTAAGTCAGCATTGTCCGTCCTGTATTCAATCCCGAGCAATTTCTGTGTTTCATGGTCAATGTGAAGGTCCAAGGGATACAGTAAACCTGCACAGGTGCATCGGAATCTAATACTGGACTCCCAGGAGCCGCTCAATGCTCAAACTCTTGAAAGATTCACTCTTCTTGTACTTCAGTCGGCATTGTCCCTTATGTATTCCATCCCGATGCAATATCTGTGTTTCCTTGTCAATGTGAAGGTCGAAGGGATACAGTAAACCTGCACTGGTGCATCGGAATCTAATTCAGGTCTCCCAGGAGCCGCTCAATGCATAAACTCATAGAAGATTATCTCTTCTTGTACTAAAGTCGGCAGTCCCTTTTGTATTCAATCCCGATGCAATTTCTGAGTTTCATGGTCAATGGCAAGGTCCAAGGGATACAGTAAACCTGCACTGGTGCATCGGAATCTTAAACTGTTCTCCCAGGAACCGCTCAAAGCACAAACCCGTCGATGATACACTCTTCTTGTACTTAAGTCAGCATTGTCCGTCTTGTATTCAATCCCAAGAAATTTCTGTGTTTCATGGTCAATGTGAAGGTCCAAGGGATACAGTAAACCTGCACAGGTGCATCGGAATCTAATACTGACACCCAGGAGCCGCTTAATGCTCAAACTCTTGAAAGATTCACTCTTCTTGTACTTCAGTCGGCATTGTCCCTTATGTATTCCATCCCGTTGCAATTACTGTGTTTCCTGGTCAATGTGAAGGTCCAAGGGATACAGTAAACCTGCACTGGTGCATCGGAATCTAATACTGACACCCAGGAGCCGCTTAATGCTCAAACTCTTGAAAGATTCACTCTTCTTGTACATAAGTCGGCATTATCCCTTTTGTATTCAATCCGGATGCAAATTATGTGTTTCATGGTCAATGGGAAGGTCCAAGGGATACAGTAAACCAGCACAGGTGCATCAGAAACTAATACTGGACACCCAGGAGCCGCTCAAAGCTCAAACTCTTAGAAGATTCACTCTTCTTGTACATAAGTCGGCATTATCCCTTTTGTATTCAATCCGGATGCAAATTATGTGTTTCATGGTCAATGGGAAGGTCGAAGGGATACAGTAAACCTGCACTGGTGCATCGGAATCTACTACTGGTCTGCGAGGAGGCGCTCAAAGCACAATCTCTTAGATGATTACCTCTTCTTGTACTTAACACGGCAGTCCCTTTTGTATTGAATACCGATGCATTTTCCGTGTTTCATGGTCAATGTGAAACACAGAAATTGCTCGGGATTGAATACAAGACGGACAAAAGGGACTGCCGACTTTAGTACAAGAGGAGTGAATCTTCTAAGAGTTTGTGCTTTGAGCGGCACCCGTCGAAGATTCACTCTTCTTGTACTTAAGTCAGCATTGTCCGTCTTGTATTCAATCCCCAGCAATTTCTGTGTTTCATGGTCAATGTGAAGGTCCAAGGGATACGGTAAACCTGCACAGGTGCATCGGAATCTAATACTGACACCCAGGAGCAGCTTAATGCGCAAACTCTTGAAAGATTCACTCTTCTTGTACTTCAGACGGTATTGTCCCTTGTGTATTAAATCATGATGCAATTTCTGTGTTTCATGGTGAATGTGAAGGTCCAAGGGATACAGTAAACCTGCACTGGTGCACCGGAATCGAACACAGGTCTCTGACGAGCCGCTCAAAGCACAAACTTTTAGAAAATTCACTCTTCTTGTACTTAAGTTGGCATAGTGTATTTTGTATTCAATTCCGATGCAATTTCTGTGTTTCATGGTCAAATTGAAGGTCCAAGGGATTCAGAAAACCTGCACTAGTGCATCGGAATCTAATACTGGTCTCCCAGGAGCTGCTCAACCCATAAACTCTTAGAAAATTCACTCGTCTTGTACTCAAGTCGGCATTGCCCGTTTGTATTCAATCTCGATGCAATTTCTGTGATTCATGGTGAATGTGGCGGTCCAAGGGATACTGTAAACCTTCACTGGTGCATTGGAATTTAATACTAGTCTCCCAGGAGCCGCCCAAATCACAAACTATTAGAAGATTCACTCTTCTTGTACTTATCGGCATTGTGCATTTTGTATTCAATCCCGATTCAATTTCTGTGTTACATGGTCAATGTTGAAGGCCAAGGGATGCAGTAAACCTGCACTGGTGCATCGGAATCTAATACTGGTCTCCCGAGAGCCGCTCAAAGTACAAACTCATAGAAGATTAACTCTTCTTGTACTAAAGTCGGCAGTCCCTTTTGTATTCAATCCCGATGCAATTTCTGAGTTTCATGGTCCATGGCAAGGTCCAAGGGATACAGTAAACCTGCACTGGTGCATCGGAATCTTAAACTGGTCTCCCAGGAACCGCTCAAAGCACAAACCCGTCGAAGATTCACTCTTCTTGTACTTAAGTCAGCATTGTCCGTCTTGTATTTAATCCCGAGCAATTTCTGTGTTTCATGGTCAATGTGAAGGTCCAAGGGATACATTAAACCTGCACAGGTGCATCGGAATCTAATACTGACACCCAGGAGCCGCTTAATGCTCAATCTCTTGAAAGATTCACTCTTCTTGTACTTCAGTCGGCATTGTCCCTTATGTATTCCATCCCGATGCAATTACTGTGTTTCCTGGTCAATGTGAAGGTCCAAGGGATACAGTAAACCTGCACTGGTGCATCAGAATCAAACACAGGTCTACGAGGAGCCGCTCAAAGCACAAACTCTTAGAAAATTCACTTTTTTTGTACTTAAGTGGGCATTGTGTAATTTGTATTATATCCCGATGGAATTTCTGTGTCTCATGGTCAAATTGAAGGTCCAAGGGATTCAGTAAACGTGCACTGGTGCATCGGAATCTAATACTGGTCTCCCAGGAGCTGCTCAACCCACAAACCCTTAGAAAATTCACTCTTCTTGTACTTACGTCGGCACTGTCATTCTTGAATTCAATCGCGAGCAATTACTGTGTTTCATGGTCAACGTGGAAGTCCAAGGGATACATTAACTCCTGCACAGGTGCATCGCAATCTAATACTGGACACCGAGGAGCCGCTCAAAGCTCAAACATCCTGAAAGATTCACTCTTCTTGTACTTCAGACGGTATTGTCCCTTATGTATTAAATCATGATGCAATTTCTGTGATTCATGGTGAATGTGGCGGTCCAAGGGATACAGTAAACCTGCACTGGTGCATTGGAATTTAATACTGGTCTCCGAGGAGCCGCTCAAATCACAAACTATTAGAAGATTCACTCTTCTTGTACTTAAGTCGACATTGTATCTGTGGTATTGGTCCCCATTCAATATCTGTGTTTCATGGTCAATGTGAATGTCCAAGGGATACAGTTAACTTGCACTGGTGCATCGGAATGTAATACTGGTCTCCCAGGAGCCGCTCAAACCAGAAACTCTATAAGATTCACTCATACTGTACTTAGTTTGGCATTGTGCCTTTTATATTCAATCCCGATACAATTTCTGTGTTTCATGGTCAATGTGAAGGTCCAAGGGATACAGTTAACCTCCACTGGGGCATCGGAATCTAATACTGGTCTCCCAGGAGCCGCTCAAAGCACAACCCCGTCGAAGATTCACTCTTCTTGTACTTACGTCGGCATTGTCCCTCTTGAATTCAATCCCGAGCAATTACTGTGTTTCATAGTCAACGTGAAAGTCCAAGCGATACAGTAAACCTGCACAGGTGCATCGGAGTCTAATACTGGTCTCCCAGGAGCAGCTCAAACCACAGACTCTTAAAAAATTCACTCATCTTGTACTTACGTCGGCATTCTCCATTTTGTATTCAATCCCGATGAAATTTCTGTGTTTCATGGTCAATGTGCAGGTCCAAGGGATACCGTAATCCTGCACTGGTGCAACGGAATCTAATACTTGTCCCCCAGGAGCCGCTCAAAACACAAACCCTTAGAAGATTCACTTTTCTTTTACTAATGTCGGCAGTCCCTCTTGTATTCAATCCCGATGCAATTTCTGATTTTCATTGTCAATGGGAAGGTCCAAGGGGTACTGTAAACCTGCACTGGTGCATCGGAGTCTATTACTGGTCTCCCAGGAGCCGCTAAAAGTACAAACTCTTAGAAGATTCACTTTTCCTGTACTTACGTCGGCATTGTCCCTTTCGTATTCAATCCCAATGCAATTTCTGTGTTTCATGATCAATGTGAAGATACAATGGCTACAGTAAACCTGCACTGGTGCATCAGAATTTAATACTGGTCTCCCAGGAGCCGCTCAAAACACTAACTCAGGGAAGATTAACTCTTCTTGTATTTAAGTGGACATTGTATCTTTCGTATTGGTCCCCATGCAATATCTGCGTTTCCTTGTCAATGTGAAGGTCGAAGGGATACAGTAAACCTGCACTGGTGCATCGGAATCTAATTCAGGTCTCCCAGGAGCCGCTCAAAGCATAAACTCATAGAAGATTAACTCTTCTTGTACTAAAGTCGGCAGTCCCTTTTGTATTCAATCCCGATGCAATTTCTGAGTTTCATGGTCAATGGCAAGGTCCAAGGGATACAGTAAACCTGCACTGGTGCATCGGAATCTTAAACTGGTCTCCCAGGAACCGCTCAAAGCACAAACCCGTCGAAGATTCACTCTTCTTGTACTTAAGTCAGCATTGTCCGTCTTGTATTCAATCCCGAGCAATTTCTGTGTTTCATGGTCAATGTGAAGGTCCAAGGGATACAGTAAACCTGCACAGGTGCATCGGAATCTAATACTGACACCCAGGAGCCGCTTAATGCTCAATCTCTTGAAAGATTCACTCTTCTTGTACTTCAGTCGGCATTGTCCCTTATGTATTCCATCCCGATGCAATTACTGTGTTTCCTGGTCATTGTGAAGGTCCAAGGGATACAGTAAACCTGCACTGGTGCATCGGAATCGAACACAGGTCTACGAGGAGCCGCTCAAAGCACAAACTCTTAGAAAATTCACTTTTTTTGTACTTAAGTGGACATTGTGTAATTTGTATTATATCCCGATGGAATTTCTGTGTCTCATGGTCAAATTGAAGGTCCAAGGGATTCAGTAAACGTGCACTGGTGCATCGGAATCTAATACTGGTCTCCCAGGAGCTGCTCAACCCACAAACCCTTAGAAAATTCACTCTTCTTGACTTACGTCGGCATTGTCATTCTTGAATTCAATCGCGAGCAATTACTGTGTTTCATGGTCAACGTGGAAGTCCAAGGGATACAGTAACTCCTGCACAGGTGCATCGCAATCTAATACTGGACACCGAGGAGCCGCTCAAAGCTCAAACATCCTGAAAGATTCACTCCTCTTGTACTTCAGACGGTATTGTCCCTTATGTATTAAATCATGATGCAATTTCTGTGATTCATGGTGAATGTGGCGGTCCAAGGGATACAGTAAACCTGCACTGGTGCATTGGAATTTAATACTGGTCTCCGAGGAGCCGCTCAAATCACAAACTATTAGAAGATTCACTCTTCTTGTACTTAAGTCGACATTGTATCTTTTGTATTGGTCCCCATTCAATATCTGTGTTTCATGGTCAATGTGAATGTCCAAGGGATACAGTTAACTTGCACTGGTGCATCGGAATGTAATACTGGTCTCCCAGGAGCCGCTCAAACCAGAAACTCTTTAAGATTCACTCATACTGTACTTAGTTTGGCATTGTGCCTTTTATATTCAATCCCGATACAATTTCTGAGTTTCATGGTCAATGTGAAGGTCCAAGGGATACAGTTAACCTCCACTGGGGCATCGGAATCTAATACTGGTCTCCCAGGAGCCGCTCAAAGCACAACCCCGTCGAAGATTCACTCTTCTTGTACTTACGTCGGCATTGTCCCTCTTGAATTGAATCCCGATGCGATATCTGTGTTTCATGGTCAATGTGAAGGTCCAAGTGATACAGTAAACCTGCACTGGTGCATCGGAATCTAATACTTGTCCCCCTGGAGCCGCTCAAAACACAAACCCTTAGAAGATTCACTACTCTTGTACTCAAGTCGGCATTGTGCCTTTAGTATTCAGTCACGATGCGATTTCTGTGTTTCATGGTCAATGGGAAAGTCCAAGGGATACAATAAACCAGCACTGGTTCATCGGAATCTGATACTGGTCTCGCAGGAGCAGCTCAATCCACAAACTTTTAAAAAATTCTCTCATCTTGTACTTATGTCGGCATTGTCCATTTTGTATTCAATCCCGATGCAATTTCTGTGTTTCATGGTCAATGTGAAGGTCCAAGGGATACTGTAAACCTGCACTGGTGCATCGGAGTCTATTACTGGTCTCCCAGGAGCCGCTAAAAGCACAAACTCTTAGAAGATTCACTTTTCTTGTACTTACGTCGGCATTGTCCCTTTCGTATTCAATCCCAATGCAATTTCTGTGTTTCATGATCAATGTGAAGATACAATGGCTACAGTAAATCTGCACTGGTGCATCAGAATTTAATACTGGTCTCCCAGGAGCCGATCAAAACACTAACTCAGGGAAGATTCACTCTTCTTGTACTTAAGTCGACATTGTATCTTTCGAATTGGTCCCCATGCAATTTCTGTGCTTCATTGTCAATGAGGAGGTCCAAGGGATACAGTAAACCTGTACTGGTGCATCGGAATCTAATACTGGTCTCCCAGGAGCCGCTCAAAGCACAAACTCTTAGAAGATTCACTCCTCTTTTACTAATATCGGCAGTCCCTCTTGTATTCAATCCCGATGCAATTTCTGATTTTCATGGTCAATGGGAAGGTCCAAGGGATACAGTAAACCTGCACTGGTGCATCGGAATTTTAAAGTGGTCTACCAGGAACCGCTCAAAGCACAAACCCGTCGAAGATTTACTCTTCGTGTACTTAAGTCAGCATTGTCCGTCTTGTATTCAATCCCGAGCAATTTCTGTGTTTCATGGTCAATGTGAAGGTCCAAGGGATACAGTAAACCTGCACAGGTGCATCGGAATCTAATACTGGACTCCCAGGAGCTGCTCAATGCTCAAACTCTTGAAAGATTCACTCTTCTTGTACTTCAGTCGGCATGGTCCCTTATGTATTCCATCCCGATGCAATTTCTGTGTTTCCTGGTCAATGTCAAGGTCGAAGGGATACAGTAAACCTGCACTGGTGCATCGGAATCTAATTCAGGTCTCCCAGGAGCCGCTCAAAGCACAAACTCATAGAAGATCAACTCTTCTTGTACTAAAGTCGGCAGTCCCTTTTGTATTCAATCCCGATGCAATTTCTAAGATTCATGGTCAATGGGAAGGTCCAAGGGATACAGTAAACCTGCACTGGTGCATCGGAATCTTAAACTGGTCTCCCAGGAACCGCTCAAAGCACAAACCCGTCGAAGATTCACTCTTCATGTACCTTAGTCGGCATTGTCCCTTATGTATTCCATCCCGATGCAATTACTGTGTTTCCTGGTCAATGTGAAGGTCCAAGGGATACAGTAAACCTGCACTGGTGCATCGGAATCTAATACTGACACCCAGGAGCCGCTTAATGCTCAATCTCTTGAAAGATTCACTCTTCTTGTACTTCAGTCGGCATTGTCCCTTATGTATTCCATCCCGATGCAATTACTGTGTTTCCTGGTCATTGTGAAGGTCCAAGGGATACAGTAAACCTGCACTGGTGCATCGGAATCGAACACAGGTCTACGAGGAGCCGCTCAAAGCACAAACTCTTAGAAAATTCACTTTTTTTGTACTTAAGTGGACATTGTGTAATTTGTATTATATCCCGATGGAATTTCTGTGTCTCATGGTCAAATTGAAGGTCCAAGGGATTCAGTAAACGTGCACTGGTGCATCGGAATCTAATACTGGTCTCCCAGGAGCTGCTCAACCCACAAACCCTTAGAAAATTCACTCTTCTTGACTTACGTCGGCATTGTCATTCTTGAATTCAATCGCGAGCAATTACTGTGTTTCATGGTCAACGTGGAAGTCCAAGGGATACAGTAACTCCTGCACAGGTGCATCGCAATCTAATACTGGACACCGAGGAGCCGCTCAAAGCTCAAACATCCTGAAAGATTCACTCCTCTTGTACTTCAGACGGTATTGTCCCTTATGTATTAAATCATGATGCAATTTCTGTGATTCATGGTGAATGTGGCGGTCCAAGGGATACAGTAAACCTGCACTGGTGCATTGGAATTTAATACTGGTCTCCGAGGAGCCGCTCAAATCACAAACTATTAGAAGATTCACTCTTCTTGTACTTAAGTCGACATTGTATCTTTTGTATTGGTCCCCATTCAATATCTGTGTTTCATGGTCAATGTGAATGTCCAAGGGATACAGTTAACTTGCACTGGTGCATCGGAATGTAATACTGGTCTCCCAGGAGCCGCTCAAACCAGAAACTCTTTAAGATTCACTCATACTGTACTTAGTTTGGCATTGTGCCTTTTATATTCAATCCCGATACAATTTCTGAGTTTCATGGTCAATGTGAAGGTCCAAGGGATACAGTTAACCTCCACTGGGGCATCGGAATCTAATACTGGTCTCCCAGGAGCCGCTCAAAGCACAACCCCGTCGAAGATTCACTCTTCTTGTACTTACGTCGGCATTGTCCCTCTTGAATTGAATCCCGATGCGATATCTGTGTTTCATGGTCAATGTGAAGGTCCAAGTGATACAGTAAACCTGCACTGGTGCATCGGAATCTAATACTTGTCCCCCTGGAGCCGCTCAAAACACAAACCCTTAGAAGATTCACTACTCTTGTACTCAAGTCGGCATTGTGCCTTTAGTATTCAGTCACGATGCGATTTCTGTGTTTCATGGTCAATGGGAAAGTCCAAGGGATACAATAAACCAGCACTGGTTCATCGGAATCTGATACTGGTCTCGCAGGAGCAGCTCAATCCACAAACTTTTAAAAAATTCTCTCATCTTGTACTTATGTCGGCATTGTCCATTTTGTATTCAATCCCGATGCAATTTCTGTGTTTCATGGTCAATGTGAAGGTCCAAGGGATACTGTAAACCTGCACTGGTGCATCGGAGTCTATTACTGGTCTCCCAGGAGCCGCTAAAAGCACAAACTCTTAGAAGATTCACTTTTCTTGTACTTACGTCGGCATTGTCCCTTTCGTATTCAATCCCAATGCAATTTCTGTGTTTCATGATCAATGTGAAGATACAATGGCTACAGTAAATCTGCACTGGTGCATCAGAATTTAATACTGGTCTCCCAGGAGCCGATCAAAACACTAACTCAGGGAAGATTCACTCTTCTTGTACTTAAGTCGACATTGTATCTTTCGAATTGGTCCCCATGCAATTTCTGTGCTTCATTGTCAATGAGGAGGTCCAAGGGATACAGTAAACCTGTACTGGTGCATCGGAATCTAATACTGGTCTCCCAGGAGCCGCTCAAAGCACAAACTCTTAGAAGATTCACTCCTCTTTTACTAATATCGGCAGTCCCTCTTGTATTCAATCCCGATGCAATTTCTGATTTTCATGGTCAATGGGAAGGTCCAAGGGATACAGTAAACCTGCACTGGTGCATCGGAATTTTAAAGTGGTCTACCAGGAACCGCTCAAAGCACAAACCCGTCGAAGATTTACTCTTCGTGTACTTAAGTCAGCATTGTCCGTCTTGTATTCAATCCCGAGCAATTTCTGTGTTTCATGGTCAATGTGAAGGTCCAAGGGATACAGTAAACCTGCACAGGTGCATCGGAATCTAATACTGGACTCCCAGGAGCTGCTCAATGCTCAAACTCTTGAAAGATTCACTCTTCTTGTACTTCAGTCGGCATGGTCCCTTATGTATTCCATCCCGATGCAATTTCTGTGTTTCCTGGTCAATGTCAAGGTCGAAGGGATACAGTAAACCTGCACTGGTGCATCGGAATCTAATTCAGGTCTCCCAGGAGCCGCTCAAAGCACAAACTCATAGAAGATCAACTCTTCTTGTACTAAAGTCGGCAGTCCCTTTTGTATTCAATCCCGATGCAATTTCTAAGATTCATGGTCAATGGGAAGGTCCAAGGGATACAGTAAACCTGCACTGGTGCATCGGAATCTTAAACTGGTCTCCCAGGAACCGCTCAAAGCACAAACCCGTCGAAGATTCACTCTTCATGTACCTTAGTCGGCATTGTCCCTTATGTATTCCATCCCGATGCAATTACTGTGTTTCCTGGTCAATGTGAAGGTCCAAGGGATACAGTAAACCTGCACTGGTGCATCGGAATCTAATACTGACACCCAGGAGCCGCTTAATGCTCAATCTCTTGAAAGATTCACTCTTCTTGTACTTCAGTCGGCATTGTCCCTTATGTATTCCATCCCGATGCAATTACTGTGTTTCCTGGTCATTGTGAAGGTCCAAGGGATACAGTAAACCTGCACTGGTGCATCGGAATCGAACACAGGTCTACGAGGAGCCGCTCAAAGCACAAACTCTTAGAAAATTCACTTTTTTTGTACTTAAGTGGACATTGTGTAATTTGTATTATATCCCGATGGAATTTCTGTGTCTCATGGTCAAATTGAAGGTCCAAGGGATTCAGTAAACGTGCACTGGTGCATCGGAATCTAATACTGGTCTCCCAGGAGCTGCTCAACCCACAAACCCTTAGAAAATTCACTCTTCTTGACTTACGTCGGCATTGTCATTCTTGAATTCAATCGCGAGCAATTACTGTGTTTCATGGTCAACGTGGAAGTCCAAGGGATACAGTAACTCCTGCACAGGTGCATCGCAATCTAATACTGGACACCGAGGAGCCGCTCAAAGCTCAAACATCCTGAAAGATTCACTCCTCTTGTACTTCAGACGGTATTGTCCCTTATGTATTAAATCATGATGCAATTTCTGTGATTCATGGTGAATGTGGCGGTCCAAGGGATACAGTAAACCTGCACTGGTGCATTGGAATTTAATACTGGTCTCCGAGGAGCCGCTCAAATCACAAACTATTAGAAGATTCACTCTTCTTGTACTTAAGTCGACATTGTATCTTTTGTATTGGTCCCCATTCAATATCTGTGTTTCATGGTCAATGTGAATGTCCAAGGGATACAGTTAACTTGCACTGGTGCATCGGAATGTAATACTGGTCTCCCAGGAGCCGCTCAAACCAGAAACTCTTTAAGATTCACTCATACTGTACTTAGTTTGGCATTGTGCCTTTTATATTCAATCCCGATACAATTTCTGAGTTTCATGGTCAATGTGAAGGTCCAAGGGATACAGTTAACCTCCACTGGGGCATCGGAATCTAATACTGGTCTCCCAGGAGCCGCTCAAAGCACAACCCCGTCGAAGATTCACTCTTCTTGTACTTACGTCGGCATTGTCCCTCTTGAATTGAATCCCGATGCGATATCTGTGTTTCATGGTCAATGTGAAGGTCCAAGTGATACAGTAAACCTGCACTGGTGCATCGGAATCTAATACTTGTCCCCCTGGAGCCGCTCAAAACACAAACCCTTAGAAGATTCACTACTCTTGTACTCAAGTCGGCATTGTGCCTTTAGTATTCAGTCACGATGCGATTTCTGTGTTTCATGGTCAATGGGAAAGTCCAAGGGATACAATAAACCAGCACTGGTTCATCGGAATCTGATACTGGTCTCGCAGGAGCAGCTCAATCCACAAACTTTTAAAAAATTCTCTCATCTTGTACTTATGTCGGCATTGTCCATTTTGTATTCAATCCCGATGCAATTTCTGTGTTTCATGGTCAATGTGAAGGTCCAAGGGATACTGTAAACCTGCACTGGTGCATCGGAGTCTATTACTGGTCTCCCAGGAGCCGCTAAAAGCACAAACTCTTAGAAGATTCACTTTTCTTGTACTTACGTCGGCATTGTCCCTTTCGTATTCAATCCCAATGCAATTTCTGTGTTTCATGATCAATGTGAAGATACAATGGCTACAGTAAATCTGCACTGGTGCATCAGAATTTAATACTGGTCTCCCAGGAGCCGATCAAAACACTAACTCAGGGAAGATTCACTCTTCTTGTACTTAAGTCGACATTGTATCTTTCGAATTGGTCCCCATGCAATTTCTGTGCTTCATTGTCAATGAGGAGGTCCAAGGGATACAGTAAACCTGTACTGGTGCATCGGAATCTAATACTGGTCTCCCAGGAGCCGCTCAAAGCACAAACTCTTAGAAGATTCACTCCTCTTTTACTAATATCGGCAGTCCCTCTTGTATTCAATCCCGATGCAATTTCTGATTTTCATGGTCAATGGGAAGGTCCAAGGGATACAGTAAACCTGCACTGGTGCATCGGAATTTTAAAGTGGTCTACCAGGAACCGCTCAAAGCACAAACCCGTCGAAGATTTACTCTTCGTGTACTTAAGTCAGCATTGTCCGTCTTGTATTCAATCCCGAGCAATTTCTGTGTTTCATGGTCAATGTGAAGGTCCAAGGGATACAGTAAACCTGCACAGGTGCATCGGAATCTAATACTGGACTCCCAGGAGCTGCTCAATGCTCAAACTCTTGAAAGATTCACTCTTCTTGTACTTCAGTCGGCATGGTCCCTTATGTATTCCATCCCGATGCAATTTCTGTGTTTCCTGGTCAATGTCAAGGTCGAAGGGATACAGTAAACCTGCACTGGTGCATCGGAATCTAATTCAGGTCTCCCAGGAGCCGCTCAAAGCACAAACTCATAGAAGATCAACTCTTCTTGTACTAAAGTCGGCAGTCCCTTTTGTATTCAATCCCGATGCAATTTCTAAGATTCATGGTCAATGGGAAGGTCCAAGGGATACAGTAAACCTGCACTGGTGCATCGGAATCTTAAACTGGTCTCCCAGGAACCGCTCAAAGCACAAACCCGTCGAAGATTCACTCTTCATGTACCTTAGTCGGCATTGTCCCTTATGTATTCCATCCCGATGCAATTACTGTGTTTCCTGGTCAATGTGAAGGTCCAAGGGATACAGTAAACCTGCACTGGTGCATCGGAATCGAACACAGGTCTACGAGGAGCCGCTCAAAGCACAAACTCTTAGAAAATTCACTTTTTTTGTACTTTAGTCGGCATTGTGTAATTTGTACTATATCCCGATGGAATTTCTGTGTCTCATGGTCAAATTGAAGGTCCAAGGGATTCAGTAAACCTGCACTGGGGCATCGGAATCTAATACTGGTCTCCCAGGAGCCGCTCAAAGCACAACTTCGTCGAAGATTCACTCTTCTTGTACTTACGTCGGCATTGTCCCTCTTGAATTCAATCGCGAGCAATTACTGTGTTTCATGGTCAACGTGAAAGTCCAAGGGATACACTAACTCCTGCACAGGTGCATCAGAATCTAATACTGGAGACCCAGGAGCCGCTCAAAGCTCAAACATCCTGAAAGATTCACTCTTCTTGTACTTCAGACGGTATTGTCCATTATGTATTAAATCATGATGCAATTTCATTGTTTCATGGTGAATGTGAAGGTCCAAGGGATACAGTAAACCTGCACTGGTAAACGGAAACGAACACAGGTCTCTGAGGAGCCGCTCAAAGCACAAACTCTTAGAAAATTCACTCATCTTGTACTTAAGTTGGCATAGTGTATTTTTTATTCAACTCCGATGCAATTTCTGTGTTTCATGGTCAGATTGAAGGTCCAGGGGATGGAGTAAACCCGCACTGGTGCATCGGAATCGAACACTGGTCTCTGAGGAGCCGCTCAAAGCACAAACTCTTAGAAAATTCACTCTTCCTGTACTTAAGTTGCATTGTGTATTTTGTATTCAATCCAGATGCAATTTCTGTGTTTCATGGTCAAATTGAAGGTCCAGGGGAGACAGTAAACCTGCACTGGTACTTCGGAATCTAATACTGGTCTCCCAGGAGCCGCTCAAAGCACAAACCCTTAGAAAATTCACTCTTCTTGTACGTATGTCGTTATTGACACTTTTGTATTCACTCCCGATGTAATTTCTGTGTTTCATGGTCAATGTGAAGGTCCAAGGGATACAGAAAACCAGCACAGGTGCATCGGAAACTAATACTGGACACCCAGGAGCCGCTCAAAGCTCAAACTCTTAGAAGTTTCACTCTTCTTGTACTTAAGACGGCAGTCCCTTTTTGTATTGAATACCGATGCAATTTTTGTGTTTCATGGTCAATGTGAAGGTCCAAGGGATACAGTAAACCTGCACTGGTGCATCGGAATCCAATACTGGTCTCCCAGGAGCCGCTGAAAGCACAAACCATTCGAAGATTCACTCTTCTTGTTCTTAAGTCGGCGTTGTCCCTCTTGTATTCAATCCCGAGCAATTTCTGTGTTTCATGGTCAATGTGAAGGTCCAAGGGATACAGTAAACCCGCACTGGTGCATCGGAATCGAACACTGGTCTCCGAAGAGCCGCTCAAAGCACAAACTCTTAGAAGATTCGCTCTTCTGGTACTTAAGTCGGCATTGTCTCTCTTGTATTCAATCCCGATGCAATTTCTGTGTTTCATGGGCAATGTGAAGCTCCAAGGGATATAGTATACTAGCACTGGTGCATCGGAATCTAATACTGGTCTCCCTGGAGCTCCTCAACAAACAACTTCTCAGAAAATGCACTTTTCTTGTAATAAAGTCGGCATTGTCCCGTTTGTATTCAATCTCGATGCGATTTCTGTGTTTCACGGTCAATGTGAACGTCGAACGGATACAGTAAACCTACGCTGGTGCATCGGAATCTCATAGTGGTCTCCCAGGTGCCGCTCAAGGCACAAACTTTTAGAACATTCTCTCTTCTTATACTCAAGCCTGCATTTTGCGTTTTTATTCAATCCCGATGCGATATCTGTGTTTCATGGTCAATGTGAAGGTCCAAGTGATACAGTAAACCTGCACTGGTGCATCGGAATCTAATACTTGTCCCCCTGGAGCCGCTCAAAACACAAACCCTTAGAAGATTCACTACTCTTGTACTCAAGTCGGCATTGTGCCTTTAGTATTCAGTCACGATGCGATTTCTGTGTTTCATGGTCAATGGGAAAGTCCAAGGGATACAATAAACCAGCACTGGTTCATCGGAATCTGATACTGGTCTCGCAGGAGCAGCTCAATCCACAAACTTTTAAAAAATTCTCTCATCTTGTACTTATGTCGGCATTGTCCATTTTGTATTCAATCCCGATGCAATTTCTGTGTTTCATGGTCAATGTGAAGGTCCAAGGGATACTGTAAACCTGCACTGGTGCATCGGAGTCTATTACTGGTCTCCCAGGAGCCGCTAAAAGCACAAACTCTTAGAAGATTCACTTTTCTTGTACTTACGTCGGCATTGTCCCTTTCGTATTCAATCCCAATGCAATTTCTGTGTTTCATGATCAATGTGAAGATACAATGGCTACAGTAAATCTGCACTGGTGCATCAGAATTTAATACTGGTCTCCCAGGAGCCGATCAAAACACTAACTCAGGGAAGATTCACTCTTCTTGTACTTAAGTCGACATTGTATCTTTCGAATTGCCCCCATGCAATTTCTGTGCTTCATTGTCAATGAGGAGGTCCAAGGGATACAGTAAACCTGTACTGGTGCATCGGAATCTAATACTGGTCTCCCAGGAGCCGCTCAAAGCACAAACTCTTAGAAGATTCACTCCTCTTTTACTAATATCGGCAGTCCCTCTTGTATTCAATCCCGATGCAATTTCTGATTTTCATGGTCAATGGGAAGGTCCAAGGGATACAGTAAACCTGCACTGGTGCATCGGAATTTTAAAGTGGTCTACCAGGAACCGCTCAAAGCACAAACCCGTCGAAGATTTACTCTTCGTGTACTTAAGTCAGCATTGTCCGTCTTGTATTCAATCCCGAGCAATTTCTGTGTTTCATGGTCAATGTGAAGGTCCAAGGGATACAGTAAACCTGCACAGGTGCATCGGAATCTAATACTGGACTCCCAGGAGCTGCTCAATGCTCAAACTCTTGAAAGATTCACTCTTCTTGTACTTCAGTCGGCATGGTCCTTTATGTATTCCATCCCGATGCAATTTCTGTGTTTCCTGGTCAATGTCAAGGTCGAAGGGATACAGTAAACCTGCACTGGTGCATCGGAATCTAATTCAGGTCTCCCAGGAGCCGCTCAAAGCACAAACTCATAGTAGATCAACTCTTCTTGTACTAAAGTCGGCAGTCCCTTTTGTATTCAATCCCGATGCAATTTCTAAGATTCATGGTCAATGGGAAGGTCCAAGGGATACAGTAAACCCGCACTGGTGCATCGGAATCTTAAACTGTTCTCCCAGGAACCGCTCAAAGCACAAACCCGTCGAAGATTCACTCTTCATGTACCTTAGTCGGCATTGTCCCTTATGTATTCCATCCCGATGCAATTACTGTGTTTCCTGGTCAATGTGAAGGTCCAAGGGATACAGTAAACCTGCACTGGTGCATCGGAATCGAACACAGGTCTACGAGGAGCCGCTCAAAGCACAAACTCTTAGAAAATTCACTTTTTTTGTACTTTAGTCGGCATTGTGTAATTTGTATTATATCCCGATGGAATTTCTGTGTCTCATGGTCAAATTGAAGGTCCAAGGGATTCAGTAAACCTGCACTGGGGCATCGGAATCTAATACTGGTCTCCCAGGAGCCGCTCAAAGCACAACTTCGTCGAAGATTCACTCTTCTTGTACTTACGTCGGCATTGTCCCTCTTGAATTCAATCGCGAGCAATTACTGTGTTTCATGGTCAACGTGAAAGTCCAAGGGATACACTAACTCCTGCACAGGTGCATCAGAATCTAATACTGGAGACCCAGGAGCCGCTCAAAGCTCAAACATCCTGAAAGATTCACTCTTCTTGTACTTCAGACGGTATTGTCCCTTATGTATTAAATCATGATGCAATTTCATTGTTTCATGGTGAATGTGAAGGTCCAAGGGATACAGTAAACCTGCACTGGTGCAACGGAAACGAACACAGGTCTCTGAGGAGCCGCTCAAAGCACAAACTCTTAGAAAATTCACTCATCTTGTACTTAAGTTGGCATAGTGTATTTTTTATTCAACTCCGATGCAATTTCTGTGTTTCATGGTCAAATTGAAGGTCCAGGGGATGGAGTAAACCCGCACTGGTGCATCGGAATCGAACACTGGTCTCTGAGGAGCCGCTCAAAGCACAAACTCTTAGAAAATTCACTCTTCCTGTACTTAAGTTGCATTGTGTATTTTGTATTCAATCCCGATGCAATTTCTGTGTTTCATGGTCAAATTGAAGGTCCAGGGGAGACAGTAAACCTGCACTGGTACTTCGGAATCTAATACTGGTCTCCCAGGAGCCGCTCAAAGCACAAACCCTTAGAAAATTCACTCTTCTTGTACGTATGTCGTTATTGACACTTTTGTATTCACTCCCGATGTAATTTCTGTGTTTCATGGTCAATGTGAAGGGCCAAGGGATACAGAAAACCAGCACAGGTGCATCGGAAACTAATACTGGACACCCAGGAGCCGCTCAAAGCTCAAACTCTTAGAAGTTTCACTCTTCTTGTACTTAAGACGGCAGTCCCTTTTTGTATTGAATATCGATGCAATTTTTGTGTTTCATGGTCAATGTGAAGGTCCAAGGGATACAGTAAACCTGCACTGGTGCATCGGAATCCAATACTGGTCTCCCAGGAGCCGCTGAAAGCACAAACCATTCGAAGATTCACTCTTCTTGTTCTTAAGTCGGCGTTGTCCCTCTTGTATTCAATCCCGAGCAATTTCTGTGTTTCATGGTCAATGTGAAGGTCCAAGGGATACAGTAAACCCGCACTGGTGCATCGGAATCGAACACTGGTCTCCGAAGAGCCGCTCAAAGCACAAACTCTTAGAAGATTCGCTCTTCTGGTACTTAAGTCGGCATTGTCCCTCTTGTATTCAATCCCGATGCAATTTCTGTGTTTCATGGGCAATGTGAAGCTCCAAGGGATATAGTATACTAGCACTGGTGCATCGGAATCTAATACTGGTCTGCCTGGAGCTCCTCAACAAACAACTTCTCAGAAAATGCACTTTTCTTGTAATAAAGTCGGCATTGTCCCGTTTGTATTCAATCTCGATGCGATTTCTGTGTTTCACGGTCAATGTGAACGTCGAACGGATACAGTAAACCTACGCTGGTGCATCGGAATCTCATAGTGGTCTCCCAGGTGCCGCTCAAGGCACAAACTTTTAGAACATTCTCTCTTCTTATACTCAAGCCTGCATTTTGCGTTTTTATTCAATCCCGATGCGATATCTGTGTTTCATGGTCAATGTGAAGGTCCAAGTGATACAGTAAACCTGCACTGGTGCATCGGAATCTAATACTTGTCCCCCTGGAGCCGCTCAAAACACAAACCCTTAGAAGATTCACTACTCTTGTACTCAAGTCGGCATTGTGCCTTTAGTATTCAGTCACGATGCGATTTCTGTGTTTCATGGTCAATGGGAAAGTCCAAGGGATACAATAAACCAGCACTGGTTCATCGGAATCTGATACTGGTCTCGCAGGAGCAGCTCAATCCACAAACTTTTAAAAAATTCTCTCATCTTGTACTTATGTCGGCATTGTCCATTTTGTATTCAATCCCGATGCAATTTCTATGTTTCATGGTCAATGTGAAGGTCCAAGAGATACTGTAAACCTGCACTGGTGCATCGGAGTCTATTACTGGTCTCCCAGGAGCCGCTAAAAGCACAAACTCTTAGAAGATTCACTTTTCTTGTACTTACTTCGGCATTGTCCTTTTCGTATTCAATCCCAATGCAATTTCTGAGTTTCATGATCAATGTGAAGATACAATGGCTACAGTAAACCTGCACTGGTGCATCAGAATTTAATACTGGTCTCCCAGGAGCCGCTCAAAACACTAACTCAGGGAAGATTCACTCTTCTTGTACTTAAGTCGACATTGTATCTTTCGTATTGGTCCCCATGCAATTTCTGTGTTTCATTGTCAATGTGAAGGTCCAAGGGATACAGTAAACCTGCACTGGTGCATCGGAATCTTAAACTGGTCTCCCAGGAACCGCTCAAAGCACAAACCCGTCGAAGATTCACTCTTCTTGTACTTAAGTCAGCATTGTCCGTCTTGTATTCAATCCCGAGCAATATCTGTGTTTCATGGTCAATGTGAAGGTCCAAGGGATACAGTGAACCTGCACAGGTGCATCGAAATCTAATACTGGACTCCCAGGAGCCGCTCAATGCTCAAACTCTTAAAAAGATTTACTCTTCTTGTACTTCAGTCGGCATTGTCCCTTATGTATTCCATCCCGATGCAATATCTGTGTTTCCTGGTCAATGTGAAGGTCCAAGGGATTCAGTAAACCTGCACTGGGGCATCGGAATCTAATACTGACACCCAGGAGCTGCTCAACCCACAAACCCTAAGAAAATTCAGTCTTCTTGTACTTAGGTCGGCATTGTCCCTCTTGAATTCAATCGCGAGCAATTACTGTGTTTCTTGGTCAACGTGAAAGTCCAAGGGATACAGTAACTCCTGCACAGGTGCATCGGAATCTAATACTGGACACCCAGGAGCCGCTCAAAGCTCAAACATCCTGAAAGATTCACTCTTCTTGTACTTCAGACGGTATTGTCCCTTATGTATTAAATCATGATGCAATTTCTGTGTTTCATGGTGAATGTGAAGGTCCAAGGGACACAGTAAACCTGCACTGGTGCATCGGAATCGAACACAGGTCTCTGAGGAGCCGCTCAAAGCACAAACTTTTAGAAAATTCACTCTTCTTGTACTAAAGTTGGCATAGTGTATTTTGTATTCAATTCCGATGCAATTTCTGTGTTTCATGGTCAAATTGAAGGTGCAAGGGATTCAGTAAACCTGCACTAGTGCAGCGGAAACTAATACTGGTCTCCCAGGAGCTGCTCAACCCATAAACTCTTAGAAAATTCACTCGTCTTGTACTTAAGTCGGCATTGCCCGTTTGTATTCAATCTCGATGCAAGTTCTGTGGCTCATGGTAAATGTGAAGGTCGAAGAGATACAGTAAACCTGCACTGCTGCATCGTGATCTAATACTGGTCTTCCTGGAGCCGCTCAAAGCACAAACTCTTAGAAGATTCGCTCTTCTGGTACTTAAATCGGCATTGTGCATTTTGTATTTAATCCCAATGCAATTTCTGCGTTTCATGGTCAATGTGAAGGGCCAAGGGATGCAGTAAACCTGCACTGGTGCATCGGAATCTAATACTGGTCTCCCAGGGGCCACTCAAAACACAATCTCTTAGATGATTAACTCTTCCTGTACTTAAGTCGGCAGTCCCTTTTGTATTCAATCCCGATGCAATTGCTGTGTTTCATGGTCAATGTGAAGGTCCGAGGGATACAGTAAACCTGCACTGGTGCATCGGAATCTAATACTGGTCACCCAGGAGCCGCTCAAAGCACAAACTCTTAGAAGATTCACTATTCTTGTACTAAAGACGGCATTGTTCCCTTTGTGTTCTATCCCGATTCGATTTTTGAATTTCATGGTAAATGTGGCTGTCGAAGGGATACAGTAAACCTGCACTGGTGCATCGGAATGTAATACTGGTCTCCCAGGAGCCGCTAAAACCAGAAACTCTATAAGATTCACTCTTCTTGTACTTAGTTTGGCATTGTACCTTTTATAATCAATCCCGATGCAATTTCTGTGTTTCATGGTCAATGTGAAGGTCCAAGGGATACAGTAAACCTGCACTGGGGCATCGGAATCTAATACTGGTCTCCCAGGAGCCGCTCAAAGCACAACCCCGTCGAAGATTCACTCTTCTTGTACTTACGTCGGCATTGTCCCTCTTGAATTAAATCCCGAGCAATTACTGTGTTTCATGGTCATCGTGAAAGTCCAAGGGATACAGTAAACCTGCACAGGTGCATCAGAATCTAATACTGGACACCCAGGAGCCGCCCAAAGCTCAAACATCAACTCTTAGAAGATTCGCTCTTCTGGTACTTAAATCGGCATTGTGCATTTTGTATTTAATCCCAATGCAATTTCTGCGTTTCATGGTCAATGTGAAAGTCCAAGGGATACAGTAAACCTGCACTGGTGCATCGGAATCTTATACTGGTCTTCCATGTGCCGCTCAACGCACAAACTCTTACGAGACTCACACTTCTTGTTATTAAGTCGGCATTTTCCATTTTGTATTCAATCCCGATGCGATTTCTGTGTGTCTTGGTCAATGTGAAGGTCAAAGGGATACAGTTATCTTGCACTGGTGAATCGGAATTTAATACTGGTCTCCCTGGAGCCGCTCAAAGCACATACTCTTACAAAATTCACTCTTCTTGTACTTGAGTCGGCATTGTCCCTTATGTATTCCATCCTGATGCAATTTCTGTGTTTCTGTGTGTGAAGGGCCAAGGGATACGGTAAACCTGCACTGGTGCATCGGAATCTAATACTGGTCTCCGAGGAGCCGCTGAGAGCACAAACCCTTAGAAAATTCACTCTTCTTGCACTTAAGTTGGCATTGTGCATTTTATATTCAATCCCGATGCAATGTCTGTGTTTCATGGTCAATGTAAAGGTCCAAGGGATACAGTAAACCTGCACTGGTGCATCGGAATATAATACTGGTCTCCCAGGAGCCGCTGAAAGCACAAACCCTTAGTAGACTCGCTCTTCTGGTATTTAAGTCGGTATTGTCCCTTTTTTATTCAATCCCGGTGCAATTTCTGAGTTTCATGGGCAATGTGAAAGTCCAAGGGATACAGTAAACCAGCACTGGATCGTCGGAATCTAATACTAGTCTCCCTGGAGCTGCTCAACCAACAACCTCTTAGAAATATCACATTCCTTGTACTTAAGTCGGCATATTCCCGTTTGTTTTCAATATCGATGCAATTTCTGTGCTTCATGGTTAACGTGAAGGTCCAAGGGATACAGTAAACCTGCACTGCTGGATCAGAATCTAATACTGGTCTTCCTGGAGCCGCTCAAAGCACAAACTCTTGGAAGATTCGCTCTTCTGGTACTTAAATCGGCATTGTGCATTTTGTACTTAATCCCAATGCAATTTCTGCGTTTCATGGTCAATGTGAAGGGCCAAGGGATGCAGTAGACCTGCACTGGTGCATCGGAATCTAATACTGGTCTCCCAGGGGCCACTCAAAACACAATCTCTTAGATGATTAACTCTTCTTGTACTTAAGTCGGCAGTCCCTTTTGTATTCTATCCCGATGCAATTTCTGTGTTTCATGGTCAATGTGAAGGTCCGAGGGATACAGTAAACCTGCACTGGTGCATCGGAATCTAATACTGGTCACCCAGGAGCCGCTCAAAAGCACAAACTCTTAGAAGATTCACTATTCTTGTACTTAAGACGGCATTGTTCCCTTTGTGTTCTATCCCGATTCGATTTTTGAATTTCATGGTAAATGTGGCTGTCGAAGGGATACAGTAAACCTGCACTGGTGAATTGGAATTTAATACTGGTCTCCCAGGAGCCGCTCAAGGCACAACACCGTCGAAGATTCACTCTTCTTGTACTTACGTCGGCATTGTCCCTCTCGAATTCAATCCCGAGCAATTACTGTGTTTCATGGTCATCGTGAAAGTCTAAGGGATACAGTAAACCTGCACTGGTGCATCAGAATCTAATACTGGACACCCAGGAGCCGCTCAAAGCTCAAACATCCGGAAAGATTCACTCTTCTTGTACTTCAGACGGTATTGTCCCTTATGTATTAAATCATGATGCAATTTCTGTGTTTCATGGTGAATGTGAAGGTCCAAGGGATACAGTAAACCTGCACTGGTGCATCGGAATCGAACACAGGTCTCTGAGGAGCCGCTCAAAGCACAAACTCTTAGAAAATTCACTCTTCTTGTACTTAAGTTGGCATAGTGTATTTTGTATTCAATTCCGACGCAATTTCTGTGTTTCATGGTCAAATTGAAGGTCCAAGGGATTCAGTAAACCTGCACTAGTGCATCGGATTCTAATACTGATCTCCGAGGAGCTGCTCAACCCATAAACTCTTGGAAAATTCACTCGTCTTGTACTTAAGTCGGCATTGTCCCGTTTGTATTCAATCTCGATGCATTTTCTGTGATTCATGGTCAATGTGAACGTCGAAGGGATACTGTAAACCTGCACTGGTGCATCGGAATCTAATACTGGTCTTCCTGGAGCCGCTCAAAGCACAAACTCTTAGAAGATTCGCTCTTCTGGTACTTAAACCGGCATTGTCCCTCTTGTATTCTATCCCGAAGCAATTTCTGTGTTTCATGGTCAATGTGAAGGTCCAAAAGATACAGTAAACCTGCACTAGTGCATCGGAATCTAATACCGGTTTCCCAGGAACCGCTCAAACACAAACTTGTAGATGATTCACTCTTCTTGTACTTAAGTCGGCATTGTATCTTTTGTATTGGTCCTCATGCAATTTCTGTGTTTCATGGTCAATGTGAAAGTCCAAGGGATACAGTAAACCTGCTCTGGTGTATCGGAATCTTATACTGGTCTCCCATGTGCCGCTCAACGCACAAACTCTTAGGAGACTCACACTTCTTGTTATTAAGTCGGCATTTTCCATTTTGTATTCAATCCCGATGCGATTTCTGTGTGTCATGGTCAATGTAAAGGTCCAAGGGATACAGTAAACCTGCACTGGTGCATCGGAATATAATACTGGTCTCCCAGGAGCCGCTGAATGCACAAACCCTTAGTAGACTCGCTCTTATGGTACTTAAGTCGGCATTGTCGCTTTTGTATTCAATCCCGGTGCAATTTCTGAGTTTCATGGGCAATGTGAAAGTCCAAGGGATACAGTAAACCAGCACTGGATCATCGGAATCTAATACTGGTCTCCCTGGAGCTGCTCAACCAACAACTTCTTAGAAATATCACACTCCTTGTACTTAAGTCGGCATATTCCCGTTTGTTTTCAATACCGATGCAATTTCTGTGTTTCATGGTTAATGTGAAGGTCCAAGGGATACAGTAAACCTGCACTGATGCATCGGAATCGAACAGTGGCCTCCAAGGAGAAGCTCAAAGCACAAATTCTTAGAAAATTCACTCTTCTTGTACCTAAGTTGACATTGTGTATTTTGTAATCAATCCCGATGAAAATTCTGTGTTTCATTGTCAAATTGAAGGTCCAAGGGATACAGTAAACCTGCACTGGTGCATCGGAATGTAATACTGATTACCAGGAGCCGCTAAAACACAAACTCCTAGAAGATTCGCTGTTCTAGTACTTAAGTCGGCATTGTCCCGTTTGTATTCAATCTCGATGCAATTTCTGTGTTTCATGGTCAATGTGAAGGTCCAAGGGATACAGTAAACCTGCACAGGATCATCGGAATCTAATACTGGACTCCCAGGAGCTGCTCAAATCTCAAACTCTTAGAAGATTCGCTCTTCATGTACTTCAGGCGGCATTGTCCCTTATGTATTCCATCCCGATGCAATTTCTGTGTTTCATGGTCATTGTGAAGGTCTAAGGGATACAGTAAACCTGCACTGGTGCATCCGAATCAAACAGTGGTCTCCAAGGAGTCGCTCAAAGCACAAATTCGTAGAAAACTCACTCTTCTTGTACTTAAGTTGGCATTGTGTATTTTGTAATCAATCCCGATGAAAATTCTTTGTTTCATGGTCAAATTGAAGGTCCAAGGGATTCAGTAAACCTGCACTGGTGCATCGGAATCTAATACTGATCTCCCAGGAGCTGGTCAAACACAAACTCTTAGAGGATTCGCTCTTCTGGTACTTAAGTCGGCATTGACCCGTTTGTATTTAATCTCGATGCAATTTCTGTGTTTCATGGTCAATGTGAAGGTCGAAGGGATACAGTAAACCTGCGCTGGTGCATCTGAATCTAATACTGGTCTCCCAGAACCCGCTCAAAGCACAAACCCTTCGAAGATTCACTCTTCTTGTACTTAAGTCGGCATTGTCCCTCTTGTATTCAATCTCGAGCTATTTCTGTGTTACATGGTCAATGAGAAGGTCCAAGATATACAGTAAATCTGCACAGGTGCGTCGGAATCCAATACTGGACACCCAGGAGCCGCTCAAAGCTCAAACACTTAGAAGATTCACTCTTCTGGTACTTCAGTCGGCATTGTCCCTTATGTATTCCATCCCGATGGAATTTCTGTATTTCATGGTCAATGTGATGGTCCAAGGGATACAGTAAACCTTTACTGGTGCATCGAAATCGAACACTGGTCTCCGAGGAGTCGCTCAAAACACAAACTCTTAGAAAATACACTCTTCTTGTACTTAAGTTGGCATTGTGTATTTTGTATTCAATCCCGATGCAATTTCTGTGTTTCATGGTCAATGGGAGGGTCCAATGGCTACAGTAAACCTGCACTGGTGCATCGAAATCTAATACTGGCCTCCTAGGAGCCGCTCAAAGCACAAACCCTTAGAAGATCACCTCTTTTTGTACTTAAGCCGGCAATGTCCCTTTTGTATTCAATCCCGATGCAATTTCTGTGTTTCATGGTCAATGTGAAGGCCGAAGGGATACAGTAAACCTGCACTGGTAATCGGAATCTAATACTGGTCTCCCAGGAGCCGCTGAAAAGACAAATTCTTAGAAGACTCGCTCTTATGGTACTTAAGTCGGCATTGTCCCTTTTGTGTTCATTCCCGGTGCAATTTCTGAGTTTCATGGGCAATTTGAAAGTCCAAGGGATACAGTACACCAGCACTGGACCATCGGAATCTAATACTGGTCTCCCTGGAGCTGCTCAACCCACAACCTCTTAGAAATATCACTCTCCTTGTACTGAAGTCGGCATATTCCCGTTTGTTTTCAATATCGATGCAATTTCTGTGTTTCATGGTCAATGTGAAGGTCCAAGGGATACCGTAAACTTGCGCTGGTGCATCGGAATCTAATACAGGTCTCCTGAGAGCCGCTCAAAGCGCAAACTCTTAGAAGATTCACTCTTCTCGTACTTAAGTCCTTATTGTTCCCTTTGTATCCAATCCGGATTCGATTTCTGTGTTTCATGGTCTATGTGGTGGTCCAAGGGATACAGTTATCCTTCACTGGTGCACTGGAATTAAATACTGGTCTCCCCGGAGCCGCTCAAATCACAAACTATTAGAAGAATTACTCTTCTTGTACTTAAGTCAACATTGTGTCATTTGTATTGGTCCCAATGCAATATCTGTTTTTCATGGTCAATATGAAGGTCCAAGGGATACAGTAAACCTGTACTAGTGCAGAGGAATCTAATACTGGACTCCCAGGAGCCACTCAATGCACAAACTCTTAGATGATTAACTCTTCTTGTACTTAAGTCGGCAGATCCTTTTGTATTCAATGCCGATGCAATTTCTGTGTTTCATGGTCAATGTGAAGGTCCAACGGATACAGTAAACCTGAACTGGTGCATCGGAATCGAATACTGGTCTCCCAGGAGCCGCTCAAAGCACAAGCCCTTCAAAGATTCACTGTTCTTGTACTTAAGTCGGCATTGTCCATCTTGTATTCAATCCTGAGCAATTTCTGTGATTCATGGTCAATGTGAAGGTCCAAGGGATACAGCAAACCTGCACGGGTGCATCGGAATCTAATACTGGACACCCAGGAGCCGCTTAAAGCTCAAACACTTAGAAGATTCACTCTTCTGGTACTTAAGTCGGAATTGTCCCATTTGTATTCAATCTCGATGCAATTTCTGTCTTTCATGGTCAATGTGAAGATCCAAGGGATATAGCAAACCAGCACAGGTGCATCGTAATCTAATACTGGTCCCCCAGGAACCGCTCAAAGCACAAACCGTTCGAGGATTTACTCTTCTTGTACTTAAGTCGGCATTGTCCCTCTTGTATTCAATCCCGAGCAATTTCTGTGTTTCATGGTCAATGCGAAGGTCCAAGGGATACAGTAAACCTGCACAGGAGCATCGGAATCAAATACTGGACAACCAGGAGTCGCTCAAAGCTCAAACTCCTAGAAGATTCACGCTTCTTGTACTTCAGTCGGCATTGTCCCTTATGTATACCATCACGATGCAATTTCTATGTTTCATGGTCAATGTGAAGCTCCAGGGGATACAGTAAACCTGCACTGGTGCATCGTAATCTAATACTGGTATCTCAGGCGCCGGTCATAGCACAAATTCTGAGGCGATTCACTCTTCTTGTACTTAAGTCGGCATTGTCCCTTTTGTATTCAATCCCGACGCAATATCTGTGTTTCATGGTCAATGTGAAGGACCGATGGATACAGTAAATCTGCACTGGTGCATCGGAACCTAATACTGGTCTCCCATGAGCCGCTCAAAGCACAAACTCTTAGAAGATTCACTCCTCTTGTACTAGAGTTGGCATTGTGCATTTTGTATTTAATCCCTATGCAATTTCTGTGTTTCATGGTCAATGTGAAGGTCCAATGGCTACAGTAAACCTGCACTGGTGCCTCGGAATCTCATACTGGTCTCCCAGGAGCCGCTTAAAGCACAAACCCTTAAAAGATTACCTCTTCATGTACTTAAGTTGGCATTGTCCTTTTGTATTCAATCCCGATGCAATTTCTGTGTTCCATGGTCAATGTGAAGGTCCAAGGGATACAGTAAACCTGCACTGGTGCATCGGAAACGAACACTGGTCGCCGAGGAGCCGCTCGAAGCACAAACTCTTAGAAGATTCACTCTTCTTGTACTTAGGTTGGGATTGTCTCTTTTGTATTCAATCCCGAAGCAATTTCTGTGTTTCATGGTCAATGTGAAGGTCCAAGCGATACAGTAAACCTGCACATGTGCATCGAAATCAAATATTGGTCTCCCATGAGCCGCTCAAAGCACAAACTCTTAGAAGATTCACTCTTCTTGTACGTAAGTCGGCATTGTGCATTTTGTATTCAATCCCAATGTAATTTCTTCACTTCATGGTCAATGTGAAGGTGCAAGGGATGCAGTAAACCTGCACTGGTGCACCGGAATGTAATTCTGGTCTCCCAGGAGCCCCTCAAATCACAAATTATTAGAAGATTCTCTCTTCCTGTACTTAAGTCGACATTGTATCTTTTGTGTTGGTCCGCGTGCAATTTCTGTGTTTGATGGTCAATGTCAAGCTCTAAGGGATACAGTAAACCTGTACTGGTGCATCGGAATCCAATACTGGTCACCCAGGAGCCTCTCAAAGCACAAACTCTTAGAAGATCAGTCTTCTTGTACTCAAGTCGGCATTGTGCTTTTGTATTCGATCCCGTTGCGATTTCTGTGTTTCATGGTCAATGTAAAGGTCCAAGGAAATCAATAAACCTGCACTGGTGCAACGGAATCTAATATTGGTCTCCCAGGAGCCGCTCAGAGCAGAAACTCTTAGAAGACTCACTCTTCTTGTTCTTAAGTCGGCAATGTCCCTTTTGTATTCAATCCCGATGCGATTTCTATGTTTCTTGGTTAATGTGAAGGTGCAAGAGATACAGCAAACCTACACTGGTGCATCGGAATTTAATACTGGTCTCCCAGGAGCCGCTCAAAACACAAACTCTTCCAAAATACACTCCTCTTGTACTTGAGTCGAAATTGTCCCTTATGTATTCCATCCTGATGCAATTTCTGTGTTTCATGGTCAATGTGAAGGTCCAAGGGATACGGTAAACCTTCACTGGTGCATCGGAATGTAATACTGGTCTCCGAGGAGCCGCTCAAAGCACAAATTCTTAGGATCCTCACTCTTCTTGCACTTAAGTTGGCATTGTGCATTTTGTATTTAATCCTGATGGAATTTCTGTGTTTCATGGTCAATGCGAAGGTCCAAGGGATACAGTAAACCTGCACTGGCGCAACGGAATCTAATACTGGTCTCCCAGGAGCCGCTCAAAGCACCAATTCTTAGAAGATTCACTCTTCTTGTACTTACGTCGGCATTGTGCTTTTTGTATTCAATCCCAATGCAATTTCTGTGTTTCATGAACAATGTGAAGGTCCAATGGCTACAGTAAACCTGCACTGGTGCATCATAATCTAATACTGGTCTCCCAGGAGCCGCTCAAAGCACAAGCCCTTAGAAGATTAACTCATTTTGTACTTCAGTCGGCATTGTCCCTTATGTATTCAATCCCGATGCAATTTCTGTGTTTCATGGTGTAGCGTTGCTCTTGGGGGACAAAAAATAAAAAGAATTGTTACTTTTTTTTTTTAATGTCGGAAAATTGAATATTTTGGTGGGCCACTTGGCAACAGAATCAGGGATTTATTACGCTATTATAATAACATATGTTGACCATTAGATACCTGAATAAGAGCAGCATATTGATATATATATATATTTGAGATCACTCGGAAGAAACATTATCATTTCTGTGCATTTTTATAGTCGCGATACAGTCATACCCGGAACAACACTAAGGGACCAGAAGATTTATAGACTTTAAAAGAAAAGCAACACAACACAATTAAAAAAAATTGGTTCAGAAATAATAGGAAAACGATAATGTTCCTTCTGCCTCATGCTGCGTTCGGCCCATCAGCGTGATCATAATTTCTGATGATGAAGTAACACAAAATAATTAAGTTAAGTAAATAAGGAGATGGACTCATCAAGGTTAATTTACGAAAATAAGCACACTTATCTTTAACACACGTTTTTTTTAATGCTACATACCTTTTCATATTAAATTACAATAGATGACCATTGTGGTTAAATACTTTATACATAACAGTCAAAATGTCCTCTTGATGCTGTCTGTTCGATATCAGTTACTAGAAACTACATCTTTTCTGATTGTAAAAAATAACAATTAGCATATTCACTCAATATTTTCACATCAAATATAAAATACAGTTGTGGAACGCAGCAAGTCCGCGTCCGCCTCTCATGGAATACAAACAGTAAAAGGTGAGGCGCCAAAAGCCTCATTTGTCTTGAAATAACAGAATTCTTTTTTATACCATTAATCGATACATGTACATAGAGATTTACTGGCACCGCGCAAGAACGGCAAAGATAAAGAATAATTGATTCTGTCGCTGCTATGCGATGGTTCATTTCGTTTACTTTACAATTGTTCAATAACTTTAGGCCAACAGGCGTTTACTATTGAGCGTATATTAATGTTTGTGAGGCGAAAATGACTAATATTACACTGCCTCCCATGAGGAGGGAAGGAATACCGAAGGTATTACTTTCATCCTCATGCCCACTGGAATATTTGTAATTTTCGGGTGTAACACACAGGTTATTAAAAGTTTCATTTCATATTCATTCCATAAAAAAAGAATTAACGTTTCAATTTGTAATTACTGACGGTGGATCATTGTGAATTTGTTCTGTGTTTCTATCAGTGTTTGTATGGATTCAGTCTATCTTGATGATTCTTAAAATTAAGGCTATAAGTACACATATTTACAAAATTTATAAGGAAATAGAGTCACACTTCATTTTTCATCGTTGCAAAAGTAAATTGACTATCACAACTGGTACACAACTTTCTGTTTTGACAGTATTCATTATATTGTCATCGTCTTGTCGATTGATTGCCTTGTCCGTCGTCGCACTTAATTATACATTTATTTTCGTCGCACATACACTATTTATGATAGACGGGGATTGTAGAGCGGCCACTGGTGATGGCTTCGACAAGGAAGTCCATATCTTTCACTTTCAGGGCTCGTGTGTGGCTCTCCGAATTATTTCACATATGAAACAGATAAAATATCTTATATTAGAATAGCTTACAAAACTAATTTTATATACATGTGGGATGGGATATAGGAAGGATCGGATCCTTTGACGTATTTTCGTGTGCTTATTTTCATTCGTATCGTGACCTCTCGTCAAAGTTTACATTTCAACAGTGTTCAGAGGTGACCTTGTGACTTGTCTCTGTGTACAATCAGTCATTACAATAATTACGTTAACTTCTCTATCTTAGAGTCTCTCGGAAGGTTTATGATACATATAAAATGTTTTCAGTACTGGGTGTGAATGTTTTTGCTACAGAATGTAGCGCACAGCAACTGCGTTGGCGGTTGAACGTTTACATTATTGCGTCACGTGGTGGCTGTCCGCCTCCACTGTTGCGAGCAATCTTGAAATTCAGTCTGTGCGCGCGCACGTGACCGGAGCTTTCTTGCAGAGCGTTGATTTCGCGCTTGAGGTGCCGTGCGTCGCTTTTGTTCGGCGGATCGTGGCTTTGTGCTTTTTAGATTGCTGGAGGGAGCTTCTGCCACCGAAACTGCCTCACATCACTTCCTGTCCACTATCCAGTTACGGATTCACAGGTAAGTGGTAGCTACCACTGCAACTGCATGTGTGGAATGACACTGATTATTACACACTGCACACATCAACGAATTTTTCACACATATGGTGCAGTAGAATACTGCCACTGAAAACCGTCGAACTTTAAAACTTCACTTGCACTGTGTCGAGCGTCTGCATGAACGGTGTATTAAAAGAAATTCTCGCGTCATAACATCACACGGTGTTTACAAGTTGATTTACGTACTAATATTTACAAGAGTTCATATAAATCGATAAATAATCTAATTGACCACTTTGAATCAAAACAATTGTTTCTTAATTAGTCTTTTTTTTTAATTTAAGCCTACGGTCACAGGTAGGCTATTATAAGTCCTTTTTCTTTGACCAAATCCATTCCAATCTCCTTTACAAATTAATTTCATTCATAGTAATCTTTATCACGCTTGCTTATTCATTTTGTAGGACCAATACTTTTTCTTTTAGTGCTCGTCTTATTTAGTGACTTGTGAGGGGAGCTTCATTTATGTCAAAAGTTTTTCTCGTATGTGCTTGTCTTTAAAGAAAGTTCGAGGACAGATTTGAAAATAGCAATTCCGCCTCTGAGTTTCGTGTAGAAATACAAACAGTCGAAAACAGAAAGGTGGGAAAAGCGGGTCTACTCGCTGATCGTCGACAGAATTTAAATTACTCCTCAACCAGGTCGAAACTTTAATTTACCTTGCGCATTACAAAAGCAATATGCGCGTCGCGAACCTACTCATTTTTATATGTAGTGCCTCACTTCCTAAGCACACGTGCATCTTTACAAGTTGATCCTGAGGAGTGGATAGGATCAAGGATCTTAAAGGATTTGCACTTAGGAAAGGGATTCAATAATCACATAATCACAGAGAAAACAATAAATATTGCAGTGCACACTTAAAATAAAATCTATCACTTCAAGCATGTATATCTAATATGTATCTTGCTGCAGCTTGCTTACTACTCTTTGCTCATTTCTTAGACTAAGTCAAGTTTATGCATTATGCATTTGGGTATTAATTATCATTTGTATATATAAGCCTCTCACTAGAGTGTTGTTTGCTGCTGTCGCTACCTGTGAAGCTTGGGCGAGATCCTTATTCTATGTGCTGCTAGCTTGTGAATTTGCAGTATCGCTAATGCTCAATAGTACCGTGAAGTTGACATAATAAACCATGTTACTCATATGTTCTTTTACTCAGCTTGTTTATAGTGTGGACTCATCTTACCTTGCGTTATATAATAAACTTCCTTTTTATTCCATCACGCTTTTACTTAAGGTTAACGTCAGGCCTTTTTAGAACAATTGCACTGCGTTATCAATCTGTTCATGCTTAATCCTATGTATCTGTTCACTTCAAAGAGATGTTATTTTATCGCTGGCACAGCACTGTGCTGGAATTTACAAGTTAAATCTACCGACTGTTTTACGCTAACAGGTGGTGCCTTATTTACGTCACCTTTGAAAATAGGGAATAACCTCATGGAATCGAATCTTTCTCACAACTTTCGTCTTTTGTCTGGACGTTTAAGTATTTCCTTTTAAAACAGGTCATTAATTTGTCCTCGATTAAATTTCACTTACTAATACTAAGCACATATAATCATCATTTTCATATTACTATTTAGTGAGAGAAGTGCATTATTCGCTCCTTCCTGCTCATTCTCAAATTACTATTTAGCGAGAGAAGTGCATTATTCGCTCCTTCCTCTTTCCTCATTTTAGTACTTTGGGGCTAATTAATACCTCTCGAGTACATCATTTTCCTTACATACTAACTTATAACTAAAATTGAAAATCGCCTCTAGGACATGTCCTCCTGTTTGCATAAAGATTATTCATGTAAATACTCGTCTACAACTTATTCTGTATTTTATTTTCCAGACGCGTTGTTTTAATACATAAGGTTTCCTTTCAGCACCGGTTAACGTCCGTAGTCAGTTCAGTTCCGTTCTTGTTACTCATTGGTTAATCCTGATCTCCAATACCTTATAATTTTCTTACAGCTGAAATTAACTTAATTCCTGGCGTTATAAAATTTTCTTAAATCTTGATGGTGGAACAAACCTTTGATTTTATTCGTGGCAGGGTCAGATAACAAATAGCTACCAATGTGTGGTTTCCTCATTATCACAAAGGGACCTTCATAAATGTGTTGCCACTTACGATTCTTCTTTAACAACAGGGATGGTTTAAAGTGAGTCCTGACTAAAACCTTTTCTCCTTCTTTGAAATCTATAACTCTGTTTACCTTCTTATCAAATGCCTTTTTTCGGAGGTTAGCATACGTTGTCAATGATATGAGAGCTTGCCTGATTTTTGCGTCTAGGTCCAATTCGTTGTCTTGTAACTTTGGAAGGGGGTCTATCCACTCATTCCTCTCTTTTGATCTTGACATTAACTCATGTGGCGTGAATCCGGTCGACAGATGAGGAAGGTGGTTTACAATCTGTTCGAATGGTGTTACGAAGTCTACCCACTTAGATTGCTTATTCGGAATGTACGTCCTTATAAATCTGTTAAATTCTTTGAAGATTCTTTCTGTCGGATTCGATTGCGGTCGAAACAGGGATATCAAAATTTGTTTGATTCCATGGCGAGCAAGAAATGCACGCCACGGGCGTGATGTGAAATTTGAAGCATTATCAGACAAGATTGATTCTGGAACCCCGAATCGTGGGAAATAATCATTTTCAATGCGACGAATTATTGGATTTGCACAAGAAGATTTTACTGCGTACAGTCTTATGTGCTTAGAAAAATTGTCCAGGATTGCTACTAAGTATTTAGCGCCTCCCCTACCGGTGGGTAGTGGACCTGCTAAATCAATACTAAGAAGCTGGTTTGGCCTTTCAGCAACTATTGGATTTAGTGGAATTGAAGTGGAAATGTTTAAGGATTTTGCCTTTCGACAGATGACACAGTTTCTCAATAATTTATGAATTCTCTGGTGTAGATTCGGAACATAACAGTAAGTCGAGATTTTCCTTTTACATTTTCTGGTCCGTAGTGACCCCATGAAATGTGAGTGTACCACAGAGATGTTCAATGAAATTTCGAGGGATGCAAACACACCACCCCTCAGATGACTCAGACGTCTTATGAAATAGCACTTGGTTATGAACTTTATAAAACTTGGACAACTTGTGGGCTGGATTTTCGTGAAGAATTTGTCTAACCTTTTTCCATTTTGGATCTGTATTTTGAAGAATCTGAATCTGCCTACATAACTGAAGAAAATACTTTCTGTGAATTGGATCTTTCATTAACAAAACTTTATAATTAGACATTTGTTCCACCAGTTCGCTGGTTTCTAGTAAGCCCTCAGGTGAGCGAGAAAGTGCGTCTGCTATACCATTATCTTTACCTTTTATATATACAATGTCAAAGTCATATTCCTGCAGGAATAAGCACCATCGAGTAAGACGAGGGTGTTGCAACTTGCATGTAAGGAGGAATGATAATGCTTGATGGTCTGAATAGACTTTAATTTTTCTTCCATAGATATAATAGTTAAATCGCCTAAAAGCCCATATTACGGCAAGTGCCTCCAACTCCGTAACCGAATAAGACTTCTCATACTCTGATAACACTCGACTCGCAAAGCTAATCACTTGGATTTGCTCGTGTCCATTTACTAATTGAATCTGGAAAAGACAAGCGCCGATACCCACAAAGGAAGCGTCTGCAGTAATACAAAATTCCTTATCCATCTGAGGATGATGGAGAATGTTACTGTTAACCAGACTGTCTTTAATTTTCTTAAATCCGTCTTGGCATTCCGGCGTCCAATTCCAATGTGAATTCTTTTTTAAAAGGTTGTGAAGAGCGGGATTGTTCAATACCTGATTAGGAACAAAACGTCTGAAAAATGACGTAAGACCGATAAATCCTCTCAGTTGCCTTTTTGTAACAGGGGTTGGAAAGTATTTTATAGCAGACAATTTTTCCGGGTCGGGTTTAATTCCTTCAGGGGTGATGATGTGTCCTAAAAATTTAATTTCACTTTTTCCAAACTTGGATTTCTTAAGATTTGCTGTAACACCATACTCTCTGAATCGTTGAAATATCTTTTGCAGAAGGGCCACATGATCTTCCCAATTTTTCGATGCTACAAGAACGTCATCCACATAGACTGTTACCTCATCTAAAAGTTCAGGACCTAGTACATAGTCAAGGGCAGAAATAAAAATTCCGGAACTCACATTTAGTCCAAATGGTACAACTTTGAAATGGTAAGATCTACCTGCAAATATAAAGGCAGTGTACTTCCTTGACTCCTGCGCAAGTTTTACTTGCCAGTAACTGCTTTTCAAATCAAGGGTACTCAAATACTTAACTCCATGAAACTTCTGCAGATGCTCTTCAAGAGCCTCTGGTCTCGTTCTTATGGGTACTATAATTTTATTGATTAATCTTGCATCTAGGACTAGCCTTACGCTACCATCTGATTTTAGCGCAGACAATAAAGGACTCGAATAAGGTGAATGAGATACTTCTATCACATTCCAGCGTAACATTTTCTTGATCTCTCATTTGACAGCTTCTCGTCTCGCATATGGAATGGAATAGCTTGTTCTACAGTAGGTTGAATGGGGCAGGACATCCATTCGATATTCAAATTCAATGGACTCACTAGCTTTACCGTATAATTCATTCTGACCGGGAATTAGGTCTTTATACTCATCGTCATTAACACTTTCAAGATCTGTCATGTCTTCTGTCTGACTGTACTGTTGTCTTTTAGTCCATGGCCGTACTGCTGTTTGAAGCACCCCAAAGTTTGTCTTCACCTTACTTCTTAACAAATTTACAGTTACTTGTTGCTGACTCGCTACTAGAGTACAGATTCCACACTCGATGTCAATTTTAGCTTTCGTCTGCCTCAAGAATTCCATACTCAGGATACATGGCACTGATAGGTTTTTAACAATAAGAAAAAATGCACGTTACTGAAATAGACTCTATCTGGATTTGAAGCTGAGTCTGAAGATTTACACGTTCTGTTAGTGGACCAATTGCTCCCGATACGGTGCAACCTTGAATTGGAAGTGATAAAACTTTGCATACAGAGGATATTGGCTTAAATAAACATAAAGATAAGACATTTATATTAGCTCCTGTATCTACAATGGCTGTTACTGGTATGTTGGCAATTGATACTCTTATGGAAGCTTGAACTTGTTCGTCCCATACGTCATCATTGTCTTTCGTCTCAGTGTCTGCTACTAGATCATCCCGTAAGTTTGTCTCTTTGTCATACCTAATTGTTTTAATTTCGTGTGGACTAAGGGACAGGGTGCCCCCATTCAAACCTGCAGCATCATCTAGGAGGCTCAAAGGTGCTGCTTTTAATTTTCCGCTCGACGCTTACTTTCCTGCTGATTTATATTTCTTAATGTTTCTTCCGTCTGGAACTGGTGTTGGTTTTGTGGTACGAACTCGGTTGGAAACGATTCTTGTTGTCCTGGCGTATTCGCTTGCGCATAATAAATTTGCGTATTATGCGGGCGTTTAGGCTTCAGAGATCCCGAAGGTCCGTTCGCTTGTGGCTGAAAAGTATTTTGCTGTGGCTTGTGTTGATTGTAACCGTTAGTGAAAGGTGTACATTGGTGTCCACCTTGATTATGGCATTTATTTCTTTTCCACTGTCGATTTGAATCGTAAGACTGATCGTTTTGATAATTCCCGTTGATCGGTTGCGCGTTTCCATATTGCTGGGGCTGTTTGTTGTAATGTGCATTTTCGTACTGAGGTGGTGACGAATTATATATTGGATTGTATCTCTGGCCGTTATTGTACTTATTTTTGTATTTGCTGTTGGAGTACGTAGTGTTTTTATTTTTGAAACCGTTGTGGGGTTGGTACTGGTTGTCGCTGTGACGCGCTTTAGCTCGGCCACCAGTGTTGCCTACGTATTCTGTATCGTGCTGGCCGCCTGCACTGAAGTGACCGTTGCCAACATCAACTCTAGCGTCCTCGTAAATCAGATCTAACGAGTCTAACACAGATAGGAAAGTGTCCGTATCGTCCTCAGACACGTTTACTAACTTTTCTCTGATCCCAATCGGTAGCTTAGTTTTTAGAATCATAATAACGTCTTTGGCGGTGATCGGCGAATCCCAGAACTTGATTTTCGCTAAATACTTTTCAAAATATCTTCTCAAACCACCGCGCTTGCTGTTAAACACTTCGGCGTTGTAAACCTCTTTTCTCAGGCGCTGCTGCACACCAGAACTCCAGAATTTAGCTAAAAACATCTGTTCAAACTCTTTGTAACTTTTACAAGAGTCGACCATTTCGGTTCCCCATAAGGCAGCATCGCCTACGATAAATCCACTAACGAATTGAATTCGCTATCGGTCACTCCAGCTATTCGGGAAAATTCCTGAAAAATTTCGGAGGAACACTATAGGATCAATTTCTCTTTTCTGTGGGTGAAAGGTCGGAAAAATACGATGTTTGATCACGCTTTCCTCCTGCATCAAACTGACAAAAGTGGGTGGGCTGGTAGTCTGGTTAACTTGTGCTTCTATAGAACTATGAGTTTGAGCGTTATCAAATGGTGAACGGTAGTGTACCTGCTGTTGTTCATTACTTCGTGGTGAATTATTCCACTCTCCTGACACGGAAGGTGGGGAATTTTCAATTTGACATTTTAGTGTACGAACTTCATCAACTATCTGTTGACGCCATTCAGGTAAATCTTGAGCTAACGTTCGTCTTATCTGGCCTAATTCTGACATCACCGTGTCTCCTGTTTTTCCAGGGGCTGCCAATATTTCAAAGGCCACGTTTTTGACCGTTCCCCTGAGTTCGTTCTTGACCTTGTTTTCTATGAATCCGTTTTTGTTTTTAATCCACTCTTGGTAGTGGTCGGACAATGCTTCAGCATGTGCCTTAACAGTATTCTTTATTTGATCCTCTACATTAAGAGTCTCAATCTGTTTGGAAAGATCATCAACAACATTCTCGATCGTGTCTACTGCGGTTTTAACTCCTTTGACCTCATCAGAGATTGCAGTATAATCTTGTTTTAAGGTCGCAGCTTGTTTTTGATATTCTATCACTTTTGAATTTATCTCTCCCTGGGCTGCTTCGATTTTTTCATCTAACCGTTTTGAAATATCCTCTATTTTTGACTCTACTTGTGTGTCAATTTCTAGGCTCATGATCGTGATCTGACTACTGATTTGGCTTTGGACATTACCCAACAGGGTATTTAAATCAGCTGTTATGTCTGCCTTTAGTTCGGCCTTTACCGAATTTAACTGTGTATTTAGGTCATTTATCTCCGTTTGCAGATCTGTTTTTACTGAATTTATGTCTATTTTTAACGAATTTATTTCTGTTTTTACTGAATTTATGTCTTCTTTTACTGAGTTGCACAGATTTGTAAGGACCTGATTTTTATTATGCCGTCTTTCGGCCTTCTCTTTTTCTTCACGGGCCTTTTCATCTAATCTTTCCTGTTTTTAGCTTTCGAACTTGCGTTCCATTATGGCTTCGATCATTGCAGCCAAGTCATTTTTTTCAAATGCGGGAATAGTTTGCACACTAGGACCAGCTTCTAAAACTTCGGTCGAGGCTGCTTCTGCTTCCGCTCGTGTACCTATCGCGCGTGATAGTAATGGATGGTGAGGTCCATTCGCATCACCGCTGTCGTCTAGTTTTGTTTGTGTGCGCTGTTTACCGTCAGCCATGGTCGTGAATTATTTGTCAAATGTCAAAATGCTACAGATACTGTTTGTCACTGCCGTCAGTCGTTTGTCTGTGACGTAGTGCTATGGCTTACTGGGACCTAAGATAAAATTTTAACTCTGGGTAACTGACGTTCATTTACGCCAAGAAGACAAGATGGTTCCTACTAATTACAAACAAATGAAATATCACACGTTTTACCCGTTTTGAGCGTAGTTATCCGCCATATCGTAATTTTTTTATGCACTGACAACAATGGTACACTTTCACTGAATTTAACTACATAAGAATGGACTATGGACAAATTGAAATAAAGCTGTTTCAAGGCAAGGAAAGACAGGTCTACGTTCTGATCAACTCGAAAGATGCTACGTCACTACGAAAGCTTGGCTACTGCGTATAAAAATTTGACTTACTATGGCTGTCTTGATAATGATACAGCTGGATACTCGCGTTTTTTGGTAATTTCATCAATCGTTCTTCTGAATAAATTAAAAGATTTTCCCACTTCTCTCTCTCGGTTGAATTGCATCCACATGAAAAAATGAAACAGTTATTGGAACAAGCACTGAAAAATTAATAAACACATACATGAAATGATTTTTGATCATGTCCCTGTTCGGGCGCCAAGTGTAGCGTTGCTCTTGGGGGACAAACAATAAAAAGAATTGTTACTTTTTTTTTAATGTCGAAAAAGTGAATATTTTGGTGGGCCACTTGGCAACAGAATCAGAGATTTATTACGCTATTATAATAACATACGTTGACCATTAAATACCTGAATAAGAGCAGCATATTGATATATATATATATATTTGAGATCGCTCAGAAGAAACATTATCATTTCTGTGCATTTTTATAGTCGCGATACAGTCATACCCGGAACAACACTAAGGGACCAGAAGATTTATAGACTTTAAAAGAAATGCAGCACTACACAATTAAAAAAAATTGGTTCAGAAATAATAGGAAAACGATAATGTTCCTTCTGCCTCATGCTGCGTTCGGCCTATCAGCGTGATCGTAATTTCTGATGATGAAGTAACACAAAATAATTAAGTTAAGTAAATGAGGAGATGGACTCATCAAGGTTAATTTACGAAAATAAGCACACTTATCTTTAACACACGTTTTTTTTAATGCTACATACCTTTTCATATTAAATTACAATAGATGACCATTGTGGTTAAATACTTTATACATAACAGTCAAAATGTCCTCTTGATGCTGTCTGTTCGATATCAGTTACTAGAAACTACATCTTTTCTAATTGTAAAAAATAACAATTAGCATATTCACTCAATATTTTCACATCAAATATAAAATACAGTTGTAGAACGCAGCAAGTCCACGTCCGCCTCTCATGGAATACAAACAGTAAAAGGTGAGGCGCCAAAAGCCTCATTTATCTTGAAATAACAGAATTCTTTTTTATACCATTAATCGATACATGTACATAGAGATTTACTGGCACCGCGCAAGAATGACAAAGATAAAGAATAATGGATTCTGTCGCTGCTATGCGATGGTTCATTTCGTTTACTTTACAATTGTTCGATAACTTTAGGCCAACAGGCGTTTACTATTAAGCGTATATTAATGTTTGTGAGGCGAAAATTACTAATATTAAAATGGTCAATGTGAATATCGAAGGGATACAGCAAACCTGCACTGGTGCATCGGAATCTAATACTGGTCTCCCAGGAGCCACTCAAAGCCCAAACTCTTAGATGATTAACTCTTCTTGTACTGAAGTCGGCAGTCCGTTTTGTATTCAATCCCGATGCATTTCTGTGTTTCATGGTCAATGTGAAGGTCCAAGGGATACAGTAAACCTGCACTGGTGCATCGGAATCTAATACTGGTCTCCCAGGAGCTGCTCAACCCACAAAATCTTAGAAAATTCTCTCTCCTTGTACTTTAGTCGGAATTGTCCCCTTTGTATACAATTTCGATGCAATATCTGTGTTTGCTGGTCAATAAAAAGGTCCAAGGTATACAGTAAACCTGCACTGGTGCATCGGAATCTAATAGTGGTCTCCCAGGACTCGCTCAAAGCACAAACCCTTCGAAGATTCACTCTTCTTGTAATTAAGTCGGCATTGTCCCTCTTGTATTCAATCCCGAGCAATTTCTGTGTTTCATGCTCAATGTGAAGGTCCAATGGCTACAGAAAATCTGCACTGGTGCATCGGAATCTAATACTGGTCTCCCAGGAGTCGCTCAAAGCACAAACCCTTAAAAGATTAAGTCTTCTAGCACTTAAGTTCTCATTGTCCTTTTTGTATTCAATCCCGATGCATTTTCTATGTTTCATGGTCAATGTGAAGGTCGAAGGGATACAGTAAACGTGCACTGGTGCATCGGAATCTAATATTGGTCTCCCAGGAGCCGCTCAAAGCACAAAGTCTTAGATGATGAACTCTTCTTGTACTTAAGCCGGCAGTCCCATTTGTATTTAATCCCGATACAATTTCTGTGTTTCATGGTCAATGTGAAGGTCCTAGGGATACAGTAAACCTGCACTGGTGCATCAGAATCTAATACTGGTCTCCCAGGAACAGCTCAAAGCACAAACCGTTCGAAGATTCACTCTTCTTGTACTTAAGTCGGCATTGTCCAACTTGTATTCAATTCCGAGCAATTTCTGTGTTTCATGGTCAATGTGAAGGTCCAAGGGATACAGTAAACCTGCACTGGTGCATCGGAATCTAACACTGGTCTCCCATGAGCCGCTCAAACCACAAACCCTTAAAAGATTCACTCGTCTTGTACTTAAATCGGCATTGTGCATATTGTATTCATCCCCGATGCGATTTCTTTGTTTCATGGTCAATGTGAAGGTCCAAGGGATACAGTTAAACTGCACAGGTGCATCGTAATCTAATACTGGACACTCAGGAACCGCTCAAATCCCTAACTCTTAGAGGATTCACTCTTCTTGTACTTATGTCGTTATCAACCCTTTTGTATTCAATCCCGATTCAATTTTTGTGTTTCATGGTCAAGTTGAAGGTCCAAGGTATACAGTAAACCAGCACTGGTGGTTCGGAATCTAATACTGGTCTCCCAGGAACCGTTCCAAGCACAAACCGTTCGAGGATTCACACTTCTTGTACTTAAGTCGGCATTGTCCCTCTTGTTTTCAATCCGGAGCAATTTCTGTGTTTCATGGTCAATGCGAAGGTCCAAGGGATACAGTAAACCTGCACAGGTCCATCGGAATCTTATACTGGACACCCAGGAGCCGCTCAAAGCTCAAACTCTTAGAAGATTCACTCTTCTTGTACTTCAGTCGGCATTGACCCTTATGTATTCCATCCCGATGCTATTTCTGTGTTTCATGGTCAATGTGAAGGTCCAAGGGATACAGTAAACCTGCACTGGTGCATCGGATTAGAACACTGGTCTCCGAGGAGGCGCTCAAAGCACTAACTCTTAGAAAATTCACTCTTCTTGTACTATAGTTTAATATCGAGTATCTTGTATTCAATCCCGATGCAGTTTCTGTGTTTCATGGTCAATGTGAACGTCCAATGGATACAGTAAACCTGCACTGGTGCATCGGAATCTAATACTGGTCTCCCAGGAGACGCTCAAAGCACATTCCCTTAGAAGATTCACTCTTCTTGTTCTTAAGTCGCCATTGTCCTTTTGTATTCAATCCCGATGTAATTACTGTGTTTCATGGTCAATGTGAAGGTCCAAGGGATACAGTAAACCTGCACTGGTGCATCGGAATCTATTACTGGTCTCCCAGGAGCTGTTCAAAACACAAACTCTTAGATGATTAACTCTTCTTGTACATAAGTAGGCTGTCCCTTTTCTATTCAATCCCGATGCAATTTCTGTGTATCATGGTAAATGTGAAGGTCCAAGCGATATAGTAAACCTGCACTGGCGCATCGGAATCTAATACTGATCTCCCATGAGCCGCTCAAAGCACAAACTCTTAGAATATTAACTCATCTTGTACTTAAGACTGCATTGGCATTTTGTATTCAATCCCGATGATATATCTGTGTTTCATGGTCAATGTGAAGGTCCAAGGGATACAGTAAACCTGCACCTGTGCATCGCAATCTAATACAGGTGTCCCAGGAGCCGCTCAAAGCACGAACCCTAAGAAGATTCACTCTTCTTTTACTTATGTCGGCATTGTCCCTTTTGTTTTCAATCGCGATGAGATTTCTGTGCTTCATGGTCAATGTGAAGGTGCAAGGGATACAGTAAACCTGCACTGGTGCATCGGAATCTTATACTGGTCTCCCAGGAGCCGCTCAATACACAAACTCTTAGAGTATTAACTCTTCTCGTACTTAAGGCGGCATTGTGCATTTTGTATTCAATCCCGATGCAATTTCTGTGTTTCTTGGTCAATGAGAAGGTCCAAGGGAGAGATTAAATCTGCACTGGTGCATCGGCATCTAATACTGGTATCCCTGGAGCCGCTCAAAGCTCAAACTCTGAAGAGATTCATTCTTCTTGTACTTAAGTCGGCATTGCCCCTTTTGTATAGATTCCCGATGCAAGATCTGTGCTTCATGATCAGTGTGATGGACCATGGGATACAGTAAATCTGCACTGGTGCATTGGAACCAAATAATGGTCTCCCAAGAGCCGCTCAAAACACAAACTCTTAGAAGATTAACTCCTCTTGTACTTAAGACGGCATTGTCTCTTTTGTATTCAATTCCGATGCTATTTCTGTGTTTCATGGTCAATGTGAAAGTCCAAGGGGGACAGTAAACCTGCACTCGTGCATCGGAATGTAATTCTGGTCTCCGAGGAGCCGCTCAAAGCACAAACTCTTAGAAAATTCACTCTTCTTGTAATTAAGTTGGCATTGTGCATTTTTTATTGAATTGGGATGCAATTTATGTGTTTCGTGGTCAATGGGAAGGTCTAAGGGATACAGTAAACCTGCACAGGTGCATCGGAATGTAATACTGGACAACCAGGAGCCGCTCAAAGCTCAAACTATTAGAAGATACACTCTTCTTTTACTTAAGTCGGCTTGACCCTTTTGTATTCAATCCCGATGCAATTTCTCTGTTTCATGTTCAATGTGAAGGTCCATGGGATACAGTAAACCCGCACTGATGCATCGGAATCTATTACTGGTCTCCTATAATCCGCTCAAACCACAAACCCTTAGAAGATTCACTCTCCTTGTACTTAAATCGGCATTGTGCATATTGTATTCATCCCCGATGCGATTTCTTTTTTTCATGGTCAATGTGAAGGTCCAAGGGATACAGTTAAACTGCACAGGTGCATCGTATTCTAATACTGGACACTCAGGAACCGCTCAAATCCCTAACTCTTAGAGGATTCACTCTTCTTGTACTTATGTCGTTATTTACCCTTTTGTATTCAATCCCGATTCAATTTCTGTGTTTCATGGTCAATGTGAAGGTCGAAGGTATACAGTAAACCAGCACTGGTGCATCAGAATCTGATACTGGTCTCCCAGGAACCGTTCCAAGCACAAACCGTTCGAGGATTCACTTTTCTTGTACTTAAGTCGGCATTGTCCCTCTTGTTTTCAATCCCGAGCAATTTCTGTGTTTCATGGTCTATGCGAAGGTCCAAGGGATACAGTAAACCTGCACAGGTCCATTGGAATCTTATACTGGACTCCCAGGAGCCGCTCAAAGCTCAAACTCTTAGAAGATTCACTCTTCTTGTACTTCAGTCGGCATTGTCCCTTATGTATTGCATCCCAATGCTATTTCTGTGTTTCATGGTCAATGTGAAGGTCCAAGGGATACAGTAAACCTGCACTGGTGCATTGGATTAGAACACTGGTCTCCGAGGAGGCGCTCAAAGCACTAACTCTTAAAAAATTCACTCTTCTTGTACTATAGTTTAATATTGTGTGTCTTGTATTCAATCCTGATGCAGTTTCTGTGTTTCATGGTCAATGTGACCGTCCAATGGATACAGTAAACCTGCACTGGTGCATCGGAATCTAATACTGGTCTCCCAGAAGACGCTCAAAGCACAATCCCTTAGAATATTCACTCTTCTTGTTCTTAAGTCGCCATTGTCCTTTTGTATTCAATCCCGATGCAATTTCTGTGTTTCATGGTCAATGTGAAGTTCCAAGGGATACAGTAAACCTGCACTGGTGCATCGGAAACTAATACCGGTCTCCCAGGAGCTGTTCAAAACACAAACTCTTAGATGATTAACTCTTCTTGTACATAAGTAGGCTGTCCCTTTTCTATTCAATCCCGATGCAATTTCTGTGTATCATGGTAAATGTGATGGTCCAAGGGATATAGTAAACCTGCACTGGCGCATCGGAATCTAATACTGGTCTCCCATGAGCCGCTCAAAGCACAAACTCTTAGAATATTAACTCATCTTGTACTAAAGACCGCATTGTGCGTTTTGTATTCAATCCCGATCTAATATCTGTGTTTCATGGTCAATGTGAAGGACCAACAAATACAGTAAACCAGCACTGGTGCATCGGAATCTAATACTGGTCTCCCATGAGCCGCTCAAACCACAAACCCTTAGAAGATTCACTCTTCTTGTACTTAAGTCGGCATTGGCATTTTGTATTCAATCCCAATGATATATCTGTGTTTCATGGTCAATGTCAAGGTCCAAGGGATACAGTAAACCTGCACCTGTGCATCGCAATCTAACACTGGTGTCCCAGGAGCCGCTCAAAGCACAACCCTAAGAAGAATTACTCTTCTTTTACTTATGTCGGCATTGTCCCTTTTGTTCTCAATCGCGATGAGATTTCTGTGCTTCATGGTCAATGTGAAGGTGCAAGGGATACAGTAAACCTGCACTGGTGCATCGGAATCTTATACTGGTCTCCCAGGAGCCGCTCAATACACAAACTCTTAGAGAATTAACTCTTCTCGTAGTTAAGGCGGCATTGTGCATTTTGTATTCAATCCCGATGCAATTTCTGTGTGTCTTGGTCAATGAGAAGGTCCAAGGGAGAGATTAAATCTGCACTGGTGCATCGGAATCTAATACTGGTATCCCAAGAGCCGTTCCAAGCACAAACCGTTCGAGGATTCACTCTTTTTGTACTTAAGTCGGCATTGTCCGTCTTGTTTTCGATCCCAAGCAATTTCTGTGTTTCATGGTCAATGCGAAGGTCCAAGGGATACAGTAAACCTGCACAGGTCCATCGGAAACTTAAACTGGACACCCAGGAGCCGCTCAAAACTCAAACTCTTAGAAGATTCACTCTTCTTGTACCTCAGTCGGCATTGTCCCTTATGTATTCCATCCCGATGCTATTTCTGTGTTTCATGGTCAATGTGAAGGTCCAAGGGATACGGTAAACCTGCACTGGTGCATCGGATTAGAACACTGGTCTCCGAGGAGGCGCTCAAAGCACTAACTCTTAGAACATTCACTTTTCTTGTACTATAGTTTAATATTGTGTATCTTATATTCAATCCCGATGCAGTTTCTGTGTTTCATGGTCAATGTGAGCGTCCAATGGATACAGTAAACCTGCACTGGTGCATCGGGATCTAATACTGGTCTCCCAGGAGACGCTCAAAGCACAATTCCTTAGAAGATTCACTCTTCTTGTTCTTATGTCGCCATTGTCCTTTTGTATTCAATCCCGATGCGATTTCTGTGTTTCATGGTCAATGTGAAGGTCCAAGGGATACAGTAAACCAGCACTGGTTCATGGAATCTAATACTGGTCTCCCAGGAGCTGTTCAAAACACAGACTCTTAGATGATTAACTGTTCTTGTACATAAGTAGGCTGTCCCTTTTCTATTCAATCCCGATGTAAGTTCTGTGTATCATGGTAAATGTGAAGGCCCAAGGGATATAGTAAACCTGCACTGGCGCATCGGAATCTAATACTGGTCTCCCATGAGCCGCCCAATACACAGACTCTAAGGATATTAACTCATCTTGTACTTAAGACGGCATTGTGCGTTTTGTATTCAATCCCGATCTAATATCTGTGTTTCATGGTCAATGTGAAGGACCAACCGATACAGTAAACCTGCACTGGTGCATCGGAATCTAATACTGGTCTCCCATGAGCCGCTCAAACCACAAACCCTTAGAAGATTCACTCTTCTTGTACTTAAGTCGGCATTGGCATTTTGTATTCAATCCCGATGATATATCTGTGTTTCATGGTCAATGTGAAGGTCCAAGGGATACAGTAAACTTGCACCTGTGCATCGCAATCTAATACTGGTGTCCCAGGAGCGCTCAAAGCACAAACCCTAAGAAGATTCACTCTTCTTTTACTTATTTCGGCATTGTCCCTTTTGTTCTTAATCCCGATGAGTTTTCTGGGCTTCATGGTCAATGCGAAGGTGCAAGGGATACAGTAAACCTGCACTGGTGCATCGGAATCTTATGCTGGTCTCCCAGGAGCTGCTCAATACACAAACTCTTAGAGTATTAACTCTTCTCTTACTTAAGGCGGCATTGTGCATTTTGTATTCAATCTCGATGCAATTTCTGTGTTTCTTGGTCAATGAGAAGATCCAAGGGAGAGATTAAATCTGCACTGGTGCATCGGAATCTAATACTGGTATCCCAGGAGCCGCTCAAAGCACAAATTCTGAAGAGATTCTTTCTTCTTGTACATAAGTAGGCATTGCCCCTTTTGTATAGAATCCCGCTGCAATATCTGTGCTTCATGATCAGTGTGATGGACCAATTGATACAGTAAACCTGCACTGGTGCATCGAAACCAAATAATGGTCTCCCAAGAGCCGCTCAAACCACAAACTCTTAGAAGATTCACTCCTCTTGTACTTAAGACGGCATTGTCTCTTTTGTATTCAATCCCGATGCTATTTCTGTGTTTCATGGTCAATGCGAAAGTCCAAGGGATACAGTAAACCTGCACTGGTGCATCGGAATGTAATTCTGGTCTCCGAGGAGCCGCTCAAAGCACAAACTCTTAGAAAATTCACTCTTCTTGTAATTAAGTTGACATTGTGCATTTTGTATTCATCCCCAATGCAATTTCTTTGTTTCATGGTCAATGTGAAGGTCCAAGGGATACAGTTAAACTGCACCTGTGCATCGTAATCTAATACTGGACACTCAGGAACCGCTCAAATCCCTAACTCTTAGAGGATTCACTCTTCTTGTACTTATGTCGTTATTAACCCTTTTGTATTCAATCCCGATTCAATTTCTGTGTTTCATGGTCAATGTGAAGGTCCAAGGTATACAGTAAACCAGCACTGGTGCATCGGAATCTAATACTGGACACCCAGGAGCCGCTCAAAGCACAAACTCTTAGAAAATTAAGTCATCTTGAACTTAAGTTGGCATTGTGCGTTTTGTATTCTATCCCGATCCAATTTCTGTGTATCATGGTCAATGTGAAGGTTCAAGGGATACAGTTAACCTGCGTTGGTGCATCAGAATCTAATGCTGGTATCCCAGGAGCCGCTCAAGCTATAATCTCTGAAGAGATTCACTCTTCTTAGACTTATGTCGGTATTGTCCCATTTGTATTCAATCCTGACGCAATATCTGTGTTTCATGAACAATGTGATGGACCAAGGGATACAGTAAACCTGCACTGGTGCATCGGAATGTAATGCCGGACACGCAGGAGCCGCTCAAAACTCAAACGTTTAGAAGATGCACTCTTCTTGTACTTAAGTTGGCATTGTGCATTTTTTATTCAATCCCGGTGCAATATCTGTGTTTCATGGTCAATGTGAAGGTACAAGGGATACAGTAAACCTGCACTGATGCACCGGAATCTAATACTGGTCCCCCAGCAGCCTTTCAAAGCACGAACTCTTAGAAGATTCACTCTTCTTGTGTCTAAGTCGGCATTGTCCCTTTTGTACTCAATCCCGACGCAATTTCTGTGTTTCATGGTCAATGTGACGGTCCAAGGGATACAGTAAACCAGCACTGGTGCAACGGAATCAAATACTGGTCTCCCAGGAGCCGCTCAGAGCAGAAAGTCTTACAAGATTCACTCTTCTTGTACTTAAGTCGGCATTGTGCCTTATGTATTCATTCCTGGTGCAATTTCTGTGTTTCATGGTCAATGTGAAGGTACAAGGGATACATTAAACCTGCACCTGTGCATTGCAATCTAATACTGGTCTCCCAGGAGCCGCTCAAAGCACAAACCCTAAGAAGATTCACTCTTCTTGTACTTATGTCGGCATTGTCCCTTTTGTTCCCAATCCCGATGCGATTTCTGTGCTTCATGGTAAATGTGAAGGTCCAAGGGATACAGTAAACTATCACAGGCGCATCGGAATCTAACACTGGTCTTCCAGGAGCCGCTCAATACACAAACTCTTAGAATATTAACTCTTCTCGTACTTAAGGCGGCATTGTGGCTTTTGTATTCAATCCCGTTGCAATTTCTGTGTTTCTTGGTCAATGAGAAGGCCCAAGGGAGAGATTAAACCTGCACTGGTGCATCGGAATCTAATACTGGTATCCCAGGAGCCACTCAAAGCAAAAACTCTGAAGAGATTCATTCTTCTTGTACTTAAGTCGGCAATGTCCCTTTTGTATTCAATCCCGATGCAATATCTGTGCTTCATGATGAAAGTGATGGACCAAGGGATACAGTAAACCTACACTGGTGCATCGGAACCAAATACTGGTCTCCCAAGAGCCGCTCAAACACAAACTCTTAGAAAATTCACTCCTCTTGTACTTAAGATGGCATTGTCTCTTTTGTATTCAATCCCGATGCTATTTCTGTGTTTCATGGTCAATGTGAAAGTCCAAGGGATACAGTAAACCTGCACTGGTGCAACGGAATCAAATACTGGTCTACCAGGAGCCGCCCAGAGCAGAAACTCTTAGAAGATTCACTCTTCTTGTACTTAAGGTGGCATTGTGCATTATGTATTCAATCCCGAAGCAATTTCTGTGTGTCATGGTCAATGTGAAGGTCCAAGGGATACAGTAAACCAGCACTGGTGCATCGGAATCTAATACTGGTTTCCCATGTGCCGCTCAAACCACAAACCCTTAGGAGTTTCACTCTTCTTGTACTTAAGTCGCCATTGGCATTTTGTATTCAATCCCGATGCTAGTTCTGTGTTTCATGGTCAATGTGAAGGTCCAAGGGATACAGTAAACCTGCACTGGTGCATCGGAATCTAATAGTGGTCTCCGAGGAGCCGCTCAAAGCACAAACTCTTTGAAAATTCACTCTTCTTGCACTTAAGTTGGCATTGTGCATCTTGTATTAAATCACGATGCAATTACTGTATTTCATGGGCAATGTGAAGGTCCAAGGGATACAATAAACCTGCACCTGTGCATCGCAATCTAATACTGGTTTCCGAGGAGCCGCTCAAAGCAGAAACCCTTAGAAGATTCACTCTTCTTGTACTTATGTCGGCATTGTCTTTTCTGTACTCAATCTCGATGCGATTTCTGTATATCATGGTCAATGTGAATGTCCAAGGGATACAGTAAACCAGCACTTTTGCATCCTAATCTAATACTGGTCTCCCAGGAGCCGCTCAAATCACAATCTCTTAGAAGATTCATTCTTGTACTTAAGTCGGCATTGACCCATTTGTATTCAATCCCGATGCAATTTCTGTGTTTCATGGTCAATGGAAAGGTCCAAGGGATACAGTAAACCTGCAATGGTGCATCGGAATCTTATTCTGGTCTCCCAGGAGCCGCTCAATACACAAAATCTTAGAATATTAACTCTTCTTGTACTTAAGGCGGCAATGTGCCTTTTGTATTCAATGCCGATGCAATTTCAGTGTTTCATGGTCAATGTGAAGGTCCAAGGGATACAGGTAAGCAGGGCTGGTGCATCGAAATCTAACACTGGTCTCCCAGGAGCCGCTCAAAGCACAAACTCTTAGAAGATTCACCATTCTTGTACTTAAGTCGGCATTGTCCCTTTTGTATTCAATCGCGATGCACTTTCTGTGTTTCATGGTCAATGTGAAGGACCAAGTGATACAGTAAACCTGCACTGGTGCATCGGAATCTAACACTGGTATCCCAGGAGCCGCTCAAACCACATACTCTTAGAAGATTCACTTTTCTTGTAATAAAGTCGGCATCGTGAATAATGTATTCAATCCCGAAGCAATTTCTGTGTGTCGTGGTCAATGTGAATGTCCAAGGGATACAGTAAACCAACACTGGTGCATCGGAATCTAATACTGGTCTCCCATGAGTCGCTCAAACCACAAACCCTTAGAAGATTCAGTCTGCTTGTACTTAATTCGGCATTGGCATTTTGTATTCAATCCCGATGCTATTTCTGTGTTTCATGGTCAATGTGAAGGTCCAAGGGATACTGTAAACCTACAGTGGTGCATCGGAATGTAATACTGGTCTCCGAGGAGCCGCTCAAAACACAAACTCTTTGAAAAATCACTCTTCTTGCACTTAAGTTGGCATTGTGCATTTTGTATTCAATCCCGATGCAATATCTGTGTTTCATAGTCAATGTGAAGGTCCAAGGGATACAGTAAACCTGCACTTGTGCATCGCAATCTAATACTGGTCTCCCAGGAGCCGCTCAATGCACAAACCCTTTGAAGATTCACTCTTCTTGTACTTATGTCCGCATTGTCGCTTTTGTTCTCAATCCCGATGCGATTTCTGTGTTTCATGGTGAATGTGATGGTCCAAGGGATACAGTAAATCAGCACTGATGCATCGGAATCTAACACTGATATCCCAGGAGCCGCTCAAACCACAAACTCTTAGAAGATTCACTTTTCTTGTACTAAAGTCGGCATCGTGAATAATGTATTCAATCCCGAAGCAATTTCTGTGTACGTGGTCAATGTGAATGTCCAAGGGATACAGTAAACCAGCACTGGTGCATCGGAATCTAATACCGGTCTCCCATGAGTCGCTCAAACCACAAACCCTTAGTAGATTCACTCTTCTTGTACTTAATTCGGCATTGGCATTTTGTATTCGATCCCTAAGCTATTTCTGTGTTTCATGGTCAATGTGAAGGTCCAAGGGATACTGTAAACCTTCACTGGTGCATCGGAATGTAATACAGGTCTCCGAGGAGCCGCTCAAAACACAAACTCTTTGAAAAATCACTCTTCTTGCACTTAAGTCGGCATTGACCCATTTGTATTCAATCCCGATCCAATTTCTGTGTTTCATGGTGAATGTGAAGGTCGAAGGGTTACAGTAAACCTGCACCGGTGCATCGGAAACTTATACTGGTCTTCCAGGAGCCGCTCAACACACAAACTCTTAGAATATTAACTCTTCTTGTACTTAGGGAGGCATTGTGCTTTTTCACTCAATCCCGATTCAATTTCTGTGTTTGTTGGACAATGAGAAGGTCCAAAGGAGAGATTAAACCTGCACTGGTGCATCGGAATCTCATACCAGTATCCCAGGAGCCGCTCAAAGCACAAACTCTGAGGAGATTCATTCATCTTGTACTTAAGTCAGCATTGTCCCTTTTGTATTCAATCCCGATGCAATATCTGTGCTTCATGATCAATGTGATGGACCTAGGGATACAGTAATCCTGCACTGGTGCATCGGAACCTAATATTGGTCTCTCAAGAGCCGCTCAAGTAGCAAACTCTTAGAAGATTCACTCCTCTTGTACTTAAGTCGGCATTGTCTCTTTTGTATTCAATCCCAATTCAATTTCTGTGTTTCATGGTCAATGTGAAGGTCCAATTGATATAGTAAACCTGCACTGGTGCATCGGAATCTAACACTGGTCACCAAGGAGCCGCTCTAACCACAAACTCTTAGAAAATTCACTCTTCTTGTACTTAAGTCGGCATTGTCCCTTTTGTATTCAATCCCGATGCAATGACTGTGTTTCATGGTCAATAGGAAAGTCCAAGGGATACCGTAAACCGACACTGGTGTAACGGATTCAAATACTGGTCTCCCAGCAGCCGATCAGAGCAGAAACCCTTAGAAGATTCACTCTTCTTGTACTTAAGTCGGCATTGTCCCTTATATATTCAATCCCGAAGCAATTTCTGTCGGTCATGGTCAATGTAAAGGTCTAAGGGATACAGCAAACCAGCACTGGTGCATCGGAATCTAATACTGGTCTCCCATGAGCCGCTCAAACCACAAACCCTTAGAAGATTCACTCTTCTAATACTTAAGTCGACATCGGCATTTTGTATTCAATCCCGATGCCATTTCTGTGTTTCATGGTCAATTTGAAGATCCAAGGGATACAGAAAACCAGCACTGGTGCATCGGAATCTAATACTGGTTTCCGAGGAGCTGCTCAAAACACAAAATCTTTGAAAATTCACTCTTCTTGCACTTAAGTTAGCATTGTGCATTTTGTATTCAATCCCGATGCAATTTCTGTGTTTCATGGTCAATGTGAAGGGCCAAGGGATACAGTAAACCTGCACTTGTGCATCGCAATCTAATACTGGTCTCCCAGGAGCCGCTCAATGCACAAACCCTTTGAAGATTCACTCTTCTTGTACTTATGTCGGCATTGTCCCTTTTGTTCTCAATACCGATGCGATTTCTGTGTTTCATATTCAATGTGAAGGTCCAAGGGATACAGTAAACCAGCACTGGTGCATCGGAATCTAATACTGGTCTCCGAGGAGCTGCTCAAAACACAAAATCTTTGAAAATTCACTCTTCTTGCACTTAAGTTGGCATTGTGCATTTTGTATTCAATCCCGATGCAATTTCTGTGTTTCATGGTCATTGTGAAGTTCTAAGGGATACAGCAAACCAGCACTGGTGCATCGGAATCTAATACTGGTCTCCCATGAGCCGCTCAAACCACAAACCCTTAGAAGATTCACTCTTCTATTACTTAAGTCGACATTGGCATTTTGTATTCAATCCCGTGCTATTTCTGTGTTTCATGGTCAATTTGAAGGTCCAAGGGATACAGTAAACCAGCACTGGTGCATCGGAATCTAATACTGGTCTCCGAGGAGCTGCTCAAAACACAAAATCTTTGAAAATTCACTCTTCTTGCACTTAAGTTGGCATTGTGCATTTTGTATTCAATCCCGATGCAATTTCTGTGTTTCATGGTCAATGTGAAGGTCCAAGTGATATTGTAAACCTGCACTGGTGCATCGGAATGTAATACTGGTCTCCGAGGAGCCGCTCAAAACACAAACTCTTTGAAAAATCACTCTTCTTGCACTTAAGTCGGCATTGACCCATTTGTATTCAATCCCGAATCAATTTCTGTGTTTCATGGTGAATGTGAAGGTCGAAGGGTTACAGTAAACCTGCACCGGTGCATTGGAAACTTATACTGGTCTCTCAGGAGCCGCTCAACACACAAACTCTTAGAATATTAACTCTTCTTGTACTTAAGGCGGCATTGTGCTTTTTTATTCAATCCCGATTCAATTTCTGTGTTTATTGGTCAATGTGAAGGTCCAAAGGAGAGATTAAACCTGCACTGGTGCATCGGAATCTAATACCGGTATCCCAGGAGCCGCTCAACGCACAAACTCTGAAGAGATTCATTCATCTTGTACTTAAGTCAGCATTGTCCCTTTTGTATTCAATCCCGATGCAATATCTGTGCTTCATGATCAATGTGATGGACCAAGGTATACAGTAATCCTGCACTGGTGCATCGGAACGTAATACTGGTCTCGCAAGAGCCGCCCAAAACGCAAACTCTTAGAAGGTTCACTCCTCTTGTACTTAAGTCGGCATTGTCTCTTTTGTATTCAATCCCGATTCAATTTCTGTGTTTCAGGGTCAATGTGAAGGTCCAAGTGATACAGTAAACCAGCACTGGTGCATCGGAATCTAACACTGGTCACCAAGGAGCCGCTCTAACCACAAACTCTTAGAAAATTCACTCTTCTTGTACTTAAGTCGGCATTGTCCCTTTTGTATTCAATCCCGATGCAATGACTGTGTTTCATGGTCAATAGGAAAGTCCAAGGGATACCGTAAACCGACACTGGTGTAACGGATTCAAATACTGGTCTCCCAGCAGCCGATCAGAGCAGAAACCCTTAGAAGATTCACTCTTCTTGTACTTAAGTCGGCATTGTCCCTTATATATTCAATCCCGAAGCAATTTCTGTCGGTCATGGTCAATGTAAAGGTCTAAGGGATACAGCAAACCAGCACTGGTGCATCGGAATCTAATACTGGTCTCCCATGAGCCGCTCAAACCACAAACCCTTAGAAGATTCACTCTTCTAATACTTAAGTCGACATCGGCATTTTGTATTCAATCCCGATGCTATTTCTGTGTTTCATGGTCAATTTGAAGATCCAAGGGATACAGAAAACCAGCACTGGTGCATCGGAATCTAATACTGGTTTCCGCGGAGCTGCTCAAAACACAAAATCTTTGAAAATTCACTCTTCTTGCACTTAAGTTAGCATTGTGCATTTTGTATTCAATCCCGATGCAATTTCTGTGTTTCATGGTCAATGTGAAGGGCCAAGGGATACAGTAAACCTGCACTTGTGCATCGCAATCTAATACTGGTCTCCCAGGAGCCGCTCAATGCACAAACCCTTTGAAGATTCACTCTTCTTGTACTTATGTCGGCATTGTCCCTTTTGTTCTCAATACCGATGCGATTTCTGTGTTTCATATTCAATGTGAAGGTCCAAGGGATACAGTAAACCAGCACTGGTGCATCGGAATCTAATACTGGTCTCCGAGGAGCTGCTCAAAACACAAAATCTTTGAAAATTCACTCTTCTTGCACTTAAGTTGGCATTGTGCATTTTGTATTCAATCCCGATGCAATTTCTGTGTTTCATGGTCATTGTGAAGTTCTAAGGGATACAGCAAACCAGCACTGGTGCATCGGAATCTAATACTGGTCTCCCATGAGCCGCTGAAACCACAAACCCTTAGAAGATTCACTCTTCTATTACTTAAGTCGACATTGGCATTTTGTATTCAATCCCGTGCTATTTCTGTGTTTCATGGTCAATTTGAAGGTCCAAGGGATACAGTAAACCAGCACTGGTGCATCGGAATCTAATACTGGTCTCCGAGGAGCTGCTCAAAACACAAAATCTTTGAAAATTCACTCTTCTTGCACTTAAGTTGGCATTGTGCATTTTGTATTCAATCCCGATGCAATTTCTGTGTTTCATGGTCAATGTGAAGGTCCAAGTGATATTGTAAACCTGCACTGGTGCATCGGAATGTAATACTGGTCTCCGAGGAGCCGCTCAAAACACAAACTCTTTGAAAAATCACTCTTCTTGCACTTAAGTCGGCATTGACCCATTTGTATTCAATCCCGAATCAATTTCTGTGTTTCATGGTGAATGTGAAGGTCGAAGGGTTACAGTAAACCTGCACCGGTGCATTGGAAACTTATACTGGTCTCTCAGGAGCCGCTCAACACACAAACTCTTAGAATATTAACTCTTCTTGTACTTAAGGCGGCATTGTGCTTTTTTATTCAATCCCGATTCAATTTCTGTGTTTATTGGTCAATGTGAAGGTCCAAAGGAGAGATTAAACCTGCACTGGTGCATCGGAATCTAATACCGGTATCCCAGGAGCCGCTCAACGCACAAACTCTGAAGAGATTCATTCATCTTGTACTTAAGTCAGCATTGTCCCTTTTGTATTCAATCCCGATGCAATATCTGTGCTTCATGATCAATGTGATGGACCAAGGTATACAGTAATCCTGCACTGGTGCATCGGAACGTAATACTGGTCTCGCAAGAGCCGCCCAAAACGCAAACTCTTAGAAGGTTCACTCCTCTTGTACTTAAGTCGGCATTGTCTCTTTTGTATTCAATCCCGATTCAATTTCTGTGTTTCAGGGTCAATGTGAAGGTCCAAGTGATACAGTAAACCAGCACTGGTGCATCGGAATCTAACACTGGTCACCAAGGAGCCGCTCTAACCACAAACTCTTAGAAAATTCACTCTTCTTGTGCTTAAGTTGGCATTGTCCCTTTTGTATTCAATCCCGATGCTATTTCTGTGTTTCATGGTCAATGTGAAGGGCCAAGGGATACAGCAAACCTGCACTTGTGCATCGCAATCTAATACTGGTCTCCCAGGAGCCGCTAAATGCACAAACCCTTTGAAGATTCACTCTTCTTGTACTTATGTCGGCATTGTCCCTTTTGTTCTCAATACCGATGCGATTTCTGTGTTTCATATTCAATGTGAAGGTCCAAGGGATACAGTAAACCTGCACTTGTGCATCGCAATCTAATACTGGTCTCCCAGGAGCCGCTCAATGCACAAACCCTTTGAAGATTCACTCTTCTTGTACTTATGTCGGCATTGTCCCTTTTGTTCTCAATACCGATGCGATTTCTGTGTTTCATATTCAATGTGAAGGTCCAAGGGATACAGTAAACCAGCACTGGTGCATCGGAATCTAATACTGGTCTCCGAGGAGCTGCTCAAAACACAAAATCTTTGAAAATTCACTCTTCTTGCACTTAAGTTGGCATTGTGCATTTTGTATTCAATCCCGATGCAATTTCTGTGTTTCATGGTCAATGTGAAGTTCTAAGGGATACAGCAAACCAGCACTGGTGCATCGGAATCTAATACTGGTCTCCCACGAGTCGCTCAAACCACAAACACTTAGAAGATTCACTCTTCTAATACTTAAGTCGACATTGGCATTTTTTTATTCAATCCCGTGCTATTTCTGTGTTTCATGGTCAATGTGAAGGTCCAAGGTATACAGTAAACCAGCACTGGTGCATCGGAATCTAATACTACACACCCAGGAGCCGCTCAAAGCACAAACTCTTAGAAAATTAACTCATCTTGAACTTAAGTTGGCATTGTGCGTTTTGTATTCTATCCCGATCCAATTTCTGTGTATCATGGTCAATGTGAAGGTTCAAGGGATACAGTTAACCTGCGTTGGTGCATCAGAATCTAATGCTGGTATCCCAGGAGCCGCTCAAGCTATAATCTCTGAAGAGATTCACTCTTCTTAGACTTATGTCGGTATTGTCCCATTTGTATTCAATCCTGACGCAATATCTGTGTTTCATGAACAATGTGATGGACCAAGGGATACAGTAAACCTGCACTGGTGCATCGGAATGTAATGCCGGACACGCAGGAGCCGCTCAAAACTCAAACGTTTAGAAGATGCACTCTTCTTGTACTTAAGTTGGCATTGTGCATTTTGTATTCAATCCCGGTGCAATATCTGTGTTTCATGGTCAATGTGAAGGTACAAGGGATACAGTAAACCTGCACTGATGCACCGGAATCTAATACTGGTCCCCCAGCAGCCTTTCAAAGCACGAACTCTTAGAAGATTCACTCTTCTTGTGTCTAAGTCGGCATTGTCCCTTTTGTACTCAATCCCGACGCAATTTCTGTGTTTCATGGTCAATGTGACGGTCCAAGGGATACAGTAAACCAGCACTGGTGCAACGGAATCAAATACTGGTCTCCCAGGAGCCGCTCAGAGCAGAAAGTCTTACAAGATTCACTCTTCTTGTACTTAAGTCGGCATTGTGCCTTATGTATTCATTCCTGGTGCAATTTCTGTGTTTCATGGTCAATGTGAAGGTACAAGGGATACATTAAACCTGCACCTGTGCATTGCAATCTAATACTGGTCTCCCAGGAGCCGCTCAAAGCACAAACCCTAAGAAGATTCACTCTTCTTGTACTTATGTCGGCATTGTCCCTTTTGTTCCCAATCCCGATGCGATTTCTGTGCTTCATGGTAAATGTGAAGGTCCAAGGGATACAGTAAACTATCACAGGCGCATCGGAATCTAACACTGGTCTTCCAGGAGCCGCTCAATACACAAACTCTTAGAATATTAACTCTTCTCGTACTTAAGGCGGCATTGTGGCTTTTGTATTCAATCCCGTTGCAATTTCTGTGTTTCTTGGTCAATGAGAAGGCCCAAGGGAGAGATTAAACCTGCACTGGTGCATCGGAATCTAATACTGGTATCCCAGGAGCCACTCAAAGCAAAAACTCTGAAGAGATTCATTCTTCTTGTACTTAAGTCGGCAATGTCCCTTTTGTATTCAATCCCGATGCAATATCTGTGCTTCATGATGAAAGTGATGGACCAAGGGATACAGTAAACCTACACTGGTGCATCGGAACCAAATACTGGTCTCCCAAGAGCCGCTCAAACACAAACTCTTAGAAAATTCACTCCTCTTGTACTTAAGATGGCATTGTCTCTTTTGTATTCAATCCCGATGCTATTTCTGTGTTTCATGGTCAATGTGAAAGTCCAAGGGATACAGTAAACCTGCACTGGTGCAACGGAATCAAATATTGGTCTACCAGGAGCCGCCCAGAGCAGAAACTCTTAGAAGATTCACTCTTCTTGTACTTAAGTCGGCATTGTGCATTATGTATTCAATCCCGAAGCAATTTCTGTGTGTCATGGTCAATGTGAAGGTCCAAGGGATACAGTAAACCAGCACTGGTGCATCGGAATCTAATACTGGTTTCCCATGTGCCGCTCAAACCACAAACCCTTAGGAGTTTCACTCTTCTTGTACTTAAGTCGCCATTGGCATTTTGTATTCAATCCCGATGCTAGTTCTGTGTTTCATGGTCAATGTGAAGGTCCAAGGGATACAGTAAACCTGCACTGGTGCATCGGAATCTAATAGTGGTCTCCGAGGAGCCGCTCAAAGCACAAACTCTTTGAAAATTCACTCTTCTTGCACTTAAGTTGGCATTGTGCATCTTGTATTAAATCACGATGCAATTACTGTATTTCATGGGCAATGTGAAGGTCCAAGGGATACAATAAACCTGCACCTGTGCATCGCAATCTAATACTGGTTTCCGAGGAGCCGCTCAAAACAGAAACCCTTAGAAGATTCACTCTTCTTGTACTTATGTCGGCATTGTCTTTTCTGTACTCAATCTCGATGCGATTTCTGTATATCATGGTCAATGTGAATGTCCAAGGGATACAGTAAACCAGCACTTTTGCATCCGAATCTAATACTGGTCTCCCAGGAGCCGCTCAAATCACAATCTCTTAGAAGATTCATTCTTGTACTTAAGTCGGCATTGACCCATTTGTATTCAATCCCGATGCAATTTCTGTGTTTCATGGTCAATGGAAAGGTCCAAGGGATACAGTAAACCTGCAATGGTGCATCGGAATCTTATTCTGGTCTCCCAGGAGCCGCTGAATACACAAAATCTTAGAATATTAACTCTTCTTGTACTTAAGGCGGCAATGTGCCTTTTGTATTCAATGCCGATGCAATTTCAGTGTTTCATGGTCAATGTGAAGGTCCAAGGGATACAGGTAAGCAGGGCTGGTGCATCGAAATCTAACACTGGTCTCCCAGGAGCCGCTCAAAGCACAAACTCTTAGAAGATTCACCATTCTTGTACTTAAGTCGGCATTGTCCCTTTTGTATTCAATCGCGATGCACTTTCTGTGTTTCATGGTCAATGTGAAGGACCAAGTGATACAGTAAACCTGCACTGGTGCATCGGAATCTAACACTGGTATCCCAGGAGCCGCTCAAACCACATACTCTTAGAAGATTCACTTTTCTTGTAATAAAGTCGGCATCGTGAATAATGTATTCAATCCCGAAGCAATTTCTGTGTGTCGTGGTCAATGTGAATGTCCAAGGGATACAGTAAACCAACACTGGTGCATCGGAATCTAATACTGGTCTCCCATGAGTCGCTCAAACCACAAACCCTTAGAAGATTCAGTCTGCTTGTACTTAATTCGGCATTGGCATTTTGTATTCAATCCCGATGCTATTTCTGTGTTTCATGGTCAATGTGAAGGTCCAAGGGATACTGTAAACCTACAGTGGTGCATCGGAATGTAATACTGGTCTCCGAGGAGCCGCTCAAAACACAAACTCTTTGAAAAATCACTCTTCTTGCACTTAAGTTGGCATTGTGCATTTTGTATTCAATCCCGATGCAATATCTGTGTTTCATAGTCAATGTGAAGGTCCAAGGGATACAGTAAACCTGCACGTGTGCATCGCAATCTAATACTGGTCTCCCAGGAGCCGCTCAATGCACAAACCCTTTGAAGATTCACTCTTCTTGTACTTATGTCCGCATTGTCGCTTTTGTTCTCAATCCCGATGCGATTTCTGTGTTTCATGGTCAATGTGATGGTCTAAGGGATACAGTAAATCAGCACTGATGCATCGGAATCTAACACTGATATCCCAGGAGCCGCTCAAACCACAAACTCTTAGAAGATTCACTTTTCTTGTACTAAAGTCGGCATCGTGAATAATGTATTCAATCCCGAAGCAATTTCTGTGTACGTGGTCAATGTGAATGTCCAAGGGATACAGTAAACCAGCACTGGTGCATTGGAATCTAATACCGGTCTCCCATGAGTCGCTCAAACCACAAACCCTTAGTAGATTCACTCTTCTTGTACTTAATTCGGCATTGGCATTTTGTATTCGATCCCTAAGCTATTTCTGTGTTTCATGGTCAATGTGAAGGTCCAAGGGATACTGTAAACCTGCACTGGTGCATCGGAATGTAATACAGGTCTCCGAGGAGCCGCTCAAAACACAAACTCTTTGAAAAATCACTCTTCTTGCACTTAAGTCGGCATTGACCCATTTGTATTCAATCCCGATCCAATTTCTGTGTTTCATGGTGAATGTGAAGGTCGAAGGGTTACAGTAAGCCTGCACCGGTGCATCGGAAACTTATACTGGTCTCCCAGGAGCCGCTCAACCCACAAACTCTTAGAATATTAACTCTTCTTGTACTTAGGGAGGCATTGTGCTTTTTCACTCAATCCCGATTCAATTTCTGTGTTTGTTGGACAATGAGAAGGTCCAAAGGAGAGATTAAACCTGCACTGATGCATCGGAATCTAATACCGGTATCCCAGGAGCCGCTCAAAGCACAAACTCTGAGGAGATTCATTCATCTTGTACTTAAGTCAGCATTGTCCCTTTTGTATTCAATCCCGATGCAATATCTGTGCTTCATGATCAATGTGATGGACCTAGGGATACAGTAATCCTGCACTGGTGCATCGGAACCTAATATTGGTCTCTCAAGAGCCGCTCAAGTCGCAAACTCTTAGAAGATTCACTCCTCTTGTACTTAAGTCGGCATTGTCTCTTTTGTATTCAATCCCGATTCAATTTCTGTGTTTCATGGTCAATGTGAAGGTCCAATTGATATAGTAAACCTGCACTGGTGCATCGGAATCTAACACTGGTCACCAAGAAGCCGCTCTAACCACAAACTCTTAGAAAATTCACTCTTCTTGTACTTAAGTCGGCATTGTCCCTTTTGTATTCAATCCCGATGCAATGACTGTGTTTCATGGTCAATGTGAAAGTCCAAGGGATACCGTAAACCGACACTGGTGTAACGGATTCAAATACTGGTCTCCCAGCAGCCGATCAGAGCAGAAACCCTTAGAAGATTCACTCTTGTTGTACTTAAGTCGGCATTGTCCCTTATATATTCAATCCCGAAGCAATTTCTGTGGGTCATGGTCAATGTAAAGGTCTAAGGGATACAGCAAACCAGCACTGGTGCATCGGAATCTAATACTGGTCTCCCATGAGCCGCTCAAACCACAAACCCTTAGAAGATTCACTCTTCTAATACTTAAGTCGACATTGGCATTTTGTATTCAATCCCGATGCTATTTCTGTGTTTCATGGTCAATTTGAAGGTCCAAGGGATACTGAAAACCAGCACTGGTGCATCGGAATCTAATACTGGTCTCCGAGGAGCTGCTCAAAACACAAAATCTTTGAAAATTCACTCTTCTTGCACTTAAGTTAGCATTGTGCATTTTGTATTCAATCCCGATGCAATTTCTGTGTTTCATGGTCAATGTGAAGGTCCAAGTGATATTGTAAACCTGCACTGGTGCATCGCAATGTAATACTGGTCTCCGAGGAGCCGCTCAAAACACAAAGTCTTTGAAAAATCACTCTTCTTGCACTTAAGTCGGCATTGACCCATTTGTATTCAATCCCGAATCAATTTCTGTGATTCATGGTGAATGTGAAGGTCGAAGGGTTACAGTAAACCTGCACCGGTGCATTGGAAACTTATACTGGTCTCTCAGGAGCCGCTCAACACACAAACTCTTAGAATATTAACTCTTCTTGTACTTAAGGCGGCATTGTGCTTTTTTATTCAATCCCGATTCAATTTCTGTGTTTATTGGTCAATGTGAAGGTCCAAAGGAGAGATTAAACCTGCACTGGTGCATCGGAATCTAATACCGGTATCCCAGGAGCCGCTCAAAGCACAAACTCTGAAGAGATTCATTCATCTTGTACTTAAGTCAGCATTGTCCCTTTTGTATTCAATCCCGATGCAATATCTGTGCTTCATGATCAATGTGATGGACCAAGGGATACAGTAATCCTGCACTGGTGCATCGGAACCTAATACTGGTCTCCCAAGAGCCGCCCAAAACGCAAACTCTTAGAAGGTTCACTCCTTTTGTACTTAAGTCGGCATTGTCTCTTTTGTATTCAATCCCGATGCGATTTCTGTGTTTCATATTCAATGTGAAGGGCCAAGGGATACAGTAAACCTGCACTTGTGCATCGCAATCTAATACTGGTCTCCCAGGAGCCGCTCAATGCACAAACCCTTTGAAGATTCACTCTTCTTGTACTTATGTCGGCATTGTCCCTTTTGTTCTCAATACCGATGTGATTTCTGTGTTTCATATTCAATGTGAAGGTCCAAGGGATACAGTAAACCAGCACTGGTGCATCGGAATCTAATACTGGTCTCCGAGGAGCTGCTCAAAACACAAAATCTTTGAAAATTCACTCTTCTTGCACTTAAGTTGGCATTGTGCATTTTGTATTCAATCCCGATGCAATTTCTGTGTTTCATGGTCAATGTGAAGTTCTAAGGGATACAGCAAACCAGCACTGGTGCATCGGAATCTGATACTGGTCTCCCACGAGCCGCTCAAACCACAAACACTTAGAAGATTCACTCTTCTAATACTTAAGTCGACATTGGCATTTTGTATTCAATCCCGTGCTATTTCTGTGTTTCATGGTCAATGTGAAGGTCCAAGGTATACAGTAAACCAGCACTGGTGCATCGGAATCTAATACTGGACACCCAGGAGTCGCTCAAAGCACAAACTCTTAGAAAATTAACTCATCTTGAACTTAAGTTGGCATTGTGCGTTTTGTATTCTATCCCGATCCAATTTCTGTGTATCATGGTCAATGTGAAGGTTCAAGGGATACAGTTAACCTGCGTTGGTGCATCAGAATCTAATGCTGGTATCCCAGGAGCCGCTCAAGCTATAATCTCTGAAGAGATTCACTCTTCTTAGACTTATGTCGGTATTGTCCCATTTGTATTCAATCCTGACGCAATATCTGTGTTTCATGAACAATGTGATGGACCAAGGGATACAGTAAACCTGCACTGGTGCATCGGAATGTAATGCCGGACACGCAGGAGCCGCTCAAAACTCAAACGTTTAGAAGATGGACTCTTCTTGTACTTAAGTTGGCATTGTGCATTTTGTATTCAATCCCGGTGCAATATCTGTGTTTCATGGTCAATGTGAAGGTACAAGGGATACAGTAAACCTGCACTGATGCACCGGAATCTAATACTGGTCCCCCAGCAGCCTTTCAAAGCACGAACTCTTAGAAGATTCACTCTTCTTGTGTCTAAGTCGGCATTGTCCCTTTTGTACTCAATCCCGACGCAATTTCTGTGTTTCATGGTCAATGTGACGGTCCAAGGGATACAGTAAACCAGCACTGGTGCAACGGAATCAAATACTGGTCTCCCAGGAGCCGCTCAGAGCAGAAAGTCTTACAAGATACACTCTTCTTGTACTTAAGTCGGCATTGTGCCTTATGTATTCATTCCTGGTGCAATTTCTGTGTTTCATGGTCAATGTGAAGGTACAAGGGATACATTAAACCTGCACCTGTGCATTGCAATCTAATACTGGTCTCCCAGGAGCCGCTCAAAGCACAAACCCTAAGAAGATTCACTCTTCTTGTACTTATGTCGGCATTGTCCCTTTTGTTCCCAATCCCGATGCGATTTCTGTGCTTCATGGTAAATGTGAAGGTCCAAGGGATACAGTAAACTATCACAGGCGCATCGGAATCTAACACTGGTCTTCCAGGAGCCGCTCAATACACAAACTCTTAGAATATTAACTCTTCTCGTACTTAAGGCGGCATTGTGGCTTTTGTATTCAATCCCGTTGCAATTTCTGTGTTTCTTGGTCAATGAGAAGGCCCAAGGGAGAGATTAAACCTGCACTGGTGCATCGGAATCTAATACTGGTATCCCAGGAGCCACTCAAAGCAAAAACTCTGAAGAGATTCATTCTTCTTGTACTTAAGTCGGCAATGTCCCTTTTGTATTCAATCCCGATGCAATATCTGTGCTTCATGATGAAAGTGATGGACCAAGGGATACAGTAAACCTACACTGGTACATCGGAACCAAATACTGGTCTCCCAAGAGCCGCTCAAACACAAACTCTTAGAAAATTCACTCCTCTTGTACTTAAGATGGCATTGTCTCTTTTGTATTCAATCCCGATGCTATTTCTGTGTTTCATGGTCAATGTGAAAGTCCAAGGGATACAGTAAACCTGCACTGGTGCAACGGAATCAAATACTGGTCTACCAGGAGCCGCCCAGAGCAGAAACTCTTAGAAGATTCACTCTTCTTGTACTTAAGTCGGCATTGTGCATTATGTATTCAATCCCGAAGCAATTTCTGTGTGTCATGGTCAATGTGAAGGTCCAAGGGATACAGTAAACCAGCACTGGTGCATCGGAATCTAATACTGGTTTCCCATGTGCCGCTCAAACCACAAACCCTTAGGAGTTTCACTCTTCTTGTACTTAAGTCGCCATTGGCATTTTGTATTCAATCCCGATGCTAGTTCTGTGTTTCATGGTCAATGTGAAGGTCCAAGGGATACAGTAAACCTGCATTGGTGCATCGGAATCTAATAGTGGTCTCCGAGGAGCCGCTCAAAGCACAAACTCTTTGAAAATTCACTCTTCTTGCACTTAAGTTGGCATTGTGCATCTTGTATTAAATCACGATGCAATTACTGTATTTCATGGGCAATGTGAAGGTCCAAGGGATACAATAAACCTGCACCTGTGCATCGCAATCTAATACTGGTTTCCGAGGAGCCGCTCAAAGCAGAAACCCTTAGAAGATTCACTCTTCTTGTACTTATGTCGGCATTGTCTTTTCTGTACTCAATCTCGATGCGATTTCTGTATATCATGGTCAATGTGAATGTCCAAGGGATACAGTAAACCAGCACTTTTGCATCCGAATCTAATACTGGTCTCCCAGGAGCCGCTCAAATCACAATCTCTTAGAAGATTCATTCTTGTACTTATGTCGGCATTGACCCATTTGTATTCAATCCCGATGCAATTTCTGTATTTCATGGTCAATGGAAAGGTCCAAGGGATACAGTAAACCTGCAATGGTGCATCGGAATCTTATTCTGGTCTCCCAGGAGCCGCTCAATACACAAAATCTTAGAATATTAACTCTTCTTGTACTTAAGGCGGCAATGTGCCTTTTGTATTCAATGCCGATGCAATTTCAGTGTTTCATGGTCAATGTGAAGGTCCAAGGGATACAGGTAAGCAGGGCTGGTGCATCGAAATCTAACACTGGTCTCCCAGGAGCCGCTCAAAGCACAAACTCTTAGAAGATTCACCATTCTTGTACTTAAGTCGGCATTGTCACTTTTGTATTCAATCGCGATGCACTTTCTGTGTTTCATGGTCAATGTGAAGGACCAAGTGATACAGTAAACCTGCACTGGTGCATCGGAATATAACACTGGTATCCCAGGAGCCGCTCAAACCACATACTCTTAGAAGATTCACTTTTCTTGTAATAAAGTCGGCATCGTGAATAATGTATTCAATCCCGAAGCAATTTCTGTGTGTCGTGGTCAATGTGAATGTCCAAGGGATACAGTAAACCAACACTGGTGCATCGGAATCTAATACTGGTCTCCCATGAGTCGCTCAAACCACAAACCCTTAGAAGATTCAGTCTGCTTGTACTTAATTCGGCATTGGCATTTTGTATTCAATCCCGATGCTATTTCTGTGTTTCATGGTCAATGTGAAGGTCCAAGGGATACTGTAAACCTACAGTGGTGCATCGGAATGTAATACTGGTCTCCGAGGAGCCGCTCAAAACACAAATTCTTTGAAAAATCACTCTTCTTGCACTTAAGTTGGCATTGTGCATTTTGTATTCAATCCCGATGCAATATCTGTGTTTCATAGTCAATGTGAAGGTCCAAGGGATACAGTAAACCTGCACTTGTGCATCGCAATCTAATACTGGTCTCCCAGGAGCCGCTCAATGCACAAACCCTTTGAAGATTCACTCTTCTTGTACTTATGTCCGCATTGTCGCTTTTGTTCTCAATCCCGATGCGATTTCTGTGTTTCATGGTCAATGTGATGGTCCAAGGGATACAGTAAATCAGCACTGATGCATCGGAATCTAACACTGATATCCCAGGAGCCGCTCAAACCACAAACTCTTAGAAGATTCACTTTTCTTGTACTAAAGTCGGCATCGTGAATAATGTATTCAATCCCGAAGCAATTTCTGTGTACGTGGTCAATGTGAATGTCCAAGGGATACAGTAAACCAGCACTGGTGCATCGGAATCTAATACCGGTCTCCCATGAGTCGCTCAAACCACAAACCCTTAGTAGATTCACTCTTCTTGTACTTAATTCGGCATTGGCATTTTGTATTCGATCCCTAAGCTATTTCTGTGTTTCATGGTCAATGTGAAGGTCCAAGGGATACTGTAAACCTGCACTGGTGCATCGGAATGTAATACAGGTCTCCGAGGAGCCGCTCAAAACACAAACTCTTTGAAAAATCACTCTTCTTGCACTTAAGTCGGCATTGACCCATTTGTATTCAATCCCGATCCAATTTCTGTGTTTCATGGTGAATGTGAAGGTCGAAGGGTTACAGTAAACCTGCACCGGTGCATCGGAAACTTATACTGGGCTCCCAGGAGCCGCTCAACACACAAACTCTTAGAATATTAACTCTTCTTGTACTTAGGGAGGCATTGTGCTTTTTCACTCAATCCCGATTCAATTTCTGTGTTTGTTGGACAATGAGAAGGTCCAAAGGAGAGATTAAACCTGCATTGGTGCATCGGTATCTAATACCGGTATCCCAGGAGCCGCTCAAAGCTCAAACTCTGAGGAGATTCATTCATCTTGTACTTAAGTCAGCATTGTCCCTTTTGTATTCAATCCCGATGCAATATCTGTGCCTCATGATCAATGTGATGGACCTAGGGATACAGTAATCCTGCACTGGTGCATCGGAACCTAATATTGGTCTCTCAAGAGCCGCTCAAGTCGCAAACTCTTAGAAGATTCACTCCTCTTGTACTTAAGTCGGCATTGTCTCTTTTGTATTCAATCCCGATTCAATTTCTGTGTTTCATGGTCAATGTAAAGGTCCAATTGATATAGTAAACCTGCACTGGTGCATCGGAATCTAACACTGGTCACCAAGGAGCCGCTCTAACCACAAACTCTTAGAAAATTCACTCTTCTTGTACTTAAGTCGGCATTGTCCCTTTTGTATTCATTCCCAATGCAATGACTGTGTTTCATGGTCAATGTGAAAGTCCAAGGGATACCGTAAACCGACACTGGTGTAACGGATTCAAATACTGGTCTCCCAGCAGCCGATCAGAGCAGAAACCCTTAGAAGATTCACTCTTCTTGTACTTAAGTCGGCATTGTCCCTTATATATTCAATCCCGAAGCAATTTCTGTGGGTCATGGTCAATGTAGAGGTCTAAGGGATACAGCAAACCAGCACTGGTGCATCGGAATCTAATACTGGTCTCCCATGAGCCGCTCAAACCACAAACCCTTAGAAGATTCACTCTTCTAATACTTAAGTCGACATTGGCATTTTGTATTCAATCCCGATGCTATTTCTGTGTTTCATGGTCAATTTGAAGGTCCAAGGGATACAGAAAACCAGCACTGGTGCATCGGAATCTAATACTGGTCTCCGAGGAGCTGCTCAAAACACAAAATCTTTGAAAATTCACTCTTCTTGCACTTAAGTTAGCATTGTGCATTTTGTATTCAATCCCGATGCAATTTCTGTGTTTCATGGTCAATGTGAAGGGCCAAGGGATACAGTAAACCTGCACTTGTGCATCGCAATCTAATACTGGTCTCCCAGGAGCCGCTCAATGCACAAACCCTTTGAAGATTCACTCTTCTTGTACTTATGTCGGCATTGTCCCTTTTGTTCTCAATACCGATGCGATTTCTGTGTTTCATATTCAATGTGAAGGTCCAAGGGATACAGTAAACCAGCACTGGTGCATCGGAATCTAATACTGGTCTCCGAGGAGCTGCTCAAAACACAAAATCTTTGAAAATTCACTCTTCTTGCACTTAAGTTGGCATTGTGCATTTTGTATTCAATCCCGATGCAATTTCTGTGTTTCATGGTCAATGTGAAGTTCTAAGGGATACAGCAAACCAGCACTGGTGCATCGGAATCTAATACTGGTCTCCCACGAGCCGCTCAAACCACAAACACTTAGAAGATTCACTCTTCTAAAACTTAAGTCGACATTGGCATTTTGTATTCAATCCCGTGCTATTTCTGTGTTTCATGGTCAATTTGAAGGTCCAAGGGATACAGTAAACCAGCACTGGTGCATCGGAATCTAATACTGGTCTCCGAGGAGCTGCTCAAAACACAAAATCTTTGAAAACTCACTCTTCTTGCACTTAAGTTGGCATTGTGCATTTTGTATTCAATCCCGATGCAATTTCTGTGTTTAATGGTCAATGTGAAGGTCCAAGGGATATTGTAAACCTGCACTGGTGCATCGGAATGTAATACTGGTCTCCGAGGAGCCGCTCAAAACACAAACTCTTTGAAAAATCACTCTTCTTGCACTTAAGTCGGCATTGACCCATTTGTATTCAATCCCGAATCAATTTCTGTGTTTCATGGTGAATGTGAAGGTCGAAGGGTTACAGTAAACCTGCACCGGTGCATTGGAAACTTATACTGGTCTCTCAGGAGCCGCTCAACACACAAACTCTTAGAATATTAACTCTTCTTGTACTTAGGGCGGCATTGTGCTTTTTTATTCAATCCCGATTCAATTTCTGTGTTTATTGGTCAATGTGAAGGTCCAAAGGAGAGATTAAACCTGCACTGGTGCATCGGAATCTAATACCGGTATCCCAGGAGCCGCTCAAAGCACAAACTCTGAAGAGATTCATTCATCTTGTACTTAAGTCAGCATTGTCCCTTTTGTATTCAATCCCGATGCAATATCTGTGCTTCATGATCAATGTGATGGACCAAGGGATACAGTAATCCTGCACTGGTGCATCGGAACCTAATACTGGTCTCCCAAGAGCCGCCCAAAACGCAAACTCTTAGAAGGTTCACTCCTCTTGTGCTTAAGTCGGCATTGTCTCTTTTGTATTCAATCCCGATTCAATTTCTGTATTTCATGGTCAATGTGAAGGTCCAAGTGATACAGTAAACCTGCACTGGTGCATCGGAATATAACACTGGTCACCAAGGAGCCGCTCTAACCACAAACTCTTAGAAAATTCACTCTTCTTGTGCGTAAGTCGGCATTGTCCCTTTTGTATTCAATCCCGATGCAATGACTGTGTTTCATGGTCAATGTGAAAGTCCAAGGGATACCGTAAACCGGCACTTGTGTAACGGATTCAAATACTGGTCTCCCAGCAGCCGATCAGAGCAGAAACTCTTAGAAGATTCACTCATCTTGTACTTAAGTCGGCATTGTCCCTTATAAATTCAATCCCGAAGCAATTTCTGTGGGTCATGGTCAATGTGAAGTTCTAAGGGATACAGCAAACCAGCACTGGTGCATCGCAATCTAATACTGGTCTCCCATGAGCCGCTCAAACCACAAACCCTTAGAAGATTCACTCTTCTAATACTTAAGTCGACATTGGCATTTTGTATTCAATTCCGATGCTATTTCTGTGTTTCATGGTCAATTTGAAGGTCCAAGGGTTACAGTAAACCAGCACTGGTGCATCGGAATCTAATACTGGTCTCCGAGGAGCTGCTCAAAACACAAAATCTTTGAAAATTCACTCTTCTTGCACTTAAGTTGGCATTGTGCATTTAGTATTCAATCCCGACGCAATTTCTGTGTTTCATGGTCAATGTGAAGGGCCAAGGGATACAGTAAACCTGCACTTGTGCATCGCAATCTAATACTGGTCTCCCAGGAGCCGCTCAAACCACAAACCCTTAGAAGATTCACTCTTCTAATACTTAAGTCGACATTGGCATTTTGTATTCAATCCCGATGCTATTTCTGTGTTTCATGGTCAATTTGAAGGTCCAAGGGATACAGTAAACCAGCACTGGTGCATCGGAATCTAATACTGGTCTCCGAGGAGCTGCTCAAAACACAAAATCTTTGAAAATTCACTCTTCTTGCACTTAAGTTGGCATTGTCCCTTTTGTTCTCAATACCGATGTGATTTCTGTCTTTCATATTCAATGTGAAGGTCCAAGGGATACAGTAAACCAGCACTGGTGCATCGGAATCTAATACTGGTCTCCCAGGAGTAGCGCAAATCACAATTTCTTACAAAGTTCCCTCTTCTTGTACTTAAGTCGGCATTGACCCATTTGAATTCAATCCCGATGCAATATCTGTGACCCATGGTCAATGGGAAGGCCCAAGGGATACAGTAAACCTGCGCTGGTGCATCGGAAACTTATATTGGTCTCCCAGGAGCCGCTCACAACACAAACTCTTAGAATATTAACTCTGCTTGTACTTAAGGCGGCATTGTGCCTTTTGTATTCAGTCCCGATGCAATATCTGTGTTTCTGGGTCAATGTGAAGGTCCAAGAGAGAATAAACCTGCACTGGTGCATCGGAATCTAATACTGGTATCTCAGGAGCCGCTCAAAGCACAAACTCTGAAGAGATTCATTCTTCTTGTACTTAAGTCGGCATTGTCCCTTTTGTGTTCTATCCCGATGCAACTTCTGTGTTTCATGGTCAATATGAAGGTCCAAGTAATACAGTAAACCTGCACTGGTGCATCGGAATCTAACACTGGTCTCCCAGGAGCCGCTCAAACTACAAACTCTTAGAAAATTCACTCTTCTTAAACTTAAGTCGGCATTGTCCATTTTGTATTCAATCCCGATGCAATGACTGTGATTCATGGTCAATGTGAAAGTCCAAGGGATACAGTAAACCTGCACTGGTGCAACGGAATGAAATACTGGTCTCCTAGGAGCCGCTCAGAGCAGAAACTCTTAGAAGATTCACTCTTCTTGTACATAAGTCGGATTTTTGCCTTATGTATTCAGTCCCGAAGCAATTTCTGTGTGTCAAGGTCAATGTGAAGGTCCAAGGGATACAGTAAACAAGCCCAAGTGCATCGGAATCTAATACTGGTCTCGGAGGAGCCGCTCAAAGCACAAACTCTTAGAAAATTCATTCTTCTTGTACTTAAGTTGGCATTGTGCATTTTTTTTCCAATTGCGATGTAATTTATGTGTTTCATGGACAGTGTGAAGGTCCAAGCGAGACAGTAAACTTGCACAGGTGCATCGGAATCTAATACTGGACACCCAGGAGCCGCTCAAAGCTCATACTCTTAGAAGATTCACCCTTTTTGTACTTAAGTCGGCATTGTCCCTTATGTATTCCATCCTGATGCAATATCTGTGTTTCATGGTCAATATGAAGGTCCGAGGGATACAGTAAACCTGCACTGGGGCATCAGAATCTAATACTGGTCTCCCAGGAGCCGCCCAAACCACAAACTCTGAGAAAATTTACACTTCTTGTACTTAAGTCGGCTTGACCCTTTTGTATTCAATCCCGATGCAATTTCTCTGTTACATGGTCAATGTGAAGGTCCATGGGATACAGTAAACCCGCACTGGTGCATCGGAATCTATTACTGGTCTCCCATGAGCCGCTCAAACCACAAACCCTTAGTAGATTCACTCTTCTTATACTGAAATCGTCATTGTGCATTTTGTATTCAATCTCGATTCGATATCTTTGTTTCATGGCCAATGTGAAGGTCCAAGGGATATAGTAAACCTTCACTGGTGCATAGGAATCTAATACTGGAATCCCAGGAACCGCTCAAAGCACAAACCCTTAAAAGTTTCACTCTTCTTGTACTTCAGTCATCATTGTCCCTTTTGTTTTCAATCCCGATGCAATTTCTGTGTTTCATGGCGAATGTGAAGGTCGAAGGGTTACAGTAAACGTGCACCGGTGCATTGGAAACTTATACTGGTCTCTCAGGAGCCGTTCAACACACAAGCTCTTAGAATATTAACTCTTCTTGTACTTAGGGCGGCATTGTGCTTTTTTATTCAATCCCGATTCAATTTCTGTGTTTATTGGTCAATGTGAAGGTCCAAAGGAGAGATTAAACCTGCACTGGTGCATCGGAATCTAATACCGGTATCCCAGGAGCCGCTCAAAGCACAAACTCGGAAGAGATTCATTCATCTTCTACTTAAGTCAGCATTGTCCCTTTTGTATTCAATCCCGATGCAATATCTGTGCTTCATGATCAATGTGATGGACCAAGGGATACAGTAATCCTGCACTGGTGCATCGGAACCTAATACTGGTCTCCCAAGAGCCGCCCAAAACGCAAACTCTTAGAAGGTTCACTCCTCTTGTACTTAAGTCGGCACTGTCTCTTTTGTATTCAAGCCCGATTCAATTTCTGTGTTTCATGGTCAATGTGAAGGTCCAAGTGATACAGTAAACCAGCACTGGTGCATCGGAATTTAACACTGGTCACCAAGGAGCCGCTCTAACCACAAACTCTTAGAAAATTCACTCTTCTTGTGCTTAAGTCGGCATTGTCCCTTTTGTATTCAATCCCGATGCAATGACTGTGTTTCATGGTCAATGTGAAAGTCCAAGGGATACCGTAAACCGGCACTGGCGTAACGGATTCAAATACTGGTCTCCCAGCAGCCGATCAGAGCAGAAACTCTTAGAAGATTCACTCATCTTGTACTTAAGTCGGCATTGTCCCTGATAAATTCAATCCCGAAGCAATTTCTGTGGGTCATGGTCAATGTGAAGTTCTAAGGGATACAACAAACCAGCACTGGTGCATCGCAATCTAATACTGGTCTCCCATGAGCCGCTCAAACCACAAACCCTTAGAAGATTCACTCTTCTAATACTTAAGTCGACATTGGCATTTTGTATTCAATTCCGATGCTATTTCTGTGTTTCATGGTCAATTTGAAGGTCCAAGGGTTACTTTAAACCAGCACTGGTGCATCGGAATCTAATACTGGTCTCCGAGGAGCTGCTCAAAACACAAAATCTTTGAAAATTCACTCTTCTTGCACTTAAGTTGGCATTGTGCATTTTGTATTCCATCCCGATGCAATTTCTGTGTTTCATGGTCAATGTGAAGGGCCAAGGGATACAGTATACCTGCACTTGTGCATCGCAATCTAATACTGGTCTCCCAGGAGCCGCTCAAACCACAAACCCTTAGAAGATTAACTCTTCTAATACTTAAGTCGACATTGGCATTTTGTATTCAATCCCGATGCTATTTCTGTGTTTCATGGTCAATTTGAAGGTCCAAGGGATACAGTAAACCAGCACTGGTGCATCGGAATCTAATACTGGTCTCCGAGGAGCTGCTCAAAGCACAAAATCTTTGAAAATTCACTCTTCTTGCACTTAAGTTGGCATTGTCCCTTTTGTTCTCAATACCGATGTGATTTCTGTGTCTCATATTCAATGTGAAGGTCCAAGGGATACAGTAAACCAGCACTGGTGCATCGGAATCTAATACTGGTCTCCCAGGAGCCGCGCAAATCACAATTTCTTACAAAGTTCCCTCTTCTTGTACTTCAGTCGGCATTGACCCATTTGAATTCAATCTCGATGCAATATCTGTGACCCATGGTCAATGGGCAGGTCCAAGGGATACAGTAAACCTGCGCTGGTGCATCGGAAACTTATATTGGTCTCCCAGGAGCCGCTCACTACACAAACTCTTAGAATATTAACTCTGCTTGTACTTAAGGCGGCATTGTGCCTTTTGTATTCAATCCCGATGCAATATCTGTGTTTCTGGGTCAATGTGAAGTTCCAAGAGAGAATAAACCTGCACTGGTGCATCGGAATCTAATACTGGTATCTCAGGAGCCGCTCAAAGCACAAACTCTGAAGAGATTCATTCTTCTTGTACTTAAGTCGGCATTGTCCCTTTTGTGTTCTATCCCGATGCAACTTCTGTGTTTCATGGTCAATGTGAAGGTCCAAGTAATACAGTAAACCTGCACTGGTGCATCGGAATCTAACACTGGTCTCCCAGGAGCCGCTCAAACTACAAACTCTTAGAAAATTCACTCTTCTTAAACTTAAGTCGGCATTGTCCATTTTGTATTCAATCCCGATGCAATGACTGTGATTCATGGTCAATGTGAAAGTCCAAGGGATACAGTAAACCTGCACTGGTGCAACGGAATCAAATACTGGTCTCCTAGGAGCCGCTCAGAGCAGAAACTCTTAGAAGATTCACTCTTCTTGTACATAAGTCGGATTTTTGCCTTATGTATTCAGTCCCGAAGCAATTTCTGTGTGTCATGGTCAATGTGAAGGTCCAAGGGATACAGTAAACAAGCCCAAGTGCATCGGAATCTAATACTGGTCTCGGAGGAGCCGCTCAAAGCACAAACTCTTAGAAAATTCATTCTTCTTGTACTTAAGTTGGCATTGTGCATTTTTTTTTCAATCGCGATGTAATTTATGTGTTTCATAGTCAGTGTGAAGGTCCAAGCGAGACAGTAAACCTGCACAGGTGCATCGGAATCTAATACTGGACACCCAGGAGCCGCTCAAAGCTCATACTCTTAGATGATTCACCCTTTTTGTACTTAAGTCGGCATTGTCCCTTATGTATTCCATCCCGATGCAATATCTGTGTTTCATGGTCAATGTGAAGGTCCGAGGGATACAGTAAACCTGCACTGGTGCATCGGAATCTAATACTGGTCTCCCAGGAGCCGCCCAAACCACAAACTCTGAGAAAATTTACACTTCTTGTACTTCAGTCGGCTTGACCCTTTTGTATTCAATCCCGATGCAATTTCTCTGTTACATGGTCAATGTGAAGGTCCATGGGATACAGTAAACCCGCACTGGTGCATCGGAATCTTTTACTGGTCTCCCATGAGCCGCTCAAACCACAAACCCTTAGTAGATTCACTCTTCTTATACTTAAATCGTCATTGTGCATTTTGTATTCAATCACGATGCGATATCTTTGTTTCATGGCCAATGTGAAGGTCCAAGGGATATAGTAAACCTTCACTGGTGCATCGGAATCTAATACTGGAATCCCAGCAACCGCTCAAAGCAGAAAACCTTAAAAGTTTCACTCTTCTTGTACTTCAGTCATCATTGTCCCTTTTGTTTTCAATCCCGATGCAATTTCTGTGTTTCATGGTCAGTGTGAAGGTCCAAGGGATACAGTAAACCTGCACAGATGCATCGGAATCTAATACTGGACACCCGGGAGCCGCTCAAAGCACAAACTCTTAGAGAATTCACTCATCTTGTACTTAAGTTGGCATTGTGCATTTTGTATTCTATTCCGATGCAATTTCTGTGTTTCATGGTCAATGTGAAGGTCCAAGCGAGACAGTAAACCTGCGCAGGTGCATCGGAATCTAATACTGGACACCCAGGAGCCGCTCAAAGCTCATACTCTTAGAAGATTCACTCTTTTTGTACTTAAGTCGGCATTGTACCTATGTATTCCATCCCGATGCAATTCCTGTGCTTCATGGTCAATGTTAAGGGCCAGGGGATACAGTAAACCGCCACTGGTGCATCAGAATCTAATACTGGTCTTTGAGGATCCGCTCAAAGCACAAACTCTTTGAAAATTCACTCTTCTTGTACTTAAGATGGCATTGTGCATTTTGTTTTCAATCCCGTCGCATTTTCTGTTTTTCATGGTCGATGTGAAGGTGCAAGGGATACAGTATACCAGCACTGGTGCTTTGGAATCTAATACTGGTCTCCCAGGAGCCGCTCGAAGCACAAACTTTTAGAAATTTAACTCTTCTTGTACTTAAGTCGGCATTGTGCCTTTTATATTCAATCCCGAAGCAATTTCTGTGCGTCATGGTCAATGTGAAGGTCTAAGGGATACAGCAAACCAGCACTGGTGCATCGGAATCTAATACTGGTCTCCCATGAGCCGCTCAAACCACAAACCCTTAGAAGATTCACTCTTCTTATACTTAAGTCGACATTGGCATTTTGTATTCAATCCCGATGCTATTTCTGTGTTTCATGGACAATTTGAAGGTCCAAGGGATAGAGTAAACCAGCACTGGTTCATCGGAATCTAATACTGGTCTCCGAGGAGCTGCTGAAAGCATAAACTCTTTGAAAATTCACTCTTCTTGCACTTAAGTTGGCATTGTGCATTTTGTATTCAATCCTGATGCAATTTCTGTGTTTCATGGTCAATGTGAAGGTCCAAGGGATACAGTAAACCTGCACTTGTGCATCGCAATCTAATACTGGTCTCCCTGGAGCCGCTCAATGCACAAACCCTTTGGAGATTCACTCTTCTTGTACTTATGTCGGGATTGTCCCTTTTGTTCTCAATCCCGATGCGATTTCTGTGTTTCATATTCAGTGTGAAGGTCCAAGGGATACAGTAAACCAGCACTGGTGCATCGTAATCTAATACTGGTCTCCCAGGAACCGCGCAAATCACAATCTCTTAGAAGATTCCCTCGTCTTGTACTTAAGTCTTCATTGACCCATTTGTATTCAATCCCGATGCAATATCTGTGTTTCATGGTCAATGGGAAGGTCCAAGGGAGAGAATAAACCTGCACTGGTGCATCGGAATCTAATACTGGTATCCCAGGAGCCGCTCAAAGCACAAATTCTGAAGAGATTCATTCTCCTTGTACTTAAGTCGGCATTGTCCCTTTTGTATTCTATCCCGATGCAACCTCTGTGCTTCATGGTCAATGTGAAGGTCCAAGTGATACAGAAAACCTGCACTGGTGCATCGGAATCTAACACTGGCCTCCCAGGAGCCGCTCAAACTGCAAACTCTTAGAAAATTCACTCTTCTTAAACTTAAGTCGGCATTGTCGATTTTGTATTTTATCCCGATCCAATGACTGTGTTTCATGGTCAATGTGAAAGTCCAAGGGATTCAGTAAACCTGCACTGGTGCAACGGAATCAAATACTGGTCTCCTAGGAGTCGCTCAGAGCAGAAACTCTTAGAAGATTCACGCTTCTTGTACATAAGTCGGATTTGTGCCTTATGTGTTCAGTCCCGAAGCAATTTCTGTGTGTCATGGTCAATGTGAAGGTCCAAGGGATACAGTAAACTAGCACAGGTGCATCGGAATCTAATACTGGTCTCCGAGGAGCAGCTCAAAGCACAAACTCTTAGAAAATTCATTCTTTTTGTACTTAAGTTGGCATTGTGCATTTTGTATTCAATCGCGATGCAATTTATGTGTTTCATGGTCAATGGGAAGGTCCACGGGATACAGTAAACCTGCTCTGGTGCATCGGAAACTAACACTGGTCTCCCAGGAGCGGTCCAAACCACAAACTCTGAGAAAATTTACTCTTCTTGTACTTAAGTCGGCTTGACCCTTTTGTATTCAATCCCGATGCAATTTCTCTGTTACATGGGCAATGTGAAGGTCCATGGGATACAGTAAACCTGCACAGGTGCATCGGAATCTAATACTGGACACCCAGGAGCCGCTCAAAACTCAAACTCTTAGAAGATTCACTCTTTTTGCACTTAAGTCGGCATTGTCCGTATGTATTCCATCCCGATGCAATTCCTGTGTATCATGGTCAATGTTAAGGGCCAAGGGATACAGTAAACCCCCACTGGTGCATCGGAATCTAATACTGGTCTTTGAGGAGCCGCTCAAAGCACAAACTCTTTGAAAATTCACTCTTCTTGTACTTAAGATGGCATTGTGCATTTTGTATTCAATCCCGTCGCAATTTCTGTGTTTCATTGTCAATGTGAAGGTGCAAGGGATACAGTATACTAGCACTGGTGCTTTGGAATCTAATACTGGTCTCCCAGGAGCCGCTCGAAGCACAAACTCTTGGAAGTTTAACTGTTCTTGTACTTAAGTCAGCGTTGTCCCATTTGTATTCAATCCCTATTCCATTTCGGTGTCATGGTCAATGTGAAGGTCCAGGGGATACAGTAAACCTGCACTGGTGCATCTGAAACTAATACTGGTATCCCAGGAGCCGCTCAAAGCACAAACTCTGAAAAGATTCACTCATCTTGAACTTAGGTCGGCATTGTCCCTTTCGTATTCAAACCCGATGCAATATATGATCTTCATGATTTAATGTGATGGACCAAGGGATACAGTATACCTGAACAGGTGAATCGGGACCTAGTACTGGTCTCCCAGTAGCCGCTCAAAGCACAAACTCTTAAAAGTTTCACTCCTCTTGTACCTAAGTCGGCATTGTCTGTTTTGTATTCAATTCGATGCAATTTCTGTGTTTCATGGTCAATGTGAAGGTCCACGCGATACAGTAAACCTGCTCTGGTGCATCGGAAACTAACACTGGTCTCCCAGGAGCCGCTCAAACCACAAACTCTTTGAAAATTCACTCTTACTGTACTTCAGTCGGCATTGTCCCTTTTGTATTCAATCCCGATGAAATTTCTGTGTTTCATGGTCAATGTGAAGGTACAAGGGATACAGTAAACCTGCACTGGTGCAACAGAATCTAATACTGGACTCCCAGGAGCCGCCCAGAGCACAAACTCTTAAAAGATTCACTCTTCTTGTACTTAAGTTGTCATTGTGCATTTTGTAATCAATCCCGATGCAATATCTGTGTCTCATGGTCAGTGTGAAGGTCCAAGGGATACAGTAAACCTGCACTAATACAACGGAATCTGAGACTGGTCTCACAAGAGCCGCTCAAAGCACAAAGTCTTAGAAGGTTCGATCTGCTTGTACTTAAGTCGGCACTGAGCATTATGTATTCAATCCAGATGCAGTTTCTGTGTTTCATGGTCAGTGTTAAGGGCCAAGGGATACAGTAAACCCCCACTGGTGTATCGGAATGTAATACTGGTCTTTGAGGAGCCGCTCAAAGCACAAACTCTTTGAAAATTCACTCTTCTTGTACATAAGATGGCATTGTGCATTTTGTATTCAATCCCGATGCAATTTCTGTGTTTCATGGTCAATGTGAAGGTGCAAGGGATACAGTATACCAGCACTGGTGCATCGGAATCTAATACTGGACTCCCAGGAGCCGCTCAAATCTCGAACTCTTAGAAGATTCACTCTTCTTGTACATAACTCGGTTGTGCCTTTTGTATTCAATCCCGAAGCACTATCTGTGTCTCATGGTTAATGTGAAGGTCCAAGGGATACAGTAAACCTGCATAGGTGCATCGGAATCTAATACTGGACACCCAGGAGCCGCTCAAATCTCAAACCCATAGAGGATTCACTCTTTTTGTACTTAAATCGGCATTGTACCTATGTATTTAATCCCGATGCAATTTCTGTGTTTCTTGGTCAATGTTAAGGGCCAAGGGATACAGTAAACCAGCACTGGTGCATCGGAATCTAATTCTGGTCTCTGAGGAGCTGCTCAGAGCACAAACTCTTAGAAAATTCACTCTTCATGTTCTTAAGATGGCATTGTGCATTTTGTACTCAATCCCGATGCAATTTCTGTGTTACATGGTCAATGTGAAGGTCCAAGGGATACAGTATACCAGCACTGGTGAATCGGAATCTAACACTGGCCTCCCAGAAGCCGCTCAAACTACAAACTCTTAGGAAATTCACACTTCTTGTACTGAAGTCGGAATTGTCCCTTTTGTAATCACCACGATGCAGCTCCTGTGTTTCAAGGTCAATGTGAAGGTGCAAGGGATAGAGTAAACCTGCACTGGTGCATCGGAATCTGATACTGGTCTCCGAGGAGAAGCTGAAAGCACAAATTCTTAGAAAATTCACTCCTCTTGTACTTAAGTGGCATTGTGCGTTTTGAAATCAATCCTGATGAAATATCTGTGTTTCATGGTCAATGTGAAGGTCAAGGGATACAGTAAACCTGCACTGGTGCATCGGAATCTGATACTGGTCTCCGAGAAGCCGATCAAAGCACAAACTCTAAGAAAATTAACTCTTCTTGTACTTAATTTGGCATTGTGCATTTTGTATTATATCCCGATGCAATTTCTGTGTTTCAAGGTCAATGTAAAGGTCCAAGGGATACAGTAATCCTGCACTGGTGCATCGGATTCTAATACTGCTCTCCGAGGAGCTGCTCAAAGCACAAACCCTTAGAATATTCACTCTTCTTGCACTTAAGTTGGCATTGTGTATTTGTATTTAATACCGATGCAATTTCTGTGTTTCATGGTCCATGTGTTGGACCAAGGGATACAGTAAAACTGCGCAGATGAATTGGAACCTAATACTGATCTCTCAGAAGCCGCTCAAAGCACAAACTCTTAGAAGAATCCCAGCTCTTGTACTTCAGTAGGCATTGTCTCTGTTTTATTCAATCCCTATGCAATGTCTGTGTGCCATGCTCAATGTGGAGGGCCAAGGGATAGAGTTAACATGGGCTGGTGCATCCGAACCTAATACTGGTCTCCTAGGAGCCGCTCATCGCACAAACTCTTAGAAGACTCACTCCTCTTATACTTAAGTCGGCATTGTCTCTTCAGTTTTCTATCCCGATGCAATTTCTGTGTTTCATAATCAATGTGAAGGTCCACGCGATACAGTAAACCCGCACTGGTGCATCGGAATCTAACACTGGCCACCCAGAAGCCGCTCAAACCACAAACTCTTAGAAAATTCACACTTCCTGTACGTAAGTCGGCATTGTCCCTTTTGTATTCAATCCCGATGCAGGTCCTGTGTTTCAAGGTCAATGTGAAGGTCCAAGGGATAGAGTAAATCTGCACTGGTGCATCGGAAAATGATACTGGTCTCCGAGGAGCCGCTCAAAGCACAATCTCTTAGAAAATTCACTCCTCTTGTACTTAAGTTGGCATTGTGCGTTTTGAAATCAATGCTGATGAAATATCTGTGTTGCATGGTCAATGTGAAGGCCAAGGGATACAGTAAACCTGCACTGGTGCATCGGAATCTGATACTGGTCTCCGAGGAGCCGATCAAAGCACAAACTCTAAGAAAATTCACTCTTCTTGTACTTAAGTTGGCATTGTGCGTTTTGTATTCCATCCCGATGAAATATCTGTGTTACAAGGTCAATGTAAAGGTCCAAGGGATACAGTAAACCTGCACAGGTGCATCGGAATGTAATACTGGACACTCAGGAGCCGCTCAAAGCACATACTCTTAGAGGATTCACTCTTCTTGTACTGAAGTCGCCATTGTCCCTTATGTATTCCATCCCGATGCAATTTCTGTGTTTCATGGTCAATGTGAAGGTCCAAGGGATATAGCAAACCAGCACTGGTGCATCGCAATCTAATACTGGTCTCCGAGGAGCCGCTCAAAACACTTACTCTTAGAAAATTCACTCTTCTTGTACTTAAGTTGGTATTGTGCCTTTTTTATTCAATCCCGTGCAGTTTATGTGTTTCATGGACAATGTGAAATTCCAAGGGATACAGTAAACCTGCACTGGTGCATCGGAATCTAATACTGGACACCCAGGAGCCGCTCAAAGCTCAAACCCATAGAGGATTCACTGTTTTTGTACTTAAATCGGCATTGTCCCTATGTATTTAATCCCGATGCAATTTCTGTGTTTCATGGTCAATGTTCAGGGCCAAGGGATACAGTAAAAATGCACTGGTGCATCGGAATCTAATTCTGGTCTCTCAGGAGCCGCTCAGAGCACAAACTATTAGAAAATTCACTCTTCTTGTACTTAAGAAGGCATTGTGCATTTTGTACTTAATCCCGATGCAATTTCTGTGTTTCATGGTCAATGTGAAGGTCAAAGGGATACAGTATACCAGCACTGGTGCATCGGAATCTAATACTGGGCTCCCATGAGACGCTCAAACCACAAACCCTTAGAAGATTCACTCTTCTTGAACTTATGTCGGCATCGTGCATTATGTATTCAATCCCGATGCGATTTCTGTGTTTCATGGGCAATGTGAAGGCCAAGGGATACAGTAAACCTACACAGGTGCATCGTAATCTAATACTGGTCTCCGACGAGCCGCTCAAAGCACAAACCCTTAGAAAATTAACTCTTCTTGCACTTAAGTTAACATTGTGTATTTTGTATTCTATCCCGATGCAATCTCTGTGTTTCATGGTCAATGTGAAGGTCCAAGGGATAGAGTACACCTGCACTGGTGCATCAGAATCTAATACTGGTCTCCCAGGAGCCGCTCAGAGCAGAAAATCTTAGGAGATTCACTCTTCTTCTACTTAAGTCGGCATTGTATATTTTGTATTCAATCCCGATGCAATTTCTGTGTTTCATGGTCAATGTGAAGGTCCAAGGGATACAGTAAACCCGCACTGGTGCATCTGAATCTAAATCTGGTATCCCAAGAGCCGTTAAAATCTCAAACTCTTAGAAGATTCACTGTTCTTGTACTTAAGTTGGCATTGAGCATTATGTATTCAATCCCCAAGCAATTTCTGCGTTTCATGGTCAAATTGAAGGGCCAAGGGATACAGTAAACCTGCACTGGTGCATCGGAATCTAATACCGGTCTCCCATGAGCCACTCAAAGCACAAACTATTAGAAGACTCACTCTTCTTGCACTTAAGTTGGCATTGTGCATTTCGTATTCAATCCCCATGCAATTTCTGTATCTCATGGTCAACGGGAAGGTCCAAGGGATACAGTAAACCTGCACTGGTGCATCTGAATCTAATACTGGTCTCCCAGGAGCCGCTGTATGCACAAATCCTTATAAGATTAACTCTTCTTGTACTTTTGTCGGCATTGTTCCTTTTGAATTCAATCCCGATGCAATTTCAGTGTTTCATCGTCAGTATGAACATCCAAGGGATACCGTAAACCTGCACAGCTGCATCAGAATCTAATACTGGACACACAGGAGCCGCTCAAAGCTCAAACTCTTAGTAGATTCACTCTTCTTGTACCTAAGTCGGCATTGTCCCTTATGTATTCGATCCCGAAGAAATTTCTGTGCTTCATGGTCAATGTGAAGGTCCAAGGGATGCAGTAAACCTGCACTGGTACATCCAAATCTAATACTGGTCTCCCAGGAGCCGCTCAAGGCAAAAATTCTTAGAAAATTCACTCTTCTTTTACTTAAGTCGGCATTGTCCCTTATGTATTCCACCCCAACGCAATTTTTGTGTGATTCATGGTCAAAGTGAAGGTCCAAGGGATTCAGTAAACCTGCACTGGGGCATCGGAATCTAATACTGGTCTCCGAGGAGCCCCTCAAAGCACAAACTCTTAGAAAATTCACTCTTCTTGTACTTAGGTTGGCATTTTGCATTTTTTATTTAATCCCGATGCAATTTCTGTGTTTCATGGGCAATGTGAAGGTTCAAGGGATACGGTAAACCCATACAGGTGCAACGGAATCTAATACTGGGCACCAAGGAGCCGCACAAACTGAAACTCTTAGAGGATTTACTGTTTTTGTACTTAAATCGGCATTGTCCTTTACGTATTCCACCCCGACACAATTTCTGTATTTCATGGTCAATGTTAAGGGCCAAGGGATACAGTAAACCAGCACTGGTGCATCGGAATCTAATACAGGTCTCCCAGGAGCCGCTCAAACCACAAATTCGTAGATGACTCACTCCACTTGTACATAAGTTGGCATTGTGCCTTTTGTATTCAATCCCATTGCAATTTCTGTGTTTCATGGTCAATGTGAATGTCCAAGGGATACAGCAAACATGCACTGGTGCATCGGATTCTAATACTGGTCTCCCAGGAGCCACTAAAAACACAAACTCATAGAAGATACAGTCTTTATGTACTTTTGTCCGCATTGTCCCTTTCGCATTCAATGCCGATGAAAATTCTGTGTCTCAGGGTCAATGTGAAGGTCCGAGGGATACAGTAAACCAGCACTGGTGCATCGTAATCTAATACTGGCCTCCAAGGAGCCGCTCAAAGTACAAGCTCTTAGAAGATTCACTCTTCTTGTACTTATGTCGGCATTGTACATTTTGTATTCAATCCCGATGCAACTTCTGTGCTTTATGGTCAATGTGAAGGTCCAAGGGATACAGTAAACCTGCAATGGTGCATCGGATTCTAATACTGGTCTCCTAGGAGCCACTACAAACACAAACTCTTAGAAGATACAGTCTTAATGTACTTATGTCCGCATTGACCCTTTCGCATTCAATGCCGATGAAAATTCTGTGTCTCAGGGTCAATGTGAAGGTCCGAGGGATACAGTAAACCAGCACTGGTGCATCGTAATCTAATACTGGCCTCCAAGGAGCCGCTCAAAGTACAAGCTCTTAGAAGATTCACTCTTCTTGTACTTATGTCGGCATTGTACATTTTGTATTCAGTCCCGATGCAATTGCTGTGCTTTATGGTCAATGTTAAGGGCCAAGGGATACAGTAAACCAGCACTGGTGCATCGGAATCTAATACTGGTCTCCCAAGAGCCGCTCAAACAACAAACCCTTAGAATATTCACTCTTCTTGTACTTAATTAGGCATTGTGCCTTTTGTATTAAATCACGATGCGATTTCTGTGTTTCATGGTCAATGTGAAGGTCCAAAGGATAGAGTAAACCCACACTGGTGCATCGGAATCTAATACTGGTCTCCCAGGAGCCGCTCAAAGCACAAACTCTTAGAAGATTCACTCATTTTGTACATTTGTCGGCATTCTGCTATTTGTATTCAGTTCGATGCAATTTCTGTGTTTCATGGTCTATGTGAAGGTCCAAGGGATACAGTACACCTGTACTGGTGCATCGGAATCTAATACTGGTCTCCCAGGAGCCGCTGCAATCGCATGCTCTTAGAAGTTTCACTCTTCTTGTCCTTAAGTCGGCATTGTTCCTTTTGTATTCAATCATGATGCAATTTCTGTGTTTCATGGTCAATGTGAAGGTCTAATGGATACAGTAAACCTTCACTGGTGCATCGTAATCTGTTACTAGTCTCCCAGGAGCCGCTCAAACCACAAATTCTTAGAAAACTCACTCTTCTTGTACTTAAGTCGGCATTTTGCATTTTGTATTCAATCCCGATGCAATATCTGTGTTTCATGGTCAAGGTGAAGGTCAAAGGGATACAGTAAACGTGCACTGATGCATCGGATTCTAATATAGGTCTCCCAGAAGCCGCTCAAACCACAAACTCGTAGAAGATTCACTCTTTTTGTACATAAGTTGGCATTGTGCATTTTGTATTCAATTCGAATCAATTTCTGTGTTTCATGGTCAATGTGAAGGTCCAAGGGATACAGTAAACTTGCACTGGTGCAACGGAATCTAATACTGGTCTCCCAGGAGTCGCTCAAAGCACAAACTCTTAGAAGATTTACTCTCCTTGTACTTAAGTCGGCATTGTCCCTTTTGTACTCAATGCCAATGCAATATCTGTGCGTCATGGTCAATGTGAAGGTCCAAGGGATACAGTAAAACTGCACTGCTGCATCGGAATCGAATACTGGTTTCCCAGGAGCCACCAAAAACACAAACTGTTAGAAGATTCACTCTTAATGAACTTAAGTCGTCATTGTCCCTATCGTATTCAATGCCGACGCATATTCTGTGTTTCATGGTCAATGTGAAGGTCCAAGGGATACAGTAAATCGGCACTGGTGCATTGTAATCTAATACTGGTCTCCAAGGAGGCGCTCAAAGCACAAACACTTAGAAGATTCACTCTTCTTGTACTTATGTCGGCATTGTACATTTTGTATTCAATCCCGATGCAATTTTTGTGCTTCATGGTCAATGTGAAGGTCCAAGGTATACAGTAAACCTGCGCTGGTGCATCGGAGTCTAATACTGGTCTCCCAGGAACCAGTAAAAGCACAAACTCTTAGAAGATTCACTGTTTATGTACTTAAGTCGGCATTGTCCTTTTCGTATTCAGTGCCGATGCAATTTCTGTGTTTCATTGTCAATGTAAAGGTCCAAGGTATACAGTAAACCTGAAGTGGTGCATCAGAATCTGATACTTGTCTCCCAGGAGCCGCTCAAAGGACAAACTCTTAGATTATTCACTCATCTTGTACGTTTGTCGTCATTATGCCATTTGTATTCAATTCGATGCAATTTCTGTGTTTCATGGTCAATGAGATGGTCTACGGGATACAGCAAATCTGCACTGGTGCATAGGAATCTAATACTGGTCTCCCATGAGCCGCTCAAACCACAAACCCTTAGAAGATTCACTCTTCTTGTACTTTATTCGGCATTGTGCCTTTTGTATTCAATCACGATGCGATTTCTGTGTTTCATGGTCAATGTGAAGGTCCAAGGGATACAGTAAACCTGCTCTGGTGCATCGGAATCTAATACTGGTCTCCGAAGAGCCGCTCAAAGCACGAACTCTTAGAAGTTTCACTCTTCTTGTCCTTAGGTCGGCATTGTCCCTTTTGTATTCAATCCTGATGCAATTTCTGTGTTTCATGGTCAATGTGCAGGTCCAAGTGATAAAGTAAAAGTGCACTGGTGCATCGGAATATAATACTGGTGTCCCAGGAGACGCTCAAAGCACATACTCTTAGAGGATTCACTCTTCTTGTACTTAAGTCGTCATTGTGCCATTTGTATTCGATCCCGGTGCAATTTCTGTGTGTCATGGTCAATGTGACGGTCCAATTGATACAGTTAACCTGCACTGGTGCATCGGAATTTAATACTGGTCGCCCATGAGCCGCTCAAACCACAAACCCTTAGAAGATTCACTCTTCTTGTACTTAATTCAACATTGTGCTTTTTTACTTAATCACGATGCGATTTCTTTGTTTCATGGTTAATGTGAGGGTCCAAGGAATACAGTAAACCTTCACTGGTGCATCGTAATCTATTGCTAGTCTCCCAGGAGCCGCTCAAACCACAAACTCTTAGAAAACTCACTCTTCTTGTACTTAAGTCGGCATTTTCCATTTTGTATTCAATCCCGATGCAATATCTGTGTTTCATGGTCAAGGTTAATTTCAATGGGATACAGTAAACGTGCACTGGTGCATCGCATTCTAATATAGGTCTCCCAGGAGCCGCTCAAACCACAAACTCGTAGAAGATTCACTCTTCTTGTGCATAAGTTGGCATTGTGCATTTTGTATTCAATTCGATGCAATTTCTGTGTTTCATGGTCAGTGTGAAGGTCCATGGGATACAGTAAACATGCACTGGTGCATCGGAATCTAATACTGGTCTCCCAGGAGCCACTCAAAGCACAAACTCTTAGAAGATTCACTCTCCTTGTACTTAAGTCGGCATTGTGCCATTTGTATTCAGTTCGATGCAATTTCTGTGTTACATGGTCAATGAGATGGTCTACGGGATACAGCAAATCTGCACTGGTGCATAGGAATCTAATACTGGTCTCCCATGAGCCGCTCAAACCACAAACCCTTAGAAGATTCACTCTTCTTGTACTTTATTCGGCATTGTGCCTTTTGTATTCAATCACGATGCGATTTCTGTGTTTCATGGTCAATGTGAAGGTCCAAGGGATACAGTAAACCTGCTCTGGTGCATCGGAATCTAATACTGGTCTCCGAAGAGCCGCTCAAAGCACGAACTCTTAGAAGTTTCACTCTTCTTGTCCTTAGGTCGGCATTGTCCCTTTTGTATTCAATCCTGATGCAATTTCTGTGTTTCATGGTCAATGTGCAGGTCCAAGTGATAAAGTAAAAGTGCACTGGTGCATCGGAATATAATATAGGTCTCCCAGGAGCCGCTCAAACCACAAACTCGTAGAAGATTCACTCTTCTTGTTCATAAGTCGGCATTGTCCCTTCTGTATTTAACCCCGATACAATTTCTGTGTTTCATGGTCAATGTGCAGCTCCAAGTGATAAAGTAAAGCTGCACTGGTCCATCGGAATATAATAGTGGTCTCCCAGGAGACGCTCAAAGCAAAAATTCTTAGAAGATGCACTCTTCTTGTTCTTTAGTGGGCATTGTGGCGTTTGTAATCAATCCCGATGCAATTTCTGTGTTTCATGGTAAATGTGAAGGTCTAAGGGATACAGTAAACCTGCACTGGTGTATCTGAATCCAATACTGGTCTCCCATAAGCCGCTGAAACCACAAACTCTTAGAAGATTCACTCTTGTTGTACTTAATTCGGCATTGTACATTTTGTATTCAATCACGATGGAATTTCTGTGTTTCACGGTCAATGTAAAGGTCCAAATGATACAGTCAACCTGAACTGGTGCATTGGAATCTAATAGTGGTCTCCCAGGAGCCGCTCAAAGCACATACTCTTAGAGGATTCACTCTCCTTGTACTAAAGTCGTCACTGTGCCATTTGTAATAATCCCGGTGCAATTTCTGTGTGTCATAGTAAATGTGAAGGTCCAAGGGATACAGTAAACCTGCACTGGTGCATCAGAATCTACTACTGGTCTCCCATGAGCCGCTCAAACAACAAACCCTTAGAAGATTCACTCTTCTTGTACTTAATTCGTCATTGCGCTTCTTTACTTAATCACGATGCAATTTCTTTGTTTCATGGTCAAGGGTTACAGTAGACCTTCACTGGTGCATCGTAATCTATTACTAGCCTACCAGGAGCCGCTCAAACCACAAACTCATAGAAAGCTCACTCTTCTTGTACTTAAGTCGGCATTTCCTATTTTGTATTCAATCCCGATGTAATATCTGTGTTTCATGGTCAAGGTGAAGGTCAAAGGGATACAGTAAACGTGCACTGGTGCATCGGATTCTAATATAGGTCTCCCAGGAGCCGCTAAAACCACAAACTCGTAGAAGATTCACTCTTCTTGTACATAAGTTGGCATTGTGCATTTTGTATTCAATTCGATGCAATTTCTGTGCTTCATGGTCAATGTGAAGGCAAAGGGATACAGTAAACGTGCACTGGTGCATCGGCATCTAATACTGGTCTCCCAGGAGCCGCTCAAAGCACAAACTCTTAGAAGATTCACCCCCCTTGTACTTAAGTCGGCATTGTCCTTTTTGTACTCAATGCCAATGCAACATCTGTGTTTCATGGTCAATGTGAAGGTCCAAGGGATACAGTAAAACTGCACTGCTGCATCGGAATCGAATACTGGTCTCCCAGGAGCCGCAGAAATCACAAACTCTTAGGAGATTCTATCTTCTTGTACTTAAGTCGTCATTGGGCTGTTTGTATTCAATCCCGATGCAATTTCTGTGTTTTATGGTCAATGTGAAGGTCCAAGGTATACGGTAAACCAGCACTGGTGCATCAGAATCTAATACTAGACTCTCAGGAGCCGCTCAAAGCACAGACTCTTAGAAGATTCACACTCCTTGTACCTAAGTCGGCATTGTCCCTTTTGTATTCAATGCCGATGCAATTTCTGTGTTTCATGGTCAATGTGAATGTCCAAGGTATACAGTAAACCTGCACTGGTGCATCGGATTCTAATACTGGTTTCCCAGGAGCCACCAAAAACACATACTCTTAGAAGATTCACTCTTAAGGTACTTAAGTCGTCATTGTCCCTTTCGTATTCAATGCCGATGCTTATTCTGTGTTTCATGGTCAATGTGACGGTCCAAGGGATACAGTAAACCTGCTCTGATGCATCGGAATCAAATACTGGTCTCCGAGGAGCCGCTCAAAGCACATACTCTTAGAAGTTTCACTCTTCTTGACCTTAAGTCGGCATTGTCCCTTTTGTATTCAATCCCGATAAAATTTCTGTGTTTCATGGTCAATGTGCAGGTCCAAGTGATAAAGTAAACCTGCACTGGTGCATAGGAATACAATACTGGTCTCCCAGGAGACGCTCAAAGCAAAAACTCTTAGAAGATTCACTCTTCTTGTACTTTAGTCGGCATTGTGCCTTTTGTATTCAATCCCGATGCAATTTCAGTGTTTCATGGTCAATGCGAAGGTCCAAGGGATACAGTAAATCTCCATTGGTGCATCGCAATGTAATACAGGTCTCCCAGCAGCCGCTCAAAACATGAACTCTTAGAAGATTCACTCTTCTTGTACTTTAGTCGTCATTGTGCCATTTGTATTAATCCCGGTGCAATTTCTGTGTGTCATGGTCAATGTGAAGGTCCAAGGGATACAGTAAACCATCACTGGTGCATCGGATTCTAATACTGGTTTCCCAGGAGCCACCAAAACAACAAACTCTTAGAAGATTCACTCTTAAGGTACTTAAGTCGTCATTGTCCCTTTCGTATTCAATGCCGATGCAAATTCTGTGTTTCATGGTCAATGTGAAGGTCCAAGGGATGCAGTAAATCGGCAATGGTGCATTGTAATCTAATACTGGTCTCCAAGGAGGCGCTCAACGTACAAACACTTAGAAGAATCACTCTTCTTGTATTTATGTCGGCATTGTACATTTTGTATTCAGTCCCGATGCAATTTTTGTGCTTCATGGTCAATGTGAAGGTCCAAGGGTTACAGTTGACCTTCACTGGTGCATCGTAATCTATTACTAGTCTACCAGGAGCCGCTGAAACCACAAACTCTGAGAAAGCTCACACTTCTTGTGCTTAAGTCGGCATTTCCGATTTTGTATTCAATTCCGACGCAATATCTGTGTTTCATGGTCAAGGTGAAGGTCAAAGGGATACAGTAAACGTGCACTGGTGTATCGGATTGTAATATAGGTCTCCCAGGAGCCGCTCAAACCACAAACTCGTAGAAGATTCACTCTTGTTGTACATAAGTTGGCATTGTGCATTTTGTATTCAATTCGATGCAATTTCTGTGCTTCATGGTCAATGTGAAGGTCCAAGGGATACAGTAAACTTGCACTGGTGCATCGGAATCTAATACTGGTCTCCCAGGAGCCGCTCAAAGCACAAACTCTTAGAAGATTCACTCTCCCTGTACTTAAGTCGGCATTGTCCCTTTTGTACTCAATGCCAATGCCACATCTGTGTTTCATGGTCAATGTGAAGGTCCAAGGGATACAGTAAAACTGCACTGCTGCATCGGAATCGAATACTGGTCTCCCAGGAGCCGCAGAAATCACAAACTCTTAGAAGATTCTATCTTCTTGTACTTAAGTCGTCATTGTGCTTTTTGAATTCAATCCCGATCGAATTTCTGTGTTTCATGGTCAATGTATAGGTCCAAGGTAAATAATAAACCAGCACTGGTGCATCGGAATCTAATACTAGTCTCTCAGGAGCCGCTCAAATCACAGACTCTTAGAAGATTCACTCTCCTTGTACCAAAGTCGGCATTGTCCCTTTTGTATTCAATGCCGTTGCAATTTCTGTGTTTCATGGTCAATGTGAATGTCCAAGGTATACAGTAAACCTGCACTGGTGCATCGGAATTCAATACTCGTCTCCCAGGAGACGCTCAAATCACATACTCTTAAAGGATGAATACGAAAGGCACAATGCCGTCTTGCGTACAACAAGAATGAATCTTCTAATAGTTTGTGCTTTGAGCGGCTCCTGGGAGACCAGTATTAAATTCCTATGCACCAGTGCAGGTTTACTGTATCCCTCGGACTTTCACGTGGAGAATGAAACACAGATATTGCAATGGTCAATGTGAAGGTCCAAGGAATACAGTGAACGTGAACTGGTGCATCGGAATCTATTACAGGTCTCCCAGGAGCCGCTCAAACCACAAACTCTTAGGTGATTCACTTTTCTTGTACTTAAGTTGGCTTTGTGCATTTTGTATTCAATCCCGATGCAATATCTGTGTTTCATGGTCAAGGTGAAGGTCAAAGGGATTCAGTAAACCTGCACTGCTGCATCGGAATCTAATACTGGTCTCCCATGAGCCGCTCAAACCACAAACTCTTAGAAGATTCACTCTTCTTGTACTTAATTCGGCATTGTGCCTTTTGTATTCAATCACGATGGGATTTCTGTGTTTCACGGTCAATGTGAAGGTCCAAATGATACAGTCAACCTGAACTGGTGCGTCGGAATCTAAAAGTGGTCTCCCAGGAGCCGCTCAAAGCACATACTCTTAGAGGATTCACTCTTCTTGTACTTAAGTCGTCATTGTGCCATTTGTACTAATCCCGGTGCAATTTCTGTGTGTCATGGTCAATGTGAAGGTCCAAGGGATGCAGTAAACCTGCACTGGTGCATCGGAATCTTATACTGGTCTCCCATGAGCCGCAGAAATCACAAACCCTTAGAAGATTCACTCTGCTTGTACTTAATTCGTCATTGCGCTTCGTTACTTAATCACGATGCGATTTCTTTGTTTCATGGTCAATGTGAAGGTCCAAGGGTTACAGTAGACCTTCACTGGTGCATCGTAATCTACACTCCTGGAAATGGAAAAAAGAACACATTGACACCGGTGTGTCAGACCCACCATACTTGCTCCGGACACTGCAAGAGGGCTGTACAAGCAATGATCACACGCACGGCACAGCGGACACACCAGGAACCGCGGTGTTGGCCGTCGAATGGCGCTAGCTGCGCAGCATTTGTGCACCGCCGCCGTCAGTGTCAGCCAGTTTGCCGTGGCATACGGAGCTCCAACGCAGTCTTTAACACTGGTAGCATGCCGCGACAGCGTGGACGTGAACCGTATGTGCAGTTGACGGACTTTGAGCGAGGGCGTATAGTGGGCATGCGGGAGGCAGGGTGGACGTACCGCCGAATTGCTCAACACGTGGGGCGTGAGGTCTCCACAGTACATCGATGTTGTCGCCAGTGGTCGGCGGAAGGTGCACGTGCCCGTCGACCTGGGACCGGACCGCAGCGACGCACGGATGCACGCCAAGACCGTAGGATCCTACGCAGTGCCGTAGGGGACCGCACAGCCACTTTCCAGCAAATTAGGGACACTGTTGCTCCTGGGGTATCGGCGAGGACCATTCGCAACCGTCTCCATGAAGCTGGGCTACGGTCCCGCACACCGTTAGGCCGTCTTCCGCTCACGCCCCAACATCGTGCAGCCCGCCTCCAGTGGTGTCGCGACAGGCGTGAATGGAGGGACGAATGGAGACGTGTCGTCTTCAGCGATGAGAGTCGCTTCTGCCTTGGTGCCAATGATGGTCGTATGCGTGTTTGGCGCCGTGCAGGTGAGCGCCACAATCAGGACTGCATACGACCGAGGCACACAGGGCCAACACCCGGCATCATGGTGTGGGGAGCGATCTCCTACACTTTCCGTACACCACTGGTGATCGTCGAGGGGACACTGAATAGTGCACGGTACATCCAAACCGTCATCGAACCCATCGTTCTACCATTCCTAGACCGGCAAGGGAACTTGCTGTTCCAACAGGACAATGCACGTCCGCATGTATCCCGTGCCACCCAACGTGCTCTAGAAGGTGTAAGTCAACTACCCTGGCCAGCAAGATCTCCGGATATGTCCCCCATTGAGCATGTTTGGGACTGGATGAAGCGTCGTCTCACGCGGTCTGCACGTCCAGCACGAACGCTGGTCAAACTGAGGCGCCAGGTGGAAATGGCATGGCAAGCCGTTCCACAGGACTACATCCAGCATCTCTACGATCGTCTCCATGGGAGAATAGCAGCCTGCATTGCTGCGAAAGGTGGATATACACTGTACTAGTGCCGACATTGTGCATGCTCTGTTGCCTGTGTCTATGTGCCTGTGGTTCTGTCAGTGTGATCATGTGATGTATCTGACCCCAGGAATGTGTCAATAAGGTTTCCCCTTCCTGGGACAATGAATTCACGGTGTTCTTATTTCAATTTCCAGGAGTGTATTACTAGTCTACCAGGAGCCGCTTAAACCACAAACTCTTAGAAAGCTCACTCTTCTTGTACTTAAGTCGGCATTTCCCATTTTGTATTCAATCCCGATGCAATATGTGTGTTTCATGGTCAAGGTGAAGGTCAAAGGGATACAGTAAACGTGTACTGGTGCATCGGATTCTAATATAGGTCTCCCAGGAGCCGCTCAAAGCACAAACTCTTAGATGATTCACTCTCCTTGTTCTTAAGTCGGCATTGTCCCTTTTGTACTCAATGCCAATGCAACATCTGTGTTTCATGGTCAATATGAAGGTCCAAGGGATACAGTAAAACTGCACTGCTGCATCGGAATCGAATACTGGTCTCCCAGGAGCCGCAGAAATCCCAAACTCTTAGAAGATTCTATCTTCTTGTACTTAAGTCGTCATTGTGTTTTTTGTATTCAATCCCGATGCAATTTCTGTGTTTCATGGTCAATGTGAAGGTCCAAGGTATACAGTAAACCAGCACTGGTGCATCGGAATCTAATACTAGTCTATCAGGTGCCGCTCAAAGCACAGACTCTTAGAAGATTCACTCTCCTTGTACCTAAGTCGGCATTGTCCCTTTTGTATTCAATGCCATTGCAATTTCTGTGTTTCATGGTCAATGTGAATGTCCAAGGTATACAGTAAACCTGCACTGGTGCATCGGATTCCAATACTGGTATCCCAGGAGCCACCAAAAATACAAACTCTTAGAAGATTCACTCTTAAGGTACTTAAGTCGTCATTGTCCCTTTCGTATTCAATGCCGATGCATATTCTGTGTTTCATGGTCAATGTGAAGGTCCAAGGGATACAGTAAATCTGCACTGGTGAATTGCAATCTAATACTTGTCTCCAAGGAGGCGCTCAACGTACAAACACTTAGGAGATTAAATCTTCTTGTATTTATGTCGGCATTGTACATTTTGTATTCAGTCCCGATGCAATTTCTGTGCTTCATGGTCAATGTGAAGGTCCAAGGGATACAGTAAACCTGCACTGGTGTATCGGAGTATAAAACTGGTCTCCCACTAGCCACTAAAAACACAAACTCTTAGAAGATTCACTCTTTATGTACTTAAGTCGGCATTGTCCTTTTCGTATTCAATGCCGATGCAACTTTTGTGTTTCACTGTCAATGCAAAGGTCCAAGGTATACAGTAAACCTGCTCTGGTGCATCGGAATCTAATACTGGTCTTCGAGGAGCCGCTCAGGGCACAAACTCTTAGAAAATTCACTCTTCTTGACCTTAAGTCGCCATTGTCCCTTTTGTATTCAATCCCGATGCAATTTCTGTGTTTCATGGTCAATGTGCAGGTCCAAGTGATAAAGTAAACATGCACTGGTGCATCGGAATATAATACTGGTCTCCCAGGAGACGCTCAAAGCACATACTCTTAAAGGATTCACTCTTCTTGTACTTAAGTCGTCATTGTGCCATTTGTATTCAATCCCGGTGAAATTTCTGAGTGTCATGGTCAATGTGAAGGTCCAAAGGATACGGTAAACCTGCACTGGTGTATCGGAATCTAATACTGGTCTCCCATGAGCCGCTCAAACCACAAACCCTGAGAAGATTCACTCTTCTTGTACTTAATTCGTCATTGTGTTTTTTACTTAATCACGATGCGATTACTTTGTTTCATGGTCAATGTGAAGGTCCAAGGGATACAGTAAACCTTCACTGGTGCATCGTAATCTATTACTAGTCTCCCAGGAGCCGCTCAAACCACAAACTCTTAGAAAACTCACTCTTCTTGTACTTAAGTCGGCATTTTCCATTTTGTATTCAATCCCGATGCAATATCTGTGTTTCATGGTCAAGGTGAAGGTCAAAGGGATTCAGTAAACCTGCACTGCTCCATCGGAATCTAATACTGGTCTCCCATGAGCCGCTCAAACCACAAACTCTTAGAAGATTCGCTCTTATTGTACTTAATCCGGCATTGTGCCATTTGTATTCAATCACGATGCGATTTCTGTGTTTCATGGTAAATTTGAAGGTCCAAGTTATACGGTAAACCTTCACTGGTGGGTCGGAATCGAATGCTGGTCTCCCAAGAGCCGCTCAAACCACAAACTCTTAGAAAATTCACTCTTCTTGTTTTTAAGTCGGCATTGTCCTTTTTGTATCCAATCCTGATGCAATTTCTGTACTTGATGGTCAATGAAGGTCAGGGTGATACAGTAAACGTGCACTGGTGCATCGGATTCTAATACTCGTCTCCCAGGAGCCGCGTAAAGCACAAATTCTTAGAAGATTCACTCTTCTTGTACTTAAGTCGTCATTGTGCCTTTTGTAATCAACACCGATGCAAATTATGTGTTTCATGGTCAATGTGAAGGTCCAAGGGATACAGTAAACCTGCACTGGTGCATCGGAATCTAATACTGGTCTCCCAGGAGCCGCACAAATCACAAACTCTTAGACGTTTCACTCTTCCTGTTCTTAAGACGGCATTGTTCCTTTCGTATTCAATCCCGATGCAATTTCTGTTATTCTTGCCAATGTGCAGGTCCAAGTGATAAACTGAACCTGCACTGGTCCATCGGAATATAATACTGGTCTCCCAGGAGACGCTCAAAGCATAAACTCTTAGAAGATACACTCTTCTTGTACTTTAGTCGGCATTGTGCCTTTTGTATTCAATCCCGATGCAATTTCTGTGTTTCATGGTCAATTTGAAGGTCGAAGGGATAAAGTAATCCTCCACTGGTGCATCGGAATCTAGTACTGGTCTCCCAGCAGCTGCTCACAGCACGAACTCTTAGAAGATTCACTCTTCTTCTACTTATGTCGGCATTGTGCCTTTCTTATTCAACCCCCATGCAATTTCTGTGTTTCATGGTCAATGTGAAGGTCCAAGGGATATGGTAAACCGGCACTGGCGCATCGGAATCTAATACTGGTTTCCCAGGAGCCGCTCAAATCACAAACTCTTAGAAGATTCACTCTTCTTGTACATAATTCGGCATTGTCCCTTTTGTATTCAATCCTAATGCATTTTCTGTGTTTCATGGTCAATGTGAATGTCCAATGGATACGGTAAACCTGCACTGGTGCATCGCAATCTAATACTGGTCTCCCAGGAGCCGCCCAAAGAACAAACTCTTAGAAGATTCACTCTTCTTGTACTTAAGTCGGCATTGTACTTTTGTATTCAATCCCGACGGAATATCTGTGTTTCGTGGTCAATGCGAAGATCCAAGGGATACGGTAAACCTGCAGCGGTGCATCGGAATTTAATACTAGTCTCCCAGTAGCCGCTGGAAGCACAAACTCTTAGAAGATTCACTCATCTTGTGCTTAAGTCGGCATTGTGGTTTTTGTGTTCAATCCCGTTGCAATATCTGAGTTTCATTATCAATGTGAATGTCCAAGGGGTAGAGTAAACCTGCACTGGTGCATCGGAATCTAATACTGGTCTCCCGTGAGCCGCTCAAACCACAAACCCTTATAAGATTCACTTTTCTTGTACTTAATTCGGCACTGTGAATTTTGTATTCAGTCACGATGCGAATTCTGTGTTTCATGGTCAATGTGAAGGTCCAAGGGATACAGTAAACCTTCATTGGTGCATCGGAATTTAATACTGGTCTCCCAGGAGCCGCTAAAACCACAAACTCTTAAAAAACTCATTCTCCTTGTACTTTAGTCGGCATTGTCCCGATGCTATTTCTGTGTTTCATGGCCAATGTGCGGGTCCAAGTGATAAAGTAATCCTGCACTAGTGCATCGGAATATAATCTCCCAGGAGATGCTCAAAGCATAATCTCTTAGAAGATTATCTCTTCTTGTACTTTAGTCGGCATTGTGCATTTTGTATTCAGTCCCGATGCAATTTCTGTGTTTCATGGTCAATGTGCAGGTCCAAGTGATAAAGTATACCTGCCCTGGTGCAACGTAATATAATACTGGTCTCCTAGGAGATGCTCAAAGCAAAAACTCTTAGAAGATTCTCTCTTCTTGTACTTTAGTCGGCATTGTGCCTTGTGTATTCAATCCCGATGCAATTTCTGTGTTTCATGGTCAATGTAATGGTCCAATGGATATGGTAAACCTGCACTGGTGCATCGGAATCTAATACTGGTCTCCCAGGAGCCACTCAAAGCCCAAATTTTTAGAAGATTCACTCTTCTTTCACTTAAGTCGGCATTGTACCTTTTGTATTAATCTCGATGCAATTTCTGTGTTACATGGACAATGTGAAGGTCCAAAGGATACGGTAAACCTGCAGCGGTGCATCGGAATCTAATACTGGTCTCCCATGAGCCGCTGAAACCACAAGCTCTTAGAAGATTCGCTCTTATTGTACTTTATCCGGCATTGTGCCTTTTGTATTCAATCACGATGCGATTTCTATGTTTCATGGTCAATTTGAAGGTACAAGTTATGCAGTAAACCTTCACTGGTGCATCGGAATCGAATGCTGGTCTCCCAAGAGCCGCTCAAAAAACAAACTCTTAGAAAATTTACTCTACTTGTACTTAAGTCGGCATTGTCCTTTTTGTATCCAACCCCGATGCAATTTCTGTGTTTGATGGTCAATGTGAAGGTAAGAGGGATACAGTAAACGTGCACTGGTGCATCGGATTCTAATACTGGTCACCCAGGAGACGCACAAATCACAAACTCTTAGAAGATTCACTCTTCTTGTACTTAAGTCGACATTGTGCCTTTTGCATTCCATCCCGATGCAATTACTGTGCTTCATGGTCAATGTGAAGGTCCAAGGAATACAGTGAACGTGAACTGGTGCATCGGAATCTATTACAGGTCTCCCAGGAGCCGCTCAAACCACAAACTCTTAGGTGATTCACTCTTCTTGTTCTTAAGTTGGCATTGTGCATTTTGTATTCAATCCCGATGCAATTTCTGTGTTTCATGGTCCACATGAAGGTCCGAGGGATACAGTAAACCTGCACTGGTGCATAGGAATTTAATACTGGTCTTCCAGGAGCCGCTCAAAGCACAAACTCTTTGAAGATTCACTTTTCTTGTACTTAATTCAGCTTTGTGAATTTTGTATACATTCTCGATGCAATTTCTGTGATTCATGCTCAATGTGAAGGTCCAAGGGATACAGTAAACCTGCACTGGGGCATCGCAAACTAATACTGGTCTCCCATGAGCCGCTCAAAGCACAAACTCTTAGAACATTCATTCTTGTTGTACTTAAGTCGGCATTGTCCCTTTTGTATTCAATCCCGAAGCAATTTTTGTGTTTCATGGAGAATGTGAAGGTCCAAGGGATACAGTAAACCTGCACTTGTGCATCGGAATCTAGTACTGGTCTCCCAGGAGCCGCTCAAAGCACAAACTCTTAGAAGATTCACTCTTCTTGTACTTAAGTCGGTATTGTGCCTTTTGTTTTGAATCCCAATGCAAAGTCTGTGTTTCATGGTCAATGTGAAGCTCCAAGGGATACAGTAGACCTGCACTTGTGCATCGGAATCTAATACTGGGCCCCCATGAGCCGCTCAAAGCACATACTTTTAGAAGATTCACTCTTCTTGTACTTAGGACGGTATTGTGCATCTTGTATTCAATCCCGTTGCAACTTCTGTGTTAAATGGACAATGTGAAGGTGCAAGTGATACAGTAAACCTGCACTGGTGCATCGGAATCTAATAATGGTCTGCCAGGAGCCGCTTAAATCTTAAACTCTTAGAAGATTCACTCTTTTTGTACTTAAGTCGGCATTGTGCCTTTTGTATTCAATCCCGATGCAATATCTGTGTTTCATGGTCAACGTGAAGGTCCAAAGAATACAGTAAACCTGCACTGGTGCATCGGAATCTAATACTGGTCTCCCAGGGGCCGCTCAAAGCACAAACTCTTTGAAGATTAACTTTTCTTGTACTTAATTCAGCATTGTCCCTTTTGTATACATTCCCGATGCAAATTCTGTGATTCATGCTCAATGTGAAGGTCCAAGGGATACAGTAAACCTGCACTGGGGCATCGGAATGCAATACTGGTCTCCCAGGAGCCGCTCAAAGCACAAACTCTTAGAAGATTCACTCTTCTTGTACTTAAGTCGGCATTGTGTCTTTTGAATTCAATCCCGATGCTATTTCTGTGTTTGATGGTCAATGTGAAGGTCCAAGGGATACAGTAAACCTGCACTGGTGCATCGGAATCTAATACTGGGCTCCCATGAGCCGCTCAAAGCACATACTTTTAGAAGATTCACTCTTCTTGTACTTAAGACGGTATTGTGCATCTTGTATTCAATCCCGATGCAATTTCTGTGTTAAATGGACAATGTGAAGGTGCAAGTGATACAGTAAACCTGCACTGGTGCGTCGGAATCTAATAATGGTCTGCCAGGAGCCGCTTAAATCTTAAACTCTTAGAAGATTCACTCTTTTTGTACTTAAGTCAGCATTGTGCCTTTTGTATTCAATCCCGATGCAATTTCTGTGTTCCATGGTGAATGTAAAGGTCCAAGGGATACAGTAAACCAGCACTGATGCATCGGAATCTAATACTGGTCTGCCAGGAGCCTCTCAAAGCACAAACTCTTAGAAGATCCACACTTCTTGTATTTAAGACGGCATTGTGCCTTTTGGATTCAATCCCGATTCAATTTCTGTGTTTCATGGTCAATGTGAAGCTCCAAGGGATACAGTTAACCTGCACTGGTGCATCAGAATCTAATACTGGTCTCCCAGGAGCCGCTCAAAGCACAAACTCTTAGAAGATTCACTCTTCTTGTACTTAAATCAGCATTGTGCCTTTTGTATTCAATCCCGATGATATTTCTGTGTCTCATGGTCAATATGAAGGTCCAAGGGATACAGTAAACCTGCACTTTTGCATCGGAATCTAATACTGGTCTCCCAGGAGCCGCTCATACCACAAACTCTTAGAAGATTCTCTCATCTTGTATTTAAGTTTTCATTGTGCCTTTTGGATTCAATCCCGATACAATGTCTGTGTTTCATGGTCAATGTGAAGCTCCAAGGGATACGGTAAACCTGCACTGGTGCATCAGAATCTAATACTGGTCTCCCAGGAGCCGCTCAAAGCACAAACTCTTAGAAGATTCACTCTTCTTGTACTTAAATCAGCATTGTGCCTTTTGTATTCAATCCCGATGATATTTCTGTGTCTCATGGTCAATGTGAAGGTCCGAGCTGAAATCGTTATAGGTACAGAAAGCTGTCTAAAGCCAGAGATAAATTCTGCCGAAATTTTTACAAAGGTAGAGACGGTGTTTAGAAAGGATAGATTGCATGCAACCGGCGATGGAGTGTTCGTCGCTGTTAGTAGTTCTTTATCCTGTAGTGAAGTAGAAGTGGATAGTTCCTGTGAATTATTATGGGTGGAGGTTACACTAAACAACCGAACTAGGTTCATAATTGGCTCCTTTTACCGACCTCCCGACTCAGCAGCATTTGTGGCAGAACACCTGAGAGAAAATTTGGAATACATTTCACATAAATTTTCTCAGCATGTTATAGTCTTAGGTGGAGATTTCAATTTACCAGATATAGACTGGGACACTCAGATGTTTAGGACGGGTGGTAGGGACTGAGCATCGAGTGACATTATACTGAGTGCACTATCCGAAAATTACCTCGAGCAATTAAACAGAGAACCGATTCGTGGAGATAACATCTTGGACCTACTGATAACAAACACACCCGAACTTTTCGACTCTGTATGTACAGAACAGGGAATCAGTGATCATAAGGCCGTTGCAGGATCCCTGAATATGGAAATTAATAGGAATATAAAAAAAGGGAGGAAGGTTTATCTGTTTAGCAAGAGTAATAGAAGGCAGATAACAGACTACCTAACAGATCAAAACGAAAATTTCTGTTCCGAAACTGACAATGTTGAGTGTTTATGGAAAAAGTTCAAGGCAATCGTAAAATGCGTTTTAGACAGGTACGTGCCGAGTAAAACTGTGAGGGACGGGAAAAACCCACCGTGGTACAACATCAAAGTTAGGAAACTACTGTGAAAGCAAAGAGAGCTCCACTCCAAGTTTAAACGCAGCCAAAACCTTTCAGACAAACAGAAGCTAAACGATGTCAAAGTTAGCGTAAGGAAGGCTATGCGTGAAGCGTTCATTGAATTCGAAAGTAAAATTCTATGTACCGACTTGACAGAAAATCCTAGGAAGTTCTGGTCTTACGTTAAATCAGTAAGTGGCTCGAAACAGCATATCCAGACGCTACGGGGTCATGATGGCATTGAAACAGAGGATGACACGCGTAAAGCTGAAATACTATACACCTTTTTCCAAAGCTGTTTCACAGAGGAAGACCGCACTGCAGTTCCTACTCTAAATCCTCGCACAAACGAAAAAATGGCTGACATCGAAATAAGTGTCCAAGGAATAGAAAAGCAACTGGAATCACTCAATAGAGGAAAGTCCACTGGACCTGATGGGATACCAATTCGATTCTACACAGAGTACGCGAAAGAACTTGCCCCCCTTCTAACAGCCGTGTACCGCAAGTCTCTAGAGGAACCGAGCGTTCCAAATGATTGGAAAAGAGCACAGGTAGTCCCAGTCTTCAAGAAGGGTCGTCGAGCAGATGCGCAAAACTATAGACCTATATCTCTGACGTCGATCTCTTGTATAATTTTAGAACATGTTTTTTGCTCGCGTATCATGTCATTTCTGGAAACCCAGAATCTACTATGTAGGAATCAACATGGATTCCGGAAACAGCGATCGTGTGAGACCCAACTCGTTTTATTTGTTCATGAGACCCAGAAAATATTAGATACAGGCTCCCAGGTAGATGCTATTTTTCTTGACTTCCGGAAGGCGTTCGATACAGTTCCGCACTGTCGCCTGATAAACAAAGTAAGAGCCTACGGAATATCAGACCAGCTGTGTGGCTGGATTGAAGAGTTTTTAGCAAACAGAACACAGCATGTTGTTATCAATGGAGAGACGTCTACAGACGTTAAAGTAACCTCTGGCGTGCCACAGGGGAGTGTTATGGGACCATTGCTTTTCGCAATATATATAAATGACCTAGTAGATATTGTCGGAAGTTCCATGCGGCTTTTCGCGGATGATGCTGTAGTATACAGAGAAGTTGCAGCATTAGAAAATTGTAGCGAAATGCAAGAACATCTGCAGCGGATAGGCACTTGGTGCAGGGAGTGGGAACTGACCCTTAACATAGACAAATGTAGTGTATTGCGAAAACATAGAAAGAAGGATCCTTTATTGTATGATTATATGATAGCGGAACAAACACTGGTAGCAGTTACTTCTGCAAAATATCTGGGAGTATGCGTGCAGAACAATTTGAAGTGGAATGATCATATAAAATTAATTGTTGGTAAAGCGGGTACCAGGTTGAGATTCATTGGGAGAGTGCTTAGAAAATGTAGTCCATCAACAAAGGAGGTGACTTACAAAACACTCGATCGACCTATACTTGAGTATTGCTCATCAGTGTGGGATCCATACCAGATCGGACTGACGGAGGAGATAGAGAAGATCCAAAGAAGAGCGGCGCGTTTCGTCACAGGGTTATTTGGTAACCGTGATAGCGTTACGGAGATGTTTAATAAACTCAAGTGGCAGACTCTGCAAGAGAGGCGCTCTGCATCGCGGTGTAGCTTGCTCGCCAGGTTTCGAGAGGTTGCGTTTCTGGATGAGGTATCGAGTATATTGCTTCCCCCTACTTATACCTCCCGAGGAGATCACGAATGTAAAATTAGAGAGATTAGAGCGCGCACGGAGGCTTTCAGACAGTCGTTCTTCCCGCGAACCATACGCGACTGGAACAGGAAAGGGAGGTAATGACAGTGGCACGTAAAGTGCCCTCCGCCACACACCGTTGGGTGGCTTGCGGAGTATCAATATAGATGTAGATGTAGATGTAGACAGTAAACCTGCACTGGTGCATCGGAATCTAATACTGGTCTCCCAGGAGCCGCTCAAACCACAAACTCTTAGAAGATTTACTGTGCTTGTACTTTAGTCGGCATGGTCCTTTTTGATTTCAATCCCGATGCAATTTCTGTCTTTCTTGGTTAATGTGAAGGTCCAAGGGAAACAGTAAACCTGCACTGGTGCATCGGAATCTAATACTGGTCTCCCAGGCGCCGCTCAAACCACAAACTCTTAGAAGATTCACTGTTCTTGTACATAAGTCCTCATTGTCTATCGTGTAATCAATCCCGATGCAATTTGTGTGTTTCATGGTCAATATGAAGGTCCAAGGGATACAGTAAACCTGCACTGGTGCATCGGAATCTAATACTGGTCTCCCAGGAGCCGCTCAAACCACAATTTCTTAGAAAATTCATTCTTTTTGTAGTTAAGTCAGCATTGTCCCTTTAGAATTCAATCCCGATGCAATGTCTGTGTTTCATGGACAATGTGAAGGTCAAAGGGATACAGTAAACGTGCAATGGTGCATCGGAATCTAATACAGGTCTCCCAGGAGCCGCTCAAACCTCAAATTCGTAGATGACACACTCTACTTGTACTTAAGTTGGCATTGTGCCTTTTGTATTCAATTCCGTTGCAATTTCTGTGTTTCATGGTCAATGCGAAAGTCCAAGGGATACAGTAAATCAGCACTGGTGCATCGGATTCTAATACTGGTCTCCCAGGAGCCACCAAAAACACAAACTCTTAGAAGATTCACTCGTTATGTACTTATGTCGGCATTGTTCCTTTCGTGTTCATTGCCGATGAAGATTCTGTTTTTCATGGTCAATGTGAAGGTCCAAGGAATACAGCAAACCTGCACTAGTGCATCGTAATCTAATACTGGTCTGCAAGGAGCCGCTAAAAGTACAAACTCTTAGGAGAATCACTTTACTTGTACCTACGTCGGCATTGTACATTTTGAATTCAATCCCGATGCAAATTCTGTGCTTCATGGTCAATGCGAATGTCCAATGGATACAGTAATTCTGCACTGGTGCATCGGAGACTAATACTGGTCTCCCAAGGAGCCGCTCAAAGCACAAACTCTTAGAAGATTCACTCATCTTGTACTTAAGTAGGCATTGTGCCTTATGTATTCAATACCGATGCAACTTCTGTGTTTCATGGTCATGTTGAAGAACCAAGGGATACAGTAAACCTGCACACGTGTATCAGAATCTAATACTGGTCTCCCAGGGGCCGCTCAAAGGACAAACTCTTAGAAGATTCACTCATCTTGTACTTAAGTCGGCATTGTGCCTTTTGTATTCAATCCCGATGCAATTTCTGTGTTCCACGGTGAATGTAAAGGTCCAAGGGATACAGTAAGACAGCACTGGTGCATCGGAATCTAATACTGGTCTCCCAAGAGCCACTCCAACACAAACTCTTAGAAGACTCACTCTTCTTGTACTTGAGTCGGAATTGTGCATTTTGTATTCAATTCCGATGCAGTGTGTGTGTTTCATGGTCAATGTGAACGTCCGAGGGATACAGTAAACCTGCACTGGTGCATCGGAATCTAATACTGGTCTCCCATCGAGCCACTCAAAGCACAAACTCTTAGAAGATTCACTCTTCTTGTACTTAAGTTGGCATTGTCCCTTTTGTATTCAATCCCGATGCAATTTCAGTGTTTCTTGGTCAATGTGAAGGTCCAAGGGATACAGTAAACCTGCACTGGTGCATCGGAATCTGATACTGGTCTCCAAGGAGGCGTTCAAAGCACAAGCTCTTAGAAGATTCACTCTTCTTTACTGGATTCGGTATTGTGCCTTTTGTATTCAATCACGATCTGATTTCTGTGTTTCATAGTCAATGTGAAGGCCCAAGGGATACAGTAAACCTGCACTGGTGCATCGGAATCTAATACTGGTCTCCTAGGAGCCCCTCAAACCCAAATTCATAGATGATTCACTCATCTTGTACCTAAGTCGGCATTGTCCCTTTTGCATTCAGTCCCGAAGCAATTTCTATGTTGCATGGTCAATGTTAAGGCCCAAGGGATACAGTGAGCCAGCACTGGTGCATCGGAATCTCATACTGGTCTCCCAGGAGCCGCTCAAAGTATTAACTCTTAGAAGATTCACTCTTCTTGTACTTAAGACGGAATTGTGCCACTTGTATTCCATCCCGATGCAATTTCTGTGACTCATGGTCAATGTGAAGGCCCAAGGGATACAGTAATCCTGCACTGGTGCATCGGAATCTGATACTGGTATCCCATGCGATGCTCAAACCACAAGCTCTTTGAAGATTCACTCTTGTAGTTTTTAATTCGGCATTGTGCCTTTTGTATTCAATCACGATGCGAATTCTGTTTTTCATGGTCAATTTGAAGGGCAAGGGATACGGTAAAGCTTCACTGGTGCATCGGAATCTAACACTGGTCTCCCAGGAGCCGCTCAAACCACAAACTCGTAGAAAATTCACTCCTCTTGTACTTAAGTGGGCATGGTCCCTTTTGTATCCGATCCCGATGCAATTTCTGTGTTCATGGTCAATGTGAAGGTCAAAGGGATACGGTAAACTTGCACTCGTGTATCGGAATGTAGAACAGGTCTCCCAGGAGCCGCTCAAAACGCAAACTCGTAGAAGAATCACTCTTCTAGTACTTAAGTTTGCATTGTCCCTTTTGTAATCAATGCCGATGCAATTTCTGTGTTTCATGGTGAACGTGAAAGTCCAAAAGATACAGTAAACCTGCACTGGTGCACCGGAATCTAATACTGGTCCCCAAGGAGCCACTCAAAGTAGAAACTCTTAGAAGATTAACTCTTCTTGTACTTCAGTCGCCATTGTGACGTTTGGATTCAATCCCGATGCAATTTCTGAGCTCCATGGTCAATGTGAAGGACCAAGGTATACAGTAAACCTGCACTGGTGCATCGGAATCTAATACTGGTCTCCCAGCAGCCGCTCAAACCACAAATTCTTAGTGGGTTCACTCTTCTTGTACTTAAGTCGGCTTTGTTCCTCTTGTATTCAATCCCGATGCAATTTCTGTGTTTCATGGTCAGTGTGAAGGTCCAAGGGATACAGTAAACCTGCCCTGTTGCATCGGAATCTAATACTGGTCTCCCATGAGCCGCTCAAATCACAAATTCTTAGAAGGTTCACTCTTCTTGTACTTAAGTCGGCATTGTGCGTTTGTATTCAATCCCAATGCGATATCGGAGTTTCATGGTCAATGTGAAGGTCCAAGGGATACAGTAAACCTGCACTGGTGCATCGGAGTTTAATACTGGTCCTGCAGGAGCCCCAAAAAACCACAAACTCTTAGAAAATTCACTCTTCTTGTAATTAAGTCGGCTTTGTGCCTTTTGTATTCAACCCCGATGCAATTTCTGCGCTTCATGGTCAATCAGTGTGTATCAGAATCTAATACTGGTCTCCCAGGGGCCGCTCAAAGGACAAACTCTTAGAAGATTCACTCATCTTGTACTTAAGTCGGCATTGTGCCTTTTGTATTCAATCCCGATGCAATTTCTGTGTTCCACGGTGAATGTAAATGTCCAAGGGATACAGTAAGACAGCACTGGTGCATCGGAATCTAATACTGGTCTCCCAGGAGCCACTCAAACACAAACTCTTAGAAGACTCACTCTTCTTGTACTTGAGTCGGAATTGTGCATTTTGTATTCAATTCCGATGCAGTGTGTGTGTTTCATGGTCAATGTGAACGTCCGAGGGATACAGTAAACCTGCACTGGTGCATCGGAATCTAATACTGGTCTCCCATCGAGCCACTCAAAGCACAAACTCTTAGAAGATTCACTCTTCTTGTACTTAAGTTGGCATTGTCCCTTTTGTATTCAATCCCGATGCAATTTCAGTGTTTCTTGGTCAATGTGAAGGTCCAAGGGATACAGTAAACCTGCACTGGTGCATCGGAATCTGATACTGGTCTCCAAGGAGGCGTTCAAAGCACAAGCTCTTAGAAGATTCACTCTTCTTTACTGGATTCGGTATTGTGCCTTTTGTATTCAATCACGATCTGATTTCTGTGTTTCATAGTCAATGTGAAGGCCCAAGGGATACAGTAAACCTGCACTGGTGCATCGGAATCTAATACTGGTCTCCCATCGAGCCACTCAAAGCACAAACTTTTAGAAGATTCACTCTTCTTGTACCTAAGTCGGCACTGTCCCTTTCGTATTCAATGCCGATGCAATTTCGATGTTTCATGGTCAATGTGAAGGTCCAAGGGATACAGTTAACCTGCGCTGGTGCATCGGAATCTAATACTGGTCTCGAAGGAGCCGCTCAAAGCAAAGGCTCTTAAAGATTCACTCTTCATGTACTTAAGTCGGCATTGTGCTTTTGTATTCGATCCCGACGCAATTTCTGTAATTCATGGTCATATTGAATGTCCAAGGGATACAGTAAACGTGCACTGATGCATCGTAATCTAATACTGGTCTCCCAGGAGCCGCTCAAACCACAAACTCTCAGAAGATTCACTCATCCTGTACTTAAGTCGGCATTGTGCCTTTCGTATTCAATCCCGATGCAATTTCTGTTCTTCATGGTCAATGTGGAAGTCCAAGGGATACAGTTAACCTGCACCAGTGCATCGGAATCTAATACTGCTCTCCCAGGGGCCGCTCAAAGGACAAACTCTTAGAAGATTCACTCTTCTTGTACTTAAGTCGGCATTGTGTCTTTCGTATTCAATCCCAATGCAATTTCTGTGTTTGATGGTCAATGTGAATGTCCGAGGGATAGAGTAAACCTGCACTGGTGCATCGGAGACTAATACTGGTCTCCCAAGGAGCCGCTCAAAGCACAAACTCTTAGAAGATTCACTCATCTTGTACTTAAGTAGGCATTGTGCCTTATGTATTCAATACCGATGCAACTTCTGTGTTTCATGGTCATGTTGAAGAACCAAGGGATACAGTAAACCTGCACACGTGTATCAGAATCTAATACTGGTCTCCCAAGGGCCGCTCACAGGACAAACTCTTAGAAGATTCACTCATCTTGTACTTAAGTCGGCATTGTGCCTTTTGTATTCAATCCCGATGCAATTTCTGTGTTCCACGGTGAATGTAAAGGTCCAAGGGACACAGTAAGACAGCACTGGTGCATCGGAATCTAATACTGGTCTCCCAGGAGCCACTCAAACACAAACTCTTAGAAGACTCACTCTTCTTGTACTTGAGTCGGAATTGTGCATTTTGTATTCAATTCCGATGCAGTGTGTGTGTTTCATGGTCAATGTGAACGTCCGAGGGATACAGTAAACCTGCACTGGTGCATCGGAATCTAATACTGGTCTCCCATCGAGCCACTCAAACCACAAACTCTTAGAAGATTCACTCTTCTTGTACTTAAGTTGGCATTGTCCCTTTTGTATTCAATCCCGATGCAATTTCAGTGTTTCTTGGTCAATGTGAAGGTCTAAGGGATACAGTAAACCTGCACTGGTGCATCGGAATCTGATACTGGTCTCCAAGGAGGCGTTCAAAGCACAAGCTCTTAGAAGATTCACTCTTCTTTACTGGATTCGGTATTGTGCCTTTTGTATTCAATCACGATCTGATTTCTGTGTTTCATAGTCAATGTGAAGGCCCAAGGGATACAGTAAACCTGCACTGGTGCATCGGAACCTAATACTGGTCTCCCATCGAGCCACTCAAAGCACAAACTTTTAGAAGATTCACTCTTCTTGTACCTAAGTCGGCACTGTCCCTTGCGTATTCAATGCCGATGCAATTTCGATGTTTCATGGTCAATGTGAAGGTCCAAGGGATACAGTTAACCTGCGCTGGTGCATCGGAATCTAATACTGGTCTCGAAGGAGCCGCTCAAAGCAAAGACTCTTAAAGATTCACTCTTCATGTACTTAAGTCGGCATTGTGCTTTTGTATTCGATCCCGACGCAATTTCTGTAATTCATGGTCATATTGAATGTCCAAGGGATACAGTAAACGTGCACTGATGCATGGTAATCTAATACTGGTCTCCCAGGAGCCGCCCAAACCACAACCTCTCAGAAGATTCACTCATCCTGTACTTAAGTCGGCATTGTGCCTTTCGTATTCAATCCCGATGCAATTTCTGTTCTTCATGGTCAATGTGAAAGTCCAAGGGATACAGTTAACCTGCACCAGTGCATCGGAATCTAATACTGCTCTCCCAGGGGCCGCTCAAAGGACAAACTCTTAGAAGATTCACTCTTCTTGTACTTAAGTCGGCATTGTGTCTTTCGTATTCAATCCCAATGCAATTTCTGTGTTTGATGGTCAATGTGAATGTCCGAGGGATAGAGTAAACCTGCACTGGTGCATCGGATTCTAATACTGGTCTCCCAGGAGCCGCTCAAACACAAATTCTTAGAAGATTCAGTCTTGTTGTACCTAAATCGGCATTGTCTCCTTTGTATTCAAACCCGATGCAATTACTGTGTTTCATGGTCAATGAGAAGGTCCAAGGGATACAGTAAACCTCTACTGGTGCATCGGAATCTGAAACTGGTCTCCCAGAAGCCGCACAAAGCACTAACTCTTAGAAGATTCACTCTTCTTGTACTTATGTCGGCATTGTGCCTTTTGTATTTAATCCCGAGGCAATTTCTGTGTTTCAAGGTCAATGTAAAGGTCCAAGGGATACGATAAACCGGCATTGGTACATCGGAATCTATTACAGGTCTCGCAGGAGCCGCTCAATATATAAACTGTTAGAAGATTCACTCTTCTTGTACTTAAGTCGGCATTGTGCCTTTTGTATTCAATTCCGATGCAGTGTGTGTGTTTCATGGTCAATGTGCACGTCCGAGGGATACAGTAAACCTGCACTGGTGCATCGGAATCTAATACTGGTCTCCCATCGAGCCACTCAAAGCACAAACTCTTAGAAGATTCACTCTTCTTGTACTTAAGTCAGCATTGTGCTTTTGGATTCAATCCCGATGCAGTTTCTGTGATACATGGTCAATGTGAAGGTCCAAGGGATACGGTAAGCTTTCACTGGCGCATCGGAATCTAATACTGGTCTCCCAGGAGCCGCTCAAACCACAAACTCTTAGAAAATTCACTCTTCTTGTACTTAAGTCGGCATTGTCCCTTTTGATTTCAATCCCGATGCAATTTCTGTCATTCATGGTCAATGTGAATGTCAAAGGGATACAGTAAACCTGCACTGGCGCCCGGAATCTAATACTTTACTCCCAGGAGCCGCTCAAATCACAAACTCTTAAAAGATACATTCAACTTGTACTTATTCGGCATTGTGCCTTTTGTATTCAATCCCAATGCAATTTCTGTGTTTCATGGTCAATGTGAACGTCCAAGGGGTACAGTAAGCCTGCAATGGTGCATCGTAATCTGAAACTGGTCTCCCAGGAGCCGCTCAAACTACAACCTCTTAGAGGATTCACTCTTCTTGTACTTAAGGCGGCATTGTCCCTCTTGCATTCAATCCCGATGCAATTTCTGTATTTTATGGTCAATGTGAAGGTCCAAGGGATACAGTAAACGAGCACAGGTGAATCGTAATCTTATCCTGGTCTCCCAGGAACCGCTCAAAGCACAAAATCTTAGAAAATTCACTCCTCTTGTACTTAAGTCAGCATTGTGCTTTTGGTATGCAATTCCGATGCAATTTCTGTGTTTCATGATCAATGTGAAGGTCCAAGGGATACAGTAAACCTGCACTGGTGCATCGGAATCTAATACTGGTCTCGCAGGAGGCGCTCAAATCACAAACTCTTAGACGAATCACACTTCTTGTACTTAATTCAGCATTGTGCCTTTTACATTCAATCACGATGCAATTTCTGTGTTTCGTGGTCAATGTGAAGGTCCAAGGGATACAGTAAACCTGCACTGGTGAAACGGAATCTAATACTGGTCGCCCAGGAGCGGCTTAAACACAAACTCTTAGAAGATTCAGTCTTCTTGTACTAATGTCGGCATTGTCCCTTTTGTATTCAATCCCGATGCAATTTCTGTGTTTAATTGTCAATGTGAAGGTCCAAGGAATACAGTAAACCTGCACTGGTGCATCGGAATCTGATACTGGTCTCCTAGGAGCCCCTCAAACACAAATTCATAGATGATTCACTCATCTTGTACCTAAGTCGGCATTGTCCCTTTTGCATTCAGTCCCGAAGCAATTTCTATGTTGCATGGTCAATGTTAAGGCCCAAGGGATACAGTGAGCCAGCACTGGTGCATCGGAATCTCATACTGGTCTCCCAGGAGCCGCTCAAAGCATTAACTCTTAGAAGATTCACTCTTCTTGTACTTAAGACGGAATTGTGCGATTTGTATTCCATCCCGATGCAATTTCTGTGACTCATGGTCAATGTGAAGGCCCAAGGGATACAGTAATCCTGCACTGGTGCATCGGAATCTGATACTGGTCTCCCATGCGATGCTCAAACCACAAGCTCTTAGAAGATTCACTCTTGTAGTTTTTAATTCGGCATTGTGCCTTATGTATTCAATACCGATGCAACTTCTGTGTTTCATGGTCATGTTGAAGAACCAAGGGATACGGTAAAGCTTCACTGGTGCATCGGAATCTAACACTGGTCTCCCAGGAGCCGCTCAAACCACAAACTCGTAGAAAATTCACTCCTCTTGTACTGAAGTCGGCATTGTCCCTTTCCTATTCAATCTTGATGCATTTTCTGTGTTTCATGGTCAATGTGAAGGTCCAAGGGAAACGGTAAACCTGCACTGGTGCATCGCAATCTGATACTGGTATCCCAGGAGCCGCTGAAAGCACAAACTCTTGGGAGATTCACTCATCTTGTACTTAAGTCGTCATTGTGCTCTTAGTATTCAATCTAGATGCAATGTCTTTGTTTCATGGTCAATGCGAAAGTCCAAGGGATACAGTAAAAATGCACTGGTGCATCGGAATCTAATACTCGTCTGCCAGGAGCCGCTCAAATCACAAACTCTTTGAAGATTCACTCTTCTTGTACTTTAGTCGGCATTGTGCCTTTTGTATTCAATCCCGATGCAATTTCTTTGTATCATGGTCAATGTGAAGGTTCAAGGGATACAGTAAACCTGCACTGGTGCATCGGTATTTAATACTGGTCTCCCAGGAGCCGCTCATAGCACAAACTCATAGAAAATTCACTCCTCTTGTACTTAAGTCGGCATTGTCCGATTCGTATTCAATCCCGGTGCAATTTCTGAGTTTCATGGTCAATGTGTAGGTCCAAGGGATACGGTAAACATGCGCTGGTGCATCAGAATCTAAGACGGTACTCCCAGGAGCCGCTCAAACCACAAACTCTTAGAAAATTCACTCTTCTTGTACTTAAGTCGGCATGGTCCTTTTCGTATTCGATCCCGATGCGATTTCCGTGTTTCATGGTCAAAGTGAAGGTCAAACGCATACAGAAAACCTGCACTGGTGCATCTGAGTCTGATACTGTTCTCCCATGTGCCGCTCAAAGCTCAAATTCTTAGAAGATTCACTCTGCTTGTACTTAAGTCGTCATTGTGCCTATCGTATTCAATCCCGATGCAATTTCTGTCTTTCATGGTCAATGTGAAGGTCCAAGGGATACAGTATACCTGCGCAGCTGCATCGGAATCAAATACTGGTCTCTCAGGAGCCGCTCGAAGCACAAACTCTTAGATGACTCACGCTTCTTGTACGTCAGTCGGCATTGTGCATTTTGTAATAAATCCCGATGCAATTTCTGTGTTTCATGGTCAATGTGAAGGTCAAACGGATACAGAAAACCTGCACAGGTGCATCTGAATCTAATACTGGTCTCCCATGAGCCGCTCAAGGCAAAAATTCTTAGAAGATTCACTCTTCTTATACTTAAGTCGGCATTGTGCTTTAGTATACAATCCCTACGCGATTTCTGTGTTTCATGGTCAATATGAGGGTCCAAGGGATACAGTAAACCTGCACTGGTGCCTCGGAATCTAATACTGGTCTCCCAGGAGCCGCTCAAAGAACAAACTCATAGAAGACTCACTCTTCTTGTATTTAAGTCGGCATTGTGCTTTTCTATACAATCCCGATGCAATATCTGTGTTTCATGGTCAATGTGAAGGACCAAGCGATACAGTAAACCAGCACTGGTGCATCGGAAACTAATACTGGTCTCCCATGAGCCGCTTAAAGCACAAACTCTTAGCAGATTCACTCTTCTTGTACTTAAGTCGGCATTGTGCCTTCTGTATTCAATCCCGAAGCAATTTCTTTGTATTATGGTCAATGTGAAGGTCCAAGGGATACAGTAAACCTGCAGTGGTGCATCGGAAACTAATACTGGTTCCCCAGGAGATGCTCAAAGCCCAAACGCATAGAAGATTCACTCTTCTTGTACTTAAGTCGGCATTGTCCCTTTCGTATTCAATCCCGACGCATTTTCTGTGTTTCATGGTCAATGTGAAGGTCCAAGGGAAACGGTATACCTGCACTGGTGCATCGGAATCCGTTACTGGTAACCCAGGAGCCGCTGAAATCACAAACTCTTGGGAGAATCACTCATCTTGAACTTAAGTCGTCATTGTGCTCTTAGTATTCAATCCCGATGCAATTTCTTTGTTTCATGGTCAATGTGAAAGCCTAAGGGATACAGTAAAAATGAAGTGGTGCATCGGAATGTAATACTCGTCTGCCAGGAGCCGCTGAAATCACAAATTCTTAGAAGACTTCCTCTTCTTGTACTTAAGTGGGCATTGTGCCTTTTGTATGCAATGCAGATGCAATATTTGTGTTTCATGGTCAATATGAAGGTCCAAGGGATACAGTAAACCTAAACTGGTGCATTGGAATCTAATACTGGTCTCCCATGAGCCGCTCAAAGCACAAATTCTAAGAATGTTCACTCTTCTTGTACTGAAGTCGGCATTGTGCCTTTTGTACTCAATCCCGATGCGATATCTGTGTTTCATGGACAATGTGAAGGTCCGAGGGATACAGTAAACCTCCACTGGTGCATCGGAATCTAATACAGGTCTCCCAGGAGCCGCTCAAACCACAAACTCTTAGAAAATTCACTCTTCTTGTACTTCAGTCGGCATTGTCCCTTTTGTTTTCAATCTCGATGCAATTTCCGTGTTTCATGGTCAAAGTGAAGGTCAAACGGATACAGAAAACCTGCACTGGGGCATCTGAATCTAATACTGGTCTCCCATGTGCCGCTCAAAGCACAAATTCTTATTAGATTCACTCTTCTTGTACTTAAGTCGGCTTTGTGCCTTTTGTATTCATCCCCGATGCAATTTCTTTGCTTCATGGTCAATGAGAAAGTCCATGGTATACAGTAAACCTGCATTGGTGCCTCGGAATCTAATACTGGTCTCCCAAGTAGCAGCTCAAAGCACGAACTCTTAGAAGATTCACAATTCTAGTACTTAAGTCGGCATTGTCCCTTTTGGTTTCAATCTCGATGCAATTTCTGTCTTTCATGGTCAATGTGATGGTCCAAAGTATACAGTAAACCTGAACAGCTGCATCGGAATCAAATACTGGTCTCCCAGGAGCCGCTCGAAACACAAACTCTTAGAAGATTCTCTCTTCTTGTACTTCAGTCGGCATTGTGCATTTTGTATTGATTCTCGATGAAATCTCTGTGTTTCATCGTCAATGTGACGGTCCAAGGGATACAGTAAACCTGCACTGGTGCATCGGAATCTAATACTGGTATCCGAGTAGCCGCTCAAACCACAAACTCTCAGAAGATTCACTCCTCTTGTACTTAAGTCTGCATTGTCCGTTTTGATTTATATCCCGATGCAAGTTCTGTCTTTCATGGTCAATGTGAAGCTCCAAGGGATGCAGTAAACCTGCAGAGCTGCATAGGAATCAAATACTTGTCCCCCAGGAGCCGCTCGAAGCACAAACTCTTAGAAGATTCACTCTTCCTGTACTTAAGTTGGCATTGTGCCTTTTGTATTAACTCCCGATGCAATTTCGTTGTATCATGGTCAATGTGAATGTCCATGGGATACTGTAAACGTGCACTGGTGCATCGGAATCTTATACTGGTCTCCCAGGAGCCGCTCAAAGCACAAACACATAGAACAATCACTCTTCTTGTACTTAAGTCGGCATTGTCCCTTTTGGTTTCAATCCCGATGCAATTTCTGTCTCTCATGGTCAATGTGAAGCTCCAAGGGATGCAATAAACCTGCACAGCTGCATAGGAATCAAATACTGGTCTCCCAGGCGCCGCTCGAAGCACAAACTCTTAGAAGATTCACTCCTCTTGTACTTAAGTCGGCATAGTCCCTTTCGTAATCTATCCCGATGCAATTTATGTGTTCCATGGTCAATGTGAAGGACAAACGTATACAGTAAACCTGCACTGGTGCATCGGAATCTAATACTGGTCTCCCTGGAGCCGCTCAAAGCACAAACTCTCGGAAGATTCACTTTTCTAGTACTTAATGCGGCATTGTCCGTTTTGTATTCCATCCCGATGCAATTTCTGTGTTTCATGGTCAATGTGAAGGTCCAACAAATACAGTAAACCTGCACAGCTGCATCGGAGTCAAATACTGGTCTCCCAGGAGCCGCTCGAACCACAAACTCTTAGATGAGTCACTCTTCTTGTACGTCAGTCGGCATTGTGCATTTTGTAGTCAATCCCGATGCAATTTCTGTGTTTCATGGTCAATGTGAAGGTCAAACGGATACAGAAAACCTGCATTGGTGCATCTGAATCTAATACTGGTCTCCCATGAGCCGCTCAAGGCAAAAATTCTTAGAAGATTCACTCTTCTTATACTTAAGTCGGCATTGTGCTTTTGTATTCAATCCCGATGCGATTTCTGTGTTTCATGGTAAATATGAGGGTCGAAGGGATACAGTAAACCTGCACTGGTGCCTCGGAATCTAATACTGGTCTCCCAGGAGCCGCTCAAAGCACAAACATATAGAAGACTCACTCTACTTGTACTTAAGTCGGCATTGTGCTTTTCTATACGATCCCGATGCAATATCTGTGTTTCATGGTCAATGTGAAGGTCCAAGGGATACAGTAAACCTGCACTGGTGCATCGGAATCTAATACTGGTCTCCCATGAGCCGCTGAATGCACAACCTCTTAGAAGATTCAGTCTTCTTGTACTTAAGTCGGCATTGTGCTTCTGTTTTGAATCCCGAAGCAATTTCATTGTATCATGGTCAATGTGAAGGACCAAGGGATACTGTAAACCTGCACTGGTGCATCGGAAACTAATACTGGTCTCCCAGAAGCCGCTCAAAGCACAAACTTGTAGAAGTTTCACTCTTCTTGCACTTATGTCGGCATTGTCCCTTTCGTATTCAATCCCGATGCATTTTCTGTGTTTCATGGTCAATGTGAAGGTCCAAGGGACAACGGTAAACCTGCACTGGTGCATCGGAATCTGATAGTGGTATCCCGGGAGCCGCTGAAAGCACAAACTCTTAGGAGATTCACTCATCTTGTACTTAAGTCCTCATTGTGCTCTTAGTATTTAATCCCGATGCAATTTCTTTGTTTCATGGTTAATGTGAAAGTCCAAGGGATACAGTAAAAATGAACTGGTGCAACGGAATCTAATACTCGTCTGCCAGGAGCCGCTCAAATCACAAATTCTTAGAAGACTTCCTCTTCTTGTACTTAAGTGGGCATTGTGGCTTTTGTATGCAATGCAGATGCAATATCTGTGTTTCATGGTCAATATGAAGGTCCAAGGGATACAGTAAACCTAAACTCGTGCATTCGAATCTAATACTGGTATCCCATGAGCCGCTCAAAGCACAAATTCTAAGAAGGTTCACTCTTCTTGTACTGAAGTCGGCATTGTGCCTTTTGTATTCAATCCCGATGCGATATCTGTGTTTCATGGTCAATGTGAAGGTCCGAGGGATACAGTAAACTTCCACTGGTGCATCGGAATCTAATACAGGTCTCCCAGGAGTCGCTCAAACCACAAACTCTTAGAAAATTCGCTCTTCTTGTACTTCAGTCGGCATTGTCTTTTTTGATTTCAATCCCGATGCAGTTTCCGTGTTTCATGGTCAAAGTGAAGGTCAAACGGATACAGAAAATCTGCACTGGTGCATCTGAATCTAATACTGGTCTCCCATGAGCCGCTCAAAGCACAATTTCTTATTAGATTCACTCTTCTTGTACATAAGTCGGCTTTGTGCCTTTTGTATTCAACCCCGATGCAATTTCTGTGCTTCATGGTCAATGAGAAAGTCCAAGGGATACAGTAAACCTGCATTGGTGCATCGGAATCTAATACTGGTCTCCCAAGTAGCAGCTCAAAGCACGAACTCTTAGAAGATTCACTCTTCTTGTATTTAAGTCGCCGTTGTGCCTTTTGTATTCAATCCTGATGCAATTTCTATGTTTCATGGTCAATGTAAATGTCCTAGGGATACGTTAAACCAGCACTGGTGCATCTTAATCTAATACTAGAATCCCTGGAGCCGCTCAAAGCACAAACTCTCAGAAGATTCACAATTGTAGTACCTAAGTCGGCATTGTCCCTTTTGGTTTCAATCTCGATGCAATTTCTGTCTTTCATGGTCAATGTGAAGGTCCAAGGTATACAGGAAACCTGAACAGCTGCATCGGAATCAAATACTGGTCTCCCAGGAGCCGCTCAAAACACAAACTCTTAGAAGATTTTCTCTTCTTGTACTTCAGTCGGCATTGTGCATTTTGTATTCATTCTCTATGCAATCTCTGTGTTTCATCGTCAATTTGACGGTCCAAGGGATACAGTAAACCTGCACTGGTGCATCGGAATCTAATACTGGTATCCGAGTAGCCGCTCAAACCACAAACTCTCAGAAGATTCACTCTTCTTGTACTTAAGTCTGCATTGTCCCTTTAGATATATATCCCGATGCAAGTTCTGTCTTTCATGGTCAATGTGAAGGTCTAAGGGATGCAGTAAACCTGCTCAGCTGCATAGGAATCAAATACTGGTCTCCCAGGAGCCGCTCGAAGCACAAACTCTGAGAAGATTCACTCTTCCTGTACTTAAGTCGGCATTGTGCCTTTTTTATTCAATCCCGATGCAATTTCTTTGTATCATGGTCAATGTGAAGGTCCAAGGGATACTGTAAACCTGCACTGGTGCATCGGAATCTAATACTGGTCTCCCAGGAGCCGCTCAAAGCACAAACACATAGAAGAATCACTCCTCTTGTACTTAAGTCGGCATTGTACCTTTTGGTTTCAATCCCGATGCAATTTCTGTGTTTCATGGTCAATGTGAAGGTCCAACAAATACAGTAAACCTGCACAGCTGCATCGGAATCAAATACTGGTCTCCCAGGAGCCGCTCGAACCACCAACTCTTAGATGAAACACTCTTCTTGTACGTCAGTCGGCATTGTGCATTTTGTAATCAATCCCGATGCAATTTCTGTGTTTCATGGTCAATGTGAAAGTCAAACGGATACAGAAAACCTGCACTGGTGCATCAGAATCTAATACTGGTCTCCCATGAACCGCTCAAGGCAAAAATTCTTAGAAGATTCACTCGTCTTGTACTTAAGTCGGCATTGTGCTTTTGTATTCAATCCCGATGCTATTTCTGTGTTTCATGGTAAATATGAGGGTCGAAGGGATACAGTAAACCTGCACTGGTGCCTCGGAATCTAATACTGGTCTCCCAGGAGCCGCTCAAAGCACAAACTCTTAGAAGACTCACTCTTCTTGTACTTAAGTCGGCATTGTGCCTTTCAATACGATCCCGATGCAATATCTGTCTTTCATGGTCAATGTGAAGGTCCAAGGGATACAGTAAACCTTCACTGGTGCATCGGAATCTAATACTGGTCTCCCATGAGCCGCACAAAGCACAAACTCTTAGAAGATTCACTCTTCTTGTACTTAAGTCGGCATAGTGCTTTTATTATTCAGTCCCGATGCAATATCTGTGTTTCATGGACAATGTGAAGGTGATAGGGATACAGAAACAATGCACTGCTGCATCGGAATCTAATACTGGTCTCCCATGAGCCGCTGAAGGCACAACCTCTTAGAAGATTCACTCTTCTTGTACTTAAGTCGGCATTGTGCCTTTGTTATTCAATCCCGATGAAATATCTGTGTCTCATTGTTAATGTGAAGGTCCATTGGATAAAGTAAACCTGCACTGGTGCATCGGAATCTAATACCGGTCTCCCAGGAGCTTCTCAAAGCACAAACTCTTAGAGGAAACACTCTTCTTGTACTGAAGTCGGCATTGTGCCTTCTGTATTCAATCCCGAAGCAATTTCTTTGTATCATGGTCAATATGAAGGACCAAGGGATACTGTAAACCTGCACTGGTGCATCGGAAACTAACATTGGTCTCCCAGGAGCCGCTCAAAGCACAAACTTGTAGAAGATTCACTCTTCTTGCACTTAAGTCGACATTGTCCCTTTCGTATTCAATCCCGATGAATTTTCTGTTTTTCATGGTCAATGTGAAGGTCCAAGGAAACGGTAAAAATGCATTGGTGCATCATAATCTGATAGTGGTATCCCGGGAGCCGCTGAAAACACAATCTCTTAGGTGATTCACTCATCTTGTACTTAAGTCCTCATCGTGCTTTTAGTATTTAATCCCGATGCAATTTCTTTGTTTCATGGTCAATGTGAAAGTCCAAGGGATACAGTAAAAATGAACTGGTGCATCGGAATCTAATACTCGCTTGCCAGGAGCCTCTCAAATCACAATTTCTTAAAAGACTTCCTCTTCTTGTACTTAAGTCGGCATTGTGGCTTTTTGTATGCAATGCAGATGCAATATCTGTGTTTCATGGTCAATATGAAGGTCCAAGGGATACAGTAAACCTAAACTGGTGCATTGGAATCTAATACTGGTCTCCCATGAGCCGCTCAAAGCACAAATTCTAAGAAGGTTCACTCTTCTTGTACTGAAGTCGGCATTGTGCCTTTTGTATTCACTCCCGATGCGATATGTGTGTGTCTATGGTCAATGTGAAGGTCCGAGGGATACAGTAAACCTGCACTGGTGCATCAGAATCTAATACTGGTATCCGAGTAGCCGCTCAAACCACAAACTCTCAGAAGATTCACTCTTCTTGACAAATACTGGTCTCCAGGGAGCCGCTCGAAGGACAAACTCTTAGAGGATTCACTTTTCCTGCACTTAAGTCGGCATTGTGCGTTTTGTATTCAATCCCGATGCAATATCTTTGTATCATGGTCAATGTAAAGGTCCAAGGGATACAGTAAACCTGCACTGGTTCCTCGGAATCTAATACTGGTCTCCCAGGAGCCGCTCAAAACACAAACTCATAGAAGACTCACTCTTCTTGTACTTAAGTCAGCATTGTGCTTTTCTATACGATCCCGATGCAATATCTGTGTTTCATGGTCAATGTGAAGGTCCAAGGGATACAGTAAACCTGCACTGGTGCATCGGAATCTAATACTCGTCTCCCATGAGCCGCTCAAAGCACAAACTCACAGAAGACTCACTCTTCTTGTACTGAAGTCGGCATTGTGCTTTTCTATACGATCCCGATGCAATATCTGTGTTTTATGGTCAATGTGTAGGTCCAAGGGATACAGTAAACCTGCACTTGTGCATCGGAATTTAATACTGGTCTCCCAGGAGCCGCTCAAAGCACAATCTCGTAGAAGATTCACTCTTCTTGCACTTAAGTCGACATTGTCCCTTTCGTATTCAATCCCGATGCATTTTCTGTGTTTCATTGTCAATGTGAAGGTCCAAGGGAAACGGTAAACCTGCACTGGTGCATCGGAATCTGATAGTGGTATCCCAGGAGCCGCTGAAAGCTCAAACTCTTGGGAGGTTCACTCATCATGTACTCAAGTCGTCATCGTGCTCTTAGTATTTAATCCCGATGCAATTTCTTTGTTTCATGGTCAATACGAAAGTCCAAGGGATACAGTAAAAAAGCACTGGTGTATAGGGATCTGATACTCGTCTGCCAGGAGCCGCTCAAATCACAAACTCTTAGAAGACTCCCTCTTCTTGTACTTAAGTCGGCATTGTGCCAATTGTATGCAGTCCAGATGCAATATCTGTGTTTCATGGTCAATATGAAGGTCCAAGGGATACAGTAAACCTAAACTGGTGCATTTGAATCTAATACTGGTCACCCATGAGCCGCTCAAAGCACAAATTCTAAGTAGGTTCACTCTTCTTGTACTTAAGTCGGCATTGTGCCTTTTGTATTCAATCCCGATGCAACTTCTGTGTTTCATCATCAATGTGACGGTCCCAGGGATACAGAAAAAATGCACTGGTACATCGGAATCTAATACTGGTCTCCCTGGAGCCGCTCAGAGCACAACCTCTCACAAGATTCACTCTTCTTGTACTTAAGGCGGCATTGTCCCTTTTGAATTCCATCGCGATGCAATTTCCGTGTTTCATGGTAAATGTGAAGGTCCAAGGGGTACAGTAAACCTGCACTGGTGCATCGGAATCTAATACTGGTCTCCCAGGAGCCTCTCAATGCACAAACCCTTAGCAGATTCACTCTTCTTGTACTTAAGTCGGGTTTGTGCCTTTTGTATTCAACCGCGATGCAATTTCTGTGCTTCATGGTCAATGTGAAAGTCCAAGGGATACAATAAACCTGCATTGGTGCATCGGAAACTAATACTGGTCTCCCAAGTAGCCGCTCGAAACACAAACTCTTAGAAGATTCACTCTTCTTTTACTTAAGTCGGCATTGATCCTTTTGTATTCAATCCCGATGCAATTTCTTTGTATCATGGTCAATGTGAAGGTCCAGGGGATACAGCAAACCTACACTGGTGCGTCGGAATCTATTACTGGAATCCTAGGAGCCGCTCAAAGCACAAATATTTAGAAGATTCACTCTTCTTGTACTTAAGTCGGCATTGTCCCTTTTAATTTATATCCCGATGCACGTTCTGTCTTTCATGGTCACCAAGGGATACAGTAAACCTGCACAGCTGCATCGGAATCAAATACTGGTCTCCTAGGAGCCACTCGAAGCACAAACTCTTAGAAGATTCACTCTTCTTGTACTTAAGTCGGCATTGTGCCTTTTGTATTCAATCCCGATGCAATTTCTTTGTATCATGGCCAATGTGAAGGTCCAAGGGATACAGTAAACCTGCACTGGTGCATCGGAATCTAATTCTGGTCTCCCAGGAGCCGCTCAAAGCACAAACTCATAGAAGATTCACTCTTCTTGTCTTTACGTCGGCATTGTCCCTTACGAATTCAATCCCGATGCCATTTCTGTGTTTCATGGTTAATGTGAAGGTCCAAGAGATACGGTACAACTGCACTGAGGCATCGGAATCTAATTCTGGTCTCCCAAGCAGCCGCTCAAAGAACGAACTCTTAGAAGATTCACTCTTCTTGTACTTAAGTCGCCGTTGTGCCTTTTGTATTCCATCCCGATGCAATTTCTATTTTTCATGGTCAATGTGAAGGTCCAAGGGATACAGTAAACCTGCACTGGTGCATCGGAATCTAATACTGGTCTCCCAGGAGCCGCTCGAAAAACAAACTCTTAGAAGATTCACTCTTCTTGTACTTTTGTCGGCATTGTGTATTTTGTATTCAATCCCGATGCAATTTCTGTGTTTCATGGTCAATGTGAAGGACAAACATATACAGAAAACCTGCACTGGTGCATCTGAATCTAATACTGGTCTCCCATGACCCGCTCGAATCACAAATTATAAATAGATTCACTCTTCTTGTACTTCAGTCGGCATTGTGCATCCCGATACAATTTCTGTAGTTCATCGTCAATGTGACGTTTCAAGGGATACAGAAAACCTTCATTGGTGCATCGGATTCTAATACTGAACTCCCAGGAGCCGCTCGAAGCACAAACTCTTAGAAGATTCACTCTTCTTGTACTTAAGTCGGCATTGTCCATTTTGTATTCAATGCCGATGCAATTTCTGTACTTCATGGACAAAGTGAAGGTCAAACGGATGCAGAAAACCTGCACTGGTGTGTCTGAATCTAATACTGGTTTCCCATGACCCGCTCAAAGAACAAATTATAAATAGATTCACTCTTCTTGTACTTAAGTCGACATTTTGCCTTTAATATTCAATCCCGATGCAATATCTTTGTTTCATGCTCAATGTGAAGGTCCAAGGGATACAGTAAACCTGCACTGGTGCATCGGAATCTAATACTGGTCTCCCAAGGAGCCGCTCAAAACACAAAATCTTAGAAGATTCACTCTTCTTGTACTTATGTCGCCATTGTGCCTTTTGTATTCAATCACGATGTAATTTCTATGTTTCATGGTCGATGTGAAGGTCCAAGGGATACGTTAAATATGCACTGATGCATGGAAATCTATTACGGGTATCCCAAAAGCCGCTCAAAGCACAAATTCTCAGAAGATTCACTCTTCTTGTACTTATGTCGGCATTGTCCCTTTTGATTTCAATCCCGATGCAATATCTGTCTTTCAAGGTCAATGTGAAAGTCCAAGGGATACTGTAAACCTGCACTGCTGCATTGGAATCTAATACTGGTCTCCCAGGAGCCGCTCAAAGCACAATCTCTTAGAAGATTAACTCTTCTTGTACTTCTGTCGGCATTGTGCATTTTGTATTCAATCCCGATGCAATTTCTGTGTTTCATCGTCAATGTGACTGTTCAAGGGATACAGAAAACCTGCACTGGTGAATCGGAATCTAATACTGGTCTCCCTGGACCCACTCAAAGCACAAACTCTTAGAAGATTCATTTTTCTAGTACATAAGGCGGCATTGTTCCTTTCTTATTCCATCCCGATCCAATTTCTGTGTTTCATGGTCAATGTGAAGGTCCAAGGGATACAGTAAACCAGCACTGGTGCATCGGAATCTAATACTGAACTCCCAGGAGCCGCTAAATACACAAACTCTTGGAAGACTCACTCTTCCTGTACTTAAGTCGGCGTTGTCTTTTTTGTAATCAATCCCGATGCAATTTCTGTGTTTCATGGTCAATGTGAAGGACAAACACATACAGAAAACCTGCACTGGTGCATCTGAATCTAATACTGGTCTCCCATGGCCCGCTCAAAGCAAAAACTCTTAGAAGATTCACTCTTCTTGTAGTTAAGTCGTCATTGTGAATTTAGTATTCAATCCCGATGCAATTTCTATACTACATGGTCAAAGTGAAGGTCAAACGGATGCAGAAAACCTGCACTGGTGTGTCTGAATCTAATACTGGTCTCCCATGACCCGCTCAAAGCACAAATTATAAACAGATTCCCTCTTCTTGTACCTCAGTTGGCATTGTGCATTTTGTATTCAATTCCGATGCAATTTCTGTATTTCATCGTCAATGTGACGGTTCAAGGGATACAGAAAACCTGCAATGGTGCATCGGAATCTAATACTGGTCTCCCTGTAGTCGCTCAAACCACAAACTCTTAGAAGATTCACATTTCCTGTACTTAAGTCGGCATTGTCCATTTTGTATTCCATCCCGATGCAATTTCTGTGTTTCATGGTCAATGTGAAGGTCCAGGGGATACAGTAAACCTGCACTGGTGCATCGGAATCTAATACTGGTCTCCCAGGAGTCGCTCAAATCACAAAATCTTAGAAGATTCACTCATCTTGTATTTAAGTTGGAATTGTCCCTCTTGTGTTTAATCCCGATGCAATATCTGTGTTTTATGGTCAATGTGAAGGTCTAAGAGATACAGTAAACCTGCACTCGTGCATCTGAATTTAATACTGGTCTCCCAGGAGCCGCGCAAAGCACAAACTCTAAGAAGATTCACACTTCTTGTACTTAAGTCGACATTTTGCCTTTAATATTCAATCCCGATGCAATATCTACTTTTCATGCTCAATGTGAAGGTCCAAGGGATACAGTAAACCTGCACTGGTGCATCAGAATCAAATACTCGTCTCCCAGGAGCCGCTCTAAGCTCAAAGTCGTAGAAGACTATCTCGTCTAGTACTTAAGTCGGCATTGTGCCTTTTATATTCAATCCCGATGCAATATCTGTGTTTCATGGTCAATGTAAAGGTGATAGGGATACAGAAACAATGCACTGCTGCATCGGAATCTAATACTGGTCTCCCATGAGCCGCTGAAAGCACAAACTCTTAGAATATTCACTCTTCTAGTACCTAAGTAGGCATTGTGCCTTTTCTATTTAATCCCGATGCGATTTCTGTGTTTCATGGTCAATGTGAAGGTCCAAGGGATGCAGTAAACCTGCACAGCTGCATAGGAATCAAATTCTGGTCTCCCAGGAGCCGCTCAAAGCACAAACTCTTAGAAGATTCACTCTTCTTGTAAGTAAGCCGGATTTGTGCCTTTTGTATTCAACCCCAATGCAATCTCTGTGCTTCATGGTCAATGTGAAAGTCCAAGGGTTACAGGAAACCTGCACTGGTGCATCGGAATCTAATACTGGTCTCAGAAGGAGCCGCTCAAAGCAAAAACTCTTCGAAGATTCACTCTTCTTGTACTTGAGTCGCTATTGTGCCTTTTGTATTCAATCCCGATGCAATTTCTATGTTTCATGGTCGATGTGAAGGTCCAAGGGATACGTTAAATATGCACTGGTGCATCGGAATCTAATACTGGTATCCCAAAAGCCGCTCAAAGCACAAACTCGTAGAAGACTCACTCTTCTTGTACTGAAGTCGGCATTGTGTGTTTTGTATTCAATCCCGATGCAATATCTGTGTTTCATGTTCAATGTGAAGGTGCAAGGGATACAGTAAACCTGCACTGGTGCATCGGAATCTAATACTTGTCTCCCATGAGCCGCTCAAAGCACAAACTCTTAGAAGATTCACTCTTCTTGTACTTAAGTCGGCATTGTGCCTTTTCTATTTAATCCCGATGTGATTTCTGTGTTTCACGGTCAATGTGAAGGTCCAAGGGATACAGTAAACCTGCACTGGTGCATTGGAATCTAATACAGGTCTCCTAGGAGCCGCTCAAAACACAAACTCTTAGAAAATTCACTCTTCTTTTAGCTAAGTCGGCATTGTCCCTTCTGTATTCAATCCCGATGCAATTTCCGTGTTTCACGGTCAAAGTGAAGGTCAAACGGATACAGAAAACCTGCACTGGTGCGTCGGAATCTAATACTGGTCTCTCATGAGCCGCTCAAAGCACAAATTCTTAGAAGATTCACTCTTCTTGTACCTAAGTCCGCATTGTGCATTTTGTATTTAATCCCGATGCGATATGTGTGTTTCATGGTCAATGTGAAGGTCCAAGGGATACAGTAAACCTGCACTGGTGCATCGGAATCTAATACTGGTCTCTCAGGAGCCGCTCAAACCACAACATCTTAATAAATTCAGTCTTCTTGTTATTAAGTCGGCTTTGTGCTTTTTGTATTCTAACCCGATGCAATTTCTGTGCTTCATGGTCAATGTGAAAGTCGAAGGGACACAGTAAACCTGCACTGGTGCATCGGAATCTAATACTGGTCTCACAATTATCCGCTCAAAGCAAAAACTCTTAGAAGATTCACTCTTCTTGTACTTAAGTCGCCATTGTGCCTTTTGTATTCAATCCCGATGTAATTTCTATGTTTCATGGTCAATGTGAAGGTCCAAGGGATACAGTAAACCTGCACTGGTGCATCGGAATCTAATACTGGTCTCCCAGGAGCCGCTCAAAGCACAAACTCTTAGAAGATTCACTCTTCTTGTAATTAAGCCGGATTTGTGCCTTTTGTATTCAACCCCAATGCGATTTCTGTGCTTCATGGTCAATGTGAAAGTCCAAGGGATACAGTAAACGTGCACTGGTGCATCGGAATCTAATACTGGTCTCCCAAGGAGCCGCTCAAAACACAAAATCTTAGGAGATTCACTCAAATGGCTCTGAGCACTATGGGACTCAACATCTTATTTCATAAGTCCCCTGGAACTTAGAACTACTTAAACCTAACTAACCTAAGGACATCACACACACCCATGCCCAAGTTGGGATTCGAACCTGCGACCGTAGCAGTCCCGCGGTTCCGGACTGCAGCGCCAGAACCGCTAGACCAACGCGGCCGGCCGGGAGATTCACTCATCTTGTACTTAGGTCGTCATTGTGCCATTTGTATTCAATCCTGATGTAATTTCTGTGTTTCATTGTCAATGTGAAGGTCCATGGGATACAGTAAACATGCAATGGTGCATCGGAATCTAATACCGATCTTCCAGGAGCCGGTCAAAGCACAAACTCTTAGAAGAATCACTCTTCTCTTAAATAAGTGGGCAATGTGCTTTTTGTATTTAAATTCCGAAGCAATTTCTTTCTATTATGCTCAATGTGAAGGTCGAAGGGATACAGCAAACCTGCCCTGGTGCATCGGAATCTAATACTCGTCTCCCAGGAGCCGCTCAAAGAACAAACTCGTAGAAGACTCACTCTTCTTGTACTTAAGTCGACATTGTGCGTTTTGTATTCAATCCCGATGCAATATCTGTGTTTCATGGTCAATGTGAAGGTGCAAGGGATACAGTAAACCTGCACTGGTGCATCAGAATCTAATACTGGTCTCCCATGAGCCGCTCAAAGCACAAACTCTTAGAAGATTCACTCTTCTTGTACTTAAGTCGGCATTGTGGCTTTTCTATTTAATCATGATGCGATTTCTATGTTTCACGGTCAATGTGAAGGTCCAAGGGATACAGTAAACCTGCACTGGTGCATTGGAATCTAATACAGGTCTCCTAGGAGCCGCTCAAACCACAAACTCTTAGAAAATTCACTCTTCTTGTACTTAAGTCGGCATTTTCTCTTCTGTATTCAATCCCGATGCAATTTCCGTGTTTCATGGTCAAAGTGAAGGTCAAACGGATACAGAGAACCTGCACTGGTGCGTCGGAATATAATACTGGTCTCCCATGAGACGCTCAAAGCACAAATTCTTAGAAGATTCACTCTTCTTGTACCTAAGTCGGCATTGTGCATTTTGTATTCAATACCGATGCCATATCTGTGTTTCATGGTCAATGAGATGGTCCAAGGGATATAGTAAACCTGCACTGGTACATCGGAATGTAATACTGGTCTCCCAGGAGCCGCTCAAACCACAAACTCTTAGAAAATTCACTCTTCTTGTAATTAAGTCGGCATAGTGCTTTTTGTATTCAATCCCGATGCAATCTCTATGTATCATGGTCGATGTGAAGGTCCAGGGGATAAGTGAAACCTACACTGGTGCATCGGTATCTAATACTGGTATCCCAGGATACGCTCAAAGCACAAACTCTCAGAAGATTCACTTTTCTTGTACTCAAGTCGGCATTGCCCCTTTTGATTTATATCCCGATGGAAGTTCTGTCTTTCATGGTCAATGTGAAGGTCTAGGGGATGCAGTAAACCTGCACAGCTGTTTAGGAATCAAATACTGGTCTCCCAGGAGCCGCTCGCAACACAAACTCTTAGAAGATTCACTCTTCCTGTACTTAAGTCGGCATTGTGCCTTTTGTATTCAATCCCGATGCAATTTCTTTGTATCATGGTCAATGTGAAGGTCCAAGGGATACTGTAAACCTGCACTGGTGCATCGGAATCTAATACTGGTCTCCCAGGAGCCGCTCAAAGCACAAACACATAGAAGAATCACTCTTCTTGTACTTAAGTTGGCATTGTCCCTTTTGGTTTCAATCCCGATGCAATTCCTGTCTCTCGTGGTCAATGTAAAAGTCCAAGGGATACAGTAAACCTGCACAGCTGCATCGGAATCAAATACTGGTCTCCCAGGTGCCGCTCGAAGCACAAACTCTTAGAAGATTCACTCTTCCTGTACTTAAGCCGGCATAGTACCTTTCGTAATCAAACCCGATGCAATTTATGTGTTTCATGGTCAATGTGAAGGACAAACGTATACAGTAAACCTGCACTGGTGCATCGGAATCTAATACTGGTCTCCCTGGAGCCGCTCAAAGCACAAACTCTCAGTAGATTCACTTTTCTAGTACTTAAGGCGGCATTGTCCGTTTTGTATTCCATCCCGATGCAATTTCTGTGTTTCATGGTCAATGTGAAGGTCCAAAAAATACAGTAAACTTGCACAGCTGCAACGGAATCAAATACTGGTCTCCCAGGAGCCGCTCGAACCACAAACCCTTAGATGAGTCACTCTTCTTGTACGTCAGTCGGCATTGTGCATTTTGTAATCAATCCCGATGCAATTTCTGTGTTTCATGGTCAATGTGAAGGTCAAACGGATACAGAAAACCTGCAGTGGTGCATCAGAATCTAATACTGGTCTCCCATGAGCCGCTCAAGGCAAAAATTCTTAGAAGATTCACTCGTCTTGTACTTAAGTCGGGATTGTGCTTTTGTATTCAATCCCGATGCGATTTCTGTGTTTCATGGTAAATATGAGGGTCGAAGGAATACAGTAAACCTGCACTGGTGCCTCGGAATCTAATACTGGTCTCCCAGAGCCGCTCAAAGCACAAACTCATAGAAGACTCACTCCTCTTGTACTTAAGTCGGCATTGTTCCTTTCTATACGATCCCGATGCAATATCTGTGTTTCATGGTCAATGTGAGGGTCCAAGGAAACGGTAAACCTGCATTGGTGCATCATAATCTAATAGTCGTTTCCCGGGAGCCGCTGAAAACACAAACACTTAGGTGTTTCACTCATCTTGTACTTAAGTCCTCATCGTGCTCTTAGTATTTAATCCCGATGCAATTTCTTTGTTTCATGGACAATGTGAAAGTCCAAGGGATACAGTAAAAATGAACTGGTGCATCGGAATCTAATACTCGTCTGCCAGGAGTCGCTCAAATCACAAATTCTTAGAAGACATCCTCTTCTTGTACTTAAGTCGGCATTGTGGCTTTTGTATGCAATGCAGATGCAATATCTGTGTTTCATGGTCAATATGAAGGTCCAAGGGATACAGTAAACCTAAACTGGTGTTTGGAATCTAATACTGGTCTCCCATGAGCCGCTCAAAGCACAAATTCTAAGAAGGTTCACTCTTCTTGTACTGAAGTCGGCATTGTGCCTTTTGTATTCAATCCCGATGCGATATCTGTGTGTCATGGTCAATGTGAAGGTCCAAGGGATACAGAAAAACCTCCACTGGTGCATCGGAATCTAATACAGGTCTCAAAGGAGCCGCTCAAACCACAAACTCTTAGAAAATTCACTCTTCTTGTACTTCAGTCGGCATTGTCCCTTTCGTATTCAATCCCGACGCATTTTCTGTGTTTCATGGTCAATGAGAAAGTCCAAGGGATACAGTAAACCTGCATTGGTGCATCGGAATCTAATACTGGTCTCACAAGTAGCAGCTCAAAGCACGAACTCTAAGAAGATTCACTCTTCTTGTATTTAAGTCGCCGTTGTGCCTTTTGTATTCAATCCTGATGCAATTTCTATGATTCATGGTCAATGTGAAGGTCCTAGGGATACGTTAAACCAGCACTGGTGCATCTGAATCTAATACTAGAATCCCTGGAGCCGCTCAAAGCACAAATTCTAGTACTTAAGTCGGCATTGTCCCTTTTGGTTTCAATCTCGATGCAATTTCTGTCTTTCATGGTCAATGTGAAAGTCCAAGATATACAGTAAAAATGAACAGCTGCATCGGAATCAAATACTGGTCTCCCAGGAGCCGCTCGAAACACAAACTCTTAGAAGATTTTCTCTTCTTGTACTTCAGTCGGCATTGTGCATTTTGTATTCATTCTCGATGCAAACTCTGTGTTTCATCGTCAATGTGAAGGTCCAAGGGATACAGTAAACCTGCACTCTTGCATCGGAATCTAATACTGGTATCCAAGTAGCCGCTCAAACCACAAACTCTCAGAAGATTCACTCTTCTTGTCAAATACTGGTCTCCCAGGAGCCGCGCGAAGGACAAACTCTTAGAGGATTCACTTTTCCTGCACTTAAGTCGGCATTGTGCCTTTTGTATTCAATCCCGATGCAATATCTTTGTATCATGGTCAATGTGAAGGTCCAAGGGATACAGTAAACGTGCACTGGTTCCTCGGAATCTAATACTGGTCTCCCAGGAGCCGCTCAAAGCACAAACTCATAGAAGACTCACTCTTCTTGCACTTAAGTCGGCATTGTGCTTTAATATACGATCCCGATGCAATGTCTGTGTTTCATGGTCAATGTGAAGGTCCAAGGGATACAGTAAACCTGCACTGGTGCATCGGAAGGCATTGTGCCTTTTGTATTCAATCCCGATGCAATTTCTTTGTATCATGGTCAATGTGAAGGTCCAAGGGATACTGTAAACCTGCACTGGTACATCGGAATCTAATACTGGTCTCCCTGGAGCCGCTCAGAGCACAACCTCTCACAATATTCACTCTTCTAGTACTTAAGGCGGCATTGTCCCTTTTGAATTCCATCCCGATGCAATTTCCGTGTTTCATGGTAAATGTGAAGGTCCAAGGGATACAGTAAACCTGCACTGGTGCATCGGAATCTAATACTGGTCTCCCAGGAGCCTCTCAATGCACAAACCCTTAGAAGATTCACTCTTCTTGTACTTAAGTCGGCTTTGTGCCTTTTGTATTCAACCGCGATGCAACTTCTGTGCTTCATGGTCAATGTGAAAGTCCAAGGGATACAATAAACCTGCATTGGTGCATCGGAAACTAATACTGGTCTCCCAAGTAGCCGCTCGAAGCACAAACTCTTAGAAGATTCACTCTTCTTTTCCTTAAGTCGGCATTGATCCTTTTGTATTCAATCCCGATGCAATTTCTTTGTATCATGGTCAATGTGAAGGTCCAGGGGATACAGTAAACCTGCACTGGTGCATCGGAATCTATTACTGGAATCCTAGGAGCCGCTCAAAACACAAATATTTAGAAGATTCACTCTTCTTGTACTTGAGTCGGCATTGTCCCTTTTAATTTATATCGTTCTGTCTTTCATGGTCACCAAGGGATGCAGTAAACCTGCACAGCTGCATCGGAATCAAATACTGGTCTCCCAGGAGCCACTCGAAGCACAAACTCTTAGAAGATTCACTCTTCCTGTACTTAAGTCGGCATTGTGACTTTTGTATTCAATCCCGATGCAATTTCTTTGTATCATGGTCAATGTGAAGGTCCATGGGATACAGTAAACCTGCACTGGTGCATCGGAATCTAATACTGGTATCCCAGGAGCCGCTCAAGGCACAAACTCATAGAAGATTCACTCTTCTTGTACTTACGTCGGCATTGTCCCTTACGTATTCAATCCCGATGCAATTTCTGTGTTTCATGGTTAATGTGAAGGTCCAAGAGATACGGTAAACCTGCACTGAGGCATCGGAATCTAATTCTGGTCTCCCAAGCAGCCGCTCAAAGCACGAACTCTTATAAGATTCACTCTTCTTGTACTTAAGTCGCCGTTGTGCCTTTTGTATTCCATCCCGATGCAATTCCTATCTTTCATGGTCAATGTGAAGGTCCAAGGGATACAGCAAACCTGCACTGGTGCATCGGAATCTAATACTGGTCTCCCAGGAGCCGCTCGAAGCACAAACTCTTAGAAGATTCATTCTTCTTGTACTTTTGTCGGCATTGTGCATTTTGTATTCCATCCCGATGCAATTTCTGTGTTTCATCGTCAATGTGACGGTTCAAGGGATACAGAAAACCTGCACTGGTGCATCGAAATCTAATACAGGTCTCCCTGGACCTGCTCAAAGCACTAACTCTCTGAAGATTCATTTTTCTAGTACATAAGGCTTCATTGTCCCTTTCCTATTCCATCCCGATGCAATTTCTGGGTTTCATGGTCAATGTGAAGGTCCAAGGGATACAGTAAACCTGCACTGGTGCATCGGAATCTAATACTGAACTCCCAGGAGCCGCTCAATGCACAAACTCTTGGAAGATTCACTCTTCTTGTACTTAAGTCGGCGTTGTCCTTTTCGTAATCAATCCCGATGCAATTTCTGTGTTTCATGGTCAATGTGAAGGACAAACATATACAGACAACCTGCACTGGTGCATCTGAATCTAATACTGGTCTCCCATGACCCGCTCGAAGCACAAATTATAAATAGATTCACTCTTCTTGTACTTCAGTCGGCATTGTGCATTTTGTATTCAATCCCGATACAATTTCTGTATTTCATCGTCAATGTGACGGTTCACGGGATACAGAAAACCTGCACTGGTGCATCGGAATCTAATAGTGGTCTCCCTGGACCTGCTCAAAGCACTAACTCTCAGAAGATTCATTTTTCTAGTACATAAGGCTTCATTGTCCCTTTCCTATTCCATCCCGATGCAATTTCTGTGTTTCATGGTCAATGTGAAGGTCCAGGGGATACAGTAAATCAGCACTGGTGCATCGGAATCTAGTACTGGTCTCCCAGGAGTCGCTCAAAGCACAAAATTTTAGAAGATTCACTCATCTTGTCTTTAAGTTGGAATTGTCCCTCTTGTATTCAATCCCGATGCAATTTGTGTGTTTTATGGTCAATGTGAAGGTCTAAGGGATACATAAAACCTGCACTCGTGCATCGGAATTTAATATTGGTCTCCCAGGAGCCGTTCAAAGCACAAACTCTAAGAAGATTCACACTTCTTGTACTTAAGTCGACATTTTGCCTTTAATATTCAATCCCGATGCAATATCTCTGTTTCATGCTCAATGTGAAGGTCCAAGGGATACAGTAAACCTGCACTGGTGCATCAGAATCAAATACTCGTCTCCCCGGAGCCGCTCTAAGCACAAAGTCGTAGAAGACTCTCTCTTCTAGTACTTAAGTCGGCATTGTGCCTTTTGTATTCAATCCCGATGCAATATCTGTGTTTCATGGTCAATGTGAAGGTGATAGGGATACAGAAACAATGCACTGCTGCATTGGAACCTTATACAGGTCTCTCATTAGCCGCTGAAAGCACAACCTCTTAGAAGATTAAGTCTGCTTGTACTTAAGGCCCCATTGTGCCTTTATTATTCAATCCCGATGCAATTTCTGTGTTTCATGGTCAATGTGAGGGTCCAAGGGATACTGAAAACCTGCACTGCTGCATCGTAATTAAATACTGGTGTCCCAGGAGCCGCTCAAAGCACAAACCCTTAGAAGATTCACTCTTCTTGTAATTAAGCCGGATTTGTGCCTTTTGTATTCTACCCCAATGCAATTTCTGTGCTTCATGGTCAATGCGAAAGTCCAAGGGTTACAGTAAACGTGCACTGGTGCATCGGAAAACTAATACTGGTCTCCCAACGAGCCGCTCAAAACACAAAATCTTAGAAGATTCACTCTTCTTGTACTTATGTCGCCATTGTGGTTTTTGTATTCAATCACGATGCAATTTCTATGTTTCATGGTCGATGTGAAGGTCCAAGGGATACGTTAAATATGCACTGTTGCACGGAAATCTATTACTGGTATCCCAAAAGCCGCTCAAAGCACAAATTCTCAGAAGATTCACTCTTCTTGTACTTAAGCCGGCATTGTCCCTTTTGATTTCAATCCCGATGCAATATCTGTCTTTCATGGTCAATGTGAAAGTCCAAGGGATACTGTAAACCTGCACTGCTGCATCGGAATCAAATACTGGTCTCCCAGGAGCCGCTCAATGCACAATCTCTTAGAAGATTCACTCTTCTTGTACTTCAGTCGGCATTGTGCATTTTGTATTCAATCCGAATGCAATTTCTGTGTTTCATGGTCAATGTGATGGTCCAAGGGTTACAGTAAACCTGCACTGGTGCATCGGAATCTAATACTGGTCTCCCTGGACCCGCTCAAAACACAAAATCTTGGGAGATTCACTCATCTTGAACATAGGTCGTCATTGTGCCTTATGTGTTCAATCCTGATGCAATTTCTGTGTTTCAATGTCAATGTGAAGGTCCATGGGATACAGTAAACCTGGACTGGTGCATCGGAATCTAATACTGGTCTCCCTGGACCCACTCAAAGCACAAACTCTTAGAAGATTAATTTTTCTAGTACATAAGGCGGCATTGTTCCTTTCTTATTCCATCCCGATCCAATTTCTGTGTTTCATGGTCAATGTGAAGGCCCAAGGGATACAGTAAACCTGCACTGGTGCATCGGAATCTTATACTGAACTCCCAGGAGCCGCTCAATACACAAACTCTTGGAAGATTCACTCTTCTTGTACTTAAGTTGGCGTTGTCCTTTTCGTTATCAATCCCGATGCAATTTCTGTGTTTCATGGTCAATGTGATGGACAAACACATACAGAAAACCTGCACTGGTGCATCTGAATCTAATACTGGTCTCCCATGAAGCGCTCAAAGTAAAAAGTCTTAGAAGATTTACTGTTCTTGTAGTTAAGTCGTCATAGTGAATTTAGTATTCAAAACCGATGCAATATCTTAGTTTCATTGTCAAGGCGAAGGTCCAAGGGATACAGTAAAAATGCACTGGTGCATCGGAATTTAATACAGGTCTCCCAGGAGCCGCTCAAACCACAAACTGTTAGAAAATTCACTCTTCTTGTACTTAAGGCGGCATTGTCCATTTTGTATTCAATCCCGATGCAATTTCTATACTACATGGTCAAAGTGAAGGTCAAACGGATGCAGAAAACCTGCACTGGTGTGTCTGAATCTAATACTGGTCTCCCATGACCCGCTCAAAGCACAAATTATAAACAGATTCACTCTTCTTGTACTTCAGTCGGCATTGTGCATTTTGTATTCAATCATGATGCAATTTCTGTATTTCATCGTCAATGTGACGGTTCAAGGGATACAGAAAACCTGCAATGGTGCATCGGAATCTAATACTGGTCTCCCTGTAGCCGCTCAAACCACAAACTCTTAGAAGATTCACTTTTCCTGTACTTAAGTCGGCATTGTCCATATTGTATTCCATCCCGATGCAATTTCTGTGTTTCATGGTCAATGTGTTGGTCCAGGGGATACAGTAAATCTGCACTGGTGCATCGCAATCTAATACTGGTCTCCCAGGAATCGCTCAAATCACAAAATCTTAGAAGATTCACTCATCTTGTATTTAAGTTGGAATTGTAGCTCTTGTATTTAATCCCGATGCAATATCTGTGTTTTATGGTCAATGTGAAGGTGTGAGAGATACAGTAAACCTGCACTCGTGCATCTGAATTTAATACTGGTCTCCCAGGAGCCGCTCAAAGCACAAAGTCTAAGAAGATTCACACTTCTTGTACTTAAGTCGACATTTTGCCTTTAATATTCAATCCCGATGCAATATCTTTTTTTCATGCTCAATGTGAAGGTCCAAGGGATACAGTAAACCTGCATTGGTGCATCAGAATCAAATACTCGTCTCCAGGAGCCGCTCTAAGCTCAAAGACGTAGAAGACTCTCTCATCTAGTACTTAATTCGGCATTGTGCCTTTTGTATTCAATCCGAATGCAATTTCTGTGCTTCATGGTCAATGTGATTCTCCATGGGTTACAGTAAACCTGCACTGGTGCATCGGGATCTAATACTGGTCTCCCTGGACCCGCTCAAACACAAAATCTTGGGAGATTCACTCATCTTGTACTTAGATCGTCATTGTGCCTTTTGTGTTCAATCCAGATGCAATTTCTGTGTTTCATTGTCAATGTGAAGGTCCATGGGATACAGTAAACGTGCACTGGTGCTTCGGAATCTAATACTGATCTCTCAGGAGCCGCTCAAAGCACAAACTCGTAGAAGACTCACTCTTCTTATACTTAAGTCGGCATTGTGCGTTTTGTATTCAATCCCGATGCAATATCTGTGTTTCATGGTCAATGTGAAGGTGCAAGGGATACAGTAAACCTGCACTGGTGCATCGGAATCTAATACTGGTCTCCCATGAGCCGCTCAAAACACAAACTCTTAGAAGATTCACTCTTCTTGTACGTAAGTCAGCATTGTGCCTTTTATATTTATTCCCGATGCGATTTCTTTGTTTCATGGTCAATGTGAAGGTCCAAGGGATACAGTAAACCTGCACTGGTCCGCCGGATTCTAATACTGGTCTCTCATGATCCGCCCAAAGCACAAATTCTTAGTAGATTCACTCTTCTTGTACCTAAGTCGGCATTGTGCATTTTGTATTCAATCCCGATGCAATTTTTGTACTTCATGGTCAAAGTGAAGGTCAAACGTATGCAGAAAACCTGCACTGGTGTGTCTGAATCTAGTACTGGTCTCCCATGACCCGCACAAAGCACAAATTATAAATAGATTCACTCTTCTTGTACTTCAGTCGGCATTGTGCATTTTGTATTCAATCCCGATGCAGTATCTGTATTTCATCGTCTATGTGACGGTTCAAGGGATACAGAAAGCTGCCAATGGTGCATCGAAATAATACTGGTCTCCCTGTAGCCGCTCAAACCACAAACTCTTAGAAGATTCACTTTTCTTGTACTTAAGTCGGCATTCTCCATTTTGTATTCCATCCCGATGCAATTTCTGTGTTTCATGGTCAATGTGAAGGATCAAGGGATACAGTAAACCTGCACTGGTGCATCGGAATCAAATACTGGTCTCCCAGGAGCCGCTCTAAGCACAAAGTCGTAGAAGACTTTCTCTTCTAGTACTTGAGTCGGCATTGTGCCTTTTGTATTCAATCCCGATGCAATATCTGTGTTTCATGGTCAATGTGAAGGATCAAGGGATACAGTAAACCTGCACTGGTGCATCAGAATCAAATACTCGTCTCCCAGGAGCCGCTCAAAGCACAAACCCTTAGAAGATACACTCTTCTTGTAATTAAGCCGGATTTGTGCCTTTTGTATTCAACCCCAATGCAATTTCTGTGTTTCATGGTGTATGTGAAAGTTTAAGGGATACAGTAAACCTGCACTGGTGCATCGGAATCTAATACTGGTCTCCCTGGACCCGCTCAAAGCACAAAATCTTGGGAGATTCACTCATCTTGTACTTAGATCGTCATTGTGCCTTTTGTGTTCAATCCAGATGCAATTTCTGTGTTTCATTGTCAATGTGATGGTCCATGGGATGCAGTAAACATGCACTGGTGCATCGGAATCTAATACTGATCTCTCAGAAGCCGCTCAAAGCACAAACTCTTATAAGAATCACGCTTCTCTTAACTAAGTCGGCAATGTGCTTTTTGTATTCAAATTCCGAAGCAATTTCTTTCTTTCATGGTCAATGTGAAGGTCCAAAAGATACAGCAAACCTGCACTGGTGCATCGGAATCTAATACTGGTCTCCCAGGAGCCGCTCAAAGCACAAACTCTTAGAAGATTCATTCTTCTTGTAAGTAAGCCGGATTTGTGCCTTTTGTATTCAACCCCAATGCGATTTCTGTGCTTCATGGTCGATGTGAAAGTCCAAGGGATACAGTAAACTTGCACTGGTGCATCGGAATCTAATACTGGTCTCCCAAGGAGCCGCTCAAAACACAAAATCTTCGAAGATTCACTCTTCTTGTACTTATGTCGCCATTGTGCCTTTTGTATTTAATACCGATGCAATTTCTATGTTTCATGGTCGATGTGAAGGTCCAAGGGATACGTAAATATGCACTGGTGCATCGGAATCTAATACTGGTATCCCAAAAGCCGCTCAAAGCACAAATTCTCAGAAGATTCACTCTTCTTGTACTTAAGTCGGCATTGTCCCTTTTGATTTCAATCCCGATGCAATATCTGTCTTTCATGGTCAATGTGAAAGTCCAAGGGATACTGTAAACCTGCACTGCTGCATCGGAATCAAATACTGGTCTCCCAGGAGCCGTTCAAAGCACAATCTCTTAGAAGATTCACTCTTCTTGTACATCAGTCGGCATTGTGCATTTTGTATTCAATCCGAATGCAATTTCTGTGTTTCATGGTCAATGTGATGGTCCAAGGGTTACAGTAAACCTGCACTGGTGCATCGGAATCTAATACTGGTCTCCCTGGACCCGCTCAAAAAACAAAATCTTGGGAGATTCACTCAAACGGCTCTGAGCACTATGGGACTCAACATCTTAGGTCATATGTCCCCTGGAACTTAGAACTACTTAAACCTAACTAACCTAAGGACATCACACACACCCATGCCCGAGGCAGGACTCGAACCTGCGACCGTAGCAGTACCGCGGTTCCGGACTGCAGCGCCAGAACCGCTAGACCAACGCGGCCGGCCGGGAGATTCACTCATCTTGTACTTAGGTCGTCATTGTGCCATTTGTATTCAATCCTTATGTAATTTCTGTGTTTCATTGTCAATGTGACGGTCCATGGGATACAGTAAACATGCAATGGTGCATCGGAATCTAATACTGATCTCCCAGGAGCCGCTCAAAGCACCAACTCTTAGAAGAATCACTCTTCTCTTAAATAAGTGGGCAATGTGCTTTTTGTATTCATTTTCCGAAGCAATTTCTTTCTTTTATGCTCAATGTGAAGGTCCAAGGGATACAGCAAACCTGCACTGGAGCATCGGAATCTAATACTCGTCTCCCAGGAGCCGCTCAAAGCACAAACTCGTAGAAGACTCACTCTTCTTGTACTTAAGTCGACATTGTACCTTTTGTATTCAATCCCGACGCAATTTCTATGTTTCACGGTCAATGTGAAGGTCCAAGGGATACAGTAAACCTGCACAGCTACTTAGGAATCAAATACTGGTCTCCCAGGAGCCGCTCGAATCACAAACTCTTAGAAGATTCACTCTTCTTGTACTTAAGTCGGCATTGTACCTTTTGTATTCAATCCCGATGCAATTTCTATGTTTCACGGTCAATGTGAAGGTCCAAGGGATACAGTAAACCTGCACTGGTGCATTGGAATCTAATACAGGTCTCGTAGGAGCCGCTCAAACCACAAACTCTTAGAAAATTCACTCTTCTTGTAATTAAGTCGGCATAGTGCTTTTTGTATTCAATCCCGATGCAATCTCTATGTTTCATGGTCGATGTGAAGGTCCGGGGGATAAGTGAAACCTACACTGGTGCATCGGAATCTAATACTGGTATCCCAGGATACGCTCAAAGCACAAACTCTCAGAAGATTCACTCTTCTTGTACTCAAGTCGGCATTGCCCCTTTTGATTTATATCCTGATGGAAGTTCTGTCTTTTATGCTCAATGTGAAGGTCCAAGGGATACAGCAAACCTGCACTGGAGCATCGGAATCTAATACTCGTCTCCCAGGAGCCGCTCAAAGCACAAACTCGTAGAAGACTCACTCTTCTTGTACTTAAGTCGACATTGTACCTTTTGTATTCAATCCCGACGCAATTTCTATGTTTCACGGTCAATGTGAAGGTCCAAGGGATACAGTAAACCTGCACTGGTGCATTGGAATCTAATACAGGTCTCGTAGGAGCCGCTCAAACCACAAACTCTTAGAAAATTCACTCTTCTTGTAATTAAGTCGGCATAGTGCTTTTTGTATTCAATCCCGATGCAATCTCTATGTTTCATGGTCGATGTGAAGGTCCGGGGGATAAGTGAAACCTACACTGGTGCATCGGAATCTAATACTGGTATCCCAGGATACGCTCAAAGCACAAACTCTCAGAAGATTCACTCTTCTTGTACTCAAGTCGGCATTGCCCCTTTTGATTTATATCCTGATGGAAGTTCTGTCTTTCATGGTCAATGTGAAGGTCCAAGGGATGCAGTAAACCTGCACAGCTACTTAGGAATCATATACTGGTCTCCCAGGAGCCGCTCGAAGCACAAACTCTTAGAAGATTCACTCTTCTTGTACTTAAGTCGGCATTGTACCTTTTGAATTCAATCCCGATGCAATTTCTTTGTATCATGGTCAATGTGAAGGACCAAGATATACAGTAAACCTGCACTGGTGCTTCGGAATCTAATCCTGGTCTCCCGGGAGCCGCTCAAAGCAGAAACTCATAGAAGATTCACTCTTCTTGTACTTAAGTCGGCATTGTCCTTTTTGGTTTCAATCCCGATGCATTTTCTGCCTTTCATTGTCAATGTGAAGGTCCAAGGGATACAGTAAAACTGCACAGCTGCATCGGAATCAAATACTGGTCTCCCAGGAGCCGCTCGAAGCACAAACTCTTAGAAGATTCACTCCTCTTGAACTTCAGTCGGCATTGTGCATTTTGTATTCAATCCCGATGCAATTTCTGTGTTTCATCGTCAATGTGACGGTCCAAGGGATACAGAGAACCTGCACTGGTACATCGGAATGTAATACTGGTCTCCCTGGAGCCGCTCAAAGCATAAACTCTCACAAGATTCACTTTTCTAGTACTTAAGGCGGCATTGTCCCTTTTGTATTCCATCCCGATGCAATTTCTGTGTTTCATGGTCAATGTGAAAGTCGAAGGGACACAGTAAACCTGCGCTGGTGCATCGGAATCTAATACTGGTCTCACAATTATCCGCTCAAAGCAAAAACTCTTAGAAGATTCACTCTTCCTGTACTTAAGTCGCCATTGTGCCTCTTGTATTCAATCCCGATGCAATTTCTATGTTTCATGGTCGATGTGAAGGTCTAGGGGATAAGTGAAACTTGCACTGGTGCATAGGAATCTAATACTGGTATCCCAGGAGCCGCTCAAAGCACAAACCCTCAGAAGATTCACTCTTCTTGTACTCAAGTCGGCATTGTCCCATTTGATTTATATCCCGATGCAAATTCTGTCTTTCATGGTCAATGTGAAGGTTCAAGGGATGCAGTAAACCTGCACAGCTGCATAGGAATCATATACTGGTCTCCCAGGAGCCGCTCGAAGCACAATCTTTCAGATGATTCACTCTTCTTGTACTTAAGTTGGCCTTGTGCCTTTTGTATTCAACCCCGATGCAATTTCTTTGTATCATGGTCAATGTGAAGGTCCAAGGGATACAGTAAACCTGCACTGGTACATCGGAATCTAATACTGGTCTCCCAGGAGCCGCTCAAAGCACAAACTCTTAGAAGATTCACTCTTCTTGTAATTAAGCCGGGTTTGTGCCTTTTGTATTCAACCCCAATGCAATTTCTGTGCTTCATGGTCAATGTGAAAGTCCAAGAGATACAGTAAACTTGCACTGGTGCATCGGAATCTAATACTGGTCTCCCAAGGAGCCGCTCAAAACACAAAATCTTAGAAGATTCACTCTTCTTGTACTTATGTCACCATTGTGCCTTTTGTATTGAATCCCGATGCAATTTCTATGTTTCATGGTCGATGTGAAGGTCCAAGGGATACGTTAAATATGCACTGGTGCAACGGAATCTAATACTGGTATCCCAAAAGCCGCTCAAAGCACAAATTCTCAGAAGATTCACTCTTCTCATACTTAAGTCGGCATTGTCCCTTTTGATTTCAATCCCGATGCAATATCTGTCTTTCATGGTCAATGTGAGAGTCCAAGGGATACTGTAAACCTGCACTGCTGCATCGGAATCAAATACTGGTCTCCCAGGAGCCGCTCAAAGCACAACATCTTAGTAGATTCACTCTTCTTGTACATCAGTCGGCATTGCGCATTTTGTATTCAATCCGAATGCAATTTCTGTGTTTCATGGTCAATGTGATGGTCCAAGGGTTACAGTAAACCTGCACTGGTGCATCGGAATCTAATACTGGGCTCCCTGGACCCGCTCAAAAAACAAAATCTTGGGAGATTCACTCAAACGGCTCTGAGCACTATGGGACTCAACATCTTAGGTCATAAGTCCCCTGGAACTTAGAACTACTTAAACCTAACTAACCTAAGGACATCACACACACCCATGCCCGAGGCAGGACTCGAACCTGCGACCGTAGCAGTCCCGCGGTTCCGGACTGCAGCGCCAGAACCGCTAGACCAACGCGGCCGGCCGGGAGATTCACTCATCTTGTACTTAGAACGTCATTGTGCCATTTGTATTCAATCCTGATGTAATTTTTGTGTTTCATTGTCAATGTGAAGGTCCATGGGATACAGTAAACATGCAATGGTGCATCGGAATCTAATACTGATCTCCCAGGAGCCGCTCAAAGCACAAACTCTTAGAAGAATCACTCTTCTCTTAAATAAGTGGGCAATGTGCTTTTTGTATTCAAATTCCGAAGCAATTTCCTTCTTTTATGCTCAATGTGAAGGTCCAAGGGATACAGCAAACCTGCACTGGTGCATCGGAATCTAATACTCGTCTCCCAGGAGCCGCTCAAAGCACAAACTCGTAGAAGACTCACTCATCTTGTACTTAAGTCGACATTGTGCGTTTTGTATTCAATCCCGATGCAATATCTGTGTTTCATGGTCAATGTGAAGGTGCAAGGGATACAGTAAACCTGCACTGGTGCATCAGAATCTAATACTGGTCTCCCATGAGCCGCTCAAAGCACAAACTCTTAGAAGATTCACTCTTCTTGTACTTAAGTCGGCATTGTGGCTTTTCTATTTAATCCCGATGCGATTTCTATGTTTCACGGTCAATGTGACGGTCCAAGGGATACAGTAAACCTGCACTGGTGCATCGGAATCAAATAGAGGACTCCTAGGAGCCGCTCAGACCACAAACACTTAGAAAATTCATTCTTCTTGTGATTAAGTCGGCTTTGTGCTTTTTGTATTCAACCCCGATGCAATTTCTGTGCGTAATGGTCAATGTGAAAGTCCAAGGGATAGAGTAAACCTGCACTGGTGCATCGAAATTTAATACCGGTCTCCCAAGGAGCCGCTCAAAGCAAAATCTCTTAGAAGATTCACTCCTTTTGTACTTACGTCGCAATTGTGCCTTTTGTATTCAATTCCGATGAAATTTCTATGTTTCATGGTCGATGTGAAGGTCCAGGGGATAAGTTAAACCGGCACTGGTGCATCGGAATCTAATACTGGTATCCCAGAAGCCGCTCAAAGAACAAACTCTCAGAACATTCACTCTTCTTGTACTTAAGTCGGCATTGTCCCTTTTGATTTCAATCCCGATGCAATTTCTGTGTATGATGGTCAATGTGAGGGTCCAAGGGATACTGAAAATGTTCACTGCTGCATCGTAATCAAATACTGGTGTCCCAGGAGCTGCTCAAAGTACAAACTCTTAGAAGATTCACTCTTCTTGTAATTAAGCCGGATTTGTGCATTTTGTATTCAACCCCAATGCAATTTCTGTGCTTCATGGTCAATGTGAAAGTCCAAGGGATACAGTAAACCTGCACTGGTGCATCGGATTCTAATACTGGTCTCCCAAGGAGCCACTCAAAACACAAAATCTTAGAAGATTAACTCTTCTTGTACTTATGTCGCCATTGTGCCTTTTGTATTCAATTCCGATGAAATGTCTATGTTTCATGGTCGATGTGAAGGTCCAGGGGATAAGTTAAACCTGCACTGGGGCATCGGATTTTAATACTGGTATCCCAGAAGCCGCTCAAAGCACAAACTCTCAGAAGATTCACTCTTCTTGTACTTAAGTCGGAATTGTCCCTGTTGATTTCAATCCCGATGCAATATCCGTCTTTCATCGTCAATGTGAAAGTCCATGGGATACTGTAGACCTGCACTGCTGCATCGGAATCAAATACTGGTCTCCCAGGAGCCGCATAAAGCACAATCTCTTAGAACATTCATTCCTCATGTACTTCAGTCGGCATTGTGCATTTTGGATTCAATCCGAATTTTATTTCTGTGTTTCATGGTCAATGTGATGGTCCAAGGGTTCCAGCAAACCTGCACTGGTGCATCGGAATCTGATACTGGTCTCCCTGGACCCACTCAAAGCACAACATCTTGGGAGATTCACTCATCTTGTGCTTAGGTCGTCATCGTGACTTTTGTATTCAATCCTGATGCAATTTTTGTGTTTCATTGTCAATGTGAAGGTCCATGGGATACAGTAAACATGCACTGAAGCATCGGAATCTAATACTGGTCTCCCATGAGCCGCTCAAAGCACAAACTCTTAGAAGATTCACTCTTCTTGTACTTAAGTCGGCATTGTGTGTTTTCTATTTAATCCCGATGCGATTTTTGTGTTTCATGGTCAATGTGAAGGTCCAAGGGATACAGTAAACCTGCACTGGTGCATTGGAAACTAATACATTGCTCCTAGGAGCCGCTCAAACCACAAACTCTTAGAAAATTCACTCTTCTTGTACTTAAGTCGGCACTGCCCCTTCTGTATTCAATCCCGATGCAATTTCTGTGTTTCATGGTCAAAGTGAAGGCCACATGGATACAGAAAAACTGCACTGGTGCATCGGAACCTAATACTGGTCTCCCATGAGCCGCTCAAAGCACAAATTCTTAAAAGATTCACTCTTCTTGTACCTAAGTCGGCATTGTGCATTTTGTATTCAATCCCGATGCGATATCTGTTTTTCATGGTCAATGTGGAAGTCCAAGGGATACAGTAAACCTCAACTGGTGCAACGGAATCTAATACTGGTCTCACAAGGAGCCGCTCAAAGCAAAAACTCTCAGAAGATTCACTCTTCGTGTCCTTAAGTACCCATTGTCCCTTTTGTATTCAATCCCGATGCAATTTCCGTGTTTCATGGTGAAAGTGAAGGTCAAACGGATACAGAAAACCTGCACTGGTGCATCGGAAACTAATACTGGTCTCTCATGAGCCGCTCAAGGGCACAAATTCTTAGAAGATTCACTCTTCTTGTACTTAAGTCGGCATTGTGCTTTGGTATTCAATCCCGATGCAGTATCTGTATATCATGATCAATGTGAAGGTCCGAGGGATACAGTAAACCTGCACTGGTGCATCGGAATCTAATACTGGTCTCCCATGAGCCGCTCAAACCACAAACTCTTAGAAAATTCACACTTCTTGTACTTAAGTCGGCATCGTCTCTTTTGTATTCAATCCCGATGCAATTTCCGTGTTTCATGGTCAAGGTGAAGGTCAAACGGATACAGAAAACCTGCACTGGTGCATCGGAATCTAATACTGGTCTCCCATGAGCCGCTCAAAGCACAAATTCTTAGAAGGCTCACTCTTCTTGAACTGAAGTCGGCATTGTTCCTTTTGTATTCAATCCCGATGCGATATCTGTGTTTCATGGTCAATGTGAAGGTCCTAGGGATACAGTAAACCTGCACTGGTGCATCGGAATCTAATAATGGTCTCTCAGGAGCCGCTCAAACCACAAACTCTTAGAAATTCACTCTTCTTGTAATTAAGTCTGCATTGTGCTTTTTGTATTCAACCCTGATGCGATTTCTGTGCTTCATGTTCAATGTGATAGTCCAAGGGATACAGTAAACCTGCACTGGTGCATCGGAATCTAATACTGGTCTCCCAAGGAGCCGCTCAAAGCAAAAACTCTTAGAAAATTCACTCTCCTTGTACTTCAGTTGCCGTTGTGCCCTTTGTACTAAATCCCAATACAATTTCTATGTTTCATGGTCGAAGTGAAGGTTTGGGGGATAAGTTAAACCTGCACTTGTGCATCGGAATCTAATACAGGAATCCCAGGAGCCGCTCAAACACAAACTCTTAGAAAATTCACTCTTCTTGTACTTAAGTCGGCATTGTCTCTTTTGATTTCAATCCCGATGCAATTTCTGTGTTTCATGGTCAATGTGAGGGTCCAAGGGATACTGTAAACCTGCACTGCTGCATCGGAATCAAATACTGGTCTTCCAGGATCCGCTCAATGCTTAAACTCTTAGAAGATTCACTCTTCTTGTACTCAAGTCGGCATTGACCCTTTTGATTTCAATCTCGATGCAATTTCTGTGTTTCATTGTCAATGTGAAGGTCCAAGGGATACGGTAACCCTGCACTGGTGCGTCGAAATCTAATACTGGTATCCCAGGAGCCGCTCAAAAAACAAGCTCTTAGAAAATTCACTCTTCTTATAATTAAGCCGGATTTGTGGCTCTTGTATTCAACCCCAATGCAATTTCTGTGCTTCATAGTCGATGTGAAAGTCCAAGGGATACAGTTAACTTGCACTGGTGCATCGGAACTTAGTACTGGTCTCCCAGGTGCCGCTCAAACCACAAACTCTTAGAAAGTTCACTCTTCTTATAATTAAGCCGGATTTGTGCCTTTTGTATTCAATCCCGATGCAATTTCTATGTTTCATGGTTGATGCGAAGGTCCAAGGGATAAGTTCAATATGCTCTGGTGCATCGGAATCTAAAACTGGTATCCCAAAAGCCGCTCAAACCACAAACTCACAGAAGATTCACTCTTCTTGTACTTAAGTTGGCATTGTCCGTTTTGATTTCAATCCCGATGCAATATCTGTCTTTCATAGTCAATGTGAAAGTCCAAGGGAGACTGTAAACTTGCACTGCTGCATCGGAATCAAATATTGGTCTCCCAGCAGCCGCTCAAAGCACAAACTCTTAGAAGATTCACTCTTCTTGTACTTCAGTCGGCATTGTGCATTTTGTATTCAATCCGAATGCAATATCTGTGTTTCATGGTCAATGTGACGGTCGAAGGGTTACAGTAAACCTGCACTGGTGCATTGGAATCTAATACTGGTCTCCCTGGAGCCGCTTATAGCACAACATCTTAGAAGATTAACTTTTCTTGTACTTAGTTCGGCACTGTGCCTTTTGTATTCAATCCCCATGCAATTTCTGTTTTTCATGGTCAATGTGAAGGTCCAAGGGATACAGTAAACCTGCACTGGTGCATCGGAATCTAATACTGGTCTCCGAGGAGCCGCTCAAAGCACAAACTCTTAGAAGATTCACTCTTCTTGTACTTAAGTCGGCATTGTCCCTTGCGTATTCAGTCCCGATATAATTTCAGTGTTTCATGGTCAATGTGAAGGTTTAAGGGATACGGTAAACCTTCACTGGTGCATCGGAATCTATAACTGGTATCCCAGGACCCGCTGGAATCACAAACTCATGGAGGACTCACTCTTCTTGTACTTAAGTCGGCATTGTGCCTTCCATATTCAATCCCGAAGGAATATCTGTGTTTCATGGTCAATGTGAAGGTCAAACGGATATAGAAAACCTGCGCTAGTGCATAGGAATCTAATACTGGTCTCCCATGAGCCACTCAAAGCACAAATTCGTAGAAGATTCACTCTTCTTGTACTTAAGTCACAGTGTCAGTTTTGTATTCAATCCCGATGCAATTTCCGTGTTTCTTGTTCAAAGTGAAGGTCAAACGGATACAGAAAACCTGCACTGGTGCATCGGAATCTAATACTGGTCTCCCATGAGCCGCTCAAAGCACAAATACTAAGAAGATTCACTCCTCTTGTACTTAAGTCGGCATTGTGCCTTTCGTATTCAATCCCGATACGATATCTGTGTTTCATGGTCAATGTGAAGTTCCAAGGGATACAGCAAACCTGCTCTGGTGCATCTGAATCAAATACTGGTCTCCCAGGAGCCGCTCAAACCAGAAACTCTTCGAAAAATCACTCCTCTTGTAATTAAGTCTGCTTTGTGCTTTTTGTATTCAACCCCGATGCGATTTCTGTGCTTCATGGTCAATTTGAAAGTCCAAGGGAGACAGTAAACCTGCACTGGTATATCGGAATCTAATACTGGTCTCCCAAGGAGCCACTCAAAGCAAAAACTCTTAGAAGATTCACTCTTCTTGTACTTAAGTCGCCATTGTGCCTTTTGTATTCAGTCCCGATGCAATTTCTATGTATCATGGTCGATGTGAAGGTCCAGGGGATAAGTTAAACCTGCACTGGTGCATCGGAATCTAATACTGGTATCCCAGGAGCCGCTCAAAGCACAAACTCTCAGAAGATTCACTCTTCTTGTACTTAAGTTGGCATTGTCCGTTTTGATTTCAATCCCGATGCAATTTCTGTGTTTCATGGTCAATGTGATGGTCCAAGGGATACAGTAAACCTGCACTGGTGCAACGGCATCCAATACTGGTCTCCCAAGGTGCTGCTCAAAGCACAAACTCTTAGAAGATTCACTCTTCTTGTACCTAAGTCACCATTGTGGTTTTTGTATTCAATCCCGATGAAAATTCTGTGTTTCATGGTCAATGTGAAGGTTTGAGGGATACGGTAAAACTGCACTGGTGCATCAAAATCTAATACTGGTGTCCCTGGAGGCGCTGGAAGCACAAACTCATAGAAGCCTCACTCTTCTTGTACTTAAGTCGGCATAGAGCCTTTCGTATTCAATCCCAATGCAACATCTGTGTTTCATGGTCAATGTGAAGGTTCAAGGGATACAGTAAACCTGCACTGGTGCATCTGAATCTAATACTGGTCTCCCAGGAGACGCTCAAACCACAAACTCTTACAAAATTCACCCTTCTTGTAATTAAGTCTGCTTTGTGCTTTTTGTATTGAAACACGATGCGATATCTGTGCTTCATGGTCAATGTGAAGGTCCAAGGGATACAGTAAACCTGCACTGGTGCATCGGAATCTGATACAGGTCTCAGATGAGCCGCTCAAGGGACAAACTTATAGAAGATTCACTCCTCTTGTACTTAAGTCGGCTATGTGCCTTTTTATTCAATCCCGATGCATATTCTTTGTTTCATGGTCAATGTGAATGTCCAAGGGATACAATTAACCTGCACTGGTGCATCGGAATCTAATACTGGTCTCCCATGAGCCGCTCAAAGCACAAATTCATAGAAGATTCACTCTTCTTGTACTTAAGTCGGCATTGTCCCTTTTGTATTCAATGCTGATGCAATGTCCGTGTTTCATGGTCAAAGTGAAGGTCAAACGGATACAGACAACTTGCAGTGGTGCATCGGAATCTAATACTGGTCTCCCATGAGCCGCTCAAAGCACAAATTCTTAGAAGACTCACCCTTCTTGTACTTAAGTCGGCATTGTGCCTTTTGTATTCAATCCCGATGCGATATCTGTGTTTCATGGTCAATGTGAAGGTTCAAGGGATACAGTAAACCTGCACTGGTGCATCTGAATCTAATACTGGTCTCCCAGGAGACGCTCAAACCACAAACTCTTAGAAAATTCACTCTTCTTGTAATTAAGCCTGCTTTGTGCTTTTTGTATTGAACCCCGATGCGATTTCTGTGCTTCATGGTCAATGTGAAAGTCCAAGGGAGACAGTAAACCTGCACTGGTGTTTCGGAACCTAATACTAGTCTCCCAAGGTGCCGCTCAAAGCAAAAACTCTTAGAAGATTCACTCTTCTTGTACTTAAGTCGCCATTGTGCCTTATGTATTCAATCCCGATGCAATTTCTATTTATCATGGTCGATGTGAAGGTCCAGGGGATAAGTTAAACCAGCACTGGTGCATCGCTATCTAATACTGGTATCCCAGGAGCTGCTCAAAGCACAAACTCTCAGAAGATTCACTCTTCTTGTACTTAAGTCGGCATTGTCCGTTTTGATTTCAATCCCGATGCAGTTTCTGTGTTTCATGGTCAATGTGAAGGTTTAAGGGAAACGGTAAACCTGCACTGGTGCATCAAAATCTAATACTGGTCTCCCAGGAGAAACTCAAACCACAAACTCTTACAAAATTCACTCTTCTTGTAATTAAGTCTGCTTTGTGCTTTTTGTATTGAACCCTGATGCGATTTCTGTGCTTCATGGTCAATGTGATGGTCCAAGGGATACAGTAAACCTGCACTGGTGCAACGGCATCCAATACTGGTCTCCCAAGGTGCTGCTCAAAGCACAAACTCTTAGAAGATTCACTCTTCTTGTACTTAAGTCGCCATTGTGGTTTTTGTATTCAATCCCGATGCAAATTCTGTGTTTCATGGTCAATGTGAAGGTTTAAGGGAAACGGTAAACCTGCACTGGTGCATCAAAATCTAACACTGGTGTCCCTGGAGGCGCTGGAAGCACAAACTCATAGAAGACTCACTCTTCTTGTACTTAAGTCCGCATTTTGCCTTTCGTATTCAATCCCGAAGCAATATCTGTGTTTCATGGTCAATGTGAAGGTTCAAGGGATACAGTAAACCTGCACTGGTGCATCTGAATCTAATACAGGTCTCCCAGGAGAAGCTCAAACCACAAACTCTTACAAAATTCACTCTTCTTGTAATTAAGTCTGCTTTGTGCTTTTTGTATTGAACCCCGATGCGATTTCTGTGCTTCATGGTCAATGTGAAGGTCCAAGAGATACAGTAAACCTGCACTGGTGCATCGGAATCTGATACAGGTCTCAGATGAGCCGCTCAAAGGAGAAACTCATAGAAGATTCACTCTTCCTGTACTTAAGTCGGCTATGTGCCTTTTTTATTCAATACCGATGCGATTTCTGTGTTTCATGGTCAATAGGAAGGTCCAAGGGATACAGAAAACCCGCACTGGTGCATTGGAATGTAATACAGGTCTTCCACGAGCCGCTCAAACCACAAACTGTTAGAAAATTCACACTTCTTGTACTTAAGTCGGCATTGTCCCTTCTGTATTCAATCCCGATGCAATTTTCGTGTTTCATGGTCAAAGTGAAGGTCAAACGGATACAGTAAACCTGCACTGGTGCCTCGGAATCTAATACTGGTCTCCCATGATCCGCTGAAAGCACAAATTCTTTGAAGATTCACTCGTCTTGTACTTATCTCGGCATTGTGCATTTGTATTAAATCCCAATGCAATTTCTAAGTTTCATGGTCAATGTGAAGTTCCAAGGGATACGGTAAAGCTGCACTGGTGCATTGGAATCTAATACTGGTAACCAAGGAGCCGATGAAAGCACAAACTCTTGGGAGATTCACTCATCGTGTACTTAATTCGTCATTGTGCCTTTAGTAATCAATCCCGATGCAATTTCTTTGTTTCATGGTCAATGTGAAAGTCCAAAGGATACTGTAAACCTTCACTGCTGCATCGGAATCTAATACTGGTCTCCCAGGAGCCGCTCAAAGCACAAACACTAAGAAGTTTCACTCTTCTTGTACTTAAGTCGGCATTGTGCCTTTAATATTCAATCACGATGCAATTTCTGTGTTTCATGGTCAATGTGAAAGTCCAAGGGATACTGTAAACCTTCACTGCTGCATCGGAATCAAATACTGGTCTCTCAGGGGCCGCTCAAAACCCAAACTCTTAGAAGATTCACTCTTCTTGTATTTAAGTCGCCATTGTGCTTTTTGTGTTCAATCCCGAAGCAATTTCAATGTTTCATGGTGGATGTGATGGTTGAAGGGATACAGTAAACCTGCATCGGAATCTAATACTAGTCTCCGAGGAGCCGCTCAAGGCACCAACACTTAGTAGATTCACTCTTCTTACACTTAAGTCGGAATTGTCCCTCTTGTTTTCAATACCGATGCAATTTCTGTGTTTCATGGTCAATGTGAACGTCCAACGGATACAGTAAACCTTCACTGGTGCATCGGAATCTAACACTGGTCGCCCAGGGGCCGCTCAAAGCACAAACTCTTAGGTGTTTCACTGTTCTTGTATTTAAGTCGGCATTGTGCCTTTTGTAATAAATCCCGATGCAATTTCTGTGTTTCATGGTCAATGTGAAGGTCCAAGGGATACCGCAAACCTGCACTGCTGGATCGGGATCTTATACTGGTTCCCAGGAGGCACTAAAACCAAAAAATCTTAGATTATTCTCTTTTCTTGTACTGAAGACGGCATTGTGCATTTTGTATTCGATCCCGTTGCGATTTCTGTGTTTCATGGTCAATGTGAAGGTCAATGGGATACAGTAAACCTGCATGCGTGCATCGGAATCTAATACTGGTCTCCCAGGGACCGCTCAAAGCACAAACCCTTAGAAGATTCCTCTTCTTTTACATAACTCGGCATTGTGCCTTTTCTCTTCAATCCCGGTGCTATTTATGTGTGTCATGGTCAATGTGAAGGACCAAGGGATACATTAGACCTAAACTGGTGCATGGAAATCTCATACTGGCTTTCCAGGAGCCGCTCAAAACACAAACCCTTAGAAGATTCACTCGTCTTGTACTTAAGTTTGCATTGTGCCTTTTGTATTCAATCCCGATGCAAATTCTCTGTTTCATGGTCAATGTGAAGGTCCAGAGGATACAGTAAAACTGCGCTGGTGTATTGGAATCTAATACCGGTCTCCCAGGAGCCGCTCAAAACACAAACTCTAAGAAGATTCACTCCTCTTGTACTTAAGTCAGCATCGTGCATTTTGTATTCAATCCCGGCACGATTTCTGTGTGTCATGGTCAATGTAAAGGTCCAAGGGACGCAGTAAACCTGTACTGGTGCATCGGAATCTAATACTGGTCTCCCAGGATCCGCTCAAAGCACAAACTCTTCGAAGATTCACTCTTCTTATACTTAAGTCGGCACTGTGCCTTTTGTATTCAATCCCGATGCGATTTCTGTGTTCCATGGTCAATGTGAATGTCTAAGGGATAATGTAAACCCGCACTGGTGCATCGGAATCTAATACTGGTCTCCCAGGAGCCGCTCAGATCATAAACGCTTAGAAGATTCATTCTTCTTGTACTTAAGTCTGCATTGTGCTTTTTGTATTCAATCCCGATGCAATTTCTGTGTTTCTTAGTCAATGTGAAGGTCCAAGGGATACAGTAAACCTCCACTGGTGCATCGGAATCTACTACTGGTCTCCCGGCAGCCGCTCAAACCACAAACTCTTATAAGATTCTCTCCTCTTGCACTTAAAACGTCATGGTCCTTTTGTATTCAATCCCAATGCAATTTCTGTGTTACATGGTCATTGTGAAAGTCCAAGGGATACAGTAATCCTGCACTGGGGCATTGGAATCTAATACTAGTCTCCCAGGAGCCGCGCAAACCACAAACTCTAAGAAGATACACACTTCATGTACTTAAGTCTTCATTGTCTCTTTTGTATTCAATGCCGATGCAATTTCTGTGACTCACGGTCAATGTGAAGGTCCAAGGGATACAGTAAACCTGCACTGGCGCATCGGAATCTAATACTGGTCTCCCAGGAGCCGCTCAAAGCACAAACTCTAAGAAGTTTCACTCTTCTTGTACTTAAGTCGGCATTGTGTCTTTAATATTCAATCACGATGCAATTTCTGTGTTTCATGGTAAATGTGGAGGTCCAAGGGACACGGTAATCTTGCACTGGTGCATCGGAATCTAATACTGGTCTCCCAGAAGGCGCTCAAAACACAAACTCTTAGAAGATTCAGTCTTCTTGCAGTTACGTCGGCATTGTCCATTTTGTATTCAATCCCGATGCAATTTCTGTGTTTCACGGTCAATGTGAAGGTCCAAGGGATACAGTTAACCTGCACTGGTGCATCGGAATCGAATTCTGGTCTCCCGGCAGCCGCTCAAATCATAAACTCTTAGAAGATTCACTCTTCTTGTACTTAAGTCGGCATTGGCACTTTTGTATTCAATCTTTATGCAATTTCTGTGTTTCATGGTGAATGAGAAGGGCCAAGGGATACAGTAAACCAGCACTGGCGCATCGGAATCTAATACTGGTCTCCCAAGAGCCTCTCAAAGCACAAACTCTAAGAAGTTTCTCTCTTCTTGTACTTAAGTCGGCATTGTGTCTTTAATATTCAATCACAATGCAATTTCTGTGTATCATGGTGAATGTGAAGGTCCAAGAGATACAGTAAACCTGCACTGGCGCATCGGAATCTAATACTGGTCTCCCAGGTGCCGCTCAAAGCACAAATTCTTAGAAGATTCCCACTTCTTGTACTTAAGTCGGCATTGTGCATTTTGTATTCAAACGCGATGTAATTTCTGTGTTTCATGGTCAATGTGAAGGGCCAAGGATTACAGTAAAACTGCGCTGGTGTATTGGAATCTAATACTGGTCTCCCAGGAGCTGCACAAGGCAATAAGTCTAAGAAGATTCACTCTTCTTCTACTTAAGTCAGCATCGTGCATTTTGTATTCAATCCTCACAAGATTTTTGTGTGTCATGGTCAATGTGAATGTCCAAGGGATGCAGTAAACCTGTACTGGTGCATCGGATTCTAATACTGGTCTCCCAGGATCCGCTCAAAGCACAAACTCTTGGATGATTCACTCTTCTTATCCTTAAGTTGGCACTGTGCCTTTTGTATTCAATCCCGATGCGATTTCTGTGTTCCATGGTCAATGTAAATGTCCAAGGGTAAAGTAAACCTGCACTGGTGCATCGGAATCTGATACTGGTCTCGCAGGAGCCGCTCAGATCATAAACGCTTAGAAGATTCACTCTTCTTGCACTTAAGTCGGCAATGTGCTTTTTGTATTCAATCCCGATGCAATTTCTGTGTTTCATGGTCAATGTGATGGACTAAGGGATACAGTAAACCTGCACTGGTGCATCGGAATCTACTACTGGTCCCCCGGCAGCCGCTCAAACCACAAACTCTTATAAGATTCTCTCCTCTTGTACTTAAAACGTCAAGGTCCTTTTGTATTCAATCCAAATGCAATTTCTGTGTTCCATGGTCATTGTGAAGGTCCAAGGGATACAGTAATCCTGCACTGGGGCATCGGAATCTAATACTAGTCTCCCAGGAGCCGCTCAAACCACAAACTCTAAGAAGCTATACACTTCTTGTACTTAAGTCGGCATTGTCCCTTTTGTATTCAATGCCGATGCAATTTCTGTGACTCATGGTCAATGTGAAGGTCCAAGGCATACAGTAAACCTGTACTGGCGCATCGGAATCTAATACTGGTGTCCCAGGAGCCGCTCAAAGCACAAACTCTAAGAAGTTTCACTCTTTTTGTTTTTAAGTCGGTATTGTGCCTTTAATATTCAATCACGATGCAATTTCTGTGTTTCATGGTCGATGTGAAGGTTCAAGGGACACGGTAAACTTGCACTGGTGCATCGGAATCTAATACTGGTCTCCCAGAAGCCGCTCAATACACAAACTCTTTGAAGATTCACTCTTCCTGCACTTAAGTCGGCATTGTCCATTTTGTATTCAATCCCGATGCAATTTCTGTGTTTCATGGTCAATGTGATGGTCCAAGGGATACAGTTAACCTGCACTGGTGCATCGGAATCGAATACTGGTTTCCCGGCAGCCGCTCAAATCACAAACTCTTAGAAGATTCACTCTTATTGTACTTAAGTCGGCATTGTCACTTTTGTATTCAATATTTATGCAATGTCTGTGTTTCATGGTCAATGTGAAGGTCCATGGGATACTGTAAACCAGCACTGGCGCATCGGAATCTAATACTGGTCTCCCAAGAGCCGCTCAAAGCACAAACTCTAAGAAGTTTCCCTCTTCTTGTACTTAAGTCGGCATTGTGTCTTTAATATTCAATCACAATGCAATTTCTGTGTATCATGGTGAATGTGAAGGTTTAAGAGATACAGTAAACCTGCACTGGCGCATCGGAATCTAATACTGGTCTCCCAGGTGCCGCTCAAAGCACAAATTCTTAGAAGATTCCCACTTCTTGTACTTAAGTCGGCATTGTGCATTTTGTATTCAAACACGATGTAATTTCTGTGTTTCATGGTCAATGTGAAGGGCCAAGGATTACAGTAAAACTGCGCTGGTGTATTGGAATCTAATACTGGTCTCCCAGGAGCTGCACAAGGCAATAACTCTAAGAAGATTCACTCTTCTTGTACTTAAGTCAGCATCGTGCTTTTTGTATTCAATCCTCACAAGATTTTTGTGTGTCATGGTCAATGTGAATGTCCAAGGGATGCAGTAAACCTGTACTGGTGCATCGGATTCTAATACTGGTCTCCCAGGATCCGCTCAAAGCACAAACTCTTGGATGATTCACTCTTCTTATTCGTAAGTCGGCACTGTGCCTTTTGTATTCAATCCCGATGCGATTTCTGTGTTCCATGGTCAATGTAAATGTCCAAGGGTAAAGTAAACCTGCACTGGTGCATCGGAATCTAATACTGGTCTCGCAGGAGCCGCTCAGATCATAAACGATTAGAAGATTCACTCTTCTTGCACTTAAGTCGGCAATGTGCTTTTTGTATTCAATCCCGATGCAATTTCTGTGTTTCATGGTCAATGTGATGGACCAAGGGATACCGTAAACCTGCACTGGTGCATCGGAATCTACTACTGGTCCCCCGGCAGCCGCTCAAACCACAAACTCTTATAAGATTCTCTCCTCTTGTACTTAAAACGTCAAGGTCCTTTTGTATTCAATCCAAATGCAATTTCTGTGTTTCATGGTCATTGTGAAGGTCCAAGGGATACAGTAATCCTGCACTGGGGCATCGGAATCTAATACTAGTCTCCCAGGAGCCGCTCAAACCACAAACTCTAAGAAGCTATACACTTCTTGTACTTAAGTCGGCATTGTCCCTTTTGTATTCAATGCCGATGCAATTTCTGTGACTCATGGTCAATGTGAAGGTAAAAGGCATACAGTAAACCTGTACTGGCGCATCGGAATCTAATACTGGTGACCCAGGAGCCGCTCAAAGCACAAACTCTAAGAAGTTTCACTCTTCTTGTACTTAAGTCGGTATTGTGCCTTTAATATTCAATCACGATGCAATTTCTGTGTTTCATGGTCAATGTGAAGGTTCAAGGGACACGGTAAACCTGCACTGGTGCATCGGAATCTAGTACTGGTCTCCCAGAAGCCGCTCAAAACACAAACTCTTTGAAGATTCACTCTTCTTGCACTTAAGTCGGCATTGTCCATTTTGTATTCAATCCCGATGCAATTTCTGTGTTTCATGGTCAATGTGATGGTCCAAGGGATACAGTTAACCTGCACTGGTGCATCGGAATCGAATACTGGTTTCCCGGCAGCCGCTCAAATCACAAACTCTTAGAAGATTCACTCTTCTTGTACTTAAGTCGGCATTGTCACTTTTGTATTCAATATTTATGCAATTTCTGTGTTTCATGGTCAATCTGAAGGTCCATGGGATACTGTATACTTGCACTTGTGCATCGGAATCTAATACTGGTCTCCCAGGTCACGCTCAAAGCACGGACTCTTAGAGGATTCACTCTTTTTGTACTTATGTTGGCATTGTCAATTTTGTATTCAATCTTTATGCAATTTCTGTGTTTCATGGTCAATGTGAAGGTCCAAGGGATACTGTAAACTTGCACTTGTGCATCGGAATCAAATACTGGTCTCCCAGGTCACGCTCAAAGCACGAACTCTTAGAAGATTCACTCTTTTTGTACTTAAGTCGGCATTGTCACTTTTGTATTTAATCTTTATGCAATTTCTGTGTTTCATGGTCAATGTGAAGGTCCAAGGGATACTGTAAACTTGCACTTGTGCATCGGAATCAAATACTGGTATCGCAGGTCACGCTCAAAGCACGAACTCTTAGAAGATTCACTCTTTTTGTAGTTAAGTTGGCATTGTGCCGTTTGTATATAATTCCGATGCAATTTCTGTTTTTCATGGTCAATGTGAAGGTCCAAGGGATACAAGAAACCTGCACTGGTGCATCGGAGTCTAATACTGGTCTCGCAGCAGACGCTCATAGTACAAATTCTTAGAAGATACTCTCTTCTTGTACTTAAATTGGCATTGTACTATTTGTACCTAATCCCTATTCAATTTCTGTGTTTCATGGTCAATGTGAAGGTCCAAGGGAAACAGTAAACCTGCAGCGGTGCATCGGAATATAATTCTGGTCTCCCAGCAGCAGCTCTAAGCTCAAACTCCTAGAAGATTCACTCATCTTTTACTTAAGTCGGCACTGTGCCTTTTGTATTCAATCCCGATGCAATTTCTGTGTATCATGGTCAATGTGAAGGTCCAAGGGATACAGTAAACGTGCACTGGTGCATCGGAATCTAATTCTGGTCTCCCAGGAGCCGTTCAGAGCATAATATATTAGAAGATTCACTCTTCTTGTATTTATGTCGGCATTGTCCATTTTGTATTGAATCCCGAAGCAATTTCTGTGTTTCAAGGTTAATTTTAAGGACCAAGGGATACAGTAAAATTGCACTGGTGCATCGGAATCTAATGCTGGTCTCCCGGCAGCCGCACAAACCACAAACACTTAGAAGATTCACTCTTCTTGTACTTAAGTCGGCATTGTCCCTTTTGCATTCAATCCCGATGAAATTTCGGTGTTTCATGTCAATGTGAAGGTCCAAGGGATACAGTAAACCTGCACTGGGGCATCAGAATCGGATACTGGTCTCCCAGGAGGCGCTCAAACCACAAACTCTTACAAGATTCACTCTTCTTGTACTGAAGTCGGCATTGTCCCTTTTGTAGTCAATCACGATGCAATTTCTGTGTATCATGGAGAATGTGAAGGTCCAAGAGATACAGTAAACCGGCACTGGCGCATCGTAATCTAATACTGGTCTCCCAGCATCCGCTGAAAGTACAAGCCCTTAGAAGATTCCTCATGTACATAAGGCGGCATTGTGCCAATTATATTCAATCCCGACGCAATTTCTGTGTTTCATGGTCAATGTGATGTTCAATGGGATACAGTAAACCTTCACTGGTGCATCGGAATCTAATACTGGTCTCCCAGGAGACGCACAAAGCACAAACTCTCAGAAGATTCACTCTTGTTGTACTTAAAACATCATTTAGCTATATGTATTCAAAACCGCTATAATTCCTGTGATTCATGGTCAATGTGAAGGGCCAAGGATTACAGTAAACCTGCTCTGATGCATCGGAATCTAATTCTGGTATCCCAGCATCCGCTCAAAGCACAAACTCTTACAAGATTCCTCTTCTTGTACTTAAGCCGGCATTGTGCCTTTTATATTCAATCCCGATGCAATTTCTGTATTCCATGGTGAATGTGAAGGCCTAAGGGATACGGTAAACCTGCACTGCTAGATCGGAATCTAATACTGGTCTCCCAGGAGCCGCTGAAATCACAAACTCTTGGAAGATTCACTCTTCTTGTACTTAAGTCGGCATTGTGCCTTTGGTATTCAATCCTGATACAATTTCTGTGATCCATGGTCAATGTGAAGGTCCATGGGATGCAGTAAACCAGCACAGGTGCATCGGATTCTAATACTGGTCTCCCAGGAGCCGCTCAAAGCACACACTCTTACAAGATTCACTCTTCTTGTACTTAAGTCGGCATTGTGCTTTGTATTCAATCCCAATGCAATTTCTGGGTTTTTATGGTCAATGTGACGGTCCAAGGGATACAGTAAACCAGCACTGGTGCATCGGAATCTGATACTGGTCTCCCAGGAGCCGCTCAAAGCACAAATTCTTAGAAGATTCACTATTCTTGTACTTAAGACAGCATTGTGCCTCTAGTATTCAATCCCAATGCAACTTATATGTTTCATGGTCAATATGAAGTTCGATGGGATACAGTAAACCTACACTGATGCATCGGAATCTATTACTGGTCTCCGAGGAGTCGCTCAAAGCACAAACTCTTAGAAGATTCACTCTTGTTGTACTTCAGAGAGCAATTAGCATTATGTATTCATTCCCGTTGCAATTCCTGTGATTCATGGTCAATGTGACGGTCCAAGGGATACAGTGAACCTGCACTCATGCATCGGAAACTAATACTGGCCTCCCAGGAGCCGCTCAAAGCACAAATTCTTGGAAGATTCACTCTACTTGTACTTAAGTCGGCATTGTGCCATTAGTATTCAATCCCGAAACAATTTCAGTGTTTCATGGGCAATGTGAAGGTCCATGGGATGCAGTAAACCAGCACTGGTGCATCGGACTCTAATACTGGTCTCCCAGGAGCCGCTCAAAGTACACACTCTAACGAGATTCACTCTTCTTGTACTTAAGTCGGTATTGTGCTTTGTATTCAATCCCGATGCAATTTCTGGGTTCTTATGGTCAATGTGAAGGTCCAAGGGATACAGTATACATACACTGGTGCATCGCTATCTAATACTGGTCTATCAGGAACCGCTCAAAGCACAAACCCTTAGAAGATTCACTCTTCTTGTACTTAAGTCGGCATTGTGAATATTGTATTCAATCCCGATGCGATGTCTGTGCTTCACGGCGTATGTGAAGATCCATGGGATGCAGTAAACGAGGACTGGTGCATCGGTATCTAATTATGGTCTCCCAGGAGCCGCTCAAAACACACTTTCTTAGATGATATACTCTTCTTGTACTTAAGTCGACGTTGTGAAATTTGTATTCGAACTCGATGCAATTTCAGTGTTTCATGGTCATTGGGAAGGTCCGAGGGATACAGTAAACCTACACTGGTGCATCGGAATCTAATACTGGTCTTCCAGGAGCCGCTCAAAGAAAAAATACTTAGAAGATTCACTCTTCTTGTACTTAAGTCGGTATTGTGCTTTTAGTATTCAATCCCGATGCAATTCCTGTGATTCATGGTCAATGTGACGGTCCAAGGGATACAGTAAACCTGCACTCGTGCATCGGAATCTAATACTGGCCTCCCAGGAGCCGCTCAAAGCACAAATTCTTGGAAGATTCACTCTACTTGTACTTAAGTCGGCATTGTGCCATTAGTATTCAATCCCGAAACAATTTCAGTGTTTCATGGGCAATGTGAAGGTCCATGGGATGCAGTAAACCAGCACTGGTGCATCGGATTCTAATACTGGTCTCCCAGGAGCCGCTCAAAGGAAACACTCTAACGAGATTCATTCTTCTTGTACTTAAGTCGGTATTGTGCTTTGTATTCAATCCCGATGCAATATATGGGTTCTTATGGTCAATGTGAAGGTCCGAGGGATACAGTAAACCTGCACTGGTGCATCGGAATCTAATACTGGTCTTCCAGGAGCCACTCAAAGCACAAATTCTTAGAAGATTCACTCTTTATGTACTTAAGTCGGCATTGTGCATTTTATATTCAATCCCGATACAATTTCTGTGTTTCATGGTCAATGTGAAGATCCATGGGATGCTGTAAACCTGCACTGGTTCATCGGAATCTAATACTGGTCTCCCAGGAGCCGCTCAAATCACACACTCTTACAAGATCCACTCTTCTTGTACTTAAAACGGCAATGAGCCTTATGCATTCAATTCCGATGCAATTCCTATGATTCATGGTCAATGTGAAGGTCCAAGGGATACAGTAATCCTGCACTGGTGCATCGGAATCTAATACTGCTCTCCCAGGAGCCGCTCAATGCACAAACTCTTAGGTGTTTCACTGTTCTTGTACTTAAGTCGGCATTGTGCCTTTTCTCATTAATCCCGGTGCAAATTCTGTGTGTCATGGTCAATGCGAAGGTCCAAGGGATACATTAGACCTAAACTGGTGCATGGGAATCACATACTGGCTTTCCAGGAGCCGCTCAAAGCACAAACCCTTAGAAGATTCACTCGTCTTGTACTTAAGTTGGCATTTGGCCTTTTGTATTCAATCCCGATGCAATTTCACTGTTACATGGTAATGTGATGGTCTAAGGGATACAGTAAACCTGCACTGGTGCATCAGAATCTAATACTGGTCTCCAAGGACCCACTCAAAGCACAAACTCTTTGAAGATACACTCGTCTTGAACTTAATTTGGCATTGTGCCTTTTGTATTCAATCCCGATGCAAATTCTCTGTTTCATGGTCAATGTGAAGGTCAAGAGAATACAGTAAAACTGCGCTGGTGTATTGGAATCTAATACTGGTCTCCCAGGAGATGCTCAAAGCACAAACTCATAGAAGCTTCACTCTTCTTGTACTTAAGTCAGCATCGTGCATTTTGTATTCAATCCCGGCACGATTTCTGTGTGTCATGGTCAATGTGAAGGTCCAAGGGATGCAGTAAACTTGTACTGGAGCATCGGAATCTAATACTGGTCTCCCAGGATCCGCTCAAAGCACAAACCGTTCGAAGATTCACTCTTCTTATACTTAAGTCGGCACTGTGCCTTTAGTATTCGATCCCGATGGGAATTCTGTGTTCCACGGTCAATGTGAATGTCTAAGGGATAAAGTAAACCTGCACTGGTGCATCGGAATCTAATACTGGTCTCCCAGGAGCCGCTCAGATCATAAACGCTTAGAAGATTCACTCTTCTTGTGCTTGAGTCGGCATTGTGCTTTTTTGTATTCAATCCAGATGCAATTTCTGTGTTTCATGGTCAATGTGAAGGTCCAAGGGATACAGTAAACCTGCACTGGTGCATCGGAATCTACTACTGGTCTCCCGGCAGCCGCTCAAACCACAAACTCTTATAAGATTCTCTCCTCTTGTACTTAAGTCGGCATTGTCTCTTTTGTATTCAATCCCGATGCAATTTCTGTGTTTCATGGTCAATGTGAAGGTCCAAGGGATACAGTAAACCTGCACTGGGGCATGGGAATCTAATACTAGTCTCCCAGGAGTCGCTCAAATCACAAACTCTAAGAAGATTCACTCTTTTTGTATTTAAGTCGGTATTGTGACTTTAATATTGAATCACGATGCAATTTCTGTGTTACATGGTCAATGTGACGGTCCACGTGACACGGTAAACTTGCACTGGTGCATCGGAATCTAATACTGGTCTCCCGGCAGCCGCTCAAACCACAAACTCTTATAAGATTCTCTCCTCTTGTACTTAAGTCGGCATTGTCTCTTTTGTATTCAATCCCGATGCAATTTCTGTGTTTCATGGTCAATGTGAAGGTCCAAGGGATACAGTAAACCTGCACTGGTGCATCGGAATCTACTACTGGTCTCCCGGCAGCCGCTCAAACCACAAACTCTTATAAGATTCTCTCCTCTTGTACTTAAGTCGGCATTGTCTCTTTTGTATTCAGTCCCGATGCATTTTCTGTGTTTCATGGTCAATGTGATGGTCCAAGGGATACAGTTAACCTGCACTGGTGCATCGGAATCGAATACTGGTCTCCCGGCAGCCGATCAAATCATAAACTCTTAGTAGATTCACTCTTCTTGTACTTAAGTCGGCATTTTGCCTTTTCTCATTAATCCCGATGCAAATTCTCTGTTTCATGGTCAAAGTGAAGGTCCAGAGAATACAGTAAAACTGCGCTGGTGTATTGGAATCTAATACTGGTCTCCCAGGAGATGCTCAAAGCACAAACTCATAGAAGCTTCACTCTTCTTGTACTTAAGTCAGCATCGTGCATTTTGTATTCAATCCCGGCACGATTTCTGTGTGTCATGGTCAATGTGGAGTTCCAAGGGATGCAGTAAACCTGTACTGGAGCATCGGAATCTAATACTGATCTCCCAGGATCCGCCAAAAGCACAAACCCTTCGAAGATTCACTCTTCTTATACTTAAGTCGGCACTGTGCCTTTAGTATTCGATCCCGATGGGAATTCTGCGTTCCATGGTCAATGTGAATGTCTAAGGGATAAAGTAAACCCGCACTGGTGCATCGGAATCTAATACTGGTCTCCCAGGAGCCGCTCAGATCATAAACGCTTAGAAGATTCACTCTTCTTGTGCTTAAGTCGGCATTGTGCTTTTTGTATTCAATCAAGATGCAATTTCTGTGTTTCATGGTCAATGTGAAGGTCCAAGGGATACAGTAAACCTGCACTGGTGCATCGGAATCTACTACTGGTCTCCCGGCAGCCGTTCAAACCACAAACTCTTATAAGATTCTCTCCTCTTGCACTTAAAACGTCATGGTCCTTTTGTATTCAATCCAAATGCAATTTCTGTGTTACATGGTCATTGTGAAGGTCCATGGGTTACAGTAATCCTGCACTGGGGCATCGGGATCTAATAATGGTCTTCCAGTAGCCGCTCAAAACACAAACTCTTAGAAGATTCACTCTTCTTGCACTTATGTCGGCATTGTCCATTATGTATTCAATCCAGATGCAATTTCTGTGTTTCATGGTCAATGTGAAGGGCCAAGGGATACAGTTAACTTGCACTGGTGCATCGAAATCGAATACTGGTCTCCCGGCAGCCGCTCAAATCATAAACTCTTAGGAGATTCACTCTTCTTGTACTTAAGTCAGCATTGTCACTTTTGTATTCAATCTTTATGCAATTTCTGTGTTTCATGGTCAATGTGAAGGTCCAAGGGATACAGTAAACCTGCGCTGGTGCATCGGATTCTAGAACTGGTCAGCCAGGAGCCGCTCAAAGCAATGACTCTTAGAAGATTGACTCTTCTGGAACTTAAGTTCTCATTGTCCCTTTTGTATTCAATCCCGATGCAATTACTGTGTTTCATTGCCAATGTGAAGGTCCAAGGGATACAATAAAATTGCACTGGTGCATCGGAGTCTAATGCTGGTCTCCCGGCAGCCACACAAACCACAAACTCTTAGAAGATTCACTCTTCTTGTACTTAAGTCGGCATTGTCCCTTTTGTATTCAATCCCGATGCAATTTCGGTGTTTCATGGTCAATGTGAAGGTCCAAGGGATACAGTAAACCTGCACTGGTGCATCGGAGTCTAATACTGGTCTCGCAGCAGACGCTCATAACACAAATTCTTAGAAGATACACTCTTCTTGTACTTAAATCGGATATGTACTATTTGTACCAAGTCCCTATTCAATTTCTGTGTTACATGGTCAATGTGAAGGTCCAAGGGAAACAGTAAACCTTCAGCTGTGCATCGGAATATAATACTGGTCTCCCAGGAGCAGCTCTAAGCTCAAACTCTTAGAAGATTCTTTCTTCTTGTACTTAAGTTGGCATTGTGCCTTTTGTATTGAATCCCGATGAAATTTCTGTGTTTCATGGTCAATGTGAAGGTCCAATGGATACAATAAAATTGCACTGGTGCATCGGAATCTAATGCTGGTCTCCCGGCAGCCACACAAACCACAAACTCTTAGAGGATTCACTCTTCTTGTACTTAAGTCGGCATTGTCCCTTTTGTATTCAATCCCGATGCGATTTCGGTGTTTCATGGTCAATGTGAAGGTCCAAGGGATACAGTAAACCTGCACTGGGGCCTCGGAATCTGATACTGGACTCCCAGGAGGCGCTCAAACCACAAACTCTTACAAGATTCACTCTTCTTGTACTGAAGCCGGCATTGCTCTTTTGTAGTCAATCACGATGCAATTTCTGTGTATCATGGTGAATGTGAAGGTCCAAGAGATACAGCAAACCTGCACTGGCGCATCCGATTCTAATACTGGTCTCCCAGGTGCCGCTCAAAGCACAAATTCATAGAAGATTCCCTCTTCTTGTACTTAAGTCGGCGTTGTGCATTTTGTATTCAAACACGATGCAATTTCTGTGTTTCATGGTCAATGTGAAGGGCCAACGATTACAGTAAAACTGCGCTGGTGTATTGGGATCTAATACTGGTCTCCCAGGAGCCGCTCAAAGCACAAACTCTTAGAAGATTCACTCTTCTTATACTTAAGTCGGCACTGTGCCTTTTGTATTCAATCCCGATGCGATTTCTGTGTTCCATGGTCAATGTGAATGTCCAAGGGATAAGGTAAACCTGCACTGGTGCATCGGAATCTAGTACTGGTCTCCCAGGAGCCGCTCAGATCATAAACGCTTAGAAGATTCACTCTTCTTGTACTTAAGTCGGCATTGTGCTTTTTGTGTTCAATCCCGATGCAATTTCTGTGTTTCATGGTCAATGTGAGGGTCCAAGGGATACAGTAAACCTGCACTGGTGCATCGGAATCTACTACTGGTCTCCCGGCAGCCGCTCAAACCACAAACTCTTATAAGATTCTCTCCTCTTGTACTTTAAACGTCATGGTCCTTTTGTATTCAATCCAAATGCAATATCTGTGTTTCGTGGTCATTGTGAAGGTCCAAGGGAAACAGAAATCCTGCACTGGGGCATGGGAATCTAATAATAGTCTCCCAGGAGCCGCTCAAACCACAAACTCTAAGAAGATACACTCTTCTTGTACTTAAGTCGGTATTGTGACTTTAATATTGAATCCCGATGCAATTTCTGTGTTTCATGGTCAATGTGAAGGTCCAAGGGATACAGTAAACCTGCACTGGTGCATCGGAATCTACTACTGGTCTCCCGGCAGCCGCTCAAACCACAAACTCTTATAAGATTCTCTCCTCTTGTACTTAAATCGGCATTGTCCCTTTTGTATTAAATCCCGATGCAATTTCTGTGTTTCATGGTCAATGTGAAGGTCCAAGGGATACAGTAAACCAGCACTGGAGCATCGGAATCTACTACTGGTCTCCCGGCAGCAGCTCAAACCACAAACTCTTACAAGATTCTCTCCTCTTGTACTTAAGTCGGCATTGTCCCTTTTGTATTCAATGCCGATGCAATTTCTGTGACTCATGGCCAATGTGAAGGTCCAAGGGATACAGTAAACCTGCACTGGCGCATCGGAATCTAATACTGGTCTCCCAGGAGCGGCTCTAAAAACAAACTCTAAGAAGTTTAACTCTTCTTGTACTTAAATCGGTATTGTGACTTTAATATTAAATCACGATAAAATTTCTGTGTTTCATGGTCAATGTGAAGGTCCAAGGGACACGGTAAACTTGCAGTGGTGCATCGGAATCTAATTCTGGTCTCCCAGAAGCCGCTCAAATCATAAACTCTTAGAACATTCACTCTTCTTGTACTTAAGTCGGCATTGTCACTTTTGTATTCAATCTTTATGCAATTTCTGTGTTTCATGGTCAATGTGAAGGTCCAAGGGATACAGTAAACCTGCACTTGTGCATCGGAATGTAATACTGGTCTCCCAGGTCACGCTCAACGCACGAACTCTTAGAAGATTCACTCTTTTTGTACTTTCGTTGGCATTGTGCCGTTTGTATTCAATCCCGATGCAATTTCTGTGTTTCATGATCAATGTGAAGGTCCAAGGGATACAGTAAACCTGCACTGGTGCATCGAATTCTAAAATTGGTCAGCCAGGAGCCGCTCAAAGCAAAGACTCTTAGAAGATTGACTCTTCTTGAACTTAAGTTGGCATTTTCCCTTTTGTATTCAATACCGATGCAATTACTGTGTTTCATGGTCAATGTGAAGGTCCAAGGGATACAGTAAAATTGAACTGGTGCATCGGAATCAAATACTGGTCTCCCAGAAGCCGCTCAAAGCACAAACTCTAAGAAGTTTCACTCTTCTTGTACTTAAGTCGGCATTGTGCCTTTAATATACAATCACGATGCAATTTCTGTGTTTCATGGTCAATGTGAAGGTCCATGGGACACGGTAATCTTGCACTGGTGCATCGGAATCTAATACTGGTCTCCCAGTAGCCGCTCAAAACACAAACTCTTAGAAGATTCACTCTTCTTGCACTTATGTCGGCATTGTCAATTTTGTATCCAATCCCGATGCAATTTCTGTGTTTCATGGTCAATGTGATGGTCCAAGAGATACAGTAAACCTGCACTGGTGCATCGGAGTCTAATACTGGTCTCGCAGCAGACGCTCATAGCACAAATTCTTAGAAGATACACTCTTCTTGTACTTAAATCGGCATTGTACTATTTGTACCTAATCCCTATTCAATTTCTGTGTTTCATGGTCAATGTGAAGGTCCAAGGGAAACAGTAAACCTGCAGCTGTGCATCGGAATGTAATACTGGTCTCTCAGGAGCAGCTCTAAGCTCTAACTCGTAGAAGATTCACTCTTCTTGTACTTAAGTCAGCATTGTGCCTTTGGTATTGAATCCCGATGCAATTTCTGTGTTTCATGGTCAATGTGAAGGTCCAACAGATACAATAAGATTGCACTGGTGCATCGGACTCTAATGCTGGTCTCCCAGCAGCCACACAAACCACAAACTCTTAGAAGATTCACTCTTCTCGTACTTAAGTCGGCATTGTCCCTTTTGTATTCAATCCCGATGCAATTTCGGTGTTTCATGGTCAATGTGAAGGTCCAAGGGATACAGTAAACCTGCACTGGGGCATCGGAATCTGATACTGGTCTCCAAGGAGGCGCTCAAACCACAAACTCTTACAAGATTCACTCTTCTTGTACTGAAGCCGGCATTGCTCTTCTGTAGTCAATCACGATGCAATTTCTGTGTGTCATGGTGAATGTGAACGTCCAAGAGATACAGTAAACCTGCACTGGCGCATCGGAATCTAATACTGGTCTCCCAGGTGCTGCTCAAAGCACAAATTCTTAGAAGACTCCCTCTTCTTGTACTTAAGTTGGCGTTGTGCATTTTGTATTCAAACACGATGCAAATTCTGTGTTTCATGGTGACTGTGAAGGACCAACGATTACAGTAAAACTGTGCTGGTGTATTGGAATCTAATACTGGTCTCCCAGGAGCCGCTCAAAGCACAAACTCTTAGAAGGTTCACTCTTCTTGTACTTAAGTCAGCATCGTGCATTTTGTATTCAATCCCGACACGATTTTTGTGTGTCATGGTCAATGTGAAGGTCCAAGAGATGCAGTAAACCTGTACTGGTGCATCGGAATCTAATACTGGTCTCCCAGGATCCGCTCAAAGCACAAACGCTTCGTAGATTCACTCTTCTTATACTTAAGTCAGCACTGTGCCTTTTGTATTCAATTACGATGCGATTTCTGTGTTCCATGGTCAATGTGAATGTCCAAGGAATAAAGTAAACCTGCACTGGTGCATCGGAATCTGGTACTGGTCTCCCAGGAGCCGCTCAGATCACAAACGCTTAGAAGAATCACTCTTCTTGTACTTAAGTCGGCATTGTGCTTTTTGTATTCAATCCCGATGCAATTTCTGTGTTTCATGCTCAATGTGAAGCTCCAAGGGATACAGTAAACCTGCACTGGTGCATCGGAATCTACTACTGGTCTCCCGGCAGCCGCTCAAACCACAAACTCTTATAAGATTCTCTCCTCTTGTACTTAAGTCGGCATTGTCCCTTTTGTAATCAATGCCGATGCAATTTCTGTGACTCATGGTCAATGTGAAGGTCCAAGGGATACAGTAAACCCTCACTGGCGCATCGGAATCTAATACTGGTCTCCCAGTAGCCGCTCTAAAAACAAACTCTAAGAAGTTTCACTCTTCTTGTACTTAAGTCGGTATTGGGACTTTAATATCGAATCACGATGCAATTTCTGTGTTTCATCTTCAATGTGAAGGTCCAAGGGACACGGTTAACTTGCTGTGGTGCATCGGAATCTAATGGTGGTATCCCAGAAGCCGCACAAAACACAAACTCTTAGAAGATTCACTCTTCTTGCACTTAAGTCGGCATTGTCCATTTTGTGTTCAGTCCCGATGCATTTTCTGTGCTTCATGGTCAATGTGATGGTCCAAGGGATACAGTTAACCTGCACTGGTGCATCGGAATCGAATACTGGTCTCCCGGCAGCCGTTCAAATCATAAACTCTTAGAAGAATCACTCTTCATGTACTTAAGTCGGCATTGTCACTTTTGTATTCAATCTTTATGCAATTTCTGTGTTTCATGGTCAATGTGAAGGTCCAAGGGATACATTAAATCTGCACTTGTGCATCGGAATGTAATACTGGTCTCCCAGGTCACGCTCAAAGCACGAACTCTTAGAAGATTCACTCCTTTTGTACTTACGTTGGCATTGTGCCGTTTGTATTCAATCCCGATGCAATTTCTGTGATTCATGGTCAATGTGAAGGTCCAAGGGATACAGTAAACCTGCACTGGTGCATCGGAATCTAATACTGGTCTCCCAGGAGTCGCTCAGATCATAAACGCTTAGAAGATTCAGTCTTCTTGTGCTTAAGTCGGCATTGTGCTTTTTGTATTCAATCCAGATGCAATTTCTGTGTTTCATGGTCATCGTGAACGTCCAAGGGATACAGTAAACCTGCACTGGTACATCGGAATCTACTACTGGTCTCCTGGCAGCCGTTCAAACCACAAATTCTTATAAGATTCTCTCCTCTTGCACTTAAAACGTCATGGTCTATTTGTATTCAATCCAAATGCAATATCTGTGTTACATGGTCATTGTGAAGGTCCATAGGTTACAGTGATCCTGCACTGGGGCATCGGAATCTAATAATGGTCTTCCAGTAGCCGCTCAAAACACAAACTCTTAGAAGATTCACTCTTTTTGTACTTACGTTGGCATTGTGCCGTTTGTATTCAATCCCGACGCAATTTCTGTGTTTCATGGTCAATGTGAGGGTCCAAGGGATACGGTAAACCTGCACTGGTGCATCGGAGTCTAATACTGGTCTCCCAGAAGCCGCTCCAAACACAAACTCTTAGAAGATTCACTCTTCTTGCACTTAAGTCGGCATTGTCCATTTTGTATTCAATCCCGATGCATTTTCTGTGTTTTATGGTCAATGTGATGGTCCAAGGGATACAGTTAAGCTGCACTGGTGCATCGTAATCCAGTACTGATCTCCCGGCAGCCGCTCAAATCATAAACCCTTAGAAGATTCACTCTTCTTGTACTTCAGTCGGCATTGTGCTTTTTGTATTCAATCCCGACACGATTTTTGTGTGTCATGGTCAATGTGAAGGTCCAAGGCATGCAGTAAACCTGTACTGGTGCATCGGAATGTATTACTGGTCTCCCAGGATCCGCTCAAAGCACAAACTCTTGGTAGATTCACTCTTCTTATACTTAAGTCGGCACTGTGACTTTTGTATTTAATCCCGATGCGATTTCTGTGTTCCATGGTCAATGTGAATGTCCAAGGGATAAAGTAAACCTGCACTGGTGCATTGGGATCTAGTACTGGTCTCCCAGGAGCCGCTCAGAGCATAAACGCTTAGAAGATTCACTCTTCTTGTACTTAAGTCGGCATTGTGATTTTTGTATTCAATCCCGATGCAATTTCTGTGTTTCATGGTCAATGTGAAGGTCCAAGGGATACAGTAAACCTGCACTGGTGCATCGGAATCTACTACTGGTCTCCCGGCAGCCGCTCAAACCACAAACTCTTATAAGATTCTCTCCCCTTGTACTTAAAACGTCATGGTCCTTATGTATTCAATCCAAATGCGATATCTGTGTTTCATGGTCATTGTGAAGGTCCAAGGGAAACAGTAATCCTGCACTGGGGCATCGGAATCTAATACTGGTTTCCCAGGAGCCGCTCTAAACACAAACTCTAAGAAGTTTCACTCTTTTTGTACTTAAGTCGGTATTGTGACTTTAATATTGAATCACGATGCAATTTCTGCGTTTCATGGTCAATGTGAAGGTCCAAGGGACACGGTAAACTTCCACTGGTGCATCGGAATCTAATACTGGTCTCCCAGAAGCCGCTCCAAACACAAACTCTTAGAAGATTCACTCTTCTTGCACTTAAGTCGGCATTGTCCATTTTGTATTCAATCCCGATGCATTTTCTGTGTTTCATGGTCAATGTGATGGTCCAAGGGATACAGTTAAGCTGCAATGGTGCATCGTAATCCAGTATTGATCTCCCGGCAGCCGCTCAAATCATAAACCTTTAGAAGATTCACTCTTCTTGTACTTCAGTCGGCATTGTCACTTTTGTATTCAATCTTTATGCAATTTCTGTGTTTCATGGTCAATGTGAAGGTCCAAGGGATACAGTAAACCTGCACTTGTGCATCGAAATGTAATACTGGTCTCCCAGGTCACACTCAAAGCACGAACTCTTAGAAGATTCACTCTTTTTGTACTTACGTTGGCATTGTGCCGTTTGTATTCAATTCCGATGCAATTTCTGTGTTTCATGATCAATGTGAAGGTCCAAGGGATACAGTAAACCTGCACTGGTGCATCGGATTCTAGAACTGTTCAGCCAGGAGCCGCTCAAAGCAAAGACTCTTAGAAGATTGACTCCTCTTGAACTTAAGTTGGCATTGTCCCTTTTGTATTCAATACCGATGCAATTACTGTGTTTCATGGTCATCGTGAACGTCCAAGGGATACAGTAAACCTGCACTGGTGCATCGGAATCTACTACTGGTCTCCTGGCAGCCGTTCAAACCACAAACTCTTATAAGATTCTCTCCTCTTGCACTTAAAACGTCATGGTCCTTTTGTATTCAATCCAAATGCAATATCTGTGTTACATGGTCATTGTGAAGGTCCATGGGTTACAGTAATCCTGCACTGGGGCATCGGAATCTAATAATGGTCTTCCAGTAGCCGCTCAAAACACCAACTCTTAGAAGATTCACTCTTTTTGTACTTACGTTGGCATTGTGCCGTTTGTATTCAATCCCGATGCAATTTCTGTGTTTCATGATCAATGTGAAGGTCCAAGGGATACAGTAAACCTGCACTGGTGCATCGGATTCTAGAACTGGTCAGCCAGGAGCCTCTCAAAGCAAAGACTCTTAGAAGATTGACTCTTCTTCAACTTAAGTTGGCATTGTCCTTTTTGTATTCAATACCGATGCAATTACTGTGTTTCATGGTCAATGTGAAGGTCCAAGGGATACAGTAAAATTGCACTGGTGCATCGGAATCTAATACTGGTCTCCCAGAAGCCGCTCAAAGCACAGACTCTAAGAAGTTTCACTCTTCTTGTACTTAAGTCGGCATTGTGCCTTTAATATTGAATCACAATGCAATTTCTGTGTTTCATGGTCAATGTGAAGGTCCAAGGGACACGGCAATCTTGCACTGGTGCATCGGAATCTAATACTGGTCTCCCAGTAGCCGCTCAAAACACAAACTCTTAGAAGATTCACTCTTCTTGCACTTATGTCGCCATTGTCCATTTTGAATTCAATCCCGATGCAATTTCTGTGTTTCATGGTCAATGTGACGGTCCTAGGGATACAGTAAACCAGCACTGGTGCATCGGAATCTAATACTGGCCTCCCAGGCGCCGCTCAAAGCACAAATTCTTGGATGGTTCACTCTACCTGTACCTAAGTCGGCATTGTGCCTTTAGTATTCAATCCTGAAACAACATCTGTTTTTCATGGTCAATGTAAGGGTCCATGGGATGCAGTAAACCAGCACTGGTACATCGGAATCTAATACTGGTCTCCCAGGAGCCGCTCAACTCACACACCATAACAAGATTCACTCTTCTAGTTCTTAAGTCGTTATTGTGCTTTGTATTCAATCCTGATGCAATTTTTGGGTTTTTATGGTCAATGTGACGGTCCAAGGGATACAGTAAACCAGCACTCGTGCATCGGAATCTAATACTGGCCTCCCAGGAGCCGCTCAAAGCACAAATTCTTGGATGATTCATTCTACTTGTACTTAAGTCGGCATTGTGCCTTTAGTATTCAATCCCGAAACAATTTCTGTGTTTCATGGTCAATGTGAAGGTCCATGGGATGCAGTAAACCAGCACTGGCGCATCGGAATCTAATACTGGTCTCCCAGGAGCCGCTCAAAACACACACTCTAACAAGATTCACTCTTCTTGTACTTAAGTCGTCATTGTGATTTGTATTCAATCCCGATGCAATTTCTGGGTTTTTATGGTCAATGTGAAGCTCCAAGGGATACAGTATACCTACACTGGTGCATCGGAATCTAATACTGGTCTCCCAGGATCCGCCCAAAGCACAAACTCTTAGAAGATTCAATCTTCTAGTACTTAAGTCGGCATTGTGAATATTGTATTCATTCCCGATGCGATATCTGAGTTTCTCGGCGAATGTGAAGGTCCATGGGATGCAGTAAACGAGGACTGGTGCATCGGTATCTAATTCTGGTCTCCCAGGAGCCGCTCAAAGCACACTTTTTTGGATGGTTCACTCTTCTTGTACTTAAGTCGGCATTGTGAGTTTTGTATTCAATTCCGATGCAATTTCTGTGTTTCATGGTCAATGTGAAGGTCCATGGGATGCTGTAATCCTGCACTGGTGCATCGGAATCTAATACTGGTCTACCAGGAGCCGCTCAAATAACACACTCTTACAAGATCCAATCTTCTTGTACTTAAAAACGGCAATTAGCCTTATACATTCAATCCCGAAGCAACTCCTATGATTCATGGTCAATGTGAAGGCCCAAGGGATACAGTATACCTACACTGGTGCATCGGAATCTAATACTGGTCTCCCAGGAGCCGCTCAAAGCACACACTCTTAGAAGATTCACTCTTCTTGTACTTAAGTCGGCATTGTGCCTTATGTATTCAGTCCCGATGCAGTTTCTGTGTTTCATGATCAATGTGAACGTCCAAGGGTTTCAGTAAACCAGCACTGGTGCATCGGAATCTAAATCTAGTGTCCCAGGAGCCACTCAAATCACAAACTCTTAGAAGATTCACTCTGCTTGTACTTAAGTCGGCATTGTGCCTTTCGTATTCAATCCCGATGCAATTTCTGCGTTTCACGGTCAATGTGAAGGTCCAAGGGATACAGTAAACCTGCACTGATGCATCGCAATCTGATACTGGTCTCCCAGGAGCCGCTCAAAGCACACACTCTTAGATGATTCAATCTTCTTGTACTTAAGTCGGCATTGTGCCTCTTGTATTCCATCCCGATGCAGTTTCCGTGTTTCATGGTCAATGTGAAGGTCCATGGGATGCAGTAAACGTGGACTGGTGCATCGGTATCTAAATATGGTCTCCCAGGAGCCGCTCAAAGCACACACTCTTGGATGATTCAATCTTCTTGTACTTAAGTCGATATTGTGAAATTTGTATTCAATCCCAATGCAATTTCTGTGTTTCATGGTCATTGGGAAGGTCTGAGGGGTTACAGTAAACCTGCACTGGTGCATCGGAATCTAATACTGGTCTTCCAGGAGCCGCTCAAAGAAAAAATTCATAGAAGATTCACTCTTCTTGTACTTAAGTCGGTATTGTGCTTTCAGTATTCAATCCCGATGCAATTACTGTGTTTCATGGTCAATGTGACGGTCCAAAGGATACAGTAAACGTGCACAGATGAGTCGCAAACTAACACAGGCCTCCCAGGAGCCGCTCAAAGCACAAATTCTTAGAAGATTCACTCTACATGTACTTAAGTCGGCATTGTGCCTTTTGTATTCAATCCCGATACAATTTCTGTGTTTCATGGTCAATGCGATGGACCATGGGATGCAGTAAACGTGGACAGGTGCATCGGTATCTAATTCTGGTCTCATAGGAGCCGCTCAAAGCACAAACTCTTAGAAGATTCACTCTCCCAGTACTTAAGACAGCATTTAGCCTTTTGTATACAATCCCGACGCAATTCCTGTGATTCATAGACAATGTGACGGTCCAAGGGATGCGGTATACCTGCACTGGTGCATCGGAATCTAATACCGGTCTTCCAATGGTCGCTCAAAGCACACACTCTTAGAAGATTCACTTTTCTTTACTTCTGTCGGCATTGTGCATTTTGTATACAATCGCGATGCAATTTCTGTGTTTCATGGTTAATGTGAAGGGCCAAGGATTGCAGTAAACCTGCACTGTTGCTTCGGAATCTAATTCTGATTCCCGAGCATCCACTCAAAGCACAAACTCTTACAAGATTCCTCTTCTTGTATTTAAGCCGGCATTGAGCCTTATGTATTCAATCCCGATGCAATTTCTTTATTTTATGGTCAATTAGAATGCCCAAGGGATACGGTAAACCTGCACTGCTGCATCGGAATCTAGTACTGGTCTCCCAGGAGCCGCTGAAATCACAAACTCTTGGTAGATTCACTCTTCTTGTACTTAAGACGGCATTTTGCCTTTTGTATTCAATCCCGATGCGATTCCTGTGATTCATGGTCAATGTGACGGTCCAAGGAATACAGTAAGCCAGCACTGGTGCATCGGATTCTAATACTGGAATCCCAGGAGCCGCCCAAAACCCAAAGGCTTGGAAGATTCACTCTACTTGTACTTAAGCCGTCATTGTGCCTTTAGTATTCAATCCCGATACAATTTCTGTGTTTCATGGTCAATGGGAAGGTCCATGGGATGCTGTAAACGTGCACTGGTGCATCGGATTCTATTACTGGTCTCCCAGGAGCCGCTCAAATCACACACTCTTACAAGATCCACTCTTCTTGTACTTAAAACGGCAATGAGCCTTATGCATTCAATCCCGATGCAATTACTATGGTTCATGGGCAATGTGAAGGTCCAAGGGATACAGTAAACCTGCACTGATGCATCGCAATCTAATACTGGCCTCCCAGGAGATGCTCAAACACAAACTCTTAGAAGTTTCACTCTTCTTGTACTTATGTCGGCATTGTACCTTCAGTATTCAATCCCGATACAATTTCTGTCTTTCATGGTCAATGTGAAGGACCATGGGAAGCAGTAAACCAGCACTAGTGCATCGGAATCTGATACCGGTCTCCCAGGAGCCGTTCAAAGCACACACTCTTAGAAGATTCACTCTTCTTGTATTTAAGTCGGCATTGTGCTTTTGTATTCAATCCCTATGCAATTCCTCTGTTTCATGGTCAATGTGAAGGTCTAAGGGATACAGTAAACCTGCACTGATGCATCGGAATCTAATACTGGTTTCCCAGAGACCGTTCAAATTACGAACGCTTAGAGGAGTCACTCTTCTTGTACTTAAGTCGGCATTGTTCCGTTTCTATTCAATCCCGATGCAATTTCTGTGTTTCATGGTGAATGTGGAGGTCCAAGGTTTATAGTAAACCTGCACTGGTGCATCGGAATCTAATACTGGTCTCACAGGAGCCGCTCAAAGAACAAACTCTTAGAAGATTCAGTCTTCTTTTACTTAAGTCGGCATTGTGCATTTTGTATTCAATCCCGATGCAATTACTGTGTATCATGGTCAATGTGAAGGTCCGAGGGTTACAGTAAACCTGCACTGGTGCACCGGAATCTATTTCTGGGCTCCCAGGAGCCGCTCAAAGCACAAATTCTTAGATGATTCACACTTCTTGTACTTTAGTCGGCATTGTGATTTTAGTAATCAATCCCGATGCGATTTCTGCGTTTCGTGGTCAATGTGAAGGGCCAAGGGATACAGTAAACCCGCACTGTTGCATTGAATCCTATACTGGTTTGCGAGGTGTTGCTCAAAGCACAAACTCTTAGAAGAATCACTTTACTTGTACTTAAGATGGCATTGTGCATTTTGTATTCAATCCCGATCCAATTTCTGTGTTTCATGGCCAATGTGAAGGTCCAAGGGATACAGTATACCTACACCGGTGCATCGGAATCTATTACTATTCTCCCAGGAGCCGCTCCAAGCACAACATCTTAGAAGATACACACTTTTTGTACTTAAGACGGCATTTAGCCTTATGTATTCAATCCCGATGCAATTCCTGTGATTCATGGTCAATGTGAATGTCCAAGGGATACAGTATACCTACACTGGTGCATGGGAATCTAATACTGGTCTCCCAGGAGCCGCTCAATGCACAAACTCTTAGAAGATTAACTGTTCTTGTACTTAAGTTGGCATTGTGCCTTTTGTATTCAATCCCGATGGAATTTCTGTGTTACATGGTCAATGTGAAGGTCCAAGGGATATAATAAACCTTCACTGGTGCATCGGAATCTAATACCGGTCTCCCAGGAGTCGCTCAAAGCTCAAACACTTAGAAGATTCAGTCTTCTTTTACTTAAGTCGGCATTGTGCCTTTTGTATTCAATGCCGATGGAATTTCTGTATTTCATGGTCAATGTGAAGGGCCATGGGATACAATATGCCTGCACTGGGGCATCGGAATCTAATACTGGTCTCCCAGGAGCCGTTCAAAGCACAAACTCTTACAATATTCACACTTCGTGTACTTAAGTCGGCATTGTGCTTTTTGTATTCAATCCTGATGTAATATCTGTGATTGATGGTCAATGTGAAGGTCCAAGTTTTACAGTAAACCTGCACTGGTGCATCGGAATCTAATACTTGTCTCCCAGGAGCCGCTCAAAGCACTAACTCTTAGAAGATTCACTCTTCTCGTACATAAGTATTCATCCTGAATTTTGTATTGAATCCCGACGCAATTTCTGTGTTTCATTATAAATGTGAAGGTCCAAGGGATACAGTAAACCTGCACTGATGCATCGGAATCTAATACTGGTTTGCCACTTGTTGCTCAATGCACAAACTCTTAGATGACTCACTCTACTTGTACTTGAGTTGGCATTGTGTCTTTTGCATTCAATCCCGATTCAATATCTGTGTTTTATGGTCAATGTGAAGGTCCTAGGCTTACAGTAAACCTGCACTGGTGCATCGGAATCTAATACTGGTCTCCAAGGAGCCGCTCAAATCACTAACTCTTAGAAGTATCACTCTTATTGTACTTAAGTATGCACTCTGCCATTTATATTCAATCCCGATGCAATTTCTGTGTTTCATCGTCAATAAGAATGTCAGAGGGATACAGTAACCCTGAAGTGAAGCATCGGAATCTATAACTAGTGTCACAGGAATGGTTCAAAACATAGGCAGTAAGAAATGTCAGTTTTCTTGTGCTTGAGTCGGCATTGTGCCTTTTGTATTTAATTCCTATGCAATTTCTGTGTTTCGTCGTCAAAAAGAAGGTCCAAGGGATACAGTAAACCTGAAGTGAAGCATCGCAATGTAAAACCGGTCTCACAGGAAACGTTCAAAGCATAGTCATTAAGAAGTTTCACTCCTCTTGTACTTAAGTCGGCATTGTGCTTTTAACATTGAATCACGATGCAATTTCTGTGTTTCATGGTCAATGTGAAGGTCCAAGGGACACGGTAATCTTGCACTGGTGCATCAGAATCTAATACTGGTCTCCCAGTAGCCGCTCAAAACACAAACTCTTAGAAGATTCACTCTTCTTGCACTTCTGTCGGCATTGTCCATTTCGAATTCAATCCCGACGCAATTTCTGTGTTTCATGGTCAATGTGAGGGTCCAAGGGATACGGTAAACCTGCACTGGTGCATCGGAGTCTAATACTGGTCTCCCAGAAGCCGCTCCAAACACAAACTCTTAGAAGATTCACTCTTCTTGCACGTAAGTCGGCATTGTCCATTTTGTATTCAATCCCGATGCATTTTCTGTGTTTTATGGTCAATGTGATGGTCCAAGGGATACAGTTAAGCTGCACTGGTGCATCGTAATCCAGTACTGATCTCCCGGCAGCCGCTCAAATCATAAACCCTTAGAAGATTCACTCTTCTTGTACTTCAGTCGGCATTGTGCTTTTTGTATTCAATCCCGACACGATTTTTGTGTGTCATGGTCAATGTGAAGGTCCAAGGCATGCAGTAAACCTGTACTGGTGCATCGGAATGTATTACTGGTCTCCCAGGATCCGCTCAAAGCACAAACTCTTGGTAGATTCACTCTTCTTATACTTAAGTCGGCACTGTGACTTTTGTATTTAATCCCGATGCGATTTCTGTGTTCCATGGTCAATGTGAATGTCCAAGGGATAAAGTAAACCTGCACTGGTGCATTGGGATCTAGTACTGGTCTCCCAGGAGCCGCTCAGAGCATAAACGCTTAGAAGATTCACTCTTCTTGTACTTAAGTCGGCATTGTGATTTTTGTATTCAATCCCGATGCAATTTCTGTGTTTCATGGTCAATGTGAAGGTCCAAGGGATACAGTAAACCTGCACTGGTGCATCGGAATCTACTACTGGTCTCCCGGCAGCCGCTCAAACCACAAACTCTTATAAGATTCTCTCCCCTTGTACTTAAAACGTCATGGTCCTTATGTATTCAATCCAAATGCGATATCTGTGTTTCATGGTCATTGTGAAGGTCCAAGGGAAACAGTAATCCTGCACTGGGGCATCGGAATCTAATACTAGTCTCCCAGGAGCCGCCCAAACCACAAACTCTAAGAAGATACACACTTCTTGTACTTAAGTCGGCATTGTCCCTTTTGTATTCAATGCCGACGCAATGTCTGTGACTCATGGTCAATGTGAAGGTCCAAGGGATACAGTAAACCTGCACTGGCGCATCGGAGTCTAATACTGGTTTCCCAGGAGCCGCTCTAAACACAAACTCTAAGAAGTTTCACTCTTTTTGTACTTAAGTCGGTATTGTGACTTTAATATTGAATCACGATAAAATTTCTGTGTTTCATGGTCAATGTGAAGGTCCAAGGGACACGGTAAACTTGCACTGGTGCATCGGAATCTAATACTGGTCTCCCAGAAGCCGCTCCAAACACAAACTCTTAGAAGATTCACTCTTCTTGCACTTAAGTCGGCATTGTCCATTTTGTATTCAATCCCGATGCATTTTCTGTGTTTTATGGTCAATGTGATGGTCCAAGGGATACAGTTAAGCTGCACTGGTGCATCGTAATCCAGTACTGATCTCCCGGCAGCCGCTCAAATCATAAACCCTTAGAAGATTCACTCTTCTTGTACTTCAGTCGGCATTGTCACTTTTGTATTCAATCTTTATGCAATTTCTGTGTTTCATGGTCAATGTGAAGGTCCAAGGGATAGAGTAAACCTGCACTTGTGCATCGAAATGTAATACTGGTCTCCCAGGTCACGCTCAAAGCACGAACTCTTAGAAGATTCACTCTTTTTGTACTTACGTTGGCATTGTGCCGTTTGTATTCAATTCCGATGCAATTTCTGTGTTTTATGATCAATGTGAAGGTCCAAGGGATACAGTAGAATTGCACTGGTGCATCAGAATCTGATACTGGTCTCCCAGGAGCCGCTGAAATCACAAATTCTTGGAAGATTCACTCTACTTGTCCTTAAGTCAACATTGTGCCTTTAGTATTCAATCCCGATACAATTCCTGTGTTTCATGGTCAATGTGAAGGTCCATTGGATGCAGTAAACCAGCACTGATGCATCGGAATCTAATTCTGGTATCCCAGCATCCGCTCAAAGCACAAACTCTTACAAGATTCCTCTTCTTGTACTTAAGCCGGCATTGTGCGTTTTATATTCAATCCCGATTCAATTTCTGTATTCCATGGTCAATGTGAAGGCCAGAGGGATACGGTAAACCAGCACTGCTGCATCGGAATCTAATACTTGCCTCCCAGCAGCCGCTGAAATCACAAACTCTCGGAAGATTCACTCTACTTGTACTTAAGTCGGCATTGTGCCTTTAGTATTCAATCCCGATACAATTACTGTGTTTCATGGTCAATGTGAAGGTCCAAGTGTTTCAGTAAACCAGCACTGATGCATCGGAATCTAATACTGGTCTCCCATTAGCCGCTCAAAGCACACACTCTTACAAGATTCACTCTTCTTGTACTTAAGTCGGCATTGTCCTTTGTATTCAATCACGATGCAATTTCTGGGTTTTTATGGTCAATGTGACGGACCAAGGGATACAGTAAACCAACACTGGTGCATCGGAATCTGATACTGGTCTCCCAGTAGCCGCTCAGACACACACTATTAGAAGATTCACTCTTCTTGTACTTAACTCATCATTGTGCCTTTTGTATTCAATCCCGATGCAATTTCTGTGTTTCATGGTCAATGTGAAGGTCCAAGTGTTTCAGTAAACCAGAACTGGTGCATCGGAATCTAATTTTGGTCTCCCAGGAGCCGCTCAGAGCACAAATTCTTGGAAGATTCACTATTCTTGTACTGAAGACAGCTTTGTGCGTTTTGTATTCAATCCCAATGCAATTTATGTGTTTCATGGTCAATGTGAAGTTCAAAGGGATACAGTAAACCTGCACTGATGAATCGGAATCTATTACTGGTCTCCCAGGAGACGCTCAAAGCACAAACTCTTAGAAGATTCACTCTTGTTGTACTTCAGAGAGCAATTAGCATTATGTATTCATTCCCGATGCAATTCCTGCGATTCATGGTCAATGTGACGGTCCAAGGGATACAGTAAACCAGCACTGGTGCATCGGAATCTAATACTGGCCTCCCAGGCGCCGCTCAAAGCACAAATTCTTGGATGGTTCACTCTACCTGTACTTAAGTCGGCATTGTGCCTTTAGTATTCAATCCTGAAACAATATCTGTTTTTCATGGTCAATGTAAGGGTCCATGGGATGCAGTAAACCAGCACTGGTACATAGGAATCTAATACTGGTCTCCCAGGAGCCGCTCAACTCACACATCCTAACACGATTCAATCTTCTAGTACTTAAGTCGGCATTGTGAATATTGTATTCATTCCCGATGCGATATCTGAGTTTCTTGGCGAATGTGAAGGTCCATGGGATGCAGTAAACGAGGACTGGTGCATCGGTATCTAATTCTGGTCTCCCAGGAGCCGCTCAAAGCACACTTTCTTGGATGGTTCACTCTTCTTGTACTTAAGTCGGCATTGTGAGTTTTGTATTCAATTCCGATGCAATTTCTGTGTTTCATGGTCAATGTGGAGGTCCATGGGATGCTGTAATCCTGCACTGGTGCATCGGAATCAAATACTGGTCTACCAGGAGCCGCTCAAATAACACACTCTTACAAGATCCAATCTTCTTGTACTTAAAAATGGCAATTAGCCTTATACATTCAATCCCGATGCAACTCCTATGATTCATGGTCAATGTGAAGGCCCAAGGAATACAGTATACCTACACTGGTGCATCGGAATCTAATACTGGTCTCCCAGGAGCCGCTCAAAGCACACACTCTTAGAAGATTCACTCTTCTTGTACTTAAGTCGGCATTGTGCCTTATGTATTCAGTCCCGATGCAGTTTCTGTGTTTCATGATCAATGTGAACGTCCAAGGGTTTCAGTAAACCAGCACTGGTGCATCGGAATCTAAATCTAGTGTCCCAGGAGCCACTCAAATCACAAACTCTTAGAAGATTCACTCTGCTTGTACTTAAGTCGGCATTGTGCCTTTCGTATTCAATCCCGATGCAATTTCTGCGTTTCACGGTCAATGTGAAGGTCCAAGGGATACAGTAAACCTGCACTGATGCATCGCAATCTAATACTGGTCTCCCAGGAGCCGCTCAAAGCACACACTCTTAGATGATTCAATCTTCTTGTACTTAAGTCGGCATTGTGCCTTTTGTATTCCATCCCGATGCAGTTTCTGTGTTTCATGGTCAATGTGAAGGTCCATGGGATGCAGTAAACGTGGACTGGTGCATCGGTATCTAATTATGGTCTCCCAGGAGCCGCTCAAACACACTTTCTTAGATGATTAACTCTTCTTGTACTTAAGTCGACATTGTGAAATTTGTATTCAATCCCGATGCAATTTCTGTGTTTCATGGTCATTGGGAAGGTCTGAGGGGGTACAGTAAACCTGCACTGGTGCATCGGAATCTAATACTGGTCTTCCAGGAGCCGCTCAAAGAAAAAATTCATAGAAGATTCACTCTTCTTGTACTTAAGTCGGTATTGTGCTTTCAGTATTCAATCCCGATGCAATTACTGTGTTTCATGGTCAATGTGACAGTCCAAAGGATACAGTAAACCTGCACAGATGAGTCGCAAACTAACACAGGCCTCCCAGGAGCCGCTCAAAGCACAAATTCTTAGAAGATTCACTCTACATGTACTTAAGTCGGCATTGTGCCTTTTGTATTCAATCCCGATACAATTTCTGTGTTTCATGGTCAATGCGATGGACCATGGGATGCAGTAAACGTGGACTGGTGCATCGGTATCTAATTGTGGTCTCATAGGAGCCGCTGAAAGCACACACTCTTAGAAGATTCACTCTTCTTTACTTATGTCGGCATTGTACATTTTGTATTCAATTGCGATGCAATTTCTGTGTTTCATGGTTAATGTGAAGGGCCAAGGATTGCAGTAAACCTGCACTGTTGCATCGGAATCTAATTCTGGTCCCGAGCATCCACTCAAAGCACAAACTCTTAGACCGAGCGAGGTGGCGCAGTGGTTAGACACTGGACTCGCATTCGGGAGGACGACGGTTCAATCCCGCGTCCGGCCATCCTGATTTAGGTTTTCCGTGATTTCCCTAAATCGCTCCAGGCAAATGCCGGGATGGTTCCTTTCAAAGGGCACGGCCGACTTCCTTCCCCGTCCTTCCCTGATCCGATGAGACCGATGACCTCGCTGTCTGGTCTCCTTCACCAAAACAACCAACCAACCACAAACTCTTACAAGATTCCTCTTCTTGTATTTAAGCCGGCATTGAGCCTTTTGTATTCAATCCCGATGCAACTTCTGTATTTTATGGTCAATTAGAATGCCCAAGGGATACGGTAAACCTGCACTGCTGCATCGGAATCTAGTACTGGTCTCCCAGGAGCCGCTGAAATCACAAACTCTTGGTAGATTCACTCTTCTTGTACTTAAGACGGCATTTTGCCTTTTGTATTCAATCCCGATGCGATTCCTGTGATTCATGGTCAACGTGACGGTCCAAGGAATACAGTAAGCCAGCACTGGTGCATCGGAATCTAATACTGGAATCCCAGGAGCCGCCCAAAACCCAAAGGCTTGGAAGATTCACTCTACTTGTACTTAAGCCGTCATTGTGCCTTTAGTATTCAATTCCGATACAATTTCTGTGTTTCATGGTCAATGTGAAGGTCCATGGGATGCTATAAACGTGCACTGGTGCATCGGATTCTATTACTGATCTCCCAGGAGCCGCTCAAATCACACACTCTTACAAGATCCACTCTTCTTGTACTTAAAACGGCAATGAGCCTTATGCATTCAATCCCGATGCAATTCCTATGCTTCATGGGCAATGTGAAGGTCCAAGGGATACAGTAAACCTGCACTGATGCATCGCAATCTAATACTGGCCTCCCAGAAGATGCTCAAACACAAATTCTTAGAAGTTTCACTCTTCTTGTACTTATGTCGGCATTGTACCTTCTGTATTCAATCCCGATACAATTTCTGTCTTTCATGGTCAATGTGAAGGACCATGGGAAGCAGTAAACCAGCACTGGTGCATCGGAATCTGATACCGGTCTCCCAGGAGCCGTTCAAAGCACACACTCTTAGAAGATTCACTCTTCTTGTATTTAAGTCGGCATTGTGCTTTTGTATTCAATCCCTATGCAATTCCTCTGTTTCATGGTCAATGTGAAGGTCTAAGGGATACAGTAAACCTGCACAGATGCATCGGAATCTAATACTGGTCTCCCAGAGACCGTTCAAATCACGAACGCTTAGAGGATTCACTCTTCTTGTACTTAAGTCGGCATTGTTCCGTTTGTATTCAATCCCGATGCAATTTCTGTGTTGGATGGTCAATGTGGAGGTCCAAGGTTTATAGTAAACCTGCACTGGTGCATCGGAATCTAATACTGGTCTCCCAGGAGCCGCTCAAAGCACAAACTCTTAGAACATTCAGTCTTCTTTTACTTAAGTCGGCATTGTGCATTTTGTATTCAATCCCGATGCAATTACTGTGTTTCATGGACAATGTGAAGGTCCAAGGGACACAGTAAACCTGCACTGGTGCATCGGAATCTAATTCTGGTCTCCCAGGAGCCGTTCAAAGCAAAAACTCTTAGAAGATTCACTCGTCTTTTCCTTAAGTCGGCATTGCGCTCTTTGTATTCAATGCCGATGGAATTTCTGTGTTTCATGGTCAATGTGAAGGGCCATGGGATACAGTAAACCTGCACTGATGCATCGGAATCTAATACTGGTCTCCCAGATACCGTTCAAATCACGAACGCTTAAAGGATTCACTCTTCCCGTACTTAAGTCGGCATTGTGCCTTTTGTATTCAATCCCGATGCAATTTCTGTGATTCGTGGTCAATGTGAAGGTCCAAGTGATGCAGTTAACCTGCACTGATGCATCCAAATCTAATACCGAACCCCCAGGAGCCGCTCATAGCACACAGTCTTAGAGGATTCAGTCATCTTGTACTTATGTCGTCATTGTGTTTTTGAATTCAATCCCGATGCAATTTCTGTGTTTCATGGTCAATGTGAAGGTCCGAGGGTTACAGTAAACCTGCACTGGTACACCGGAATCTATTTCTGGGCTCCCAGGAGCCGCTCAAAGCACAAATTCTTAGATGATTCACACTTCTTGTACTTTAGTCGGCATTGTGATTTTTGTAATCAATACCGATGCGATTTCTGCGTTTCGTGGTCAATGTGAAGGGCCAAGGGATACAGTAAACCCGCACTGTTGCATTGAATCTAATACTGGTTTGCGAGGTGTTGATCAAAGCACAAACTCTTAGAAGAATCACTTTACTTGTACTTAAGTTGGCATTGTGCATTTTGTATTCAATCCCGATCCAATTTCTGTGTTTCATGGACAATGTGAAGGTCCAAGGGATACAGTATACCTACACCGGTGCATGGGAATCTAATACTGGTCTCCCAGGAGCCGCTCAATGCACAAACTGTTAGAAGATTAACTGTTCTTGTACTTAAGTTGGCATTGTGCCTTTTGTATTCAATCCCGATGGAATTTCTGTGTTACATGGTCAATGTGAAGGTCCAAGGGATACAATAAACCTTCACTGGTGCATCGGAATCTAATACCGGTCTCCCAGGAGTCGCTCAAAGCTCAAACACTTAGAAGATTCAGTCTTCTTTTACTTAAGTCGGCAATGTGCCTTTTGTATTCAATGCCGATGGAATTTCTGTATTTCATGGTCAATGTGAAGGGCCATGGGATACAATAAGCCTGCACTGGTGCATCGGAATCTAATACTGGTCTCCCAGGAGCCGTTCAAAGCACAAACCCTTACAATATTCACACATCGTGTACTTAAGTCGGCATTGTGCTTTTTGTATTCAATCCCGATGTAATATCTGTGATTGATGGTCAATGTGAAGGTCCAAGTTTTACAGTAAACCTGCACTGGTGCATCGGAATCAAATACTTGTCTCCCAGGAGCCGCTCAAAGCACTAACTCTTAGAAGATTCACTCTTCTCGTACATAAGTATTCATCCTGAATTTTGTATTGAATCCCGATGCAATTTCTGTGTTTCATTATAAATGTGAAGGTCCAAGGGATACAGTAAACCTGCACTGATGCATCGGAATCTAATACTGGTTTGCCACTTGTTGCTCAATGCACAAACTCTTAGATGACTCACTCTACTTGTACTTGAGTTGGCATTGTGTCTTTTGCATTCAATCCCGATGCAATATCTGTGTTTTATGGTCAATGTGAAGGTCCTAGGCTTACAGTAAACCTGCACTGGTGCATCGGAATCTAATACTGGTCTCCAAGGAGCCGCTCAAATCACTAACTCTTAGAAGTATCACTCTTAATGTACTTAAGTATGCACTCTGCCATTTATATTCAATCCCGATGCAATTTCTGTGTTTCATCGTCAATAAGAATGTCAGAGGGATACAGTAACCCTGAAGTGAAGCATCGGAATCTATAACTAGTGTCACAGGAATGGTTCAAAACATAGGCAGTAAGAAATGTCAGTTTTCTTGTACTTGAGTCGGCATTGTGCCTTTTGTATTTAATTCCTATGCAATTTCTGTGTTTCGTCATCAATAAGAAGGTCCAAGGGATACAGTAAACCTGAAGTGAAGCATCGCAATCTGAAACCGGTCTCACAGGAAAGGTTCAAAACATAGACAGTAAGAAGGGCCAGTCCTCTTGTACTTGAGTCAGCATTGTGCCTTTTGTATTGAACTAAAAAGCAATTTCTGTGATTCATCGTCAATAAGGAAATCAGAGGGATACAGTGAACCTGAAGTGAAGCATTGGAATCTATAACTAGTGTCACAGGAATGGTTCAAATCATAGACAGAAAAAAGAGCCAGTCTTCTTGTACTTGAGTCGGCATTGTGCCTTTTGTATTTAATTCCGATGCAATATCTGTGTTTCATCGTCAATAAGGAGGTCAGAGGGATACAGTAAACCTGAAGTGAAGCATCGGAATCTAAAACTAGTGTCACAGAAATGGTTCAAGACATAGACAGTAAGAAGAGTCAGTTTTGTTGTACTTAAGTCGGCATTGTGCCTTTTCTAATTAATTCCGATGCAATTTCTGTGTTTCATCGTCAATAAGAAGGTCAGAGGGATACAGTAAACCTAAAGTGAAGCATCGGAATCTGTAACTAGTGTCACAGGAATGGTTCAAAACATAGACAGTAAGAAAAGTCAGTTTTCTTGTACTTAAGTCAGCATTGTGCCTTTTCTATTTAATTCCAATGCAATTTCTGTGTTTCGTCGTCAATAATGAGGTCCTAGGGATACAGTAAACCTGAAGTGAAGCGTCGGAATCAAAAACCGGTCTCACAAAAAAGGGTTCAAAACATAGACAGTAAGAAGAGCCAGTCCTCTTGTACTTGAGACGGCATTGTGCCTTTTGTATATCATTCCGATGCAATTTCTGTGTTTCATCGTCAATAAGAAGGTCAGAGGGATACAGTAAACCTGAAGTGAAGCATCGGAATTTATAACTAGTGTCACAGGAATGGTTCAAAACATAGACAATAAGAAGAGTCAGTTTTCTTGTACTTAAGTCGGCATTGTGCCTTTTGTATTTAATTCCGATGCAATTTCTGTGTTTCATCGTCAATAAGAAGGTCAGAGAGATACAGTAAACCTGAAGTGAAGCATCGGAATCTGTAACTAGTGTCACAGGAATGGTTCAAAACATAGACAGTAAGAAGAGTCAGATGTCTTGTACTTAAGTCGGCATTGTGCCTTTTCTATTTAATTCCGATGCAATTTCTGTGTTTCATCGTCAATAAGGAGGTCAGAGGGATACAGTAAACCTGAAGTGAAGCATCGGAATCTATAACTAGTGTCACAGGAATGGTTCAAAACATAGACAGTAAGAAGAGTCAGTTGTCTTGTACTTAAGTCGGCATTGTGCCTTTTCTATTTAATTCCGATGCTATTTCTGTGTTTCATCTTCAATAAGGAGGTCAGAAGGATACAGTAAACCTGAAGTGAAGCATCGGAATCCATAATTAGTGTCACAGGAATGGTTCAAAACGTAGACAGTAAGAAGAGTCAGTCTTCTTGTACGTAAGTCGGCATTGTGCCTTTTCTATTTAATTCCGATGCAATTTATGTGTTTCATCGTCACTACGAAGGTCAGAGGGATACAGAAAACCTGAAGGGGAGCAACGGTATCTATAACTAGTGTCACAGGAGTGGTTCAAAACATAGATAGTAGGAAGAGTCAGTTGTCTTGTACTTCAGTCGGCATTGTGCCTTTTCTATTTAATTCCGATGCAAATTCTGTGTTTCATCGTCAATAAGGAGGTCAGGGGAATACAGTAAACCTGAAGTGATGCATCGGAATCTATAACTAGTGTCACAGGAATGGTTCAAAACGTAGACAGTAAGAAGAGTCAGTCTTCTTGTACTTTAGTCTGCATTGTGCCTTTTCTATTTAATTCCAATGCAATTTCTGCGTTTCGCAGTCAATAAGAAGGTGCAAGGGATACAGTAAACCTGAAGTGAAGCATCGGAATCTAAAACCGGTCTCACAGGAAGGGTTCAAAACATAGACAGTAAGAAGAGCCGGTCCTCTTGTACTTGAGATGGCATTGTGCCTTTTGTATATAATTCCGATGCAATTTCTGTGTTTCATCGCCAATAAGGAAATCAGAGGGATACAGTAAACCTGAAGTGAGGCATCGGAATTTATAACTCGTGTCACAGGAATGGTTCAAAACATAGACAGTAAGAAGAGTCAGTTTTCTTGTACTTAAGTCGGCATTGTGCCTTTTGTATTTAATTCCGATGCAATTTCTGTGTTTCATCGTCAATAAGAAGGTCAGAAAGATGCAGTAAACCTGAAGTGAAGCATCAGAATCTGTAATTAGTGTCACAGGAATGGTTCAAAACACAGACAGTAAGAAGAGTCAGTTGTCTTGTACTTAAGTCGGCATTGTGCCTTTTCTATTTAATTCCGATGCAATTACTGTGTTTCGTCGTCAATAAGAAGGTCCAAGGGATACAGTAAACCTGAAGTGAAGCATCGGAATCTAAAACCGGTCTCACAGGAGAGTTTCAAAGCATAGACAGTAAGAAGAGCCAGTCCTCTTTTACTTGAGTCGGCATTGTGCCTTTTGTATATAATTCCCATGCAATTTCTGTGTTTCATCGTCAATAAGAAGGTCAGAGGGATACAGTAAACATGAAGTGAAGCATCGGAATCTATACCTAGTGTCACAGGAATGGTTCAAAACATAGACAGTAAGAAGAGTCAGTTGTCTTGTACTTAAGTCGGCATTGTGCCTTTTCTATTTAATTCCGATGCAAATCTCTGTCTTTCATCGTCACTACGAAGGTCAGAGGGATACAGTAAACCTGAAGTGAAGCAACGGAACCTATAACTAGTGTCACAGGAGTGGTTCAAAACATAGATAGTAAGAAGAGTCAGTTGTCATGTACTTGAGTCGGCAATGTGCCTTTTCTATTTAATTCCGATGCAATTTCTGTGTTTCTTCGTCAATAAGAAGGTCAGAGGGATACAGTAAACCCGAAGTGAAGCATCGGAATCTGTAACTAGTGTCACAGGAATGGTACAAAACATAGACAGTAAGAAGAGTCAGTCCTCTTGATTTTAAGTCGGCAACGTGCCTTTTGTATTTAATTCCGATGCAATTTCTGTGTTTCGTCTTCAATAAGAAGGTACAAGGGATACAGTAAACCTGAAGTGAAGCATCGCAATCTAGAACCGGTCTCACAGAAAAAGGTTCAATACATAGACAGTAAGAAGAGCCAGTCCTCTAGTACTCCAGTCGGCATTGTGCCTTTTGTATTTAATTCCGATGCAATTTCTGTGTTTCATCGTCAATAAGGAGATCAGAGGGATACAGTGAACCTGAAGTGAAGCATCGGAATCTATAACTAGTGTCACAGGAATGGTTCAAATCATAGACAGAAAGAAGAGCTAGTCTTCTTGTACTTGAGTCGCCATTGTGCCTTTTGTTTTTAATTCCGATGCAATTTCTGTGTTACGTCGTCAATAAGAAGGTCCAAGGGATACAGTAAACCTGAAGTGAATCATCGCAATCTGAAACCGGTCTCACAGGAAAGGTTCAAAACATAGACAGTAAGAAGAGCCAGTCCTCTTGTACTTGAATCGACATTGTGCCTTTTGTATATAATTCCGATGCGATTTCTGTGTTTCATCGGCAATAAGGAGGTCAGAGGGATACAGTAAACATGAAGTGAAGCATCGGAATCTATAACTAGTGTCACAGAAATGGTTCAAAACATAGACAGTAAGAAGAGTCAGTTTTCTTGTACTTAAGTCGGCATTGTGCCTTTTCTATTTCATTCTGTTGCAACTTCTGTGTTTCATCGTCAATAAGAAGGTCAGAGGGATACAGTAAACCTGAAGTGAAGCATCGGAATCTGTAACTAGTGTCACAGGAATGGTTCAAAACATAGACAGTAAGAAGAGTCAGTTTTCTTGTACTTGAATCGGCATTGTGTCTTTTCTATTTAATTCCGATGCAATGTCTGTGTTTCATCGTCAATAAGAATGTCAGAGGGATACAGTACACCTGAAGTGAACCATCGGAATCTATAACTAGTGTCACAGAAATGGTTCAAAACATAGACAGTCAGAAGAGTCAGTTTTCTTGTACTTAAGTCGGCATTGTGCGTTTTCTATTTAATTCCGATGCAATTTCTGTGTTTTATCGTCAATAAGAAGGTCAGAGGGATACTGTAAACCTGAAGTGAAGCATCGGAATCTATAACTAGTGTCACAGAAATGTTTCAAAACATAGACAGTAAGAAGAGTCAGTTTTCTTGTACTTAAGTCGGCATTGTAGCTTTTCTATTTAATTCTGTTGCAATTTCTGTGTTTCATCATCAATAAGAAGGTCAGAGGGATACAGTAAACCTGAAGTGAAGCATCGGAATCTGTAACTAGTGTCACAGGAATGGTTCAAAACATAGACAGTAAGAAGAGTCAGTTTTCTTGTACTTGAATCGGCATTGTGTCTTTTCTATTTAATTCCGATGCAATGTCTGTGTTTCATCGTCAATAAGAATGTCAGAGGGATACAGTACACCTGAAGTGAACCATCGGAATCTATAACTAGTGTCACAGGAATGGTTCAAAACATAGACAGTAAGAAGGGTCAGTTCTCTTGTACTTAAGTCAGCATTGTGCCTTTTGTATTTAATTCCAATGCAATTTCTGTGTTTCATCGTCAATAATGAGGTCCAAGGGATACAGTAAACCTAAAGTGAAGCGTCGGAATCAAAAACCGGTCTCACAGGAAAGGTTCAAAACATAGACAGTAAGAAGAGCCAGTCCTCTTGTACTTGAGTCGGCATTGTGCTTTTTGTATATCATTCCGATGCAATTTCTGTGTTTCATCGTCAATAAGAAGGTCAGAGGGATACGGTAAACCTGAAGCGAAGCATCGAAATTTATATCTAGAGTCACAGGAATGGTTCAAAGCATAGACAGTAAGAAGAGTCAGTTTTCTTGTACTTATGTCGGCATTGTGCCTTTTCTATTTAATTCCGATGCAATTTCTGTGTTTCATCTTCAATAAGGAGGTCAGAGGTATACAGTAAACCTGAAGTGAAACATGGGAACCTATAACTAGTGTCACAGGAATGTTTCAAAACGTAGACAGTAAGAAGAGTCAGTCATCTTGTACGTAAGTCGGCATTGTGCCTTTTCTATTTAATTCCGATGCAATTTCTGTGTTTCGTAGTCAATAAGAAGTCCAAGGGATACAGTAAACCTGAAGTGAAGCATCGGAATCTAAAACCGGTCTCACAGGAAAGGTTCAAAACATAGACAGTAAGAAGAGCCAGTCCTTTTGTACTTGAGTCGGCATTGTGCCTTTTGTATATAATTCCGATGCAATTTCTGTGTTTCATCGTCAATAAGAAGGTCAGAGGGATACAGTAAACATGAAGTGAAGCATCGGAATCTATAACTAGTGTCACAGGAATGGTTCAAAACATAGACAGTAAGAAGAGTCAGTTGTCTTGTACTTAAGTCGGCATTGTGCCTTTTCTATTTAATTCCGATACAATTTCTGTGTTTCGTCGTCAATAAGAAGGTGCAAGGGATACAGTAAACCTGAAGTGAAGCATCGGAATCTAAAACCGGTCTCACAGGAAGGGTTCAAAACATAGACAGTAAGAAGAGCCGGTCCTCTTGTACTTGACTTGGCATTGTGCCTTTTGTATATAATTCCGATGCAATTTCTGTGTTTCGTCGTCAATAAGAAGGTCCAAGGGATACAGTAAACCTGAAGTGAAGCATCGCAATCTAAAACCGATCTCACAGGAAAGGTTTAAAACATAGACAGTAAGAAGAGCCAGTCCTCCTGTACTTGAGTCGGCATTGTGCCCTTTGTATATAATTCCGATGCAATGTCTGTGTTTCATCGTCAATAAGGAGGTCAGGGGGATACAGTAAACATGAAGTGAAGCATCGGAATCTATAACTAGTGACACAGGAATGGATCAAAACGTAGACAGTAAGAAGAGTCAGTCTTCTTGTACCTAAGTCGGCATTGTGCCTTTTCTATTTAATTCCAATGCAATTTCTGTGTCTCGTCGTCAATAAGAAGGTCCAAGGGATACAGTAAACATGAAGTGAAGCATCGCAATCTAAAACCGGTCTCTCAGGAAAGGTTCAAAACATAGACAGTGAGAAGAGCCAGTCCTCTTGTACTTGAGTCGGCATTGTGCCCTTTGTATATAATTCCGATGCAATTTCCGTGCTTCGTCGTCAATAAGAAGGTCCAAGGGATACAGTAAACATGAAGTGAAGCATCGCAATCTAAAACCGGTCTCTCAGGAAAGGTTCAAAACATAGACAGTGAGAAGAGCCAGTCCTCTTGTACTTGAGTCGGCATTGTGCCCTTTGTATATAATTCCGATGCAATTTCTGTGTTTCATCGTTAATAAGGAGGTCAGAGGGATACAGTACACCTGAAGTGAAGCAACGGAATCTATAACTAGTGTCACAGGAGTGGTCCAAAACATAGACAGTAAGAAGAGTTAGTTGTCTTGTACTTCAGTCCGTAATGTGCCTTTTCTATTTAATTCCGATGCAAATTCTGTGTTTCATCGTCAATAAGGAGGTCAGGGGATACAGTAAACCTGAAGTGAAGCATCGGAATCTATAACTGGTGTCACAGGAATGGTTCAAATCATAGACAGGAAGAAGAGCCAGTCTTCTTGTACTTGAGTCGGCATTGTGCCTTTTGTATTTAATTCCGATGCAATTTCTGTGTTACGTCGTCAATAAGAAGGTCAAAGGGATATAGTAAACCTGAAGTGAAGCATCGCAATCTAAAACCGGTCTCACAGGAAAGGTTCAAAACATAGACAGTAAGAAGAGCCAGTCCTCTTGTACTTGAGTCGGCATTGTGCTTTTTGTATATAATTCCGATGCAATTTCTGTGTTTCATCGTCAATAAGGAGGTCAGAGAGATACAGTAAATCTGAAGTGAAGCATCGGAATCTATAACTAGTGTCACAGAAATGGTTCTAAACATAGACAGTAAGAAGAGTCAGTTTTCTTGTACTTAAGTCGGCATTGTGCGTTTTCTATTTAATTCCGATGCAATTTCTGTGTTTCATCGTCAATAAGAAGGTCAGAGGGATACAGTAAACCTGAAGTGAAGCATCGGAATCTATAACTAGTGTCACAGAAATTGTTCAAATCATAGACAGTAAGAAGAGTCTGTTTTCTTGTACTTAAGTCGGCATTGTGCCTTTTCTATTTAATTCTGATGCAATTTCTGTATTTCATCCTCAATAAGAATGTCAGAGGGATACAGTAAACCTGAATTTAACCATCGGAATCTATAACTAGTGTCACAGGAATGGTTCAAAACATAGACAGTAAGAAGAGTCAGTTTTCCTGTACTTAAGTCAGTATTGTGCCTTTTGTATTTAATTCCAATGCAATTTCTGTTTTTCATCGTCAATAATGCGGTCCAAGGGATACAGTGAACCTGAAGTGAAGCGTTGGAATCAAAAACCGGTCTCACATGAAAGGTTCAAAACGTAGACAGTAAGAAGAGCCAGTCCTCTTGTACTTGAGTCAGCTCTGTGCTTTTTGTATATCATTCCGATGCAATTTCTGTGTTTCATCGTCAATAAGAAGGTCAGAGGGATACAGTAAACCCGAAGTGAAGCATCGGAATTTATAACTACTGTCACAGGAATGGTTCAAAACATAGACAGTAAGAAGAGTCAGTTTTCTTGTACTTAAGTCGTCATTGTGCCTTTTGTATTTAATTCCGATGCAATTTCTGTGTTTCATCGTCAATAAGAAGGTCAGAGAGATACAATAAACCTGAAGTGAAGCATCGGAATCTGTAACTAGTGTCACAGGAATGGTTCAAAACATAGACAGTAAGAAGGGTCAATTGTCTTGCACTTAAGTCGGCATTGTGCCTTTTCTATTTAATTCCGATGCAATTTCTGTGTTTCATCGTCAATAAGGAGGTCAGAGGGATACAGTAAACCTGAAGTGAAGCATCGGAATCTATAACTAGTGTCTCAGGAATGGTTCAAAACATAGACAGTAAGATGAGTCAGTTGTCTTGTACTTAAGTCGGCATTGTGCCTTTTCTATTTAATTACGATGCAATTTCTGTGTTTCATCTTCAATAAGGAGGTCAGAGGGATACAGTAAACCTGAAGTGAAGCATCGGAATCTATAACTAGTGTCACAGGAATGGTTCAAAACGTAGACAGTAAGAAGAGTCAGTCTTCTTGTACGTAAGTCGGCATTGTGACTTTTCTATTTAATTACGATGCAATTTCTGTGTTTCGTCGTCAATAAGAAGGGCCAAGGGATACAGTAAACCTGAAGTGAAGCATCGGAATCTAAAACCGGTCTCACAGGAGAGGTTCAAAACATAGACAGTAGGAAGAGCCAGTCCTCTTTTACTTGAGTCGGCATTGTGCCTTTTGTATATAATTCCGATGCAATTTCTGTGTTTCATCATCAATAAGAAGGTCAGAGGGATACAGTAAACATGAAGTGAAGCATCGGAATCTATAACTTGTGTCACAGGAATGGTTCAAAACATAGACAGTAAGAAGAGTCAGTTGTCTTGTACTTAAGTCGGCATTGTGCCTTTTCTGTTTAATTCCGATGCAATTTCTGTGATTCATCGTCACCAAGAAGGTAAGAGGGATACAGTACACCTGAAGTGGAGCAACGGAATCTATACCTGGTGTCACAGGAGTGGTCCAAAACATAGACAGTAAGAAGAGTCAGTTGTCTTGTACTTCAGTCGGCATTGTGCCTTTTCTATTTAATTCCGATGCAAATTCAGTGTTACATCGTCAATAAGGAGGTCAGGGGGATACAGTAAACCTGAAGTGAAGCATCGGAATCTGTAACTACTGTCACAGGAATGGTTCAAAGCATAGACAGTAAGAAGAGGCAGTTTTCATGTACTTGAGTCGTCATTGTGCCTTTTCTATTTAATTCCGATGCAATTTCTGTGTTTCATCGTCAATAAGAAGGTCAGAGGGATACAGTAAACCCGAAGTGAAGCATCGGAATCTGTAACTAGTGTCACAGGAATGGTTCAAATCATAGACAGTAAGAAGAGTCAGTCTTCTTGTTTTTAAGTCGGCATTGTGCCTTTTCTATTTAATTCCAATGCAATTTCTGTGTTTCGTCGTCAATAAGAAGGTCCAAGGGATACAGTAAACCTGAAGTGAAGCATCAGAATCTAAAATCGGTCTCAAAGGAAAGGTTCAAAACATAGACAGTAAGAAGAGCCAGTCCTCTTGTACTTAAGTCGGCATTGTGCCTGTTCTATTTAATTCTGATGCAATTTCTGTGTTTCATCGTCAATAAGAAGGTCAGAGGGATACAGTAATCCTGAAGTGAAGCAACGGAATCTATAACTAGTGTCACAGGAATGGTTCGAAAAATAGACAGTAAGATGAGCCAGCCTTCTTGTACTTGAGCCGGCATTGTGCCTTTTGCATTTAGTTCCGATGCAATTTCTGTGTGTCATCGTCAATAAGGAGGTCAGAGGGATACAGTGAACCTGAAGTGAATCATCGGAATCTATAACTAGTGTCACAGGAATGGTTCAAATCATAGACAGAAAAAAGAGCCAGTCTTCTTGTACTTGAGTCGGCATTGTGCCTTTTGTATTTAATTCCGATGCAATATCTGTGTTTCATCGTCAATAAGGAGGTCAGAGGGATACAGTAAACCTGAAGTGAAGCATCGGAATCTAAAACTAGTGTCACAGAAATGGTTCAAGACATAGACAGTAAGAAGAGTCAGTTTTGTTGTACTTAAGTCGGCATTGTGCCTTTTCTAATTAATTCCGATGCAATTTCTGTGTTTCATCGTCAATAAGAAGGTCAGAGGGATACAGTAAACCTAAAGTGAAGCATCGGAATCTGTAACTAGCGTCACAGGAATGGTTCAAAACATAGACAGTAAGAAAAGTCAGTTTTCTTGTACTTAAGTCAGCATTGTGCCTTTTCTATTTAATTCCAATGCAATTTCTGTGTTTCGTCGTCAATAATGAGGTCCTAGGGATACAGTAAACCTGAAGTGAAGCGTCGGAATCAAAAACCGGTCTCACAAAAAAGGGTTCAAAACATAGACAGTAAGAAGAGCCAGTCCTCTTGTACTTGAGACGGCATTGTGCCTTTTGTATATCATTCCGATGCAATTTCTGTGTTTCATCGTCAATAAGAAGGTCAGAGGGATACAGTAAACCTGAAGTGAAGCATCGGAATTTATAACTAGTGTCACAGGAATGGTTCAAAACATAGACAATAAGAAGAGTCAGTTTTCTTGTACTTAAGTCGGCATTGTGCCTTTTGTATTTAATTCCGATGCAATTTCTGTGTTTCATCGTCAATAAGAAGGTCAGAGAGATACAGTAAACCTGAAGTGAAGCATCGGAATCTGTAACTAGTGTCACAGGAATGGTTCAAAACATAGACAGTAAGAAGAGTCAGATGTCTTGTACTTAAGTCGGCATTGTGCCTTTTCTATTTAATTCCGATGCAATTTCTGTGTTTCATCGTCAATAAGGAGGTCAGAGGGATACAGTAAACCTGAAGTGAAGCATCGGAATCTATAACTAGTGTCACAGGAATGGTTCAAAACATAGACAGTAAGAAGAGTCAGTTGTCTTGTACTTAAGTCGGCATTGTGCCTTTTCTATTTAATTCCGATGCTATTTCTGTGTTTCATCTTCAATAAGGAGGTCAGAAGGATACAGTAAACCTGAAGTGAAGCATCGGAATCCATAATTAGTGTCACAGGAATGGTTCAAAACGTAGACAGTAAGAAGAGTCAGTCTTCTTGTACGTAAGTCGGCATTGTGCCTTTTCTATTTAATTCCGATGCAATTTATGTGTTTCATCGTCACTACGAAGGTCAGAGGGATACAGTAAACCTGAAGGGGAGCAACGGTATCTATAACTAGTGTCACAGGAGTGGTTCAAAACATAGATAGTAGGAAGAGTCAGTTGTCTTGTACTTCAGTCGGCATTGTGCCTTTTCTATTTAATTCCGATGCAAATTCTGTGTTTCATCGTCAATAAGGAGGTCAGGGGAATACAGTAAACCTGAAGTGATGCATCGGAATCTATAACTAGTGTCACAGGAATGGTTCAAAACGTAGACAGTAAGAAGAGTCAGTCTTCTTGTACTTTAGTCTGCATTGTGCCTTTTCTATTTAATTCCAATGCAATTTCTGCGTTTCGCAGTCAATAAGAAGGTGCAAGGGATACAGTAAACCTGAAGTGAAGCATCGGAATCTAAAACCGGTCTCACAGGAAGGGTTCAAAACATAGACAGTAAGAAGAGCCGGTCCTCTTGTACTTGAGATGGCATTGTGCCTTTTGTATATAATTCCGATGCAATTTCTGTGTTTCATCGCCAATAAGGAAATCAGAGGGATACAGTAAACCTGAAGTGAGGCATCGGAATTTATAACTCGTGTCACAGGAATGGTTCAAAACATAGACAGTAAGAAGAGTCAGTTTTCTTGTACTTAAGTCGGCATTGTGCCTTTTGTATTTAATTCCGATGCAATTTCTGTGTTTCATCGTCAATAAGAAGGTCAGAAAGATGCAGTAAACCTGAAGTGAAGCATCAGAATCTGTAATTAGTGTCACAGGAATGGTTCAAAACACAGACAGTAAGAAGAGTCAGTTGTCTTGTACTTAAGTCGGCATTGTGCCTTTTCTATTTAATTCCGATGCAATTACTGTGTTTCGTCGTCAATAAGAAGGTCCAAGGGATACAGTAAACCTGAAGTGAAGCATCGGAATCTAAAACCGGTCTCACAGGAGAGTTTCAAAGCATAGACAGTAAGAAGAGCCAGTCCTCTTTTACTTGAGTCGGCATTGTGCCTTTTGTATATAATTCCCATGCAATTTCTGTGTTTCATCGTCAATAAGAAGGTCAGAGGGATACAGTAAACATGAAGTGAAGCATCGGAATCTGTACCTAGTGTCACAGGAATGGTTCAAAACATAGACAGTAAGAAGAGTCAGTTGTCTTGTACTTAAGTCGGCATTGTGCCTTTTCTATTTAATTCCGATGCAAATCTCTGTCTTTCATCGTCACTACGAAGGTCAGAGGGATACAGTAAACCTGAAGTGAAGCAACGGAATCTATAACTAGTGTCACAGGAGTGGTTCAAAACATAGATAGTAAGAAGAGTCAGTTGTCATGTACTTGAGTCGGCAATGTGCCTTTTCTATTTAATTCCGATGCAATTTCTGTGTTTCTTCGTCAATAAGAAGGTCAGAGGGATACAGTAAACCCGAAGTGAAGCATCGGAATCTGTAACTAGTGTCACAGGAATGGTACAAAACATAGACAGTAAGAAGAGTCAGTCCTCTTGATTTTAAGTCGGCATTGTGCCTTTTGTATTTAATTCCGATGCAATTTCTGTGTTTCGTCGTCAATAAGAAGGTACAAGGGATACAGTAAACCTGAAGTGAAGCATCGCAATCTAGAACCGGTCTCACAGAAAAAGGTTCAATACATAGACAGTAAGAAGAGCCAGTCCTCTAGTACTCCAGTCGGCATTGTGCCTTTTGTATTTAATTCCGATGCAATTTCTGTGTTTCATCGTCAATAAGGAGATCAGAGGGATACAGTGAACCTGAAGTGAAGCATCGGAATCTATAACTAGTGTCACAGGAATGGTTCAAATCATAGACAGAAAGAAGAGCTAGTCTTCTTGTACTTGAGTCGCCATTGTGCCTTTTGTTTTTAATTCCGATGCAATTTCTGTGTTACGTCGTCAATAAGAAGGTCCAAGGGATACAGTAAACCTGAAGTGAATCATCGCAATCTGAAACCGGTCTCACAGGAAAGGTTCAAAACATAGACAGTAAGAAGAGCCAGTCCTCTTGTACTTGAATCGACATTGTGCCTTTTGTATATAATTCCGATGCGATTTCTGTGTTTCATCGGCAATAAGGAGGTCAGAGGGATACAGTAAACATGAAGTGAAGCATCGGAATCTATAACTAGTGTCACAGAAATGGTTCAAAACATAGACAGTAAGAAGAGTCAGTTTTCTTGTACTTAAGTCGGCATTGTGCCTTTTCTATTTCATTCTGTTGCAACTTCTGTGTTTCATCGTCAATAAGAAGGTCAGAGGGATACAGTAAACCTGAAGTGAAGCATCGGAATCTGTAACTAGTGTCACAGGAATGGTTCAAAACATAGACAGTAAGAAGAGTCAGTTTTCTTGTACTTGAATCGGCATTGTGTCTTTTCTATTTAATTCCGATGCAATGTCTGTGTTTCATCGTCAATAAGAATGTCAGAGGGATACAGTACACCTGAAGTGAACCATCGGAATCTATAACTAGTGTCACAGAAATGGTTCAAAACATAGACAGTCAGAAGAGTCAGTTTTCTTGTACTTAAGTCGGCATTGTGCGTTTTCTATTTAATTCCGATGCAATTTCTGTGTTTTATCGTCAATAAGAAGGTCAGAGGGATACTGTAAACCTGAAGTGAAGCATCGGAATCTATAACTAGTGTCACAGAAATGTTTCAAAACATAGACAGTAAGAAGAGTCAGTTTTCTTGTACTTAAGTCGGCATTGTAGCTTTTCTATTTAATTCTGTTGCAATTTCTGTGTTTCATCATCAATAAGAAGGTCAGAGGGATACAGTAAACCTGAAGTGAAGCATCGGAATCTGTAACTAGTGTCACAGGAATGGTTCAAAACATAGACAGTAAGAAGAGTCAGTTTTCTTGTACTTGAATCGGCATTGTGTCTTTTCTATTTAATTCCGATGCAATGTCTGTGTTTCATCGTCAATAAGAATGTCAGAGGGATACAGTACACCTGAAGTGAACCATCGGAATCTATAACTAGTGTCACAGGAATGGTTCAAAACATAGACAGTAAGAAGGGTCAGTTCTCTTGTACTTAAGTCAGCATTGTGCCTTTTGTATTTAATTCCAATGCAATTTCTGTGTTTCATCGTCAATAATGAGGTCCAAGGGATACAGTAAACCTAAAGTGAAGCGTCGGAATCAAAAACCGGTCTCACAGGAAAGGTTCAAAACATAGACAGTAAGAAGAGCCAGTCCTCTTGTACTTGAGTCGGCATTGTGCTTTTTGTATATCATTCCGATGCAATTTCTGTGTTTCATCGTCAATAAGAAGGTCAGAGGGATACGGTAAACCTGAAGCGAAGCATCGAAATTTATATCTAGAGTCACAGGAATGGTTCAAAGCATAGACAGTAAGAAGAGTCAGTTTTCTTGTACTTATGTCGGCATTGTGCCTTTTCTATTTAATTCCGATGCAATTTCTGTGTTTCATCTTCAATAAGGAGGTCAGAGGTATACAGTAAACCTGAAGTGAAACATGGGAACCTATAACTAGTGTCACAGGAATGTTTCAAAACGTAGACAGTAAGAAGAGTCAGTCATCTTGTACGTAAGTCGGCATTGTGCCTTTTCTATTTAATTCCGATGCAATTTCTGTGTTTCGTAGTCAATAAGAAGTCCAAGGGATACAGTAAACCTGAAGTGAAGCATCGGAATCTAAAACCGGTCTCACAGGAAAGGTTCAAAACATAGACAGTAAGAAGAGCCAGTCCTTTTGTACTTGAGTCGGCATTGTGCCTTTTGTATATAATTCCGATGCAATTTCTGTGTTTCATCGTCAATAAGAAGGTCAGAGGGATACAGTAAACATGAAGTGAAGCATCGGAATCTATAACTAGTGTCACAGGAATGGTTCAAAACATAGACAGTAAGAAGAGTCAGTTGTCTTGTACTTAAGTCGGCATTGTGCCTTTTCTATTTAATTCCGATACAATTTCTGTGTTTCGTCGTCAATAAGAAGGTGCAAGGGATACAGTAAACCTGAAGTGAAGCATCGGAATCTAAAACCGGTCTCACAGGAAGGGTTCAAAACATAGACAGTAAGAAGAGCCGGTCCTCTTGTACTTGACTTGGCATTGTGCCTTTTGTATATAATTCCGATTAAATTTCTGTGTTTCGTCGTCAATAAGAAGGTCCAAGGGATACAGTAAACCTGAAGTGAAGCATCGCAATCTAAAACCGATCTCACAGGAAAGGTTTAAAACATAGACAGTAAGAAGAGCCAGTCCTCCTGTACATGAGTCGGCATTGTGCCCTTTGTATATAATTCCGATGCAATGTCTGTGTTTCATCGTCAATAAGGAGGTCAGGGGGATACAGTAAACATGAAGTGAAGCATCGGAATCTATAACTAGTGACACAGGAATGGATCAAAACGTAGACAGTAAGAAGAGTCAGTCTTCTTGTACCTAAGTCGGCATTGTGCCTTTTCTATTTAATTCCAATGCAATTTCTGTGTCTCGTCGTCAATAAGAAGGTCCAAGGGATACAGTAAACATGAAGTGAAGCATCGCAATCTAAAACCGGTCTCTCAGGAAAGGTTCAAAACATAGACAGTGAGAAGAGCCAGTCCTCTTGTACTTGAGTCGGCATTGTGCCCTTTGTATATAATTCCGATGCAATTTCCGTGCTTCGTCGTCAATAAGAAGGTCCAAGGGATACAGTAAACATGAAGTGAAGCATCGCAATCTAAAACAGGTCTCTCAGGAAAGGTTCAAAACATAGACAGTGAGAAGAGCCAGTCCTCTTGTACTTGAGTCGGCATTGTGCCCTTTGTATATAATTCCGATGCAATTTCTGTGTTTCATCGTTAATAAGGAGGTCAGAGGGATACAGTACACCTGAAGTGAAGCAACGGAATCTATAACTAGTGTCACAGGAGTGGTCCAAAACATAGACAGTAAGAAGAGTTAGTTGTCTTGTACTTCAGTCCGTAATGTGCCTTTTCTATTTAATTCCGATGCAAATTCTGTGTTTCATCGTCAATAAGGAGGTCAGGGGATACAGTAAACCTGAAGTGAAGCATCGGAATCTATAACTGGTGTCACAGGAATGGTTCAAATCATAGACAGGAAGAAGAGCCAGTCTTCTTGTACTTGAGTCGGCATTGTGCCTTTTGTATTTAATTCCGATGCAATTTCTGTGTTACGTCGTCAATAAGAAGGTCAAAGGGATATAGTAAACCTGAAGTGAAGCATCGCAATCTAAAACCGGTCTCACAGGAAAGGTTCAAAACATAGACAGTAAGAAGAGCCAGTCCTCTTGTACTTGGGCCGGCATTGTGCTTTTTGTATATAATTCCGATGCAATTTCTGTGTTTCATCGTCAATAAGAAGGTCAGAGGGATACAGTAAACCTGAAGTGAAGCATCGGAATCTATAACTAGTGTCACAGAAATTGTTCAAATCATAGACAGTAAGAAGAGTCTGTTTTCTTGTACTTAAGTCGGCATTGTGCCTTTTCTATTTAATTCTGATGCAATTTCTGTATTTCATCCTCAATAAGAATGTCAGAGGGATACAGTAAACCTGAATTTAACCATCGGAATCTATAACTAGTGTCACAGGAATGGTTCAAAACATAGACAGTAAGAAGAGTCAGTTTTCCTGTACTTAAGTCAGTATTGTGCCTTTTGTATTTAATTCCAATGCAATTTCTGTTTTTCATCGTCAATAATGGGGTCCAAGGGATACAGTGAACCTGAAGTGAAGCGTTGGAATCAAAAACCGGTCTCACATGAAAGGTTCAAAACGTAGACAGTAAGAAGAGCCAGTCCTCTTGTACTTGAGTCAGCTCTGTGCTTTTTGTATATCATTCCGATGCAATTTCTGTGTTTCATCGTCAATAAGAAGGTCAGAGGGATACAGTAAACCCGAAGTGAAGCATCGGAATTTATAACTACTGTCACAGAAATGGTTCAAAACATAGACAGTAAGAAGAGTCAGTTTTCTTGTACTTAAGTCGTCATTGTGCCTTTTGTATTTAATTCCGATGCAATTTCTGTGTTTCATCGTCAATAAGAAGGTCAGAGAGATACAATAAACCTGAAGTGAAGCATCGGAATCTGTAACTAGTGTCACAGGAATGGTTCAAAACATAGACAGTAAGAAGGGTCAATTGTCTTGTACTTAAGTCGGCATTGTGCCTTTTCTATTTAATTCCGATGCAATTTCTGTGTTTCATCGTCAATAAGGAGGTCAGAGGGATACAGTAAACCTGAAGTGAAGCATCGGAATCTATAACTAGTGTCTCAGGAATGGTTCAAAACATAGACAGTAAGATGAGTCAGTTGTCTTGTACTTAAGTCGGCATTGTGCCTTTTCTATTTAATTACGATGCAATTTCTGTGTTTCATCTTCAATAAGGAGGTCAGAGGGATACAGTAAACCTGAAGTGAAGCATCGGAATCTATAACTAGTGTCACAGGAATGGTTCAAAACGTAGACAGTAAGAAGAGTCAGTCTTCTTGTACGTAAGTCGGCATTGTGACTTTTCTATTTAATTACGATGCAATTTCTGTGTTTCGTCGTCAATAAGAAGGGCCAAGGGATACAGTAAACCTGAAGTGAAGCATCGGAATCTAAAACCGGTCTCACAGGAGAGGTTCAAAACATAGACAGTAGGAAGAGCCAGTCCTCTTTTACTTGAGTCGGCATTGTGCCTTTTGTATATAATTCCGATGCAATTTCTGTGTTTCATCATCAATAAGAAGGTCAGAGGGATACAGTAAACATGAAGTGAAGCATCGGAATCTATAACTTGTGTCACAGGAATGGTTCAAAACATAGACAGTAAGAAGAGTCAGTTGTCTTGTACTTAAGTCGGCATTGTGCCTTTTCTGTTTAATTCCGATGCAATTTCTGTGATTCATCGTCACCAAGAAGGTAAGAGGGATACAGTACACCTGAAGTGGAGCAACGGAATCTATACCTGGTGTCACAGGAGTGGTCCAAAACATAGACAGTAAGAAGAGTCAGTTGTCTTGTACTTCAGTCGGCATTGTGCCTTTTCTATTTAATTCCGATGCAAATTCAGTGTTACATCGTCAATAAGGAGGTCAGGGGGATACAGTAAACCTGAAGTGAAGCATCGGAATCTGTAACTACTGTCACAGGAATGGTTCAAAGCATAGACAGTAAGAAGAGGCAGTTTTCATGTACTTGAGTCGTCATTGTGCCTTTTCTATTTAATTCCGATGCATTTTCTGTGTTTCATCGTCAATAAGGAGGTCAGAGGCATACAGTAAACCTGAAGTAAATCATCGCAATCTGAAACCGGTCTCACAGGAAAGGTTCAAAACATAGACAGTAAGGAGAGCCAGTCCTCTTGTACTTGAGTCGGCATTGTGCTTTTTGTATACCATTCCGATGCAATTTCTGTGTTTCATCGTCAATAAGAAGGTCAGAGGGATACGGTAAACCTGAAGCGAAGCATCGAAATTTATATCTAGAGTCACAGGAATGGTTCAAAACATAGACAGTAAGAAGAGTCAGTTTTCTTGTACTTAAGTCGGCATTGTGCCTTTTGTATTTCATTCCGATGCAATTTCTGTGTTTCATCGTCAATAACAAGGTCAGAGAGATACAGTAAACCTGAAGTGAAGCATCGGAATCTGTAACTAGTGTCACAGGAATGGTTCAAAACATAGACAGTACGAAGGGTCAGTTGTCTTGTACTTAAGTCGGCATTGTGCCTTTTCTATTTAATTCCGATGCATTTTCTGTGTTTCATCGTCAATAAGGAGGTCAGAGGCATACAGTAAACCTGAAGTGAAGCATCGCAATCTAAAACCGGTCTCACAGGAATGGTTCGAAACATAGACAGTAAGAAGAGTCAGTTGTCTTGTACTTATGTCGGCATTGTGCCTTTTCTATTTAATTCCGATGCAAATTCTGTGTTTCATCTTCAATAAGGAGGTCAGAGGTATACAGTAAACCTGAAGTGAAACATGGGAACCTATAACTAGTGTCACAGGAATGTTTCAAAACGTAGACAGTAAGAAGAGTCAGTCATATTGTACGTAAGTCGGCATTGTGCCTTTTCTATTTAATTCCGATGCAATTTCTGTGTTTCGTCGTCAATAAGAAGGTCCACGGGATACAGTACACCTGAAGTGAAGCATCGGAATCTAAAACCGGTCTCACAGGAAAGGTTCAAAACATAGACAGTAAGAAGAGCCAGTCCTCTTGTACTTGAGTCGGCATTGTGCCTTTTGTATATAATTCCGATGCAATTTCTGTGTTTCATCGTCAATAAGAAGGTCAGAGGGATACAGTAAACATGAAGTGAAGCATCGGAATCTATAACTAGTGTCACAGGAATGGTTCAAAACATAGACAGTAAGAAGAGTCAGTTGTCTTGTACTTAAGTCGGCATTGTGCCTTTTCTATTTAAGTCCGATGCAATTTCTGTGTTTCGTCGTCAATAAGAAGGTGCAAGGGATACAGTAAACCTGAAGTGAAGCATCGGAATCAAAAACTGGTCTCACAGGAAGGGTTCAAAACATAGACAGTAAGAAGAGCCGGTCCTCTTGTACTTGACTTGGCATTGTGCCTTTTGTATATAATTCCGATGCAATTTCTGTGTTTCGTCGTCAATAAGAAGGTCCAAGGGATACAGTAAACCTGAAGTGAAGCATCGCAATCTAAAACCGATCTCACAGGAAAGGTTTAAAACATAGACAGTAAGAAGAGCCAGTCCTCTTGTACTTGAGTCGGCATTGTGCCCTTTGTATATAATTCCGATGCAATTTCTGTGTTTCATCGTCAATAAGGAGGTCAGAGGGATACAGTAAACCTGAAGTGAAGAAACGGAATCTATGACTAGTGTCACAGGAGTGGTCCAAAATATAGACAGTAAGAAGAGTCAGTTGTCTTGTACTTCAGTCCGCAATGTGCCTTTTCTATTTAATTCCGACGCAAATTCTGTGTTTCATCGTCAATAAGGAGGTCGGGGGGATACAGTAAACCTGAAGTGAAGCATCGGAATCCATAACTAGTGTCACAGGAATGGTTCAAATCATAGACAGGAAGAAGAGCCAGTCTTCTTGTACTTGAGTCGGCATTGTGCCTTTTGTATTTAATTCCGATGCAATTTCTGTGTTACGTCGTCAATAAGAAGGTCCAAGGGATATAGTAAACCTGAAGTGAAGCATCGCAATCTAAAACCGGTCTCACAGGAAAGGTTCAAAACATAGCCAGTAAGAAGAGCCAGTCCTCTTGTACTTGAGTCGGCATTGTGCCTTTTGTATATAATTCCGATGCAATTTCTGTGTTTCATCGTCAATAAGGAGGTCAGAGAGATACAGTAAATCTGAAGTGAAGCATCGGAATCTATAACTAGTGTCACAGAAATGGTTCAAAACATAGACAGTAAGAAGAGTCAGTTTTCTTGTACTTAAGTCGGCATTGTGCGTTTTCTATTTAATTCCGATGCAATTTCTGTGTTTCATCGTCAATAAGAAGGTCAGAGGGATACAGTAAACCTGAAGTGAAGCATCGGAATCTATAACTAGTGTCACAGAAATTGTTCAAATCATAGACAGTAAGAAGAGTCTGTTTTCTTGTACTTAAGTCGGCATTGTGCCTTTTCTATTTAATTCTGATGCAATTTCTGTATTTCATCGTCAATAAGAAGGTCAGAGGGATACAGTAAACCTGAAGTGAAGCATCGGAATCTGTAACTAGTGTCACAGGAATGGTTTAAAACATAGACAGTAAGAAGAGTCAGTTTTCTTGTACTTGAATCGGCATTGTGTCTTTTCTATTTAATTACGATGCAATGTCTGTGTTTCATCGTCAATAAGAATGTCAGAGGGATACAGTAAACCTGAAGTGAAGCATCGGAATCTGTAAGTAGTGTCACAGGAATGGTTCAAAACATAGACAGTAAGAAGGGTCAATTGTCTTGTACTTAAGTCGGCATTGTGCCTTTTCTATTTAATTCCGATGCAATTTCTGTGTTTCATCGTCAATAAGGAGGTCAGAGGGATACAGTAAACCTGAAGTGAAGCATCGGAATCTATAACTAGTGTCACAGGAATGGTTCAAAACATAGACAGTAAGATGAGTCAGTTGTCTTGTACTTAAGTCGGCATTGTGCCTTTTCTATTTAAATACGATGCAATTTCTGTGTTTCATCTTCAATAAGGAGGTCAGAGGGATACAGTAAACCTGAAGTGAAGCATCGGAATCTATAACTTGTGTCACAGGAATGGTTCAAAACGTAGACAGTAAGAAGAGTCAGTCTTCTTGTACGTAAGTCGGCATTGTGACTTTTCTATTTATTTCCGATGCAATATCTGTGTTTCGTCGTCAATAAGAAGGGCCAAGGGAAACAGTAAACCTGAAGTGAAGCATCGAAATCTAAAACCGGTCTCACAGGAGAGGTTCAAAACATAGTTAGTAGGAAGAGCCGGTCCTCTTTTACTTGAGTCGGCATTGTGCCTTTTGTATATAATTCCGATGCAATTAATGTGTTTCATCGTCAATAAGAAAGTCAGAGGGATACAGTAAACATGAAGTGAAGCATCGGAATCTATAACTAGTGTCACAGGAATGGTTCAAAGCATAAACAGTAAGAAGAGTCAGTTGTCTTGTACTTAAGTCGGCATTGTGCCTTTTCTGTTTAATTCCGATGCAATTTCTGTGTTTCATCGTTACCACGAAGGTCAGAGGGATACAGTACACCTGAAGTGGAGCAACGGAATCTATACCTGGTGTCACAGGAGTGGTCCAAAACATAGACAGTAAGAAGAGTCAGTTGTCTTGTACTTCAGTCGGCATTGTGCCTTTTCTATTTAATTCCGATGCAAATTCTGTGTTACATCGTCAATAAGGAGGTCAGGGGGATACAGTAAACCTGAAGTGAAGCATCGGAATCTATAACTTGTGTCACAGGAATGGTTCAAAACATAGACAGTAAGAAGGGTCAGTTTTCTTGTACTTGAATCGGCATTGTGTCTTTTCTATTTAATTCCGATGCAATGTCTGTGTTTCATGGTCAATAGGAAGGTCAGAGGGATACAGTAAACCTGAAGTGAAGCATCGGAATCTATAACTAGTGTCACAGAAATGGTTCAAACCATAGACAGTAAGAAGAGTCAGTTTTCTTGTACTTAAGTCGGCATTGTGCCTTTTCTGTTTAATTCTGATGCAATTTCTGTATTTCATCGTCAATAAGAAGGTCAGAGGGATACAGTAAACCTGAAGTGAAGCATCGGAATCTGTAACTAGTGTCACAGGAATGGTTCAAAACATAGACAGTAAGAAGAGTCAGTTTTCTTGTACTTGAATCGGCATTGTGTCTTTTCTATTTAATTCCGATGCAATGTCTGTGTTTCATCGTCAATAACAATGTCAGAGGGATACAGTAAACCTGAATTGAACCATCGGAATCTATAACTAGTGTCACAGGAATGGTTCAAAACATAGACAGTAAGAAGAGTCAGTTTTCCTGTACTTAAGTCAGTATTGTGCCTTTTGTATTTAATTCCAATGCAATATCTGTGTTTCATCGTCAATAATGGGGTCCAAGGGATACAGTGAACCTGAAGTGAAGCGTTGGAATCAAAAACCGGTCTCACAGGAAAGGTTCAAAACGTAGACAGTAAGAAGAGCCAGTCCTCTTGTACTTGAGTCAGCACTGTGCTTTTTGTATGTCATTCCGATGCAATTTCTGTGTTTCATCGTCAATAAGAAGGTCAGAGGGATACAGTAAACCCGAAGTGATGCATCGGAATTTATAACTACTGTCACAGGAATGGTTCAAAACATAGACAGTAAGAAGAGTCAGTTTTCTTGTACTTAAGTCGGCATTGTGCCTCTTGTATTTAATTCCGATGCAATTTCTGTGTTTCATCGTCAATAAGAAGGTCAGAGAGATACAATAAACCTGAAGTGAAGCATCGGAATCTGTAACTAGTGTCACAGGAATGGTTCAAAACATAGACAGTAAGAAGGGTCAATTGTCTTGTACTTAAGTCGGCATTGTGCCTTTTCTATTTAATTCCGATGCAATTTCTGTGTTTCATCGTCAATAAGGAGGTCAGAGGGATACAGTAAACCTGAAGTGAAGCATCGGAATCTATAACTAGTGTCACAGGAATGGTTCAAAACATAGACAGTAAGATGAGTCAGTTGTCTTGTACTTAAGTCGGCATTGTGCCTTTTCTATTTAATTACGATGCAATTTCTGTGTTTCATCTTCAATAAGGAGGTCACGGGGATACAGTAAACCTGAAGTGAAGCATCGGAATCTATAACTAGTGTCACAGGAATGGTTCAAAATGTAGACAGTAAGAAGAGTCAGTCTTCTTGTACGTAAGTTGGCATTGTGACTTTTCTATTTAATTCCGATGCAATTTCTGTGTTTCGTCGTCAATAAGAAGGGCCAAGGGATACAGTAAACCTGAAGTGAAGCATCGGAATCTAAAACCGGTCTCACAGGAGAGGTTCAAAACATAGACAGTAGGAAGAGCCAGTCCTCTTTTACTTGAGTCGGCATTGTGCCTTTTGTATATAATTCCGATGCAATTTCTGTGTTTCATCATCAATAAGAAGGTCAGAAGGATACAGTAAACATGAAGTGAAGCATCGGAATCTATAACTTGTGTCACAGGAATGGTTCAAAGCATAGACAGTAAGAAGAGTCAGTTGTCTTGTACTTAAGTCGGCATTGTGCCTTTTCTGTTTAATTCCGATGCAATTTCTGTGATTCATCGTCACCAAGAAGGTCAGAGGGATACAGTACACCTGAAGTGGAGCAACGGAATCTATACCTGGTGTCACAGGAGTGGTCCAAAACATAGACAGTAAGAAGAGTCAGTTGTCTTGTACTTCAGTCGGCATTGTGCCTTTTCAATTTAATTCCGATGCAAATTCAGTGTTACATCGTCAATAAGGAGGTCAGGGGGATACAGTAAACCTGAAGTGAAGCATCGGAATCTATAACTACTGTCACAGGAATGGTTCAAAGCATAGACAGTAAGAAGAGGCTGTTTTCATGTACTTGAGTCGTCATTGTGCCTTTTCTATTTAATTCCGATGCAATTTCTGTGTTTCATCGTCAATAAGAAGGTCAGAGGGATACAGTAAACCCGAAGTGAAGCATCGGAATCTGTAACTAGTGTCACAGGAATGGTTCAAAACATAGACAGTAAGAAGAGTCAGTCTTGTTGTTTTTAAGTCGGCATTGTGCCTTTTCTATTTAATTCCAATGCAATTTCTAAGTTTCGTCGTCAATAAGAAGGTCCAAGGGATACAGTAAACCTGAAGTGAAGCATCAGAATCTAAAATCGGTGTCAAAGGAAAGGTTCAAAACATAGACAGTAAGAAGAGCCAGTCCTCTTGTACTTAAGTCGGCATTGTGCCTGTTCTATTTAATTCTGATGCAATTTCTGTGTTTCATCGTCAATAAGAAGGTCAGAGGGATACAGTAATCCTGAAGTGAAGCAACGGAATCTATAACTAGTGTCACAGGAATGGTTCGAAAGATGGACAGTAAGATGAGTCAGCCTTCTTATACTTGAGTCGGCATTGTGCCTTTTGCATTTAATTCCGATGCAATTTCTGTGTGTCATCGTCAATAAGGAGGTCAGAGGGATACAGTGAAAATGAAGTGAATCATCGGAATCTATAACTAGTGTCACAGGAATGGTTCAAAACATAGACAGAAAGAAAAGCCAGTCTTCTTGTACTTGAGTCGGCATTGTGCCTTTTGTATTTAATTCCGATGCAATTTCTGTGTTTCGTCGTCAATAAGAAGGTCAGAGAGATACAATAAACCTGAAGTGAAGCATCGGAATCTGTAACTAGTGTCACAGGAATGGTTCAAAACATAGACAGTAAGAAGGGTCAATTGTCTTGTACTTAAGTCGGCATTGTGCCTTTTCTATTTAATTCCGATGCAATTTCTGTGTTTCATCGTCAATAAGGAGGTCAGAGGGATACAGTAAACCTGAAGTGAAGCATCGGATTCTATAACTAGTGTCACAGGAATGGTTCAAACATAGACAGTAAGATGAGTCAGTTGTCTTGTACTTAAGTCGGCATTGTGCCTTTCCTATCTAATTACGATGCAATTTCTGTGTTTCATCTGTAATAAGGAGGTCAGAGGGATACAGTAAACCTGAAGTGAAGCATCGAAATCTTAAACCGGTCTCACAGGAGAGGTTCAAAACATACACAGTAGGAAGAGCCAGTCCTCTTTTACTTGAGTCGGCATTGTGCCTTTTGTATATAATTACGTTGCAATTTCTGTGTTTCATCGTCAATAAGAAGGTCAGAGGGATACAGTAAACATGAAGTGAAGCATCGGAATCTATAACTAGTGTCACAGGAATGGTTCAAAGCATAGACAGTAAGAAGAGTCAGTTGTCTTGTACTTAAGTCGGCATTGTGCCTTTTCTGTTTAATTCCGATGCAATTTCTGTGTTTCATCGTCACCAAGAAGGTCAGAGGGATACAGTACACCTGAAGTGGAGCAACGGAATCTATACCTGGTGTCACAGGAGTGGTCCAAAACATAGACAGTAAGAAGTGTCAGTTGTCTTGTACTTCAGTCGGCATTGTGCCTTTTGTATTTAATTCCGAAGCAATTTTTGTGTTTCGTCGTCAATAAGAAGGTCAGGGGGATACAGTAAACCTGAAGTGAAGCATCGGAATCTATAACTAGTGTCACAGGAATGGTTCAAAACATAGACAGTAAGAAGAGTCAGTTTTCTTGTACTTGAATCGGCATTGTGTCTTTTCTATTTAATTCCGATGCAATGTCTGTGTTTCATCGTCAATAAGAAGTTCAGAGGGATACAGTAAACCTGAAGTGAACCATCGGAATCTATAACTAGTGTCACAGGAATGGTTCATAACATAGACAGTAAGAAGAGTCAGTTTTCCTGTACTTAAGTCAGTATTGTACCTTTTGTATTTAATTCCAATGCAATTTCTGTGTTTCATCGTCAATAATGGGGTCCAAGGGATACAGTGAACCTGAAGTGAAGCGTCTGAATCAAAAACCGGTCTCACAGGAAAGGTTCAAAACGTAGACAGTAAGAAGAGCCAGTCCTCTTGTACTTGAGTCAGCACTGTGCTTTTTGTATATCATTCCGATGCAATTTCTGTGTTTCATCGTCAATAAGAAGGTCAGAGGGATACAGTAAACCCGAAGTGAAGCATCGGAATTTATAACTACTGTCACAGGAATGGTTCAAAACATAGACAGTAAGAAGAGTCAGTTTTCTTGTACTTAAGTCGGCATTGTGCATTTTGTATTTAATTCCGATGCAATTTCTGTGTTTCATCGTCAATAAGAAGGTCAGAGAGATACAATAAACCTGAAGTGAAGCATCGGAATCTGTAACTAGTGTCACAGGAATGGTTCAAAATATAGACAGTAAGAAGGGTCAATTGTCTTGTACTTAAGTCGGCATTGTGCCTTTTCTATTTAATGCCGATGCAATTTCTGTGTTTCATCGTCAATAAGGAGGTCAGAGGGATACAGTAAGCCTGCAGTGGAGCAACGGAATCTATACCTGGTGTCACAGGAGTGGTCCAAATTATAGACAGTAAGAAGAGTCAGTTGTCTTGTACTTCAGTCGGCATTGTGCCTTTTCTATTTAATTCCGATGCAAATTCTGTGTTACATCGTCAATAAGGAGGTCAGGGGGATACAGTAAACCTGAAGTGAAGCATCGGAATCTATAACTAGTGTCACAGGAATGGTTCAAAACATAGACAGTAGGAAGGGTCAGTTTTCTTGTACTTGAATCGGCATTGTGTCTTTTCTATTTAATTCCGATGCAGTGTCTGTGTTTCATCGTGAATAGGAAGGTCAGAGGGACACAGTAAACCTGAAGTGAAGCATCGGAATCTATAACTAGTGTCACAGAAATGGTTCAAATCATAAAGAGTAAGAAGAGTCAGTTTTCTTGTACTTAAGTCGGCATTGTGCCTTTTCTGTTTAATTCTGATGCAATTTCTGTATTTCATCGTCAATAAGAAGGTCAGAGGGATACAGTAAACCTGAAGTGAAGCATCGGAATCTGTAACTAGTGTCACAGGAATGGTTCAAAACATAGACAGTAAGAAGAGACAGTTTTCTTGTACTTGAATATTCATTGTGTCTTTTCTATTTAATTCCGATGCAATGTCTGTGTTTCATCGTCAATAAGAATGTCAGAGGGATACAGTAAACCTGAAGTGAACCATCGGAATCTATAACTAGTGTCACAGGAATGGTTCAAACATAGACAGTGAGAAGAGTCAGTTTTCCTGTACTTAAGTCAGTATTGTGCCTTTTGTATTTAATTCCAATGCAATTTCTGTGTCTCATCGTCAATAATGGGGTCCAAGGAATACAGTGAACCTGAAGTGAAGCGTCGGAATCAAAAACCGGTCTCACAGGAAAGGTTCAAAACGTAGACAGTAAGAAGAGCCAGTCCTCTTGTACTTGAGTCAGCACTGTGCTTTTTGTATATCATTCCGATGCAATTTCTGTGTTTCATCGTCAATAAGAAGGTCAGAGGAATACAGTAAACCCGAAGTGAAGCATCGGAATTTATAACTACTGTCACAGGAATGGTTCAAAACATAGACAGTAAGAAGAGTCTGTTTTCGTGTACTTAAGTCGGCATTGTGCCTTTTGTATTTAATTCCGATGCAATTTCTGTGTTTCATCGTCAATAAGAAGGTCAGAGAGATACAATAAACCTGAAGTGAAGCATCGGAATCTGTAACTAGTGTCACAGGAATGGTTCAAAACATAGACAGTAAGAAGGGTCAATTGTCTTGTACTTAAGTCGGCATTGTGCCTTTTCTATTTAATTCCGATGCAATTTCTGTGTTTCATCGTCAACAAGGAGGTCAGAGGGATACAGTAAACCTGAAGTGAAGCATCGGAATCTATAACTAGTGTCACAGGAATGGTTCAAAACATAGACAGTAAGATGAGTCAGTTGTCTTGTACTTAAGTCGGCATTCTGCCGTTTCTATTTAATTACGATGCAATTTCTGTGTTTCATCTTCAATAAGGAGGACAGAGGGATACAGTAAACCTGAAGTGAAGCATCGGAATCTATAACTAGTGTCACAGGAATGGTTCAAAACGTAGACAGTAAGAAGAGTCAGTCTTCTTGTACGTAAGTCGGCATTGTGACTTTTCTATTTAATTCCGATGCAATTTCTGTGCTTCGTCGTCAATAAGAAGGGCCAAGGGATACAGTACACCTGAAGTGAAGCATCGGAATCTAAAACCGGTCTCACAGGAGAGGTTCAAAACATAGACAGTAGGAAGAGCCAGTCCTCTTTTACTTGAGTCGGCATTGTGCCTTTTGTATATAATTCCGATGCAATTTCTGTGTTTCATCATCAATAAGAAGGTCAGAGGGATACAGTAAACATGAAGTGAAGCATCGGAATCTATAACTAGTGTCACAGGAATGGTTCAAAACATAGACAGTAAGAAGAGTCAGTTGTCTTGTACTTAAGTCGGCATTGTGCCTTTTCTGTTTAATTCCGATGCAATTTCTGTGATTCATCGTCACCAAGAAGGTCAGAGGGATACAGTACACCTGAAGTGGAGCAACGGAATCTATACCTGGTGTCACAGGAGTGGTCCAAAACATAGACAGTAAGAAGAGTCAGTTGTCTTGTACTTCAGTCGGCATTGTGCCTTTTCTATTTAATTCCGATGCAAATTCAGTGTTACATCGTCAATAAGGAGGTCTCTGGGATGCAGTAAACCTGAAGTGAAGCATCGGAATCTATAACTAGTGTCACAGGAATGGTTCAAAACATAGACAGTAAGAAGAGTCAGTCTTCTTGTTTTTAAGTCAGCATTGTGCCTTTTCTATTTAATTCCAATGCAATTTCTGTGTTTCGTCGTCAATAAGAAGGTCCAAGGGATACAGTAAACCTGAAGTGAAGCATCAGAATCTAAAATCGGTCTCAAAGGAAAGGTTCAAAACATATACAGTAAGAAGAGCCAGTCCTCTTGTACTTAAGTCGGCATTGTGCCTGTTCTATTTAATTCTGATGCAATTTCTGTGTTTCATCGTCAATAAGAAGGTGAGAGGGATACAGTAATCCTGAAATGAAGCAACGGAATCCATAACTAGTGTCACAGGAATGTTTCGAAAGATAGACAGTAAGATGAGCCAGCCTTCTTGTACTAGAGTCGGCATTGTGCCTTTTGCATTTAATTCCGATGCAATTTCTGTGTGTCATCGTCAATAAGGAGGTCCGAGGGATACAGTGAACCTGAAGTGAATCATCGGAATCTATAACTAGTGTCACAGGAATGGTTCAAAACATAGACAGAAAGAAAAGCCAGTCTTCTTGTACTTGAGTCGGCATTGTGCCTTTTGTATTTAATTCCGATGCAATTTTTGTGTTTCGTCGTCAATAAGAAGGTCAGAGAGATACAATAAACCTGAAGTGAAGCATCGGAATCTGTAACTAGTGTCACAGGAATGGTTCAAAACATAGACAGTAAGAAGGGTCAATTGTCTTGTACTTAAGTCGGCATTGTGCCTTTTCTATTTAATTACGATGCAATTTCTGTGTTTCATCTTTAATAAGGAGGTCAAAGGCATACAGTAAACCTGAATTGAAGCATCGGAATCTATAACTTGTGTCACAGGAATGGTTCAAAACGTAGACAGTAAGAAGAGGCAGTCTTCTTGTACGTAAGTGGGCATTGTGAATTTTCTATTTAATTCCAATGCAATTTCTGTGTTTCGTCGTCAATAAGAAGCGCCAAGGGATACAGTAAACCTGAAGTGAAGCATCGAAATCTTAAACCGGTCTCACAGGAGAGGTTCAAAACATAGACAGTAGGAAGAGCCAGTCCTATTTTACTTGAGTCGGCATTGTGCCTTTTGTATATAATTCCGATGCAATTTCTGTGTTTCATCGTCAATAAGAAGGTCAGAGGGATACAGTAAACATGAAGTGAAGCATCGGAATCTATAACTAGTGTCACAGGAATGGTTCAAAGCATAGACAGTAAGAAGAGTCAGTTGTCTTGTACTTAAGTCGGCATTGTGCCTTTTCTGTTTAATTCCGATGCAAATTCTGTGTTTCATCGTCACCAAAAAGGTCAGAGGGATACAGTACACCTGAAGTGGAGCAACGGAATCTATACCTGGTGTCACAGGAGTGGTCCAAAACATAGACAGTAAGAAGAGTCAGTTGTCTTGTACTTCAGTCGGCATTGTGCCTTTTCTATTTAATTCCGATGCAAATTCAGTGTTACATCGTCAATAAGGAGGTCAGGGGGATACAGTAAACCTGAAGTGAAGCATCGGAATCTATAACTAGTGTCACAGGAATGGTTCAAAGCATAGACAGTAAGAAGAGGCAGTTTGCATGTACGTGAGTCGTCATTGTGCCTTTTCTATTTAATTGCGATGCAATTTCTGTGTTTCATCGTCAATAAGAAGGTCAGAGGGATACAGTAAACCCGAAGTGAAGCATCGGAATCTGTAACTAGTGTCACAGGAATGGTTCAAAACATAGACAGTAAGAAGAGTCAGTCTTCTTGTTTTTAAGTCAGCATTGTGCCTTTTCTATTTAATTCCAATGCAATTTCTGTGTTTCGTCGTCAATAAGAAGGTCCAAGGGATACAGTAAACCTGAAGTGAAGCATCAGAATCTAAAATCGGTCTCAAAGGAAAAGTTCAAAACATATACAGTAAGAAGAGCCAGTCCTCTTGTACTTAAGTCGGCATTGTGCCTGTTCTATTTAATTCTGATGCAATTTCTGTGTTTCATCGTCAATAAGAAGGTTAGAGAGATACAGTAATCCTGAAGTGAAGGAACGGAATCTATAACTAGTGTCACAGGAATGTTTCGAAAGATAGACAGTAAGATGAGCCAGCCTTCTTGTACTTGAGTCGGCATTGTGCCTTTTGCATTTAATTCCGATGCAATTTCTGTGTGTCATCGTCAATAAGGAGGTCCGAGGGATACAGTGAACCTGAAGTGAATCATCGGAATCCATAACTAGTGTCACAGGAATGGTTCAAAACATAGACAGAAAGAAAAGCCAGTCTTCTTGTACTTGAGTCGGCATTGTGCCTTTTGTATTTAATTCCGATGCAATTTTTGTGTTTCGTCGTCAATAAGAAGGTCAGAGAGATACAATAAACCTGAAGTGAAGCATCGGAATCTGTAACTAGTGTCACAGGAATGGTTCAAAACATAGACAGTAAGAAGGGTCAATTGTCTTGTACTTAAGTTGACATTGTGCCTTTTCTATTTAATTACGATGCAATTTCTGTGTTTCATCTTTAATAAGGAGGTCAAAGGGATACAGTAAACCTGAAGTGAAGAATCGGAATCTATAACTTGTGTCACAGGAATGGTTCAAAACGTAGACAGTAAGAAGAGTCAGTCTTCTTGTACGTAAGTCGGCATTGTGAATTTTCTATTTAATTCCGATGCAATTTCTGTGTTTCGTCGTCAATAAGAAGTGCCAAGGGATACAGTAAACCTGAAGTGAAGCATCGAAATCTTAAACCGGTCTCACAGGAGAGGTTCAAAACATAGACAGTAGGAAGAGCCAGTCCTATTTTACTTGAGTCGGCATTGTGCCTTTTGTATATAATTCCGAGTCAATTTCTGTGTTTCATCGTCAATAAGAAGGTCAGAGGGATACAGTAAACATGAAGTGAAGCATCGGAATCTATAACTAGTGTCACAGGAATGGTTCAAAGCATAGACAGTAAGAAGAGTCAGTTGTCTTGTACTTAAGTCGGCATTGTGCCTTTTCTGTTTAATTCCGATGCAAATTCTGTGTTTCATCGTCACCAAGAAGGTCAGAGGGATACAGTACACCTGAAGTGGAGCAACGGAATCTATACCTGGTGTCACAGGAGTGGTCCAAAACATAGACAGTAAGAAGAGTCAGTTGTCTTGTACTTCAGTCGGCATTGTGCCTTTTCTATTTAATTCCGATGCAAATTCTGTGTTACATCGTCAATAAGGAGGTCAGGGGGATACAGTAAACCTGAAGTGAAGCATCGGAATCTATAACTAGTGTCACAGGAATGGTTCAAAACATAGACAGTAAGAAGAGTCAGTTTTCTAGTACTTGAATCGGCATTGTGTCTTTTCTATTTAATTCCGATGCAATGTCTGTGTTTCATCGGCGGTAAGAAGGTCAGAGGGATACAGTAAACCTGAAGTGAAGCATCGGAATCTATAACTAGTGTCACAGAAATGGTTCAAATCATAGACAGTAAGAAGAGTCAGTTTTCTTGTACTTAAGTCGGCATTGTGCCTTTTCTATTTAATGCCGATGCAATTTCTGTGTTTCATCGCCAATAAGGAGGTCAGAGGGATACAGTAAACCTGCAGTGGAGCAACGGAATCTATACCTGGTGTCACAGGAGTGGTCCAAAACATAGACAGTAAGAAGAGTCAGTTGTCTTGTACTTCAGTCGGCATTGTGCCTTTTCTATTTAATTCCGATGGAAATTCTGTGTTACATCGTCAATAAGGAGGTCAGGGGGATACAGTAAACCTGAAGTGAAGCATCGGAATCTATAACTAGTGTCACAGGAATGGTTCAAAACATAGACAGTAAGAAGGGTCAGTTTTCTTGTACTTGAATCGGCATTGTGTCTTTTCTATTTAATTCCGATGCAATGTCTGTGTTTCATCGTGAATAGGAAGGTCAGAGGGATACAGTAAACCTGAAGTGAACCATCGGAATCTATAACTAGTGTCACAGGAATGGTTCAAAACGTAGACAGTAAGAAGAGTCCGGGCTCTTGTACGTAAGTCGGCATTGTGACTTTTCTATTTAATTCCGATGCAATTTCTGTGTTTCGTCGTCAATAAGAAGCGCCAAGGGATACAGTAAACCTGAAGTGAAGCATCGGAATCTAAAACCGGTCTCACAGGAGAGGTTCAAAACATAGACAGTAGGAAGAGCCAGTCCTCTTTTACTTGAGTCGGCATTGTGCCTTTTCTGTTTAATTCCGATGCAATTTCTGTGATTCATCCTCACCAAGAAGGTCAGAGGGATAGAGTACACCTGAAGTGGAGCAACGGAATCTATACCTGGTGTCACAGGAGTGGTCCAGAACATAGACAGTGAGAAGAGTCAGTTGTCTTGTACTTCAGTCGGCATTGTGCCTTTTCTATTTAATTCCGATGCAAATTCAGTGTTACATCGTCAATAAGGAGGTCAGGGGGATACAGTAAACCTGAAGGGAAGCATCGGAATCTATAACTAGTGTCACAGGAATGGTTTAAAGCATAGACAGTAAGAAGAGTCAGTTTTTATGTACTTGAGTCGTCATTGTGCCTTTTCTATTTAATTCCGATGCAATTTCTGTGTTTCATCGTCAATAAGAAGGTCAGAGGGATACAGTAAACCCGAAGTGAAGCATCGGAATCTGTAACTAGTGTCACAGGAATGGTTCAAAACATAGACAGTAAGAAGAGTCAGTCTTCTTGTTTTTAAGTGTGCATTGTGCCTTTTCTATTTAATTAAAATGCAATTTCTGTGTTTCGTCGTCAATAAGAAGGTCCAAGGGATACAGTAAACCTGAAGTGAAGCATCAGAATCTAAAATCGGTCTCAAAGGAAAGGTTCAAAACATAGACAGTAAGAAGAGCCAGTCCTCTTGTACTTAAGTCGGCATTGTGCCAGTTCTATTTAATTCTGATGCAATTTCTGTGTTTCATCGTCAATAAGAAGGTGAGAGGGATACAGTAATCCTGAAGTGAAGCAACGGAATCTATAACTAGTGTCACAGGAATGTTTCGAAAGATAGACAGTAAGATGAGCCAGCCTTCTTGTACTTGAGTCGGCATTGTGCCTTTTGCATTTAATTCCGATGCAATTTCTGTGTGTCATCGTCAATAAGGAGGTCAGAGGGATACAGTGAACCTGAAGTGAATCATCGGAATCTATAACTAGTGTCACAGGAATGGTTCAAAACATAGACAGAAAGAAAAGCCAGTCTTCTTGTACTTGAGTCGGCATTGTGCCTTTTGTATTTAATTCCGATGCAAGTTCTGTGTTTCGTCGTCAATAAGAAGGTCAGAGAGATACAATAAACCTGAAGTGAAGCATCGGAATCTGTAACTAGTGTCGCAGGAATGGTTCAAAACATAGACAGTAAGAAGGGTCAACTGTCTTGTACTTAAGTCGGCATTGTGCCTTTTCTATTTAATTCCGATGCAATTTCTGTATTTCATCGTCAATAAGGAGGTCAGAGGGATACAGTAAACCTGAAGTGAAGCATCGGAATTTATAACTAGTGTCACAGGAATGGTTCAAAACATAGACAGTAAGATGAGTCAGTTGTCTTGTACTTAAGTCGGCATTGTGCCTTTTCTATTTAATTACGATGCAATTTCTGTGTTTCATCTTCAATAAGGAGGTCAGAGGGATACAGTAAACCTGAAGTGAAGCATCAGAATCTATAACTTGTGTCACAGGAATGGTTCGAAACGTAGACAGTAAGAAGAGTCTGTCTTCTTGTACGTAAGTCGGCATTGTGACTTTTCTATTTATTTCCGATGCAATTTCTGTGTTTCGTCGTCAATAAGAAGGGCCAAGGGATACAGTAAACCTGAAGTGAAGCATCGAAATCTAAAACCGGTCTCACAGGAGAGGTTCAAAACATAGACAGTAGGAAGAGCTAGTCCTCTTTTACTTGAGTCTGCATTGTGCCTTTTGTATATAATTCCGATGCAATTTCTGTGTTTCATCGTCAATAAGAAGGTCAGAGGGATACAGTAAACATGAAGTGAAGCATCGGAATCTATTACTAGTGTCACAGGAATGGTTCAAAGCATAGACAGTAAGAAGAGTCAGTTGTCTTGTACTTAAGTCGGCATTGTGCCTTTTGTGTTTAATTCCGATGCAATTTCTGTGTTTCATCGTCACCAAGAAGGTCAGAGGGATACAGTACACCTGAGGTGGAGCAACGGAATCTATACCTGGTGTCACAGGAGTGGTCCAAAACATAGACAGTAAGAAGAGTCAGTTGTCTTGTACTTCAGTCGGCATTGTGCCTTTTCTATTTAATTACGATGCAAATTCTGTGTTACATCGTCAATAAGGAGGTCAGGGGGATACAGTAAACCTGAAGTGAAGCATCGGAATCTATAACTAGTGTCACAGGAATGGTTCAAACATAGACAGTAAGAAGAGTCAGTTTTCTTGTACTTCAATCGGCATTGTGTCTTTTCTATTTAATTCCGATGCAATGTCTGTGTTTCATCGTCAATAAGAAGGTCAGAGGTATACAGTAAACCTGAAGTGAAGCATCGGAATCTATAACTAGTGTCACAGAAATGGTTCAAATCATAGACAGTAAGAAGAGTCAGTTTTCTTGTACTTAAGTCGCCATTGTGCCTTTTCTATTTAATTCTGATGCAATTTCTGTATTTCATCGTCAATAAGAAGGTCAGACGGATACAGTAAACCTGAAGTGAAGCATCGGAATCTGTAACTAGTGTCACAGGAATGGTTCAAAACATAGACAGTAAGAAGAGTCAGTTTTCTTGTACTTGAATCGGCATTGTGTCTTTTCTATTTAATTTTGATGCAATGTCTGTGTTTCATCGTCAATAAGAATGTCAGAGGGATACAGTAAACCTGAAGTGAACCATCGGAATCTATAACTAGGAACACAGGAATGGTTCAAAACATAGACAGTAAGAATATTCAGTTTACCTGTACTTAAGTCAGTATTGTGCCTTTTGTATTTAATGCCAATGCAATTTCTGTGTTTCATCGTCAATAATGGGGTCCAAGGGATACAGTGAACCTGAAGTGAAGCGTCGGAATCAAAAACCGGTCTCACAGGAAAGGTTGAAAACGTAGACAGTAAGAAGAGCCAGGCCTCTTGTACTTGAGTCAGCACTGTGCCTTTTTTTGTATATCATTCCGATGCAGTTTCTGTGTTTCATCGTCAATAAGAAGGTCAGAGGTATACAGTAAACCCGAAGTGAAGCATCGGAATTTATAACTACTGTCACAGGAATGGTTCAAAACATAGACAGTAAGAAGAGTCAATTTTCTTGTAGTTAAGTCGGCATTGTGCCTTTTGTATTTAATTCCGATGCAATTTCTGTGTTTCATCGTCAATAAGAAGGTCAGAGAGATACAATAAACCTGAAGTGAAGCATCGGAATCTGTAACTAGTGTCACAAGAATGGTTCAAAATATAGACAGTAAGAAGGGTCAATTGTCTTGTACTTAAGTCGGGATTGTGCGTTTTCTATTTAATGCCGATGCAATTTCTGTGTTTCATCGTCAATAAGGAGGTCAGAGGGATACAGTAAACCGGAAGTGAAGCACCGGAATCTATAACTAGTGTCACAGGAATGGTTCAAAACATAGACAGTAAGATGAGTCAGTTGTCTTGTACTTAAGTAGGCATTGTGCCTTTTCTATTTAATTACGATGCAATTTCTGTGTTTTATCTTCAATAAGGAGGTCAGAGGGATACAGTAAACCTGAAGTGAAGCATCGGAATCTATAACTAGTGTCACAGGAATGGTTCAAAACGTAGACAGTAAGAAGAGTCAGTCTTCTTGTACGTAAGTCGGCATTGTGACTTTTCTATTTAATTCCGATGCAATATCTGTATTTCGTCGTCAATAAGAAGGGCCAAGGGATACAGTAAACCTGAAGTGAAGCATCGGAATCTAAAACCGGTCTCACAGGAGAGGTTCAAAACATAGACAGTAGGAAGAGCCAGTCCTCTTTTACTTGAGTCGGCATTGTGCCTTTTGTATATAATTCCGATGCAATTTCTGTGTTTCATCATCAATAAGAAGGTCAGAGGGATACAGTAAACATGAAGTGAAGCATCTGAATCTATAACTAGTGTCACAGGAATGGTTCAAAGCATAGACAGTAGGAAGAGTCAGTTTTCATGTACTTGAGTCGTCATTGTGCCTTTTCTATTTAATTACGATGCAATTTCTGTGTTTCATCGTCAATAAGAAGGTCAGAGGGATACAGTAAACCCAAAATGAAGCATCGGAATCTGTAACTAGTGTCACAGGAACGGTTGAAAGCATAGACAGTAAGAAGAGCCAGTCCTCTTGTACTTAAGTCGGCATTGTGCCTGTTCTATTTAATTCTGATGCAATTTCTGTGTTTCATCGTCAATAAGAAGGGCAGAGGGATACAGTAATCCTGAAGTGAAGCAACGGAATCTATAACTAGTGTCACAGGAATGGTTCGAAAGATAGACAGTAAGATGAGCCAGCCTTCTTGTACTTGAGTCGGCATTGTGCCTTTTGCATTTAATTCCGATGCAATTTCTGTGTGTCATCGTCAATAAGGAGGTCAGAGGGATACAGTGAACCTGAAGTGAATCATCGGAATCTATAACTAGTGTCACAGGAATGGTTCAAAACATAGACAGAAAGAAAAGCCAGTCTTCTTTTACTTGAGTCGGCATTGTGCCTTTTGTATTTAATTCCGATGCAATTTCTGTGTTTCGTCGTCAATAAGAAGGTCCAAGGGATACAGTAAACCTGAAGTGAAGCATCGCAATCTAAATTCGGTCTCACAGGTAAGGTTCAAAACTTAGACAGTAAGAAGAGCCAGTCCTCTTGTACTTGAGTCGGCATTGTGCCTTTTGTATATAATTCCGATGCAATTTCTGTGTTTCATCGTCAATAAGGAAGTCAGAGGGATACAGTAAACCTGAAGTGAAGCATCGGAAGCTATAACTAGTGTCACAGAAATGGTTCAAAACATAGACAGTAAGAAGAGTCAGTTTTCTTGTACTTAAGTCGGCATTGTGCGTTTTCTATTTAATTCCGATGCAATTTCTGTATTTCATCGTCAATAAGAAGGTCAGAGGGATACAGTAAACCTGAAGTGAAGCATCGGAATCTATAACTAGTGTCACAGAAATGGTTCAAATCATGGACAGTAAGAAGAGTCAGTTTTCTTGTGCTTAAGTTGGCATTGTGCCTTTTCTATTTAATTCTGATGCAATTTCTGTATTTCATCGTCAATAAGAAGGTTAGAGGGATACAGTAAACCTGAAGTGAAGCATCGGAATCTGTAACTAGTGTCACAGGAATGGTTCAAAACATAGACAGTAAGAAGAGTCAGTTTTCTTGTACTTGAATCGGCATTGTGTCTTTTCTATTTAATTCCGATGCAATGTCTGTGTTTCATCGTCAATAAGAATGTCAGAGGGATACAGTAAACCTGAAGTGAAGCATCGGAAGCTATAACTAGTGTCACAGAAATGGTTCAAAACATAGCCAGTAAGAAGAGTCAGTTTTCTTGTACTTAAGTCAGTATTGTGCCTTTTGTATTTAATTCCAATGCAATTTCTGTGTTTCATCGTCAATAATGGGGTCCACGGGATACAGTGAACCTGAAGTGAAACGTCGGAATCAAAAACCGGTCTCACAGGAAAGGTTCAAAACATAGACAGTAAGAAGAGCCAGTCCTCTTGTACTTGAGTCAGCACTGTGCTTTTTGTATATCATTCCGATGCAATTTCTGTGTTTCATCGTCAATAAGAAGGTCAGAGGGATACAGTAAACCCGAAGAGAAGCATCGGAATTTATAACTACTGTCACAGGAATGGTTCAAAACATAGACAGTAAGAAGAGTCAGTTTTCTTGTACTCAAGTCGGCATTGTGCCTATTGTATTTAATTCCGATGCAATTTCTGTGTTTGATCGTCAATACGAAGGTCAGAGAGATACATTAAACCTGAAGTGAAGCATCGGAATCTGTAACTAGTTTCACAGGAATGGTTCAAAACATAGGCAGTAAGGAGGGTCAGTTGTCTTGTACTTAAGTCGGCATTGTGCCTTTTCTATTTAATTCCGATGCAATTACTGTGTTTCATCGTCAATAAGGAGGTCAGAGGGATACAGAAAACCTGAAGTGAAGCATCGGAATCTATAACTAGTGTCACAGGAATGGTTAAAAACATAGACAGTAAGATGAGTCAGTTGTCTTGTACTTAAGTCGGCATTGTGCCTTTTCTATTTAATTACAATGCAATTTCTGTGTTTCATCTTCAATATGGAGGTCAGAGGGATACAGTAAACCTGGAGTGAAGCAACGGAATCTATAACTAGTGTCACAGGAATGGTTCGAAAGTTAGGCAAAAAGAAAAGCCAGTCTTCTTGTACTTGAGTCGGCATTGTGCCTTTTGTATTTAATTCCGATGCAATTTCTGTGTTTCTTCGTCAATAAGAAGGTCCAAGGGATACAGTAAACCTGAAGTGAAGCATCGCAATCTAAAACCGGTCTCACAGGAAAGGTTCAAAAGATAGACAGTAAGAAGAGCCAGTCCTCTTGTACTTGAGTCGGCATTGTGCTTTTTGTATTTAATTCCGATCCAATTTCTGTGTTTCGTCGTCAATAAGAAGGTCAGAGGGATACAGAAAACCTGAAGTGAAGCATCGGAATCTATAACTAGTGTCACAGAAATGGTTCAAAACATAGACAGTAAGAAGAGTCAGTTTTCTTGTACTTGAATCGGCATTGTGTCTTTTCTATTTAATTCCGATGCAATGTCTGTGTTTCATCGTCAATAAGAATGTCAGAGGGATACAGTAAACCTGAAGTGAACCATCGGAATCTACAACTAGTGTCACAGGAATGGTTCAAAACATAGACAGTAAGAAGAGTCAGTTTTCTTGTACTTAAGTCAGCATTGTGCCTTTTGTATTTAATTCCAATGCAATTTCTGTGTTTCATCGTCAATAATGGGGTCCAAGGGATACAGTGAACCTGAAGTGAAGGGTCGGAATCAAAAACCGGTCTCACAGGAAAGGTTCAAAACATAGACAGTAAGAAGAGCCAGTCCGCTTGTACTTGAGTCGGCACTGTGCTTTTTGTATATCATTCCGATGCAATTTCTGTGTTTCATCGTCAATAAGAAGGTCAGAGGGATACAGTAAACCAGAAGTGAAGCATCGGAATCTATAACTAGTGTCACAGGAATGGTTCAAAACGTAGACAGTAAGAAGAGTCAGTTTTCTTGTACTCAAGTCGGCATTGTGCCTATTGTATTTAATTCCGATGCAATTTCTGTGTTTCATCGTCAATACGAAGGTCAGAGAGATACAATAAACCTGAGGTGAAGCATCGGAATCTGTAACTAGTGTCACAGGAATGGTTCAAAACATAGGCAGTAAGAAGGGTCAGTTGTCTTGTACTTAAGTCGGCATTGTGCCTTTTCTATTTAAATCCGATGCAATTTCTGTGTTTCATCGTCACCAAGAAGGTCAGAGGGATACAGTAAACCTGAAGTGAAGCAACGGAATCTATAACTAGTGTCACAGGAGTGGTCCAAAACATAGACAGTAAGAAGAGTCAGTTGTCTTATACTTCAGTCGGCATTGTGCCTTTTCTATTTAATTCCGATTCAAATTCTGTGTTTCATCGTCAATAAGGAGGTCAGGGGGATACAGTAAACCTGAAGTGAAGCATCGGAATCTATAACTAGTGTCACAGGAATGGTTCAAAACGTAGACAGTAAGAAGAGTCAGTCTTCTTGTACTTAAGACGGCATTGTGCCTTTTCTATTTAATTCCAATGCATTTTCTGTGTTTCGTCGTCAATAAGAAGGTGCAAGGGATACAGTAAACCTGAAGTGAAGCATCGGAATCTAAAAACCTGTCTCACAGGAAGGGCTCACAACATAGACAGTAAGAAGAGCCGGTCCTCATGTACTTGAGTTGGCATTGTGCCTTTTGTATATAAATCCGATGCAGTTACTGTGTTTCATCGTCAATAAGGTCAGAGGGATACAGTAAACCTGAGGTGAAGCATCGGAATCTCTAACTAGTGTCACAGGAATGGTTCAAAACATAGACAGTAAGAAGAGTCAGTCTTCTTGCTTTTAAAACGGCATTGTGCCTTTTCTATTTAATTCCAATGCAATTTCTGTGTTTCGTCGTCAATAAGAAGGTCCAAGGTATACAGCAAACCTGAAGTGAAGCATCAGAAACTAAAATCGGTCTCAAAGGAAAGGTTCAAAACATTGACAGTAAGAAGAGCCAGTCCTCTTGTACTTAAGTCGGCATTGTGCCAGTTCTATTTAATTCTGATGCAATTTCTGTGTTTCATCGTCAATAAGAAGGTGAGAGGGATACAGTAATCCTGAAGTGAAGCAACGGAATCTATAACTAGTGTCACAGGAATGTTTCGAAAGATAGACAGTAAGATGAGCCAGCCTTCTTGTACTTGAGTCGGCATTGTGCCTTTTGCATTTAATTCCGATGCAATTTCTGTGTGTCATCGTCAATAAGGAGGTCAGAGGGATACAGTGAACCTGAAGTGAATCATCGGAATCTATAACTAGTGTCACAGGAATGGTTCAAAACATAGACAGAAAGAAAAGCCAGTCTTCTTGTACTTGAGTCGGCATTGTGCCTTTTGTATTTAATTCCGATGCAAGTTCTGTGTTTCGTCGTCAATAAGAAGGTCAGAGAGATACAATAAACCTGAAGTGAAGCATCGGAATCTGTAACTAGTGTCGCAGGAATGGTTCAAAACATAGACAGTAAGAAGGGTCAACTGTCTTGTACTTAAGTCGACAATGTGCCTTTTCTATTTAATTCCGATGCAATTTCTGTATTTCATCGTCAATAAGGAGGTCAGAGGGATACAGTAAACCTGAAGTGAAGCATCGGAATCTATAACTAGTGTCACAGGAATGGTTCAAAACATAGACAGTAAGATGAGTCAGTTGTCTTGTACTTAAGTCGGCATTGTGCCTTTTCTATTTAATTACGATGCAATTTCTGTGTTTCATCTTCAATAAGGAGGTCAGAGGGATACAGTAAACCTGAAGTGAAGCATCAGAATCTATAACTTGTGTCACAGGAATGGTTCAAAACGTAGACAGTAAGAAGAGTCAGTCTTCTTGTACGTAAGTCGGCATTGTGACTTTTCTATTTATTTCCGATGCAATTTCTGTGTTTCGTCGTCAATAAGAAGGGCCAAGGGATACAGTAAACCTGAAGTGAAGCATCGAAATCTAAAACCGGTCTCACAGGAGAGGTTCAAAACATAGACAGTAGGAAGAGCTAGTCCTCTTTTACTTGAGTCTGCATTGTGCCTTTTGTATATAATTCCGATGCAATTTCTGTGTTTCATCGTCAATAAGAAGGTCAGAGGGATACAGTAAACATGAAGTGAAGCATCGGAATCTATTACTAGTGTCACAGGAATGGTTCAAAGCATAGACAGTAAGAAGAGTCAGTTGTCTTGTACTTAAGTCGGCATTGTGCCTTTTGTGTTTAATTCCGATGCAATTTCTGTGTTTCATCGTCACCAAGAAGGTCAGAGGGATACAGTACACCTGAGGTGGAGCAACGGAATCTATACCTGGTGTCACAGGAGTGGTCCAAAACATAGACAGTAAGAAGAGTCAGTTGTCTTGTACTTCAGTCGGCATTGTGCCTTTTCTATTTAATTCCGATGCAAATTCTGTGTTACATCGTCAATAAGGAGGTCAGGGGGATACAGTAAACCTGAAGTGAAGCATCGGAATCTATAACTAGTGTCACAGGAATGGTTCAAACATAGACAGTAAGAAGAGTCAGTTTTCTTGTACTTCAATCGGCATTGTGTCTTTTCTATTTAATTCCGATGCAATGTCTGTGTTTCATCGTCAATAAGAAGGTCAGAGGTATACAGTAAACCTGAAGTGAAGCATCGGAATCTATAACTAGTGTCACAGAAATGGTTCAAATCATAGACAGTAAGAAGAGTCAGTTTTCTTGTACTTAAGTCGCCATTGTGCCTTTTCTATTTAATTCTGATGCAATTTCTGTATTTCATCGTCAATAAGAAGGTCAGACGGATACAGTAAACCTGAAGTGAAGCATCGGAATCTGTAACTAGTGTCACAGGAATGGTTCAAAACATAGACAGTAAGAAGAGTCAGTTTTCTTGTATTTGAATCGGCATTGTGTCTTTTCTATTTAATTTTGATGCAATGTCTGTGTTTCATCGTCAATAAGAATGTCAGAGGGATACAGTAAACCTGAAGTGAACCATCGGAATCTATAACTAGGAACACAGGAATGGTTCAAAACATAGACAGTAAGAATATTCAGTTTACCTGTACTTAAGTCAGTATTGTGCCTTTTGTATTTAATGCCAATGCAATTTCTGTGTTTCATCGTCAATAATGGGGTCCAAGGGATACAGTGAACCTGAAGTGAAGCGTCGGAATCAAAAACCGGTCTCACAGGAAAGGTTGAAAACGGAGACAGTAAGAAGAGCCAGTCCTCTTGTACTTGAGTCAGCACTGTGCCTTTTTTTGTATATCATTCCGATGCAGTTTCTGTGTTTCATCGTCAATAAGAAGGTCAGAGGGATACAGTAAACCTGAAGTGAAGCATCGGAATCTATAACTAGTGTCACAAGAATGGTTCAAAACGTAGACAGTAAGAAGAGTCAGTCTTCTTGTACGTAAGTCGGCATTGTGACTTTTCTATTTAATTCTGATGCAATATCTGTATTTCGTCGTCAATAAGAAGGGCCAAGGGATACAGTAAACCTGAAGTGAAGCATCGGAATCTAAAACCGGTCTCACAGGAGAGGTTCAAAACATAGACAGTAGGAAGAGCCAGTCCTCTTTTACTTGAGTCGGCATTGTGCCTTTTGTATATAATTCCGATGCAATTTCTGTGTTTCATCATCAATAAGAAGGTCAGAGGGATACAGTAAACATGAAGTGAAGCATCTGAATCTATAACTAGTGTCACAGGAATGGTTCAAAACATAGACAGTAAGAAGAGTCAGTTGTCTTGTACTTAAGTCGGCATTGTGCCTTTTCTGTTTAATTCCGATGCAATTTCTGTGTTTCATCGTCACCAAGAAGGTCAAAGGGATACAGTACACCTGAAGTGGAGCAACGGAATCTATATCTGGTGTCACAGGAGTGGTCCAAAACATAGACAGTAAGAAGAGTCAGTTGTCTTGTACTTCAGTCGCCATTGTGCCTTTTCTATTTAATTCCGATGCAAATTCAGTGTTACATCGTCAATAAGGAGGTCAGGGGGATACAGTAAACCTGAAGTGAAGCATCGGAATCTATAACAAGTGTCACAGGAATGGTTCAAAGCATAGACAGTAGGAAGAGTCAGTTTTCATGTACTTGAGTCGTCATTGTGCCTTTTCTATTTAATTACGATGCAATTTCTGTGTTTCATCGTCAATAAGAAGGTCAGAGGGATACAGTAAACCCAAAGTGAAGCATCGGAATCTGTAACTAGTGTCACAGGAATGGTTCAAAGCATAGACAGTAAGAAGAGCCAGTCCTCTTGTACTTAAGTCGGCATTGTGCCTTTTCTATTTAATTACAATGCAATTTCTGTGTTTCATCTTCAATATGGAGGTCAGAGGGATACAGTAAACCTGGAGTGAAGCAACGGAATCTATAACTAGTGTCACAGGAATGGTTCGAAAGTTAGGCAGAAAGAAAAGCCAGTCTTCTTGTACTTGAGTCGGCATTGTGCCTTTTGTATTTAATTCCGATGCAATTTCTGTGTTTCTTCGTCAATAAGAAGGTCCAAGGGATACAGTAAACCTGAAGTGAAGCATCGCAATCTAAAACCGGTCTCACAGGAAAGGTTCAAAAGATAGACAGTAAGAAGAGCCAGTCCTCTTGTACTTGAGTCGGCATTGTGCCTTTTCTATTTAATTACGATGCAATTTCTGTGTTTCATCGTCAATAAGAAGGTCAGAGGGATACAGTAAACCCAAAGTGAAGCATCGGAATCTGTAACTAGTGTCACAGGAATGGTTCAAAGCATAGACAGTAAGAAGAGCCAGTCCTCTTGTACTTAAGTCGGCATTGTGCCTGTTCTATTTAATTCTGATGCAATATCTGTGTTTCATCGTCAATAAGAAGGTCAGAGGGATACAGTTATCCTGAAGTGAAGCAACGGAATCTATAACTAGTGTCACAGAAATGGTTCAAAACATAGACAGTAAGAAGAGTCAGTTTTCTTGTACTTAAGTCGGCATTGTGCGTTTTCTATTTAATTCCGATGCAATTTCTGTATTTCATCGTCAATAAGAAGGTCAGAGGGATACAGTAAACCTGAAGTGAAGCATCGGAATCTATAACTAGTGTCACAGAAATGGTTCAAATCATGGACAGTAAGAAGAGTCAGTTTTCTTGTACTTAAGTCAGTATTGTGCCTTTTGTATTTAATTCCAATGCAATTTCTGTGTTTCATCGTCAATAATGGGGTCCACGGGATACAGTGAACCTGAAGTGAAACGTCGGAATCAAAAACCGGTCTCACAGGAAAGGTTCAAAACATAGACAGTAAGAAGAGCCAGTCCTCTTGTACTTGAGTCAGCACTGTGCTTTTTGTATATCATTCCGATGCAATTTCTGTGTTTCATCGTCAATAAGAAGGTCAGAGGGATACAGTAAACCCGAAGAGAAGCATCGGAATTTATAACTACTGTCACAGGAATGGTTCAAAACATAGACAGTAAGAAGAGTCAGTTTTCTTGTACTCAAGTCGGCATTGTGCCTATTGTATTTAATTCCGATGCAATTTCTGTGTTTGATCGTCAATACGAAGGTCAGAGAGATACATTAAACCTGAAGTGAAGCATCGGAATCTGTAACTAGTTTCACAGGAATGGTTCAAAACATAGGCAGTAAGGAGGGTCAGTTGTCTTGTACTTAAGTCGGCATTGTGCCTTTTCTATTTAATTCCGATGCAATTACTGTGTTTCATCGTCAATAAGGAGGTCAGAGGGATACAGAAAACCTGAAGTGAAGCATCGGAATCTATAACTAGTGTCACAGGAATGGTTAAAAACATAGACAGTAAGATGAGTCAGTTGTCTTGTACTTAAGTCGGCATTGTGCCTTTTCTATTTAATTACAATGCAATTTCTGTGTTTCATCTTCAATATGGAGGTCAGAGGGATACAGTAAACCTGGAGTGAAGCAACGGAATCTATAACTAGTGTCACAGGAATGGTTCGAAAGTTAGGCAGAAAGAAAAGCCAGTCTTCTTGTACTTGAGTCGGCATTGTGCCTTTTGTATTTAATTCCGATGCAATTTCTGTGTTTCTTCGTCAATAAGAAGGTCCAAGGGATACAGTAAACCTGAAGTGAAGCATCGCAATCTAAAACCGGTCTCACAGGAAAGGTTCAAAAGATAGACAGTAAGAAGAGCCAGTCCTCTTGTACTTGAGTCGGCATTGTGCTTTTTGTATTTAATTCCGATCCAATTTCTGTGTTTCATCGTCAATAAGAAGGTCAGAGGGATACAGAAAACCTGAAGTGAAGCATCGGAATCTATAACTAGTGTCACAGAAATGGTTCAAAACATAGACAGTAAGAAGAGTCAGTTTTCTTGTACTTGAATCGGCATTGTGTCTTTTCTATTTAATTCCGATGCAATGTCTGTGTTTCATCGTCAATAAGAATGTCAGAGGGATACAGTAAACCTGAAGTGAACCATCGGAATCTACAACTAGTGTCACAGGAATGGTTCAAAACATAGACAGTAAGAAGAGTCAGTTTTCTTGTACTTAAGTCTGCATTGTGCCTTTTGTATTTAATTCCAATGCAATTTCTGTGTTTCATCGTCAATAATGGGGTCCAAGGGATACAGTGAACCTGAAGTGAAGGGTCGGAATCAAAAACCGGTCTCACAGGAAAGGTTCAAAACATAGACAGTAAGAAGAGCCAGTCCTCTTGTACTTGAGTCGGCACTGTGCTTTTTGTATATCATTCCGATGCAATTTCTGTGTTTCATCGTCAATAAGAAGGTCAGAGGGATACAATAAACCAGAAGTGAAGCATCGGAATTTATAACTAGTGTCACAGGAATGGTTCAAAACGTAGACAGTAAGAAGAGTCAGTTTTCTTGTACTCAAGTCGGCATTGTGCCTATTGTATTTAATTCCGATGCAATTTCTGTGTTTCATCGTCAATACGAAGGTCAGAGAGATACAATAAACCTGAGGTGAAGCATCGGAATCTGTAACTAGTGTCACAGGAATGGTTCAAAACATAGGCAGTAAGAAGGGTCAGTTGTCTTGTACTTAAGTCGCCATTGTGCATTTTCTATTTAATTCCGATGCAATTTCTGTGTTTCATCGTCAATAAGGAGGTCAGAGGGATACAGAAAACCTGAAGTGAAGCATCGGAATCTATAACTAGTGTCACAGGAATGGTTAAAAACATAGACAGTAAGATGAGTCAGTTGTCTTGTACTTTAGTCGGCATTGTGCCATTTCTATTTAATTACAATGCAATTTCTGTGTTTCATCTTCAATAAGGAGGTCAGAGGGATACGGTAAACCTGAAGTGAAGCAACGGAATCTATAACTAGTGTCACAGGAATGGTTCGAAAGTTAGACAGCAAGAAAAGCCAGTTTTCTTGTACTTGAGTCGGCATTGTGCCTTTTGTATTTAATTCCGATGCAATTTCTGTGTTTCGTCGTCAATAAGAAGGGATAAGGGATACAGTAAACCTGAAGTGAAGCATTGGAATCTAAAACCGGTCTCACAGGAGAGGTTCAAAATATAGACAGTAAGAAGAGTCAGTTGTCTTGTACTTCAGTCGGCATTGTGCCTTTTCTATTTAATTCCGATTCAAATTCTGTGTTTCATCGTCACCAAGAAGGTCAGAGTGATACAGTAAACCTGAAGTGAAGCAACGGAATCTATAACTAGTGTCACAGGAGTGGTCCAAAACATAGACAGTAAGAAGAGTCAGTTGTCTTGTACTTCAGTCGGCATTGTGCCTTTTCTATTTAATTCCGATTCAAATTCTGTGTTTCATCGTCAATAAGGAGGTCAGGGGGATACAGTAAACGTGAAGTGAAGCATCGGAATCTATAACTAGTGTCACAGAAATGGTTCAAAACGTAGACAGTGGGAAGAGTCAGTCTTCTTGTACTGAAGTCAGCATTGTGCCTTTTCTATTTAATTCCAATGCAATTTCTGTGTTTCGTCGTCAATAAGAAGGTGCAAGGGATACAGTAAACCTGAAGTGAAGCATCGGAATCTAAAACCGGCCTCACAGGAAGGGCTCAAAACATAGACAGTAAGAAGAGCCGGTCCTCATATACTTGAGTTGGCATTGTGCCTTTTATATATAATTCCGATGCAGTTGCTGTGTTTCATCGTCAATAAGGGGGTCAGAGGGATACAGTAAACCTGAAGTGAAGCATCGGAATCTATAACTAGTGTCACAGGAATGGTTCAAAACGTAGGCAGTAAGAAGAGTCAGTCTTCTTGTACGTAAGTCGGCATTGTGACTTTTCTATTTCATTCCGATGCAATTTCTGTGTTTCGTCGTCAATAAGAAGGGATAAGGGATACAGTAAACCTGAAGTGAAGCATTGGAATCTAAAACCGGTCTCACAGGAGAGGTTCAAAATATAGACAGTAAGAAGAGTCAGTTGTCTTGTACTTCAGTCGGCATTGTGCCTTTTCTATTTAATTCCGATTCAAATTCTGTGTTTCATCGTCACCAAGAAGGTCAGAGGGATACAGTAAACCTGTAGTGAAGCAACGGAATCTATAACTAGTGTCACAGGAGTGGTCCAAAACATAGACAGTAAGAAGAGTCAGTTGTCTTGTACTTCAGTCGGCATTGTGCCTTTTCTATTTAATTCCGATTCAAATTCTGTGTTTCATCGTCAATAAGGAGGTCAGGGGGATACAGTAAACGTGAAGTGAAGCATCGGAATCTATAACTAGTGTCACAGAAATGGTTCAAAACGTAGACAGTGGGAAGAGTCAGTCTTCTTGTACTGAAGTCAGCATTGTGCCTTTTCTATTTAATTCCAATGCAATTTCTGTGTTTCGTCGTCAATAAGAAGGTGCAAGGGATACAGTAAACCTGAAGTGAAGCATCGGAATCTAAAACCGGCCTCACAGGAAGGGCTCAAAACATAGACAGTAAGAAGAGCCGGTCCTCATATACTTGAGTTGGCATTGTGCCTTTTATATATAATTCCGATGCAGTTTCTGTGTTTCATCGTCATTAAGAAGGTCAGAGGGATACAGTAAACCTGAAGTGAAGCATCGGAATCTATAACTAGTGTCACAGGAATGGTTCAAAGCATAGACAGTAAGAAGAGTCAGTTTTCATGTACTTAAGTCGTCATTGTGCCTTTTCTATTTAATTCCGATGCAATTTCTGTGTTTCATCGTCAATAAGAAGGTCAGAGGGATACAGTAAACCCGAAGTGAAGCATCGGAATCTGTAACTAGTGTCACAGGAATGGTTCAAAGCATACACAGTAAGAAGAGTTACTCTTCCTGTTTTTAAGTCGGCATTGTGCCTTTTCTATTTAATTCCAATACAATTTCTGTGTTTCGTCGTCAATACGAAGGACCAAGGGATACAGTAAACCTGAAGTGAAGCATCAGAATCTAAAATCGGTCTCAAAGGAGAGTTTCAAAACATAGACAGTAAGAAGAGCCAGTCCTCTTGTACTTAAATCGGCATTGTGCCTGTTCTATTTAATTCCGATGCAATTTCTGTGTTTCATCGTCAATATGACGGTCAGAGGGATACAGTAATCCTGAAGTGAAGCAACGGAATCTATAACTAGTGTCACAGGAGTGGTCCAAGACATAGACAGTAAGAAGAGTCAGCTGTCTTGTACTTCAGTCGGCATTGTGCCTTTTCTATTTAATTCCGATTCAAATTCTGTGTTTCATCGTCAATAAGGAGGTCAGGGGGATACAGTACACCTGAAGTGGAGCAACGGAATCTATACCTGGTGTCACAGGAGTGGCCCAAAACATAGACAGTAAGAAGAGTCAGTTGTCTTGTACTTCAGTCGGCATTGTGCCTTTTCTATTTAATTCCGATGCAAATTCTGTGTTACATCGTTAATAAGGAGGTCAGGGGGATACAGTAAACCTGAAGTGATGCATCGGAATCTATAACTAGTGTCACAGGAATGGTTCAAAACGTAGACAGTAAGAAGAGTCAGTCTTCTTGTACTTAAGTCGGCATTGTGCCTTTTCTATTTAATTCCAATGCATTTTCTGTGTTTCGTCGTCAATAAGAAGGTGCAAGGGATACAGTAAACCTGAAGTGAAGCATCGGAATCTAAAAACCGGTCTCAAAGGAAGGGCTCAAAACATAGACAGTAAGAAGAGCCGGTCCTCATGTACTTGAGTTGGCATTGTGCCTTTTGTATATGATTCCGATGCAGTTTCTGTGTTTCATCGTCAATAAGAAGGTCAGAGGGATACAGTAAACCTGAAGTGAAGCATCGGAATCTATAACTAGTGTCACAGGAATGGTTCAAAGCATAGACAGTAAGAAAAGTCAGTTTTCATGTACTTGAGTCGTCATTGTGCCTTTTCTATTTAATTCCGATGCAATTTCAGTGTTTCATCGTCAATAAGAAGGTCAGAGGGATACAGTAAACCCGAAGTGAAGCATCGGAATCTGTACCTAGTGTCACAGGAATGGTTCAAAACATAGACAGTAAGAAGAGTCAGTCTTCTTGTTTTTAAGTCGGCATTGTGCCTTTTCTATTTAATTCCAATGCAATTTCTGTGTTTCGTCGTCAATAAGAAGGTCCAAGGGATACAGCAAACCTGAAGTGAAGCATCAGAAACTAAAATCGGTCTCAAAGGAAAGGTTCAAAACATAGACAGTAAGAAGAGCCAGTCCTCTTGTACTTAAGTCGGCATTGTGCCTGTTCTATTTAATTCTGATGCAATTTCTGTGTTTCATCGTCAATAAGAAGGGCAGAGGGATACAGTAATCCTGAAATGAAGCAACGGAATCTATAACTAGTGTCACAGGAATGGTTCGAAAGATAGACAGTAAGATGAGCCAGCCTTCTTGTACTTGAGTCGGCATTGTGATTTTTGCATTTAATTCCGATGCAATTTCTGTGTGTCATCGTCAATAAGGAGGTCAGAGGGATACAGTGAACCTGAAGTGAATCATCGGAATCTATAACTAGTGTCACAGGAATGGTTCAAAACATAGACAGTAAGAAGAGTCAGTTTTCTTGTACTTGAGTCGGCATTGTGCCTTTTCTATTTAATTTCGATGCAATTTCTGTGTTTCGTCGTCAATAAGAAGGTCCAAGGGATACAGTAAACCTGAAGTGAAGCATCGCAATCTAAAACCGGTCTCACAGGAAAGGTTCAAAACATAGACAGTAAGAAGAGCCAGTCCTCTTATACTTGAGTCGGCATTGTGCTTTTTGTATTTAATTCCGATGCAATTTCTGTGTTTCATCGTCAATAAGAAGGTCAGAGGGATACAGAAAACCTGAAGTGAAGCATCGGAATCTATAACTAGTGTCACACGAATGGTTCAAAACATAGACAGTAAGAAGAGTCAGTTTTCTTGTACTTGAGTCGGCATTGTGCCTTTTCTATTTAATTTCGATGAAATATCTGTGTTTCATCGTCAATAAGAATGTCAGAGGGATACAGTAAACCTGAAGTGAAGCATCGGAATTTATAACTAGTGTCAGAGGAATGGTTTAAAACATAGACAGTAAGAAGAGCCAGCCTTCTTGTACTTGAGTCGGCATTGTGAATTTTGTATTTATTTCCGATACAATTTCTGTGTTTCATCGTCAATAATGGGGTCCAAGGGATACAGTGAACCTGAAGTGAAGCGTCGGAATCAAAAACCGGTCTCACAGGAAAGGTTCAAAACATAGACATTAGGAAGAGCCAGTCCTCTTGTACTTGAGTCGGCACTGTGCTTTTTGTATATCATTCCGATGCAATTTCTGTGATTCATCGTCAATAAGAAGGTCAGAGGGATACAGTAAACCCGAAGTGAAGCTTTGGAATTTATAACTACTGTCACAGGAATGGTTCAAAACAAAGACAGTAAGAAGAGTCAGTTTTCTTGTACTTAAGTTGGCATTGTGTGTTTTGTATTTAATTCCGATGCAATTTCTGTGTTTCATCGTCAATAAGAGGGTCAGAGAGATACAGTAAACCTGAAGTGAAGCATCGGAATCTGTAACTAGTGTCACAGGAATGGTTCAAAGCATAGACAGTAAGAAGGGTCAGTTGTCTTGTACTTAAGTCGACATTGTGCCTTTTCTATTTAATTCCGATGCAATTTCTGTGTTTCATCGTCAATAAGGGGGTCAGAGGGATACAGTAAACCTGAAGTGAAGCATCGGAATCTATAACTAGTGTCACAGGAATGGTTCAAAACGTAGGCAGTAAGAAGAGTCAGTCTTCTTGTACGTAAGTCGGCATTGTGACTTTTCTATTTCATTCCGATGCAATTTCTGTGTTTCGTAGTCAATAAGAAGGGATAAGGGATACAGTAAACCTGAAGTGAAGCATTGGAATCTAAAACCGGTCTCACAGGAGAGGTTCAAAATATAGACAGTAGGAAGAGCCAGTCCTCTTTTACTTGAGTCGGCATTGTGCCTTTTGTATATAATTCCGATGCAATTTCTGTGTTTCATCGTCAATAAGAAGGTCAGAGGGATACAGTAAACATGAAGTGAAGCATCGGAATCTATAACTAGTGTCACAGGAGTGGTCCAAAACATAGACAGTAAGAAGAGTCAGTTGTCTTGTACTTCAGTCGGCATTGTGCCTTTTCTATTTAATTCCGATTCAAATTCTGTGTTTCATCGTCAATAAGGAGGTCAGGGGGATACAGTAAACGTGAAGTGAAACATCGGAATCTATAACTAGTGTCACAGGAATGGTTCAAAACGTAGACAGTGGGAAGAGTCAGTCTTCTTGTACTGAAGTCGGCATTGTGCCTTTTCTATTTAATTCCAATGCAATTTCTGTGTTTCGTCTCGTCTATAAGAAGGTGCAAGGGATACAGTAAACCTGAAGTGAAGCATCGGAATCTAAAACCGGTCTCACAGGAAGGGCTCAAAACATAGACAGTAAGAAGAGCCGGTCCTCATGTACTTGAGTTGGCATTGTGCCTTTTGTGTATAATTCCGATGCAGTTTCTGTGTTTCATCGTCATTAAGAATGTCAGAGGGATACAGTAAACCTGAAGTGAAGCATCGGAATCAATAACTAGTGTCACAGGAATGGTTCAAAGCATAGACAGTAAGAAGAGTCAGTTTTCATGTACTTAAGTCGTCATTGTGCCTTTTCTATTTAATTCCGATGCAATTTCTGTGTTTCATCGTCAATACGAAGGTCCAAGGGATACAGTAAACCTGAAGTGAAGCATAAGAATCTAAAATCGGTCTCAAAGGAGAGGTTCAAAACATAGACAGTAAGAAGAGCCAGTCCTCTTGTACTTAAATCGGCATTGTGCCTGTTCTATTTAATTCCGATGCAATTTCTGTGTTTCATCGTCAATAAGACGGTCAGAGGGGTACAGTAATCCTGAAGTGAAGCAACGGAATATATAACTAGTGTCACAGGAATGGTTCGAAAGATAGACAGTAAGATGAGCCAGCCTTCTTGTACTTGAGTTGGCATTGTGATTTTTGTATTTAATTTTGATCCGATTTCTGTGTGTCATCGTCAATAAGGAGGTCAGAGGGATACAGTGAACCTGAAGTGAATCATCGGAATCTATAACTAGTGTCACAGGAATGGTTCAAGACACAGACAGAAAGAAAAGCCAGTCTTCTTGTATTTGAGTCGGCATTGTGCCTTTTGTACTTAATTCCGATGCAATTTCTGTGTTTCATCGTCAATAAGAAGGTCAAAGGGATACAGTAAACCTGAAGTGAAGCACCGCAATCTAAAACCGGTCTCACAGGAAAGGTTCAAAACATAGACAGTAAGAAGAGCCAGTCCTCTTGTACTTGAGTCGGCATTGTGAGTTTTGTATTTAATTCCGATGCAATTTCTGTGCATCATCGTCAATAAGAAGGTCAGAGGGATACAGAAAACCTGAAGGGGAGCATCGGAATCTATAACTAGTGTTACAGGAATGGTTCAAAACATAGACAGTAAGAAGAGCCAGCCTCCTTGTACTTGAGTCGGCATTGCGCCTTTTGTATTTATTTCCGATACAATTTCTGTGTTTCATCGTCAATAAGGAGGTCAGAGGGATACAGTAAACCTGAAGTGAAGCATCGGAATCTATAACTTGTGTCACAGAAATGGTTCAAAACATAGACAGTAAGAAGAGTCAGTTTTCTTGTACTTAAGTCGGCATTGTGCCTTTTCTATTTATTTCCGATGCTATTTCTGTGTTTCATCGTCAATAAGAAGGTCAGAGGGATACAGTAAACCTGAAGTGAATCATGGGAATCTGTAACTAGTGTCACAGGAATGGTTCAAAACATGGACAGTAAGAAGAGTCAGTTTTCTTGTACTTAAGTCAGCTTTGTGCCTTTTCTATTTAATTCCGATGCAATTTCTGTGTTTCATCGACAATAAGGAGGTCCAAGGGATACAGTAAACCTGAAGTGATGCGTCGGAATCTAAAACCGGTCTCACAGGAAATTTTCAAAACATAGACAGTCAGAAGAGCTAGTCCTCTTTTACTTGAGTCGGCATTGTGCCTTTTGTATATAATTCCGATGCAATGTCTGTGTTTCATCGTCAATAAGAAAGTCAGAGGGATACAGTAAACCTGAAGTGAACCATCGGAATCTATAACTAGTGTCACAGAAATGGTTCAAAATATAGACAGTAAGAAGAGCCTGCCTTCTTGTACTTGAGTCGGCATTGTGGCTTTTGTATTTCATTCCGTTGCAATTTCTGTGTGTCATCGTCAATAAGGAGGTCAGAGGGATACAGTGAACCTGAAGTGAAGCATCGGAATCTACAACTAGTGTCACAGGGATGGTTCGAAACATAGACAGAAAGAAAAGCCAGTCTTCTTGTACTTGAGACGGCATTGTTCCTTTTGTATTTAATTCCGATGCAATTTCTGTGTTTCATCGTCAACATGATGGTCAGAGGGATACAGTAAACATGAATTAAAGCATCGGAATCTATAACTAGTGCCACAGGAATGGTTCAAAACATAGACAGTAAGAAGAGTAAGTTTTCTTGTAGTTAAGTCGGCATTTGCCTTTTCTATTTAATTCCGATGCAATTTCTGTGTTTCATCGTCAATAAGGAGGTCAGAGGGATACAGTAAATCTGAAGTGAAGCATCGGAATCTATAACTAGTGTCACAGAAATGGTTCAAAGCATAGACAGTAGGAAGAGTCAGTCTTCTTGTACTTAAGTCGGCCTTGTGCCTTTTCTATTTAATTCCGATTTAATTTCTGTGTTTCATCGTCAATAAGAAGGTCAGAGGGATACAGTAAACCTGAAGTGTAGCAACGGAATCTATAACTAGTGTCACAGGAATGGTTCCAGACATAGACAGTAAGATGAGCCAGTCTTCTTGTACTTTAGTCGGCATTGTGCCTTTTGTATTTAATTCCGATGCAATTTCTGTGTTAAATCGTCAATAAGAAGGTCAGAGGAATACAGTAAACCTGAAGTGAAGCATCGGAATCTATAACGAGTGTCACAGGAATGGTTCAAAACATAGACAGTAAGAAGAGTCAGTTTTCTTGTACTTAAGTCGGCATTGTGCCTTTTGTATTTAATTCCGATGCAATTTCAGTGTTTCATAGTCAATAAGAGGGTCAGAGGGATACAGTAAACCTGAAGTGAAGCATTGGAATCTACAACTAGTGTCACAGGAAGGGTTCAAAACATAGACAGTAAGAAGAGTCAGTTTTCTTGTACTTAGGTCGGCATTGTGCCTTTTGTATTTAATTCCGAAACAATTTCTGTGTTTCGTCGTCAATAAGAAGGTCCAAGGGATACAGTAAACCTGTGGTGAAGCATCGGAATCTAAAACCGGTCGCACAGGAAAGGTTCAAAACGTAGACAGTAAGAAGAGCCAGTCCTCTTGTACTTGAGTCGGCATTGTGCCTTTTCTATTGAATCCCGATGCAATTACTGTGTTTCATCGTCAATAAGGAGGTCAGAGGGATACAGTAAACCTGAAGTGAAGCATCGGAAGCTATAACTAGTGTCGCAGGAAAGGTTCAAAACATAGGCAGTAAAAATAGCCAGCCTTCTTGTACTTGAGTCGGCATTGTGCCTTTTGGATTTATTTCCGATGCAATTTCTGTGTTTCGTCGTCAATAAGAAGGTCAGATGGATACAGTAAACCTGAAGTGAAGTATCGGAATATATAACTAGTGTCACAGAAATGGTTCAAAGCATAGACAGTAGGAAGAGTCAGTCTTCTTGTACTTAAGTCGGCCTTGTGCCTTTTCTATTTAATTCCAATTTAATTTCTGTGATTCATCGTCAATAAGAAGGTCAGAGGGATACAGTAAACCTGAAGTGTAGCAACGGAATCTATAACTAGTGTCACAGGAATGGTTCCAAACATAGACAGTAAGATGAGCCAGTCTTCTTGTACTTTAGTCGGCATTGTGCCTTCTGTATTTAATTCCGATGCAATTTCTGTGTTTAATCGTCAATAAGAAGGTCAGAGGGATACAGTAAACCTGAAGTGAAGCATCGGAATCTATAACGAGTGTCACAGGAATGGTTCAAAACATAGACAGTAAGAAGAGTCAGTTTTCTTGTACTTAAGTCGGCATTGTGCCTTTTGTATTTAATTCCGATGCAATTTCTGTGTTTCATAGTCAATAAGAGGGTCAGAGGGATACAGTAAACCTGAAGTGAAGCATCGGAATCTACAACTAGTGTCACAGGAAGGGTTCGAAACATAGACAGTAAGAAGAGTCAGTTTTCTTGTACTTAGGTCGGCATTGTGCCTTTTGTATTTAATTCCGATGCAATTTCTGTGTTTCGTCGTCAATAAGAAGGTCCAAGGGATACAGTAAACCTGTGGTGAAGCATCGGAATCTAAAACCGGTCGCACAGGAAAGGTTCAAAACGTAGACAGTAAGAAGAGCCAGTCCTCTTGTACTTGAGTCGGCATTGTGCCTTTTCTATTGAATTCCGATGCAATTACTGTGTTTCATCGTCAATAAGGAGGTCAGAGGGATACAGTAAACCTGAAGTGAAGCATCGGAAACTATAACTAGTGTCACAGGAAAGGTTCAAAACATAGACAGTAAAAAGAGCCAGCCTTCTTGTACTTGAGTCGGCATTGTGGCTTTTGGATTTATTTCCGATGCAATTTCTGTGTTTCGTCGTCAATAAGAAGGTCAGATGGATACAGTAAACCTGAAGTGAAGTATCGGAATCTATAACTAGTGTCACAGGAATGGTTCAAATCATATACAGTAAGAAGAGTCAGTTTTCTTGTACTTAAGTCGGCATTGTGCCTTTTCTATTTAAATACGATGCAATTTCTGTGTTCAATCGTCAATACGAAGGTCAGAGGGATACAGTAAAACTGAAGTGTAGCATCGGAGTCTATAACTAGTGTCACAGGAATGGTTCAAAGCATAGACAGTAAAAAGAGCCAGTCTTCTTGTACTTGAGTCGGCATTGTGCCTTTCGGATTTATTTCCGATGCAATTTCTGTGTTTCATCGTCAATAAGAAGGTCAGATGGATACAGTAAACCTGAAGTGAAGCATCGGAATCTGTAACTAGTGTCACAGAAATGGTTCAAAACATAGACAGTAAGAAGAGTCAGTTTTGTTGTACTTAAGTCGGCTTTGTGCCTTTTGTATTAAATTCCGATGCAATTTCTGTGTTTCATCGTCAATAAGGAGGTCAGAGGGATACAGTAAACCTGAAGTGAAGCATCGGAATCTGTAACTAGTGTCACAGGAATGGTTCAAAACATAGACAGTAGGAAGAGTCAGTTTTCTTGTACTTAAGTCGAAATTGTGTCTTTTCTAATTAATTCCGATGCGATTTCTGTGTTTCTTCGTCAATAAGTTTGTCAGAGGGATATAGTAAACCTGAAGTGAAGCATCGGAATCTATAACTAGTGTCACAGAAATGGTTCAAAACATAGACAGTAAGAAGAGTCAGTTTTCTTGTACTTGAGTCGGCATTGTGCCTTTTCTATTTCTTTTTGATTCAAATTCTGTGTTTCATCGCCAATACGAATGTCAGAGGGATACAGTAAACCTGAAGTGAACCATCGGAACCTATAACTAGTGTCACAGGAATGGTTCAAAACATAGACAGTAGGAAGAGTCAGTTTTCTTGTACTTAAGTCGAAATTGTGTCTTTTCTATTTAATTCCGATGCGATTTCTGTGTTTCTTCGTCAATAAGTTTGTCAGAGGGATATAGTAAACCTGAAGTGAAGCATCGGAATCTATAACTAGTGTCACAGAAATGGTTCAAAACATAGACAGTAAGAAGAGTCAGTTTTCTTGTACTTAAGTCGGCATTGTGCCTTTTCTATTTAATTCTGATGCAATTTCTGTCTTACATCGTCAATAAGAAGGTCAGTGGGATACAGTAAACCTTAAGTGAAGTATGGGATTCTATAACTAGTGTCACAGCAGTGGTTCAAAGCATAGACAGTAAGAAGAGTCAGTATTCTTGTTCTTAAGTCGGCATTGTGCCTTTTCTATTTCATTTCGATGCAATTTCTGTGTTTCATCGTCAATAAAAAAGTCAGAGGGATACAGTAAACCTGAAGTGAAGCAACGGAATCTATAACTAGTGCCACAGGAATGGTTCAAAACATAGACAGTAAGATGAGCCAGCCTTCTTGTACTTGAGTCGGCATTGTGCCTTTTGTATTTAATTCCGATGCAATTTCTGTGTTTCATCGTCAATAAGGAGGGCAGAGGGATACAGTGAACCTGAAGTGAAGCATCGGAATCTATAACTAGTGTCACAGGAATGTTTAAAAACATAGACAGAAACAAGAGCCAGTCTTCTTGTACTTGAGTCGGCATTGTGCCTTTTGTATTTATTTCCGATGCAATTTCTGTGTTTCATCGTCAATAAGAAGGTCAGAGGGATACAGTAAACCTGTAGTGAAGCATCGGAATCTAAAACAAGTGTCACAGGAATGGTTCAAAACATAAACAGTAAGAAGAATCAGTCTTCTTGTACATAAGTCGGCATTGTGCCTTTTGTATTTAATTCCGATGCAATTTCTGTGTTTCATCGTCAATAAGAAGGTCAGAGGGATACAGTAAACCCGAAGTGTAGCATCGGAAACTGTAACTAGTGTCACAGGAATGGTTCAAAACATAGACAGTAAGATGAGTCAGTTTTCTTGTACTTATGTCGGCATTGTGCCCTTTGTATTTAATTCCGATGCAATTTCTGTGTTTCATCGTTACTAAGAAGGTCGGAGGGATACAGTAAACCTGAAGTGAAGCATCGGAATCTATAACTAGTGGCACAGGAATGGTTCAAAACATAGACAGTAAGAAGAGTCAGTTCTTTTGTACGTAGGTCGGCATTGTGCCTTTGTATTTAAATCCGATGCAATTTCAGTGTTTCGTCGTCAATAAGAAGGTCCAAGGGATACAGTAATCCTGAAGTGAAGCATTGGAATCTAAAACCGGTCTCACAGGAAAGGTTCAAAACGTAGACAGTAAGAAGAGCCAGTCTTCTTGTACTTGAGTCGGCATTGTGCCTTATCTATTGAATTCCGATGCTATTTCTGTGTTTCATCGTCAATAACTAGGTAAGAGGGATACAGTAATCCTGAAGTGAAGCATCGGAAACTATAACTAGTGTCACAGGAATGGTTCAAAACATAGACAGTAAGAAGAGTCAGTTTTCTTGTACTTAAGTCGGCATTGTGCCTTTTGTATTTGATTCCGATGCAATTTCAGTGTTTCATTGTCAATAAGAAGGTCAGAGGGATACAGTAAAAGTGAAGTGAAGCATCGGAATCTGTAACTAGTGTCACAGGAATGGTTCAAACATAGACAGTAGGAAGTGTCAGACTTCTTTTACTTAAGTCGGCATTGTGCCAATCGTATTAATTTCCGATGCAATTTCTGTGTTTCACCGTCAATAAGAAAGTCAGAGGGATACAGTAAACCTGAAGTGAAGCATCGGAACCTATAACTAGAGTCACAGGAATGGTTCAAACATAGACACTAAGAAGAGTTAGTTTTCTTGTTCTTAAGTCGGAATTGTGCCTTTTATATTTAATTCCGATGCAATTTCTGAGTTTCATCGTCAATACGATTGGCAGAGGGATACAGTAAACCTGAAGTGAAGCAACGGAATCAATAACTAGTGTCACAGGAATGGTTCAAAACATAGACAGTATGATGAGCCAGCCTTCTTGTACTTGAGTCGGCATTGTGCCTTTTGTATTTAATTCCGATGCAATTTCTGTGTTTCATCGTCAATAAGGAGGTCATAGTGATACAGTGAAGCTGAAGTGAAGTATGGGAATCCATTACTAGTGTCACAGGAATGGTTCAAAACATAGACAGTAAGAAGAGCCAGTCGTCTTGTACTTGAGACGGCATTGTGCCTTTTGTATTTAATTCCGATGCAATTTCTGTGTTTCATCGTCAATAAGAAGGTAAGAGGTATACAGTAAACCTAAAATGAAGCATCGCAATCTAAAACTAGTGTCACAGGAATGGTTCAAAACATAGACAGTAAGAAGGGTCAGTCTACTCGTACTGAATTCGGCATTGTGCCTGTTGCATTTAATTGCGATGCAATTTCTGTGTTTCATCGTAAATAAGAAAGTCAGAGTTATACAGTAAACATGAAGTGAAGCATCTGAATCTATAACTAGTGTCACAGGAATGGTTCTAAACATAGACAATAAGAAGAGTCAGTTTTCTTGTACTTAAGTCAACATTGTGAGTCTTGTATTTAATTCTGATGCAATTTCTGTGTTTCATCGTCAATAAGAAGGTCAGAGGGATACAGTAAACCTGAAGTGAAGCATCGGAATCTATAACTAGTGTCACAGGAATGGTTCAAAACATAGACAGTAAGAAGAGTCAGTTTTCTTTTACTTAAGTCGGCATTGTGCCTTTTGTATTTGATTCCGATGCAATTTCTGTGTTTCATCGTCAATATGAGGGTCAGAGGGATACAGTAAACCTGAAGTGAAGCATCGGAATCTACAACCAGTGTCAGAGGAATGGTTCAAAACATAGACAGTAAGAAGAGTCAGTTTTCTTGTACTTAAGTCGGCATTGTGCCTTTTGGATTTATTTCCGATGCAATTTCTGTGTTTCATCGTCAATAAGAAGGTCAGATGGATACAGTAAACAAGAAGTGAAGCATCGGAATCTGTAACTAGTGTCACAGAAATGGTTCAAAACATAGACAGTAAGAAGAGTCAGTTTTGTTGTACTTATGTCGGCTTTGTGCCTTTTGTATTTAATTCCGATGCAATATCTGTGTTTCATCGTCAATAAGAGGGTCAAAGGGATATAGTAAACCTGAAGTGAAGTATCGGAATCTATAACTAGTGTTACAGGAATGGTTCAAATCATAGACAGTAAGAAGAGTCAGTTTTCTTGTACTTAAGTCGGCATTGTGCCTTTCCTATTTAAATACGTTGCAATTTCTGTGTTCCATCGTCAATACGAAGGTCAGAGGGATACAGTAAACCTGAAGTGAAGCATCGGAATCTATAACTAGTGTCACAGGAATGGTTCAAATCATAGACAGTAAAAAGAGCCAGCCCTCTTGTACTTGAGTCGGCATTGTGCCTTTTGGATTTATTTCCGATGCAATTTCTGTGTTTCATCGTCAATAAGAAGGTCAGAGGGATACAGTAAACCTCAAGTGAAGCATCGGAATCTATAACTAGTGTCACAGGAATGGTTCAAAACATAGACAGTAAGAAGAGTCAGTTTTCTTGTACTTAAGTCGGCATTGTGCCTTTTGTATTTAATTCCCATGAAATTTCTGTGTTTCATCGTCAATAAGAAAGTCAGAGGGATACAGTAAACCTGAAGTGAAGCGTCGGAATCTATAACTAGTGTCACAGGAATGGTTCAAAACATAGACAGTAAGAAGAGTCAGTTTTCTTGTACTTAAGTCGGCATTGTGCCTTTTGTAGTTAATTCCGAAGCAATTTCTGTGTTTCATCGTCAATAAGAACGTCAGAGGGATACAGTAAACCTGAAGTGAAGCATCGGAATCTATAACTAGTGTCACAGGAATGGTTCACAACATAGACAGTAAGAAGAGTCAGTTTCCTTGTACTTAAGTCAGCATTGTGCCTATTGTATTTAATTCCGATGCAATTTCTGTGTTTCCTTGTCAATAAGAAAGTCACAGGGATGTAGTAAACCTGAAGTAAAACATCGGAATCTATAACTAGTGTCACAGGAATGGTTCAAAACATAGACAGTAAGAAGAGTCAGTTTTCTTGTACATAAGTCGGCATTGTGCCTTTTGTATTTAATTCCGATGAAATTTCTGTGTTTCATCGTCAATAAGAGCGTCAGAGGGATACAGTAAACCTGAAGTGAAGCATCGGAATCTATAACTAGTGTCACAGGAATGGTTCACAACGTAGATAGTAAGAAGAGTCAGTTTCCTTGTACTTAAGTCAGCATTGTGCCTATTGTCTTTAATTCCGATGCAATTTCTGTGTTTCATCGTCAATAAGAAAGTCAAAGGGATGTAGTAAACCTGAAGTAAAACATAGGAATCTATAACTAGTGTCACAGGAATGGTTCAAAACATAGACAGTAAGAAGAGTCATTTTTCATCTACTTAGGTCGGCATTGTGCCTTTTGTATTTAATTCTGATGCAATTTCTGTGTTTCGTCGTCAATAAGAAAGTCCAAGGGATACATTAAACCTGAAGTGAAGCATCGGAATCTAAAACCGGTCTCACAGGAAAGGTTCAAAACGTAGACAGTAAGAAGAGCCAGTCCTCTTGTACTTGAGTCGGCATTGTGCCTTTTCTATTGAATTCCGATGCAATTACTGTGTTTCATCGTCAATAAGGAGGTCAGAGGGATACAGTAAACCTGAAGTGAAGCATCGGAAAGTATAACTAGTGACACAGGAATGGTTCAAATTATAGACAGTAAGAAGAGTCAGTTTTCTTGTACTTAAGTCGGCGTTGTGCCTTTTGTATTTAATTCCGATGCAATATCTGTGTTTCATCGTCAATAAGAAGGTCAGAGGGATACAGTAAACCTGAAGTGAAGCATCGGAATCTGTAATTAGTGTCACAGGAATGGTTTAAATCGTAGGCAGTTAGAAGAGTCAGTTTTCTTGTACTTGAGTCGGCATTGTGCCTTTTCCATTTCTTTTTGATTCAAATTCTGTGTTTCATAGTCAATACGAATGTCAGAGGGAAACAGTAAACCTGAAGTGAACCATCGGAACCTATAACTAGTGTCACAGGAATGATTCAAAACATAGACAGTAGGAAGAGTCAGTTTTCTTGTACTTAAGTCGGCATTGTGCCTTTTCTACTTAAATACGATGCAATTTCTGTGTTCCATCGTCAATACGAAGGTCAGAGGGATACAGTAAACCTGAAGTGAAGCATCGGAATCTATAACTAGTGTCACAGGAATGGTTCAAAACATAGACAGTAAAAAGAGCCAGCCCTCTTGTACTTGAGTCGGCATTGTGCCTTTTGGATTTATTTCCGATGCAATTTCTGTTTTTCATCGTCAATAAGGAGGTCAGATGGATACAGTTAACCTGAAGTGAAGCATCGGAATCTGTAACTAGTGTCACAGAAATGGTTCAAAACATAGACAGTAAGAAGAGTCAGTTTTCTTGTACTTAAGTCGGCTTTGTGCCTTTTGTATTAAATTCCGATGCAATTTCTGTGTTTCATCGTCAATAAGGAGGTCAGAGGGATACAGTAAACCTGAAGTGAAGCAACGGAATCTGTAACTAGTGTCACAGGAATGGTTTAAAACATAGACAGAAAGAAGAGTCAGTTTTCTTGTACTTGAGTCGGCATAGTGCCTTTTCCATTTCTTTTTGATTCAAATTCTGTGTTTCATCGTCAATACGAATGTCAGAGGGATACAGTAAACCTGAAGTGAAGCATCGGAACCTATAACTAGTGTCACAGGAATAATTCAAAACATAGACAGTAGGAAGAGTCAGTTTTCTTGTACTTAAGTCGGCATTGTGCCTTTTCCATTTAATTCCGATGCACTTTCTGTGTTTCATCGTCAATAAGGAGGTCAGAGGTATATAGTAAACCTGAAGTGAAGCATCGGAATCTATAACTAGTGTCACAGAAATGGTTCAAAACATAGACAGTAAGAAGAGTCAGTTTTCTTGTACTTAAGTCGGCATTGTGCCTTTTCTATTTAATTCCGATGCAATTTCTGTGTTTCATCGTCAATAAGAAGGTCAGAGGGATACAGTAAACCTGAAGTGAAGTATGGGATTCTATAACTAGTGTCACAGCAGTGGTTCGAAACACAGACAGTAAGAAGAGTCAGTTTTCTTGGTCTTAAGTCGGCATTTTGCCTTTTGTATTTAATTCCGATGCAATTTCTGTGTTTCATCGTCAATAAGAAGGTCAGAGGATATAGTAAACCCGAAGTGTAGCATCGGAAACTATAACTAGTGTCACAGGAATGGTTCAAAACATAGATAGTAGGAAGAGCCAGTTTTCTTGTACTTAAGTCGGCATTGTGCCTTTTGTATATAATTCCGATGCAATTTCTGTGTTTCATCGTCAATAAGAAGGTCAGAGGGATGCAGTAATCCTGAAGAGAAGCATCGGAATCTATAACTAGTGTCACAGGAATGGTTCAAAACATAGACAGTAAGAAAAGTCAGTTTTCTTGTACTTAAGTTGGCATTGTGCCTTTTGTATTTAATTCCGATGAAATTTCCGTGTTTCATCGTCAATACGAAAGTCAGAGGGATACAGTAAACCTGAAGTGAAGCATCGGAATCTATAACTAGTGTCACAGGAATGGTTCAAAACATAGACAGTAAGAAGAGTCAGTTTCCTTGTACTTAAGTCAGCATTGTGCCTATTGTATTTAATTCCGATGCAATTTCTGTGTTTCATCGTCAATAAGAAAGTCACAGGGATGCAGTAAACCTGAAGTAAAGCATCGGAATCTATAACTAGTGTCACAGGAATGGTTCAAAACATAGACAGTAAGAAGAGTCATTTTTCATCTACTTAGGTCGGCATTGTGCCTTTTGTATTTATTTCCGATGCAATTTCTGTGTTTCGTCGTCAATAAGAAAGTCCAAGGGATACATTAAACCTGAAGTGAAGCATCGGAATCTAAAACCGGTCTCACAGGAAAGGTTCAAAACGTAGACAGTAAGAAGAGCCAGTCCTCTTGTACTTGAGTCGGCATTGTGCCTTTTCTATTGAATTCCGATGCAATTACTGTGTTTCATCGTCAATAAGGAGGTCAGAGGGATACAGTAAACCTGAAGTGAAGCATCGGAAACTATAACTAGTGTCACAGGAATGGTTCAAATCATAGACAGTAAGAAGAGTCAGTTTTCTTGTACTTAAGTCGGCGTTGTGCCTTTTGTATTTAATTCCGATGCAATATCTGTGTTTCATCGTCAATAAGAAGGTCAAAGGGATACAGTAAACCTGAAGTGAAGTATCGGAATCTACAACTAGTGTCACAGGAATGGTTCAAATCATAGAGAGTAAGAAGAGTCAGTTTTCTTGTACTTAAGTCGGCATTGTGCCTTTTCTATTTAAATACGATGCAATTTCTGTGTTCCATCGTCAATACGAAGGTCAGAGGGATACAGTAAACCTGAAGTGAAGCATCGGAATCTATAACTAGTGTCACAGGAATGGTTCAAATCATAGACAGTAAAAAGAGCCAGCCCTCTTGTACTTGAGTCGGCATTGTGCCTTTTGGATTTATTTCCGATGCAATTTCTGTTTTTCATCGTCAATAAGGAGGTCAGATGGATACAGTTAACCTGAAGTGAAGCATCGGAATCTGTAACTAGTGTCACAGAAATGGTTCAAAACATAGACAGTAAGAAGAGTCAGTTTTCTTGTACTTAAGTCGGCTTTGTGCCTTTTGTATTAAATTCCGATGCAATTTCTGTGTTTCATCGTCAATAAGGAGGTCAGAGGGATACAGTAAACCTGAAGTGAAGCATCGGAATCTGTAACTAGTGTCACAGGAATGGTTTAAAACATAGACAGTAAGAAGAGTCAGTTTTCTTGTACTTGAGTCGGCATAGTGCCTTTTCCATTTCTTTTTGATTCAAATTCTGTGTTTCATCGTCAATACGAATGTCAGAGGGATACAGTAAACCTGAAGTGAAGCATCGGAACCTATAACTAGTGTCACAGGAATAATTCAAAACATAGACAGTAGGAAGAGTCAGTTTTCTTGTACTTAAGTCGGCATTGTGCCTTTTCTATTTAATTCCGATGCAATTTCTGTGTTTCATCGTCAATAAGGAGGTCAGAGGTATATAGTAAACCTGAAGTGAAGCATCGGAATCTATAACTAGTGTCACAGAAATGGTTCAAAACATAGACAGTAAGAAGAGTCAGTTTTCTTGTACTTAAGTCGGCATTGTGCCTTTTCTATTTAATTCCGATGCAATTTCTGTGTTTCATCGTCAATAAGAAGGTCAGAGGGATACAGTAAACCTGAAGTGAAGTATGGGATTCTATAACTAGTGTCACAGCAGTGGTTCAAAACACAGACAGTAAGAAGAGTCAGTTTTCTTGGTCTTAAGTCGGCATTTTGCCTTTTGTATTTAATTCCGATGCAATTTCTGTGTTTCATCGTCAATAAGAAGGTCAGAGGGATGCAGTAATCCTGAAGAGAAGCATCGGAATCTATAACTAGTGTCACAGGAATGGTTCAAAACATAGACAGTAAGAAAAGTCAGTTTTCTTGTACTTAAGTTGGCATTGTGCCTTTTGTATTTAATTCCGATGAAATTTCCGTGTTTCATCGTCAATACGAAAGTCAGAGGGATACAGTAAACCTGAAGTGAAGCATCGGAATCTATAACTAGTGTCACAGGAATGGTTCACAACATAGACAGTAAGAAGAGTCAGTTTCCTTGTACTTAAGTCAGCATTGTGCCTATTGTATTTAATTCCGATGCAATTCCTGTGTTTCATCGTCAATAAGAAAGTCACAGGGATGCAGTAAACCTGAAGTAAAGCATCGGAATCTATAACTAGTGTCACAGGAATGGTTCAAAACATAGACAGTAAGAATAGTCATTTTTCATCTACTTAGGTCGGCATTGTGCCTTTTGTATTTATTTCCGATGCAATTTCTGTGTTTCGTCGTCAATAAGAAAGTCCAAGGGATACATTAAACCTGAAGTGAAGCATCGGAATCTAAAACCGGTCTCACAGGAAAGGTTCAAAACGTAGACAGTAAGAAGAGCCAGTCCTCTTGTACTTGAGTCGGCATTGTGCCTTTTCTATTGAATTACGATGCAATTACTGTGTTTCATCGTCAATAAGGAGGTCAGAGGGATACAGTAAACCTGAAGTGAAGCATCGGAAACTATAACTAGTGTCATAGGAATGGTTCAAATCATAGACAGTAAGAAGAGTCAGTTTTCTTGTACTTAAGTCGGCGTTGTGCCTTTTGTATTTAATTCCGATGCAATATCTGTGTTTCATCGTCAATAAGAAGGTCAAAGGGATACAGTAAACCTGAAGTGAAGTATCGGAATCTATAACTAGTGTCACAGGAATGGTTCAAATCATAGAGAGTAAGTAGAAACAGTTTTCTTGTACTTAAGTCGGCATTGTGCCTTTTCTATTTAAATACGATGCAATTTCTGTGTTCCATCGTCAATACGAAGGTCAGAGGGATACAGTAAACCTGAAGTGAAGCATCGGAATCTATAACTAGTGTCACAGGAATGGTTCAAAACATAGACAGTAAAAAGAGCCAGCCCTCTTGTACTTGAGTCGGCATTGTGCCTTTTGGATTTATTTCCGATGCAATTTCTGTTTTTCATCGTCAATAAGGAGGTCAGATGGATACAGTAAACCTGAAGTGAAGCATCGGAATCTGTAACTAGTGTCACAGAAATGGTTCAAAACATAGACAGTAAGAAGAGTCAGTTTTCTTGTACTTAAGTCGGCTTTGTGCCTTTTGTATTAAATTCCGATGCAATTTCTGTGTTTCATCGTCAATAAGGAGGTCAGAGGGATACAGTAAACCTGAAGTGAAGCATCGGAATCTGTAACTAGTGTCACAGGAATGGTTTAAAACATAGACAGTAAGAAGAGTCAGATTTCTTGTACTTGAGTCGGCATTGTGCCTTTTCCATTTCTTTTTGATTCAAATTCTGTGTTTCATCGTCAATACGAATGTCAGAGGGATACAGTAAACCTGAAGTGAAGCATCGGAACCTATAACTAGTGTCACAGGAATAATTCAAAACATAGACAGTAGGAAGAGTCAGTTTTCTTGTACTTAAGTCGGCATTGTGCCTTTTCTATTTAATTCCGATGCAATTTCTGTGTTTCATCGTCAATAAGGAGGTCAGAGGTATATAGTAAACCTGAAGTGAAGCATCGGAATCTATAACTAGTGTCACAGAAATGGTTCAAAACATAGACAGTAAGAAGAGTCAGTTTTCTTGTACTTAAGTCGGCATTGTGCCTTTTCTATTTAATTCCGATGCAATTTCTGTGTTTCATCGTCAGTAAAAAGGTCAGAGGGATACAGTAAACTTGAAGTGAAGTATGGGATTCTATAACTAGTGTCACAGCAGTGGTTCAAAACACAGACAGTAAGAAGAGTCAGTTTTCTTGGTCTTAAGTCGGCATTGTGCCTTTTGTATTTAATTCCGATGCAATTTCTGTGTTTCATCGTCAATAAGAAGGTCAGAGGGATACAGTAAACCTGAAGTGAAGCATCGGAAACTATTACTAGTGTCACAGGAATGGTTCAAAACATAAACAGTAAGACCGATGACCACGCTGTCTGGTCTCCTTCCCCAAAACAACCAACCGACCATAAACAGTAAGAAGAATCAGTCTTCTTGTACATAAGTCGGCTTTGTGTCTTTTGTATTTAATTACGATGCAATTTCTGTGTTTCATCGTCAATAAGAAGGTCAGAGGGATACAGTAAACCCGAAGTGTAGCATCGGAAACTATAACTAGTGTCACAGGAATGGTTCAAAACATAGACAGTAGGAAGAGTCAGTTTTCTTGTACTTAAGTCGGCATTGTGCCTTTTGTAATTAATTCCGATGAAATTTCTGTGTTTCATCGTCAATAAGAAAGTCAGAGGGATACAGTAACTCTGAAGTGAAGCATCGGAATCTATAACTAGTGTCACAGGAATGGTTCACAACATAGACAGTAAGAAGAGTCAGTTTCCTTGTACTTAAGTCAGCATTGTGCCTATTGTATTTAATTCCGATGCAATTTCTGTGTTTCATCGTCAATAAGAAAGTCACAGGGATGCAGTAAACCTGAAGTAAAGCATCGGAATCTATAACTAGTGTCACAGGAATGGTTCAAAACATAGACAGTAATAAGAGTCATTTTTCCTCTACTTAGGTCGGCATTGAGCCTTTTGTATTTGATTCCGATGCAATTTCTGTGTTTCGTCGTCAATAAGAGAGTCCAAGGGATACATTAAACCTGAAGTGAAGCATCGGAATCTAAAACCGCACTCACAGGAAAGGTTCAAAACGTAGACAGTAAGAAGAGCCAGTCCTCTTGTACTTGAGTCGGCATTGTGCCTTTTCTATTGAATTCCGATGCAATTACTGTGTTTCATCGTCAATAAGGAGGTCAGAGGGATACAGTAAACCTGAAGTGAAGCATCAAAAACTATAACTAGTGTCACAAGAATGGTTCAAATCATAGACAGTAAGAAGAGTCAGTTTTCTTGTACTTAAGTCGGCGTTGTGCCTTTTGTATTTAATTCCGATGCAATATCTGTGTTTCATCGTCAATAAGAAGGTCAAAGGGATACAGTAAACCTGAAGTAAAGTATCGGAATCTATAACTAGTGTCACAGGAATGGTTCAAATCATAGACAGTAAGAAGAGTCAGTTTTCTTGTACTTAAGTCGGCATTGTGCCTTTTCTATTTAAATACGATGCAATTTCCGTGTTCCATCGTCAATACGAAGGTCAGAGGGAAACAGTAAACCTGAAGTGAAGCATCGGAATCTATAACTAGTGTCACAGGAATGGTTCAAAACATAGACAGTAAAAAGAGCCAGCCCTCTTGTACTTGAGTCGGCATTGTGCCTCTTGGATTTATTTTCGATGCAATTTCTGTGTTTCATCGTCAATAAGAAGGTCTGATGGATACAGTAAACCTGAAGTGAAGCATCGGAATCTGTAACTAGTGTCACTGAAATGGTTCAAAACATAGACAGTAAGAAGAGTCAGTTTTCTTGTACTTAAGTCGGCTTTGTGCCTTTTGTATTAAATTCCGATGCAATTTCTGTGTTTCATCGTCAATAAGGAGGTCAGAGGGATACAGTAAACCTGAAGTGAAGCATCGGAATCTGTAACTAGTGTCGAAGGAATGGTTCAAAACATAAACAGTAAGAAGAATCAGTCTTCTTGTACATAAGTTGGCTTTGTGCCTTTTGTATTTAATTACGATGCAATTTCTGTGTTTCATCGTCAATAAGAAGGTCAGAGGGATACAGTAAACCCGAAGTGTAGCATCGGAAACTATAACTAGTGTCACAGGAATGGTTCAGAACATAGACAGTAGGAAGAGTCAGTTTTCTTGTACTTAAGTCGGCATTGTGCCTTTTGTATATAATTCCGATGCAGTTTCTGTGTTTCATCGTCAATAAGAAGGTCAGAGGGATGCAGTAATCCTGAAGAGAAGCATCGGTATCTATAACTAATGTCACAAGAATGGTTCAAAACATAGACAGTAAGAAGAGTCAGCTCTCTCGTACTTAGGTCGGCATTGTGCCTATGTATTTAAATCCGATGGAATTTCTGTGTTTCGTCGTCAATAAGAAGGTCCAAGGGATACAGTAAACCTGAAGTGAAGCATTGGAATCTAAAACCGGTCTCACAGGAAAGGTTCAAAACGTAGACAGTAAGAAGAGCCAGTATTCTTGTACTTGAGTCGGCATTGTGCCTAATCTATTGAATTCCGATGCTATTTCTGTCTTTCATCGTCAATAACAAGGTCAGAGGGATACAGTAAACCTGAAGTGAAGCATCGGAAACTATAACTAGTGTCACAGGAATGGTTCAAAACATAGACACTAAGAAGAGACAGTTTTCTTGTACTTAAGTCGGCTTTGTGCCTTTTGTATTTAATTCCGATGCAATTTCTGTGTTTCATTGTCAATAAGAAGGTCAGTGGGATACAGTACACCTGAAGTGAAGCATCGGAATCTATAACTAGTGTCACAGGAATGGTTCAAAACATAGACAGTAAGAAGTGTCAGACTTCTCTTACTTAAGTCGGCATTGTGCCTATCGTATTAATTTCCGATGCAATTTCTGTGTTTCATCGTCAATAAGAAAGTCAGAGGGATACAGTAAACCTGAAATGAAGCAACGGAATCAATAACTAGTGTCACAGGAATGGTTCAAAGCATAGACAGTATGATGAGCCAGCCCTCTTGTACTTGAGTCGGCATTGTGACTTTTGTGTTTAATTCCGATGCAATTTCTGTGTTTCATCGTCAATAAGGGGGTCAGAGTGATACAGTGAACCTGAAGTGAAGCATGGGAATCTATTACTAGTGTCACAGGAATGGTGCAAAGCATAGACAGTAGGAAGAGCCAGTATTCTTGTACTTGAGACGTTATTGTGCCTTTTGTATTTAATTCCGATGCAATTTCTGTGTTTCATCGTCAATAAGAAGGTAAGAGGGATACAGTAAACCTGAAATGAAGCATCCCAATCTAAAACTAGTGTCACAGGAATGGTTCAAAACATAGACAGTAAGAAGAGTCAGTCTTCTTGTACTTAAGTCGGCATTGTGCCTATTGCATTTAATTCCGATGCAATTTCTGTGTTTCATCATCAATAAGAAGGTCAGAGGGATACAGTAAACCTGAAGTGAAGTATCGGAATCTATAACTAGTGTCACAGGAATGGTTCAAATCATAGACAGTAAGAAGAGTCGGTTTTCTTGTACTTAAGTTGGCATTGTGCCTTTTGTATTTAATTCCGATACAATTTCTGTGTTTCATCGTCAATAAGAAGGTCAGAGGGATACAGTAAACCTGAAGTGAAGCATCGGAATCTATAACTAGTGTCACAGGAATGGTTCAAAACATAGACAGTAAGAAGAGTCAGTTTTCTTTTACTTAAGTCGGCATTGTGCCTTTTGTATTTAATTCCGATGCAATTTCTGTGTTTCATCGTCAATAAGAAGGTCAGAAGGATACAGTAAACCTGAAGTGAAGCATCGGAATCTCTAACCAGTGCCACAGGAATGGTTCAAAACATAGACAGTAAGAAGAGTCAGTTTTGTTGTACTTAAGTCGGCATTGTGCCTTTTCTATTTAATTCCGATGCAATTTCTGTGTTTCATCGTCAATAAGAAGGTCGGAGGGATACAGTAAACCTGAAGTGAAGCATCGGAATCTATAACTAGTGTCACAGGAATGGTTCAAAACATAGACAATAAGAAGAGTCACTTTTCTTGTACTTAAGTCATCATTGTGCCTTTTGTATTTAATTCCGATGTAATTTCTGTGTTTCATCGTCAATAAGAAGGTCGGAGGGATACAGTAAACCTGAAGTGAAGCATCGGAATCTATGACTAGTGTCACAGGAAGGGTTCAAACATAGACAGTAAGAAGAGTCAATTTTCTTGTACTTAAGTCATCATTGTGCATTTTGTAAATAATTCCGGTGATATTTCTGTGTTTCATCGTCAACAAGAAGGTCAGAGTGACACAGTAAACCTGAAGTGAAGCATCGGAATCTATAACTAGTGTCACAGGAATGGTTCAAAACATACACAGTTAGAAGAGTCAGTTTACTTGTATTTAATTCGGCATTGTGCCTTTTGTAATTAATTCCGATGCAATTTCTGTGTTTCATCGTCAATAAGAAGGTCAGAGGGATACAGTAAACCTGATGTGAAGCATCGGAATCTATAACTAGTGTCACAGGAATGGTTATAAACATAGACCATAAGAAGAGTCAGTTTTCTTGTACTTAAGTCGGCATTGTGACTTTTGTATTTAATTCCGATGCAATTTCTCTTTTACATCGTCAATAAGAGGGTCAGAGGGATACAGAAAAACCTTAAGTGAAGCATCGGAATCTGTAACTAGTGTCACACAAATGGTTCAAAACATAGACAGTAAGAAGAGTCAGTTTTCTTGTACTTACGTCAACATTGTGATTTTTGTATTTAGTTCCGTTGCAATTTCTGTGTTCCATCGTCAATAAGAAGGTCAGAGGGATACAGTAAACCTGATGTGAAGTATCGGAATCTATAACTAGTGTCACTGGAATGGTTCAAAACATAGACAGTAAGAAGAGCCAGTCCTCTTGTACTTAAGTCGGCATTGTGCCTGTTCTATTTAATTCTGATGCAATATCTGTGTTTCATCGTCAATAAGAAGGTCAGAGGGATACAGTTATCCTGAAGTGAAGCAACGGAATCTATAACTAGTGTCACAGGAATGGTTCGAAAGATAGACAGTAAGATGAGCCAGCCTTCTTGTACTTGAGTCGGCATTGTGCCTTTTGCATTTAATTCCGATGCAATTTCTGTGTGTCATCGTCAATAAGGAGGTCAGAGGGATACAGTGAACCTGAAGTGAATCATCGGAATCTATAACTAGTGTCACACAAATGGTTCAAAACATAGACAGAAAGAAAAGCCAGTCTTCTTTTACTTGAGTCGGCATTGTGCCTTTTGTATTTAATTCCGATGCAATTTCTGTGTTTCGTCGTCAATAAGAAGGTCCAAGGGATACAGTAAACCTGAAGTGAAGCATCGCAATCTAAATTCGGTCTCACAGGTAAGGTTCAAAACTTAGACAGTAAGAAGAGCCAGTCCTCTTGTACTTGAGTCGGCATTGTGCCTTTTGTATATAATTCCGATGCAATTTCTGTGTTTCATCGTCAATAAGGAGGTCAGAGGGATACAGTAAACCTGAAGTGAAGCATCGGAATCTATAACTAGTGTCACAGGAATGGTTAAAAACATAGACAGTAAGATGAGTCAGTTGTCTTGTACTTAAGTCGGCATTGTGCCTTTTCTATTTAATTACAATGCAATTTCTGTGTTTCATCTTCAATATGGAGGTCAGAGGGATACAGTAAACCTGGAGTGAAGCAACGGAATCTATAACTAGTGTCACAGGAATGGTTCGAAAGTTAGGCAGAAAGAAAAGCCAGTCTTCTTGTACTTGAGTCGGCATTGTGCCTTTTGTATTTAATTCCGATGCAATTTCTGTGTTTCTTCGTCAATAAGAAGGTCCAAGGGATACAGTAAACCTGAAGTGAAGCATCGCAATCTAAAACCGGTCTCACAGGAAAGGTTCAAAAGATAGACAGTAAGAAGAGCCAGTCCTCTTGTACTTGAGTCGGCATTGTGCCTTTTCTATTTAATTACGATGCAATTTCTGTGTTTCATCGTCAATAAGAAGGTCAGAGGGATACAGTAAACCCAAAGTGAAGCATCGGAATCTGTAACTAGTGTCACAGGAATGGTTCAAAGCATAGACAGTAAGAAGAGCCAGTCCTCTTGTACTTAAGTCGGCATTGTGCCTGTTCTATTTAATTCTGATGCAATATCTGTGTGTCATCGTCAATAAGAAGGTCAGAGGGATACAGTTATCCTGAAGTGAAGCAACGGAATCTATAACTAGTGTCACAGGAATGGTTCGAAAGATAGACAGTAAGATGAGCCAGCCTTCTTGTACTTGAGTCGGCATTGTGCCTTTTGCATTTAATTCCGATGCAATTTCTGTGTGTCATCGTCAATAAGGAGGTCAGAGGGATACAGTGAACCTGAAGTGAATCATCGGAATCTATAACTAGTGTCACAGAAATGGTTCAAAACATAGACAGTAAGAAGAGTCAGTTTTCTTGTACTTAAGTCGGCATTGTGCGTTTTCTATTTAATTCCGATGCAATTTCTGTATTTCATCGTCAATAAGAAGGTCAGAGGGATACAGTAAACCTGAAGTGAAGCATCGGAATCTATAACTAGTGTCACAGAAATGGTTCAAATCATGGACAGTAAGAAGAGTCAGTTTTCTTGTGCTTAAGTTGGCATTGTGCCTTTTCTATTTAATTCTGATGCAATTTCTGTATTTCATCGTCAATAAGAAGGTTAGAGGGATACAGTAAACCTGAAGTGAAGCATCGGAATCTGTAACTAGTGTCACAGGAATGGTTCAAAACATAGACAGTAAGTAGAGTCAGTTTTCTTGTACTTGAATCGGCATTGTGTCTTTTCTATTTAATTCCGATGCAATGTCTGTGTTTCATCGGCAATAAGAATGTCAGAGGGATACAGTAAACCTGAAGTGAACCATCGGAATCTATAACTAGTGTCACAGGAATGGTTCAAAACATAGCCAGTAAGAAGAGTCAGTTTTCTTGTACTTAAGTCAGTATTGTGCCTTTTGTATTTAATTCCAATGCAATTTCTGTGTTTCATCGTCAATAATGGGGTCCACGGGATACAGTGAACCTGAAGTGAAACGTCGGAATCAAAAACCGGTCTCACAGGAAAGGTTCAAAACATAGACAGTAAGAAGAGCCAGTCCTCTTGTACTTGAGTCAGCACTGTGCTTTTTGTATATCATTCCGATGCAATTTCTGTGTTTCATCGTCAATAAGAAGGTCAGAGGGATACAGTAAACCCGAAGAGAAGCATCGGAATTTATAACTACTGTCACAGGAATGGTTCAAAACATAGACAGTAAGAAGAGTCAGTTTTCTTGTACTCAAGTCGGCATTGTGCCTATTGTATTTAATTCCGATGCAATTTCTGTGTTTGATCGTCAATACGAAGGTCAGAGAGATACATTAAACCTGAAGTGAAGCATCGGAATCTGTAACTAGTTTCACAGGAATGGTTCAAAACATAATCAGTAAGGAGGGTCAGTTGTCTTGTACTTAAGTCGGCATTGTGCCTTTTCTATTTAATTCCGATGCAATTACTGTGTTTCATCGTCAATAAGGAGGTCAGAGGGATACAGAAAACCTGAAGTGAAGCATCGGAATCTATAACTAGTGTCACAGGAATGGTTAAAAACATAGACAGTAAGATGAGTCAGTTGTCTTGTACTTAAGTCGGCATTGTGCCTTTTCTATTTAATTACAATGCAATTTCTGTGTTTCATCTTCAATATGGAGGTCAGAGGGATACAGTAAACCTGGAGTGAAGCAACGGAATCTATAACTAGTGTCACAGGAATGGTTCGAAAGTTAGGCAGAAAGAAAAGCCAGTCTTCTTGTACTTGAGTCGGCATTGTGCCTTTTGTATTTAATTCCGATGCAATTTCTGTGTTTCTTCGTCAATAAGAAGGTCCAAGGGATACAGTAAACCTGAAGTGAAGCATCGCAATCTAAAACCGGTCTCACAGGAAAGGTTCAAAAGATAGACAGTAAGAAGAGCCAGTCCTCTTGTACTTGAGTCGGCATTGTGCTTTTTGTATTTAATTCCGATCCAATTTCTGTGTTTCATCGTCAATAAGAAGGTCAGAGGGATACAGAAAACCTGAAGTGAAGCATCGGAATCCATAACTAGTGTCACAGAAATGGTTCAAAACATAGACAGTAAGAAGAGTCAGTTTTCTTGTACTTGAATCGGCATTGTGTCTTTTCTATTTAATTCCGATGCAATGTCTGTGTTTCATCGTCAATAAGAATGTCAGAGGGATACAGTAAACCTGAAGTGAACCATCGGAATCTACAACTAGTGTCACAGGAATGGTTCAAAACATAGACAGTAAGAAGAGTCAGTTTTCTTGTACTTAAGTCTGCATTGTGCCTTTTGTATTTAATTCCAATGCAATTTCTGTGTTTCATCGTCAATAATGGGGTCCAAGGGATACAGTGAACCTGAAGTGAAGGGTCGGAATCAAAAACCGGTCTCACAGGAAAGGTTCAAAACATAGACAGTAAGAAGAGCCAGTCCTCTTGTACTTGAGTCGGCACTGTGCTTTTTGTATATCATTCCGATGCAATTTCTGTGTTTCATCGTCAATAAGAAGGTCAGAGGGATACAGTAAACCAGAAGTGAAGCATCGGAATTTATAACTAGTGTCACAGGAATGGTTCAAAACGTAGACAGTAAGAAGAGTCAGTTTTCTTGTACTCAAGTCGGCATTGTGCCTATTGTATTTAATTCCGATGCAATTTCTGTGTTTCATCGTCAATACGAAGGTCAGAGAGATACAATAAACCTGAGGTGAAGCATCGGAATCTGTAACTAGTGTCACAGGAATGGTTCAAAACATAGGCAGTAAGAAGGGTCAGTTGTCTTGTACTTAAGTCGCCATTGTGCATTTTCTATTTAATTCCGATGCAATTTCTGTGTTTCATCGTCAATAAGGAGGTCAGAGGGATACAGAAAACCTGAAGTGAAGCATCGGAATCTATAACTAGTGTCACAGGAATGGTTAAAAACATAGACAGTAAGATGAGTCAGTTGTCTTGTACTTTAGTCAGCATTGTGCCATTTCTATTTAATTACAATGCAATTTCTGTGTTTCATCTTCAATAAGGAGGTCAGAGGGATACGGTAAACCTGAAGTGAAGCAACGGAATCTATAACTAGTGTCACAGGAATGGTTCGAAAGTTAGACAGAAAGAAAAGCCAGTTTTCTTGTACTTGAGTCGGCATTGTGCCTTTTGTATTTAATTCCGATGCAATTTCTGTGTTTCGTCGTCAATAAGAAGGGATAAGGGATACAGTAAACCTGAAGTGAAGCATTGGAATCTAAAACCGGTCTCACAGGAGAGGTTCAAAATATAGACAGTAAGAAGAGTCAGTTGTCTTGTACTTCAGTCGGCATTGTGCCTTTTCTATTTAATTCCGATTCAAATTCTGTGTTTCATCGTCACCAAGAAGGTCAGAGTGATACAGTAAACCTGAAGTGAAGCAACGGAATCTATAACTAGTGTCACAGGAGTGGTCCAAAACATAGACAGTAAGAAGAGTCAGTTGTCTTGTACTTCAGTCGGCATTGTGCCTTTTCTATTTAATTCCGATTCAAATTCTGTGTTTCATCGTCAATAAGGAGGTCAGGGGGATACAGTAAACGTGAAGTGAAGCATCGGAATCTATAACTAGTGTCACAGAAATGGTTCAAAACGTAGACAGTGGGAAGAGTCAGTCTTCTTGTACTGAAGTCAGCATTGTGCCTTTTCTATTTAATTCCAATGCAATTTCTGTGTTTCGTCGTCAATAAGAAGGTGCAAGGGATACAGTAAACCTGAAGTGAAGCATCGGAATCTAAAACCGGCCTCACAGGAAGGGCTCAAAACATAGACAGTAAGAAGAGCCGGTCCTCATATACTTGAGTTGGCATTGTGCCTTTTATATATAATTCCGATGCAGTTTCTGTGTTTCATCGTCAATAAGGGGGTCAGAGGGATACAGTAAACCTGAAGTGAAGCATCGGAATCTATAACTAGTGTCACAGGAATGGTTCAAAACGTAGGCAGTAAGAAGAGTCAGTCTTCTTGTACGTAAGTCGGCATTGTGACTTTTCTATTTCATTCCGATGCAATTTCTGTGTTTCGTCGTCAATAAGAAGGGATAAGGGATACAGTAAACCTGAAGTGAAGCATTGGAATCTAAAACCGGTCTCACAGGAGAGGTTCAAAATATAGACAGTAAGAAGAGTCAGTTGTCTTGTACTTCAGTCGGCATTGTGCCTTTTCTATTTAATTCCGATTCAAATTCTGTGTTTCATCGTCACCAAGAAGGTCAGAGGGATACAGTAAACCTGTAGTGAAGCAACGGAATCTATAACTAGTGTCACAGGAGTGGTCCAAAACATAGACAGTAAGAAGAGTCAGTTGTCTTGTACTTCAGTCGGCATTGTGCCTTTTCTATTTAATTCCGATTCAAATTCTGTGTTTCATCGTCAATAAGGAGGTCAGGGGGATACAGTAAACGTGAAGTGAAGCATCGGAATCTATAACTAGTGTCACAGAAATGGTTCAAAACGTAGACAGTGGGAAGAGTCAGTCTTCTTGTACTGAAGTCAGCATTGTGCCTTTTCTATTTAATTCCAATGCAATTTCTGTGTTTCGTCGTCAATAAGAAGGTGCAAGGGATACAGTAAACCTGAAGTGAAGCATCGGAATCTAAAACCGGCCTCACAGGAAGGGCTCAAAACATAGACAGTAAGAAGAGCCGGTCCTCATATACTTGAGTTGGCATTGTGCCTTTTATATATAATTCCGATGCAGTTTCTGTGTTTCATCGTCATTAAGAAGGTCAGAGGGATACAGTAAACCTGAAGTGAAGCATCGGAATCTATAACTAGTGTCACAGGAATGGTTCAAAGCATAGACAGTAAGAAGAGTCAGTTTTCATGTACTTAAGTCGTCATTGTGCCTTTTCTATTTAATTCCGATGCAATTTCTGTGTTTCATCGTCAATAAGAAGGTCAGAGGGAGACAGTAAACCCGAAGTGAAGCATCGGAATCTGTAACTAGTGTCACAGGAATGGTTCAAAGCATACACAGTAAGAAGAGTTACTCTTCCTGTTTTTAAGTCGGCATTGTGCCTTTTCTATTTAATTCCAATACAATTTCTGTGTTTCGTCGTCAATACGAAGGACCAAGGGATACAGTAAACCTGAAGTGAAGCATCAGAATCTAAAATCGGTCTCAAAGGAGAGTTTCAAAACATAGACAGTAAGAAGAGCCAGTCCTCTTGTACTTAAATCGGCATTGTGCCTGTTCTATTTAATTCCGATGCAATTTCTGTGTTTCATCGTCAATATGACGGTCAGAGGGATACAGTAATCCTGAAGTGAAGCAACGGAATCTATAACTAGTGTCACAGGAGTGGTCCAAGACATAGACAGTAAGAAGAGTCAGCTGTCTTGTACTTCAGTCGGCATTGTGCCTTTTCTATTTAATTCCGATTCAAATTCTGTGTTTCATCGTCAATAAGGAGGTCAGGGGGATACAGTACACCTGAAGTGGAGCAACGGAATCTATACCTGGTGTCACAGGAGTGGCCCAAAACATAGACAGTAAGAAGAGTCAGTTGTCTTGTACTTCAGTCGGCATTGTGCCTTTTCTATTTAATTCCGATGCAAATTCTGTGTTACATCGTTAATAAGGAGGTCAGGGGGATACAGTAAACCTGAAGTGATGCATCGGAATCTATAACTAGTGTCACAGGAATGGTTCAAAACGTAGACAGTAAGAAGAGTCAGTCTTCTTGTACTTAAGTCGGCATTGTGCCTTTTCTATTTAATTCCAATGCATTTTCTGTGTTTCGTCGTCAATAAGAAGGTGCAAGGGATACAGTAAACCTGAAGTGAAGCATCGGAATCTAAAAACCGGTCTCAAAGGAAGGGCTCAAAACATAGACAGTAAGAAGAGCCGGTCCTCATGTACTTGAGTTGGCATTGTGCCTTTTGTATATAATTCCGATGCAGTTTCTGTGTTTCATCGTCAATAAGAAGGTCAGAGGGATACAGTAAACCTGAAGTGAAGCATCGGAATCTATAACTAGTGTCACAGGAATGGTTCAAAGCATAGACAGTAAGAAAAGTCAGTTTTCATGTACTTGAGTCGTCATTGTGCCTTTTCTATTTAATTCCGTTGCAATTTCAGTGTTTCATCGTCAATAAGAAGGTCAGAGGGATACAGTAAACCCGAAGTGAAGCATCGGAATCTGTACCTAGTGTCACAGGAATGGTTCAAAACATAGACAGTAAGAAGAGTCAGTCTTCTTGTTTTTAAGTCGGCATTGTGCCTTTTCTATTTAATTCCAATGCAATTTCTGTGTTTCGTCGTCAATAAGAAGGTCCAAGGGATACAGCAAACCTGAAGTGAAGCATCAGAAACTAAAATCGGTCTCAAAGGAAAGGTTCAAAACATAGACAGTAAGAAGAGCCAGTCCTCTTGTACTTAAGTCGGCATTGTGCCTGTTCTATTTAATTCTGATGCAATTTCTGTGTTTCATCGTCAATAAGAAGGGCAGAGGGATACAGTAATCCTGAAATGAAGCAACGGAATCTATAACTAGTGTCACAGGAATGGTTCGAAAGATAGACAGTAAGATGAGCCAGCCTTCTTGTACTTGAGTCGGCATTGTGATTTTTGCATTTAATTCCGATGCAATTTCTGTGTGTCATCGTCAATAAGGAGGTCAGAGGGATACAGTGAACCTGAAGTGAATCATCGGAATCTATAACTAGTGTCACAGGAATGGTTCAAAACATAGACAGTAAGAAGAGTCAGTTTTCTTGTACTTGAGTCGGCATTGTGCCTTTTCTATTTAATTTCGATGCAATTTCTGTGTTTCGTCGTCAATAAGAAGGTCCAAGGGATACAGTAAACCTGAAGTGAAGCATCGCAATCTAAAACCGGTCTCACAGGAAAGGTTCAAAACATAGACAGTAAGAAGAGCCAGTCCTCTTATACTTGAGTCGGCATTGTGCTTTTTGTATTTAATTCCGATGCAATTTCTGTGTTTCATCGTCAATAAGAAGGTCAGAGGGATACAGAAAACCTGAAGTGAAGCATCGGAATCTATAACTAGTGTCACACGAATGGTTCAAAACATAGACAGTAAGAAGAGTCAGTTTTCTTGTACTTGAGTCGGCATTGTGCCTTTTCTATTTAATTTCGATGAAATATCTGTGTTTCATCGTCAATAAGAATGTCAGAGGGATACAGTAAACCTGAAGTGAAGCATCGGAATTTATAACTAGTGTCAGAGGAATGGTTTAAAACATAGACAGTAAGAAGAGCCAGCCTTCTTGTACTTGAGTCGGCATTGTGAATTTTGTATTTATTTCCGATACAATTTCTGTGTTTCATCGTCAATAATGGGGTCCAAGGGATACAGTGAACCTGAAGTGAAGCGTCGGAATCAAAAACCGGTCTCACAGGAAAGGTTCAAAACATAGACATTAGGAAGAGCCAGTCCTCTTGTACTTGAGTCGGCACTGTGCTTTTTGTATATCATTCCGATGCAATTTCTGTGATTCATCGTCAATAAGAAGGTCAGAGGGATACAGTAAACCCGAAGTGAAGCTTTGGAATTTATAACTACTGTCACAGGAATGGTTCAAAACAAAGACAGTAAGAAGAGTCAGTTTTCTTGTACTTAAGTTGGCATTGTGTGTTTTGTATTTAATTCCGATGCAATTTCTGTGTTTCATCGTCAATAAGAGGGTCAGAGAGATACAGTAAACCTGAAGTGAAGCATCGGAATCTGTAACTAGTGTCACAGGAATGGTTCAAAGCATAGACAGTAAGAAGGGTCAGTTGTCTTGTACTTAAGTCGACATTGTGCCTTTTCTATTTAATTCCGATGCAATTTCTGTGTTTCATCGTCAATAAGGGGGTCAGAGGGATACAGTAAACCTGAAGTGAAGCATCGGAATCTATAACTAGTGTCACAGGAATGGTTCAAAACGTAGGCAGTAAGAAGAGTCAGTCTTCTTGTACGTAAGTCGGCATTGTGACTTTTCTATTTCATTCCGATGCAATTTCTGTGTTTCGTAGTCAATAAGAAGGGATAAGGGATACAGTAAACCTGAAGTGAAGCATTGGAATCTAAAACCGGTCTCACAGGAGAGGTTCAAAATATAGACAGTAGGAAGAGCCAGTCCTCTTTTACTTGAGTCGGCATTGTGCCTTTTGTATATAATTCCGATGCAATTTCTGTGTTTCATCGTCAATAAGAAGGTCAGAGGGATACAGTAAACATGAAGTGAAGCATCGGAATCTATAACTAGTGTCACAGGAGTGGTCCAAAACATAGACAGTAAGAAGAGTCAGTTGTCTTGTACTTCAGTCGGCATTGTGCCTTTTCTATTTAATTCCGATTCAAATTCTGTGTTTCATCGTCAATAAGGAGGTCAGGGGGATACAGTAAACGTGAAGTGAAACATCGGAATCTATAACTAGTGTCACAGGAATGGTTCAAAACGTAGACAGTGGGAAGAGTCAGTCTTCTTGTACTGAAGTCGGCATTGTGCCTTTTCTATTTAATTCCAATGCAATTTCTGTGTTTCGTCTCGTCTATAAGAAGGTGCAAGGGATACAGTAAACCTGAAGTGAAGCATCGGAATCTAAAACCGGTCTCACAGGAAGGGCTCAAAACATAGACAGTAAGAAGAGCCGGTCCTCATGTACTTGAGTTGGCATTGTGCCTTTTGTGTATAATTCCGATGCAGTTTCTGTGTTTCATCGTCATTAAGAATGTCAGAGGGACACAGTAAACCTGAAGTGAAGCATCGGAATCAATAACTAGTGTCACAGGAATGGTTCAAAGCATAGACAGTAAGAAGAGTCAGTTTTCATGTACTTAAGTCGTCATTGTGCCTTTTCTATTTAATTCCGATGCAATTTCTGTGTTTCATCGTCAATACGAAGGTCCAAGGGATACAGTAAACCTGAAGTGAAGCATAAGAATCTAAAATCGGTCTCAAAGGAGAGGTTCAAAACATAGACAGTAAGAAGAGCCAGTCCTCTTGTACTTAAATCGGCATTGTGCCTGTTCTATTTAATTCCGATGCAATTTCTGTGTTTCATCGTCAATAAGACGGTCAGAGGGGTACAGTAATCCTGAAGTGAAGCAACGGAATATATAACTAGTGTCACAGGAATGGTTCGAAAGATAGACAGTAAGATGAGCCAGCCTTCTTGTACTTGAGTTGGCATTGTGATTTTTGTATTTAATTTTGATCCGATTTCTGTGTGTCATCGTCAATAAGGAGGTCAGAGGGATACAGTGAACCTGAAGTGAATCATCGGAATCTATAACTAGTGTCACAGGAATGGTTCAAGACACAGACAGAAAGAAAAGCCAGTCTTCTTGTATTTGAGTCGGCATTGTGCCTTTTGTACTTAATTCCGATGCAATTTCTGTGTTTCATCGTCAATAAGAAGGTCAAAGGGATACAGTAAACCTGAAGTGAAGCACCGCAATCTAAAACCGGTCTCACAGGAAAGGTTCAAAACATAGACAGTAAGAAGAGCCAGTCCTCTTGTACTTGAGTCGGCATTGTGAGTTTTGTATTTAATTCCGATGCAATTTCTGTGCTTCATCGTCAATAAGAAGGTCAGAGGGATACAGAAAACCTGAAGGGGAGCATCGGAATCTATAACTAGTGTTACAGGAATGGTTCAAAACATAGACAGTAAGAAGAGCCAGCCTCCTTGTACTTGAGTCGGCATTGCGCCTTTTGTATTTATTTCCGATACAATTTCTGTGTTTCATCGTCAATAAGGAGGTCAGAGGGATACAGTAAACCTGAAGTGAAGCATCGGAATCTATAACTTGTGTCACAGAAATGGTTCAAAACATAGACAGTAAGAAGAGTCAGTTTTCTTGTACTTAAGTCGGCATTGTGCCTTTTCTATTTATTTCCGATGCTATTTCTGTGTTTCATCGTCAATAAGAAGGTCAGAGGGATACAGTAAACCTGAAGTGAATCATGGGAATCTGTAACTAGTGTCACAGGAATGGTTCAAAACATGGACAGTAAGAAGAGTCAGTTTTCTTGTACTTAAGTCAGCTTTGTGCCTTTTCTATTTAATTCCGATGCAATTTCTGTGTTTCATCGACAATAAGGAGGTCCAAGGGATACAGTAAACCTGAAGTGATGCGTCGGAATCTAAAACCGGTCTCACAGGAAATTTTCAAAACATAGACAGTCAGAAGAGCTAGTCCTCTTTTACTTGAGTCGGCATTGTGCCTTTTGTATATAATTCCGATGCAATGTCTGTGTTTCATCGTCAATAAGAAAGTCAGAGGGATACAGTAAACCTGAAGTGAACCATCGGAATCTATAACTAGTGTCACAGAAATGGTTCAAAATATAGACAGTAAGAAGAGCCTGCCTTCTTGTACTTGAGTCGGCATTGTGGCTTTTGTATCTCATTCCGTTGCAATTTCTGTGTGTCATCGTCAATAAGGAGGTCAGAGGGATACAGTGAACCTGAAGTGAAGCATCGGAATCTACAACTAGTGTCACAGGGATGGTTCGAAACATAGACAGAAAGAAAAGCCAGTCTTCTTGTACTTGAGACGGCATTGTTCCTTTTGTATTTAATTCCGATGCAATTTCTGTGTTTCATCGTCAACATGATGGTCAGAGGGATACAGTAAACATGAATTAAAGCATCGGAATCTATAACTAGTGCCACAGGAATGGTTCAAAACATAGACAGTAAGAAGAGTAAGTTTTCTTGTAGTTAAGTCGGCATTTGCCTTTTCTATTTAATTCCGATGCAATTTCTGTGTTTCATCGTCAATAAGGAGGTCAGAGGGATACAGTAAATCTGAAGTGAAGCATCGGAATCTATAACTAGTGTCACAGAAATGGTTCAAAGCATAGACAGTAGGAAGAGTCAGTCTTCTTGTACTTAAGTCGGCCTTGTGCCTTTTCTATTTAATTCCGATTTAATTTCTGTGTTTCATCGTCAATAAGAAGGTCAGAGGGATACAGTAAACCTGAAGTGTAGCAACGGAATCTATAACTAGTGTCACAGGAATGGTTCCAAACATAGACAGTAAGATGAGCCAGTCTTCTTGTACTTTAGTCGGCATTGTGCCTTTTGTATTTAATTCCGATGCAATTTCTGTGTTAAATCGTCAATAAGAAGGTCAGAGGAATACAGTAAACCTGAAGTGAAGCATCGGAATCTATAACGAGTGTCACAGGAATGGTTCAAAACATAGACAGTAAGAAGAGTCAGTTTTCTTGTACTTAAGTCGGCATTGTGCCTTTTGTATTTAATTCCGATGCAATTTCAGTGTTTCATAGTCAATAAGAGGGTCAGAGGGATACAGTAAACCTGAAGTGAAGCATTGGAATCTACAACTAGTGTCACAGGAAGGGTTCAAAACATAGACAGTAAGAAGAGTCAGTTTTCTTGTACTTAGGTCGGCATTGTGCCTTTTGTATTTAATTCCGAAACAATTTCTGTGTTTCGTCGTCAATAAGAAGGTCCAAGGGATACAGTAAACCTGTGGTGAAGCATCGGAATCTAAAACCGGTCGCACAGGAAAGGTTCAAAACGTAGACAGTAAGAAGAGCCAGTCCTCTTGTACTTGAGTCGGCATTGTGCCTTTTCTATTGAATCCCGATGCAATTACTGTGTTTCATCGTCAATAAGGAGGTCAGAGGGATACAGTAAACCTGAAGTGAAGCATCGGAAGCTATAACTAGTGTCGCAGGAAAGGTTCAAAACATAGGCAGTAAAAATAGCCAGCCTTCTTGTACTTGAGTCGGCATTGTGCCTTTTGGATTTATTTCCGATGCAATTTCTGTGTTTCGTCGTCAATAAGAAGGTCAGATGGATACAGTAAACCTGAAGTGAAGTATCGGAATATATAACTAGTGTCACAGAAATGGTTCAAAGCATAGACAGTAGGAAGAGTCAGTCTTCTTGTACTTAAGTCGGCCTTGTGCCTTTTCTATTTAATTCCAATTTAATTTCTGTGATTCATCGTCAATAAGAAGGTCAGAGGGATACAGTAAACCTGAAGTGAAGCATCGGAATCTACAACTAGTGTCACAGGAAGGGTTCCAAACATAGACAGTAAGATGAGCCAGTCTTCTTGTACTTTAGTCGGCATTGTGCCTTCTGTATTTAATTCCGATGCAATTTCTGTGTTTAATCGTCAATAAGAAGGTCAGAGGGATACAGTAAACCTGAAGTGAAGCATCGGAATCTATAACGAGTGTCACAGGAATGGTTCAAAACATAGACAGTAAGAAGAGTCAGTTTTCTTGTACTTAAGTCGGCATTGTGCCTTTTGTATTTAATTCCGATGCAATTTCTGTGTTTCATAGTCAATAAGAGGGTCAGAGGGATACAGTAAACCTGAAGTGAAGCATCGGAATCTACAACTAGTGTCACAGGAAGGGTTCGAAACATAGACAGTAAGAAGAGTCAGTTTTCTTGTACTTAGGTCGGCATTGTGCCTTTTGTATTTAATTCCGATGCAATTTCTGTGTTTCGTCGTCAATAAGAAGGTCCAAGGGATACAGTAAACCTGTGGTGAAGCATCGGAATCTAAAACCGGTCGCACAGGAAAGGTTCAAAACGTAGACAGTAAGAAGAGCCAGTCCTCTTGTACTTGAGTCGGCATTGTGCCTTTTCTATTGAATTCCGATGCAATTACTGTGTTTCATCGTCAATAAGGAGGTCAGAGGGATACAGTAAACCTGAAGTGAAGCATCGGAAACTATAACTAGTGTCACAGGAAAGGTTCAAACATAGACAGTAAAAAGAGCCAGCCTTCTTGTACTTGAGTCGGCATTGTGGCTTTTGGATTTATTTCCGATGCAATTTCTGTGTTTCGTCGTCAATAAGAAGGTCAGATGGATACAGTAAACCTGAAGTGAAGTATCGGAATCTATAACTAGTGTCACAGGAATGGTTCAAATCATATACAGTAAGAAGAGTCAGTTTTCTTGTACTTAAGTCGGCATTGTGCCTTTTCTATTTAAATACGATGCAATTTCTGTGTTCAATCGTCAATACGAAGGTCAGAGGGATACAGTAAAACTGAAGTGTAGCATCGGAGTCTATAACTAGTGTCACAGGAATGGTTCAAAGCATAGACAGTAAAAAGAGCCAGTCTTCTTGTACTTGAGTCGGCATTGTGCCTTTCGGATTTATTTCCGATGCAATTTCTGTGTTTCATCGTCAATAAGAAGGTCAGATGGATACAGTAAACCTGAAGTGAAGCATCGGAATCTGTAACTAGTGTCACAGAAGTGGTTCAAAACATAGACAGTAAGAAGAGTCAGTTTTGTTGTACTTAAGTCGGCTTTGTGCCTTTTGTATTAAATTCCGATGCAATTTCTGTGTTTCATCGTCAATAAGGAGGTCAGAGGGATACAGTAAACCTGAAGTGAAGCATCGGAATCTGTAACTAGTGTCACAGGAATGGTTCAAAACATAGACAGTAGGAAGAGTCAGTTTTCTTGTACTTAAGTCGAAATTGTGTCTTTTCTATTTAATTCCGATGCGATTTCTGTGTTTCTTCGTCAATAAGTTTGTCAGAGGGATATAGTAAACCTGAAGTGAAGCATCGGAATCTATAACTAGTGTCACAGAAATGGTTCAAAACATAGACAGTAAGAAGAGTCAGTTTTCTTGTACTTGAGTCGGCATTGTGCCTTTTCTATTTCTTTTTGATTCAAATTCTGTGTTTCATCGCCAATACGAATGTCAGAGGGATACAGTAAACCTGAAGTGAACCATCGGAACCTATAACTAGTGTCACAGGAATGGTTCAAAACATAGACAGTAGGAAGAGTCAGTTTTCTTGTACTTAAGTCGAAATTGTGTCTTTTCTATTTAATTCCGATGCGATTTCTGTGTTTCTTCGTCAATAAGTTTGTCAGAGGGATATAGTAAACATGAAGTGAAGCATCGGAATCTATAACTAGTGTCACAGAAATGGTTCAAAACATAGACAGTAAGAAGAGTCAGTTTTCTTGTACTTAAGTCGGCATTGTGCCTTTTCTATTTAATTCTGATGCAATTTCTGTCTTACATCGTCAATAAGAAGGTCAGTGGGATACAGTAAACCTTAAGTGAAGTATGGGATTCTATAACTAGTGTCACAGCAGTGGTTCAAAGCATAGACAGTAAGAAGAGTCAGTATTCTTGTTCTTAAGTCGGCATTGTGCCTTTTCTATTTCATTTCGATGCAATTTCTGTGTTTCATCGTCAATAAAAAAGTCAGAGGGATACAGTAAACCTGAAGTGAAGCAACGGAATCTATAACTAGTGCCACAGGAATGGTTCAAAACATAGACAGTAAGATGAGCCAGCCTTCTTGTACTTGAGTCGGCATTGTGCCTTTTGTATTTAATTCCGATGCAATTTCTGTGTTTCATCGTCAATAAGGAGGGCAGAGGGATACAGTGAACCTGAAGTGAAGCATCGGAATCTATAACTAGTGTCACAGGAATGTTTAAAAACATAGACAGAAACAAGAGCCAGTCTTCTTGTACTTGAGTCGGCATTGTGCCTTTTGTATTTATTTCCGATGCAATTTCTGTGTTTCATCGTCAATAAGAAGGTCAGAGGGATACAGTAAACCTGTAGTGAAGCATCGGAATCTAAAACAAGTGTCACAGGAATGGTTCAAAACATAAACAGTAAGAAGAATCAGTCTTCTTGTACATAAGTCGGCATTGTGCCTTTTGTATTTAATTCCGATGCAATTTCTGTGTTTCATCGTCAATAAGAAGGTCAGAGGGATACAGTAAACCCGAAGTGTAGCATCGGAAACTGTAACTAGTGTCACAGGAATGGTTCAAAACATAGACAGTAAGATGAGTCAGTTTTCTTGTACTTATGTCGGCATTGTGCCCTTTGTATTTAATTCCGATGCAATTTCTGTGTTTCATCGTTACTAAGAAGGTCGGAGGGATACAGTAAACCTGAAGTGAAGCATCGGAATCTATAACTAGTGGCACAGGAATGGTTCAAAACATAGACAGTAAGAAGAGTCAGTTCTTTTGTACGTAGGTCGGCATTGTGCCTTTGTATTTAAATCCGATGCAATTTCAGTGTTTCGTCGTCAATAAGAAGGTCCAAGGGATACAGTAATCCTGAAGTGAAGCATTGGAATCTAAAACCGGTCTCACAGGAAAGGTTCAAAACGTAGACAGTAAGAAGAGCCAGTCTTCTTGTACTTGAGTCGGCATTGTGCCTTATCTATTGAATTCCGATGCTATTTCTGTGTTTCATCGTCAATAACAAGGTAAGAGGGATACAGTAATCCTGAAGTGAAGCATCGGAAACTATAACTAGTGTCACAGGAATGGTTCAAAACATAGACAGTAAGAAGAGTCAGTTTTCTTGTACTTAAGTCGGCATTGTGCCTTTTGTATTTGATTCCGATGCAATTTCAGTGTTTCATTGTCAATAAGAAGGTCAGAGGGATACAGTAAAAGTGAAGTGAAGCATCGGAATCTGTAACTAGTGTCACAGGAATGGTTCAAACATAGACAGTAGGAAGTGTCAGACTTCTTTTACTTAAGTCGGCATTGTGCCAATCGTATTAATTTCCGATGCAATTTCTGTGTTTCACCGTCAATAAGAAAGTCAGAGGGATACAGTAAACCTGAAGTGAAGCATCGGAACCTATAACTAGAGTCACAGGAATGGTTCAAACATAGACACTAAGAAGAGTTAGTTTTCTTGTTCTTAAGTCGGAATTGTGCCTTTTATATTTAATTCCGATGCAATTTCTGAGTTTCATCGTCAATACGATTGGCAGAGGGATACAGTAAACCTGAAGTGAAGCAACGGAATCAATAACTAGTGTCACAGGAATGGTTCAAAACATAGACAGTATGATGAGCCAGCCTTCTTGTACTTGAGTCGGCATTGTGCCTTTTGTATTTAATTCCGATGCAATTTCTGTGTTTCATCGTCAATAAGGAGGTCATAGTGATACAGTGAAGCTGAAGTGAAGTATGGGAATCCATTACTAGTGTCACAGGAATGGTTCAAAACATAGACAGTAAGAAGAGCCAGTCGTCTTGTACTTGAGACGGCATTGTGCCTTTTGTATTTAATTCCGATGCAATTTCTGTGTTTCATCGTCAATAAGAAGGTAAGAGGTATACAGTAAACCTAAAATGAAGCATCGCAATCTAAAACTAGTGTCACAGGAATGGTTCAAAACATAGACAGTAAGAAGGGTCAGTCTACTCGTACTGAATTCGGCATTGTGCCTGTTGCATTTAATTGCGATGCAATTTCTGTGTTTCATCGTAAATAAGAAAGTCAGAGTTATACAGTAAACATGAAGTGAAGCATCTGAATCTATAACTAGTGTCACAGGAATGGTTCTAAACATAGACAATAAGAAGAGTCAGTTTTCTTGTACTTAAGTCAACATTGTGAGTCTTGTATTTAATTCTGATGCAATTTCTGTGTTTCATCGTCAATAAGAAGGTCAGAGGGATACAGTAAACCTGAAGTGAAGCATCGGAATCTATAACTAGTGTCACAGGAATGGTTCAAAACATAGACAGTAAGAAGAGTCAGTTTTCTTTTACTTAAGTCGGCATTGTGCCTTTTGTATTTGATTCCGATGCAATTTCTGTGTTTCATCGTCAATATGAGGGTCAGAGGGATACAGTAAACCTGAAGTGAAGCATCGGAATCTATAACCAGTGTCAGAGGAATGGTTCAAAACATAGACAGTAAGAAGAGTCAGTTTTCTTGTACTTAAGTCGGCATTGTGCCTTTTGGATTTATTTCCGATGCAATTTCTGTGTTTCATCGTCAATAAGAAGGTCAGATGGATACAGTAAACAAGAAGTGAAGCATCGGAATCTGTAACTAGTGTCACAGAAATGGTTCAAAACATAGACAGTAAGAAGAGTCAGTTTTGTTGTACTTATGTCGGCTTTGTGCCTTTTGTATTTAATTCCGATGCAATATCTGTGTTTCATCGTCAATAAGAGGGTCAAAGGGATATAGTAAACCTGAAGTGAAGTATCGGAATCTATAACTAGTGTTACAGGAATGGTTCAAATCATAGACAGTAAGAAGAGTCAGTTTTCTTGTACTTAAGTCGGCATTGTGCCTTTCCTATTTAAATACGTTGCAATTTCTGTGTTCCATCGTCAATACGAAGGTCAGAGGGATACAGTAAACCTGAAGTGAAGCATCGGAATCTATAACTAGTGTCACAGGAATGGTTCAAATCATAGACAGTAAAAAGAGCCAGCCCTCTTGTACTTGAGTCGGCATTGTGCCTTTTGGATTTATTTCCGATGCAATTTCTGTGTTTCATCGTCAATAAGAAGGTCAGAGGGATACAGTAAACCTCAAGTGAAGCATCGGAATCTATAACTAGTGTCACAGGAATGGTTCAAAACATAGACAGTAAGAAGAGTCAGTTTTCTTGTACTTAAGTCGGCATTGTGCCTTTTGTATTTAATTCCCATGAAATTTCTGTGTTTCATCGTCAATAAGAAAGTCAGAGGGATACAGTAAACCTGAAGTGAAGCGTCGGAATCTATAACTAGTGTCACAGGAATGGTTCAAAACATAGACAGTAAGAAGAGTCAGTTTTCTTGTACTTAAGTCGGCATTGTGCCTTTTGTAGTTAATTCCGAAGCAATTTCTGTGTTTCATCGTCAATAAGAACGTCAGAGGGATACAGTAAACCTGAAGTGAAGCATCGGAATCTATAACTAGTGTCACAGGAATGGTTCACAACATAGACAGTAAGAAGAGTCAGTTTCCTTGTACTTAAGTCAGCATTGTGCCTATTGTATTTAATTCCGATGCAATTTCTGTGTTTCCTTGTCAATAAGAAAGTCACAGGGATGTAGTAAACCTGAAGTAAAACATCGGAATCTATAACTAGTGTCACAGGAATGGTTCAAAACATAGACAGTAAGAAGAGTCAGTTTTCTTGTACATAAGTCGGCATTGTGCCTTTTGTATTTAATTCCGATGAAATTTCTGTGTTTCATCGTCAATAAGAGCGTCAGAGGGATACAGTAAACCTGAAGTGAAGCATCGGAATCTATAACTAGTGTCACAGGAATGGTTCACAACGTAGATAGTAAGAAGAGTCAGTTTCCTTGTACTTAAGTCAGCATTGTGCCTATTGTCTTTAATTCCGATGCAATTTCTGTGTTTCATCGTCAATAAGAAAGTCAAAGGGATGTAGTAAACCTGAAGTAAAACATAGGAATCTATAACTAGTGTCACAGGAATGGTTCAAAACATAGACAGTAAGAAGAGTCATTTTTCATCTACTTAGGTCGGCATTGTGCCTTTTGTATTTAATTCTGATGCAATTTCTGTGTTTCGTCGTCAATAAGAAAGTCCAAGGGATACATTAAACCTGAAGTGAAGCATCGGAATCTAAAACCGGTCTCACAGGAAAGGTTCAAAACGTAGACAGTAAGAAGAGCCAGTCCTCTTGTACTTGAGTCGGCATTGTGCCTTTTCTATTGAATTCCGATGCAATTACTGTGTTTCATCGTCAATAAGGAGGTCAGAGGGATACAGTAAACCTGAAGTGAAGCATCGGAAACTATAACTAGTGACACAGGAATGGTTCAAATTATAGACAGTAAGAAGAGTCAGTTTTCTTGTACTTAAGTCGGCGTTGTGCCTTTTGTATTTAATTCCGATGCAATATCTGTGTTTCATCGTCAATAAGAAGGTCAGAGGGATACAGTAAACCTGAAGTGAAGCATCGGAATCTATAACTAGTGTCACAGGAATGGTTCAAAACATAGACAGTAAAAAGAGCCAGCCCTCTTGTACTTGAGTCGGCATTGTGCCTTTTCGATTTAATTCCGATGCAATTTCTGTGTTTCATCGTCAATAAGAAGGTCAGATGGATACAGTAAACCTGAAGTGAAGCATCGGAATCTGTAACTAGTGTCACAGAAATGGTTCAAAACATAGACAGTAAGAAGAGTCAGTTTTCTTGTACTTAAGTCGGCTTTGTGCCTTTTGTATTAAATTCCGATTCAATTTCTGTGTTTCATCGTCAATAAGGAGGTCAGAGGGATACAGTAAACCTGAAGTGAAGCATCGGAATCTGTAATTAGTGTCACAGGAATGGTTTAAATCATAGGCAGTTAGAAGAGTCAGTTTTCTTGTACTTGAGTCGGCATTGTGCCTTTTCCATTTCTTTTTGATTCAAATTCTGTGTTTCATAGTCAATACGAATGTCAGAGGGAAACAGTAAACCTGAAGTGAACCATCGGAACCTATAACTAGTGTCACAGGAATGATTCAAAACATAGACAGTAGGAAGAGTCAGTTTTCTTGTACTTAAGTCGGCATTGTGCCTTTTCTACTTAAATACGATGCAATTTCTGTGTTCCATCGTCAATACGAAGGTCAGAGGGATACAGTAAACCTGAAGTGAAGCATCGGAATCTATAACTAGTGTCACAGGAATGGTTCAAAACATAGACAGTAAAAAGAGCCAGCCCTCTTGTACTTGAGTCGGCATTGTGCCTTTTGGATTTATTTCCGATGCAATTTCTGTTTTTCATCGTCAATAAGGAGGTCAGATGGATACAGTTAACCTGAAGTGAAGCATCGGAATCTGTAACTAGTGTCACAGAAATGGTTCAAAACATAGACAGTAAGAAGAGTAAGTTTTCTTGTACTTATGTCGGCTTTGTGCCTTTTGTATTAAATTCCGATGCAATTTCTGTGTTTCATCGTCAATAAGGAGGTCAGAGGGATACAGTAAACCTGAAGTGAAGCAACGGAATCTGTAACTAGTGTCACAGGAATGGTTTAAAACATAGACAGAAAGAAGAGTCAGTTTTCTTGTACTTGAGTCGGCATAGTGCCTTTTCCATTTCTTTTTGATTCAAATTCTGTGTTTCATCGTCAATACGAATGTCAGAGGGATACAGTAAACCTGAAGTGAAGCATCGGAACCTATAACTAGTGTCACAGGAATAATTCAAAACATAGACAGTAGGAAGAGTCAGTTTTCTTGTACTTAAGTCGGCATTGTGCCTTTTCCATTTAATTCCGATGCACTTTCTGTGTTTCATCGTCAATAAGGAGGTCAGAGGTATATAGTAAACCTGAAGTGAAGCATCGGAATCTATAACTAGTGTCACAGAAATGGTTCAAAACATAGACAGTAAGAAGAGTCAGTTTTCTTGTACTTAAGTCGGCATTGTGCCTTTTCTATTTAATTCCGATGCAATTTCTGTGTTTCATCGTCAATAAGAAGGTCAGAGGGATACAGTAAACCTGAAGTGAAGTATGGGATTCTATAACTAGTGTCACAGCAGTGGTTCGAAACACAGACAGTAAGAAGAGTCAGTTTTCTTGGTCTTAAGTCGGCATTTTGCCTTTTGTATTTAATTCCGATGCAATTTCTGTGTTTCATCGTCAATAAGAAGGTCAGAGGATATAGTAAACCCGAAGTGTAGCATCGGAAACTATAACTAGTGTCACAGGAATGGTTCAAAACATAGATAGTAGGAAGAGCCAGTTTTCTTGTACTTAAGTCGGCATTGTGCCTTTTGTATATAATTCCGATGCAATTTCTGTGTTTCATCGTCAATAAGAAGGTCAGAGGGATGCAGTAATCCTGAAGAGAAGCATCGGAATCTATAACTAGTGTCACAGGAATGGTTCAAAACATAGACAGTAAGAAAAGTCAGTTTTCTTGTACTTAAGTTGGCATTGTGCCTTTTGTATTTAATTCCGATGAAATTTCCGTGTTTCATCGTCAATACGAAAGTCAGAGGGATACAGTAAACCTGAAGTGAAGCATCGGAATCTATAACTAGTGTCACAGGAATGGTTCAAAACATAGACAGTAAGAAGAGTCAGTTTCCTTGTACTTAAGTCAGCATTGTGCCTATTGTATTTAATTCCGATGCAATTTCTGTGTTTCATCGTCAATAAGAAAGTCACAGGGATGCAGTAAACCTGAAGTAAAGCATCGGAATCTATAACTAGTGTCACAGGAATGGTTCAAAACATAGACAGTAAGAAGAGTCATTTTTCATCTACTTAGGTCGGCATTGTGCCTTTTGTATTTATTTCCGATGCAATTTCTGTGTTTCGTCGTCAATAAGAAAGTCCAAGGGATACATTAAACCTGAAGTGAAGCATCGGAATCTAAAACCGGTCTTACAGGAAAGGTTCAAAACGTAGACAGTAAGAAGAGCCAGTCCTCTTGTACTTGAGTCGGCATTGTGCCTTTTCTATTGAATTCCGATGCAATTACTGTGTTTCATCGTCAATAAGGAGGTCAGAGGGATACAGTAAACCTGAAGTGAAGCATCGGAAACTATAACTAGTGTCACAGGAATGGTTCAAATCATAGACAGTAAGAAGAGTCAGTTTTCTTGTACTTAAGTCGGCGTTGTGCCTTTTGTATTTAATTCCGATGCAATATCTGTGTTTCATCGTCAATAAGAAGGTCAAAGGGATACAGTAAACCTGAAGTGAAGTATCGGAATCTACAACTAGTGTCACAGGAATGGTTCAAATCATAGAGAGTAAGAAGAGTCAGTTTTCTTGTACTTAAGTCGGCATTGTGCCTTTTCTATTTAAATACGATGCAATTTCTGTGTTCCATCGTCAATACGAAGGTCAGAGGGATACAGTAAACCTGAAGTGAAGCATCGGAATCTATAACTAGTGTCACAGGAATGGTTCAAATCATAGACAGTAAAAAGAGCCAGCCCTCTTGTACTTGAGTCGGCATTGTGCCTTTTGGATTTATTTCCGATGCAATTTCTGTTTTTCATCGTCAATAAGGAGGTCAGATGGATACAGTTAACCTGAAGTGAAGCATCGGAATCTGTAACTAGTGTCACAGAAATGGTTCAAAACATAGACAGTAAGAAGAGTCAGTTTTCTTGTACTTAAGTCGGCTTTGTGCCTTTTGTATTAAATTCCGATGCAATTTCTGTGTTTCATCGTCAATAAGGAGGTCAGAGGGATACAGTAAACCTGAAGTGAAGCATCGGAATCTGTAACTAGTGTCACAGGAATGGTTTAAAACATAGACAGTAAGAAGAGTCAGTTTTCTTGTACTTGAGTCGGCATAGTGCCTTTTCCATTTCTTTTTGATTCAAATTCTGTGTTTCATCGTCAATACGAATGTCAGAGGGATACAGTAAACCTGAAGTGAAGCATCGGAACCTATAACTAGTGTCACAGGAATAATTCAAAACATAGACAGTAGGAAGAGTCAGTTTTCTTGTACTTAAGTCGGCATTGTGCCTTTTCTATTTAATTCCGATGCAATTTCTGTGTTTCATCGTCAATAAGGAGGTCAGAGGTATATAGTAAACCTGAAGTGAAGCATCGGAATCTATAACTAGTGTCACAGAAATGGTTCAAAACATAGACAGTAAGAAGAGTCAGTTTTCTTGTACTTAAGTCGGCATTGTGCCTTTTCTATTTAATTCCGATGCAATTTCTGTGTTTCATCGTCAATAAGAAGGTCAGAGGGATACAGTAAACCTGAAGTGAAGTATGGGATTCTATAACTAGTGTCACAGCAGTGGTTCAAAACACAGACAGTAAGAAGAGTCAGTTTTCTTGGTCTTAAGTCGGCATTTTGCCTTTTGTATTTAATTCCGATGCAATTTCTGTGTTTCATCGTCAATAAGAAGGTCAGAGGGATGCAGTAATCCTGAAGAGAAGCATCGGAATCTATAACTAGTGTCACAGGAATGGTTCAAAACATAGACAGTAAGAAAAGTCAGTTTTCTTGTACTTAAGTTGGCATTGTGCCTTTTGTATTTAATTCCGATGAAATTTCCGTGTTTCATCGTCAATACGAAAGTCAGAGGGATACAGTAAACCTGAAGTGAAGCATCGGAATCTATAACTAGTGTCACAGGAATGGTTCACAACATAGACAGTAAGAAGAGTCAGTTTCCTTGTACTTAAGTCAGCATTGTGCCTATTGTATTTAATTCCGATGCAATTTCTGTGTTTCATCGTCAATAAGAAAGTCACAGGGATGCAGTAAACCTGAAGTAAAGCATCGGAATCTATAACTAGTGTCACAGGAATGGTTCAAAACATAGACAGTAAGAATAGTCATTTTTCATCTACTTAGGTCGGCATTGTGCCTTTTGTATTTATTTCCGATGCAATTTCTGTGTTTCGTCGTCAATAAGAAAGTCCAAGGGATACATTGAACCTGAAGTGAAGCATCGGAATCTAAAACCGGTCTCACAGGAAAGGTTCAAAACGTAGACAGTAAGAAGAGCCAGTCCTCTTGTACTTGAGTCGGCATTGTGCCTTTTCTATTGAATTACGATGCAATTACTGTGTTTCATCGTCAATAAGGAGGTCAGAGGGATACAGTAAACCTGAAGTGAAGCATCGGAAACTATAACTAGTGTCATAGGAATGGTTCAAATCATAGACAGTAAGAAGAGTCAGTTTTCTTGTACTTAAGTCGGCGTTGTGCCTTTTGTATTTAATTCCGATGCAATATCTGTGTTTCATCGTCAATAAGAAGGTCAAAGGGATACAGTAAACCTGAAGTGAAGTATCGGAATCTATAACTAGTGTCACAGGAATGGTTCAAATCATAGAGAGTAAGTAGAAACAGTTTTCTTGTACTTAAGTCGGCATTGTGCCTTTTCTATTTAAATACGATGCAATTTCTGTGTTCCATCGTCAATACGAAGGTCAGAGGGATACAGTAAACCTGAAGTGAAGCATCGGAATCTATAACTAGTGTCACAGGAATGGTTCAAAACATAGACAGTAAAAAGAGCCAGCCCTCTTGTACTTGAGTCGGCATTGTGCCTTTTGGATTTATTTCCGATGCAATTTCTGTTTTTCATCGTCAATAAGGAGGTCAGATGGATACAGTAAACCTGAAGTGAAGCATCGGAATCTGTAACTAGTGTCACAGAAATGGTTCAAAACATAGACAGTAAGAAGAGTCAGTTTTCTTGTACTTAAGTCGGCTTTGTGCCTTTTGTATTAAATTCCGATGCAATTTCTGTGTTTCATCGTCAATAAGGAGGTCAGAGGGATACAGTAAACCTGAAGTGAAGCATCGGAATCTGTAACTAGTGTCACAGGAATGGTTTAAAACATAGACAGTAAGAAGAGTCAGATTTCTTGTACTTGAGTCGGCATTGTGCCTTTTCCATTTCTTTTTGATTCAAATTCTGTGTTTCATCGTCAATACGAATGTCAGAGGGATACAGTAAACCTGAAGTGAAGCATCGGAACCTATAACTAGTGTCACAGGAATAATTCAAAACATAGACAGTAGGAAGAGTCAGTTTTCTTGTACTTAAGTCGGCATTGTGCCTTTTCTATTTAATTCCGATGCAATTTCTGTGTTTCATCGTCAATAAGGAGGTCAGAGGTATATAGTAAACCTGAAGTGAAGCATCGGAATCTATAACTAGTGTCACAGAAATGGTTCAAAACATAGACAGTAAGAAGAGTCAGTTTTCTTGTACTTAAGTCGGCATTGTGCCTTTTCTATTTAATTCCGATGCAATTTCTGTGTTTCATCGTCAGTAAAAAGGTCAGAGGGATACAGTAAACTTGAAGTGAAGTATGGGATTCTATAACTAGTGTCACAGCAGTGGTTCAAAACACAGACAGTAAGAAGAGTCAGTTTTCTTGGTCTTAAGTCGGCATTGTGCCTTTTGTATTTAATTCCGATGCAATTTCTGTGTTTCATCGTCAATAAGAAGGTCAGAGGGATACAGTAAACCTGAAGTGAAGCATCGGAAACTATAACTAGTGTCACAGGAATGGTTCAAAACATAAACAGTAAGACCGATGACCACGCTGTCTGGTCTCCTTCCCCAAAACAACCAACCGACCATAAACAGTAAGAAGAATCAGTCTTCTTGTACATAAGTCGGCTTTGTGTCTTTTGTATTTAATTACGATGCAATTTCTGTGTTTCATCGTCAATAAGAAGGTCAGAGGGATACAGTAAACCCGAAGTGTAGCATCGGAAACTATAACTAGTGTCACAGGAATGGTTCAAAACATAGACAGTAGGAAGAGTCAGTTTTCTTGTACTTAAGTCGGCATTGTGCCTTTTGTAATTAATTCCGATGAAATTTCTGTGTTTCATCGTCAATAAGAAAGTCAGAGGGATACAGTAACTCTGAAGTGAAGCATCGGAATCTATAACTAGTGTCACAGGAATGGTTCACAACATAGACAGTAAGAAGAGTCAGTTTCCTTGTACTTAAGTCAGCATTGTGCCTATTGTATTTAATTCCGATGCAATTTCTGTGTTTCATCGTCAATAAGAAAGTCACAGGGATGCAGTAAACCTGAAGTAAAGCATCGGAATCTATAACTAGTGTCACAGGAATGGTTCAAAACATAGACAGTAATAAGAGTCATTTTTCCTCTACTTAGGTCGGCATTGAGCCTTTTGTATTTGATTCCGATGCAATTTCTGTGTTTCGTCGTCAATAAGAGAGTCCAAGGGATACATTAAACCTGAAGTGAAGCATCGGAATCTAAAACCGCACTCACAGGAAAGGTTCAAAACGTAGACAGTAAGAAGAGCCAGTCCTCTTGTACTTGAGTCGGCATTGTGCCTTTTCTATTGAATTCCGATGCAATTACTGTGTTTCATCGTCAATAAGGAGGTCAGAGGGATACAGTAAACCTGAAGTGAAGCATCAAAAACTATAACTAGTGTCACAAGAATGGTTCAAATCATAGACAGTAAGAAGAGTCAGTTTTCTTGTACTTAAGTCGGCGTTGTGCCTTTTGTATTTAATTCCGATGCAATATCTGTGTTTCATCGTCAATAAGAAGGTCAAAGGGATACAGTAAACCTGAAGTAAAGTATCGGAATCTATAACTAGTGTCACAGGAATGGTTCAAATCATAGACAGTAAGAAGAGTCAGTTTTCTTGTACTTAAGTCGGCATTGTGCCTTTTCTATTTAAATACGATGCAATTTCCGTGTTCCATCGTCAATACGAAGGTCAGAGGGAAACAGTAAACCTGAAGTGAAGCATCGGAATCTATAACTAGTGTCACAGGAATGGTTCAAAACATAGACAGTAAAAAGAGCCAGCCCTCTTGTACTTGAGTCGGCATTGTGCCTCTTGGATTTATTTTCGATGCAATTTCTGTGTTTCATCGTCAATAAGAAGGTCAGATGGATACAGTAAACCTGAAGTGAAGCATCGGAATCTGTAACTAGTGTCACTGAAATGGTTCAAAACATAGACAGTAAGAAGAGTCAGTTTTCTTGTACTTAAGTCGGCTTTGTGCCTTTTGTATTAAATTCCGATGCAATTTCTGTGTTTCATCGTCAATAAGGAGGTCAGAGGGATACAGTAAACCTGAAGTGAAGCATCGGAATCTGTAACTAGTGTCGAAGGAATGGTTCAAAACATAAACAGTAAGAAGAATCAGTCTTCTTGTACATAAGTTGGCTTTGTGCCTTTTGTATTTAATTACGATGCAATTTCTGTGTTTCATCGTCAATAAGAAGGTCAGAGGGATACAGTAAACCCGAAGTGTAGCATCGGAAACTATAACTAGTGTCACAGGAATGGTTCAGAACATAGACAGTAGGAAGAGTCAGTTTTCTTGTACTTAAGTCGGCATTGTGCCTTTTGTATATAATTCCGATGCAGTTTCTGTGTTTCATCGTCAATAAGAAGGTCAGAGGGATGCAGTAATCCTGAAGAGAAGCATCGGTATCTATAACTAATGTCACAAGAATGGTTCAAAACATAGACAGTAAGAAGAGGCAGCTCTCTCGTACTTAGGTCGGCATTGTGCCTATGTATTTAAATCCGATGGAATTTCTGTGTTTCGTCGTCAATAAGAAGGTCCAAGGGATACAGTAAACCTGAAGTGAAGCATTGGAATCTAAAACCGGTCTCACAGGAAAGGTTCAAAACGTAGACAGTAAGAAGAGCCAGTATTCTTGTACTTGAGTCGGCATTGTGCCTAATCTATTGAATTCCGATGCTATTTCTGTCTTTCATCGTCAATAACAAGGTCAGAGGGATACAGTAAACCTGAAGTGAAGCATCGGAAACTATAACTAGTGTCACAGGAATGGTTCAAAACATAGACACTAAGAAGAGACAGTTTTCTTGTACTTAAGTCGGCTTTGTGCCTTTTGTATTTAATTCCGATGCAATTTCTGTGTTTCATTGTCAATAAGAAGGTCAGTGGGATACAGTACACCTGAAGTGAAGCATCGGAATCTATAACTAGTGTCACAGGAATGGTTCAAAACATAGACAGTAAGAAGTGTCAGACTTCTCTTACTTAAGTCGGCATTGTGCCTATCGTATTAATTTCCGATGCAATTTCTGTGTTTCATCGTCAATAAGAAAGTCAGAGGGATACAGTAAACCTGAAATGAAGCAACGGAATCAATAACTAGTGTCACAGGAATGGTTCAAAGCATAGACAGTATGATGAGCCAGCCCTCTTGTACTTGAGTCGGCATTGTGACTTTTGTGTTTAATTCCGATGCAATTTCTGTGTTTCATCGTCAATAAGGGGGTCAGAGTGATACAGTGAACCTGAAGTGAAGCATGGGAATCTATTACTAGTGTCACAGGAATGGTGCAAAGCATAGACAGTAGGAAGAGCCAGTATTCTTGTACTTGAGACGTTATTGTGCCTTTTGTATTTAATTCCGATGCAATTTCTGTGTTTCATCGTCAATAAGAAGGTAAGAGGGATACAGTAAACCTGAAATGAAGCATCCCAATCTAAAACTAGTGTCACAGGAATGGTTCAAAACATAGACAGTAAGAAGAGTCAGTCTTCTTGTACTTAAGTCGGCATTGTGCCTATTGCATTTAATTCCGATGCAATTTCTGTGTTTCATCATCAATAAGAAGGTCAGAGGGATACAGTAAACCTGAAGTGAAGTATCGGAATCTATAACTAGTGTCACAGGAATGGTTCAAATCATAGACAGTAAGAAGAGTCGGTTTTCTTGTACTTAAGTTGGCATTGTGCCTTTTGTATTTAATTCCGATACAATTTCTGTGTTTCATCGTCAATAAGAAGGTCAGAGGGATACAGTAAACCTGAAGTGAAGCATCGGAATCTATAACTAGTGTCACAGGAATGGTTCAAAACATAGACAGTAAGAAGAGTCAGTTTTCTTTTACTTAAGTCGGCATTGTGCCTTTTGTATTTAATTCCGATGCAATTTCTGTGTTTCATCGTCAATAAGAAGGTCAGAAGGATACAGTAAACCTGAAGTGAAGCATCGGAATCTCTAACCAGTGCCACAGGAATGGTTCAAAACATAGACAGTAAGAAGAGTCAGTTTTGTTGTACTTAAGTCGGCATTGTGCCTTTTCTATTTAATTCCGATGCAATTTCTGTGTTTCATCGTCAATAAGAAGGTCGGAGGGATACAGTAAACCTGAAGTGAAGCATCGGAATCTATAACTAGTGTCACAGGAATGGTTCAAAACATAGACAATAAGAAGAGTCACTTTTCTTGTACTTAAGTCATCATTGTGCCTTTTGTATTTAATTCCGATGTAATTTCTGTGTTTCATCGTCAATAAGAAGGTCGGAGGGATACAGTAAACCTGAAGTGAAGCATCGGAATCTATGACTAGTGTCACAGGAAGGGTTCAAACATAGACAGTAAGAAGAGTCAATTTTCTTGTACTTAAGTCATCATTGTGCATTTTGTAAATAATTCCGGTGATATTTCTGTGTTTCATCGTCAACAAGAAGGTCAGAGTGACACAGTAAACCTGAAGTGAAGCATCGGAATCTATAACTAGTGTCACAGGAATGGTTCAAAACATACACAGTTAGAAGAGTCAGTTTACTTGTATTTAATTCGGCATTGTGCCTTTTGTAATTAATTCCGATGCAATTTCTGTGTTTCATCGTCAATAAGAAGGTCAGAGGGATACAGTAAACCTGATGTGAAGCATCGGAATCTATAACTAGTGTCACAGGAATGGTTATAAACATAGACCATAAGAAGAGTCAGTTTTCTTGTACTTAAGTCGGCATTGTGACTTTTGTATTTAATTCCGATGCAATTTCTCTTTTACATCGTCAATAAGAGGGTCAGAGGGATACAGAAAAACCTTAAGTGAAGCATCGGAATCTGTAACTAGTGTCACAGGAATGGTTCAAAACATAGACAGTAAGAAGAGTCAGTTTTCTTGTACTTACGTCAACATTGTGATTTTTGTATTTAGTTCCGTTGCAATTTCTGTGTTCCATCGTCAATAAGAAGGTCAGAGGGATACAGTAAACCTGATGTGAAGTATCGGAATCTATAACTAGTGTCACTGGAATGGTTCAAAACATAGACAGTAAGAAGAGTCAGTCTTCATGTACTTAAGTCGGCAATGTGATTTTTGTATTTAATTCCGATGCAATTTCTGTGTTCCATCGTCACCAAGAAGGTCAGAGGGATACAGTAAACCTGAAGTGAAGCATCGGAATCTATAACTAGTGTCACAGGATTGGTTCAAAACACAGACAGTAAGAAGAGTCAGTTTTCTTGTACTTAAGTCGGCATTGTGCCTTTTGTATTTAATTCCGATGCAATTTCTGCGTTTCATCATCAGCAAGAAGGTCAGAGGGATACAGTAAACCTGAAGTGAAGCATCGGAATCACTAACTAGTGTTACAGGAATGGTTCAAAAGATAGACAGTAAGAAGAGTCAGTTTTCTAGTACTTAAGTCGGCATTTTACCTTTTGTTTTTAATTCCGATGCAATTTCTGTGCTTCGTCGTCAATAAGAAGATCCAAGGGATACAGTAAACCTGAAGTGAAGCATCGGAATCTAAAACCGGTCTCACAGGAAGGTTCAAAACGTAGACAGTAAGAAGAGAGAGTCTTCTTGTACTTGAGTCGGCATTGTACCTTTTCTAATGAATTCCGATGCAATTTCTGTGTTTCATCGTCAACAAGAAGGTCAGAGGGATACAGTAAACCTGAAGTGAAGCATCAGAATCTATAACTAGTGTCACAGGAATGGTTCAAAACATAGACAGTAAGAAGAGTCAGTTTTCTTGTACTTAAGTCGGCATTGTGAATTTTGTATTTAATTCCGATGCAATTTCTGAGTTTCATCGTAACAAGAAGGTCAGAGTGATACAGTAAGCCTGAAGTGAAACATCGGAATATATAACTAGTGTCACAGGAATGGTTTAAAGCACAGACAGTAAGAAGAGTCAGTTTTCTTGTACCTAAGGCGGCATTGTGCCTTTTGTATTTAATTCCGATGTAATTTCTGTGTTTCATCATCAGCAAGAAGGTCAGAGGGATGCAGTAAACCTGAAGTGAAGCATCGGAATCTATAACGAGTGTCACAGGAATGGTTCAAAAGATAGACAGTAAGAAGAAGCAGTTTTCTTGTACTTAAGTCGGCATTTTGCCTTTTGTATTTAATTCCGATGCAATTTCTGTGTTTCGTCGTCAATACGAAGATCCAAGGGATACAGTAAACCTGAAGTGAAGCATCGGAATCTAAAACCGGTCTCACAGGAAAGGTTCAAAACGTAGACAGTAAGAAGAGCCAGTCTTCTTGTACTTGAGTCGGCATTGTGGCTTTTCTATTGAATCCCGATGCAATTTCTGTGTTTCATCGTCAATAAGAAGGTCAGAGGGATACAGTAAACCTGAAGTGAAGCATCGGAATCTATAACTAGCGTCACAGGAATGGTTCAAAACATAGACAGTAAGAAGGGTCAGATTTCTTTTACATAAGTCGGCATTGTGCCTTTTGTGTTTAATTCCGGTGCTATTTCAGTGATTCATCGTCAATAAGAAGGTCAGAGGGATACAGTAAACCTGAAGTGAAGCATCGGAATCTATAACCAATGTCACAGGAATGGTTCAAAATATAGACGGTAAGAAGAGTCAGTTTTCTTGTACTTAAGTCGGCATTGTGCCTTTTGTATTGAATTCCGATGCAATTTCTTTGCTTCATCGTCAATAAGACGGTGGGAGGGATACAGTAAACCTGAAGTGAAGCATCGGAATCTATAACTAGTGTCTTAGGAATGGTTCAAAACATACACAGTAAGAAGAGTCAGTTTACTTGTACTTAATTCGGCATTGTGCCTTTTGTATTTCATTCCGATACAATTTCTGTATTTCATCGTCAATAAGAAGGTCAGAGGGATACAATAAACTTGAAGTGAGGCATCGGAATCCATAACTAGTGTCACAGAATGGTTCAAAACATAGACAGTAAGAAGAGTCAGTTTACTTTTACTTAAGTTGGCATTGTGCCTTTTGTATTTAATTCCGATCCAATTTCTGTGTTTCATCGTCAATAAGAATGTCAGAGGGATACAGTAAACCTGATGTGAAGCTTCGGAATCTATAACTAGTGTCACAGGAATGGTTCAAACATAGACAGTAAGAAGAGTCAGTTTTCTTGTACATAAGTCGGCATTGTGCCTATTGTATTTAATTCCGATGCAATTTCTGTGTTTCATCGTCAATAAGAAGGTCATAGGGACACAGTAAACCTGAAGTGAAGCATCGGAATCGATAACTAGTGTCACAGGAATATAGACAGTAAGAAGAGTCAGTCTTCTTGTACTTAAGTCGGCATTGCGCCTTTTGCATTTAATTCCGATGAAATTTCTGTGTTTCATCGTCAATAAGAAGGTCGGAGGGATACAGTAAACCTGAAGTGAAGCATCGGAATCTATGACTAGTGTCACAGGAATGGTTCAAAGCATACACAGTAAGAAGAGTCAGTTTACTTGTACTTAATTCGGCATCGTGCCTTTTGTATTTATATCCGATCCAATTTCTGTGTTTCATCGTCAATAAGAAGGTCGGAGGGATACAGTAAACCTGAAGTGAAGCATCGGAATCTATGACTAGTGTCACAGGAATGGTTCAAAGCATACACAGTAAGAAGAGTCAGTTTACTTGTACTTAAGTTGGCATTGTGCCTTTTGTATTTAATTCCGATCCAATTTCTGTGTTTCATCGTCAATAAGAATGTCAGAGGGATACAGTAAACCTGATGTGAAGCTTCGGAATCTATAACTAGTGTCACAGGAATGGTTCAAACATAGACATTAAGAAGAGTCAGTTTTCTTGTACTTAAGTCATCATTGTGCATTTTGTTATTAATTCCGATGAAATTCCTGTGTTTCATCGTCAGCAAGAAGGTCAGAGGCATACAGTAAACCTGAAGTGAAGCATCGGAATCTGTAACTAGTGTCACAGGAATGGTTCAAAACATACACAGTAAGAAGAGTCAGTTTACTTGCACTTAATTCGGCATCGTGCCTTTTTTATTTAATTCCGATGCAATCTCTGTGTTTCATCGTCAATACGAAGGTCAGAGGGATACACTCAACTTGAAGTGAAGCATCGGAATCCGTAACTAGTGTCACAGGAATGGTTCAAAACATAGACAGTAGGAAGAGTCATTTTACTTGTACTTAAGTTGGCCTTGTGCCTTATGTATTTAATTCCGATGCAATTTCTGTGCTTCATCGTCAATAAGAAGGTCAGAGTGATACAGTAAACCTGATGTGAAGCTTCGGAATCTATAACTAGTGTCACAGGAATGGTTCAAACATAGACATTAAGAAGAGTCAGTTTTCTTGTACTTAAGTCATCATTGTGCATTTTGTTATTAATTCCGATGAAATTCCTGTGTTTCATCGTCAGCAAGAAGGTCAGAGGCATACAGTAAACCTGAAGTGAAGCATCGGAATCTGTAACTAGTGTCACAGGAATGGTTCAAAACATACACAGTAAGAAGAGTCAGTTTACTTGCACTTAATTCGGCATCGTGCCTTTTTTATTTAATTCCGATGCAATCTCTGTGTTTCATCGTCAATACGAAGGTCAGAGGGATACACTCAACTTGAAGTGAAGCATCGGAATCCGTAACTAGTGTCACAGGAATGGTTCAAAACATAGACAGTAGGAAGAGTCATTTTACTTGTACTTAAGTTGGCCTTGTGCCTTTTGTATTTAATTCCGATGCAATTTCTGTGTTTCATCGTCAATAAGAAGGTCAGAGGGATACAGTAAACCTGAAGTGAAGCTTCGGAATCTATAACTAGTATCACAGGAAAGGTTCAAAACACAGACAACAAGAAGAGCTAGTCTTCCTGTACTTAAGTCGGCATTGTGCCTTTTGTATTTAATTCCGATGCAATTTCTAAGTTTCATCGTCAATAAGAAGGTCAGAGGGAAACAGTAATCCTGAAGTGAAGCATCGGAATCTATAACTATTGTTACAGGAATGGTTCAAAGCATAGAGAGTAAGAAGAGTCAGTTTTCTTTTACTTAAGTCGGCATTGTGCCTTTTGTATTTAATTCCGACGCAATTTCTGTGTTTCATCGTCAATAATAAGGTCAGAGGGATACAGTAAACCTGAAGTGAAGCATCGGAATCTATAACCAGTGTCACTGAATCGGTTCAAAACATAGACAGTAAGAAGAGTCATTTTTCTTGTACCTAAGTCGGCATTGTTCCTTTTGTATTTAATTCCGATCCAATTTCTGTGTTTCAACATCAGCAGGAAGGTCAGACGGATACAGTAAACCTGAAGTGAAGCATCGGAATCTATAACAAGTGTCACAGGAATGGTTCAAAAGATAGACAGTAAGAAGAGTCAGTTTTTTTGTACTGAAGTCGGCATTTTGCCTTTTGTATTTAATTCCGATGCAATTTCTGTGTTTCGTCGTCAATACGAAGATCCAAGGGATGCAGTAAACCTGGAGTGAAGCATCGGAATCTAAAACCGGTCTGACAGGAAAGGTTCAAAACGTAGACAGTAAGAAGAGCCAGTCTTCTTGTACTTGAGTCGGCATTGTGGCTTTTATATTGAATTCCGATGCAATTTCTGTGTTTCATCGTCAATTAGAAGGTCAGAAGGATACAGTAAACCTGAATTGAAGTATCGGAATCTATAACTAGTGTCTTAGGAATGGTTCAAAACATACACAGTAAGAAGAGTCAGTTTACTTGTACTTAATTCGGCATTGTGCCTTTTGTATTTAATTCCGATACAATTTCTGTATTTCATCGTCAATAAGAAGGTCAGAGGGATACAATAAACTTGAAGTGAGGCATCGGAATCCATAACTAGTGTCACAGGAATGGATCAAAACATAGACAGTAAGAAGAGTCAGTTTACTTGTACTTAAGTTGAAATTGTGCCTTTTGTATTTAATTCCGATGCAATTTCTATGTTTCATCGTCAATAAGAATGTCAGAGGGATACAGTAAACCTGATGTGAAGCATCGAAATCCATAACTAGTGTCACAGGAATGGTTCAAAACATAGACAGTAAGAAGAGTCAGTTTTCTTGCACTTAAGTCGGCATTGTGCCTATTGCATTGAATTCCGATGCAATTTCAGTGTTTAATCGTCAATACGAAGGTCAGAGGGATACAGTAAACCAGAAGTGAAGCATCGGAATCCATAACTAGTGTCACAGGAATGTTTCAAAACATAGACAGTAAGAAGATTCAGTTTTCTTGTACTTAAGTCGGCATTGTGCCTTTTGTATTTAATTCCGATGCAATTTCTGTGTTTCATCGTCAATAAGAAGGTCAGAGGGATACAGTAAACCTGAAGTGAAGCATCGGAATGTATAACTAGTGTCTCAGGAATAATTCAAAATATAGACAGTAAGAAGAGTCAGTATTCTTGTACTTAAGTCGGCATTGTGCCTTTTGCATTTAATTCCTATGAAATTTCTGTGTTTCATCGTCAATAAGAAGGTCGGACGGATACAGTAAACCTGAAGTTAAGCATCGGAATCTATGACTAGTGTCACAGGAATGGTTCAAAGCATAGACAGTAAGAAGAGTCAGTTTTCTCGTACTTATGTCATCATTGTGCATTTTGTTATTAATTCCGATGAAATTCCTGTGTTTCATCGTCAACAAGAAGGTCAGAGGCATACATTAAACCTGAAGTGAAGCATCGGAATCTATAACTAGTGTCACAGGAATGGTTCGAAACTTACACAGTAAGAAGAGTCAGTTTACTTGTACTTAATTCGGCATTTTCCTTTTTTTATTTAATTCCGATGCAATTTCTGTGTTTCATCGCCAATACGAAGGTCAGAGGGATACACTAAACTTGAAGTGAAGCATCGGAATCCGTAACTAGTGTCACAGGAATGGTTCAAAGCATAGACAGTACGAAGAGTCAGTTTACTTGTACTTAAGTTGGCATTGTGCCTTATGTATTTAATTCCGATGCAATTTCTGTGTTCGATCGCCAATAAGAAGGTCAGAGGGATACAGTAAACCCGAAGTGAAGCATCGGAATCTATAAGTAGTGTCACAGGAATGGTTCAAAACATAGACTGTAAGAAGAGTCAGTCTTCATGTACTTAAGTCGGCATTGTGCCTATTGCATTTAATTCCGATGCAATTTCTGTGTTTCATCGTCAATAAGAAAGTCAGAGGGATACAGTAAACCTGAAGTGAAGCATCAGAATCTATAACTAGTGTCACAGGAATGGTTCAAAACATAGACAGTAAGAAGAGTCAGTTTTCTTGTACTTACTTCGCATTGTGATTTTTGTATTTAATTCCGATGCAATTTCTGAGTTTCATCGTCAACAAGAAGGTCAGAGGGATACAGTGAACCTGAAGTGAAGCATCGGAATCTATAACTAGTGTCACAGGAATGGTTCAAAAGATAGACAGTAAGAAGAAGCAGTTTCCTTGTACTTAAGTCGGCATTTTGCCTTTTGTATTTAATTCCGATGCAATTTCTGTGTTTCGTCGTCAATACGAAGATCCAAGGGATACAGTAAACCTGAAGTGAAGCATCGGAATCTATAACCAGGGTCATAGGAATGGTTCAAAATATAGACGGTAAGAAGAGTCAGTTTTCTTGTACTTAGGTCGGCATTGTGCCTATTGTATTTAATTCCGATGCAATTTCTGTGTGTCGTCGTCAATAAGAAGATCCAAGGGTTACAGTAATCCTGAAGTGAAGCATCGGAGTCTAAAACCGGTCTCACAGGAAAGGTTCAAGACGTAGACAGTAAGAAGAGCCAGTCTTCTTGTACTTGGTCGGCATTGTGCCTTTTGTATTGAATTCCGATGCAATTTCTTTGTTTCATCGTCAATAAGAAGGTGGGAGGGATACAGTAAACCTGAAGTGTAGCATCGGAATCTATAACTAGTGTCTTAGGAATGGTTCAAAACATACACAGTAAGAAGAGTCAGTTTACTTGTACTTAATTCGGCATTGTGCCTTTTGTATTTAATTCCGATACACTTTCTGTATTTCATCGTCAAAAAGAAGGTCAGAGGGATACAATAAACTTGAAGTGAGGCATCGGAATCCATAACTAGTGTCACAGGAATGGTTCAAAACATAGACAGTAAGAAGAGTCAGTTTACTTGTACTTAAGTTGGCATTGTGCCTTTTGTATTTAATTCTGATGCAATTTCTGTGTTTCATCGTCAATAGGAATGTCAGAGGGATACAGTAAACCTGATGTGAAGCATCGGAATCTATAACTAGTGTCACAGGAATGGTTCAAACATAGACAGTAAGAAGAGTCAGTTTTCTTGTACTTAAGTCGGCATTGTGCCTATTGTATTGAATTCCGATGCAATTTCAGTGTTTCATCGTCAATAAGAAGGTCAAGGGATACAGCAAACCAGAAGTGAAGCATCGGAATCCATAACTAGTGTCACAGGAATGGTTCAAAGCATAGACAGTAAAAAGATTGAGTTTTCTTGTACTTAAGTCGGCATTGTGCCTTTTGCATTTAATTCCGATGCAATTTCTGTGTTTCATCGTCAATAAGAAGGTCAGAGGGATACAGTAAACCTGAAGTGAAGCATCGGAATCTATAACTAGTGTCACAGGAATATAGACAGTAAGAAGAGGCAGTTTTCTTGTACCTAAGTCGGCATTGTGCCTTTTGCATTTAATTCCGATGCAATTTCTGTGTTTCATCGTCAATAAGAAGGTCAGAGGGATACAGTAAACCTGATGTGAAGCATCGGAATCTATAACTAGTATCACAGGAATGGTTCAAAACATAGACCGTAAGAAGAGTCAGTTTTCCTGTACTTAAGTCGGCATCATGCCTTTTGTATTTAATTCCGAAGCAATTTCTGTGTTTCATCGTCAATAAGAAGGTCAGAGGGATACAGTAAACCTGAAGTGAAGCTTCGGAATCTATAACTAGTGTCACAGGAAAGGTTCAAAACATAGACAGTAAGAAGAGTCAGTTTACTTGTACTTAAGTCGGCATTGTGCCTTTTGTATTTAATTCCGATGCAATTTCTATGTTTCATCGTCAATACGAAGGTCAGAGGGAAACAGTAATCCTGAAGTGAAGCATCGGAATCTGTAACTAGTGTCGCAGGAATGGTTCAAAACATAGACAGTAAGAAGAGTCAGTTTACTTGTGCTTAAGTCGGCATTCTGCATTTTGTATTTAATTCCGATGCAAATTCTGTGTTTCATCGTCAATAAGACGGTCAGAGGGATACAGTAAACCTGAAGTGAAGCATCGGAATCCATAACTAGTGTCACAGGAATGGTTCAAAAAATAAACAGTAAGAAGAGTCAGTTTCCTAGTACTTAAGTCGGCATTCTGCCTTTTGTATTTAATTCCGATGCAATTTCTGTGTTTCATCATCATTAAGATGGTCAGAGGGATACAGAAAAACCTTAGGTGAAGCATCGGAATCTATAACTATTGTCACAGGAATGGTTCAAAACATAGACAGTAAGAAGAGTCAGTTTTCTTTTACTTAAGTCGGCATTGTGCCTTTTGTATTTAATTCCGACGCAATTTCTGTGTTTCATCGTCAATAAGAAGGTCAGAGGGATACAGTAAACGTGAAGTGAAGCATCGGAATCTATAACCAGTGTCACTGAATCGGTTCAAAACATAGACAATAAGAAGAGTCATTTTTCTTGTACTTAGGTCGGCATTGTGCCTTTTGTATTTAATTCCGATGCAATTTCTGTGTTTCGTTGTCAATAAGAAGGTCCAAGGGATACAGCAAACCTGAAGTGAACCATCGGAATCTAAAACCGGTCCCACGGGAAGGTTCAAGACGTAGACAGTAAGAAGAGCCAGTCTTCTTGTACTTGAGTCGGCATTGTGCCTTTTGTATTGAATTCCGATGCAATTTCTGTGTTTCATCGTCAATAAGAAGGTCAGAGGGATACAGTAAACCTGAAGTGAAGCATCGGAATCCATAACTAGTGTCACAGGAATGGTTCAAAACATAAACAGTAAGTAGAGTCAGTTTTCTAGTACTTAAGTCGTCATTGTGATTTTTGTATTTAATTCCGATGCAATTTCTGAGTTTCATCGTCAACAAGAAGGTCAGAGGGATACAGTAAACCTGAAGTGAAGCATCGGAATATATAACTAGTGTCACAGGAATGGTTCAAAACACAGACAGTAAGAAGAGTCAGTTTTCTTGTACCTAAGTCGGCATTGTTCCTTTTGTATTTAATTCCGATGCAATTTCTGTGTTTCAACATCAGCAAGAAGGTCAGACGGATACAGTAAACCTGAAGTGAAGCATCGGAATCTATAACTAGTGTCACAGGAATGGTTCAAAAGATAGACAGTAAGAAGAGTCAGTTTTTTTGTACTGAAGTCGGCATTTTGCCTTTTGTATTTAATTCCGATGCAATTTCTGTGTTTCGTCGTCAATACGAAGATCCAAGGGATACTGTAAACTGAAGTGAAGCATCGGAATCTAAAACCGGTCTGACAGGAAAGGTTCAAAACGTAGACAGTAAGAAGAGCCAGTCTTCTTTTACTTAAGTCGCATTGTGCCTATTGTATTGAATTCCGATGCAATTTCAGTGTTTCATCGTCAATAAGAAGGTCAGAGGGATACAGTAAACCCGAAGTGAAGCATCGGAACCCATAACTAGTGTCGCAGGAATATAGACAGTAAGAAGAGTCAGTTTTCTTGTACTTAAGTCGGCATTGTGCCTTTTGCATTTAATTTCGATGAAATTTCTGTGTTTCATCGTCAATAAGAAGGTCGGAGGGATACAGTAAACCTGAAGTGAAGCATCGGAATCTATGACTAGTGGCACAGGAATGGTTCAAAGCATAGACAGTAAGAAGAGTCAGTTTTCTTGTACTTAAGTCATCATTGTGCATTTTGTTATTAATTCCGATGAAACTCCTGTGTTTCATCGTCAACAAGAAGGTCAGAGGCATACAGTAAACCTGAAGTGAAGCATCGGAATCTATAACTAGTGTCACAGGAATGGTTCAAAACATACACAGTAAGAAGAGTCAGTTTACTTGTACTTAATTCGGCATTGTGCCTTTTTTATTTAATTCCGATGCAATCTCTGTGTTTCATCGTCAATACGAAGGTCAGAGGGATACACTAAACTTGAAGTGAAGCATCGGAATCCGTAACTAGTGTCACAGGAATGGTTCAAAACATAGACAGTAGGAAGAGTCATTTTACTTGTACTTAAGTTGGCCTTGTGCCTTATGTATTTAATTCCGATGCAATTTCTGTGTTTCATCGTCAATAAGAAGGTCAGAGGGATACAGTAAACCTGATGTGAAGCATCGGAATCTATAACTAGTGTCACAGGAATGGTTCAAAACATAGACCGTAAGAAGAGTCAGTTTTCTTGTACTTAAGTCGGCATCATGCCTTTTGTATTTAATTCCGACGCAATTTCTGTGTTTCATCGTCAATAAGAAGGTCAGAGGGATACAGTAAACCAGAAGTGAAGCATCGGAATCCATAACTAGTGTCGCAGGAATATAGACAGTAAGAAGAGTCAGTTTTCTTGTACTTAAGTCGGCATTGTGCCTTTTGCATTTAATTTCGATGAAATTTCTGTGTTTCATCGTCAATAAGAAGGTCAGAGGGATACAGTAAACCTGAAGTGAAGTATCGGAATCTATAACTAGTGTCTTAGGAATGGTTCAAAACATACACAGTAAGAAGAGTCAGTTTACTGGTACTTAATTAGGCATTTTGCCTTTTGTATTCAATTCCGATACAATTTCTGTATTTCATCGTCAATAAGAAGGTCAGAGGGATACAGTAAACCTGAAGTGAAACATCGGAATCTATAACTAGTGTCACAGGAATATAGACAGTAAGAAGAGTCAGTTTTCTTGTACTTAAGTCGGCATTGTGCCTTTTGCATTTAATTTCGATGAAATTTTTGTGTTTCATCATCAATAAGAATGTCAGAGGGATACAGTAAACCTGATGGAAGCATCGGAATCTGTAACTAGTGTCACAGGAATGGTTCAAACATAGACAGTAAGAAGATTCAGTTTTCTTGTACTCTAGTTGCCATTGTGCCTTTTGTATTTATTTCCGATGCAATTTCTGTGTTTCATCGTCAATAAGAAGGTCAGAGGGATACAGTAAACCTGAAGTGAAACATCGGAATCTATAACTAGTGTCACAGGAATATAGACAGTAAGAAGAGTCAGTTTTCTTGTACTTAAGTCGGCATTGTGCCTTTTGCATTTAATTTCGATGAAATTTCTGTGTTTGATCGTCAATAAGAAGGTCGGAGGGATACAGTAAACCTGAAGTGAAGCATCGGAATCTATGACTAGTGTCACAGGAATGGTTCAAAGCATAGACAGTAAGAAGAGTCAGTTTTCTTGTACTTAAGTCATCATTGTGCATTTTGTTATTAATTCCGATGAAATTCCTGTGTTTCATCGTCAACAAGAAGGTCAGAGGCATACAGTAAACCTGAAGTGAAGCATCGGAATCTACAACTAGTGTCACGGGAATAGTTCAAAACATACACAGTAAGAAGAGTCAGTTTACTTGTACTTAATTCGGCATTGTGCCTTTTTTATTTAATTCCGTTGCAATCTCTGTGTTTCATCGTCAATATGAAGGTCAGAGGGATACACTAAACTTGAAGTGAAGCATCGGAATCCGTAACTAGTGTCACAGGAATGGTTCAAAACATAGACAGTAGGAAGAGTCATTTTACTTGTACTTAAGCTGGCCTTGTGCCTTATGTATTTAATTCCGATGCAATTTCTGTGTTTCATTGTCAATAAGAAGGTCAGAGGGATACAGTAAACCTGATGTGAAGCATCGGAATCTATAACTAGTGTCACAGGAATGGTTCAAAACATAGACCGTAAGAAGTGTCAGTTTTCTTGTACTTAAATCGGCATCATGCCTTTTGTAGTTAATTCCGATGCAATTTCTGTGTTTCATCGTCAATAAGAAGGTCAGAGGGATACAGTAAACCTGAAGTGAAGCTTCGGAATCTATAACTAGTGTCACAGGAAAGGTTCAAAACATAGACAACAAGAAGAGCTAGTCTTCCCGTACTTAGGTCAGCATTGTGCCTTTTGTATTTAATTCCGATGCAATTTCTATGTTTCATCGTCAATAAGAAGGTCAGAGGGAAACAGTAATCCTGAAGTGAAGCATCGGAATCTGTAACTAGTGTCACAGGAATGGTTCAAAACATAGACAGTAAGATGAGTCAGTTTACTTGTGCTTAAGTCGGCATTCTGCCTTTTGTATTTAATTCCGATGCATTTTCTGTGTTTCATCGTCATTAAGATGGTCAGAGGGATACAGAAAAACCTTAGGTGAAGCATCGGAATCTATAACTATTGTCACAGGAATGGTTCAAAATATAGACAGTAAGAAGAGACAGTTTTCTTTTACTTAAGTCGGCATTGTGCCTTTTGTATTTAATTCCGTCGCAATTTCTGTGTTTCATCGTCAATAAGAAGGTCAGAGGGATACAGTAAACCTGAAGTGAAGCATCGGAATCTATAACCAGTGTCACTGAATCGGTTCAAAACATAGACAGTAAGAAGAGTCATTTTTCTTGTACTTAGGTCGGCATTGTGCCTTTTGTATTTAATTCCGATGCAATTTCTGTGTTTCGTCGTCAATAAGAAGGTCCAAGGGATACAGTAAACCTGAAGTGAACCATCGGAATCTAAAACCGGTCCCACGGGAAGGTTCTAGACGTAGACAGTAAGAAGAGCCAGTCTTCTTGTACTTGAGTCGGCATTGTGCCTTTTGTATTGAATTCCGATGCAATTTCTGTGTTTCATCGTCAATAAGAAGGTCAGAGGGATACAGTAAACCTGAAGTGAAGCATCGGAATCCATAACTAGTGTCACAGGAATGGTTCAAAAGATAGACGGTAAGAAGAGTAAGTTTTTTTGTACTGAAGTCGGCATTTTGCCTTTTGTATTTAATTCCGATGCAATTTCTGTGTTTCGTCGTCAATACGAAGATCCAAGGGATACAGTAAACCTGAAGTGAAGCATCGGAATCTAAAACCGGTCTGACAGGAAAGGTTCAAAACGTAGACAGTAGGAAGAGCCAGTCTTCTTGTACTTTTGTCGGCATTGTGGCTTTTCTATTGAATTCCGATGCAATTTCTGTGTTTCATCGTCAATAAGAAGGTCAGAGGGATACAGTAAACCTGAAGTGAAGTATCGGAATCTATAACTAGTGTCTTAGGAATGGTTCAAATCATACACAGTAAGAAGAGACAGTTTACTTGTACTTAATTCGGCATTGTGCCTTTTGTATTTAATTCCGATACAATTTCTGTATTTCATCGTCAATAAGAAGGTCAGAGGGATACAATAAACTTGAAGTGAGGCATCGGAATCCATAACTAGTGTCACAGGAATGGTTCAAAACATAGACAGTAAGAAGAGTCAGTTTACTTGTACTTAAGTTGGCATTGTGCCTTTTGTATTTAATTCCGATGCAATTTCTATGTTTCATCGTCAATAAGAATGTCAGAGGGATACAGTAAACCTGAAGTGAAGCATCGGAATCTATAACTAGTGTCACAGGAATAGTTCAAAACATAGACAGTAAGAAGAGTCAGTTTTCTTGTACTTAAGTCGGCATTGTGCCTATTGCATTGAATTCCGATGCAATTTCAGTGTTTAATCGACAATACGAAGGTCAGAGGGATACAGTAAACCAGAAGTGAAGCATCGGAATCCATAACTAGTGTCACAGAATGTTTCAAAACATAGAAAGTAAGAAGATTCAGTTTTCTTGTACTTAAGTCGGCATTGTGCCTTTTGTATTTAATTCCGATGCAATTTCTGTGTTTCATCGTCAATAAGAAGGTCAGAGGGATACAGTAAACCTGAAGTGAAACATCGGAATCTATAACTAGTGTCTCAGGACTGATTCAAAATATAGACAGTAAGAAGAGTCAGTTTTATTGTACTTAAGTCGGCATTGTGCCTTTTGCATTTAATTCCGATGAAATTTCTGTGTTTCATCGTCAATAAGAAGGTCGGAGGGATACAGTAAACCTGAAGTGAAGCATCGGAATCTAAGACTAGTGTCACAGGAATGGTTCAAAGCATAGACAGTAAGAAGAGTCAGTTTTCTTGTACTTAAGTCATCATTGTGAGTTTTGTTATTAATTCCGATGAAATTCCTGTGTTTCATCGTCAACAAGAAGGCCAGAGGCATACAGTAAACCTGAAGTGAAGTATCGGAATCTATAACTAGTGTCACAGGAATGGTTCGAAACATACACAGTAAGAAGAGTCAGTTTAGTTGTACTTAATTCGGAATTGTGCCTTTTTTATTTAATTCCGATGCAATTTCTGTGTTTCATCGCCAATACGAAGGTCAGAGGGATACACGAAACTAGAAGTGAAGCATCGGAATTCGTAACTAGTGTCACAGGAATGGTTCAAAACATAGACAGTAGGAAGAGTCAGTTTACTTGTACTTAAGTTGGCATTGTGCCTTATGTATTTAATTCCGATGCAATTTCTGTGTTTCATCGTCAATAAGAAGGTCAGAGGGATACAGTAAACCTGATGGGAAGCATCGGAATCTATAACTAGTGTCACAGGAATGGTTCAAAACATAGACCGTAAGAAGAGTCAGTTTTCTTGTACTTAAGTCGGCATTGTGCCTTTTGTATTTAATTCCGATGCAATTTCTGTGTCTCATCGTCAATAAGAAGGTCAGAGGGATACAGTAAACCTAAAGTGAAGCTTCGGAATCTATAACTAGTGTCACAGGAAAGGTTCAAAACATAGACAACAAGAAGAGCTCGTCTTCCTGTACTTAAGTCGGCATTGTGCCTTTTGTATTTAATTCTGATGCAATTTCTATGTTTCATCGTCAATAAGAAGGTCAGAGGGAAACAGTAATCCTGAAGTGAAGCATCGGAATCTGTAACTAGTGTCACAGAAATGGTTCAAAACATAGGCAGTAAGAAGAGTCAGTTTACTTGTGCTTAAGTCGGCATTCTGCCTTTTGTATTTAATTCCGATGCAATTTCTGTGTTTCATCGTCAATAAGATGGTCAGAGGGATACAGAAAAACCTTAGGTGAAGCATCGGAATCTATAACTATTGTCAGAAGAATGGTTCAAAACATAGACAGTAAGAAGAGCCAGTCTTCTTGTACTTGAGTCGGCATTGTGACTTTTGTATTGAATTCCGATGCAATTTCTGTGTTTCATCGTCAATAAGGAGGTCAGAGGGATACAGTAAACCTGAAGGGAAGCATCGGAATTAATAACTAATGTCACAGTAATGGTTCAAAACATAGACAGTAAGAAGAGTCAGTTTTCTTCTACTTAAGTCGGCATTGTGCCTTTTGTATTTAATTCCGAAGCAATTTCTGTGTTTCATCGTCAATAAGAAGGTCAGAGGGATACAGTAAACCTGAAGTGAAGCATCGGAATCTATAACTAGTGTCACAGGAATGATTCAAACATAGACAGTAAGAAGAGGTAGCTTTCTTGTACTTAAGTCGGCATAGTGCCTTTTGCATTTAATTCCGATGAAATTTCTGTGTTTCATCGTCAATAAGAAGGTCAGAAGGATACAGTAAACCTGAAGTGAAGCATTGGAATCTATAACTAGTGTCACAGGAACGGTTCAAAGCATAGACAGTAAGAAAAGTCAGTTTTCTTGTACTTAAGTCATCATTTTGCCTTTTGTAATTAATTCCGATGAAATTTCTGAGTTTCATCGTCAATAAGAAGGTCAGAGGGATACAGTAAACCTGAAGTGAAGCATCGGAATCTATAACTAGTGTCAAAGGAATGGTTCAAAACATGTGTGTTGGGGTTTATGGGCGCTCAACATCGAGGTCATCAGCGACCTGGTTCAAAGCATACACAGTAAGAAGAGTCAGTTTACTTGTCCTTAATTCGGCATTTTGCCTTTTGTATTTAATTCCGATACAATTTCTGTATTTCATCGTCAATAAGAAGGTCAGAGGGATACAGTAAACCTGAAGTGAAACATCGGAATCTATAACTAGTGTCACAGGAATATAGACAGAAAGAAGAGTCAGTTTTCTTGTACTTAAGTCGGCATTGTGCCTTTTGCATTTAATTTCGATGAAATTTTTGTGTTTCATCGTCAATAAGAATGTCAGAGGGATACAGTAAACCTGATGTGAAGCATCGGAATCTGTAACTAGTGTCACAGGAATGGTTCAAACATAGACAGTAAGAAGATTCAGTTTTCTTGTACTCTAGTTGGCATTGTGCCTTTTGTATTTATTTCCGATGCAATTTCTGTGTTTCATCGTCAATAAGAAGGTCAGAGAGATACAGTAAACCTGAAGTGAAACATCGGAATCTATGACTAGTGTCACAGGAATATAGACAGTAAGAAGAGTCAGTTTTCTTGTACTCAAGTCGGCATTGTGCCTTTTGCATTTAATTTCGATGAAATTTCTGTGTTTCATCGTCAATAAGAAGGTCGGAGGGACACAGTAAACCTGAAGTGAAGCATCGGAATCTATGACTAGTGTCACAGGAATGGTTCAAAGCATAGACAGTAAGAAGAGTCAGTTTTCTTGTACTTAAGTCATCATTGTGCATTTTTTTATTAATTCCGATGAAATTCCTGTGTTTCATCGTCAACAAGAAGGTCAGAGCCATACAGTAAACCTGAAGTGAAGCATCGGAATCTACAACTAGTGTCACGGGAATAGTTCAAAACATACACAGTAAGAAGAGTCAGTTTACTTGTACTTAATTCGGCATTGTGCCTTTTGTATTTAATTCCGATGCAATTTCTGTGTTTCGTCGTCAATAAGAAGGTCCAAGGGATACAGTAAACCTGAAGTGAACCATCGGAATCTAAAACCGGTCCCACGGGAAGGTTCTAGACGTAGACAGTAAGAAGAGCCAGTCTTCTTGTACTTGAGTCGGCATTGTGCCTTTTGTATTGAATTCCGATGCAATTTCTGTGTTTCATCGTCAATAAGAAGGTCAGAGGGATACAGTAAACCTGAAGTGAAGCATCGGAATCCATAACTAGTGTCACAGGAATGGTTCAAAACATAGACAGTAAGAAGAGTCAGTTTTCTTGTACTTAAGTCGGCATTGTGATTTTTGTATTTAATTCCGATGCAATTTCTGAGTTTCATCGTCAACAAGAAGGTCAGAGGGATACAGTAAACCTGAGGTGAAGCATCGGAATATATAACTAGTGTCACAGGAATGGTTCAAAACACAGACAGTAAGAAGAGTCAGTTTTCTTGTACCTAAGTCGGCATTGTTCCTTTTGTTTTTAATTCCGATGCAATTTCTGTGTTTCCACATCAGCAAGAAGGTCAGACGGATACGGTAAACCTGAAGTGAAGCATCGGAATCTTTAACTAGTGTCACAGGAATGGTTCAAAGATAGACGGTAAGAAGAGTAAGTTTTTTCGTACTGAAGTCGGCATTTTGCCTTTTGTATTTAATTCCGATGCAATTTCTGTGTTTCGTCGTCAATACGAAGATCCAAGGGATACAGTAAACCTGAAGTGAAGCATCGGAATCTAAAACCGGTCTGACAGGAAAGGTTCAAAACGTAGACAGTAAGAAGAGCCAGTCTTCTTGTACTTTTGTCGGCATTGTGGCTTTTCTATTGAATTCCGATGCAATTTCTGTGTTTCATCGTCAATGAGAAGGTCAGAGGGATACAGTAAACCTGAAGTGAAGTATCGGAATCTATAACTAGTGTCTTAGGAATGGTTCATAACATACACAGTAAGAAGAGACAGTTTACTTGTACTTAATTCGGCATTGTGCCTTTTGTATTTAATTCCGATACAATTTCTGTATTTCATCGTCAATAAGAAGGTCAGAGGGATACAATAAACTTGAAGTGAGGCATCGGAATCCATAACTAGTGTCACAGGAATGGTTCAAAACATAGACAGTAAGAAGAGTCAGTTTACTTGTACTTAAGTTGGCATTGTGCCTTTTGTATTTCATTCCGATGCAATTTCTGTGTTTCATCGTCAATAAGAAGGTCCAAGGAATACAGTAAACCTGAAGTGAACCACCGGAATCTAAAACCGGTCCCACGGGAAGGTTCAAGACGTAGACAGTAAGAAGAGCCAGTCTTCTTGTACTTGAGTCGGCATTGTGCCTTTTGTATTGAATTCCGATGCAATTTCTGTGTTTCATCGTCAATAAGGAGGTCAGAGGGATACAGTAAACCTGAAGGGAAACTTCGGAATTAATAACTAATGTCACAGTAATGGTTCAAAACATAGACAGTAAGAAGAGTCAGTTTTCTTCTACTTAAGTCGGCATTGTGCCTTTTGTATTTAATTCCGAAGCAATTTCTGTGTTTCATCGTCAATAAGTAGGTCAGAGGGATACAGTAAACCTGAAGTGAAGCATCGGAATCTATAACTAGTGTCACAGGAATGATTCAAACATAGACAGTAAGAAGAGGTAGCTTTCTTGTACTTAAGTCGGCATAGTGCCTTTTGCATTTAATTCCGATGAAATTTCTGTGTTTCATCGTCAATAAGAAGGTCAGAAGGATACAGTAAACCTGAAGTGAAGCATTGGAATCTATAACTAGTGTCACAGGAACGGTTCAAAGCATAGACAGTAAGAAAAGTCAGTTTTCTTGTACTTAAGTCATCATTTTGCCTTTTGTAATTAATTCCGATGAAATTTCTGAGTTTCATCGTCAATAAGAAGGTCAGAGGGATACAGTAAACCTGAAGTGAAGCATCGGAATCTATAACTAGTGTCAAAGGAATGGTTCAAAACATATGTGTTGGGGTTTATGGGCGCTCAACATCGAGGTCATCAGCGACCTGGTTCAAAACATACACAGTAAGAAGAGTCAGTTTACTTGTACTTAATTCGGCATTTTGCCTTTTGTATTTAATTCCGATACAATTTCTGTATTTCATCGTCAATAAGAAGGTCAGAGGGATACAGTAAACCTGAAGTGAAACATCGGAATCTATAACTAGTGTCACAGGAATATAGACAGTAAGAAGAGTCAGTTTTCTTGTACTTAAGTCGGCATTGTGCCTTTTGCATTTAATTTCGATGAAATTTTTGTGTTTCATCGTCAATAAGAATGTCAGAGGGATACAGTAAACCTGATGTGAAGCATCGGAATCTGTAACTAGTGTCACAGGAATGGTTCAAACATAGACAGTAAGAAGATTCAGTTTTCTTGTACTCTAGTTGGCATTGTGCCTTTTGTATTTATTTCCGATGCAATTTCTGTGTTTCATCGTCAATAAGAAGGTCAGAGGGATACAGTAAACCTGAAGTGAAACATCGGAATCTATAACTAGTGTCACAGGAATATAGACAGTAAGAAGAGTCAGTTTTCTTGTACTTAAGTCGGCATTGTGCCTTTTGCATTTAATTTCGATGAAATTTCTGTGTTTCATCGTCAATAAGAAGGTCGGAGGGATACAGTAAACCTGAAGTGAAGCATCGGAATCTATGACTAGTGTCACAGGAATAGTTCAAAGCATAGACAGTAAGAAGAGTCAGTTTTCTTGTACTTAAGTCATCATTGTGCATTTTGTTATTAATTCCGATGAAATTCCTGTGTTTCATCGTCAACAAGAAGGTCAGAGGCATACAGTAAACCTGAAGTGAAGCATCGGAATCTACAACTAGTGTCACGGGAATAGTTCAAAACATACACAGTAAGAAGAGTCAGTTTACTTGTACTTAATTCGGCATTGTGCCTTTTTTATTTAATTCCGTTGCAATCTCTGTGTTTCATCGTCAATATGAAGGTCAGAGGGATACACTAAACTTGAAGTGAAGCATCGGAATCCGTAACTAGTGTCACAGGAATGGTTCAAAACATAGACAGTAGGAAGAGTCATTTTACTTGTACTTAAGTTGGCCTTGTGCCTTATGTATTTAATTCCGATGCAATTTCTGTGTTTCATTGTCAATAAGAATATCAGAGGGATACAGTAAACCTGATGTGAAGCATCGGAATCTACAACTAGTGTCACAGGAATGGTTCAAAACGTAGACCGTAAGAAGTGTCAGTTTTCTTGTACTTAAATCGGCATCATGCCTTTTGTATTTAATTCCGATGCAATTTCTGTGTTTCATCGTCAATAAGAAGGTCAGAGGGATACAGTAAACCTGAAGTGAAGCTTCGGAATCTATAACTAGTGTCACAGGAAAGGTTCAAAACATAGACAACAAGAAGAGCTAGTCTTCCCGTACTTAAGGCAGCATTGTGCCTTTTGTATTTAATTCCGATGCAATTTCTATGTTTCATCGTCAATAAGAAGGTCAGAGGGAAACAGTAATCCTGAAGTGAAGCATCGGAATCTGTAACTAGTGTCACAGGAATGGTTCAAAACATAGACAGTAAGATGAGTCAGTTTACTTGTGCTTAAGTCGGCATTCTGCCTTTTGTATTTAATTCCGATGCATTTTCTGTGTTTCATCGTCATTAAGATGGTCAGAGGGATACAGAAAAACCTTAGGTGAAGCATCGGAATCTATAACTATTGTCACAGGAATGGTTCAAAATATAGACAGTAAGAAGAGACAGTTTTCTTTTACTTAAGTCGGCATTGTGCCTTTTGTATTTAATTCCGTCGCAATTTCTGTGTTTCATCGTCAATAAGAAGGTCAGAGGGATACAGTAAACCTGAAGTGAAGCATCGGAATCTATAACCAGTGTCACTGAATCGGTTCAAAACATAGACAGTAAGAAGAGTCATTTTTCTTGTACTTAGGTCGGCATTGTGCCTTTTGTATTTAATTCCGATGCAATTTCTGTGTTTCGTCGTCAATAAGAAGGTCCAAGGGATACAGTAAACCTGAAGTGAACCATCGGAATCTAAACCCGGTCCCACGGGAAGGTTCTAGACGTAGACAGTAAGAAGAGCCAGTCTTCTTGTACTTGAGTCGGCATTGTGCCTTTTGTATTGAATTCCGATGCAATTTCTGTGTTTCATCGTCAATAAGAAGGTCAGAGGGATACAGTAAACCTGAAGTGAAGCATCGGAATCCATAACTAGTGTCACAGGAATGGTTCAAAACATAGACAGTAAGAAGAGTCAGTTTTCTTGTACTTAAGTCGGCATTGTGATTTTTGTATTTAATTCCGATGCAATTTCTGAGTTTCATCGTCAACAAGAAGGCCAGAGGGATACAGTAAACCTGAAGTGAAGCATCGGAATATATAACTAGTGTCACAGGAATGGTTCAAAACACAGACAGTAAGAAGAGTCAGTTTTCTTGTACCTAAGTCGGCATTGTTCCTTTTGTTTTTAATTCCGATGCAATTTCTGTGTTTCCACATCAGCAAGAAGGTCAGACGGATACGGTAAACCTGAAGTGAAGCATCGGAATCTTTAACTAGTGTCACAGGAATGGTTCAAAGATAGACGGTAAGAAGAGTAAGTTTTTTTGTACTGAAGTCGGCATTTTGCCTTTTGTATTTAATTCCGATGCAATTTCTGTGTTTCGTCGTCAATACGAAGATCCAAGGGATACAGTAAACCTGAAGTGAAGCATCGGAATCTAAAACCGGTCTGACAGGAAAGGTTCAAAACGTAGACAGTAAGAAGAGCCAGTCTTCTTGTACTTTTGTCGGCATTGTGGCTTTTCTATTGAATTCCGATGCAATTTCTGTGTTTCATCGTCAATAAGAAGGTCAGAGGGATACAGTAAACCTGAAGTGAAGTATCGGAATCTATAACTAGTGTCTTAGGAATGGTTCAAAACATACACAGTAAGAAGAGACAGTTTACTTGTACTTAAGTTGGCATTGTGCCTTTTGTATTTAATTCCGATGCAATTTCTATGTTTCATCGTCAATAAGAATGTCAGAGGGATACAGTAAACCTGAAGTGAAGCATCGGAATCTATAACTAGTGTCACAGGAATAGTTCAAAACATAGACAGTAAGAAGAGTCAGTTTTCTTGTACTTAAGTCGGCATTGTGCCTATTGCATTGAATTCCGATGCAATTTCAGTGTTTAATCGACAATACGAAGGTCAGAGGGATACAGTAAACCAGAAGTGAAGCATCGGAATCCATAACTAGTGTCACAGAATGTTTCAAAACATAGAAAGTAAGAAGATTCAGTTTTCTTGTACTTAAGTCGGCATTGTGCCTTTTGTATTTAATTCCGATGCAATTTCTGTGTTTCATCGTCAATAAGAAGGTCAGAGGGATACAGTAAACCTGAAGTGAAAAATCGGAATCTATAACTAGTGTCTCAGGACTGATTCAAAATATAGACAGTAAGAAGAGTCAGTTTTATTGTACTTAAGTCGGCATTGTGCCTTTTGCATTTAATTCCGATGAAATTTCTGTGTTTCATCGTCAATAAGAAGGTCGGAGGGATACAGTAAACCTGAAGTGAAGCATCGGAATCTAAGACTAGTGTCACAGGAATGGTTCAAAGCATAGACAGTAAGAAGAGTCAGTTTTCTTGTACTTAAGTCATCATTGTGCATTTTGTTATTAATTCCGATGAAATTCCTGTGTTTCATCGTCAACAAGAAGGCCAGAGGCATACAGTAAACCTGAAGTGAAGTATCGGAATCTATAACTAGTGTCACAGGAATGGTTCGAAACATACACAGTAAGAAGAGTCAGTTTAGTTGTACTTAATTCGGAATTGTGCCTTTTTTATTTAATTCCGATGCAATTTCTGTGTTTCATCGTCAATAAGATGGTCAGAGGGATACAGAAAAACGTTAGGTGAAGCATCGGAATCTATAACTATTGTCAGAAGAATGGTTCAAAACATAGACAGTAGGAAGAGTCAGTTTTCTTTTACTTAAGTCGGCATTGTGCCTTTAGTATTTCATTCCGATGCAATTTCTGTGTTTCATCGTCAATAAGAAGGTCCAAGGAATACAGTAAACCTGAAGTGAACCACCGGAATCTAAAACCGGTCCCACGGGAAGGTTCAAGACGTAGACAGTAAGAAGAGCCAGTCTTCTTGTACTTGAGTCGGCATTGTGCCTTTTGTATTGAATTCCGATGCAATTTCTGTGTTTCATCGTCAATAAGGAGGTCAGAGGGATACAGTAAACCTGAAGGGAAGCATCGGAATTAATAACTAATGTCACAGTAATGGTTCAAAACATAGACAGTAAGAAGAGTCAGTTTTCTTCTACTTAAGTCGGCATTGTGCCTTTTGTATTTAATTCCGAAGCAATTTCTGTGTTTCATCGTCAATAAGAAGGTCAGAGGGATACAGTAAACCTGAAGTGAAGCATCGGAATCTATAACTAGTGTCACAGGAATGATTCAAACATAGACAGTAAGAAGAGGTAGCTTTCTTGTACTTAAGTCGGCATAGTGCCTTTTGCATTTAATTCCGATGAAATTTCTGTGTTTCATCGTCAATAAGAAGGTCAGAGGGATACAGTAAACCTGAAGTGAAGCATTGGAATCTATAACTAGTGTCACAGGAACGGTTCAAACATAGACAGTAAGAAAAGTCAGTTTTCTTGTACTTAAGTCATCATTTTGCCTTTTGTAATTAATTCCGATGAAATTTCTGAGTTTCATCGTCAATAAGAAGGTCAGAGGGATACAGTAAACCTGAAGTGAAGCATCGGAATCTATAACTAGTGTCAAAGGAATGGTTCAAAACATGTGTGTTGGGGTTTATGGGCGCTCAACATCGAGGTCATCAGCGACCTGGTTCAAAACATACACAGTAAGAAGAGTCAGTTTACTTGTACTTAATTCGGCATTTTGCCTTTTGTATTTAATTCCGATACAATTTCTGTATTTCATCGTCAATAAGAAGGTCAGAGGGATACAGTAAACCTGAAGTGAAACATCGGAATCTATAACTAGTGTCACAGGAATATAGACAGTAAGAAGAGTCAGTTTTCTTGTACTCAAGTCGGCATTGTGCCTTTTGCATTTAATTTCGATGAAATTTTTGTGTTTCATCGTCAATAAGAATGTCAGAGGGATACAGAAAACCTGATGTGAAGCATCGGAATCTGTAACTAGTGTCACAGGAATGGTTCAAACATAGACAGTAAGAAGATTCAGTTTTCTTGTACTCTAGTTGGCATTGTGCCTTTTGTATTTATTTCCGATGCAATTTCTGTGTTTCATCGTCAATAAGAATGTCAGAGGGATACAGTAAACCTGAAGTGAAACATCGGAATCTATAACTAGTGTCACAGGAATATAGACAGTAAGAAGAGTCAGTTTTCTTGTACTTAAGTTGGCATTGTGCCTTTTGCATTTAATTTCGATGAAATTTCTGTGTTTCATCGTCAATAAGAAGGTCGGAGGGATACAGTAAACCTGAAGTGAAGCATCGGAATCTATGACTAGTGTCACAGGAATGGTTCAAAGCATAGACAGTAAGAAGAGTCAGTTTTCTTGTACTTAAGTCATCATTGTGCATTTTGTTATTAATTCCGATGAAATTCCTGTGTTTCATCGTCAACAAGAAGGTCAGAGGCATACAGTAAACCTGAAGTGAAGCATCGGAATCTACAACTAGTGTCACGGGAATAGTTCAAAACATACACAGTAAGAAGAGTCAGTTTACTTGTACTTAATTCGGCATTGTGCCTTTTTTATTTAATTCCGTTGCAATCTCTGTGTTTCATCGTCAATATGAAGGTCAGAGGGATACACTAAACTTGAAGTGAAGCATCGGAATCCGTAACTAGTGTCACAGGAATGGTTCAAAACATAGACAGTAGGAAGAGTCATTTTACTTGTACTTAAGTTGGCCTTGTGCCTTATGTATTTAATTCCGATGCAATTTCTGTGTTTCGTTGTCAATAAGAAGGTCAGAGGGATACAGTAAACCTGATGTGAAGCATCGGAATCTATAACTAGTGTCACAGGAATGGTTCAAAACATAGACCGTAAGAAGTGTCAGTTTTCTTGTACTTAAATCGGCATCATGCCTTTTGTATTAAATTCCGATGCAATTTCTGTGTTTCATCGTCAATAAGAAGGTCAGAGGGATACAGTAAACCTGAAGTGAAGCATCGGAATCTATAACCAGTGTCACTGAATCGGTTCAAAACATAGACAGTAAGAAGAGTCATTTTTCTTGTACTTAAGTCGGCATTGTGATTTTTGTATTTAATTCCGATGCAATTTCTGAGTTTCATCGTCAACAAGAAGGTCAGAGGGATACAGTAAACCTGAAGTGAAGCATCGGAATATATAACTAGTGTCACAGGAATGGTTCAAAACACAGACAGTAGGAAGAGTAAGTTTTCTTGTACCTAAGTCGGCATTGTTCCTTTTGTTTTTAATTCCGATGCAATTTCTGTGTTTCAACATCAGCAAGAAGGTCAGACGGATACGGTAAACCTGAAGTGAAGCATCGGAATCTTTAACTAGTGTCACAGGAATGGTTCAAAAGATAGACGGTAAGAAGAGTAAGTTTTTTTGTACTGAAGTCGGCATTTTGCCTTTTGTATTTAATTCCGATGCAATTTCTGTGTTTCGTCGTCAATACGAAGATCCAAGGGATACAGTAAACCTGAAGTGAAGCATCGGAATCTAAAACCGGTCTGACAGGAAAGGTTCAAAACGTAGACAGTAAGAAGAGCCAGTCTTCTTGTACTTTTGTCGGCATTGTTGCTTTTCTATTGAATTCCGACGCAATTTCTGTGTTTCATCGTCAATAAGAAGGTCAGAGGGATACAGTAAACCTGAAGTGAAGTATCGGAATCTATAACTAGTGTCTTAGGAATGGTTCAAAACATACACAGTAAGAAGAGACAGTTTACTTGTACTTAATTCCTCATTGTGCCTTTTGTATTTAATTCCGATACAATTTCTGTATTTCATCGTCAATAAGAAGGTCAGAGGGATACAATAAACTTGAAGTGAGGCATCGGAATCCATAACTAGTGTCACAGGAATGGTTCAAAACATAGACAGTAAGAAGAGTCAGTTTACTTGTACTTAAGTTGGCATTGTGCCTTTTGTATTTAATTCCGATGCAATTTCTATGTTTCATCGTCAATAAGAATGTCAGAGGGATACAGTAAACCTGAAGTGAAGCATCGGAATCTATAACTAGTGTCACAGGAATAGTTCAAAACATAGACAGTAAGAAGAGTCAGTTTTCTTGTACTTAAGTCGGCATTGTGCCTATTGCATTGAATTCCGATGCAATTTCAGTGTTTAATCGACAATACGAAGGTCAGAGGGATACAGTAAACCAGAAGTGAAGCATCGGAATCTATAACTAGTGTCACAGAATGTTTCAAAACATAGAAAGTAAGAAGATTCAGTTTTCTTGTACTTAAGTCGGCATTGTGCCTTTTGTATTTAATTCCGATGCAATTTCTGTGTTTCATCGTCAATAAGAAGGTCAGAGGGATACAGTAAACCTGAAGTGAAACATCGGAATCTATAACTAGTGTCTCAGGACTGATTCAAAATATAGACAGTAAGAAGAGTCAGTTTTATTGTACTTAAGTCGGCATTGTGCCTTTTGCATTTAATTCCGATGAAATTTCTGTGTTTCATCGTCAATAAGAAGGTCGGAGGGATACAGTAAACCTGAAGTGAAGTATCGGAATCTATAACTAGTGTCACAGGAATGGTTCGAAACATACACAGTAAGAAGAGTCAGTTTAGTTGTACTTAATTCGGAATTGTGCCTTTTTTATTTAATTCCGATGCAATTTCTGTGTTTCATCGCCAATACGAAGGTCAGAGGGATACACTAAACTTGAAGTGAAGCATCGGAATTCGTAACTAGTGTCACAGGAATGGTTCAAAACATAGACAGTAGGAAGAGTCAGTTTACTTGTACTTAAGTTGGCATTGTGCCTTATGTATTTAATTCCGATGCAATTTCTGTGTTTCATCGTCAATAAGAAGGTCAGAGGGATACAGTAAACCTGAAGTGAAGCATCGGAATCTATAACTAGTGTCAAAGGAATGGTTCAAAACATGTGTGTTGGGGTTTATGGGCGCTCAACATCGAGGTCATCAGCGCCCTGGTTCAAAACATACACAGTAAGAAGAGTCAGTTTACTTGTACCTAATTCGGCATTGTCCTTTTTGTATGTAATTCCGATGCAATTTCTGTGTTTCATCGTCAATAAGAAGGTCAGAGGGATACAGTAAACCTGATGTGAAGCATCGGATTCTATAACTAGTGTCACAGGAATGGTTCAAAACATAGACAGCCAGAAGAGTCAGTTTTCTTGTACTTAAGCCAGCATTGTGCCTTTTGTATTTAATTCCGATGCAATTTCTGTGTTTCATCGTCAATACGAAGGTCAGAGGGATACAGTAAACCTGAAGTGAGGCATCGGAATCTATAACTAGTGTCACAGGAAAGGTTCAAAACATAGACACTAAGAAGAGTCAGTCTTCTTGTACTTAAGTCAGCATTGAGCCTTTTGTATTTAATTCCGATGCAATTTCTGTGTTTCATCGCCAATAAGAAGGTCAAAGGGATACAGTAATCCTGAAATGACGCATCGGAATCTGTAACTAGTGTCACAGGAATGGTTCAAAGCATAGACAGTAAGAAGTGTCTGTTTACTTTTACTTAAGTCGGCATTGTGCCTTTTCTATTTAATTCCGATGCAATTTCTGTGTTTCATCGTCAATAAGAAGGTCGGAGGGATACAGTCAACCTGAAGTGAAGCATCGGAATCTATAACTAATGTCACAGGAATGGTTCAAAACATAGACAGTACGTAGAGTCAGTTTTCTTGTACTTAAGTCTGCATTGTGCCTTTTGTATTTAATTCCGATGCAATTTCTGTGTTTCATCGTCAATAAGATGGTCAGAGGGATACAGTAAACCTGAAGTGAAGCATCGTAATCTATAACTAGTTACACAGGAATGGTTCAAAACATAGACAGTAACAGGAGTCAGTGTTCTTGTATTTAAGTCGGCATTGTGCCCTTTGTATAGAATTCCATTGCAATTTCTGTGTTTCATCGTCAATAAGAAGGTCAGAGGGATACAGTAAACCTGAAGTGAAGCATCGGAACTGTAACTAGTCACAGGAATGGTTTAAAACATAGACAGTAAGAAAAGTCAGTTTTCTTGTACTTAAGTCGGCATTGCGCGTTTTCTATTTAATTCCGATGCAATTTCTGTGTTTCGTCGTCAATAGGAAAGTCAGAGGGATACAGTAAACCTGAAGTGAAGCATCGGAATCTATAACTAGTGTCACAGGAGTGGTTCAAAACACAGACAGTAAGATGAATCAGTTTTCTTGTTCTTAAGTCGGCATTGTGCCTTTTGTATTTAATTCCGATGCAATTTCTGTGTTTCATCGTCAATAAGAAGGTCAGAGGGATACAGTAAACCTGTAGTGAAGCATCGGAAACTATAACTAGTGTCACAGGAAAGGTTCAAAACATAGACAGTAAAAAGAGTCAGTGTTCTTGTACTTATGCCGGCATTGTGCCTTTTCTATTTAATTCCGATGTTATTTCTGTGTTTCCTCGTCAATAAGAATGTCAGAGGGATACAGCAAACCTGAAGAGAAGCAACGGAATCTATAACTAGTGTCACAGGAATGGTTCAAATCATAGACAGTAAGATGAGCCAGCTTTCTTGTACTTGAGTCGGCGTAGTGCATTTTGTATTTAATTCCAATGCAATTTCTGTGTTTCATCGCCAACAAGTAGGTCCGAGTAATACAGTGAACCTGAAGTGAAGCATCGGAATCTATAACTAGTGTCACAGCAATGGTTCAAACATAGCCAGTAAGAAGAGCCACTCTTCTTGTACTTGATTCGGCATTGTGCCTTTTGTATTTAATTCCGATGCAATTTCTGTGTTTCATCGTCAATACGAAGATCAGAGGGATACAGTAAACCTGAAGTGAAGCATCGGAATCTATAACTAGTGTCACAGGAATGGTTCAAAACATAGACAGTAAGAAGAGTCGGTCTTCTTGTACTTAAGTCGGCATTGTTCCTATTGCATTTAATTCCGATGCAATTTTTGTGTTTCATCGTCAATAAGACTGTCAGAGGGATACAGTAAACCTGAAGTGAAGCATCGGAATCTATAACTAGAGTCACAGGATCGGTTCAAAACATATACAGTAAGAAGAGTCAGTCTTCTTGTACTTAAGTCGGCATTGTTCCTATTGCATTTAATTCCGATGCAATTTTTGTGTTTCATCGTCAATAAAAAAGTCAGAGGGATACAGTAAACCTGAAGTGAAGCATCGGAATCTATAACTAGTGTCACAGGAATTGTTCAAAACATAGACAGTAAGAAGAGTCAGTTTTCTTCTACTTAAGTCGGGATTGTGCCTTTTGTATTTAATTCTGATGCAATATCTGTGTCTCATCGTCAACAATAAGGTCAGAGGGATACAGTAAACATGAAGTGAAGCATCGGAATCTATTACTAGTGTCACAGGAATGGTTCAAAGCAAAGACAGTAAGAAGAGTCAGTTTTCATGTACTTATGTCGGCATTGTTCTTTTGTATTGAATTCCGATGCAATTTATGTGTTTCATCGTCAATAAGAAGGTCAGAGGGACACAGTAAACCTGAAGGGAAGCATCGGAATTAATAACTAATGTCACAGTAATGGTTCAAAACATAGACAGTAAGAAGAGTCAGTTTTCTTCTACTTAAGTCGGCAGTGTGCCTTTTGTATTTAATTCCGAAGCAATTTCTGTGTTTCATCGTCAATAAGAAGGTCAGAGGGATACAGTAAACCTGAAGTGAAGCATCGGAATCTATAACTAGTGTCACAGGAATGATTCAAACATAGACAGTAAGAAGAGGTAGCTTTCTTGTACTTAAGTCGGCATAGTGCTTTTTGCATTTAATTCCGATGTAATTTCTGTGTTTCATCGTCAATAAGAAGGTCAGAGGGATACAGTAAACCTGAAGTGAAGCATTGGAATCTATAACTAGTGTCACAGGAACGGTTCAAAGCATAGACAGTAAGAAAAGTCAGTTTTCTTGTACTTAAGTCATCATTTTGCCTTTTGTAATTAATTCCGATGAAATTTCTGAGTTTCATCGTCAATAAGAAGGTCAGAGGGATACCGTAAACCTGAAGTGAAGCATCGGAATCTATAACTAGAGTCACAGGATCGGTTCAAAGCATATACAGTAAGAAGAGTCAGTCTTCTTGTACTTAAGTCGGCATTGTGCCTTTTGTATTTAATTCCGATACAATTTCTGTGTTTCATCGTCAATATGAAGGTCAGAGGGATACAGTAAACCTGAGGTGAAGCATCGGAATCTATAACTAGCGTCACAGGAATGGTTCAAAACATAGACAGTAAGATGAGTCAGTTTTCTTGTACTTAAGTCGGCATTGTGATTTTTGTATTAAATTCCGATGCAATTTCTGTGTTTCATTGTCAATAAGAAGGTCAGAGGAATACAATAAACCTGAAGTGAAGCATCGGAATCTATAACTAGTGTCAGAGGAATGGTTCAAAACATAGTCAGTAAGAAGAGCCAGTTTTCTCGTACCTAAGTCTGCATTGTGCCTTTTGTATAGAATTTCGATGCAATTTCTGTGTTTCATCGTCAATAAGAAGATCAGAGGGATACAGTAAACCTTAGGTGAAGCTTCGGAATCTATAACTAGCGTCACAGGAATGGTTCAAAACATAGACAGTAAGAAGAGTCAGTTTTCTTGTACTTAAGTCGGCATTGTGCCCTTCGTATACAATTCCGATGCAATTTCTGTGTTTCATTGTCAATAAGAAGGTCAGAGGGATACAGTAAACCTGAAGTGAAGCATCGATATCTATAACTAGTGTCACAGGAATGGTTAAAAGCATAGAAAGTAAGAAGAGTCAGTTTTCTTGTACCTAAGTCGGCATTGTGCCTTTTGTATTTAATTCCGATGGAATTTCTGTGTTTCATTGTCAATAAGAAGGTGAGAGGGATACAGTAAACCTGAAGTGAAGCATCGGAATCTATAACTAGTGTCACAGGAATGGTTCAACGCATAGACAGTAAGAAGAGTCGGTTTTCTTGTACTTAGGTCGGCATTGTGCCCTTTGTATTTAATTCCGGTCCAATTTCTGTGTTTCATCGTCAATAAGAAGATCAGAGGGATACAGTAAACCTGAAGTGAAGCATCGGAATCTATAACTGGTGTCACAGGAATGGATCAAAACATAGACAGTAAGAAGACTCAGTTTTCTTGTACTTAAGTAGGCATTGTGCCTTTTCTATTGAATTCCGATGCAATTTCTGTGTTTCGTCGTCAATAAGGTCAGAGGGATACAGTAAACCTGAAGTGAAGCATCGGAATCTATAACTAGTGTCACAGGAATGGTTCAAATCATAGACAGTAAGAAGAGTCAGTTTTCTTGTACTTAAGTCGGCATTGTGCCTTTTCTATTAAATTCCGATGCAATTTCGGTGTTTCATAGTCAATAAGAAGGTCAGAGGGATACAGTGAACCTGAAGTGAACCATCGGAATCTATAACTAGTGTCACAGGAATGGTTCAAAACATAGACAGTAAGAAGAGACAGTTTACTTGTACTTAAGTCGGCATTGTGCCTTTTGTATTTAATTCCGATGCAATTTCTGTGTTTCATCGTCAATATGAAGGTCAGAGGGATACAGTAAACCTGAGGTGAAGCATCGGAATCTATAACTAGTGTCACAGGAATGGTTCAAAACATAGACAGTAAGATGAATCAGTTTTCTTGTACTTAAGTCAGCATTGTGATTTTTGTATTTAATTCCGATGCAATATCTGTGTTTCATTGTCAATAAGAAGGTCAGAGGGATACAATGACCCTGAAGCGAAGCATCGGAATCTATAACTACAGTCACAGGAATGGTTCAAAACAAAGACAGTAAGAAGAGTCAGTTTTCTTGTACTTAAGTCGGCATTGCGCGTTTTCTATTCAGTTCCGATGCAATTTCTGTGTTTCATCGTCAATAGGACAGTCAGAGGGATACAGTAAACCTGAAGTGAAGCATCGGAATCTGTAACTAGTGTCACAGGAGTAGTTCAAAACATAGACAGTAAGATGAATCAGTTTTTTTGTCCTTAAGTCGGCATTGTGCCATTTGTATTTAATTCCGATGCAATTTCTGTGTTTCATCGTCAATAAGAAGGTCAGAGGGATACAGTAATCCTGAAGTGAAGCATCGGAAACTATAACTAGTGTCACAGGAATGGTTCAAAACATAGACAGTAAAAAGTGTCAGTGTTCTTGTACTTATGTCGGCATTGTGCCTTTTCTATTTAATTCCGATGCTATTTCTGTGTTTCATCGTCAATAAGAATGTCAGAGGGATACAGTAAACCTGAAGAGAAGCAACGGAATCTATAACTAGTGTCACAGGAATGGTTCAAATCATAGACATTAAGATGAGCCAGCCTTCTTGTACTCGAGTCGGCATAGTGCATTTTGTATGTAATTCCGATGCAATTTCTGTGTTTCATCGCCAATAAGGAGGTCAGACTAATAGAGTGAACATGAAGTGAATCATCGGAATCTATAACTAGTGTCACAGGAATGGTTCAAACATAGACAGTAAGAAGAGCCACTCTTCTTGTACTTGATTCGGCATTGTGCCTTTTGTATTTAATTCCGATGCAATTTCTGTGTTTCATCGTCAATAAGAAGGTCAGAGGGATACAGTAAACCTGAAGTGAAGCATCGCATCGGAATCTATAACTAGTGTCACAGGAATGGTTCAAAAGATAGACAGTAAGAAGAGTCAGTTTTCTTGTACTTAAGTCGGCATTGTGCCTTTTAAATAAAATTCCGATGCAATTTCTGTGTTTCATCGTCAATAAGAAGGTCAGGGGGATACAGTAAACCTGAAGTGAAGCATCGAAATCTATAACTAGTGTCACAGGAATGGTTGAAAACATAGAAAGTAAGAAGAGTCAGTTTTCTTGTACCTAAGTCGGCATTGTGCCTTTTGTATTTAATTCCGATGGAATTTCTGTGTTTCATCGTCAATAAGAAGGTCAGAGGGATACAGTAAACCCGAAGTGAAGCATCGGAATCTATAACTAGTGTCACAGGAACGGTTCAAAACATAGACAGTAAGAAGAGTCAGTCTTCTTGTACTTAAGTTGGCATTGTTCCTATTGCATTTAATTCCGATGCATTATCTGTGTTTCATCGGCAATAAGAAAGTCAGAGGGATACAGTAAACCTGAAGTGAAGCATCGGAATCTATAAATAGTGTCACAGAAATGGTTCAAATCATAGACAGTAAGAAGAGTCAGTTTTCTTGTACTTAAGTCGGGATTGTGCCTTTTGTATTTAATTCTGATGCAATTTCTGTGTCTCATCGTCAACAATAAGGTCAGAGGGATACAGTAAACATGAAGTGAAGCATCGGAATCTATTACTAGTGTCACAGGAATGGTTCAAAACAAAGACAGTAAGAAGAGTCAGTTTACTTGTACTTAAGTCGGCATTGTGCCTTTTGTAGTTAATTCCGATGCAATTTCCGTGTTTCATCGTCAATATGAAGGTCAGAGGGATACAGTAAACCTAAATTGAAGCATCGGAATCTATAACTAGTGTCACAGGAATGGTTCAATACATAGACAGTAAGATGAGTCAGTTTTCTGGTACTTAAGTCGGCATTGTGATTTTTGTATTTAATTCCGATGCAATTTCTGTGTTTCATTATCAATAATAAGGTCAGAGGGATACAATAAACCTGAAATGAAGCATCGGAATCTTAAACTAGTGTCAGAGGAATGGTTCAAAACATAGACAGTAAGAAGAGCCAGTTTTCTTGTACCTAAGTCGGCATTGTGCCTTTTGTATATAATTCCGATGCAATTTCTGTGTTTCATCGTCAATAAGAAGATCAGAGGGATACAGTAAACCTGAAGTAAAGCATCGGAATCTATAACTAGTGTCACAGGAATCTTTCAAACATAGACAGTAAGAAAAGTCAGTTTTCTTGTACTTAAGTCGGCATTGTGCCTTTTGTATAGAATTCCGATGCAATTTCTGTGTTTCGTCGTCAATAAGAAGGTCAGAGGGATACAGTAAACCTGAAGTGAAGCATCGGAATCTATAACTAGTGTCACAGGAATGGTACAAACATAGACAGTAAGAAGAGTCGGTTTTCTTGTACTTAGGTCGGCATTGTGCCCTTTGTATTTAATTCCGATGCAATTTCTGTGTTTCATCGTCAATAAGAAGGTCGGAGGGATACAGTAAACTTGAAGTGAAGCATCGGAATCTGTATATAGTGTCACAGGAATGGTTCAAAACATAGAGAGTAAGAAGAATCAGTTTTCTTGTACTTAAAAAGGCATTGTGCCTTTTCTATTGAATTCCGATGCATATTCTGTGTTTCGTCGTCAATAAGAAGGTCAGAGGGATACAGTAAACCTGAAGTGAAGCATCGGAGTCTATAACTAGTGTCACAGGAATGGTTCAAATCATAGACAGTAAGAAGAGTCAGTTTTCTTGTACTTAAGTCGGCATTGTTCCTTTTCTGCTTAATTCCGATGCAATTTCTGTGTTTCATCGTCAATAAGAAGGTCAATGAAATACAGTAAACCTGAAATGAAGCATCGGAATCTATACCTTGTGTCACAGGAGTAATTCAAAACATAGACAGTAAGAAGAGTCAGTTTTCCTGTTCTTAAGTCGGCATTGTGCGTTTTGTATTTAATTCCGACGCAATTTCTGTGTTTCATCGTCAATTAGAAGGTCAGAGGGATACAGTAAACCTGAAGTGAAGCATCGGAATCTATAACTAGTGTCACAGGAATGGTTCAAAAGATAGACAGTAAGAAGAGTCAGTTTTCTTGTACTTAAGTCGGCATTGTGCCTTTTGTATAGAATTCCGATGCAATTTCTGTGTTTCATCGTCAATAAGAAGGTCTGAGGGATACAGTAAACATGAAGTGAAGCATCGAAATCTATCAGTAGTGTCACAGGAATGGTTCAAAACATAGACAGTAAGAAGAGTCAGTTTTCTTGTACTTAATTCGGCATTGTGCCTTTTGTATTTAATTCCGATGCAATTTCTGTGTTTCATCGTCAATAAGAAGGTCAGAGGGATACAGTAAACCTGAAGTGAAGCATCGGAAACTATAACTAGTGTCACAGGAATGGTTCAAAACATAGACAGTAAGAGGAGTCAGTCTTCTTGTACTTAAGTCGGCATTGTTCCTATTGCATTTAATTCCGATGCTATTTCTGTGTTTCACCGCCAATAAGAAAGTCAGAGGGATACAGTAAATCTGAAGTGAAGCATCGGAATCTATAACTAGTGTCACAGGAATGGTTCAAATCATAGACAGTAAGAAGAGTCAGTTTTCTTGTACTTAAGTCGGGATTGTGCTTTTTGTATTTAATTCTGATGCAATTTCTGTGTCTCATCGTCAACAATAAGGTCAGAGGGATACAGTAAACCCGAAGTGAAGCATCGGAATCTATTACTAGTGTCACAGGAATGGTTCAAACAAAGGCAGTAAGAAGAGTCAGTTTTCATGTACTTATTTCGGCATTGTGCCTTTTGTATTTAATTCTGATGAAATTTCTGTGTTTCATCGCGAATAAGAAGGTCATAGGAATACAGTAAACCTGATGTGAAGCATCGGAATCTATAACTAGTGTCCCAGGAATGGTTAAAAGCATAGACGGTAAGAAGGGTCAGTTTTCTTGTACTTCAGTTGGCATTGTGCCTTTTCTATTTAATTCCGATGAAATTTCTGCGTTTCATCGTCAATAAGAAGGTCAGAGGGATACAGTAAACCTGAAGTGAAGGATCGGAATCTATAACTAGTGTCACAGGAATGGTTCAAAACATAGACAGTATGAAGAGTCAGTTTTTTGGACTTAAGTCGGCATTGTGCCATTTGTATTTATTTCCGATGAAATTTCTGTGTTTCATCGTCAATAAAAAGGTCAGAGGGATACAGTAAACCTGAAGTGAAGCATCGGAATCTGTAACTAGTCTCACAGGAATGGTTCAAAGCATAGACAGTAAGAAGAGTCAGTTTACTTGTACTTAAGTCGGCATTGTGCCTTTTGTATTTAATTCCGATGCAATTTCTGTGTTTCATCGTCAATATGAAGGTCAGAGTGATACAGTAAACCTGAGGTGAAGCATCGGAATCTACAACTAGTGTCACAGGAATGGTTCAATACATAGACAGTAAGATGCGTCAGTTCTCTTGTACTTAAGTCGGCATTGTAATTTTTGTATTTAATTCCGATGCAATTTCTGTGTTTCATTATCAATAAGAAGGTCAGAGGGACACAATAAACCTGAAATTAGGCATCGGAATCTTTAACTAGTGTCAGAGGAATGGTTCAAAACATAGACAGTAAGAAGAGCCAGTTTTCTTGTACCTAAGTCGGCATTGTGCCTTTTGTATAGAATTCCGATGCAATTTCTGCGTTTCATCGTCAATTAGAAGATCAGAGGGATACAGTAAACCTGAAGTGGAGCATCGGAATCTATAACTAGTGTCACAGGAATGGTTCAAAACATAGACAGTAAGAAGAATCAGTTTTCTTGTAATTAAGTAGGCATTGTGCCTTTTCAATTGAATTCCGATGCAATTTCTGAGTTTCGTCGTCAATAAGAAGGTCAGAGGGATACAGTAAACCTGAAGTGAAGCATCGGAATCTATAACTAGAGTCACAGGATTGGTTCAAAACATATACAGTAAGAAGAGTCAGTCTTCTTGTACTTAAGTCGGCATTGTGCCTTTTGTATTTAATTCCGATACAATTTCTGTGTTTCATCGTCAATATGAAGGTCAGAGGGATACAGTAAACCTGAGGTGAAGCATCGGAATCTATAACTAGCGTCACAGGAATGGTTCAAAACATAGACAGTAAGATGAGTCAGTTTTCTTGTACTTAAGTCGGCATTGTGATTTTTGTATTAAATTCCGATGCAATTTCTGTGTTTCATTGTCAATAAGAAGGTCAGAGGAATACAATAAACCTGAAGTGAAGCATCGGAATCTATAACTAGTGTCAGAGGAATGGTTCAAAACATAGACAGTAAGAAGAGCCAGTTTTCTCGTACCTAAGTCGGCATTGTGCCCTTTTGTATAGAATTTCGATGCAATTTCTGTGTTTCATCGTCAATAAGAAGATCAGAGGGATACAGTAAACCTGAAGTGAAGCTTCGGAATCTATAACTAGTGTCACAGGAATGGTTCAAAACATAGACAGTAAGAAGAGTCAGTTTTCTTGTACTTAAGTCGGCATTGTGCCCTTTGTATACAATTCCGATGCAATTTCTGTGTTTCATTGTCAATAAGATGGTCAGAGGGATACAGTAAACCTGAAGTGAAGCATCGAAATCTATAACTAGTGTCACAGGAATGGTTCAAAACATAGAAAGTAAGAAGAGTCAGTTTTCTTGTACCTAAGTCGGCATTGTGCCTTTTGTATTTATTTCCGATGGAATTTCTGTGTTTCATCGTCAATAAGAAGGTGAGAGGGATACAGTAAACCTGAAGCGAAGCATCGGAATCTATAACTAGTGTCACAGGAATGGTTCAAAGCATAGACAGTAAGAAGAGTCGGTTTTCTTGTACTTAGGTCGGCATTGTGCCCTTTGTATTTAATTCCGATGCAATTTCTGTGTTTCATCGTCAATAAGAAGGTGGGAGGGATACAGTAAACCTGAAGTGCAGCATCGGAATCTATAACTGGTGTCACAGGAATGGATCAAAACATAGACAGTAAGAAGAATCAGTTTTCTTGTACTTAAGTAGGCATTGTGCCTTTTCTATTGAATTCCGATGCAATTTCTGTGTTTCGTCGTCAATAAGGTCAGAGGGATACAGTAAACCTGAAGTGAAGCATCGGAATCTATAACTAGTGTCACAGGAATGTTTCAAATCATAGACAGTAAGAAGAGTCAGTTTTCTTGTACTTAAGTCGGCATTGTGCCTTTTGTATTTAATTCCGATGCAATTTCTGTGTTTCATCGTCAATATTAAGGTCAGAGGGATACAGTAAACCTGAAGTGAACCATCGGAATCTATAACTAGTGTCACAGGAATGGTTCAAAGCATAGACAGTAAGAAGAGTCAGTTTACTTGTACTTAAGTCGGCATTGTGCCTTTTGTATTTAATTCCGATGCAATTTCTGTGTTTCATCGTCAATATGAAGGTCAGAGTGATACAGTAAACCTGAGGTGAAGCATCGGAATCTACAACTAGTGTCACAGGAATGGTTCAATACATAGACAGTAAGATGCGTCAGTTCTCTTGTACTTAAGTCGGCATTGTAATTTTTGTATTTAATTCCGATGCAATTTCTGTGTTTCATTATCAATAAGAAGGTCAGAGGGACACAATAAACCTGAAATTAGGCATCGGAATCTTTAACTAGTGTCAGAGGAATGGTTCAAAACATAGACAGTAAGAAGAGCCAGTTTTCTTGTACCTAAGTCGGCATTGTGCCTTTTGTATAGAATTCCGATGCAATTTCTGCGTTTCATCGTCAATTAGAAGATCAGAGGGATACAGTAAACCTGAAGTGGAGCATCGGAATCTATAACTAGTGTCACAGGAATGGTTCAAAACATAGACAGTAAGAAGAATCAGTTTTCTTGTAATTAAGTAGGCATTGTGCCTTTTCAATTGAATTCCGATGCAATTTCTGAGTTTCGTCGTCAATAAGAAGGTCAGAGGGATACAGTAAACCTGAAGTGAAGCATCGGAATCTATAACTAGTGTCAGAGGAATGGTTCAAAACATAGACAGTAAGAAGAGCCAGTTTTCTCGTACCTAAGTCGGCATTGTGCCCTTTTGTATAGAATTTCGATGCAATTTCTGTGTTTCATCGTCAATAAGAAGATCAGAGGGATACAGTAAACCTGAAGTGAAGCTTCGGAATCTATAACTAGTGTCACAGGAATGGTTCAAAACATAGACAGTAAGAAGAGTCAGTTTTCTTGTACTTAAGTCGGCATTGTGCCCTTTGTATACAATTCCGATGCAATTTCTGTGTTTCATTGTCAATAAGATGGTCAGAGGGAAACAGTAAACCTGAAGTGAAGCATCGAAATCTATAACTAGTGTCACAGGAATGGTTCAAAACATAGAAAGTAAGAAGAATCAGTTTTCTTGTACCTAAGTCGGCATTGTGCCTTTTGTATTTATTTCCGATGGAATTTCTGTGTTTCATCGTCAATAAGAAGGTGAGAGGGATACAGTAAACCTGAAGCGAAGCATCGGAATCTATAACTAGTGTCACAGGAATGGTTCAAAGCATAGACAGTAAGAAGAGTCGGTTTTCTTGTACTTAGGTCGGCATTGTGCCCTTTGTATTTAATTCCGATGCAATTTCTGTGTTTCATCGTCAATAAGAAGGTGGGAGGGATACAGTAAACCTGAAGTGCAGCATCGGAATCTATAACTGGTGTCACAGGAATGGATCAAAACATAGACAGTAAGAAGAATCAGTTTTCTTGTACTTAAGTAGGCATTGTGCCTTTTCTATTGAATTCCGATGCAATTTCTGTGTTTCGTCGTCAATAAGGTCAGAGGGATACAGTAAACCTGAAGTGAAGCATCGGAATCTATAACTAGTGTCACAGGAATGTTTCAAATCATAGACAGTAAGAAGAGTCAGTTTTCTTGTACTTAAGTCGGCATTGTGCCTTTTGTATTTAATTCCGATGCAATTTCTGTGTTTCATCGTCAATATTAAGGTCAGAGGGATACAGTAAACCTGAAGTGAACCATCGGAATCTATAACTAGTGTCACAGGAATGGTTCAAAACATAGACAGTAAGAAGAGACAGTTTACTTGTACTTAAGTCGGCATTGTGCCTTTTGTATTTAATTCCGATGCAATTTCTGTGTTTCATCGTCAATATGAAGGTCAGAGGGATACAGTAAACCTGAGGTGAAGCATCGGATTCTATAACTAGTGTCACAGGAATGGTTCAAAACATAGACAGTAAGATGAATCAGTTTTTTTGTACTTAAGTCGGCATTGTGATTTTTGTATTTAATTCCGATGCAATTTCTGTGTCTCATTGTCAATAAGAAGGTCAGAGGGATACAATAACCCTGAAGCGAAGCATCGGAATCTATAACTAGAGTCACAGGAATGGTTCAAAACAAAGACAGTAAGAAGAGTCAGTTTTCTTGTACTTAAGTCTTCATTGCGCGTTTTCTATTCAGTTCCGATGCAATTTCTGTGTTTCATCGTCAATAGGACAGTCAGAGGGATACAGTAAACCTGAAGAGAAGCAACGGAATCTATAACTAGTGTCACAGGAATGGTTCAAATCATAGACAGTAAGATGAGCCAGCCTTCTTGTACTCGAGTCGGCATAGTGCATTTTGTATGTAATTCCGATGGAATTTCTGTGTTTCATCGCCAATAAGGAGGTCAGAGTAATAGAGTGAACCTGAAGTGAATCATCGGAATCTATAACTAGTGTCACAGGAATGGTTCAAACATAGACAGTAAGAAGAGCCACTCTTCTTGTACTTGATTCGGCATTGTGCCTTTTGTATTTAATTCCGATGCAATTTCTGTGTTTCATCGTCAATAAGAAGGTCAGAGGGATACAGTAAACCTGAAGTGAAGCATCGCATCGGAATCTATAACTAGTGTCACAGGAATGGTTCAAAAGATAGACAGTAAGAAGAGTCAGTTTTCTTGTACTTAAGTCGGCATTGTGCCTTTTGTATAGAATTCCGATGCAATTTCTGTGTTTCATCGTCAATAAAATGGTCAGGGGGATACAGTAAACCTGAAGTGAAGCATCGAAATCTATAACTAGTGTCACAGGAATGGTTCAAAACATAGAAAGTAAGAAGAGTCAGTTTTCTTGTACCTAAGTCGGCATTGTGCCTTTTGTATTTAATTCCGATGGAATTTCTGTGTTTCATCGTCAAAAAGAAGGTCAGAGGGATACAGTAAACCCGAAGTGAAGCATCGGAACCAATAACTAGTGTCACAGGAACGGTTCAAAACATAGACAGTAAGAAGAGTCAGTCTTCTTGTACTTAAGTTGACATTGTTCCTATTGCATTTAATTCCGATGCAATTTCTGTGTTTCATCGGCAATAAGAAAGTCAGAGGGATACAGTAAACCTGAAGTGAAGCATCGGAATCTATAAATAGTGTCACAGAAATGGTTCAAATCATAGACAGTAAGAAGAGTCAGTTTTCTTGTACTTAAGTCGGGATTGTGCCTTTTGTATTTAATTCTGATGCAATTTCTGTGTCTCATCGTCAACAATAAGGTTAGAGGGATACAGTAAACATGAAGTGAAGCATCGGAATCTATTACTAGTGTCACAGGAATGGTTCAAAACAAAGACAGTAAGAAGAGTCAGTTTACTTGTACTTATGTCGGCATTGTGCCTTTTGTATTTAATTCCGATGCAATTTCAGTGTTTCATCGTCAATATGAAGGTAAGAGGGATACAGTAAACCTGAGGTGAAGCATCGGAATCTATAACTAGTGTCACAGGAATGGTTCAATACATAGACAGTAAGATCAGTCAGTTTTCTTGTACTTAAGTCGGCATTGTGATTTTTGTATTTAATTCCGATGCAATTTCTGTGTTTCATATCAATAATAAGGTCAGAGGGATACAATAAACCTGAAATGAAGCATCGGAATCTTAAACTAGTGTCAGAGGAATGGTTCAAAACATAGACAGTAAGAAGAGCCAGTTTTCTTGTACCTAAGTCGGCATTGTGCCCTTTGTATACAATTCCGATGCAATTTCTGTGTTTCATTGTCAATAAGATGGTCAGAGGGATACAGTAAACCTGAAGTGAAGCATCGAAATCTATAACTAGTGTCACAGGAATGGTTCAAAACATAGAAAGTAAGAAGAGTCAGTTTTCTTGTACCTAAGTCGGCATTGTGCCTTTTGTATTTATTTCCGATGGAATTTCTGTGTTTCATCGTCAATAAGAAGGTGAGAGGGATACAGTAAACCTGAAGCGAAGCATCGGAATCTATAACTAGTGTCACAGGAATGGTTCAAAGCATAGACAGTAAGAAGAGTCGGTTTTCTTGTACTTAGGTCGGCATTGTGCCCTTTGTATTTAATTCCGATGCAATTTCTGTGTTTCATCGTCAATAAGAAGGTGGGAGGGATACAGTAAACCTGAAGTGCAGCATCGGAATCTATAACTGGTGTCACAGGAATGGATCAAAACATAGACAGTAAGAAGAATCAGTTTTCTTGTACTTAAGTAGGCATTGTGCCTTTTCTATTGAATTCCGATGCAATTTCTGTGTTTCGTCGTCAATAAGGTCAGAGGGATACAGTAAACCTGAAGTGAAGCATCGGAATCTATAACTAGTGTCACAGGAATGTTTCAAATCATAGACAGTAAGAAGAGTCAGTTTTCTTGTACTTAAGTCGGCATTGTGCCTTTTGTATTTAATTCCGATGCAATTTCTGTGTTTCATCGTCAATATTAAGGTCAGAGGGATACAGTAAACCTGAAGTGAACCATCGGAATCTATAACTAGTGTCACAGGAATGGTTCAAAACATAGACAGTAAGAAGAGACAGTTTACTTGTACTTAAGTCGGCATTGTGCCTTTTGTATTTAATTCCGATGCAATTTCTGTGTTTCATCGTCAATATGAAGGTCAGAGGGATACAGTAAACCTGAGGTGAAGCATCATATTCTATAACTAGTGTCACAGGAATGGTTCAAAACATAGACAGTAAGATGAATCAGTTTTTTTGTACTTAAGTCGGCATTGTGATTTTTGTATTTAATTCCGATGCAATTTCTGTGTCTCATTGTCAATAAGAAGGTCAGAGGGATACAATAACCCTGAAGCGAAGCATCGGAATCTATAACTAGAGTCACAGGAATGGTTCAAAACAAAGACAGTAAGAAGAGTCAGTTTTCTTGTACTTAAGTCTTCATTGCGCGTTTTCTATTCAGTTCCGATGCAATTTCTGTGTTTCATCGTCAATAGGACAGTCAGAGGGATACAGTAAACCTGAAGAGAATCAACGGAATCTATAACTAGTGTCACAGGAATGGTTCAAATCATAGACAGTAAGATGAGCCAGCCTTCTTGTACTCGAGTCGGCATAGTGCATTTTGTATGTAATTCCGATGGAATTTCTGTGTTTCATCGCCAATAAGGAGGTCAGAGTAATAGAGTGAACCTGAAGTGAATCATCGGAATCTATAACTAGTGTCACAGGAATGGTTCAAACATAGACAGTAAGAAGAGCCACTCTTCTTGTACTTGATTCGGCATTGTGCCTTTTGTATTTAATTCCGATGCAATTTCTGTGTTTCATCGTCAATAAGAAGGTCAGAGGGATACAGTAAACCTGAAGTAAAGCATCGCATCGGAATCTATAACTAGTGTCACAGGAATGGTTCAAAAGATAGACAGTAAGAAGAGTCAGTTTTCTTGTACTTAAGTCGGCATTGTGCCTTTTGTATAGAATTCCGATGCAATTTCTGTGTTTCATCGTCAATAAAATGGTCAGGGGGATACAGTAAACCTGAAGTGAAGCATCGAAATCTATAACTAGTGTCACAGGAATGGTTCAAAACATAGAAAGTAAGAAGAGTCAGTTTTCTTGTACCTAAGTCGGCATTGTGCCTTTTGTATTTAATTCCGATGGAATTTCTGTGTTTCATCGTCAAAAAGAAGGTCAGAGGGATACAGTAAACCCGAAGTGAAGCATCGGAACCAATAACTAGTGTCACAGGAACGGTTCAAAACATAGACAGTAAGAAGAGTCAGTCTTCTTGTACTTAAGTTGACATTGTTCCTATTGCATTTAATTCCGATGCAATTTCTGTGTTTCATCGGCAATAAGAAAGTCAGAGGGATACAGTAAACCTGAAGTGAAGCATCGGAATCTATAAATAGTGTCACAGAAATGGTTCAAATCATAGACAGTAAGAAGAGTCAGTTTTCTTGTACTTAAGTCGGGATTGTGCCTTTTGTATTTAATTCTGATGCAATTTCTGTGTCTCATCGTCAACAATAAGGTTAGAGGGATACAGTAAACATGAAGTGAAGCATCGGAATCTATTACTAGTGTCACAGGAATGGTTCAAAACAAAGACAGTAAGAAGAGTCAGTTTACTTGTACTTATGTCGGCATTGTGCCTTTTGTATTTAATTCCGATGCAATTTCAGTGTTTCATCGTCAATATGAAGGTAAGAGGGATACAGTAAACCTGAGGTGAAGCATCGGAATCTATAACTAGTGTCACAGGAATGGTTCAATACATAGACAGTAAGATCAGTCAGTTTTCTTGTACTTAAGTCGGCATTGTGATTTTTGTATTTAATTCCGATGCAATTTCTGTGTTTCATATCAATAATAAGGTCAGAGGGATACAATAAACCTGAAATGAAGCATCGGAATCTTAAACTAGTGTCAGAGGAATGGTTCAAAACATAGACAGTAAGAAGAGCCAGTTTTCTTGTACCTAAGTCGGGATTGTGCCTTTTGTATAAAATTCCGATGCAATTTCTGTGTTTCATCGTCAATAAGAAGATCAGAGGGATACAGTAAACCTGAAGTAAAGCATCGGAATCTATAACTAGTGTCACAGGAATCTTTCAAAACATAGACAGTAAGAAAAGTCAGTTTTCTTGTACTTAAGTCGGCATTGAGCCTTTTGTATAGAATTCCGATGCAATTTCGGTGTTTCGTCGTCAATAAGAAGGTCAGAGGGATACAGTAAACCTGAAGTGAAGCATCGGAAACTATAACTAGTGTCACAGGAATGGTTCAAACATAGACAGTAAGAAGAGTCGGTTTTCTTGTACTTAGGTCGGCATTGTGCCCTTTGTATTTAATTCCGATGCAATTTCTGTGTTTCATCGTCAATAAGAAGGTCGGAGGGATACAGTAAACTTGAAGTGAAGCATCGGAATCTGTATATAGTGTCACAGGAATGGTTCAAAACATAGAGAGTAAGAAGAATCAGTTTTCTTGTACTTAAGTAGGCATTGTGCCTTTTCTATTGAATTCCGATGCATATTCTGTGTTTCGTCGTCAATAAGAAGGTCAGAGGGATACAGTAAACCTGAAGTGAAGAATCGGAGTCTATAACTAGTGTCACAGGAATGGTTCAAATCATAGACAGTAAGAAGAGTCAGTTTTCTTGTACTTAAGTCGGCATTGTTCCTTTTCTACTTAATTCCGATGCAATTTCTGTGTTTCATCGTCAATAAGAAGGTCAATGGGATACAGTAAACCTGAAATGAAGCATCGGAATCTATACCTTGTGTCACAGGAGTAATTCAAAACATAGACAGTAAGAAGAGTCAGTTTTCCTGTTCTTAAGTCGGCATTGTGCGTTTTGTATTTAATTCCGACGCAAATTCTGTGTTTCATCGTCAATAAGAAGGTCAGAGGGATACAGTAAACCTGAAGTGAAGCATCGGAATCTATAACTAGTGTCACAGGAATGGTTCAAAAGATAGACAGTAAGAAGAGTCAGTTTTCTTGTACTTAAGTCGGCATTGTGCCTCTTGTATAGAATTCCGATGCAATTTCTGTGTTTCATCGTCAATAAGAAGGTCTGAGGGATACAGTAAACCTGAAGTGAAGCATCGAAATCTATAAGTAGTGTCACAGGAATGGTTCAAAACATAGACAGTAAGAAGAGTCAGTTTTCTTGTACTTAATTCGGCATTGTGCCTTTTGTATTTAATTCCGATGCAATTTCTGTGTTTCATCGTCAATAAGAAGGTCAGAGGGATACAGTAAACCTGAAGTGAAGCATCGGAAACTATAACTAGTGTCACAGGAATGGTTCAAAACATAGACAGTAAGAGGAGTCAGTCTTCTTGTACTTAAGTCGGCATTGTTCCTATTGCATTTAATTCCGATGCAATTTCTGTGCTTCATCGCCAATAAGAAAGTCAGAGGGATACAGTAAACCTGAAGTGAAGCATCGGAATCTATAACTAGTGTCACAGGAATGGTTCAAAACATAGAAAGTAAGAAGAGTCAGTTTTCTTGTACTTAAGTCGGGATTGTGCTTTTTGTATTTAATTCTGATGCAATTTCTGTGTCTCATCGTCAACAATAAGGTCAGAGGGATACAGTACACCCGAAGTGAAGCATCGGAATCTATTACTAGTGTCACAGGAATGGTTCAAAACAAAGACAGTAAGAAGAGTCAGTTTTCATGTACTTATGTCGGCATTGTGCCTTTTGTATTTAATTCCGATGAAATTTCTGTGTTTCATCGCGAATAAGAAGGTCATAGGAATACAGTAAACCTGATATGAAGCATCGGAATCTATAACTAGTGTCCCAGGAATGGTTAAAAACATAGACAGTAAGAAGGGTCAGTTTTCTTGTACTTCAGTTGGCATTGTGCCTTTTCTATTTAATTCCGATGAAATTTCTGCGTTTCATCGTCAATAAGAAGGTCAGAGGGATACAGTAAACCTGAAGTGAAGGATCGGAATCTATAACTAGTGTCACAGGAATGGTTCAAAACATAGACAGTAAGATGAATCAGTTTTCTTGTACTTAAGTCGGCATTGTGATTTTTGTATTTAATTCCGATGCAATTTCTGTGTTTCATTGTCAATAAGAAGGTCAGAGGGATACAATAACCCTGAAGCGAAGCATCGGAATCTATAACTAGAGTCACAGGAATGGTTCAAAACAAAGACAGTAAGAAGAGTCAGTTTTCTTGTACTTAAGTCGGCATTGCGCGTTTTCTATTCAGTTCCGATGCAATTTCTGTGTTTCATCGTCAATAGGACAGTCAGAGGGATACAGTAAACCTGAAGTGAAGCATCGGAATCTATAACTAGTGTCACAGGAGTAGTTCAAAACATAGACAGTAACATGAATCAGTTTTCTTGTCCTTAAGTCGGCATTGTGCCATTTGTATTTCATTCCGATGCAATTTCTGTGTTTCATCGTCAATAAGAAGGTCAGAGGGATACAGTAATCCTTTGTGAAGCATCGGAAACTATAACTAGTGTCGCAGGAATGGTTCAAAACATAGACAGTAAAAAGAGTCAGTTTTCTTGTACCTAAGTCGGCATTGTGCATTTTGTATGTAATTCCGATGGAATTTCTGTGTTTCATCGCCAATAAGGAGGTCAGAGTAATAGAGTGAACCTGAAGTGAATCATCGGAATCTATAACTAGTGTCACAGGAATGGTTCAAACATAGACAGTAAGAAGAGCCACTCTTCTTGTACTTGATTCGGCATTGTGCCTTTTGTATTTAATTCCGATGCAATTTCTGTGTTTCATCGTCAATAAGAAGGTCAGAGGGATACAGTAAACCTGAAGTGAAGCATCGCATCGGAATCTATAACTAGTGTCACAGGAATGGTTCAAAAGATAGACAGTAAGAAGAGTCAGTTTTCTTGTACTTAAGTCGGCATTGTGCCTTTTGTATAGAATTCCGATGCAATTTCTGTGTTTCATCGTCAATAAAATGGTCAGGGGGATACAGTAAACCTGAAGTGAAGCATCGAAATCTATAACTAGTGTCACAGGAATTTTTCAAAACATAGAAAGTAAAAAGAGTCAGTTTTCTTGTACCTAAGTCGGCATTGTGCCTTTTGTATTTAATTCCGATGGAATTTCTGTGTTTCATCGTCAAAAAGAAGGTCAGAGGGATACAGTAAACCCGAAGTGAAGCATCGGAACCTATAACTAGTGTCACAGGAACGGTTCAAAACATAGACAGTAAGAAGAGTCAGTCTTCTTGTACTTAAGTTGACATTGTTCCTATTGCATTTAATTCCGATGCAATTTCTGTGTTTCATCGGCAATAAGAAAGTCAGAGGGATACAGTAAACCTGAAGTGAAGCATCGGAATCTATAAATAGTGTCACAGAAATGGTTCAAATCATAGACAGTAAGAAGAGTCAGTTTTCTTGTACTTAAGTCGGGATTGTGCCTTTTGTATTTAATTCTGATGCAATTTCTGTGTCTCATCGTCAACAATAAGGTCAGAGGGATACAGTAAACATGAAGTGAAGCATCGGAATCTATTACTAGTGTCACAGGAATGGTTCAAAACAAAGACAGTAAGAAGAGTCAGTTTACTTGTACTTAAGTCGGCATTGTGCCTTTTGTATTTAATTCCGATGCAATTTCAGTGTTTCATCGTCAATATGAAGGTAAGAGGGATACAGTAAACCTGAGGTGAAGCATCGGAATCTATAACTAGTGTCACAGGAATGGTCCAATACATAGACAGTAAGAGGAGTCAGTTTTCTTGTACTTAAGTCGGCATTGTGATTTTTGTATTTAATTCCGATGCAATTTCTGTGTTTCATATCAATAATAAGGTCAGAGGGATACAATAAACCTGAAATGAAGCATCGGAATCTTAAACTAGTGTCAGAGGAATGGTTCAAAACATAGACAGTAAGAAGAGCCAGTTTTCTTGTACCTAAGTCGGCATTGTGCCTTTTGTATAAAATTCCGATGCAATTTCTGTGTTTCATCGTCAATAAGAAGATCAGAGGGATACAGTAAACCTGAAGTAAAGCATCGGAATCTATAACTAGTGTCACAGGAATCTTTCAAAACATAGACAGTAAGAAAAGTCAGTTTTCTTGTACTTAAGTCGGCATTGTGCCTTTTGTATAGAATTCCGATGCAATTTCTGTGTTTCGTCGTCAATAAGAAGGTCAGAGGGATACAGTAAACCTGAAGTGAAGCATCGGAATCTATAACTAGTGTCACAGGAATGGTTCAAACATAGACAGTAAGAAGAGTCGGTTTTCTTGTACTTAGGTCGGCATTGTGCCCTTTGTATTTAATTCCGATGCAATTTCTGTGTTTCATCGTCAATAAGAAGGTCGGAGGGATACAGTAAACTTGAAGTGAAGCATCGGAATCTGTATATAGTGTCACAGGAATGGTTCAAAACATAGAGAGTAAGAAGAATCAGTTTTCTTGTACTTGAGTAGGCATTGTGCCTTTTCTATTGAATTCCGATGCATATTCTGTGTTTCGTCGTCAATAAGAAGGTCAGAGGGATACAGTAAACCTGAAATGAAGAATCGGAGTCTATAACTAGTGTCACAGGAATGGTTCAAATCATAGACAGTAAGAAGAGTCAGTTTTCTTGTACTTAAGTCGGCATTGTTCCTTTTCTACTTAATTCCGATGCAATTTCTGTGTTTCATCGTCAATAAGAAGGTCAGAGGGATACAGTAAACCTGAAGTGAAGCATCGGAAACTATAACTAGTGTCACAGGAATGGTTCAAAACATAGACAGTAAGAGGAGTCAGTCTTCTTGTACTTAAGTCGGCATTGTTCCTATTGCATTTAATTCCGATGCAATTTCTGTGCTTCATCGCCAATAAGAAAGTCAGAGGGATACAGTAAACCTGAAGTGAAGCATCGGAATCTATAACTAGTGTCACAGGAATGGTTCAAAACATAGAAAGTAAGAAGAGTCAGTTTTCTTGTACTTAAGTCGGGATTGTGCTTTTTGTATTTAATTCTGATGCAATTTCTGTGTCTCATCGTCAACAATAAGGTCAGAGGGATACAGTAAACCCGAAGTGAAGCATCGGAATCTATTACCAGTGTCACAGGAATGGTTCAAAACAAAGACAGTAAGAAGAGTCAGTTTTCATGTACTTATGTCGGCATTGTGCCTTTTGTATTTAATTCCGATGAAATTTCTGTGTTTCATCGCGAATAAGAAGGTCATAGGAATACAGTAAACCTGATGTGAAGCATCGGAATCTATAACTAGTGTCCCAGGAATGGTTAAAAACATAGACAGTAAGAAGGGTCAGTTTTCTTGTACTTCAGTTGGCATTGTGCCTTTTCTATTTAATTCCGATGAAACTTCTGCGTTTCATCGTCAATAAGAAGGTCAGAGGGATACAGTAAACCTGAAGTGAAGGATCGGAATCTATAACTAGTGTCACAGGAATGGTTCAAAACATAGACAGTATGAAGAGTCAGTTTTTTGGACTTAAGTCGGCATTGTGCCATTTGTATTTATTTCCGATGAAATTTCTGTGTTTCATCGTCAATAAAAAGGTCAGAGGGATACAGTAAACCTGAAGTGAAGCATCGGAATCTATAACTAGTGTCACAGGAATGGTTCAATGCATAGACAGTAAGAAGGGTCAGTTTACTTGTACTTAAGTCGGCATTGTGCCTTTTGTATTTAATTCCGATGCAATTTCTGTGTTTCATCGTCAATATGAAGGTCAGAGTGATACAGTAAACCTGAAGTGAAGCATCGGGTTCTATAACTAGTGTCACAGGAATGGTTCAAAAGATAGACAGTAAGAAGAGTCAGTTTTCTTGTACTTAAGTCGGCATTGTGCCTTTTGTATAGAATTCCGATGCAATTTCTGTGTTTCATCGTCAATAAGAAGGTCTGAGGGATACAGTAAACCTGAAGTGAAGCATCGAAATCTATAAGTAGTGTCACAGGAATGGTTCAAAACATAGACAGTAAGAAGAGTCAGTTTTCTTGTACTTAATTCGGCATTGTGCCTTTTGTATTTAATTCCGATGCAATTTCTGTGTTTCATCGTCAATAAGAAGGTCAGAGGGATACAGTAAACCTGAAGTGAAGCATCGGAAACTATAACTAGTGTCACAGGAATGGTTCAAAACATAGACAGTAAGAGGAGTCAGTCTTCTTGTACTTAAGTCGGCATTGTTCCTATTGCATTTAATTCCGATGCAATTTCTGTGCTTCATCGCCAATAAGAAAGTCAGAGGGATACAGTAAACCTGAAGTGAAGCATCGGAATCTATAACTAGTGTCACAGGAATGGTTCAAAACATAGAAAGTAAGAAGAGTCAGTTTTCTTGTACTTAAGTCGGGATTGTGCTTTTTGTATTTAATTCTGATGCAATTTCTGTGTCTCATCGTCAACAATAAGGTCAGAGGGATACAGTAAACCCGAAGTGAAGCATCGGAATCTATTACTAGTGTCACAGGAATGGTTCAAAACAAAGACAGTAAGAAGAGTCAGTTTTCATGTACTTATGTCGGCATTGTGCCTTTTGTATTTAATTCCGATGAAATTTCTGTGTTTCATCGCGAATAAGAAGGTCATAGGAATACAGTAAACCTGATGTGAAGCATCGGAATCTATAACTAGTGTCCCAGGAATGGTTAAAAACATAGACACTAAGAAGGGTCAGTTTTCTTGTACTTCAGTTGGCATTGTGCCTTTTCCATTTAATTCCGATGAAATTTCTGCGTTTCATCGTCAATAAGAAGGTCAGAGGGATACAGTAAACCTGAAGTGAAGGATCGGAATCTATAACTAGTGTCACAGGAATGGTTCAAAACATAGACAGTATGAAGAGTCAGTTTTTTGGACTTAAGTCGGCATTGTGCCATTTGTATTTATTTCCGATGAAATTTCTGTGTTTCATCGTCAATAAAAAGGTCAGAGGGATACAGTAAACCTGAAGTGAAGCATCGGAAATTATAACTAGTGTCACAGGAATGGTTCAATGCATAGACAGTAAGAAGAGTCAGTTTACTTGTACTTAAGTCGGCATTGTGCCTTTTGTATTTAATTCCGATGCAATTTCTGTGTTTCATCGTCAATATGAAGGTCAGAGTGATACAGTAAACCTGAGGTGAAGCATCGGAATCTATAACTAGTGTCACAGGAATGGTTCAAATCATAGAGAGTAAGAAGAGTCAGTTTTCTTGTACTTAAGTCGGCATTTTGCCTTTAGTATTTAATTCCAATGCAATATCTGTGTTTCATCGTCAATGGGTAGGTCAGAGTGATACAGTAAACCTGAAGTGAAGCATCGGAATCAATAACTAGTGTCACAGGAATGGTTCAAAACATAGACAGTAAGAAGAGTCAGTTTTCTTGTACTTAACCCGGCATTGAACCTTTTCTACTTAATTCCGATGCAATTTCTGTGTTTCGTCGTCAATAAGAAGGTCCAAGGGATACAGTAAACCGTAAGTGAAGCATAGAAATCTAAAACCGGTCTCACAGGAAAGGTTCAAAACATAGACAGTAAGAAGAGCCAGTCTTCTGGTACTTGAGTCTGCATTTTGGCTTTTGTATTTAATTCCGATGCAATTTCTGTGTTTCATCGTCAATCAAACGGTCAGAGGGATACAGTAAACCTGAAGTGTAGCATCGGAATCTATAACTAGTGTCACAGCAATGGTTCAAAACATAGACAGTAAGAAGGGTCAGTTTTCTTGTACTTAGGTAGGCATTGTGCCTTTTCTATTTAATTCCTATGCAATTTCTGTGTTTCGTCGTCAATAAGAGTGGCCAAGGGATACAGTAAACTTGAAGTGAAGCATCGGAATCTAAAACTGGTCTCATAGGAAAGGTTCAAAGCATAGACAGTAAGAAGAGCCAGTCTTTTTGTACTTGAGGCGGCATTGTGCCTTTTGTATTTATTTCCGATGCAATTTCTCGGTTTCATCGTCAATATGAAGGTCAGAGGGATACAGTAAACCTGAAGTGAAGCATAGGAATCCATATCTAGTGTCACAGGAATGTTTCAAAGCATAGACAGTAAGAAGTGTCACTTTTCCTATAATTAAGTCGGCTTTGTGGCTTTTGTATTTAATTCCGATGTAATTTCTGTGTCTCATCGTCAATAAGAAGGTCAGAGGGATATAGTAAACCTTTAGTGATGCATCGGAATCTATAACTAGTGTCACAGGAATGGTTCAAAACAATGACAGTAAGAAGAGTCAGTTTTCTTGTACTTAATCCGGCATTGTACCATTGCTATTTAATTCCGATGCAATTTCTGTGTTTCGTCGTGAATCAGAAGGTCCAAGGGATACAGTAAACCTGAAGTGAAGCATCGGAATCTAAAACTGGTCTCACGGGAAAGTTTCAAAACATAGACAGTAAGAGGGGCCAGTCTTCTTGTACTTGAGTCTGCATTGTACCTTTTGTATTTAATTCCGATGCAATTTCTGTGTTTCATCGTCAATAAGACGGTCAGAGGGATACAGTAAACCTGAAGTGAAGCATTGGAATCTATAACTAGTGTCACCGGAATGGTTCAAAACATAGACAGTAAGAAGAGTCAGTTTTCTTATACTTAAGTCGGCATTGTGCCTTTTCTATGTAATTCCGATGCAATTTCTGTGTTTCGTCGTCAATAAGAGGGGCCAAGGGATACAGTAAACCTGAAGTGAAGCATCGGAATCTAAAACCGACCTCATAGGAAAGGTTCAAAACTTAGACAGTAAGAGGAGCCAGTCTTTTTGTACTTCAGTCGGCATTGTGAATTTTGTATTTAATTCCGATGCAATTTCAGTGTTTCATCGTCAATAAGAAAACCAGAGGGATACAGTAAACCTGAAGTGAAGCATCGGAATCTATAACTAGAGTCACAGGAATGGTTCAAATCATAGACAGTAAGAAGAATCAGTTTTTTGTGCTTAAGTAGGCATTGTGCCTTTTGTATTGAATTGCGATGCAAATTCTGCGTTTCGTCCTCAATAAGAAGGTGAGAGGGATACAGGAAACCTGAAGAGAAGCATCGGAATCTAATACCGGTCTCACAGGAAAGGTTCAAAACATAGACAGTAAGAAGAGCCAGTCTTCCTGTACTTGAGTCTGCATTGTGCCTTTTGTATTTAATTCCTATGCAATTTCTGTGTTTCATCGTCAATCAGACGGTCAGAGGGATACAGTAAACCTGAAGTGAAGCATCGGAATGTGTAACTAGTGTCACAGGAATGGTTCAAAACATAGACAGTAAGTAAAGTCAGTTTTCTTGTACTTAAGTCGGCATTGTGCCTTTTATATTTAATTCCGATGCAATTTCTGTGTTTCGTCGTTAATAAGAATGGCCAAGGGATACAGTAAACCCGAAGTGAAGCATCGGAATCTAAAACCGGCCTCATAGGAAAGGTTCAAAACTTAGACAGTAAGAAGAGCCAGTCTTTTTGTACTTGAGGCGGCATTGTGCCTTTTGTATTTAATTCCGATGCAATTTCTGTGTTTCATCGTCAATAAGAAAGTCAGAGGGATACAGTAAACCTGAAGTGAAGCATTGGAATATATAGCTAGTGTCACAGGAATGGTTCAAAACGTAGACAGTAAGAAGTGTCAGTTTTCCTATAATTAAGTCGGCATTGTGCCTTTTGTATTTAATTCCAATGTAATTACTGTGTTTCATCGTCAATAAGAAGGTCAGAGGGATACAGTAAACCTGAAGTGATGCATCGGAATCTATGACTAGTGTCACAGGAATGGTTCAAAACAACGACAGTAAGAAGAGTCAGTTTTCTTGTACTTAATCCGGCATTGTGTCATTTCTATTTAATTCCGATGCATTTTCTGTGTTTCGTCGTGAATCAGAAGGTCCAAGGGATACAGTAAACCTGAAGTGAAGCATCAGAATCCAAAACTGGTCTCACGGGAGAGTTTCAAAACATAGACAGTAAGAAGGTCCAGTCTTCTTGTACTTGAGTCTGCATTGTACCTTTTGCATTTAATTCCGCAGCAATATCTGTGTTTCATCGTCAATAAGACGGTCAGAGGGATACCGTAAACCTGAAGTGAAGCATCGCAATCTATAACTAGTGTCACAGGAATGGTTCAAAACATAGACAGTAAGAAGAGTCAGTTTTCTTGTACTTAAGTCGGCATTGTGCCTTTTCTATGTCATTCCGATGCAATTTCTGTGTCTCGTCGTCAATAAGAGGGGCCAAGGGATACAGTAAACCTGAAGTGAAGCATCGGAATCTAAAACCGGTCTCATACGAAAGGTTCAAAACATAGACAGTAAGAGGAGCCAGTCTTTTTGTACTTCAGCCAGCATTGTGAATTTTGTATTTAATTCCGATGCAATTTCAGTGTTTCATCGTCAATAAGAAAGCCAGAGGGATACAGTAAACTTGAAGTGAAGCATCGGAATCTATAACTAGTGTCACAGGAGTGGTTCAAAACATAGACAGTAACAAGAGTCAGTTTACTTGTACTTAAGTCGGCATTGTGCCTTTCGTATTTCATTCCGATGCAATTTCTGTGTTTCATCGTCAATAAGAAGGTCAGAGGGATACAGTAAACCTGAAGTGAAGCATCGGAATCTATAACTAGTGTAACAGGAATGGTTCAAAACATAGACAGTAAGTAGAGTTAGTTTTCTTGTACTTAAGTCCGCATTGTGCCCTTTGTATTTAATTCCGATGCAATTTCTGTGTTTCATCGTCAATAAGAAGGTCAGAGGGATACAGTAAACCTGAAGTGAAGCATCAGAATCTGTAACTAATGTCACTGGAATGGTTCAAAACATAGACAGTAAGAAGAGTCAGTTTTCTTGTACCTAAATCTGCATTGTGCCTTTTGTATTTAATTCCGATGCAATTTCTGTGTTTCATCGTCAATAGGAAGGTCAGAGGGATACAGTAAACCTGAAGTGAAGCATCGGAATCTATAACTAGTGTCACAGGAATGGTTCAAAACATAGACAGTAAGAAGAGTTAGTTTTCTTGTACATAAGTCGGCATTGTGCCTTTTCTATTTGATTCCGATGCAATTTCTGTGTTTCATCGTCAATAAGAAGGTCAGAGGGATACAGTAAACTTGAAGTGAAGCATCGGAATCTATAACTAGTGTATCAGGAATGCTTCAAAACATAGACAGTAAGAAGAGTCAGTTTTCTTGTACTTAAGTCGGCATTGTGCATTTTCTATTTAATTCCGATGCAATTTCTGTGTTTCATCGTCAACAAGAAGGTAGGAGGGATACAGTAAACCTGAAATGAAGCATCGGAATCTATAACTAGTGTTACAGGAATGGTTCAAAACATAGACAGTAAAAAAGGGTTAGTTTTCTTGTACTTAAGTAGGCATTGTGCCTTTTGTATTTAATTCCGATGCAATTTCTGTGTTTCATCGTCAATAAGAAAATCAGAGGGATACAGTAAACCTGAAGTGAAGCATAGGAAACCATATCTAGTGTCACAGGAATGTTTCAAAGCATAGACAGTAAGAAGTGTCAGTTTTCCTATAATTAAGTCGGCATTGTGCCTTTTGTATTTAATTCCAATGTAATTTCTGTGTTTCATCGTCAATAAGAAGGTCAGAGGGATACAGTAAACCTGAAGTGATGCATCGGAATCTATAACTAGTGTCACAGGAGTGGTTCAAAACATAGACAGTAACAAGAGTCAGTTTACTTGTACTTAAGTCGGCATTGTGCCTTTCGTATTTCATTCCGATGCAATTTCTGTGTTTCATCGTCAATAAGAAGGTCAGAGGGATACAGTAAATCTGAAGTGAAGCATCAGAATCTGTAACTAATGTCACAGGAATGGTTCAAAACATAGACAGTAAGAAGAGTCAGTTTTCTTGTAGTTAAGTCGGCATTGTGCATTTTCTATAGAATTCCGATGCAATTTCTGTGTTTCGTCGTCAATAAGAAGATAAGAGGGATACAGTAAACCAGAAGTGAAGCATCGGAATCTATAACGAGTGTCAGAGGAATGGTTCAAAACATAGACAGTAAGAAGAGTCAGTTTACTTGTACTTAAGTCGGCATTGTGCCTTTTGTATTTAATTCCAATGCAATATCTGTGTTTCATCGTCAATGCGTAGGTCAGAGTGATACAGTAAACCTGAAGTGAAGCATCGGAATCAATAACTAGTGTCACAGGAATGGTTCAAAACATAGACAGTAAGAAGAGTCAGTTTTCTTGTACTTAACCCGGCATTGAATTTTTTCTACTTAATTCCGATGCAAATTCTGTGTTTCGTCGTGAATAAGAAGGTCCAAGGGATACAGTAAACCTAAAGTGAAGCATAGAAATCTAAAACCGGTCTCACAGGAAAGGTTCAAAGCATAAACAGTCTTCTTGTACTTGAGTCTGCATTTTGGCTTTTGTATTTAATTCCGATGCAATTTCTGTGTTTCATTGTCAATCAGACGGTCAGACGGATACAGTAAACCTGAAGTGAAGCATCGGAATCTGTAACTAGTGTCACAGCAATGGTTCAAAACATAGACAGTAAGAAGGGTCAGTTTTCTTGTACTTAGGTAGGCATTGTGCCTTTTCTATTTAATTCCGATGCAATTTCTGTGTTTCGTCGTCAATAAGAATGGCCAAGGGATACAGTAAACCTGAAGTGAAGCATCGGAATCTAAAACTGGTCTCATAGGAAAGGGTCAAAGCATAGACAGTAAGAAGAGCCAGTCTTTTTGTACTTCAGTCAGCATTGTGAATTTTGTCTTTATTTCCGATGCAATTTCAGTGTTTCATCGTCAGTAAGAAAGCCAGAGGGATACAGTAAACCTGAAGTGAAGCATCGGAATCTATAACTAGTGTCACAGGAATGGTTCAAATCGTAGACAGTAAGAAGAGTCAGTCTTCTTGTACTTAAGTCGGCTTTGTGCCTTTTGTTTGTATTACGATGCAATTTCTGTGTGTCATCATCAATATGAAGGTCGGAGGGATACAGTAAACCTGAAGTGAAGCATCGGAATCTATAACTAGTGTCACAGGAATGGTTCAAAACATAGACAGTAACAAGAGTCAGTATACTTGTACTTATGTCGGCAATGTGCCTTTCGTATTTAATTCCGAAGCAATTTCTGTGTTTCATCGTCAATAAGAAGGTCAGAGGGATATAGTAAACCTGTAGTGATGCATCGGAATCTATAACTAGTGTCACAGGAATGGTTCAAAACAATGACAGTAAGAAGAGTCAGTTTTCTTGTACTTAATCCGGCATTGTGCCATTGCTATTTAATTCCTATGCAATTTCTGTGTTTCATCGTCAATAAGACGGTCAGAGGGATACAGTAAACCTGAAGTGAAGCATCGGAATCTATAACTAGTGTCACCGGAATGGTTCAAAACATAGACAGTAAGAAGAGTCAGTTTTCTTGTACTTAAGTCGGCATTGTGCCTTTTCTATGTAATTCCGATGCAATTTCTGTGTTTCGTCGTCAATAAGAGGGGCCAAGGGATACAGTGAACCTGAAGTGAAGCATCGGAATCTAAAACCGGTCTCATAGGAAAGGTTCAAAACATAGACAGTAAGAGGAGCCAGTCATTTTGTACTTCAGACGGCATTGTGTATTTTGTATTTAATTCCGATGCAATTTCAGTGTTTCATCGTCAATAAGAAAGCCAGAGGGATACAGTAAACCTGATGTGAAGCATCGGAATCTATATCTAGTGTCACAACAATGGTTCAAATCGTAGACAGTAAGAAGAGTCAGTCTTCTTGTACTTAAGTCGGCTTTGTGCCTTTTGTTTGTATTCCGATGCAATTTCTGTGTGTCATCGTCAATATGAAGGTCAGAGGGATGCAGTAAACCTGAAGTGAAGCATCGGAATCTATAACTAGTGTCACAGGAATGGTTCAAATCGTAGACAGTAAGAAGAGTCAATGTTCTTGTACTTAAGTCGGCTTTGTGCCTTTTGTTTTTAATTCCAATGCAATATCTGTGTTTCATCGTCAATGGGTAGGTCAGAGTGATACAGGAAACCTGAAGTGAAGCATCGGAATCAATAACTAGTGTCACAGGAATGGTTCAAAACATAGACAGTAAGAAGAGTCAGTTTTCTTGTACTTAACCCGGCATTGAACCTTTTCTATTTAATTCCGATGCAGTTTCTGTTTCGTCGTCAATAAGAATGGCCAAGGGATACAGTAAACCTGAAGAGAACCATCGGAATCTATAACTAGTGTCACAGGAATGGTTCAAAACATAGACAGTAAGAAGTGTCAGTTTTCTTGTACTTAAGTCTGCATTGTGCCCTTTGTATTTAATTCCGATGCAATTTCTGTGTTTCTTCGTCAATAAGAAGGTCAGAGGGATACAGTAAACCTAAAGCGAAGCATCAGAATCTGTAACTAATGTCACAGGAATGGTTCAAAACATAGACAGTAAGAAGAGTCAGTTTTCTTGTACTTAAATCGGCATTGTGCCTTTTCTATTTAATTCCAATGCAATTTCTGTGTTTCGTCGTGAATCTGAAGGTCCATGGATACAGTAAACCTGAAGTGAAGCATCGGAATCTAATACCGGTCTCACAGGAAAGTTTCAAAACATAGACAGTAAGAAGGGCCAGTCTTCTTGTACTTGAGTCTGCATTGTGCCTTTTGTATTTAATTCCGATGCAATTTCTGTGTTTCATCGGGAATAAGACCGTCAGAGGGATATAGTAAACCTGAAGTGAAGCATCGGAATCTATAACTAGTGTCACCGGAATGGTTCAAAACATAGACAGTAAGAAGAGTTAGTTTTCTTGTACTTAAGTCGGCATTGCGCCTTTTCTATGTAATTCCGATGCAATTTCTGTGTTTCGTCGTCAATAACAGGGTCAGAAGGATACAGTAAACCTAAAGTGATGCATCGGAATCTATAACTAGTGTCACAGGAATGATTCAAAACATAGACAGTAAGAAGAGTCAGTTTTCTTGTACTTAAGTCGTCATTGTGCCCTTTCTACTTAATTCCCATGCAGTTTCTGTGTTACGTCGTCAATAAGAAGGTCAGAGGGATACAGTAAACCTGAAGTGAAGCATCGTAATCTAAAACCGGTCTTACAGGAAAGGATCAAAACATAGACAGAAAGAAGGGTCAGTTTTCTTGTACTTAAGTCGGCATTGTGCCTTTTCTAATTCATTCCGATGCAGTTTCTGTGTTTCATCGTCAATAAGAAGGTCGGAGGGATACAGTAAAGCAGAAGTGAAGCATCGGAATCTATAACTAGTGTCACAGGAATGGTTCAATACATAGACAGTAAGAAGACTCAGTTTCCTTATGCATAAGTCGGCATTGTGCCTTTTGTATTTAATTCCGATGCAATTTCTGTTTTTCATCGTCAATAAGAATATCCAAGGGATACAGTAAACCTAAAGTCAAGCATCGGAATCTTAAACTTGTCTCACAGGATAGGTTCAAAATATAGACTGTAAGAAGAGCCAGTCCTCTTGTACATGAGTCATCATTGTGCCTTTTGTATTTATTTCCGATGCAATTCCTGTGTTTCATCGTCAATAAGAAGGTCAGAGGGATACAGTAAACCTGAAGAGATGCATCGGAATTCATAACTAATGTCACAGGAATGGTTCAAAGCATAAAGAGTAAGAAGTATCAGTTTTCTTGTTCTTAAATCGGCATTGTGCCTTTTCTATTTAATTCCGATGCAATTTCTGTGTTTCGTCGTGAATCTGAAGGTCCAAGGGATACAGTAAACCTGAAGTGAAACATCGGAATCTAAAACCGGTCTCACAGGAAAGTTTCAAAACATAGACAGTAAGAAGGGCCAGTCTTCTTGTACTTGAGTCTGCATTGTGCCTTTTGTATTTAATTCCGATGCAATTTCTGTGTTTCATCGGGAATAAGACCGTCAGAGGGATACAGTAAACCTGAAGTGAAGCATCGGAATCTATAACTAGTGTCACCGGAATGGTTCAAAACATAGACAGTAAGAAGAGTTAGTTTTCTTGTACTTAAGTCGGCATTGCGCCTTTTCTATGTAATTCCGATGCAATTTCTGTGTTTCGTCGTCAATAAGACTGGCCAAGGAATACAGTAAATCTGAAGTGAAGCATCGGAATCTAAAACCGGTTTCATAGAAAAGGTTCAAAACATAGACAGTAAGAAGAGCCAGTCTTCTTGTACTTGAGTCGGCATTGTGATTTTTGTATTTAATTCCGATGCAATTTCTGTGTTTATCGTCAATAAGAAAGTCAGAGGGATACAGTAGACCTGAAGTGAGGCATCGGAATCTATAACTAGTGTCACGGGAATGGTTCAAAACATAGACAGTAAGAAGAGTCAGTTCTCATGACCTTAACTCGGCATTGTGCCTTTTGTATTTAATTCCGATGCAATTTCTGTGTTTCATCGTCAATAAGAAGGTCCGAGGGATACATTAAAGCTGAGGTGAAGCATCGGAATGTATAACTAGTGTCACAGGAATGGTTCAAAACATAGACAGTAAGAAGAGTCCGTTTTCTTGTACTTTAGTCGGCATTGTGACTTTTCTATTTAATTCCGATGCAATTTCTGTGTTTCATCGTCTATAAGAATGTCAGAGGGATACAGTAAACCTGAAGCGAAGCATCGGAATCTATAACTAGTGTCACAGGAATGGTTCAAAACATAGACAGTAAGGAGATTCAGTTTTCTTGTACTTACGTCGGCATTGTGCCTTTTGTGTTTAATTCCGATGCAATTTCTGTGTTTCATCGTCAATAAGAAAGTCAGATGGATACAGTAGACCAGAAGTGAAGCATCGGAATGTATAACTAGTGTCACAGGAATGGTTCAAACATAGACAGTAAGAAGAGTCAGTTTTCTTGTACTTAAGTCGGCATTGTGCCTATTCTATTTCATTCCGATGCTATTTCTGTTTTTATCGTCAATAAGAATGTCAGAGGGATACAGTAAACCTGAAGTGAAGAATCGGAATCTATATCTAGTGTCACAGGAGTGGTTCAAAACATAGACAGTAAGAACAGTCAGTTTTCTTGTACTTAAGTCGGCATTGTGCCATTTGTAATGATTTCCGATGCAATTTCTGTGTTTCATCGTCAATAAGAAGGTCAGAGGGATACAGTAAATCTGAAGTGAAGCATCGGAATCTATAACTAGTGTCACAGGAATGGTTCAAAACATAGACAGTAAGAAGGGTCAGTTCTCATGTACGTAAGTCGGCATTGTGCCTTTTGTACTTACTTCCGATGCAATTTCTGTGTTTCATCGTCAATAAGAAGGTCGGAGGGATACAGTAAACCTGAAGTGATGCATCGGAATCTATAAATAGTGTCACAGGAATGGTTAAAGCATAGATAGAAGAGAGTTTTCTTGTACTTAAGTCGGCATTGTGACATTCCATTTATTTCCGATGCAATTTCTGTGTTTCATCGTCAATAAGAAGGTCCAAGGGATACAGTAAACCTGAAGTCAAGCATCGGAAACTAAAACTGGTCTCACAGGAATGCTTCAAAACATTGACAGTAAGAAGAGCCAGTCTTCCTGTACATGAGTTGTCAAAGTGCCTTTTGAATTTATTTCCGATGCAATTTCTGTGTTTCATCGTCATTAAGAAGGTCAGAGGGATACAGTAAACCTGAAGTGTAGCATCGGGATCTATAACTAGTGTCACAGGAATGGTTCAAAGCATAGACAGTAAGAAGAGTCAGTTTTCTTATAATTAAGTCGGCATTGTGCATTTTATATTTAATTCCGATGCAATTTCTGTGTTTCATCGTCAATAAGAAGGTCAGAGGGATACAGTAAACTTGAAGTGATGCATCGGAATCTATAACTAGTGCCACAGGAATGATTCATAACCTAGACAGTAAGAAGAGTCAGTTTTCTTGTACTTAACCCGGCATTGTGCCTTTTCTATTTAATTCCGATACAATTTCTGTGTTTCGTCGTCAATAAGAAGGGCCAAGGGATACAGTAAAGCTGAGCTAAAGCATCGGAATCTAAAGACGGTCTCACAGGAAAAGTTAAAAACATATACAGAAGAAGAGCCAGTCTTCTTGTACTTGAGTCGGCATAGTGCCTTTTGTATTTAATTCCGATGCAATTTCTGTGATTCATCATCAATAAGAAGGTCAGAGGGATACAGTAAACCTGAAGTGATGCATCGGAATCTATAACTAGTGTCACAAGAATTGTTCAAAACATAGACAGTAAGAAGAGTCAGATTTCTTGTACTTAAGTCGGCATTGTGCCTTTTGTATAGAATTCCATTGCAATTTCTGTGTTTCATCGTCAATAAGAAGGTCAGAGGGATACAGTTAACCTGAAGTGAAGCATCGGAATCTATAACTAGTGTCACAGGAATGGTTCATAGCATAGACAGTAAGAAGAGTCAGTTTTCTTATACTTAAGTCGGCATTGTGGATTTTGTATTTAATTCCGATGCAATTTCAGTGGTTTGTCGTCAATAAGAAGGTCCAAGGGATACAATAAACCTGAAGTGAAGCATCGGAATCGAAAGCCGGTCTCACAGGATAGGTGCAAAACGTAGACATTGAGAAGAGCCAGTCTTCTTGTACTTGAGTCGGCATTGTGCCTATTGTATCTAATTCCGATGCAATTTCTGTGTTTCATCGTCACTAAGAAGGTCAGAGTGATACAGGAAAACTGATGTGAAGCATCGGAATCTGTAACTAATGTCACAGGAATGGTTCAAAACATAGACAGTAAGAAGAGTCAGTTTTCTGGTACTTAAGTGGCATTGTGCCTTTTGTATTTAATTCCAATGCAATTTCTGTGTTTCATAGTCAATAAGAAGGTCAGAGGGATACAGTTAACCTGAAGTGAAGCATCGGAATCTATAACTAGTGTCACAGGAATGGTTCATAGCATAGACAGTAAGAAGAGTCAGTTTTCTTATACTTAAGTCGGCATTGTGGATTTTGTATTTAATTCCGATGCAATTTCTGTGTTTCGTCGTCAATAAGAAGGTCCAAGGGATACAGTAAACCTGAAGTGAAGCATCGGAATCTAAAACCGGTCTCACACGAAAGGTTTATAACATAGACAGTAAGAAGAGCCAGTCTTATTGTACTTGAGTCGGCATTGTGCTTTTTGTATTTAATTCCGATGCAATTTCTGTGTTTCATCGTCAATAAGAAGGTCAGAGTGATACAGTAAACCTGAAGTGAAGCATCGTAATCTATAACTAGTATCACAATAATAGTTCAAACATAGACAGTAAGGAGAGTCAGTCTTCTAGTCCTTAAGTCGGCATTGTGCCTTTTCTTTGTATTCCGATGCAATTTCTGTGTTTCATCGTCATTAAGAAAGTCAGAGGGATACAGTAAACCTGAAGTGAAGCATCGGAATCTATAACTAGTGTCACAGGAATGGTTCAAAACATAGACAGTAAGAAGAGTCAGTTTTCTTGTTCTTAAGTCGGCATTGTGCCCTCTCTATTTAATTCCGATGCAATTTCTGTGTTTCGTCGTCAATAAGAAGGTCCAAGGGATACAGTAAACCTGAAGTCAAGCATAGGAATATAAAACTGGACTCACAGGAAAGGTTCAAAACATAGACAGTAAGATGAGCCAGTCTTCTTGTACTTGAGTCGGCATTGTGCCTTTTATATTTAATTCCGATGCAATTTATGTGTTTCATCGTCAATAAGAAGGTCAGAGGGATACGGTAAACCTGAAGTGAAGCATCGGAATCTATAACTAGTGTCACAGGAGTGGTTCAAAACATAGACGGTAAGAAGAGTCTCTCTTCCTGTACTGAAGTCGGCATTGTGGTTTTTGTATTTATTTAAGTTGCAATTTCTGTATTCATCGTCAATAAGAAGGTCAGAGGGATACAGCAAACCTGAAGTAAAGCATCGGAATCTATAACTAGTGTCACAGGAGAGGTTCAAACATAGACAGTAAGAAGAGCCATTCTTCTTGTACTTGAGTCGGCATTGTGCATTTTGTATTTCATTCCGATGCAATTTCTGTGTTTCATCGTCATTAAGACGGTCAGAGGGATACAGTAAACCTGAAGTGAAGCATCGGTATCTATAACTAGTATCACAGGAATGGTTCAAAAAATAGGCGGTAAGAAGAGTCAGTCTTCCTGTACTCAAGTCGGCATTGTGCCTTTTGCATTTAATTAAGATGCTATTTCTGTGTTTCATCGTCAATAAGAAGGTCAGAGGGATACAGTTAACCTGAAGTGAAGCATCGGAATCCATAACTAGTGTCACAGGAATGGTTCAAAACAAAGACAGTAAGAAGAGTCAGTCTTCTTGTAATTAAGCCGGCATTGTGCCTCTTGTATATAATTCCGATGCAATTTCTGTGTTTCATCGTCAATATGAAGGTCAGAGGGATACAGTAAACCTGAAGTGATGCATCGGAATCTATAACTAGTGTCACAGGAATGGTTCAAAACATGGACAGTAAGAAGAGCCAGTCTTCTTGTACTTGAGTCGTCATTACGCCTTTTGGATTTAGTTCCGATGCATTTTCTGTGTTTTATCGTCAACAAGAAGGTCAGAGTGATAACGTAAACCTGAAGTGAAGCATCGTAATCTATAACTAGTGTCACAGGAGTAGTTCAAAACATAGACAGTAAGGAGTGTCAGTCTTCTAGTACTTAATTCGGCATTGTGCCTTTTGTTTGTATTCCGATGCAATTTCTGTGTCTCATCGTCATTAAGCAGATCAGAGGGATACAGTAAACCTGAAGTGAAGCTTCGGAATCTATAACTAGTGTCACAGGAATGGTTCAAGGCATAGACAGTAAGAAGAGTCAGTTTTCTTATACTTAAGTCGGTATTGCGCCTTTTGTGTTTAATTCCGATGCAATTTCTGTGTTTCATCGTCAATAAGAAGGTGAGAGGGATACAGTAAACCTGAAGTGAAGCATCGGAATCTATAACTAGTGTCACGGGAATGGTTCAAACATAGACAGTAAGAAGAGCCAGTCCTCTTGTACTTGAGTCGGCATTGTGCCTTTAGAAATTAATTCTGATGCAATTTCTGTGTTTCATCGTCAATAAGAAGGTCAGAGGGATGCAGTAAACCTGAAGTGAAGCATCGGAATCTGTAACTAGTGACACAGGAATGGTTCAACACAAAGACTGTAAGAAGAGTCAGTTTTCTTGTACTTAAGTCGGCATTGTGCATTTCTATTTAATTCCGATGCAATTTCTGTGTTTCGTCGTCAATAAGAAAATCCAAGGGATACAGTAAAAATGAAGTGAAGCATCGGAATCTTAAACCGGTCTCACAGGAAAGGTTCCAAACATAGACAGTAAGAAGAGCCAGTCCTCTTGTACTTGAGTTGGTATTGTGCCTTTAGAATTTATTTCCGATGCAATTACTGTGTTTCATCGTCAATAACAAGGTCAGAGGGATGTAGTAAACCTGAAGTGAAGCATCGGAATCTATAACTAGGGTCACAGGAATTTTTCAAATCATAGACGGTAAGAAGAGTCAGTCTTCCTGTACTTAAGTCGGCATTGTGCCTTTTGTATTTAATTAAGACGCAATTTCTGTGTTTCATCGTCAATAAGAAGGTCAGAGGGATACAGTAAACCTGAAGTGAAGCATCGGAATCTATAACAAGTGTCACAGGAATGGTTCAAATCTTAGACAGTAAGATGAGCCAGTCTTCTTGTACTTAAGTCAGCATTGTGCCTCTTTTATATAATTCCGGTGCAATTTCTGTGTTTCATCGTTAATATGAAGCTCAGAGGGATACAGTAAACCTGAAGTGAAGCATTGGAATCTATAACTAGTGTCACAGGAATGGTTCAAAACATAGACGGTAAGAAGAGTCAGTCTTCCTGTACTTAAGTCGGCATTGGGCCTTTTGTATTTAATTCCGATGCAATTTCTGTGTTTCACCGGCAATAAGAAGTTCCAAAGGATACAGTAAACCTGAAGTGAAGCATCGGAATCTATAACTAGTGCCACAGGAATGGTTCAAAACATAGAGAGTGAGAACAGTCAGTCCTTTTGTCCTTAAGTCGGCATTGTGCCTCTTGTATTTAATTCCAATGCAATTTCTGTGTTTCATCGTCAATACGTAGGTCAGAGGGATACAGTAAACCTGAAGTGAAGCATCGGAATGTAATATCGGTCTCACAGAAAAGGTTCAAATCATAGACAGTAAGAAGAGCCAGTCTTCTTGTACTTGAGTCAGCATTGCGCCTTTTGGATTTAATTCCGATGCAATTTCTGTATTTCATCGTCAACAAGAAAGTCAGAGTGATACAGTAAACCTGAAGTGAAGCATCGTAATCTATTACTAGTGTCACAGGAGTAGTTCAAAACATAGACAGTAAGGTGAGTCAGTCTTCTAGTACTTAAGACGGCATTGTGCCTTTTGTTTGTATTCCGATGCAATTTCTGTGTCTCATCGTCATTAAGAAGGTCAGAGGGATACAGTAAACCTGAAGTGAAGCATCGGAATCTATTACTAGTGTCACAGGAGTAGTTCAAAACATAGACAGTAAGGTGAGTCAGTCTTCTAGTACTTAAGACGGCATTGTGCCTTTTGTTTGTATTCCGATGCAATTTCTGTGTCTCATCGTCATTAAGAAGGTCAGAGGGATACAGTAAACCTGAAGTGAAGCATCGGAATCTATAACTAGTGTCACAGGAATGGTTCAAAGCATAGACAGTAAGAAGAGTCAGTTTTCTTATACTTCAGTCGGCATTGTGCCTTTTGTATTTAATTCCGATGCAATTTCTGTGTTTCATCGTCAATAAGAAGGTCAGAGGGATACAGTTAACCTGAAGTGAAGCATCGGAATCTATAACTAGTGTCACAGGAATGGTTCATAGCATAGACAGTAAGAAGAGTCAGTTTTCTTATACTTAAGTCGGCATTGTGGATTTTGTATTTAATTCCGATGCAATTTCTGTGTTTCGTCGTCAATAAGAAGGTCCAAGGGATACAGTAAACCTGAAGTGAAGCATCGGAATCTAAAACCGGTCGCACACGAAAGGTTTATAACATAGACAGTAAGAAGAGCCAGTCTTATTGTACTTGAGTCGGCATTGTGCTTTTGTATTTAATTCCGATGCAATTTCTGTGTTTCATCGTCAATAAGAAGGTCAGAGTGATACAGTAAACCTGAAGTGAAGCATCGTAATCTATAACTAGTATCACAATAATAGTTCAAACATAGACAGTAAGGAGAGTCAGTCTTCTAGTCCTTAAGTCGGCATTGTGCCTTTTCTTTGTAGTCCGATGCAATTTCTGTGTTTCATCCTCATTAAGAAAGTCAGAGGGATACAGTAAACCTGAAGTGAAGCATCGGAATCTGTAACTAGTGTCACAGGAATGGTTCAAAACATAGACAGTAAGAAGAGTCAGTTTTCTTGTTCTTAAGTCGGCATTGTGCCTTCTCTATTTAATTCCGATGCAATTTCTGTGTTTCGTCGTCAATAAGAAGGTCCAAGGGATACAGTAAACCTGAAGTCAAGCATAGGAATATAAAACTGGACTCACAGGAAAGGTTCAAAACATAGACAGTAAGATGAGCCAGTCTTCTTGTACTTGAGTCGGCATTGTGCCTTTTATATTTAATTCCGATGCAATTTATGTGTTTCATCGTCAATAAGAAGGTCAGAGGGATACGGTAAACCTGAAGTGAAGCATCGGAATCTATAACTAGTGTCACAGGAGTGGTTCAAAACATAGACGGTAAGAAGAGTCTCTCTTCCTGTACTGAAGTCGGCATTGTGGTTTTTGTATTTATTTAAGTTGCAATTTCTGTGTTTCATCGTCAATAAGAAGGTCAGAGGGATACAGTAAACCTGAAGTGAAGCATCGGAATCTATAACTAGTGTCACAGGAGTGGTTCAAACATAGACAGTAAGAAGAGCCATTCTTCTTGTACTTGAGTCGGCATTGTGCATTTTGTATTTCATTCCGATGCAATTTCTGTGTTTCATCGTCATTAAGACGGTCAGAGGGATACAGTAAACCTGAAGTGAAGCATCGGTATCTATAACTAGTATCACAGGAATGGTTCAAAAAATAGGCGGTAAGAAGAGTCAGTCTTCCTGTACTCAAGTCGGCATTGTGCCTTTTGCATTTAATTAAGATGCTATTTCTGTTTCATCGTCAATAAGAAGGTCAGAGGGATACAGTTAACCTGAAGTGAAGCATCGGAATCCATAACTAGTGTCACAGGAATGGTTCAAAACAAAGACAGTAAGAAGAGTCAGTCTTCTTGTAATTAAGCCGGCATTGTGCCTCTTGTATATAATTCCGATGCAATTTCTGTGTTTCATCGTCAATATGAAGGTCAGAGGGATACAGTAAACCTGAAGTGATGCATCGGAATCTATAACTAGTGTCACAGGAATGGTTCAAAACATGGACAGTAAGAAGAGCCAGTCTTCTTGTACTTGAGTCGTCATTGCGCCTTTTGGTTTTAGTTCCGATGCATTTTCTGTGTTTTATCGTCAACAAGAAGGTCAGAGTGATAACGTAAACCTGAAGTGAAGCATCGTAATCTATAACTAGTGTCACAGGAGTAGTTCAAAACATAGACAGTAAGGAGTGTCAGTCTTCCAGTACTTAATTCGGCATTGTGCCTTTTGTTTGTATTCCGATGCAATTTCTGTGTCTCATCGTCATTAAGCAGATCAGAGGGATACAGTAAACCTGAAGTGAAGCTTCGGAATCTATAACTAGTGTCACAGGAATGGTTCAAGGCATAGACAGTAAGAAGAGTCAGTTTTCTTATACTTAAGTCGGTATTGCGCCTTTTGTGTTTAATTCCGATGCAATTTCTGTGTTTCATCGTCAGTAAGAAGGTGAGAGGGATACAGTAAACCTGAAGTGAAGCATCGGAATCTATAACTAGTGTCACGGGAATGGTTCAAAACATAGACAGTAAGAAGAGCCAGTCCTCTTGTACTTGAGTCGGCATTGTGCCTTTAGAAATTAATTCTGATGCAATTTCTGTGTTTCATCGTCAATAAGAAGGTCAGAGGGATGCAGTAAACCTGAAGTGAAGCATCGGAATCTATAACTAGTGACACAGGAATGGTTCAACACAAAGACTGTAAGAAGAGTCAGTTTTCTTGTACTTAAGTCGGCATTGTGCATTTCTATTTAATTCCGATGCAATTTCTGTGTTTCGTCGTCAATAAGAAAATCCAAGGGATACAGTAAAAATGAAGTGAAGCATCGGAATCTTAAACCGGTCTCACAGGAAAGGTTCCAAACATAGACAGTAAGAAGAGCCAGTCCTCTTGTACTTGAGTTGGTATTGTGCCTTTAGAATTTATTTCCGATGCAATTACTGTGTTTCATCGTCAATAACAAGGTCAGAGGGATGTAGTAAACCTGAAGTGAAGCATCGGAATCTATAACTAGTGTCACAGGAATGGTTCAAATCATAGACGGTAAGAAGAGTCAGTCTTCCTGTACTTAAGTCGGCATTGTGCCTTTTGTATTTAATTAAGACGCAATTTCTGTGTTTCATCGTCAATAAGAAGGTCAGAGGGATACAGTAAACCTGAAGTGAAGCATCGGAATCTGTAAGTAGTGTCACAGGAATGGTTCAAATCTTAGACAGTAAGATGAGCCAGTCTTCTTGTACATAAGTCAGCATTGTGCCTCTTTTATATAATTCCGGTGCAATTTCTGTGTTTCATCGTTAATATGAAGCTCAGAGGGATACAGTAAACCTGAAGTGAAGCATTGGAATCTATAACTAGTGTCACAGAAATGGTTCAAAACATAGACGGTAAGAAGAGTCAGTCTTCCTGTACTTAAGTCGGCATTGGGCCTTTTGTATTTAATTCCGATGCAATTTCTGTGTTTCACCGGCAATAAGAAGTTCCAAAGGATACAGTAAACCTGAAGTGAAGCATCGGAATCTATAACTAGTGCCACAGGAATGGTTCAAAACATAGAGAGTGAGAACAGTCAGTCCTTTTGTCCTTAAGTCGGCATTGTGCCTCTTGTATTTAATTCCAATGCAATTTCTGTGTTTCATCGTCAATACGTAGGTCAGAGGGATACAGTAAACCTGAAGTGAAGCATCGGAATGTAATATCGGTCTCACAGAAAAGGTTCAAATCATAGACAGTAAGAAGAGCCAGTCTTCTTGTACTTGAGTCGGCATTGTGCCTTTAGAACTTAATTCCGATGCAATTTCTGTGTTTCATCGTCAATAAGAAGGTCAGAGGGATGCAGTAAACCTGAAGTGAAGCATCGGAATCTATAACTAGTGTCAATGGAATGGTTCAACACAAAGATTGTAAGAAGAGTCAGTTTTCTTGTACTTAAGTCGGCATTATGCATTTCTATTTAATTACGATGCAATTTCTGTGTTTCGTCGTCAATAAGAACGTCCAAGGGATACAGTAAACCTGAAGTGAAGCATCGGAATCTAAAACCGGTCTCACAGGAAAGGTTCCCAACATAGACAGTAAGAAGCGCCAGTCCTCTTGTACTTGAGTCGGCATTGTGCCTTTTGTATTTAATTAAGACGCAATTTCTGTGTTTCATCGTCAATAAGAAGGTCAGAGGGATACAGTAAACCTGAAGTGAAGCATCGGAATCTATAACTAGAGTCACAGGAATGGTTCAAAACATAGAGAGTAAGAATAGTCAGTCTTTTTGTACTTAAGTCGGCATTGTGCCTTTTGTATTTAATTCCAATGCAATTTCTGTGTTTCATCGTCAATAAGAAGGTCAGAGGGATACAGTAAACCTGAAGTGAAGCATCGGAATCTATAACTAGTGTCACAGGAATGGTTCAAAACATAGAGAGTAAGAATAGTCAGTCTTTTTGTACTTAAGTCGGCATTGTGCTTTTTCTATTTAATTCCGATGCAATTTCTGTGCTTCATCGTCAATAAGTCGGTCAGAGGGATACTGTAAACCTGAAGTGAAGCATCGGTATCTATAACTAGTATCACAGGAATGGTTCAAAACATAGGCGGTAAGAAGAGTCAGTCTTCCTGTACTTAAGTCAGCATTGTGGCTTTTGTATTTAATTAAGATGCTATTTCTGTGTTTCATTGTCAATAAGAAGGCCAGAGGGATACAGTAAACCTGAAGTGAAGCATCGGAATCTATAACTAGTGTCACAGGAATGGTTCAAACATAGACAGTAAGAAGAGTCAGTCTTCTTGTAATTAAGTCGGCATTGTGCCTCTTGTATATAATTCCGATGCAATTTCTGTGTTTCATCGTCAATATGAAGGTCAGAGGGATACAGTAAACCTGAAGTGAAGCATCGGAATCTATAACTAGTGTCACAAGAATGCTTCAAAACATAGACAGTAAGAAGAGCCAGTTTTCTTGTACTTGAGTCGGCATTGTGCCTTTTGTATTTAATTCCGATGCAATTTCTGTGTTTCATCGTCAATAAGAAAGTCAGAGGGATACAGTAAACCTGAAGTGAAGCATCGGAATCTATAACTAGTGTCACAGGAATGGTTAAAAACATAGACAGTAAGTAGAATCAGTTCTCTTGAACTTAAGTCGGCATTGTGCCTTTTGTATTTCACTCCGATGCAATTTCTGTGTTTCATCTTCAATAAGAACGTCAGAGGGATACCGTAAACCTGAAGAGAAGTATCGGAATCTGTAACTAGTGTCACAGGAATGGTTCATAACATAGACAGTAAGAAGAGTCAGTTTTCTTGTACTTAAGTCGGCATTGTGCCTTTTGTATTTAATTCCAATGCAATTTCTGTGTTTCATCGTCAATAAGAAGGTCAGAGGGATACAGTAAACCTGAAGTGAAGCATCGGAATCTATAACTAGTGTCACAGGAATGGTTCAAAGCATAGGCAGTAAGAAGAATCAGTTTTCTTATACTTAAGTCGGCATTGTGCCTTTTGTATTTAATTCCGATGCAATTTCTGTGTTCCATCGTCAAGAAGAAGGTTAGAGGGATACAGCAAACCTGAAGTGAAGCATCGGAATCTAAAATCGGTATCACAGGAAAGGTTCAAAACATAGACAGTAAGAAGAGCCAGTCTTCTTGTACTTGAGTCGGCATTGTGCCTTTTGGATTTAATTCCGATGCAATTTCTGTGTTTCATCGTCAACAAGAAGGTCAGAGTGATACAGTAAACCTGAAGTGAAGCATCGTAATCTATAACTAGTGTTACAGGAGTAGTTCAAATCATAGACAGTAAGGAGAGTCAGTCTCCTAGTACTTAAGTCGGCATTGTGCCTTTTGTTTGTATTCCGAAGCAATTTCTGTGTCTCATCGTCATTAAGAAGGTCAGAGGGATACAGTAAACCTGAAGTGAAGCATCGGAATCTATAACTAGTGTCACAGGAGTAGTTCAAAACATAGTTAGTAAGGAGAGTCAGTTTAGTAGTACTTATGTCGGCATTGTGCATTTGTTGGTATTCCGATGCAATTTCTGTGTTTCATCGTCATTAAGAAGGTCAGAAGGATACAGTAAACCTGAAGTGAAGCATCGGAATCTATAACTAGTGTCACAGGAATGGTTCAAAGCATAGGCAGTAAGAAGAATCAGTTTTCTTATACTTAAGTCGGCATTGTGCCTTTTGTATTTAATTCCGATGCAATTTCTGTGTTTCATCATCAATACGAAGATCAGAGAGATACAATATAGCTGAAGTGATGCATCGGAATCTATAACTAGTGTCACAGGAATGGTTCAAAACAAAGACTGTGAGAAGAGTCAGTTTTCTTGTACTTAAGTCGGAATTATGCTTTTCTATTTAATTCCGATTCAATTTCTTTGTTTCGTCGTCAATAAGAAGGTCCAAGGGATACAGTAAACCTGAAGTGAAGCATCGGAATCTATAACCGGTCTCACAGGAAACGTTCAAAACGTAGGCAGTAAGAAGAGCCAGTCCTCTCGTACTTGCATCGGCATTGTGCCTTTTGTATTTAATTCCGATGCAATTTCTGTGTTTGATCGTCAATAAGAAAGTCAGAAGGATACAATAAACCTAAAGTGAAGCATCGGAATCTATGACTAGTGTCACAGGAATGGTTCAGAACATAGACGGTAAGAAGAATCAGTCTTCCTGTACTTAAGTCTGCATTGTGCCCATTGTATTTAATTAAGATGCAATTTCTGTGTTTCATCGTCAATAAGAAGGTCAGAGGGATACAGTAACCCTGAAGTGATGCATCGGAATCTATAACTAGTGCCACAGGAATGGTTCAAAACATAGACAGCAAGAAGAGTCAGCTTTCTTGTACTTAACACGGCATTGTGCTTTTCTATTTAATTCCGATGCAATTTCTATATTTCGTCGTCAATAAGAAGGTCCAAGGGATACAGTAAACCTAAAGTTATGCATAGGAATCAAAAACTGGATTCATGGGATAGGTTCAAAACAGAGACAGTAAGAAGAGCCAGTCTTCTTGTACTTGAGTCGGCATTGTGCCTTTTGTATTTAATTCCGATGCAATTTATGTGTTTCGTCGTCAATGAGAAGGTCAGAGGGAAACAGTAAACCTGCAGTGAAGCATCGGAATCTATAACTAGTGTCACAGGAATGGTTCAAAGCATAGACCGTAAGAAGAGTCAGTTTTCTTATACTTAAGTCGGCATTGTGCCTTTTGTATTTAATTCCGATGCAATTTCTGTGTTGCATCATCAATACGAAGGTCAGAGGGATGCAAAAAACCCGAAGTGATGCATCGGAATCTATAACTAGAGTCACAGGAATGGTTCAACACATAGACAGTAAGAAGAGTCAGTTTTCTTGTACTTAAGTCGACATTGTGCCTTTTCTATTTAATTCCGATGCAGTTTCTGTGTTTCGTCGTCAATAAGAAGGTCCAAGGGATGCAGCAAACCTGAACTGAAGCATCGGAATCTAAAACCGGCCTCACAGGAAAGCTTCAAAACATAGACAGTAAGAAGAGCCAGTCCTCTTGTACTTGAGTCGGCATTGTGCCTCTTGTATTTAATTCCAATGCAATTTCTGTGTTTGATCGTCAATAAGAAGGTCAGAGGGATGCAGTAAACCTGAAGTGTAGCATCGGAATCTATAACTAGTGTCACAGGAATGGTTCAAAACATAGACGGTAAGAAGAGTCAGTCTTCCTGTACTTAAGTCGGCATTGTGCCTTTTGTATTTAATTAAGATGCAATTTCTGTGTTTCATCGTCAATAAGAAGGTCAGAGAGATACAGTAAACCTGAAGTGAAGCATCAGAATCTATAACTAGTGTCACAGGAATGGTTCAAAACATAGACAGTAAGATGAGTCAGTCTTCTTGTACTTAAGTCAGCATTGTGCCTCTATTATATAATTCCGATGCAATTTCTATGTTTCATCGTCAATATGAAGCTCAGAGTGATACAGTAAACCTGAAGTGAAGCATTGGAATCTATATCTAGTGTCATAGGAATGGTTCAAATCATAGACAGAAAGAAGAGCCAGTCTTCTTGTACTTGAGTCGGCAGTGTGCCTTTTGTATTTAAATCCGATGCAATTTCTGTGTTTCATCGTCAATAAGAAGGTCAGAGGGATACAGTAAACCTGAAGTGAAGCATCGGAATTTATAACTAGTGTCACAGGAATGGTTCAAAACATAGACAGTAACAAGAGTCAGTTTTCTTGTACTTAAGTCGGCATTGTGCCTTTTGTATTTAATTCTGATGCAGTTTCTGTGTTTCATCGACAATAAGAAGGTCAGAGGAATACAGTAAACCTGAAGTGAAGCATCGGAATCTGTAACTAGTGTCACAGGAATGGTTCAAAGCATAGACAGTAAGAAGAGTCAATTTTCTTATAATTAAGTCATCCTTGTGCCTTTTATATTTAATTCCGATGCGATTTCTGTGTTTCATCGTCAATAAGAAGGTCAGAGGGATACAGTAACCCTGAAGTGATGCATCGGAATCTGTAACTAGTGTTACAGGAATGGTTCAAAACATAGACAGTAAGAAGAGTCAGTTTTCTTGTACTTAAGTCGACATTGTGCCTTTTCTATTTAATTTCGATGCAGTTTCTGTGTTTCTTCGTCAATAAGAAGGTCCAAGGGATGCAGGTAACCCGAACTCAAGCATCGGAATCTAAAACCGGCCTCACAGGAAAGGTTCAAAACGTAGACAGTAAGAAGAGCCAGTCCTCTTGTACTTGAGTCAGCATTGTGCCTTTTGTATTTAATTACGATGCAATTTCTGTGTTTGATCTTCAATAAGAAGGTCTGAGGGATGCAGAAAACCTGAAGTGAAGCATCGGAATCTATAACTAGTTTCACAGGAATGGTTCAAAACATAGACGGTAAGAAGAGTCAGTCTTCCTGTACTTATGTCGGCATTGTGCCTTTTGTATTTAATTAAGATACAATTTCTGTGTTTCATCGTCAGTAAGAAGGTCAGAGGGATACAGTAAACCTGAAGTGAAGCATCGGAATCTATAACTAGTGTCACAGTAATGGTTCAAAACATAGACAGTAGGAAGAGTCAGTCTACTAGTACTTGAGTCGGCATTGGTCCTTTTGAATTTAATTCCGATGCAATTTCTGTGTTTCGTCATCAATAAGAAGGTCCAAGGGAAACAGTAAACCTAAAGTGAAGCAACGGAATCTAAAACCGGCCACACCGGATGGGTTCAAAACATAGAGAGTAAGAAGAGTCAGTCTTTTTGTACTTAATTCGGCATTGTGCCTTTTGTGTATAATTCCAATGCAATTTCTGTGTTTCATCGTCAATACGTAGGTCAGAGGGATCCAGTAAACCTGAAGTGAAGCATCGGAATCTATAACTAGTGTCACAGGAATGGTTCAAAACATAAACAGTAAGAAGAGTCAGTTTACTTGTACTTAAGTCGGGATTGTGGATTTCTATTTAATTCCGATGCAATTTCTGTGTTTCGTCGTCAATATGAAGGTCCAAGGGATACAGTTAACCTGAAGTGAAGCATCAGAATCTAAAACCGGTCTCACAGTAAAGGTTAAAAACATAGACAGTAAGAAGAGCCTGTCCTCTTGTACTTGAGTCTGCATTGCGCCTTTTGTATTTAATTCCGATGCAATATTTGTGATTGATCGTCAATAAGAGGGTGAGAAGGATACAGTAAACCTGAAGTGAAGCATCGTTAACTATAACTAATGTCACAGGAATGGTTCAAAACATAGATAGTAAGAAGACTCAGTCTTCTTGTACTTAAGTCGGCATTGTGCCTCTTGTATATAATTCCGATGCAATTTCTGTGTTTCATCGTCAATATAAAGGTCAGAGGGATACAGTAAACCTGAAGGGAAGCATCGGAATCTATAACTAGTGTCACAGGAATGGTTCAAAACATAGACAGTAAAAAGAGCCAGTCTTCTTGTACTTAAGTCGGCATTGTGCCTTTTGTATTTAATTCCGATGCAATTTCTGTGTTTCATCGTCAATAAGAAGGTCAGAGGGATACAGTAAACCTGAAGTGGAGCATCGGAATCTATAACTAGTGTCAGAGGAATGGTTCAAAGCATAGACAGTAATAAGATTCAGTTTTCTTATAATTAAGTAGGCATGGTGCCTTTTGTATTTAATTCCGATGCAACTTCTGTGTTTCATCGTCAATATGAACGTCAGAGGGATGCAGTAAGCCTGAAGTGATGCATCGGAATCTACAACTAGTGTCACAGGAATGGTTCAAAACATAGACAGTAAGAAGAGTCAGTTTTCTTGTACTTAACCAGGCATTGTGCCTTTTCTATTTAATTCCGATGCAATTTCTGTGTTTCGTTGTCAATAAGAAGGTCCAAGGGATACAGTAAACCTGAAGTGAAGCATCGGAATCTAAATCCGGTCTCACAGGAAAGGTTCAAAACATAGACAGTAAGAAGAGCCAGTCTTCTTGTACTTGAGTTGGCATTGTGCCTTTTGTATTCAATTCCGATGCAATTTCTGTGTTTCATCGTCAATAAGAAGGTCAGAGGGATACAGTAAACCCGAAGTGAAGCATCGGAATCTAAAACCGGTCTCACAGGAAAGGATCAAAACATATACAGTAAGAAGACCCAGTCTTCTTGTACTTGATTCGGCTTTGTGCCTTTAGTATTTAATTCCGATGCAATTTCTGTGTTTCATCGTCAATAAGAAGGTCAGAGTGATATAGTAAACCTGAAGTGAAGCATCGTAATCTATAACTAGTGTCACAGGAATAGTTCAAACCATAGACAGTAAGGAGATTCAGTCTTCTAGTACTTAAGTCGGCATTGTGCCTTTTGTTTGTATTCCGATGCAATATCTGTGTTTCATCGTCATTAAGAAGGTCAGAGGGATACAGTATACCTGAAGTGAAGCATCGGAATCTAAAACTAGTGTCACAGGAATGGTTCAAAACATAGACAGTAAGAAGAGTCAGTTTTCTTGTTTTTAAGTCGGTATTGTGCCTTTTCTATTTAACTCCGATGCAATTTCTGTGTTCCGTCGTCAATAAGAAGGTCCAAGGGATACAGTAAACCTGAAGTCAAGCATCGGAATCTAAAACTGGTCTCACAGAAAGGTTCAAATCATAGACAGTGAGAAGAGCCCGTCTTCTTGTACTGGAGTCGGCATTGTGCCTTTTGTATTTAATTCCGATGCAATTTATGTGTTTCATCGTCAGTAAGAAGGTCGGAGGGCTACAGTAAACCTGAAGTGAAGCATCGGAATCTATAACTAGTGTCACAGGAATGGTTCAAAACATAGACAGTAAGAAGATTTAGTCTTCTTGTACTTAAGTCGGCATTGTGCCTCTTGTATCTAATTCCGATGCAATTTCTGTGTTTCATCGTCAATATGAAGGTCAGAGGAATACAGTAAACCTGAAGTGAAGCATAGGAATCTAAAACTAGTGTCACAGGAATGGTTCAAAACATAGACAGTAGGAAGAGCCAGTCTTCTTGTACTTGAGTCGGCATTGTGTCTTTTGTATTTAATTCCGCGGCAATTTCTGTGTTTCATCGTCAATAAGAAGGTCAGAGATATACAGTAAACCTGAAGTGAAGCATCTGAATCTATATCTAGTGTCACAGGAATGGTTCAAAACATAGACAATAGGAAGAGTCAGTTTTCTTATACTTAAGTCGGCATTGTGCCTTTTGTATTTAAGTCCGATGCAATTTCTGTGTTTCATCATCAATACGAAGGTCAGAGAGATACAATATAGCTGAAGTGATGCATCGGAATCTATAACTAGCGTCACAGGAATGGTTCAAAACAAAGACTGTAAGAAGAGTCAGTTTTCTTGTACTTAAATCGGCATTGTGCTTTTCTATTTAATTCCGATGCATTTTCTGTGTTTCGTCGTAAATAAGAAGGTCCAAGGGATACAGTATACCTGAAGTGAAGCATTAGAATCTATAACCGGTCTCACAGGAAAGGTTCAAAACATAGGCAGTAAGAAGAGCCAGTCCTCTTGTACTTGAGTCGGCATTGTGCCTTTTGTATTTAATTTCGATGAAATTTCTGTGTTTGATCGTCAAAAAGAAGGTCAGAAGGATACAATAGACCTGAAGTGAAGCATCGGAATCTATAACTCGTGTCACAGGAATGGTTCAAAAAATAGACAGTAAGAAGAGTCAGTTTTCTTGTACTTAACACGGCATTGTGCTTTTCTAATTAATTCCGATGCAATTTCTGTATATCATCGTCAATAAGAAGCTCCAAGGGATACAGTAGACCTGAAGTCATGCATAGGAATCAAAAACTGGATTCACGGGAAAGGTTCAAAACATAGACAGTAAGAAGAGCCAGTCTTCTTGTACTTGAGTCGGCATTGTGCCTTTTGTATTTAATTCCGATGCAATTTATGTGTTTCGTCGTCAATAAGAAGGTCAGAGGGAAACAGTAAACCTGCAGTGAAGCATCGGAATCTATAACTAGTGTCACAGGAATGGTTCAAAGCATAGACCGTAAGAAGAGTCACTCTTCTTGTACTTAAGTCGGCTTTGTGCCTTTTGTATTTAATTCTGATGCAGTTTCTGTGTTTCATCACCAATAAGAAGGTCAGAGGGATACAGTAAACCTGAAGTGAAGCATCGGAATCTGTAACTAGTGTTACAGGAATGGTTCAAAGCTTAGACAGTAAGAAGAGTCAGTTTTCTTATAATTAAGTCGGCCTTGTGCCTTTTATATTTAATTCCGATGCAATTTCTGTGTTTCATCGTCAATAAGAAGGTCAGAGGGATACAGTAACCCTGACGTGATGCATCGAAATCTGTAACTAGTGTCACAGGAATGGTTCAAAACATAGACAGTAAGAAGACTCAGTTTTCTTGTACTTAAGTCGACATTGTGCTTTTTCTATTTAATTGCGATGAAGTTTCTGTGTTTCATCGTCAATAAGAAGGTCCAAGGGATGCAGTAAACCCAAACTGAAGCATCGGAATCTAAAACCGGCCTCACAGGAAAGGTTCAAAACATAGACAGTAAGAAGAGCCAGTCCTCTTGTACTTGAGTCGGCATTGTGCCTTTTGTATTTAATAACGATGCAATTTCTGTGTTTGATCTTCAATTAGAAGGTCAGAGGGATGCAGAAAACCTGAAGTGAAGCATCGGAATCTATAACTAGTGTCACAGGAATGGTTCAAAACATAGACGGTAAGAAGAGTCAGTCTTCCTGTACTGATGTCGGCATTGTGCCTTTTGTATTTAATTAAGATGCAATTTCTGTGTTTCATCGTCAATAAGAAGGTCAGAGGGATACAGTAAACCTTAAGTGAGGCATCGGAATCCATAACTAGTGTCACAGTAATGGATCAAAACATAGACAGTAGGAAGAGTCAGTTTTCTTATAATTAAGTCGGCCTTGTGCCTTTTATATTTAATTCCGATGCAATTTCTGTGTTTCATCGTCAATAAGAAGGTCAGAGGGATACAGTAAACCAGAAGTGAAGCATCGGAATCTATAACTAGTGTGACAGGAATGGTTCAAAACATAGAGAGTAAGAAGAGTCAGTCTTTTTGTACTTAAGTCGGCATTGTGCCTTTTGTATTTAATTCCAATGCAATTTCTGTGTTTCATCGTCAATACGTAGGTCAGAGGGATCCAGTAAACCTGAAGTGAAGCATCGGAATCTATAACTAGTGTCACAGAAATGGTTCAAAACATAGACAGTAAGAAGAGTCAGTTTACTTGTAGTAAAGTCGGCATTTTGCCTTTTGTATTTAATTCCGATGCAATTTCTGTGTTTCATCGTCAATAAGAAGGTCAGAGGGATGCAGTAAACCTGAAGTGAAGCATCGGAATCTATAACTAGTGTCACGGGAATGGTTCATAACATAGACAGTAAGAAGAGTCAGTCTTCCTGTACTTAAGTCGGCATTGTGCCTTTTGTATTTAATTCCGATGCGTTTTCTGTGTTTCATCGTCAGTAAGATGGTCAGAGGGTTACAGTAAACCTGAAGTGAAGCTTTGGAATCTATAACTAGTGTCACAGGGATGGTTCACAACTTAGACAGTAAGAAGAGTAAGTTTACTTATACGTAGGTCGGCAATGTGGCTTTTGTATTTAATTCCGATGCCGTTTCTGTGTTTCGTCGTCAATAATAAGGTCCAAGGGATACAGTAATTATAAAGTGAAGCATCGGAATCTAAAACCGGTCTCACAGGAAAGGTTGAAACATAGACAGTAAGAAGAGCCAGTCCTCTTGTACTTGAGTCGGCATTGCGCCTTTTGTATTTAATTCCGATGCAATATCTGTGATTGATCGTCAATAAGAGGGTGAGAAGGATACAGTAAACCTGAAGTGAACAATCTGACTCTATAACTAGTGTCACAGGAATGGTCCAAAACATAGACAATAGGAAGAGTCAGTCTTCCAGTACTTAAGTCGGCATTGTGCCTTTTGTATTTAATTCCGATGCAATTTCTGTGTTTCATCGTCAATAAGAAGGGCATAGGGATACAGTAAACCTGAAGTGAAGCGTCGGAATCTATTACTAGTGTCACAGGAATGGTTCAAAACATAGACAGTAAGAAGAGTCAGTTTTCTTGTACTTAAGTCGGCATTGTGCCTTTTGATTTTAATTAAGATGCAATTTCTGTGTTTCATCGTCAATAAGAAGGTCAGAGGGATACAGTAAACCTGATGTGAAGCATCGGAATCTATAACTAGTGTCACTGGAATGGTTCAAGACATAGACAGTAAGAAGAGTCAGTCTTCTCGTACTTGAGTTGGCATTGTGCCTTTTGTATTTAATTCCGATGCAATTTCTGTGTTTCATCGTCAATAAAACGGTCGGAGGGATACAGTAAACCTGAAGTGAAGCATCGGAATCTATAACTAGTGTTATAGGAATGGTTCAAAACATACAGAGTAAGAAGAGTCAGTCATTTTGTACTTAAGTCGGCATTGTGCCTTTTGTATTTAATTACATTGCAGTTTCTGTGTTTCATTGTCAATACGAAGGTCAGAGGGGTACAGGAAACCTGAAGTGAAGCATCGGAATCTATAACTAGTGTCACAGGAATGGATCAAAACAAAGACAGTAAGAAAGGTCAGTCTTCTTGTACTTAAGTCGGCATTGTGCCTTTTGTATTTAATTCCGATGCAATATCTGTGTTTCATCGTCAATAAGAAGATCAGAGTGATACAGTAAGCCTGAAGTGAAGCATCGGAATCAATAACTAGTGTCAGAGGAATGGTTCAAGTCATAAACAGTAAGAAGCGTCAGTTTTCTTGTACTTAAGACGGCATTGTGCCTTTTGTATTTAATTCCGATGCAATTTCTGTGTTTCATCGTCAATATGAAGGTCGGAGGGATACAGTAAACCAGAATTGGAGCATCGCAATCTATAACTAGTGTCACAGGAATGGTTCAAAACATAAACAGTAAGAAGAGTCATTTTTCTTGTACTTAAGTCGGCATTGTGCCTTTTGTATTTAATTCCGATACAATTTCTGTGTGTCATCGTCAATACATAGATCGGAGGGATACAGTAAACCTGAAGTGAAACATCGGAATCTATAACTAGTGTCACAGGAATGCTTCAAAGCATAGACAGTAAGAAGAGTCAGTTTTCTAATAATTAAGTTGGCATTGTGCCTTTAGTATCTAATTCCGATGCAATTTCTGAGTTTCATCGTCAATAAGAAGGTCAGAGGTATACAGTAACCCTGAAGTGAAGCATCGGAATCTAAAACCGGTCTCACAGGAAAGGTTCAAAACATAGACAGTAAGAAAAGCCAATCTTCTTGTAATTTAGTCGGCATTGTGCCTTTTGTATTTAATTCCGATGCAATTTATGTGTTTCATCGTCAATATGACGGTCAGAGGGATACAGCAAACCAGAAGTGAAGCATCAGAATCCATAACTAGTGTCACAGGAATGGTTCAAAACATAGACAGTAAGAAGAGTCAGATTTCTTGTACTTAAGTCGGCATTGTGCCTTTTGTATTTCATGCCGATGAAATTTCAGTGTTTCATCGTCAATAAGAATGTCAGAGGGATACAGTGAACCTGAAGTGAAGCATCGGAATCTGTAACTAGTGTCACAGGAATGGTTCAAAACATAGACAGTAAGAAGAGTCAGTTGTCTTTTACTTAAGTCCTCATTGTGCCTTTTGTATTTAATTCCGATGCAATTTCTGTGTTTCATCGTCAATTTGAAGGTCAGAGGGATACAGTAAACCTGAAGTGAAGCATCGTAATCTGTAACTAGTGTCGCAGGAATGGTTCAAAACATTGACAGTAAGTAGAGTCAGTTAACTTGTACTTTATTCGGCATTGTGCCTTTTGTATTTAATTCCGATGCAATTTCTGTGTTTCATCGTCAACAAGAAGGTCAGAGGGATACAGTAAGCCTGTAGTGAAGCATCGGAATCTATAACTAGTGTCACAGGAATGGTTCAAAACATAGACAATAAGAAGAGTCAGTATACTTGTACTTAAGTTGGCATTGTGAGTTTTGTGTTCATTCCGAAGCAATATCTGTGTTTCATCGTCAATAAGAAGGTCAGAGGGATACAGTATTCCTGAAGTGAGGCATCGGAATCTACAACTAGTGTCACAGGAATGGTTCAAACCATAAACAGTAAGAAGCGTCAGTTTTCTTGTACTTAAGACGGCATTGAGCCTTTTGTATTTAATTCCGATGCAATTTCTGTGTTTCATCGTCAATATGAAGGTCAGAGGGATACAGTAAACCAGAACTGGAGCATCGCAATCTATAACTAGTGTCACAGGAATGGTTCAAAACATAAACAGTAAGAAGAGTCAGTTTTCTTGTACTTAAGTCGGCAATGTGCCTTTTGTATTTAATTCCGATGCAATTTCTGTGTTTCATCGTCAATAAGAAGGTCAGAGGGATGCAGTAAACCTGAATTGCAGCATCGGAATCTATAACTAGTGTCACAGGAATGGTTCAAACATAGACAGTTAGAAAAGTCAGTTTACTTGTACTTAAGTCGACATTGTGCCTTTTGTATTTAATACCGATGCAATTTCTGTGTTTCATCGTCAATAGGAAGGTCGGAGGGATACAGTAAACCTGAAGTGAAGCATCGGAATCTATAACTAGTGTCACAGGAATGGTTCAAAACATAGACAGTAAGATGAGTCAGTCTTCTGGTACTTAAGTCAGCATTGTGCATCTTGTATATAATTCCGATGCAATTTCTATGTTTCATCGTCAATATGAAGCTCAGAGTGATACAGTAAACCTGAAGTGAAGCATTGGAATCTATATCTAGTGTCACAGGAATGGTTCAAATCATAGACAGAAAGAAGAGCCAGTCTTCTTGTACTTGAGTCGGCATTGTGCCTTTTGTATTTAATTCGATGCAATTTATGTGTTTCGTCGTCAATAAGAAGGTCAGAGGGAAACAGTAAACCTGCAGTGAAGCATCGGAATCTATAACTAGTGTCACAGGAATGGTTCAAAGCATAGACCGTAAGAAGAGTCACTCTTCTTGTACTTAAGTCGGCATTGTGCCTTTTGTATTTAATTCTGATGCAGTTTCTGTGTTTTATCGACAATAAGAAGGTCAGAGGGATACAGTAAACCTGAAGTGAAGCATCGGAATCTGTAACTAGTGTCACAGGAATGGTTCAAAGCATAGACAGTAAGAAGAGTCAGTTTTCTATTAATTAAGTCGGCCTTGTGCCTTTTATATTTAATTCCGATGCAATTTCTGTGTTTCATCGTCAATAAGAAGGTCAGAGGGATACAGTAACCCTGACGTGATGCATCGAAATCTGTAACTAGTGTCACAGGAATGGTTCAAAACATAGACAGTAAGAAGAGTCAGTTTTCTTGTACTTAAGTCGACATTGTGCTTTTTCTATTTAATTGCGATGCAGTTTCTGTGTTTCGTCGTCAATAAGAAGGTCCAAGGGATGCAGTAAACCCAAACTGAAGCATCGGAATCTAAAACCGGCCTCACAGGAAAGGTTCAAAACATAGGCAGTAAGAAGAGCCAGTCCTCTTGTACTTGAGTCGGCATTGTGCCTTTTGTATTTAATAACGATGCAATTTCTGTGTTTGATCTTCAATTAGAAGGTCAGAGGGATGCAGAAAACCTGAAGTGAAGCATCGGAATCTATAACTAGTGTCACAGGAATGGTTCAAAACATAGACGGTAAGAAGAGTCAGTCTTCCTGTACTGATGTCGGCATTGTGCCTTTTGTATTTAATTAAGATGCAATTTCTGTGTTTCATCGTCAATAAGAAGGTCAGAGGGATACAGTAAACCTGAAGTGAAGCATCGGAATCCATAACTAGTGTCACAGTAATGGATCAAAACATAGACAGTAGGAAGAGTCAGTTTTCTTATAATTAAGTAAGCCTTGTGCCTTTTATATTTAATTCCGATGCAATTTCTGTGTTTCATCGTCAATAAGAAGGTCAGAGGGATACAGTAACCCAGAAGTGAAGCATCGGAATCTATAACTAGTGTGGCAGGAATGGTTCAAAACATAGAGAGTAAGAAGAGTCAGTCTTTTTGTACTTAAGTCGGCATTGTGCGTTTTGTATTTAATTCCAATGCAATTTCTGTGTTTCATCGTCAATACGTAGGTCAGAGGGATCCAGTAAACCTGAAGTGAAGCATCGGAATCTATAACTAGTGTCACAGGAATGGTTCAAAACATAGACAGTAAGAAGAGTCAGTTCACTTGTAGTAAAGTCGGCATTTTGCCTTTTGTATTTAATTCCGATGCAATTTCTGTGTTTCATCGTCAATAAGAAGGTCAGAGGGATGCAGTAAACCTGAAGTGAAGCATTGGAATCTATAACTAGTGTCACGGGAATGGTTCATAACATAGACAGTAAGAAGAGTCAGTCTTCCTGTACTTAAGTCGGCATTGTGCCTTTTGTATTTAATTCCGATGCGTTTTCTGTGTTTCATCGTCAGTAAGATGGTCAGAGGGTTACAGTAAACCTGAAGTGAAGCATTGGAATCTATAACTAGTGTCACAGGAATGGTTCACAGCTTAGACAGTAAGAAGAGTAAGTTTACTTATACGTAGGTCGGCATTGTGGCTTTTGTATTTAATTCCGATGCCGTTTCTGTGTTTCGTCGTCAATAAGAAGGTCCAAGGGATACAGTAAACATAAAGTGAAGCATCGGAATCTAAAACCGGTCTCACAGGAAAGGTTGAAAACATAGACAGTAAGAAGAGCCAGTCCTCTTGTACTTGAGTCGGCATTGCGCCTTTTGTATTTAATTCCGATGCAATATCTGTGATTGATCGTCAATAAGAGGGTGAGAAGGATACAGTAAACCTGAAGTGAACAATCTGACTCTATAACTAGTGTCACAGGAATGGTCCAAAACATAGACAATAGGAAGAGTCAGTCTTCTAGTACTTAAGTCGGCATTGTGTCCTTTTGTATTTAATTCCGATGCAATTTCTGTGTTTCATCGTCAATAAGAAGATCAGAGGGATACAGTAAGCCTGAAGTGAAGCATCGGAATCTATAACTAGTGTCAGAGGAATGGTTCAAAACATAAACAGTAAGAAGCGTCAGTTTTCTTGTACTTAAGGCGGTATTGTGCCTTTTGTATTTAATTCCGATGCAATTTCTGTGTTTCATCGTCAATATGAAGGTCAGAGGGATACAGTAAACCAGAATTGGAGCATCGCAATCTATAACTAGTGTCACAGGAATGGTTCGAAACATAAACAGTAAGAAGAGTCAGTTTTCTTGTACTTAAGTCGGCAATGTGCCTTTTGTATTTAATTCCAATGCAATTTCTGTGTTTCATCGTCAATAAGAAGGTCAGAGGGATGCAGTAAACCTGAAGTGAAGTATCGGAAACTATAACTAGTGTCACAGGAATGGTTCGAAACATAGACAGTAAGAAGAGTCAGTTATCTTGTACTTAAGTCGGCATTGTGCCATCTGTATTTAATTCCGATACAATTTCTGTGTTTCATCGTCAAAAAGAAGGTCAGAGGGATACAGTAAACCTGAAGTGAAGCATCGGAATCTATAACTAGTGTCACAGGAATGGTTAAAACATAGACAGTAAGAAGAGTCAGTTTTCTCGTACTTAAGTCGGCATTGTGCCTTTTGTATTTAATTCCGATACAATTTCTGTGTGTCATCGTCAATACGTAGATCGGAGGGATACAGTAAACCTGAAGTGAAGCATCGGAATCTATAACTAGTGTCACAGGAATGGTTCAAAACATAGACATTAAGAAGAGTGAGTCTTCTTGTACTTAAGTCGGCATTGTGCGTTTTGTATTTAATTCCTATGCAATTTCTGTGTTTCATCGTCAATAAGATGTTCAGAGGGTTACAGTAAACCTAAAGTGAAGCATCGGAATCTATAACTAGTGTCACAGGAATGGGTCAAACATAGACAGTTAGAAGAGTCAGTTTACTTGTACGTAAGTCGACATTGTGCCTTTTGTATTTAATTCCGATGCAATTTCTGTGTTTCATCGTCAATAAGAAGGTCAGAGGGATACAGTAAACATGAAGTGAAGCATCGGAATCTATAACTAGTGTCACAGGAATGCTTCAAAGCATAGACAGTAAGAAGAGTCAGTTTTCTAATAATTAAGTTGGCATTGTGCCTTTAGTATCTAATTCCGATGCAATTTCTGAGTTTCATCGTCAATAAGAAGGTCAGAGGGATACAGTAACCCTGAAGTGAAGCATCGGAATCTAAAACCGGTCTTACAGGAAAGGTTCAAAACATACACAGTAAGAAAAGCCAATCTTCTTGTAATTTAGTCGGCATTGTGCCTTTTGTATTTAATTCCGATGCAATTTATGTGTTTCATCGTCAATATGACGGTCAGAGGGATACAGCAAACCAGAAGTAAAGCATCGGAATCCATAACTAGTGTCACAGGAATGGTTCAAAACATAGACAGTAAGAAGAGTCAGATTTCTTGTACTTAAGTCGGCATTGTGCCTTTTGTATTTCATGCCGATGAAATTTCTGTGTTTCATCGTCAATAAGAATGTCAGAGGGATACAGTAAACCTGAAGTGAAGCATCGGAATCTGTAACTAGTGTCACAGGAATGGTTCAAAACATAGACAGTAAGAAGAGTCAGTTGTCTTTTACTTAAGTCCTCATTGTGCCTTTTGTATTTAATTCCGATGCAATTTCTGTGTTTCATCGTCAATTTGAAGGTCAGAGGGATACAGTAAACCTGAAGTGAAGCATCGTAATCTGTAACTAGTGTCGCAGGAATGGTTCAAAACATTGACAGTAAGTAGAGTCAGTTTACTTCTACTTTATTCGGCATTGTTCCTTTTGTATTTAATTCCGATGCAATTTCTGTGTTTCATCGTCAACAAGAAGGTCAGAGGGATACAGTAAGCCTGTAGTGAAGCATCGGAATCTATAACTAGTGTCACAGGAATGGTTCAAAACATAGACAATAAGAAGAGTCAGTATACTTGTACTTAAGTTGGCATTGTTCGTTTTGTGTTCATTCCGAAGCAATATCTGTGTTTCATCGTCAATAAGAAGGTCAGAGGGATACAGTATTCCTGAAGTGAGGCATCGGAATCTACAACTAGTGTCACAGGAATGGTTCAAAACATAAACAGTAAGAAGCGTCAGTTTTCTTGTACTTAAGACGGCATTGTGCCTTTTGTATTTAATTCCGATGCAATTTCTGTGTTTCATCGTCAATATGAAGGTCAGAGGGATACAGTAAACCAGAACTGGAGCATCGCAATCTATAACTAGTGTCACAGGAATGGTTCAAAACATAAACAGTAAGAAGAGTCAGTTTTCTTGTACTTAAGTCGGCAATGTGCCTTTTGTATTTAATTCCGATGCAATTTCTGTGTTTCATCGTCAATAAGAAGGTCAGAGGGATGCAGTAAACCTGAAGTGAAGCATCGTAATCTATAACTAGTGTCGCAGGAATGGTTCAAAACATTGACAGTAAGTAGAGTCAGTTTACTTGTACTTAATTCGGCATTATGCCGTTTGTATTTAATTCCGATGCAATTTCTGTGTTTTATCGTCAACAAGAAGGTCAGAGGGATACAGTAAGCCTGTAGTGAAGCATCGGAATCTATAACTAGTGTCACAGGAATGGTTCAAAACATAGACAATAAGAAGAGTCTGTATACTTGTACTTAAGTTGGCATTGTGCGTTTTGTGTTCATTCCGATGCAATATCTGTGTTTCATCGTCAATACGAAGGTCAGAGGGATACAGTATTCCTGAAGTGAGGCATCGGAATCTATAACTAGTGACACAGGAATGGTTCAAACCATTGACAATAAGAAGAGTCAATTTTCTTGTACTTAAGTCGGCATTATGCCATTTGTATATAATTCCGATGCAAAGTCTGTGTTTCATCGTCAATACGAAGGTCAGAGGGATACAGTGAACCTGAAGTGAAGCATCGGAATCTGTAACTAATGTCACAGGAATGGTTCAAAACATAGACAGTAAGAAGAGTCAGTCTTCTTGTACTTAAGTCGGCATTGTGCCTATTGTATTCAATTCCTATGCGATTTCTCTGTTTCATCGTCAATAAGAAGCTCAGAGGGATACAGTAAAACTGAAGTAAAGCATCGGAATCTATAACTAGTGTCACAGGAATGGTTCAAACCATAGACAGTAAGAAGAGTCAGTTTTCTTATAATTAAGTCGGCATTGTGCCTTTTGTAATTAATTCCGATGCAATTTCTGTGTTTCATCGTCAATAAGACGGTCAGAGTGATACAGCAAACCTGAAGTGAAGCATCGGAATCTATAAATAGTGTCACAGGAATGGTTCAAAACATAGACAGTATGAGGAGTCAGTTTTCTTGTATTTAAGTCTGCATTGTGCCTTTTCTATATAATTCCGATGCAATTTCTGCGTTTCGTCGTCAATAAGAAGGGCGAAGGGATACAGTGAACCTGAAGTGAAACATCGGAATCTAAAACCGGTCTCACAGGAAAGGTTCAAAACATAGACAGTAAGAAGAGATAGTCTTCTTGTACTTGAGTCGGCATTGTGCCTTTTGTATTTAATTCCGATGCAATTTCTGTGTTTCATCGTCAATAAGAAGCTCAGAGGAATACAGTAAAACTGAAGTGAAGCATGGGAATGTATAACTAGTGTCACAGCAATGGTTCAAAGCATAGACAGTAAGAAGAGTCAGTCTTCTTTTACTTAAGTCGGCATTGTGCCTTTTGTATGTAATTCCGATGCAATTTCTGTGTTTCGTCGTCAATAAGAAGGTCAGAGGGATACAGTAAGCCTGTAGTGAAGCATCGGCATCTATAACTAGTGTCACAGGAATGGTTCAAAACATAGTCAGTAAGAAGAGTCATTTTACTTGTACTTAAGTTGGCATTGTGCGTTATGTGTTTCACTCCGATGCAATTTCTGTGTTTCATCGTCAAAAAGAAGGTCAGAGGGATACAGTGAACCTGAGGTGAAGCATCGGAATCTATAACTAGTGTCACATAAATGGTTCACAACATAGACAGTAAGAAGAGTCAGTCTTCTTGTACTTAAGCCGGCATTGTTCCTTTTGTATTCAATTCCAATGCAATTTCTCTGTTTCATCGTCAATAAGAAGGTCAGAGGGTTACAGTAAACCTGAAGTGAAGCATCGGAATCTATAACTAGTGTCACACAAATGGTTCAAATCATAGACAGTAAGAAGAGTCAGTTTACTTGTACTTAAGTCGGCATTGTGCCTTTTGTATTAAATTCCGATGCAATTTCTGCGATTGATCGTCAATAAGAAGGTCAGAGGGATACAGTAAACCTGAAGTGAAGCATCGGAATCTATAACTAGTGTCACAGGAATTGTTCAAAGCATAGACAGTAAGAAGAGTCAATTTTCTTATAATTAAGTCGCCATTGTGCCTTTTGTATTTAATTCCGATGCAATTTCTGTGTTTCATCGTCAATAAGACGGTCAGAGTGATACAGCAAACCTGAAGTGAAGCATCGGAATCTATAACTAATGTCACAGGAATGTTTCAAATCATAGACAGTAAGAGGAGTTAGTTTTTTTGAATTTAAGTCGGCATTGTGCTATTTTTATATAATTCCGATGCAATTTTTGTGTTTCGTCGTCAATTAGAAGGGCCAAGGGATACAGTAAACCTGAAGTGAAGCATCGGAGTCTAAAACCGGTCTCACAGGAAAGGTTCAAAACATAGACAGTAAGAAGAGCTAGTCTTCTTGTAGTTGAGTCGGCATTGTGACTTTTGTATTTCATTCCGATGCAATGTTTGTGTCTCATCGTCAATAAGAAGGTCAGAGAGATACAGGAAACCTGAAGTGAAGCATCGGAATCTATAACTAGTGTCACAGGAATGGTTCAAAACATAGACAGTAAGAGGAGTTAGTTTTTTTGAATTTAAGTCGGCATTGTGCTATTTCTATATAATTCCGTTGCAATTTTTGTGTTTCGTCGTCAATAAGAAGGGCCAAGGGATACAGTAAACCTGAAGTGAAGCATCGGAGTCTAAAACCGGTCTCACAGGAAAGGTTCAAAACATAGACAGTAAGAAGAGCTAGTCATCTTGTAGTTGAGTCGGCATTGTGCCTTTTGTATTTAATTCCGATGCAATTTCTGTGTTTCATCGTCAATAAGAAGGTCAGAGGGATACAGGAAACCTAACGTGAAGCATCGGAATCTATAACTAGTGTCCTAGGAATGGTTGAAAGCATAGACATTAAGAAGAATCAGTTTTCTTGTACTTAAGTCGGCATTGTTCCTTTTGTATTTAATTCCGATGCAATTTCTGAGTTTCATCATCAATAAGAAGGTCAGAGGGATACAGTAAACCTGAAGTGATGCATCGGAATCAATAACTAGCGTCACAGGAATGGTTCAAAACATAGACAGTAAGAAGAGTCAGTTTACTTGTACTTAAGTCGGCATTAAGCCATTTTGTATTAAATTCCGATGCAATTTCTGTGTTTCATCGTCAATAAGAAGGTCACAGGGATACAGTAAACCTGAAGAGAAGCATCGGAATCTATAACTAGTGTCACAGGAGTGGTTCAAAACATAAACAGTAAGAAGCGTCAGTTTTCTTGTACTTAAGTCGGCATTGTCCCTTTTGTATTTAATTCCGATGCAATTTCTGTGTTTCATCGTCAATAAGAAGGTCAGAGGGATACAGTAAACCTGAAGTGAAGTATCGGCATCTATAACTAGTGTCACAGGAATGGTTCAAGACATAGACAGTAAGAAGGGTCAGTTTTCTTGTACTTAAGCCCGCATTGTGCCTTTTGTATTTAATTTCGATGCAATTTCTGTGTTTCATCGTCAATAAGAAGGTCAGAGGGATACAGTAAACCTGAAGTGAAGCATCGGAATCTATAACTAGTGTCACAGGAATGGTTAAAAACATAGAGAGTGTGAAGAGTCAGTTTTCTTGTACTTAAGTCGGCATTGTGCCCTTTGTATTTAATTCCGATGCAATTTCTGTGTGTCATCATCAATAAGAAGGTCAGAGGGATACAATAAACCTGAGGTGAAGCAACGGAATCTGTAACTAGTGTCACAGGAATGGTTCAAACCATAGACAGAGAGAAGAGTCAGTTTACTTGTACTTAAGTCGGCATTGTGCCTTTTGTATTTAATTCCGATGCAACTTCTGTCTTTCATCGTCAATAAGAAGGTCAGAGGGATACAGTTAACCTGAAGTGAAGCATCGGAATATAAAACCGGTCTCACAGGAAAGGTTCAAAACATAGACAGTAAGAAGAGCCAGTCTTCTTGTACTTGACTCGGCATTGTGCCTTTTGTATTTAATTCCGATGCAATTTCTGTGTTTCATCGACAATAAGAAGCTCAGAGGAATACAGTAAAACTAAAGTGAAGCATCGGAATGTATAACTAGTGTCACAGCAATGGTTCAAAGCATAGACAGTAAGAAGAGTCAGTCTTCTTTTACTTAAGTCGGCATTATGCCTTTTGTATTTAATTCCGATGCAATTTCTGTGTTTCGTCGTCAATAAGAAGGTCAGAGGGATACAGTAAGCCTGTAGTGAAGCATTGGCATCTATAACTAGTGTCACAGGAATGGTTCAAAACATAGTCAGTAAGAAGAGTCAGTTTACGTGTACTTAAGTTGGCATTGTGCCTTTTGTATTTAATTCCGATGCAATTTCTGTGTTTCATCGTCAAAAAGAAGGTCAGAGGGATACAGTGAACCTGAAGTGAAGCATCGGAATCTATAACTAGTGTCACACGAATGGTTCAAAACATAGACAGTAAGAAGAGTCAGTCTTCTTGTACTTAAGTCGGCATTGTTCCTTTTGTATTCAATTCCGATGCAATTTCTCTGTGTCATCGTCAATACGAAGGTCAGAGGGTTACAGTAAACCTGAAATGAAGCATCGGAATCTATAACTAGTGTCACACAAATGGTTCAAAGCATAGACATTAAGAAGAATCAGTTTCCTTGACCTGAAGTCGGCATGGTGCCTTTTCTATTTAATTCCGATGCAATTTCGGTGTTTCGTCGTCAATATGAAAATCCAAGAGATACAGTAAACCAGAAGTCAAGCTCCGGAATCTAAAACTGGTCTCACAGGAAAGGTTCAAAACATAGGCATTAAGAAGAGCCAGTCTACTTGTACTTGAGTGTGCATTGTGCCTTTTGTATTTAATTCCGATGCAATTTCTGTGTTTGATCGTCAATAAGAAGGTCAGAGGGATACAGTAAACCTTAAGTGAAGCATCGGAATCTATAACTAGTGTCACAGGAATGGTTCAAAGCATTTACAGCATGAAGGGTCAGTTTTCTTATAATTCAGTCGTCATTGTGCCTTTTGTATTTACTTCCGATGCAAATTCTGTGTTTCATCGACAATAAGACGGTCAGAGTGATACAGGAAATCTGAAGTGAAACATCGGAATCTATAACTAGTGTCACAGGAATGGTTCAAATCATAGACACTAAGAAGAATCAGTTTTCTTGACCTTAAGTCGGCATTGTGCCTTTTCTATTTAATTCCGTTGCAATCTCTGTGTTTCGTCGTCAATGTGAAAATCCAAGGGATACAGTAAACCAGAAGTCAAGCTTCGGAATCTAAAACTGGTCTCACAGGAAAGGTTCAAAACATAGACAGTAAGAAGAGCTAGTCTTCTTGTACTTGAGTGTGCATTGTGCCTTTAGTATTAAATTCCGATGCAATTTCTGTGTTTGATCGTCAATAAGAAGCTCAGAGGGATACAGTAAAACTGAAGTGAAGCATCGGAATGTATAACTAGTGTCCTAGGAATGGTTCAAAGCATAGACAGTGAGAAGAGTCAGTTTTCTTGTACTTAAGTCGGCATTGTTCCTTTTGTATTTAATTCCGATGCAATTTCTGAGTTTCATCGTCAATAAGAAGGTCTGAGGGATACAGTAAACCTGAAGTTATGCATCGGAATCAATAACTAGTGCCACAGGAATGGTTCAAATCATAGACAGTAAGAAGAGTCAGTTTACTTGTAGTTAAGTGGGCATTGTGCGTTATGTGTTTCACTCCGATGCAATTTCTGTGTTTCATCGTCAATAAGAAGGTCAGAGGGATACAGTATTCCTGAAGTGAGACATCGGTATCTATAACTAGTGTCACAGGAATGGTTCAAAACATAGACAATAAGAAGAGTCAATTTTCTTGTACTGAAGTCGGCATTGTGCCTTTTGTATATAATTCCGATGCAATTTCTGTGTTTCGTCGTCAATAAGACGGTCAGAGTGATACAGCAAACCTGAAGTGAAGCATCGGAATCTATAACTAGTGTCACAGGAATGTTTCAAAACATAGACACTAAGAGGAGTCAGTTTTCTTGAATTTAAGTTGGCATTGTGGGTTTTCTATATAATTCCGATGCAATTTTTGTGTTTCGTCGTCAATAAGCAGGGCCAAGGGATACAGTAAACCTGAAGTGAAGCATCGGAATCTAAAACCGGTCTCACAGGAAAGGTTCAAAACATAGACAGCGAGAAGAGCTAGTCTTCTTGTAGTTGAGTCGGCATTGTGACTTTTGTATTTAATTCCGATGCAATTTCTGTGTTTCATCGTCAATAAGAAGGTCAGAGGGATACAGTGAACCTGAAGTGAAGCATCGGAATCTATAACTAGTGTCACAGGAATGGTTCAAAACATAGACAGTAAGAAGAGTCTGTCTTCTTGTACTTAAGTCGGCATTGTACCTTTTGTATTCAATTCCGATGCAATTTCTCTGTTTCATCGTCAATAAGAGGGTCATAGGCTTACAGTAAACCTGAAGTGAAGCATCGGAATCTACAATTAGTGTCACACAAATGGTTCAAATCATAGACAGCAAGAAGAGTCAGTTTACTTGTACTTAAGTCGGCATTGTGCCTTTTGTATTTAATTCCGATGCAATTTCTGTGTTTGATCGTCAATAAGAAGGTCAGAGGCATACAGTAAATCTTAAGTGAAGCATCGGAATCTATAACTAGTGTCACAGGAATGGTTCAAAGCATACACAGCATGAAGGGTCAGTTTTCTTATAATTCAGTCGGCATTGTGCCTTTTGTATTTAATTCCTATGCAAATTCTGTGTTTCATCGTCAATAAGACGGTCAGAGTGGTACAGCAAACCTGAAGTGAAGCATCGGAATCTATAACTAGTGTCACAGGAATAGTTCAAAACATAGACAGTAAGAGGAGTCAGTTTTCTTGTATTTCAGTCGGCATTGTGCCTTTTCTATATATTTCCGATGCAATTTCTGTGTTTCGTCGTCAATAAGAAGGGCCAAGGGATACAGTAAACCTGAAAAGAAGCATCGGAATCTTAAACCGGTCTCACAGGAAAGGTTCAAAACATAGACAGTAAGAAGAGCTAGTCATCTTGTAGTTGAGTCGGCATTGTGCCTTTTGTATTTAATTCCGATGCAATTTCTGTGTTTCATCGTCAATATGAAGGTCAGAGGGATACAGGAAACCTGAAGTGAAGCATCGGAATCTATAACTAGTGTCCTAGGAATGGTTGAAAGCATAGACATTAAGAAGAATCAGTTTTCTTGTACTTAAGTCGGCATTGTTCCTTTTGTATTTAATTCCGATGCAATTTCTGAGTTTCATCGTCAATAAGAAGGTCAGAGGGATACAGTAAACCTGAAGTGATGCATCGGAATCAATAACTAGTGTCACAGGAATGGTTCAAAACATAGACAGTAAGAAGAGTCAGTTTACTTGTACTTAAATCGGCATTAAGCCATTTTGTATTAAATTCCGATGCAATTTCTGTGTTTCATCGTCAATAAGAAGCTCAGAGGAATACAGTAAAACTGAAGTGAAGCATTGGAATGTATAACTAGTGTCACAGCAATGGTTCAAAGCATAGACAGTAAGAAGAGTCAGTCTTCTTTTACTTAAGTCGGCATTATGAATTTTGTATTTAATTCCGATGCAATTTCTGTGTTTCGTCGTCAAAAAGAAGGTCAGAGGGATACAGTAAGCCTGTAGTGAAGCATTGGCATCTATAACTAGTGTCACAGGAATGGTTCAAAACATAGTCAGTAAGAAGAGTCAGTTTACGTGTACTTAAGTTGGCATTGTGCCTTTTGTATTTAATTCCGATGCAATTTCTGTGTTTCATCGTCAAAAAGAAGGTCAGAGGTATACAGTGAACCTGAAGTGAAGCATCAGAATCTATAACTAGTGTCACACGAATGGTTCAAAACATAGACAGTAAGAAGAGTCAGTCTTCTTGTACTTAAGTTGGCATTGTTCCTTTTGTATTTACTTCCGATGCAAATTCTGTGTTTCATCGTCAATAAGACGGTCAGAGTGATACAGGAAACCTGAAGTGAAACATCGGAATCTATAACTAGTGTCACAGGAATGGTTCAAATCATAGACACTAAGAAGAATCAGTTTTCTTGACCTTAAGTCGGCATTGTGCCTTTTCTATTTAATTCCGATGCAATCTCTGTGTTTCGTCGTCAATATGAAAATCCAAGGGATACAGTAAACCAGAAGTCAAGCTTCGGAATCTAAAACTGGTCTCACAGGAAAGGTTCAAAACATAGACAGTAAGAAGAGCAAGTCTTCTTGTACTTGAGTGTCCATTGTGCCTTTAGTATTAAATTCCGATGCAATTTCTGTGTTTGATCGTCAATAAGAAGCTCAGAGGGATACAGTAAAACTGAAGTGAAGCATCGGAATGTATAACTAGTGTCCTAGGAATGGTTCAAAGCATAGTCAGTGAGAAGAGTCAGTTTTCTTGTACTTAAGTCGGCATTGTTCCTTTTGTATTTAATTCCGATGCAATTTCTGAGTTTCATCGTCAATAAGAAGGTCTGAGGGATACAGTAAACCTGAAGTTATGCATCGGAATCAATAACTAGTGCCACAGGAATGGTTCAAATCATAGACAGTAAGAAGAGTCAGTTTACTTGTAGTTAAGTGGGCATTGTGCGTTATGTGTTTCACTCCGATGCAATTTCTGTGTTTCATCGTCAATAAGAAGCTCAGAGGGATACAGTAAAACTGAAGTGAAGCATCGGAATGTATAACGTGTCCTAGGAATGGTTCAAAGCATAGACAGTGAGAAGAGTCAGTTTTCTTGTACAGAAGTCGGCATTGTGCTTTTTGTATATAATTCCGATGCAATTTCTGTGTTTCGTCGTCAATAAGACGGTCAGAGTGATACAGCAAACCTGAAGTGAAGCATCGGAATCTATAACTAGTGTCACAGGAATGTTTCAAAACATAGACACTAAGAGGAGTTAGTTTTCTTGAATTTAAGTCGGCATTGTGGGTTTTCTATATAATTCCGATGCAATTTTTGTGTTTCGTCGTCAATAAGAGGGGCCAAGGGATACAGTAAACCTGAAGTGAAGCATCGGAATCTAAAACCGGTCTCACAGGAAAGGTTCAAAACATAGACAGTGAGAAGAGCCAGTCTTCTTGTACTTGAGTCGGCATTGTGCCTTTTGTTTATAATTCCTTTGCAATCTCTGTGTTTCATCGAAAATAAGGCGGGCAGAGGGATACACCAAACCTGAAGTGAAGCATCGGAATCTATAACTAGTTCACAGGAATGGTTCAAAACATAGACAGTAAGAAGAGTCAGTTTTCTTGTACTCAAGTAGGCATTGTGCCTTTTCTATTTAATTCCGATGAACTTTCTGTGTTTCGTCGTCAATAAAAAGGGCCAAGGGATACAGTAAACCTGAAGTGAAGCATCGGAATCTAAAACCTGTCTCACAGGAAATGTTCAAAACATAGACAGTAAGAAGAGCCAGTCTTCTTGTACTTAAGTCGGCATTGTGCCTTTTGTTTGTATTCCGATGCAATTTCAGTATTTCATCGTCAATAAGAATGTCAGAGGGATACAGTGAACCTGAAGTGAAGCATCGGAATCTATAACTAGTGTCACAGGAATGGTTCAAAACACAGACAGTAAGAAGAGTCTGTCTTCTTGTACTTAAGTCGGCTTTGTACCTTTTGTATTCAATTCCGATGCAATTTCTCTGTTTCATCGTCAATAAGAGGGTCAGAGGCTTACAGTAAACCTGAAGTGAAGCATCGGAATCTATAATTAGTGTCACACAAATGGTTCAAATCATAGACAGTAAGAAGAGTCAGTTTACTTGTACTTAAGTCGGCATTGTGCCTTTTGTATTTAATTCCGATGCAATTTCTGTGTTTGATCGTCAATAAGAAGGTCAAAGGGACACAGTAAACCTTAAGTGAAGCATCGGAATCTATAACTAGTGTCACAGGAATGGTTCAAAGCATACACAGCATGAAGGGTCAGTTTTCTTATAATTCAGTCGGCATTGTGCCTTTTGTATTTAATTCCGATGCAAATTCTGTGTTTCATCGTCAATAAGACGGTCAGAGTGATACAGCAAACCTGAAGTGAAACATCGGAATCTATAAATAGTGTCACAGGAATGGTTCAAAACATAGACAGTAAGAGGAGTCAGTTTTCTTGTATTTCAGTCGGCATTGTGCCTTTTCTATATATTTCCGACGCAATTTCTGTGTTTCGTCGTCAATAAGAAGGGCCAAGGGATACAGTAAACCTGAAGTGAAGCATCGGAATCTTAAACCGGTCTCTCAGGAAAGGTTCAAAACATAGACAGTAAGAAGAGCTAGTCTTCTTGTAGTTGAGTCGGCATTGTGCCTTTTGTATTTAATTCCGATGCAATTTCTGTGTTTCATCGTCAATAAGAAGGTCAGAGGGATACAGGAAACCTGAAGTGAAGCATCGGAATCTATAACTAGTGTCACAGGAATGGTTGAAAGCATAGACATTAAGGAGAATCAGTTTTCTTGTCCTTAAGTCGGCATTGTGTCTTTTCTATTTAATTCCGATGCAATTTCTGTGTTTCGTCGTCAATATGAAAATCCAAGGGATACAGTATACCAGAAGTCAAGCTTCGGAATGTAAAACTGGTCTCACAGGAAAGTTTCAAAACATAGACAGTAAGAAGAGCCAGTCTTCTTGTACTTGAGTGTGCATTGTTCCTTTTGTATTTAATTCCGATGCAATTTATGAGTTTCATCGTCAATAAGAAGGTCAGAGGGATACAGTAAACCTGAAGTGATGCATCGGAATCAATAACTAGTGTCACAGGAATGGTTCAAAACATAGACAATAAGAAGAGTCAGTTTACTTGTACTTAAGTCGGCATTGTGCCATTTTGTATTAAATTCCGGTGCAATTTCTGTGTTTCATCGTCAATAAGAAGGTCACAGGGATACAGTAAACCTGAAGAGAAGCATCGGAAACTATAACTAGTGTCACAGGAGTGGTTCAAAACATAAACAGTAAGAAGCGTCAGTTTTCTTGTACTTAAGTCGGCATTGTGCCTTTTGTATTTAATTCCGATGCAATTTCTGTGTTTTATCGTCAATAAGAACAGCAGAGGGATACAGTAAACCTGAAGTGAAGCATCGGAATCTATAACTAGTGTCACAGGAATGGTTCAATACACGGACAGTAAGAGGATTCAGTTTCCTTGTATTTAAGTCGGCATTGTGCCTTTTGCATTTAATTCCGATGCAATATCTGAGTTTCATCGTCAATAAGAAGGTCAGAGGGATACAGTAAACCTGAAGTGATGCATCGGAATCAATAACTAGTGTCACAGGAATGGTTCAAAACATAGACAGTAAGAAGAGTCAGTTTTCTTGTACTTAAGCCCGCATTGTGCCTTTTGTACTTAATTTCGATGCAATTTCTGTGTTTCATGGTCAATAAAAAGGTCAGAGGGATACAGTAAACCTGAAGTGAAGCATCGGAATCTATAACTAGTGTCACAGGAATGGTTAAAAACATAGAGAGTAAGAAGAGTCAGTTTTCTTGTACTTAAGTCGGCATTGTGCCCTTTGTATTTAATTCCGATGCAATTTCTGTGTGTCATCATCAATAAGAAGGTCAGAGGGATACAATAAACCTGAGGTGAAGCAACGGAATCTGTAACTAGTGTCACAGGAATGGTTCAAACCATAGACAGAGAGAAGAGTCAGTTTACTTGTACTTAAGTCGGCATTGTGCCTTTTGTATTTAATTCCGATGCAATTTCTGTCTTTCATCGTCAATAAGAAGGTCAGAGGGATACAGTTAACCTGAAGTGAAGCATCGGAATCTAAAACCGGTCTCACAGGAAATGTTCAAAACATAGACAGTAAGAAGAGCCAGTCTTCTTGTACTTAAGTCGGCATTGTGCCTTTTGTTTGTATTCCGATGCAATTTCAGTATTTCATCGTCAATAAGAAGGTCAGAGGGATACAGTGAACCTGAAGTGAAGCATCGGAATCTATAACTAGTGTCACAGGAATGGTTCAAAACACAGACAGTAAGAAGAGTCTGTCTTCTTGTACTTAAGTCGGCATTGTACCTTTTGTATTCAATTCCGATGCAATTTCTCTGTTTCATCGTCAATAAGAGGGTCAGAGGCTTACAGTAAACCTGAAGTGAAGCATCGGAATCTATAATTAGTGTCACACAAATGGTTCAAATCATAGACAGTAAGAAGAGTCAGTTTACTTGTACTTAAGTCGGCATTGTGCCTTTTGTATTTAATTCCGATGCAATTTCTGTGTTTGATCGTCAATAAGAAGGTCAGAGGGACACAGTAAACCTTAAGTGAAGCATCGGAATCTATAACTAGTGTCACAGGAATGGTTCAAAGCATACACAGCATGAAGGGTCAGTTTTCTTATAATTCAGTCGGCATTGTGCCTTTTGTATTTAATTCCGATGCAAATTCTGTGTTTCATCGTCAATAAGACGGTCAGAGTGATACAGCAAACCTGAAGTGAAACATCGGAATCTATAAATAGTGTCACAGGAATGGTTCAAAACATAGACAGTAAGAGGAGTCAGTTTTCTTGTATTTCAGTCGGCATTGTGCCTTTTCTATATATTTCCGATGCAATTTCTGTGTTTCGTCGTCAATAAGAAGGGCCAAGGGTTACAGTAAACCTGAAGTGAAGCATCGGAATCTTAAACCGGTCTCTCAGGAAAGGTTCAAAACATAGACAGTAAGAAGAGCTAGTCTTCTTGTAGTTGAGTCGGCATTGTGCCTTTTGTATTTAATTCCGATGGAATTTCTGTGTTTCATCGTCAATAAGAAGGTCAGAGGGATACAGGAAACCTGAAGTGAAGCATCGGAATCTATAACTAGTGTCACAGGAATGGTTGAAAGCATAGACATTAAGGAGAATCAGTTTTCTTGTCGTTAAGTCGGCATTGTGTCTTTTCTATTTAATTCCGATGCAATTTCTGTGTTTCGTCGTCAATATGAAAATCCAAGGGATACAGTAAACCAGAAGTCAAGCTTCGGAATGTAAAACTGGTCTCACAGGAAAGTTTCAAAACATAGACAGTAAGAAGAGCCAGTCTTCTTGTACTTGAGTGTGCATTGTTCCTTTTGTATTTAATTCCGATGCAATTTATGAGTTTCATCGTCAATAAGAAGGTCAGAGGGATACAGTAAACCTGAAGTGATGCATCGGAATCAATAACTAGTGTCACAGGAATGGTTCAAAACATAGACAGTAAGAAGAGTCAGTTTACTTGTACTTAAGTCGGCATTGTGCCATTTTGTATTAAATTCCGATGCAATTTCTGTGTTTCATCGTCAATAAGAAGGTCACAGGGATACAGTAAACCTGAAGAGAAGCATCGGAATCTATAACTAGTGTCACAGGAGTGGTTCAAAACATAAACAGTAAGAAGCGTCAGTTTTCTTGTACTTAAGTCGGCATTGTGCCTTTTGTATTTAATTCCGATGCAATTTCTGTGTTTTATCGTCAATAAGAACAGCAGAGGGATACAGTAAACCTGAAGTGAAGCATCGGAATCTATAACTAGTGTCACAGGAATGGTTCAATACACGGACAGTAAGAGGATTCAGTTTCCTTGTATTTAAGTCGGCATTGTGCCTTTTGTATTTAATTCCGATGCAATATCTGAGTTTCATCGTCAATAAGAAGGTCAGAGGGATACAGTAAACCAGAAGTGATGCATCGGAATCAATAACTAGTGTCACAGGAATGGTTCAAAACATAGACAGTAAGAAGAGTCAGTTTTCTTGTACTTAAGCCCGCATTGTGCCTTTTGTACTTAATTTCGATGCAATTTCTGTGTTTCATGGTCAATAAAAAGGTCAGAGGGATACAGTAAACCTGAAGTGAAGCATCGGAATCTATAACTAGTGTCACAGGAATGGTTAAAAACATAGAGAGTAAGAAGAGTCAGTTTTCTTGTACTTAAGTCGGCATTGTGCCCTTTGTATTTAATTCCGATGCAATTTCTGTGTGTCATCATCAATAAGAAGGTCAGAGGGATACAAAAAACCTGAGGTGAAGCAACGGAATCTGTAACTAGTGTCACAGGAATGGTTCAAACCATAGACAGAGAGAAGAGTCAGTTTACTTGTACTTAAGTCGGCATTGTGCCTTTTGTATTTAATTCCGATGCAATTTCTGTCTTTCATCGTCAATAAGAAGGTCAGAGGGATACAGTTAACCTGAAGTGAAGCATCGGAATCTAAAACCGGTCTCACAGGAAGGTTCAAAACATAGACAGTAAGAAGAGCCAGTCTTCTTGTACTTGACTCGGCATTGTGCCTTTTGTATTTAATTCCGATGCAATTTATGTGTTTCATCGTCAATAAGAAGCTCAGAGGAATACAGTAAAACTGAAGTGAAGCATCGGAATGTATAACTAGTGTCACAGCAATGGTTGAAAGCATAGACAGTAAGAAGAGTCAGTCTTCTTTTACTTAAGTCGGCATTATGCCTTTTGTATTTAATTCCGATGCAATTTCTGTGTTTCGTCGTCAATAAGAAGGTCAGAGGGATACAGTAAGCCTGTAGTGAAGCATCGGCATCTATAACTAGTGTCACAGGAATGGTTCAAAACATAGTCAGTAAGAAGAGTCAGTTTACTTGTACTTAATTTGGCATTGTGCCTTTTGTATTTAATTCCGATGCAATTTCTGTGTTTCATCGTCAAAAGGAAGGTCAGAGGGTTACAGTAAACCTGAAATGAAGAATCGGAATCTATAACTAGTGTCACACAAATGGTTCAAAGCGTAGACATTAAGAAGAATCAGTTTTCTTGACCTGAAGTCGGCATGGTGCCTTTTCTATTTAATTCCAATGCAATTTCGATGTTTCGTCGTCAATATGAAAATCCAAGAGATACAGTAAACCAGAAGTCAAGCTTCGGAATCTAAAACTGGTCTCACAGGAAAGGTTCAAAACATAGACATTAAGAAGAGCCACTCTTCTTGTACTTGAGTGTGCATTGTGCCTTTTGTATTTAATTCCGATGCAAATTCTGTGTTTGATCGACAATAAGAAGCTCAGAGGGATACAGTAAAACTGAAGTGAAGCATCGGAGTGTATAACTAGTGTCCTAGGAATGGTTCAAAGCATAGACAGTAAGAAGAGTCAGTTTTCTTGTACTTAAGTCGGCATTGTTCCTTTTGTATTAATTCCGATGCAATTTCTGAGTTTCATCGTCTATAAGAAGGTCAGAGGGATACAGTAAACCTGAAGTGATGCATCGGAATCAATAACTAGTGTCACAGGAATGGTTCAAAACATAGACAGTAAGAAGAGTCAGTTTACTTGTACTTAAGTCGGCATTGTGCCATTTTGTATTTAATTCCCATGCAATTTCTGTGTTTCATCGTCAATAAGAAGGTCACAGGGATACAGTAAACCTGAAGAGAAGCATCGGAATCTATAACTAGTGTCACAGGAGTGGTTCAAAACATAACAGTAAGAAGCGTCAGTTTTCTTGTACTTAAGTCGGCATTGTGCCTTTTGTATTTAATTCCGATGCAATTTCTGAATTTCATCGTCAATAAGAAGGTCAGAGGGATACAGTAAACCTGAAGTGAAGCATCGGAATCCAAAACCGGTCTCACAGGAAAAATTCAAAACATAGACAGTAAGAAGAGCCAGTCTTCTTGTACTTGAGTCGGCATTGTGCCTATTGTATTTAATTCCGATGCAATTTCTGTGTTTCGTCGTCAAAAAGAAGGTCAGAGGGATACAGTGAACCTGAAGTGAAGCATCGGAATCTATAACTAGTGTCACAGGAATGGTTCAAAACATAGACAGTAAGAAGAGTCAGTCTTCTTGTACTTAAGTCGGCATTGTTCCTTTGGTATTCAATTCCGATGCAATTTCTCTGTTTCATCGTCAATAAGAAGGTCAGAGGGTTACAGTAAACCTGAAGTGAAGCATCGGAATCTATAACTAGTGTCACACAAATGGTTCAAATCATAGACAGTAAGAAGAGTCAGTTTACTTGTACTTAAGTCGGCATTGTGCCATTTGTATTTAATTCCGATGCAATTTCTGTGTTTCATCGTCAATAAGAAGGTCAGAGGGATACAGTAAACCTGAAGTGAAGCATCGGAATCCATAACTAGTGTCACAGGAATGGTTCAAAGCATAGACAGTAAGAAGAGTTAGTTTTCTTATAATTAAGTCGGCATTGTGCTTTTTCTATATAATTCCGATGCAATTTTTGTGTTTCGTCGTCAATAAGAAGGGCCAAGGGATACAGTAAACCTTAAGTGAAGCATCGGAACCTAAAACCGGTCTCACAGGAAAGGTTCAAAACATAGACAGTAAGAAGAGCTAGTCTTTTTGTAGTTGAGTCGGCATTGTGACTTTTGTGTTTCATTCCGATGCAATTTCTGTGTTTCATCGTCAATAAGAAGGTCAGAGAGATACAGGAAACCTGAAGTGAAGCATCGGAATCTATAACTAGTGTCACAGGAATGGTTCAAAACATAGCCATTAAGAAGAATCTGTTTTCTTGACCTTAAGTCGGCATTGTGCCTTTTCTATTTAATTCCGATGCAATTTCAGTGTTACGTCGTCAATATGAAAATCCAAGGGATACAGTAAACCATAAGTCAAGCATCGGAATCAACAACTGGTCTCACAGGAAAGGTTCAAAACATAGTCAGTAAGAAGAGCCAGTCTTCTTGTACTTGAGTGTGCATTGTGCCTTTTACATTTAATTCCGATGCAATTTCTGTGTTTGATCGTCAATAAGAAGCTCAGAGGGATACAGTAAAACTGAAGTGAAGCATCGGAATGTATAACTAGTGTCCTAGGAATGGTTCAAAGCATAGACAGTAAGAAGAGTCAGTTTTCTTGTACTTAAGTCGGCATTGTGCCATATTGTATTTAATTCCGATGCAATTTCTGTGTTTCATTTTCAATAAGAAGGTCAGAGGGATACAGTAAACCTGAAGTGAAGCATCGTAATCTATACCTAGTGTCACAGGAATTGTAAAAAGCATAGACAGAAAGAAGAGTCAGTTTTTTTATAATTAAGTCGGCATTGTGCCTTTTGTATTTAATCTCGGTGCAATTTCTGTGTTTCATCGTCAATAAGAAGGTCAGAGGGATACAGTTACCCTGAAGTGATGCATCGGAATCTATAACTAGTGTCACAGGAATGGTTCAAATCATAGACAGTAAGAAGAGTCGGTTTTCTTGGACTTAACCTGGCATTGTGCCTTTTCTATTTAAATCCGATGCAATATCTGTGTTTCGTCGTTAATAAGAAGGTGCAAGGGATACAGTAAACCTGAAGTGAAGCTTCGGAATCTAAAACCGGTCTTACAGGAAAGGTTCAAAACATAGACAGTAAGAAGAGCCAGTATTCTTGTACTTGAGTCGGCATTGTGCCTTTTGTTTATAATTATTTGCAAATTCTGTGTTTCATCGACAATAAGACGGGCAGAGGGATACAGCAAACCTGAAGTAAAGCATCGGAATCTATAACTAGTTCACAGGAATGGTTCTAAACATAGACAGTACTAAGAGTCAGTCTTCTTCTACTTAAGTCGGCATTGTACCTTTTGTATTCAATTCCGATGCAATTTCTCTGTTTCATCGTGAATAAGAAGGTCAGAGGGTTACAGTAAACCTGAAGTGAAGCATCGGAATCTATAATTAGTGTCACACAAATGGTTCAAATCATAGACAGTAAGAAGAGTCAGTTTACTTGTACTTAAGTCGGCATTGTGCCTTTTGTATTTAATTCCGATGCAATTTCTGTGTTTGATCGTCAATAAGAAGGTCAGAGGGATACAGTAAACCTTAAGTGAAGCATCGGAATCTATAACTAGTGTCACAGGAATGGTTCAAAACACGGACAGTAAGACGATTCACTTTCCTTGTATTTAAGTCGGCATTGTGCCTTTTGTATTTAATTCCGTTGCAATTTCTGTGTTTCATCGTCAATAAGGTCAGAGGGATACAGTAAACCTGAGGTGAAGCAACGGAATCTATAACTAGTGTCACAGGAATGGTTCAAACCATAGACAGTAAGAAGAGTCAATTTACTTGTACTTAAGTCGGCATTGTGCCTTTTGTATTTAATTCCGATGCAATTTCTGAATTTCATCGTCAATAAGAAGGTCAGAGGGATACAGTAAACCTGAAGTGAAGCATCGGAATCTAAAACCGGTCTCACAGGAAAGGTTCAAAACATAGACAGTAAGAAGAGCCAGTCTTCTTGTACTTGTGTCGGCATTGTGCCTTTTGTATGTAATTCCGATGCAATTTCTGTGCTTCATCGTCAAAAAAAGGGTCAGAGGGACACAGTGAACCTGAAGTGAAGCATCGGAATCTATAACTAGTGTCACAGGAATGGTTCAAAACATAGACAGTAAGAAGAGTCAGTCTTCTTGTACTTAAGTCGGCATTGTTCCTTTTGTATTCAATTCCGATGCAATTTCTCTGTTTCATCGTCAATAAGAAGGTCAGAGGGTTACAGTAAACCTGAAGTGAAGCATCGGAATCTATAACTAGTGTCACACAAATGGTTCAAATCATAGACAGTAAGAAGTGTCAGTTTACTTGTACTTAAGTCGGCATTGTGCCTTTTGTATTTAATTCCGATGCAATTTCTGTGTTTCATCGTCAATAAGAAGGTCAGAGGGATACAGTAAACCTGAAGTGAAGCATCGGAATCTATAACTAGTGTCACAGGGTTGGTTCAAAACATAGACAGTAAGAGTAGTCAGTTTTCTTGTATTTCAGTCGGCATTGTGCCTTTTCTATATATTTCCGACGCAATTTCTGTGTTTCGTCGTCAATAAGAAGGGCCAAGGGATACAGTAAACCTGAAGTGAAGCATCGGAATCTTAAACCGGTCTCTCAGGAAAGGTTCAAAACATAGACAGTAAGAAGAGCTAGTCTTCTTGTAGTTGAGTCGGCATTGTGCCTTTTGTATTTAATTCCGATGCAATTTCTGTGTTTCATCGTCAATAAGAAGGTCAGAGGGATACAGGAAACCTGAAGTGAAGCATCGGAATCTATAACTAGTGTCACAGGAATGGTTGAAAGCACAGACATTAAGGAGAATCAGTTTTCTTGTCCTTAAGTCGGCATTGTGTCTTTTCTATTTAATTCCGATGCAATTTCTGTGTTTCGTCGTCAATATGAAAATCCAAGGGATACAGTAAACCAGAAGTCAAGCTTCGGAATGTAAAACTGGTCTCACAGGAAAGTTTCAAAACATAGACAGTAAGAAGAGCCAGTCTTCTTGTACTTGAGTGTGCATTGTTCCTTTTGTATTTAATTCCGATGCAATTTATGAGTTTCATCGTCAATAAGAAGGTCAGAGGGATACAGTAAACCTGAAGTGATGCATCGGAATCAATAACTAGTGTCACAGGAATGGTTCAAAACATAGACAATAAGAAGAGTCAGTTTACTTGTACTTAAGTCGGCATTGTGCCATTTTGTATTAAATTCCGGTGCAATTTCTGTGTTTCATCGTCAATAAGAAGGTCACAGGGATACAGTAAACCTGAAGAGAAGCATCGGAAACTATAACTAGTGTCACAGGAGTGGTTCAAAACATAAACAGTAAGAAGCGTCAGTTTTCTTGTACTTAAGTCGGCATTGTGCCTTTTGTATTTAATTCCGATGCAATTTCTGTGTTTTATCGTCAATAAGAACAGCAGAGGGATACAGTAAACCTGAAGTGAAGCATCGGAATCTATAACTAGTGTCACAGGAATGGTTCAATACACGGACAGTAAGAGGATTCAGTTTCCTTGTATTTAAGTCGGCATTGTGCCTTTTGCATTTAATTCCGATGCAATATCTGAGTTTCATCGTCAATAAGAAGGTCAGAGGGATACAGTAAACCTGAAGTGATGCATCGGAATCAATAACTAGTGTCACAGGAATGGTTCAAAACATAGACAGTAAGAAGAGTCAGTTTTCTTGTACTTAAGCCCGCATTGTGCCTTTTGTACTTAATTTCGATGCAATTTCTGTGTTTCATGGTCAATAAAAAGGTCAGAGGGATACAGTAAACCTGAAGTGAAGCATCGGAATCTATAACTAGTGTCACAGGAATGGTTAAAAACATAGAGAGTAAGAAGAGTCAGTTTTCTTGTACTTAAGTCGGCATTGTGCCCTTTGTATTTAATTCCGATGCAATTTCTGTGTGTCATCATCAATAAGAAGGTCAGAGGGATACAATAAACCTGAGGTGAAGCAACGGAATCTGTAACTAGTGTCACAGGAATGGTTCAAACCACAGACAGAGAGAAGAGTCAGTTTACTTGTACTTAAGTCGGCATTGTGCCTTTTGTATTTAATTCCGATGCAATTTCTGTCTTTCATCGTCAATAAGAAGGTCAGAGGGATACAGTTAACCTGAAGTGAAGCATCGGAATCTAAAACCGGTCTCACAGGAAATGTTCAAAACATAGACAGTAAGAAGAGCCAGTCTTCTTGTACTTAGGTCGGCATTGTGCCTTTTGTTTGTATTCCGATGCAATTTCAGTATTTCATCGTCAATAAGAAGGTCAGAGGGATACAGTGAACCTGAAGTGAAGCATCGGAATCTATAACTAGTGTCACAGGAATGGTTCAAAACACAGACAGTAAGAAGAGTCTGTCTTCTTGTACTTAAGTCGGCATTGTACCTTTTGTATTCAATTCCGATGCAATTTCTCTGTTTCATCGTCAATAAGAGGGTCAGAGGCTTACAGTAAACCTGAAGTGAAGCATCGGAATCTATAATTAGTGTCACACAAATGGTTCAAATCATAGACAGTAAGAAGAGTCAGTTTACTTGTACTTAAGTCGGCATTGTGCCTTTTGTATTTAATTCCGATGCAATTTCTGTGTTTGATCGTCAATAAGAAGGTCAGAGGGACACAGTAAACCTTAAGTGAAGCATCGGAATCTATAACTAGTGTCACAGGAATGGTTCAAAGCATACACAGCATGAAGGGTCAGTTTTCTTATAATTCAGTCGGCATTGTGCCTTTTGTATTTAATTCCGATGCAAATTCTGTGTTTCATCGTCAATAAGACGGTCAGAGTGATACAGCAAACCTGAAGTGAAACATCGGAATCTACAAATAGTGTCACAGGAATGGTTCAAAACATAGACAGTAAGAGGAGTCAGTTTTCTTGTATTTCAGTCGGCATTGTGCCTTTTCTATATATTTCCGATGCAATTTCTGTGTTTCGTCGTCAATAAGAAGGGCCAAGGGATACAGTAAACCTGAAGTGAAGCATCGGAATCTTAAACCGGTCTCTCAGGAAAGGTTCAAAACATAGACAGTAAGAAGAGCTAGTCTTCTTGTAGTTGAGTCGGCATTGTGCCTTTTGTATTTAATTCCGATGGAATTTCTGTGTTTCATCGTCAATAAGAAGGTCAGAGGGATACAGGAAACCTGAAGTGAAGCATCGGAATCTATAACTAGTGTCACAGGAATGGTTGAAAGCATAGACATTAAGGAGAATCAGTTTTCTCGTCGTTAAGTCGGCATTGTGTCTTTTCTATTTAATTCCGATGCAATTTCTGTGTTTCGTCGTCAATATGAAAATCCAAGGGATACAGTAAACCAGAAGTCAAGCTTCGGAATGTAAAACTGGTCTCACAGGAAAGTTTCAAAACATAGACAGTAAGAAGAGCCAGTCTTCTTGTACTTGAGTGTGCATTGTTCCTTTTGTATTTAATTCCGATGCAATTTATGAGTTTCATCGTCAATAAGAAGGTCAGAGGGATACAGTAAACCTGAAGTGATGCATCGGAATCAATAACTAGTGTCACAGGAATGGTTCAAAACATAGACAGTAAGAAGAGTCAGTTTACTTGTACTTAAGTCGGCATTGTGCCATTTTGTATTAAATTCCGATGCAATTTCTGTGTTTCATCGTCAATAAGAAGGTCACAGGGATACAGTAAACCTGAAGAGAAGCATCGGAATCTATAACTAGTGTCACAGGAGTGGTTCAAAACATAAACAGTAAGAAGCGTCAGTTTTCTTGTACTTAAGTCGGCATTGTGCCTTTTGTATTTAATTCCGATGCAATTTCTGTGTTTTATCGTCAATAAGAACAGCAGAGGGATACAGTAAACCTGAAGTGAAGCATCGGAATCTATAACTAGTGTCACAGGAATGGTTCAATACACGGACAGTAAGAGGATTCAGTTTCCTTGTATTTAAGTCGGCATTGTGCCTTTTGTATTTAATTCCGATGCAATATCTGAGTTTCATCGTCAATAAGAAGGTCAGAGGGATACAGTAAACCAGAAGTGATGCATCGGAATCAATAACTAGTGTCACAGGAATGGTTCAAAACATAGACAGTAAGAAGAGTCAGTTTTCTTGTACTTAAGCCCGCATTGTGCCTTTTGTACTTAATTTCGATGCAATTTCTGTGTTTCATGGTCAATAAAAAGGTCAGAGGGATACAGTAAACCTGAAGTGAAGCATCGGAATCTATAACTAGTGTCACAGGAATGGTTAAAAACATAGAGAGTAAGAAGAGTCAGTTTTCTCGTACTTAAGTCGGCATTGTGCCCTTTGTATTTAATTCCGATGCAATTTCTGTGTGTCATCATCAATAAGAAGGTCAGAGGGATACAATAAACCTGAGGTGAAGCAACGGAATCTGTAACTAGTGTCACAGGAATGGTTCAAACCATAGACAGAGAGAAGAGTCAGTTTACTTGTACTTAAGTCGGCATTGTGCCTTTTGTATTTAATTCCGATGCAATTTCTGTCTTTCATCGTCAATAAGAAGGTCAGAGGGATACAGTTAACCTGAAGTGAAGCATCGGAATCTAAAACCGGTCTCACAGGAAAGGTTCAAAACATAGACAGTAAGAAGAGCCAGTCTTCTTGTACTTGACTCGGCATTGTGCCTTTTGTATTTAATTCCGATGCAATTTATGTGTTTCATCGTCAATAAGAAGCTCAGAGGAATACAGTAAAACTGAAGTGAAGCATCGGAATGTATAACTAGTGTCACAGCAATGGTTGAAAGCATAGACAGTAAGAAGAGTCAGTCTTCTTTTACTTAAGTCGGCATTATGCCTTTTGTATTTAATTCCGATGCAATTTCTGTGTTTCGTCGTCAATAAGAAGGTCTGAGGGATACAGTAAGCCTGTAGTGAAGCATCGGCATCTATAACTAGTGTCACAGGAATGGTTCAAAACATAGTCAGTAAGAAGAGTCAGTTTACTTGTACTTAAGTTGGCATTGTGCCTTTTGTATTTAATTCCGATGCAATTTCTGTGTTTCATCGTCAAAAGGAAGGTCAGAGGGTTACAGTAAACCTGAAATGAAGAATCGGAATCTATAACTAGTGTCACACAAATGGTTCAAAGCGTAGACATTAAGAAGAATCAGTTTTCTTGACCTGAAGTCGGCATGATGCCTTTTCTATTTAATTCCAATGCAATTTCGATGTTTCGTCGTCAATATGAAAATCCAAGAGATACAGTAAACCAGAAGTCAAGCTTCGGAATCTAAAACTGGTCTCACAGGAAAGGTTCAAAACATAGACATTAAGAAGAGCCACTCTTCTTGTACTTGAGTGTGCATTGTGCCTTTTGTATTTAATTCCGATGCAAATTCTGTGTTTGATCGACAATAAGAAGCTCAGAGGGATACAGTAAAACTGAAGTGAAGCATCGGAGTGTATAACTAGTGTCCTAGGAATGGTTCAAAGCATAGACAGTAAGAAGAGTCAGTTTTCTTGTACTTAAGTCGGCATTGTTCCTTTTGTATTAATTCCGATGCAATTTCTGAGTTTCATCGTCTATAAGAAGGTCAGAGGGATACAGTAAACCTGAAGTGATGCATCGGAATCAATAACTAGTGTCGCAGGAATGGTTCAAAACATAGACAGTAAGAAGAGTCAGTTTACTTGTACTTAAGTCGGCATTGTGCCATTTTGTATTTAATTCCCATGCAATTTCTGTGTTTCATCGTCAATAAGAAGGTCACAGGGATACAGTAAACCTGAAGAGAAGCATCGGAATCTATAACTAGTGTCACAGGAGTGGTTCAAAACATAACAGTAAGAAGCGTCAGTTTTCTTGTACTTAAGTCGGCATTGTGCCTTTTGTATTTAATTCCGATGCAATTTCTGAATTTCATCGTCAATAAGAAGGTCAGAGGGATACAGTAAACCTGAAGTGAAGCATCGGAATCCAAAACCGGTCTCACAGGAAAAATTCAAAACATAGACAGTAAGAAGAGCCAGTCTTCTTGTACTTGAGTCGGCATTGTGCCTATTGTATTTAATTCCGATGCAATTTCTGTGTTTCGTCGTCAAAAAGAAGGTCAGAGGGATACAGTGAACCTGAAGTGAAGCATCGGAATCTATAACTAGTGTCACAGGAATGGTTCAAAACATAGACAGTAAGAAGAGTCAGTCTTCTTGTACTTAAGTCGGCATTGTTCCTTTGGTATTCAATTCCGATGCAATTTCTCTGTTTCATCGTCAATAAGAAGGTCAGAGGGTTACAGTAAACCTGAAGTGAAGCATCGGAATCTATAACTAGTGTCACACAAATGGTTCAAATCATAGACAGTAAGAAGAGTCAGTTTACTTGTACTTAAGTCGGCATTGTGCCATTTGTATTTAATTCCGATGCAATTTCTGTGTTTCATCGTCAATAAGAAGGTCAGAGGGATACAGTAAACCTGAAGTGAAGCATCGGAATCCATAACTAGTGTCACAGGAATGGTTCAAAGCATAGACAGTAAGAAGAGTTAGTTTTCTTATAATTAAGTCGGCATTGTGCTTTTTCTATATAATTCCGATGCAATTTTTGTGTTTCGTCGTCAATAAGAAAAGCCAAGGGATACAGTAAACCTTAAGTGAAGCATCGGAACCTAAAACCGGTCTCACAGGAAAGGTTCAAAACATAGACAGTAAGAAGAGCTAGTCTTTTTGTAGTTGAGTCGGCATTGTGACTTTTGTGTTTCATTCCGATGCAATTTCTGTGTTTCATCGTCAATAAGAAGGTCAGAGAGATACAGGAAACCTGAAGTGAAGCATCGGAATCTATAACTAGTGTCACAGGAATGGTTCAAAACATAGCCATTAAGAAGAATCTGTTTTCTTGACCTTAAGTCGGCATTGTGCCTTTTCTATTTAATTCCGATGCAATTTCAGTGTTACGTCGTCAATATGAAAATCCAAGGGATACAGTAAACCATAAGTCAAGCATCGGAATCAACAACTGGTCTCACAGGAAAGGTTCAAAACATAGTCAGTAAGAAGAGCCAGTCTTCTTGTACTTGAGTGTGCATTGTGCCTTTTACATTTAATTCCGATGCAATTTCTGTGTTTGATCGTCAATAAGAAGCTCAGAGGGATACAGTAAAACTGAAGTGAAGCATCGGAATGTATAACTAGTGTCCTAGGAATGGTTCAAAGCATAGACAGTAAGAAGAGTCAGTTTTCTTGCACTTAAGTCGGCATTGTGCCATATTGTATTTAATTCCGATGCAATTTCTGTGTTTCATTTTCAATAAGAAGGTCAGAGGGATACAGTAAACCTGAAGTGAAGCATCGTAATCTATACCTAGTGTCACAGGAATTGTAAAAAGCATAGACAGAAAGAAGAGTCAGTTTTTTTATAATTAAGTCGGCATTGTGCCTTTTGTATTTAATCTCGGTGCAATTTCTGTGTTTCATCGTCAATAAGAAGGTCAGAGGGATACAGTTACCCTGAAGTGATGCATCGGAATCTATAACTAGTGTCACAGGAATGGTTCAAATCATAGACAGTAAGAAGAGTCGGTTTTCTTGGACTTAACCTGGCATTGTGCCTTTTCTATTTAAATCCGATGCAATATCTGTGTTTCGTCGTTAATAAGAAGGTGCAAGGGATACAGTAAACCTGAAGTGAAGCTTCGGAATCTAAAACCGGTCTTACAGGAAAGGTTCAAAACATAGACAGTAAGAAGAGCCAGTATTCTTGTACTTGAGTCGGCATTGTGCCTTTTGTTTATAATTATTTGCAAATTCTGTGTTTCGTCGACAATAAGACGGGCAGAGGGATACAGCAAACCTGAAGTAAAGCATCGGAATCTATAACTAGTTCACAGGAATGGTTCTAAACATAGACAGTACTAAGAGTCAGTCTTCTTCTACTTAAGTCGGCATTGTACCTTTTGTATTCAATTCCGATGCAATTTCTCTGTTTCATCGTGAATAAGAAGGTCAGAGGGTTACAGTAAACCTGAAGTGAAGCATCGGAATCTATAATTAGTGTCACACAAATGGTTCAAATCATAGACAGTAAGAAGAGTCAGTTTACTTGTACTTAAGTCGGCATTGTGCCCTTTGTATTTAATTCCGATGCAATTTCTGTGTTTGATCGTCAATAAGAAGGTCAGAGGGATACAGTAAACCTTAAGTGAAGCATCGGAATCTATAACTAGTGTCACAGGAATGGTTCAAAACACGGACAGTAAGACGATTCACTTTCCTTGTATTTAAGTCGGCATTGTGCCTTTTGTATTTAATTCCGTTGCAATTTCTGTGTTTCATCGTCAATAAGGTCAGAGGGATACAGTAAACCTGAGGTGAAGCAACGGAATCTATAACTAGTGTCACAGGAATGGTTCAAACCATAGACAGTAAGAAGAGTCAATTTACTTGTACTTAAGTCGGCATTGTGCCTTTTGTATTTAATTCCGATGCAATTTCTGAATTTCATCGTCAATAAGAAGGTCAGAGGGATACAGTAAACCTGAAGTGAAGCATCGGAATCTAAAACCGGTCTCACAGGAAAGGTTCAAAACATAGACAGTAAGAAGAGCCAGTCTTCTTGTACTTGTGTCGGCATTGTGCCTTTTGTATGTAATTCCGATGCAATTTCTGTGCTTCATCGTCAAAAAAAGGGTCAGAGGGACACAGTGAACCTGAAGTGAAGCATCGGAATCTATAACTAGTGTCACAGGAATGGTTCAAAACATAGACAGTAAGAAGAGTCAGTCTTCTTGTACTTAAGTCGGCATTGTTCCTTTTGTATTCAATTCCGATGCAATTTCTCTGTTTCATCGTCAATAAGAAGGTCAGAGGGTTACAGTAAACCTGAAGTGAAGCATCGGAATCTATAACTAGTGTCACACAAATGATTCAAATCATAGACAGTAAGAAGAGTCAGTTTACTTGTACTTAAGTCGGCATTGTGCCTTTTGTATTTAATTCCGATGCAATTTCTGTGTTTCATCGTCAATAAGAAGGTCAGAGGGATACAGTAAACCTGAAGTGAAGCATCGGAATCTATAACTAGTGTCACAGGGTTGGTTCAAAGCATAGACAGTAAGAAGAGTCAGTTTTCTTATAATTAAGTCGGCATTGTGCCATTTGTATTTAATTCCGATGCAATTTCTGTGTTTCGTCGTCAATACGACGGTCAGAGTGATACAGCAAACCTGAAGTGAAGCATCTGAATCTATAACTAGTGTCACAGGAATGGTTCAAAACATAGACAGTAAGAGGAGTCAGTTTTCTTGAATTTAAGTCGGCATTGCGCTTTTTCTATATAATTCCGATGCAATTTTTGTGTTTCGTCGTCAATAAGAAGGGCCAAGGGAAACAGTAAACCTGAAGTGAAGCATCGGAATCTAAAACCGGTCTCACAGGAAAGGTTCAAAACATAGACAGTAAGAAGAGCTAGTCTTCTTGTAGTTGAGTCGGCATTGTGACTCTTGGATTTCATTCCGATGCAATTTTTGTGTTTCATCGTCAATAAGAAGGTCAGAGAGATACATTAAACCTGAAGTGAAGCATCGGAATCTATAACTAGTGTCACAGGAATGGTTCAAAACATAGCCATTAAGAAGAATCCGTTTTGTTGACCATAAGTCGGCATTGTGCCTTGTCTATTTAATTCCGATGCAATTTCTGTGTTACGTCGTCAATATGAAAATCCAAGGGATACAGTAAACCAGAAGTCAAGCATCGGAATCTAAAACTGGTCTCACAGGAAAGGTTCAAAACATAGACAGTAAGAAGAGCCAGTCTTCTTGTACTTGAGTGTGCATTGTGCATTTTTCATTTAATTCCGATGCAATTTCTGTGTTTGACCGTCAATAAGAAGCTCAGAGGGATACAGTAAAACTGAAGTGAAGCATCGGAATGTATAATTAGTGTCCTAGGAATGGTTCAATGCATAGACAGAAAGAAGAGTCAGTTTTCTTGTACTTATGTCGGTATTGTGCCTTTTGTATTTAATTCCGATGCAATTTCTGAGTTTCCTCGTCAATAAGAAGGTCAGAGGGATACAGTAAACCTCAAGTGATGCATCGGAATCAATAACTAGTGTCGCAGCAATGGTTCAAACCATAGACAGTAAGAAGAGTCCGTTTACTTGTCCTTAAGTCGGCATTGTGCCATTTTGTATTTAATTCCGATGCAATTTCTGTGTTTCATTTTCAATAAGAAGGTCAGAGGGATACAGTAAACATGAAGTGAAGCATCGTAATCTATACCTAGTGTCACAGGAATTGTAAAAAGGCATAGACAGAAAGAAGAGTCAGTTTTTTTATAATTAAGTCGGAATTGTGCCTTTTGTATTTAATCTCGATGCAATTTCTGTGTTTCATCGTCAATAAGAAGGTCAGAGGGATACAGTTACCCTGAAGTGATGCATCGGAATCTATAACTAGTGTCACAGGAATGGTTCAAATCATAGACAGTAAGAAGAGTCGGTTTTCTTGTACTTAACCTGGCATTGTGCCTTTTCTATTTAAATCCGATGCAATTTCTGTGTTTCGTCGTTAATAAGAAGGAGCAAGGGATACAGTAAACCTGAAGTGAAGCATCGGAATCTAAAACCGGTCTTACAGGAAAGGTTCAAAACATAGACAGTAAGAAGAGCCAGTCTTCTTGTACTTGAGTCGGCATTGTGCCTTTTGTTTATAATTCCTTTGCAAAGTCTGTGTTTCATCGACAATAAGACGGGCAGAGGGATACAGCAAACCTGAAGTAAAGCATCGGAATCTATAACTAGTTCACAGGAATGGTTCTAAACATAGACAGTACTAAGAGTCAGTCTTCTTAAACTTAAGTCGGCATTGTACCTTTTGTATTCAATTCCGATGCAATTTCTCTGTTTCATCGTCAATAAGAAGGTCAGAGGGTTACAGTAAACCTGCAGTGAAGCATCGGAATCTATAATTAGTGTCACACAAATGGTTCAAATCATAGACAGTAAGAAGAGTCAGTTTACTTGCACTTAAGTCGGCATTGTGCCTTTTGTATTTAATTCCGATGCAATTTCTGTGTTTGATCGTCAATAAGAAGGTCAGAGAGATACAGTAAACCCTAAGTGAAGCATCGGAATCTATAACTAGTGTCACAGGAATGGTTCAAAGCATACACAGCATGAAGGGTAAGTTATCTTATAATTCAGTCGGCATTGTGCCTTTTGTATTTAATTCCGATGCAAATTCTCTGTTTCATCGTCAATAAGACGGTCAGAGTGATACAGCAAACCTGAAGTGAAGCATCGGAATCTAAAACCGGTCTCACAGGAAAGGTCAAAACATAGACAGTAAGAAGAGCTAGTCTTCTTGTAGTTGAGTCGGCATTGTGCCTTTTGTATTTAATTCCGATGCAATTTCTGTGTTTCATCGTCAATAAGAAGGTCAGAGGGATACAGGAAACTTGAAGTGAAGCATCAGAATCTATAACTAGTGTCACAGGAATGGTTCAAAGCATAGACATTAAGATAAATCAGTTTTCTTGACCTTAAGTCGGCATTGTGCCTCTTCTATTTAATTCTTATGCAATTTCTGTTATTCGTCGTCAATATGAAAATCCAAGGGATACAGTAAACCAGAAGACAAGCTTCGGAATCTAAAACTGGTCTCACAGGAAAGGTTCAAAACATAGACGGTAAGAAGAGCCAGTCTTCTTGTACCTGAGTGTGCATTGTGCCTTTTGTATTTAATTCCGATGCAATTTCTGTGTTTGATCGTCAATAAGAAGCTCAGAGGGATACAGTAAAACTGAAGTGAAGCATCGGAATGTATAACTAGTGGCCTAGGAATGGTTCAAAGCATAGACAGTAAGAAGAGTCAGTTTTCTTGTACTTAAGTCGGCATTGTTCCTTTTGTATTTAATTCCGATGCAATTTCTGAGTTTCATCGTCTATAAGAAGGTCAGAGGGATACAGTAAACCTGAAGTGATGCATCGGAATCAATAACTAGTGTCACAGGAATGGTTCAAATCATAGACAGTAAGAAGAGTCGGTTTTCTTGTACTTAACCTGGCATTGTGCCTTTTCTATTTAAATCCGATGCAATTTCTGTGTTTCGTCGTTAATAAGAAGGTGCAAGGGATACAGTGAACCTGAAGTGAAGCATCGGAATCTATAATTAGTGTCACAGGAATGGTTCAAAACATAGACAGTAAGAAGAGTCAGTCTTCTTGTACTTAAGTCGGCATTGTTCCTTTTGTATTCAATTCCGATGCAATTTCTCTGATTCATCGTCAATAAGAAGTTCAGAGGGTTACAGTACACCTGAAGTGAAGCATCGGAATCTATAACTAGTGTCACACAAATGGTTCAAATCATAGACAGTAAGAAGAGTCAGTTTACTTGTACTTAAGTCGGCATTGCACCTTTTGTATTCAATTCCGATGCAATTTCTCTGTTTCATCGTCAATAAGAAGGTCAGAGGGTTACAGTAAACCTGAAGTGAAGCATCGGAATCTTTAATTAGTGTCACACAAATGGTTCAAATCATAGACAGTAATAAGAGTCAGTTTACTTGCACTTAAGTCGGCATTGTGCCTTTTGTATTTAATTCCGATGCAATTTCTGTGTTTGATCGTCAATAAGAAGGTCAGAGAGATACAGTAAACCTTAAGTGAAGCATCGGAATCTATAACTAGTGTCACAGGAATGGTTCAAAGCATACACAGCATGAAGGGTCAGTTATCTTATAATTCAGTCGGCATTGTGCCTTTTGTATTTAATTCCGATGCAAATTCTCTGTTTCATTGTCAATAAGACGGTCAGAGTGATACAGCAAACCTGAAGTGAAGCATCGGAATCTAAAACCGGTCTCACAGGAAAGGTCAAAACGTAGACAGTAAGAAGAGCTAGTCTTCTTGTAGTTGAGTCGGCATTGTGCCTTTTGTATTTAATTCCGATGCAATTTCTGTGTTTCATCGTCAATAAGAAGGTCAGAGGGATACAGGAAACTTGAAGTGAAGCATCGGAATCTATAACTAGTGTCACAGGAATGGTTCAAAGCATAGACATTAAGAAGAATCAGTTCTCTTGACCTTAAGTCGGCATTGTGCCTCTTCTATTTAATTCTTCTGCAATTTCTGTGGTTCGTCGTCAATATGAAAATCCAAGGGATACAGTAAACCAGAAGACAAGCTTCGGAATCTAAAACTGGTCTCACAGGAAAGGTTCAAAACATAGACGGTAAGAAGAGCCAGTCTTCTTGTACCTGAGTGTGCATTGTGCCTTTTGTATTTAAATCCGATGCAATTTCTGTGTTTTATCGTCAATAAGAAGCTCAGAGGGATACAGTAAAACTGAAGTGAAGCATCGGAATGTACAACTAGTGGCCTAGGAATGGTTCAAAGCATAGACAGTAAGAAGAGTCAGTTTTCTTGTACTTAAGTCGGCATTGTTCCTTTTGTATTTAATTCCGATGCAATTTCTGAGTTTCATCGTCTATAAGAAGGTCAGAGGGAACAGTAAACCTGAAGTGATGCATCGGAATCAATAACTAGTGTCACAGGAATGGTTCAAATCATAGACAGTAAGAAGAGTCGGTTTTCTTGTACTTAACCTGGCATTGTGCCTTTTCTATTTAAATCCGATGCAATTTCTGTGTTTCGTCGTTAATAAGAAGGTGCAAGGGATACAGTGAACCTGAAGTGAAGCATCGGAATCTATAACTAGTGTCACAGGAATGGTTCAAAACATAGACAGTAAGAAGAGTCAGTCTTCTTGTACTTAAGTCGGCATTGTTCCTTTTGTATTCAATTCCGATGCAATTTCTCTGATTCATCGTCAATAAGAAGGTCAGAGGGTTACAGTACACCTGAAGTGAAGTGTCACACAAATGGTTCAAATCATAGACAGTAAGAAGAGTCAGTTTACTTGTACTTAAGTCGGCATTGTGCCTTTTGTACTTAATTCCGATGCAATTTCTGTGTTTCATCGTCAATAAGAAGGTCAGAGGGATACAGTAAACCTGAAGCGAAGCATCGGAATCTATAACTAGTGTCACATGAATGGTTCAAAGCATAGACAGTAAGAAGAGTCAGTTTTCTTATAATTAAGTCGGCATTGTGCCATTTGTATTTAATTCCGATGCAATTTCTGTGTGCGTCGTCAATAAGACGGTCAGAGTGATACAGCAAACCTGAAGTGAAGCATCGGAATCTATAACTAGTGTCACAGGAATGGTTCAAAACATAGACAGTAAGAGGAGTCAATTTTCTTGAATTTAAGTCGGCATTGTGCTTTTTCTATATAATTCCGATGCAATTTTTGTGTTTCGTCGTCAATAAGAAGGGCCAAGGGATACAGTAAACCTGAAGTGAAGCATCGGAATCTAAAACAGGTCTCACAGGAAAGGTTCAAAACATAGACAGTAAGAAGAGCTAGTCTTCTTGTAGTTGAGTCGGCATTGTGACTTTTGTATTTCATTCCGATGCAATTTATGTGTTTCATCGTCAATAAGAAGGTCAGAGAGATACAGGAAACCTGAAGTGAAGCATCGGAATCTATAACTAGTGTCACAGGAATGGTTCAAAACATAGCCATTAAGAAGAATCTGCTTTCTTGACCTTAAGTCGGCATTGTGCATTTTCTATTTAATTCCGATGCAATTTCTGTGTTACGTCGTCAATATGAAAATCCAAGGGATACAGTAAACCAGAAGTCAAGCATCGGAATCTAAAACTGGTCTCACAGGAAAGGTTCAAAACATAGACAGTAAGAAGAGCCAGTCTTCTTGTACTTGAGTGTGCATTGTGCCTTTTACATTTAATTCCGATGCAATTTCTGTGTTTGATCGTCAATAAGAAGCTCAGAGGGATACAGTAAACCTCAAGTGATGCATCGGAATCAATAACTAGTGTCGCAGGAATGGTTCCAACCATAGACAGTAAGAAGAGTCAGTTTACTTGTACTTAAGTCGGCATTGTGCCATTTTGTATTTTATTCCGATGCAATTTCTGTGTTTCATTTTTAATAAGAAGGTCAGAGGGATACAGTAAACCTGAAGTGAAGCATCATAATCTATTCCTAGTGTCACAGGAATTGTAAAAAGGCATAGACAGAAAGAAGAGTCAGTTTTTTTATAATTAAGTCGGCATTATGCCTTTTGTATTTAATCTCGATGCAATATCTGTGTTTCATCGTCAATAAGAAGGTCAGAGGGATACAGTTACCCTGAAGTGATGCATCGGAATCTATAACTAGTGTCACAGGAACGGTTCAAATCATAGACAGTAAGAAGAGTCGGTTTTCTTGTACTTAACCTGGCATTGTGCCTTTTCTATTTAAATCCGATGCAATTTCTGTGTTTCGTCGTTAATAAGAAGGTGCAAGGGATACAGTAAACCTGAAGTGAAGCATCGGAATCTAAAACCGGTCTTACAGGAAAGGTTCAAAACATAGACAGTAAGAAGAGCCAGTCTTCTTGTACTTGAGTCGGCATTGTGCCTTTTGTTTATAATTCCTTTGCAAATTCTGTGTTTCATCGACAATACGACGGGCAGAGGGATACAGCAAACCTGAAGTAAAGCATCGGAATCTATAACTAGTTCACAGGAATGGTTCTAAACATAGACAGTACTAAGAGTCAGTCTTCTTGTACTTAATCCGGCATTGTACCTTTTGTATTCAATTCTGATTCAATTTCTCTGTTTCATCGTCAATAAGAAGGTCAGAGGGTTACAGTAAACCTGAAGTGAAGCATCGGAATCTATAATTAGTGTCACACAAATGGTTCAAATCATAGACAGTAAGAAGATTCAGTTTACTTGTACTTAAGTCGGCATTGTGCCTTTTGTATTTAATTCCGATGCAATTTCTGTGTTTGATCGTCAATAAGAAGGTCAGAGGGATACAGTAAACCTTAAGTGAAGCATCGGAATCTATAACTAGTGTCACAGGAATGGTTCAAAGCATACACAGCATGAAGGGTCAGTTTTCTTATAATTCAGTCGGCATTGTGCCTTTTGTATTTAATTCCGATGCAAATTCTCTGTTTCATCGTCAATCAGACGGTCAGAGTGATACAGCAAACCTGAAGAGAAGCATCGGAATCTATAACTAGTGTCACAGGAATGGTTCAAAACATAGACAGAAAGAGGAGTCAGTTTTCTTGTATTTGAGTCGGCATTGTGCCTCTTCTATATATTTCCGATGCAATTTCTGTGTTTCGTCGTCAATAAGAAGGGCGAAGGGATACAGTAAACCTGAAGTGAAACATCGGAATCTAGAACCGGTCTCACAGGAAAGGTCAAAACATAGACAGTAAGAAGAGCTAGTCTTCTTGTAGTTGAGTCGACATTGTGCCTTTTGTATTTAATTCCGATGCAATTTCTGTGTTTGATCGTCAATAAGAAGCTCAGAGGGATACAGTAAAACTGAAGTGAAGTATCGGAATGTATAACTAGTGTCCTAGGAATGGTACAAAGCATAGACAGTAAGAAGAGTCAGTTTTCTTGTACTTAAGTCGGCATTGTTCCTTTTGTATTTAATTCCGATGCAATTTCTGAGTTTCATCGTCTATAAGAAGGTCAGAGGGATACAGTAAACCTGAAGTGATGCATCGGAATCAATAACTAGTGTCACAGGAATGGTTCAAATCATAGACAGTAAGAAGAGTCGGTTTTCTTGTACTTAACCTGGCATTGTGCCTTTTCTATTTAAATCCGATGCAATTTCTGTGTTTCGTCGTTAATAAGAAGGTGCAAGGGATACAGTAAACCTGAAGTGAAGCATGGGAATCTAAAACCGGTCTTACAGGAAAGGTTCAAAACATAGACAGTAAGAAGAGCCAGTCTTCTTGTACTTGAGTCGGCATTGTACCTTTTGTTTATAATTCCTTTGCAAATTCTGTGTTTCATCGACAATAAGACGGGCAGAGGGATACAGCAAACACGAAGTAAAGCATCGGAATCTATAACTAGTTCACAGAAATGGTTCTAAACATAGACAGTACTAAGAGTCAGTCTTCTTGTACTTAAGTCGGCATTGTACCTTTTGTATTCAATTCCGATGCAATTTCACTGTTTCATCGTCAATAAGAAGGTCAGAGGGTTACAGTAAACATGAAGTGAAGCATCGGAATCTATAATTAGTGTCACACAAATGGTTCAAATCATAGACAGTAAGAAGAGTCAGTTTACTTGTACTTAAGTCGGCATTGTGCCTTTTGTATTTAATTCCGATGCAATTTCTGTGTTTGATCGTCACTAAGAAGGTCAGAGGGATACAGTAAACCTTAAGTGAAGCATCGGAATCTATAACTAGTGTCACAGGAATGGTTCAAAACACAGACAGTAAGACGATTCTGTTTCCTTGTATTTAAGTCGGCATTTTGCCTTTTGTATTTAATTCCGTTGCAATTTCGGTGTTTCATCGTCAATAAGGTCAGAGGGATACAGTAAACCTTAAGTGAAGCATCGGAATCTATAACTAGTGACACAGGAATGGTTCAAAGCATACACAGCATGAAGGGTCAGTTTTCTTATAATTCAGTCGGCATTGTGCCTTTTGTATTTAATTCCGATGCAAATTCTCTGTTTCATCGTCAATAAGACGGTCAGAGTGATACAGCAAACCTGAAGTGAAGCATCGGAATCTATAACTAGTGTCACAAGAATGGTTCAAAACATAGACAGTAAGAGGAGTCAGTTTTCTTGTATTTCAGTCGGCATTGTGCCTTTTCTATATATTTGCGATGCAATTTCTGTGTTTCGTCGTCAATAAGAAGGGCCAAGGGATACAGTAAACCTAAAGTGAAGCATCGGAATCTAAAACCGGTCTCACAGGAAAGGTCAAAACATAGACAGTAAGAAGAGCTAGTCTTCTTGTAGTTGAGTCGGCATTGTGCCTTTTGTATTTAATTCCGATGCAATATCTGTGTTTCATCGTCAATAAGAAGGTCAGAGGGATACAGTAAACCTGAAGTGAAGCATCAGAATCTGTAACTAGTGTCACAGGAATGGTTCAAAACATAGACAGTAAGAAAGGTCAGTCTTCTTGTACTTAAGTCGGCATAGTGCCTTTTGTATTTAATTCCGATGCAATATCTGTGTTTCATCGTTAATAAGAAGATAAGAGGGATACAGTAAACCTGAAGTGAAGCATCGGAATCTATAACTAGGATCACAGGAATGGTTCAAACATAGACAGTAAGAAGAGTCAGTTTCCGTGTGCTTGAGTCGGCATTGTACCTTTTCTATTTAATTCCAATGCAATTTCTGTGTTTCGTCGTCAATAAGAAGGTCCCAGGGATAGAGTAAACCTGCAGTGAAGCATTGGAATCTAAAGCCAGTCTCACAAGAAAGGTTCAAAACATAGACAGTAAGAAGAGCCAGTTTTCTTGTACTTAATACGGCATTGTGTATTCTGTATTCTATTCCGATGCAATTTCTGTGTTTCATCGTCAATAAGAGTGTCAGAGGGATGCAGTATACCTGAAGTGAAGTATCGGAATCTATAACTAGTGCCACAGGAATGGTTCAAAACATAGACAGTAAGAAGAGTCAGTCATCTTGTACTTAAGTCGGCATTGTGCATTTTGTTTGTATTCCGATGCATTTTCTGTGTTTGATCGTCAATAAGAAGGTCAGAGGGCTACAGTAAACCTGAAGTGAAGCATCGGAATCTATAACTAGTGTCACAGGAATGGTTCAAAACATAGACAGTAAGAAGAGTCAGATGTCTTGTACTGAAGTCGGCATTGTGCCTACTGTATATAATGCCGATGAAATATCTGTGTTTCATCGTCAATATGAAGGTCAGAGGGATACAGTAAACCTGAAGTGAAGCATCGGAATCTATAACTAGTGTCACAGGAATTGTTCAAAGCATAGACAGTAAGAAGAGTCAGTTTTCTTATAATTAAGTCGGCATTGTTCCTTTTGTATTTAATTCCGACGCAATTTCTGTGTTTCATCGTCAATAAGACGGTCAGAGTGATACAGCAAACCTAAAGTGAAGCATCGGAATCTATAACTAGTGTCACAGGAATGGTAAAAACGTAGAAAGAAAGAGGAGTCAGGTTTCATGTAATTAAGTCGGTATTGTGCCTTATCTATATAATTCCGATGCAATTTCTGTGTTTCGTAGTCAATAAGAAGGGCCAAGGGATACAGTAAACCTGAAGTGAAGCATCGGAATCTAAAACCGGTCTCACAGGAAAGGTTCTAAACATAGACACTAAGAAGAGCCAGTCTTATTGTACTTGAGTCGGCATTGTGCCTTTTGTATTTAATTCCGATGCAATATCTGTGTTTCTTCGACAATTAGAAGGTCAGAGGGATACAGTAAACCTGAAGTGAAACATCGGAATCTAGAACTAGTGTCACAGGAATGGTTCAAAATATAGACATTATTTAGAATCAGTTTTCTTGACTTTAAGTCGGCATTGTGCCTTGTCTATTTAATTCCGATGCAATTTCTGTGTTTCGTCGTCAATATGAAGGTCCAAGGGATACAGTAAACCTGAAGTCAAGCATCGGAATCTGAAGCTGGTCTCACAGGAAAGGTTCGAAACATAGACAGTAAGAAGAGAAAGTCTTCTTGTACTTGAGTGTGCATTGTGCCTTTTGTATTTAATTCCGAGGCAATTTCTGTGTTTGATCGTCATTAAGAAGCTCAGAGGGATACAGTTAAACTGAAGTGAAGCATCGGAATGTATAACTAGTGTCACAGGAATGGTTCAAAGCATAGACAGAAAGAGGAGTCAGTTTTCTTGTACTTAAGTCGGCATTGTGCGTTTTTTATTTAATTCCGATGCAATTTCTGTGTTTCATCGTCAATAATAAGGTCGGAGGGATACAGTAAACCTGAAGTGATACATCGGAAACTATAACTAGTCTCACAGGAATGGTTCAAAACATAGGCAGTAAGAAGAGTCAGTTTTCATGTACTTAAGACGGCATTGTGCCTTTTCTTTTTAATCCCGATGAGTTTCTGTGTTTCGTCGTCGTTAAGAAGGTCCAAGGGATATAGTAAACCTGAAGTGAGGCATTGGAATCTAAAACCGGTCTCACAGGAAAGGTTCTAAACATAGACAGTAAGAAGAGCCCGTCTTCTTGTACTTGAGTCGGCATTGTGCTTTTCTATTTAATTCCGATGCAATTTCTGTGTTTCGTCGTCAATAAGAAGGTCAGAGAGGTACAGTGAACATGAAGTGAAGCATCGGAATCTATAACTAGTGACACAGGAATCGTTAAAACCATAGACAGTAAGAAGAGTCAGTTTTCTTGTACTTAAGTCGGCAATGTGCCTTTTGTATCCAATTACGAAGCAATTTCTGTGCTTCATCGTCAATAAGAAAGTCAGAGGGATACAGTAAACCTGAAGTGAAGCATAGGAATCTATAACTAATGGCTCAGGAATGGTTCAAAACATAGACAGTAAGAAAGGTCCGTCTTCTTGTACATAAGTCGGCATTGTGGGTTTTGTATCTAATTCCGATGCAATATCTGTGTTTCATCGTCTATATGAAGGTCAGACGGATACAGTAAACCTGAAGTGAAGCATCGGAATCTATAACTAGTGTCACAGGAATGGTTCAAAACATAGACAGTAAGAAGAGTCAGTTTCCTTGTACTTAAGTCGGCATAGTGCCTTTAGTATTTAATTCCGATGCAATTTCTGTGTTTCATCGTCTATAAGAAGGACACAGGGATACAGTAAACCTGAAGTGAAGCATCGGAATCTATAACTAGTGTCACAGGAATGGTTCAAAGCATAAACAGTAAGAAGCGTCAGTTTTCTTGTACTTAAGTCGGCATTGTGCCTTTTGTATTTAATTCCGATGCAATTTCTGTGTTTCATCGTCAATAAGAAGGTCATAGGGATTCAGTAAACCTGAAGTGAAGCATCGGAATCTATAACTAGTGTCACAGGAATGGTTCAAATGTAGACATTAAGAAGAGTCAGTTTTCTTGTACTTAAGTCGGCATTGTGCCTTTTGTATTTAATTAAAATGCAATTCCTGTGGTTCATCGTCAATAAGAAGGTCAGAGGGATACAGTAAACCAGAAGTGAAGCATCGGAATCTATAACTAGTGTCACTGGAATGGTTCAGAACATAGACAGTAAGAAGAGGCAGTCATCTTGTACTTAAGTCGGCATTGTGCATTTTGTTTGTATTCCGATGCAATTTCTGTGTTTGATCGTCAATAAGAAGGTCAGAGGGATGCAGTAAACCTGAAGGGAAGCATCAGAATCTATAACTAGTGTCACAGGAATGGTTCAAAACATAGACAGTAAGAAGAGCCAGTCCTCTTGTACTTGAGTCGGCATTGTGCCTTTTGTATTTAATGCCGATGCAATTTCTGTGTTTCATCGTCAATAAGAAGGTCAGAGGGAAGCAGTAAACCTGAAGGCAAGCATCGGAATCTATAACTAGTGTCACAGGAATGGTTCAAAACATAGACAGTAAGAAGAGTCAGTCATCTTGCACATAAGTCGGCATTGTGCATTTTGTTTGTATTCCGATGCAATTTCTGTGTTTGATCGTCAAGAAGAAGATCAGAGGGCTACAGTAAACCTGAAGTGAAGCATCGGAATCTATAACTAGTGTCACAGGAATGGTTAAAACATAGGAAGAAAGAGGAGTCAGGTTTTATGTATTTAAGTCGGCATTGTGCCTTATCTATATGATTCCCATGCAATTTCTGTGTTTCGTCGTCAATAAGAAGGTCAGAGGGATACAGTGAACCTGAAGTGAAGCATCGGAATCTATAACTAGTGTCACAGGAATGGTTCAAAACATAGACAGTAAGAAGAGTCAGTCTTCTTGTACTTAAGTCGGCATTGTTCCTTTTGTATTCAATTCCGATGCAATTTCTCTGTTTCATCGTCAATAAGAAGGTCAGAGGGTTACAGTAAACCTGAAGTGAAGCATCGGAATCTATAACTAGTGTCACACAAATGGTTCAAATCATAGGCAGTAAGAAGAGGCAGTTTACTTATAATTAAGTCGGCATTGTGCCATTTGTATTTAATTCCGATGCAATTTCTGTGTTTCGTCGTCAATAAGACGGTCAGAGTGATACAGCAAACCTGAAGTGAAGCATCGGAATCTATAACTAGTGTCACAGGAATGGTTCAAAACATAGCCATTAAGAAGAATCTGTTTTCTTGACCTTAAGTCGGCATTGTGCCATTTTGTATTTAATTCCGATGCAATTTCTGTGTTTCATTTTCAATAAGAAGGTCAGAGGGATACAGTAAACCTGATGTGAAGCATCATAATCTATACCTAGTGTCACAGGAATTGTAAAAAGGCATAGACAGAAAGAAGAGTCAGTTTTTTATAGTTAAGTCGGCATTGTGCCTTTTGTATTTAATCTCGATGCAATTTCTGTGTTTCATCGTCAATACGAAGGTCAGAGGGATACAGTTACCCTGAAGTGATGCATCGGAATCTATAACTAGTGTCACAGGAATGGTTCAAATCATAGACAGTAAGAAGAGTCGGTATTCTTGTACTTAACCTGGCATTGTGCCTTTTCTATTTAAATCCGATGCAATTTCTGTGTTTCTTCGTTAATAAGAAGGTGCAAGGGATACAGTAAACCTGCAGTGAAGCATCGGAATCTAAAACCGGTGTTACAGGAAAGGTTCAAAACATAGACAGTAAGAAGAGCCAGTCTTCTTGTACTTGAGTCGGCATTGTGCCGTTTGTTTATAATTCCTTTGCAAATTCTGTGTTTCATCGACAATAAGACGGGCAAAGGGATACAGCAAACCTGAAGTAAAGCATCGGAATCTATAACTAGTTCACAGGAATGGTTCTAAACATAGACAGTACTAAGAGTCAGTCTTCTTGTACTAAAGTCGGCATTGTACCTTTTGTATTCAATTCCGATGCAATTTCTCTGTTTCATCGTCAATAAGAAGGTCAGAGGGATACAGTAAACCTTAAGTGAAGCATCAGAATCTATAACTAGTGACACAGGAATATTTCAAAGCATACACAGCATGAAGGGTCAGTTTTCTTATAATTCAGTCGGCATTGTGCCTTTTGTATTTAATTCCGATGCAAATTCTCTGTTTCATCGACAATAAGACGGTCAGAGTGATACAGCAAACCTGAAGTGAAGCATCGGAATCTATAACTAGTGTCACAGGAATGGTTCAAAACATAGACAGTAAGAGGAGTCAGTTTTCTTGTATTTCAGTCGGCATTGTGCCTTTTCTATATATTTGCGATGCAATTTCTGTGTTTCGTCGTCAATAAGAAGGGCCAAGGGATACAGTAAACCTGAAGTGAAGCATCGGAATCTAAAACCGGTCTCACAGGAAAGGTCAAAACATAGGCAGTAAGAAGAGCTAGTCTTCTTGTAGTTGAGTCGGCATTGTGCCTTTTGTATTTAATTCCGATGCAATATCTGTGTTTCATCGTCAATAAGAAGGTCAGAGGGATACAGTAAACCTGAAGTGAAGCATGAGGATCTGTAACTAGTGTCACAGGAATGGTTCAAAAGCATAGACAGTAAGAAAGGTCAGTCTTCTTGTACTTACGTCGGCATAGTGCCTTTTGTATTTAATTCCGATGCAATATCTGTGTTTCATCGTCAATAAGAAGATAAGAGGGATACAGTAAACCTGAAGTGAAGCATCGGAATCTATAACTAGGGTCACAGGAATGGTTCAAACATAGACAGTAAGAAGAGTCAGTTTCCGTGTGCTTGAGTCGGCATTGTACCTTTTCTATTTAATTCCGATGCAATTTCTGTGTTTCGACGTCAATAAGAAGGTCCCAGGGATAGAGTAAACCTGCAGTGAAGCATTGGAATCTAAAGCCAGTCTCACAAGAAAGGTTCAAAACATAGACAGTAAGAAGAGCCAGTTTTCTTGTACTTAATACGGCATTGTGCATTCTGTATTCTATTCCGATGCAATTTCTGTGTTTCATCGTCAATAAGAAAGTCAGAGGGATGCAGTATACCTGAAGTGAAGTATCGGTATCTATAACTAGTGCCACAGGAATGGTTCAAAACATAGACAGTAAGAAGAGGCAGTCATCTTGTACTTAAGTCGGCATTGTGCATTTTGTTTGTATTCCGATGCAATTTCTGTGTTTGATCGTCAATAAGAAGGTCAGAGGGCTACAGTAAACCTGAAGTGAAGCATCAGAATCTATAACTAGTGTCACAGGAATGGTTCAAAACATAGACAGTAAGAAGGGTCAGATGTCTTGTACTGAAGTCGGCATTGTGCCTACTGTATTTAATGCCGATGAAATATCTGTGTTTCATCGTCAATATTAAGGTCAGAGGGATACAGTAAACCTGAAGTGAAGCATCGGAATCTATAACTAGTGTCACAGGAATTGTTCAAGGCATAGACAGTAAGAAGAGTCAGTTTTCTTATAAATAAGTCGGCATTGTGCCTTTTGTATTTAATTCCGACGCAATTTCTATGTTTCATCGTCAATAAGACGGTCAGAGTGATACAGCAAACCTAAAGTGAAGCATCGGAATCTATAACTAGTGTCACAGGAATGGTAAAAACATAGAAAGAAAGAGGAGTCAGGTTTCATGTAATTAAGTCGGTATTGTGCCTTATCTATATAATTCCGATGCAATTTCTGTGTTTCGTAGTCAATAAGAAGGGCCAAGGGATACAGTAAACCTGAAGTGAAGCATCGGAATCTAAAACCGGTCTCACAGGAAAGGTTCTAAACATAGACACTAAGAAGAGCCAGTCTTATTGTACTTGAGTCGGCATTGTGCCTTTTGTATTTAATTCCGATGCAATATCTGTGTTTCTTCGACAATAATAAGGTCGGAGGGATACAGTAAACCTGAAGTGAAACATCAAAATCTAGAACTAGTGTCACAGGAATGGTTCAAAACATAGACAGTAAGAAGAGTCAGATGTCTTGTACTGAAGTCGGCATTGTGCCTACTGTATTTAATGCCGATGAAATATCTGTGTTTCATCGTCAATATTAAGGTCAGAGGGATGCAGTAAACCTGAAGTGAAACATCGGAATCTAGAACTAGTGTCACAGGAATGGTTCAAAATATAGACATTATTTAGAATCAGTTTTCATGACTTTAAGTCGGCATTGTGCCTTGTCTATTTAATTCCGATGCAATTTCTGTGTTTCGTCGTCAATATGAAGGTCCAAGGGATACAGTAAACCTGAAGTCAAGCATCGGCATCTGAAGCTGGTCTCACAGGAAAGGTTCGAAACATAGACAGTAAGAAGAGAAAGTCTTCTTGTACTTGAGTGTGCATTGTGCCTTTTGAATTTAATTCCGAGGCCATTTCTGTGTTTGATCGTCATTAAGAAGCTCAGAGGGATACAGTTAAACTGAAGTGAAGCATCGGAATGTATAACTAGTGTCACAGGAATGGTTCAAAGCATAGACAGAAAGAGGAGTCAGTTTTCTTGTACTTAAGTCGGCATTGTGCGTTTTTTATTTAATTCCGATGCAATTTCTGTGTTTCATCGTCAATAATAAGGTCGGAGGGATACAGTAAACCTGAAGTGATACATCGGAAACTATAACTAGTCTCACAGGAATGGTTCAAAACATAGGCAGTAAGAAGAGTCAGTTTTCATGTACTTAAGACGGCATTGTGCCTTTTCTTTTTAATCCCGATGAGTTTCTGTGTTTCGTCGTCGTTAAGAAGGTCCAAGGGATATAGTAAACCTGAAGTAAGGCATTGGAATCTAAAACCGGTCTCACAGGAAAGGTTCTAAACATAGACAGTAAGAAGAGCCCGTCTTCTTGTACTTGAGTCGGCATTGTCCCTTTTGTATTTAACTCCGCTGCAATATCTGTGTTTCTTCGTCAATAAGACGGTCGGAGGGATACAGTAAACCTGAAGTGAAGCATCAGAATCTATAACTAGTGTCACAGGATTGGTTCAAAACATAGACAGTAAGAAGAGTCAGTCATCTTGTACTTAAGTCGGCATTGTGCATTTTGTTTGTATTCCGATGCAATTTCTGTGTTTGATCGTCAGTATGAAGGTCAGAGGGATGCAGTAAACCTGAAGGGAAGCATCAGAATCTATAACTAGTGTCACAGGAATGGTTCAAAACATAGACAGTAAGAAGAGCCAGTCCTCTTGTACTTGAGTCGGCAATGTGCCTTTTGTATTTAATGCCGATGCAATTTCTGTGTTTCATCGTCAATAAGAAGGTCAGAGGGATGCAGTAAACCTGAAGTCAAGCATCGGAATCTATAACTAGTGTCACAGGAATGGTTCAAAACATAGAAAGTAAGAAGAGTCAGTCATCTTGCACTTAAGTCGGCATTGTGCATTTCGTTTGTATTCCGATGCAATTTCTGCGTTTGATCGTCAAGAAGAAGGTCAGAGGGCTACAGTAAACCCGAAGTGAAGCATCGGAATCTATAACTAGTGTCACAGGAATGGTAAAAACATAGGAAGAAAGAGGAGTCAGGTTTTATGTATTTAAGTCGGCATTGTGCCTTATCTATATGATTCCCATGCAATTTCTGTGTTTCGTCGTCAATAAGAAGGTCAGAGGGATACAGTAAACCTGAAGTCAAGCATCGGAATCTAAGACCGGTCTCACAGGAAAGGTTCTAAACATAGACAGTAAAAAGAGCCAGTCTTCTTGTACTTGAGTCGGCATTGTCCCTTTTGTATTTAACTCCGCTGCAATATCTGTGTTTCTTCGTCAATTAGAAGGTCAGAGGGATACAGTAAACCTGAAGTGAAACATCGGAATCTATAACTAGTGTCACAGGAATGGTTCAAATCATAGACATTAAGTAGAATCAGTTTTCTTGACTTTAAGTCGGCATTGTGCCTTTTCTATTTAGTTCCGATGCAATTTCTGTGTTTCGTCGTCAATATGAAGGTCCAAGGGATACAGTAAACCTGAAGTCAAGCATCGGAATCTAAAGCTGGTCTCACAGGAAAGGTTCGAAACATAGACAGTAAGAAGAGCCAGTCTTCTTGTACTTGAGTGTGCATTGTGCCTTTTGTATTTAATTCCGAGGTAATTTCTGTGTTTGATCGTCATTAAGAAGCTCAGAGGGATACAGTAAAACTGAAGTAAAGCATCGGAATGTATAACTAATGTCACAGGAATGGTTCAAAGCATAGACAGAAAGAGGAGTCAGTTTTCTTGTACTTAAGTCGACATTGTGCATTTTGTATTTAATTAAAATGCAATTTCTGTGTTTCATCGTCAATAAGAAGGTCAGAGGGATACAGTAACCCTGAAGTGATGCATTGGAATCTATAACTAGTGTCACAGGAAAGGTTCAAATCATAGACAGTAAGAAGAGTCAGTTTTCTTTTACTTTACCCGGCATTGTGCCATTTCAATTTAATTCCGATGCAATTTCTGTGTCTCGTCGTCAATAAGAAGGTCCAAGGGACACAGTAAACCTGAAGTGAAGCATCGGAATCTAAAACCGGTCTCACAGGAATGGTTCTGAACATAGACAGTAAGAAGAGCCCGTCTTCTTGTACTTGAGTCGGCATTGTGCTTTTCTATTTAATTCCGATGCAGTTTCTGTGTTTCGTCGTCAATAAGAAGGTCAGAGAGATACAGTGAACATGAAGTGAAACATCGGAATCTATAACTAGTGACACAGGAATGGTTAAAACCATAGACAGTAAGAAGAGTCAGTTTTCTTCTACTTAAGTCGGCATTGTGCCTTTTGTATTTAATTCCGATGCAATTTCTGCGTTTCATCGTCAATAAGAAGGTGAGAGGGATACAGTAAACCTGAAGTGAAGCATCGGAATCTATAACTAGTGTCACAGGAATGGTTCTAAACATAGGCAGTAAGAAGAGTCGGTTTTCTAGTACTTAAGTCGGCATTGTGCCTTTTCCATTTAATTCCGATGCAATTTCTGTGTTTCGTCGTCAATATGAAGGTCCAAGGATTACAGTAAGCTTGAAGTGAAGCATCGGAATCTAAAACCGGTCTCACAGGAAAGCTTCAAATCATAGACAGTAAGAAGAGCCAGTCTTCTTGTACTTGAGTCGGCATTGTGCCTTTTGTATTAAATTCCGGTGCAATTTCTGTGTTTCATCGTCAATAAGACGGTCAGAAGGATACAGTAAACCTGAGGTGAAACATCAGAATCTATAACTAGTGTCACAGGAATGGTTCAAACATAGACAGTAAGAAGAGTCAGTTTTCTTGTACTTAAGTCGGCAATGTGCCTTTTGTATCCAATTCCGATGCAATTTCTGTGCTTCATCGTCAATAAGAAAGTCAGAGGGATACAGTAAACCTGAAGTGAAGCATCGGAATCTATAACTAGTGTCTCAGGAATGGTTCAAAACATAGACAGTAAGAAAGGTCCGTCTTCTTGTACTTAAGTCGGCATTGTGGTTTTTGTATCTAATTCCGATGCAATATCTGTGTTTCATCGTCAATATGAAGGTCAGAGGGATACAGTTAACCTGAAGTGAAGCATCGGAATCTATAACTAGTGTCACAGGGGTGGTTCAAAACATAAACGGTAAGAAGCGTCAGTTTTCTTGTACTTATGTCGGCATTAGGCCTTTTGTATTTAATTCCGATGCGATTTCTGTGTTTCATCGTCAATAAGAAGGTCATAGGGATACAGTAAACCTGAAGTGAAGCATCGGAATCTATAACTAGTGTCACAGGAATGGCTCAAATATAGACACTAAGAAGAGTCAGTTTTCTTGTACTTAAGTCGACATTGTGCATTTTGTATTTAATTAAAATGCAATTTCTGTGTTTCATCGTCAATAAGAAGGTCAGAGGGATACAGTAAACCTGAAGTGAAGCATCGGAATCTATAACTAGTGTCACTGGAATGGTTCAGAACATAGACAGTGTGAAGAGTCAGTCTTCTTGTACTTAAGTCGGCATTGTGCCTCTTGTATATAATTTCGATGCAATATCTGTGTTTCATCGTCAATATGAAGGTCAGAGGGATTCAGTAAACCTGAAGTGAAGCATCGGAATCTATAACTAGTGTCACAGGAATGGTTCAAAATATAGACAGTAAGAAGAGCCAGTCCCCTTGTACTTGAGTCGGCATAGTGCCTTTTGTATTTAATTCCGATGCAATTTCTGTGTTTCATCGTCAATAAGACGGTCGGAGGGATAGAGTAAACCTGAAGTGAAGCATCGGAATCCTTAACTAGTGTCACAGGAATGGTTCAAAACATAGACAGTAAGAAAGGTCAGTCTTCTTGTACATTAGTCTTTATTGTGCCTTTTGTATTTAATTCCGATGCAATATCTGTGTTTCATCGTCAATAAGAAGATCAGAGGGATACAGTAAACCTGAAGTGAAGCATCGGAATCTATAACTAGGGTCACAGGAATGGTTCAAACATAGATGGTAAGAAGAGTCAGTTTCCGTGTGCTTAAGTCGGCATTGTACCTTTTCTATTTAATTCCGATGCAATTTCTGTGTTTCGTCGTCAATAAGAAGGTCCCAGGGATAGAGTAAACCTGCAGTGAAGCATTGGAATCTAAATCTAGTCTCACAAGAAAGGTGCAAAACATAGACAGTAAGAAGAGTCAGTTTTCTTTTACTTTACCCGGCATTGTGCCATTTCAATTTAATTCCGATGCAATTTCTGTGTCTCGTCGTCAATAAGAAGGTCCAAGGGACACAGTAAACCTGAAGTGAAGCATCGGAATCTTGTACTTAAGGCGGCATTGTGCCTTTTGTATTCTGTTCCGATGCAATTTCTGTGTTTCATCGTCAATAAGAAGGTCAGAGGGATGCAGTAAACCTGAAGTGAAGTATCGGAATCTATAACTAGTGCCACAGGATTGGTTCGAAGCATAGACTGTAAGAAGAGTCAGTTTTCTTGTACTTAAGTCGGCATTGTGCCACTTGTATTTAATTCCGATGCAATATCTGTTCTTCATCGTCAAAAAGAAGGTCAGAGGGATACAGTAAACCTAAAGTGAAGCATCGGAATCTATAACTAGTATCACAGGAATGGTTAAAATATAGACAGTAAGGAGAGTCAGTTTTCTTGTACTTAAGACAGCATTGTGCCTTTTGTATTTAATTCCGACACAATTTCTGTGTGTCATCGTCAATACGTAGATCAGAGGGATACAGTAAACCTGAAGTGAAGCATCGGAATCTATAACTAGTGTCACAGGAATGGTTCAAAACATAGACAGTAAGAAGAGTCAGTTTTCTTGTACTTAAGTCGGCATTGTGCCTTTTGTATTTAATTCCGATTCAAATTTCTGCGTTTCATCGTCAATAACAAGGTGAGAGGGATACAGTAAACCTGAAGTGAAGCATCGGAATCTATAACTAGCGTCACAGGAATGGTTCTAAACATAGGCAGTAAGAAGAGTCTGTGTTTCATCGTCAATAAGAAGGTCAGAGGAATACAGTAAACCTGAAGTGAAGCATCGGAATCTATAACTAGAGTCACAGGAATGGTTCAAAGCATATGCAGTAAGAAGTGTCAGTATTCTAATAATGAAGTCGGCATTGTGCCTTTTGTATTTAATTCCGATGCAATTTCTGAGTTTCATCGTCAATAAGAAGGTCAGAGGGATACAGTAACCCTGAAGTGATGCATTGGAATCTATAACTAGTGTCACAGGAAAGGTTCAAAACATAGACAGTAAGAAGAGTCAGTTTTCTTTTACTTTACCCGGCATTGTGCCATTTCAATTTAATTCCGATGCAATTTCTGTGTCTCGTCGTCAATAAGAAGGTCCAAGGGACACAGTAAACCTGAAGTGAAGCATCGGAATCTAAAACCGGTCTCACAGGAATGGTTCAAAACATAGACAGTAAGAAGAGCGAATCTTTTTGTACTTGTGTCGGCATTGTGCCTTTTGTTTTTAATTCCGATGCAATTTCTGTGTTTCATCGTCAATAAGACGGTCACAGGGATACAGCAAACCTGAAGTGAAGCATCGGAATCTATAACTAGTGTCACAGGAATAGTTAAAACATAGACAGTAAGAAGAGTCAGTTTTCTTGTACTTAAGTCGGCATTGTTCCTTTTCTATTTAATTCCGATGCACTTTCTGTGTTTAGTCGTCAATAAGAAGGGCCAAGGTATACAGTAAACCTGAAGTGAAGCATCGGAATCTAAAACCGGTCTCACAGTAAAGGTTCAAAACATAGACAGTAACGAGAGCCAGTCTTCTTGAACTTGAGTCGGCATTGTGCCTTTTGTATTTAATTCCGATGCAATTTCTCTGTTTCATCGTCAATAAGAAGGTCAGCGGGATACAGTAAACCAGAAGTGAAGCATCGGTATCTATAACTAGTGTCATAGGAATGGCTCAAAACATAGGCAGTAAGAAGAGCCAGTCTTCTTGTACTTAAGTCGGCATTGTGCCTTTTGTTAGTATTCTGATGCAATTTCTATGTTTCATCGTCAATATGAAGGTCAGAGGGATACAGTAAACCTGAAGTGAAGCATCGGAATCTATAACTAGTGTCACAGGAATGGTTCAAAACATAGACAGTGAGAAGAGTCAGTTTTCTTGTACATAAGTCGGCATTGTGCCTTTTGTATTTGATTCCGATGCAATTTCTGTGTTTCATCGTCAATAAGATGGTCACAGGGATGCAGTAAACCTGAAGTGAAGCATCGGAATCTATAACTAGTGTCACAGGAGTGGTTCAAAACATAAACAGTAAGAAACGTCAGTTTTCTTGTACGTAAGTCGGCATTGTGCCTTTTATTTTTAATTCCGATGCAATTTTTGTGTTTAGTCGTCAATAAGAAGGGCCAAGGGATACAGTGAACCTGAAGTGAAGCATCGGAATCTAAAACCGGTCTCACAGTAAAGGTTCAAAACATAGACAGTAAGGAGAGCCAGTCTTCTTTAACTTGAGTCGGCATTGTGCCTTTTGTATTTAATTCCGATGCAATTTCTCTGTTTCATCGTCAATAAGAAGGTCAGAGGGATACAGCAAACCTGAAGTGAATCATCGGAATCTATAACTAGTGTCACAGGAATGGTTCAAAACATAGACAGTAAGAAGGGTCAGTTTTCTTGTACTTAAGTCGGCATTGTGCCTTTTCTATTTAATTCCGATGTAATTTCTGTGTTTAGTCGTCAAAAAGAAGGTCCAAGGGATTCAGTAAACCCGAAGTGAAGCATCGGAATCTAAAACCGTTCCCACTGGAAAGCTTCAAAACATAGACAGTAAGAAGAGCCAGTCTTATTGTACTTGAGTCGGCATTGTGAGTTTTTTTTAATTCCGATGCAATTTCTGTGTTACATCGTCAATAAGACGGTCAGAGGGATACAGCAAACCTGAAGTGAATCATCGGAATCTATAACTAGTGTCACAGGAATGGTTCAAAACATAGACAGTAAGAAGGGTCAGTTTTCTTGTACTTAAGTCGGCATTGTGCCTTTTCTATTTAATTCCGATGCACTTTCTGTGTTTCGTCGTCAATAAGATGGGCCAAGGGATACAGTAAACCTGAAGTGAAGCATCGGAATCTAAAACCGGTCTCACAGGAAAGGTCAAATCATAGACAGTAAGAAGAGCCAGTCTTCTTGTTCTTGAGGCGGCATTGTGCCTTTTGTATTTAATTGCGATGCAATTTCTGCGTTTCATCGTCAATAAGATGGTCAGAGGGATACAGTAAACCTGAAGTGAAGCATCGGAAGCTATAACTAGAGTCACAGGAATGGTTCAAAGCATAGACGGTAAGAAGAGTCAGTTTTCTAATAATTAAGTCGGCATTGTGCCTTTTGTATTTAGTTCCGATGCAATTTCTGTGTCTCATCGTCAATAAGAAGGTCAGAGGGATACAGTAACCCTGAAGTGAAGCATCGGAATCTATAACTAGTGTCACAGGAATGGTTCAAAACATAGACAGTAAGAAGAGTCAGTCTTCTTGTACTTAAGTCGGCATTGTGCATTTTGTTTGTATTCCGATGCAATTTCTGTGTTTGATCGTCAATAAGAAGGTCAGAGGGCTACAGTAAAATTGAAGTGAAGCATCGGAATCTATAACTAGTGTCACAGGAATGGTTCAAAACATAGACAGTAAGAAGGGTTAGTTTTCTTTTACTTAAGTGGGCTTTGGGCCTTTTGTATTTAATTCCGATGCCATTTCTGTGTTTCATCGTCAATGAGAAGGTCAGAGGGATACAGTAAACCTGAAGTGAAGCATCGGAATCTATAACTAGTGTCACAGGAATGGTTCAAAACATAGACAGTAAGAAGAGTCAGTTTTCTTGTACTTAAGTGGGCTTTGGGCCTTTTGTATTTAATTCCGATGCCATTTCTGTGTTTCATCGTCAATGAGAAGGTCAGATGGATACAGTAAACCTGAAGTGCATCATCGGAATCTATAACTAGAGTCACAGGAATGGTTCAAAGCATAGACGGTAAGAAGAGTCAGTTTTCGAATAATTAAGTCGGCATTGTGCCTTTTGTATTTAGTTCCGATGCAATTTCTGTGTTTCATCGTCAATAAGAAGGTCAGAGGGTTACAGTAACCCTGAAGTGATGCATTGGAATCTATAACTAGTGTAACAAGAATGGTTAAAAACATAGACAGTAAGAAGAGACTGTTTTCTATTACTGAACCCGGCATTGTGCCTTTTCTATTTAATTCCGATGCAATTTCTGTGTTTCGTCGTCAATAAGAAGGTCCAAGGGATACAGTAAACCTGAAGTGAAGCATCGGAATCTAAAACCGGTCTCACAGGAAAGGTTCAAAACATAGACAGTAAGAAGAGCCAATCTTCTTGTACTTGTGTCGGCATTGTGCCTTTTGTTTATAATTCCGATGCAATTTCTGTGTTTCATCGTCAATAAGACGGTCAGAGGGATACAGTAATCCTGAAGTGAAGCATCGGAATCTATAACTAGTGTCACAGGATTTTTTCAAAACATGGACAGTAAGAAGAGTTAGTTATCTTGTACTTATGTCGGCATTGTGCCTTTTGTATATAATTGCGATGCAATTTCTGTGTTTCATCGTCAATAAGATCGTCACAGGGATGTAGTAAACCTGAAGTGAAGCATCTGAATCTATAACTAGCGTGACAGGAGTGGTTCAAAACATAAACAGTAAGAAGCTTCAGTTTTCTTGTACTTAAGTCGGCATTGTGCCTTTTGTGTTTAATTACGATGCAAATTATGTGTTTCATATTCAATAGGAAGGTCATAGGGATAAAGTAATTCTGAAGTGAAGCATCGGAATCAATAACTAGTGTCACAGGAATGGTTCAAATCATAGTCAGTAAGAAGAGTCAGTTTTCTTGTACTTAAGTCGGCATTGTGCCTTTTGTATTTAATTCCGATGCAATTTCTGTGTTTCATCGTCAATAAGACGGTCGGAGGGATGCAGTAAACCTGAAGTGAAGCATCGGAAACTATAACTAGTGTCACAGGAATGGTTCAAAACATAGAGAGTAAGAAGAGTCAGTCATTTTGTACTTAAGTCGGCATAGGGCCTTTTGTATTTAATTCCAATGCATTTTCTGTGTTTAGTCGTCAATAAGAAGGTCCAAGGGATTCAGTAAACCCGAAGTGAAGCATCGGAATCTAAAACCGTTCCAACTGGAAAGCTTCAAAACATAGACAGTAAGAAGAGCCACTCTTATTGTACTTGAGTCGGCATTGTGAGCTTTTTTTTAATTCCGATGCAATTTCTGTGTTACATCGTCAATAAGACGGTCAGAGGGATACAGCAAACCTGAAGTGAAGCATCGGAATCTATAAATAGTGTCACAGGAATGGTTCAAAACATAGACAGTAAGAAGGGTCAGTTTTCTTGTACTTAAGTCGGCATTGTGCCCTTTCTATTTAATTCCGATGCACTTTCTGTGTTTCGTCGTCAATAAGATGGGCCAAGGGATACAGTAAACCTGAAGTGAAGCATCGGAATCTAAAACCGGTCTCACAGGAAAGGTCAAATCATAGACAGTAAGAAGAGCCAGTCTTCTTGTTCTTGAGGCGGCATTGTGCCTTTTGTATTTAATTGCGATGCAATTTCTGCGTTTCATCGTCAATAAGATGGTCAGAGGGATACAGTAAACCTGAAGTGAAGCATCGGAAGCTATAACTAGAGTCACAGGAATGGTTCAAATTATAGACGGTAAGAAGAGTCAGTTTTCTAATAATTAAGTCGGCATTGTGCCTTTTGTATTTAGTTCCGATGCAATTTCTGTGTTTCATCGTCAATAAGAAGGTCAGAGGGATACAGTAACCCTGAAGTGAAGCATCGGAATCTATAACTAGTGTCACAGGAATGGTTCAAAACATAGACAGTAAGAAGAGTCAGTCTTCTTGTACTTAAGTCGGCATTGTGCATTTTGTTTGTATTCCGATGCAATTTCTGTGTTTGATCGTCAATAAGAAGGTCAGAGGGCTACAGTAAACCTGAAGTGAAGCATCGGAATCTATAACTAGTGTCACAGGAATGGTTCAAAACATAGACAGTAAGAAGGGTTAGTTTTCTTTTACTTAAGTGGGCTTTGGGCCTTTTGTATTTAATTCCGATGCCATTTCTGTGTTTCATCGTCAATGAGAAGGTCAGATGGATACAGTAAACCTGAAGTGCATCATCGGAATCTATAACTAGAGTCACAGGAATGGTTCAAAGCATAGACAGTAAGAAGAGTCGATTTACTTGTACTTAAGTTGGCATTGTGAGTTTTGTATTTTATTCCGATGCAATTTCTGTGTTTCATCGTCAATAAGAAGGTCAGAGGGATGCAGTTAACCTGAAGTGAAGCATCGGAATCTGTAACTAGTGTCACAGGAATGGTTCAAAACATAGACAGTAAGAAGAGTCGATTTTCTTGTACTTATGTCGGTATGCGCCTTTTGTATTTATTACGGATGCAATTTCTGTGTTTCATCGTCAATAAGAAGGTCAGGGGGCTACAGTAAACCTGAAGTGAAATATCGGAATCTATAACTAGTGTCACAGGAGTGGTTCAAATCATAGACAGTAAGAAGAGTCAGTTTACTTGTTCTTAAGGTGCATTGCGCCTTTTGTATTTCATTCCGATGCAATTTCTGTGTTTCATCGTCAATAAGAATTTCAGAGGGATACAGTAAACCTGAAGTGAAGCATCGGAAGCTATAACTAGAGTCACAGGAATGGTTCAAAGCATAGACGGTAAGAAGAGTCAGTTTTCGAATAATTAAGTCGGCATTGTGCCTTTTGTATTTAGTTCCGATACAATTTCTGTGTTTCATCGTCAATAAGAAGGTCAGAGGGATACAGTAACCCTGAAGTGATGCATTGGAATCTATAACTAGTGTAACAGGAATGGTTAAAAACATAGACAGTAAGAAGAGTCTGTTTTCTATTACTGAACCCGGCATTGTGCCTTTTCTATTTAATTCCGATGCAATTTCTGTGTTTCGTCGTCAATAAGAAGGTCCAAAGGATACAGTAAACCTGAAGTGAAGCATCGGAATCTAAAACCGGTCTCACAGGAAAGGTTCAAAACATAGACAGTAAGAAGAGCCAATCTTCTTGTACTTGTGTCGGCATTGTGCCTTTTGTTTATAATTCCGATGCAATTTCTGTGTTTCATCGTCAATAAGACGGTCAGAGGGATACAGTAATCCTGAAGTGAAGCATCGGAATCTATAACTAGTGTCACTGGATTAGTTCAAAACATGGACAGTAAGAAGAGTTAGTTATCTTGTACTAATGTCGGCATTGTGCCTTTTGTATATAATTGCGATGCAATTTCTGTGTTTCCTCGTCAATAAGATCGTCACAGGGATGCAGTAAACCTGAAGTGAAGCATCTGAATCTATAACTAGCGTGACAGGAGTGGTTCAAAACATAATCAGTAAGAAGCGTCAGTTTTCTTGTACTTAAGTCGGCATTGTGCCTTTTGTATTTAATTACGATGCAATTTATGTGTTTCATATTCAATAGGAAGGTCATAGGGATAAAGTAATTCTGAAGTGAAGCATCGGAATCAATAACTAGTGTCACAGGAATGGTTCAAAGCATAGTCAGTAAGAAGAGTCAGTTTTCTTGTACTTAAGTCGGCATTGTGCCTTTTGTATTTAATTCCGATGCAATTTTTGTGTTTCATCGTCAATAAGACGGTCGGAGGGATGCAGTAAACCTGAACTGAAGCATCGGAAACTATAACTAGTGTCACAGGAATGGTTCAAAACATAGAGAGTAAGAAGAGTCAGTCATTTTGTACTTAAGTCGGCATTGGGCCTTTTGTATTTAATTCCAATGCATTTTCTGTGTTTTATCGTCAATAAGAAGGTCAGAGGGATACAGTAAACCTGAAGTGAAGCATCGGAATCTATAACTAGTGTCACAGGAATGGTTCAATACATAGACAAAAAGAAAGGTCAGTCTTCTTGTACTTAATTCGGCATTGTGCCATTTGTATTTAATTCCGATGCAATATCTGTGTTTCATCGTCAATAAGACGATCAAAGGGATGCAGTAAACCTGAAGTGAAGCATCGGAATCTATAACTAGGGTCACAGGAATGGTTCAAAACATAAACAGTAAGAAGCGTCAGTTTTCCTGTACTTAAGTCGGCATTGTGCCTTTTGTATTTAATTCCGATGCAATTTCTGTGTTTCATCGTCAATATGAAGGTCAGAGGGATACAGTAAGCCTGAAGGGAAGCATCGCAATCTATAACTAGTGTCATAGGAACAGTTCAATACATAGACAGTAAGAAGAGTCAGTTTTCTTGTACTTACGTCGGCATTGTGCCTTTTGTATTTAATTCCGATGCAATTACAGTGTTTCATCGTCAATAAGAAGGTCAGAGGGATGCAGTAAACCTGAAGTGAAGCATAGGAATCTATAACTAGTGTCACAGGAATGGTTAAAACATAGACAGTAAGAAGAGTCAGTTTTATTGTACTTAAGTCGGGATTGTGCCATTTGTATTTAATTCCGAGGCAATTTCTGTGTTTCATCGTCAAAAAGGATGTCAGAGGGATACAGTAAACCTGAAGTGAAGCATCGGAATCTATAACTAGTGCCACAGGAATGGTTAAAACATAGACACTAAGAAGAGTCAGTTTTCTTGTACTTAAGTCGGCATTGTGCCTTTCGTATTTAATTCCGGTAAAATTTCTGTGTTTCATCGTAAATACGTAGATCAGAGGGATACACTAAACCTAAAGTGAAGCATCGGAATCTATAACTAGTGTCACAGGAATGGTTCAAAACATAGACAGTAAGAAGAGTCAGTTTACTTGTACACAATTTGGCATTGTGCCTTTTGTATTTAATTCCGATGCAATTTCTGTGTTTCATCGTCAATAAGAAGGTCAGAGGGATACAGTAAACCTGAACTGAAGCATCGGAATCTATAACTAGTGTCACAGGAATGGTTCAAAACATAGACAGTAAGAAGAGTCAGTCTTCTTGCACTTAAGTTGGCATTGTGCGTTTTGTACTTAATTCCGATGCAATTTCTGTGTTTCATCGTCAATAAGAAGGTCAGAGGGATACAGTAAACCCTGAAGTGATGCATCGGAATCTATAACTAGTGTCACAGGAATGGTTCAAAACATAGACTGTAAGAAGAGTCAGTTTTCTTGTACTTAAGTCGGCATTGTGCCTTTTCTATTTCATTCCGATGCAATTTCTGCGTTTCGTCGCCAATAAGAATGTCCAAGGGATCCAGTAAACCTGAAGTGAAGCATCGGAATCTAAAACCGGTCTCACAGGAAAGGTTCAAAACATAGACAGTAAGAAGAGCCAGTCTTCTTGTACTTGAGTCGGCATTGTGAGTTTTTTTTTAATTCAGATGAAATTTCTGTGTTACATCGTCAATGAGACAGTCAGAGGGATACAGCAAAACTGAAGTGAAGCATCAGAATCTATAACAAGTGTCATAGGAATGGTTAAAAACATAGACAGTAAGAAGAGTCATATTTCTTGTACTTAAGTCGGCATTGTGACTTTTCTATTTAATTCCGTTGCACTTTCTGTGTTTCGTCGTCAATAAGAAGGGCCAAGGGATACAGTAAACCTGAAGTGAAGCATCGGAATCTAAAACCGGTCTCACAGGAAAGGTTCAATTCATAGACAGTTAGAAGAGCCAGTCTTCTTGTACTTGAGTCGGCATTGTGCCTTTTGTATTTAATTCCGATGCAATTTCTGTGTTTCATCGTCAATAAGAAGGTCAGAGGGATACAGTTAACCTGACGTGAAGCATCGGAAGCTATAACTAGAGTCACAGGAAAGGTTCAAAGCATAGACAGTAAGAAGAGTCAGTTTTCTAATAATTAAGTCGTCATTGTGCCTTTTGTATTTAATTCCGATGCAATTTCTGTGTTTCATCGTCAATAAGAAAGTCAGAGGGATACAGTAACCCTTAAGTGATGCATTGGAATCTATAACTAGTGTCACAGGAATGGTTCAAAACATAGACAGTAAGAAGAGTCAGTTTTCTTTTACTTAACCCGGCATTGTGCCTTTCCTATTTATTTCCGATGCAATTTCTGTGTTTCGTCGTCAATAAGAAGGTCCAAATGATACAGTAAACCTGAAGGGGAAGCATCGGAATCTAAAACCGGTCTCACAGGAAAGGTTCAAAACATAGGCAGTAAGAAGAGCCAATCTTCTTGTACTTGTGTCGGCATTGTGCCTTTTGTTTATAATTCCGATGCAATTTCTGTGTTTCATCGTCAATATGACGGTCAGAGGGATACAGCAAACCTAAAGTGAAGCATCGGAATCTATAACTAGTGTCACAGGAATGGTTCAAAACATAGACAGTAAGAAGAGTCAGTTTTCTTGTACTTAAGTCGGCATTGTGCCCTTTCTATTTAATTCCGATGCACTTTCTGTGTTTCGTCGTCAATAAGAAGGGCCAAGGGAGACAGTAAACCTGAAGTGAAGCATCGGAATCTAAAACCGGTCTCACAGGAAAGGGCAAATCATAGACAGTAAGAAGAGCCAGTCTTCTTGTTCTTGAGTCGGCATTGTGCCTTTTGTATTTAATTGCGATGCAATTTCTGTGTTTCATCGTCAATAAGAAGGTCTGAGGGATACAGTAAACCTGAAGTGAAGCATCGGAATCAATAACTAGTGTCACAGGAATGGTTCAAAACATAGACAGTAAGAAGAGTCAGTCTTCTAGTACTTAAGTCGGCATTGTGCATTTTGTTTGTATTCCGATGCAATTTCTGTGTTTGATCGTCAATAAGAAGGTCAGAGGGCTACAGTAAACCTGAAGTGAAGCATCGGAATCTATAACTAGTGTCACAGGAATGGTTCAAAACATAGAGAGTAAGAAGGGTTAGTTTTCTTGTACTTAAGTGGGCTTTGGGCCTTTTGTATTTAATTCCGATGCCATTTCTGTGTTTCATCGTCAATGAGAAGGTCAGAGGGATACAGTAAACCTGACGTGAAGCATCGGAATCTATAACTAGAGTCACAGGAGTGGTTCAAAGCATAGACAGTAAGAAGAGTCAATTTACTTGTACTTAAGTTGGCATTGTGAGTTTTGTATTTCATTCCGATGCAATTTCTGTGTTTCATCGTCAATAAGAAGGTCAGAGGGATGCAGTTAACATGAAGTGAAGCATCGGAATCTGTAACTAGTTTCACAGGAATGGTTCAAAACATAGACAGTAAGAAGAGTCAATTTTCTTGTATATATGTCGGTATTGCGCCTTTTGTATTTATTACGGATGCAAATTCTGTGTTTCGTCGTCAATAAGAAGGTCAGAGGGCTACAGTAAACCTGAAGTGAAGCATCGGAATCTATAACTAGTGTCACAGGAGTGGTTCAAATCATAGACAGTAAGAAGAGTCAGTTTACTTGTTCTTAAGGCGGCATTGTGCCTTTTGTATTTAATTCCGTTGCAATTTCTGTGTTTCATCGTCAATAAGAAGGTCAGAGGGATACAGTAAACCTGAAGTGAAGCATCGGAAGCTATAACTAGAGTCACAGGAATGGTTCAAAGCATAGACGGTAGGAAGAGTCAGTTTTCTAATAATTAAGTCGGCATTGTGCATTTTGTATTTAGTTCCGATGCAATTTCTGTGTTTCATCGTCAATAAGAAGGTCAGAGGGATACAGTAGCCCTGAAGTGATGCATTGGAATCTATAACTAGTGTAACAGGAATGGTTAGAAACATAGACAGTAAGAAGAGTCTGTTTTCTTTTACTTAATCCGGCATTGTGCCTTTTCTATTTAATTCCGATGCAATTTCTGTGTTTCGTCGTCAATAAGAAGGTCCAAGGGATACAGTAAACCTGAAGTGAAGCATCGGAATCTAAAACCGGTCTCACAGGAAAGGTTCAAAACATAGACAGTAAGAAGAGCCTATCTTCTTGTACTTGTGTCGGCATTGTGCCTTTTGTTTATAATTCCGATGCAATTTCTGTGTTTCATCGTCAATATGACGGTCAGAGGGATACAGTAAACCTGAAGTGAAGCATCGGAATCTATAACTAGTGTCACAGGAATTGTTCAAAACCTGGACAGTAAGAAGTGTTAGTTATCTTGTACTTATGTCGGCATTGTGCCTTTTGTATATAATTGCGATGCAATTTCTGTGTTTCATCGTCAATACGATCGTCACAGGGATGCAGTAAACCTGAAGTGAAGCATCTGAATCTATAACTAGTGTGACAGGAGTGGTTCAAAACATAAACAGTAAGAAGCGTCAGTTCTCTTGTTCTTAAGTCGGCATTGTGCCTTTTGTATTTAATTACGATGCAATTTCTGTGTTTCATCGTCAATAGGAAGGTCATAGGGATAAAGTAAACCTGAAGTGAAGCATCGGAATCAATAACTAGTGTCACAGGAATGGTTCAAAACATAGTCAGTAAGAAGAGTCAGTTTTCTTGTACTTAAGTCGGAATTGTGCCATTTGTATTTAATTCCGATGCAATATCTGTGTTTCATCGTCAATAAGACGATCAAAGGGATGCAGTAAACCTGAAGTGAAGCATCGGAATCTATAACTAGGGTCACAGGAATGGTTCAAAACATAAACAGTAAGAAGCGTCAGTTTTCCTGTACTTAAGTCGGCATTGTGCCTTTTGTATTTAATTCCGATGCAATTTCTGTGTTTCATCGTCAATATGAAGGTCAGAGGGATACAGTAAGCCTGAAGGGAAGCATCGCAATCTATAACTAGTGTCATAGGAACAGTTCAATACATAGACAGTAAGAAGAGTCAGTTTTCTTGTACTTACGTCGGCATTGTGCCTTTTGTATTTAATTCCGATGCAATTACAGTGTTTCATCGTCAATAAGAAGGTCAGAGGGATGCAGTAAACCTGAAGTGAAGCATAGGAATCTATAACTAGTGTCACAGGAATGGTTAAAACATAGACAGTAAGAAGAGTCAGTTTTATTGTACTTAAGTCGGGATTGTGCCATTTGTATTTAATTCCGATGCAATTTCTGTGTTTCATCGTCAAAAAGGATGTCAGAGGGATACAGTAAACCTGAAGTGAAGCATCGGAATCTATAACTAGTGCCACAGGAATGGTTAAAACATAGACACTAAGAAGAGTCAGTTTTCTTGTACTTAAGTCGGCATTGTGCCTTTCGTATTTAATTCCGATAAAATTTCTGTGTTTCATCGTAAATACGTAGATCAGAGGGATACACTAAACCTAAAGTGAAGCATCGGAATCTATAACTAGTGTCACAGGAATGGTTCAAAACATAGACAGTAAGAAGAGTCAGTTTACTTGTACACAATTTGGCATTGTGCCTTTTGTATTTAATTCCGATGCAATTTCTGTGTTTCATCGTCAATAAGAAGGTCAGAGGGATACAGTAAACCTGAACTGAAGCATCGGAATCTATAACTAGTGTCACAGGAATGGTTCAAAACATAGACAGTAAGAAGAGTCAGTCTTCTTGCACTTAAGTTGGCATTGTGCGTTTTGTACTTAATTCCGATGCAATTTCTGTGTTTCATCGTCAATAAGAAGGTCAGAGGGATACAGTAAACCCTGAAGTGATGCATCGGAATCTATAACTAGTGTCACAGGAATGGTTCAAAACATAGACTGTAAGAAGAGTCAGTTTTCTTGTACTTAAGTCGGCATTGTGCCTTTTCTATTTCATTCCGATGCAATTTCTGCGTTTCGTCGCCAATAAGAATGTCCAAGGGATACAGTAAACCTGAAGTGAAGCATCGGAATCTAAAACCGGTCTCACAGGAAAGGTTCAAAACATAGACAGTAAGAAGAGCCAGTCTTCTTGTACTTGAGTCGGCATTGTGAGTTTTTTTTTAATTCAGATGAAATTTCTGTGTTACATCGTCAATGAGACAGTCAGAGGGATACAGCAAAACTGAAGTGAAGCATCAGAATCTATAACAAGTGTCATAGGAATGGTTAAAAACATAGACAGTAAGAAGAGTCATATTTCTTGTACTTAAGTCGGCATTGTGACTTTTCTATTTAATTCCGTTGCACTTTCTGTGTTTCGTCGTCAATAAGAAGGGCCAAGGGATACAGTAAACCTGAAGTGAAGCATCGGAATCTAAAACCGGTCTCACAGGAAAGGTTCAATTCATAGACAGTTAGAAGAGCCAGTCTTCTTGTACTTGAGTCGGCATTGTGCCTTTTGTATTTAATTCCGATGCAATTTCTGTGTTTCATCGTCAATAAGAAGGTCAGAGGGATACAGTTAACCTGACGTGAAGCATCGGAAGCTATAACTAGAGTCACAGGAAAGGTTCAAAGCATAGACAGTAAGAAGAGTCAGTTTTCTAATAATTAAGTCGTCATTGTGCCTTTTGTATTTAATTCCGATGCAATTTCTGTGTTTCATCGTCAATAAGAAAGTCAGAGGGATACAGTAACCCTTAAGTGATGCATTGGAATCTATAACTAGTGTCACAGGAATGGTTCAAAACATAGACAGTAAGAAGGGTCAGTTTTCTTTTACTTAACCCGGCATTGTGCCTTTCCTATTTATTTCCGATGCAATTTCTGTGTTTCGTCGTCAATAAGAAGGTCCAAATGATACAGTAAACCTGAAGGGGAAGCATCGGAATCTAAAACCGGTCTCACAGGAAAGGTTCAAAACATAGGCAGTAAGAAGAGCCAATCTTCTTGTACTTGTGTCGGCATTGTGCCTTTTGTTTATAATTCCGATGCAAATTTCTGTGTTTCATCGTCAATATGACGGTCAGAGGGATACAGCAAACCTAAAGTGAAGCATCGGAACCTATAACTAGTGTCACAGGAATGGTTCAAAACATAGACAGTAAGAAGAGTCAGTTTTCTTGTACTTAAGTCGGCATTGTGCCCTTTCTATTTAATTCCGATGCACTTTCTGTGTTTCGTCGTCAATAAGAAGGGCCAAGGGAGACAGTAAACCTGAAGTGAAGCATCGGAATCTAAAACCGGTCTCACAGGAAAGGGCAAATCATAGACAGTAAGAAGAGCCAGTCTTCTTGTTCTTGAGTCGGCATTGTGCCTTTTGTATTTAATTGCGATGCAATTTCTGTGTTTCATCGTCAATAAGAAGGTCTGAGGGATACAGTAAACCTGAAGTGAAGCATCGGAATCAATAACTAGTGGCACAGGAATGGTTCAAAACATAGACAGTAAGAAGAGTCAGTCTTCTAGTACTTAAGTCGGCATTGTGCATTTTGTTTGTATTCCGATGCAATTTCTGTGTTTGATCGTCAATAAGAAGGTCAGAGGGCTACAGTAAACCTGAAGTGAAGCATCGGAATCTATAACTAGTGTCACAGGAATGGTTCAAAACATAGAGAGTAAGAAGGGTTAGTTTTCTTGTACTTAAGTGGGCTTTGGGCCTTTTGTATTTAATTCCGATGCCATTTCTGTGTTTCATCGTCAATGAGAAGGTCAGAGGGATACAGTAAACCTGACGTGAAGCATCGGAATCTATAACTAGAGTCACAGGAGTGGTTCAAAGCATAGACAGTAAGAAGAGTCAATTTACTTGTACTTAAGTTGGCATTGTGAGTTTTGTATTTCATTCCGATGCAATTTCTGTGTTTCATCGTCAATAAGAAGGTCAGAGGGATGCAGTTAACATGAAGTGAAGCATCGGAATCTGTAACTAGTTTCACAGGAATGGTTCAAAACATAGACAGTAAGAAGAGTCAATTTTCTTGTATATATGTCGGTATTGCGCCTTTTGTATTTATTACGGATGCAAATTCTGTGTTTCGTCGTCAATAAGAAGGTCAGAGGGCTACAGTAAACCTGAAGTGAAGCATCGGAATCTATAACTAGTGTCACAGGAGTGGTTCAAATCATAGACAGTAAGAAGAGTCAGTTTACTTGTTCTTAAGGCGGCATTGTGCCTTTTGTATTTAATTCCGTTGCAATTTCTGTGTTTCATCGTCAATAAGAAGGTCAGAGGGATACAGTAAACCTGAAGTGAAGCATCGGAAGCTATAACTAGAGTCACAGGAATGGTTCAAAGCATAGACGGTAGGAAGAGTCAGTTTTCTAATAATTAAGTCGGCATTGTGCCTTTTGTATTTAGTTCCGATGCAATTTCTGTGTTTCATCGTCAATAAGAAGGTCAGAGGGATACAGTAGCCCTGAAGTGATGCATTGGAATCTATAACTAGTGTAACAGGAATGGTTAGAAACATAGACAGTAAGAAGAGTCTGTTTTCTTTTACTTAATCCGGCATTGTGCCTTTTCTATTTAATTCCGATGCAATTTCTGTGTTTCGTCGTCAATAAGAAGGTCCAAGGGATACAGTAAACCTGAAGTGAAGCATCGGAATCTAAAACCGGTCTCACAGGAAAGGTTCAAAACATAGACAGTAAGAAGAGCCTATCTTCTTGTACTTGTGTCGGCATTGTGCCTTTTGTTTATAATTCCGATGCAATTTCTGTGTTTCATCGTCAATATGACGGTCAGAGGGATACAGTAAACCTGAAGTGAAGCATCGGAATCTATAACTAGTGTCACAGGAATTGTTCAAAACCTGGACAGTAAGAAGTGTTAGTTATCTTGTACTTATGTCGGCATTGTGCCTTTTGTATATAATTGCGATGCAATTTCTGTGTTTCATCGTCAATACGATCGTCACAGGGATGCAGTAAACCTGAAGTGAAGCATCTGAATCTATAACTAGTGTGACAGGAGTGGTTCAAAACATAAACAGTAAAAAGCGTCAGTTCTCTTGTTCTTAAGTCGGCATTGTGCCTTTTGTATTTAATTACGATGCAATTTATGTGTTTCATCGTCAATAGGAAGGTCATAGGGATAAAGTAAACCTGAAGTGAAGCATCGGAATCAATAACTAGTGTCACAGGAATGGTTCAAAACATAGTCAGTAAGAAGAGTCAGTTTTCTTGTACTTAAGTCGGCATTGTGCCTTTGGTATTTAATTCCGATGCAATTTCTGTGTTTCATCGTCAATAAGACGGTCGGAGGGATGCAGTAAACCTGAAGTGAAGCATCGGAAACTGTAACTAGTGTCACAGGAATGGTTCAAAACATAGAGAGTAAGAAGAGTCAGTCATTTTGTACTTAAGTCGGCATTGTGCCTTTTGTATTTAATTCCAATACATTTTCTGTGTTTTATCGACAATAAGAGGATACAGTAAACCTGAAGTGAAGCATCGGAATCTGTAACTAGTGTCATAGGAATGGTTCAATACATAGACAGTAAGAAGAGTCAGTTTTCTTGTACTTATGTCGGCATTGTGCCTTTTGTATTTAATTCCGATGCAATTTCTGTGTTTCATCGTCAATAAGAAGGTCAGAGGGATGCAGTAAACCTGAAGTGAAGCATAGGAATCTATAACTAGTGTCACAGGAATGGTTAAAACATAAACAGTAAGAAGAGTCAGTTTTATTGTACTTAAGTCGGAATTGTGCCATTTGTATTTAATTCCGATGCAATTTCTGTGTTTCATCGTCAAAAGGAAGGTAAGAGGGATACACTAAACCTGAAGTGAAGCATCGGAATCTATAACTAGTGCCACAGGAATGGTTAAAACATAGACACTAAGAAGAGTCAGTTTTCTTGTACTTAAGTCGGCATTGTGCCTTTCGTATTTAATTCCGATAAAATTTCTGTGTTTCATCGTAAATACGTAGATCAGAGGGATACACTAAACCTAAAGTGAAGCATCGGAATCTATAACTAGTGTCACAGGAATGGTTCAAAACATAGACAGTAAGAAGAGTCAGTTTTCTAATAATTAAGTCGGCATTGTGCCTTTTGTATTTAATTCCGATGCAATTTCTGTGTTTCATCGTCAATAAGAAAGTCAGAGGGATACAGTAACCCTGAAGTGATGCATTGGAATCTATAACTAGTGTCACAGGAATGGTTCAAAACATAGCTAGTAAGAAGAGTCAGTTTTCTTTTACTTAACCCGGCATTGTGCCTTTTCTATTTATTTCCGATGCAATTTCTGTGTTTCGTCGTCAATAAGAAGGTCCAAGGGATACAGTAAACCTGAAGTGAAGCATCAGAATCTAAAACCGGTCTCACAGGAAAGGTTCAAAACATAGGCAGTAAGAAGAGCCAATCTTCTTGCACTTGTGTCGGCATTGTGCCTTTTGTTTATAATTCCGATGCAATTTCTGTGTTTCATCGTCAATAAGACGGTCAGAGGGATACAGCAAACCTAAAGTGAAGCATCGGAATCTATAACTAGTGTCACAGGAATGGTTCAAAACATGGACAGTAAGAAGAGTCAGTTTTCTTGTACTTAAGTCGGCATTGTTCCTTTTCTATTTATTTCCGATGCACTTTCTGTGTTTCGTCGTCAATAAAAAGGGCCAAGGGATACAGTAAACCTGAAGTGATGCATCGTAATCTAAAACCGGTCTAACAGGAAAGGTTCAAAACATAGACAGTAAGAAGAGCCAGTCTTCTTGAACTTGAGTCGGCATTGTGCCTTTTGTATTTAATTCTGATGCAATTTCTGTGTTTCATCGTCAATAAGAAGGTCAACGGGATACAGTAATCCAGAAGTGAAGCATCGGAATCTATAACTAGTGTCACAGGAATGGGTCAAAACATAGGCAGTAATAAGAGTCAGGCTTTTTGTACTTAAGTCGGCATTGTGCCTTTTGTTAGTATTCTGATGCAATTTCTGTGTTTCATCGTCAATACGAAGGTCAGAGGGATACAGTAAACCTGAACTGAAGCATCGGAATCTATAACTAGTGTCACAGGAAAGGTTCAAAACATAGACAGTAAGAAGAGTCAGTCTTCTTGCACTTAAGTTGGCATTGTGCGTTTTGTACTTAATTCCGATGCAATTTCTGTGTTTCATCGTCAATAAGAAGGTCAGAGGGATACAGTAAACCCTGAAGTGATGCATCGGAATCTATAACTAGTGTCACAGGAATGGTTCAAAACATAGACTGTAAGAAGAGTCAGTTTTCTTGTACTTAAGTCGGCATTGTGCCTTTTCTATTTCATTCCGATGCAATTTCTGCGTTTCGTCGAGAATAAGAATGTCCAAGGGATACAGTAAACCTGAAGTGAAGCATCAGAATCTAAAACCGGTCTCACAGGAAAGGTTCAAAACATAGACAGTAAGAAGACCCAGTCTTCTTGTACATGAGTCGGCATTGTGAGTTTTTTTTTAATTCCGATGCAATTTCTGTGTTACATCGTCAATGAGACGGTCAGAGGGATACAGCAAACCTAAAGTGAAGCATCAGAATCTATAACAAGTGTCACAGGAATGGTTAAAAACAAAGACAGTAAGAAGAGTCAGTTTTCCTGTACTTAAGTCGGCATTGTGCCTTTACTATTTAATTCCGATGCACTTTCTGTGTTTCGTCGTCAATAAGAAGGGCCAAGGGATACAGTAAACCTGAAGTGAAGCATCGGAATCTAAAACCGGTCTCACAGGAAAGGTTCAATTCATAGACAGTAAGAAGAGCCAGTCCTCTTGTACTTGAGTCGGCATTGTGCCTTTTGTATTTAATTCCGATGCAATTTCTGTGTTTCATCGTCAATAAGAAGGTCAGAGGGATACAGTTAACCTGAAGTGATGCATTGGAATCTATAACTAGTGTCACAGGAATGGTTCAAAACATAGACAGTAAGAAGAGTCAGTTTTCTTTTACCTAACCCGGCATTGTGCCTTTTCTATTTAATTCCGATGCACTTTCTGTGTTTCGTCGTCAATAAGAAGGGCCAAGGGATACAGTAAACCTGAAGTGATGCATCGGAATCTAAAACCGGTCTCACAGGAAAGGTTCAAAACATAGACAGTAAGAGGAGCCAGTCTTCTTGAACTTGAGTCATCATTGTGCCTTTTGTATTTAATTCTGATGCAATTTCTGTGTTTCATCGTCAATAAGAAGGTCAATGGGATACAGTAATCCAGAAGTGAAGCATCGGAATCTATAACTAGTGTCACAGGAATGGGTCAGAACATAGGCAGTAATAAGAGTCTGTCTTCTTGTACTTTAGTCGGCATTGTGCCTTTTGTTAGTATTCTGATGCAATTTCTGTGTTTCATCGTCAATATGAAGGTCAGAGGGATACAGTAAACCTGAAGTGAAGCATCGGAATCTATAACTAGTGTCTCAGGAATTGTTCAAAACATGGACAGTAAGAAGAGTTAGTTTTCTTGTACTTATGTCGGCATTGTGCCTTTTGTATATAATTGCGATGCAATTTCTGTGTTTCATCGTCAATAAAATGGTCAAAGGGATGCAGTAAACCTGAAGTGAAGCATCGGAATCTATAACTAGTGTCACAGGAGTGGTTCAAAACATAAACAGTAAGAAGCGTCAGTTTTCTTGTACTTAAGTCGGCATTGTGCCTTTTGTATTTAATTCCGATGCAATTTATGTGTTTCATCGTCAATAAGAAGGTCATAAGGATAAAGTAATCCTGAAGTGAAGCATCGGAATCTGTAACTAGTGTCACTGGAATGGTTCAAACCATAGAGAGTAAGAAGAATCAGTCTTCTTATACTTAAGTCGTCATTGTGCCTCTTGTATATAATTCCGATGCAATTTCTGTGTTTCACCGTCAATATAAAGGTCAGAGGGATACAGTAAACCTGAAGTGAAGCATCGGAACCTATAACTAGTGTCACAGAAATGGTTCAAGACACAGACAGTAAGAAGAGCCAGTCTTCTTGCACTTGAGTCGGCATTGTGCCTTTTGTATTTAATTCCTATGCAATTTCTGTGTTTCCCCGTCAATAAGACGGTCGGAGGGATACAGGAAACCTGAAGTGAAGCATCGGAAACTATAACTAGTGTCACAGGAATGGTTCAAAACATAGAGAGTAAGAAGAGTCAGTCATTTTGTACTTAAGCCGGCATTGTGCCTTTTGTATTTAATTCCAATGCATTTCCTGTGTTTTATCGTCAATAAGAAGGTCAGAATGATACAGTAAAGCTGAAGTGAAGCATCGGAAACTATAACTAGTGTCACAGGAACGGTTCAATAGATAGACAGTAAGAAAGGTCAGTCTTCTTGTACTTAAGTCGGCAATGTGCCTTTCGTATTTAATTCCGATAAAATTTCTGTGTGTCATCGAAAATACGTAGATCAGAGGGATACACTATACCTGAAGTGAAGCATTGGAATCTATAACTAGTGTCACAGGAATGGTTCAAAACATAGACAGTAAGAAGAGTCTGTTTACTTGTACTCAAGTCGGCATTGTGCCTTTTGTATTTAATTCCGATGCAATTTCTGTGTTTCATCGTCAATAAGAAGGTCAGAGGGATACAGTAAACCTTAAGTGAAGCATCGGAATCTGTAACTAGTGTCACAGGAATGGTTCAAAACATAGACAGTAAAAAGAGTCAGTCTTCTTGTACTTATGTCGGCATTGTGCGTTATGTATTTTATTCCGATGCAAATTCTGTGTTTCATCGTCAATAAGAAGGTCAGAGGGATACTTTAAACCCTGAAGTGATGCCACGGAATCTATAACTAGTGTCACAGGAATGGTTCAAGACATAGACTGTAAGAAGAGACAGTTTTCTTGTATTGAAGTCGGCATTGTGCCTTTTCTATTTACTTCCGATGCAATTTCTGTGTTTCGTCGTCAATAAGAAGATCCAAGGGATACAGTAAACCTGAAGTGAAGCATCGGAATCTAAAACCGGTCTCACAGGAAAGGATCAAAACATAGACAGTAAGAAGAGCCAGTCTTCTTGTACTTGAGTCGGCATTGTGAGTTTTCTTTTAATTCCGATGCAATTTCTGTGTTACATCGTCAATAAGACTGTCAGAGGGATACAACAAACCCAAAGTGAAGCATCGGAATCTGTAACTAGTGTCACAGGAATGGTTAAAAACATAGACAGTAAGAAGAGTCAGTTTTCTTGTACTTAAGTCGGCATTGTGCCTTTTCTATTTAATACTGATGCACTTTCTGTGTTTCGTCGTCAATAAGAAGGGCCATGGGATACAGTATACCTGAAGTGAAGCATCGCAATCTAAAACCGGTCTCACAGGAAAGGTTCAAATCATAGACAGTAAGAAGAGCCAGTCTTCTTGTACTTGAGTCGGCATTGTGCCTTTTGTATTTAATTCCGATGCCATTTCTGTGTTTCATCGTCAATAAGAAGGTCAGAGGGATACAGTAAACCTGAAGTGAAGCATCGGAATCTATAACTAGTGTCACAGAAATTGTTCAAAACATAGACAGTAAGAAGAGTCAGTCTTCTTGTACTTATGTCGGCATTGTGCCTTTTGTTTGTATTCCGATGCAATTTCTGTGTTTGATCGTCAATAAGAAGGTCAGAGGGATACAGTAAACCTGAAGTGAAGCATCGGATTTTATAACTAGTGTCACAGGAATGGTTCAAAACATAGACAGTAAGAAGAGTCAGATTTCTTGTACTTAAGTCGGCATTGTGCCTTTTGTATTTAATTCCGATGCAATTTCTGTGTTTAATCGTCAATAAGAAGGTCAGAGGGATACAGTAAACCTGAAGTGAAGCATCGGAATCTATAACTAGTGTCACAGGAATGGTTCAAGACATAGACAGTAAGAAGAGTCCGTTTTCTTGTACTTAAGTGGGCATTGGGCCTTTTGTATTTTATTCCGATGCCATTTCTGTGTTTCATCGTCAATATGAATGTCAGAGGGATACAGTAAACCTGAAAAGAAGCATCGGAATCTATAACTAGTGTCACAGGAATAGTTCAAATCATAGACAGTAAGAAGAGTCAGTTTACATGTACTTAATTCGGCATTGTGCCCTTTGTATTTAATTACGATGCATTTTCTGTGTTTCATCGTCAATAAGAAGGTCAGAGGGATACAGTAAACCTGATGTGAAGCATCGGAATCGATAACTAGTGTCACAGGAATGGTTCAAAGCATAGACAGTAAGAAGAGTCAGTTTACTTGTACATAAGTTGGCATTGTCAGTTTTGTATTTCATTCCAATGGAATTTCTGTGTTTTATTGTCAATAAGAAGTTCAGAGGGATACAGTAAACCTGAAGTGAAGCATCGGAATCTGTAACTAGTGTCACAGGAATGGTTCAAACATAGACAGTAAGAAGAGTCAATTTTCTTGTACTTAAGTGGGCTTTGGGCCTTTTGTATTTAATTCCGATGCACTTTTTGTGTTTCGTCGTCAATAAGAAGGGCCAAGGGATACAGTAAACCTGAAGTGAAGCATCGGAATCTAAAACCGGTCTCACAGGAAAGGTTCAAATCATAGACAGTAAGAAGAGCCAGTCTTCTTGAACCTGAGTCGGCATTGTGCTTTTGTATTTAATTCCGATGCAATTTTTGTGTTTCATCGTCAATACGAAGGTCGGAAGGGATACAGTAAACCTGAAGTGAAGCATCGGAATCTATAACTAGTGTCACAGGAATGGTTCAAATCATAGGCAGTAATAACAGTCAATCTTCTTGTACTTAAGTAGGCATTGTGCCTTTTGTTAGTATTCTGAAGCAATTTCTGTGTTTCATCGTCAATATGAAGGTCAGAGGGATACAGTAAACCTGAAGTGAAGCATCGGAATCTGTAACTTGTGTCACAGGAGTGGTTCAAAACATAAACAGTAAGAGGAGTCAGTTTTCTTGTACTTAAGTCGGCATTGTGCCTTTTGTATTTAATTCCGATGCAATTTCTGTGTTTCATCGTCAATAAGAAGGTCACAGGGATACAGTAAACCTGAAGTGAAGCATCGGACTCTATAACTAGTGTCACAGGAGTGGTTCAAAACATAAACAGTAAAAGGCGTCAGTTTTCTTGTACTTAAGTTGGCATTTTGCCTTTTGTATTTAATTCCGATGCAATTTCTAAGTTTCATCGTCAATAAGAAGGTCAGAGGGATACAGTAAACCTGAAGTGAAGCATCGGAATCTATAACTAGTGTCACAGGAATTGTTCAAATCATAGACAGTAAGAAGAGTCAGTTTACTTGTACTTAATTCGGCATTGTGCCTTTTGTATTTAATTACGATGCTATTTCTGTGTTTCATCGTCAATAAGAAGGTCAGAGGGATACAGTAAACCTGAAGTGAAGCATCGGAATCTATAAATAGTGTCACAGGAATGGTTCAAAGCATAGACAGTAAGACGAGTCAGTTTACCTGTACTTAAGTTGGCATTGTGAGTTTTGTATTTCATTCCGATGCTATTTCTGTGTTTCATCGTCATAAGAAGGTCAGAGGGATACAGTAACCCTGAAGTGATGCATCGGAATCTATAACTATTGTCACGGGAATGGTCCAAAACACAAACAGTAAGAAGCGTCAGTTTTCTTGTACTTAAGTCGGCATTCTGCCTTTTGTATTTAATTCCGAGGCAATTTCTGTGTTTCATCGTCAATAAGAAGGTCAGAGGGATACAGTAAACCTGAAGTGAAGCATCGGAATCTATAATTAGTGTCACAGGAATGGTTCAAAACACAGACAGTAAGAAGAGTCAGTTTCCTTGTACTTAAGTCGGCATTGTGCCTTTTGTATTTAAATCTGATGCAATTTCTGTGTTTCATCGTCAATAAGGTCAGAGGGATACAGTAAACCTGAGATGAAGCATCGGAATCTATAACAAGTGTCACAGGAATGGTTCAAAGTATAGACAGTAAGAAGAGTCAGTTTTCTTGTACTTAAGTCGGCATTGTGCCTTTTATATTTAATTTCGATGCAATTTCTGTGTTTCATCGTCAATAAGAAGGTCAGAGGGATACAGTAAACCTGAAGTGAAGTATCGGCATCTATAACTAGTGTCACAGGAATGTTTCAAAGCATAGACAGTAAGAAGAGTCAGTTTTCTTGTACTTAAGTTGGGATTGTGCCTTTTGTATTTAATTCCGATGCAATTTCTCTGTTTCATCGTCAATAAGAAGGTGAGAGGGATACAGTAAACCTGAAGTGAAGCATCGGAATCTATAACTAGTGTCACAGGAATGGTTAAAAACATAGAGAGTAGGAAGAGTCAGTTTTTTTGTACTTAAGTCGGCATTGTGCCTTTTGTATGTAATTCCGATGCAATTTCTGTGTGTCATCGTAATAAGAAGGTCAGAGGGATACAGTATACCTGAAGTGGAGCATCGGAATCTATAACTAGTGTCACCGGAATGGTTAAAACCATAGACAGTAAGAAAAGTCAGTTTACTTGTACTTAAGTCGGCATAGTGCCTTTTGTATTTAATTCCCATGTAATTTCTGTGTTTCATCGTCAATAACAAGGTCAGAGGGATACAGTAAACCTGAAGTGAAGCATCGGAATCTATAACTAGTGTCAGAGGAGATGTTCAAAACATAGACAGTAAGAAGAGTCAGATTTCTTGTACTTAAGTCGGCATTGTGCCTTTTGTATTTAATGCCGATTAAATTTCTGTGTTTCATCGTCAATAAGAAGGTCAGATGGATACAGTAAACCCGAAATGAAGCATCGGAATCTATAACTAGTGTCACAGGAATGGTTCAAAACATAGACAGTAAGAAGAGTCAGTTTTCTTTTTCTTAAGTCGAAATTGTGCTTTTCGTATTTAATTCCGATACAATTTCTGTGTTTCATCGTCAATAAGAAGGTCAGAGGGATACAGTAAACCTAAAGTGAAGCATCGGAATCTATAACTAGTGTCAAAGGAGATGTTCAAAACATGGACAGTAAGAAGAGTCAGATTTGTTGTACTTAAGTCGGCATTGTGCCTGTTGTATTTAATGCCGATTAAATTTCTGTGTTTCATCGTCAACAAGAAGGTCAGAGGGATACAGTAAACCTGAAGTGAAGCATCGGAATCTATAACTAGTGTCACAGGAATGGTCCGAAGCATAGACAGTAAGAAGAGTCAGTTTTCTTTTACTTAAGTCGGCATTGTGCCTTTCGTATTTAATTCCGATGCAATTTCTGTGTTTCATCGTCAATAAGAATGTCAGAGGGATACAGTATTCCTGAAGTGAGACATCGGAATCTATAACTAGTGTCACAGGAATGGTTCAAAACATAGGCAATAAGAAGAATCAATTTTCTTGTACTTAAGTCGGCATTGTGCCTTTTGTATATAATTCCGATGCAATTTCTATGTTTCATCGACAATAAGAAGGTCAGAGGGATACAGCGAACCAGAAGTGAAGCATCGGAATCTATAACTAGTGTCACAGGAATGGTTCAAAACATAGACAGTAAGAAGAGTCAGTCTTCTTGTACTTAAGTCGGCATTGTGCCTTTTGTATTCAATTCCGATGCAATTTCTCTGTTTCATCGCCAATACAAAGGTCAGAGGGTTACAGTAAACCTGAAGTGAAGCATCGGAATCTATAACTAGTGTCACACAAATGGTTCAAATCATAGACAGTAAGAAGAGTCAGTTTACTTGTGCTTAAGTCGGCATTGTGCCTTTTGTATTTAATTCCGATGCAATTTCGGTGTTTCATCGTCAATAAGAAGGTCAGAAGGATACAGTAAACCTGAAGTGAAGCATCAGAGTCTATAACTAGCGCCACAGGAATGGTTCAAAGCATAGACAGTAAAAGAGTCAGTTTTATTATAATGAAGTCGGCATTGTGCCTTTTGTATTTAATTCCGATGCAATATCTGTGTTTCATCGTCAATAAGACGGTCAGAGTGATACAGCAAACCTGAAGTGAAGCATCGGAATCTCTAACTAGTGTCACAGCAATGGTTGAAAACATAGACAGTAAGAGGAGTCAGTTTTCTTGTATTTAAGTCGGCATTGTGCCTTTTCTATATAATTCCGATGCAATATCTGTGTTACGTCGTCAATAAGAAGGGCCAAGGGATACAGTAAACCTGAAGTGAAGCATCTGAATCTAAAACCGGACTCACAGGAAAGGTTCAAAATATAGACAGTAAGAAGAGCCAGTCTTCTTGTACTTGAGCCGTCATTGTGCCTTTTGTATTTAATTCCGATGCAATTTCTGTGTTTCATCGTCAATAAGAAGGTCAGAGGGATACAGTATACCTGAAGTGAAGCACCGTAATCTATAACTAGTGTCACAGGAATGGTTCAAAACATGGACATTAAGAAGAATCAGTTTTCTTGACCTTAAGTCGGCAATGTGCCTTTCCTATTTAATTGCGATGCAATTTCTGTGTTCCGTCGTCAATATGAATGTCCAAGGGATACAGTAAACCTGAAGTCAAGCATCGGAATCTAAAACTGGTCTCACAGGAAAGGTTCAAAACATAGACAGTAAGAAGAGCCAGTCTTCTTGTACTTGAGTGTGCATTGTGCCTTTTGTATTTAATTCCGATGTTATTTCTGTGATTGTTCGTCAATAAGAAGGTCAGAGGGATACTGTAAACCTGAAGTGAAGCATCGGAATCTAAAACCGGTCTCACAATAAAGGTTAAAAACATAGACAGTAAGAAGAGCCAGTCTTCTTGTACTTGGGTCGGCATTGTGCTTTTCTATTTATTTCCGCAGCAATATCTGTGTTTCGTCGTCAATAAGAAGGTCAGAACGGTACAGGGAACCTGAAGTGATGCGTCGGAATCTATAACTGGTCTCACAGGAATGGTTCAAAACATAGACAGTAAGGAGAGTCAGTTTTCATGTACATATGTCGGCATTGTGCCTTTTCTATTTAATTCCGATGCAGTTTCTGTGTTTCGTCGTCAATAAGAAGGTCCAAGGGATATAGTAAACCTGAAGTGAAGCATTGGAATCTAGAACCGGTCTCACAGGAAAGGTTCAAAACATAGACAGTAAGAAGAGCCAGTCTTCTTGTACTTAAGTCGGCATTGTGCTTTTCTATTTAATTCGGATGCAATTTCTGTGTTTAATCGTCAATAAGAAGGTCAGAGGGATACAGTGAACCTGAAGTGAAGCATCAGAATCTATAACTAGTGTCACAGGAATGGTTAAAACCATAGACAGTAAGAAGAGTCGGTTTTCTTGTACTTAAGTCGGCATTGTGCATTTTCTGTATAATTCCGATGCAATTTCCGTGTTTCATCATCAATTACTGGGTGGGAGGGATACAGTACACCTGAAGTGAAGCATCGGAATCTATAACTAGTGTCACAGGAATGGATCAAAGCATAGACAGTAAGAAGAGTCAGTTTTCTTGTATTTAAGTCGGCATTGTGCCTTTTCTATACAAATCCGATGCAATTTCTGTGTTTCGTCGTCAATAAGAAGGGCCAAGGGATACAGGAAACCTGAAGTGAAGCATCGGAATCTAAAACCGGCTCACAGGAAAGGTTCAAAACATAGACAGTAAGAAGAGCCAGTCTTCTTGTACTTGAGTCGGCGTTGTGCCTTTTGTATTTAATTCCGATGCAATTTCGGTGTTTCATCGTCAATAAGAAGGTAAGAGGGATACAGTAAACCTGAAGTGAAGCTTCGGAATCTATAACTAGTGTTACAGGAATAGTTCAAAACATAGACAGTAAGAAGAGTCAGTCTTCTTGTACTTAAGTCGGCATTGTGCCATTTGTTTATATTCCGATGCAATTTCTGTGTTTCATCGTCCATATGAAGGTCAGAGGGATACAGTAAACCTGAAGTGAAGCATCGGAATCGACAACTAGTGTCACAGGAGTGGTTCAAAACACAAACAGTAAGAAGCGTCAGTTTTCTTGTACTTAAGTCGGCATTGTGCCTTTTGTATTTAGTTCCGAGGCGATTTCTGTGTTTCATCGTCAATAAGAAGGTCAGAAGGATACAGTAAACCTGAAGTGAAGCATCGGAATCTATAACTAGTGTCACAGGAATGGTTCAAAACGCAGACAGCAAGAAGAGTCAGTTTCCTTCTACTTAAGTCGGCATTGTGCCTTTTGTATTTAATTCCGATGCAATTTCTGTGTTTCATCGTCAATAAGGTCAGAGGGATACAATAAACCTGAGATGAAGCATCGGAATCTATAACAAGTGTCACAGGAATGGTTCAAAGAATAGACAGTAAGAAGAGTCAGTTTTCTTGTACTTAAGTCGGCATTGTGCCTTTTATATTTAATTTCGATGCAATTTCTGTGTTTCATCGTCAATAAGAAGGTCAGAGGGATACAGTAAACCTGAAGTGAAGTATCGGCATCTATAAATAGTGTCACAGGAATGTTTCAAAACATAGACAGTAAGAGGAGTCAATTTTCTTGTACTAAAGTTGGCCTAGTGCCTTTTGTATTCAATTCCGATGCAATTTCTGTAATTCATCGTCAATAAGAAGGTCAGAGGGATACAGTAAACCTGAAGTGAAGCATCGGAATCTATAACTAGTGTCACAGGAATGGTTAAAAACATAGAGAATAGGAAGAGTCAGTTTTCTTGTACTTATGTCGGCGTTGTGCCTTTTGTATGTAATTGCGATGCAATTTCTGTTTGTCATCGTCAATAAGAAGGTCAGAGGGATACAGTATACCTGAAGTGGAGCATCGGAATCTATAACTAGTGTCACAGGAATGGCTAAAACCATAGACAGTAAGAGAAGTCAGTTTACTTGTACTTAAGTCGGCATAGTGCCTTTTGTATTTAATTCCCATGTAATTTCTGTGTTTCATCGTCAATAAGAAGGTCAGAGGGATACAGTAAACCTGAAGTGAAGCATCGGAATCTATAACTAGTGTGAAAGGAGATGTTCAAAACATAGACAGTAAGAAGAGTCAGATTTCTTGTACTTAAGTCGGCATTGTGCCTTTTGTATTTAATGCCGATTAAATTTCTGTGTTTCATCGTCAATAAGAGGGTCAGAGGGATACAGTAAACCTGAAGTGAAGCATCGGAATCTATAACTAGTGTCACAGGAATGGTTCAAAACATAGACAGTAAGAAGAGTCAGTTTTCTTTTACTTAAGTCGGCATTGTGCCTTTCGTATTTAATTCCGATGCAATTTCTGTGTTTCATCGTCAATAAGAATGTCAGAGGGATACAGTAAACCAAAAGTGAAGCATCGGAAACTATAACTAGTGTCAAAGGAGATGTTCAAAACATGGACAGTAAGAAGAGTCAGATTTGTTGTACTTAAGTCGGCATTGTGCCTTTTGTATTTAATGCCGATTAAATTTCTGTGTTTCATCGTCAATAAGAAGGTCAGAGGGATACAGTAAACCTGATGTGAAGCATCGGAATCTGTAACTAGTGTCACAGGAATGGTCCAAAACATAGTCAGTAAGAAGAGTCAGTTTTCTTTTACTTAAGTCGGCATTGTGCCTTTCGTATTTAATTCCGATGCAATTTCTGTGTTTCATCGTCAACAAGAAGGTCAGAGGGATACAGTATTCCTGAAGTGAGGCATCGGAATCTATAACTAGTGTCACAGGAATGGTTCAAAACATAGGCAATAAGAAGAATCAATTTTCTTGTACTTAAGTCGGCATTGTGCCTTTTGTATATAATTCCGATGCAATTTCTATGTTTCATCGACAATAAGAAGGTCAGAGGGATACAGTGAACCTGAAGTGAAGCATCGGAATCTATAACCAGTGTCACAGGAATGGTTCAAAACATAGACAGTAAGAAGAGTCAGTCTTCTTGTACTTAAGTCGGCATTGTGCCTTTTGTAGTCAATTCCGATGCAATTTCTCTGTTACATAGTCAATACGAAGGTCAGAGGGTTACAGTAAACCTGAAGTGAAGCATCGGAATCTATAACTAGTGTCACACAAATGGTTCAAATCATAGACAGTAAGAAGAGTCAGTTTACTTGTACTTAAGTCGGCATTGTGCCTTTTGTATTTAATTCCGATGCAATTTCGGTGTTTCATCGTCAATAAGAAGGTCAGAAGGATACAGTAAACCTGAAGTGAAGCATCGGAGTCTATAACTAGTGCCACAGGAATGGTTCAAAGCATAGACAGTAAGAAGAGTCAGTTTTACTATAATGAAGTCGGCATTGTGCCTTTTGTATTTAATTCCGATGCAATTTCTGTGTTTCATCGTCAATAAGACGGTCAGAGTGGTACAGCAAACCTGAAGTGAAGCATTGGAATCTGTAACTAGTGTCACAGCAATGGTTCAAAACATAGACAGTAAGAGGAGTCAGTTTTCTTGTATTTAAGTCGGCATTGTGCCTTTTCTATATAATTCCGATGCAATATCTGTGTTACGTCGTCAATAAGAAGGGCCAAGGGATACAGTAAACCTGAAGTGAAGCATCTGAATCTAAAACCGGACTCACAGGAAAGGTTCAAAATATAGACAGTAAGAAGAGCCAGTCTTCTTGTACTTGAGTCGTCATTGTGCCTTTTGCATTTAATTCCGATGCAATTTCTGTGTTTCATCGTCAATAAGAAGGTCAGAGGGATACAGTAAACCTGAAGTGAAGCATCGGAATCTATAACTAGTGTCACAGGAATGGTTCAAAACATGGACACGAAGAAGAATCAGTTTTCTTGACCTTAAGTCGGCATTGTGCCTTTTCTATTTAATTCCTATGCATTTCCTGTGTTTCGTCGTCAATATGAAGGTCCAAGGGATACAGTAAACCTGAAGTCAAGCATCGGAATCTAAAACTGGTCTCACAGGAAAGGTTCAAAACATAGACAGTAAGAAGAGCCAGTCTTCTTGTACTTGAGTGTGCATTGTGCCTTTTGTATTTAATTCCGATGTTATTTCTGTGTTTGTTCGTCAATAAGAACCTCAGAGGGATACTGTAAACCTGAAGTGAAGCATCGGAATCTAAAACCGGACCCGCAGGAAAGGTTCAAAACATAGACAGTAAGAAGAGCCAGTATTCTTGTACTTGAGTCGGCATTGTGCTTTTCTATTTATTTCCGCAGCAATTTCTGTGTTTCGTCGTCAATAAGAAGGTCAGAACGATACAGGGAACCTGAAGTGATGCGTCGGAATCTATAACTGGTCTCAAAGGAATGGTTCAAAACATAAACAGTAAGAAGAGTCAGTTTTCATGTACTTAAGTCGGCATTGTGCCGTTTCTATTTAATTCCGATGCAGTTTCTGTGTTTCGTCGTCAATAAGAAGGTCCAAGGGATATAGTAAACCTGAAGTGAAGCATTGGTATCTAGAACCGGTCTCACAGGAAAGGTTCAAAACATAGACAGTAAGAAGAGTCAGTCTTCTTGTACTTAAGTCGGCATTGCGCCTTTTGTATTCAATTCCGATGCAATTTCTCTGTTTCATCGTCAAAACGAAGGTCAGAGGGTTACAGTAAACCAGAAGTGAAGCATCGGAATGTATAACTAGTGTCACACAAATGGTTCAAATCATAGACAGTAAGAAGAGTCAGTTTACTTGTACTTAAGTCGGCATTGTGCCTTTTGTATTTAATTCCGATGCAATTTCGGTGTTTCATCGTCAATAAGAAGGTCAGAAGGATACAGTAAACCTGAAGTGAAGCATCGGAGTCTATAACTAGTGCCACAGGAATGGTTCAAGGCATAGACAGTAAGAAGAGTCAGTTTTATTATAATGAAGTCGGCATTGTGCCTTTTGTATTTAATTCCGATGCAATTTCTGTGTTTCATCGTCAATAAGAAGGTCAGAGGGATACATTAAACCTGAAGTGAAGCATCGGAATCTATAACTAGTGTCACAGGAATGGTTAAAAACATAGAGCATAGGAAGAGTCAGTTTTCTTGTACTTAAGTCGGCATTGTGCCATTTGTATGTAAATGCGATGCAATTTTTTGTGTCATCGTCAATAAGAAGGTCAGAGGGATACAGTATACCTGAAGTGGAGCATCGGAATCAATAACTAGTGTCAAAGGAGATGTTCAAAACATAGACAGTAAGAAGAGTCAGATTTCATGTACTTAAGTCGGCATTGTGCCTTTTGTATTTAATGCCGATTAAATTTCTGTGTTTCATCGTCAATAAGAAGGTCAGAGGGATACAGTAAACCAGAAGTGAAGCATCGGAATCTATAACTAGTGTCACAGGAATGGTTCAAAACATAGACAGTAAGAAGAGTCAGTTTTCTTTTACTTAAGTCGGCATTGTGCCTTTCGTATTTAATTCCGATGCAATGTCTGTGTTTCATTGTCAATAAGAAGGTCAGAGGGATACAGTAAACCTAAAGTGAAGCATCGGAATCTATAACTAGTGTCAAAGGAGATGGTCAAAACATGGACTGTAGAAGAGTCAGATTTGTTGTACTTAAGTCGGCATTGTGCCTTTTGTATTTAATGCCGATTAAATTTCTGTGTTTCATCGTCAATAAGAAGGTCAGAGGGATACAGTAAACCTGATGTGAAGCATCGGAATCTATAACTAGTGTCACAGGAATTGTCCAAAGCATAGTCAATAAGAAGAATCATTTTTCTTGTACTTAAGTCGGCATTGTGCCTTTTGTATTTAATTCCGAGGCAATTTCTGTGTTTCATCGTCAATAAGAAGGTCAGAGGGATACAGTAAACCTGAAGTGAAGCATCGGAACCTATAACTAGTTTCACAGGAATGGTTAAAACACAGACAGTAAGAAGAGTCAGTTTCCTTGTACTTAAGTCGGAATTGTGCCTTTTGTATTTAATTCCGATGCAATTTCTGTGTTTCATCGTCAATAAGGTCAGAGGGATACAGTAAACCTGAGATGAAGCATCGGAATCTATAACAAGTGTCACAGGAATGGTTCAAAGTATAGACAGTAAGAAGAGTCAGTTTTCTTGTACTTAAGTCTGCATTGTACCTTTTATATTTAATTTCGATGCAATTTCTGTGTCTCATCGTCAATAAGAAGGTCAGAGGGATACAGTATACCTGAAGGGAAGTATCGGCATCTATAACTAGTGTCACAGGAATGTTTCAAAACATAGACAGTAAGAAGAGTCAGTTTTCTTGTACTTAAGTTGGCATTGTGCCTTTTGTATTTAATTCCGATGCAATTTCTGTGTTTCATCGTCAATAAGAAGGTCAGAGGGATACAGTAAACCTGAAGTGAAGCATCGTAACCTATAACTAGTGTCACAGGAATAGTTAAAAGCATAGAGAGTAGGAAGTGCCAGTTTTCTTGTACTTAAGTCGGCATTATGCCTTTTGTATTTAATTCGGATGCAATTTCTGTGTGTCATCGTCAATAACAAGGTCAGAGGGATACAGTATACTTGAAGTGGAGCATCGGAATCTGTAACTAGTGTCACAGGAATGGTTAAAACCATAGACAGTAAGAAAAGTCAGTTTACTTGTACTTAAGTCGGCATAGTGCCTTTTGTATTTAATTCCCATGCAATTTCTGTGTTTCATCGTCAATAAGAAGGTCAGACGGATACAGTAAACCTGGAGTGAAGCATCGGAATCTATAACTAGTGTCAAAGGAGATGTTCAAAACAGAGACAGTAAGAAGAGTCGGATTTGTTGCACTTAAGTCGGCATTGTGCCTTTTGTATTTAATGCCGATCCACTTCCTGTGTTTCGTCGTCAATAAGGAGGGCCAAGGGATACAGTAAACCTGAAGTGAAGCATCGGAATCTACAACTAGTGTCACAGGAGTGGTTCAAAACACAAACAGTAAGTAGCGTTAGTTTTCTTGTACTTAAGTTGGCATTGTGCCTTTTGTATTTAATTCCGAGGCAATTTCTGTGTTTCATCGTCAATAAGAAGGTCAGAGGGATACAGTAAACCTGAAGTGAAGCATCGGAATCTATAACTAGTGTCACAGGAATGGTTCAAAACACAGACAGTAAGAAGAGTCAGTTTCCTTGTACTTAAGTCGGCATTGTGCCTTTTGTATTTAATTCCGATGCAATTTCGGTGTTTCATCGTCAATAAGGTCAGAGGGATACAGTAAACCTGAGATGAATCATCGGAATCTATAACAAGTGTCACAGGAATGGCTCAAAGTATAGACAGTAAGAAGAGTCAGTTTTCTTGTACTTAAGTCGGCATTGTGCCTTTTATATTTAATTTCGATGCAATTTCTGTGTTTCATCGTCAATAAGAAGGTCAGAGGGATACAGTAAACCTGAAGTGAAGTATCGGCATCTATAACTAGTGTCACAGGAATGTTTCAAACATAGACAGTAAGAAGAGTCAGTTTTCTTGTACTTAAGTTGGTATTGTGCCTTTTGTATTTAATTCCGATGCAATTTCTGTGTGTCATCGTCAATAAGAAGGTCAGAGGGATACAGTATACCTGAAGTGGAGCATCGGAATCTATAACTAGTGTCACAGGAATGGTTAAAACCATAGACAGTAAGAAAAGTCAGTGTACTTGAACTTAACTCGGCATAGTGCCTTTTGTATTTAATTCCCATGTAATTTCTGTGTTTCATCGTCAATAAGAAGGTCAGAGGGATACAGTAAACCTGAAGTGAAGCATCGGAATCTATAACTAGTGTCAAAGGAGATGTTCAAAACATACACAGTAAGAAGAGTCAGATTTCTTGTACTTAAGTCGGCATTGTGCATTTTGTATTTAATGCCGATTAAATTTCTGTGTTTCATCGTCAATAAGAAGGTCAGAGGGATACAGTAAACCTGAAGTGAATCATCGGAATCTATAACTAGTGTCACAGGAATGGTTCAAAACATAGACAGTAAGAAGAGTATGTTTTCTTTTACTTAAGTCGACATTGTGCCTTTCGTATTTAATTCCGATGCAATTTCTGTGTTTCATCGTCAATAAGAAGGTCAGAGGGATACAGTAAACCTAAAGTGAAGCATCGGAATCTATAACTAGTGTCAAAGGAGATGTTCAAAACATGGACAGTAAGAAGAGTCAGATTTGTTGTACTTAAGTCGGCATTGTGCCTTTTGTATTTAATGCCGATTAAATTTCTGTGTTTCATCGTCAATAAGAGGGTCAGAGGGATACAGTAAACCTGAAGTGAAGCATCGGAATCTATAACTAGTGTCACAGGAAAGGTCCAAAACATAGACAGTAAGAAGAGTCAGTTTTCTTTTACTTAAGTCGGCATTGTGCCTTTCGTATTTAATTCCGATGCAATTTCTGTGTTTCATCGTCAATAAGAAGGTCAGAGGGATACAGTATTCCTGAAGTGAGGCATCGGAATCTATGACTAGTGTCACAGGAATGGTTCAAAACATAGGCAATAAGAAGAATCAATTTTCTTGTACTTGAGTCGGCATTGTGCCCTTTGTATATAATTCCGATGCAATTTCTATGTTTCATCGACAATAAGAGGTTCAGAGGGATACAGTGAACCTGAAGTGAAGCATCGGAATCTATAACTAGTGTCACAGGAATTGTTCAAAATATAGACAGGAAGAAGAGTCAGTCTTCTCGTACTTAAGTCGGCATTGTGCCTTTTGTATTCAATTCCGATGCAATTTCTCTGTTTCATCGTCAATACGAAGGTCAGAGGGTTACAGTAAACCTGAAGTGAAGCATCGGAATCTATAACTAGTGTCACACAAATGGTTCAAATCATAGACAGTAAGAAGAGTCAGTTTACTTGTACTTAAGTCGGCATTGTGCCTTTCGTATTTAATTCCGATGCAATGTCTGTGTTTCATCGTCAATAAGAAGGTCAGAGGGATACAGTAAACCTAAAGTGAAGCATCGGAATCTATAACTAGTGTCAAAGGAGATGGTCAAAACATGGACAGTAGAAGAGTCAGATTTGTTGTACTTAAGTCGGCATTGTGCGTTTTGTATTTAATGCCGATTAAATTTCTGTGTTTCATCGTCAATAAGAAGGTCAGAGGGATACAGTAAACCTGATGTGAAGCATCGGAATCTATAACTAGTGTCACAGGAATGGTCCAAAACATAGTCAGTAAGAAGAGTCAGTTTTCTTTTACTTAAGTCGGCATTGTGCCTTTCGTATTTAATTCCGATGCAATTTCTGTGTTTCATCGTCAACAAGAAGGTCAGAGGGATACAGTATTCCTGAAGTGAGGCATCGGAATCTATAACTAGTGTAACAGGAATGGTTCAATACATAGGCAATAAGAAGAATCATTTTTCTTGTACTTAAGTCGGGATTGTGCCTTTTGTATTTAATTCCGAGGCAATTTCTGTGTTTCATCGTCAATAAGAAGGTCAGAGGGATACAGTAAACCTGAAGTGAAGCATCGGAACCTATAACTAGTTTCACAGGAATGGTTAAAACACAGACAGTAAGAAGAGTCAGTTTCCTTGTACTTAAGTCGGCATTGTGCCTTTTGTATTTAATGTCGATGCAATTTCTGTGTTTCATCGTCAATAAGGTCAGAGGGATACAGTAAACCTGAGATGAAGCATCGGAATCTATAACAAGTGTCACAGGAATGGTTCAAAGTATAGACAGTAAGAAGAGTCAGTTTTCTTGTACTTACGTCTGCATTGTGCCTTTTATATTTAATTTCGATGCAATTTCTGTGTCTCATCGTCAATAAGAAGGTCAGAGGGATACAGTATACCTGAAGGGAAGTATAGGCATCTATAACTAGTGTCACAGGAATGTTTCAAAACATAGACAGTAAGAAGAGTCAGTTCTCTTGTACTTAAGTTGGCATTGTGCCTTTTGTATTTAATTCCGATGCAATTTCTGTGTTTCATCGTCAATAAGAAGGTCAGAGGGATACAGTAAAACTGAAGTGAAGCATCGTAACCTATAACTAGTGTCACAGGAATGGTTAAAAGCATAGAGAGTAGGAAGTGCCAGTTTTCTTGTACTTAAGTCGGCATTATGCCTTTTGTATTTAATTCGGATGCAATTTCTGTGTGTCATCGTCAATAACAAGGTCAGAGGGATACAGTATACTTGAAGTGGAGCATCGGAATCTGTAACTAGTGTCACAGGAATGGTTAAAACCATAGACAGTAAGAAAAGTCAGTTTACTTGTACTTAAGTCGGCATAGTGCCTTTTGTATTTAATTCCCATGCAATTTCTGTGTTTCATCGTCAACAAGAAGGTCAGACGGATACAGTAAACCTGAAGTGAAGCATCGGAATCTATAACTAGTGTCAAAGGAGATGTTCAAAACAGAGACAGTAAGAAGAGTCGGATTTGTTGCACTTAACTCGGCATTGTGCTTTTGTATTTAATGCCGATTAAATTTCTGTGTTTCATCGTCAATAAGAAGGTCAGAGGGATACAGTAAACCTGAAGTGAAGCATCGGAATCTATACCTAGTGTCACAGGAATGGTTCAAAACATAGACAGTAAGAAGAGTCAGTTTTCTTTTACTTAAGTCGGCATTGTGCCTTTCGTATTTGATTCCGATGCAATTTCTGTGTTTCATCGTCAATGAGAAGGTCAGAGGGATACAGTAAACCTGAAGTGAAGCATCGGAATCTATAACTAGTGTCAAAGGAGATGTTCCAATCATGGACAGTGAGAAGAGTCAGATTTCTTGTACTTAAGTCGGCATTGTGCCTTTTGTACTTAATTCCGATCCACTTTCTGTGTTTCGTCGTCAATAAGGAGGGCCAAGGGATACAGTAAACCTGAAGTGAAGCATCGGAATCTACAACTAGTGTCACAGGAGTGGTTCAAAACACAAACATTAAGAAGTGTCAGTTTTCTTGTACTTAAGTTGGCATTGTGCCTTTTGTATTTAATTCCGATGCAATTTCTGTGTTTCGTCGTCAATAAGGTCAGAGGGATACAGTAAACCTGAGATGAAGCATCGGAATCTATAACAAGTGTCACAGGAATGGTTCAAAATATAGACAGTAAGAAGAGTCAGTTTTCTTGTACTTAAGTCGGAATTGGGCCTTTTATATTTAATTTCGATGCAATTTTTGTGTTTCATCGTCAATAAGAAGGTCAGAGGGATACAGTATACCTGAAGTGAAGTATCGGCATCTATAACTAGTGTCACAGGAATGGTTAAAACCATACACAGTTAGAAAAGTCCGTTTACTTGTACTTAAGTCGGCATAGTGCCTTTTGTATTTAATTCCCATGCAATTTCTGTGTTTCATCGTCAAAAAGAAGGTCAGAGGGATACAGTAAAGCTGAAGTGAAGCATCGGAATCTATAACTAGTGTCACAGGAAAGGTTCAAAGCATAGACAGTAAGAAGATCCAGTCTTCTTGTACTTAGTTCGGCATTGTGCTTTTCTATTTAATTCGGATGCAATTTCTGTGTTTAATCGTCAATAAGAAGGTCAGAGGGATACAGTAAACCTGAAGTGAAGCATCGGAACCTATAACTAGTGTCACAGGAGGGGTTCAAAACACAAACAGTAAGAAGCGTCAGTTTTCTTGTACTTAAGTCGGCATTGTGCCTTTTGTGTTTAATTCCGAGGCAATTTCTGTGTTTCATCATCAATTAGAGGGTCGGAGGGATACAGTAAACCTGAAGTGAAGCATCGGAATCTATAACTAGTGTCACAGGAATGGATCAAAGCATAGACAGTAAGAAGAGTCAGTTTTCTTGTACTTAAGTCGGCATTGTGCCTTTTCTATAAAATCCGATGCAATTTCTGTGTTTCGTCGTCAATAAGGGCCAAGACATACAGTAAACCTGAAGTGAAGCATCGGAATCTAAAACCGGACTCACAGGAAAGGTTCAAAACATAGACAGTAAGAAGAGCCAGTCTTCTTGTACTTGAGTCGACATTGTGCCTTTTGTATTTAATTCCGATGCAATTTCTGTGTTTCGTCGTCAATAAGAAGGTCAGAGGGATACAGTAAATCTGAAGTGAAGCTTCGGAATCTATAACTAGTGTCACAGGAATAGTTCAAAACATAGACAGTAAGAAGAGGCAGTCTTCTTGTACTTAAGTCGGCATTGTGCCTTTCGTATTTAATTCCGATGCAATGTCTGTGTTTCACCGTCAATAAGAAGGTCAGAGGGATACAGTAAACCTAAAGTGAAGCACCGGAATCTATAACTAGTGTCAAAGGAGATGGTCAAAACATGGACAGTAGAAGAGTCAGATTTGTTGTACTTAAGTCGGCATTGTGCCTTTTGTATTTAATGCCGATTAAATTTCTGTGTTTCATCGTCAATAAGAAGGTCAGAGGGATACAGTAAACCTGATGTGAAGCATCGGAATCTATAACTAGTGTCACAGGAATGGTCCAAAACATAGTCAGTAAGAAGAGTCAGTTTTCTTGTACTTAAGTCGGCATTGTGCCTTTTGTATTTAATTCCGAGGCAATTTCTGTGTTTCATCGTCAATAAGAAGGTCAGAGGGATACAGTAAACCTGAAGTGAAGCATCGGAACCTATAACTAGTTTCACAGGAATGGTTAAAACACAGACAGTAAGAAGAGTCAGTTTCCTTGTACTTAAGTCGGCATTGTGCCTTTTGTATTTAATTCCGATGCAATTTCTGTGTTTCATCGTCAATAAGGTCAGAGGGATACAGTAAACCTGAGATGAAGCATCGGAATCTATAACTAGTGTCACAGGAATGTTTCAAAACATAGACAGTAAGAAGAGTCAGTTTTCTTGTACTTAAGTTGGCATTGTGCCTTTTGTATTTAATTCCGATGCAATTTCTGTGTTTCATCGTCAATAAGAAGGTCAGAGGGATACAGTAAACCTGAAGTGAAGCATCGTAACCTATAACTAGTGTCACAGGAATGGTTAAAAGCATAGAGAGTAGGAAGTGCCAGTTTTCTTGTACTTAAGTCGGCATTATGCCTTTTGTATTTAATTCGGATGCAATTTCTGTGTGTCATCGTCAATAACAAGGTCAGAGGGATACAGTATACTTGAAGTGGAGCATCGGAATCTGTAACTAGTGTCACAGGAATGGTTAAAACCATAGACAGTAAGAAAAGTCAGTTTACTTGTACTTAAGTCGGCATAGTGCCTTTTGTATTTAATTCCCATGCAATTTCTGTGTTTCATCGTCAATAAGAAGGTCAGACGGATACAGTAAACCTGAAGTGAAGCATCGGAATCTATAACTAGTGTCAAAGGAGATGTTCAAAACAGAGACAGTAAGAAGAGTCGGATTTGTTGCACTTAAGTCGGCATTGTGCTTTTGTATTTAATGCCGATTAAATTTCTGTGTTTCTTCGTCAATAAGAAGGTCAGAGGGATACAGTAAACCTGAAGTGAAGCATCGGAATCTATACCTAGTGTCACAGGAATGGTTCAAAACATAGACAGTAAGAAGAGTCAGTTTTCTTTTACTTAAGTCGGCATTGTGCCTTTCGTATTTGATTCCGATGCAATTTCTGTGTTTCATCGTCAATGAGAAGGTCAGAGGGATACAGTAAACCTGAAGTGAAGCATCGGAATCTATAACTAGTGTCAAAGGAGATGTTCCAATCATGGACAGTGAGAAGAGTCAGATTTCTTGTACTTAAGTCGGCATTGTGCCTTTTGTATTTAATGCCGATCCACTTTCTGTGTTTCGTCGTCAATAAGGAGGGCCAAGGGATACAGTAAACCTGAAGTGAAGCATCGGAATCTACAACTAGTGTCACAGGAGTGGTTCAAAACACAAACAGTAAGAAGCGTCAGTTTTCTTGTACTTAAGTTGGCATTGTGCCTTTTGTATTTAATTCCGATGCAATTTCTGTGTTTCGTCGTCAATAAGGTCAGAGGGATACAGTAAACCTGAGATGAAGCATCGGAATCTATAACAAGTGTCACAGGAATGGTTCAAAATATAGACAGTAAGAAGAGTCAGTTTTCTTGTACTTAAGTCGGAATTGGGCCTTTTATATTTAATTTCGATGCAATTTTTGTGTTTCATCGTCAATAAGAAGGTCAGAGGGATACAGTATACCTGAAGTGAAGTATCGGCATCAATAACTAGTGTCACAGGAATGGTTAAAACCATAGACAGTTAGAAAAGTCCGTTTACTTGTACTTAAGTCGGCATAGTGCCTTTTGTATTTAATTCCCATGCAATTTCTGTGTTTCATCGTCAATAAGAAGGTCAGAGGGATACAGTAAACCTGAAGTGAAGCATCGGAATCTATAACTAGTGTCACAGGAAAGGTTCAAAGCATAGACAGTAAGAAGATCCAGTCTTCTTGTACTTAGTTCGGCATTGTGCTTTTCTATTTAATTCGGATGCAATTTCTGTGTTTAATCGTCAATAAGAAGGTCAGAGGGATACAGTAAACCTGAAGTGAAGCATCGGAACCTATAACTAGTGTCACAGGAGTGGTTCAAAACACAAACAGTAAGAAGCGTCAGTTTTCTTGTACTTAAGTCGGCATTGTGCCTTTTGTGTTTAATTCCGAGGCAATTTCTGTGTTTCATCATCAATTAGAGGGTCGGAGGGATACAGTAAACCTGAAGTGAAGCATCGGAACCTATAACTAGTGTCACAGGAATGGTTCAAAACACAGACAGTAAGAAGAGTCAGTTTCCTTGTACTTAAGTCGGCATTGTGCCTTTTGTATCTAATTCCGATGCAATTTCTGTGTTTCATCGTCAATAAGGTCAGAGGGATACAGTAAACCTGAGATGAAGCATCGGAATCTATAACAAGTGTCACAGGAATGGTTCAAAGTATAGACAGTAAGAAGAGTCAGTTTTCTTGTACTTAAGTCGGAAGTGTGCCTTTTGTATTTAATGACGATTGAATTTCTGTGTTTCATCGTCAATACGAAGGTCAGAGGGATACAGTAAACCTGAAGTGAAGCATCGGAATCTGTAACTAGTGTCACACAAATGGTTCAAATCATAGACAGTAAGAAGAATCAGTTTATTTGTACATAAGTCGGCATTGTGCTTTTTGTATTTAATTCCGATGCAATTTCGGTGTTTCATCGATAATAAGAACGTCAGAGGGATACAGAAAACCTGAACTGAAGCATCGGAATCTATAACAAGTGTCACAGGAATGGTTCAAAGTGTAGACAGTAAGAAGAGTCAGTTTTCTTGTACTTAAGTCGGAAGTGTGCCTTTTATATTTAATTTCGATGCAATTTCTGTGTTTCATCGTCAATAAGAAGGTCAGAGGGATACAGTATACCTGAAGTGAAGTATCGGCATCTATAACTAGTGTCACAGGAATGGTTACAACCATAGACAGTAAGAAAAGTCAGTTTACTTGTACTTAAGTCGGCATAGTGAAATTTGTATTTAATTCCCATGCAATTTCTGAGTTTCATCGTCAATAAGAAGGTCAGAGTTATACAGTAAACCTGAAGTGAAGCATCGGAATCTATAACTAGTGTCACAGGAATTATTCAAAACATAGACAGGAAGAAGAGTCAGTTTTCTTTTACTTAAGTCGGCATTGTGCCTTTCGTATTTAATTCCGATGCAATTTCTGTGTTTCATCGTCAATGAGAAGGTCAGAGGGATACAGTAAACCTGAAGCGAAGCATCGGAATCTATAACTAGTGTCAAAGGTGATGTTCAAAACATGGACAGTAAGAAGAGTCTGATTTCTTGTACTTAAGTCGGCATTGTGCCTTTTGTATTTAATGACGATTGAATTTCTGTGTTTCATCGTCAATAAGAAGGTCAGAGGGATACAGTAAACCTGAAGTGAAGCATCGGAATCTATAACTAGTGTCACAGGATTGGTTTCTAAACATAGACAGTAAGAAGAGTTAGTTTTATTTTACTTAAGTCGGCATTGTGCCTTTTGTATTTAATTCCGATGCAATTTCTGTGTTTCATCGTCAATAAGGAGGTCAGAGGGATACAGTATTACTGAAGTGAGGCATCGGAATCTATAACTAGTGTCACAGGAATGGTTCAAAACATAGACAATAAGAAGAATCAATTTTCTTGTACTTAAGTCAGCATTGTGCCTTTTGTATATAATTCCGATGCAATTTCTATGTTTCATCGACAATAAGAAAGTCACAGGGATACAGTGAACCTGAAGTGAAGCATCGGAATCAATAACTAGTGTCACAGGAATGGTTCAAAACATAGACAGTAAGAAGAGTCAGTCTTCTTGTACTTAAGTCGGCATTGCGCCTTTTGTATTCAATTCCGACGCAATTTCTCTGTTTCATCGTCAATACGAAGGTCGGAGGGTTACAGTAAACCTGAAGTGAAGCATCGGAATCTGTAACTAGTGTCACACAAATTGTTCAAATCATAGACTGTAAGAAGAGTCAGTTTATTTGTACTTAAGTCGGCATTGTGCTTTTTGTATTTAATTCCGATGCAATTTCGGTGTTTCATCGTCAATATGAAGGTCAGAGGGATACAGAAAACCTTAAGTGAAGCATCGGAGACTATAACTAGTGCCACAGGAATGGTTCAAAACATAGACAGTAGGAAGAGTCAGTTTTATTAAAATTAAGTCGGCATTGTGCCTTTTGTATTTAATTCCGATGCAATTTCTGTGTTTCATCGTCAATAAGACGGTCAGAGTGATACAGAAAACCTGAAGTGAAGCATTTGGAATCTATAACTAGTGTCACAGCAATGGTTCAAAACATAGACAGTAAGAGGAGTCAGTATTCTTGTATTTAAGTCGGCATTGTGCCTTTTCTATATAATTCCGATGCAATATCTGTGTTACGTCGGCAATAAGAAGAACCAAGGGATACAGTAAACCAGAAGTGAAGCATCGGAATCTAAAACCGGACTCACAGGAAAGGTTCAAAATATAGACAGTAAGAAAAGCCAGTCTCCTTGTACTTAAGTCGTCATTGTGCCTTTTGTATTTAATTCCGATGCAATTTCTGGGATTCATCGTCAATAGGAAGGTCAGAGGGATACAGTAAACCTGAAGTGAAGCATCGGAATCTATAACTAGTGTCACAGGAATGGTTCAAAACATGGACATTAAGAAGAATCAGTTTTGTTGACCTTAAGTCGGCATTGTGCCTTTTCTATTTAATTCCGATGCAATTTCTGTGTTTCGTCGTCAATATGAAGGTCCACGGGATGCAGTAAACCTGAAGTCAAGCATCGGAATCTAAAACTGGTCTCACAGGAAAGGTTCAAAACATAGACAGTAAGACGAGTCAGTTTTCTTGTACTTGAGTCGTCATTGTGCCTTTTGTATTTAATTCCGATGCATTATCTGTGTTTCATCGTCAGTAAGAAGGTCAGAGGGATACAGTAAACCTGAAGTCAAGCATCGGAATCCAAAACTGGTCTCACATGAATGGTTCAAAATATAGACAGTAAGAAGAGCCAGTCTTCTTGTACTTGAGTCGTTATTGTGCCTTTTGTATTTAATTCCGATGCAATTTCTGTGTTTCATCGTCAATAAGAAGGGATACAGTAAACCTGAAGTGAAGCATCGGAGTCTATAACTAGTACCACAGGAGTGGTTCAAACCATAGGCAGTAAGAAGAGTCAGTTTTCTTATAATTAAGTCGGCATTGTTCCTTTTGTATTTAATTCCGAAGCAATTTCTGTGTTTCATCGTCAATAAGACGGTCAGAGTGATACAGCAAACCTGAAGTGAAGCATCGGAATCTATAACTAGTGTCACAGTAACTGTTCAAAACATAGACAGTAAGAAGAGTCAGTTTTCTTGTACTTATTTCGGCATTGTGCCTTTTCTATTTAATTCCGATGCAATTTCTGTGTTTCGTCGGCAATAAGAAGGTCCAAGGATTATAGTAAACCTGAAGCGATGCATCGGAATCTAAAACCGGTCCCACAGGAAAGGTTCAAATCATAGACAGTAAGAAAAGCCAGTCTTCTTGTACTTGAGTCCGCATTATGCCTTTTGTATTTAATTACGGTGCAATTTCTGTGTTTCATCGTCAATAAGACGGTCGTAGGGATACCATAAACCTGAAGTGGAGCATCGGAATCTATAACTAGTGTCACAGGAACTGTTCAAACATAGACTGCAAGAAGACTTAGTTTCCGTATGCTTATGTCGGCATTGTACCTTTTCTATTTAATTCCGATGCGATTTCTGTGTTTCGTCGTCAATAAGAAGGTCCAAAGAATACAGTAAACCTGTAGCGAAGCATCGGAATCTAAAACCGGTCTCACAGGAAAGGTTCAAAGCATAGACAGTAAGAAGAGCCAGTCTTCTTGTACTAGAGTCGGCATTGTGCCTTTTTATTTAATTCCGATGCAACTTCTGTGTTTCATCGTCAATAAGAAGGTCAAGAGGCATACAGTAAACCTGAAGTGAACCATCGGAATCTATAACTAGTGTCACAGGAATGGTTCAAACCATAGACAGTAAGAAGAGTCAGTCTTCTTGTACTTAGGTCGGCATTGTGCATTATGTTTGTATTCCGATGCAATTTCTGTGTTTCATCGTCAATAAGAAGGTCAGAGGGATAAAGTAAACCTGAAGTGATGCATCGGAATCTATAACTAGTCTCACAGGAATGGTTCAAAACATAGACAGTAAGAAGAGTCAGTTTTAATGTACTTAAGTCGGCATTGTGCCTTTTCTATTTAATTCCGATGCAGTTTCTGTGTTTCGTCGTCAATAAGAAGTGCAAGGGATACAGTAAACCTGAAGTGAAGCATTGGAATCTACAGCCGGTCTCACAGGAAAGGTTCAAAACATAGACAGTAAGAAGAGCCAGTAAACTTGTACTTGAGTCGGCTTTGTGCCTTTTGTATTTAATTCCGATGCAATTTCTATGTTTCATGGTCAATAAGACGGTCAGAGGTATACAGTAAACCTGAAGTGAAGCATCGGAATCTATAACTAGTGTCACAGGAGTGGTTCAAAACATAGACTGTAAGAAGAGTCAGTTTTCTTGTACCTAAGTCGGCATTGTGCTTATCTATTTAATTCCGATGCAATTTCTGTGTTTCGTCGTCAATACTAAGGTCCAAAGGATACAGTAAACCAGCAGTGAGGCTTTGGAATCTATAACTAGTGTCACAGGATTGGTTTAAAACATAGACAGTAAGAAGAATCAGTTTTCTTATACTTACGTCGGCATTGTGCATTTTGTATTTAATTCCGATGCAATTTCTGTGTTTCCTCGATAATAAGAACGTCAGAGGGATACAGAAAACCTGAACTGAAGCATCGGAATCTATAACAAGTGTCACAGGAATGGTTCAAAGTGTAGACAGTAAGAAGAGTCAGTTTTCTTGTACTTAAGTCGGAAGTGTGCCTTTTATATTTAATTTCGATGCAATTTCTGTGTTTCATCGTCAATAAGAAGGTCAGAGGGATACAGTATACCTGAAGTGAAGTATCGGCATCTATAACTAGTGTCACAGGAATGGTTACAACCATAGACAGTAAGAAAAGTCAGTTTACTTGTACTTAAGTCGGCATAGTGAAATTTGTATTTAATTCCCATGCAATTTCTGAGTTTCATCGTCAATAAGAAGGTCAGAGTTATACAGTAAACCTGAAGTGAAGCATCGGAATGTATAACTAGTGTCACAGGAATTATTCAAAACATAGACAGTAAGAAGAGTCAGTTTTCTTTTACTTAAGTCGGCATTGTGCCTTTCGTATTTAATTCCGATGCAATTTCTGTGTTTCATCGTCAATGAGAAGGTCAGAGGGATACAGTAAACCTGAAGCGAAGCATCGGAATCTATAACTAGTGTCAAAGGTGATGTTCAAAACATGGACAGTAAGAAGAGTCTGATTTCTTGTACTTAAGTCGGCATTGTGCCTTTTGTATTTAATGACGATTGAATTTCTGTGTTTCATCGTCAATAAGAAGGTCAGAGGGATACAGTAAACCTGAAGTGAAGCATCGGAATCTATAACTAGTGTCACAGGATTGGTTTCTAAACATAGACAGTAAGAAGAGTTAGTTTTATTTTACTTAAGTCGGCATTGTGCCTTTTGTATTTAATTCCGATGCAATTTCTGTGTTTCATCGTCAATAAGGAGGTCAGAGGGATACAGTATTACTGAAGTGAGGCATCGGAATCTATAACTAGTGTCACAGGAATGGTTCAAAACATAGACAATAAGAAGAATCAATTTTCTTGTACTTAAGTCAGCATTGTGCCTTTTGTATATAATTCCGATGCAATTTCTATGTTTCATCGACAATAAGAAAGTCACAGGGATACAGTGAACCTGAAGTGAAGCATCGGAATCAATAACTAGTGTCACAGGAATGGTTCAAAACATAGACAGTAAGAAGAGTCAGTCTTCTTGTACTTAAGTCGGCATTGCGCCTTTTGTATTCAATTCCGACGCAATTTCTCTGTTTCATCGTCAATACGAAGGTCGGAGGGTTACAGTAAACCTGAAGTGAAGCATCGGAATCTGTAACTAGTGTCACACAAATTGTTCAAATCATAGACTGTAAGAAGAGTCAGTTTATTTGTACTTAAGTCGGCATTGTGCTTTTTGTATTTAATTCCGATGCAATTTCGGTGTTTCATCGTCAATATGAAGGTCAGAGGGATACAGAAAACCTTAAGTGAAGCATCGGAGACTATAACTAGTGCCACAGGAATGGTTCAAAACATAGACAGTAAGAAGAGTCAGTTTTATTAAAATTAAGTCGGCATTGTGCCTTTTGTATTTAATTCCGATGCAATTTCTGTGTTTCATCGTCAATAAGACGGTCAGAGTGATACAGAAAACCTGAAGTGAAGCATTTGGAATCTATAACTAGTGTCACAGCAATGGTTCAAAACATAGACAGTAAGAGGAGTCAGTATTCTTGTATTTAAGTCGGCATTGTGCCTTTTCTATATAATTCCGATGCAATATCTGTGTTACGTCGGCAATAAGAAGAACCAAGGGATACAGTAAACCAGAAGTGAAGCATCGGAATCTAAAACCGGACTCACAGGAAAGGTTCAAAATATAGACAGTAAGAAAAGCCAGTCTCCTTGTACTTAAGTCGTCATTGTGCCTTTTGTATTTAATTCCGATGCAATTTCTGGGATTCATCGTCAATAGGAAGGTCAGAGGGATACAGTAAACCTGAAGTGAAGCATCGGAATCTATAACTAGTGTCACAGGAATGGTTCAAAACATGGACATTAAGAAGAATCAGTTTTGTTGACCTTAAGTCGGCATTGTGCCTTTTCTATTTAATTCCGACGCAATTTCTGTGTTTCGTCGTCAATATGAAGGTCCACGGGATGCAGTAAACCTGAAGTCAAGCATCGGAATCTAAAACTGGTCTCACAGGAAAGGTTCAAAACATAGACAGTAAGAGGAGTCAGTTTTCTTGTACTTGAGTCGTCATTGTGCCTTTTGTATTTAATTCCGATGCATTATCTGTGTTTCATCGTCAGTAAGAAGGTCAGAGGGATACAGTAAACCTGAAGTCAAGCATCGGAATCCAAAACTGGTCTCACATGAATGGTTCAAAACATAGACAGTAAGAAGAGCCAGTCTTCTTGTAATTGAGTCGTTATTGTGCCTTTTGTATTTAATTCCGATGCAATTTCTGTGTTTCATCGTCAATAAGAAGGGATACAGTAAACCTGAAGTGAAGCATCGGAGTCTATAACTAGTACCACAGGAGTGGTTCAAACCATAGGCAGTAAGAAGAGTCAGTTTTCTTATAATTAAGTCGGCATTGTTCCTTTTGTATTTAATTCCGATGCAATTTCTGTGTTTCATCGTCAATAAGACGGTCAGAGTGATACAGCAAACCTGAAGTGAAGCATCGGAATCTATAACTAGTGTCACAGCAATGGTTCAAAACATAGACAGTAAGAGGAGTCAGTTTTCTTGTATTTAAGTCGGCATTGTGCCTTTTCTGTATAATTCCGATGCAATTTCTGTGTTTCGTCGTCAATAAGAAGGTCCAAGGTATACAGTAAACCTGAAGTGAAGCATCGGTATCTAAAACCGGACTCACAGGAAAGGTTCAAAACATAGACAGTAAGAAGAGCCAGTCTTCTTGTACTTGAGTCGTCATTGTGCCTTTTGAATTTAATTCCGATGCAATTTCTGTGTTTCATCGTCAATAAGAAGGCCAGAGGGATACAGTAAACCTGAAGTGAAGCATCGGAATCTTTAACTAGTGTCACAGGAATGGTTCATAACATGGACATGAAGAAGAATCAGTTGTCTTGACCTTAAGTCGGCATTGTGCCTCTTCTATTTATTTCCGATGCAATTTCTGTGGTTCGTCGTCAATATGAAGGTCCAAGGGATACAGTAAACCTGAAGTCAAGCATCGGAATCTAAAACTGGTCTCACAGGAAAGGTTCAAATCATAGACAGTAAGAAGAGCCAGTCTTCTAGTACTTGAGTGTGCATTGTGCCTTTTGTATTTAATTCCGATGCAATTTCTGTGTTTGATCGCCAATAAGAAGCTCAGAGGGATACAGTAAAACTGAAGTGAAGCATCGGAATGTATAACTAGTGTCACAGGAATGGATCAAAGCATAGACAGTAAGAAGAGTCAGTTTTCTTGTACTTAAGTCGGCATTGTGCCTTTTGTATTTAATTCCGATGCAATATCTGTGTTTTATCGTCAATAAGAAGGTCAGAGGGATACAGTAAACCTGAAGTGATGCATCGGAATCTATAACTAGTCTCACAGGAATGGTTCAAAACATAGACAGTAAGAAGAGTCAGTTTTCATGTACTTAAGTCGGCATTGTGCCTTTTCCATTTAATTCCGATGCAGTTTCTGTGTTTCGTCGTCAATAAGAAGATCCAAAGGATATAGTAAACCTGAAGTGAAGCATTGGAATCTAAATCCGGTCTCACAGGAAAGGTTCAAAACATAGACAGTAAGATGAGCCAGTCTTCTTGTACTTAAGTCGGCATTGTGCATTTTCTGTATAATTCCGATGCAATTTCTGTGTTTCATCGTCAGTAAGAAGGGATACAGTAAACCTGAAGTGAAGCATCGGAATCTATAACTAGTGCCACAGGAAATGTTCAAAGCATAGACAGTAAGAAGAGTCACTTTTCTTATAATTAAGTCGGCATTGTGCTTTTTTTGTTTGATTCCGATGCAATTTCTGTGTTTCATCGTCAATAAGAAGGTGAAAGTGTTACAGTAAACCTGAAGTCAAGCATCGGAATCTATAACTAGTGTCACAGGAATTGTTCAAAACTTAGACAGTAAGAAGAGTCAGTTTTCTTGTACTTATGTCGGCATTGTGCCTTTTCTATTTAATTCCGATGCAATTTCTGTGTTTCGTCGGCAATAAGAAGGTCCAAGGATTACAGTAAACCTGAAGCGATGCATCGGAATCTAAAACCGGTCCCACAGGAAAGGTTCAAATCATAGACAGTAAGAAGAGCCAGTCTTCTTGTACTTGAGTCCGCATTGTGCCTTTTGTATTTAATTACGGTGCAATTTCTGTGTTTCATCGTCAATAAGACGGTCGTAGGGATACAATAAACCTGAAGTGGAGCATCGGAATCTATAACTAGTTACACAGGAATGGTTCAAACATAGACTGTAAGAAGACTCAGTTTCCGTATGCTTATGTCGGCATGGTACCTTTTCTATTTAATTCCGATGCGATTTCTGTGTTTCGTCGTCAATAAGAAAGTCCAAAGAATTAAGTAAACCTGTAGCGAAGCATCGGAATCTAAAACCGGTCTCACAGGAAAGGTTCAAAGCATAGACAGTAAGAAGAGCCAGTCTTCTTGTACTAGAGTCGGCATTGTGCCTTTTTATTTAATTCCGATGCAACTTCTGTGTTTCATCGTCAATAAGAAGGTCAAGAGGCATACAGTAAACCTGAAGTGAACCATCGGAATCTATAACTAGTGTCACAGGAATGGTTCAAAACATAGACAGTAAGAAGAGTCAGTCTTCTTGTACTTGGGTCGGCATTGTGCATTATGTTTGTATTCCGATGCAATTTCTGTGTTTCATCGTCAATAAGAAGGTCAGAGGGATAAAGTAAACCTGAAGTGATGCATCGGAATCTATAACTAGTCTCACAGGAATGGTTCAAAACATAGACAGTAAGAAGAGTCAGATTTAATGTACTTAAGTCGGCATTGTGCCTTTTCTATTTAATTCCGATGCAGTTTCTGTGTTTCGTCGTCAATAAGATGTGCAAGGGATACAGTAAACCTGAAGTGAAGCATTGGAATCTACAGCCGGTCTCACAGGAAAGGTTCAAAACATAGACAGTAAGAAGAGCCAGTAAACTTGTACTTGAGTCGGCTTTGTGCCTTTTGTATTTAATTCCGATGCAATTTCTATGTTTCATGGTCAATAAGACGGTCAGAGGTATACAGTAAACCTGAAGTGAAGCATCGGAATCTATAACTAGTGTCACATGAGTGGTTCCAAACATAGACTGTAAGAAGAGTCAGTTTTCTTGTACCTAAGTCGGCATTGTGATTATCTATTTAATTCCGATGCAATTTCTGTGGTTCGTCGTCAATACTAAGGTCCAAAGGATACAGTAAACCAGCAGTGAGGCTTTGGAATCTATAACTAGTGTCACAGGATTGGTTAAAAACATAGACAGTAAGAAGAATCAGTTTTCTTATACTTAAGTCGGCATTGTGCATTTTGTATTTAATTCCAATGCAATTTCTGTGTTTCCTCGATAATAAGAACGTCAGAGGGATACAGAAAACCTGAACTGAAGCATCGGAATCTATAACTAATGTCACAGGAATGGTTCAAAACATAGAAAGTAAGAAAAGTGAGTTTTCTTGTACTTAAGTCGGCAATGTGCCTTTTGTATTTAATTCCGATGCAATGTCTGCGTTTCATCGTCAATAAGAAGGTCAGAGGGGTACAGTAAACCTGAAGTGAAGCATGGGAATCTATAACTAGTGTCACAGGAATGGTTAAAACCATAGACAGTAAGAAGAGTCAGTTTTGGTGTACTTAAGTCGGCATTGTGCCTTTTCTATTTAATTCCGATGCAATATCTGTGTTTCATCGTCAATAAGTAGGTCGGAGGGATACAATAAACGTGAAGTGAAACATAGGAATCTATAACTAGTGTCACAGGAAAGGTTCAAAGCATAGCCAGTTAGAAGAGTCAGTTTTCTTGTACTGAAGTTGGCATTGTGCCTTTTTTAATTAATTCCGATGCAATTTCTGTGTTACATCGTCAATAAGAAGGTCAGAGGGATACAGTAAAACCTGAAGTGAAGCACCGGAATCTATAACTAGTGTCACAGGAATGGTTAAAACCATAGACAGTAAGAAGAGTCAGTTTTCGTGTACTTAAGTCGGCATTGTGCCTTTTCTATTTAATTCCGATGCAATATCTGTGTTTCATCGTCAATAAATAGGTCTGAGGGATACAGTAAACGTGAAGTGAAACATCGGAATCTATAACTAGTGTCACAGGAAAGGTTCAAAGCATAGACAGTAAGAAGAGTCAGTTTTCTTGTACTTAAGACGGCAATGTGCCCTTTGTATTTAATTCCGATGCAATTTCTGTGTTTCATCGTCAATAAGAAGGTCAGAGGGATACAGTAAACCTGAAGTGAAGCATCGGAATCTATAACTAGTGTCACAGGAATGGTTAATACCATAGACAGTAAGAAGAGTCAGTTTTCTTGTACTTAAGCCGGCATTGTGGCTTTTGTATTTAATTCCGATGCAAATTCTGTGTTTCATGGTCAATAAGACTGTCAGAGGGATACAGTGGACCTGAAGTGAAGCATCGGAATTTATGTGTAGTGTCACAGGATTGGTTCAAAACATAGACAATAAGAAGAGTCAGTTTTCTTGTACTTAAGTCAGCATTGTGCCTTTTGTATTTAATTCCGATGCAATTTCTGTGTTTCATCGTCAATAAGAAGGTCAGAGGGATACAGTAAACCTGAAGTGATGCATCGGAATCTATAACTAATGTCACAGGAATGGTTCAAAACATAGCCAGTTAGAAGAGTCAGTTTTCTTGTACTTAAGTTGGCATTGTGCCTTTTTTAATTAATTCCGATGCAATTTCTGTGTTACATCGTCAATAAGAAGGTCAGAGGGATACAGTAAAACCTGAAGTGAAGCACCGGAATCTATAACTAGTGTAACAGGAATTGTTAAATCCATAGACAGTAAGAAGAGTCAGTTTACTTGTACTTAAGTCGGCATTGTGCCTTTTCTGTTTAATTCCGATGCAATTTCTGTGTTAGAACATCAATAAGAAAGTCGGAGTGGTACAGTAAACCTGAAGTGAAGCATCGGAATCTATAACTAGTGTCACAGGAATGGTTCAAAACATAGACAGTAAGAAGAGTCAGTTTTCTTGTACTTAAGTCGGCATTGTGCCTTTTGTTTGTATTCCGATGCAATTTCTGTGTTTCATCGTCAATAAGAAGGTCAGACGGATACAGTAAACCTGAAGTGAAGCATCGGAATCTATAACTAGTGTCACAGGAGTGGTTCAAATCATAGACAGTAAGAAGAGTCAGATTTCTTGTACTTAAGTCAGCATTGTGCCTTTTCTGTTTAATTCCGATGCAAATACTGTGTTTCATCATCAATAAGAAGGTCGGAGGGGTACAGTTAACCTGAAGTGAAGCATCGGAATCTATAACTAGTGTCACAGGAATGGTTCAAAACATAGACAGTAAGAAGAGTCAGTTTTCTTGAACTTAAGTCCGCATTGTGCCTTTTGTATTTAATTCCAATGCAATTTCTGTGTTCCATCGTCAATAAGAAGGTCCAAGGGATTCAGTAAACCTGAAGTGAAGCATCGGAATCTATAACTAGTGACACAGGAATGGTTCAAAGCATAGACAGCAAGAAGAGTCAGTTTTCTTAAAGTTAAGTCGGCATTGTGTCTTTTGTGTTTAATTCCGATGCAATTTCTGTGTTTCATCGGCAATAAGAAGATGAGAGGGATACAGTAAACCTGAAGTGAAGCATCGGAATCTATAACTAGTGTCACAGGAATGGTTCGAACCATAGACAGTAAGAAGAGTCAGTTTTCTAGAACTTAAGGTGACATTGTGCCTTTTCTATTTAATTCCGATGCAATTTCAGTGTTTCGTCGTCAATAAGAGGGTCCAAGGGATACAGTAAACCTGTAGTGAAGCATTGGGAATCTAAAACTGGTCTCACAGGAAAGGTTCAAACATAGACAGTAAGAAGAGCCAGTCTTCTTGTACTAGAGTCGGCATTGTGCCATTTGTATTTAATTCCAATGCAATTTCTGTGTTTCATCGTCAATAAGAAGGTCAGAGGCATACAGTAAACCTGAAGTGAACCATCGAAATCTATAACTAGTGTCACAGGAATGGTTCAAAGCATAGACAGTAAGAAGAGTCAGTCTTCTTGTACTTAAGTCGGCATTGTGCCTTTTGTTTGTATTCCGATGCAATTTCTGTATTTTATCGTCAATAAGAAGGTCAGAGTGATAGAGTAAACCTGATGTGAAGCATCGGAATCTATAACTAGTGTCACAGGAGTGGTTCAAAACATAGACAGTAAGAAGAGTCTGTTTTCTTGTACTTACGTCGGCATTGTGCTTTTCTATTTAATTCCGATGCAATTTCTGTGTTTCGTCGTTAATAAGAAGGTCCAAGGGATACAGTAAACCTGAAGTGATGCATCGGAATCTATAACTAATGACACAGAAATGATTCAAATCATAGACAGTAAGAAGAGTCAGTTTTCTGTACTTAAGTCGGCATTGTGCCTTTTTTAATTAATTCCGATGCAATTTCTGTGTTTCATCGTCAATAAGAAGGTCCGAAGGATACAGTAAACCTGAAGTGAAGCATCGGAATATATAACTAGTGTCACAGGACAGGTTAAAACCATAGACAGTAAAAAGAGTCAGTTTTCTGGTACTTAAGTCGGCATTGTGCCTTTTCTGTTTAATTCCGATGCAAATTCTGTGTTTCATCATCAATAAGAACGTCGGAGGGGTACAGTAAACCTGAAGTGAAGCATCGGAATCTATAACTAGTGTCACAGGAATGGTTAAAACCATAGACAGTAAGAAGAGTCAGTTTTCTTGTACTTAAGTCAACATTGTGCCTTTTCTGTTTAATTCCGATGCAAATTCTGTGTTTCAACATCATTAAGAAGGTCGGAGGGGTACAGTTAACCTGAATTGAAGCATCGGAATCTATAACTAGTGTCACAGGAATGGTTCAAAACATAGACAGTAAGAAGAGTCAGTTTTCTTGTACTTATGTCGGCAATGTGACTTTTGTATTTAATTCCGATGCAATTTCTGTGTTTCATCGTCAATAAGAAGGTCCAACGGATACATTAAACCTGAACTCAAGCATCGGAATCTAAAACTGGTCTCACAGGAGAGGTTCAAAACATAGACAGTAAGAAGAGCCAGTCTTCCTGTACTTGAGTCGTGACTGTGCCTTTTGTATTTAATTACGATGCAATTTCTGTGTTTCATCGTCAATAAGACGGTCAGAGGGATATAGTAAACCTGAAGTGAAGCATCGGAATCTAAAACCTGTCTCACAGGAAAGGTTCAAATCATAGACAGTAAGAAGAGCCAGTCTTATTGTACTTGAGTCGGCATTGTGCCTTTTGTATGTAATTCCGGTGCAATTTCTGTGTTTCATCGTCAATAAGACGGTCAGAGGGATACATTAAACATGAAGTGAAGCATCGGAATCCATAACTAGTGTCACAGGAATGGTTCAAATCATAGAGAGTAAGAAGAGTGAGTTTCCGTTTGCTTATGTCGGCATTGTGCCTTTTGTATTTAATTCCGATGCAATTTCTGTATTTCATCGTCAATAAGAAGGACATAGGGATACAGTAAACCTGAAGTGAAACATCGGAATCTATAACTAGTGTCACAGGAATGGTTCAAAACATATACAGTAAGAAGAGTCAGTCTTCTGTACTTGAGTTGGCTTTGTGCCTTTTGTATTTAATTCCGGTGCAGTTTCTGTGTTTCATCGTCAATAAGACGGTCAGAGGGATACATTAAACCTGAAGTGAAGCATCGGAATCTCTAACTAGTGTCACAGGAATGGTTCGAACCATAGACAGTAAGAAGAGTCAGTTTTCTTGAACTTAAGTCGACATTGTGCCTTTTCTATTTAATTCCGATGCAATTTCAGTGTTTCGTCGTCAATAAGAAGGTCCAAGGGATACAGTAATCTTGTAGTGAAGCATCGGAACCTAAAACTGGTCTCACAGGAAAGGTTCAGAACATAGACAGTAAGAAGAGGCAGTCTTCTTGTACTAGAGTCGGCATTGTGCCTTTTGTATTTAATTCCTATGAAATTCCTGTGTTTCATCGTCAATAAGAAGGTCAGAGGGATACAGTAAACCTGAAGTGAACCATCGGAATCTATAACTAGTGTCACAGGAATGGTCCAAAGCATAGACAGTAAGAAGAGTCAGTCTTCTTGTACTTAAGTCGGCATTGTGCCTTTTCTTTGTATTCCGATGCAATTTCTGCGTTTCATCGTCATTAAGAAAGTCAGAGCGATGCAGTATACCTGAAGCGAAGCATTGGAATCTAAAACCGGTCTCACAGGAAAGGTACAGAATATAGACAGTAAGAAGAGCCAGTCTTCTTGTACAAGAGTCGGGATTGTGCCTTTTGTATTTAATTCCGATCAATTTTTGTGTTTCATCGTCAATAAGAAGGTCAGAGGGATACAGTAAACCTGAAGTGAAGCATCGGAATCCATAACTAATGTCACAGGAGCGGTTCAAAGCATAGACAGTAAGAAGAGTAAGTTTTCTTGTACTTAAGTCGGCATTGTGCCTTTTGTAATTAATTACGATGCAATTTCTGTGTTTCATCGTCAATAAAAAGGCCAAAGGGGTACGGTAAAACCTGAAGTGAAGCATCGGAATCTATAACTAGTGTCACAGGAATGGTTCGAACCATAGACAGTAAGAAGAGTCAGTTTTCTTGAACTTAAGTCGACATTGTGCCTTTTCTATTTAATTCCGATGCAATTTCAGTGTTTCGTCGTCAATAAGAAGGTCCAAGGGATACAGTAATCCTGTAGTGAAGCATCGGAATCTAAAACTGGTCTCACAGGAAAGGTTCAAAACATAGACAGTAAGAAGAGCCAGTCTTCTTGTACTAGAGTCGGCATTGTGCCTTTTGTATTTAATTCCTATGCAATTCCTGTGTTTCATCGTCAATAAGAAGGTCAGAGGGATACAGTAAACCTGAAGTGAACCATCGGAATCTATAACTAGTGTCACAGGAATGGTTCAAAGCATAGACAGTAAGAAGAGTCAGTCTTCTTGTACTTAAGTCGGCATTGTGCCTTTTGTTTGTATTCCGATGCAATTTCTGCGTTTCATCGTCATTAAGAAAGTCAGAGCGATGCAGTATACCTGAAGCGAAGCATCGGAATCTAAAACTGGTCTCACAGAAGAGGTTCAAACATAGACAGTAAGAGGAGCCAGTCTTCCTGTACTTGAGTCGTGACTGTGCCTTTTGTATTTAATTCCGATGCAATTTCTGTGTTTCATCGTCAATAAGAAGGTCAGAGGGATATAATAAACCTGAAGTGAAGCATCGGAATCTAAAACCGGTCTCACAGAAAAGGTTCAAATAATAGACAGTAAGAAGAGCCAGTCTTATTGTACTTGAGTCGGCATTGTGCCTTTTGTATTTAATTCCGGTGCAATTTCTGTGTTTCATCGTCAATAAGACGGTCAGAGAGATACAGTAAACCTGAAGTGAAGCATCGGAATCCATAACTAGTGTCACAGGAATGGTTCGAATCATAGCAGTAAGAAGAGTGAGTTTCCGTGTGCTTAAGTCGGCATTGTGCCTTTTCTATTTAATTCCGATGCAATTTCTGTGTTTCGTCGTCAATAAGAAGGTCGGAGGGATACAGTAAACCTGAAGTGAAGAATCGGAATCTATAACTAGTGTCACGGGAATGGTTCAAGACATACACAGTAAGAAGAGTCAGTTTTCTTGTACTGAAGTCGGCATTGTGCCTTTTGTATTTAATTCCCATGCAATTTCTGTACTTCATCGTCAATAAGAAGGTCATAGGGATACAGTAAACCTGAAGTGAAACATCGGAATCTATAACTAGTGTCACAGGAATGGTTCAAAACATAGACAGTAAGAAGAGTCAGTCTTCTTGTACTTGAGTTGGCTTTGTGCCTTTTGTATTTAATTCCGATGCAATTTCTGTGTTTCATCGTCAATAAGAGGGTCAGAGGGATACAGTAATCCTGAAGTGAACCATCGGAATCAATAACTCGTGTCACAGGAATGGTTCAAAACATAGGTTGTAAGAAGAGTCAGTCTTCTTGTACTTAAATCGGCATTGTGCCTTTTGTTTGTATTCCGATGCTATTTCTGTGTTTTATCGTCAATAGGAAGGTCAGAGTGATAGAGTAAACCTGATGTGAAGCATCGGAATCTATAACTAGTGTCACAGAAGTGGTTCAAAACATAGACATTAAGAAGAGTCAGTTTTCTTGTACTTACGTCGGCATTGTGCTATTCTATTTAATTCCGATGCAATTTCTGTGTTTCATGGGCAATACGACGGTCAGAGGGATACAGTAAACCTGAAGTGAAGCATCGGAATCTATAATAAGTGTCACAGGAGTGGTTCAAAACATAGACAGTAAGAAGAGTCAGTTTTCTTGTACTTAAGTCGGCATTGTGCTTTTCTATTTATTTCCGATGCAATTTCTGTGTTTCGTCGCCAATAAGAACGTCCAAGGGGTACAGTAAACCTGAAGTGAAGCATCGGAATCTATAACTAGTGTCACAGGAATGGTTAAAACATAGACAGAAAGATGAATCAGTTTTCTTGTACTTAAGTCGGCATTGAGCTTTTCTGTTTAATTCCGATGCAATTTCTGTGTTTCGTCGTCAATAAGAAGGTCCATGGGATACAGTAAACCAGAAGTGAAGCATCGGAATATATAACTAGTGTCACAGGATAGGTTAAAACCATAGACAATAAGAAGAGTCAGTTTTCTGGTACTTAAGTCGGCGTTGTGCCTTTTCTGTTTAATTCCGATGCAAATTCTGCGTTTCATCATCAATAAGAAGGTCGGAGGGGTACAGTAAAAATGAAGTGAAGCATCGGAATCTATAACTAGTGTCACAGGAATGGTTTAAAACATAGACAGTAAGAAGAGTCAGCTTTCTTGTACTTAAGTCTGCATTGTGCCTTTTGTATTTATTTCCGATGCAATTTCTGTGTTCCATCGTCAATAATAAGGTCCAAGGGATTTAGTATACCTGAAGTGAAGCATCGGAATCTATAACTAGTGTCACAGAAGTGGTTCAAAGCATAGACAGTAAGAAGAATCATTTTTCTTGTACTTAAGTCAGCATTGTGCCTTTTGTATTTAATTCCGATGCAATTTCTGTGTTTCATCGTCAATATGAAGATCAGAGGGATACAGTAAACCTGAAGTGAAGCATCGGAATCTATAACTAGTGTCACAGGAATGGTCAAAACCATAGACAGTAAGAAGAGTCAGTTTTCTTGTACTTAAGTCGGCATTGTGCCTTTTCTGTTTAATTCCGATGCAATTTCTGTGTTACATCATCAATAAGAAGGTCGGAGGGGTACGGTAAACCTGAAGTGAAGCATCGGAATCTATAACTAGTGTCACAGGAAAGGTTCAAAACATAGACAGTAAGAAGAGTCAGTTTTCTTGTACTTAAGTCGGCATTGTGCCTTATGTATTTAATTCCGATGCAATTTCTGTGTTTCATCGTCAATAAGAAGGTGCAAGGGATACATTAAACCTGAAGTCAAGCATCGGAATCTAAAACCGGTCTCACAGGAGAGGTTCAAAGCATAGACAGTAAGATGAGCCAGTCTTCTTGTATTTAGTCTTTATTGTGCCTTTTGTATTTAATTCCGATGCAATTTCTGTGTTTCACGTCAATAAGAAGGTCAGAGGGATACAGTAAACGTGAAGTGAAACATCGGAATCTATAACTAGTGTCACAGGAATGGTTCAAAACATAGACAGTAAGAAGAGTCAGTCTTCTTGTACTTGAGTTGGCATTGTGCCTTTTGTATTTAATTCCGATGCAATTCCTGTGTTTCATCGTCAATAAGAAGGCCAGAGGGATACAGTAAACCTGAAGTGAAACATCGGAATCAATAACTCGTGTCACAGGAATGCTTCAAAACATAGACAGTAAGAAGAGTCAGTCTTCTTGTCCTTAAGTCGGCATTGTGCCTTTTGTATGTGTTCCGATGCAATTTCTGTGTTTCATCGTCAATAAGAAGGTCAGAGGGAAACAGTAAACCTGAAGTGAAGCATCGGAATCCATAACTAGTGTCACGGGAGTGGTTCAAAACATAGACAGTAAGAAGAGTCAGTTTTCTTGTACTTACGTCGGCATTGTGCTTTTCTATTTAATTCCGTTGCAATTTCTGTGTTTCATGGGCAATAAGACGGTCAGAGGGATACAGTAAACATGAAGTGAAGCATCAAAATTTATAATAAGTGTCACAGGAGTGGTTCAAAATATAGACAGTAAGAAGAGTCAGTTTTCTTGTACTTAAGTCGGCAATGTGCTTTTCTATTTAATTCCGATGCAATTTCTGTGTTTCGTAGTCAATAAGAAAGTCCAAGGGGTACAGTAAACCTGAAGTGAAGAATCGGAATCTATAACTAGTCACAGGAATGGTTAAAGACATAGACAGTAAGAAGAATCAGTTTTCTGTACTTAAGTCGCCATTGTACCTTTTTTAATTAATTCCGATGCAATTTCTGTGTTTCATCGTCAATAAGATGGTCAGAGGGATACAGTATACCTGAAGTGAAGCATCGGAATATATAACTAGTGTCACAGGAATAGTTAAAACCATAGACAGTAAGAAGAGTCAGTGTTCTTGTATTTAAGTCAACATTGTGCCTTTTCTGTTCAATTCCGATGCAAATTCTGTGTTTCATCATCAATAAGAAGGTCGGAGGGGTACAGTAAACCTGAAGTGAAGCATCGGAATCTATAACTAGTGTCACAGGAATGGTTCAAAACATAGACAGTAAGAAGAGTCAGTTTTCTTTTACTTAAGTCTGCATTGTGCCTTTTGTATTTAATTCCGATGCAATTTCTGTGTTTCATCGTCAATAAGAAGGTCGGAGGGATACAGTAAACCTGAAGTGAAGCATCGGAATCCATAACTAGTGTCACAGGAATGGTTAAAAGCATAGACAGTAAGAAGAGTCAGTTTTCTTGTACTTAAGTCGGCATTGTGCCATTTCTATTTAATTCCGATGCAATTTCCGTGTTCATCATCAATAAGAAGGTCGGAGGGATACAGTAAACCTGAAGTGAAGCTTCGGAACCTATTACTAGTGTCACGGGAATGGTTCAAAACATAGACAGTAAGAGGAGTCAGTTTCCGTGTACTTAAGTCGGCATTGTGCCTTTTGTATTTGATTCCGATGCAATTTCTGTGTTTAATCATCAATACGAAGGTCAGAGGGATACCGTAAACCTGAAGTGAACCATCGGAATCTATAACTAATGTCACAGGAATAGTTCAAAACATAGACAGTAATAAGAGTCAGTCTTCTTGTACTTAAGTCGGCAATGTGCCTTTTGTTTCTATTCCGATGCAATTTCTGTGTTTCATCGTCAATAAGAAGGTCAGAGGGATACAGTAAACCTGAAGTGAAGCATCGGAATCTGTAACTAATGTCACAGGAAAGGTTCAAAACATAGACAGTAAGAAGAGTCAGTTTTCTTGTACTTAGGTCGGCATAGTGCCTTATGTATTTAATTCCGATGCAATTTCTGTGTTTCATCGTCAATAAGAAGGTGCAAGGGATACATTAAACCTGAAGTCAAGCATCGGAATCTAAAACCGGTCTCACAGGAGAGGTTCAAAGCATAGACAGTAAGATGAGCCAGTCTTCTTGTATTTAGTCTTTATTGTGCCTTTTGTATTTAATTCCGATGCAATTTCTGTGTTTCACGTCAATAAGAAGGTCAGAGGGATACAGTAAACGTGAAGTGAAACATCGGCATCTATAACTAGTGTCACAGGAATGGTTCAAAATATAGACAGTAAGAAGTGTCAGTCTTCTTGTACTTGAGTTGGCATTGTGCCTTTTGTATTTAAATCCGATGCAATTTCTGTGTTTCATCGTCAATAAGAAGGTCAGAGGGATACAGTAAACCTGAAGTGAAACATCGGAATCAATAACTCGTGACACGGGAGTGGTTCAAAACACAGACAGTAAGAAGGGTCAGTTTTCTTGTACTTACGTCGGCATTGTGCTGTTCTATTTAATTCCGATGCACTTTCTGTGTTTCATGGGCAATAAGACGGTCAGAGGGATACAGTAAACATGAAGTGAAGCATCAAAATCTATAATAAGTGTCACAGGAGTGGTTCTAAATATAGACAGTAAGAAGAGTCAGTTTTCTTGTACTTAAGTCGGCATTGTGCTTTTCTTTTTAATTCCGATGCAGTTTCTGTGTTTCGTCGTCAATAAGAAAGTCCAAGGGGTACAGTAAACCTGAGGTGAAGAACCGGAATCTATAACTAGAGTCACAGGAATGGTTAAAGACATAGACAGTAAGAAGTATCAGTTTTCTTGTATTGAAGTCAGCATTGAGCTTTTATATTTATTTCCGATGCAATTTCTGTGTTTCGTCGTCAATAAGAAGGTTCAAGGGATACAGTAAACCTGAAGTGAAGCATCGGAATCTATAACTAATGACACAGGAATGGTTCAAAACATAGACAGTAAGAAGAGTCAGTTTTCTGTACTTGCCATTGTACTTTTTTAATTAATTCCGATGCAATTTCTGTGTTGCATCGTCAATAAGAAGGTGAGAGGGATACAGTAAACCTGAAGTGAAGCATCGGAATGTATAAGTAGTGTCACAGGAATGGTTCGAACCATAGACAGTAAGAAGAGTCAGTTTTCTTGAACTTAAGTCGACATTGTGCCTTTTCTATTAAATTCCGATGCAATTTCAGTGTTTCGTCGTCAATGAGAAAGTCCAAGGGATACAGTAAACCTGAAGTGAAGCATCGGAATCTAAAACTGGTCTCACAGGAAAGGTTCAAAACATAGACAGTTAGAAGAGGCAGTCTTCTTATACTTGGGTCGGCATTGAGCCTTTTCTTTTTAATTCCGATGCAATTTCTGTGTTTCATCGTCAATACGAAAGTCAGAGGGATACAGTAAACCTAAAGTGAAGCATCGGAATCTATAACTAGTGTCACAGGAATGGTTCAAGGCATAGACAGTAAGAAGAATCATTTTTCTTGTACTTAAGTCAGCATTGTGCCTTTTGTATTTAATTCCGATGCAATTTCTGTGTTTCATCGTCAATAAGAAGATTAGAGGGATACAGTAAACCTGAAGTGAAGCATCGGAATCTATAACTAATGTCACAGGAATGGTTCAAAGCATAGACAGTAAGAAGAGTCAGTTTTCTTGTACTTAAGTCGGCATTGTGCGTTTTTTAATTAGTTCCGATGCAATTTCTGTGTTTCATCGTCAATAAGAAAGTCAGAGATATACAGTAAACCTGAAGTGAAGCATCGGAATCTATAACTAGTGTCACAGGAATGGTTAAAACCATAAACAGTATAAGAGTCAGTTTTCTTGTACTTAAGTCGGCATTGTGGCTTTTCTGCTAAATTCCGATGCAATTTCTGTGTTACATCATCAATAATAAGGTCGGAGGGGTACGGTAAACCTGAAGTGAAGCATCGGAATCTATAACTAGTGTCACAGGAAAGGTTCAAAGCATAGACAGTAAGAAGAGTCAGTTTTCTTGTACTTAAGTCGGCATTGTGCCTTATGTATTTAATTCCGATGCAATTTCTGTGTTTCATCGTCAATAAGAAGGTGCAAGGGATACATTAAACCTAAAGTCAAGCATCGGAATCTAAAACCGGTCTCACAGGAGAGGTTCAAAGCATAGACAGTAAGATGAGCCAGTCTTCTTGTATTCAGTCTTTATTGTGCCTTTTGTATTTAATTCCGATGCAATTTCTGTGTTTCACTTCAATAAGAAGGTCAGAGGGATACAGTAAACGTGAAGTGAAACATCGGAAACTATAACTAGTGTCACAGGAATGGTTCAAACCATAGACAGTAAGAAGAGTCAGTTTTCTTGTTCTTAAGTCGGCATTGTGCCTTTTCTATTGAATTCCGATGCAATTTCTGTGTTTCGTCGTCAATGAGAAAGTCCAAGGGATACAGTAAACCTGAAGTGAAGCATCGGAATCTAAAACCGGTCTCACAGGAAAGGTTCAAAACATAGACAGTAAGAAGAGACAGTCTTCTTGTCCTTAAGTCGGCATTGTGCCTTTTGTTTGTATTCCGATGCTATTTCTGTGTTTCATCGTCAATAAGAAGGTCAGAGGGAAACAGTAAACCTGAAGTGAACCATCGGAATCTATAACTAGTGTCACAGGAATGGTTCAAAGCACGACAGTAAGAAGAGTCAGTCTTCCTTTACTTAAGTCGGCATTGTGCCTTTTGTTTGTATTCCGATGCAATTTCTGCGTTTCATCGTCATTAAGAAGGTCAGAGCGATGCAGTATGCCTGAAGCGAAGCATCGGAATCTAAAACCGGTCTCACAGGTAAGGTACAGAACATAGACAGTAGGAAGAGCCTGCCTTCTTGTACTAGAGTCGGGATTGTGCCTTTTGTATTTAATTCCGATGCAATTTCTGTGTTTCAATGTCAATAAGAAGGTCAGAGGGATACAGTAAACCTGAAGTGAAGCATCGGAATCCATAACTAGTGTCACAGGGATGGTTAAAAACATAGACAGTAAGAAGAGTCAGTTTTCTTGTACTTAAGTCGGCATTGTGCCTTTTGTATTTGATTCCGATGCAATTTCTGTGTTTAATCATCAATAAGAAGGTCAGAGGGATACCGTAAACCTGAAGTGAACCATCGGAATCTATAACTAATGTCACAGGAATAGTTCAAAACATAGACAGTAATAAGTGTCAGTCTTTTTGTACTTAAGTCGGCATTGTGCCTTTTGTTTCTATTCCAATGCAATTTCTGTGTTTCATCGTCAACAAGAAGGTCAGAGGCATACCGTAAACCTGAAGTGAAGCATCCGAATCTAAAACTAGTGTCACAGGAATGGTTCAAAACATAGGCAGTAGGAAGAGTCAGTCTTCTTGTACTTAAGACGGCATTCAGCTTTTTGTATTTAATTCCGATGCAATTTCTGTGTTTCATCGTCAATAAGAAGGTCAGAGGGATACAGTAAAACTGAAGTGAAGCATCGGAATCTATAACTTGTGTCACAGGAGTGATTCAAAACATAGACAGTAAGATGAGTCAGTCTTCTTGTACTTAAGTAGGGCATTGTACCTTTTGTATTTAATTCCGATGCAATTTCTGCGTTTCATCGTCAATAAGAAGGTCAGCTGGAGACAGTAAACCTGAAGTGAAGCATCGGAATCTATAACTAGTGTCACAGGAATGGTTCAAAACATAGACAGTAAGAAGAGCCACTCTTCTTGTATTTGAGTCGGCATTGTGCCTTTCGTATTTAATTCCGATCAATTTTCTGTGTTTGATCGTCAATAAGAAGGTAAGAGGGATACAGTAAACCTGAAGTGAAGCATCGGAATCTATAACTAGTGCCACAGGAATGATTCAGAAAATACACAGTAAGAAGAGTCAGTCTTCTTGTACTTAAGTCGGCATTGTGCCTTTTGTATATAATTCCGATGCAATTTCTGTGTTTCATCGTCAATAAGAAGGTCAGAGGGATACTGTAAACCTGAAGTGAAGCATCGAAATCTATAACTAGTGTCACAGGATTGGTTCAACACATAGACAGTAAGAAGAGCCAATCTTCTTGTGGTTGAGTCGGCATTGTTCCATTTGTATTTAATTCCGATGCAATTTCTGTGTTTCATCGTCAATAAGAAGGTCAGAAGGATACAGTAAACCTGAAGTGAAGCATCGAAATCTATAACTAGTGTCACAGGAATGGTTAAAAACATAGACAGTAAGAACAGTCAGTTCTCTTGTACTAAGGTCGGCATTGTGCCTTTTGTATTTCATTCCGATGCAATTTCTGCGTTTCATCGTCAATGAGACGGTCAGAGGGATACAGTAAACCTGAAGTGAAGCATCGGAATCTATAACTAGTGTCACAGGAATGGTTAAAAACATAGACAGTAGCAAGAATCAGTTTTCTTGTACTTAAGTCGGCATTGTGCCTTTTGTATTTAGTTCCGATGCAATTTCTGTGTTTTATCGTCAATAAGAAGGTCAGAGGGATACAGTAAACCTGAAGTGAAGCATCGGAATCTATAACTAGTGTCACAGGAATGTTTCGTAACATAGACAGTAAGAAGAGTCAGTTTCTTGTACTTAAGTCGGCATTGTGCCTTTTGTATTTAATTCCGATTCAATTTCTGTGTTTCGTCGTCAATAAGAAGGTCCAAGGGATACAGTAAACCTGAAGTGAAGCATCGGAATCTAAAACTAGTGTCTCAGGAATTGTTCAAATCATAGACAGTAAGAAGAGTCAGTTTTCCTGTACTTAAGTCGACATTGTGCCTTTTCTATTTACTTCCGATGCAGTTTCTGTGTTTCGTTGTCAATAAGAAGGTCCAAGGGATACAGTAAACCTGAAGTGAAGGGCCGGAATCTAAAACCGGTAACCCAGGAAAGGTTCAAAACATAGACAGTAAGAAGAGCCTGTCTTCTAGTACTTGAGTCGGCATTGTGCCTTTTGTATTTAATTCCGATGCAATTTCTGTGTTTCGTCGTCAATAAGAAGGTCCAAGGGATGCTGTAAACCTGAAGTCAAGCATCAAAATCAAAGACTGGTCTCACAGGAAAGGTTCAAAACATAGACAGTAAGAAGAATCAGTTTTCTTGTACTTAAGTCGGCATTGTGCCTTTTGTATTTAATTCCGATGCAATTTCTGTATTTCATCGTCAATAAGAAGGTCAGAGGGATACAGTAAGCCTGAAGTGAAGCATCGGAATCTATAACTAGTGTCACAGGAATGGTTCAAAGCATAGACAGTAAGAAGAGTCAGTCTCCTTGTACTTAAGTCGGCATTGTGCCTTTTCTATTTAATTCCGATGCAATTTCTGTATTTTTCGTCGTCAATAAGAAGGTCCAAGGGATACAGTAAACCTGAAGTCAAGCATCGGAATCTAAAACCGGTCTCACAGGAAAGGTTCAAAACATAGGCTGTAAGAAGAGCCGGTCTTCTTGTGCTTGAGTCGGCATTGTGCTTTTGAATTTAATTCCGATGCAATTTCGGTGTTTCATCGTCAATACGACGCCAGAGGGATACAGTAAACCTGAAGTGAAGCATCAGAATCTATAACTAGTGTCACAGGAATGGTTCAAAACATAGACAGTAAGAAGAGTCAGTCTTCTAGTACTTGATTTGGCTTTGTGCCTTTTGTATATAATTCCGGTGCAATATCTGTGTTTCATCGTCAATACGAAGGTCAGAGGGATACAGTAAAACTGAAGTGAAGCTTCGGAATCTATAACTAGTGTCACAGGAATGGTTCAAAGCATAGACAGTAAGAAGCGTCAGTCTTCTTGTACTTAAGTCGGCATTGTGCCATTTGTATTTATTTCCGATGCAATTTCTGTGTTTCATCGTCAATAAGAAGGTCAGCTGGATACAGTAGTCCTGAAGTGAAGCATCGGAATCTATCACTAGTGTCACAGGAATGGTTCAAAACATAGACAGGAAGAAGAGCCAGTCTTCTTATACTCGAGTCGGCATTGTGCCTTTTGTATTTAATTCCGATGCAATTTCTGTGTTTCATCGTCAATACAACGGTCTGAGGGATACAGTAAACCTGATGTGAAGCATCGGAGTCTATAACTAGTGTCACAGGAATGGTTCAAAACATAGGCAGTAAGAAAAGTCAGTCTTCTAGTACTTGAGTCGGCATTGTGCCTTTTGTATTTATTTCCGATGCAATTTCTGTGTTTCATCGTCAATATGAAGGTGAGGGGGATACAGTAAACCTGAAGTGAAGCATCCGAATCTAAAACTAGTGCCACAGGAATGGTTCAAAACATAGGCAGTAGGAAGAGTCAATCTTCTTGTACTTAAGACGGCATTCTGCGTTTTGTATTTAATTCCGATGCAATATCTGTGTTTCATCGTCAATAAGAAGGTCAGAGGGATACAGTAAAACTGAAGTGAAGCATCGGAATCTATAACTTGTGTCACAGGAGTGATTCAAAACATAGACAGTAAGATGAGTCAGTCTTCTTGTACTTAAGTAGGGCTTTGTACCTTTTGTATTTAATTCCGATGCAATTTCTGCGTTTCATCGTCAATAAGAAGGTCAGCTGGATACAGTAAACCTGAACTGAAGCATCGGAATCTATAACTAGTGTCACAGGAATGGTTCAAAACATAGACAGTTAGAAGAGCCAGTCTTCTTGTACTTGAGTCGGCATTGTGCCTTCAGTATTTAATTCCGATCAATTTTCTGTGTTTGATCGTCAATAAGAAGGTAAGAGGGATACAGTAAACCTGAAGTGAAGCATCGGAATCTATAACTAGTGCCACAGGAATGATTCAAAACATAGACAGTAAGAAGAGTCAGTCCTCTTGTACTTAAGTCGGCATTGTGCCTTTTGTATATAATTCCGATGCAATTTCTGTGTTTCATCGTCAATAAGATGGTCCGAGGGATACTGTAAACCTGAAGTGAAGCATCGGAATCTATAACTAATGTCACAGGAATGGTTCAAAACATAGACAGTAAGAAGAGCCAGTCTTCTTGTGCTTGAGTCGGCATTGTTCCTCTTGTATTTAATTCCGATGCAATTTCTGTGTTTCATCGTCAATAAGATGGTCAGACGGATACTGTAAACCTGAAGTGAAGCATCGGAATCTATAACTGGTGTCACAGGAATGGTTCAAAACATAGACAGTAAGAAGAGTCAGTTTTCTTGTACTAAAGTCGGCATTGTGCCTTTTGTATTTAATTCCGATGCAATTTCTGTGTTTCATCCTCAATAAGAAGGTCAGAGGGATACAGTAAACCTGAAGTGAAGTATCGGAATCTATAACTAGTGGCACAGGAATGGTTCAAAATATAGAGAGTAAGAAGAGTCAGTCTTTTGGTACTTATGTCGGCATTGTGCCTTTTGTATTTAATTCCGATGCAATTTCTGTGTTTCGTTGTCAATAAGAAGGTCCAAGGGATACAGTAAACCTGAAGTGAAGCATCGGAATCTAAAACCGGTCTCACAGGAAAGGTTCAAAACATAGAAAGTAAGTAGAGCCAGTCTTCTTGTACTTTAGTCGGCATTGTGCCTTTTGTATTTAATTCTGATGCAATTTCTGTGTTTCATCGTCAATAAGAAGGTCAGAGGGATACAGTAAACCTGAAGTGAAGCATCGGAATCTATAACTAGTGTCACAGGAATGGTTCAAACATAGACAGTAAGAAGACTCTGTTTTCTTGTTCTAAAGTCGGCATTGTGCCATTTCTATTTAATTCCGATGCAATTTCTGTGTTTCGTCGTCAATACGAAGGTCCAAGGGATACTGTAAACCTGAAGTCAAGCATCAAAATCAAAGACGGGTCTCACAGGAAAGGTTCAAAACATAGACAGTAAGAAGAATCAGATTTCTTGTACTTAAGTCGGCATTGTGCGTTTTGTATTTAATTCCGATGCAATTTCTGTATTTCATCGTAAATAAGAAGGTCCAAGGGATACAGTAAACCTGAAGTGAAGCATCGGAATCTATAACTAGTGTCACAGGAATGGTTCAAAGCATAGACAGTAAGAAGAGTCAGCCTTCTTGTACTTAAGTCGGCATTGTGCCTTTTGTATTTAATTCCGATGCGATTTCTGTGTTTGATCGTCAATAAGAAGGTCCAAGGGATACAGTAAACCTGAAGTGAAGCATCGGAATCTAAAACCGAACTCACAGGAAAGGTTCAAAACATAGACAGTAAGAAGAGCCAGTCTTCTTGTACTTGAGTCGGCATTGTGCCTTTTGTATTTAATTCAGATGCAATTTCTGTGTTTCATCGTCAATAAGAATGTCAGAGGGAAACAGTAAACTTGAAGTGAAGCATCGGAACCTATAACTAGTGTCACAGGAATAGTTCAAAACATAGACGGTAAGAAGAGTTAGTTTTCTTGTACTTAAGTCGGTATTGTGCCTTTTCTATTTAATTCCGATGCAATTTCTGTATTTTTCGTCGTCAATAAGAAGGTCCAAGGGATACAGTAAACCTGAAGTGAAGCATCGGAATCTATAACTAGTGTCACAGGAATAGTTCAAAACATAGGCAGTAAGAAAAGTCAGTCTTCTAGTACTTGAGTCGGCATTGTGCCTTTTGTATTTAATTCCGATGCAATTTCTGTGTTTCATCGTCAATATGAAGGTGAGGGGGATACAGTAAACCTGAAGTGAAGCATCCGAATCTAAAACTAGTGTCACAGGAATGGTTCAAAACATAGGCAGTAGGAAGAGTCAGTCTTCTTGTACCTAAGACGGCATTCTGCGTTTTGTATTTAATTCCGATGCAATTTCTGTGTTTCATCGTCAATAAGAAGGTCAGAGGGATACAGTAAAACTGAAGTGAAGCATCGGAATCTATAACTTGTGTCACAGGAGTGATTCAAAACATAGACAGTAAGATGAGTCAGTCTTCTTGTACTTAAATAGGGCTTTGTACCTTTTGTATTTAATTCCGATGCAATTTCTGCGTTTCATCGTCAATAAGAAGGTCAGCTGGATACAGTAAACCTGAAGTGAAGCATCGGAATCTATAACTAGTGTCACAGGAATGGTTCAAAACATAGACAGTTAGGAGAGCCAGTCTTCTTGTACTTGAGTCGGCATTGTGCCTTTGGTATTTAATTCCGATCAATTTTCTGTGTTTGATCGTCAATAAGAAGGTAAGAGGGATACAGTAAACCTGAAGTGAAGCATCGGAATCTATAACTTGTGCCACAGGAATGATTCAAAACATAGACAGTAAGAAGAGTCAGTCTTCTTGTACTTAAGTCGGCATTGTGCCTTTTGTATATAATTCCGATGCAATTTCTGTGTTTCATCGTCATTAAGAAGGTCAGAGGGATACTGTAAACCTGAAGTGAAGCATCGGAATCTATAACTAGTGTCACAGGAATGGTTCAAAACATAGACAGTAAGAAGAGTCAGTTTTCTTGTACTAAAGTCGGCATTGTGCCTTTTGTATTTAATTCCGATGCAATTTCTGTGTTTTATCGTCAATAAGAAGGTCAGAGGGAACAGTAAGCCTGAAGTGAAGCATCGGAGTCTATAACTAGTGTCACAGGAATAGTTCAAAACATAGACAGTAAGAAGAGTTAGTTTTCTTGTACTTAAGTCGGCATTGTGCCTTTTCTATTAAATTCCGATGCAATTTCTGTATTTTTCGTCGTCAATAAGAAGGTCCAAGGGATACAGTAAACCTAAAGTGAAGCATCGGAATCTAAAACCGGTCTCACAGGAAAGGTTCAAAACATAGGCAGTAAGAAGAGTCAGTCTTCTAGTACTTGATTTGGCTTTGTGCCTTTTGTATATAATTCCTGTGCAATAACTGTGTTTCATCGTCAATACGAAGGTCAGAGGGATACAGTGAAACTGAAGTGAAGCTTCGGAATCTATAACTAGTGTCACAGGAATGGTTCAAAGCATAGACAGTAAGAAGCGTCAGTCTTCTTGTACTTAAGCCGGCATTGTGCCATTTGTATTTATTTCCGATGCAATTTCTGTGTTTCATCGTCAATAAGAAGGTCAGCTGGATACAGTAGTCCTGAAGTGAAGCAGCGGAATCTATAACAAGTGTCGCAGGAATGGTTCAAAACATAGACAGGAAGAAGAGCCAGTCTTCTTGTACTCGAGTCGGCATTTTGCCTTTTGTATTTAATTCCGATGCAATTTCTGTGTTTCAGCGTCAATACAACGGTCTGAGGGATACAGTAAACCTGATGTGAAGCATCGGACTCTATAACTAGTGTCACAGGAATGGTTCAAAACATAGGCAGTAAGAAAAGTCAGTCTTCTAGTACTTGAGTCGGCATTGTGCCTTTTGTATTTAATTCCGATGCAATTTCTGTGTTTCATCGTCAATATGAAGGTGAGGGGGATACAGTAAACCTGAAGTGAAGCATCCGAATCTAAAACTAGTGTCACAGGAATGGTTCAAAACATAGGCAGTAGGAAGAGTCAGTCTTCTTGTACTTAAGACGGCATTCTGCGTTTTGTATTTAATTCAGATGCAATTTCTGTGTTTCATCGTCAATAAGGTCAGAGGGATACAGTAAAACTGAAGTGAAGCATCGGAATCTATAACTTGTGTCACAGTAGTGATTCAAAACATAGACACTAAGATGAGTCAGTCTTCTTGTACTTAAGTAGGGCTTTGTACCTTTTGTATTTAATTCCGATGCAATTTCTGCGTTTCATCGTCAATAAGAGGGTCAGCTGGATACAGTAAACCTGAAGTGAAGCATCGGAATCTATAACTAGTGTCGCAGGAATGGTTCAAAACATAGACAGTTAGAAGAGCCAGTCTTCTTGTACTTGAGTCGGCATTGTGCCTTTAGTATTTAATTCCGATGAATTTTCTGTGTTTGATCGTCAATAAGAAGGTCAGAGGGATGCAGTAAACCTGAAGTGAAGCATCGGAATCTATAACTAGTGCCACAGGAATGATTCAAAACATAGACAGTAAGAAGAGTCAGTCTTCTTGTACTTAAGTCGGCATTGTGCCTTTTGTATATAATTCCGATGCAATTTCTGTGTTTCATCGTCATTGAGAAGGTCAGAGGGATACTGTAAACCTGAAGTGAAGCATCGGAATCTATAACTAGTGTCACAGGAATGGTTCAAAACATAGACAGTAAGAAGAGCCAGTCTTCTTGTGCTTGAGTCGGCATTGTTCCTCTTGTATTTAATTCCGATGCAATTTCTGTGTTTCATCGTCAATAAGAAGGTCAGACGGATACAGTAAACCTGAAGTGAAGCATCGGAATCTATAACTAGTGTCACAGGAATGGTTCAAAACATAGACAGTAAGAAGAGTCAGTTTTCTTGTACTAAAGTCGGCATTGTGCCTTTTGTATTTAATTCCGATGCAATTTCTGTGTTTCATCCTCAATAAGAATGTCAGAGGGACACAGTAAACCCGAAGTGAAGTATCGGAATCTGTAACTAGTGTCACAGGAATGGTTCAAAATATAGAGAGTAAGAAGAGTCAGTCTTTTGGTACTTATGTCGGCATTGTGCCTTTTGTATTTAATTCCGATGCAATTTCTGTGTTTCGTCGTCAATAAGAAGGTCCAAGGGATACAGTTAACCTGAAGTGAAGCATCGGAATCTAAAACCGGTCTCACAGGAAAGGTTCAAAACATAGAAAGTAAGTAGAGCCAGTCTTCTTGTACTTGAGTCGGCATTGTGCCTTTTGTATTTAATTCTGATGCAATTTCTGTGTTTTATCGCCAATAAGAAGGTCAGAGGGAAACAGTAAGCCTGAAGTGAAGCAGCGGAGTCTATAACTAGTGTCACAGGAATAGTTCAAAACATAGACAGTAAGAAGAGTTAGTTTTCTTGTACTTAAGTCGGCATTGTGCCTTTTCTATTTAATTCCGATGCAATTTCTGTATTTTTCGTCGTCAATAAGAAGGTCCAAGGGATACAGTAAACCTGAAGTGAAGCATCGGAATCTAAAACCGGTCTCACAGGAAAGGTTCAAAACAAAGGCAGTAAGAAGAGCCAGTCTTCTTGTGCTTGAGTCGGCATTGTGCTTTTGAATTTAATTCCGATGCAATTTCGGTGTTTCATCGTTAATACGACGGTCAGAGGGATACAGTAAACCTGAAGTGAAGCATCAGAATCTAGAACTAGTGTCACAGGAATGGTTCAAAACATAGACAGTAAGAAGAGTCAGTCTGCTAGTACTTGATTTGGCTTTGTGCCTTTTGTATATAATTCCGGTGCAATATCTGTGTTTCATCGTCAATACGAAGGTCAGAGGGATACAGTAAAACTGAAGTGAAGCTTCGGAATCTATAACTAGTGTCACAGGAATGGTTCAAAGCATAGACAGTAAGAAGCGTCAGTCTTCTTGTACTTAAGTCGTCATTGTGCCATTTGTATTTATTTCCGATGCAATCTCTGTGTTTCATCGTCAATAAGAAGGTCAGCTTGATACAGTAGTCCTGAAGTGTAGCATCGGAATCTATCACTAGTGTCGCAGGAATGGTTCAAAACATAGACAGGAAGAAGAGCCAGTCTCCTTGTACTCGAGTCGGCATTGTGCCTTTTGTATTTAATTCCGATGCAATTTCTGTGTTTCATCGTCAATACAACGGTCTGAGGGATACAGTAAACCTAATGTGAAGCATCGGAGTCTATAAGTAGTGTCACAGGAATGGTTCAAAACATAGGCAGTAAGAAAAGTCAGTCTTCTAGTACTTGAGTCGGCATTGTGCCTTTTGTATTTAATTCCGATGCAATTTCTGTGTTTCATCGTCAATATGTCCGCCCCAGTAGCTGAGTGGTCAGCGTGACGGATTGCCGTCCTCTGGGCCCGGGTTCGATTCCCGGCTGGGTCGGAGATTTTCTCCGCTCAGGGACTGGGTGTTGTGTTGTGTTCATCATCATTTCATCCCCATCCGGCGTGCAGGTCGCCCAATGTGGCGCCGAATGTAATAAGACCTGCGGTATGGCGCCCGGACCAGCCCCACGAGGGGCCTCCCGTCCAATGACGCCAAACGCTCATTTCCATTCCATTTCCATCGTCAATATGAAGGTGAGGGGGATACAGTAAACCTGAAGTGAAGCATCCGAATCTAAAACTAGTGTCACAGGAATGGATCAAAACATAGGCAGTAGGAAGAGTCAGTCTTCTTGTACTTAAGACGGCATTCTGCGTTTTGTATTTAATTCCGATGCAATTTCTGTGTTTCATCGTCAATAAGAAGGTAAGAGGGATACAGTAAACCTGAAGATAAGCATCAGAGTCTATAACTAGTGCCACAGGAATGATTCAAAACATAGACAGTAAGAAGAGTCAGTCTTCTTGTACTTAAGTCGGCATTGTGCCTTTTGTATATAATTCCGATGCAATTTCTGTGTTTCATCGTCATTAAGAAGGTCAGAGGGATACTGTAAACCTGAAGTGAAGCATCGGAATCTATAACTAGTGTCACAGGAATGGTTCAAAACATAGACGGTAAGAAGAGCCAGTCTTCTTGTGCTTGAGTCGGCATTGTTCCTCTTGTATTTAATTCCGATGCAATTTCTGTGTTTCATCGTCAATAAGATGGACAGACGGATACAGTAAACCTGAAGTGAAGCATCGGAATCTATAACTAGTGTCACAGGAATGGTTCAAAACATAGACAGTAAGAAGAGTCACTTTTCTTGTACTAAAGTCGGCATTGTGCCTTTTGTATTTAATTCCGATGCAATTTCAGTGTTTCATCCTCAATAAGAAGGTCAGAGGGATACAGTAAACCTGAAGTGAAGTATCGGAATCTATAACTAGTGTCACAGGAATGGTTCAAAATATAGAGAGTAAGAAGAGTCAGTCTTTTGGTACTAATGTCGGCATTATGCCTTTTGTATTTAATGCCGATGCAATTTCTGTGTTTCGTCGTCAATAAGAAGGTCCAAGGGATACAGTAAACCTGAAGTGAAGCATCGGAATCTAAATCCGGTCTCACAGGAAAGGTTCAAAACATAGACAGTAAGAAGACTCTGTTTTCTTGTTCTAAAGTCGGCATTGTGGCTTTTCTATTTAATTCCGATGCAATTTCTGTGTTTCGTCGTCAATAAGAAGGTCCAAGGGATACTGTAAACCTGAAGTGAAGCATCGGAATCTAAAACCGGTCTCACAGGAAAGGTTCAAAACATAGACAGTAAGAAGAGCCAGTCTTCTTGTACTTGAGTCGGCATTGTGCCTTTTGTATTTAATTCCGATGCAATTTCTGTATTTTTCGTCGTCAATAAGAAGGTCCAAGGGATACAGTAATCCTGAAGAGAAGCATCGGAATCTAAAACCGGTTTCACAGGAATGGTTCAAAACATAGACAGTAAGAAGAGTCAGTCATCTAGTACTTGATTTGGCTTTGTGCCTTTTGTATATAATTCCGATGCAATATCTGTGTTTCATCGTCAATACGAAGGTCAGAGGGATACAGTAAAACTGAAGTGAAGCTTCGGAATCTAAAACTATTGTCGCAGGAATGGTTCAAAGCATAGAAAGTAAGAAGAGTCAGTCTTCTTGTACTTAAGTCGGCATTGTGCCTTTTGTATTTAATTCCGATGCAATTTCTGTGTTTTATCGTCAATAAGAAGATCATCTGGATACAGTAGACCTGAAGTGAAGCATCGGAATCTATAACTAGTGTCACAGGAATGGTTCAAAACATAGACAGGAAGAAGAGCCAGTCTTCTTGTACTCGAGTAGGCATTGTGCCTTTTGTATTTTATTCCGATGCAATTTCTGTGTTTCATCGTCAATACGACGGTCTGAGGGATACAGTAAACCTGATGTGAAGCATCGGAGTCTATAACTAGTGTCTCAGGAATGGTTCAAAACATAGGCAGTAAGCAAAGTCAGTCTTCTAGTACTTGAGTCGGCATTGTGCCTTTTGTATTTAATTCCGATGCAATTTCTGTGTTTCATCGTCAATATGAAGGTCAGGGGGATACAGTAAACCCAAAGTGAAGCATCCGAATCTAAAACTAGTGTCACAGGAATGGTTCAAAACATAGGCAGTAGGAAGAGTCAGTCTTCTTGTACTTAAGACGGCATCCTGCTTTTTGTATTTAATTCCGATGCAATTTCTGTGTTTCATCGTCAATAAGAAGGTCAGAGTGATACAGTAAAACTGAAGTGAAGCATCGGAATCTATAACTTGTGTCACAGGAGTGATTCAAACATAGACAGTAAGACGAGTCAGTCTTCTTCTACTTAAGTAGGGCATTGTACCTTTTGTATTTAATTCCGATGCAATTTCTGCGTTTCATCGTCAATAAGAAGGTCAGATGTATACAGTTAACCTGAAGTGAAGCATCGGAATCTATAACTATTGTCACAGGAATGGTTCAAAACATAGACAGTAAGAAGAGCAAGTCTTCTTGTACTTGAGTCGGCATTGTGTCTTTCGTATTTAATTCCGATCAATTTTCTGTGTTGGATCGTCAAAAAGAAGGTAAGAGGGATACAGTAAACCTGAAGTGAAGCATCGGAATCTATAACTAGTGCCACGGGAATGATTCAAAACATAGACAGTAAGAAGAGTCAGTCTCCTTGTACTTAAGTCGGCATTGTGCCTTTTGTACATAATTCCGTTGCAAGTTCTGTGTTTCATCGTCAATAAGAAGGTCAGAGGGATACTGTAAACCTGAAGTGAAGCATCGGAATCTATAACTAGTGTCACAGGAATGGTTCAAAACATAGACAGTAAGAAGAGTCAGTTTTCTTGTACTAAAGTTAGCATTGTGCCTTTTGTATTTAATTCCGATGCAAATTTCTGTGTTTCATCCTCAATAGGAAGGTCAGAGGGATACAGTAAACCTGAAGTGAAGTATCGGAATCTATAACTAGTGTCACAGGAATGGTTCAAAATATAGAGAGTAAGAAGAGTCGGTCTTTTGGTACTTAAGTCGGCATTGTGCCTTTTGTATTTAACTTCGATGCAATTTCTGTGTTTCGCCGTCAATAAGAATGTTAGAGGGAAACAGTAAACCTGAAGTGAAACATCGGAATCTATATCTAGTGTCACAGGAATGGTTCAAAACATAGACAGAAAGAAGAGTCAGTCATCTTGTACTTAAGTCGGCATTATGCCTTTTGTATTTAATTCCGATGCAATATCTGTGTTTCATCGTCAATAAAAAGATCAGAGGGATACAGTAAACCTGAAGTGAAGCATGGGAATCTGTAACTAGTGTCACAGGAATGGTTAAAAGCATAGACAGTAGCAAGAATCAGTTTTCTTGTACTTAAGTCGGCATTGTGCCTTTTGTATTTAGTTCCGATGCAATTTCTGTGTTTTATCGTCAATAAGAAGGTCTGAGGGATACAGTAAACCTGAAGTGAAGCATCGGAATCTATAACTAGTGTCACAGGAATGTTTCGTAACATAGACAGTAAGAAGAGTCAGTTTCTTGTACTTAAGTCGGCATTGTGCCTTTTGTATTTAATTCCGATTCAATTTCTGTGTTTCGTCGTCAATAAGAAGGTCCAAGGGATACAGTAAACCTGAAGTGAAGCATCGGAATCTAAAACTAGTGTCTCAGGAATTGTTCAAATCATAGACAGTAAGAAGAGTCAGTTTTCTTGTACTTAAGTCGACATTGTGCCTTTTCTATTTACTTCCGATGCAGTTTCTGTGTTTCGTTGTCAATAAGAAGGTCCAAGGGATACAGTAAACCTGAAGTGAAGGGCCGGAATCTAAAACCGGTAACCCAGGAAAGGTTCAAAACATAGACAGTAAGAAGAGCCTGTCTTCTAGTACTTGAGTCGGCATTGTGCCTTTTGTATTTAATTCCGATGCAATTTCTGTGTTTCGTCGTCAATAAGAAGGTCCAAGGGATGCTGTAAACCTGAAGTCAAGCATCAAAATCAAAGACTGGTCTCACAGGAAAGGTTCAAAACATAGACAGTAAGAAGAATCAGTTTTCTTGTACTTAAGTCGGCATTGTGCCTTTTGTATTTAATTCCGATGCAATTTCTGTATTTCATCGTCAATAAGAAGGTCAGAGGGATACAGTAAGCCTGAAGTGAAGCATCGGAATCTATAACTAGTGTCACAGGAATGGTTCAAAGCACAGACAGTAAGAAGAGTCAGTCTCCTTGTACTTAAGTCGGCATTGTGCGTTTTGTATTTAATTCCGATGCAATTTCTGTGTTTGATCGACAATAAGAAGGTCCAGGGATACAGTAAACCTGAAGTGAAGCATCGGATTCTAAAACCGGTCTCACAGGAAAGGTTCAAAACATTGACAGTAAGAAGAGCCAGTCTTCTTGTATTTGAGTCGGCATTGTGCCTTTTGTATTTAATTCAGATGCTATTTCTGTGTTTCATCGTCAATAAGAAGGTCAGAGGGAAACAGTAAGCCTGAAGTGAAGCATCGGAGTCTATAACTAGTGTCACAGGAATAGTTCAAAACATAGACAGTAAGAAGAGTTAGTTTTCTTGTACTTAAGTCGGCATTGTGCCTTTTCTATTTAATTCCGATGCAATTTCTGTATTTTTCGTCGTCAATAAGAAGGTCCAAGGGATACAGTAAACCTGAAGTGAAGCATCGGAATCTAAAACCGGTCTCACAGGAAAGGTTCAAAACATAGGCAGTAAGAAGAGCCGGTCTTCTTGTGCTTGAGTCGGCATTGTGCTTTTGAATTTAATTCCGATGCAATTTCCGTGTTTCATCGTTAATACGACGGTCAGAGGGATACAGTAAACCTGAAGTGAAGCATCAGAATCTAGAACTAGTGTCACAGGAATGGTTCAAAACATAGACAGTAAGAAGAGTCAGTCTGCTAGTACTTGATTTGGCTTTGTGCCTTTTGTATATAATTCCGGTGCAATATCTGTGTTTCATCGTCAATACGAAGGTCAGAGGGATACAGTAAAACTGAAGTGAAGCTTCGGAATCTATAACTAGTGTCACAGGAATGGTTCAAAGCATAGACAGTAAGAAGCGTCAGTCTTCTTGTACTTAAGTCGTCATTGTGCCATTTGTATTTATTTCCGATGCAATTTCTGTGTTTCATCGTCAATAAGAAGGTCAGCTTGATACAGTAGTCCTGAAGTGTAGCATCGGAATCTATCACTAGTGTCGCAGGAATGGTTCAAAACATAGACAGGAAGAAGAGCCAGTCTCCTTGTACTCGAGTCGGCATTGTGCCTTTTGTATTTAATTCCGATGCAATTTCTGTGTTTCATCGTCAATACAACGGTCTGAGGGATACAGTAAACCTAATGTGAAGCATCGGAGTCTATAAGTAGTGTCACAGGAATGGTTCAAAACATAGGCAGTAAGAAAAGTCAGTCTTCTAGTACTTGAGTCGGCATTGTGCCTTTTGTATTTAATTCCGATGCAATTTCTGTGTTTCATCGTCAATATGTCCGCCCCAGTAGCTGAGTGGTCAGCGTGACGGATTGCCGTCCTCTGGGCCCGGGTTCGATTCCCGGCTGGGTCGGAGATTTTCTCCGCTCAGGGACTGGGTGTTGTGTTGTGTTCATCATCATTTCATCCCCATCCGGCGTGCAGGTCGCCCAATGTGGCGCCGAATGTAATAAGACCTGCGGTATGGCGCCCGGACCAGCCCCACGAGGGGCCTCCCGTCCAATGACGCCAAACGCTCATTTCCATTCCATTTCCATCGTCAATATGAAGGTGAGGGGGATACAGTAAACCTGAAGTGAAGCATCCGAATCTAAAACTAGTGTCACAGGAATGGATCAAAACATAGGCAGTAGGAAGAGTCAGTCTTCTTGTACTTAAGACGGCATTCTGCGTTTTGTATTTAATTCCGATGCAATTTCTGTGTTTCATCGTCAATAAGAAGGTAAGAGGGATACAGTAAACCTGAAGATAAGCATCAGAGTCTATAACTAGTGCTACAGGAATGATTCAAAACATAGACAGTAAGAAGAGTCAGTCTTCTTGTACTTAAGTCGGCATTGTGAATTTTGTATATAATTCCGATGCAATTTCTGTGTTTCATCGTCATTAAGAAGGTCAGAGGGATACTGTAAACCTGAAGTGAAGCATCGGAATCTATAACTAGTGTCACAGGAATGGTTCAAAACATAGACGGTAAGAAGAGCCAGTCTTCTTGTGCTTGAGTCGGCATTGTTCCTCTTGTATTTAATTCCGATGCAATTTCTGTGTTTCATCGTCAATAAGATGGACAGACGGATACAGTAAACCTGAAGTGAAGCATCGGAATCTATAACTAGTGTCACAGGAATGGTTCAAAACATAGACAGTAAGAAGAGTCAGTTTTCTTGTACTAAAGTCGGCATTGTGCCTTTTGTATTTAATTCCGATGCAATTTCAGTGTTTCATCCTCAATAAGAAGGTCAGAGGGATACAGTAAACCTGAAGTGAAGTATCGGAATCTATAACTAGTGTCACAGGAATGGTTCAAAATATAGAGAGTAAGAAGAGTCAGTCTTTTGGTACTAATGTCGGCATTATGCCTTTTGTATTTAATGCCGATGCAATTTCTGTGTTTCGTCGTCAATAAGAAGGTCCAAGGGATACAGTAAACCTGAAGTGAAGCATCGGAATCTAAATCCGGTCTCACAGGAAAGGTTCAAAACATAGACAGTAAGAAGACTCTGTTTTCTTGTTCTAAAGTCGGCATTGTGGCTTTTCTATTTAATACCGATGCAATTTCTGTGTTTCGTCGTCAATAAGAAGGTCCAAGGGATACTGTAAACCTGAAGTGAAGCATCGGAATCTAAAACCGGTCTCACAGGAAAGGTTCAAAACATAGACAGTAAGAAGAGCCAGTCTTCTTGTACTTGAGTCGGCATTGTGCCTTTTGTATTTAATTCCGATGCAATTTCTGTATTTTTCGTCGTCAATAAGAACGTCCAAGGGATACAGTAATCCTGAAGAGAAGCATCGGAATCTAAAACCGGTTTCACAGGAATGGTTCAAAACATAGACAGTAAGAAGAGTCAGTCATCTAGTACTTGATTTGGCTTTGTGCCTTTTGTATATAATTCCGATGCAATATCTGTGTTTCATCGTCAATACGAAGGTCAGAGGGATACAGTAAAACTGAAGTGAAGCTTCGGAATCTAAAACTATTGTCGCAGGAATGGTTCAAAGCATAGAAAGTAAGAAGAGTCAGTCTTCTTGTACTTAAGTCGGCATTGTGCCTTTTGTATTTAATTCCGATGCAATTTCTGTGTTTTATCGTCAATAAGAAGATCATCTGGATACAGTAGACCTGAAGTGAAGCATCGGAATCTATAACTAGTGTCACAGGAATGGTTCAAAACATAGACAGGAAGAAGAGCCAGTCTTCTTGTACTCGAGTAGGCATTGTGCCTTTTGTATTTTATTCCGATGCAATTTCTGTGTTTCATCGTCAATACGACGGTCTGAGGGATACAGTAAACCTGATGTGAAGCATCGGAGTCTATAACTAGTGTCTCAGGAATGGTTCAAAACATAGGCAGTAAGCAAAGTCAGTCTTCTAGTACTTGAGTCGGCATTGTGCCTTTTGTATTTAATTCCGATGCAATTTCTGTGTTTCATCGTCAATATGAAGGTCAGGGGGATACAGTAAACCCAAAGTGAAGCATCCGAATCTAAAACTAGTGTCACAGGAATGGTTCAAAACATAGGCAGTAGGAAGAGCCAGTCTTCTTGTACTTAAGACGGCATCCTGCTTTTTGTATTTAATTCCGATGCAATTTCTGTGTTTCATCGTCAATAAGAAGGTCAGAGTGATACAGTAAAACTGAAGTGAAGCATCGGAATCTATAACTTGTGTCACAGGAGTGATTCAAACATAGACAGTAAGACGAGTCAGTCTTCTTCTACTTAAGTAGGGCATTGTACCTTTTGTATTTAATTCCGATGCAATTTCTGCGTTTCATCGTCAATAAGAAGGTCAGATGTATACAGTTAACCTGAAGTGAAGCATCGGAATCTATAACTATTGTCACAGGAATGGTTCAAAACATAGACAGTAAGAAGAGCAAGTCTTCTTGTACTTGAGTCGGCATTGTGTCTTTCGTATTTAATTCCGATCAATTTTCTGTGTTGGATCGTCAAAAAGAAGGTAAGAGGGATACAGTAAACCTGAAGTGAAGCATCGGAATCTATAACTAGTGCCACGGGAATGATTCAAAACATAGACAGTAAGAAGAGTCAGTCTCCTTGTACTTAAGTCGGCATTGTGCCTTTTGTACATAATTCCGTTGCAAGTTCTGTGTTTCATCGTCAATAAGAAGGTCAGAGGGATACTGTAAACCTGAAGTGAAGCATCGGAATCTATAACTAGTGTCACAGGAATGGTTCAAAACATAGACAGTAAGAAGAGTCAGTTTTCTTGTACTAAAGTTAGCATTGTGCCTTTTGTATTTAATTCCGATGCAAATTTCTGTGTTTCATCCTCAATAGGAAGGTCAGAGGGATACAGTAAACCTGAAGTGAAGTATCGGAATCTATAACTAGTGTCACAGGAATGGTTCAAAATATAGAGAGTAAGAAGAGTCGGTCTTTTGGTACTTAAGTCGGCATTGTGCCTTTTGTATTTAACTTCGATGCAATTTCTGTGTTTCGCCGTCAATAAGAATGTTAGAGGGAAACAGTAAACCTGAAGTGAAACATCGGAATCTATATCTAGTGTCACAGGAATGGTTCAAAACATAGACAGAAAGAAGAGTCAGTCATCTTGTACTTAAGTCGGCATTATGCCTTTTGTATTTAATTCCGATGCAATATCTGTGTTTCATCGTCAATAAAAAGATCAGAGGGATACAGTAAACCTGAAGTGAAGCATGGGAATCTATAACTAGTGTCACAGGAATGGTTAAAAGCATAGACAGTAGCAAGAATCAGTTTTCTTGTACTTAAGTCGGCATTGTGCCTTTTGTATTTAGTTCCGATGCAATTTCTGTGTTTTATCGTCAATAAGAAGGTCTGAGGGATACAGTAAACCTGAAGTGAAGCATCGGAATCTATAACTAGTGTCACAGGAATGTTTCGTAACATAGACAGTAAGAAGAGTCAGTTTCTTGTACTTAAGTCGGCATTGTGCCTTTTGTATTTAATTCCGATTCAATTTCTGTGTTTCGTCGTCAATAAGAAGGTCCAAGGGATACAGTAAACCTGAAGTGAAGCATCGGAATCTAAAACTAGTGTCTCAGGAATTGTTCAAATCATAGACAGTAAGAAGAGTCAGTTTTCTTGTACTTAAGTCGACATTGTGCCTTTTCTATTTACTTCCGATGCAGTTTCTGTGTTTCGTTGTCAATAAGAAGGTCCAAGGGATACAGTAAACCTGAAGTGAAGGGCCGGAATCTAAAACCGGTAACCCAGGAAAGGTTCAAAACACAGACAGTAAGAAGAGCCTGTCTTCTAGTACTTGAGTCGGCATTGTGCCTTTTGTATTTAATTCCGATGCAATTTCTGTGTTTCGTCGTCAATAAGAAGGTCCAAGGGATGCTGTAAACCTGAAGTCAAGCATCAAAATCAAAGACTGGTCTCACAGGAAAGGTTCAAAACATAGACAGTAAGAAGAATCAGTTTTCTTGTACTTAAGTCGGCATTGTGCCTTTTGTATTTAATTCCGATGCAATTTCTGTATTTCATCGTCAATAAGAAGGTCAGAGGGATACAGTAAGCCTGAAGTGAAGCATCGGAATCTATAACTAGTGTCACAGGAATGGTTCAAAGCATAGACAGTAAGAAGAGTCAGTCTCCTTGTACTTAAGTCGGCATTGTGCGTTTTGTATTTATTTCCGATGCAATTTCTGTGTTTGATCGACAATAAGAAGGTCCAGGGATACAGTAAACCTGAAGTGAAGCATCGGATTCTAAAACCGGTCTCACAGGAAAGGTTCAAAACATTGACAGTAAGAAGAGCCAGTCTTCTTGTATTTGAGTCGGCATTGTGCCTTTTGTATTTAATTCAGATGCTATTTCTGTGTTTCATCGTCAATAAGAAGGTCAGAGGGAAACAGTAAGCCTGAAGTGAAGCATCGGAGTCTATAACTAGTGTCACAGGAATAGTTCAAAACATAGACAGTAAGAAGAGTTAGTTTTCTTGTACTTAAGTCGGCATTGTGCCTTTTCTATTTAATTCCGATGCAATTTCTGTATTTTTCGTCGTCAATAAGAAGGTCCAAGGGATACAGTAAACCTGAAGTGAAGCATCGGAATCTAAAACCGGTCTCACAGGAAAGGTTCAAAACATAGGCAGTAAGAAGAGCCGGTCTTCTTGTGCTTGAGTCGGCATTGTGCTTTTGAATTTAATTCCGATGCAATTTCCGTGTTTCATCGTCAATACGACGGTCAGAGGGATACAGTAAACCTGAAGTGAAGCATCAGAATCTATAACTAGTGTCACAGGAATGGTTCAAAACATAGACAGTAAGAAGAGTCAGTCTTCTAGTACTTGATTTGGCTTTGTGCCTTTTGTATATAATTCCGGTGCAATATCTGTGTTTCATCGTCAATACGAAGGTCAGAGGGATACAGTAAAACTGAAGTGAAGCTTCGGAATCTATAACTAGTGTCACAGGAATGGTTGAAAGCATAGACAGTAAGAAGCGTCAGTCTTCTTGTACTTAAGTCGGCATTGTGCCATTTGTATTTATTTCCGATGCAATTTCTGTGTTTCATCGTCAATAAGAAGGTCAGCTGGATACAGTAGTCCTGAAGTGAAGCATCGGAATCTATAACTAGTGTCACAGGAATGGTTCAAAACATAGACAGGAAGAAGAGCCAGTCTTCTTGTACTCGAGTCGGCATTGTGCCTTTTGTATTTAATTCCGTCGCAATTTCTGTGTTTCATCGTCAATACAACGGTCTGAGGGATACAGTAAACCTGATGTGAAGCATCGGAGTCTATAACTAGTGTCACAGGAATGGTTCAAAACATAGGCAGTAAGAAAAGTCAGTCTTCTAGTACTTGAGTCGGCATTGTGCCTTTTGTATTTATTTCCGATGCAATTTCTGTGTTTCATCGTCAATATGAAGGTGAGGGGGATACAGTAAACCTGAAGTGAAGCATCCGAATCTAAAACTAGTGTCACAGGAATGGTTCAAAACATAGGCAGTAGGAAGAGTCAATCTTCTTGTACTTAAGACGGCATTCTGCGTTTTGTATTTAATTCCGATGCAATTTCTGTGTTTCATCGTCAATAAGAAGGTCAGAGGGATACAGTAAAACTGAAGTGAAGCATCGGAATCTATAACTTGTGTCACAGGAGTGATTCAAAACATAGACAGTAAGATGAGTCAGTCTTCTTGTACTTAAGTAGGGCATTGTACCTTTTGTATTTAATTCCGATGCAATTTCTGCGTTTCATCGTCAATAAGAAGGTCAGCTGGATACAGTAAACCTGAACTGAAGCATCGGAATCTATAACTAGTGTCACAGGAATGGTTCAAAACATAGACAGTTAGAAGAGCCAGTCTTCTTGTACTTGAGTCGGCATTGTGCCTTTAGTATTTAATTCCGATCAATTTTCAGTGTTTCATCGTCAATAAGAAGGTAAGAGGGATACAGTAAACCTGAAGTGAAGCATCGGAATATATAACTAGTGCCACAGGAATGATTCAAAACATAGACAGTAAGAAGAGTCAGTCTCCTTGTACTTAAGTCGGCATTGTGCCTTTTGTATATAATTCCGATGCAATTTCTGTGTTTCATCGTCAATAAGATGGTCAGAGGGACACTGTAAACCTGAAGTGAAGCATCGGAATCTATAACTAGTGTCACAGGAATGGTTCAAAACATAGACAGTAAGAAGAGCCAGTCTTCTTGTGCTTGAGTCGGCATTGTTCCTCTTGTATTTCATTCCGATGCAATTTCTGTGTTTCATCGTCAATAAGATGGTCAGACGGATACAGTAAACCTGAAGTGAAGCATCGGAATCTATAACTGGTGTCACAGGAATGGTTCAAAACATAGACAGTAAGAAGAGTCAGTTTTCTTGTACTAAAGTCGGCATTGTGCCTTTTGTATTTAATTCCGATGCAATTTCTGTGTTTCATCCTCAATAAGAAGGTCAGAGAGATACAGTAAACCTGAAGTGAAGTATCGGAATCTATAACTAGTGTCACAGGAATGGTTCAAAATATAGAGAGTAAGAAGAGTCAGTCTTTTGGTACTTATGTCGGCATTGTGCCTTTTGTATTTAATTCCGATGCAATTTCTGTGTTTCGTTGTCAATAAGAAGGTCCAAGGGATACAGTTAACCTGAAGTGAAGCATCGGAATCTAAAACCGATCTCACAGGAAAGGTTCAAAACATAGAAAGTAAGTAGAGCCAGTCTTCTTGTACTTTAGTCGGCATTGTGCCTTTTGTATTTAATTCTGATGCAATTTCTGTGTTTCATCGTCAATAAGAAGGTCAGAGGGATACAGTAAACCTGAAGTGAAGCATCGGAATCTAAAACCGAACTCACAGGAAACGTTCAAAACATAGACAGTAAGAAGAGCCAGTCTTCTTGTACTTGAGTCGGCATTGTGCCTTTTGTATTTAGTTCAGATGCAATTTCTGTGTTTCATCGTCAATAAGAAGGTCAGAGGGAAACAGTAAACTTGAAGTGAAGCATCGGAATCTATAAGTAGTGTCACAGGAATAGTTCAAAACATAGACAGTAAGAAGAGTTAGTTTTCTTGTACTTAAGTCGGCATTGTGCCTTTTCTATTTAATTCCGATGCAATTTCTGTATTTTTCATCGTCAATAAGAAGGTTCAAGGGATACAGTAAACCTGAAGTGAAGCATCGGAATCTAAAACCGGTCTCACAGGAAAGGTTCAAAACATAGGCAGTAAGAAGAGCCGGTCTTCTTGTGCTTGAGTCGGCATTGTGCTTTTGAATTTAATTCCAATGCAATCTCGGTGTTTCATCGTCAAACGACGGTCAGAGGGATACAGTAAACCTGAAGTGAAGCATCAGAATCTATAACTAGTGTCACAGGAATGGTTCAAAGCACAGACAGTAAGAAGCGTCAGTCTTCTTGTACTTAAGTCGGCATTGTGCCATTTGTATTTATTTCCGATGCAATTTCTGTGTTTCATCGTCAATAAGAAGGTCAGCTGGATACAGTAGTCCTGAAGTGAAGCAGCGGAATCTATAACTAGGGTCGCAGGAATGGTTCAAAACATAGACAGGAAGAAGAGCCAGTCTTCTTGTACTCGAGTCGGCATTGTGCCTTTTGTATTTAATTCCGATGCAATTTCTGTGTTTCATCGTCAATACAACGGTCTGAGGGATACAGTAAACCTAATGTGAAGCATCGGAGTCTATAACTAGTGTCACAGGAATGGTTCAAAACATAGGCAGTAAGAAAAGTCAGTCTTCTAGTACTTGAGTCGGCATTGTGCCTTTTGTATTTAATTCCGATGCAATTTCTGTGTTTCATCGTCAATATGAAGGTGAGGGGGATACAGTAAACCTGAAGTGAAGCATCCGAATCTAAAACTAGTGTCACAGGAATGGTTCAAAACGTAGGCAGTAGGAAGAGTCAGTCTTCTTGTACCTAAGACGGCATTCTGCGTTTTGTATTTAATTCCGATGCAATTTCTGTGTTTCATCGTCAATAAGAAGGTCAGAGGGATACAGTAAAACTGAAGTGAAGCATCGGAATCTATAACTTGTGTCACAGGAGTGATTCAAAACATAGACAGTAAGATGAGTCAGTCTTCTTGTACTTAAATAGGGCTTTGTACCTTTTGTATTTAATTCCGATGCAATTTCTGCGTTTCATCGTCAATAAGAGGGTCAGCTGGATACAGTAAGCCTGAAGTGAAGCATCGGAATCTATAACTAGTGTCACAGGAATGGTTCAAAACATAGACAGTTAGAAGAGCCAGTCTTCTTGTACTTGAGTCGGCATTGTGCCTTTGGTATTTAATTCCGATCAATTTTCTGTGTTTGATCGTCAATAAGAAGGTAAGAGGGATACAGTAAACCTGAAGTGAAGCATCGGAATCTATAACTTGTGCCACAGGAATGATTCAAAACATAGACAGTAAGAAGAGTCAGTCTTCTTGTACTTAAGTCGGCATTGTGCCTTTTGTATATAATTCCGATGCAATTTCTGTGTTTCATCGTCATTAAGAAGGTCAGAGGGATACTGTAAACCTGAAGTGAAGCATCGGAATCTACAACTAGTGTCACAGGAATGGTTCAAAACATAGACAGTAAGAAGAGTCAGTTTTCTTGTACTAAAGTCGGCATTGTGCCTTTTGTATTTAATTCCGATGCAATTTCTGTGTTTCATCCTCAATAAGAAGGTCAGAGGGACACAGTAAACCTGAAGTGAAGTATCGGAATCTATAACTAGTGTCACAGGAATGGTTCAAAATATAGAGAGTAAGAAGAGTCAGTCTTTTGGTACTTATGTCGGCATTGTGCCTTTTGTATTTAATTCCGATGCAATTTCTGTGTTTCGTCGTCAATAAGAAGGTCCAAGGGATACAGTAAACCTGAAGTGAAGCATCGGAATCTAAAACCGGTCTTACAGGAAAGGTTCAAAACATAGAAAGTAAGTAGAGCCAGTCTTCTTGTACTTGAGTTGGCATTGTGCCTTTTGTATTTAATTCTGATGCAATTTCTGTGTTTTATCGTCAATAAGAAGGTCAGAGGGAAACAGTAAGCCTGAAGTGAAGCATCGGAGTCTATAACTAGTGTCACAGGAATAGGTCAAAACATAGACAGTAAGAAGAGTTAGTTTTCTTGTACTTAAGTCGGCATTGTGCCTTTTCTATTTAATTCCGATGCAATTTCTGTATTTTTCGTCGTCAATAAGAAGGTCCAAGGGATACAGTAAACCTAAAGTGAAGCATCGGAATCTAAAACCGGTCTCACAGGAAAGGTTCAAAACATAGGCAGTAAGAAGAGCCAGTCTTCTTGTGCTTGAGTCGGCATTGTGCTTTTAAATTTAATTCCGATGCAATTTCGGTGTTTCATCGTCAATACGACGGTCAGAGGGATGCAGTAAACCTGAAGTGAAGCATCAGAATCTATAACTAGTGTCACAGGAATGGTTCGAAACATAGACAGTAAGAAGAGTCAGTCTTCTAGTACTTGATTTGGCTTTGTGCCTTTTGTATATAATTCCTGTGCAATAACTGTGTTTCATCGTCAATACGAAGGTCAGAGGGATACAGTGAAACTGAAGTGAAGCTTCGGAATCTATAACTAGTGTCACAGGAATGGTTCAAAGCATAGACAGTAAGAAGCGTCAGTCTTCTTGTACTTAAGTCGGCATTGTGCCATTTGTATTTATTTCCGATGCAATTTCTGTGTTTCATCGTCAATAAGAAGGTCAGCTGGATACAGTAGTCCTGAAGTGAAGCAGCGGAATCTATAACTAGTGTCGCAGGAATGGTTCAAAACATAGACAGGAAGAAGAGCCAGTCTTCTTGTACTCGAGTCGGCATTGTGCCTTTTGTATTTAATTCCAATGCAATTTCTGTGTTTCGGCGTCAATACAACGGTCTGAGGGATACAGTAAACCTGATGTGAAGCATCGGACTCTATAACTAGTGTCACAGGAATGGTTCAAAACATAGGCAGTAAGAAAAGTCAGTCTTCTAGTACTTGAGTCGGCATTGTGCCTTTTGTATTTAATTCCGATGCAATTTCTGTGTTTCATCGTCTATATGAAGGTGAGGGGGATACAGTAGACCTGAAGTGAATCATCCGAATCTAAAACTAGTGTCACAGGAATGGTTCAAAACATAGGCAGTAGGAAGAGTCAGTCTTCTTGTACTTAAGACGGCATTCTGCGTTTTGTATTTAATTCAGATGCAATTTCTGTGTTTCATCGTCAATAAGGTCAGAGGGATACAGTAAAACTGAAGTGAAGCATCGGAATCTATAACTTGTGTCACAGTAGTGATTCAAAACATAGACAGTAAGATGAGTCAGTCTTCTTGTACTTAAGTAGGGCTTTGTACCTTTTGTATTTAATTCCGATGCAATTTCTGCGTTTCATCGTCAATAAGAAGGTCAGCTGGATACAGTAAACCTGAAGTGAAGCATCGGAATCTATAACTAGTGTCACAGGAATGGTTCAAAACATAGACAGTTAGAAGAGCCAGTCTTCTTGTACTTGAGTCGGCATTGTGCCTTTAGTATTTAATTCCGATGAATTTTCAGTGATTGATCGTCAATAAGAAGGTAAGAGGGATGCAGTAAACCTGAAGTGAAGCATCGGAATCTGTAACTAGTGCCACAGGAATGATTCAAAACATAGACAGTAAGAAGAGTCAGTCTTCTTGTACTTAAGTCGGCATTGTGCCATTTGCATATAATTCCGATGCAATTTCTGTGTTTCATCGTCATTTAGAAGGTCAGAGGGATACTGTAAACCTGAAGTGAAGCATCGGAATCTATAACTAGTGTCACAGGAATGGTTCAAAACATGGACAGTAAGAAGAGCCAGTCTTCTTGTGCTTGAGTCGGCATTGATCCTCTTGTATTTAATTCCGATGCAATTTCTGTGTTTCATCGTCAATAAGAAGGTCAGACGGATACAGTAAACCTGAAGTGAAGCATCGGAATCTATAACTAGTGTCACAGGAATGGTTCAAAACATAGACAGTAAGAAGAGTCAGTTTTCTTGTACTAAAGTCGGCATTGTGCCTTTTGTATTTAATTCCGATGCAATTTCTGTGTTTCATCCTCAATAAGAAGGTCAGAGGGACACAGTAAACCCGAAGTGAAGTATCGGAATCTATGACTAGTGTCACAGGTATGGTTCAAAATATAGAGAGTAAGAAGAGTCAGTCTTTTGGTACTTATGTCGGCATTGTGCCTTTTGTATTTAATTCCGATGCAATTTCTGTGTTTCGTCGCCAATAAGAAGGTCCAAGGGATACAGTAAACCTGATGTGAAGCATCGGAATCTAAAACCGGTCTCACAGGAAAGGTTCAAAACATAGAAAGTAAGTAGAGCCAGTCTTCTTGTACTTGAGTCGGCATTGTGCCTTTTGTATTTAATTCTGATGCAATTTCTGTGTTTTATCGCCAATAAGAAGGTCAGAGGGAAACAGTAAGCCTGAAGTGAAGCAGCGGAGTCTATAACTAGTGTCACAGGAATAGTTCAAAACATAGACAGTAAGAAGAGTTAGTTTTCTTGTACTTAAGTCGGCATTGTGCCTTTTCTATTTAATTCCGATGCAATTTCTGTATTTTTCGTCGTCAATAAGAAGGTCCAAGGGATACAGTAAACCTGAAGTGAAGCATCGGAATCTAAAACCGGTCTCACAGGAAAGGTTCAAAACAAAGGCAGTAAGAAGAGCCAGTCTTCTTGTGCTTGAGTCGGCATTGTGCTTTTGAATTTAATTCCGATGCAATTTCGGTGTTTCATCGTCAATACGACGGTCAGAGGGATACAGTAAACCTGAAGTGAAGCATCAGAATCTAGAACTAGTGTCACAGGAATGGTTCAAAACATACACAGTAAGAAGAGTCAGTCTTCTAGTACTTGATTTGGCTTTGTGCCTTTTGTATATAATTCCGGTGCAATATCTGTGTTTCATCGTCAATACGAAGGTCAGAGGGATACAGTAAAACTGAAGTGAAGCTTCGGAATCTATAACTAGTGTCACAGGAATGGTTCAAAGCATAGACAGTAAGAAGCGTCAGTCTTCTTGTACTTAAGTCGTCATTGTGCCATTTGTATTTATTTCCGATGCAATTTCTGTGTTTCATCGTCAATAAGAAGGTCAGCTGGATACAGTAGTCCTGAAGTGTAGCATCGGAATCTATCACTAGTGTCGCAGGAATGGTTCAAAACATAGACAGGAAGAAGAGCCAGCCTTCTTGTACTCGAGTCGGCATTGTGCCTTTTGTATTTAATTCCGATGCAATTTCTGTGTTTCATCGTCAATACAACGGTCTGAGGGATACAGTAAACCTAATTTGTAGCATCGGAGTCTATAACTAGTGTCACAGGAATGGTTCAAAACATAGGCAGTAAGAAAAGTCAGTTTTCTAGTACTTGAGTCGGCATTGTGCCTTTTGTATTTAATTCCGATGCAATATCTGTGTTTCATCGTCAATAAGAAGGTCAGAGTGATACAGTAAAACTGAAGTGAAGCATCGGAATCTATAACTTGTGTCACAGGAGTGATTCAAAACATAGACAGTAAGATGAGTCAGTCTTCTTGTACTTAAGTAGGGCATTGTACCTTTTGTATTTAATTCCGATGCAATTTCTGCGTTTCATCGTCAATACGAAGGTCAGCTGTATACAGTTAACCTGAAGTGAAGCATCGGAATCTATAACTATTGTCACAGGAATGGTTCAAAACATAGACAGTAAGAAGAGCCAGTCTTCTTGTACTTGAGTCGGCATTGTGTCTTTCGTATTTAATTCCGATCAATTTTCTGTGTTGGATCGTCAAAAAGAAGGTAAGAGGGATACAGTAAACCTGAAGTGAAGCATCGGAATCTATAACTAGTGCCACGGGAATGATTCAAACATAGACAGTAAGAAGAGTCAGTCTTCTTGTACTTAAGTCGGCATTGTGCCTTTTGTACATAATTCCGTTGCAAGTTCTGTGTTTCATCGTCAATAAGAAGGTCAGAGGGATACTGTAAACCTGAAGTGAAGCATCGGAATCTATAACTAGTGTCACAGGAATGGTTCAAAACATAGACAGTAAGAAGAGTCAGTTTTCTTGTACTAAAGTTAGCATTGTGCCTTTTGTATTTAATTCCGATGCAATTTCTGTGTTTCATCCGCAATAGGAAGGTCAGAGGGACACAGTAAACCTGAAGTGAAGTATCGGAATCTATAACTAGTGTCACAGGAATGGTTCAAAATATAGAGAGTAAGAAGAGTCGGTCTTTTGGTACTTAAGTCGGCATTGTGCCTTTTGTATTTAACTTCGATGCAATTTCTGTGTTTCGCCGTCAATAAGAAAGTTAGAGGGAAACAGTAAACCTGAAGTGAAACATCGGAATCTATATCTAGTGTCACAGGAATGGTTCTAAACATAGACAGAAAGAAGAGTCAGTCATCTTGTACTTAAGTCGGCATTATGCCTTTTTTATTTAATTCCGATGCAATATCTGTGTTTCATCGTCAATAAAAAGATCAGAGGGATACAGTAAACCTGAAGTGAAGCATATGAATCTATAACTAGTGTCACAGGAGTTGTTCAAAACATAGACAGTAAGAAGAGCCAGTCTTCTTGTACTTACGTCGGCATTGTGCCTTTTGTATTTAATTCCGATGCAATTTCTGTGTTTCATCGTCAATAAGAAGGTCAGAGGGATACAGTAAACCTGAAGTGAAGCATCGGAATCTATAACTAGTGTCACAGGAATGGTTCAAAATATAGACAGTAAGAAGAGTCAGTTTTATTGTACTTAAGTCGGCATTGTGCCTTTTGTAATTAATTCCGATGCAATTTCTGTGGTTCATCGTCAATAAGAAGGTCAGCTGGATACAGTAAACCTGAAGTGATGCATCGGAACCTATAACTAGTGTCACAGTAGTGGTTCAAAACATAGACAGGAAGAAGATTCGGTTCTCTTGCACTTAAGTCGGCATTGTGCCTTTTCTATTTAATTCCGATGCAATTTCTGTGTTTCGTCGTCATTAAGAAGGTCCAAGGGATACAGTAAACCTGAGGGGAAGCATCGGAATATAGAACCGGTATCACAGGAAAGGTTCAAAATATAGACAGTAAGAAGAGCAAGACTGCTTGTATTTCACTCTTCATTGTGCCTTTTGTATTTAATTCCGATGCAATGTCTGTGTTTCATCGTCAATATGAACGTCAGAGGGATACAGTAAACCTGAAGTGAAGCATCGGAATCTATAACTAGTGTCACAGGAATGGTTTAAAACATAGACAGTAAGAAGAATCAGTTTTCTTGTACTTAAGTCGACATTGGGCCTTTTGTATTTAATTCCGATGCAATTTCTGTGTTTCATCGTCAATAAGAACGTCAGAGGGATACAGTGAACCTGAAGTGATGCATCGGAATCTATAACTAGTGTCACAGTAGTGGTTCAAAATATAGACAGGAAGAATATTCAGTTCTCTTGCACTTAAGTCGGCATTGTGCCTTTTCTATTTTATTCCGATGCAATTTCTGTGTTTCGTTGTCATTAAGAAGGTCCAAGGGATACAGTAAACCTGAAGTGAAGCATCGGAATATAGAACCGGTATCACAGGAAAGGTTCAAAATATAGACAGTAAGAAGAGCAAGACTGCTTGTACTTCACTCTTCATTGTGAGTTTTGTATTTAATTCCGATGCAATTTCTGTGTTTCATCGTCAATAAGACTGTCAGAGGGATACAGTAAACCTGAAGTGAAGCATCGGAATCTATAACTAGTGTCACAGGAATGGTTCAAAGCATAGACAGTAAGAAGAGCCAGTCTTCTTGTACTTGAGTCGGCATTGTTTCTTTTGTATTTAATTCCGACCAATTTTCTGTGTTTGATCGTCAATAAGAAGGTCAGAGGGATACAGTAAACCTGAAGTGAAGCATCGGAATCTAAAACTAGTGTCACAGGAATTGTTCAAATCATAGACAGTAAGAAGAGTCAGTTTTCTTGTACTTAAGTCGACATTGTGCCTTTTGTATTTAATTCCGATGCAATTTCTGTGTTTAGTCGTCAATAAGACGGTCAGAGGGATACAGTAAACCTGAAGTGAAGCATCGGAAACTTTAACTAGTGTCACAGGAATGGTTAAAAACATAGACAGTAAGAAGAATCAGTTTTCTTGTACTTAAGTCTGCATTGTGCCTTTTGTATTTAATTCCGATGCAATTTCTGTGTTTCAGCGTCAATAAGAAGGTCAGAGGGATACAGTAAACCTGAAGTGAAGCATCGGACTCTATAACTAGTGTCACGGGAATGGTTCATAACATAGACGGTAAGAAGAGTCAGTTTTCTTGTACTTAAGTCGCCATTGTGCCTTTTGTATTTAATTCCAATGCAATTTGTGTGTTTCGTCGTCAATAAGAAGGTCCAAGGGATACAGTAAACCTATAGTGAAGCATCGGAATCTAAACCGGTCTCACAGGAAATGTTAAAAACATAGAAAGTAAGTAGAGCCAGTCTTCTTGTACTTGAGTCGGCATTGTGCCTTTTGTATTTAATTCTGATGAAATTTCTGTGTTTCATCGTCAATAAGAAGGTCAGAGGGATACAGTAAACCTGAAGTGAAGCATCGGAATCTATAACTAGTGTCACAGGAATGGTTCAAACATAGGCAGTAAGAAGACTCTCTTTTCTTGTTCTAATTTCGGCATTGTGCCTTCTCTATTTAATTCCGATGCAATTTCTGTGTTTCGTCGTCAATAAGAAGGTCCAAGGGATACTGTAAACCTGAAGTCAAGCATCAAAATGAAAGACTGCTCTCACAGGAACGGTTCAAAACATATACAGTAAGAAGAATCAGTTTTCTTGTACTTAAGTCGTAATTGTGCCTTTTGTATTTAATTCCGATGCAATTTCTGTATTTCATCGTCAATAAGAAGGTCAGAGGGATACAGTAAACCTGAAGTGAAGCATCGGAATCTATAACTAGTATCACAGGAATGGTTCAAAGCGTAGACAGTAAGAAGAGTCAGTCTCCTTGTACTTAAGTCGGCATTGTGCGTTTTGTATTTAATTCCGATGCAATTTCTGTGTTTGATCGTCAATAACAAGGTCGAGGGATACAGTAAACCTGAAGTGAAGTATCGGAATCTAAAACCGGTCTCACAGGAAAGGTTCAAAACATAGACAGTAAGAAGAGCCAGTCTTCTTGTACTTGAGTCGGCATTGTGCCTTTTGTATTTAATTCAGATGCAATTTCTGTGTTTCATCGTCAATAAGAAGGTCAGAGGGAAACAGTAAACCTGAAGTGAAGCATCGGAGTCTATAACTAGTGTCACAGGAATAGATCAAAACATAGACAGTAAGAAGAGTTAGTTTTCTTGTACTTAAGTCGGCATTGTGCCCATTCTATTTAATTCCGATGCAATCTCTGTATTTTTCGTCGTCAATAAGAAGGTCCAAGGGATACAGTAAACCTGAAGCGAAGCATCGGAATCTAAAACCGGTCTCACAGGAAAGGTTCAAAACATAGGCAGTAAGAAGAGCCAGTCTTCTTGTGCATGAGTCGGAATTGTGCGTTTGAATTTAATTCCGATGCAATTTCGGTGTTTCATCGTCAATACGACGGTCAGAGGGATACAGTAAATCCGAAGTGAAGCTTCAGAATCTATAACTAGTGTCACAGGAATGGTTCAAAACATAGACAGTAAGAAGAGTCAGTCTTCTAGTACTTGATTTGGCTTTGTGCCTTTTGTATATAATTCCGGTGCAATATTTGTGTTTCATCGTCAATACGAAGGTCAGAGGGATACAGTAAAATTGAAGTGAAGCTTCGGAATCTATAACTAGTGTCACAGGAATGGTTCAAAACATAGACAGTAAGAAGCGTCAGTCTTCTTGTACTTAAGCCGGCATTGTGCCATTTGTATTAACTTCCGATGCATTTCTGTGTTTCATCGTCAATAAGAAGGTCAGCTGGATACAGTAGTCCTGAAGTGAAGCATCGGAATCTATAACTAGTGTCGCAGGAATGGTTCAAAACATAGACAGGAAGAAGAGCCAGTCTTCTTGTACTCGAGTCGGCATTGTGCCTTTTGTATTTAATTCCGACGCAATTTCTGTGTTTCATCGTCAATACAACGGTCTGAGAGATACAGTAAACCTGATGTGAAGCATCGGAGTCTATAACTAGTGTCACAGGAATGGTTCAAAACATAGGCAGTATGAAAAGTCAGTCTTCTAGTACTTGAGTCGGCATTGTGCCTTTTGTATTTAATTCCGATGCAATTTCTGTGTTTCATCGACAATATGAAGGTGAGGGGGATACAGTAAACCTGAAGTGAACCATCCGAATCTAAAACTAGTGTCACATTAATGGTTCAAAACATAGGCAGTGGGAAGAGTCAGTCTTCTTGTACTTAAGACGGCATTCTGCGTTTTGTATTTAATTCCGAGGCAATTTCTGTGTTTCATCGTCAATAAGAAGGTCAGAGGGATACAGTAAAACTGAAGTGAAGCATCGGAATCTATAACTTGTGTCACAGGAGTAATTCAAAACATAGACAGTAAGATGAGTCAGTCTTCTTGTACTTAAGTAGGGCATTGTACCTTTTGTATTTAATTCCGATGCAATTTCTGCGTTTCATCGACAATAAGAAGGTCATCTGGATACAGTAAACCTGAAGTGAAACATCGGAATCTATAACTAGTGTCACAGGAATGGTTCAAAACATAGACAGTTAGAAGAGGCAGTCTTCTTGTATTTGAGTCGGCATTGTGCCTTTAGTATTTAATTCCGATCAATGTTCTGTGTTTGATCGTCAATAAGAAGGTAAGAGGGATACAGTAAACCTGAAGTGAAGCATTGGAATCTATAAATAGTGCCACAGGAATTATTCAAAACATAGACAGTAAGAAGAGTCAGTCTTCTTGTACTTAAGTCGGCATTGTGCCTTTTGTATATAATTCCGATGCAATTTCTGTGTTTCATCGTCAATAAGAAGGTCAGAGGGATTCTGTAAACCTGAAGTGAAGCATCGGAATCTATAACTAGTGTCACAGGAATGGTTCAAAACATAGACAGTAAGAAGAGCCAGTCTTCTTGTGCTTTAGTCGGCATTGTTCCTCTTGTATTTAATTCCGATGCAATTTCTGTGTTTCATCGTCAATAAGAAGGTCACAGGGAAACAGTAAACCTGAAGGGAAGCTTCGGAATCTATAACTAGTGTCACAGGAATGGTTCAAAACATAGACAGTAAGAAGAGTCAGTTTTCTTGTACTAAAGTCGGCATTGTGCCTTTTGTATTTAATTCCGATGCAATTTCTGTGTTTCATCCTCAATAAGAAGGTCAGAGGGATACAGTAAGCCTGAAGTGAAGTATCGGAATCTATAACTAGTGTCACAGGACTGGTTCAAAATATAGAGAGTAAGAAGAGTCAGTCTTTTGGTACTTAAGTCGGCATTGTGCCTTTTGTATTTAATTCCGATGCAATTTCTGTGTTTCGTCGTCAATAAGAAAGTCCAAGGGATACAGTAAACCTGAAGTGAAGCATCGGAATCTAAAACCGGTCTCACAGGAAAGGTTCAAAACATAGAAAGTAAGTAGAGCCAGTCTTCTTGTACTTGAGTCGGCATTGTGCCTTTTGTATTTAATTCTGATGCAATTTCTGTGTTTCATCGTCAATAATAAGGTCAGAGGGATACAGTAAACCTGAAGTGAAGCATCGGAATCTATAACTAGTGTCACAGGAATGGTTCAAACATAGACAGTAAGAAGACTCTGTTTTCTTGTTCTAAAGTCGGCATTGTGCCTTTTCTATTTAATTCCGATGCAATTTCTGTGTTTCGTCGTCAATAATAAGGTCCAAGGGTATACTGTAAACCTGAAGTCAAGCATCAAAATCAAAGACTGGTCTCACAGGAAAGGTTCAAAACATAGACAGTAAGAAGAATCAGATTTCTTGTACTTAAGTCGGCATTGTGCCTTTTGTATTTAATTCCGATGCAATTTCTGTATTTCATCGTCAATACGAAGGTCAGAAGGATACAGTACAACTGAAGTGAAGCTTCGGAATCTAAAACTAGTGTCACAGGAATGGTTCAAAGCATAGACAGTAAGAAGAGTCAGTCTTCTTGTACTTAAGTCGGCATTGTGCCATTTGTATTTAATCCCGATGCAATTTCTGTGTTTCATCGTCAATAAGAAGGTCATCTGGATACAGTAGACCTGAAGTGAAGCATCGGAATCTATAACTAGTGTCACAGGAATGGTTCAAAACATAGACAGGAAGAAGAGCCAGTCTTTTTGTTCTCGAGTCGGGATTGTGCCTTTTGTATTTAATTCCGATGCAATTTCTGTGTTTCATCGTCAATACGACGGTCTGAGGGATACAGTAAACCTGATGTGAAGCATCGGAGTCTATAACTAGTGTCACAGGAATGGTTCAAAACATAGGCAGTAAGCAAAGTCAGTCTTCTAGTACTTGAGTCGGCATTGTGCCTTTTGTATTTAATTCCGATCCAATTTCTCTGTTTCATCGTTAATATGAAGGTGAGGGGGATACAGTAAATCCGAAGTGAAGCATCCGAATCTAAAACTAGTGTCACAGGAATGGTTCAAAACATAGGCAGTAGGAAGAGTCAGTCTTCTTGTACTTAAGACGGTATTCTGCTTTTTGTATTTAATTCCGATGCAATTTCTGTGTTTCATCGTCAATAAGAAGGTCAGAGGGATACAGTAAAACTGAAGTGAAGCATCGGAATCTATAACTTGTGTCACAGGAGTGATTCAAAACATAGACAGAAAGATGAGTCAGTCTTCTTGTACTTCAGTAGGACATTGTACCTTTTGTATTTAATTCCGATGAAATTTCTGCGTTTCATCGTCAATAAGAAGGTCAGCTGTATACAGTAAACCTGAAGTGAAGCATCGGAATCTATAACTAGTGTCACAGGAATGGTTCAAATCATAGACAGTAAGTAGAGCCAGTCTTCTTGTACTTGAGTCGGCATTGTGTCTTTCGTATTTAATTCCGATCAATTTTCTGTGTTTGATCGTCAATAAGAAGGTAAGAGGGATACAGTAAACCTGAAGTGAAGCATCGGAATCTATAACTAGTGCCACAGGAATGATTCAAAACAAAGACAGTAAGAAGAGTCAGTCTTCTTGTACTTAAGTCGGCATTGTGCCTTTTGTATATAATTCCGATGCAATTTCTGTGTTTCATCGTCAATAAGAAGGTCAGAGGGATAGTGTAAACCTGATGTGAAGCATCGGAATCTATAACTAGTGTCACAGGGATAGTTCAAAACATAGACAGTAAGAAGAGTCAGTTTTCTTGTACTAAAGTTAGCATTGTGCCTTTTGTATTTAATTCCGATGCAATTTCTGTTTTCATCCTCAATAAGAAGGTCAGAGGGATACAGTAAACCTGAAGTGAAGTATCGGAATCTATAACTAGTGTCACAGGAATGGTTCAAAATATAGAGATTAAGAAGAATCAGTCTTTTGGTACTTAAGTCGTCATTGTGCCTTTTGTATTTAATTTCGATGCAATTTCTGTGTTTCGTCGTCAATAAGAATGTTAGAGGGAAACAGTAAACTTGAAGTGAAACATCGGAATCTATAACTAGAGTCACAGGAATGGTTCAAAACATAGACAGTAAGAAGAGTCAGTCATCTTGTACTTAAGTCGGCATTATGGTCTTTTGTATTTAATTCCGATGCAATATCTGTGTTTCATCGTCAATAAAAAGATCAGAGGGATACAGTAAACCTGAAGTGAAGCATCGGAATCTATAACTAGTGTCACAGGAGTGGTTCAAAACATAGACAGTAAGAAGAGCCAGTCTTCTTGTACTTATGTCGGCATTGTGCCTTTTGTATTTAATTCCGATGCAATTTCTGTGTTTCATCGTCAATAAGAAGGTCAGAGGGATAGAGTAAACCTGAAGTGAAGCATCGGAATCTATAACTAGTGTCACAGGAATACTTCAAAATATAGACAGAAAGAAGAGTCAGTTTTCTTGTACTTAAGTCGGCATTGTGCCTTTTGTAATTAATTCCGAAGCAATTTCTGTGGTTCATCGTCAATAAGAAGGTCAGCGGGATACAGTAAACGTGAAGTGATGCATCGGAACCTATAACTAGTGTCACAGTAGTGGTTCAAAACATAGACAGGAAGAAGATTCAGTTCTCTTGCACTTAAGTCGGCATTGTGCCTTTTATATTTAATTCCGATGCAATTTCTGTGTTTCGTCGTCATTAAGAATGTCCAAGGGATACAGTAAACCTGAGGTGAAGCATCGGAATATAGAACCGGTATAACAGGAAAGGTTCAAAATATAGACAGTAAGAAGAGCAAGACTGCTTGTACTTCACTCTTCATTGTGCCATTTGTATTTAATTCCGATGCAATTTCTGTGTCTCATCGTCAATATGAAGGTCAGAGGGATACAGTAAACCTGAAGTGAAGCATCGTAATCTATAACTAGTGTCACAGGAATGGTTTAAAACATAGAAAGTAAGAAGAATCAGTTTCCTTGTACTTAAGTCGACATTGGGCTTTTGTATTTAATTCCGATGCAATTTCTGTGTTTCATCGTCAATAAGAAGGTCAGAGGGATACAGTGAACCTGAAGTGATGCATCGGAATCTATAACTAGTGTCACAGTAGTGGTTCAAGACATAGACAGGAAGAAGATACAGTTCTCTTGCACTTAAATCGGCATTGTGCCTTTTCTATTTAATTCCGATGCAATTTCTGTGTTTCGTTGTCATTAAGAAGGTCCAAGGGATACAGTAAAGCTGAAGATAAGCATCGGAATATAGAACCGGTATCACAGGAAAGGTTCAAAATATAGACAGTAAGAAGAGCAAGACTGCTTGTACTTCACTCTTCATTGTGCCTTTTGTATTTAATTCCGATGCAATTTCTGTGTTTCATCGTCAATAAGACTGTCAGAGGGATACAGTAAACCGGAAGTGAAGCATCGGAATCTATAACTAGTGTCACAGGAATGGTTCAAAACATAGACTGTAAGAAGAGTCAGTCTTCTTGTACATAAGTCGACATTGTGCCTTTAGTATTTAATTCCGATGCAATTTCTGTGTTTCAACGTCAATAAGAAGGTCAGCTGGATACAGTAAACCTGAAGTGAAGCATCAGAATCTATGACTAGTGTCACAGGAATGGTTCAAAACATAAACAGTAAGAAGAGCCAGTCTTCTTGTACTTAAGTCGGCATTGTGCCTTTTGTAATTAATTCCGATGCAATTTCTGTGTTTTATCGTCAATAAGAAGGTCTGAGGGATACAGTAAACCTGAAGTGAAGCATCGGAATCTATAACTAATGTCACAGGAATGGTTCAAAATATAGACAGCAAGAAGAGTCAGTTTTCTTGTACTTAAGTCGGCATTGTTCCTCTTGTATTTAATTCCGATGCAATTTCTGTGTTTCATCGTCAATAAGAAGGTCAGAGGGATACAGTAAACCTGAAGGGAAACATCGGAATCTATAACTAGTTTCACACGAATGGTTCAATATATAGAGAGGAAGAAGAGTCAGTCTTTTGGTACTCAAGTCGGCATTGTGCCTTCTGTATTTAATTCCGATGCAATTTCTGTGTTGCGTCGTCAATAAGAAGGTCCAAGGGATACAGTAAACCTGAAGTGAAGCATCGGAATCTAAAACCGGTCTCACAGGAAAGGTTCAAAACATAGAAAGTAAGTAGAGCCAGTCTTCTTGTACTTGAGTTGGCATTGTGCCTTTTGTATTTAATTCTGATGTAATTTCTGTGTTTCATCGTCAATAATAAGGTCAGAGGGATACAGTAAACTTGAAGTGAAGCATCGGAATCTATAACTAGTGTCACAGGAATGGTTCAAACATAGACAGTAAGAAGACTCTGTTTTCTTGTTCTAAAGTCGGCATTGTGATTTTTCTATTTAATTCCGATGCAATTTCTGTGTTTCGTCGTCAATAATAAGGTCCAAGGGATACTGTAAACCTGAAGTCAAGCATCAAAATCAAAGACTGGTCTCACAGGAAAGGTTCAAAACATAGACAGTAAGAAGAATCAGATTTCTTGTACTTAAGTCGGCATTGTGCCTTTTGCATTTAATTCCGATGCAATTTCTGTATTTCATCGTCAATAAGAAGGTAGGAGGGATACAGTAAACCTGAAGTGAAGCATCGGAATCTATAACTAGTGTCACAGGAATGGTTCAAAGCATAGACAGTAAGAAGAGTCAGTCTTCTTGTACTTAAGTCGGCATTGTGCATTTTGTATTTAATTCCGATGCGATGTCTGTGTTTGATCGTCAATAAGAAGGTCCAAGGGATACAGTAAACCTGAAGTGAAGCATCGGAATCTAAAACCGGTCTCACAGGAAAGGTTCAAAACATAGACAGTAAGAAGAAACAGTCTTCTTGTACTTGAGTCGGCATTGTGCCTTTTGTATTTAATTGAGATGCAATTTCTGTGTTTCATCGTCAATAAGAAGGTCAGAGGGAAACAGTAAACCTGAAGTGAAGCATCGGAATCTATAACTAGTGTCACAGGAATAGTTCAAAACATAGACAGTAAGAAGAGTTAGTTTTCTTGTACTTAAGTCGGCATTGTGCCTTTTCTATTTAATTCCGATGCAATTTCTGTATTTTTCGTCGTCAATAAGAAGGTCCAAGGGATACAGTAAACCTGAAGTGAAGCATCGGAATCTAAACCCGGTCTCACAGGAATAGTTCAAAACATAGACAGTAAGAAGAGTCTGCCTTCTAGTACTTGATTTGGCTTTGTGCCTTTTGTATATAATTCCGATGCAATACCTGTGTTTCATCGTCAATACGAAGGTCAGAGGGATACAGTAAAACAGAAGTGAAGCTTCGGAATCTATAACTAGTGTCACAGGAATGGTTTAAAGCATAGACAGTAAGAAGAGTCAGTCTTCTTGTACTTAAGTCGGCATTGTGCCATTTGTATTTAATCCCGATGCAATTTCTGTGTTTCATCGTCAATAAGAAGGTCATCTGGATACAGTAGACCTGAAGTGAAGCATCGGAATCTATAACTAGTGTCACAGGAATGGTTAAAAACATAGACAGGAAGAAGAGCCAGTCTTTTTGTTCTCGAGTCGGCATTGTGCCTTTTGTATTTAATTCCGATGCAATTTCTGTGTTTCATCGTCAATACGACGGTCTGAGGGATACAGCAAACCTGATGTGAAGCATCGGAGTCTATAACTAGTGTCACAGGAATGGTTCAAAACATAGGCAGTAAGCAAAGTCAGTCTTCTAGTACTTGAGTCGGCATTGAGCCTTTTGCATTTAATTCCGATCCAATTTCTGTGTTTCATCGTCAATATGAAGGTCAGGGGGATACAGTAAACCCGAAGTGAAGCTTCCGAATCTAAAACTAGTGTCACAGGAATGGTTCAAAACGTAGACAGTAAGAAGAGCCAGTCTTCTTGTACTTATGTCGGCATTGTGCCTTTTGTATTTAATTCCGATGCAATTTCTGTGTTTCATCGTCAATAAGAAGGTCAGAGGGATACAGTAAACCTGAAGTGAAGCATCGGAATCTATAACTAGTGTCATAGGAATGGTTCAAAATATAGACAGTAAGAAGAGTCAGTTTTCTTGTACTTAAGTCTGCATTGTGCCTTTTGTAATTAATTCCGATGCAATTTCTGTGGTTCATCGTCAATAAGAAGGTCAGCGGGATACAGTAAACCTGAAGTGATGCATCGGAACCTATAACTAGTGTCACAGTAGTGGCTCAAAACATAGACAGGAAGAAGATTCAGTTCTCTTGCACTTAAGTCGGCATTGTGCCTTTTCTATTCAATTCCGATGCAATTTCTGTGTTTCGTCGTCATTAAGAATGTCCAAGGGATACAGTAAACCTGAGGTGAAGCATCGGAATATAGAACCGGTATCACAGGAAATGTTCAAAATATAGACAGTAAGAAGAGCAAGACTGCTTGTACTTCACTATTCATTGTGCCTTTTGTATTTAATTCCGATGCAATTTCTGTGCTTCATCGTCAATATGAAGGTCAGAGGGATACAGTAAACCTGAAGTGAAGCATCGGAATCTATAACTAGTGTCACAGGAATGGTTTAAAGCATAGACAGTAAGAAGAATCAGTTTTCTTGTACTGAAGTCGACATTGGGCCTTTTGTATTTAATTCCGAGGCAATTTCTGTGTTTCATCGTCAATAAGAAGGTCAGAGGGATACAGTGAACCTGAAGTGATGCATCGGAATCTATAACTAGTGTCACAGTATTGGTTCAAGACATAGACAGGAAGAAGATTTAGTTCTCTTGCACTTAGTCGGCATTGTGCCTTTTCTATTTAATTCCGATGCAATTTCTGTGTTTCCTTGTCATTAGGAAGGTCCAAGGGATACAGTAAACCTGAAGTGAAGCATCGGAATATAGAACCGGTATCACAGGAAAGGTTCAAAATATAGACAGTAAGAAGAGCAAGACTGCTTGTACTTCACTCTTCATTGTGCCTTTTGTATTTAATTCCGAAGCAATTTCTGTGTTTCATCGTCAATAAGACTGTCAGAGGGATACAGTAAACCTGAAGTGAAGCATCGGAATCTATAACTAGTGTCACAGGAATGGTTCAAAGCACAGACAGTAAGAAGAGCCAGTCTTCTTGTACTTGAGTCGGCATAGTGCCTTTTGTATTTAATTCCGATCAATTTTCTGTGTTTGATCGTCAATAAGAAGGTCAGAGGGATACAGTAAACCTGAAGTGTCGCATCGGAATCTATAACTAGTGTCACAGGAATGGTTCAAAGCATAGACAGTAAGAAGAGTCAGTCTTCTTGTACATAAGTCGGCATTGTGCCTTTTGTATTTAATTCCGATGCAATTTCTGTGTTTCATCGTCAATAAGAAGGTCAGCTGCATACAGTAAACCTGCAGTGAAGCATCAGAATCTATGACTAGTGTCACAGGAATGGTTCAAAACATAGATAGTAAGAAGAGCCAGTCTTCTTGTACTTGAGTCCGCATTGTGCCTTTTGTATTTTATTCCGATCAATTTTCTGCGTTTGATCAACAATAAGAAGGTCAGAGGGATATAGTAAACATGAAGTGAAGCATCGGAATCTAAAACTAGAGTCACAGGAATGGTTCAAAACATAGACAGTAAGAAGAGTCAGTCTTCTTGTACTTAAGTCGGCATTGTGCCTTTTGCATATAATTCCGATGCAATATCTGTATTTCATCGTCAATAAGAAGGTCAGAGGGATTCAGTAAACCTGAAGTGAAGCATCGGAATCTATAACTACTGTCACAGGAATGGTTCAAAACATAGACAGTAAGAAGAGCCAGTCTTCTTGTACTCCAGTCGGCATTGTGCCTTTTGTATTAAATTCCGATGCAATTTCTGTTTTTCATCGTCAGTACGACGGTCAGAGGGATACAGTAAACCTGAAGTGAAGCATCGGAATCTAAAACTAGTGTCACAGGAATGGTTCAAAGCATAGGCAGTAGGAAGAGTCAGTCTTCTTGTACTTAAGTCGGCATTGTGCCTTTTGTATTTAATTCCGATGCAATTTCTGTGTTTCATCGTCAATATGAAGGTCAGAGGGATACAGTAAACCTGAAGTGATGCATTGGAACCTATTACTAGTGTCACAGGAATGGTTCAAAACATAGACAGTAAGAAGAGTCAGTTTTCTTGTACAAAAGTCGGCATTGTGCCATTTGTATTTAATTCCGATGCAGTTTCTGTGTTTCGTCGTCAATAAGAAGGGCCAAGGGATACAGTAAACCTGACGTGAAGCATCGGAATCTAAAACCGGTATCACAGGAAAGGTTCAAAACATAGACAGTAAGAAGCGCCAGTCTTCTTGTACTTTAGTCGGCATTGTGCCTTTTGTATTTAATTCCGATGCAATTTCTGTGTTTCTTGGTCAATAAGACGGGCAGAGTGATACAGTAAACGTGAAGTGAAGCATCGGAATCAATAACTAGTGTCACAGGAATGGTTCAAATCGTAGACAGAAAGAAGAATCAGTTTTCTTGCACTTAAGTCGACATTGTGCATTTTGTATTTAATTCCGATGCAATTTCTGTGTTTCATCGTCAATAAGAAGGTCAGAGGGATACAGTAAACCTGAAGTGATGCATCGGAATCTAAAACCAGTCTCACAGGAAAGGTTCAAAGTATAGACGGTAAGAAGAGCCAGTCTTCTTGTACTCGAGTCGGCATTGTGCCATTTGTATTTAATTCCGTTACAATTTCTGTGTTTCATCGTCAATACGACGGTCAGAGGGATGCAGTAAACCTGAAGTGAAGCATCGGACTCTATAACTAGTGTCACAGGAATGGGTAAAACATAGACAGTTAGAAGAGTCAGTCTTCTAGTACTTGAGTCGGCATTGTGCCGTTTGTATTTAATTCCGATGCAATTTCTGTGTTTCATCGGCAATAAGAAGGTCAGAGGGATACAGTAAAACTGAAGTGAAGCATCGGAATCTATAACTAGTGTCACAGGAATGGTTCAAAACATGGTCAGTAAGAAGAGTCAGTGTTCTTGTACTTAAGTCGCCATTGTGCCTTTTGTATATAATTCCGATGCAATTTCTGTGTTTCATCGTCAATAAGAAGGTCAGAGAGATACAGTAAACCTGAAGTGAAGCATCGGAATCTATAACTAGTGTCACAGGAATGGTTCAAAATATAGACAGTAAGAAGAGTCAGTTTTCTTGTACTTAAGTCGGCATTGTGCCTTTTGTAATTAATTCCGATGCAATTTCTGTGGTTCATTGTCAATAAGAACTTCAGCGGGATACAGTAAACCTGAAGTGATGCATCGGAACCTATAACTAGTGTCACAGTAGTGGTTCAAAACATGGACAGGAAGAAGATTCAGTTCTCTTGCACTTAAGTCGGCATTGTGCCTTTTCTATTTAATTCCGATGCAATTTCTGCGTTTCGTCATCGTTAAGAAGGTCCAAGGGATACAGTAAACCTGAAGTAAAGCATCGGAATATAGAACCGGTATCACAGGAAAGGTTCAAAATATAGACAGTAAGAAGTGCAAGACTGCTTGTACTTCACTCTTCATTGTGCCTTTTGTATTTAATTCCGATGCAATTTCAGTGTTTCATCGTCAATATGAAGGTCAGAGGGATACAGTAAACCTGAAGTGAAGCATCGGAATCTATAACTAGTGTCACAGGAATGGTTTAAAACTAGACAGTAAGAAGAATCAGTTTTCTTGTACTTAAGTCGACATTGGGCCTTTTGTATTTAATTCCGAGGCAATTTCTGTGTTTCATCGTCCATAAGAAGGTCAGAGGGATACAGTGAACCTGAAGTGATGCATCGGAATCTATAACTAGTGTCACAGTAGTGGTTCAAAACGTAGACAGGAAGAAGATTCAGTTCTCTTGCACTTAAGTCGGCATTGTGCCTTTTCTATTTAATTCCGATGCAATTTCTGTGTTTCGTTGTCATTAAGAAGGTCCAAGGGATACAGTAAACCTGAAGTGAAGCATCGGAATATAGAACCGGTATCACAGGAAAGGTTCAAAATATAGACAGTAAGAAGAGCAAGACTGCTTGTATTTCTCTCTTCATTGTGCCTTTTGTATTTAATTCCGATGCGATTTCTGTGATTCATCATCAGTAAGACTGTCAGAGGGATACAGTAAACCTGAAGTGAAGCATCGGAATCTATAACTAGTGTCACAGGAATAGTTCAAAGCATAGACAGTAAGAAGAGCCAGTCTTCTTGTACTTGGGTCGGCATTGTGCCTTTTGTATTTAATTCCGATCAATTTTCTGTGTTTGATCGTCAATAAGAAGGTCAGAGGGATACAGTAAACCAGAAGTGTCGCATCGGAATCTATAACTAGTGTCACAGGTATGGTACAAAGCATAGACAGTAAGAAGAGTCAGTCTTCTTGTACATAAGTCGGCATTGTGCCTTTTGTATTTTATTCCGATGCAATTTCTGTGTTTCATCGTCAATAAGAAGGTCAGCTGGATACAGTAAACCTGAAGTGAAACAACAGAATCTATGACTAGTGTCACAGGAATGGTTCAAAACATAGACAGTAAGAAGAGCCAGTCTTCTTGTACTTGAGTCCGCATTGTGCCTTTTGTATTTTATTCCGATGCAATTTCTGTGTTTCATCGTCAGTACGACGGTCAGAGGGATACAGTAAACCTGAAGTGAAGCATCGGAATCAAAAACTAGTGTCACAGGAATGGTTCAAAGCATAGGCAGTAGTAAGAGTCAGTCTTCTTGTACTTAAGTCGGCATTGTGCCTTTTGTATTTAATTCCGATGCAATTTCCGTGTTTCATCGTCATTAAGATGGTCAGAGGGATACAGCAAATCTGAAGTGAAGCATCGGAATCTATAACTTGTGTCACAGGAAGGTTCAAAACATAGTCGCTTTAGAAGAGTCGGTTTTCTTGTACTTAAGTCGGCATTGTGCCTATTGTATTTAATGCTGATGCAATTTCTGTGTTTCATCGTCAATAAGAATGTCAAAGGGATACAGTAAACCTGAAGTGATACATCGGAATCTATAACTAGTGTCGTAGGAATGGTTCATAACATAGACATTAAGAAGAGTCAGTCTTCTTGTACTTAAGTCGGCATTGTGCTTTTTGTATTTAATTCCGATGCAATTTCTGTGTTTCATCGTCAATGAGAAGGTCAGAGTGATACAGTAAACCTGAAGTGAAGCATCGCAATCTATAATTAGTGTCACAAGGAATGGTTCAAAGCATAGACAGTAAGAAGAGTCAGTTTTCTTATATATAAGTCGGCATTGTGCCTTTTGTATTTAATTCCGATGCAATTTCTGTGTTTCATCGTCTATAAGAAGGTCAGCTGGATACAGTAAACATGAAGTGAAGCATCGGAATCTATGACTAGTGTCACAGGAATGGTTCAAAACATAGAGAGTAAGAAGAGCCAGTCTTCTTGTACTAGAGTCGGCATTGTGCCTTTTGTATTTAATTCCGGTCAATTTTCTGTGTTTGATTGTCAATAAGAAGGTCAGAGGGATACAGTAAACCTGAAGTGAAGCATCGGAATCTAAAACTAGTGTCACAGGAATGGTTCAAAACATAGACAGGAAGAAGAGTCAGTTTTCTTGTACTTAAGTCGCCATTGTGCCTTTTGTATTTAATTCCGATGCACTTTTTGTGTTTCATCGTCAATAAGAAGGTCAGCTGGATACAGTAAACCTGAGGTGAAGCATCGGAATCTATAACTTGTGTCACAGGAATGGTTCAAAACATAGACAGTAAGAAGAGTCAGTCTCCTTGTACTTAAGTCGCCATTGTGCCTTTTGTATTTAATTCCGATGCAATTTTTGTGTTTCATCGTCAATAAGAAGGTCAGCTGGATACAGAAAACCTGAGGTGAAGCATCGGAACCTATAACTTGTGTCACAGGAATGGTTCAAAACATAGATATCAAGAAGAGTCAGTTTTCTTGTACTTAAGTCGGCATTGTGCCTTTTCAATTTAATTCCGATGCAATTTCTGTGTTTCGTCGTCAATAAGAAGAACCAAGGGATACAGTATACCAGAAGTGAAGCATCGGAATCTAAAACCGGTCTCACAGGAAAGGTTCAAAACATAGACAGGAAGAAGAGCCAGACCTCTTGTACCTGAGTCGGCATTGTGCATTCTGTACTTAATTCCGATGCAATCTCTGTGTTTCATCGTCAAAAAGACGGTCAGAGGGATACAGTAAACCTGAAGTGAAGCATCGGAATCTATAACTAGTGCCACAGGAATGGTTCAAAACATAGACAGTAAGAAGAGTCAGTTTTCTTGTACAAAAGTCTGCATTGTGCCTTTTGTATTTAATTCCAATGCAGTTTCTGTGTTTCGTCGTCAATAAGAAGGACTAAGGGATACAGTAAACCTGTCGTGAAGCATCGGAATCTAAAACCGGTATCACAGGAAAGGTTCAAAACATAGACAGTAAGAAGCGCCAGTCTTCTTGTACTTTAGTCGGCATTGTGCTTTTTGTATTTAATTCCGATGCAATTTCTGTTTTTCTTCGTCAATAAGACGGTCTGAGGGATACAGTAAACCTGAAGTGAAGCATCGGAATCAATAACTAGTGGCACAGGAATGGTTCCAATCGTAGACAGTAAGTAGAATCAGTATTCTTGTACTTAAGTCGACATTGTGCATTTGTGTTTAATTCCGTTACAATTTCTGTGTTTCATCGTCAATACGACGGTCAGAGGGTTGCAGTAAACCTGAAGTGAAGCATCGCATTCTATACCTAGTGTCACAGGAATGGGTAAAACGTAGACAGTAAGAAGAGTCAGTCTTCTAGTACTTGAGTCGGCATTGTGCCGTTTGTATTTAATTCCGATGCAATTTCTGTGTTTCATCGTCAATAAGAAGGTCAGAAGGATACAGTAAAACTGAAGTGAAGCATCGCAATCTATAACTAGTGTCACAGGAATGGTTCAAAACATGGACAGTAAGAAGAGTCAGTCTTCTTGTACTTAAGTCGGCATTGTGCCTTTTGTATTTAATTACGATGCAATTTCTGTAATTCGTCGTCAATAAGAAGGTCAGAGGGATACAGTAAACCTGAAGTGAAGCATCGGAATCTATAACTAGTGTCACAGGAATGGTTCAAATCATAGACAGAAAGAAGAGTCAGTCTTCTTGTACTTAAGTCGGCATTGTGCCTTTTGTATATAATTCCGATGCAATTTCTGTGTTTCATCGTCTAGAAGAAGGTCTGAGGGATACAGTAAACCTGAAGTGAAGCATCGGAATCTAAAACTAGTAACACAGGAATGGTTCAAAACAGAGACAGTAGGAAGAGTCAGTCTTCTTGTACTAAAGTCGGCATTGTGCCTTTTGTATTTAATTCCGATGCAATTTCTGTGTTTCATCGTCTATAAGAAGGTCAGCTGGATACAGTAAACATGAAGTGAAGCATCGGAATCTATGACTAGTGTCACAGGAATGGTTCAAAGCATAAAGAGTAAGAAGAGCCAGTCTTCTTGTACTAGATACGGCATTGTGCCTTTTGTATTTAATTCCGGTCAATTTTCTGTGTTTGATTGTCAATAAGAAGGTCAGAGGGATACAGTAAACCTGAAGTGAAGCATCGGAATCTAAAACTAGTGTCACAGGAATGGTTCAAAACATAGACAGGAAGAAGAGGCAGTCTTCTTGTACTTAAGTCGCCATTGTGCCTTTTTTATTTAGTTCCGATGCAATTTTTGTGTTTCATCGTCAATAAGAAGGTCAGCTGGATACAGTAAACCTGAGGTGAAGCATCGGAATCTATAACTTGTGTCACAGGAATGGTTCAAAACATAGACAGTAAGAAGAGTCAGTCTCCTTGTACTTAAGTCGCCATTGTGCCTTTTGTATTTAATTCCGATGCAATTTTTGTGTTTCATCGTCAATACGAAGGTCAGCTGGATACAGTAAACCTGAGGTGAAGCATCGGAACCTATAACTTGTGTCACAGGAATGGTTCAAAACATAGATATTAAGAAGAGTCAGTTTTCTTGTACTTAAGTCGGCATTGTGCCTTTTCAATTTAATTCCGATGCAATTTCTGTGTTTCGTCGTCAATAAGAAGAACCAAGGGATACAGTAAACCAGAAGTGAAGCATCGGAATCTAAAACCGGTCTCACAGGAAAGGTTCAAAACATAGACAGGAAGAAGAGCCAGACCTCTTGTACCTGAGTCGGCATTGTGCATTCTGTATTTAATTCCGATGCAATCTCTGTGTGTCATCGTCAATAAGACGGTCAGAGGGATACAGTAAACCTGAAGTGAAGCATCGGAATCTATAACTAGTGTCACAGGAAAGGTTCAAAACATAGACAGTAGGAAGAGTCAGTCTTCTTGTACTTAAGTCGGCATTGTGCCTTTTGTATTTCATTCCGATGCAATTGCTGTGTTTCATCGTCAATAATAAGGTCAGCTGGATACAGTAAACCTGAAGTGAAGCATCGGAATCTATAACTAGTGTCACAGGAATGGTTCAAAATATAGACAGGAAGAAGAGTCAGCTTTCTTCTACATAAGTCGGCATAGTGCCTTTTCTATTTAATTCCGATGCAATTTCTGTGTTTCGTCGTCAATAAGAAAGTCCAAGTGATACAGTAAACCTGAAGTGAAGCATCGGAATCGAAAACCGGTCTCACAGGAAAGGTTCAAAACATAGGCAGTAAGAAGAGTCAGACTTCTTGTTCTTGAGTCGGCATTGTGCCTTTTGTATTTAATTCCGATGCTATTTCTGCGTTTCATCATCAATAAGACGGTCAAAGGGATACAGTAAAACTGAAGTGAAGCATCGGAATCTATAACTAGTGTCACAGGAATGGTTCAAAACATAGACAGTAAGAAGAGTCACTCAACTTTTACTTAAGTCGCCATTGTGCCTTTTGTATTTAATTCCGATGCAATTTCTGTGTTTCATCGTCAATAAGAAATTCAGCTGGATACAGTAAAGCTGAAGTGAAGCATCGGAATCTATAACTAGTGTCACAGGAATGGTTCAAAACACAGTCAGTAAGAAGATTCAGTCTTCTAGTACTTGAGTCGGCATTGTGCCTTTTGTATTTAATTCCGATGCAATTTCTGTGTTTCATCGTCAATAAGAAGGTCCAAGGGAGACAGTAATCCAGAAGTGAGTCATCGGAATCTAAAACCGGTCTCACAGGAGAGGTTCAAAACATAGACAGTAATAAGAGCCAGACTTCTTGTACCTGAGTCGGCATTGTGCCTTTTGTATTTATTTCCGTGTCAATCTCTGAGTTTCAACGTCAATAAGACGGTCAGAGGGATACAGTAAACCTGAAGTGAAGCATCGGAATCTATAACTAGTGCCACAGGAAAGATTCAAAACATAGACAGTAAGTAGAGCCAGTCTTCTTGTACTTGAGTCGGCATTGTGCCTTTTGTATTTAATTCCGATGCAATTTCTGTGTTTCATCGTCTAGAAGAAGGTCTGAGGGATACAGTAAACCTGAAGTGAAGCATCGGAATCTAAAACTAGTAACACAGGAATGGTTCAAAACAGAGACAGTAGGAAGAGTCAGTCTTCTTGTACTAAAGTCGGCATTGTGCCTTTTGTATTTAATTCCGATGCAATTTCTGTGTTTCATCGTCTATAAGAAGGTCAGCTGGACACAGTAAACATGAAGTGAAGCATCGGAATCTATGACTAGTGTCACAGGAATGGTTCAAAGCATAAAGAGTAAGAAGAGCCAGTCTTCTTGTACTAGATACGGCATTGTGCCTTTTGTATTTAATTCCGGTCAATTTTCTGTGTTTGATTGTCAATAAGAAGGTCAGAGGGATACAGTAAACCTGAAGTGAAGCATCGGAATCTAAAACTAGTGTCACAGGAATGGTTCAAAACATAGACAGGAAGAAGAGGCAGTCTTCTTGTACTTAAGTCGCCATTGTGCCTTTTTTATTTAATTCCGATGCAATTTTTGTGTTTCATCGTCAATAAGAAGGTCAGCTGGATACAGTAAACCTGAGGTGAAGCATCGGAATCTATAACTTGTGTCACAGGAATGGTTCAAAACATAGACAGTAAGAAGAGTCAGTCTCCTTGTACTTAAGTCGCCATTGTGCCTTTTGTATTTAATTCCGATGCAATTTTTGTGTTTCATCGTCAATACGAAGGTCAGCTGGATACAGTAAACCTGAGGTGAAGCATCGGAACCTATAACTTGTGTCACAGGAATGGTTCAAAGCATAGATATTAAGAAGAGTCAGTTTTCTTGTACTTAAGTCGGCATTGTGCCTTTTCAATTTAATTCCGGTGCAATTTCTGTGTTTCGTCGTCAATAAGAAGAACCAAGGGATACAGTAAACCAGAAGTGAAGCATCGGATTCTAAAACCGGTCTCACAGGAAAGGTTCAAAACATAGACAGGAAGAAGAGCCAGACCTCTTGTACCTGAGGCGGCATTGTGCATTCTGTATTTAATTCCGATGCAATCTCTGTGTGTCATCGTCAATAAGACGGTCAGAGGGATACAGTAAACCTGAAGTGAAGCATCGGAATCTATAACTTGTGTCACAGGAATGGTTCAAAACATAGACAGTAAGAAGAGTCAGTCTTGTTGTACTTAAGTCGCCATTGTGCCTTTTGTATTTCATTCCGATGCAATTGCTGTGTTTCATCGTCAATAATAAGGTCAGCTGGATACAGTAAACCTGAAGTGAAGCATCGGAATCTATAACTAGTGTCACAGGAATGGTTCAAAACATAGACAGGAAGAAGAGTCAGCTTTCTTCTACATAAGTCGGCATAGTGCCTTTTCTATTTAATTCCGATGCAATTTCTGTGTTTCGTCGTCAATAAGAAAGTCCAAGTGATACAGTAAACCTGAAGTGAAGCATCGGAATCGAAAACCGGTCTCACAGGAAAGGTTCAAAACATAGACAGTAAGAAGAGCCAGACTTCTTGTTCTTGAGTCGGCATTGTGCCTTTTGTATTTAATTCCGATGCTATTTCTGCGTTTCATCATCAATAAGACGGTCAAAGGGATACAGTAAAACTGAAGTGAAGCATCGGAATCTATAACTAGTGTCACAGGAATGGTTCAAAACATAGACAGTAAGAAGAGTCACTCAACTTTTACTTAAGTCGCCATTGTGCCTTTTGTATTTAATTCCGATGCAATTTCTGTGTTTCATCGTCAATAAGAAATTCAGCTGGATACAGTAAAGCTGAAGTGAAGCATCGGAATCTATAACTAGTGTCACAGGAATGGTTCAAAACACAGTCAGTAAGAAGATTCAGTCTTCTAGTACTTGAGTCGGCATTGTGCCTTTTGTATTTAATTCCGATGCAATTTCTGTGTTTCATCGTCAATAAGAAGGTCCAAGGGAGACAGTAATCCAGAAGTGAGTCATCGGAATCTAAAACCGGTCTCACAGGAGAGGTTCAAAACATAGACAGTAATAAGAGCCAGACTTCTTGTACCTGAGTCGGCATTGTGCCTTTTGTATTTAATTCCGTGGCAATCTCTGAGTTTCAACGTCAATAAGACGGTCAGAGGGATACAGTAAACCTGAAGTGAAGCATCGGAATCTATAACTAGTGCCACAGGAAAGATTCAAAACATAGACAGTAAGTAGAGCCAGTCTTCTTGTACTTGAGTCGGCATTGTGCCTTTTGTATTTAATTCCGATGCAATTTCTGTGTTCATCGTCAATACGACGGTCAGGGGGATACAGTAAATATGAAGTGAAGCATCGGAATGGTTCAAAACTTAGACAGTAAGAAGAGTCAGTCTTCTAATACTTGATTCGGCATTGTGCCTTTTGTATTTAATTCCGATGCAATTTCCGTGTTTCATCGTCAATAAGAAGGTCAGGGTGATACAGTAAAAATGAAGTGAAGCATCGAAATCTATAACTTGTGTCACAGGAATGGCTCAAAGCATAGACAGTAAGAAGAGTCAGTCTTCTTGTACTTAACTCGGCATTGTGCCTTTTGTATATAATTCCGATGCAATTTCTGTGTTTCATCGCCAGTAAGAAGGTCAGCTGGATACAGTAAATCTGAAGTAAAGCATCGGAATCTATAACTAGGGTCACAGGAATGGTTCAAAATATAGACGGTTAGAAGAGCCAGTCTTCTTGTACTCGAGTCGGCATTGTGCCATTTGTATTTAATTCCGTTACAATTTCTGTGTTTCATCGTCAATACGACGGTCAGAGGGATGCAGTAAACCTGAAGTGAAGCATCGGACTCTATAACTAGTGTCACAGGAATGGGTAAAACATAGACAGTAAGAAGAGTCAGTCTTCTAGTACTTGAGTCGGCATTGTGCCTTTTGTATTTAATTCCGATGCAATTTCTGTGTTTCATCGTCAATATGAAGGTCAGAGGGATACAGTAAACCTGAAGTGAAGCATCGGAATCTATAACTAGTGTCACAGGAATGGTTTAAAACTAGACAGTAAGAAGAATCTGTTTTCTTGTACTTAAGTCGACATTGGGCCTTTTGTATTTAATTCCAAGGCAATTTCTGTGTTTCATCGTCCATAAGAAGGTCAGAGGGATACAGTGAACCTGAAGTGATGCATCGGAATCTATAACTAGTGTCACAGTAGCGGTTCAAAACATAGACAGGAAGAAGATTCAGTTCTCTTGCACTTAAGTCGGCATTGTGCCTTTTCTATTTAATTCCGATGCAATTTCTGTGTTTCGTTGTCATTAAGAAGGTCCAAGGGATACAGTAAACCTGAAGTGAAGCATCGGAATATAGAACCGGTATCACAGGAAAGGTTCAAAATATAGACAGTAAGAAGAGCAAGACTGCTTGTATTTCACTCTTCATTGTGCCTTCTGTATTTAATTCCGATGCGATTTCTGTGATTCATCGTCAATAAGACTGTCAGAGGGATACAGTAAACCTGAAGTGAAGCATCGGAATCTATAACTAGAGTCACAGGAATGGTTTAAAACATAGACAGTAAGAAGAATCAGTTTCCTTGTACTTAAGTCGACATTGGGCCTTTTGTATTTAATTCCGATGCAATTTCTGTGTTTCATCGTCAATAAGAAGGTCAGAGGGATACAGTGAACCTGAAGTGATGCATCGGAATCTATAACTAGTGTCACAGGAATGGTTTAAAACATAGACAGTAAGAAGAATCAGTTTCCTTGTACTTAAGTCGACATTGGGCCTTTTGTATTTAATTCCGATGCAATTTCTGTGTTTCATCGTCAATAAGAAGGTCAGAGGGATACAGTGAACCTGAAGTGATGCATCGGAATCTATAACTAGTGTCACAGTAGTGGTTCAAAACATACACAGGAAGAAGATTCAGTTCTCTTGCACTTAAGTCGGCATTGTGCCTTTTCTATTTAATTCCGATGCAATTTCTTTGTTTCGTTGTCATTAAGAAAGTCCATGGGATACAGTAAACCTGAAGTGAAGCATCGGAATATGGAACCGGTATCACAGGAAAGGTTCAAAATATAGACAGTAAGAAGAGCAAAACTGCTTGTACTTCACTCTTCATTGTGCCTTTTGTATTTAATTCCAATGCAATTTCTGTGTTTCATCGTCAATAAGACTGTCAGAGGGATACAGTAAACCTGAAGTGAAGCATCGGAATCTATAAGTAGTGTCACAGGAATGGTTCAAAGCATAGACAGTAAGAAGAGCCAGTCTTCTTGTACTTGAGTCGACATTTTGCCTTTTGTATTTAATTTCGATCAATTTTCTGAGTTTGATCGTCAATAAGAAGGTCAGAGTGATACAGTAAACCTGAAGTGTCGCATCGGAATCTATAACTAGTGTCACAGGAATGGTTCAAAGCATAGACAGTAAGAAGAGTCAGTTTTCTTGTACATAAGTCGGCATTGTGCTTTTTTTTTTAATTCCGATGCAATTTCTGTGTTTCATCGTCAATAAGAAGGTCAGCTGGATACAGTAAACCTAAAGTGAAGCACCAGAATCTATGACTAGTGTCACAGGAATGGTTCAAAAATAGACAGTAAGAAGAGCCAGTCTTATTGTACTTAAGTCGGCATTGTGCCTTTTGTATTTAATTCCGATGCAATTTCTGTGTTTCAGCGTCAATAAGAAGGTCTGAGGGATACAGTAAACCTGAAGCGAAGCATCAGAATCTATAACTAGTGTCACAGGAATAGTTCAAAATATAGACAGCAAGAAGAGTCAGTTTTCTTGTACGTAAGTCGGCATTGTGCTCTTTGTAATTAATTCCGATGCAATTTCTTTGTTTCATCGTCAATAAGAAGGTCAGCGGGACACAGTAAACCTGAATTGATGCATCGGAACCTATAACTAGTGTCACAGTAGTGGTTCAAAACGTAGACAGGAAGAAGATTCAGTTCTCTTGCACTTAAGTCGGCATTATGCCTTTTCTATTTAATTCCGATGCAATTTCTGCGTTTCGTCGTCGTTAAGAAGGTCCAAGGGATACAGTAAACCTGAAGTGAAGCATCGGATTATAGAACCGGTATCACAGGAAAGGTTCAAAATATAGACAGTAAGAAGAGCAAGACTGCATGTATTTCACTCTTCATTGTGCCTTTTGTATTTCATTCCGATGCGATTTCTGTGATTCATCGTCAATAAGACTGTCAGAGGGATACAGTAAACCTGAAGTGAAGCATCGGAATCGATAACTAGTGTCCCAGGAATAGTTCAAAGCATAGACAGTAAGAAGAGCCAGTCTTCTTGTACTTGGGTCGGCATTTTGCCTTTTGTATTTAATTCCGATCAATTTTCTGTGTTTGATCGTCAATAAGAAGGTCAGAGGGATAGAGTAAACCTGAAGTGTCGCATCGGAATCTATAACTAGTGTCACAGGTATGGTTCAAAGCATAGACAGTAAGAAGAGTCAGTCTTCTTGTACATAAGTCGGCATTGTGCCTTTTGTATTTAATTCCGATGCAATTTCTGTGTTTCATCGTCAATAAGAAGGTCAGCTGGATACAGTAAACCTGAAGTGAAGCATCAGAATCTATGACTAGTGTCACAGGAATGGTTCAAAACATAGACAGTAAGAAGAGCCAGTCTTCTTGTACTTGAGTCCGCATTGTGCCTTTTGTATTTAATTCCGATGCAATTTCCGTGTTTCATCGTCAAAAAGAAGGTCAGAGGGATACAGCAAAACTGAAGTGAAGCATCGGAATCTATAACTTGTGTCACAGGAATGGTGCAAAACATAGTCGCTAAGAAGAGTCGGTTTTCTTGTACTTAAGTCGGCATTGTGCCTATTGTATTTAATGCTGATGCAATTTCTGTGTTTCATCGTCAATAAGAATGTCAAAGGGATACAGTAAACCTGAAGTGATACATCGGAATCTATAACTAGTGTCGTAGGAATGGTTCATAACATAGACAGTAAGAGTCAGTCTTCTTGTACTTAAGTCGGCATTGTGCTTTTTGTATTTAATTCCGATGCAATTTCTGTGTTTCATCGTCAATGAGAAGGTCAGAGTGATACAGTAAACCTGAAGTGAAGCATCGCAATCTATAATTAGTGTCACAGGAATGGTTCAAAGCATAGACAGTAAGAAGAGTCAGTTTTCTTATACATAAGTCGGCATTGTGCCTCATGTATTTAATTCCGATGCAATTTCTGTGTTTCATCGTAAATATGAAGGTCAGAGGGATACAGTAATCCTGAAGTGATGCATTGGAACCTATTACTAGTGTCACAGGAATGGTTCAAAACATAGACAGTAAGAAGAGTCAGTTTTCTTGTACAAAAGTCTGCATTGTGCCTTTTGTATTTAATTCCGATGCAGTTTCTGTGTTTCGTCGTCAATAAGAAGGACCAAGGGATACAGTAAACCTGACGTGAAGCATCGGAATCTAAAACCGGTATCACAGGAAAGGTTCAAAACATAGACAGTAAGAAGCGCCAGTCTTCTTGTACTTTAGTCGGCATTGTGCTTTTTGTATTTAATTCCGATGCAATTTCTGTGTTTCTTCGTCAATAAGACGGTCTGAGGGATACAGTAAACCTGAAGTGAAGCATCGGAATCAATAACTAGTGTCACAGGAATGGTTCAAATCGTAGACAGTAAGAAGAATCAGTTTTCTTGTACTTAAGTCGACATTGTGCATTTGTGTTTAATTCCGTTACAATTTCTGTGTTTCATCGTCAATACGACGGTCAGAGGGATGCAGTAAACCTGAAGTGAAGCATCGCATTCTATACCTAGTGTCACAGGAATGGGTAAAACGTAGACAGTAAGAAGAGTCAGTCTTCTAGTACTTGAGTCGGCATTGTGCCGTTTGTATTTAATTCCGATGCAATTTCTGTGTTTCATCGTCAATAAGAAGGTCAGAAGGATACAGTAAAACTGAAGTGAAGCATCGCAATCTATAACTAGTGTCACAGGAATGGTTCAAAACATGGACAGTAAGAAGAGTCAGTCTTCTTGTACTTAAGTCGGCATTGTGCCTTTTGTATTTAATTACGATGCAATTTCTGTATTTCATCGTCAATAAGAAGGTCAGAGGGATACAGTAAACCTGAAGTGAAGCATCGGAATCTATAACTAGTGTCACAGGAATGGTTCAAATCATAGACAGAAAGAAGAGTCAGTCTTCTTGTACTTAAGTCGGCATTGTGAATTTTGTATATAATTCCGATGCAATTTCTGTGTTTCATCGTCTAGAAGAAGGTCTGAGGGATACAGTAAACCTGAAGTGAAGCATCGGAATCTAAAACTAGTGTCACAGGAATGGTTCAAAACATAGACAGTAGGAAGAGTCAGTCTTCTTGTACTCAAGTCGGCATTGTGCCTTTTGTATTTAATTCCGATGCAATTTCTGTGTTTCATCGTCTATAAGAAGGTCAGCTGGATACAGTAAACATGAAGTGAAGCATCGGAATCTATGACTAGTGTCACAGGAATGGTTCAAAACATAGAGAGTAAGAAGAGCCAGTCTTCTTGTACTAGAGTCGGCATTGTGCCTTTTGTATTTAATTCCGGTCAATTTTCTGTGTTTGATTGTCAATAAGAAGGTCAGAGGATACAGTAAACCTGAAGTGAAGCATCGGAATCTAAAACTAGTGTCACAGGAATGGTTCAAAACATTGACAGGAAGAAGAGTCAGTCTTCTTGTACTTAAGTCGCCATTGTGCCTTTTGTATTTAATTCCGATGCAATTTTTGTGTTTCATCGTCAATAAGAAGGTCAGCTGGATACAGTAAACCTGAGGTGAAGCATCGGAATCTATAACTTATGTCACAGGAATGGTTCAAAACATAGACAGTAAGAAGAGTCAGTCTCCTTGTACTTAAGTCGCCATTGTGCCTTTTGTATTTAATTCCGATGCAATTTCCGTGTTTCATCGTCAATAAGAAGGTCAGAGGGATACAGCAAAACTGAAGTGAAGCATCGGAATCTATAACTTGTGTCACAGGAATGGTGCAAAACATAGTCGCTATGAAGAGTCGGTTTTCTTGTACTTAAGTCGGCATTGTGCCTATTGTATTTAATGCTGATGCAATTTCTGTGTTTCATCGTCAATAAGAATGTCAAAGGGATACAGTAAACCTGAAGTGATACATCGGAATCTATAACTAGTGTCGTAGGAATGGTTCATAACATAGACAGTAAGAGTCAGTCTTCTTGTACTTAAGTCGGCATTGTGCTTTTTGTATTTAATTCCGATGCAATTTCTGTGTTTCATCGTCAATGAGAAGGTCAGAGTGATACAGTAAACCTGAAGTGAAGCATCGCAATCTATAATTAGTGTCACAGGAATGGTTCAAAGCATAGACAGTAAGAAGAGTCAGTTTTCTTATACATAAGTCGGCATTGTGCCTCAGGTATTTAATTCCGATGCAATTTCTGTGTTTCATCGTCAATATGAAGGTCAGAGGGATACAGTAAACCTGAAGTGATGCATTGGAACCTATTACTAGTGTCACAGGAATGGTTCAAAACATAGACAGTAAGAAGAGTCAGTTTTCTTGTACAAAAGTCTGCATTGTGCCTTTTGTATTTACTTCCGATGCAGTTGCTGTGTTTCGTCGTCAATAAGAAGGACCAAGGGATACAGTAAACCTGACGTGAAGCATCGGAATCTAAAACCGGTATCACAGGAAAGGTTCAAAACATAGACAGTAAGAAGCGCCAGTCTTCTTGTACTTTAGTCGGCATTGTGCTTTTTGTATTTAATTCCGATGCAATTTCTGTGTTTCTTCGTCAATAAGACGGTCTGAGGGATACAGTAAACCTGAAGTGAAGCATCGGAATCAATAACTAGTGTCACAGGAATGGTTCAAATCGTAGACAGTAAGAAGAATCAGTTTTCTTGTACTTAAGTCGACATTGTGCATTTGTGTTTAATTCCGTTACAATTTCTGTGTTTCATCGTCAATACGACGGTCAGAGGGATGCAGTAAACCTGAAGTGAAGCATCGCATTCTATACCTAGTGTCACAGGAATGGGTAAAACGTAGACAGTAAGAAGAGTCAGTCTTCTAGTACTTGAGTCGGCATTGTGCCGTTTGTATTTAATTCCGATGCAATTTCTGTGTTTCATCGTCAATAAGAAGGTCAGAAGGATACAGTAAAACTGAAGTGAAGCATCGCAATCTATAACTAGTGTCACAGGAATGGTTCAAAACATGGACAGTAAGAAGAGTCAGTCTTCTTGTACTTAAGTCGGCATTGTGCCTTTTGTATTTAATTACGATGCAATTTCTGTATTTCATCGTCAATAAGAAGGTCAGAGGGATACAGTAAACCTGAAGTGAAGCATCGGAATCTATAACTAGTGTCACAGGAATGGTTCAAATCATAGACAGAAAGAAGAGTCAGTCTTCTTGTACTTAAGTCGGCATTGTGCCTTTTGTATATAATTCCGATGCAATTTCTGTGTTTCATCGTCTAGAAGAAGGTCTGAGGGATACAGTAAACCTGAAGTGAAGCATCGGAATCTAAAACTAGTGTCACAGGAATGGTTCAAAACATAGACAGTAGGAAGAGTCAGTCTTCTTGTACTAAAGTCGGCATTGTGCCTTTTGTATTTAATTCCGATGCAATTTCTGTGTTTCATCGTCTATAAGAAGGTCAGCTGGATACAGTAAACATGAAGTGAAGCATCGGAATCTATGACTAGTGTCACAGGAATGGTTCAAAACATAGAGAGTAAGAAGAGCCAGTCTTCTTGTACTAGAGTCGGCATTGTGCCTTTTGTATTTAATTCCGGTCAATTTTCTGTGTTTGATTGTCAATAAGAAGGTCAGAGGGATACAGTAAACCTGAAGTGAAGCATCGGAATCTAAAACTAGTGTCACAGGAATGGTTCAAAACATTGACAGGAAGAAGAGTCAGCCTTCTTGTACTTAAGTCGCCATTGTGCCTTTTGTATTTAATTCCGATGCAATTTTTGTGTTTCATCGTCAATAAGAAGGTCAGCTGGATACAGTAAACCTGAGGTGAAGCATCGGAATCTATAACTTATGTCACAGGAATGGTTCAAAACATAGACAGTAAGAAGAGTCAGTCTCCTTGTACTTAAGTCGCCATTGTGCCTTTTGTATTTAATTCCGATGCAATTTTTGTGTTTCATCGTCAATAAGAAGGTCAGCTGGATACAGTAAACCTGAGGTGAAGCATCGGAAAATATAACTTGTGTCACAGGAATGGTTCAAAACATAGATATTAAGAAGAGTAAGTTTTCTTGTACTTAAGTCGGCATTGTGCCTTTTCAATTTAATTCCGATGCAATTTCTGTGTTTCGTCGCCAATAAGAAGATCCAAGGGATACAGTAAACCTGAAGTGAAGCATCGGAATCTAAAACCGGCCTCACAGGAAAGGTTCAAAACATAGACAGGAAGAAGAGCCAGTCCTCTTGTACCTGAGTCGGCATTGTGCATTCTGTATTTAATACCGATGCAATCTCTGTGTTTCATCGTCAATAAGACGGTCAGAGGGATACAGTAAACCTGAAGTGAAGCATCGGAATCTATAACTAGTGTCACAGGAAAGGTTCAAAACATAGACAGTAGGAAGAGTCAGTCTTCTTGTACTTAAGTCGGCGTTGTGCCTTTTGTATTTAATTCCGATGCAATTGCTGTGTTTCATCGTCAATAATAAGGTCAGCTGGATACAGTAAACCTGAAGTGAAGCATCGGAATCTATAACTAGTGTCACAGGAATGGTTCAAAACATAGACAGGAAGAAGAGTCAGCTTTCTTCTACATAAGTCGGCATATTGCCTTTTCTATTTAATTCCGATGCAATTTCTGTGTTTCGTCGTCAATACGAAAGTCCAAGTGATACAGTAAACTTGAAGTGAAGCATCGGAATCGAAAACCGGTCTCACAGGAAAGGTTCAAAACATAGACAGTAAGAAGAGCCAGACTTCTTGTTCTTGAATCGGCATTGTGCCTTTTGTATTTAATTCCGATGCTATTTCTGCGTTTCATCATCAATAAGACGGTCAAAGGGATACAGTAAAACTGAAGTGAAGCATCGGAATCTATAACTAGTGTCACAGGAATGGTTCAAAGCATAGGCAGTAGTAAGAGTCAGTCTTCTTGTACTTAAGTCGGCATTGTGCCTTTTGTATTAAATTCCGATGCAATTTCCGTGTTTCATCGTCAATAAGAAGGTCAGAGGGATACAGCAAAACTGAAGTGAAGCATCGGAATCTATAACTTGTGTCACAGGAATGGTTCAAAACATAGTCGCTAAGAAGAGTCGGTTTTCTTGTACTTAAGACGGCATTGTGCCTATTGTATTTATGGTGATGCAATTTCTGTGTTTCATCGTCAATAAGAATGTCAAAGGGATACAGTGAACCTGAAGTGATACATCGGAATCTATAACTAGTGTCGTAGGAATGGTTCATAACATAGACAGTAAGAAGAGTCAGTCTTCTTGTACTTAAGTCGGCATTGTGCTTTTTGTATTTAATTCCGATGCAATTTCTGTGTTTCTTCGTCAATAAGACGGTCTGAGGGATACAGTAAACCTGAAGTGAAGCATCGGAATCAATAACTAGTGTCACAGGAATGGTTCAAATCGTAGACAGTAAGAAGAATCAGTTTTCTTGTACTTAAGTCGACATTGTGCATTTGTGTTTAATTCCGTTACAATTTCTGTGTTTCATCGTCAATACGACGGTCAGAGGGATGCAGTAAACCTGAAGTGAAGCATCGCATTCTATACCTAGTGTCACAGGAATGGGTAAAACGTAGACAGTAAGAAGAGTCAGTCTTCTAGTACTTGAGTCGGCATTGTGCCGTTTGTATTTAATTCCGATGCAATTTCTGTGTTTCATCGTCAATAAGAAGGTCAGAAGGATACAGTAAAACTGAAGTGAAGCATCGCAATCTATAACTAGTGTCACAGGAATGGTTCAAAACATGGACAGTAAGAAGAGTCAGTCTTCTTGTACTTAAGTCGGCATTGTGCCTTTTGTATTTAATTACGATGCAATTTCTGTATTTCATCGTCAATAATAAGGTCAGAGGGATACAGTAAACCTGAAGTGAAGCATCGGAATCTATAACTAGTGTCACAGGAATGGTTCAAATCATAGACAGAAAGAAGAGTCAGTCTTCTTGTACTTAAGTCGGCATTGTGCCTTTTGTATATAATTCCGATGCAATTTCTGTGTTTCATCGTCTAGAAGAAGGTCTGAGGGATACAGTAAACCTGAAGTGAAGCATCGGAATCTAAAACTAGTGTCACAGGAATGGTTCAAAACATAGACAGTAGGAAGAGTCAGTCTTCTTGTACTAAAGTCGGCATTGTGCCTTTTGTATTTAATTCCGATGCAATTTCTGTGTTTCATCGTCTATAAGAAGGTCAGCTGGATACAGTAAACATGAAGTGAAGCATCGGAATCTATGACTAGTGTCACAGGAATGGTTCAAAACATAGAGAGTAAGAAGAGCCAGTCTTCTTGTACTAGAGTCGGCATTGTGCCTTTTGTATTTAATTCCGGTCAATTTTCTGTGTTTGATTGTCAATAAGAAGGTCAGAGGATACAGTAAACCTGAAGTGAAGCATCGGAATCTAAAACTAGTGTCACAGGAATGGTTCAAAACATTGACAGGAAGAAGAGTCAGTCTTCTTGTACTTAAGTCGCCATTGTGCCTTTTGTATTTAATTCCGATGCAATTTTTGTGTTTCATCGTCAATAAGAAGGTCAGCTGGATACAGTAAACCTGAGGTGAAGCATCGGAATCTATAACTTATGTCACAGGAATGGTTCAAAACATAGACAGTAAGAAGAGTCAGTCTCCTTGTACTTAAGTCGCCATTGTGCCTTTTGTATTTAATTCCGATGCAATTTCCGTGTTTCATCGTCAATAAGAAGGTCAGAGGGATACAGCAAAACTGAAGTGAAGCATCGGAATCTATAACTTGTGTCACAGGAATGGTGCAAAACATAGTCGCTATGAAGAGTCGGTTTTCTTGTACTTAAGTCGGCATTGTGCCTATTGTATTTAATGCTGATGCAATTTCTGTGTTTCATCGTCAATAAGAATGTCAAAGGGATACAGTAAACCTGAAGTGATACATCGGAATCTATAACTAGTGTCGTAGGAATGGTTCATAACATAGACAGTAAGAGTCAGTCTTCTTGTACTTAAGTCGGCATTGTGCTTTTTGTATTTAATTCCGATGCAATTTCTGTGTTTCATCGTCAATGAGAAGGTCAGAGTGATACAGTAAACCTGAAGTGAAGCATCGCAATCTATAATTAGTGTCACAGGAATGGTTCAAAGCATAGACAGTAAGAAGAGTCAGTTTTCTTATACATAAGTCGGCATTGTGCCTCATGTATTTAATTCCGATGCAATTTCTGTGTTTCATCGTCAATATGAAGGTCAGAGGGATACAGTAAACCTGAAGTGATGCATTGGAACCTATTACTAGTGTCACAGGAATGGTTCAAAACATAGACAGTAAGAAGAGTCAGTTTTCTTGTACAAAAGTCTGCATTGTGCCTTTTGTATTTAATTCCGATGCAGTTTCTGTGTTTCGTCGTCAATAAGAAGGACCAAGGGATAAAGTAAACCTGACGTGAAGCATCGGAATCTAAAACCGGTATCACAGGAAAGGTTCAAAACATAGACAGTAAGAAGCGCCAGTCTTCTTGTACTTTAGTCGGCATTGTGCTTTTTGTATTTAATTCCGATGCAATTTCTGTGTTTCTTCGTCAATAAGACGGTCTGAGGGATACAGTAAACCTGAAGTGAAGCATCGGAATCAATAACTAGTGTCACAGGAATGGTTCAAATCGTAGACAGTAAGAAGAATCAGTTTTCTTGTACTTAAGTCGACATTGTGCATTTGTGTTTAATTCCGTTACAATTTCTGTGTTTCATCGTCTATACGACGGTCAGAGGGATGCAGTAAACCTGAAGTGAAGCATCGCATTCTATACCTAGTGTCACAGGAATGGGTAAAACGTAGACAGTAAGAAGAGTCAGTCTTCTAGTACTTGAGTCGGCATTGTGCCGTTTGTATTTAATTCCGATGCAATTTCTGTGTTTCATCGTCAATAAGAAGGTCAGAAGGATACAGTAAAACTGAAGTGAAGCATCGCAATCTATAACTAGTGTCACAGGAATGGTTCAAAACATGGACAGTAAGAAGAGTCAGTCTTCTTGTACTTAAGTCGGCATTGTGCCTTTTGTATTTAATTACGATGCAATTTCTGTATTTCATCGTCAATAAGAAGGTCAGAGGGATACAGTAAACCTGAAGTGAAGCATCGGAATCTATAACTAGTGTCACAGGAATGGTTCAAATCATAGACAGAAAGAAGAGTCAGTCTTCTTGTACTTAAGTCGGGATTGTGCCTTTTGTATATAATTCCGATGCAATTTCTGTGTTTCATCGTCTAGAAGAAGGTCTGAGGGATACAGTAAACCTGAAGTGAAGCATCGGAATCTAAAACTAGTGTCACAGGAATGGTTCAAAACATAGACAGTAGGAAGAGTCAGTCTTCTTGTACTAAAGTCGGCATTGTGCCTTTTGTATTTAATTCCGATGCAATTTCTGTGTTTCATCGTCTATAAGAAGGTCAGCTGGATACAGTAAACATGAAGTGAAGCATCGGAATCTATGACTAGTGTCACAGGAATGGTTCAAAACATAGAGAGTAAGAAGAGCCAGTCTTCTTGTACTAGAGTCGGCATTGTGCCTTTTGTATTTAATTCCGGTCAATTTTCTGTGTTTGATTGTCAATAAGAAGGTCAGAGGGATACAGTAAACCTGAAGTGAAGCATCGGAATCTAAAACTAGTGTCACAGGAATGGTTCAAAACATTGACATGAAGAAGAGTCAGCCTTCTTGTACTTAAGTCGCCATTGTGCCTTTTGTATTTAATTCCGATGCAATTTTTGTGTTTCATCGTCAATAAGAAGGTCAGCTGGATACAGTAAACCTGAGGTGAAGCATCGGAATCTATAACTTATGTCGCAGGAATGGTTCAAAACATAGACAGTAAGAAGAGTCAGTCTCCTTGTACTTAAGTCGCCATTGTGCCTTTTGTATTTAATTCCGATGCAATTTTTGTGTTTCATCGTCAATAAGAAGGTCAGCTGGATACAGTAAACCTGAGGTGAAGCATCGGAAAATATAACTTGTGTCACAGGAATGGTTCAAAACATAGATATTAAGAAGAGTAAGTTTTCTTGTACTTAAGTCGGCATTGTGCCTTTTCAATTTAATTCCGATGCAATTTCTGTGTTTCGTCGTCAATAAGAAGATCCAAGGGATACAGTAAACCTGAAGTGAAGCATCGGAATCTAAAACCGGCCTCACAGGAAAGGTTCAAAACATAGACAGGAAGAAGAGCCAGACCTCTTGTACCTGAGTCGGCATTGTGCATTCTGTATTTAATTCCGATGCAATCTCTGTGTTTCATCGTCAATAAGACGGTCAGAGGGATACAGTAAACCTGAAGTGAAGCATCGGAATCTATAACTAGTGTCACAGGAAAGGTTCAAAACATAGACAGTAGGAAGAGTCAGTCTTCTTGTACTTAAGTCGGCGTTGTGCCTTTTGTATTTAATTCCGATGCAATTGCTGTGTTTCATCGTCAATAATAAGGTCAGCTGGATACAGTAAACCTGAAGTGAAGCATCGGAATCTATAACTAGTGTCACAGGAATGGTTCAAAACATAGACAGGAAGAAGAGTCAGCTTTCTTCTACATAAGTCGGCATATTGCCTTTTCTATTTAATTCCGATGCAATTTCTGTGTTTCGTCGTCAATACGAAAGTCCAAGTGATACAGTAAACTTGAAGTGAAGCATCGGAATCGAAAACCGGTCTCACAGGAAAGGTTCAAAACATAGACAGTAAGAAGAGCCAGACTTCTTGTTCTTGAATCGGCATTGTGCCTTTTGTATTTAATTCCGATGCTATTTCTGCGTTTCATCATCAATAAGACGGTCAAAGGGATACAGTAAAACTGAAGTGAAGCATCGGAATCTATAACTAGTGTCACAGGAATGGTTCAAAGCATAGGCAGTAGTAAGAGTCAGTCTTCTTGTACTTAAGTCGGCATTGTGCCTTTTGTATTAAATTCCGATGCAATTTCCGTGTTTCATCGTCAATAAGAAGGTCAGAGGGATACAGCAAAACTGAAGTGAAGCATCGGAATCTATAACTTGTGTCACAGGAATGGTTCAAAACATAGTCGCTAAGAAGAGTCGGTTTTCTTGTACTTAAGACGGCATTGTGCCTATTGTATTTAATGGTGATGCAATTTCTGTGTTTCATCGTCAATAAGAATGTCAAAGGGATACAGTAAACCTGAAGTGATACATCGGAATCTATAACTAGTGTCGTAGGAATGGTTCATAACATAGACAGTAAGAAGAGTCAGTCTTCTTGTACTTAAGTCGGCATTGTGCTTTTTGTATTTAATTCCGATGCAATTTCTGTGTTTCTTCGTCAATAAGACGGTCTGAGGGATACAGTAAACCTGAAGTGAAGCATCGGAATCAATAACTAGTGTCACAGGAATGGTTCAAATCGTAGACAGTAAGAAGAATCAGTTTTCTTGTACTTAAGTCGACATTGTGCATTTGTGTTTAATTCCGTTACAATTTCTGTGTTTCATCGTCAATACGACGGTCAGAGGGATGCAGTAAACCTGAAGTGAAGCATCGCATTCTATACCTAGTGTCACAGGAATGGGTAAAACGTAGACAGTAAGAAGAGTCAGTCTTCTTGTACTTAAGCCGGCATTGTGCCTTTTGTATTTAATTACGATGCAATTTCTGCATTTCATCGTCAATAAGAAGGTCAGAGGGATACAGTAAGCCTGAAGTGAAGCATCGGAATCTATAACTAGTGTCACATTAATTGTTCAAATCATAGACAGAAAGAAGAGTCAGTCTTCCTGTACTTAAGTCGGCATTGTGCCTTTTGTATATGATTCCGATGCAATTTCTGTGTTTCATCGTCTAGAAGAAGGTCTGAGGGATACAGTAAACCTGAAGTGAAGCATCGGAATCTAAAACTAGTGTCACAGGAATGGTTCAAACATAGACAGTAGGAAGAGTCAGTCTTCTTGTACTAAAGTCGGCATTGTGCCTTTTGTATTTAATTCCGATGCAATTTCTGTGTTTCATCGTCTATAAGAAGGTCAGCTGGATACAGTAAAACTGAAGTGAAGCATTGGAATCTATAACTAGTGTCACAGGAATGGTTCAAAACATAGACAGTAAGAAGAGTCACTCAACTTTTACTTAAGTTGCCATTGTGCCTTTTGTATTTAATTCCGATGCAATTTCTGTGCTTCATCGTCAATACGAAATTCAGCTGGATACAGTAAAGCTGAAGTGAAGCATCGGAATCTATAACTAGTGTTACAGGAATGGTTCAAAACATAGTCAGTAAGAAGTTTCAGTCTTCTAGTACTTGAGTCGGCATTGTGCCTTTTGTTTTTAATTCCGATGCAATTTCTGTGTTTCATCGTCAATAAGAAGGTCCAAGGGAGACAGTAATCCAGAAGTGAGGCATCGGAATCTAAAACCGGTCTCACAGGAGAGGTTCAAAACATAGACAGTAATAAGAGCCAGACTTCTTGTACCTGAGTCGACATTGTGCCTTTTGTATTTAATTCCGTGGCAATCTCTGAGTTTCAACGTCAATAAGACGGTCAGAGGGATACAGTAACCCTGAAGTGAAGCATCAGAATCTATAACTAGTGCCACAGGAATGGTTCAAATCTTAGAAAGTAAGAAGAGTCAGTCTTCTAATACTTGAGTCGGCATTGTGCCATTTGTATTTAAATCCGATGCAATTTGTGTGTTTCATCGTCAATAAGAAGGTCAGGGTGATACAGTAAAAATGAAGTGAAGCATCGGAATCTATAACTAGTGTCACAGGGATGGTTCAAAACTTAGACAGTAGGAAGAGTCAGTCTTCTTGTACGTAAGTCGGCATTTTGCCTTTTGTATTTAATTCCGATGCAATATCTGTGTTTCGTCGTCAATAAGAAAGTCCAAAGGATACAGTAAACCTGAAGTGAAACATCGGAATCAAAAACCGGGCTCACAGGAAAGGTTCAAAACACAGACAGTAAGAAGAGCCGGACTTTTTGTACTTGTATTTAATTCCGATTCAATTTCTGTGTTTCATCATCAATAACACGGTCAGAGGGATACAGTAAAACTGAAGTGAAGCATCGAAATTTATAACTAGTGTCACAGGAATGGTTCAAATCATAGAAAGTAAGAAGAGTCAGTTTTCTTGTACATAAGTCGCCATTGTGCCTCATGTATTTAATTCCGATGCAATTTCTGTGTTTCATCGTCAATATGAAGGTCAGTGGGATACAGTAAACCTGAAGTGATGCATTGGAACCTATTACTAGTGTCACTGGAATGGTTCAAAGCATAGACAGTAAGAAGAGTCAGTTTTCTTGTACAAAAGTCTGCATTGTGCCTTTTGTATTTAATTCCGATGCAGTTTCTGTGTTTCGTCGTCAATAAGAAGGACCAAGGGATACAGTAAACCTGACGTGAAGCATCGGAATCTACAACCGGTATCACAGGAAAGGTTCAAAACATAGACAGTAAGAAGCGCCAGTCTTCTTGTACTTTAGTCGGCATTGTGCTTTTTGTATTTAATTCCGATGCAATTTCTGTGTTTCTTCGTCAATAAGACGGTCTGAGGGATACAGTAAACCTGAAGTGAAGCATCGGAATCAATAACTAGTGTCACAGGAATGGTTCAAATCGTAGACAGTAAGAAGAATCAGTTTTCTTGTACTTAAGTCGACATTGTGCATTTGTGTTTAATTCCGTTACAATTTCTGTGTTTCATCGTCAATACGACGGTCAGAGGGATGCAGTAAACCTGAAGTGAAGCATCGCATTCTATACCTAGTGTCACAGGAATGGGTAAAACGTAGACAGTAAGAAGAGTCAGTCTTCTAGTACTTGAGTCGACATTGTGCCGTTTGTATTTAATTCCGATGCAATTTCTGTGTTTCATCGTCAATAAGAAGGTCAGAGGGATACAGTAAAACTGAAGTGAAGCATCGCAATCTATAACTAGTGTCACAGGAATGGTTCAAAACATGGACAGTAAGAAGAGTCAGTCTTCTTGTACTTAAGCCGGCATTGTGCCTTTTGTATTTCATTACGATGCAATTTCTGTATTTCATCGTCAATAAGAAGGTCAGAGGGATACAGTAAACCTGAAGTGAAGCATCGGAATCTATAACTAGTGTCACAGGAATGGTTCAAATCATAGACAGAAAGAAGAGTCAGTCTTCCTGTACTTAAGTCGGCATTGTGCCTTTTGTATATGATTCCGATGCAATTTCTGTGTTTCATCGTCTAGAAGAAGGTCTGAGGGATACAGTAAACCTGAAGTGAAGCATCGGAATCTAAAACTAGTGTCACAGGAATGGTTCAAATCATAGACAGTAGGAAGAGTCAGTCTTCTTGTACTAAAGTCGGCATTGTGCCTTTTGTATTTAATTCCGATGCAATTTCTGTGTTTCATCGTCTATAAGAAGGTCAGCTGGATACAGTAAAACTGAAGTGAAGCATTGGAATCTATAACTAGTGTCACAGGAATGGTTCAAAACATAGACAGTAAGAAGAGTCACTCAACTTTTACTTAAGTCGCCATTGTGCCTTTTGTATTTAATTCCGAAGCAATTTCTGTGCTTCATCGTCAATAAGAAATTCAGCTGGATACAGTAAAGCTGAAGTGAAGCATCGGAATCTATAACTAGTGTTACAGGAATGGTTCAAAACATAGTCAGTAAGAAGATTCAGTCTTCTAGTACTTGAGTCGGCATTGTGCCTTTTGTATTTAATTCCGATGCAATTTCTGTGTTTCATCGTCAATAAGAAGGTCCAAGGGAGACAGTAATCCAGAAGTGAGGCATCGGAATCTAAAACCGGTCTCACAGGAGAGGTTCAAAACATAGACAGTAATAAGAGCCAGACTTCTTGTACCTGAGTCGACATTGTGCCTTTTGTATTTAATTCCGTGGCAATCTCTGAGTTTCAACGTAAATAAGACGGTCAGAGGGATACAGTAAACCTGAAGTGAAGCATCGGAATCTATAACTAGTGCCACAGGAATGGTTCAAAACATAGACAGTAGGAAGAGTCAGTCTTCTTGTACTGAAGTCGGCATTTTGCCTTTTGTATTTAATTCCCATGCAATTTCTGTGTTTCATCGTCAATAAGAAGGTCAGCTGGATACAGTAAACCTGAAGTGAAGCATCAGAATCTATAACTAGTGTCACAATAATGATTCAAAACATAGACAGTAAGAAGAGTTAATTGTCTTGTACTTAAGTCGGCATTGTGCATTTTCTATTTAATTCGGATGCAATTTCTGTGTTTCGTCGTCAATAAGAAAGTCCAAGGGAAACAGTAAACCTGAAGTGAAGCATCGGAATCGAAAACTGGTCTCACAGGAAAGATTCAAAACATAGACAGTAAGAAGAGCCAGTCTTCTTGTACTTGAGTCGGCATTGTGCCTTTTGTATTTAATTCCGATGCAATTTCTGTGTTCATCGTCAATACGACGGTCAGGGGGATACAGTAAATCTGAGGTGAAGCATCGGAATGGTTCAAAACTTAGACAGTAAGAAGAGTCAGTCTCCTAATACTTGAGTCGGCATTGTGCCTTTTGTATTTGATTCCGATGCAATTTCTGTGTTTCATCGTCAATAAGAAGGTCAGGGTGATACAGTAAAAATGAAGTGAAGCATCGAAATCTATAACTTGTGTCACAGGAATGGCCCAAAGCATAGACAGTAAGAAGAGTCAGTCTTCTTGTACTTAACTCGGCATTGTGCCTTTTGTATATAATTCCGATGCAATTTCTGTGTTTCATCGTCAATGAGAAGGTCAGAGTGATACAGTAAACCTGAAGTGAAGCATCGCAATCTATAATTAGTGTCACAGGAATGGTTCAAAGCATAGACAGTAAGAAGAATCAGTTTTCTTATACATAAGTCGCCATTGTGCCTCATGTATTTAATTCCGATGCAATTTCTGTGTTTCATCGTCAATACGAAGGTCAGAGGGATACAGTAAACCTGAAGTGATGCATTGGAACCTATTACTAGTGTCACTGGAATGGTTCAAAGCATAGACAGTAAGAAGAGTCAGTTTTCTTGTACAAAAGTCTGCATTGTGCCTTTTGTATTTAATTCCGATGCAGTTTCTGTGTTTCGTCGTCAATAAGAAGGACCAAGGGATACAGTAAACCTGACGTGAAGCATCGGAATCTACAACCGGTATCACAGGAAAGGTTCAAAACATAGACAGTAAGAAGCGCCAGTCTTCTTGTACTTTAGTCGGCATTGTGCTTTTTGTATTTAATTCCGATGCAATTTCTGTGTTTCTTCGTCAATAAGACGGTCTGAGGGATACAGTAAACCTGAAGTGAAGCATCGGAATCAATAACTAGTGTCACAGGAATGGTTCAAATCGTAGACAGTAAGAAGAATCAGTTTTCTTGTACTTAAGTCGACATTGTGCATTTGTGTTTAATTCCGTTACAATTTCTGTGTTTCATCGTCAATACGACGGTCAGAGGGATGCAGTAAACCTGAAGTGAAGCATCGCATTCTATACCTAGTGTCACAGGAATGGGTAAAACGTAGACAGTAAGAAGAGTCAGTCTTCTAGTACTTGAGTCCACATTGTGCCGTTTGTATTTAATTCCGATGCAATTTCTGTGTTTCATCGTCAATAAGAAGGTCAGAGGGATACAGTAAAACTGAAGTGAAGCATCGCAATCTATAACTAGTGTCACAGGAATGGTTCAAAACATGGACAGTAAGAAGAGTCAGTCTTCTTGTACTTAAGCCGGCATTGTGCCTTTTGTATTTAATTACGATGCAATTTCTGTATTTCATCGTCAATAAGAAGGTCAGAGGGATACAGTAAACCTGAAGTGAAGCATCGGAATCTATAACTAGTGTCACAGGAATGGTTCAAATCATAGACAGAAAGAAGAGTCAGTCTTCCTGTACTTAAGTCGGCATTGTGCCTTTTGTATATGATTCCGATGCAATTTCTGTGTTTCATCGTCTAGAAGAAGGTCTGAGGGATACAGTAAACCTGAAGTGAAGCATCGGAATCTAAAACTAGTGTCACAGGAATGGTTCAAATCATAGACAGTAGGAAGAGTCAGTCTTCTTGTACTAAAGTCGGCATTGTGCCTTTTGTATTTAATTCTGATGCAATTTCTGTGTTTCATCGTCTATAAGAAGGTCAGCTGGATACAGTAAAACTGAAGTGAAGCATTGGAATCTATAACTAGTGTCACAGGAATGGTTCAAAACATAGACAGTAAGAAGAGTCACTCAACTTTTACTTAAGTCGCCATTGTGCCTTTTGTATTTAATTCCGAAGCAATTTCTGTGCTTCATCGTCAATAAGAAATTCACTGGATACAGTAAAGCTGAAGTGAAGCATCGGAATCTATAACTAGTGTTACAGGAATGGTTCAAAACATAGTCAGTAAGAAGATTCAGTCTTCTAGTACTTGAGTCGGCATTGTGCCTTTTGTATTTAATTCCGATGCAATTTCTGTGTTTCATCGTCAATAAGAAGGTCCAAGGGAGACAGTAATCCAGAAGTGAGGCATCGGAATCTAAAACCGGTCTCACAGGAGAGGTTCAAAACATAGACAGTAATAAGAGCCAGACTTCTTGTACCTGAGTCGACATTGTGCCTTTTGTATTTAATTCCGTGGCAATCTCTGAGTTTCAACGTCAATAAGACGGTCAGAGGGATACAGTAAACCTGAAGTGAAGCATCGGAATCTATAACTAGTGCCACAGGAATGGTTCAAAACATAGACAGTAGGAAGAGTCAGTCTTCTTGTACTTAAGTCGGCATTGTGCCTTTTGTATTTAATTCCGATGCAATTTCTGTGTTCATCGTCAATACGACGGTCAGGGGGATACAGTAAATCTGAGGTGAAGCATCGGAATGGTTCAAAACTTAGACAGTAAGAAGAGTCAGTCTCCTAATACTTGAGTCGGCATTGTGCCTTTTGTATTTAATTCCGATGCAATTTCTGTGTTTCATCGTCAATAAGAAGGTCAGGGTGATACAGTAAAAATGAAGTGAAGCATCGAAATCTATAACTTGTGTCACAGGAATGGTTCAAAACATAGACAGTAAGAAGAGTCAGTCTTCTTGTACTTAAGTCGGCATTGTGCCTTTTGCATTTACTTCCGATGCAATTTCTGTGCTTCATCGTCAATAAGATGCTCAGCTGGATACAGTAAACCTGAAGTGAAGCATCGGAATCTATAAATAGTGTCACAGGAATGGTTCAAAACATAGACAGTAAGAAGAGCCAGTCTTCTTTTACTTGAGTCGGCATTCTGCCTTTTGTATTTAATTAAAATGCAATTTCAGTGTTTTATCGTCAATAAGAAGGTCAGAGGGATACAGTAACCCTGAAGTGAAGCATCGGAATCCATAACTAGTGTCACAGGAATGGTTCAAAACATAGACAGTACGAAGAGTCAGTCTTCTTGTACTTAAGTCGGCATTGTGCCTTTTGTATATAATTCCGATGCAATATCTGTGTTTCATCGTCAATAAGAAGGTCAGCTGAATACAGTAAACCTGAAGTGAAGCATCGGAAATTATAAAGAGTGCCACAGGAATGGTTCGAAACATAGGTAGTAAGAAGAGCCAGTTTTCTTGTACTTGAGTCGGCATTGTGCCTTTTGTATTTAATTCCGATCAATTTTCTGTGTTTGATCGTCGATACTAAGGTCAGAGGGATACAGTAAACCTGAAGTGAAGCATCGGAATTAATAACTAGTGTCACAGGAATGGTAGAAATCATTGACAGTAGGAAGAGTCAGTCTTCTTGTACTTAAGTAGGCATTGTGTCTTTTGTATTTAATTAAGATGCAATTTCTGTGTTTCATCGTCAATAAGGAGGTCAGAGGTATACAGAAAACCTGAAGTGAATCATCGGAATCTATAACTAGTGTCACAGGAATAGTTCAAAACATAGACAGTGGGAAGAGTCAGTCATCTTTTACTTAAGTCGGCATTGTGCCTTTTGTATTTAATTCCGATGCAATTTCTGTGCTTCATCGTCAATAAGAAGGTGACCTGGATACAGTAAACCTGAAGTGAAGCATCGGAATCTATAAGTAGTGTCACAGGAATGGTTCAAAACGTAGACAGTAAGAAGAGCCAGTCTTCTTGTACATGAGTCGGCATTGTGCCTTTTGTATTTAATTTCGATGCAATTTCTGTGTTTCATCGTCAATAAGAAGGTCAGAGGGGTACAGTAAGCCTGAAGTGAAGCATCGGAATCTATAACTAGTGTCACAGGAATGGTTCAAAACATAGACAGAATGAAGAGTTGGTTTCCTTGTACTTATGTCGGCATTGTGACTTATGAATTTATTTCCGATGCAATTTCTGTGTTTGATCATCAATAAGAAGATCAGAGGGATACAGTAAACCTGAAGTGAAGCATCGGAATCTATAACTATAATCACAGGAATGGTTCAAAACATAGACAGTAAGAAGAGTCAGTTTTCTTGTAGTTAAGTCGGCATTGTGCCTTTTGTATTTAATTCCGATTCTATTTATGTGTTTCATCGTCAATAATAAGGTCACAGGGATACAGTAAACCTGAAGTGAAGCATCGGAATTTATAACTAGTGTCACAGGAATGGTTCAAAACATAGACAGTAAGAGGAGTTAGTCTTCTCGTACTTACGTCTGGATTGTGCTTTTTGTATTTAATTATGATGCAATTTCTGTGTTTCATCGTCAATAATAAGGTCAGAGGGGTACATTAAACCTGAAGTGAAGCATCGGAATCTATAACTAGTATCACAGGAATGGTTCAAAACATAGACAGTAAGAAGAGTCAGTTTTCTTGTAGTTAATTCGGCATTCTGCCTTTTGTATTTAATTCCGATGCTATTTATGTGTTTCATCGACAATAAGAAGGTCAGAGTGATGCGGTAAACCTGAAGTAAAGCATCGGAATCTATAACTAGTGTCACAGAAATGGTTCAAAACATAGACAGTAAGAAGAGCCAGTCTTCTTGTACTTGAGTCGGCATTGTGCCTTTTGTATTTAATTCCTATGCAAGTTCTGTGTTTCATCGTCAATAAGAAGGTCAGAGGGATACAGTAAACCTGAAGTAAAGCATCGGAATCTATAACTAGTGTCACAGGAATGTTTCAAAACATAGACGGTAAGAAGAGTCAGTCTTCTTGTACTTAAGTCGGCATTGAGCCTTTTGTATTTAATTCCGATGCAATTTACGTGTTTCATCGTCAATAAGAAGGTCAGAGGGATACAGTAAACCTGAAGTGAAGCATCGGAATCTATAACTGGTGTCACAGGAATGGTTCAAAACATAGTCAGTAAAGAGAGTCACTTTTCTTGTACTTAAGTCGTCATTGTGAATTTTGTATTTAATTCCGATGCAATTTCTGTGTTTCATCGTCAATAAGAAGGTCACAGGGATACAGTAAACCTGAAGTGAAGCATCGGAATCTATAACTAGTGTCACAGGAATGGTTCAAAACATAGACAGTAAGAAGAGTCAGTTTTCTTGTACTTAAGTCGGCATTGTGCCTTTTGTATGTAATTCCAATGCAATTTCTGTGTTTCATCGTCAATAAGAAGGTCAGAGGGATACAGTAAACATGAAGTGAAGAATCGGAATCTATAACTAGTGTCGCAGGAATGGTTCAAACATAGACAGTAAGAAGAGTCAATTTTCTTGTACTTAAGTCGGCATTATGCCTTTTCTATTTAATTCCGATGCAATTTCTGTGTTTCGGCGTCAATAGGAAGGTCAGCTGGATACAGTAAACCTGAAGTGAAGCATCGGAATCTATAACTAGTGTCACAGGAATGGTTCAAAACATAGACAGTAAGAAGGGTCAGTCTTATTGTACTTAAGTCGGCATTGTGCCTTTTGAATTTAATTCCGATGCAATATCTGTGTTTCTTCGTCAATAAGAAGGTCAGAGGGATACAGTAAGCCTGAAGTGAAGCATCGGAATCTATAACTAGTGTCACAGGAATGGTTCAAAACATAGACAGTAAGAAGAGTCAGTCTTCTTGTACTTAAGTCGGCATTGTGCCTTTTGTATTTAATTCCGATGCAATTTCTGTGCTTCATCGTCAATAAGAAGCTCAGCTGGATACAGTAATCGTGAAGTGAAGGATCGGAATCTATAACAAGTGTCACAGGAATGGTTCAAATCATAGACAGTAAGGAGAGCCAGTCTTCTTGTACATGAGTCGGCATTGTGCCTTTTTTTTTTAATTCTGATGAATTTTCTGTGTTTGATCGTCAATAAGAAGGTCAGAGGGATACAGTAAACCTGAAGTGACGCATCGGAATCTATAACTAGCGCCAAAGGATTAATTCAAAACATAGGCAGTAAGAAGAGCCAGTCTTCTTGTACTTAAGTCGGTATTGTGCCTTTTGTATTTAATTCCGATGCAATTTCTGTGTTTCATCGTCAGTACGACGGTCAGAGGGATACAGTAAACCTGAAGTGAAGCATCGGAATCAATAACTAGTGTCACAGGAATGGTACAAAACATAGACAGTAAGAAGAGTCAGTCTTCTTGCACTTAAGTTGGCATTGTGCCTTTTGTATATAACTCCGATGCAATTTCTGTGTCTCATCGTCAATAAGAAGCTCAGAGGGATACAATAAACCTGAAGTGAAGCATCAGAATCTATAACTAGTGTCACAGGAATGGTTCAAAACATAGACAGTAAGAAGAGTCAGTTTTCTTGTACTTAAGTCGGCATTGTGTCTTTTGTATTTAATTCCGATGCAATTTCTGTGTTTCATCGTCAATGAGATGGTCAGAGGGGTACAGAAAACCTGACGTGAAGCATCGGAATCTATAACTAGTGTCACAGGAATGGTTCAAACCATAGACAGTAAGATGAGCCGGTCTTCTTGTACTTGAGTCGGCATTGTGAGTTTTGTAATTAATTCCGATGCAATTTCTGTGTATCATCGTCAATAAAAAGGTCATAAGGATACAGTAAACCTGAAGTGAAGCATCGGAATCTATAACTAGTGTCACAGGAATGGTTCAAAACATTGATATTAAGAAGAGTCTGTTTTCTTGTACTTAGGTCGGCATTGTGCCTTTTGTATTTAATTCCGATGCAACTTCTGTGTTTCATCGTCAATAAGAAGGTCAGCTGGATACAGTAAACCTGAAGTGAAGCATCAGAATCTATAACTAGTGTCACAGGAATGGTTTCAAACATTGACATGAGGTATAGCCAGTCTTCTTGTACTTGAGTCGGCATTGTGCCTTTTGTATTTAATTCCGATGCAATTTCTGTGTTTCATCGTCAATACGAAGGTCAGAGGGATACTGTAAACCTGAAGTGAAGCATCGAAATCTATAACTAGTGTCACAGGAATGGTTCAAACTATAGACAGTAAGAAGAGTCTTTCTTTTTGTACTTAAGTCGGCATTGTGCATTTTGTATTTAATTCCGATGCATTTTCTGTGTCTCATCGTCAATACGAAGGTCAGAGGGATACAGAAAACCTGAAGTGAAGCATCGGAATCTATAACTAGTGTCACAGGAATGGTTCAAAACATAGACAGTAAGAAGAGTCAGTCTTCTTGTACTTAAGTCGGCATCGTGCCTTTTCTATTTAATTCCGATGTAATTTACGTGTTTCATCGTCAATAAGAAGGTCAGAGGGATACAGTAACCTGAAATGAAGCATCGGAATCTATAAATAGTGTCACAGGTATGGTTCAAGACATTGACAGTAAGAAGAGTCAGTTTTCTTGTCAGAGGGATACAGTAAACCTCTTGTATGTAATTCCGATGCGATTTCTGTGTTTCATCGTCAATAAGAAGGTCAGAGGTATTCAGTAAACCTGAAGTGAAGCATCGGAATCTATAACTAGAGTCACAGGAATGGTTCAAAACATAGACAGTAAGAAGAGTCAATTTGCTTGTACGTAAGTCGGCATTGTGCCTTTTCTATTTAATTCCGATGCAGTTTCTGTGTTTCATCGTCAATTCGACGGTCAGAGGGATACAGTAAACCTGAAGTGAAGCATCCGAATCTATAACTAGTGTCACAGGAATGGTTCAAACTATAGACAGTAAGAAGAGTCTTTCTTTTTGTACTTAAGTCGGCATTGTGCCTTTTGTATTTAATTCCGATGCATTTTCTGTGTCTCATCGTCAATAAAGGGTCAGAGGGATACAGTAAACCTGAAGTGATGCATCGGAATCTATAACTAGTGTCACAGGAATGGTTCAAAACATAGTTATTAAGAAGAGTCTGTTTTCTTGTACATAAGTCGGCATTGTGCCTCTTCTATTTAATTCCGATGCAATTTCTGTATTTCGTCGTCAATAACAAGGTCCAAGGGATACAGTAAACCTGAAGTGAAGCATCAGAATCTAAAACCGGTCTCACAGGAAAGGTTCAAAACATAGACAGTAAGAAGAGCAAGTCTTCTTGTACTTGAGTCGGCATTGTGCATTTTGTATTTAATTCCGATGCAAGTTCTGTGCTTCATCGTCAATAAGAAGGTGAGCTGGGTACAGTAAACCTGAAGTGATGGATCGGAATCTATAACTAGTGTCACAGGAATGGTTCAAAGCATAGACAGTAAGAAGGGTCAGTTTTCTTGTACTGAAGTCGGCATTGTGTCTTTTGTATTTAATTCCGATGCAATTTCTGTGTTTCATCGTCAATAAGAAGGTCAGTGGGGTACAGTAAACCTGAAGTGAAGATTCGGAACCTATAACTAGTGTCACCGGAATGGTTCATAACATCGATAATAGAAAGAGTCAGTCTTCTTGTACTGAAGTCGGCATTGTGCCTTTTGTATTTAATTCCGATCCAATTTCTGTGCTTCATCGTCAATAAGAAGGTCAGCTGGATATAGTAAACCTGAAGTGAAGCATCGGAATCTATAACTAGTGCCACATTAATGGTTCAAAACGTAGACAGTAAGAAGGGCCAGTCTTCTTGTACAGGAGTCGGCATTGTGCCTTTTGTATTTAATTCCGATGAATCTTCTGTGTTTGATCGTCAATACGAAGGTCAGAGGGATACAGTAAACCTGAAGTGAAGCATCGGAATCTATAACTAGTGGCACAGGAATGGTTCAAACCATAGACAGTAAGAAGAGACAGTGTTCTTGTACTGAAGTCGGCATTCTGCCTTTTGTGTTTAATTAAAATGCAATTTCGGTGTTTCATCGTCAATAAGAAGGTCAGAGGGATACAGTAAACCTGAAGTGAAGCATCGGAATCTATAACTAGTGTCACAGGAATGGTTCAAAACATAGACAGTAAGAAGAGTCAGTCTTCTTGTACTTAAGTCGGCATTGTGCCTTTTGTATATAATTCCGATGCAATTTCTGTGTTTCATCGTCAATAAGAAGGTCAGCTGGATATAGTAAACCTGAAGTGAAGCATCGGAATCTATAACTAGTACCACAGGAATGTTTCAAAACATAGGCAGTAAGAAGAGCCAGTATACTTGTACTTGAGTCGGAATTGTGCCTTTTGTATGTAATTCCGATGAATTTTCTGTTTTTGATCGACAATAGTAAGGTCAGAGGGATACAGTAAACCTGAAGTGAAGCATCGGAATTTATAACTAGTGCCACAGGAATGGTAGAAAACATTGACAGTATGAAGAGTCAGTCTTCTTGTACTTAAGTCGGCATTGTGCCTTTTGTGTTTAATTAAGATGCAATTTCTGTGTTTCATCATCAATAAGGAGGTCAGAGGGATACAGAAAACCTGAAGTGAATCACCGGAATCTATAACTAGTGTCACAGGAATGGTTCAAAACATAGACAGTGGGAGGAGTCAGTCGTCTTGTACTTAAGTCGGCATTGTGCCTTTTGTATTTAATTCCGATGCAATTTCTGTGCTTCATCGTCAATAAGAAGGTGAGCTGGATACAGTAAACCTGAAGTGAAGCATCGGAATCTATAACTAGTGTCACAGGAATGGTTCAAAACGTAGACAGTATGAAGGGCCAGTCTTCTTGTACAGGAGTCGGCATTGTGCCTCTTGTATTTAATTTCGATGCAATTTCTGTGTTTCATCGTCAATAAGAAGGTCACAGGGATACAGTAAGCCTGAAGCGAAGCAGCGGAATCTATAACTAGTGTCACAGGAATGTTTCAAAACATAGACAGTATGAAGAGTTAGTTTTCTTGTGCTTATGTCGGCATTGTGCATTTTGTATTTAATTCCGATGCAATTTCTGTGTTTCATCGTCAGTACGACGGTCAGAGGGATACAGTAAACCTGAAGTGAAGCATCGGAATCAAAAACATGTGTCACAGGAATGGTTCAAAACATAGACAGTAAGAAGAGTCAGTCTTCTAGTACTTAAGTCGGCATTGTGCCTATTGTATTTAATTCAGATGCATTTTCTGTGTCTCATCGTCAATAAGAGGGTCGGAGGGATACAGTAAACCTGAAGTGATGCTTCGGAATCTATGACTAGTGTCACAGAAATGGTTCAAAACATAGTTATTAAGAAGAGTCTGTTTCCTTGTACATAAGTCGGCATTGTGCCTCTTCTATTCAATTCCGATGCAATTTCTGTGTTGCGTCGTCAGAATCAAGGTCCAAGGGACACAGTAAACCTGAAGTGAAGCATCGGAATCTAAAGCCGGTCTCACAGGAAAGCTTCAAAACAAAGACAGTAAGAAGAGCCAGTCTTCTTGTACTTGAGTCGGCATTGTGCATTTTGTATTTAATTCCGATGCAATTTCTGTGTTTCATCGTCAGTACGACGGTCAGAGGGATACAGTAAACCTGAAGTGAAGCATCGGAATCAAAAACATGTGTCACAGGAATGGTTCAAAACATAGACAGTAAGAAGAGTCAGTCTTTTTGTACTTAAGTCGGCATTGTGCCTTTTGTACATAACTCCGATGCAATTTCTGTGTTTCATCGTCAATAAGAAGCTCAGAGGGATACAATAAACCAGAAGTGAAGCATCAGAATCTATTACTAGTGTCACAGGAATGGTTCAAAACATAGGCAGTAGGAAGAGTCGGTTTTCTTGTACTTAAGTCGGCATTGTGTCTTTTGTATTTAATTCCGATGCAATTTTTGTGTTTCGTCGTCAATAAGAAGGTCAGTGGGATACAGTAAACCTGAAGTGAAGCATCGGAATCTGTAACTAGTGTCACAGGAATTGTTCAAAACATAGACAGTAAGAAGAGTCAGTCTTTTTGTACTTAAGTCGGCATTGTGCCTTTTTTATTTAATTCCGATGCAATTTCTGTGTTCGTCGTCAATAAGAAGGTCCAAGGGATACAGTAAACCTGAAGTGAAGCATCGGAATCTAAAACCGGTCTCAGAGGAAAGGTTTAAATCGTAGACAGTAAGAAGAACCAGTCTTCTTGTACATGGGTCAGCATTGTGCCTTTTGTATTTAATTCCGATGCAATTTCTGTTTTTCATCGTCAATAAGATGGTCAGCTGGATACAGTAAACCTGAAGTGAAGCATCGGAATCTATAACTAGTGTCACAGGAATAGTTCAAAACATAGACTGAAAGAAGAGTCAGTCTTCTAGTACTTAAGTCGGCATTGTGCCTTTTGTATTTAATTCCGATGCAATTTCTGTGCTTCATCGTCAATAAGAAGGTCAGCTGGATATAGTAAACCTGAAGTGAAGCATCGGAATCTATAACTAGTGCCACAGGAATGGTTCAAAACGTAGACAGTAAGAAGGGCCAGTCTTCTTGTAAAGGAGTCGGCATTGTGCCTTTTGTATTTAATTCCGATGAATCTTCTGTGTTTGATCGACAATACGAAGGTCAGAGGGATACAGTAAACCTGAAATGAAGCATCGGAATCTATAACTAGTGGCACAGGAATGGTTCAAACCATAGACAGTAAGAAGAGAAAGTGTTATTGTACTGAAGTCGGCATTCTGCCTTTTGTATTTAATTAAAATGCAATTTCGGTGTTTAATCGTCAATAAGAAGGTCAGAGGGATACAGGAAACCTGAAGTGAAGCATCGGAATCTATAACTAGTGTCACAAGAATTGTTCAAACATAGACAGTAAGAAGAGTCAGTCTTTTTGTACTTAAGTCGGCATTGTGCCTTTTTTATTTAATTCCGCTGCAATTTCTGTGTTCGTCGTCAATAAGAAGGTACCAGGGATACAGTAAACCTGAAGTGAAGCATCGGAATCTAAAACCGGTCTCAGAGGAAAGGTTTAAATCATAGACAGTAAGAAGAGCCATTCTTCTTGTACATGGGTCAGCATTGTAAAACTGAAGCGAAGCATCGGAATCTATAACTAGTGTCACAGGAATGGTTCAAAACATAGAGAGTAAGAAGAGTCAGTCTTCTTGTACTTGAGTCGGCATTGTGCCTTTTGTATTTAATTCCGATGCAATTTCTGTGTTTCATCGTCAATAAGAAGGTCAGAAGGATACAGTAAAACTGAAGTGAAGCATCGGTATCTATAACTAGTGTCACAGGAGTGGTTCAAAACATAGACAGTAAGAAGAGCCTGTCCTCTTGTACTTGAGTCGGCATTGTGCCTTTTGTATTTAATTCCAATGCAATTTCTGTGTTTCATCGTCAGTAAGACGGTCAGAGGGATACAGTAAACCTGAAGTGAAGCATCGGAATCTATAACTAGTGTCTCAAAGTGGTTCAAAACATATCCAGTAGGAAGAGTCAGTTTTCTTGGCTTAAGTCCTCATTGTGCGTTTTGTATTTAATTCCGATGCAATTTCTGTGTTTCATCAACAATAAGAAGGTCACAGGGATACATTAAAACTGAAGTGAAGCATCGGAATTTATAACTAGTGTCACAGGATTGGTTCAAAACATAGGCAGTAAGAAGAGTCAGTTTTCTAGTACTTAAGTCTGCATTGTGCCTTTTATATTAATTGCCGATGCAACTTCTGTGATTCATCGTCAATAAGAAGGTCAGCTGGATACAGTAAACCTGTAGTGAAGCATCGGAAACTATAACTAGTGTCACAGGAATGGCTCAAAACATAGACAGTAGGAAGAGTCAGTTTTCTTGTACTTAAGTCGGCATTGTGCCTTTAGTATTTAATTCCGTTGCAATTTCTGTGTTTCATCAACAATAAGATGGTCAGAAGGATACAGTAAAACTGAAGTGAAGCATCGGAATCTATAACTAGTGTCACAGGAATGGTTCAAAGCATAGACAGTAAGAAGTGTCAGTCTTCTTGTACTTGAGTCGGCATTGTGTCTTTTGTATTTATTTCTGATGCAATTTCTGTGTTTCATCGTCAATAACAAGGTCAGCTGGATACAGTAAACCTGTAGTGAAGCATCGGAAACTATAACTAGTGTCACAGGAATGGCTCAAAACATAGACAGTAGGAAGAGTCAGTCTTCTTGTACTTGATTCGGCATTGTGCCTTTTGTCTTTAATTCCAATGCAATTTCTGTGTTTCATCGTCAGTACGACGGTCAGAGGGATACAGTAAACCTGAAGTGAAGCATCGGAATCTATAACTAGTGTCACAGGAGTGGTTCAAAACATAGACAGTAAGAGGAGTCAGTCTTCTTGTACTTGAGTAGGCATTGTGCCTTTTGTGTTCAATTCCGATGCAATTTATGTGTTTCATCGTCAATAAGAAGGTCAGAAGGATACAGTAAAACTGAAGTGAAGCATCGGAATCTATAACTAGTGTCACAGGAATGGTTCAAAACATAGACAGTAAGAAGTGTCAGTCTTCTTGTACTTGAGTGGGCATTGTGCCTTTTGTATTTATTTCTGATGCAATTTCAGAGTTTCATCGTCAATAAGAAGGTCAGAAGGATAAAGTAAAACTGAAGTGAAGCATCGGAACCTATAACTAGTGTCACAGGAATGGTTCAAAACATAGAAAGTGAGAAGAGTCAGTCTTCTTGTACTTGAGTCGGCATTGTGCCTTTTGTATTTAATTCCGATGCAATTTCTGTGTTTCATCGTCAATAAGAGGGTCAGCTGGATAAGGTAATCTTGAAGTGAAGCATCGGAATCCATAACTAGTGTCACAGGAATGGTTCAAAACAAAGACAGGAAAAAGAGACAGTTATGTTGTACTGAAGTCGGCATTGTGCATTTTCTATATAATTCCGATGCAATTTCTGTGTTCGTCGTCAATAAGAATGTCCAAGGGATACAGTAAACCTGAAGTGAAGCATCGGAATCTGAAACCGGTCTCACAGGAAATGTTCAAAACATAGACAGTAAGAAGAGCCAGACTACTTGTACTTGGGTCGGCATTGTGAATTTTGTATTTAATTCCGATGCAATTTGTGTGTTTCATCGTCAATAAGACGGTCAGAGGGATTCATTAAAACTGAAGTGAAGCATCGGAATTTATAACTAGTGTCACAGGAATGGTTCAAAGCATAGACAGTAAGAAGAGTCAGTTTTCTTGTACTTAAGTCGGCATTGTGCATTTTGCATTTCATTCCGATGCAATTTCTGTGATTCATCGTCAATAAGAAGGTCAGCTGGATACAGTAAACCTGTAGTGAAGCATCGGAATCTATAACTAGTGTCACAGGAATGGTTAAAACATAGATAGTAGGAAGAGTCAGTCTTCTTGTACTTAAGTCGGCATTGTGCCTTTGGTATCTAATTCCGATGTAATTTCTGTGTTTCATCGTCAATAACAAGGTCAGAGGGATACAGTAAACCTGAAGTAAAGCATCGGAATATATAACTAGTGTCACAGGAATGGTTCAAAACATAGACAGTAACAAGAGTCAGTTTTCTTGTACTGAAGTCGGCATTGTGCCTTTTGTATTTAATTCCGATGCAATTTCTGTGCTTCATCGCCAATAAGAAGGTCACAGGGATACAGTAAACATGATGTGAAGCATCGGAATCTATAACTAGTGTCACAGGAATCTTCAAAACATAAACAGTAAGAAGAGTCAGTTTTCTTGTACTTAAGTCGGCATTGTGCCTTTGTATTTAATTCCGATGCAATTTCTGTGTTTCATCGTCAATACGAAGGTCAGAGGGATGCAGTAAACCTGAAGTGAAGCATCTGAATCTATAACTAGTGTCACAGGAATGGTTCAAAACATAGACAGTAAGAAGAGTCAGTTTTCTTGTACTTACGTCGGCATTGTGCCTTTTCTATTTAATTCCGATGCAATTTCTGTGTTTTTCTGCGTCAATAAGAATGTCCAAGGGATACAGTAAACCTGAAGTGAAGCATCGGAATCTGAAACCGGTCCCACAGGAAAGGTTCAAAACTTAGACAGTAAGAAGAGCCAGACTACTTGTACTTGGGTCGGCATTGTGCCTTTTGTATTTAATTCCGATGCAATTTGTGTGTTTCATCGTCAATAAGACGGTCAGAGCGATTATTTAAAACTGAAGTGAAGCATCGGAATTTATAACTAGTGTCACAGAAATGGTTCAAACCATAGACGGTAAGAAGAGTCAGTTTTCTTGTACTTAGGTCGGCATTGTGCCTCTTCTATTGAATTCCGATGCAATTTCTGTGGTTCATCGTCAATAAGAAGGTCAGAGGGATACGGTAAACCTGAAGTGAAGCATCGGAATCAAAAACTAGTGTCACAGGAATGGTTCAAAACATAGACAGTAAGAAGAGTCAGTCTTTTTGTACTTAAGTCGGCATTGTGCCTTTTGTATATAACTCCGATGCAATTTCTGTGTTTCATCGTCAATAAGAAGCTCAGAGGGATACAATAAACCAGAAGTGAAGCATCAGAATCTATTACTAGTGTCACAGGAATGGTTCGAAACATAGACAGTAAGAAGAGTCGGTTTTCTTGTACTTAAGTCGGCATTGTGTCTTTTGTATTTAATTCCGATGCAATTTCTGTGTTTCGTCGTCAATAAGAAGGTCAGTGGGATACAGTAAACCTGAAGTGAAGCATCGGAATCTGCAACAAGTGTCACAGGAATTGTTCAAAACATAGACAGTAAGAAGAGTCAGTCATTTTGTACATAAGTCGGCATTTTTAATTCCGATGCAATTTCTGTGTTTCATCGTCAATACTGAGGTCAGAGGGATACAGTAAACCCGAAGGGATGCATCGGATTCTATAACTAGTGTCACAGGAATGGTTCAAAACATAGACAGTAAGAAGGGTCAGTCTTCTTGTACTTAAGTCGGCATTGTGCCTTTTGTATTTGATTCCGATGCAATATCTGTGTTTCTTCGTCAATAAGAAGGTCAGAGGGATATAGTAAACCTGAAGTGAAGCATCGGAATCTATAACTAGTGTCACAGAAATGGTTCAAACCATAGACAGTAAGAAGAGCCAGTCTTCTTGTACGTAAGGCGGCATTGTGCCGTTTGTATTTAATTCCGATGCAATTTCTGTGTTTCATCGTCAATAAGAAGGTCCGAGGGATACAGTAAGCCTGAAGTGAAGCATCGGAATCTATAACTAGTGTCACAGGAGTGGCTCAAAACATAGACAGTAAGAGGAGTCAGTCTTCTTGTACTTAAGTCGGCATTGTGCCTTTTGTATTTAATTCCGATGCAATTTATGTGTTTCATCGTCAATAAGAAGGTCACAGGGATACAGTAAACCTGAAGTGAAGCATCGGAATCTATAACTAGTGTCACAGGAATGGTTCAAAACATAGACAGTAAGAAGAGTCAGTTTTCTTGTACTTAAGACGGCATTGTGCCTTTTGTATTTAATTCCGATGCAATATCTGTGATTCATAGTCAATACGAAGGTCACAGGGATACAGTAAACCTGAAGTGAAGCATCGGGGTCTATAACTAGTGTCACAGGAATGGTTCAAAACATAAACAGTAACAAGAGTCAGTTTTCTTGACTTAGGTCGGCATTGTGCCTCTTGTATATAATTCCGATGCAATTTCTGTGGTTCATCGTCAATAAGAAGGTCAGAGGGATACAGTAAACCTGAAGAGAAGCTTCGGAATCTATAACTAGTGTCACAGGAATGGTTCAAAACATAGCCAGTAAGAAGAGTCAGTGTTCTTGTCAGAGGGATACAGTAAACCGTTTGTATGTAATTCCGATGCAATTTCTATGTTTCATCGTCAATAAGAAAGTCAGAGGGACACAGTAAACCTGAAGTGAAGCATCCGAATCTATAACTAGTGTCACAGGAATGGTTCAAAACATAGACACTAAGAAGAGTCAGTCTTCTAGTACTTAAGTCGGCATTGTGCCTTTTGTATTTAATTCCGATGCATTTTCTGTGTTTCATCGTCAATAAGAGGGTCAGAGGGATACAGTAAACCTGAAGTGATGCTTCGGAATCTATGACTAGTGTCACAGAAATGGTTCAAAACATAGTTATTAAGAAAAGTCTGTTTCCTTGTACATAAGTCGGCATTGTGCCTCTTCTATTCAATTCCGATGCAATTTCTGTGTTTCGTCGTCAGAAACAAGGTCTAAGGGACACTGTAAACCTGAAGTGAAGCATCGGAATCTAAAGCCGGGCTCACAGGAAAGGTTCAAAACATAGACAGTAAGAAGAGCCAGTCTTCTTGTACTTGAGTCGGCATTGTGCATTTTGTATTTAATTCCCATGCAATTTCTGTGTTTCATCGTCAGTACGACGGTCAGAGGGATACAGTAAACCTGAAGTGAAGCATCGGAATCAAAAACTAGTGTCACAGGAATGGTTCAAAACATAGACAGTAAGAAGAGTCTGTCTTTTTGTACATAAGTCGGCATTGTGCCTTTTGTATATAACTCCGATGCAATTTCTGTGTTTCATCGTTTATAAGAAGCTCAGAGGGATACAATAAATCAGAAGTGAAGCATCAGAATCTATTACTAGTGTCACAGGAATGGTTCGAAACATAGACAGTAAGAAGAGTCGGTTTTCTTGTACTTAAGTCGGCATTGTGTCTTTTTTATTTAATTCCGATGCAATTTCTGTGTTTCGTCGTCAATAAGAAGGTCAGTGGTATACAGTAAACCTGAAGTGAAGCTTCGGAATCTGTAACTAGTGTCACAGGAATTGTTCAAAACATAGACAGTAAGAAGAGTCAGTCTTTTTGTACATAAGTCGGCATTTTTAATTCCGATGCAATTTCTGTGTTTCATCGTCAATACTAAGGTCACAGGGATACAGTAAACCTGAAGGGATGCATCGGATTCTATAACTAGTGTCACAGGAATGGTTCAAACATAGACAGTAAGAAGGGTCAGTCTTCTTGTACTTAAGTCGGCATTGTGACTTTTGTATTTAATTCCGATGCAAAATCTGTGTTTCTTCGTCAATAAGAAGGTCAGAGGGATATAGTAAACCTGAAGTGAAGCATCGGAATCTATAACTAGTGTCACAGAAATGGTTCAAACCATAGACAGTAAGAAGAGCCAGTCTTCTTGTACGTACGGCGGCATTGTGCCTTTTGTATTTAATTCCGATGCAATTTCTGTGTTTCATCGTCAATAAGAAGGTCCGAGGGATACAGTAAGCCTGAAGTGAAGCATCGGAATCTATAACTAGTGTCACAGGAATGGTTCAAAACATAGACAGTAAGAAGAGTCAGTTTTCTTGTACATAAGACGGCATTGTGCCTTTTGCACTTAATTCCGATGCAATATCTGTGTTTCATAGTCAATAAGAAGGTCACAGGGATACAGTAAACCTGAAGTGAAGCATCGGGATCTATAACTAGTGTCACAGGAATGGTTCAAAACATAAACAGTAAGAAGAGTCAGTTTTCTTGTACTTAGGTCGGCATTGTGCCACTTGTATTTAATTCCGATGCAATTTCTGTGGTTCGTCGTCAATAAGAAGGTCAGAGGGATACAGTAAACCTGAAGTGAAGCTTCGGAATCTATAACTAGTGTCACAGGAATGGTTCAAATCATAGCCAGTAAGAAGAGTCAGTTTTCTTGTCAGAGGGATACAGTAAACCTTTTGTATGTAATTCCGATGCAATTTCTATGTTTCATCGTCAATAAGAAAGTCAGAGGGATACAGTAAACCTGAAGTGAAGCATCGGAATCTATAACTAGTGTCACAGGAATGGTTCAAAACATAGACAGTAAGAAGAGTCAATTTGCTTGTACTTAAGTCGGCATTGTGCCTTTTCTATTTAATTCCGATGCAATTTCTGTGTTTCTACGTCAATACGACGGTCAGAGGGATACAGTAAACCTGAAGTGAAGCATCCGAATCTATAACTAGTGTCACAGGAATGGTTCAAAACATAGACACTAAGAAGAGTCAGTCTTCTAGTACTTATGTCGGCATTGTGCCTTTTGTATTTAATTCCGATGCATTTTCTGTGTTTCATCGTCAATAAGAGGGTCGGAGGGATACAGTAAACCTGAAGTGATGCTTCGGAATCTATGACTAGTGTCACAGAAATGGTTCAAAACATAGTTATTAAGAAGAGTCTGTTTCCTTGTACATAAGTCGGCATTGTGCCTCTTCTATTCAATTCCGATGCAATTTCTGTGTTTCGTCGTCAGAAACAAGGTCTAAGGGACACTGTAAACCTGAAGTGAAGCATCGGAATCTAAAGCCGGGCTCACAGGAAAGGTTCAAAACATAGACAGTAAGAAGAGCCAGTCTTCTTGTACTTGAGTCGGCATTGTTCATTTTGTATTTAATTCCGATGCAATTTCTGTGTTTCATCGTCAGTACGACGGTCAGAGGGATACAGTAAACCTGAAGTGAAGCATCGGAATCAAAAACTAGTGTCACAGGAATGGTTCAAAACATAGACAGTAAGAAGAGTCAGTCTTTTTGTACTTAAGTCGGCATTGTGCCTTTTGTATATAACTCCGATGCAATTTCTGCGTTTCATCGTCAATAAGAAGCTCAGAGGGATACAATAAACCAGAAGTGAAGCATCAGAATCTATTACTAGTGTCACAGGAATGGTTCGAAACATAGACAGTAAGAAGAGTCGGTTTTCTTGTACTTAAGTCGGCATTGTCTCTTTTGTATTTAATTCCGATGCAATTTCTGTGTTTCGTCGTCAATAAGAAGGTCAGTGGTATACAGTAAACCTGAAGTGAAGCATCGGAATCTGTAACTAGTGTCACAGGAATTGTTCAAAACATAGACAGTAAGAAGGGTCAGTCTTTTTGTACATAAGTCGGCATTTTTAATTCCGATGGAATTTCTGTGTTTCATCGTCAATACCAAGGTCACAGGGATACAGTAAACCTGAAGGGATGCATCGGATTCTATAGCTAGTGTCACAGGAATGGTTTAAAACATAGACAGTAAGAAGGGTCAGTCTTCTCGTACTTAAGTCGGCATTGTGCCTTTTGTATTTAATTCCGATGCAATATCTGTGATTCTTCGTCAATAAGAAGGTCAGAGGGATATAGTAAACCTGAAGTGAAGCATCGGAATCTATAACTAGTGTCACAGAAATGGTTCAACCCATAGACAGTAAGAAGAGCCAGTCTTCTTGTACATAAGGCGGCATTGTGCCTTTTGTATTTAATTCCGATGAAATTTCTGTGTTTCATCGTCAATAAGAAGGTCCGAGGGATACAGTAAGCCTGAAGTGATGCATCGGAATCTATAACTAGTGTCACAGGAATGGTTCAAAACATAGACAGTAAGAAGAGTCAGTTTTCTTGTACATAAGACGGCATTGTGCCTTTTGTATTTAATTCCGATGCAATATCTGTGTTTCATAGTCAATACGAAGGTCACAGGGATACAGTAAACCTGAAGTGAGGCATCGGGATCTATAACTAGTGTCACAGGAATGGTTCAAAGCATAAACAGTAAGAAGAGTCAGTTTTCTTGTACTTAGGTCGGCATGGTGCCTCTTGTATTTAATTCCGATGCAATTTCAATGGGTTCATCGTCAATAAGAAGGTCAGAGGGATACAGTAAACCTGAAGTGAAGCTTCGGAGTCTATAACTAGTGTCACAGGAATGGTTCAAAACATAGCCAGTAAGAAGAGTCAGTTTTCTTGTCAGAGGGATACAGTAAACCTTTTGTATGTAATTCCGATGCAATTTCTATGTTTCACCGTCAATAAGGAAGTCAGAGGGATACAGTAAACCTGAAGTGACGCATCGGAATCTATAACTAGTGTCAGAGGAATGGTTCAAAACATAGACAGTAAGAAGAGTCAATTTGCTTGTACTTAAGTCGGCATTGTGGCTTTTCTATTTAATTCCGATGCAATTTCTGTGTTTCATCGTCAATACGACGGTCAGAGGGATACAGTCAACCTGAAGTGAAGCATCGGAATGTGTAACTAGTGTCACAGGAATTGTTCAAAACATAGACAGTAAGAAGAGTCAGTCTTTTTGTACTTAAGTCGGCATTGTGCCTTTTGTATTTAATTCCGATGCAATTTATGTGTTTCATCGTCAATACTAGGGTCAGAGGGATACAGTAAACCTGAAGGGAAGCATCGGATTCTATAACTAGTGTCACAGGAATGGATCAAAACATAGACAGTAAGAAGGGTCAGTCTTCTTGTACTTAAGTCGGCATTGTGCCTTTTGTATTTAATTCCGATGCAATATCTGTGTTTCTTCGACAATAAGAAGGTCAGAGGGATCTAGTAAACCTGAAGTGAAGCATCGGAATCTATAACTAGTGTCACAGAAATGGTTCAAACCACAGACAGTAAGAAGAGCCAGTCTTCTTGTACGTAAGGCGGCATTGTGCCTTTTCTATTTAATTCCGATGCAATTTCTGTGTTTCATCGTCAATAAGAAGGTCCGAGGGATACAGTAAGCCTGAAGTGAAGCTTCGGAATCTATAACTAGTGTCACAGGAGTGGTTCAAAACATAGACAGTAAGAGGAGTCAGTCTTCTTGTACTTAAGTCGGCATTGTGCCTTTTGTATTTAATTCCGATGCAATTTAAGTGTTTCATCGTCAATAAGAAGGTCAGAGGGATACAGTAAACCTGAAGTGAAGCATCGGAATCTATAACTAGTGTCACAGGAATGGTTCAAAACATAGACAGTAAGAAGAGTCAGTTTTCTTGTACTTAAGACGGCATTGTGCCTTTTGTATTTCATTCCGATGCAATATCTGTGTTTCATCGTCAATAAGAAGGTCAGACGGTTACAGTAAACCTGAAGTGAAGCATCGGAATCTATAACTAGTGTCACAGGAATCGTTCATAACATAGACTGTAAGAAGAGTCAGTTTTCTTGTACATAAGTCGGCATTGTGCCGTTTGTATTTAATTCCCATGCAATTTCTGTGTTTCATCGTCAATAAGAAGGTCAGAGGGATACAGTAAACCTGAAGTGAAGAATCTCAATCTATAGCTAGTGTCACAGGAATGGATCAAAACATATTCAGTAAGAAGAGTCACTTTTCTTGTACTTAAGTCGGCATTGTGCCGTTTGTATTTAATTCCCATGCAATTTCTGTGTTTCATCGTCAATAAGGAGGTCAGAGTGATACAGTAAACCTGAAATGAAGCATCGGAATCTATAACTACTGTCACAGGAATGGTTCAAACATAGACAGTAAGACGAGTCAGTTTTCTTTTACTTAAGTCCGCATTGTGCCTTTTTTATTGAATTCCCATGCAAATTCTGTGTTTCGTCGTCAATAAGATGGTCCAAGGGATACAGCAAACCTGAAGTCAAGTATCGGAATCTAAAACTGGTCTCACAGGAATGGTTCAAAGCATAGACAGTAAGAAGAGGCAGTCTTCTTCTACTTAAGTCGGTATTGTGCCTTTTGTATTTAATTCCGATGCATTTTCTGTGTTTCATCGTCAATTAGAAAGTCAGAGGGATACAGTAAACCTGAAGTGATGCATCGGAATCAATAACTAGTGTCACAGGAATGGTTCAAATCATAGACAGGAAGAAGAGTCAGTTTTCTTGTACTTATGTCGGCATTGTGCATTTTCTATTTAATTCCTATGCAATTTCCTTGTTTCGTCGTTAATAAGAAGGTCCAAGGGATACAGTAAACCTGAAGTGAAGCATCGGAATCTAAAACCGGTCTCACAGGAAAGGTTCAAAACATAGACAATAAGAAGAGCCAGTCTTCTTGTACTTGAGTCGACATTGTGCCTTTTGTATTTAATTCCGATGCAGTAATCTGTGTTTCATCGTCAATAAGACGGTCAGAGGGATACAGTAAACCAGAAGGGAAGCATCGGAATCTATAACTAGTGACACAGGAATGGATCAAAACATAGACAGTAAGAAGAGTCAGTCTTCTTGTACTTAAGTCAGCATTGTGCCTTTTGTATTTAATTCCGAAACAACTTCTGTGATTCATCGTCAATAAGAAGGTCAGAGGGATACAGTAAACCTGGAGTAAAGCATCGGAATCTATAACTAGTGTCACATGAATGGTTCAAAACATAGACAGTAAGAAGAGTCAGTTTTCTTGTACATAAGTCGGCATTGTGCCTTTTGTATGTAATTCCGATGCAATTTCTGTGTTTCATCGTCAATAAGAACTTCAGAGGGATACAGTAAACCTGAAGTGAAGCTTCGGAATCTATAACTAGTGTCACAGGAAAGGTTCAAAACATAGACAGTAAGAAGAGTCAGTTTTCTTGTACTTAAGTCGGCATTGTGCCTTTTGTATTTAACTCCGATGCAATTTCTGTGTTTCATCGTCAATAAGGTCAGAGGGATACAGTAAACCTGAAGGGAAGCATCGGAATCTATAACTAGTGTCACAGGAATGGTTCAAAACATAGACAGTATGAAGAGTCAGTTTTCTTGTACTTAAGTCGGCATTGTGCCTTTTGTATTTAACTCCGATGCAATTTCTGTGTTTTTGATCGTCAATAAGAAGGTCAGGGGGATACAGTAAACCTGAAGTGAAGCATCGGAATCTATAACTAGTGTCACAGGAATGGTTGAAAACATAGACAGTAAGAAGAGTCAATTTCCTTGTACTTAAGTCGGCATTGTGCCATTTGTATTTAACTCCGATGCAATTTCTGTGTTTCATCGTCAATAAGATGGTCAGAGGGACACAGTAAACCTGAATTGAAGCATCGGAATCTATAACTAGTGTCACAGGAATGGTTCAAACATAGACAGTAAGAAGAGTCAGTTTTCTTGTACTTAAGTCGGCACTGTGCCTTTTGTATTTAATTCCGATGCAATTTCTGTGTTTCATCGTGAATAAGAAGGTCAGAGGGATACAGTAAACCTGAAGTGAAGCATCGGAATCTATAACTAGTGTCACAGGAATGGTTCAAACATAAACAGTAAGAAGAATCAGTTTTCTTGTACATCAGTCGGCATTGTGCCTTTTGTATTTAATTCCGATTCAATTTCTTTGTTTCATCGTCAATAAGAAGGTCAGAGGGATACAGTAAACCTGAAGTGAAGCATCGGACTCTATAATTAGTGTCACATGAATGGTTCAAAACATAGACAGTAAGAAGAGTCAGTTTTCTTGTACTTAAGTCGGCATTGTGCCTTTTGTATTTAATTACGATGCAATTTCTGTGTTTCATCGTCAATAAGAAGGTCAGAGGGATACAGTAAACCTGAAGTGAAGCATCGGAAGCTATAACTAGTGTCACAGGAATGGTTCAAATCATAGACATTAAGAAGAGTCAGATTTCTTGTACTTAAGTCGGCATTGTGCCTTTTGTATTTAATTACGATGCAATTTCTGTGTTTCATCGTCAATAAGAAGGTCAGAGGGATACAGTAAAGCTGAAGTGAAGCTTCGGAATCTTTAAGTAGTGTCACAGGAATGGTTCAAAGCATAGACAGTAAGAGGAGTCAGTTTTCATGTACTTAAGTCGGCATTGTGCCTTTTGTATTAAATCCGATGCAATTTCTGTGTTTCATCGTCAATAAGAAGGTCAGAGGGATACAGTAACCCTGAAGTGAAGCATCGGAATCTATAACTAGTGTCTCAGGAATGGTTCAAAACATAGACAGTAAGAAGAGTCATTTTTCTTGTACTTAAGTCGACATTGTGCCCTTTGTATTTAATTCCGTTGCAATTTAAGTGTTTCATCGTCAATAAGAAGGTCAGAGGGATACAGCAAACCTGAGGCGAAGCATCGGATCTATAACTAATGTCACAGGAATGGTTCAAAACATGGACAGTAAGAAGAGTCAGTTTTCTTGTACTTAAGGCGGCATTGTGAACTTTGTATTTAATTCCGCGGAAATTTCTGTGTTTCTATGTCAATATGAAGGTCAGAGGGATACAGTGAACCTGAAGTGAAGCATCGAATCTATAACTAGTGTCACAGGAATGGTTCAAAGCATAGACAGTAAGAAGAGTCAGTTTTATTGTACTTAAGTCGGCATTGTGCCATTTCTATTTAATTCCGATGAAATTTCTGTTTGATCGTCAATAAGAAGGTCAGAGGGACACAGTAAACCTGAACTAAAGCATCGGAATCTATAACTAGTGTCACAGGAATGGTTCAAAGCATAGACAATAAGAAGAGTCAGTATTCTTGTACTTAAATTGGCATTGTGCTTTTGTATTTAATTAAGATGCAACATCTCTGTTTCATCGTCAATAAGGAAATCAGAGGTATACAGTAAACCCGAAGTGAAGCTTCGGAATCTAAAACTAGTGTCACAGGAATGGTTCAAAACATAGACAGTAGGAAGAGTCAGTCTTCTTGAGCTTGAGTCGGCATTGTGCCTTTTGTATTTAATTCCGATGCAATATCTGTGTTTCATCGTCATTAAGAAGGTCAGAGGGATACAGTAAAACTAAAATGAAGCATCGGAAACTATAACTAGTGTCACAGGAATGGTTTAAAACATAGACAGTAAGAAGAGTCAGTCTCCTTGTACTAAAGTCCGCATTGTGCCTTTTGTATTTAACTCCGATGGAATTTCTGTGCTTCATCATCAATAAGAAGGTCAGCTGGATACAGTGTTCCTGAAGTGCAGCATCTGAATCTATAACTAGTGTTACAGGAATGGTTCAAACCATAGACAGTAAGAAGAGTCAGTCTTCTTGTACTTAAGTCGGCATTGTGCCTTTTGTATCTAATTAAGACGCAATTTCTGTGTTTCATCGTCAATAAGAAGGTCTGAGGGATACAGTAAACCTGAAGTGACGCATCGGAATCTATAACTAGTGTCACAGGAATGGTTCAAACCGTAGACAGTAAGAAGAGTCAGTCTTCTTGTACTTAAGTCGGCATTGTGCCTTTTGTATATAGTTCCGATGCAATTTCTGTGTTTCATCGTCAATAACAAGGTCAGAGGGATACAGTAAACCTGAAGTGAAGCATCGGAAACTATAACTAGTGTCACAGGAATGGTTCAAACATAAAAAGTAAGAAGAATCAGTTTTCTTGTACTTATGTAGGCATTGTGCCTTTTGTATTTAATTCCGATGCTATATCTGTGTTTCATCAACAATAAGATGGTCAGAAGGATACAGTAAACCTGAAGGGAAGCATCGGAATCTATAACTAGTGACACAGGAATGGATCAAAACATAGACAGTAAGAAGAGTCAGTTTTCTTGTATTTAAGTCGGCATTGTGCTTTTTGTATTTAATTCCGAAACAATTTCTGTGATTCATCGTCAATAAGAAGGTCAGAGGGATACAGTAAACCTGGAGTAAAGCATCGGAATCTTCAACTAGTGTCACATGAATGGTTCAAAACATAGACAGTAAGAAGAGTCAGTTTTCTTGTACATAAGTCGGCATTGTGCCTTTTGTATGTAATTCCGATGCAAGTTCTGTGTTTCATCGTCAATAAGAAGGTCAGAGGGATACAGTAAACCTGAAGTGAAGCTTCGGAATCTATAACTAGTGTCACAGGAATGGTTCAAAACATAGACAGTAAGAAGAGTCAGTTTTCTTGTACTTAAGTCGGCATTGTGCCTTTTGTATTTAACTCCGATGCAATTTCTGTGTTTCATCGTCAATAAGAAGGTCGGAGGGATACAGTAAACCTGAAGTGAAGCATCGGAATCTATAACTAGTATCACAGGAATGGTTCAAAACATAGACAGTATGAAGAGTCAGTTTTCTTGTACTTAAGTCGGCATTGTGCCTTTTGTATTTAACTCCGATGCAATTTCTGTGCTTTGGATCGCCAATAAGAAGGTCAGGGGGATACAGTAAACCTGAAGTGAAGCATCGGAATCTATAACTAGTGTCACAGGAATGGTTGAAAACATAGACAGTTAGAAGAGTCAGTTTCCTTGTACTTAAGTCGGCATTGTGCCATTTGTATTTAACTCCGATGCAATTTCTGTGTTTCATCGTCAATAAGATGGTCAGAGGGACACAGTAAACCTGAATTGAAGCATCGGAATCTATAACTAGTGTCACAGGAATGGTTCAAACATAGACAGTAAGAAGAGTCAGTTTTCTTGTGCTTAAGTCGGCACTGTGCCTTATGTATTTAATTCCGATGCAATTTCTGTGTTTCATCGTGAATAAGAAGGTCAGAGGGATACAGTAAACCTGAAGTGAAGCATCGGAATCTATAACTAGTGTCACAGGAATGGTTCAAACATAAACAGTAAGAAGAATCAGTTTTCTTGTACATCAGTCGGCATTGTGCCTTTTGTATTTAATTCCGATGCAATTTCTTTGTTTCATCGTCAATAAGAAGGTCAGAGGGATACAGTAAACCTGAAGTGAAGCATCGGACTCTATAATTAGTGTCACATGAATGGTTCAAAACATAGACAGTAAGAAGAGTCAGATTTCTTGTACTTAAGTCGGCATTGTGCCTTTTGTATTTAATTACGATGCAATTTCTGTGTTTCATCGTCAATAAGAAGGTCAGAGGGATACAGTAAAGCTGAAGTGAAGCTTCGGAATCTTTAAGTAGTGTCACAGGAATGGTTCAAAGCATAGACTGTAAGAGGAGTCAGTTTTCATGTACTTAAGTCGGCATTGTGCCTTTTGTATTAAATCCGATGCAATTTCTGTGTTTCATCGTCAATAAGAAGGTCAGAGGGATACAGTAACCCTGAAGTGAAGCATCGGAATCTATAACTAGTGTCTCAGGAATGGTTCAAAACATAGACAGTAAGAAGAGTCATTTTTCTTGTACTTAAGTCGACATTGTGCCCTTTGTATTTAATTCCGTTGCAATTTAAGTGTTTCATCGTCAATAAGAAGGTCAGAGGGATACAGCAAACCTGAGGCGAAGCATCGGATCTATAACTAGTGTCACAGGAATGGTTCAAAACATAGACAGTAAGAAGAGTCAGTTTTCTTGTACTTAAGGCGGCATTGTGCCTTTTGTATTTAATTCCGCGGAAATTTCTGTGTTTATATGTCAATATGAAGGTCAGAGGGATACAGTAAACCTGAAGTGAAGCATCGAATCTATAACTAGTGTCACAGGAATGGTTCAAAGCATAGACAGTAAGAAGAGTCAGTTTTATTGTACTTAAGTCGGCATTGTGCCATTTCTATTTAATTCCGATGAAATTTCTGTTTGATCGTCAATAAGAAGGTCAGAGGGACACAGTAAACCTGAACTAAAGCATCGGAATCTATAACTAGTGTCACAGGAATGGTTCAAAGCATAGACAATAAGAAGAGTCAGTATTCTTGTACTTAAATTGGCATTGTGCTTTTGTATTTAATTAAGATGCAACATCTCTGTTTCATCGTCAATAAGGAAATCAGAGGTATACAGTAAACCCGAAGTGAAGCTTCGGAATCTAAAACTAGTGTCACAGGAATGGTTCAAAACATAGACAGTAGGAAGAGTCAGTCTTCTTGAACTTGAGTCGACATTGTGCCTTTTGTATTTAATTCCGATGCAACATCTGTGTTTCATCGTCATTAAGAAGGTCAGAGGGATACAGTAAAACTAAAATGAAGCATCGGAAACTATAACTAGTGTCACAGGAATGGTTTAAAACATAGACAGTAAGAAGAGTCAGTCTCCTTGTACTAAAGTCGGCATTGTGCCTTTTGTATTTAACTCCGATGGAATTTCTGTGCTTCATCATCAATAAGAAGGTCAGCTGGATACAGTGTTCCTGAAGTGCAGCATCTGAATCTATAACTAGTGTTACAGGAATGGTTCAAACCATAGACAGTAAGAAGAGTCAGTCTTCTTGTACTTAAGTCGGCATTGTGCCTTTTGTATCTAATTAAGACGCAATTTCTGTGTTTCATCGTCAATAAGAAGGTCTGAGGGATACAGTAAACCTGAAGTGACGCATCGGAATCTATAACTAGTGTCACAGGAATGGTTCAAACCGTAGACAGTAAGAAGAGTCAGTCTTCTTGTACTTAAGTCGACATTGTGCCTTTTGTATATAGTTCCGATGCAATTTCTGTGTTTCATCGTCAATAAGAAGGTCAGAGGGATACAGTAAACCTGAAGTGAAGCATCGGAAACTATAACTAGTGTCACAGGAATGGTTCAAACATAAAAAGTAAGAAGAATCAGTTTTCTTGTACATCAGTCGGCATTTTGCCTTTTGTATTTAATTCCAATGCAATTTCTGTGTTTCATCGTCAATAAGAAGGTCAGACGGATACAGTAAACATGAAGAGAAGCATCGGAATCTATTACTAGTGTCACAGGAATGGTTCAAATCATAGACAGTAAGAAGTGTCAGTTTTCTTGTACTTATGTAGGCATTGTGCCTTTTGTATTTAATTCCGATGCTATATCTGTGTTTCATCACTAATATGATGGTCAGAAGGATACAGTAAACCTGAAGGGAGGCATCGGAATCTATAACTAGTGACACAGGAATGGATCAAAACATAGACAGTAAGAAGAGTCAGTTTTCTTGTATTTAAGTCGGCATTGTGCTTTTTGTATTTAATTCCGAAACAATTTCTGTGATTCATCGTCAATAAGAAGGTCAGAGGGATACAGTAAACTTGGAGTAAAGCATCGGAATCTTCAACTAGTGTCACATGAATGGTTCAAAACATAGACAGTAAGAAGAGTCAGTTTTCTTGTACATAAGTCGGCATTGTGCCTTTTGTATGTAATTCCGATGCAAGTTCTGTGTTTCATCGTCAATAAGAAGGTCAGAGGGATACAGTAAACCTGAAGTGAAGCTTCGGAATCTATAACTAGTGTCACAGGAATGGTTCAAAACATAGACAGTAAGAAGAGTCAGTTTTCTTGTACTTAAGTCGGCATTGTGCCTTTTGTATTTAACTCCGATGCAATTTCTGTGTTTCATCGTCAATAAGAAGGTCAGAGGGATACAGTAAACCTGAAGTGAAGCATCGGAATCTATAACTAGTATCACAGGAATGGTTCAAAACATAGACAGTATGAAGAGTCAGTTTTCTTGTACTTAAGTCGGCATTGTGCCTTTTGTATTTAACTCCGATGCAATTTCTGTGTTTTTGATCGCCAATAAGAAGGTCAGGGGGATACAGTAAACCTGAAGTGAAGCATCGGAATCTATAACTAGTGTCACAGGAATGGTTGAAAACATAGACAGTAAGAAGAGTCAATTTCCTCGTACTTAAGTCGGCATTGTGCCATTTGTATTTAACTCCGATGCAATTTCTGTGTTTCATCGTCAATAAGATGGTCCGAGGGACTCAGTAAACCTGAATTGAAGCATCGGAATCTATAACTAGTGTCACAGGAGTGGTTCAAACATAGACAGTAAGAAGAGTCAGTTTTCTTGTACTTAAGTCGGCACTGTGCCTTTTGTATCTAATTCCGATGCAATTTCTGTGTTTCATCATCAATAAGAAGGTCAGAGGGATACAGTAAACCTGAAGTGAAGCATCGGAATCTATAACTAGTGTCACAGGAATGGTTCAAACATAAACAGTAAGAAGAATCAGTTTTCTTGTACATCAGTCGGCATTGTGCCTTTTGTATTTAATTCTGATCCAATTTCTTTGTTTCATCGTCAATAAGAAGGTCAGAGGGATACAGTAAACCTGAAGTGAAGCATCGGACTCTATAATTTGTGTCACATGAATGGTTCAAAACATAAACAGTAAGAAGAGTCAGTTTTCTTGTACTTAAGTCGGCATTGTGATTTTTGTATTTAATTACGATTCAATTTCTGTGTTTCATCGTCAATAAGAAGGTCAGAGGGATACAGTAAACCTGAAGTGAAGCATCGGAATCTATAACTAGTGTCACAGGAATGGTTCCAATCATAGACAGTAAGAAGAGTCAGATTTCTTGTACTTAAGTCGGCATTGTGCCTTTTGTATTCAATTACGATGCAATTTCTGTGTTTCATCGTCAATAAGAAGGTCAGAGGGATACAGTAAAGCTGATGTGAAGCTTCGGAATCTTTAAGTAGTGTCACAGTAATGGTTCAAAGCATAGACAGTAAGAGGAGTCAGTTTTCCTGTACTTAAGTCGGCATTGTGCCTTTTGTATTAAATCCGATGCAATTTCTGTGTTTCATCGTCAATAAGAAGGTCAGAGGGATACAGTAACCCTGTAGTGAAGCATCGGAATCTATAACTAGTGTCTCAGGAATGGTTCAAAACATAGACAGTAAGAAGAGTCATTTTTCTTGTACTTAAGTCGACATTGTGCCCTTTGTATTTAATTCCGTTGCAATTTCAGTGTTTCATCGTAAATAAGAAGGTCAGAGGGATACAGCAAACCTGAGGCGAAGCATCGGATCTATAACTAGTGTCACAGGAATGGTTCAAAACATAGACAGTAAGAAGAGTCAGTTTTCTTGTACTTACGGCGGCATTGTGCCTTTTGTATTTAATTCCGCGGAAATTTCTGTGTTTCTATGTCAATATGAAGGTCAGGGGGATACAGTAAACCTGAAGTGAAGCATCGAATCTATAACTAGTGTCACAGGAATGGTTCAAAGCATAGACTGTAAGAAGAGTCAGATTTCTTGTACTTAAGTCGGCATTGTGCCATTTCTATTTAATTCCGATGAAATTTCTGTGTTTAATCGTCAATAAGAAAGTCAGAGGGATACAGTAAATATGAAGTGAAGCATCGGAAACAATCACTAGTGGCACAGGAATGGTTCAAAACATAGTAAGAAGAGTCAGTTTTCTTGTACTTATGTCGGCATTGTGCCTTTCGTATTTAACTCCAATGCAATTTCTGTGTTTCATCGTCAACAAGAAGGTCAGAGGGATACAGTAAACCCGAAGTGAAGCATCGGAATCTATAACTAGTGTCACAGGAATGGTTCAAAGAATAGACAGTAAGAAGAGTAAGTTTTTTTGTACTTAAGTCGGCATTGTGCCTTTTGTATTTAACTCCGATGCAATTTCTGTGTTTCATCGTCAATAAGAAAGTCAGAGGGATACAGTAAACCTCAAGTGAAGCATCGGAATCTATAACTAGTGTCACAGGAATGGTTCAATCATAGACAGTAAGAAGAGTCAGTTTTCTTGTACTTAAGTCGGCATTGTGCCTTTTGTATTTATTTACGATGCAATAACTGTGTTTCATCGTCAATAAGAAGGTCAGAGGGATACAGTGAACCTCAAGTGAAACATCGGAATCTATAACTAGTGTCACGGGAATGGTTCAATCATAGACAGTAAGAAGAGTCAGTTTTCTTGTACATAAGTCGGCATAGTGCCATTTGTATTTAATTCCGATACAAATTCTGTGTTTCATCGATAATAAGAAGGTCAGATGGATACAGTAAACCTGAAGTGAAGCATCGGAAGCTATGCCTAGTGTCACATGAATGGTTCAAAACATAGACAGTAAGAAGAGTCTGTTTTCTTGTACTTAAGTCGGCATTGTGCCTTTTGTATTTAATTCTGATGCAATTTCTGTGTTTCATCGTCCATAACAAGGTCAGAGGGATACAGTAAACATGAAGAGAAGCATCGGAATCTATAACTAGTGTCACAGGAATGGTTCAAATCATAGACAGTAAGAAGTGTCAGTTTTCTTATACTTATGGAGGCATTGTGCCTTTTGTATTTAATTCCGATGCTATATCTGTGTTTCATCAACAATAAGATGGTCAGAAGGTCAGAGTAAACCTGAAAAGAAGCATCGGAATCTATAACTAGTGTAACAGGAATGGTTCCAAACATAGACAGTAAGAAGAGTCAATTTTCTTGTACTTCAGACGGCATTTTTCCTTTTCTATTTAATTCCGATGCAATTTCTATGTTTCATCGTCAATAAGAAGGTCAGAGGGATACAGTAAACCTGAAGTGAAGCATCGGAATCTATAACTAGTGACACATGAATGGATCAAAACATAGACAGTAAGAAGAGTCAGTTTTCTTGTACTTAAGTCGGCATTGTGCCTTTTGTATTTAATTCCGAAGCAATTTCTGTGTCTCATCGTCAATAAGAAGGTCAGAGGGATACAGTAAACCTGGGGTAAAGCATCGGAATCTATAACTAGTGTCACATGAATGGTTCAAAACATAGACAGTAAGAAGAGTCAGTTTTCTTGTACATAAGTCGGCATTGTGCCTTTTGCATTTATTTCCGATCCTATGTCTGTGTATCATCAACAATAAGATGGTCAGAGGGATACAGTAAACCTGAAGTGAAGCATCGGAATCTATAACAAGTGTCACATGAATGGTTCAAACATAGACAGTAACAAGAGTCAGTTTTCTTGTACTTAAGTCGGCATTATGAATTTTGTATTTAATTCCGATGCAATATCTGTGTTTCATCTTCAATAAGAAGGTCAGAGGTATACAGTAAACCTGAAGTGAAGCATCGGAATCTATAACTAGTGTCACATGAATGGTTCAAAACATAGGCAGTAGGAAGAGTCAGTCTTCTTGTACTTAAGTCGGCATTGTGCCTTTTGTATTTAATTCCGATGCAATTTCTGTGTTTCATCGTCAATAGGAAGGTCAGAGGGATACAGTAAACCTAATGTGAAGCATCGAAATCTATAACTAGTGTCACAGGAATGGTTCAAATCTTAGACAGTAAGAAGAGTCAGTTTTCTTGTACTTAAGTCAGCATTGTGCCTTTTGTATTCATTTCCGATGCAGTTTTTGCGATTCGTCGTCAATAAGAAGGTACACGGGAAACAGTAAACCTGAAGTGATGCATCGGAATCTAAAACCGGTCTCACAGGAAAGGTTCAAAACATAGACAGTAAGAAAAGCCAGTGTTCTTGTACTTGAGTCGGTATTGTGCCTTTTGTATTTAATTCCGATGCAATTTCTGTGTTTCATCGTCAATAAGAAGGTCAGTGGGATACAGTAAACCTTAAGTGATATATCGGAATCTATAACTAGTGTCACAGGAATGGTTCAAAACATAGACTGTAAGAAGAGTCCGTTATCTTGTACTTAAGTTGGCAATGTGCCTTTTGTATTTAATCCCGATGCAATTTCTATGTTTCATCGTCAATAAGAAAGTCAGAGGGATACAGTAAACCTGAAGTGAAGCATCGGAATCTAAAACCGGTCTCACAGAAAAGGTTCAAAACATAGACAGTAAGAAGAGCCAGTCTTCTTGTACTTGGGTCGGCATTGTGCCTTTTGTATTTAATTCCGATGCAATTTCTGTGCTTTATCGTCAAGAAGAAGGTCAGAGGGACACAGTAAACCTGAAGTCAAGCATCGGAATCTATAACTAGTGTCACAGGAATGGTTCAAATCATATTCAGTAAGAAGAGCCAGTCTTCTTGTACTTGAGTCGGCATTGTGCCTTTTGTATTTGATTCCGATGAAATTTCTGTGTTTGATCGTCAATAAGAAGGTCAGAGGGACACAGTAAACCTGAAGTAAAGCATCGGAATCTATAAGTAGTGTCACAGGAATGGCTCAAAGCATAGACAATAAGAAGAGTCTGTATTCTTGTACTTAAATTGGCATTGTGCCTTTTGTATTTAATTAAGATGCAACTTCTGTGTTTCATCGTCAATAAGGTAATCAGAGGTATACTGTAAACCTGAAGTGAAGCATCGGAATCTAAAACTAGTGTCACAGGAGTGGCTCAAAACATAGACAGTAGGAAGAGTCAGTCTTCTTGTACTTGAGTCGGCATTGTGCCTTTTGTATTTAATTCCGGTGCAATATCTGTGTTTCATCGTCAATAAGAATTTCAGAGGGATACAGTAAAACTGAAATGAAGCATCGGAAACTATAACTAGTGTCACAGGAATGGTTTAAAACATAGACAGTAAGAAGAGTCAGTCTCCTTGTACTAAAGTCGGCATTGTGCCTTTTGTATGTAACTCCGATGAAACTTCTGTGCTTCATCATCAATAAGAAGGTCAGCTGGATACAGTGTTCCTGAAGTGCAGCATCTGAATCTATAACTAGTGTTACAGGAATGGTTCAAACCATAGACAGTAAGAAGAGTCAGTCTTCTTGTACTTAAGTCGGCATAGTGCCTTTTGTATCTAATTAAGACGCAATTTCTGTGTTTCATCGTCAATAAGAAGGTCTGAGGGATACAGTAAACCTGAAGTGACGCATCGGAATCTATAACTAGTGTCACAGAAATGGTTCAAACCGTAGACAGTAAGAAGAGTCAGTCATCTTGTACATAAGCCGGCATTGTGCCTTTTGTATACAGTTCTAATGCAATTTCTGTGTTTCATCGTCTATAAGAAGGTCAGAGGGATAAAGTAAACCTGAAGTGAAGCATCGGAATCTATAACTAGTGTCACAGGAATCGTTCAAAACATAGACAGTAAGGGGAGGCAGTCTTCTTGTACTTGAGTCGGCATTGTGCCTTTTGTATTTAATTCCGATGCAATTTCTGAGTTTCATCGTCAATAAGAAGGTCAGAGGGATACAGTAAACCTGAAGTGAAGCATCGGAATCTATAACTAGTGTCACAGGAAAGGTTCAAAACATAGACAGTAAGAAGAGTCAGTTTTCTTGTACTTAAGTCGCCGTTGTGCCTTTTGTATTTAATTCCAATGCAATTTCTGTGTTTCATCGTCAATCAGAAAGTCAGAGGGATACAGTAAACCTGAGGTGAAGCTTCCGAATCTATAACAAGTGTCACAGGAATGGTTCAAACATAGACAGTAAGAAGAGTCAGTTTTCTTGTACTTAAGTCGGCATTGTGCCTTTTGTATTTAATTCCGATGCAATTTCTGTGTTTCATCGTCAATAAGAAGGTCAGAGGGATACAGTAAACATGAAGAGAAGCATCGGAATCTATAACTAGTGTCACAGGAATGGTTCAAATCATAGACAGTAAGAAGTGTCAGTTTTCTTGTACTTATGTAGGGATTGTGCCTTTTGTATTTAATTCCGATGCTATATCTGTGTTTCATCAACAATAAGATGGTCAGAAGGAAACAGTAAACCTGAGAAGAAGCATCGGAATCTATAACTAGTGTCACAGGAATGGTTCAAAAGATAGACAGTAAGAAGAGTCTTTTTTTTTTGTACTTACGTCGGCATTGTTCCTTTTCTATTTAATTCCGATGCAATTTCTATGTTTCATCGTCAATAAGAAGGTCAGAGGGATACAGTAAACCTGAAGTGAAGCATCGGAATCTACAACTAGTGACACAGGAATGGATCAAAACATAGACAGTAAGAGGAGTCAGTTTTCTTGTACTTAAGTCGGCATTGGGCCTTTTGTATTTGATTCCGAAACAATTCCTGTGCTTCATCGTCAATAAGAAGGTCAGAGGGATACAGTAAACCTGGAGTAAGGCATCGGAATCTATAACTAGTGTCACATGAATGGTTCAAAACATAGACAGTAAGAAGAGTCAGTTTTCTTGTACATAAGTCGGCATTGTGCTTTTTGTATGTAATTCCGATGCAATTTCTGTGTTTCATCGTCAATAAGAAGGTCAGAGGGATACAGTAAACCTGAAGTGAAGCTTCGGAATCTATAACTAGTGTCACAGGAAAGGTTCAAAACATAGACAGTGTGAAGAGTCAGTTTTCTTGTACTTAAGTCGGCATTGTGCCTTTTGTATTTAACTCCGATGCAATTTCTGTGTTTTTGATCGTCAATAAGAAGCTCAGAGGGATACAGTAAACCTGAAATGAAGCATCGAAATCTATAACTAGTGTCACAGGAATGGTTGAAAGCAAAGACAGTAAGAAGAGTCAGTTTTCTTGTACTTAAGTCGGCATTGTGCCTTTTGTATTTAATTACGATACAATTTCTGTGTTTCATCGTCAGTAAGAAGGTCAGAGGGATACAGTAAAGCTGAAGTGAAGCTTCGGAATCTATAAGTAGTGTCACAGGAATGGTTCAAAGCATAGACAGTAAGAGGAGTCAGTTTTCATGTACTTAAGTCGGCATTGTGCCTTTTGTATTAAATCCGATGCAATTTCTGTGTTTCATCGTCAATAAGAAGGTCAGAGGGATACAGTAAACTTGAAGTGAAGCATCGGAATCTATAACTAGTATCTCAGGAATGGTTCAAAACATAGACAGTAAGAAGAGTCATTTTTCTTGCACTTAAGTCGACATTCTGCCTTTTGCATTTAATTCCGTTGCAATTTCAGTGTTTCATCGTCAATAAGAAGGTCAGAGGGATACAGCAAACCTGAGGCGAAGCATCGGAACTATAACTAGTGTCACAGGAATGGTTCAAAACATAGACAGTAAGAAGAGTCAGTTTTCTTGTACTTAAGGCGGCATTGTGCCTTTTGTACTTAATTCCGCGGAAATTTCTGTGTTTCTATGTCAATATGAAGGTCAGAGGGATACAGTAAACCTGAAGTGAAGCATCGAATCTATAACTAGTGTCACAGGAATGGTTCAAAGCATAGACAGTAAGAAGAGTCAGTTTTCTTGTACTTAAGTCGGCATTGTGCCATTTCTATTCAATTCCGATGAAATTTCTGTGTTTAATCGTCAATAAGAAAGTCAGAGGGATACAGTAAATATGAAGTGAAGCATCGGAAACAATCACTAGTGGCACAGGAATGGTTCAAAACATAGACAGTAAGAAGAGTCAGTTTTCTTGTACCTATGTCGGCATTGTCCCTTTTGTATTTAACTCCGATGTAATTTCTGTGTTTCATCATCAATAAGAAGGTCAGAGGGATACAGTAAACCTGAAGTGAAGCATCGGAATCTATAACTAGTGTCACAGGAATGGGTCAAAGAATAGACAGCAAGAAGAGTCAGTTTTCTTGTACTTAAGTCGGCATTGTGCCTTTTGCATTTAACTCCGATGCAATTTCTGTGTTTCATCGTCAATAAGAAAGTCAGAGGGATACAGTAAACCTCAAGTGAAGCACCGGAATCTATAACTAGGGTCACAGGAATGGTTCAATCATAGTTAGTGAGAAGAGTCAGTTTTCTTGTACTTAAGTCGGCATTGTGCCTTTTGTATTTATTTACGATGCAATTTCTGTGTTTCATCGTCAATAAGAAGGTCAGAGGGATACAGTAAACCTTAAGTGAAACATTGGAATCTATAACTAGTGTCACAGGAATGGTTCAATCATAGACAGTAAGAAGAGTCAGTTTTCTTGTACTTAAGTCGGCATTGTACCAATTGTATTTAATTCCGATGCAATTTCTGTGTTTTATCGTCAATAAGAGGGTCAGAGGGATACAGTAAACCTGAAGTGAAGCATCGGAAACTATAACTAGTGTCGCAGGAATGGTTCAAACATAAAAAGTAAGAAGAATCAGTTTTCTTGTACATCAGTCGGCATTGTGCCTTTTGTATTTAATTCCGATCCAATTTCTGTGTTTCATCGTCAATAAGAAGGTCAGAGGGATTCAGTAAACCTGAAGTGAAGCATCGGAATCTATAACAAGTGTCACATGAATGGTTCAAACGTAGACAGTAAGAAGAGTCAGTTTTCTTGTACATAAGTCGGCATAGTGCCTTTTGTATTTAATTCCGATACAAATTCTGTGTTTCATCGATAATAAGAAAGTCAGATGGATACAGTAAACCTAAAGTGAAGCATCGGAAGCTATTCCTAGTGTCACATGAATGGTTCAACCATAGACAGTAAGATGAGTCTGTTTTCTTGTACTTAAGTCGGCGTTGTGCCTTTTGTATTTAATTCTGATGCAATTTCTGTGTTTCATGGTCAATAAGAAGGTCAGAGGGATACAGTAAACCTGAAGTGAAGCATCGGAATCTATAACTAGTGTCACAGGAATGGTTCAAAACATAGACAGTGTGAAGAGTCAGTTTTCTTGTACTTAAGTCGGCATTGTGCCTGTTGTATTTAACTCCGATGCAATTTCTGTGTTTTTGATCGTCAATAAGAAGGTCAGAGGGATACAGTAAACCTGAAATGAAGCATCGAAATCTATAACTAGTGTCACAGGAATGGTTGAAAGCAAAGACAGTAAGAAGAGTCAGTTTTCTTGTACTTAAGTCGGCATTGTGCCTTTTGTATTTAATTACGATACAATTTCTGTGTTTCATCGTCAGTAAGAAGGTCAGAGGGATACAGTAAAGCTGAAGTGAAGCTTCGGAATCTATAAGTAGTGTCACAGGAATGGTTCAAAGCATAGACAGTAAGAGGAGTCAGTTTTCATGTACTTAAGTCGGCATTGTGCCTTTTGTATTAAATCCGATGCAATTTCTGTGTTTCATCGTCAATAAGAAGGTCAGAGGGATACAGTAAACTTGAACTGAAGCATCGGAATCTATAACTAGTATCTCAGGAATGGTTCAAAACATAGACAGTAAGAAGAGTCATTTTTCTTGTACTTAAGTCGACATTGTGCCTTTTGCATTTAATTCCGTTGCAATTTCAGTGTTTCATCGTCAATAAGAAGGTCAGAGGGATACAGCAAACCTGAGGCGAAGCATCGGAACTATAACTAGTATCACAGGAATGGTTCAAAACATAGACAGTAAGAAGAGTCAGTTTTCTTGTACTTAAGGCGGCATTGTGCCTTTTGTTCTTAATTCCGCGGAAATTTCTGTGTTTCTATGTCAATATGAAGGTCAGAGGGATACAGTAAACCTGAAGTGAAGCATCGAATCTATAACTAGTGTCACAGGAATGGTTCAAAGCATAGACAGTAAGAAGAGTCAGTTTTCTTGTACTTAAGTCGGCATTGTGCCATTTCTATTTAATTCCGATGAAATTTCTGTGTTTAATCGTCAATAAGAAAGTCAGAGGGATACAGTAAATATGAAGTGAAACATCGGAAACAATCACTAGTGGCACAGGAATGGTTCAATCATAGACAGTAAGAAGAGTCAGTTTTCTTGTACATCAGTCGGCATTGTGCCTTTTGTATTTAATTCCGATCCAATTTCTGTGTTTCATCGTCAATAAGAAGGTCAGAGGGATTCAGTAAACCTGAAGTGAAGCATCGGAATCTATAACTAGTGTCACATGAATGGTTCAAACGTGGACAGTAAGAAGAGTCAGTTTTCTTGTACATAAGTCGGCATAGTGCCTTTTGTATTTACTTCCGATACAAATTCTGTGTTTCATCGATAATAAGAAGGTCAGATGGATACAGTAAACCTGAAGTGAAGCATCGGAAGCTATGCCTAGTGCACATGAATGGTTCAAACATAGACAGTAAGATGAGTCTGTTTTCTTGTACTTAAGTCGGCATTGTGCCTTTTGTATTTAAGTCTGATGCAATTTCTGTGTTTCATCGTCAATAAGAAGGTCAGAGGGATACAGTAAACATGACGAGAAGCATCGGAATCTATAAATAGTGTCACAGAAATGGTTCAAATCATAGACAGGAAGAAGTGTCAGTTTTCTTGTACTTATGTAGGCATTGTGCCTTTTGTATTTAATTCCGATGCTATATCTGTGTTTCATCTACAATAGGATGGTCAGAAGGTCACAGTTAACCTGAAAAGAAGCATCTGAATCTATAACTAGTGTCACAGGAATGGTTCAAAACATAGACAGTAAGAAGAGTCAATTTTCTTGTACTTAAGACGGCATTTTTCCTTTTCTATTTAATTCCGATGCAATTTCTATGTTTCATCGTCAATAAGAAGGTCAGAGGGATACAGTATACCTGAAGTGAAGCATCGGAATCTATAACTAGTGACACTAATGGATCAAAACGTAGACAAGAAGAAGAGTCAGTTTTCTTGTACTTAAGTCGGCATTGTGCCGTTTGTATTTAATTCCGAAGCAATTTCTGTGATTCATCGTCAATAAGAAGGTCAGAGGGATACAGGAAACCTGGGGTAAAGCATCGGAATCTATAACTAGTGTCACATGAATGGTTTAAACATAGACAGTAAGAAGAGTCAGTTTTCTTGTACTTAAGTCGGCATTATGCCCTTTGTATTTAATTCCGATGCAATATCTGTGTTTCATCTTGAATAAGAAGGTCAGAGGGATACAGTAAACCTGAAGTGAAGCATCGGAATCTATAACTAGTGTCACAGGAGTGGTTCAAAGCATAGACAGTGTGAAGAGTCAGTTTTCTTGTAATTAAGTCGACATTGTACCTTTTGTATTTAACTCCGATGCAATTTCTGTGTTTCATCGTCAATAAGAAAGTCAGAGGGATACAGTAAACCCAAAGTGAAGCATCGGAATCTATAACTAGTGTCACAGGAATGGTTCAATCATAGACAGTAAGAAGAGTCAATTATCTTGTACTTAAGTCGGCATTGTGCCTTTTGTATTTAATTCCGATGCAAATTCTGTGTTTCATCGTCAACAAGAAGGTCCGATGGATACAGTAAACCTGAAGAGAAGCTTCGGAATCTATAACTAGTGTCACAGGAATGGTTCAAATCATAGACAGTAAGAAGAGTCAGTTTTCTTGTACTTATGTAGGCATTGTGCCCTTTGTATTTAATTCCGATGCTATATCTGTGTTTCATCTTCAATAAGAAGGTCAGAGGGATACAGTAAACCTGAAGTTAAGAATCGGAATCTATAACTAGTGTCACAGGAAAGGTTCAAAGCATAGACAGTAAGAAGAGTCAGTTTTCTTGTACTTAAGTCGGCGTTGTGCCTTTTGTATTTAATTCCGATGCAATTTCTGTGTTTCATCGTCAATAAGAAGGTCAGAGGGATACAGTAAACCTAAAGTGAAGCATCGGAATCTATAACTAGTGTCACAGGAATGGTTCAAAACATAGACAGTAAGAGGAGTCAGTTTTCTTGTACTTAAGTCGGCGTTGTGCCTTTTGTATTTAACTCCGATGCAATTTCTGTGTTTCATCGTCAATAAGAAGGTCAGAGGGATACAGTAAACCTGAAGTGAAGCATCGGAATCTATAACTAGTGGCACAGGAATGGTTCAAAACATAGACAGTAAGAAGAGTCAGTTTTCTTGTACTTAATTCGGCATTGTGCCTTTTGTATTTAATTCCGATGCAATTTCTGTGTTTCATCATCAATAAGATGGTCGGAGGGATACAGTAAACCTGAAGTGAAGCATCCGAATCTATAACTAGTGTCACACGAATGGTTCAAACATAGACAGTAAGAAGAGTCAGTTTTCTTGTACTTAAGTCGACATTGTGCCTTTTGTATTTAATTCCGATGCAATTTCTGTGTTTCATCGACAATAAGAACGTCAGAGGGATACAGTAAACCTGAAGTGAGGCATCGGAATCTATAACTAGTGTCACAGGAATGGTTCAAACATAAACAGTAAGAAGAATCAGTTTTCTTGTACATCAGCCGGCATTGTGCGTTTTGTATTTCATTCCGATGCAATTTCTGTGTTTCATCGTCCATAAGAAGGTCAGAGGGATACAGTAAACCTGAAGTGAAGCATCGGACTCTATAATTAGTGTCACAGGAATGGTTCAAAACATAGACAGTAAGAAGAGTCAGTTTTCTTGTACTTAAGTCGGCATTGTCCCTTTTGTATTTAATTCCGATGCTATATCTGTGTTTCATCAACAATAAGATGGTCAGAAGGATACAGTAAACCTGAAAAGAAGCATCGGAATCTATAACTAGTGTCACAGGAGTGGTTCAAAACATAGACAGTAAGAAGAGTCAATTTTCTTGTACTTAGGTCGGCATTGTTCCTTTTCTATTTAATTCCGAAGCAATTTCTATGTTTCATCGTCAATAAGAATGTCAGAGGGATACAGTAAACCTGAAGTGAAGCTTCGGAATCTAAAACTAGTGTCACAGGAATGGTTCAAACATAGACAGTAGGAAGAGTCAGTCTTCTTGTACTTGAGTCGGCATTGTGCCTGTTGTATTTAATTCCGATGCAATATCTGTGTTTCATCGTCAAAAAAAATGGCTCTGAGCACTATGGGACTTAACTGCTGTGGTCATAAGTCCCCTAGAACTTAGAACTACTTAAACATAACTAACCTAAGGACAGCACACAACACCCAGCCATCACGAGGTAGAGAAAATCCCTGACCCCGCCGGGAATCGAACCCGGGAACCCGGGCGTGGGAAGCGAGAACGCTACCGCACGACCACGAGATGCGGGCTTTCATCGTCATTAAGAAGGTCAGTGGGATACAGTAAAACTAAAATGAAGCATCGGAAACTATAACTAGTGTCACAGGAATGGTTTAAAACATAGACAGTAAGAAGAGTCAGTCTCCTTGTACTAAAGTCGGCATTGTGCGTTTTGTATTTAACTCCGATGGAATTTCTGTGCTTCATCATCAATAAGAAGGTCAGCTGGATACAGTGTTCCAGAAGTGCAGCATCTGAATCTATAACTAGTGTTACAGGAATGGTTCAAACCATAGACAGTAAGAAGAGTCAGTCTTCTTGTACTTAAGTCGGCATTGTGCCTTTTGTATCTAATTAAGACGCAATTTCTGTGTTTCATCGTCAATAAGAAGGTCTGAGGGATACAGTAAACCTGAAGTGACGCATCGGAATCTATAACTAGTGTCACAGGAATGGTTCAAACCGTAGACAGTAAGAAGAGTCAGTCTTCTTGTACTTAAGTCGGCATTGTGCCTTTTGTATATAGTTCCGATGCAATTTCTGTGTTTCATCGTCTATAAGAAGGTCAGAGGGATATAGTAAACCCGAAGTGAAGCATCGGAATCTGTAACTAGTGTCACAGGAATCGTTCAAAACATAGACAGTAAGAGGAGGCAGTCTTCTTGTACTTGAGTCGGCATTGTGCCTTTTGTATTTAATTCCGATGCAATTTCTGAGTTTCATCGTCAATAAGAAGGTCAGAGGGATACAGTAAACCTAAAGTGAAGCATCGGAAACTATAACTAGTGTCACAGGAATGGTTCAAACATAAAAAGTAAGAAGAATCAGTTTTCTTGTACATCGGTCGACATTTTGCCTTTTGTATTTAATTCCAATGCAATTTCTGTGTTTCATCGTCAATAAGAAGGTCAGAGGGATACAGTAAACATGAAGAGAAGCATCGGAATCTATAACTAGTGTCACAGGAATGGTTCAAATCATAGACAGTAAGAAGTGTCAGTTTTCTTGTACTTATGTAGGCATTGTGCCTTTTGTATTTAATTCCGATGCTATATCTGTGTTTCATCAACAATAAGTTGGTCAGAAGGATACAGTAAACCTGAAGGGAAGCATCGGAATCTATAACTAGTGACACAGGAATGGATCAATACATAGACAGTAAGAAGAGTCAGTTTTCTTGTATTTAAGTCGGCATTGTGCTTTTTGTATTTAATTCCGAAACAATTTCTGTGATTCATCGTCAATAAGAAGGTCAGAGGGATACAGTAAACCTGGAGTAAAGCATCGGAATCTTCAACTAGTGTCACATGAATGGTTCAAAACATAGACAGTAAGAAGAGTCAGTTTTCTTGTACATAAGTCGGCATTGTGCCTTTTGTATGTAATTCCGATGCAAGTTCTGTGTTTCATCGTCAATAAGAAGGTCAGAGGGATACAGTAAACCTGAAGTGAAGCTTCGGAATCTATAACTAGTGTCACAGGAATGGTTCAAAACATAGACAGTAAGAAGAGTCAATTTCCTTGTACTTAAGTCGGCTTTGTGCCATTTGTATTTAACTCCGATGCAATTTCTGTGTTTCATCGTTAATAAGATGGTCAGAGGGACTCAGTAAAACTGAATTGAAGCATCGGAATCTATAACTAGTGTCACAGGAATGGTTCAAACATAGACAATAAGAAGAGTCAGTTTTCTTGTACTTAAGTCGGCACTGTGCCTTTTGTATTTAATTCCGATGCAATTTCTGTGTTTCATCGTCAATAAGAAGGTCAGAGGGATACAGTAAACCTGAAGTGAAGCATCGGAATCTATAACAAGTGTCACAGGAATGGTTCAAACATAAACAGTAAGAAGAATCAGTTCTCTTGTACATCAGTCGGCATTGTGCCTTTTGTATTTAATTCCGATCCAATTTCTTTGTTTCATCGTCAATAAGAAGGTCTGAGGGATACAGTAAAACTGAAGTGAAGCATCGGACTCTATAATTTGTGTCACATGAATGGTTCAAAACATAGACAGTAAGAAGAGTCAGTTTTCTTGTACTTAAGTCGGCATTGTGATTTTTGTATTTAATTACGATTCAATATCTGTGTTTCATCGTCAATAAGAAGGTCAGAGGGATACAGTAAGCCTGAAGTGAAGCATCGGAATCTATAACTAGTGTCACAGGAATGGTTCAAATCATAGACAGTAAGAAGAGTCAGATTTCTTGTACTTAAGTCGGCATTGTGCCTTTTGTATTTAATTACGATGCAATTTCTGTGTTTCATCGTCAATAAGAAGGTCAGAGGGATACAGTAAAGCTGAAGTGAAGCTTCGGAATCTTTAAGTAGTGTCACAGGAATGGTTCAAAGCATAGACAGTAAGAGGAGTCAGTTTTAATGTACTTAAGTCGGCATTGTGCCTTTTGTATTAAATCCGATGCAATTTCTGTGTTTCATCGTCAATAAGAAGGTCAGAGGGATACAGTAACCCTGAAGTGAAGCATCGGAATCTATAACTAGTGTCTCAGGAATGGTTCAAAACATAGACAGTAAGAAGAGTCATTTCTCTTGTACTTAAGTCGACATTGTGCCCTTTGTATTTAATTCCGTTGCAATTTCAGTGTTTCATCGTCAATAAGAAGGTCAGAGGGATACAGCAAACCTGAGGCGAAGCTTCGGATCTATAACTAGTGTCACAGGAATGGTTCAAAACATAGACAGTTAGAAGAGTCAGTTTTCTTGTACTTAAGGCGGCATTGTGCATTTTGTATTTAATGCCGCGGAAATTTCTGTGTTTCTATGTCAATATGAAGGTCAGAGGGATACAGTAAACCTGAAGTGAAGCATCGAATCTATAACTAGTGTCACAGGAATGGTTCAAAGCATAGACAGTAAGAAGAGTCAGTTTTCTTGTACTTAAGTCGGCATTGTGCCATTTCTATTTAATTCCGATGAAATTTCTGTGTTTAATCGTCAATAAGAAAGTCAGAGGGATACAGTAAATATGAAGTGAAGCATCGGAAACAATCACTAGTGGCACAGGAATGGTTCAAAACATAGTAAGAAGAGTCAGTTTTCTTGTACTTATGTCGGCATTGCGCCTTTCGTATTTAACTCCAATGCAATTTCTGTGTTTCATCGTCAACAAGGAGGTCAGAGGGATACAGTAAACCCGAAGTGAAGCATCGGAATCTATAACTGGTGTCACAGGAATGGTTCAAAGAATAGACAATAAGAAGAGTAAGTTTTTTTGTACTTAAGTCGGCATTGTGTCTTTTGTATTTAACTCCGATGCAATTTCTATGTTTCATCGTCAATAAGAAAGTCAGAGGGATACAGTAAACCTCAAGTGAAGCATCGGAATCTATAACTAGTGTCACAGGAATGGTTCAATCATAGACAGTAAGAAGAGTCAGTTTTCTTGTACTTAAGTCGGCATTGTGCCTTTTGTATTTATTTACGATGCAATAACTGTGTTTCATCGTCAATAAGAAGGTCAGAGGGATACAGTAAACCTCAAGTGAAACATCGGAATCTATAACTAGTGTCACAGGAATGGTTCAATCATAGACAGTAAGAAGAGTCAGTTTTCTTGTACATAAGTCGGCATAGTGCCTTTTGTATTTAATTCCGATACAAATTCTGTGTTTCATCGATAATAAGAAGGTCAGATGGATACAGTAAACCTGAAGTGTAGCTTCGGAAGCTATGCCTAGTGTCACATGAATGGTTCAAAACATAGACAGTAAGAAGAGTCTGTTTCCTTGTACTTAAGTCGGCATTGTGCCTTTTGTATTTAATTCTGATGCAATTTCTGTGTTTCATCGTCAATAAGAAGGTCAGAGGGATACAGTAAACATGAAGAGAAGCATCGGAATCTATAACTAGTGTCACAGGAATGGTTCAAATCATAGACAGTAAGAAGTGTCAGTTTTCTTGTACTAATGGAGGCATTGTGCCTTTTGTATTTAATTCCGATGCTATATCTGTGTTTCATCAACAATAAGATGGTCAGAAGGTCAGAGTAAACCTGAAAAGAAGCATCGGAATCTATAACTAGTGTCACAGGAAATGGTTCCAAACATAGACAGTAAGGAGGGTCAATTTTCTTGTACTTAAGACGGCATTTTTCCTTTTCTATTTAATTCCGATGCAATTTCTATGTTTCATCGTCAATAAGAAGGTCAGAGGGATACAGTAAACCTGAAGTGAAGCATCGGAATCTATAACTAGTGACACAGGAATGGATCAAAACATAGACAGTAAGAAGAGTCAGTTTTCTTGTACTTAAGTCGGCATTGTGCCTTTTCTATTTAATTCCGAAGCAATTTCTGTGTCTCATCGTCAATAAGAAGGTCAGAGGGATACAGTAAACCTGGGGTAAAGCATCGGAATCTATAACTAGTGTCACATGAATGGTTCAAAACATAGACAGTAAGAAGAGTCAGTTTTCTTGTACATAAGTCGGCATTGTGCCTTTTGCATTTAATTCCGATCCTATGTCTGTGTATCATCAACAATAAGATGGTCAGAGGGATACAGTAAACCTGAAGTGAAGCATCGGAATCTAAAACTAGTGTCACATGAATGGTTCAAACATAGACAGTAACAAGAGTCAGTTTTCTTGTACTTAAGTCGGCATTATGCCCTTTGTATTTAATTCCGATGCAATATCTGTGTTTCATCTTCAATAAGAAGGTCAGAGGTATACAGTAAACCTGAAGTGAAGCATCGGAATCTATAACTAGTGTCACATGAATGGTTCAAAACATAGGCATTAGGAAGAGTCAGTCTTCTTGTACTTAAGTCGGCATTGTGCCTTTTGTATTTAATTCCGATGCAATTTCTGTGTTTCATCGTCAATAGGAAGGTCAGAGGGATACAGTAAACCTAATGTGAAGCATCGAAATCTATAACTAGTGCCACAGGAATGGTTCAAATCTTAGACAGTAAGAAGAGTCAGTTCTCTTGTACTTGAGTCGGCATTGTGCCTTCTGTATATAATTCCGAAGCAATTTCTATATTTCGTCGTCAATAAGAAGATCACAGGGATACAGTTAACCTGAAGTGAAGCATCGGAATCTACAACTAGTGTCCCAGTAATGGTTCAAAACATAAACAGTAAGAAGAGTCAGTTTTCTTGGACTCATTTCGGCATTGTGCCTTTTCTATTTAATTCCGATGCAATTTCTGTGTTTCATCGTCAATAAGAAGGACAGAGGGATACAGTAAACCTGAAGTGAAGCATCGGAATCTATAACTAGTGTCACAGGAATGGTGCAAAACATAGACAGTAAGAAGTGTCAGTTTTCTTGTACTTAAGTCAGCATTCTGCCTTTTGTATTCATTTCCGATGCAGTTTTTGCGTTTCGTCGTCAATAAGAAGGTACACGGGATACAGTAAACCTGAAGTGATGCATCGGAATCTAAAACCGGTCTCACAGGAAAGGTTCAAAACATAGACAGTAAGAAAAGCCAGTGTTCTTGTACTTGTGTCGGTATTGTGCCTTTTGTATTTAATTCCGATGCAATTTCTGTGTTTCATCGTCAATAAGAAGGTCAGTGGGATACAGTAAACCTTAAGTGATATATCGGAATCTATAACTAGTGTCACAGGAATGGTTCAAAACATAGACTGTAAGAAGAGTCCGTTATCTTGTACGTAAGTTGGCAATGTGCCTTTTGTATTTAATCCCGATGCAATTTCTATGTTTCATCGTCAATAAGAAGGTCAGAGGGATACAGTAAACCTGAAGTGAAGCATCGGAATCTAAAACCGGTCTCACAGGAAAGGTTCAAAACATAGACAGTAAGAAGAGCCAGTCCTCTTGTACTTGGGTCGGCATTGTGCCTTTTGTATTTAATTCCGATGCAATTTCTGTGCTTTATCGTCAAGAAGAAGGTCAGAGGGACACAGTAAACCTGAAGTCAAGCATCGGAATCTATAACTAGTGTCACAGGAATGGTTCAAATCATATTCAGTAAGAAGAGCCAGTCTTCTTGTACTTGAGTCGGCATTGTGCCTTTTGTATTTGATTCCGATGAAATTTCTGTGTTTGATCGTCAATAAGAAGGTCAGATGGACGCAGTAAACCTGAAGTAAAGCATCGGAATCTATAACTAGTGTCACAGGAATGGCTCAAAGTATAGACAATAAGAAGAGTCTGTATTCTTGTACTTAAATTGGCATTGTGCTTTTGTATTTAATTAAGATGCAACTTCTGTGTTTCATCGTCAATAAGGAAATCAGAGGTATACTGTAAACCTGAAGTGAAGCATCGGAATCTAAAACTAGTGTCACAGGAGTGGCTCAAAACATAGACAGTAGGAAGAGTCAGTCTTCTTGTACTTGAGTCGGCATTGTGCCTTTTGTATTTAATTCCGATGCAATATCTGTGTTTCATCGTCAATAAGAAGGTCAGAGGGATACAGTAAAACTGAAATGAAGCATCGGAAACTATAACTAGTGTCACAGGAATGGTTCAAATCATATTCAGTAAGAAGAGTCAGTCTCCTTGTACTAAAGTCGGCATTGTGCCTTTTGTATTTAACTCCGATGAAATTTCTGTGCTTCATCATCAATAAGAAGGTCAGCTGGATACAGTGTTCCTGAAGTGCAGCATCTGATCTATAACTAGTGTTACAGGAATGGTTCAAACCATAGACAGTAAAAGGAGTCAGTCTTCTTGTACTTAAGTCGGCATAGTGCCTTTTGTATCTAATTAAGACGCAATTTCTGTGTTTCGTCGTCAATAAGAATGTCTGAGGGATACAGTAAACCTGAAGTGACGCATCGGAATCTATAACTAGTGTCACAGAAATGGTTCAAACCGTAGACAGTAAGAAGAGTCAGTCTTCTTGTACTTAAGTCGGCATTGTGCTTTTTGTATACAGTTCCGATGCAATTTCTGTGTTTCATCGTCTATAAGAAGGTCAGAGGGATATAGTAAACCTGAAGTGAAGCATCGGAATCTATAACTAGTGTCACAGGAATCGTTCAAAACATAGACAGTAAGAGGAGGCAGTCTTCTTGTACTTGAGTCGGCATTGTGCCTTTTGTATTTAATTCCGATGCAATTTCTGAGTTTCATCGTCAATAAGAAGGTCAGAGGGATACAGTAAACCTGAAGTGAAGCATCGGAATCTATAACTAGTGTCACAGGAAAGGTTCAAAACATAGACAGTAAGAAGAGTCAGTTTTCTTGTACTTAAGTCGCCGTTGTGCCTTTTGTATTTAATTCCGATGCAATTTCTGTGTTTCATCGTCAATTAGAAAGTCAGAGGGATACAGTAAACCTGAGGTGAAGCTTCCGAATCTATAACAAGTGTCACAGGAATGGTTCAAACATAGACAGTAAGAAGAGTCAGCTTTCTTGTACTTAAGTCGGCAATGTGCCTTTTGTATTTAATTCCGATGCAATTTCTGTCTTTCATCGTCAATAAGAAGGTCACAGGGATACAGTAAACCTGAAGTGAACCATCGGAAACTATAACTAGTGTCACAGGAATGGTTCAAAATTAAAAAGTAAGAAGAATCAGTTTTCTTCTACATCAGTCGGCATTGTGCCCTTTGTATTTAATTCCGATGCAATTTCTGTGTTTCATCGTCAATAAGAAGGTCAGAGGGATACAGTAAACTTGAAGTGAAGCATCGGAATCTATAATTAGTGTCACATGAATGGTTCAAACGTAGACAGTAAGAAGAGTCAGTTTTCTTGTACATAAGTCGGCATTGTGCCTTTTGTATTTAATTCCGATGCAAATTCTGTGTTTCATCGATAATAAGAAGGTCGGATGGATACAGTAAACCTGAAGTGAAGCATCGGAAGCTATGCCTAGTGTCACATGAATGGTTCAAAACATAGACAGTAAGAAGAGTCAGTTTTCTTGTACTTAAGTCGGCATTGTGCCTTTTGTATTTAATTACGATACAATTTCTGTGTTTCATCGTCAGTAAGAAGGTCAGAGGGATACAGTAAAGCTGAAGTGAAGCTTCGGAATCTATAAGTAGTGTCACAGGAATGGTTCAAAGCATAGACAGTAAGAGGAGTTAGTTTTCATGTACTTAAGTCGGCATTGTGCCTTTTGTATTAAATCCGATGCAATTTCTGTGTTTCATCGTCAATAAGAAGGTCAGAGGGATACAGTAAACTTGAAGTGAAGCATCGGAATCTATAACTAGTGTCTCAGGAATGGTTCAAAACATAGACAGCAAGAAGAGTCATTTTTCTTGTACTTAAGTCGACATTGTGCCTTTTGCATTTAATTCCGTTGCAATTTCAGTGTTTCATCGTCAATAAGAAGGTCAGAGGGATACAGCAAACCTGAGGCGAAGCATCGGATCTATAACCAGTGTCACAGGAATGGTTCAAAACATAGACAGTAAGAAGAGTCAGTTTTCTTGTACTTAAGGCGGCATTGTGCCTTTTGTACTTAATTCCGCGGAAATTTCTGTGTTTCTATGTCAATATGAAGATCAGAGGGATACAGTAAACCTGAAGTAAAGCATCGGAATCTATAACTAGTGTCACAGGAATGGCTCAAAGCATAGACAATAAGAAGAGTCTGTATTCTTGTACTTAAATTGGCATTGTGCTTCTGTATTTAATTAAGATGCAACTTCTGTGTTTCATCGTCAATAAGGAAATCAGAGGTATACTGTAAACCTGAAGTGAAGCATCGGAATCTAAAACTAGTGTCACAGGAGTGGCTCAAAACATAGACAGTAGGAAGAGTCAGTCTTCTTGTACTTGAGTCGGAATTGTGCCTTTTGTATTTAATTCCGATGCAATATCTGTGTTTCATCGTCAATAAGAAGGTCAGAGGGATACAGTAAAACTGAAATGAAGCATCGGAAACTATAACTAGTGTCACAGGAATGGTTTATAACATAGACAGTAAGAAGAGTCAGTCTCCTTGTACTACAGTCGGCATTGTGCCTTTTGTATTTAACTCCGATGAAATTTCTGTGCTTCATCATCAATAAGAAGGTCAGCTGGATACAGTGTTCCTGAAGTGCAGCATCTGAATCTATAACTAGAGTTACAGGATTGGTTCAAACCATAGACAGTAAGAAGAGTCAGTCTTCTTGTGCTTAAGTCGGCATAGTGCCTTTTGTATCTAATTAAGACGCAATTTCTGTGTTTCATCGTCAATAAGAAGGTCTGAGGGATACAGTAAACCTGAAGTGACGCATCGGAATCTATAACTAGTGTCACAGAAATGGTTCAAACCGTAGACAGTAAGAAGAGTCAGTCTTCTTGTACTTAAGTCGGCATTGTGCTTTTTGTATACAGTTCCGATGCAATTTCTGTGTTTCATCGTCTATAAGAAGGTCAGAGGGATATAGTAAACCTGAAGTAAAGCATCGGAATCTATAACTAGTGTCACAGGAATCGTTCAAAACATAGACAGTAAGAGGAGGCAGTCTTCTTGTACTTGAGTCGGCATTGTGCCTTTTGTATTTAATTCCGATGCAATTTCTGAGTTTCATCGTCAATAAGAAGGTCAGAGGGATACAGTAAACCTGAAGTGAAGCATCGGAATCTATAACTAGTGTCACAGGAAAGGTTCAAAACATAGACAGTAAGAAGAGTCAGTTTTCTTGTACTTAAGTCGCCGTTGTGCCTTTTGTATTTAATTCCGATGCAATTTCTGTGTTTCATCGTCAATTAGAAAGTCAGAGGGATACAGTAAACCTGAGGTAAAGCTTCCGAATCTATAACAAGTGTCACAGGAATGGTTCAAACATAGACAGTAAGAAGAGTCAGTTTTCTTGTACTTAAGTCGGCAATGTGCCTTTTGTATTTAATTCCGATGCAATTTCTGTCTTTCATCGTCAATAAGAAGGTCAGAGGGATACAGTAAACCTGAAGTGAAGCATCGGAAACTATAACTAGTGTCACAGGAATGGTTCAAAATTAAAAAGTAAGAAGAATCAGTTTTCTTCTACATCAGTCGGCATTGTGCCTTTTGTATTTAATTCCGATGCAATTTCTGTGTTTCATCGTCAATAAGAAGGTCAGAGGGATACAGTAAACCTGAAGTGAAGCATCGGTATCTATAATTAGTGTCACATGAATGGTTCAAACGTAGACAGTAAGAAGAGTCAGTTTTCTTGTACATAAGTCGGCATTGTGCCTTTTGTATTTAATTCCGATGCAAATTCTGTGTTTCATCGATAATAAGAAGGTCGGATGGATACAGTAAACCTGAAGTGAAGCATCGGAAGCTATGCCTAGTGTCACATGAATGGTTCAAAACATAGACAGTAAGAAGAGTCAGTTTTCTTGTACTTAAGTCGGCATTGTGCCTTTTGTATTTATTTACGATGCAATTTCTGTGTTTCATCGTCAATAAGAAGGTCAGGGGGATACAGTAAACCTTAAGTGAAACATCGGAATCTATAACTAGTGTCACAGGAATGGTGCAATCATAGGCAGTAAGAAAAGTCAGTTTTCTTGTACTTAAGTCGGCATTGTACCAATTGTATTTAATTCCGATGCAATTTCTGTGTTTTATCGTCAATAAGAAGGTCAGAGGGATACAGTAAACCTGAAGTGAAGCATCGGAAACTATAACTAGTGTCGCAGGAATGGTTCAAACATACAAAGTAAGAAGAATCAGTTTTCTTGTACATCAGTCGGCATTGTGCCCTTTGTATTTAATTCCGATGCAATTTCTGTGTTTCATCGTCAATAAGAAGGTCAGAGGGATACAGTAAACTTGAAGTGAAGCATCGGAATCTATAATTAGTGTCACATGAATGGTTCAAACGTAGACAGTAAGAAGAGTCAGTTTTCTTGTACATAAGTCGGCATTGTGCCTTTTGTATTTAATTCCGATGCAAATTCTGTGTTTCATCGATAATAAGAAGGTCGGATGGATACAGTAAACCTGAAGTGAAGCATCGGAAGCTATGCCTAGTGTCACATGAATGGTTCAAAACATAGACAGTAAGAAGAGTCAGTTTTCTTGTACTTAAGTCGGCATTGTGCCTTTTGTATTTAATTACGATACAATTTCTGTGTTTCATCGTCAGTAAGAAGGTCAGAGGGATACAGTAAAGCTGAAGTGAAGCTTCGGAATCTATAAGTAGTGTCACAGGAATGGTTCAAAGCATAGACAGTAAGAGGAGTTAGTTTTCATGTACTTAAGTCGGCATTGTGCCTTTTGTATTAAATCCGATGCAATTTCTGTGTTTCATCGTCAATAAGAAGGTCAGAGGGATACAGTAAACTTGAAGTGAAGCATCGGAATCTATAACTAGTGTCTCAGGAATGGTTCAAAACATAGACAGCAAGAAGAGTCATTTTTCTTGTACTTAAGTCGACATTGTGCCTTTTGCATTTAATTCCGTTGCAATTTCAGTGTTTCATCGTCAATAAGAAGGTCAGAGGGATACAGCAAACCTGAGGCGAAGCATCGGATCTATAACCAGTGTCACAGGAATGGTTCAAAACATAGACAGTAAGAAGAGTCAGTTTTCTTGTACTTAAGGCGGCATTGTGCCTTTTGTACTTAATTCCGCGGAAATTTCTGTGTTTCTATGTCAATATGAAGATCAGAGGGATACAGTAAACCTGAAGTAAAGCATCGGAATCTATAACTAGTGTCACAGGAATGGCTCAAAGCATAGACAATAAGAAGAGTCTGTATTCTTGTACTTAAATTGGCATTGTGCTTCTGTATTTAATTAAGATGCAACTTCTGTGTTTCATCGTCAATAAGGAAATCAGAGGTATACTGTAAACCTGAAGTGAAGCATCGGAATCTAAAACTAGTGTCACAGGAGTGGCTCAAAACATAGACAGTAGGAAGAGTCAGTCTTCTTGTACTTGAGTCGGAATTGTGCCTTTTGTATTTAATTCCGATGCAATATCTGTGTTTCATCGTCAATAAGAAGGTCAGAGGGATACAGTAAAACTGAAATGAAGCATCGGAAACTATAACTAGTGTCACAGGAATGGTTTATAACATAGACAGTAAGAAGAGTCAGTCTCCTTGTACTACAGTCGGCATTGTGCCTTTTGTATTTAACTCCGATGAAATTTCTGTGCTTCATCATCAATAAGAAGGTCAGCTGGATACAGTGTTCCTGAAGTGCAGCATCTGAATCTATAACTAGAGTTACAGGATTGGTTCAAACCATAGACAGTAAGAAGAGTCAGTCTTCTTGTGCTTAAGTCGGCATAGTGCCTTTTGTATCTAATTAAGACGCAATTTCTGTGTTTCATCGTCAATAAGAAGGTCTGAGGGATACAGTAAACCTGAAGTGACGCATCGGAATCTATAACTAGTGTCACAGAAATGGTTCAAACCGTAGACAGTAAGAAGAGTCAGTCTTCTTGTACTTAAGTCGGCATTGTGCTTTTTGTATACAGTTCCGATGCAATTTCTGTGTTTCATCGTCTATAAGAAGGTCAGAGGGATATAGTAAACCTGAAGTAAAGCATCGGAATCTATAACTAGTGTCACAGGAATCGTTCAAAACATAGACAGTAAGAGGAGGCAGTCTTCTTGTACTTGAGTCGGCATTGTGCCTTTTGTATTTAATTCCGATGCAATTTCTGAGTTTCATCGTCAATAAGAAGGTCAGAGGGATACAGTAAACCTGAAGTGAAGCATCGGAATCTATAACTAGTGTCACAGGAAAGGTTCAAAACATAGACAGTAAGAAGAGTCAGTTTTCTTGTACTTAAGTCGCCGTTGTGCCTTTTGTATTTAATTCCGATGCAATTTCTGTGTTTCATCGTCAATTAGAAAGTCAGAGGGATACAGTAAACCTGAGGTAAAGCTTCCGAATCTATAACAAGTGTCACAGGAATGGTTCAAACATAGACAGTAAGAAGAGTCAGTTTTCTTGTACTTAAGTCGGCAATGTGCCTTTTGTATTTAATTCCGATGCAATTTCTGTCTTTCATCGTCAATAAGAAGGTCAGAGGGATACAGTAAACCTGAAGTGAAGCATCGGAAACTATAACTAGTGTCACAGGAATGGTTCAAAATTAAAAAGTAAGAAGAATCAGTTTTCTTCTACATCAGTCGGCATTGTGCCTTTTGTATTTAATTCCGATGCAATTTCTGTGTTTCATCGTCAATAAGAAGGTCAGAGGGATACAGTAAACCTGAAGTGAAGCATCGGTATCTATAATTAGTGTCACATGAATGGTTCAAACGTAGACAGTAAGAAGAGTCAGTTTTCTTGTACATAAGTCGGCATTGTGCCTTTTGTATTTAATTCCGATGCAAATTCTGTGTTTCATCGATAATAAGAAGGTCGGATGGATACAGTAAACCTGAAGTGAAGCATCGGAAGCTATGCCTAGTGTCACATGAATGGTTCAAAACATAGACAGTAAGAAGAGTCAGTTTTCTTGTACTTAAGTCGGCATTGTGCCTTTTGTATTTATTTACGATGCAATTTCTGTGTTTCATCGTCAATAAGAAGGTCAGGGGGATACAGTAAACCTTAAGTGAAACATCGGAATCTATAACTAGTGTCACAGGAATGGTGCAATCATAGGCAGTAAGAAAAGTCAGTTTTCTTGTACTTAAGTCGGCATTGTACCAATTGTATTTAATTCCGATGCAATTTCTGTGTTTTATCGTCAATAAGAAGGTCAGATGGATACAGTAAACCTGAAGTGAAGCATCGGAAACTATAACTAGTGTCACATGAATGGTTCAAACGTAGACAGTAAGAAGAGTCAGTTTTCTTGTACATAAGTCGGCATAGTGCCTTTTGTATTTAATTCCGATACAAATTCTGTGTTTCATCGATAATAAGAAGGTCAGATGGATACAGTAAACCTGAAGTGAAGCATCGAAAGCTATGCCTAGTGTCACATGAATGGTTCAAACATAGACAGTAAGATGAGTCTGTTTTCTTGTACTTAAGTCGGCATTGTGCCTTTTGTATTTAATTCCGATGCAATTTCTGTGCTTTATCGTCAAGAAGAAGGTCAGAGGGACACAGTCAACCTGAAGTCAAGCATCGGAATCTATAACTAGTGTCACAGGAATGGTTCAAATCATATTCAGTAAGAAGAGCCAGTCTTCTTGTACTTGAGTCGGCATTGTGCCTTTTGTATTTGATTCCGATGAAATTTCTGTGTTTGATCGTCAATAAGAAGGTCAGAGGGACACAGTAAACCTGAAGTAAAGCATCGGAATCTATAACTAGTGTCACAGGAATGGCTCAAAGCATAGACAATAAGAAGAGTCTGTATTCTTGTACTTAAATTGGCATTGTGCTTTTGTATTTAATTAAGATGCAACTTCTGTGTTTCATCGTCAATAAGGAAATCAGAGGTATACTGTAAACCTGAAGTGAAGCATCGGAATCTAAAACTAGTGTCACAGGAGTGGCTCAAAACATAGACAGTAGGAAGAGTCAGTCTTCTTGTACTTGAGTCGGCATTGTGCCTTTTGTATTTAATTCCGATGCAATATCTGTGTTTCATCGTCAATAAGAAGGTCAGAGGGATACAGTAAAACTGAAATGAAGCATCGGAAACTATAACTAGTGTCACAGGAATGGTTTATAACATAGACAGTAAGAAGAGTCAGTCTCCTTGTACTAAAGTCGGCATTGTGCCTTTTGTATTTAACTCCGATGAAATTTCTGTGCTTCATCATCAATAAGAAGGTCAGCTGGATACAGTGTTCCTGAAGTGCAGCATCTGAATCTATAACTAGTGTTACAGGAATGGTTCAAACCATAGACAGTAAGAAGAGTCAGTCTTCTTGTACTTAAGTCGGCATAGTGCCTTTTGTATCTAATTAAGACGCAATTTCTGTGTTTCATCGTCAGTAAGAAGGTCTGAGGGATACAGTAAACCTGAAGTGACGCATCGGAATCTATAACTAGTGTCACAGAAATGGTTCAAACCGTAGACAGTAAGAAGAGTCAGTCTTCTTGTACTTAAGTCGGCATTGTGCTTTTTGTATACAGTTCCGATGCAAATTCTGTGTTTCATCGTCTATAAGAAGGTCAGAGGGATATAGCAAACCTGAAGTGAAGCATCGGAATCTATAACTAGTGTCACAGGAATCGTTCAAAACATAGACAGTAAGAGGAGGCTGTCTTCTTGTACTTGAGTCGGCATTGTGCCTTTTGTATTTAATTCCGATGCAATTTCTGAGTTTCATCGTCAATAAGAAGGTCAGAGGGATACAGTAAACCTGAAGTGAAGCATCGGAATCTATAACTAGTGTCACAGGAAAGGTTCAAAACATAGACAGTAAGAAGAGTCAGTTTTCTTGTACTTAAGTCGCCGTTGTGCCTTTTGTATTTAATTCCGATGCAATTTCTGTGTTTCATCGTCAATTAGAAAGTCAGAGGGATACAGTAAACCTGAGGTGAAGCTTCCGAATCTATAACAAGTGTCACAGGAATGGTTCAAACATAGACAGTAAGAAGAGTCAGTTTTCTTGTACTTAAGTCGGCAATGTGCCTTTTGTATTTAATTCCGATGCAATTTCTGTCTTTCATCGTCAATAAGAAGGTCAGAGGGATACAGTAAACCTGAAGTGAAGCATCGGAAACTATAACTAGTGTCACAGGAATGGTTCAAAATTAAAAAGTAAGAAGAATCAGTTTTCTTCTACATCAGTCGGCATTGTGCCTTTTGTATTTAATTCCGATGCAATTTCTGTGTTTCATCGTCAATAAGAAGGTCAGAGGGATACAGTAAACCTGAAGTGAAGCATCGGAATCTATAATTAGTGTCACATGAATGGTTCAAACGTAGACAGTAAGAAGAGTCAGTTTTCTTGTACATAAGTCGGCATTGTGCCTTTTGTATTTAATTCCGATGCAAATTCTGTGTTTCATCGATAATAAGAAGGTCGGATGGATACAGTAAACCTGAAGTGAAGCATCGGAAGCTATGCCTAGTGTCACATGAATGGTTCAAAACATAGACAGTAAGAAGAGTCAGTTTTCTTGTACTTAAGTCGGCATTGTGCCTTTTGTATTTAATTACGATACAATTTCTGTGTTTCATCGTCAGTAAGAAGGTCAGAGGGATACAGTAAAGCTGAAGTGAAGCTGCGGAATCTATAAGTAGTGTCACAGGAATGGTTCAAAGCATAGACAGTAAGAGGAGTCAGTTTTCATGTACTTAAGTCGGCATTGTGCCTTTTGTATTAAATCCGATGCAATTTCTGTGTTTCATCGTCAATAAGAAGGTCAGAGGGATGCAGTAAACTTGAAGTGAAGCATCGGAATCTATAACTAGTGTCTCAGGAATGGTTCAAAACATAGACAGTAAGAAGAGTCATTTTTCTTGTACTTAAGTCGACATTGTGCCTTTTGCATTTAATTCCGTTGCAATTTCAGTGTTTCATCGTCAATAAGAAGGTCAGAGGGATACAGCAAACCTGAGGCGAAGCATCGGATCTGTAACCAGTGTCACAGGAATGGTTCAAAACATAGACAGTAAGAAGAGTCAGTTTTCTTGTACTTAAGGCGGCATTGTGCCTTTTGTACTTAATTCCGCGGAAATTTCTGTGTTTCTATGTCAATATGAAGGTCAGAGGGATACAGTAAACCTGAAGTGAAGCATCGAATCTATAACTAGTGTCACAGGAATGGTTCAAAGCATAGACAGTAAGAAGAGTCAGTTTTCTTGTACTTAAGTCGGCATTGTGCCATTTCTATTTAATTCCGATGAAATTTCTGTGTTTAATCGTCAATAAGAAAGTCAGAGGGATACAGTAAATATGAAGTGAAGCATCGGAAACAATCACTAGTGGCACAGGAATGGTTCAAAACATAGACAGTAAGAAGAGTCAGTTTTCTTGTACTTATGTCGGCATTGTCCCTTTTGTATTTAACTCCGATGCAATTTCTGTGTTTCATCGTCAATAAGAAGGTCAGAGGGATACAGTAAACCCGAAGTGAAGCATCGGAATCTATAACTAGTGTCACAGGAATGGGTCAAAGAATAGACAGTAAGCAGAGTGAGTTTTCTTGTACTTAAGTCGGCATTGTGCCTTTTGCATTTAACTCCGATGTAATTTCTGTGTTTCATCGTCAATAAGAAAGTCAGAGGGATACAGTAAACCTCAAGTGAAGCACCAGAATCTATAACTAGTGTCACAGGAATGGTTCAATCATAGACAGTAAGAAGAGTCAGTTTTCTTGTACTTAAGTCGGCATTGTGCCTTTTGTATTTATTTACGATGCAATTTCTGTGTTTCATCGTCAATAAGAAGGTCAGAGGGATACAGTAAACCTTAAGTGAAACATCGGAATCTATAACTAGTGTCACAGGAATGGTTCAATCATAGGCAGTAAGAAAAGTCAGTTTTCTTGTACTTAAGTCGGCATTGTACCAATTGTATTTAATTCCGATGCAATTTCTGTGTCTCATCGTCAATAAGAGGGTCAGAGGGATACAGTAAACCTGAAGTGAAGCATCGGAATCTATAACTAGTGTCACATGAATGGTTCAAACGTAGACAGTAAGAAGAGTCAGTTTTCTTGTACATAAGTCGGCATAGTGCCTTTTGTATTTAATTCCGATACAAATTCTGTGTTTCATCGATAATAAGAAGGTCAGATGGATACAGTAAACCTGAAGTGAAGCATCGGAAGCTATTCCTAGTGTCACATGAATGGTTCAAACATAGACAGTAAGATGAGTCTGTTTTCTTGTACTTAAGTCGGCATTGTGCCTTTTGTATTTAATTCTGATGCAATTTCTGTGTTTCATCGTCAATGAGAAGGTCAGAGGGATACAGTAAACATGAAGAGAAGCATCGGAATCTATAACTAGTGTCACAGGAATGGTTCAAATCATAGACAGTAAGAAGTGTCAGTTTTCTTGTACTTATGTAGGCATTGTGCCTTTTGTATTTAATTCCGATGCTATATCTGTGTTTCATCTACAATAAGATGGTCAGAAGGTCACAGTAAACCTGAAAAGAAGCATCTGAATCTATAACTAGTGTCACAGGAATGGTTCAAAACATAGACAGTAAGAAGAGTCAATTTTCTTGTACTTAAGACGGCATTTTTCCTTTTCTATTTAATTCCGATGCAATTTCTATGTTTCATCGTCAATAAGAAGGTCAGAGGGATACAGTATACCTGAAGTGAAGCATCGGAATCTATAACTAGTGACACTAATGGATCAAAACATAGACAGTATGAAGAGTCAGTTTTCTTGTGCTTAAGTCGGCATTGTGCCTTTTGTATTTAATTCCGAAGCAATTTCTGTGATTCATCGTCAATAAGAAGGTCAGAGGGATACAGTAAACCTGGGGTAAAGCATCGGAATCTATAACTAGTGTCACATGAATGGTTCAAAACATAGACAGTAAGAAGAGTCAGTTTTCTTGTACATAAGTCGGCATTGTGCCTTTTGTATTTAATTCCGATCCTATGTCTGTGTATCATCAACAATAAGATGGCAGAGGGTGTAATATTAGTAATTTTCGCCTCACAAACATTAATATACGCTCAATAGTAAACGCCTGATGGCCTAAAGTTATCGAAAAATTGTAAAGTAAAAGAAATGAATCATCGCATAGCAGCGACAGAATCTATTATTCTTTATCTTTGCCCTTCTTGCGCGGTGCCAGTAAATCTCTATGTACATGTATCGATTAATGGTATAAAAAAAGAATTCTGTTGTTTCAAGACAAATGAGGCTTTTCGCGCCTCACCTTTTACTGTTTGTGTTCCATGAGAGGCGGACGCAGACTTGCTGCGTTCCACAACTGTATTTTATATTTGATGTGAAAATATTGAGTGAATATGCTAATTGTTATTTTTTTCCAATCACAAAAGATGTAGTTTCTTGTAACTGATATCGAACAGACAGAATCAAGAGGACATTTTGACTGTTATGTATAAAGTATTTAACCACAATGGTCATCTATTGTAATTTAATATGAAAAGGTACGTAGCATTAAAAAAACGTGTGTTAAAGATAAGTGTGCTTATTTTCGTAAATTAACCTTGATGAGTCCATCTCCTTATTTACTTAACTGTTAATTATTTTGTGTTACTTCATCATCAGAAATTACGATCACGCTGATGGGCCGAACGCAGCATGAGGCAGAAGGAACATTATCGTTTTCCTATTATTTCTGAACCAACTTTTTCGTGTAGTGTTGCATTTCTTTTAAAGTCTATAAATCTTCTGGTCCCTTAGCGTTGATCCGGGTATGACTACATCGCGACTATAAAAATGCACAGAAATGATAATGTTTCTTCCGAGCGATCTCAAATATATATATATCAATATGCTGCTCTTATTCAGGTATTTAATGGTCAACGTATGTTATTATAATAGCGTAATAAATCCCTGATTCTGTTGCCAAGTGGCCCACCAAAATATTCACTTTTTCGACATTAAAAAAAAAGTAACAATTCTTTTTATTTTTGTCCCCCAAGAGCAACGCTACACTTGGCGCCCGAACAGGGACTTGATCAAAAATCATTTCATGTATGTGTTTATCAATTTTTCAGTGCTTGTTCTAATAACTGTTTCATTTTTTTTCATGTGGATGCAATTCAACCGAGAAAGAGAAGTGGGAAAACCTTTTAATTAATTCAGAAGAACCATTGATGAAATTACCAAAAAAACGCGAGTATCCAGCTGTATCATTATCAAGACAGCCATAGTAAGTCAAATTTTTATACGCAGTAGCCAAGCTTTCGTAGTGACGTAGCATCTTTCGAGTTGATCAGAACGTAAACCTGTCTTTCCTTGCCTTGAAACAGCTTTATTTCAATTTGTCCATAGTCCATTCTTACGTAGTTAAATTCAGTGAAAGTGTAACATTGTTGTCAGTGCATAAAAAAATTACGATATGGCGGATAACTACGCTCAAAACCGGTAAAACGTGTGATATTTCATTTGTTTGTAATTAGTAGGAACCATCTTGTCTTCTTGGCGTAAATGAACGTCAGTTGTTACCCAGAGTTAAAATTTTATCTTAGGTCCCAGTAAGCCATAGCACTACGTCACAGACAAACGACTGACGGCAGTGACAAACAATATCTGTAGCATTTTGACGTTTGACAAATAATTCATGAACATGGCTGACGGTAAACAGCGGACACAAACAAAACCAGACGACAGCGGTGATGCGAATGGACCTCACTATCCATTACGATCACGCGCGATAGGTACACGAGCGGAGGCAGAAGCAGCCTCGACCGGAGTTTTAGAAGCTGGTCCTAGTGTGCAAACTATTCCCGCTTTTGAAAAAAATGACTTGGCTGCAATGATCGAAGCAATAATGGAACGCAAGTTCGAAAGTCAAAGACAGAGAGAGGCGCAAAGACAGGAACGTGAAAAGCAGGAAAAATTAGATGAAAAGGCCCGCGAAGAAAAAGAGAAGGCCGAAAGACGGCATAATAAAAATCAGGTCCTTACAAATCTGTGCAACTCAGTAAAAGAAGACATAAATTCAGTAAAAACAGAAATAAATTCGGTAAAAACAGACATAAATTCAGTAAAAACAGATCTGCAAACGGAGATAAATGACCTAAATACACGGTTAAATTCGGTAAAGGCCGAACTAAAGGCAGACATAACAGCTGATTTAAATACCCTGTTGGGTAATGTCCAAAGCCAAATCAGCAGTCAGATCACGATCATGAGGCTAGAAATTGACACACAAGTAGAGTCAAAAATAGAGGATATTTCAAAACGGTTAGATGAAAAAATCGAAGCAGCCAAGGGAGAGATAAATTCAAAAGTGATAGAATATCAAAAACAAGCTGCGACCTTAAAAGAAGATTATACTGCAATCTCTGATGAGGTCAAAGGAGTTAAAACCGCGGTAGACACGATCGAGAATGTTGTTGATGATCTTTCCAAACAGATTGAGACTCTTAATGTAGAGGATCAAATAAAGAATACTGTTAAGGCACATGCTGAAGCATTGTCTGATCACTACCAAGAGTGGATTAAAAACAAAGACGGATTCATAGAAAACAAGGTCAAGAACGAACTCAGGGAAACTGTCAAAAACATGACCTTTGAAATATTGGCAGCCCCTGGAAAAACAGGAGACACGGTGATGTCAGAATTAGGCCAGATAAGACGAACGTTAGCTCAAGATTTACCTGAATGGCGTCAACAGATAGTTGATGAAGTTCGTACACTAAAATGTCAAGTTGAAAATTCCCTGCCACCCGTGTCAGGAGACTGGAATAATTCACCACGAAGTAATGAACAACAGCAGGTACATTACCGTTCACCATTTGATAACGCTCAAACTCATAGTTCTATAGAAGCACAAGTTAACCAGACTACCAGCCCATCCACTTTTGTCAGTTTGATGCAGGAGGAAAGCGTGATCAAACATCGTATTTTTCCGACCTTTCACCCACAGAAAAGAGAAATTCATCCTATAGTGTTCCTCCGAAATTTTTCAGGAATTTTCCCGAGTAGCTGGAGTGACCGCCAGCGAATTCAATTTGTTAGTGGATTTATCGTAGGCGATGCTGCCTTATGGGGAACCGAAATGGTCGACTCTTGTAAAAGTTACAAAGAGTTTGAACAGATGTTTTTAGCTAAATTCTGGAGTTCTGGTGTGCAGCAGCGCCTGAGAAAAGAGGTTTACAACGCCGAAGTGTTTAACAGTAAGCGCGGTAGTTTGAGAAGATATTTTGAAAAGTATTTAGCGAAAATCAAGTTCTGGGATTCGCCGATCACCGCCAAAGACGTTATTATGATTCTAAAAACTAAGCTACCGATTGCGATCAGAGAAAAGTTAGTAAACGTGTCTGAGGACGATACGGACACTTTCCTATCTGTGTTAGACTCGTTAGATCTGATTTACGAGGACGCTAGAGTTGATGTTGGCAACGCCCACTTCAGTGCAGGCGGCCAGCACAATACAGAATACGCAGGCAACAATGGTGGCCGAGCGAAAGCGCGTCACAGCGACAGCCAGTACCAACCCCACAACGGTTTCAAAAATAAACGCACTACGTACTCCAACAGCAAATACAAAAATAAGTACAATAACGGCCAGAGATACAATCCAATATATAATTCGTCACCACCTCAGTACGAAAATACACATTATAGCACACAGCCCCAGCAATATGGAAACACGCAACCGATCAACGGTAATTATCAAAACGATCAGTCTTACGATTCAAATCGTCAGTGGAAAAGAAGTAAATGGCATAATCAAGGTGGAGACCAATGTACACCTTTCAGTAACGGTTACAATCAACACAAGCCACAGCAAAATACCTTTCAGCCACAAAATATACACTTCACGCAACAAGCGAACGGACCTTCGGGAACTCTGAAGCCTAAACGCCCGCATAATACGCAAATTTATTATGCGCAAGCGAATACGCCAGGACAACAAGATCCGTTTCCAACAGAGTTCGTACCACAAAACCAACACCAGTTCCAGACGGAAGAAACATTAAGAAATATAAATCAGCAGGAAAGTAAGCGTCGAGCGGAAAATTAAAAGCAGCACCTTTGAGCCTCCTAGAGGATGCTGCAGGTTTGAATGGGGGCACCCTGTCCGTTAGTCCACACGAAATTAAAGCAATTAGGTATGACAAAGAGACAAACTTACGGGATGATCTAGTAGCAGACACTGAGACGAAAGACAATGATGACGTATGGGACGAACAAGTTCAAGCTTCCATAAGGGTATCAATTGCCAACATACCTGTAACAGCTATTGTAGATACAGGAGCTAATATAAATGTCTTATCTTTATGTTTATTTAAGCAAATATCCTCTGTATGCAAAGTTTTATCACTTCCAATTCAAGGTTGCACCATATCGGGAGCAATTGGTCCACTAACACAACGTGTAAATCTTCAGACTCAGCTTCAAATCCAGATAGAGTCTATTTCAGTAACGTGCATTTTTCTTATTGTTAAAAACCTATCAGTGCCATGTATCCTGAGTATGGAATTCTTGAGGCAGACGAAAGCTAAAATTGACATCGAGTGTGGAATCTGTACTCTAGTAGCGAGCCAGCAACAAGTAACTGTAAATTTGTTAAGAAGTAAGGTGAAGACAAACTTTGGGGTGCTTCAAACAGCAGTACGGCCATGGACTAAAAGACAACAGTACAGTCAGACAGAAGACATGACAGATCTTGAAAGTGTTAATGACGATGAGTATAAAGACCTAATTCCCGGTCAGAATGAATTATACGGTAAAGCTAGTGAGTCCATTGAATTATTCAAACAACAGAAGAATGAGCTTTACAATTTGTTAACAGATTACGTTCAAGTATTTTCTAAGAAACCTGGACTAATAAAAGGCTTTGAATATCGAATGGATGTCCTGCCCCATTCAACCTACTGTAGAACAAGCTATTCCATTCCATATGAGAGACGCGAAGCTGTCAAGTGCGAGATCAAGAAAATGTTACGCTGGAATGTGATAGAAGTATCTCATTCACCTTATTCGAGTCCTTTATTGTCTGTGCTAAAATCAGATGGTAGCGTAAGGCTAGTCCTAGATGCAAGATTAATCAATAAAATTATAGTACCCATAAGAACGAGACCAGAGGCTCTTGAAGAGCATCTGCAGAAGTTTCATGGAGTTAAGTATTTGAGTACCCTTGATTTGAAAAGCAGTTACTGGCAAGTAAAACTTGTGCAGGAGTCTAGGAAGTACACTGCGTTTATATTTGCAGGTAGATCTTACCATTTCAAAGTTGTACCGTTTGGACTAAATGTGAGTTCCGGAATTTTTATTTCTGCCCTTGACTATGTACTAGGTCCTGAACTTTTAGATGAGGTAACAGTCTATGTGGATGACGTTCTTGTAGCATCGAAAAATTGGGAAGATCATGTGGCCCTTCTGCAAAAGATATTTCAACGATTCAGAGAGTATGGTGTTACAGCAAATCTTAAGAAATCCAAGTTTGGAAAAAGTGAAATTAAATTTTTAGGGCACATCATCACCCCTGAAGGAATTAAACCCGACCCGGAAAAATTATCTGCTATAAAAAACTTTCCAACCCCTGTTACAAAAAGGCAACTGAGAGGATTTATCGGTCTTACGTCATTTTTCAGACGTTTTGTTCCCAATCAGGTATTGAACAATCCCGCTCTTCACAACCTTTTAAAAAAGAATTCACATTGGAATTGGACGCCGGAATGCCAAGACGGATTTAAGAAAATTAAGGACAGTCTGGTTAACAGTAACATTCTCCATCATCCTCAGATGGATAAGGAATTTAGTATTACTGCAGACGCTTCCTTTGTGGGTATCGGCGCTTGTCTTTTCCAGATTCAATTAGTAAATGGACACGAGCAAATCCAAGTGATTAGCTTTGCGAGTCGAGTGTTATCAGAGTGTGAGAAGTCTTATTCGGTTACGGAGTTGGAGGCACTTGCCGTAATATGGGCTTTTAGGCGATTTAACTATTATATCTATGGAAGAAAAATTAAAGTCTATTCAGACCATCAAGCCTTATCATTCCTCCTTACATGCAAGTTGCAACACCCTCGTCTTACTCGATGGTGCTTATTCCTGCAGGAATATGACTTTGACATTGTATACATAAAAGGTAAAGATAATGTTATAGCAGACGCACTTTCTCGCTCACCTGAGGGCTTACTAGAAACCAGCGAACTGGTGGAACAAATGTCTAATTATAAAGTCTTGTTAATGAAAGATCCAATTCACAGAAAGTATTTTCTTCAGTTATGTAGGCAGATTCAGATTCTTCAAAATACAGATCCAAAATGGAAAAAGGTTATACAAATTCTTCACGAAAATCCAGCCCACAAGTTGTCCAAGTTTTATAAAGTTCATAACCAAGTGCTATTTCATAAGACGTCTGAGTCATCTGAGAGGTGGTGTGTTTGCATCCCTCGAAATTTCATTGAACATCTTCTGTGGTACACTCACATTTCATGGGGTCACTACGGACCAGAAAAATGTAAAAGGAAAATCTCGACTTACTGTTATGTTCCGAATCTACACCAGAGAATTCATAAATTATTGAGAAACTGTGTCATCTGTCAAAAGGCAAAATCCTTAAACATTTCCACTTCAATTCCACTAAATCCAATAGTTGCTGAAAGGCCAAACCAGCTTCTTAGTATTGATTTAGCAGGTCCACTACCCACCGGTAGGGGAGGCGCTAAATACTTAGTAGCAATCCTGGACAATTTTTCTAAGCACATAAGACTGTACGCAGTAAAATCTTCTTGTGCAAATCCAATAATTCGTCGCATTGAAAATGATTATTTCCCACGATTCGGGGTTCCAGAATCAATTTTGTCTGATAATGCTTCAAATTTCACATCACGCCCGTGGCGTGCATTTCTTGCTCGCCATAGAATCAAACAAATTTTGATATCCCTGTTTCGACCGCAATCGAATCCGACAGAAAGAATCTTCAAAGAATTTAACAGATTTATAAGGACGTACATTCCGAATAAGCAATCTAAGTGGGTAGACTTCGTAACACCATTCGAACAGATTGTAAACCACCTTCCTCATCTGTCGACCGGATTCACGCCACATGAGTTAATGTCAAGATCAAAAGAGAGGAATGAATGGATAGACCCCCTTCCAAAGTTACAAGACAACGAATTGGACCTAGACGCAAAAATCAGGCAAGCTCTCATATCATTGACAACGTATGCTAACCTCCGAAAAAAGGCATTTGATAAGAAGATAAACAGAGTTATAGATTTCAAATAAGGAGAAAAGGTATTAGTCAGGACTCACTTTAAACCATCCCTGTTGTTAAAGAAGAATCGTAAGTGGCAACACATTTATGAAGGTCCCTTTGTGATAATGAGGAAACCACACATTGGTAGCTATTTGTTATCTGACCCTGCCACGAATAAAATCAAAGGATTGTTCCACCATCAAGATTTAAGAAAATTTTATAACGCCAGGAATTAAGTTAATTTAAGCTGTAAGAAAATTCTAAGGTATTGGAGATCAGGATTAACCAATGAGTAACAAGAACGGAACTGAACTGACTACGGACGTTAGCCGGTGCTAAAAGGAAACCTTATGTATCAAAACAACGTGTCTGGAAAATAAAATACAGAATAAGTTGTAGACAAGTATTTACATGAATAATCTTTATGTAAACAGGAGGACATGTCCTAGAGGCGATTTTCAATTTTAGTTATAAGTTAGTATGTAAGGAAAATGATGTACTCGAGAGGTATTAATTAGCCCCGAGGTACTAAAATGAGGAAAGAGGAAGGAGCGAATAATGCACTTCTCTCGCTAAATAGTAATTTGAGAATGAGCAGGAAGGAGCGAATAATGCACTTCTCTCACTAAATAGTAATATGAAAATGATGATTATATGTGCTTAGTATTAGTAAGTGAAATTTAATCGAGGACAAATTAATGACCTGTTTTAAAAGGAAATACTTAAACGTCCAGACAAAATAGGAAAGTTGTAAGAAAAGATTCGATTCCATGAGGTTATTCCCTATTTTCAAAGGTGACGTAAATAAGGCACCACCTGTTAGCGTAAAACAGTCGGTAGATTTAACTTGTAAATTCCAGCACAGTGCTGTGCCAGCGATAAAATAACATCTCTTTGAAGTGAACAGATACCTAGGATTAAGCATGAACAGATTGATAACGCAGTGCAATTGTTCTAAAAAGGCCTGACGTTAACCTTAAGTAAGATGAGTCCAGACTATAAACAAGCTGAGTAAAAGAACATATGAGTAACATGGTTTATTATGGCAACTTCACGGTACTATTGAGCATTAGCGATACTGCAAATTCACAAGCTAGCAGCACATAGAATAAGGATCTCGCCCAAGCTTCACAGGTAGCGACAGCAGCAAAAAACAACACTCTAGTGAGAGGCTTATATATACAAATGATAATTAATACCCAAATGCGTAATGCATAAACTTGACTTAGTCTAAGAAATGAGCAAAGAGTAGTAAGCAAGCTGCAGCAAGATACATATTAGATATACATGCTTGAAGTGATAGATTTTATTTTAAGTGTGCACTGCAATATTTATTGTTTTCTCTGTGATTATGTGATTATTGAATCCCTTTCCTAAGTGCAAATCCTTTAAGATCCTTGATCCTATCCACTCCTCAGGATCAACTTGTAAAGATGCACGTGTGCTTAGGAAGTGAGGCACTACATATAAAAATGAGTAGGTTCGCGACGCGCATATTGCTTTTGTAATGCGCAAGGTAAATTAAATTTTCGACCTGGTTGAGGAGTAATTTAGATTCTGTCGACGATCCGCGAGTAGACCCGCTTTTCCCACCTTTCTTTTTTCGACTGTTTGTATTTCTACACGAAACTCAGAGGCGGAATTGCTATTTTCAAATCTGTCCTCGAACTTTCTTTAAGTACAAGCACATACGAGAAAAACTTTTGACATAAATGAAGCTCCCCTCACAAGTCACTAAATAAGACGAGCACTAAAAAAAAATGTATTGGTCCTACAAAATGAATAAGCAAGCGTGATAAAGATTACTATGAATGAAATTAATTTGTAAAGGAGATTGGAATGGAGTTGGTCAAAGAAAAAGTACTTAAATAAAAAAAAAGACTAATTAAGAAACAATTGTTTTGATTCAAAGTGGTCAATTAGATTATTTCTCGATTTAAATGAACTCTTGTAAATATTAGTATGTAAATCAACTTGTAAACACCGTGTGATGTTATGACGCGAGAATTTCTGTTAATACACCGTTCACGCAGACGCTCACCACAGTGCAAGTGAAGTTTTAAAGTTCGACGACTGTCAGTGGCAGTATTCTACTGCACCATATGTGTGAACAATTTCGTTGATGTGTGCAGTGTGTAATAATCAGTGTCATTCCACACATGCAGTTGCAGCGGTAGCTACCACTTACCTGTGAATCCGTAACTGGATAGTGGACAGGAAGTGATGTGAGGCAGTTTCGGTGGCAGAAGCTCCCTCCAGCAATCTAAAAAGCACAAAGCCACGATCCGCCGAACAAAAGCGACGCACGGCACCTCAAGCGCGAAATCAACGCTCTGCAAGAAAGCTCCGGTCACGTGCGCGCGCACAGACTGAATTTCAAGATTGCTCGCAACAGTGGAGGCGGACAGCCACCACGTGACGAAATAATGTAAACGTTCAACCGACAACACAGTTGCTGTGCGCTACATTCTGTAGCAAAAACATTCACACCCAGTACTGAAAACATTTTGTATGTATCATAAACCTTCCGAGAGACTCTAAAATAGAGAAGTTAACGTAATTATTATAATGACTGATTGTACACAGAGACAAGTCACAAGGTCACCTCTGAACACTGTTGAAATGTAAACTTTGACGAGAGGTCACGATACGAATGAAAATAAGCACGCGAAAATACGTCAAAGGATCCGATCCTTCCTATATCCCATCCCACATGTATATAAAATTAGTTTTGTAAGCTATTCTAATATAAGACATTTTATCTGTTTCATATGTGAAATAATTCGGAGAGCCACACTCGAGCCCTGAAAGTGAAAGATATGGACTTCCTTTTCGAAGCCATCACCAGTGGCCGCTCTACAATCCAAGTCTATCATAAATAGTGTATGTGCGACGAAAATAAATGTATAATTAAATGCGACGACGGACAAGGCAATCAATCGACAAGACGATGACAATATAATGAATACTGTCAAAACTGAAAGTTGTGTACCAGTTGTGATAGTCAAATTACTTTTGCAACGATGAAAAATGAAGTGTGACTCTATTTCCTTATAAATCTTGTAAATATGTGTACTTATAGCCTTAATTTTAAGAATCATCAAGATAGACTGAATCCATACAAACACTGATAGACATACAGAACAAATTCACAATGATCCACCGTCAGTAATTACAAATTGAAACGTTAATTCTTTTATTATGGAATGAATATAAAATGAAACTTTTAATAACCTGTATGTTACACTCGAAAAATTACAAATATTCCAATGTGCATGAGGATGAAAGTAATACCTTCGGTATTCCTTCCCTCCTCATGGGAGGCAGTGTAATATTAGTAATTTTCGCCTCACAAACATTAATATACGCTCAATAGTAAACGCCTGATGGCCTAAAGTTATCGAAAAATTGTAAAGTAAAAGAAATGAATCATCGCATAGCAGCGACAGAATCTATTATTCTTTATCTTTGCCCTTCTTGCGCGGTGCCAGTAAATCTCTATGTACATGTATCGATTAATGGTATAAAAAAAGAATTCTGTTGTTTCAAGACAAATGAGGCTTTTCGCGCCTCACCTTTTACTGTTTGTGTTCCATGAGAGGCGGACGCAGACTTGCTGCGTTCCACAACTGTATTTTATATTTGATGTGAAAATATTGAGTGAATATGCTAATTGTTATTTTTTTCCAATCACAAAAGATGTAGTTTCTTGTAACTGATATCGAACAGACAGAATCAAGAGGACATTTTGACTGTTATGTATAAAGTATTTAACCACAATGGTCATCTATTGTAATTTAATATGAAAAGGTACGTAGCATTAAAAAAACGTGTGTTAAAGATAAGTGTGCTTATTTTCGTAAATTAACCTTGATGAGTCCATCTCCTTATTTACTTAACTGTTAATTATTTTGTGTTACTTCATCATCAGAAATTACGATCACGCTGATGGGCCGAACGCAGCATGAGGCAGAAGGAACATTATCGTTTTCCTATTATTTCTGAACCAACTTTTTCGTGTAGTGTTGCATTTCTTTTAAAGTCTATAAATCTTCTGGTCCCTTAGCGTTGATCCGGGTATGACTACATCGCGACTATAAAAATGCACAGAAATGATAATGTTTCTTCCGAGCGATCTCAAATATATATATATCAATATGCTGCTCTTATTCAGGTATTTAATGGTCAACGTATGTTATTATAATAGCGTAATAAATCCCTGATTCTGTTGCCAAGTGGCCCACCAAAATATTCACTTTTTCGACATTAAAAAAAAAGTAACAATTCTTTTTATTTTTGTCCCCCAAGAGCAACGCTACAAGGGATACAGTAAACCTGAAGTGAAGCATCGGAATCTATAACTAGTGTCACATGAATGGTTCAAACATAGACAGTAAGAAGAGTCAGTTTTCTTGTACTTAAGTCGGCATTATGCCCTTTGTATTTAATTCCGATGCAATATCTGTGTTTCATCTTCAATAAGAAGGTCAGAGGGATACAGTAAACCTGAAGTGAAGCATCGGAATCTATAACTAGTGTCACAGGAATGGTTCAAAGCATAGACAGTGTGAAGAGTCAGTTTTCTTGTAATTAAGTCGACATTGTGCCTTTTGTATTTAACTCCGATGCAAATCCTGTGTTTCATCGTCAATAAGAAAGTCAGAGGGATACAGTAAACCCAAAGTGAAGCATCGGAATCTATAACTAGTGTCACAGGAATGGTTCAATCATAAACAGTAAGAAGAGTCAATTATGTTGTACTTAAGTCGGCATTGTGCCTTTTGTATTTAATTCCGATGCAAATTCTGTGTTTCATCGCCAACAAGAAGGTCCGAGGGATACAGTAAACCTGAAGAGAAGCTTCGGAATCTATAACTAGTGTCACAGGACTGGTTCAAATCATAGACAGTAAGAAGAGTCAGTTTTCTTGTACTTATGTAGGCATTGTGCCCTTTGTATTTAATTCCCATGCTATATCTGTGTTTCATCTTCAATAAGAAGGTCAGAGGGATACAGTAAACCTGAAGTTAAGAATCGGAATCTATAACTAGTGTCACAGGAAAGGTTCAAAGCATAGACAGTAAGAAGAGTCAGTTTTCTTGTACTTAAGTCGGCGTTGTGCCTTTTGTATTTAATTCCGATGGAATTTCTGTGTTTCATCGTCAATAAGAAGGTCAGAGGGATACAGTAAACCTAAAGTGAAGCATCGGAATCTATAACTAGTGTCACAGGAATGGTTCAAAACATAGACTGTAAGAGGAGTCAGTTTTCTTGTACTTAAGTCGGCGTTGTGCCTTTTGTATTTAACTCCGATGCAATTTCTGTGTTTCATCGTCAATAAGAAGGTCAGAGGGATACAGTAAACCTGAAGTGAAGCATCGGAATCTATAACTAGTGGCACAGGAATGGTTCAAAACATAGACAGTAAGAAGAGTCAGTTTTCTTGTACTTAATTCGGCATTGTGCCTTTTGTATTTAATTCCGATGCAATTTCTGTGTTTCATTGTCATTAAGATGGTCGGAGGGATACAGTAAACCTGAAGTGAAGCATCCGAATCTATAACTAGTGTCACAGGAACGGTTCAAACATAGACAGTAAGAAGAGTCAGTTTTCTTGTACTTAAGTCAACATTGTGCCTTTTGTATTTAATTCCGATGCAATTTCTGTGTTTCATCGACAATAAGAACGCCAGAGGGATACAGTAAACCTGAAGTGAGGCATCGGAATCTATAACTAGTGTCACAGGAATGGTTCAAACATAAACAGTAAGAAGAATCAGTTTTCTTGTACATCAGCCGGCATTGTGCGTTTTGTATTTCATTCCGATGCAATTTCTGTGTTTCATCGTCCATAAGAAGGTCAGAGGGATACAGTAAACCTGAAGTGAAGCATCTGACTCTATAATTAGTGTCACATGAATGGTTCAAAACATAGACAGTAAGAAGCGTCAGTTTTCATGTACTTAAGTCGGCATTGTCCCTTTTGTATTTAATTACGATGCAATATCTGTGTTTCATCGTCGATAAGAAGGTCAGAGGGATACAGTAAACCTGAAGTGAAGCATCGGAGTCTGTAACTAGTGTCACAGGAATGGTTCAAAGCATAGACAGTAAGAAGAGTCAGTTTTCTTCTACTTTAGTCGGCATTGTGCCTTTTGTATTTAATTCCGATGCAATTTCTGTGTTTCATCGTCAATAAGAAGGTCAGAGGGACACCGTAAACCTCAAGTGAAGCATCGGAATCTATAATTAGTGTCACAGGAATGGTTCAATCATAGAGAGTAAGAAGAGTCAGTTTTCTTGTACTTAAGTCGGCATTGTGCCATTTCAATTTAATTCCGATGAAATTTCTGTGTATAATCGTCAATAAGAAAGTCAGAGGGATACAGTAAATATGAAGTGAAGCATCGGAAACAATCACTAGTGGCACAGGAGTTTTTCAAAACATAGACAGTAAGAAGAGTCAGTTTTCTTGTACTTATGTCGGCATTGTGCCTTTTGTATTTAACTCCGATGCAATTTCTGTGTTTCATCGTCAATAAGAAGGTCAGAGGGATACAGTAAACCCGAAGTGAAGCATCGGAATCTATAACTAGTGTCACAGGAATGGGTCAAAGAATAGACAGTAGGAAGAGTCAGTTTTCTTGTACTTAAGTCGGCATTGTGCCTTTTGCATTTAACTCCGATGCAATTTCTGTGTTTCATCGTCAATAAGAAAGTCAGAGGGATACAGTAAACCTCAAGTGAAGCACCGGAATCTATAACTAGTGTCACAGGAATGGTTCAATCATAGACAGTAAGAAGAGTCAGTTTTCTTGTACTTAAGTCGGCATTGTGCCTTTTGTATTTATTTACAATGCAATTTCTGTGTTTCATCGTCAATAAGAAGGTCAGAGGGATACAGTAAACCTTAAGTGAAACATCGGAATCTATAACTAGTGTCACAGGAATGGTTCAATCATAGACAGTAAGAAGAGTCAGTTTTCTTGTACTTAAGTCGGCATTGTACCAATTGTATTTAATTCCGATGCAATTTCTGTGTTTCATCGTCAATAAGAAGTTCAGAGGGATTCAGTAAACCTGAAGTGAAGCATCGGAATCTATAACTAGTGTCACATGAATGGTTCAAACGTAGACAGTAAGAAGAGTCAGTTTTCTTGTACATAAGTCGGCATAGTGCCTTTTGTATTTAATTCCGTTACAAATTCTGTGTTTCTTCGATAATAAGAAGGTCAGATGGATACAGTAAACCTGAAGTGAAGCATCGGAATCTATAACTAGTGACACTAATGGATCAAAACATAGACAGTAAGAAGAGTCAGTTTTCTTGTACTTAAGGCGGCATTGTGCCTTTTGTATTTAATTCCGAAGCAATTTCTGTGATTCATCGTCAATAAGAAGGTCAGAGGGATACAGTAAAAATGGGGTAAAGCATCGGAATCCATAACTAGTGTCACATGAATGGTTCAAATCATAGACAGTAAGAAGAGTCAGTTTTCTTGTACATAAGCCGGCATTGTGCCTTTTGTATTTAATTCCGATCCTATGTCTGTGTATCATCAACAATAAGATGGCAGAGGGATACAGTAAACCTGAAGTGAAGCATCGGAATCTATAACTAGTGTCACATGAATGGTTCAAACATAGACAGTAAGAAGAGACAGTTTTCTTGTACTTAAGTCGGCATTATGCCCTTTGTATTTAATTCCGATGCAATATCTGTGTTTCATCTTCAATAAGAAGGTAAGAGGGATACAGTAAACCTGAAGTGAAGCATCGGAATCTATAACTAGTGTCACAGGAATGGTTCAAAACATAGACAGTATGAAGAGTCAGTTTTCTTGTAATTAAGTCGGCATTGTGCCTTTTGTATTTAATTCCGATGCAATTTCTGTGTTTCATCGTCAATTAGAAAGTCAGAGGGATACAGTAAACCTGAGGTGAAGCTTCCGAATCTATAACAAGTGTCACAGGAATGGTTCAAACATAGACAGTAAGAAGAGTCAGTTTTCTTGTACTTAAGTCGGCAATGTGCCTTTTGTATTTAATTCCGATGCAATTTCTGTCTTTCATCGTCAATAAGAAGGTCAGAGGGGTTCAGTAAACCTGAAGTGAAGCATCGGAAACTATAACTAGTGTCACAGGAATGGTTCAAACATAAAAAGTAAGAAGAATCAGTTTTCTTGTACATCAGTCGGCATTGTGCCTTTTGTATTTAATTCCGATGCAATTTCTGTGTTTCATCGTCAATAAGAAGGTCAGAGGGATTCAGTAAACCTGAAGTGAAGCATCGGAATCTATAACTAGTGTCACAGGAAAGGTTCAAAACATAGACAGTAAGAAGAGTCAGTTTTCTTGTACTTAAGTCGCCGTTGTGCCTTTTGTATTTAATTCCGATACAATTTCTGTGTTTCATCGACAATTAGAAAGTCAGAGGGATACAGTAAACCTGAGGTGAAGCTTCCGAATCTATAACAAGTGTCACAGGAATGGTTCAAACATAGACAGTAAGAAGAGTCAGTTTTCTTGTACTTAAGTCGGCAATGTGCCTTTTGTATTTAATTCCGATGCAATTTCTGTCTTTCATCGTCAATAAGAAGGTCAGAGGGATACAGTAAACCTGAAGTGAAGCATCGGAAACTATAACTAGTGTCACAGGAATGGTTCAAAATTAAAAAGTAAGAAGAATCAGTTTTCTTCTACATCAGTCGGCATTGTGCCTTTTGTATTTAATTCCGATGCAATTTCTGTGTTTCATCGTCAATAAGAAGGTCAGAGGGATGCAGTAAACCTGAAGTGAAGCAACGGAATCTATAATTAGTGTCACATGAATGGTTCAAACGTAGACAGTAAGAAGAGTCAGTTTTCTTGTACATAAGTCGGCATTGTGCCTTTTGTATTTAATTCCGATGCAAATTCTGTGTTTCATCGATAATAAGAAGGTCGGATGGATACAGTAAACCTGAAGTGAAGCATCGGAAGCTATGCCTAGTGTCACATGAATGGTTCAAAACATAGACAGTAAGAAGAGTCAGTTTTCTTGTACTTAAGTCGGCATTGTGCCTTTTGTATTTAATTACGATACAATTTCTGTGTTTCATCGTCAGTAAGAAGGTCAGAGGGATACAGTAAAGCTGAAGTGAAGCTTCGGAATCTATAAGTAGTGTCACAGGAATGGTTCAAAGCATAGACAGTAAGAGGAGTCAGTTTTCATGTACTTAAGTCGGCATTGTGCCTTTTGTATTAAATCCGATGCAATTTCTGTGTTTCATCGTCAATAAGAAGGTCAGAGGGATACAGTAAACTTGAAGTGAAGCATCGGAATCTATAACTAGTGTCTCAGGAATGGTTCAAAACATAGACTGTAAGAAGAGTCATTTTTCTTGTACTTAAGTCGACATTGTGCCTTTTGCATTTAATTCTCTTGCAATTTCAGTGTTTCATCGTCAATAAGAAGGTCAGAGGGATACAGCAAACCTGAGGCGAAGCATCGGATCTATAACCAGTGTCACAGGAATGGTTCAAAACATAGACAGTAAGAAGAGTCAGTTTTCTTGTACTTAAGGCGGCATTGTGCCTTTTGTACTTAATTCCGCGGAAATTTCTGTGTTTCTATGTCAATATGAAGGTCAGAGGGATACAGTAAACCTGAAGTGAAGCATCGAATCTATAACTAGTGTCACAGGAATGGTTCAAAGCATAGACAGTAAGAAGAGTCAGTTTTCTTGTACTTAAGTCGGCATTGTGCCATTTCTATTTAATTCCGATGAAATTTCTGTGTTTAATCGTCAATAAGAAAGTCAGAGGGATACAGTAAATATGAAGTGAAGCATCGGAAACAATCACTAGTGGCACAGGAATGGTTCAAAACATAGACAGTAAGAAGAGTCAGTTTTCTTGTACCTATGTCGGCATTGTCCCTTTTGTATTTAACTCCGATGCAATTTCTGTGTTTCATCGTCAATAAGAAGGTCAGAGGGATACAGTAAACCCGAAGTGAAGCATCGGAATCTATAACTAGTGTCACAGGAATGGGTCAAAGAATAGACAGTAAGCAGAGTCAGTTTTCATGTACTTAAGTCGGCATTGTGCCTTTTGCATTTAACTCCGATGCAATTTCTGTGTTTCATCGTCAATAAGAAAGTCAGAGGGATACAGTAAACCTCAAGTGAACCACCAGAATCTATAACTAGTGTCACAGGAATGGTTCAATCATTGACAGTAAGAAGAGTCAGTTTTCTTGTACTTAAGTCGGCATTGTGCCTTTTGTATTTATTTACGATGCAATTTCTGTGTTTCATCGTCAATAAGAAGGTCAGAGGGATACAGTAAACCTTAAGTGAAACATCGGAATCTATAACTAGTGTCACAGGAATGGTTCAATCATAGGCAGTAAGAAAAGTCGGTTTTCTTGTACTTAAGTCGGCATTGTACCAATTGTATTTAATTCCGATGCAATTTCTGTGTTTCATCGTCAATAAGAGGGTCAGAGGGATACAGTAAACCTGAAGTGAAGCATCGGAAACTATAACTAGTGTCGCAGGAATGGTTCAAACATACAAAGTAAGAAGAATCAGTTTTCTTGTACATCAGTCGGCATTGTGCCTTTTGTATTTAATTCCGATGCAATTTCTGTGTTTCATCGTCAATAAGAAGGTCAGAGGGATTCAGTAAACCTGAAGTGAAGCATCGGAATCTATAACTAGTGTCACATGAATGGTTCAAACGTAGACAGTAAGAAGAGTCAGTTTTCTTGTACATAAGTCGGCATAGTGCCTTTTGTATTTAATTCCGATTCAAATTCTGTGTTTCATCGATAATAAGAAGGTCAGATGGATACAGTAAACCTGAAGTGAAGCATCGGAAGCTATGCCTAGTGTCACATGAATGGTTCAAACATAGACAGTAAGATGAGTCTGTTTTCTTGTACTTAAGTCGGCATTGTGCCTTTTGTATTTAATTCCGATGCAATTTCTGTGCTTTATCGTCAAGAAGAAGGTCAGAGGGACACAGTAAACCTGAAGTCAAGCATCGGAATCTATAACTAGTGTCACAGGAATGGTTCAAATCATATTCAGTAAGAAGAGCCAGTCTTCTTGTACTTGAGTCGGCATTGTGCCTTTTGTATTTGATTCCGATGAAATTTCTGTGTTTGATCGTCAATAAGAAGGTCAGAGGGACACAGTAAACCTGAAGTAAAGCATCGGAATCTATAACTAGTGTCACAGGAATGGCTCAAAGCATAGACAATAAGAAGAGTCTGTAGTCTTGTACTTAAATTGGCATTGTGCTTTTGTATTTAATTAAGATGCAACTTCTGTGTTTCATCGTCAATAAGGAAATCAGAGGTATACTGTAAACCTGAAGTGAAGCACCGGAATCTAAAACTAGTGTCACAGGAGTGGCTCAAAACATAGACAGTAGGAAGAGTCAGTCTTCTTGTACTTGGGTCGGCATTGTGCCTTTTGTATTTAATTCCGATGCAATATCTGTGTTTCATCGTCAATAAGAAGGTGAGAGGGATACAGTAAAACTGAAATGAAGCATCGGAAACTATAACTAGTGTCACAGGAATGGTTTATAACATAGACAGTAAGAAGAGTCAGTCTCCTTGTACTAAAGTCGGCATTGTGCCTTTTGTATTTAACTCCGATGAAATTTCTGTGCTTCATCATCAATAAGAAGGTCAGCTGGATACAGTGTTCCTGAAGTGCAGCATCTGAAACTATAACTAGTGTTACAGGAATGGTTCAAACCATAGACAGTAAGAAGAGTCAGTCTTCTTGTACTTAAGTCGGCATAGTGCCTTTTGTATCTAATTAAGACGCAATTTCTGTGTTTCATCGTCAATAAGAAGGTCTGAGGGATACAGTAAACCTGAAGTGACGCATCGGAATCTTTAACTAGTGTCACAGAAATGGTTCAAACCGTAGACAGTAAGAAGAGTCAGTCTTCTTGTACTTAAGTCGGCATTGTGCTTTTTGTATACAGTTCCGATTCAATTTCTGTGTTTCATCGTCTATAAGAAGGTCAGAGGGATATAGTAAACCTGAAGTGAAGCATCGGAATCTATAACTAGTGTCACAGGAATCGTTCAAAACATAGACAGTAAGAGGAGGCAGTCTTCTTGTACTTGAGTCGGCATTGTGCCTTCTGTATTTAATTCCGATGCAATTTCTGAGTTTCATCGTCAAAAAGAAGGTCAGAGGGATACAGTAAACCTGAAGTGAAGAATCGGTATCTATAACTAGTGTCACAGGAAAGGTTCAAAACATAGACAGTAAGAAGAGTCAGTTTTCTTGTACTTAAGTCGCCGTTGTGCCTTTTGTATTTAATTCCGATGTAATTTCTGTGTTTCATCGTCAATTAGAAAGTCAGAGGGATACAGTAAACCTGAGGTGAAGCTTCCGAATCTATAACAAGTGTCACAGGAATGGTTCAAACATGGACAGTAAGAAGAGTCAGTTTTCTTGTACTTAAGTCGGCAATGTGCCTTTTGTATTTAATTCCGATGCAATTTCTGTCTTTCATCGTCAATAAGAAGGTCAGAGGGATACAGTAAACCTGAAGTGAAGCATCGGAAACTATAACTAGTGTCACAGGAATGGTTCAAAATTAAAAAGTAAGAAGAATCAGTTTCCTTCTACATCAGTCGGCATTGTGCCTTTTGTATTTAATTCCGATGCAATTTCTGTGTTTCATCGTCAATAAGAAGGTCAGAGGGATACAGTAAACCTGAAGTGAAGCATCGGTATCTATAATTAGTGTCACATGAATGGTTCAAACGTAGACAGTAAGAAGAGTCAGTTTTCTTGTACATAAGTCGGCATTGTGCCTTTTGTATTTAATTCCGATGCAAATTCTGTGTTTCATCGATAATAAGAAGGTCGGATGGATACAGTAAACCTGAAGTGAAGCATCGGAAGCTATGCCTATGGTCACATGAATGGTTCAAAACATAGACAGTAAGAAGAGTCAGTTTTCTTGTACTTAAGTCGGCATTGTGCCTTTTGTATTTAATTACGATACAATTTCTGTGTTTCATCGTCAGTAAGAAGGTCAGAGGGATACAGTAAAGCTGAAGTGAAGCTTGGGAATCTATAAGTAGTGTCACAGGAATGGTTCAAAGCATAGACAGTAAGAGGAGTCAGTTTTCATGTACTTAAGTCGGCATTGTGCCTTTTGTATTAAATCCGATGCAATTTCTGTGTTTCATCGTCAATAAGAAGGTCAGAGGGATGCAGTAAGTTTGAAGTGAAGCATCGGAATCTATAACTAGTGTCTCAGGAATGGTTCAAAACATAGACAGTAAGAAGAGTCATTTTTCTTGTACTTAAGTCGACATTGTGCCTTTTGCATTTAATTCCGTTGCAATTTCAGTGTTTCATCGTCAATAAGAAGGTCAGAGGGATACAGCAAACCTGAGGCGAAGCATCGGATCTATAACCAGTGTCACAGGAATGGTTCAAAACATAGACAGTAAGAAGAGTCAGTTTTCTTGTACTTAAGGCGGCATTGTGCCTTTTGTACTTAATTCCGCGGAAATTTCTGTGTTTCTATGTCAATATGAAGGTCAGAGGGATACAGTAAACCTGAAGTGAAGCATCGAATCTATAACTAGTGTCACAGGAATGGTTCAAAGCATAGACAGTAAGAAGAGTCAGTTTTCTTGTACTTAAGTCGGCATTGTGCCATTTCTATTTAATTCCGATGAAATTTCTGTGTTTAATCGTCAATAAGAAAGTCAGAGGGATACAGTAAATATGAAGTGAAGCATCGGAAACAATCACTAGTGGCACAGGAATGGTTCAAAACATAGACAGTAAGAAGAGTCAGTTTTCTTGTACTTATGTCGGCATTGTCCGTTTTGTATTTAACTCCGATGCAATTTCTGTGTTTCATCGTCAATAAGAAGGTCAGAGGGCTACAGTAAACCCGAAGTGAAGCATCGGAATCTATAACTAGTGTCACAGGAATGGGTCAAAGAATATACAGTAAGCAGAGTCAGTTTTCTTGTACTTAAGTCGGCATTGTGCCTTTTGCATTTAACTCCGATGCAATTTCTGTGTTTCATCGTCAATAAGAAAGTCAGAGGGATACAGTAAACCTCAAGTGAAGCACCAGAATCTATAACTAGTGTCACAGGAATGGTTCAATCATAGGCAGTAAGAAAACTCAGTTTTCTTGTACTTAAGTCGGCATTGTACCAATTGTATTTAATTCCGATGCAATTTCTGTGTTTCATCGTCAATAAGAGGGTCAGAGGGATACAGTAAACCTGAAGTGAAGCATCGGAAACTATAACTAGTGTCGCAGGAATGGTTCAAACATACAAAGTAAGAAGAATCAGTTTTCTTGTACATCAGTCGGCATTGTGCCTTTTGTATTTAATTCCGATGCAATTTCTGTGTTTCATCGTCAATAAGAAGGTCAGAGGGATTCAGTAAACCTGAAGTGAAGCATCGGAATCTATAACTAGTGTCACATGAATGGTTCAAACGTAGACAGTAAAAAGAGTCAGTTTTCTTGTACATAAGTCGCCATAGTGCCTTTTGTATTTAATTCCGATACAAATTCTGTGTTTCATCGATAATAAGAAGGTCAGATGGATACAGTAAACCTGAAGTGAAGCATCGGAAGCTATGCCTAGTGTCACATGAATGGTTCAAACATAGACGGTAAGATGAGTCTGTTTTCTTGTACTTAAGTCGGCATTGTGCCTTTTGTATTTAATTCTGATGCAATTTCTGTGTTTCATCGTCAATAAGAAGGTCAGAGGGATACAGTAAACATGAAGAGAAGCATCGGAATCTATAACTAGTGTCACAGGAATGGTTCAAATCATAGACAGTAAGAAGTGTCAGTTTTCTTGTACTTATGTAGGCATTGTGCCTTTTGTATTTAATTCCGATGCTATATCTGTGTTTCATCTACAATAAGATGGTCAGAAGGTCACAGTAAACCTGAAAAGAAGCATCTGAATCTATAACTAGTGTCACAGGAATGGTTCAAAACATAGACAGTAAGAAGAGTCAATTTTCTTGTACTTAAGACGGCATTTTTCCTTTTCTATTTAATTCCGATGCAATTTCTAGGTTTCATCGTCAATAAGAAGGTCAGAGGGATACAGTGTACCTGAAGTGAAGCATCGGAATCTCTAACTAGTGACACTAATGGATCAAAACATAGACAGTAAGAAGAGTCAGTTTTCTTGTGCTTAAGTCGGCATTGTGCCTTTTGTATTTAATTCCGAAGCAATTTCTGTGATTCATCGTCAATAAGAAGGTCAGAGGGATACAGTAAACCTGGGGTAAAGCATCGGAATCTATAACTAGTGTCACATGAATGGTTCAAAACATAGACAGTAAGAAGAGTCAGTTTTCTTGTACATAAGTCGGCATTGTGCCTTTTGTATTTAATTCCGATCCTATGTCTGTGTATCATCAACAATAAGATGGCAGAGGGATACAGTAAACCTGAAGTGAAGCATCGGAATCTATAACTAGTGTCACATGAATGGTTCAAACATAGACAGTAAGAAGAGTCAGTTTTCTTGTACTTAAGTCGGCATTATGCCCTTTGTATTTAATTCCGATGCAATATCTGTGTTTCATCTTCAATAAGAAGGTCAGAGGGATACAGTAAACCTGAAGTGAAGCATCGGAATCTATAACTAGTGTCACAGGAATGGTTCAAAGCATAGACAGTGTGAAGAGTCAGTTTTCTTGTAATTAAGTCGACATTGTGCCTTTTGTATTTAACTCCGATGCAATTTCTGTGTTTCATCGTCAATAAGAAAGTCAGAGGGATACAGTAAAAACAAAGTGAAGCATCGGAATCTATAACTAGTGTCACAGGAATGGTTCAATCATAGACAGTAAGAAGAGTCAATTATCTTGTACTTAAGTCGGCATTGTGCCTTTTGTATTTAATTTCGATGCAAATTCTGTGTTTCATCGTCAACAAGAAGGTCAGAGGGATACAGTCAACCTGAAGAGAAGCTTCGGAATCCATAACTAGTGTCACAGGAATGGTTCAAACATAGACAGTAAGAAGAGTCAGTTTTCTTGTACTTAAGTCAACATTGTGCCTTTTGTATTTAATTCCGATGCAATTTCTGTGTTTCATCGACAATAAGAACGTCAGAGGGATACAGTAAACCTGAAGTGAGGCATCGGAATCTATAACTAGTGTCACAGGAATGGTTCAAACATAAACAGTAAGAAGAATCAGTTTTCTTGTACATCAGCCGGCATTGTGCGTTTTGTATTTCATTCCGATGCAATTTCTGTGTTTCATCGTCCATAAGAAGGTCAGAGGGATACAGTAAACCCGAAGTGAAGCATCGGAATCTATAACTAGTGTCACAGGAATGGGTCAAAGAATAGACAGTAGGAAGAGTCAGTTTTCTTGTACTTAAGTCAGCATTGTGCCTTTTGCATTTAACTCCGATGCAATTTCTGTGTTTCATCGTCAATAAGAAGGTCAGAGGGACACCGTAAACCTCAAGTGAAGCATCGGAAACTATAATTAGTGTCACAGGAATGGTTCAATCATAGAGAGTAAGAAGAGTCAGTTTTCTTGTACTTAAGTCGGCATTGTGCCATTTCAATTTAATTCCGATGAAATTTCTGTGTTTAATCGTCAATAAGAAAGTCAGAGGGATACAGTAAATATGAAGTGAAGCATCGGAAACAATCACTAGTGGCACAGGAATGGTTCAAAACATAGACAGTAAGAAGAGTCAGTTTTCTTGTACTTATGTCGGCATTGTGCCTTTTGTATTTAACTCCGATGCAATTTCTGTGTTTCATCGTCAATAAGAAGGTCAGAGGGATACAGTAAACCCGAAGTGAAGCATCGGAATCTATAACTAGTGTCACAGGAATGGGTCAAAGAATAGACAGTAGGAAGAGTCAGTTTTCTTGTACTTAAGTCGGAATTGTGCCTTTTGCATTTAACTCCGATGCAATTTCTGTGTTTCATCGTCAATAAGAAAGTCAGAGGGATACAGTAAACCTCAAGTGAAGCACCGGAATCTATAACTAGTGTCACAGGAATGGTTCAATCATAGACAGTAAGAAGAGTCAGTTTTCTTGTACTTAAGTCGGCATTGTGCCTTTTGTATTTATTTACAATGCAATTTCTGTGTTTCATCGCCAATAAGAAGGTCAGAGGGATACAGTAAACCTTAAGTGAAACATCGGAATCTATAACTAGTGTCACAGGAATGGTTCAATCATAGACAGTAAGAAGAGTCAGTTTTCTTGTACTTAAGTCGGCATTGTACCAATTGTATTTAATTCCGATGCAATTTCTGTGTTTCATCGTCAATAAGAGGGTCCGAGGGATACAGTAAACCTGAAGTGAAGCATCGGAAACTATAACTAGTGTCACAGGAATGGTTCAAACATAAAAAGTAAGAAGAATCAGTTTTCTTGTACATCAGTCGGCATTGTGCCTTTTGTTTTTAATTCCGATGCAATTTCTGTGTTTCATCGTCAATAAGAAGGTCAGAGTGATTCAGTAAACCTGAAGTGAAGCATCGGAATCCATAACTAGTGTCACATGAATGGTTCAAACGTAGACAGTAAGAAGAGTCAGTTTTCTTGTACATAAGTCGGCATAGTGCCTTTTGTATTTAATTCCGTTACAAATTCTGTGTTTCTTCGATAATAAGAAGGTCAGATGGATACAGTAAACCTGAAGTGAAGCATCGGAATCTATAACTAGTGACACTAATGGATCAAAACATAGACAGTAAGAAGAGTCAGTTTTCTTGTACTTAAGTCGGCATTATGCCCTTTGCATTTAATTCCGATGCAATATCTGTGTTTCATCTTCAATAAGAAGGTAAGAGGGATACAGTAAACCTGAAGTGAAGCATCGGAATCTATAACTAGTGTCACAGGAATGGTTCAAAACATAGACAGTATGAAGAGTCAGTTTTCTTGTAATTAAGTCGGCATTGTGCCTTTTGTATTTAACTTCGATACAATTTCTGTGTTTCTTCGTCAATAAGAAGGTCAGAGGGATACAGTAAACCCAAAGTGAAGCATCGGAATCTATAACTAGTGTCACAGGAATGGTTCAATCATAGACAGTAAGAAGAGTCAGTTATCTTGTACTTAAGTCGGCATTGTGCCTCTTGAATTTAATTCCGGTGCAAATTCTGTGTTTCATCGTCAACAAGAAGGTCCGAGGGATACAGTAAACCTGAAGAGAAGCATCGGAATCTATAACTAGTGTCACAGGAATGGTTCAAACCATAGAAAGTAAGAAGAGTCAGTTTTCTTGTACTTATGCAGGCATTGTGCCTTTTGTATTTAATTCCGATGCTATATCTGTGTTTCATCTTCAATAAGAAGGTCAGAGGGATACAGTAAACCTGAAGTGAAGAATTGTAATCTATAACTAGTGTCACAGGAAAGATTCAAAGCATAGACAGTAAGAAAAGTCAGTTTTCTTGTACTTAAGTCGGCGTTGTGCCTTTTGTATTTAATTCCGATTCAATTTCTGTGTTTCATCGTCAATAAGAAGATCAGAGGGATACAGTAAACCTGAAGTGAAGCATCGGAATCTATAACTAGTGTCACAGGAATGGTTCAAACCATAGACAGTAAGAGGAGTCAGTTTTCTTGTACTTAAGTCGGCGTTGTGCCTTTTGTATTTAACTCCGATGCAATTTCTGTGTTTCATCGTCAATAAGAAGGTCAGAGGGATACAGTAAACCTGAAGTGAAGCATCGGAATCTATAACTAGTGTCACAGGAATGGTTCAAAACATAGACAGTAAGAAGAGTCAGTTTTCTTGTACTTAATTCGGCATTGTGCCTTTTGTATTTAATTCCGATGCAATTTCTGTGTTTCATCGTCAATAAGATGGTCGGAGGGATACAGTAAACTTGAAGTGAAGCATCCGAGTCTATAACTAGTGTCACAGGAATGGTTCAAACATAGACAGTAAGAAGAGTCAGTTTTCTTGTACTTAAGTCAACATTGTGCCTTTTGTATTTAATTCCGATGCACTTTCTGTGTTTCATCGTCAATAAGAAGGTCAGAGGAATACAATAAACCTGAAGTGAAGCATCGGAATCTATAACTAGTGTCACAGGAATGGTTCAAACATAAACAGTAAGAAGAATCAGTTTTCTTGTACATCAGCCGGCATTGTGCGTTTTGTATTTAATTCCGATGCAATTTCTGTGTTTCATCGTCCATAAGAAGGTCAGAGGGATACAGTAAACCTGAAGTGAAGCATCGGACTCTATAATTAGTGTCACATGAATGGTTCAAATCATAGACAGTAAGAAGTGTCAGTTTTCTTGTACTTAAGTCGGCATTGTGCCTTTTGTATTTAATTACGATGCAATTTCTGTGTTTCATCGTCAATAAGAAGGTCAGAGGGATACAGTAAACCTGAAGTGAAGCATCGGAATCTATAACTAGTGTCACAGGAATGGTTCAAAGCATAGACAGTAAGAAGAGTCAGTTTTCTTGTACTTTAGTCGGCATTGTGCCTTTTGTATTTAATTCCGATGCAATTTCTGTGTTTCATCGTCAATAAGAAGGTCAGAGGGACACCGTAAACCTCAAGTGAAGCATCGGAATCTATAATCAGTGTCACAGGAATGGTACAATCATAGACAGTAAGAAGAGTCAGTTTTCTTGTACTTACGTCGGCATTGTGCCTTTTGTATTTAATTCCGATGCAATTTCTGTATTTCATCGTCGATAAGAAGGTCAGAGGGATACAGTAAACCTGAAGTGAAGCATCGAAATCTATAACTAGTGTCACAGGAATGGTTCAAAGCATAGACAGTAAGAAGAGTCTGTTTTCTTGTACTTAAGTCGGCATTGTGCCTTTTTTATTCAATTCCGATGCAATTTCTGTGTTTCAACGTCAATAAGAAGGTCAGAGGGATACAGTAAACCTGAAGTGAAGCATCGGAATCCACAACTAGTGTCACAGGAATGGTTTAATCATAGACAGTAAGAGGAGTCAGTTTTCTTGTACTTAAGTCGGCATTGTGCCTTTTGTATTTAATTCCGATGCAATTTCTGTGTTTCATCGTCGATAAGAGGGTCAGTGGGATACAGTAAACCTGAAGTGAAGCATCGGAATCTATAACTAGTGTCACAGGAATGGTTCAATCATAGACAGTAAGAAGAGTCTGTTGTCTTGTACTTAAGTCGGCATTGTGCCTTTTGTATTCAATTCCGATGCAATTTCTGTGTTTCTTCGTCAATAAGAAGGTCAGAGGGATACAGTAGACCTGAAGTGAAGCATCGGAATCCACAACTAGTGTCACAGGAATGGTTCAAAACATAGACAGTAAGAGGAGTCAGTTTTCTTGTACTTAAGTCGGCGTTGTGCCTTTTGTATTTAACTCCGATGCAATTTCTGTGTTTCATCGTCAATAAGAAGGTCAGGGGGATACAGTAAACCTGAAGTGAAGCATCGGAAACTATAACTAGTGTCACAGGAATGGTTCAAACATAAAAAGTAAGAAGAATCAGTTTTCTTGTACATCAGTCGGCATTGTGCCTTTTGTTTTTAATTCCGATGCAATTTCTGTGTTTCATCGTCAATAAGAAGGTCAGAGTGATTCAGTAAACCTGAAGTGAAGCATCGGAATCCATAACTAGTGTCACATGAATGGTTCAAACGTAGACAGTAAGAAGAGTCAGTTTTCTTGTACATAAGTCGGCATAGTGCCTTTTGTATTTAATTCCGTTACAAATTCTGTGTTTCTTCGATAATAAGAAGGTCAGATGGATACAGTAAACCTGAAGTGAAGCATCGGAATCTATAACTAGTGACACTAATGGATCAAAACATAGACAGTAAGAAGAGTCAGTTTTCTTGTACTTAAGTCGGCATTATGCCCTTTGTATTTAATTCCGATGCAATATCTGTGTTTCATCTTCAATAAGAAGGTAAGAGGGATACAGTAAACCTGAAGTGAAGCATCGGAATCTATAACTAGTGTCACAGGAATGGTTCAAAACATAGACAGTATGAAGAGTCAGTTTTCTTGTAATTAAGTCGGCATTGTGCCTTTTGTATTTAACTTCGATACAATTTCTGTGTTTCATCGTCAATAAGAAGGTCAGAGGGATACAGTAAACCCAAAGTGAAGCATCGGAATCTATAACTAGTGTCACAGGAATGGTTCAATCATAGACAGTAAGAAGAGTCAGTTATCTTGTACTTAAGTCGGCATTGTGCCTCTTGAATTTAATTCCGGTGCAAATTCTGTGTTTCATCGTCAACAAGAAGGTCCGAGGGATACAGTAAACCTGAAGAGAAGCATCGGAATCTATAACTAGTGTCACAGGAATGGTTCAAACCATAGAAAGTAAGAAGAGTCAGTTTTCTTGTACTTATGCAGGCATTGTGCCTTTTGTATTTAATTCCGATGCTATATCTGTGTTTCATCTTCAATAAGAAGGTCAGAGGGATACAGTAAACCTGAAGTGAAGAATTGTAATCTATAACTAGTGTCACAGGAAAGATTCAAAGCATAGACAGTAAGAAAAGTCAGTTTTCTTGTACTTAAGTCGGCGTTGTGCCTTTTGTATTTAATTCCGATTCAATTTCTGTGTTTCATCGTCAATAAGAAGATCAGAGGGATACAGTAAACCTGAAGTGAAGCATCGGAATCTATAACTAGTGTCACAGGAATGGTTCAAACCATAGACAGTAAGAGGAGTCAGTTTTCTTGTACTTAAGTCGGCGTTGTGCCTTTTGTATTTAACTCCGATGCAATTTCTGTGTTTCATCGTCAATAAGAAGGTCAGAGGGATACAGTAAACCTGAAGTGAAGCATCGGAATCTATAACTAGTGTCACAGGAATGGTTCAAAACATAGACAGTAAGAAGAGTCAGTTTTCTTGTACTTAATTCGGCATTGTGCCTTTTGTATTTAATTCCGATGCAATTTCTGTGTTTCATCGTCAATAAGATGGTCGGAGGGATACAGTAAACTTGAAGTGAAGCATCCGAGTCTATAACTAGTGTCACAGGAATGGTTCAAACATAGACAGTAAGAAGAGTCAGTTTTCTTGTACTTAAGTCAACATTGTGCCTTTTGTATTTAATTCCGATGCACTTTCTGTGTTTCATCGTCAATAAGAAGGTCAGAGGAATACAATAAACCTGAAGTGAAGCATCGGAATCTATAACTAGTGTCACAGGAATGGTTCAAACATAAACAGTAAGAAGAATCAGTTTTCTTGTACATCAGCCGGCATTGTGCGTTTTGTATTTAATTCCGATGCAATTTCTGTGTTTCATCGTCCATAAGAAGGTCAGAGGGATACAGTAAACCTGAAGTGAAGCATCGGACTCTATAATTAGTGTCACATGAATGGTTCAAATCATAGACAGTAAGAAGTGTCAGTTTTCTTGTACTTAAGTCGGCATTGTGCCTTTTGTATTTAATTACGATGCAATTTCTGTGTTTCATCGTCAATAAGAAGGTCAGAGGGATAGAGTAGACCTGAAGTGAAGCATCGGAATCCACAACTAGTGTCACAGGAATGGTTCAAAACATAGACAGTAAGAGGAGTCAGTTTTCTTGTACTTAAGTCGGCGTTGTGCCTTTTGTATTTAACTCCGATGCAATTTCTGTGTTTCATCGTCAATAAGAAGGTCAGGGGGATACAGTAAACCTGAAGTGAAGCATCGGAATCTATAACTAGTGTCACAGGAATGGTTTAAAACATAGAGAGTAAGAAGAGTCAGTTTTCTTGTACTTAAGTCGGCATTGTGCCTTTTGTATTTAATTCCGATGATATTTCTGTGTTTCATCGTCAATAAGATGGTCGGAGGGATACAGTAAACCTGAAGTGAAGCATCCGAATCTATAACTAGTGTCACAGGAATGGTTCAAACATAGACAGTAAGAAGAGTCAGTTTTCTTGTACTTAAGTCAACATTGTGCCTTTTGTATTTAATTCCGATGCACTTTCTGTGTTTCATCGTCAATAAGAAGGTCAAAGGGATACAGTAAACCTGAAGTGAAGCATCGGAATCTATAACTAGTGTCACAGGAAAGGATCGAACATAAACAGTAAGAAGAATCAGTTTTCTTATACATCAGCCGGCATTGTGCGTTTTGTATTTAATTCCGATGCAATTTCTGTGTTTCATCGTCCATAAGAAGGTCAGAGGGATACAGTAAACCTGAAGTGAAGCATCGGAATCTATAACTAGTGTCACAGGAATGGTTCAAACATAGACAGTAAGAAGAGTCAATTTTCTTGTACTTTAGTCGGCATTGTGAGTTTTGTATTTAATTCCGATGCAATTTCTGTGTTTCATCGTCAATAAGAAGGTCAGAGGGACACCGTAAACCTCAAGTGAAGCATCGGAATCTATAATTAGTGTCACAGGAATGGTCCAATCATAGACAGTAAGAAGAGTCAGTTTTCTTGTACTTAAGTCGGCATTGTGCCTTTTGTATTTAATTCCGATGCAATTTCTGTGTTTCATCGTCGATAAGAAGGTCAGAGGGATACAGTAGACCTGAAGTGAAGCATCGGAATCTATAACTAGTGTCACAGGAATGGGTCAAAGAATAGACAGTAGGAAGAGTCAGTTTTCTTGTACTTAAGTCGGCATTGTGCCTTTTGCATTTAACTCCGATGCAATTTCTGTGTTTCATCGTCAATAAGAAAGTCAGAGGGATACAGTAAACCTCAAGTGAAGCACCGGAATCTATAACTAGTGTCACAGGAATGGTTCAATCATAGACAGTAAGAAGAGTCAGTTTTCTTGTACTTAAGTCGGCATTGTGCCTTTTGTATTTATTTACAATGCAATTTCTGTGTTTCATCGTCAATAAGAAGGTCAGAGGGATACAGTAAACCTTAAGTGAAACATCGGAATCTATAACTAGTGTCACAGGAATGGTTCAATCATAGACAGTAAGAAGAGTCAGTTTTCTTGTACTTAAGTCGGCATTGTACCAATTGTATTTAATTCCGATGCAATTTCTGTGTTTCATCGTCAATAAGAGGGTCCGAGGGATACAGTAAACCTGAAGTGAAGCATCGGAAACTATAACTAGTGTCACAGGAATGGTTCAAACATAAAAAGTAAGAAGAATCAGTTTTCTTGTACATCAGTCGGCATTGTGCCTTTTGTTTTTAATTCCGATGCAATTTCTGTGTTTCATCGTCAATAAGAAGGTCAGAGTGATTCAGTAAACCTGAAGTGAAGCATCGGAATCCATAACTAGTGTCACATGAATGGTTCAAACGTAGACAGTAAGAAGAGTCAGTTTTCTTGTACATAAGTCGGCATAGTGCCTTTTGTATTTAATTCCGTTACAAATTCTGTGTTTCTTCGATAATAAGAAGGTCAGATGGATACAGTAAACCTGAAGTGAAGCATCGGAATCTATAACTAGTGACACTAATGGATCAAAACATAGACAGTAAGAAGAGTCAGTTTTCTTGTACTTAAGTCGGCATTATGCCCTTTGTATTTAATTCCGATGCAATATCTGTGTTTCATCTTCAATAAGAAGGTAAGAGGGATACAGTAAACCTGAAGTGAAGCATCGGAATCTATAACTAGTGTCACAGGAATGGTTCAAAACATAGACAGTATGAAGAGTCAGTTTTCTTGTAATTAAGTCGGCATTGTGCCTTTTGTATTTAACTTCGATACAATTTCTGTGTTTCATCGTCAATAAGAAGGTCAGAGGGATACAGTAAACCCAAAGTGAAGCATCGGAATCTATAACTAGTGTCACAGGAATGGTTCAATCATAGACAGTAAGAAGAGTCAGTTATCTTGTACTTAAGTCGGCATTGTGCCTCTTGAATTTAATTCCGGTGCAAATTCTGTGTTTCATCGTCAACAAGAAGGTCCGAGGGATACAGTAAACCTGAAGAGAAGCATCGGAATCTATAACTAGTGTCACAGGAATGGTTCAAACCATAGAAAGTAAGAAGAGTCAGTTTTCTTGTACTTATGCAGGCATTGTGCCTTTTGTATTTAATTCCGATGCTATATCTGTGTTTCATCTTCAATAAGAAGGTCAGAGGGATACAGTAAACCTGAAGTGAAGAATTGTAATCTATAACTAGTGTCACAGGAAAGATTCAAAGCATAGACAGTAAGAAAAGTCAGTTTTCTTGTACTTAAGTCGGCGTTGTGCCTTTTGTATTTAATTCCGATTCAATTTCTGTGTTTCATCGTCAATAAGAAGATCAGAGGGATACAGTAAACCTGAAGTGAAGCATCGGAATCTATAACTAGTGTCACAGGAATGGTTCAAACCATAGACAGTAAGAGGAGTCAGTTTTCTTGTACTTAAGTCGGCGTTGTGCCTTTTGTATTTAACTCCGATGCAATTTCTGTGTTTCATCGTCAATAAGAAGGTCAGAGGGATACAGTAAACCTGAAGTGAAGCATCGGAATCTATAACTAGTGTCACAGGAATGGTTCAAAACATAGACAGTAAGAAGAGTCAGTTTTCTTGTACTTAATTCGGCATTGTGCCTTTTGTATTTAATTCCGATGCAATTTCTGTGTTTCATCGTCAATAAGATGGTCGGAGGGATACAGTAAACTTGAAGTGAAGCATCCGAGTCTATAACTAGTGTCACAGGAATGGTTCAAACATAGACAGTAAGAAGAGTCAGTTTTCTTGTACTTAAGTCAACATTGTGCCTTTTGTATTTAATTCCGATGCACTTTCTGTGTTTCATCGTCAATAAGAAGGTCAGAGGAATACAATAAACCTGAAGTGAAGCATCGGAATCTATAACTAGTGTCACAGGAATGGTTCAAACATAAACAGTAAGAAGAATCAGTTTTCTTGTACATCAGCCGGCATTGTGCGTTTTGTATTTATTTCCGATGCAATTTCTGTGTTTCATCGTCCATAAGAAGGTCAGAGGGATACAGTAAACCTGAAGTGAAGCATCGGACTCTATAATTAGTGTCACATGAATGGTTCAAATCATAGACAGTAAGAAGTGTCAGTTTTCTTGTACTTAAGTCGGCATTGTGCCTTTTGTATTTAATTACGATGCAATTTCTGTGTTTCATCGTCAATAAGAAGGTCAGAGGGATACAGTAAACCTGAAGTGAAGCATCGGAATCTATAACTAGTGTCACAGGAATGGTTCAAAGCATAGACAGTAAGAAGAGTCAGTTTTCTTGTACTTTAGTCGGCATTGTGCCTTTTGTATTTAATTCCGATGCAATTTCTGTGTTTCATCGTCAATAAGAAGGTCAGAGGGACACCGTAAACCTCAAGTGAAGCATCGGAATCTATAATCAGTGTCACAGGAATGGTACAATCATAGACAGTAAGAAGAGTCAGTTTTCTTGTACTTACGTCGGCATTGTGCCTTTTGTATTTAATTCCGATGCAATTTCTGTATTTCATCGTCGATAAGAAGGTCAGAGGGATACAGTAAACCTGAAGTGAAGCATCGAAATCTATAACTAGTGTCACAGGAATGGTTCAAAGCATAGACAGTAAGAAGAGTCTGTTTTCTTGTACTTAAGTCGGCATTGTGCCTTTTTTATTCAATTCCGATGCAATTTCTGTGTTTCAACGTCAATAAGAAGGTCAGAGGGATACAGTAAACCTGAAGTGAAGCATCGGAATCCACAACTAGTGTCACAGGAATGGTTTAATCATAGACAGTAAGAGGAGTCAGTTTTCTTGTACTTAAGTCGGCATTGTGCCTTTTGTATTTAATTCCGATGCAATTTCTGTGTTTCATCGTCGATAAGAAGGTCAGTGGGATACAGTAAACCTGAAGTGAAGCATCGGAATCTATAACTAGTGTCACAGGAATGGTTCAATCATAGACAGTAAGAAGAGTCTGTTGTCTTGTACTTAAGTCGGCATTGTGCCTTTTGTATTCAATTCCGATGCAATTTCTGTGTTTCTTCGTCAATAAGAAGGTCAGGGGGATACAGTAGACCTGAAGTGAAGCATCGGAATCCACAACTAGTGTCACAGGAATGGTTCAAAACATAGACAGTAAGAGGAGTCAGTTTTCTTGTACTTAAGTCGGCGTTGTGCCTTTTGTATTTAACTCCGATGCAATTTCTGTGTTTCATCGTCAATAAGAAGGTCAGGGGGATACAGTAAACCTGAAGTGAAGCATCGGAATCTATAACTAGTGTCACAGGAATGGTTTAAAACATAGAGAGTAAGAAGAGTCAGTTTTCTTGTACTTAAGTCGGCATTGTGCCTTTTGTATTTAATTCCGATGATATTTCTGTGTTTCATCGTCAATAAGATGGTCGGAGGGATACAGTAAACCTGAAGTGAAGCATCCGAATCTATAACTAGTGTCACAGGAATGGTTCAAACATAGACAGTAAGAAGAGTCAGTTTTCTTGTACTTAAGTCAACATTGTGCCTTTTGTATTTAATTCCGATGCACTTTCTGTGTTTCATCGTCAATAAGAAGGTCAAAGGGATACAGTAAACCTGAAGTGAAGCATCGGAATCTATAACTAGTGTCACAGGAAAGGATCGAACATGAACAGTAAGAAGAATCAGTTTTCTTATACATCAGCCGGCATTGTGCGTTTTGTATTTAATTCCGATGCAATTTCTGTGTTTCATCGTCCATAAGAAGGTCAGAGGGATACAGTAAACCTGAAGTGAAGCATCGGAATCTATAACTAGTGTCACAGGAATGGTTCAAACATAGACAGTAAGAAGAGTCAATTTTCTTGTACTTTAGTCGGCATTGTGAGTTTTGTATTTAATTCCGATGCAATTTCTGTGTTTCATCGTCAATAAGAAGGTCAGAGGGACACCGTAAACCTCAAGTGAAGCATCGGAATCTATAATTAGTGTCACAGGAATGGTCCAATCATAGACAGTAAGAAGAGTCAGTTTTCTTGTACTTAAGTCGGCATTGTGCCTTTTGTATTTAATTCCGATGCAATTTCTGTGTTTCATCGTCGATAAGAAGGTCAGTGGGATACAGTAGACCTGAAGTGAAGCATCGGAATCTATAACTAGTGTCACAGGAATGGTTCAAAACATAGACAGTAAGAAGAGTCTGTTTTCTTGTACTTAAGTCGGCATTGTGCCTTTTGTATTCAATTCCGATGTAATTTCTGTGTTTCATCGTCAATAAGAAGGTCAGAGGGATACAGTAAACCTGAAGTGAAGCATCGGAATCCACAACTAGTGTCACAGGAATGGTTCAATCATAGACAGTAAGAGGAGTCAGTTTTCTTGTACTTAAGTCGGCATTGTGCCTTTTGTATTTAATTCCGATGCAATTTCTGTGTTTCATCGTCGATAAGAAGGTCAGAGGGAAACAGTAAACCTGAAGTGAAGCATCGGAATCTATAACTAGTGTCACAGGAATGGATCAAACATAAACAGTAAGAAGAATCAGTTTTCTTATACATCAGCCGGCATTGAGCGTTTTGTATTTAATTCCGATGCAATTTCTGTGTTTCATCGTCCATAAGAAGGTCAGAGGGATACAGTAAACCTGAAGTGAAGCATCGGAATCTATAACTAGTGTCACAGGAATGGTTCAAAGCGTAGACAGTAAGAAGAGTCAATTTTCTTGTACTTTAGTCGGCATTGTGAGTTTTGTATTTAATTCCGATGCAATTTCTGTGTTTCATCGTCGATGAGAAGGTCAGAGGGATACAGTAAACCTGAAGTGAAGCATCGGAATCTATAACTAGTGGACATGAATGGTTCAAACATGGACAGTAAGAAGTGTCAGTTTTCTTGTACATAAGTCGGCATTGTGCCTTTTGTTTTTAATTCCGATGCAAATTCTGTGTTTTATCGATAATAAGAAGGTCAGATGGATACAGTAAACCTGAAGTGAAGCATCGGAAACTATGCCTAGCGTCATATGAATGGTTCAAAACACAGACAGCAAGAAGAGTCTGTTTTCTTGTACTTAAGTCGGCATTGTGCCTTTTGTATTTAATTCCGATGCAATATCTATGTTTCATCGTCAATACGAAGGTCAGAGGGATACAGTAAACCTGAAGTGAAGCATCGGAATCTATAACTAGTGTCACATGAATAGTTCAAACGTAGACAGTAAGAAGCGTCAGGTATCTTGTACTTAAGTCGGCATTATGCCCTTTGTATTTAATTCCGATGCAATATCTGTGTTTCATCTGCAATAAGAAGGTCAGAGGGATACAGTAAACCTGAAGTGAAGCATCGGAATCTATAACTAGTGTCACAGGGATGGTTCAAAACATAGACAGTATGAAGAGTCAGTTTTCTTGTAATTAAGTCGGCGTTCTGCCTTTTGTATTTAACTCCGATGCAATTTCTGTGTTTCATCGTCAATAAGAAAGTCAGAGGGATACAGTAAACCCAAAGTGAAGCATCGGAGTCTATTACTAGTGTCACAGGAATGGTTCAATCATAGACAGTAAGAAGAGTCAGTTATCTTGTACTTAGGTCGGCATTGTGCCTTTTGTATTTAATTCCGATGCAATCTCTGTGTTTCATCGTCAATAAGAAGGTCAGAGGGATACAGTAAACCTGAAGTGAAGCATCGGAATCTATAACTAGTGTCACAGGAATGGTTCAAAACATAGACAGTATGAAGAGTCAGTTTTCTTGTACTTAAGTCGGCGTTGTGACTTTTGTATTTAACTCTGATGCAATTTCTGTGTTTCATCGTCAATAAGAAGGTCAGAGGGATACAGTAAACCTGAAGTGAAGCATCGGAATCTATAACTAGTGTCACTGGAATGGTTCAAAACATAGACAGTAAGAAGAGTCAGTTTTCTTGTACTTAATTCGGCATTGTGCCTTTTGTATTTAATTCCGATGCAATTTCTGTGTTTCATCGTCAATAAGATGGTCGGAGGGATACAGTAAACCTGAAGTGAAGCATCCGAACCTATAACTAGTGTCACAGGAATGGTTCAAACATAGACAGTTAGAAGCGTCAGTTTTCTTGTACTTAAGTCAACATTGTGCCTTTTGTATTTAATTCCGATGCAATTTCTGTGTTTCATCGTCAATAAGAAGGTCAGAGGGATACAGTAAACCTGAAGTGAAGCATCGGAATCTATAACTAGTGTCACAGGAATGGTTCAAACATAAACAGTAAGAAGAATCAGTTTTCTTGTACATCAGCCGGCATTGTGCGTTTTGTATTTAATTCCGATGCAATTTCTGTGTTTCATCGTCCATAAGAAGGTCAGAGGGATACAGTAAACCTGAAGTGAAGCATCGGACTCTATAATTAGTGTCACATGAATGGTTCAAACATAGACAGTAAGAAGAGTCAGTTTTTTTGTACTTAAGTCGGCATTGTGCCTTTTGTATTTAATTCCGATGCAATTTCTGTGTTTCATCGTCCATAAGAAGGTCAGAGGGATACAGTAAACCTGAAGTGAAGCATCGGAATCTATAACTAGTGTCACAGGAATGGTTCAAACATAGACAGTAAGAAGAGTCAATTTTCTTGTACTTTAGTCGGCATTGTGAGTTTTGTATTTAATTCCGATGCAATTTCTGTGTTTCATCGTCAATAAGAAGGTCAGAGGGACACCGTAAACCTCAAGTGAAGCATCGGAATCTATAATTAGTGTCACAGGAATGGTCCAATCATAGACAGTAAGAAGAGTCAGTTTTCTTGTACTTAAGTCGGCATTGTGCCTTTTGTATTTAATTCCGATGCAATTTCTGTGTTTCATCGTCGATAAGAAGGTCAGAGGGATACAGTAGACCTGAAGTGAAGCATCGGAATCTATAACTAGTGTCACAGGAATGGTTCAAAACATAGACAGTAAGAAGAGTCTGTTTTCTTGTACTTAAGTCGGCATTGTGCCTTTTGTATTCAATTCCGATGTAATTTCTGTGTTTCATCGTCAATAAGAAGGTCAGAGGGATACAGTAAACCTGAAGTGAAGCATCGGAATCCACAACTTGTGTCACAGGAATGGTTCAATCATAGACAGTAAGAGGAGTCAGTTTTCTTGTACTTAAGTCGGCATTGTGCCTTTTGTATTTAATTCCGATGCAATTTCTGTGTTTCATCGTCGATAAGAAGGTCAGAGGGAAACAGTAAACCTGAAGTGAAGCATCGGAATCTATAACTAGTGTCACAGGAATGGATCAAACATAAACAGTAAGAAGAATCAGTTTTCTTATACATCAGCCGGCATTGTGCGTTTTGTATTTAATTCCGATGCAATTTCTGTGTTTCATCGTCCATAAGAAGGTCAGAGGGATACAGTAAACCTGAAGTGAAGCATCGGAATCTATAACTAGTGTCACAGGAATGGTTCAAAACATAGACAGTATGAAGAGTCAGTTTTCTTGTAATTAAGTCGGCGTTCTGCCTTTTGTATTTAACTCCGATGCAATTTCTGTGTTTCATCGTCAATAAGAAAGTCAGAGGGATACAGTAAACCCAAAGTGAAGCATCGGAATCTATTACTAGTGTCACAGGAATGGTTCAATCATAGACAGTAAGAAGAGTCAGTTATCTTGTACTTAGGTCGGCATTGTGCCTTTTGTATTTAATTCCGATGCAATCTCTGTGTTTCATCGTCAATAAGAAGGTCAGAGGGATACAGTAAACCTGAAGTGAAACATCGGAATCTATAACTAGTGTCACAGGAATGGTTCAAAACATAGACAGTATGAAGAGTCAGTTTTCTTGTACTTAAGTCGGCGTTGTGACTTTTGTATTTAACTCTGATGCAATTTCTGTGTTTCATCGTCAATAAGAAGGTCAGAGGGATACAGTAAACCTGAAGTGAAGCATCGGAATCTATAACTAGTGTCACTGGAATGGTTCAAAACATAGACAGTAAGAAGAGTCAGTTTTCTTGTACTTAATTCGGCATTGTGCCTTTTGTATTTAATTCCGATGCAATTTCTGTGTTTCATCGTCAATAAGATGGTCGGAGGGATACAGTAAACCTGAAGTGAAGCATCCGAACCTATAACTAGTGTCACAGGAATGGTTCAAACATAGACAGTTAGAAGCGTCAGTTTTCTTGTACTTAAGTCAACATTGTGCCTTTTGTATTTAATTCCGATGCAATTTCTGTGTTTCATCGTCAATAAGAAGGTCAGAGGGATACAGTAAACCTGAAGTGAAGCATCGGAATCTATAACTAGTGTCACAGGAATGGTTCAAACATAAACAGTAAGAAGAATCAGTTTTCTTGTACATCAGCCGGCATTGTGCGTTTTGTATTTAATTCCGATGCAATTTCTGTGTTTCATCGTCCATAAGAAGGTCAGAGGGATACAGTAAACCTGAAGTGAAGCATCGGACTCTATAATTAGTGTCACATGAATGGTTCAAACATAGACAGTAAGAAGAGTCGGTTTTTTTGTACTTAAGTCGGCATTGTGCCTTTGGAATTTTATTACGATGCAATTTCTGTGTTTCATCGTCAATAAGAAGGTCAGAGGGATACAGTAAACCTAAAGTGAAGCATCGGAATCTATAACTAGTGTCACAGGAATGGTTCAAAGCATAGACAGTAAGAAGAGTCAGTTTTCTTGTACTTTAGTCGGCATTGTGCCTTTTGTATTTAATTCCGATGCAATTTCTGTGTTTCATCGTCAATAAGAAGGTCAGAGGGACACCGTAAACCTCAAGTGAAGCATCGGAATCTATAATTAGTGTCACAGGAATGGTTCAATCATAGACAGTAAGAAGAGTCAGTCCTCTTGTACTTAAGTCGGCATTGTGCCTTTTGTATTTAATTCCGATGCAATTTCTGTGTTTCATCGTCGATAAGAAGGTCAGAGGGATACAGTAAACCTGAAGTGAAGCATCGTAATCTATAACTAATGTCACATGAATGGTTCAAACATAGACAGTAAGAAGAGTGAGTTTTCTTGTACATAAGTCGGCATTGTGCCTTTTGTATTTAATTCCGATACAAATTCTGTGTTTCATCGATAATAAGAAGGTGAGATGGATACAGTAAACCTGAAGTGAAGCATCGGAAGCTATGCCTAATGTCACATGAATGGATCAAATCATAGACAGTAAGAAGAGTCTGTTTTCTTGTAATTAAGTCTACATTGTGCTTTTTGTATTTAATTCTGATGCAATTTCTGTGTTTCATCGTCAATAAGAAGGTCAGAGGGATACAGTGAACCTGAAGAGAAGCATCGGAATCTATAACTAATGTCACATGAATGGTTCAAACATAGACAGTAAGAAGAGTGAGTTTTCTTGTACATAAGTCGGCATTGTGCCTTTTGTATTTAATTCCGATGCAAATTCTGTGTTTTATCGATAATAAGAAGGTCAGATGGATACAGTAAACCTGAAGTGAAGCATCGGAAACTATGCCTAGCGTCATATGAATGGTTCAAAACACAGACAGCAAGAAGAGTCTGTTTTCTTGTACTTAAGTCGGCATTGTGCCTTTTGTATTTAATTCCGATGCAATATCTGTGTTTCATCGTCAATACGAAGGTCAGAGGGATACAGTAAACCTGAAGTGAAGCATCGGAATCTATAACTAGTGTCACATGAATAGTTCAAACATAGACAGTAAGAAGCGTCAGGTATCTTGTACTTAAGTCGGCATTATGCCCTTTGTATTTAATTCCGATGCAATATCTGTGTTTCATCTGCAATAAGAAGGTCAGAGGGATACAGTAAACCTGAAGTGATGCATCGGAATCTATAACTAGTGTCACAGGGATGGTTCAAAACATAGACAGTATGAAGAGTCAGTTTTCTTGTAATTAAGTCGGCGTTCTGCCTTTTGTATTTAACTCCGATGCAATTTCTGTGTTTCATCGTCAATAAGAAAGTCAGAGGGATACAGTAAACCCAAAGTGAAGCATCGGAATCTATTACTAGTGTCACAGGAATGGTTCAATCATAGACAGTAAGAAGAGTCAGTTATCTTGTACTTAGGTCGGCATTGTGCCTTTTGTATTTAATTCCGACGCAATTTCTGTGTTTCATCGTCAATAAGAAGGTCAGAGGGATACAGTAAACCTGAAGTGAAGCATCGGAATCTATAACTAGTGTCACAGGAATGGTTCAAAACATAGACAGTATGAAGAGTCAGTTTTCTTGTACTTAAGTCGGCGTTGTGACTTTTGTATTTAACTCCGATGCAATTTCTGTGTTTCATCGTCAATAAGAAGGTCAGAGGGATACAGTAAACCTGAAGTGAAGCATCGGAATCTATAACTAGTGTCACAGGAATGGTTCAAAACATAGACAGTAAGAAGAGTCAGTTTTCTTGTACTTAATTCGGCATTGTGCCTTTTGTATTTAATTCCGATGCAATTTCTGTGTTTCATCGTCAATAAGATGGTCGGAGGGATACAGTAAACCTGAAGTGAAGCATCCGAACCTATAACTAGTGTCACAGGAATGGTTCAAACATAGACAGTTAGAAGCGTCAGTTTTCTTGTACTTAAGTCAACATTGTGCCTTTTGTATTTAATTCCGATGCAATTTCTGTGTTTCATCGTCAATAAGAAGGTCAGAGGGATACAGTAAACCTGAAGTGAAGCATCGGAATCTATAACTAGTGTCACAGGAATGGTTCAAACATAAACAGTAAGAAGAATCAGTTTTCTTGTACATCAGCCGGCATTGTGCGTTTTGTATTTAATTCCGATGCAATTTCTGTGTTTCATCGTCCATAAGAAGGTCAGAGGGATACAGTAAACCTGAAGTGAAGCATCGGACTCTATAATTAGTGTCACATGAATGGTTCAAAACATAGACAGTAAGAAGAGTCAGTTTTCTTGTACTTAAGTCGGCATTGTGCCTTTTGTATTTTATTACGATGCAATTTCTGTGTTTCATCGTCAATAAGAAGGTCAGAGGGATACAGTAAACCTAAAGTGAAGCATCGGAATCTATAACTAGTGTCACAGGAATAGTTCAAAGCATAGACAGTAAGAAGAGTCAGTTTTCTTGTACTTTAGTCGGCATTGTGCCTTTTGTATTTAATTCCGATGCAATTTCTGTGTTTCATCGTCAATAAGAAGGTCAGAGGGACACCGTAAACCTCAAGTGAAGCATCGGAATCTATAATTAGTGTCACAGGAATGGTTTAATCATAGACAGTAAGAAGAGTCAGTCCTCTTGTACTTAAGTCGGCATTGTGCCTTTTGTATTTAATTCCGATGCAATTTCTGTGTTTCATCGTCGATAAGAAGGTCAGAGGGATACAGTAAACCTGAAGTGAAGCATCGTAATCTATAACTAATGTCACATGAATGGTTCAAACATAGACAGTAAGAAGAGTGAGTTTTCTTGTACATAAGTCGGCATTGTGCCTTTTGTTTTTAATTCCGATACAAATTCTGTGTTTCATCGATAATAAGAAGGTGAGATGGATACAGTAAACCTGAAGTGAAGCATCGGAAGCTATGCCTAATGTCACATGAATGGATCAAATCATAGACAGTAAGAAGAGTCTGTTTTCTTGTAATTAAGTCTACATTGTGCTTTTTGTATTTAATTCTGATGCAATTTCTGTGTTTCATCGTCAATAAGAAGGTCAGAGGGATACAGTGAACCTGAAGAGAAGCATCGCAATCTATAACTAGTGTCACAGGAATGGTTCAAATCATAGACAGTAAGAGGAGTCAGTTTACTTGTACTTATGTAGGCATTGTGCCTTTTGTATTTAATTCCGATGCTATAACTGTGTTTCATCAACAATAAGATGGTCAGAGGGATACAGTAAACCTGAAGTGAAGCATCGGAATCTATAACTAGTGTCACAGGAATGGTTCAAAACATAGACAGTAAGAAGAGTCTGTTTTCTTGTACTTAAGTCGGCATTGTGCCTTTTGTATTCAATTCCGATGCAATTTCTGTGTTTCATCGTCAATAAGAAGGTCAGAGGGATACAGTAAACCTGAAGTGAAGCATCGGAATCTATAACTAGTGTCACAGGAATGGATCAAAAGATAGACAGTAAGAAGAGTCAGTTTTCTTGTACTTAAGTCGGCATTGTGCCTTTTGTATTTTATTACGATGCAATATCTGTGTTTCATCGTCAATAAGAAGGTCAGAGGGATACAGTAAACCTAAAGTGAAGCATCGGAATCTATAACTAGTGTCACAGGAATGGTTCAAAGCATAGACAGTAAGAAGAGTCAGTTTTCTTGTACTTTAGTCGGCATTGTGCCTTTTGTATTTAATTCCGATGCAATTTCTGTGTTTCATCGTCAATAAGAAGGTCAGAGGGATACAGTAAACCTGAAGTGAAGCATCGGAATCTATAACTAGTGTCACAGGAATGGTTCAAAACATAGACAGTATGAAGAGTCAGTTTTCTTGTACTTAAGTCGGCGTTGTGCCTTTTGTATTTAACTCCGATGCAATTTCTGTGTTTCATCGTCAATAAGAAGGTCAGGGGGATACAGTAAACCTGAAGTGAAGCATCGGATTCTATAACTAGTGTCACAGGAATGGTTCAAAACATAGACAGTAAGAAGAGTCAGTTTTCTTGTACTTAAGTCGGCATTGTGTCTTTTGTATTTAATTCCGATGCAATTTCTGTGTTTCATCGTCAATAAGAAGGTCAAAGGGATACAGTAAACCTGAAGTGAAGCATCGGAATCCATAACTAGTGTCACAGGAATGGATCAAACATAAACAGTAAGAAGAATCAGTTTTCTTATACATCAGCCGGCATTGTGCGTTTTGTATTTAATTCCGATGCAATTTCTGTGTTTCATCGTCCATAAGAAGGTCAGAGGGATACAGTAAACCTGAAGTGAAGCATCAGAATCTATAACTAGTGTCACAGGAATGGTTCAAAGCATAGACAGTAAGAAGAGTCAATTTTCTTGTACTTTAGTCGGCATTGTGAGTTTTGTATTTAATTCCGATGCAATTTCTGTGTTTCATCGTCAATAATAAGGTCAGAGGGACACCGTAAACCTCAAGTGAAGCATCGGAATCTATAATTAGTGTCACAGGAATGGTTCAATCATAGACAGTAAGAAGAGTCAGTTTTCTTGTACTTAAGTCGGCATTGTGCCTTTTGTATTTAATTCCGATGCAATTTCTGTGTTTCATCGTCGATAAGAAGGTCAGAGGGATACAGTAGACCTGAAGTGAAGCATCGGAATCTATAACTAGTGTCACAGGAATGGTTCAAAACATAGACAGTGAGAAGAGTCTGTTTTCTTGTACTTAAGTCGGCATTGTGCCTTTTGTATTCAATTCCGATGCAATTTCTGTGTTTCATCGTCAATAAGAAGGTCAGAGGGATACAGTAAACCTGAAGTCAAGCATCGGAATCCACAACTAGTGTCACAGGAATGGTTCAATCATAGACAGTAATAGGAGTCAGTTTTCTTGTACTTAAGTCGGCATTGTGCCTTTTGTATTTAATTCCGATGCAATTTCTGTGTTTCATCGTCGATAAGAAGGTCAGAGGGAAACAGTAAACCTGAAGTGAAGCATCGGAATCTATAACTAGTGTCACAGGAATGATTCAAAACATAGACAGTAAGAAGAGTCTGTTTTCTTGTACTCAAGTCGGTATTGTGCCTTTTGTTTCAATTCCGATGCAATATCTGTGTTTCATCGTCAACAAGAAGGTCAGAGGGATACAATAAACCTGAAGTGAAGCATCGGAATCCACAACTAGTGTCACAGGAATGGTTCAATCATAGAGAGTAAGAGGAGTCAGTTTATTTGTACTTAAGTCGGCATTGTGCCTTTTGTATTTAATTCCGATGCAAATTCTGTGTTTTATTTCTGTGTTTTATCGATAATAAGAAGGTCAGATGGATACAGTAAACCTGAAGTGAAGCATCGGAAACTATGCCTAGCGTCACATGAATGGTTCAAAACACAGACAGCAAGAAGAGTCTGTTTTCTTGTAATTAAGTCGGCGTTCTGCCTTTTGTATTTAACTCCGATGCAATTTCTGTGTTTCATCGTCAATAAGAAAGTCAGAGGGATACAGTAAACCCAATGTGAAGCATCGGAATCTATAACTAGTGTCACAGGAATGGTTCAATCATAGACAGTAAGAAGAGTCAGTTATCTTGTACTTAGGTCGGCATTGTGCCTTTTGTATTTAATTCCGATGCAATTTCTGTGTTTCATCGTCAATAAGAAGGTCAGAGGGATACAGTAAACCTGAAGTGAAGCATCGGAATCTATAACTAGTGTCACAGGAATGGTTCAAAACATAGACAGTATGAAGAGTCAGTTTTCTTGTACTTAAGTCGGCGTTGTGACTTTTGTATTTAACTCCGATGCGATTTCTGTGTTTCATCGTCAATAAGAAGGTCAGAGGGATACAGTAAACCTGAAGTGAAGCGTCGGAATCTATAACTAGTGTCACAGGAATGGTTCAAAACATAGACAGTAAGAAGAGTCAGTTTTCTTGTACTTAATTCGGCATTGTGCCTTTTGTATTTAATTCCGATGCAATTTCTGTGTTTCATCGTCAATATGATGGTCGGAGGGATACAGTAAACCTGAAGTGAAGCATCCGAATCTATAACTTGTGTCACAGGAATGGTTAAAACATAGACAGTTAGAAGCGTCAGTTTTCTTGTACTTAAGTCAACATTGTGCCTTTTGTATTTAATTCCGATGCAATTTCTGTGTTTCATCGTCAATAAGAAGGTCAGAGGGATACAGTAAACCTGAAGTGAAGCATCGGAATCTATAACTAGTGTCACAGGAATGGTTCAAACATAAACAGTAAGAAGAATCAGTTTTCTTGTACATCAGCCGGCATTGTGCGTTTTGTATTTAATACCGATGCAATTTCTGTGTTTCATCGTCCATAAGAAGGTCAGAGGGATACAGTAAACCTGAAGTGAAGCATCGGACTCTATAATTAGTGTCACATGAATGGTTCAAAACATAGATAGTAAGAAGAGTCAGTTTTCTTGTACTTAAGCCGACATTGTGCCTTTTGTATTTTATTACGATGCAATTTCTGTGTTTCATCGTCAATAAGAAGGTCAGAGGGATACAGTAAACCTAAAGTCAAGCATCGGAATCTATAACTAGTGTCACAGGAATGGTTCAAAGCATAGACAGTAAGAAGAGTCAGTTTTCTTGTACTTTAGTCGGCATTGTGCCTTTTGTATTTAATTCCGATGCAATTTCGGTGTTTCATCGCCAATAAGAAGGTCAGAGGGACACCGTAAACCTCAAGTGAAGCATCGGAATCTATAATTAGTGTCACAAGAATGGTTCAATCATAGACAGTAAGAAGAGTCAGTCCTCTTGTACTTAAGTCGGCATTGTGCCTTTTGTATTTAATTCCGATGCAATTTCTGTGTTTCATCGTCGATAAGAAGGTCAGAGGGATACAGTAAACCTGAAGTGAAGCATCGTAATCTATAACTAATGTCACATGAATGGTTCAAACATAGACAGTAAGAAGAGTGAGTTTTCTTGTACATAAGTCGTCATTGTGCCTTTTGTATTTAATTTCGATACAAATTCTGTGTTTCATCGCTAATAAGAAGGTGAGATGGATACAGTAAACCTGAAGTGAAGCATCGGAAGCTATGCCTAATGTCACATGAATGGATCAAATCATAGACACTAAGAAGAGTCTGTTTTCTTGTAATTAAGTCTACATTGTGCTTTTTGTATTTAATTCTGATGCAATTTCTGTGTTTCATCGTCAATAAGAAGGTCAGAGGGATACAGTGAACCTGAAGAGAAGCATCGGAATCTATAACTAGTGTCACAGGAATGGTTCAAATCATAGACAGTAAGAGGAGTCAGTTTACTTGTACTTATGTAGGCATTGTGCCTTTTGTATTTAATTCCGATGCTATAACTGTGTTTCATCAACAATAAGATGGTCAGAGGGATACAGTAAACCTGAAGTGAAGCATCGGAATCTATAACTAGTGTCACAGGAATGGTTCAAAACATAGACAGTAAGAAGAGTCTGTTTTCTTGTACTTAAGTCGGCATTGTGCCTTTTGTATTCAATTCCGATGCAATATCTGTGTTTCATCGACAAAAAGAAGGTCAGAGGGATACAGTAAACCTGAAGTGAAGCATCGGAATCCACAACTAGTGTCACAGGAATGGTTCAATCATAGACAGTAAGAGGAGTGAGTTTTCTTGTACTTAAGTCGGCATTGTGCCTTTTGTATTTAATTCCGATGCAATTTCTGTGTTCCATCGTCGATAAGAAGGTCAGAGGGATACAGTAAACCTGAAGTGAAGCATCGGAATCTATAACTAGTTGTACATGAATAGTTCAAACATTGACAGTAAGAAATGTCAGTTTTCTTGTACATAAGTCGTCATTGTGCCTTTTGTATTTAATTCCGATGCAAATTCTGTGTTTTATCGATAATAAGAAGGACAGATGGATACAGTAAACCTGAAGTGAAGCATCGGAAACTATGCCTAGCGTCACATGAATGGTTCAAAACACAGACAGCAAGAAGAGTCTGTTTTCTTGTACTTAAGTCGGCATTGTGCCCTTTGTATTTAATTCCGATGCAATATCTGTGTTTCATCGTCAATAAGAAGGTCAGAGGGATACAGTAAACCAGAAGAGAAGCATCGGAATCTATAACTAGTATCACAGTAGTGGTTCAAATCGTAGACAATAAGTAGAGTCAGTTTTCTTGTACTTATGTAGGCATTGTGCCTTTTGTATTTAATTCCGATGCTATATCTGTGTTTCATCAACAATAAGATGGTCAGAGGGATACAGTAAACCTAAAGTGAAGCAGCGGAATCTATAACTAGTGTCACATGAATGGTTCAAACATAGACAGTAAGAAGCGTCAGTTTTCTTGTACTTAAGTCGGCATTGTGCTCTTTGTATTTAATTCCGATGCAATATCTGTGTTTCATCTTCAATAAGAAGGTCATAAGGACACAGTAAACCTGAAGTGAAGCATCGGAATCTATAACTAGTGTCACAGGAAAGGTTCAAAACATAGACAGTAAGATGAGTCAGTTTTCTTGTACTTAAGTCGGCGTTGTGTCTTTTGTATTTAATTCCGATGCAATTTCTGTGTTTCATCGTCAGTAAGTTGGTCAGAGGGATACAGTAAACCTGAAGAGAAGCATCGGAATCTATAACTAGTGTCACAGGAATGGTTCAAATCATAGACAGTAAGAAGAGTCAGTTTTCTTGTACTTATGTAGGCATTGTGCCTTTTGTATTTAATTCCGATGCTATATCTGTGTTTCATCAACAATAAGATGGTCAGAGGGATACAGTAAACCTGAAGTGAAGCATCGGAATCTATAACTAGTATCACACGAATGGTTCAAACATAGACAGTAAGAAGAGTCAGTTTTCTTGTACTTAAGTCGGCATTGTGCCCTTTGTATTTAATTCCGATGCAATATCTGTGTTTCATCTTCAATAAGAAGGTCAGAGGGATACAGTAAACCTGAAGTGAAGCGTTGGAATCTATAACTAGTGTCACAGGAATGGTTCAAATCATAGACAGTAAGAAGAGTCAGTATTCTTGTACTTAAGTCGGCATTGTTCCTTTTCTATTTAATTCCGATGAAATTTCTATGTTTCATCGTCAATAAGAAGGTCAGAGGGATACAGTAAACCTGACGTGAAGCGTCGGAATCTATAACTAGTGTCACAGGAATGGTTCAAGACATAGAAAGTAAGAAGAGTCAGTTTTCTTGTACTTAAGTCGACATTGTGCCTTTTGTATTTAACTCCGATGCAATGTCTGTGTTTCATCGTCAATAAGAAGGTCAGAGAGATACAGTAAACCTGTAGTGAAGCATCGGAATCTATAACTAGTGTCACAGGAATGGTTCAAATCATAGACAGTATGAAGAGTCAGTTTTCTTGTACTTAAGTCGGCATTGTGCCTTTTGTATTTAATTCCGATGCAATTTCTGTGTTTCATCGTCAATAAGAAGGTCAGAGGGATACAGTAAACCTGAAGTGAAGCATCGGAATCTATAACTAGTGTCACAGGAATGGTTCAATCATAGACAGTAAGAGGAGTCAGTTTTCTTGTACTTAAGTCGGCATTGTGCCTTTTGTATTTAATTCCGATGCAATTTCTGTGTTTCATCGTCGATAAGAAGGTCAGAGGGGTACAGCAAACCTGAAGCGAAGCATCGGAATCTATAACTAGTGTCACATGAATGGTTCAAACAAAGACAGTAAGATGTGTCAGTTTTCTTGTACATATGTCGGGATTGTGCCTTTTGTATTTAATTCCGATGCAAATTCTGTGTTTTATCGATAATAAGAAGGTCAGATGGATACAGTATACATGAAGTGAAGCATCGGAAGCTATGCCTAGTGTCACATGAATGGTTCAAAACACAGACAGTAAGAAGAGTCTGTTTTCTTGTACTTAAGTCGGCATTGTGCCTTTTGTATTTAATTCCGATGCAATTTCTGTGTTTCATCGTCGATAAGAAGGTCAGAGGGATACAGTAAACCTGAAGTGAAGCATCGGAATCTATAACTAGTGTCACAGGAATGGTTCAAAACATAGACAGGTAGCGAAGTCAGTTTTCTTGTACTTAAGTCGGCATTGTGCCTTTTGTATTTAATTCCGATGCAATTTCTGTGTTTCATCGTCAATAAGAAGGTCAGAGGGATACAGAAAACCTGAAGTGAAGCATCGGAATCTATAACTAGTGTCACATGAATGGTTCAAACATAGACAGTAAGAAGAGTCAGTTTTCTTGTACTTAAGTCGGCATTGTGCCTTTTGTATTTATCTCCGATGCAATATCTGTGTTTCATCGTCAATAAGAAGGTCAGAGGGATACAGTAAACCTGAACTGAAGCATCGGACTCTATAATTAGTGTCACATGAATGGTTTAAAACATAGACAGTAAGAAGAGTCAGTTTTCTTGTACTGAAGTCGGCAACATGCCTTTTGTATTTAATTACGATGCAATACCTGTGTTTCATCGTCAATAAGAAGGTCAGAGGGATACAGTAAACCTGAAGTGAAGCATCGGAATCTATAACTAGTGTCACAGGAATGGTTCAAAACCTAGGCAGTAAGAAGAGTCAGTCTACTTGTACTTAAGTCGGCATTGTGACTTTTGTATTTAATTCCGATGCAATTTCTGTGTTTCATCGTCAATAAGAAGGTCAGAGGGATACAGTAAAGCTGAAGTGAAGCTTCGGAATCTATAACTAGTGACACAGGAATGGTTCAAAACATAGACAGTAAGAGGAGTCAGTTTTCTTGTACTTAAGTCGGCATTGTGCCTTTTGTATTAAATCCGATGCAATTTCTGTGTTTCATCGTCAATAAGAAGGTCATAGGGATACAGTAAACCTGAAGTGAAGCATCGGAAGCTATGCCTAGTGTCACATGAATGGTTCAAAACACAGACAGTAAGAAGAGTCTGTTTTCTTGTACTTAAGTCGGCATTGTGCCTTTTGTATTTAATTCCGATGGAATTTCTGTGATTTATCGTCAATAAGAAGGTCAGAGGGAAACAGTAAACCTGAAGAGAAGCATCGGAATCTATAACTAGTGTCACAGGAATGGTTCAAATCATAGACTTTAAGAAGAGTCAGTATTCTTGTACTTATATAGGCATTGTGCCTTTTGTATTTCATTCCGATGCTATATCTGTGTTTCATCAACAATAAGATGGTCAGAGGGATACAGTAAACCTGAAGTGAAGCATCGGAATCTATAACTAGTGTCACATGAATGGTTCAAACATAGACAGTAAGAAGAGTCAGTTTTCTTGTACCTAAGTCGGCGTTGTGCCTTTTGTATTTAATTCCGATGCAATTTCTGTGTTTCATCGTAAATAAGAAGGTCAGAGGGATACAGTAAACCTGAAGAGAAGCATCGGAATCTATAACTGGTGTCACAGGAATGGTTCAAATCATAGGCAGTAAGAAAAGTCAGTTTTCTTGTACTTATGTAGGCATTGTGTCTTTTGTATTTAATTCCGATGCTATATCTGTGTTTCATCAACAATAAGGTGGTCAGAGGGATACAGTAAACCTGAAGTGAAGCATCGGAATCTATAACTAGTGTCACAGGAATGGTTCAAAACATAGACGGTAAGAAGAGTCAGTTTTGTTGTACTTAAGTAGGCATTGTGCCTTTTGTATTTTACTCCGATGCAATGTCTGTGTTTCATCGTCAATAAGAAGGTCAGAGGGATACAGTAAACCAGAAGTGAAGCATCGGAATCTATAACTAGTGTCACAGGAATGGTTCCAAACATAGACAGTAAGAAGTGTCAGTTTTCTTGTATTGAAGTCTGCATTGTGCCTTTTGTATTTAATTCCGACGCTATTTCTGTGTTTCATCGTCAATATGAAGGTCAGAGGGATACAGTAAACCTCAAGCGAAGCATCGGAATATATAACTAGTGTCACAGGAATGTTTCAATCATAGACAGTAAGAGGAGTCAGTTTTCTTGTACTTAAGTCGGCATTGTGCCTTTTGTATTTAATTCCGATGCAATTTCTGTGTTTCATCGTCGATAAGAAGGTCAGAGGGATACAGTAAACCTGAAGTGAAGCATCGGAATCTATAACTAGTGTCACATGAATGGTTCAAACATAGACAGTAAGAAGAGTCAGTTTTCTTGTACTTAAGTCGGCATTGTGCCTTTTGTACTTAATTCCGATGCAAATTCTGTGTTTCATCGATAATAAGAAGGTCAGATGTATACAGTAAACCTGAAGTGAAGTATCGGAAGCTACGCCTATTGTCACATGAATGGTTCAAAACACAGACAGTAAGAAGAGTCAGTTTTCTTGTACCTAAGTCGGCATTGTGCCTTTTGTATTAAATCCGATGCAATTTCTGTGTTTCATCGTCAATAAGAAGGTCAGAGGGATACAGTAAACCTGAAGAGAAGCATCGGAATCTATAACTAGTGTAACAGGAATGGTTCTAACATAGACAGTAAGAAGAGTCAGTTTTATTGTACTTCTGTAGGCATTGTGCCTTTTGTATTTAATTCCGATGCTATATCTGTGTTTCATTAACAATAAGATGGTCAGAGGGATACAGTAAACCTGAAGTGAAGCATCGGAAGCTATGCCTAGTGTCACATGAATGGTTCAAAACACAGACAGTAAGAAGAGTCTGTTTTCTTGTACTTAAGTCGGCATTGTGCTTTTTGTATTTAATTCCGATGCAATTTGTGTGTTTTATCGTCAATAAAAAGGTCAGAGGGATACAGTAAACCTGAAGTGAAGCATCGGAATCCATAACTAGTGTCACTGGAATGGTTCAAATCATAGACAGTAAGAAGAGTCAGTTTTCTTGTACTTATGTAGGCATTGTGCCTTTTGTATTTAATTCCGATGCTATATCTGTGTTTCATCAACAATAAGATGGTCAGAGGGTTACAGTAAACCTGAAGTGAAGCATCGGAATCTATAACTAGTGTCACATCAATGGTTCAAACATAGACAGTAAGAAGAGTCAGTTTTCTTGTACTTAAGTCGGCATTGTGCCCTTTGTATTTAATTCCGATGCAATATCTGTGTTTCATCTTCAATAAGTAGGTCAGAGGGATACAGTAAACCTGAAGTGAAGCATCGGAGTCTATAACTAGTGTCACAGGAAAGGTTCTAATCATAGACAGTAAGATGAGTCAGTTTTCTTGTACTTAAGTCGGCGTTGTAACTTTTGTATTAAATTCCGATGCAAATTCTGTGTTTCATCGTCAATAAGAAGGTATGAGGGATACAGTAAACCTGAAGAGAAGCATCGGAATCTATAACTAGTGTCACAGGAATGGTTCAAATCATAGACAGTAAGAAGAGTCAGTTTTCTTGTACTTATGTAGGCATTGTGCCTTTTGTATTTAATTCCGATGCTATATCTGTGTTTCATCAACAATAAGATGGTCAGAGGGATACAGTAAACCTGAAGTGAAGCATCGGAATCTATAACTAGTGTCACATGAATGGTTCAAACATAGACAGTAAGAAGAGTCAGTTTTCTTGTACTTAAGTCGGCATTGTGCCCTTTGTATTTAATTCCGATGCAATATCTGTGTTTCATCTTCAATAAGAAGGTCAGAGGGATACAGTAAACCTGAAGTGAAGCGTTGGAATCTATAACTAGTGTCACAGGAATGGTTCAAATCATAGACAGTAAGAAGAGTCAGTATTCTTGTACTTAAGTCGGCATTGTTCCTTTTCTATTTAATTCCGATGAAATTTCTATGTTTCATCGTCAATAAGAAGGTCAGAGGGATACAGTAAACCTGACGTGAAGCGTCGGAATCTATAACTAGTGTCACAGGAATGGTTCAAGACATAGAAAGTAAGAAGAGTCAGTTTTCTTGTACTTAAGTCGACATTGTGCCTTTTGTATTTAACTCCGATGCAATGTCTGTGTTTCATCGTCAATAAGAAGGTCAGAGAGATACAGTAAACCTGTAGTGAAGCATCGGAATCTATAACTAGTGTCACAGGAATGGTTCAAATCATAGACAGTATGAAGAGTCAGTTTTCTTGTACTTAAGTCGGCATTGTGCCTTTTGTATTTAATTCCGATGCAATTTCTGTGTTTCATCGTCAATAAGAAGGTCAGAGGGATACAGTAAACCTGAAGTGAAGCATCGGAATCTATAACTAGTGTCACAGGAATGGTTCAATCATAGACAGTAAGAGGAGTCAGTTTTCTTGTACTTAAGTCGGCATTGTGCCTTTTGTATTTAATTCCGATGCAATTTCTGTGTTTCATCGTCGATAAGAAGGTCAGAGGGGTACAGCAAACCTGAAGCGAAGCATCGGAATCTATAACTAGTGTCACATGAATGGTTCAAACAAAGACAGTAAGATGTGTCAGTTTTCTTGTACATATGTCGGGATTGTGCCTTTTGTATTTAATTCCGATGCAAATTCTGTGTTTTATCGATAATAAGAAGGTCAGATGGATACAGTATACATGAAGTGAAGCATCGGAAGCTATGCCTAGTGTCACATGAATGGTTCAAAACACAGACAGTAAGAAGAGTCTGTTTTCTTGTACTTAAGTCGGCATTGTGCCTTTTGTATTTAATTCCGATGCAATTTCTGTGTTTCATCGTCGATAAGAAGGTCAGAGGGATACAGTAAACCTGAAGTGAAGCATCGGAATCTATAACTAGTGTCACAGGAATGGTTCAAAACATAGACAGGTAGCGAAGTCAGTTTTCTTGTACTTAAGTCGGCATTGTGCCTTTTGTATTTAATTCCGATGCAATTTCTGTGTTTCATCGTCAATAAGAAGGTCAGAGGGATACAGAAAACCTGAAGTGAAGCATCGGAATCTATAACTAGTGTCACATGAATGGTTCAAACATAGACAGTAAGAAGAGTCAGTTTTCTTGTACTTAAGTCGGCATTGTGCCTTTTGTATTTATCTCCGATGCAATATCTGTGTTTCATCGTCAATAAGAAGGTCAGAGGGATACAGTAAACCTGAACTGAAGCATCGGACTCTATAATTAGTGTCACATGAATGGTTTAAAACATAGACAGTAAGAAGAGTCAGTTTTCTTGTACTGAAGTCGGCAACATGCCTTTTGTATTTAATTACGATGCAATACCTGTGTTTCATCGTCAATAAGAAGGTCAGAGGGATACAGTAAACCTGAAGTGAAGCATCGGAATCTATAACTAGTGTCACAGGAATGGTTCAAAACCTAGGCAGTAAGAAGAGTCAGTCTACTTGTACTTAAGTCGGCATTGTGACTTTTGTATTTAATTCCGATGCAATTTCTGTGTTTCATCGTCAATAAGAAGGTCAGAGGGATACAGTAAAGCTGAAGTGAAGCTTCGGAATCTATAACTAGTGACACAGGAATGGTTCAAAACATAGACAGTAAGAGGAGTCAGTGTTCTTGTACTTAAGTCGGCATTGTGCCTTTTGTATTAAATCCGATGCAATTTCTGTGTTTCATCGTCAATAAGAAGGTCATAGGGATACAGTAAACCTGAAGTGAAGCATCGGAAGCTATGCCTAGTGTCACATGAATGGTTCAAAACACAGACAGTAAGAAGAGTCTGTTTTCTTGTACTTAAGTCGGCATTGTGCCTTTTGTATTTAATTCCGATGGAATTTCTGTGATTTATCGTCAATAAGAAGGTCAGAGGGAAACAGTAAACCTGAAGAGAAGCATCGGAATCTATAACTAGTGTCACAGGAATGGTTCAAATCATAGACTTTAAGAAGAGTCAGTATTCTTGTACTTATATAGGCATTGTGCCTTTTGTATTTCATTCCGATGCTATATCTGTGTTTCATCAACAATAAGATGGTCAGAGGGATACAGTAAACCTGAAGTGAAGCATCGGAATCTATAACTAGTGTCACATGAATGGTTCAAACATAGACAGTAAGAAGAGTCAGTTTTCTTGTACCTAAGTCGGCGTTGTGCCTTTTGTATTTAATTCCGATGCAATTTCTGTGTTTCATCGTAAATAAGAAGGTCAGAGGGATACAGTAAACCTGAAGAGAAGCATCGGAATCTATAACTGGTGTCACAGGAATGGTTCAAATCATAGGCAGTAAGAAAAGTCAGTTTTCTTGTACTTATGTAGGCATTGTGTCTTTTGTATTTAATTCCGATGCTATATCTGTGTTTCATCAACAATAAGGTGGTCAGAGGGATACAGTAAACCTGAAGTGAAGCATCGGAATCTATAACTAGTGTCACAGGAATGGTTCAAAACATAGACGGTAAGAAGAGTCAGTTTTGTTGTACTTAAGTAGGCATTGTGCCTTTTGTATTTTACTCCGATGCAATGTCTGTGTTTCATCGTCAATAAGAAGGTCAGAGGGATACAGTAAACCAGAAGTGAAGCATCGGAATCTATAACTAGTGTCACAGGAATGGTTCCAAACATAGACAGTAAGAAGTGTCAGTTTTCTTGTATTGAAGTCTGCATTGTGCCTTTTGTATTTAATTCCGACGCTATTTCTGTGTTTCATCGTCAATATGAAGGTCAGAGGGATACAGTAAACCTCAAGCGAAGCATCGGAATATATAACTAGTGTCACAGGAATGTTTCAATCATAGACAGTAAGAGGAGTCAGTTTTCTTGTACTTAAGTCGGCATTGTGCCTTTTGTATTTAATTCCGATGCAATTTCTGTGTTTCATCGTCGATAAGAAGGTCAGAGGGATACAGTAAACCTGAAGTGAAGCATCGGAATCTATAACTAGTGTCACATGAATGGTTCAAACATAGACAGTAAGAAGAGTCAGTTTTCTTGTACTTAAGTCGGCATTGTGCCTTTTGTACTTAATTCCGATGCAAATTCTGTGTTTCATCGATAATAAGAAGGTCAGATGTATACAGTAAACCTGAAGTGAAGTATCGGAAGCTACGCCTATTGTCACATGAATGGTTCAAAACACAGACAGTAAGAAGAGTCAGTTTTCTTGTACCTAAGTCGGCATTGTGCCTTTTGTATTAAATCCGATGCAATTTCTGTGTTTCATCGTCAATAAGAAGGTCAGAGGGATACAGTAAACCTGAAGAGAAGCATCGGAATCTATAACTAGTGTAACAGGAATGGTTCTAACATAGACAGTAAGAAGAGTCAGTTTTATTGTACTTCTGTAGGCATTGTGCCTTTTGTATTTAATTCCGATGCTATATCTGTGTTTCATTAACAATAAGATGGTCAGAGGGATACAGTAAACCTGAAGTGAAGCATCGGAAGCTATGCCTAGTGTCACATGAATGGTTCAAAACACAGACAGTAAGAAGAGTCTGTTTTCTTGTACTTTAGTCGGCATTGTGCTTTTTGTATTTAATTCCGATGCAATTTGTGTGTTTTATCGTCAATAAAAAGGTCAGAGGGATACAGTAAACCTGAAGTGAAGCATCGGAATCCATAACTAGTGTCACTGGAATGGTTCAAATCATAGACAGTAAGAAGAGTCAGTTTTCTTGTACTTATGTAGGCATTGTGCCTTTTGTATTTAATTCCGATGCTATATCTGTGTTTCATCAACAATAAGATGGTCAGAGGGTTACAGTAAACCTGAAGTGAAGCATCGGAATCTATAACTAGTGTCACATCAATGGTTCAAACATAGACAGTAAGAAGAGTCAGTTTTCTTGTACTTAAGTCGGCATTGTGCCCTTTGTATTTAATTCCGATGCAATATCTGTGTTTCATCTTCAATAAGTAGGTCAGAGGGATACAGTAAACCTGAAGTGAAGCATCGGAGTCTATAACTAGTGTCACAGGAAAGGTTCTAATCATAGACAGTAAGATGAGTCAGTTTTCTTGTACTTAAGTCGGCGTTGTAACTTTTGTATTAAATTCCGATGCAAATTCTGTGTTTCATCGTCAATAAGAAGGTATGAGGGATACAGTAAACCTGAAGAGAAGCATCGGAATCTATAACTAGTGTCACAGGAATGGTTCAAATCATAGACAGTAAGAAGAGTCAGTTTTCTTGTACTTATGTAGGCATTGTGCCTTTTGTATTTAATTCCGATGCTATATCTGTGTTTCATCAACAATAAGATGGTCAGAGGGATACAGTAAACCTGAAGTGAAGCATCGGAATCTATAACTAGTGTCACATGAATGGTTCAAACATAGACAGTAAGAAGAGTCAGTTTTCTTGTACTTAAGTCGGCATTGTGCCCTTTGTATTTAATTCCGATGCAATATCTGTGTTTCATCTTCAATAAGAAGGTCAGACTGATACAGTAAACCTGAAGTGAAGCATCGGAATCTATAACTAGTGTGACAGGAAAGGTTCAAAACATAGACAGTAAGAAGAGTCAGTTTTCTTGTACATAAGCCGGCATTGTGCCTTTTGTATTTAATTCCGATGCAAATTATGTGTTTCATCGATAATAAGAAGGTCAGATGGATACAGTTAACCTGAAGTCAAGCATCGGAAGCTATGCCTAGTGTCACATGAATGGTTCAAAACACAGACGGTAAGAAGAGTCTGTTTTCTTGTACTTAAGTCGGCATTGTGCCTTTCGTATTTAATTCCGATGCAATGTCTGTGTTTCATCGTTGATAAGAAGGTCAGAGTGGTACGGTAAACCTGAAGTAAAGCATCGGAATCTATAACTAGTGTCACAGAAATAGTTCAAACATAGACAGTAAGAAGAGCCAGTCTTCTTGTACATGAGTCGGCTTTGTGCCTTTTGTATTTAATTCCGATGCAATTTCTGTGTTTCATCGTCAATAAGAAGGTCAGAGGGATACAGTAAAGCTGAAGTGAAGCTTCGGAATCTATAACTAGTGTCACAGGAATGGTTCAAAGCATAGACAGTAAGAAGAGTCAGTTTTCATGTACTTAAGTCGGCATTGTGCCTCTTGTATTTAATTCCGATGCTATATCTGTGTTTCATCAACAATAAGATGGTCAGAGGGATACAGTAAACCTGAAGTGAAGCATCGGAATCTATAACTAGTGTCACATGAATGGTTCAAACATAGACAGTAAGAAGAGTCAGTTTTCTTGTACTTAAGTCGGCATTGTGCCCTTTGTATTTAATTCCGATGCAATATCTGTGTTTCATCTTCAATAAGAAGGCCAGAGGGATACAGTAAACCTGAAGTGAAGCATCGGAATCTATAACTAGTGTCACATGAAAGGTTCAAAACATAGACAGTAAGATGAGTCAGTTTTCTTGTACTTAAGTCGGCGTTGTGCCTTTTGTATTTAATTCCGATGCAATTTCTGTGTTTCATCGTCAATAAGAAGGTCAGAGGGATACAGTAAACCTGAAGAGAAGCATCGGAATCTATAACTAGTGTCACAGGAATGGTTCAAATCATAGACAGTAAGAAGAGTCAGTTTTCTTGTACTTATGTAGGCATTGTGTCTTTTGTATTTAATTCCGATGCTATATCTATGTTTCATCAACAATAAGATGGTCAAAGGGATACAGTAAACCTGAAGTTAAGCATCGGAATCTATAACTAGTGTCACAGGAATGGCTCCAAACAAAGTCAGTCACAAGAGTCAGTCTTCTTGCACTTAATTCGGCATTGTGCCTTTTCTATTTATTTCCGATGCAATTTCTGTGTTTCATCGTCAATACGAAGGTCAGAGGGATACAGTAAACCTGAAGTGAAGCATCGGAATCTTTAGGTAGTGTCACAGGAATGGTTCAAATCATAGACAGTAAGAAGAGTCAGTCATCTTGTACTGAAGTCGGCATTATGCGTTTTATATTTAATTCCGATGCAATTTCTGTTTTTCATCGTCAACAAGAAGGTCAGAGGGATACAGTAAACCTGAAGTGAAGCATCGGAATCTATAACTAGTGTCACAGGAATGGTTCAAATCATAGTCAGTAAGAAGAGTCAGTCTTCTTGTACTTAAGTCGGCATTGTGCCTTTTCTATTTCATTCCGATGCAATATCCGTGTTTCATCGTCAATACGAAGGTCAGAGGGATACAGTAAACCTGAAGTGAAGCATCGGAATCTATAACTAGTGTCAGGGGAATGGTTCCAAACTTAGTCAGTAAGAAGAGTCAGTCTTCTTGCACTTAAGTCGGCATTGTGCCATTTCTATTTAATTCCGATGCAATTTCTGTGTTTCATCGTCAATAAGAAGGTCCAAGGGATACAGTAAACCTGAAGTGAAGCATCGGAATCTATAACTAGTGTCACAGGAGTGGTTCAAAACATAGTCATTACGAAGAGTCAGTCTTCTTGCACTTAAGTCGGCATTGTGCATTTTTAAATTTAATTCCGATGCTATTTCTGTGTTTCATCGTCAATAAGAAGGTCAGAGGGATTCAGTAAACCTGAAGTGAAGCATCGGTATCTATAACTAGTGTCACAGGAATGGTTCAAATAATAGTCAGTAAGAAGAGTCAGCCTTCTTGTACTTAAGTCGGCATTGTGCCTTTTGTATTTAATTCCGATGCAATTGCTGTGTTTCATCGTCAATAAGAAGGTCAGAGGGATACAGTAAACCTGAAGTGAAGCATCGGAATCTATAGCTAGTGTCACAGGAATGGTTCAAATCATAGTCAGTAAGAAGAGTCAGTTTTCTTGTACATAAGCCGGCATTGTGCCTTTTGTATTTAATTCCGATGCAATTTCTGTGTTTCATCGTCAATAAGAAGGTCCAAGGGATACAGTAAACCTGAAGTGAGGCATCGGAATCTATAACTAGTGTCACAGGAATGGTTCAAATCATAGTCAGTAAGAAGAGTCAGTCATCTTGTACTTAAGTCGGCATTATGCGTTTTCTATTTAATTCCGATGCAATTTCTGTTTTTCATCGTCAATAAGAAGGTCAGAGGGATACAGTAAACCTGACGTGAAGCATCGGAATCTGTAACTAGCGTCACAGGAATGGTTCAAAACATAGACAGTAAGAAGAGTTAGTCTTCTTGTACTTAAGTCGGCATTGTGCCTTTTCTATTTAATTCCGATGCAATTTCTGTGTTTCATCGTCAATAAGAAGGTCAGAGGGATACAGTAAACCTGAAGTGAAACATCGGAATCTATAACTAGTGTCACAGGAATGGCTCCAAACAAAGTCAGTAACAAGAGTCAGTCTTCTTGCACTTAAGTCGGCATTGTGCCTTTTCTATTTATTTCCGATGCAATTTCTGTGTTTCATCGTCAATAAGAAGGTCAGAGGGATACAGTAAACCTGAAGTGAAAAATCGGAATCTAAAATTAGTGTCACAGGAATGGTTCAAAACATAGTCAGTACGAAGAGTCAGTCTTCTTGTACTTAAGTCGGCATTGTGCCATTTGTATTTAATTCCGATGCAATTTCTGTGTTTCATCGTCAATAAGAAGGTCCAAGGGATACAGTAAACCTGAAGTGAAGCATCGGAATCTATAACTAGTGTCACAGGAGTGGTTCAAAACATAGTCATTACGAAGAGTCAGTCTTCTTGTACTTAAGTCGGCATTGTGCCATTTGTATTTAATTCCGATGCAATTTCTGTGTTTCATCGTCAATAAGAAGGTCCAAGGGATACAGTAAACCTGAAGTGAAGCATCGGAATCTATAACTAGTGTCACAGGAGTGGTTCAAAACATAGTCATTACGAAGAGTCAGTCTTCTTGCACTTAAGTCAGCATTGTGCCTATTGAATTTAATTCCGATGCAATTTCTGTGTTTCAGCGTCAATAAGAAGGTCCAAGGGATACAGTAAACCTGAAGTGAAGCATCGGTATCTATAACTAGTGTCACAGGAATGGTTCAAATAATAGTCAGTAAGAAGAGTCAGTCTTCTTGTACTTAAGTCGGCATTGTGCCTTTTGTATTTAATTCCGATGCAATTTCTGTGTTTCATCGTCAATAAGAAGGTCAGAGGGATACAGTAAACCTGAAGTGAAGCATCGGAATCTATAGCTAGTGTCACAGGAATGGTTCAAATCATAGTCAGTAAGAAGAGTCAGTTTTCTTGTACATAAGCCGGCATTGTGCCTTTTGTATTTAATTCCGATGCAATTTCTGTATTTCATCGTCAATAAGAAGGTCCAAGGGATACAGTAAACCTGAAGTGAGGCATCGGAATCTATAACTAGTGTCACAGGAATGGTTCAAATCATAGTCAGTAAGAAGAGTCAGTCATCTTGTACTTAAGTCGGCATTATGCGTTTTCTATTTAATTCCGATGCAATTTCTGTTTTTCATCGTCAATAAGAAGGTCAGAGGGATACAGTAAACCTGACGTGAAGCATCGGAATCTGTAACTAGCGTCACAGGAATGGTTCAAAACATAGACAGTAAGAAGAGTTAGTCTACTTGTACTTAAGTCGGCATTGTGCCTTTTCTATTTAATTCCGATGCAATTTCTGTGTTTCATCGTCAATAAGAAGGTCAGAGGGATACAGTAAACCTGAAGTGAAACATCGGAATCTATAACTAGTGTCACAGGAATGGCTCCAAACAAAGTCAGTACGAAGTGTCAGTCTTCTTGTACTTAAGTCGGCATTGTGCCTTTTCTATTTAATTCCGATGCAATTTCTGTGTTTCATCGTCAATACGAAGGTCAGAGGGATACAGTAAACCTGAAGTGAAGCATCGGAATCTATAGCTAGTGTCACAGGAATGGTTCAAATCATAGACAGTAAGAAGAGTCAGTCATCTTGTACTGAAGTCGGCATTATGCGTTTTATATTTAATTCCGATGCAATTTCTGTTTTTCATCGTCAACAAGAAGGTCAGAGGGATACAGTAAACCTGAAGTGAAGCATCGGAATCTATAACTAGTGTCACAGGAATGGTTCAAATCATAGTCAGTAAGAAGAGTCAGTCTTCTTGTACTTAAGTCGGCATTGTGCCTTTTCTATTTCATTCCGATGCAATATCTGTGTTTCATCGTCAATACGAAGGTCAGAGGGATACAGTAAACCTGAAGTGAAGCATCGGAATCTATAACTAGTGTCAGGGGAATGGTTCCAAACTTAGTCAGTAAGAAGAGTCAGTCTTCTTGCACTTAAGTCGGCATTGTGCCATTTCTATTTAATTCCGATGCAATTTCTGTGTTTCATCGTCAATAAGAAGGTCCAAGGGATACAGTAAACCTGAAGTGAAGCATCGGAATCTATAACTAGTGTCACAGGAGTGGTTCAAAACATAGTCATTACGAAGAGTCAGTCTTCTTGCACTTAAGTCGGCATTGTGCATTTTTAAATTTAATTCCGATGCAATTTCTGTGTTTCATCGTCAATAAGAAGGTCAGAGGGATTCAGTAAACCTGAAGTGAAGCATCGGTATCTATAACTAGTGTCACAGGAATGGTTCAAATAATAGTCAGTAAGAAGAGTCAGTCTTCTTGTACTTAAGTCGGCATTGTGCCTTTTGTATTTAATTCCGATGCAATTTCTGTGTTTCATCGTCAATAAGAAGGTCAGAGGGATACAGTAAACCTGAAGTGAAGCATCGGAATCTATAGCTAGTGTCACAGGAATGGTTCAAATCATAGTCAGTAAGAAGAGTCAGTTTTCTTGTACATAAGCCGGCATTGTGCCTTTTGTATTTAATTCCGATGCAATTTCTGTGTTTCATCGTCAATAAGAAGGTCCAAGGGATACAGTAAACCTGAAGTGAGGCATCGGAATCTATAACTAGTGTCACAGGAATGGTTCAAATCATAGTCAGTAAGAAGAGTCAGTCATCTTGTACTTAAGTCGGCATTATGCGTTTTCTATTTAATTCCGATGCAATTTCTGTTTTTCATCGTCAATAAGAAGGTCAGAGGGATACAGTAAACCTGACGTGAAGCATCGGAATCTGTAACTAGCGTCACAGGAATGGTTCAAAACATAGACAGTAAGAAGAGTTAGTCTTCTTGTACTTAAGTCGGCATTGTGCCTTTTCTATTTAATTCCGATGCAATTTCTGTGTTTCATCGTCAATAAGAAGGTCCAAGGGATACAGTAAACCTGAAGTGAAGCATCGGAATCTATAACTAGTGTCACAGGAGTGGTTCAAAACATAGTCATTACGAAGAGTCAGTCTTCTTGCACTTAAGTCGGCATTGTGCATTTTTAAATATAATTCCGATGCAATTTCAGTGTTTCATCGTCAATAAGAAGGTCAGAGGGATACAGTAAACCTGAAGTGAAGCATCGGAAACTATAACTAGTGTCACAGGAATGGTTCAAATCATTGTCAGTAAGATGAGTCAGTCTTCTTGCACATAAGTCGGCATTGAGCATTTTTAAATTTAATTCAGATTCAATTTCTGTGTTTCATCGTCAATAAGAAGGTCAGAGGGATACAGTAAACCTGAAGTGATGCATCGGAATCTATAACTAGTGTCACAGGAATGGTTCAAATCATAGTCAGTAAGAAGAGTCAGTCTTCTTGTACTTAAGTCGGCATTGTGCCTTTTGTATTTAATTCCGATGCAATTTCTGTGTTTCATCGTCAATAAGAAGGTCAGAGGGATACAGTAAACCTGAAGTGAAGCATCGGAAACTATAGCTAGTGTCACAGGAATGGTTCAAATCATAGTCAGTAAGAAGAGTCAGTCATCTTGTACTTAAGTCGGCATTATGCGTTTTAATTTAATTTCGATGCAATATCTGTGTTTCATCGTCAATAAGAAGGTCAGAGGTATACCGTAAACCTCAAGTGAAGCATCGGAATCTATAACTAGTGTCACAGGAATGGCTCCAAACAATGTCAGTAACAAGAGTCAGTCTTCTTGCACTTAAGTCGGCATTGTGCCTTTCCTATTTATTTCCGATTCAACTTCTGTGTTTCATCGTCAATAAGAAGGTCCAAGGGATACAGTAAACCTGAAGTGACCCATCGGTATCTATAATTAGTGTCACAGGAATGGTTCAAAACATAGTCAGTACGAAGAGTCAGTCTTCTTGTACTTAAGTCGGCATTGTGCCTTTTGTATTTAATTTCGATGCAATTTTTGTGTTTCATCGTCAATAAGAAGGTCCAAGGGATACAGTAAACCCGAAGTGAAGCATCGGAATCTATAACTAGAGTCACAGGAGTGGTTCAAAACATAGTCAGTTCGAAGAGTCAGTCCTCTTGCACTTAAGTCGACACTGTGCCTTTTGAATTAAGTTCCGATGCAATTTCTGTGTTTCAGCGTCAATAAGAAGGACGGAGGGATACAGTAAACCTGAAGTGAAGCATCGGAATCTATAACTAGTGTCACAGGAATGGTTCAAATCGTAGTCAGTAAGAAGAGTCAGTCTTCTTGTACTTAAGTCGGCATTGTGCCTCTTGTATTTAATTCCGATGCAATTTCTGTGTTTCATCGTCAATAAGAAGGTCCAAGGGATACAGTTAACCTGAAGTGAAGCATTGGAATCTATAACTAGTGTCACAGGAACGGTTCAAAGCATAGACAGTAGGAAGAGTCAGTCTTCTTGTACTTAAGTCGGCATTGTGCCTTTTCTATTTAATTCCGATGCAATTTCTGTGTTTCATCGTCAATAAGAAGGTCAGAGGGATACAGTAAACCTGAAGATAAGCATCGGAATATGTAACTAGCGTCACAGGAATGGTTCAAAACATAGAGAGTAAAAAGAGTCAGTCTTCTTGTACTTATGTCGGCATTGTGCCATTTCTATTTAATTCCGATGCAATTTCTGTGTTTCATTGTCAATAAGAAGGTCCAAGGGATACAGTAAACCTGAAGTGAAGCATCGGAATCTATAACTAGTGTCAGGGGAATGGTTCCAAACATAGTCGGTAAGAAGAGTCAGTCTTCTTGCACTTAAGTCGGCTTTGTGCCTTTTCTATTTATTTCCGATGCAATTTCTGTGTTTCATCGTCAATAATAAGGTCCAAGGGATAGAGTAAACCTGAAGTGTATCATCGGAATCTATAACTAGTGTCACAGAAATGGTTCAAAACATAGTCAGTACGAAGAGTCAGTCTTCTTGTACTTAAGTCGGCATTGTGCCATTTGTATTTAATTTCGATGCAATTTTTGTGTTTCATCGTCAATAAGAATGTCCAAGGGATACAGTTAACCTGAAGTGTAGCATCTGAATCTATAACTAGTGTCACAGGAATGGTTCAAATCATAGACAGTAAGAAGAGTCAGTCTTCTTGTACTTAAGTCGGCATTGTGCCCTTTTCAATATAATTCCGATGCAATACTGTGTTTCATCGCCAATAAGATGGTCAGTGGGATACAGTAAACCTGAAGTGAAGCATCCGAATCTATATCTAGTGTCACAGGAATGGTTCAAATCATAGCCAGTAAGAAGTGTCAGTCTTCTTGTACTTAAGTCGGCATTGTGCTTTTTCTATTTCATTCCGATGCAATTTCAGTGTTTCATCGTCAATAAGATTGTCAGAGGGATACAGTAAACCTGAAGTGAAGCATCGGAATCTATAACTAGTGTCACAGGAATGGCTCCAAACAAAGTCAGTAATAAGAGTCAGTCTTCTTGCACTTAAGTCGGCATTGTGCCTTTTCTATTTATTTCCGATGCAATTTCTGTGTTTCATCGCCAATAAGAAGGTCAGAGGGATACAGTAAACCTGAAGTGAAAAATCGGAATCTAAAATTAGTGTCACAGGAATGGTTCAAAACTTAGACAGTAAGAAGAGTTAGTCTTCTTGTACTTAAGTCGGCATTGTGCCTTTTCTATTTATTTCTGATGCAATTTCTGTGTTTCATCGTCAATAAGAAGGTCCAAGGGATAGAGTAAACCTGAAGTGAATCATCGGAATCTATAACTAGTATCACAGGAATGGTTTAAAACATAGTTAGTACGAAGAGTCAGTCTTCTTGTACTTAAGTCGGCATTGTGCCTTTTGTATTTAATTCCGATGCAATTTCTGTGTTTCATCGTCAATATGAAGGTCCAAGGGATACAGTAAACCTGAAGTGAAGCATCGGAATCTATAACTAGTGTCTCAGGAGTGGTTCAAATCATAGTCATTACGAAGAGTCAGTCTTCTTGCACTTACGTCGGCATTGTGCCTTTTGTATTTATTTCCAATGCAATTTCTGTGTTTCATCGACAATAAGAAGGTCAGAGGGATACAGTAAACCTGAAGTGAAGCATCGGAATCTGTAACTAGCGTCACAGGAATGGTTCAAAATATAGACAGTAAGAAGAGTCAGTCTTCTTGTACTTAAGTCGGCATTGTGCTTTTTCTATTTAATTCCGATGCAATATCTGTGTTTCATCGTCAATAAGAAGGTCCAAGGGATACAGTTAACCTGAAGTGAAGCATCGGAATCTATGACTAGTGTCACAGGAATGGTTCAAAGCATAGACAGTTAGAAAGGTCAGTCTTTTTGTACTTCAGTCGGCATTGTGCCTTTTGTATTTAATTCCGATGCAATTTCTGTGTTTCATCGTCAATAGGAAGGTCAGAGGGATACAGTAAACCTGAAGATAAGCATCGGACTATGTAACTAGCGTCACAGGAATGGTTCAAAACATAGAGAGTAAAAAGAGTCAGTCTTCTTGTACTTAAGTCGGCATTGTGCCATTTCTATTTAATTCCGATGCAATTTCTGTGTTTCATTGTCAATAAGAAGGTCCAAGGGATACGGTAAACCTGAAGTGAAGCATCGGAAACTATAACTAGTGTCACAGGAATGGTCCGAATCAAAGTCGGTAAGAAGAGTCAGTCTTCCTGTACCTAAGTCGGCATTGTGCCTTTTCTATTTCATTGCGATGCAATATCTGTGTTTCATCGTCAATACGAAGGTCAAAGGGATACAGTAAACCTGAAGTGAAGCATCGGAATCTATAATTAGTGTCACAGGAGTGGTTCAAAACATAGTCATAACGAACAGTCAGTCTTCTTGCACATAAGTCGGCATTGAGCATTTTTAAATTTAATTCAGATTCAATTTCTGTGTTTCATCGTCAATAAGAAGGTCAGAGGGATACAGTAAACCTGAAGTGATGCATCGGAATCTATAACTAGTGTCACAGGAATGGTTCAAATCATAGTCAGTAAGAAGAGTCAGTCTTCTTGTACTTAAGTCGGCATTATGCGTTTTAATTTAATTTCGATGCAATATCTGTGTTTCATCGTCAATAAGAAGGTCAGAGGTATACCGTAAACCTCAAGTGAAGCATCGGAATCTATAACTAGTGTCTCAGGAATGGCTCCAAACAATGTCAGTAACAAGAGTCAGTCTTCTTGCACTTAAGTCGGCATTGTGCCTTTCCTATTTATTTCCGATTCAACTTCTGTGTTTCATCGTCAATAAGAAGGTCCAAGGGATACAGTAAACCTGAAGTGACCCATCGGTATCTATAATTAGTGTCACAGGAATGGTTCAAAACATAGTCAGTACGAAGAGTCAGCCTTCTTGTACTTAAGTCGGCATTGTGCCTTTTGTATTTAATTTCGATGCAATTTTTGTGTTTCATCGTCAATAAGAAGGTCCAAGGGATACAGTAAACCTGAAGTGAAGCATCGGAATCTATAACTAGAGTCACAGGAGTGGTTCAAAACATAGTCAGTTCGAAGAGTCAGTCCTCTTGCACTTAAGTCGACACTGTGCCTTTTGAATTTAATTCCGATGCAATTTCTGTGTTTCAGCGTCAATAAGAAGGACGGAGGGATACAGTAAACCTGAAGTGAAGCATCGGAATCTATAACCAGTGTCACAGGAATGGTTCAAATCATAGTCAGTAAGAAGAGTCAGTCTTCTTGTACTTAAGTCGGCATTGTGCCTCTTGTATTTAATTCCGATGCAATTTCTGTGTTTCATCGTCAATAAGAAGGTCCAAGGGATACAGTTAACCTGAAGGGAAGCATTGGAATCTATAACTAGTGTCACAGGAACGGTTCAAAGCATAGACAGTAGGAAGAGTCAGTCTTCTTGTACTTAAGTCGGCATTGTGCCTTTTCTATTTAATTCCGATGCAATTTCTGTGTTTCATCGTCAATAAGAAGGTCAGAGGGATACAGTAAACCTGAAGATAAGCATCGGAATATGTAACTAGCGTTACAGGAATGGTTCAAAACATAGAGAGTAAAAAGAGTCAGTCTTCTTGTACTTATGTCGGCATTGTGCCATTTCTATTTAATTCCGATGCAATTTCTGTGTTTCATTGTCAATAAGAAGGTCCAAGGGATACAGTAAACCTGAAGTGAAGCATCGGAATCTATAACTAGTGTCACAGGAATGGTTCGAATCAAAGTCAGTAAGATGAGTCAGTCTTCCTGTACTTAAGTCGGCATTTGTGCCTTTTCTATTTCATTGCGATGCAATATCTGTGTTTCATCGTCAATACGAAGGTCAAAGGGATACAGTAAACCTGAAGTGAAGCATCGGAATCTATAACTAGTGTCAGGGGAATGGTTCCAAACATAGTCGGTAAGAAGAGTCAGTCTTCTTGCACTTAAGTCGGCTTTGTGCCTTTTCTATTTATTTCCGATGCAATTTCTGTGTTTCATCGTCAATAATAAGGTCCAAGGGATAGAGTAAACCTGAAGTGTATCATCGGAATCTATAACTAGTGTCACAGAAATGGTTCAAAACATAGTCAGTACGAAGAGTCAGTCTTCTTGTACTTAAGTCGGCATTGTGCCTTTTGTATTAATTCCGATGCAATTTCTGTGTTTCATCGTCAATAAGAAGGTCCAAGGGATACAGTAAACCTGAAGTGAAGCATCGGAATCTATAACTAGTGTCACAGGAGTGGTTCAAAACATAGTCATAACGATCAGTCAGTCTTCTTGCACATAAGTCGGCATTGTGCATTTTTAAATTTAATTTAGATGCAATTTCTTTGTTTCATCGTCAATAAGAAGGTCAGAGGGATACAGTAAACCTGAAGTGATGCATCGGAATCTATAACTAGTGTCACAGGAACGGTTCAAATCATAGTCAGTAAGAAGAGTCAGTCTTCTTGTACTTAAGTCTGCATTGTGCCTCTTGTATTTAATTCCGATGCAATTTCTGTGTTTCATCGTCAATAAGAAGGTCAGAGGGGTACAGTAAACCTGAAGTGAAGAATCGGAACCTGTAACTAGCGTCACAGGTATGGTTCAAAACATAGACAGTAAGAAGAGTCAGTCTTCTTGTACTTAAGTCGGCATTGTGCCTTTTCTATTTACTTCCGATGCAATTTCTGTGTTTCATCGTCAATAAGAAGGTCCCAGGGATACAGTAAACCTGGAGTGAAGCATCGGAATCTATAACTAGTGTCACAGGAATGGCTCAAATCATAGACAGTAAGAAGAGTCAGGCTTCTTGTACTTAAGTCGGCATTGTGCCTTATCTATTTAATTCCGATGCAATTTCTGTGTTTCATGGTCAATAAGAAGGTCTGAGGGATACAGTAAACCTGAAGTGAAGCATCGGAATCTGTAACTAGTGTCACAGGAATGGTTCCAAACATAGTCAGTAAGAGGAGTCAGTCTTCTTGCACTTAAGTCGGGATTGTGCCTTTTCTATTTATTTCCTATGCAATTTCTGTGTTTCATCGTCAATAAGGTGGTCCAAGGGATAGAGTAAACCTCAAGTAAATCATCGGAATCTATAACTTGTGTCACAGGGATGGTTCAAAACATAGTCAGTACGAAGAGTCAGTCTTCTTGTACTTAAGTCGGCATTGTGCCTTTTGTATTTAATTCCGATGCAATTTCTGTGTTTCATCGTCAATTAGAAGGTCCAAGGGATACAGTTAACCTGAAGTGAAGCACCGGAATCTATATCTAGTGTCACAGGAGTGGTTCAAACATAGTCAGTACGAAGAGTCAGTCTTCTTGCACTTAAGTCGACATTGTGCATTTTTAAATTAAATTCCGATGCAATTTCTGTGTTTCAGCGTCAATTAGAAGGTCAGAGGGATACAGTAAACCTGCAGTGAAGCATCGGAATCTATAACTAGTGTCACAGGAATGGTTCAAAGAATATTCAGTAAGAAGAGTCAGTGTTCTTGTACTTAAGTCGGCACTTTGCCTTTTGTATTTAATTCCGATGCAATTTCTGTGTTTCATCGTCAATAAGAAGGTCAGAGGGATACAGTAAACCTGGAGTGAAGCATCGGAATCTATAGCTAGTGTCACAGGAATGGTTCAAAACATAGTCAGTAAGAAGAGTCAGTCTTCTTGTACTTATGTCGGCATTGTGCCTTTTCTATTTAATTCCGATGCAATTTCTGTGTTTCATCGTCAATAAGAAGGTCAGAGGGTGACAGTAAACCTGAAGTGAAGCATCGGAATCTGTAACTAGCGTCACAGGAATGGTTAAAAGCATAGACGGTAAGAAGAGTTAGTCTTCTTGTACGTAAGTCGGCATTGTGCCTTTTCTATTTAATTCCAATGCAATTTCTGTGTTTCATCGCCAATAAGATGGTCAGAGGGATACAGTAAACCTGAAGTGAAGCATCGGAATCTGTAACTAGCATCAAAGGAATGGTTCAAAACATAGAAATTAAGAAGAGTCAGTCTTCTTGTACTCAAGTCGGCATTGTGCCTTTTCTATTTAATTCCGATGCAATTTCTGTGTTTCTTCGTCAATAGGTAGGTCCAAGGGATACAGTAAACCTGAAGTGAAGCATGGGAATCTATAACTAGTGTCACAGGAATGGTTCAAATCATAGACAGTAAGAGGTGTCAGTCTTCTTGTACTTAAGTCGGCATTGTGCCATTTCTATTTAATTCCGATGCAATTTCTGTGTTTCATCGTCAATAGGAAGGTCAGAGGGATACAGTAAACCTGAAGTGAAGCATTGGAATCCATAACTAGTGTCACAGGAATGGTTCAAATTATAGTCAGTTAGAAGAGTCAGTCTTCTTGTACTTAAGTCGGCATTGTACCTTTTCTATTTAATTCCGATGTAATATCTGTGTTTCATCGTCAATAAGAAGGTCAGAGGGATACAGTAAACTTGAAGTGAAGCATCGGAATCTATAACTAGTGTCACAGGAATGGTTCCAAACATAGTCGGTAACGAGAGTCAGTCTTCTTGCATTTAAGTCGGCAGTGTGCCTTTTCTATTTATTTCCGATGCAATATTTGTGATTCATCGTCAATAAGAAGGTCCAAGGGATACAGTAAACCTGAAGTGAACCATCGGAATCTATAATTAGTGTCACAGGAATGGTTAAAACATAGTCAGTATAAAGAGTCAGTCTTCTTGTACTTAAGTCGGCATTGTGCCTTTTGTATTTAATTCCGATGCAATTTCTGTGTTTCATCGTCAATAAGAAGGTCCAAGGGATACAGTAAACCTGAAGTGTAGCATCGGAATCTTTAACTAGTGTCACAGAATTGGTTCAAATCATAGACAGTAAGAAGAGTCAGTCTTCTTGTACTTAAGTCGGCATTGTGCCCTTTTCAATTCAATTCCGATGCAATTACTGTGTTTCATCGTCAATAAGATGGTCATAGGGATACAGTAAACCTGAAGTGAAGCGTCGGAATCTCTAACTAGTGTCACAGGAATGGTTCAAAACATAGTCAGTAAGAAGAGTCAGTCTTCTTGTACTTACGTCGAAATTGTGCCTTTTGTATTTAATTCCGATGCAATATCGAGGTTTCATCGTCAGTAAGAAGGTCAGAGGGATACAGTAAACCTGAAGTGAAGCATCGGAATCTATAGTTAGTGTCACAGGAATGGATCAAAACATACTCAGAGAGAAGAGTCAGTCTTCTTGTACTTAAGTCGGCATTGTGCCTTTTCTATTTAATTCCGATGCAATTTCTGTGTTTCATCGTCAATGAGAAGGTCAGAGGGATACAGTAAACCTGAAGTGAAGCGTCGGATTCTATAACTAGTGTCACAGGAATGGTTCAAATCATAGTCAGTAAGAAGAGTCAGTCCTCTTGTACTTAAGTCGGCATTGTGCTTTTTCTATTTCATTCCGATCCAATTTCAGTGTTTCATCGTCAATAAGAAGGTCCAGGGGATACAGTGAACCTGAAGTGAAGCATCGGAAACTGTAACTTGCGTCAGAGGAATGGTTCAAAACATAGACAGTAAGAGGAGTCAGTCTTCTTGTACTTCAGTCGGCATTGTGCAATTTCTATTTAATTCCGATTATTTTCTGTGTTTCATCGTCAATAAGAAGGTCCAAGGGATACAGTAAACCTGAAGTGAAGCATCGGAATCTATATTTAGTGTCACAGGAATGGTTCAAAACATAGACATAAGGAGAGTCAGTCTTCTTGTACTTAAGGCGGCATTGTGCCATTTCTATTTAATTCCGATGCAATTTCTAGGTTTCAACGTGAATAAGAAGGTCAGAGGAATACAGTACACCTGAAGTGGAGCATCGGAATCTTTAACTAGTGTTACAGGAATGGTTCAAAGCAGTCAGTAAGAAGAGTCAGTCATCTTGTACTTATGTCGGCCTTGTGCCTCTTCAATTTAATTCCGATGCAATTTCTGTGTTTCATCGTCAATAAGAACGTCCAAGGGATACAGTAAACCTGAAGTGAAGCATTGGAATCTATATTTAGTGTCACAGGAATGGCTCAAAACATAGACATTAGGAAGAGTCAGTCTTCTTGTACTTAAGTCGGCATTGTGCCTTTTATATTTCATTCCGATGCAATTTCTGTGTTTCATCGTCAATAAGACGGTCCAAGGGATACAGTAAACCTGAAGTGAGGCATCGGAATCTATAACTAGTGTCACAGGAGTGGTTCAAAACATAGTCAGTACGAAGAGTCAGTGTTCTTGCACTTAAGTCGGCATTGTGGCTTTTGAATTTAATTCCAATGCAATTTCTGCGTTTCAGCGTCAATAAGAAAGACAGAGGGATACAGTAAACCCGAAGGGAAGCATCGGAATCTATAACTAGTGTCACAGGAATGGTTCAAATCATAGTCAGTAAGAAGAGTCAGTCTTCTTGTACTTAAGTCGGCATTGTGCCCCTTGTATTTAATTCCGATGCAATTTCTGTGTTTCATCGTCAATAAGAAGGTCCAAGGGATACAGTAAACCTGAAGTGAAGCATCGGAATCTATAACTAGTGTCACAGGAATGGTTCAAAACATAGACAGTAAGGAGAGTCAGTCTTCTTGTACTTAAGTCGGCATTGTGCCATTTGTATTTAATTCCGATGCAATTTCTGGTTTTCAACGTGAATAAGAAGGTCAGAGGGATACTGTAAACCTGAAGTGAGGCATCGGAATCTGTAACTAGTGTCACAGGAATGGTTCAAAGCAGTCAGTAAGAAGAGTCAGTCTTCTTGTACTTAAGTCGGCATTGTGGCTTTTGTATTTAATTCCGTAGCAATTTCTGTGTTTCATCGTCAATAAGAAGGTCCAAGGGATACAGTTAACCTGAAGTGTAGCATCTGAATCTATAACTAGTGTCACAGGAATGGTTCAAATCATAGACAGTAAGTAGAGTCAGTCTTTTTGTACTTAAGTCGGCATTGTGCCCTTTTCAATATAATTCCGATGCAATACTGTGTTTCATCGCCAATAAGATGGTCAGTGGGATACAGTAAACCTGAAGTGAAGCATCCGAATCTATATCTAGTGTCACAGGAATGGTTCAAATCATAGCCAGTAAGAAGTGTCAGTCTTCTTGTACTAAAGTCGGCATTGTGCTTTTTCTATTTCATTCCGATGCAATTTCAGTGTTTCATCGTCAATAAGAGTGTCAGAGGGATACAGTAAACCTGAAGTGAAGCATCGGAATCTATAACTAGTGTCACAGGAATGGTTCAAATCATAGTCAGTAAGAAGAGTCAGTCTTCTTGTACTTAAGTCGGCATTGTGCCTTTTCTATTTACTTCCGATGCAATTTCTGTGTTTCATCGTCAATAAGAAGGTCCCAGGGATACAGTAAACCTGGAGTGAAGCATCGGAATCTATAACTAGTGTCACAGGAATGGCTCAAATCATAGACAGTAAGAAGAGTCAGGCTTCTTGTACTTAAGTCGCCATTGTGCCTACTCTATTTAATTCCGATGCAAAATCTGTGTTTCATCGTCAATAAGAAGGTCTGAGGGATACATTAAACCTGAAGTGAAGCATCGGAATCTGTAACTAGTGTCACAGGAATGGTTACAAACATAGTCAGTAAGAAGAGTCAGTCTTCTTGCACTTAAGTCTTGATTGTGCCTTTTCTATTTATTTCCGATGCAATTTCTGTGTTTCATCGTCAATAAGATGGTCCAAGGGATGGAGTAAACCTCAAGTGAATCATCGGAATCTATAACTAGTGTACAGGAATGGTTCAAAACATAGTCAGTACGAAGAGTCAGTCTTCTTGTACTTATGTTGGCATTGTGCCTTTTGTATTTATTTCCGACGCAATTTCTGTGTTTCATCGTCAATAAGAAGGTCCAAGGTATACAGTAAACCTGAAGTGAAGCACCGGAATCTATAATTAGTGTCACAGGAGTGGTTCAAAACATAGTCAGTATGAAGAGTCAGTCTTCCTGCACTTAAGTCGGCATTGTGCATTTTTAAATTAAATTCCGATGCAATTTCAGTGTTTCATCGTCAATAAGAGTGTCAGAGGGATACAGTAAACCTGAAGTGAAGCATCGGAATCTATAACTAGTGTCACAGGAATGGTTCAAATCATAGTCAGTAAGAAGAGTCAGTCTTCTTGTACTTAAGTCGGCACTGTGCCTTTTGTATTTAATTCCGATGCAATTTCTGTGTTTCATCGTCAATAAGAAGGTCAGAGGGATACAGTAAACCTGAAGTGAAGCATCGGAATCTATAGCTAGTGTCACAGGAATGGTCCAAATCATAGTCAGTAAGAAGAGTCAGTCTTCTTGTACTGATGTCGGCATTGTTCCTTTTCTATTTAATTCCGATGCAATTTCTGTGTTTCATCGTCAATAAGAAGGTCAGAGGGATACAGTAAACCTGAAGTGAAGCATCGGAATCTGTAACTAGCGTCACAGGAATGGTTCAAAACATAGACGGTAAGAAGAGTTAGTCTTCTTAAACTTAAGTCGGCATTGTGCCTATTCTATTTAATTCCAATGCAATTTCTGTGTATCATCGCCAATAAGATGGTCAGAGGGATACAGTAAACCTGAAGTGAAGCATCGGAATCTGTAACTAGCGTCAATGGAATGGTTCAAAGCATAGAAAGTAAGAAGAGTCAGTCTTCTTGTACTTAAGTCGGCATTGTGCCTTTTCTATTTAATTCCGATGCAATTTCTGTGTTTCATCGTCAATACCAAGGTCCAAGGGATACAGTAAACCTGAAGTGAAGCATGGGAATCTATAACTAGTGTCACAGGAATGGTTCAAACCATAGAAAGTAAGAGGTGTCAGTCTTCTTGTACTTAAGTCGGCATTGTGCCTTTTCTATTTAATTCCGATGCAATTTCTGTGTTTCATCGTCAATAAGAAGGTCAGAGGGATACAGTAAACCTGAAGTGAAGCATTGGAATCTATAACTAGTGTCACAGGAATGGTTCAAATTATAGTCAATAAGATGAGTCAGTCTTCTTGTACTTAAGTCGGCATTGTGCCTTGTCTATTTAATTCCGATGTAATATCTGTGTTTCATCGTCAATAAGAAGGTCAGAGGGATACAGTAAACCTGAAGTGAAGCATCGGAATCTATAACAAGTGTCACAGGAATGGTTCCAAACATAGTCGGTAACAAGAGTCAGTCTTCTTGCACTTTAGTCGGCATTGTGCCTTTTCTATTTATTTCCGAAGCAATATCTGTGATTCATCGTCAATAAGAAGGTCCAAGGGATACAGTAAACCTGAAGTGAACCATCGGAATCCATACTTAGTGTCACAGGAATGGTTCAAACATAGTCAGTATGAAGAGTCAGTCTTCTTGTACTTAAGTCGGCATTGTGCCTTTTGTATTTAATTCCGATGCAATTTCTGTGTTTCATCGTCAATACGAAGGTCTAAGGGATACAGTAAACCTGAAATGAAGTATCGGAATCTATAACTAGTGTCACAGAATTGGTTCAAATCAAAGACAGTTAGAAGAGTCAGTCTACTTGTACTTACGTCGGCATTGTGCCCTTTTCAATTTAATTCCGATGCAATTACTGTGTTTTATCGTCAATAAGATGGTCAGAGGGATACAGTAAACCTGAAGTGAAGCATCGGAATCTCTAACTAGTGTCACAGGAATGGTTCAAAGCATAGTCAGTAAGAAGAGTCAGTCTTCTTGTACTTACGTCGGCATTGTGCCTTTTGTATTTAATTCCGATGCAATATCTAGGTTTCATCGTCAATAAGGTCAGAGGGATACAATAAACCTGAAGTGAAGCATCGGAATCTATAGATAGTGTCACAGGAATGGTTCAAAACATAGTCAGAGAGAAGAGTCAGTCTTCTTGTACTTAAGTCGTCATTGTGCCTTTTCTATTTAATTCCGATGCAATTTCTGTGTTTCATCGTCAATAAGAAGGTCAGAGGGATACAGTAAACCTGAAGTGAAGCATCGGATTCTATAACTAGTGTCACAGGAATGGTTCAAATCATAGTCAGTAAGAAGAGTCAGTCGTCTTGTACTTAAGTCGGCATTGTGCTTTTTCTATTTCATTCCGATCCAATTTCAGTGTTTCATCGTCAATAAGAAGGTCCAAGGGATACAGTAAACCTGAAGTGAAGCATCGGAAACTGTAACTTGCGTAAGAGGATGGTTCAAAACATAGACAGTAAGAAGAGTCAGTCTTCTTGTACTTCAGTCGGCATTTTGCCCTTTCTATTTAATTCCGATATATTTTCTGTGTTTCATCGTCAATAAGAAGGACCAAAGGAAAACAGTAAACCTGAAGTGAAGCATCGGAATCTATATTTAGTGTCACAGGAATGGTTCAAAACATAGACAGTAAGGATTGTCAGTCTTCTTGTACTTAAGGCGGCATTGTGCCATTTCTATTTAATTCCGATGCAATTTCTAGGTTTCAACATGAATAAGAAGGTGAGAGGGATACAGTACACCTGAAGTGAAGCATCGGAATCTATAACTAGATACACAGGAATGGTTCAAAGCAGTCAGTAAGAAGAGTCAGTCATCTTGTACTTATGTCGGTATTGTGCCTCTTCTATTCATTTCCGATGCAATTTCTGTGTTTCATCGTCAATAAGAAGGTCCAAGGGATACAGTAAACCTGAAGTGAAGCATCGGAATCTATAAATAGTGTCACAGGAATGGTTCAAAACATAGACAGTAAGGAGAGTCAGTCTTCTTGTACTTAAGTCGGCATTGTGCCATTTGTATTTAATTCCGATGCAATTTCTGGGTTTCAACGTGAATAAGAAGGTCAGAGGGATACTGTAAACCTGAAGTGAGGCATCGGAATCTATAACTAGTGTCACAGGAATGGTTCAAAGCAGTCAGTAGGAAGAGTCAGTCTTCTTGTACTTAAGTCGGCATTGTGGCTTTTGTATTTAATTGCGTAGCAATTTCTGTGTTTCATCGTCAATAAGAAGGTCCAAGGGATACAGTTAACCTGAAGTGTAGCATCTGAATCTATAACTAGTGTCACAGGAATGGTTCAAATCATAGACAGTAAGTAGAGTCAGTCTTTTTGTACTTAAGTCGGCATTGTGCCCTTTTCAATATAATTCCGATGCAATACTGTGTTTCATCGCCAATAACATGGTCAGTGGGATACAGTAAACCTGAAGTGAAGCATCTGAATCTATATCTAGTGTCACAGGAATGGTTCAAATCATAGCCAGTAAGATGTGTCAGTCTTCTTGTACTAAAGTCGGCATTGTGCTTTTTCTATTTCATTCCGATGCAATTTCAGTGTTTGATCGTCAATAAGAGTGTCAGAGGGATACAGTAAACCTGAAGTGAAGCATCGGAATCTATAACTAGTGTCACAGGAATGGTTCAAATCATAGTCAGTAAGAAGAGTCAGTCTTCTTGTACTTATGTCGGCATTGTCCCTGTTCTATTTAATTCCGATGCAATTTCTGTGTTTCATCGTCAATAAGAAGGTCATAAGGACACAGTAAACCTGAAGTGAAGAATCGGAATCTGTAACTGGCGTCAAAGGAATGGTTCAAAACATAGACAGTAAGAAGAGTCAGTCTTCTTGTACTTAAGTCGGCATTGTGCCTTTTCTATTTACTTCCGATGCAATTTCTGTGTTTCATCGTCAATAAGATGGTCCCAGGGATCCAGTAAACCTGGAGTGAAGCATCGGAATCTATAACTAGTGTCACAGGAATGGCTCAAATCATAGACAGTAAGAAGAGTCAGGCTTCTTGTACTTAAGTCGCCATTGTGCCTTCTCTATTTAATTCCGATGCAAAATCTGTGTTTCATCGTCAATAAGAAGGTCTGAGGGATACATTAAACCTGAAGTGAAGCATCGGAATCTGTAACTAGTGACACAGGAATGGTTCCAAACAAAGTCAGTAGGAAGAGTCAGTCTTCTTGCACTTAAGTCGGGATTGTGCCTTTTCTATTTATTTCCGATGCAATTTCTATGTTTCATCGTCTATAAGATGGTCCAAGGGATAGAGTAAACCTCAAGTGAATCATCGGAATCTATAACTAGTGTACAGGAATGGTTCAAAACATAGTCAGTACGAAGAGTCAGTCTTCTTGTACTTATGTCGGCATTGTGCCTTTTGTATTTATTTCCGACGCAATTTCTGTGTTTCATCGTCAATAAGAAGGTCCAAGGGATACAGTAAACCTGAAGTGAAGCACCGGAATCTATAACTAGTGTCACAGGAGTGGCTCAAAACATAGTCAGTACGAAGAGTCAGTCTTCCAGCACTTAAGTCGGCATTGTGCATTTTTAAATTAAATTCCGATGCAATTTCTGTGTTTCATCGTTAATAAGAAGGTCCAAGGGATACAGTAAACCTGAAGTGAAGCATCGGAATCTATATTTAGTGTCACAGGAATGGTTCAAAACATAGACAGTAAGGATAGTCAGTCTTCTTGTACTAAAGTCGGCATTGTGCTTTTTCTATTTCATTCCGATGCAATTTCAGTGTTTGATCGTCAATAAGAGTGTCAGAGGGATACAGTAAACCTGAAGTGAAGCATCGGAATCTGTAACTAGCGTCACAGGAATGGTTCAAAACATAGACGGTAAGATGAGTTAGTCTTCTTGTACTTAAGTCGGCATTGTGCCTATTCTATTTAATTCCAATGCAATTTCTGTGTTTCATCGCCAATAAGATGGTCAGAGGGATACAGTAAACCTGAAGTGAAGCATCGGAATCTGTAACTAGCGTCAAAGGAATGGTTCAAAGCATAGAAAGTAAGAAGAGTCAGTCCTCTTGTACTTAAGTCGGCATTGTGCCTTTTCTATTTAATTCCGATGCAATTTCTGTGTTTCATCGTCAATACGAAGGTCCAAGGGATACAGTAAACCTGAAGTGAAGCATGGGAAATATATAACTAGTGTCACAGGAATGGTTCAAATCATAGAAAGTAAGAGGTGTCAGTCTTCTTGTACTTAAGTCGGCATTGTGCCTTTTCTATTTAATTCCGATGCAATTTCTGTGTTTCATCGTCAATAAGAAGGTCAGAGGGATACAGTAAACCTGAAGTGAAGCATTGGAATCTATAACTAGTGTCACAGGAATGGTTCAAATTACAGTCAGTAAGAAGAGTCAGTCTTCTTGTACTTAAGTCGGCATTGTGCCTTGTCTATTTAATTCCGATGTAATATCTGTGTTTCATCGTCAATAAGAAGGTCAGAGGGATACAGTAAACCTGAAGTGAAGCATCGGAATCTATAACTAGTGTCACAGGAATGGTTCCAAACATAGTCGGTAACAAGAGTCAGTCTTCTTGCACTTAAGTCGGCATTGTGCCTTTTTTATTTATTTCCGAAGCAATATCTGTGATTCATCGTCAATAAGAAGGTCCAAGGGATACAGTAAACCTGAAGTGAACCATCGGAATCCATAATTAGTGTCACAGGAATGGTTCAAACATAGTCAGTATGAAGAGTCAGTCTTCTTGTACTTAAGTCGGCATTGTGCCTTTTGTATTTAATTCCGATGCAATTTCTGTGTTTCATCGTCAATACGAAGGTCCAAGGGATACAGTAAACCTGAAATGAAGTATCGGAATCTATAACTAGTGTCACAGAATTGGTTCAAATCAAAGACAGTAAGAAGAGTCAGTCTACTTGTACTTAAGTCGGCATTGTGCCCTTTTCAATTTAATTCCGATATATTTTCTGTGTTTCATCGTCAATAAGAAGGTCCAAGGGATACAGTAAACCTGAAGTGAAGCATCGGAATCTATATTTAGTGTCACAGGAATGGTTCAAAACATAGACAGTAAGGATAGTCAGTCTTCTTGTACTTAAGGCGCCATTGTGCCATTTCTATTTAATTCCGATGCAATTTCTAGGTTTCAACGTGAATAAGAAGGTGAGAGAGATACAGTACACCTGAAGTGAAGCATCGGAATCTATAACTAGGTACACAGGAATGGTTCAAAGCAGTCAGTAAGAAGAGTCAGTCATCTTGAACTTAATTCGGCATTGTGCGTCTTCTATTAATTTCCGATGCAATTTCTGTGTTTCATCGTCAATAAGAACGTCCAAGGGATACAGTAAACCTGAAGTGAAGCATTGGAATCTATTACTAGTGTCACAGGAATGGCTCAAAACATAGACAGTAGGAAGAGTCAGTCTTCTTGTACTTAAGTCGGCATTGTGTAGTGTCTATTTAATTCCGATGCAATTTCTGTGTTTGATCGTCAATAAGAAGGTCAGAGGGATACAGTAAACTTGAAGTGAAGCATCGGAATCTGTAACTAGCGTCACAGGAATGGTTCAAATAATAGTCAGTCAGAAGAGGCAGTCTTCTTGTACTTAAGTCGGCATTGTGGTTTTTCTATTTCATTCCGATGTTATTTCAGTGTTTCATCGTGAATAAGAATGTCAGAGGGTTACAGTAAACCTGAAGTGAAGCATCGGAATCTGTAACTTGCGTCAGAGGAGTGGTTCAAATCATAGACAGTAAGAAAAGTCAGTCTTCTTGTACTTAAGTCGGCATTGTGCTTTTCTATTTATTTCCGATGCAATTTTTGTGTTTCATCGTCAATAAGAAGGTCCAAGGGATACAGTAAACCTGAAGTGAAGCATCGGAATCTATATCTAGTGTCACAGGAATGGTACGAAACATAGACAGTACAGAGATTCAGTTTTCTTGTACTTAAGTCAGCATTGTGCCATTTGTATTTAATTCCGATGCAATTTCTGTGTTTCAACGTCAATAAGAAGGTCAGAGGGATACAGTAAACCTGAAGTGAACCATCGGAAGCTACAACTAGTGTCACAGGAATGGTTCAAAACAGTCAGTAAGATAAGTCAGTCTTATTGTACTTAAGTCGGCATTGTGCCTTTTGTATTTAATTCCAATGCAATATCTGTGTTTCATCGTCACTAAGAAGCTCAGAGGGATACAGTAAACCTGAAGTGCAGCATCGGAATCTATAACTAGTGTCACAGGAATGGTTCAAAACATAGACAGTAAGAAGAGTCAGTCCTCTTGTATTTAAGTCGGCATAGTGCCTTTTGGATTTAATTTCGATCCAATTTCTGTGTTTCATCTTGAATAAGAAGGTCCAAGGGATACAGTTAACCTGAAGTGAAGCATCGGAATCTACAACTTGTGTCACAGGAATGGTTCAAAGCATAGACAGTAGGAAGAGTCAGTCTTCTTGTACTTACGTCGACATTGTGCATTTTGTATTTAACTCCGATGCACTATCTGTATTTCATCGTCAATAAGAAGATCCAAGGGATACAGTAAACCTGAAATGAAGCATCGGAATCCATAACTAGTGACACAGGAATGGTTCAAAACATAGACAGTAGGAAGAGTCAGCCTACATGTACTTAAGTCGGCATTGTGCCTTTTGTATTTAATTCCGATGCAATTTTGTATTTCATCGTCAATAAGAAGGTCAGAGGGATACAGTAAACCTGAAGTGGAGCATCGGAATCTATAACTAGTGTCACAGGAATGGTTCAACCATAGTCGGTAAGAAGAGTCAGTCTTGTTGTACTTAAGTTGGCATTGTGCCATTTTTATTTCATTCCGATGCAATCTCTGTGTTTCATCGTCAATAAGAAGGTCCAAGGGATACAGTAAACATGCAGTGAAGCATCGGAATCTATAACTTGTGTCACAGGAACGGTTCAAAACATAGACAGTAAGAAGAGTCAGTCTTCTTGTACTTAAGTCGGCATTGTGACTTTTCTATTTAATTCCGATGCAATTTCTGTGTTTCATCGTCAATAAGAAGGTCAGAGGGATACAGTAAACCTGAAGTGAAGCATCGGAATCCTTAGCTAGTGTACAGGAATGGTTTAAAACATAGTCAGAAAGAAGAGTTAGTCTTCTTGTACTTAAGTCGGCATTGTGCCTTTTCTATTTAATTCCGATGCAATTTCTGTGTTTCATCGTCAATAAGAAGGTCAGAGGGATACAGAAAACCTGAAGTGTAGCATCGGAATCTATAACTAGTGTCACAGGAATGGTTCAAATCATAGTCAGTAAGTAGAGTCAGTCTTCTTGTACTTAAGTCGGCATTGTGCTTTTTCTATTTCATTCCGATGCAATTTCAGTGTTTCATCGTCAATAAGAATGTCAGAGAGATAGAGTAAACCTGATGTGAAGCTTCTGAATCAGTAACTTGCGTCAGAGGAATGGTTCAAATCGTAGACAGTAAGAAGGGTCAGTCTTCTTGTACTTAAGTCGGCATTGTGCCTTTTCTATTTAATTCCGATGCAATTTCTGTGTTTCATCGTCAATAAGAAGGTCCAAGAGATACAGTAAACCTGAAGTGAAGCATCGGAATCTATATCTAGTGCCACAGAAATGGTTCAAAACATAGACAGTAAGCAGAGTCAGTCTTCTTGTACTTAAGTCGGAGTTGTGCCATTTGTATTTAATTCCGATGCAATTTCTGTGTTTCAACGTCAATAAGAAGGTCAGAGGGATACAGTAAACCTGAAGTGAAGCATCGGAATCTATACCTAGTGTCACAGGAATGGTTCAAAGCAGACAGTAAGAAGAGTCAGACTTCTTGTACTTAAGTCGGCATTGTGAGTTTTCTATTTAATTCCAATGCAATTTCTGTGTTTCATCGTCAATAAGAAGGTCCAAGGGATACAGTAAACCTGAAGTGAAGCATCGGAATCTATATCTAGTGTCACAGGAATGGTTCAAAACATAGACAGTAAGGAGAGTCAGTCTTCTTGTACTTAAGTCGGCATTGTGCCTTTTGTATTTAATTCCGATGCAATTTCTGTGTTTCATCGTCAATGAGAATGTCAGAGGGATATAGTAAACCTGAAGTGTAGCATCGGAATCTATAACTAGTGTCACAAGAATGGTTCAAAACATAGACAGTAGGAAGAGTCAGTCTACTTGTACTTAAGTCGGCATTGTGCCTTTTGTATTTAATTCCGATCCAATTTCTGTGTTTCATCTTCAATAAGAAGGTCCAAGGGATACAGTTAACCAGAAGTGAAGAATCGGAATCTATAACTAGTGTCACAGGAATGGTTCAAAGCACAGACAGTAAGAAAGGTCAGTTTTCTTGTACTTAAGTCGGCATTGTGCCTTTTCGATTAATTATCGATGCAATTTTAGTGTTTCATCGTCAATAAGAAGACCAGAGGGATACAGAAAACCTGAAGTGAAGCATCGGAATCTATAACTAGTGTCACAGGAATGGTTCAAAACATAGACAGTAAGAAGAGTCAGTCTTCTTGTACTTAAGTCAGTATTGTGCCTTTTCTATATAATTCCGATGCACTTTCTGTGTTTCATGGTCAATAAGATGGTCCACGGGATACAGTAAACCTGAAATGAAGCATCGGAAACTATAACTAGTGTCACAGGAATGTTTCAAAACATAGCCAGTATTAAGAGTCAGTCTACACGTACTTAAGTCGGCATTGTGCCTTTCTATTTAATTCCGATACAATTTCTGTGTTTCATCGTCAATAAGAAGGTCAGAGGGATACAGAAAACCTGAAGTGAAGTATCGGAAACTTTAACTAGCGTCACAGGAATGGTTCAAAACATAGACATTAAGAAGAGTCAGTCTTCTTGTACTTAAGTCGGCATTGTGCCTTTTGTATTTAATTCCGATCCAATTTCTGTGTTTCATCTTCAATAAGAAGGTCCAAGGGATACAGTTAACCTGAAGCGAAGCATCGGAATCTGAAACTAGCGTCACAGGAATGGTTCAAAGCATAGACATTAAGTAGAGTCAGTCAGCGTGTACTTAAAACGGCATTGTGCCTTTTCTATTTAATTCCCATGCGCTTTCTGTGTTTCATCGTCAATAAGAAGTTCAGAGGATTACAGTAAACCTGAAGTGAAGCATCGGAATCTGTAGCTAGTGTACAGGAATGGTTTAAAACATAGTCAGAAAGAAGAGTCAGTCTTCTTGTACTTAAGTCGGCATTGTGCCTTTTCTATTTAATTCCGATGCAATTTCTGTGTTTCAACGTCAATAAGAAGGTCAGAGGGATACAGTAAACCTGAAGTGAAGCATCGGAATCTATACCTAGTGTCACAGGAATGGTTCAAAGCAGACAGTAAGAAGAGTCAGACTTCTTGTACTTAAGTCGGCATTGTGAGTTTTCTATTTAATTCCAATGCAATTTCTGTGTTTCATCGTCAATAAGAAGGTCCAAGGGATACAGTAAACCTGAAGTGAAGCATCGGAATCTATATCTAGTGTCACAGGAATGGTTCAAAACATAGACAGTAAGGAGAGTCAGTCTTCTTGTACTTAAGTCGGCATTGTGCCTTTTGTATTTAATTCCGATGCAATTTCTGTGTTTCATCGTCAATGAGAATGTCAGAGGGATATAGTAAACCTGAAGTGTAGCATCGGAATCTATAACTAGTGTCACAAGAATGGTTCAAAACATAGACAGTAGGAAGAGTCAGTCTACTTGTACTTAAGTCGGCATTGTGCCTTTTGTATTTAATTCCGATCCAATTTCTGTGTTTCATCTTCAATAAGAAGGTCCAAGGGATACAGTTAACCAGAAGTGAAGAATCGGAATCTATAACTAGTGTCACAGGAATGGTTCAAAGCACAGACAGTAAGAAAGGTCAGTTTTCTTGTACTTAAGTCGGCATTGTGCCTTTTCGATTAATTATCGATGCAATTTTAGTGTTTCATCGTCAATAAGAAGACCAGAGGGATACAGAAAACCTGAAGTGAAGCATCGGAATCTATAACTAGTGTCACAGGAATGGTTCAAAACATAGACAGTAAGAAGAGTCAGTCTTCTTGTACTTAAGTCAGCATTGTGCCTTTTCTATATAATTCCGATGCACTTTCTGTGTTTCATGGTCAATAAGATGGTCCACGGGATACAGTAAACCTGAAATGAAGCATCGGAATCTATAACTAGTGTCACAGGAATGTTTCAAAACATAGCCAGTAGGAAGAGTCAGTCTACACGTACTTAAGTCGGCATTGTGCCTTTCTATTTAATTCCGATACAATTTCTGTGTTTCATCGTCAATAAGAAGGTCAGAGGGATACAGAAAACCTGAAGTGAAGTATCGGAAACTTTAACTAGCGTCACAGGAATGGTTCAAAACATAGACATTAAGAAGAGTCAGTCTTCTTGTACTTAAGTCGGCATTGTGCCTTTTGTATTTAATTCCGATCCAATTTCTGTGTTTCATCTTCAATAAGAAGGTCCAAGGGATACAGTTAACCTGAAGCGAAGCATCGGAATCTGAAACTAGCGTCACAGGAATGGTTCAAAGCATAGACATTAAGTAGAGTCAGTCAGCGTGTACTTAAAACGGCATTGTGCCTTTTCTATTTAATTCCCATGCGCTTTCTGTGTTTCATCGTCAATAAGAAGTTCAGAGGATTACAGTAAACCTGAAGTGAAGCATCGGAATCTGTAGCTAGTGTACAGGAATGGTTTAAAACATAGTCAGAAAGAAGAGTCAGTCTTCTTGTACTTAAGTCGGCATTGTGCCTTTTCTATTTAATTCCGATGCAATTTCTGTGTTTCATCGTCAATAAGAAGGTCAGAGGGATACAGAAAACATCAAGTGTAGCATCGAAATCTTTAACTAGTGTCACAGGAATGGTTCAAGTCATAGTCAGTAAGAAGAGTCAGTCTTCTTGTACTTATGTCGGCATTGTGCCTTTTCTATTTAATTCCGATGCAATTTCTGTGTTTCATCGTCAATAAGAAGGTCAGAGGGATACAGTAAACCTGAAGTGAAGCATCGGAATCTATAGCTAGTGTACAGGATTGGTTTAAAACATAGTCAGAAAGAAGAGTCAGTCTTCTTGTACTTAAGTCGGCATTGTGCCTTTTCTATTTATTTCCGATGCAATTTCTGTGTTTCATCGTCATTATGAAGGTCTGAGGGATACAGACAACCTGAAGTGTAGCATCGGAATCTATAACTAGTGTCACAGGAATGGTTCAAATCATAGTCAGTAAGTAGAGTCAGTCTTCTTGTACTTCAGTCGGCATTGTGCTTTTTCTATTTCATTCCGATGCAATTTCAGTGTTTCATCGTCAATAAGAATGTCAGAGAGATACAGTAAACCTGATGTGAAGCATCGGAATCTGTAACTTGCGTCAGAGGAATGGTTCAAAACATAGACAGTAAGAAGGGTCAGTCTTCTTGTATTTAAGTCGTCATAGTGCCTTTTGTATTTAATTCCGATCCAATTTCTGTGTTTCTTCTTCAATAGGAAGGTCCAAGGGATACAGTTAACCTGAAGTGAAGCATCGGAATCTATAACTAGTGTCACAGGAATGGTTCAAAGCGTAGACAGTAGGAAGAGTCAGTCTTCTTGTACTTAAGTCGGCATTGTGCATTTTGTATTTAACTCCGATGAACTATCTGTATTTCATCGTCAATATGAAGATACAAGGGATACAGTAAACCTGAAATGATGCATCGGAATCTATAACTAGTGTTACAGGAATGGTTCAAAACATAGACAGTAGGAAGAGTCAGTCGTCTTGTACTTAAGTAGCATTGTGCCCTTTCTATTTAATTCCGATGCAATTTCTGTATTTCATCGTCAATAAGAAGGTCAGAGGTATACAGTAAACCTGAAGTGAAGTATCGGAAACTTTAACTAGCGTCACAGGAATGGTTCAAAACACAGTCAGTAAGAAGAGTCAGTCTTCTTGTGCTTAAGTCGACATTGTGCCTTTTCTATTTAATTCTGATGCAATTTCTGTGTTTCATCGTCAATAAGAAGGTCCAAGGGTTACAGTAAACCTGAAGTGAAGCATCGGAATCTATATCTAGTGTCACAGGAATGGTTCAAAACATAGACAGTAAGGAGAGTCAGTCTTCTTGTAATTAAGTCGGCATTAAGCCATTTGTGTTTAATTCCGATGCAATTTCTGTGTTTCAACGTCAATAAGAAGGTCAGAGGGATACAGTAAACCTGAAGTGAAGCATCGGAATCTATAACTAGTGTCACAGGAATGGTTCAAAACAGACAGTAAGAAGAGTCAGTCTTCTTGTACCTAAGTCGGCATTGTGCGTTTTGTATTTAATTCCGATGCAATTTCTGTGTTTCATCGTCAATGAGAAGGTCAGAGGGATACAGTAAACCTGAAGTGTAGCATCGGAATCTATAATTAGTGTCACAGGAATGGTTCAAAACATAGACAGTAGGAAGAGTCAGTCATCTTGTACATAAGTCGGCATTGTGCCTTTTGTATTAATTCCGATCCAATGTCTGTGGTTCATCTTCAATAAGAAGGTCCAAGGCATACAGTTAACCTGAAGTGAAGCATCGGAATCTATAACTAGTGTCACAGGAATGGTTCAAAGCATAGACAGTAAGAAAGGTCAGTCTTCTTGTACGTAAGTCAGCATTGTGCCTTTTGTATTTAATTCCGATGCAATTTCTGTGTTTCATCGTTAATAAGAAGATCAGAGGGATACAGTAAACCTGAAAGGAGCATCGGAATCTATAACTAGTGTCACGGGAATGGTTCAAAACATAGACAGTAGGAAGAGTCAGTCTTCTTGTACTTAAGTCAGCATTGTGCCTTTTCTATATAATTGCGATGCACTTTCTGTGTTTCAGGGTCAATAAGATGGTGCAAGGGATACAGTAAACCTGAAATGAAGCATTGGAATCTATAACTAGTGTCACAGGAATGTTTCAAAACATAGGCAGTAGGTGGAGTCAGTCTACATGTACTTAAGTCGGCATTGTGCCTTTTGTAATTTAATTCAGATGCAATTTCTGTGTTTCATCGTCAATAAGTAGGTCAGAGGGTTACAGTGAGCCTGACGTGAAGCATCGGAATCTATAACTAGTATCACAGGAATGGTTCAAAACATAGTCAGAAAGAAGAGTCAGTCTTCTTGTACTTAAGTCGGCATTGTGCCATTTGTATTTAATTCGGATGCAATTTCTGTGTTTCATCGTCAATAAGAAGGTCCAAGGGATACAGTAAACCTGAAGTGAAGCATCGGAATCTATAGCTAGTGTACAGGATTGGTTTAAAACATAGTCAGAAAGAAGAGTCTGTCTTCTTGTACTTAAGTCGGCATTGTGCCTTTTCTATTTAATTCCGATGCAATTTCTGTGTTTCATCGTCAATAAGAAGGTCTGAGGGATACAGACAGCCTGAAGTGTAGCATCGGAATCTATAACTAGTGTCACAGGAATGGTTCAAATCATAGTCAGTAAGAAGAGTCAGTCTTCTTGTACTTAAGTCGGCATTGTGCTTTTTCTATTTCATTCCGATGCAATTTCAGTGTTTCATCGTCAATAAGAATGTCAGAGAGATTCAGGTAACCTGATGTGAAGCATCGGAATCTGTAACTTGCGTCAGAGGAATGGTTCAAAACATAGACAGTAAGAAGAGTCAGTCTTCTTGTATTTAAGTCGTCATAGTGCCTTTTGTATTTAATTCCGATCCAATTTCTGTGTTTCATCGTCAATAAGAAGATACAAGGGATACAGTAAACCTGAAATGATGCATCGGAATCTATAACTAGTGTTACAGGAATGGTTCAAAACATAGACAGTAGGAAGAGTCAGTCGTCTTGTACTTAAGCAGCATTGTGCCTCTTCTATTTAATTCCGATGCAATTTCTGTATTTCATCGTCAATAAGAAGGTCAGAGGTATACAGTAAACCTGAAGTGAAGTATCGGAAACTTTAACTAGCGTCACAGGAATGGTTCAAAACTTAGACATTAAGAAGAGTCAGTCTTTTTGTACTTAAGTCGGCATTGTGCCTTTTCTATTTAATTCCGATGCAATTTCTGTGTTTCATCGTCAATAAGAAGGTCAGAGGGATACAGTGAACCTGACGTGAAGCCTCGGAATCTATAACTAGTATCACAGGAATGGTTCAAAACATAGTCAGAAAGAAGAGTCAGTCTTCTTGTACTTAAGTCGGCATTGTGCCATTTGTATTTAATTCGGATGCAATTTCTGTGTTTCATCGTCAATAAGAAGGTCCAAGGGATACAGTAAACCTGAAGTGAAGCATCGGAATCTATAGCTAGTGTACAGGATTGGTTTAAAACATAGTCAGAAAGAAGAGTCTGTCTTCTTGTACTTAAGTCGGCATTGTGCCTTTTCTATTTAATTCCGATGCAATTTCTGTGTTTCATCGTCAATAAGAAGGTCTGAGGGATACAGACAGCCTGAAGTGTAGCATCGGAATCTATAACTAGTGTCACAGGAATGGTTCAAATCATAGTCAGTAAGAAGAGTCAGTCTTCTTGTACTTAAGTCGGCATTGTGCTTTTTCTATTTCATTCCGATGCAATTTCAGTGTTTCATCGTCAATAAGAATGTCAGAGAGATACAGGAAACCTGATGTGAAGCATCGGAATCTGTAACTTGCGTCAGAGGAATGGTTCAAAACATAGACAGTAAGAAGAGTCAGTCTTCTTGTATTTAAGTCGTCATAGTGCCTTTTGTATTTAATTCCGATCCAATTTCTGTGTTTCATCGTCAATAAGAAGATACAAGGGCTACAGTAAACCTGAAATGATGCATCGGAATCTATAACTAGTGTTACAGGAATGGTTCAAAACATAGACAGTAGGAAGAGTCAGTCGTCTTGTACTTAAGCAGCATTGTGCCTCTTCTATTTAATTCCGATGCAATTTCTGTATTTCATCGTCAATAAGAAGGTCAGAGGTATACAGTAAACCTGAAGTGAAGTATCGGAAACTTTAACTAGCGTCACAGGAATGGTTCAAACTTAGACATTAAGAAGAGTCAGTCTTTTTGTACTTAAGTCGGCATTGTGCCTTTTCTATTTAATTCCGATGCAATTTCTGTGTTTCATCGTCAATAAGAGGGTCCAAGGGATACAGTAAACCTGAAGTGTAGCATCGGAATCTATAACTAGGGTCACAGGAATGGTTCAAAACACAGTCAGTAAGAAGAGTCAGTCTTCTTGTACTTAAGTCGGCATTGTGCCTTTTCTATTTAATTCCGATGCAATTTCTGTGTTTCATCGTCAATAAGAAGGTCAGAGGGATACAGTAAACCTGAAGTGAAGCATCGGAATCTATAGCTAGTGTAGAGGATTTGTTTAAAACATAGTCAGAAAGAAGAGTCAGTCTTCTTGTACTTAAGTCGGCATTGTGCCTTTTCTATTTAATTCCGATGCAATTTCTGTGTTTCATCGTCAATAAGAAGGTCCAAGGGTTACAGTAAACCTGAAGTGAAGCATCGGAAACTATATCTAGTGTCACAGGAATGGTTCAAAACATAGACAGTAAGGAGAGTCAGTCTTCTTGTACTTAAGTCGGCATTGTGCCATTTGTGTTTAATTCCGATGCAATTTCTGTGTTTCAACGTCAATAAGAAGGTCAGAGGGATACAGTAAACCTGAAGTGAAGCTTCGGAATCTATAACTAGTGTCACAGGAATGGTTCAAAACAGACAGTAAGAAGAGTCAGTCTTCTTGTACTTAAGTCGGCATTTAGTCTTTTGTATTTAATTCCGATGTAATTTCTGTGTTTCATCGTCAATGAGAAGGTCAGAGGGATACAGTAAACCTGAAGTGTAGCATCGGAATCTATAACTAGTGTCACAGGAATGGTTCAAAACATAGACAGTAGGAAGAGTCAGTCATCTTCTACTTAAGTCGGCATTGTGCCTTTTGTATCAATTCCGATCCAATGTCTGTGGTTCATCTTCAATAAGAAGGTCCAAGGCATACAGTTAACCTGAAGTGAAGCATCGGAATCTACAACTAGTGTCACAGGAATGGTTCAAAGCATAGACAGTGAGAAAGGTCAGTCTTCTTGTACGTAAGTCAGCATTGTGCCTTTTGTATTTAATTCTGATGCAATTTCTGTGTTTCATCGTTAATAAGAAGATCAGAGGGATACAGTAAACCTGAAATGGAGCATCGGAATCTATAACTAGTGTCACAGGAATGGTTCAAATCATAGACAGTAAGAAGAGACAGTCTTCTTGTACTTAAGTCGGCATTGTGCCTTTTCCATTTATTTCCGATGCAATTTCTGTGTTTCATCGTCAATAAGAAGGTCCAAGGGTTACGGTAAACCTGAAGTGAAGCATCGGAATCTATATCTAGTGTCACAGTAATGGTTCAAAACATAGACAGTAAGGAGAGTCAGTCTACATGTACTTAAGTCGGCATTGTGCCTTTTGTATTTAATTCAGATGCAATTTCTGTGTTTCATCGCCAATAAGAAGGTCAGAGGGATACAGTGAACCTGACGTGAAGCATCGGAATCTAAAACTAGTGTCACAGGAATGGTTCAAAACATAGACAGTAAATAGAGTCAGTCTTCTTGTACTTAAATCGGCATTGTGCCTTTTTCAATTTAATTCCGATGTAATTACTGTGTTGCATCGTCAATAAGAAGGTCAGAGGGATACCGTAAAATTGATGTGAAGCATCGGAATCTCTAACTAGTGTCACAGTAATGGGTCAAAACATAGTCAGTAAGAAGATTCAGTCTTCTTGTACTTACGTCGGCATTTTGCCTTTTGTAGTTAATTCCGATGCAATATCTGTGTTTCATCGTCAATAAGAAGGCCCAAGGGATAGAGTAAACCTGAAGTGAAGCATCGGACTCTGTAACTAGCGTCACAGGAATGGTTCAGAACATAGACAGTAAGAAGAGTCAGTCTTCTTGTACTTAAGTCGGCATTGTGCCTTTTCTATTTAATTCCGATGCAATTTCTGTGTTTCATCGTCAATAAGAAGGTCCAAGGGTTACAGTAAACCTGAAGTGAAGCATCGGAATCTATATCTAGTGTCACAGGAATGGTTCAAAACATAGACAGTAAGGAGAGTCAGTCTTCTTGTACTTATGTCGGCAATGTGCCATTTGTGTTTAATTCCGATGCAATTTCTGTGTTTCAACGTCAATAAGAAGGTCAGAGGGATACAGTAAACCTGAAGTGAAGCATCGGAATCCATAACTAGTGTCACAGGAATGGTTCAAAACAGACAGTAAGAAGAGTCAGTCTTCTTGTACTTAAGTCGGCATTGTGCGTTTTGTATTTAATTCCGATGCAATTTCTGTGTTTCATCGTCAATGAGAAGGTCAGAGGGATACAGTAAACCTGAAGTGTAGCATCGGAATCTATAACTAGTGTCACAGGAATGGTTCAAATCATAGTCAGTAAGAAGAGTCAGTCTTCTTGTACTTATGTCGGCATTGTGCTTTTTCTGTTTCATTCCGATGCAATTTCGGTGTTTCATCGTCAATAAGAATGTAAGAGAGATACAGTAAACCTGAAGTGAAGCATCGGAATCTGTAACTTGCGTCAGAGGAATGGTTCAAATCATAGACAGTAAGAAGAGACAGTCTTCTTGTACTTAAGTCGGCATTGTGCCTTTTCCATTTAATTCCGGTGCAATTTCTGTGTTTCATCGTCAATAAGAAGGTCCAAGGGTTACAGTAAACCTGAAGTGAAGCATCGGAATCTATATCTAGTGTCACAGGAATGGTTCAAAACATAGACAGTAAGGAGAGTCAGTCTACATGTACTTAAGTCGTCATTGTGCCTTTTGTATTTAATTCAGATGCAATTTCTGTGTTTCATCGCCAATAAGAAGGTCAGAGGGATACAGTGAACCTGACGTGAAGCATCGGAATCTATAACTAGTGTCACAGGAATGGTTCAAAACATAGGCAGAAAGAAGAGTCAGTCTTCTTGTACTTAAGTCGACTTTGTGCCTTTTCTATTTAATTCCGATGCAATTCTGTGTTTCATCGTCAATAAGAAGGTCAGAGGGATACAGTGAACCTGACGTGAAGCGTCGGAATCTATAACTAGTATCACAGGAATGGTTCTAAACATAGTCAGAAAGAAGAGTCAGTCTTCTTGTACTTAAGTCGGCATTGTGGCATTTGTATTTAATTGCGATGCAATTTCTGTATTTCATCGTCAATAAGAAGGTCCAAGGGATACAGTAAACATGAAGTGAAGCATCGGAATCTAAAACTAGTGTCACAGGAATGGTTCAAAACATAGACAGTAAATAGAGTCAGTCTTCTTGTACTTAAATCGGCATTGTGCCTTTTTCAATTTAATTCCGATGTAATTACTGTGTTGCATCGTCAATAAGAAGGTCAGAGGGATACCGTAAACCTGATGTGAAGCATCGGAATCTCTAACTAGTGTCACAGTAATGGGTCAAAACATAGTCAGTAAGAAGATTCAGTCTTCTTGTACTTACGTCGGCATTTTGCCTTTTGTAGTTAATTCCGATGCAATATCTGTGTTTCATCGTCAATAAGAAGGCCCAAGGGATAGAGTAAACCTGAAGTGAAGCATCGGACTCTGTAACTAGCGTCACAGGAATGGTTCAAAAAATAGACAGTAAGAAGAGTCAGTCTTCTTGTACTTAAGTCGGCATCGTGCCTTTTCTATTTAATTCCGATGCAATTTCTGTGTTTCATCGTCAATAAAAAGGTCCAAGGGATACAGAAAACCTGAAGTGAAGCATCGGAATCTATATCTAGTGTCACAGGAATGGTACAAAACATAGACAGTAAGGAGAGTCAGTCTTCTTGTACTTAAGTCAGCATTGTGCCATATGTATTTAATTCCGATGCAATATCTGTGTTTCAACGGCAATAAGAAGGTCTGATGGATACAGTAAACCTGAAGTGAAGCATCGGAATCTATAAAGAAGGTCACAGGAATGGTTCATAACAGACAGTAAGAAGAGACAGACTTCTTGTACTTAAGTCGGCATTGTGCCTTTTCTATTTAATTCCGATGCAATATCTGTGTTTCATCATCAATAAGAAGGTCCAAGGGATACAGTAAACCTGAAGTGAAGCATCGGAATCTTTATCTAGTGTCACAGGAATGGTTCAAAACATAGACAGTAAGGAGAGTCAGTCTTCTAGTACTTAAGTCGGCATTGTGCCTTTTGTATTTAATTCCGATGCAATTTCTGTGTTTCATCGTCAATGAGAAGGTCAGAGGGATACAGTAAACCTGAAGTGTAGCTACGGAATCTATAACTAGTGTCACAGGAATATTTCAAAACATAGACAGTATGAAGAGTCAGCCTTCTTGTACTTAAGTCGGCATTGCGCCTTTTGTATTTAATTCCGATGCAATTTCTGTGTTTCATTCTCCATAAGAAGGACAGAGGGATACAGTAAACCTGAAGGGAAGCATCGGAATCTCTAACTAGTGTCACAGGAATGGTTCAAAACATAGTCAGTAAGAAGAATCAGTCTTCTTGTACTTAAGTCGGCATCGTGCCTTCTGTATTTAATTCCGATGCAATTTCTGTGTTTCATCGTCCATAAGAAGGTCCAAGGGATACAGTAAACCTGAAGTGAAGCATCGGAATCTGTAACTAGCGTCACAGGAAAGGTTCAAAGCATAGACACTAAGAAGAGTCAGTCAGCGTGTACTTAAGACGGCATTGTGACTTTTCTATTTAATTCCCATGCTATTTCTGTGTTTCATCGTCAATCAGAAGGTCAGAGGCATACAGTAAACCTGAAGTGAAGCATCGGAATCTATAGCTAGTGTACAGGATTGGTTTAAAACATAGTCAGAAAGAACAGTCAGTCTTCTTGTACTTAAGTCAGCGTTGTGCTTTTTCTATTTAGTTCCGATGCAATTTCTGTGTTTCATCGTCAATAAGAAGGTCAGAGGGATACAGAAAACCTAAAGTGTAGCATCGGAATCTATAACTAGTGTCACAGGAATGGTTCAAAGCATAGACAGTAAGGAGAGTCAGTCTTCTTGTACTTAAGTCGGCATTGTGCCATTTGTATTTAATTCCGATGCAATTTATGTGTTTCAACGTCAATACGAAGGTCAGAGGGATACAGTAAACCTGAAGTGAAGCATCGGAATCTATAACTAGTGTCACAGGAATGGTTCATAACAGACAGTAAGATGAGTCAGAATTCTTGACTTAAGTCGGCATTGTGCCATTTCTATTTAATTCCGATGCAATTTCTGTGTTTCATCGTCAATAAGAAGGTCCAAGGGATACAGTAAACCTGAAGTGAAGCATCGGAATCTATATCTACTGTCACAGGAATGGTTCAAAACATAGACAGGAAGGAGGGTCAGTCTTCTTGTACTTAAGTCGGCATTGTGCCTTTTGTATTTTATTCCGATGCAATTTCTGTGTTTCATCGTCAATGAGAAGGTCAGAGGGATACAGTAAACCTGAAGTGTAGCATCGGAATCTATAACTAGTGTCACAGGAATGGTTCAAAACATAGACAGTAGGAAGAGTCAGTCTTCTTGTACTTAAGTCGGCATTGTGCATTTTGTATTTAATTCCGATCCAATTTCTGTGTTTCATCTTCAATAAGTAGGTCCAAGGGATACAGTTAACCTGAAGTGAAGAATCGGAATCTATAACTAGTGTCACAGGAATGGTTTAGAGCATAGACAGTAAAAAAGGTCAGTCTTCTTGTACTTAAGTCGGCATTGCGCTTTTTCTATATAATTCCGATGCACTTTCTGTGTTTCATGGTCAATAAGATGGTCCAAGGGATACAGTAAACCTGAAATGAAGCATCGGAATCTATAACTAGTGTCAGAGGAACGTTTCAAAACATAGACAGTAGGAAGAGTCAGTCTACATGTACTTAAGTCGGCATTGTGCCTTTTCTATTTAATTCCAATGCAATTTCTGTGTTTCATCGTCAATAAGAAGGTCAGAGGGATACAGAAAACCTGAAGTGAAGCATCGGAATCTATAACTAGTGTCACAGGAGTGGTTCAAAACATAGTAAGTTAGAAGAGTCAGTCTTCTTGTACTTATGTCGGCATTGTGCCATTTGTATTTAATTCCGATGCAATTTCTGTGTTTCATCGTCAATAAGAACGTCCAAGGGATACAGTAAACCTGAAGTGAAGCATCGGAATCTATAACTAGTGTCACAGGAACGGTTCAAAACATAGACAGTAGGAAGAGTAAGTCGTCTTGTACTTAAGTAGCATTGTGCCTTTTCTATTTAATTCCAATGCAATTTCTGTATTTCATCGTCAATAAGAAGGACAGAGGTATACAGTAAACCTGAAGTGAAGCATCGGAAACTTTACCTAGCGACACAGGAATGGTTCAAAACATAGACATTAAGAAGATTCAGTCTTCTTGTACTTAAGTCGGCATTGAGCCTTTTCTATTTAATTCCCATGCGATTTCTGTCTTTCGTCGTCAATAAGAAGGTGAGAGGGATACAGTGAACCTGAGGTGAAGCATCGGAATCTATAACTAGTGTCACAGGAATGGTTCAAAACATAGACAGTAGGGAGAGTCAGTCTTCTTGTACATAAGTCGGCATTGTGCATTTTCTATTTAATTCCGATGCAATTTCTGTATTTCGTCGCCAATAAGAAGGTCAGAGGGATACAGTAAACCTGAAGTGAAGCATCGGAATCTATAACTAATGTCACACTAATCGTTCAAAACATAGACAGTAGGAAGAGTCAGTCTTCTTGAATTTGAGTCGGCATTGTGCCTTTTGTATTTAATTCCGATGCAATTTCTGTGTTTCATCGTCAATAAGAAGGTCAGAGGGATACAGAAAACCTGAAGTGTAGCATCGGAATATATAACTAGTGTCACAGGAATGGTTCAAATCATAGTCAGTAAGAAGAGTCAGTCTTCTTGTACTCAAGTCGGCATTGTGCTTTTTCCGTTTCATTCCGATGCAATTTCAGTGTTTCATCGTCAATAAGAATGTCAGAGAGATACAGTAAACCTGATGTGAAGCATCGGAATCTGTAACTTGCGTCAGATAAATGGTTCAAATTATAGACAGTAAGAAGAGTCAGTCTTCTTGTACTTAGGTCAGCTTTGTGCCTTATCTATTTAATTCCGATGCAATTTCTGTTTTTCATCGTCATTAAGAAGGTCCAAGGGATACAGTAAACCTGAAGTGAAGCAACGGAATCTATATCTAGTGTCACAGGAATGGTTCAAAACATAGACAGTAAGGGGAGTCAGTCTTCTTGTACTTAAGTCGGCATTGTGCCTTTTGTATTTAATTCCGATGCACTTTCAGTGTTTGATGGTCAATAAGATGGTCCAAGGGATACAGTAAACCTGAAGTGAAGCATCGGAAACTGTAACTAGCGTCTCAGGAATGGTTCAAAGCATAGACACTAAGAAGAGTCAGTCAGCGTGTACTGAAGACGGCATTGTGATTTTTCTAATTAATTCCCATGCGATTTCTGTGTTTCATCGTCAAAAAGAAGGTCAGAGGGATACAGTAAACCTGAAGTGAAGCATCGGAGTCTGTAACTTGCGTCAGAGGAATGGTTCAAATCATAGACAGTAGGAGGCGTCAGTCTACATGTACTTAAGTCGGCATTGGGCCTTTTGTATTTAATTCAGATGCAATTTCTGTGTTTCATCGTCAATAGGAAGGTCAGAGGGATACAGTAAACTTGAAGTGAAGCATCGGAATCTATAACTAGTGTCACAGGAGTGGTTCAAAACATAGTCAGTAAGAAGAGTCAGTCTTCTTGTACTTATGTCGGCATTGTGCCTTTTGTATTTAATTCCGATGCAATTTCTGTGTTTAATCGTCAATAAGAACGTCCAAGGGATACAGTAAACCTTAAGTGAAGCATCGGAATCTGTAACTAGTGTCACAGGAACGGTTCAAAACATAGACAGTAGGAAGAGTCAGTCTTCTTGGACTTAAGTAGCATTGTGCCTTTTGTATTTAATTCCGATTCAATTTCTGTGTTTCATCGTCAATAAGAAAGTCCAAGGGATACAGTAAACCTGAAGTGAATCATCGTAATCTATAACTTGTGTGACAGGAACGGTTCAAAACATAGACAGTAGGAAGAGTCAGTCTTCTTGTACTTAAGTAGCATTGTGCCTTTTCTATTTAATTCCGATGCAATTTCTGTGTTTCTTCGTCAAGAAGTAGGTCCAAGGGATACAGTAAACCTAAAGTGAAGCATCGGAATCTGTAACTAGCGTCACAGGAGTGGTTCAAAACATAGTCAGTAAGAAGAGACAGTCTTCTTGTACTTAAGTCGGCATTGTGCCTTTTCTATTTAAATCCGATGCAATTTCTGTGTTTCATCGTCAATAAGAAGGTCAGAGGGATACAGTAACCCTGAAGTGTAGCATCGGAATCTATAACTAGTGTCACAGGAATGGTTCAAATCATAGTCAGTAAGAAGGGTCAGTCTTCTTGTACTTAAGTCGACATTGTGCTTTTTCTATTTCATTCCGATGCAATTTCAGTGTTTCTTCGTCAATAAGAATGTCAGAGGGATACAGTAAACCTAAAGTGAAGCATCGTAATCTATATCTAGTGTCACAGGAATGGTTCAAAACATAGACAGTAAGGAGAGTCAGTCTTCTTGTACTTAAGTCGACATTGTGATATTTGTATTTAATTCCGATGCAATTTCTGTGTTTCAACGTCAATAAGAAGGTCAGAGGGATACTGAAAAAATGAAGCGAAGCATCGGAATCTATAACTAGTGTTACAGCAATATTTCAAACATAGACAGTGTGAAGAGTCAGTCTTCTTGTACTTAAGTCAGCATTGTGCCTTTTGTATTTAATTCCGATGCAATTTCTGTGTTTCATCGTCAATAAGAAAGTCAGAGAATTACAGAAAACCTGAAGTGATGCATCGGAATATATAACTAGTGTCACAGGAATACTTCAAAACATAGACAGTAAGAAAGGTCAATCTTCGTGTACTTGAGTCGGCATTGTGCATTTTATATTTAATTCCGATGCAATTTCTGTGTTTTATCGTCAATAAGAAGATCCGAGGGATACAGAAAACCTGAAGTGAAGCATCAGAATCTATAACTAGTGTCATAGGAATGGTTCAAAACAAAGACAGTAGGACGAGTCAGTCTTCTTGTACTTAAGCCAGCATTGTGGCTTTCCTATATAATTCCGATGCACTGTCTGTGTTTCATGGTCAATACGATGGTCCAATGGATACAGTAAACCTGAAATGAAGCATCGGAATCTATAACTAGTGTCACAGGAATGTTTCAAAACATAGACAGTAGGAAGAGTCAGTCTACACGTACTTAAGTCGGCATTGTGCCTTTTGTATTTAATTACGATGCAATTTCTGTGTTTCATCGTCAATAAGAAGGTCCAACGGATACAGTAAACCTGAAGTGAAGCATCGGAATATGTAACTTGCGTCACAGGAATGGTTCAAAACATGGACACTAAGAAAAGTCAGTGTGCTTGTACTTAAGACGGCATTGTGCCTTTTCTATTTAATTCCGATGCGATTTCTGTGTTTCATCGTAAATAAGAAGGACAGAGGGATACAGAAAACCTTAAGTGAAGCATCGGAATCTATAACTAATGTCACAGGAATGGTTCAAAGCATAGACAGTGTGAAGAGTCAGTCTTCTTGTACTTAAGTCAGCATTGTGCCTTTTGTATTTATTTGCGATGCAATTTCTGTGTTTCATCATCAATAAGAAGGTCAGTGGTATACAGAAAACCTGTAGTGAAGCATCGGAATCTATAACTAGTGTCACAGGAATGGTTCAAAACATAGACAGTAGGAAGAGTCAGTCTTCTTGTACTTAAGTCGGCATTGTTCCTTTTGTATTTAATTCAGATGCAATTTCTGTGTTTCATTGTCAATAAGAATGTCAGAGGGATACAGTAAACCTGAAGTGTAGCAACGGAATCTATAACTTGTGTCACAGGAATGGTTCAAATCATAGTCAGTAAGAAGAGTCAGTCTTCTTGTACTTAAGTCGGCATCGTGCTTTTTCTATTTAATTCCGATGCAATTTCTGTGTTTATCGTCAATAAGACCGTCCAAGGGATACAGTAAACCTGAAGTGAAACATCGGAATCTATAACTAGTGTCACAAGAACGGATCAAAACATAGACAGTAGGAAAAGCCAGTCTTCTTGTACTTAAGTCGGCATTGTGCCTTTTCTATTTAATTACGATGCAATTTCTGTGTTTCATCGTCAATAAGAAGGTCCAAGGGATACAGTAAACCTTAAGTGAAGCATCGGAATCTATAACTACTGTCATAGGAATGGTTCAAAACGTAGACAGTAGGAAGAGTCGGTCTTCTTGTACTTAAGTCGGCATTGTGCCTTTTGCATTTTATTCCGATGCCATATCTGTGTTTCATCGTCAATAAGAAGGTCCAAGGGATACAGTAAACCTGAAGTGAAGCATCGGAATCTGTAACTAGCGTCACAGGAGTGGTTCAAAACATAGTCAGTAAGAGGAGTCGGTCTTCTTGTACTTAAGTCGGCATTGTGCCTTTTGCATTTTATTCCGATGCCATATCTGTGTTTCATCGTCAATAAGAAGGTCCAAGGGCTACAGTAGACCTGAAGTGAAGCATCGGAATCTGTACTCTAGCGTCACAGGAGTGGTTCAAAACATAGTCAGTAAGAGGAGTCAGTCTTCTTGTACTTTAGTCGGCATTGTACCTTTTCTATTTAATTCCGATGCAATTTCTGTGTTTCATCGTCAGTAAGAAGGTCAGAGGGATACAGTAAACCTGTAGTGTAGCAACGGAATCTATAACTAGTGTCACAAGAACGGTTCAAAACGTAGACAGTAGGAAAAGTCAGTCTTCTTATACTTAAGTAGCATTGTGCCTTTTCTATTTAATTCCGATGCATTTTCTGTGTTTCATCGTCAATAAGAAGGTCCAAGGGATACAGTAAACCTGAAGTGAAGCATCGGAATCTGTAACTAGCGTCACAGGAGTGGTTCAAACATAGTTATTAAGAAGAGTCAGTCTTCTTATACTTAAGTTCGCATTGTGCCTTTTCTATTTAAATCCGATGCAATTTCTGTGTTTCATCGTCAATAAGAAGGTCAGAGGGAAACAGTAAACCTGAAGTGTAGCATCGGAATCTATAACTAGTGTCACAGGAATGGTTCAAATCATAGTCAGTAAGAAGAGTCAGTCTTCTTGTACTTAAGTCGGCATTGTGCTTTTTCTATTTAATTCCGATGAAATTTCAGTGTTTCATCGTCAATAAGAATGTCAGAGGGATACAGTAAACGTGAAGTGAAGCATCGGAATCTATATCTAGTGTCACAGGAATGGTTCAAAACATAGACAGTAAGGAGAGTCAGTCTTCTTGTACTTAAGTCGGCATTGTGCCATTTGTATTTAATTCCGATGAAATTTCTGTAATTCGACGTCGATAAGAAGGTCAGAGGGATACAGTAAACCTGAAGTGAAGCATCGGAATCTATAGCTAGTGTCACAGGAATGGTTCAAAACAGTCAGTAAGAAGAGTCAGTCTCCTTGTACTTAAGTCGGCATTGTGCCTTTTGTATTTAATTCCGATGCAATTTCTGTGTTTCATCGTCAATAAAAAGGTCAGAGGGATACTGAAAACCTGAAGTGAAGCATCGGAATCTATAACTAGTGTCACAGGAATGGTTCAAACATAGACAGTGTGAAGAGTCAGTCTTCTTGTACTTAAATAAGCATTGTGCCTTTTGTATTTAATTCCAATGCAATTTCTGTGTTTCATCGTCAATAAGAAGGTCAGAGAATTACAGAAAACCTGAAGTGAAGCATCGGAATATATAACTGGTGTCACAGGAATGGTTCAAAACATAGACAGTAGGAAGAGTCAGTCCTCATGTACTTAAGTCAGCATTGTGCCTTTCCTATATAATTCCGATGCACTTTCTGTGTTTCATGGTCAATAAGATGGTCCAATGGATACAGTAAACCTGAAATGAAGCATCGGAATCTATAACTAGTGTAACAGAAATGTTTCAAAACATAGACAGTAGGAAGAGTCAGTCTACACGTACTTAAGTCGGCGTTGTGCCTTTTGTAATTAATTCAGATGCAATGTCTGTGTTTCATTGTCAATAAGAAGGTCAGAGGGATACAGTAAACCTGAAGGGAAGCATCGGAATCTATAACTAGTGTCACAGGAGTGGTTCAAAGCAAAGTCATTAAGAAGAGTCAGTCTTCTTGTACATATGTTGGCATTGTGCCTTTTGTATTTAATTCCGATGCAGTTTCTGTGTTTCATCGTCGATAAGAACGTCCAAGTGATACAGTAAACCTGACGTGAAGCATTTGAATCTAAAACAAGTGTCACAGGAACGGTTCAAAATATAGAGAGTAGGAAGAGTCAGTCTTCTTGTACTTAAGTAGCATTGTGCCTTTTCTATTTAATTTCGATGCAATTTCTGTATTTCATCGTCAATAAGAAGGTCGGAGGTATACAGTAAACCTGAAGTGAAACATCGGAAACTTAGCTAGCGTCACAGGAATGGTTCAAAACATAGACATTCAGAAGAGTCAGTCTTCTTGTACTTAAGACGGCATTGTGCCTTTTCTATTTAATTCCGATGTAATTTCTGTGTTTCATCGTCAATAAGAAGGTCCAACGTAAACAGTAAACCTGAAGTGAAGCATCGGAATCTATAACTAGTGTCACAGGAATGGTTCAAAACATAGTTAGTAAGAAGAGTCAGTCTGCTTGTACTTAAGTCGGCATTGTGCCTTTTCCATTTAATTCCGATGCAATATCTGTATTTCGTCGCCAATAAGAAGGTCCAAAGGATACAGTAAACCTGAAGTGAAGCATCGGAAACTATAACTAGTGTCACAGGAATGGTTCAAAACATAGACAGTAGGAAGAGTCGGTCTTCTTGTACTTAAGTCGGCATTGTGCCTTTTGCATTTTATTCCGATGCCATATCTGTGTTTCATCGTCAATAAGAAGGTCCAAGGGCTACAGTAAACCTGAAGTGAAGCATCGGATTCTGTAACTAGCGTCACAGGAGTGGTTCAAAACATAGACAGTAAGAAGAGTCAGTCTTCTTGTACTTAAGTCGGCATTGTGCCTTTTCTATTTAATTCCGTTGTAATTTCTGTATTTCGTCTTCAATAAGAAGGTCCAAGGGATACAGTAACCCTGAAGTGAAGCATCGGAATCTATTTCTAGTGTCACAGGAATGGTTCAAATTATAGACAGTAAGGAGAGTCAGTCTTCTTGTACTTAAGTCGGCATTGTGCCATTTGTATTTAATTCCGATGCAATTTCTGTGTTTCAACGTCAGTGAGAAGGTCAGAGGGATACAGTTATCCTGAAGTGAAACATCGAAATCTATAACTAGTTTCACAGGAATGGTTCAAAACAGTCAATAAGGAGAGTCAGTCTTCTTGTACTGAAGTCGGCATTGTGCCTTTTGTGTATAATTCCGATGCAATTTCTGTGTTTCATCGTCAAAAAGGAGGTCAGAGGGATACAGTAAACCTGAAGTGAAGCATCGGAATCTATAACTAGTGTCACAGAAATGGTTCAAAACATAGACAGTAGGAAGAGTCAGTCTTCTTGTACTTAAGTCGGCATTGTGCCTTTTGTATTTAATTCCGATGCAATTTCAATGTTTCATCGTCAATAATTATGTCAGAGGGATACAGGAAACCTGAACTGAAACATCGGAATCTGTAACTAGCGTCACAGGGATTGTTCAAAACATAGACAGTAGGATGAGTCAGTCTTCTTGTACATAAGTCGGCATTGTGCCTTTTGTATTTAATTCCGATGCAATTTCTGTGTTTCATCGTAATAAAGAAGGTCAGAGGGATACAGTAAACCTGAAGTGAAGCATCGGAATCTATAACTAGTGTCACAGGAATGGTTCAAAACATAGACAGTAGGAAGAGTCAATCTTCTTGTACTTAAGTCGGCATTGTGCCTTTTGTATTTAATTCCGATGCAATATCTGTGTTTCATCGTCAATAGGAAGGTCCAAGGGCTACAGTAAACCTGAAGTGAAGCATCGGAATCTGTAACTAGCGTCACAGGAGTGGTTCAAAACATAGACAGTAAGAAGAGTCAGTCTTCTTGTACTTAAGTCAGCACTGTGCCTTTTCTATCTAATTCCGATGCACTTTCTGTGTTTCATGGACAATTAGAAGGTCCGAGGGATACAGTAAACCTGAAATGAAGCATCGGAATCTATAACTAGTGTCACAGGGATGTTTCAAAACATAGACAGTAGGGAGAGTCAGTCTACGTGTACTTATGTCGTCATTTGACTTTTGTATTTAATTACGATGCAATTTTTGTGTTTCATCGTCAATAAGAAGGTCCAACGGATACAGTAAACCTGAAGTGAAGCATCGGAATCTATAACTAGTGTCACAGGAAAGGTTCAAAACATAGACAGTAGGAAGAGTCAGTCTTCTTGTACTTAAGTCGGCATTGCGCTTTTTCTATTTCATTCCGATGCAATTTCAGTGTTTCATCGTCAATAAGAATGTCAGAGTGATACAGTAAACCTGAAGTGAAACATCGGAATCTGTAACTTGCGTCACAGGAATCGTTCAAAACATAGACAGTAGGAAAAGTCATTCTTCTTGTACATAAGTCGGCATTGTGCCTTTTGTATTTAATTCCGATGCAATTTCTGTGTTTCATCGTAATAAAGAAGGTCAGAGGGATACAGTAAACCTGAAGTGAAGCATCGGAATCTATAACTAGTGTCACAGGAATGGTTCAAAACATAGACAGTAGGAAGAGTCAATCTTCTTGTACTTAAGTCGGCATTGTGCCTTTTGTATTTAATTCCGTAGCAATATCTGTGTTTAATCGTCAATAAGAAGGTCCAAGGGATACAGTAATCCTGAAGTGAAGCATCGGAATCTGTAACTAGCGTCACAGGAGGGGTTCAAATCATAGTCAGTAAGATGAGTCAGTCTTCTTGTACTTAAGTCGGATTTGTGCCTTTTCTATTTAATTCCGATGCAATTTCTGTGTTTCATTGTCAATAAGAACGCCCAAGGGCTACAGTAAACCGGAAGTGAAGCATCGGAATCTATAACGAGTGTCACAGGAATGGTTCAAAGCATAGACAAAAAGAAGAGTCAGTCTTCTTGTACTTAAGTCGGCATTGGGCCTTTTGTATTTAATTCCGATGCAATTTCTGTGGTTCATCGTCAATATGTAGGTCAGGGAGATACAGTATACCTGAAGTGAAGCACCGGAATCTATAACTAGTGTCACCGGAATGGTTCAAAACATAGACAGTAGGAAGAGTCAGTCTTCTTGTACTTTAGTCGGCATTGTGCCTTTTCTATTTAATTCCGATGCAATTTCTGTATTTCGTCGCCAATAAGAAGGTCCAAAGGATACAGTAAACCTAAAGTGAAGCATCGGAATCTATAACTAATGTCACAGGAATCGTTCAAAACAAAGACAGTCTGAAGAGTCAGTCTTCTTGTAAATAAGTCGGCATTGTGCCTTTTGTATTTAATTCCGATGCAATTTCTGTGTTTCATCGTCAAAAAGTAGGTCAGAGGGTACAGTAAACCTGAAGTGAAGCATCGGAATCTATAACTAGTGTCACAGGAAAGGTTCAAAACATAGACAGTAGGAAGAGTCAGTCTTCTTGTACTTAAGTCGGCATTGCGCTTTTTCTATTTCATTCCGATGCAATTTCAGTGTTTCATCGTCAATAAGAATATCAGAGTGATACAGTAAACCTGAACTGAAACATCGGAATCTGTAACTTGCGTCACAGGAATCGTTCAAAACATAGACAGTAGGAAGAGTCAGTCTTCTTGTACTTAAGTCAGCATAGTGCCTTTTCTATTTAATTCCGATGCACTTTCTGTGTTTCATGGACAATAAGAAGGGCCGAGGGATACAGTAAACCAGAAATGAAGCATCGGAATCTATAACTAGTGTCACAGGTATGTTTCAAAACATAGACAGTAGGAAGAGTCAGTCTACGTGTACTTAAGTCGGCATTGTGCCTTTGTATTTAATTACGATGCAATTTCTGTGTTTCATCGTCAATAAGAAGGTCCAACGGATACAGTAAACCTGAAGTGAAGCATCGGAATATGTAACTTGCGTCACAGGAATGGTTCAAAACATGGACACTAAGAAAAGTCAGTGTGCTTGTACTTAAGACGGCATTGTGCCTTTTCTATTTAATTCCGATGCGATTTCTGTGTTTCATCGTAAATAAGAAGGACAGAGGGATACAGAAAACCTTAAGTGAAGCATCGGAATCTATAACTAATGTCACAGGAATGGTTCAAAGCATAGACAGTGTGAAGAGTCAGTCTTCTTGTACTTAAGTCAGCATTGTGCCTTTTGTATTTATTTGCGATGCAATTTCTGTGTTTCATCATCAATAAGAAGGTCAGTGGGATACAGAAAACCTGTAGTGAAGCATCGGAATCTATAACTAGTGTCACAGGAATGGTTCAAAACATAGACAGTAGGAAGAGTCAGTCTTCTTGTACTTAAGTCAGCATTGTGCATTTCTATTTAATTCCGATGCACATTCTGTGTTTCATGGTCAATAAGAAGGTCCAAGGGATACAGTAAACCTGAAACGAAGCATCGGAATCTATAACTAGTGTCACAGGAATGTTTCGAAACATAGACAGTAGGAAGAGTCAGTCTACATGTACTTAAGTCGGCATTGTGCCTTTTGTATTTAATTCCGATGCAATTTCTGTGTTTCATTGTCAATAAGAACGTCCAAGGGCTACAGTGAACCGGAAGTGAAGCATCGGAATCTATAACGAGTGTCACAGGAATGGTCCAAAACATAGACAGTAGGAAAAGTCAGTCTTCTTGTACTTAAGTCGGCATTGTGCCTTTTCTATTTAATTCCGATGCAATTTCTGTGTTTCATCGTTAATAAGAAGGTCCAAGGGATACAGTAAACATGAAGTGAAGCATCGGAATCTATAACTAGTGTCACAGGAGTGGTTCAAAACATAGACAAAAAGAAGAGGCAGTCTTCTTGTACTTAAGTCGGCATTGTGCCTTTTGTATTTAATTCCGATGCAATTCCTGTGATTCATCGTCAATATGAAGGTCAGAGGGATACAGTATACCTGAAGTGAAGCATCGGAATCTATAACTAGTGTCACAGGAATGGTTCAAATCATAGTCAGTAAGAAAAGTCAGTCTACTTGTACTTAAGTCGGCATTGTGCATTTTCTATTTCATTCCGATGCAATGTCAGTGTTTCATCGTCAATAAGAATGTCAGAGGGATACAGTAAACCTGAAGGGAAGCATCGGAATCTGTAACTTGCGACAGAGGATTGGTTCAAAACATAGACAATAAGAAGAGTCAGTCTTCTTGTACTTAAGTTGGCATTGTGCCTTTTCTATTTACTTCCGCTGCAATTTCTGTGTTTCATCTTCAATAAGAAGGTCCAAGGGATACAGTAAACCTGAAAAGAAGCATCGGAATCTATATCTAGTGTCACAGGAATGGTTCAAATGATAGACAGTAAGGAGGGTCAGACTTCTTGTACTTAAGTCGGCATTGTGCCATTTGTATTTAATTCCGATGCAATTTCTGTGTTTCAACGTCAATAAGAAGGTCAGAGTGATACAGTAAACATGAAGTGAAGCATCGAAATCTATAACTAGTGTCACAGGAATGGTTCATAGCAGTCAGTAAGAAGAGCCAGTCTTCTTGTACTTAAGTCGGCATTGTGCCTTTTGTATTTAATTCCGATGCAATTTCTGTGTTTCATCGTCAATAAGTAGGTCAGAGGGATACAGAAAACCTGAAGTGAAGCATCGGAATCTATAACTAGTGTCACAGGAATGGTTCAAAGCATAGTCAGTAAGAAGAGTCAGTCTTCTTGTACTTATGTCGTCATTGTGTCTTTTGTATTTAATTCCGATGTAATTTCTGTGATTCATCGTCAATAAGAAGGTCAGAGGGATACACTAAACCTGAAATGAAGCATCGGAATCTATAACTAGTGTCAAAGGAATGGTTCAAAACATAGACAAAAAGAAGAGTCAGTGTTCTTTTACTTAAGTCGGCATTGTGTCTTTTGTATTTAATTCCGATTCAATTTCTGTGATTCATCGTCAATAAGAAGGTCAGAGGGATACAGTAAACCTGAAGTGAAGCATCGGAATCTATAACTAGTGTCACAGAAATGGTTCAAAACAGTCAGTAAGAAGAGTCAGTCTTCTTGGACTTAAGTCGGCATTGTGCCTTTTGTATTTAATTCGGATGCAATTTCTGTGTTTCATCGTCAATAAGAAGGTCCAAGGGATACAGTAAATCTGAAGTGAAGCATCGGAATCTATAACTAGTGTCACAGGAATGGTTCAAATCATAGACTGTAAGAAGAGTCAGTCCTCTTATACTTAAGTCGGCATTGTGCCTTTTCTATTTAATTCCGATGCGATTTCTGTGTTTCATCGTCAATAAGAAGGTCAGAGGGATACAGTGAACCTGAGGTGAAGCATCGGAATCTATAACTAGTGCCACAGGAATGGTTCAAAACATAGACCGTAGGATAGTCAGTCTTCTTGAACTGAAGTCGGCATTGTGCCTTTTCTATTTCATTCCGATGCAATTTCTGTGTTTCATCGTCAATAAGAAGGTCCAAGGGATACAGTAAACCTGAAGTGAAGCATCGGAATCTATAACTAGTGTCACAGGATAGGTTCAAAACATAGACAAAAAGAAGAGTCAGTCTTCTTGTACTTAAGTCGGCATTGTGCCTTTTCTATTTCATTCCGATGCAATTTCTCTGTTTCATCGTCAATAAGAAGGTCCAAGGGATACAGTAAACCTGAAGTGAAGCATCGGAATCTATAACTAGTGTCACAGGAATGGTTCAAAACATAGGCAAAAAGAAGAGTCAGTCTTCTTGCACTTAAGTCGGCATTGTGCCTTTTGAATTTAATTCCGATGCATTTTCTGTGATTCATCGTCAATAAGGAGGTCAGAGGGATACAGTAAACCTGAAGTGAAGCATCGGAATCTATAACTAGTGTCACCGGAATGGTTCAAAACATGGACAGTAGGAAGAGTCAGTCTTCTTGTACTTAAGTCGGCATTGTTCCTTTTCTATTTAATTCCGATGCAATTTCTATATTTCGTCGCCAATAAGAAGGTCCAAAGAATACAGTAAACCTGAAGTGATGCATCGGAATCCATAACTAGTGGCACAGGAATCGTTCAAAGCATAGACAGTCGGAAGAGTCAGTCTTCTTGTACTTAAGTCGGCATTGTGCCTTTTGTATTTAATTCCGATGCAATTTCTGTGATTCATCGACAAAAAGAAGGTCAGAGGGATACAGTAAACCTGAAGTGAAGCATCGGAATCTATAACTAGTGTCACAGGAATGGTTCAAAACATAGACAGTTGGAAGAGTCGGTCTTCTTGTACTTAAGTCGGCATTGTGCCTATAGTATTTAATTCCGATGTAATTTCTGTGTATCATCGTTAAAAAGAAAGTCGGAGGGAAACAGTAAACCTGAAGTGAAGCATTGGAATCTATAACTAGTGTCACAGGAATGGTTCAAAACATAGACAGTAGGAAGAGTCAGACTTCTTGTACTTAAGTCAGCATTGTGCCTTTTCTATTTAATTCCGATGCACTTTCTGTGCTTCATGGACAATAAGAAGGTCCGAAGGATACAGTAAACCAGAAATGAAGCATCGGAATCTATAACTAGTGTCACAGGAATGTTACAAATCATAGACAGTAGGAAGAGTCAGTCTACATGTACTTAAGCCGGCATTGTGAATTTTGTATTTAATTACGATGCAATTTCTGTGTTTCATCGTCAATAAGAAGGTCCAACGGATACAGTAAACCTGAAGTGAAGCATCGGAATCTGTAACTTGCGTCACAGGAATGTTTCAAAACATAGACACTAATAAGAGTCAGTCTGCTTGTACTTAAGACGGCATTGTGTCCTTTCTATTTAATTCCGATGCGATTTCTGTGTTTCATCGACAATAAGAAGGTCAGAGGGATACAGTGAACCTGAGGTGAACCATCGGAATCTATAACTAGTGTCACAGGAATGGTTCCAAACATAGACATTAGGAAGAGTCAGTCTTCTTGTACCTAAGTCGGCATTGTAACTTTATTTTTAATCCCGATGCAATTTCTGTATTTCGTCGCCAATAAGATGGTCCAAAGGATACAGTAAACCTGAAGTGAAGCATTGGAATCTATAACTAATGTCACAGGAATCGTTCAAAACATAGACAGTAGGAAGAGTCAGTCTTCTTGCACTTAAGTCGGCATTGTGCCTTTTGTATTTAATTCCGATACAATATCTGTGTTTCATCGTCAATAAGAAGGTCCAAGGGATACAGTAAACCTGAAGTGAAGCATCGGAATCTGTAACTAGCGTCACAGGAGTGGTTCAAATCATAGTCAGTAAGAAGAGTCAGTCTTCTTGTACTTAAGTCGGCATTGTGCCTTTTCTATTTAATTCCGATGCAATTTCTGTGTTTCATCGTCAATAAGAAGGCCTAAGGGATACAGTAAACCTGAAGTGAAGCATCGGAATCTATAACTAGTGTCACAGGTATGGTTCAAAACATAGACAAAAAGAAGAGTCAGTCTTCTTGTACTTAAGTCGGCATTGTTCCTTTTGTATTTAATTCCGATGCCATTTCTGTGATTCATCGTCAATATGAAGGTCAGAGGGATACAGTATACCTGAAGTGATGCATCGGAATGTATAACTAGTGTCACCGGAATGGGTCAAAACATAGACAGTAGGAAGAGTCAGTCTTCTTGTACTTTAGTCGGCATTGTGCCTTTTCTATTTAATTCCGATGCAATTTCTGTATTGCGTCGCCAATAGGAAGGTCCAAAGGTTACAGTAAACCAGAAGTGAAGCATCGGAATCTATAACTAATGACACAGGAATCGTTCAAAACAAAGACAGTGGGAAGAGTCAGTCTTCTTGCAATTAAGTCGGCATTGTGCCTTTTGTATTTGATTCCGATGCAATTTCTGTGTTTCATCGTCAAAAAGGTCAGAGGGATACAACAAACCTGAAGTGAAGCATCGGAATCTATAACTAGTGTCACAGGAATTTTTCAAAACAAAGACAGTGGGAAGAGTCAGTCTACATGTACTTAAGTCGGCATTGTGCCTTTTGTATTTAATTCCGATGCAATTTCTGTGTTTCATTGTCAATACGAAGGTCAGAGGGATACAGTTAACCTGAAGTGAAGCATCGGAATCCACAACTAGTGTCACAGGAATGGTTCAAAACATAGTCAGTAAGAAAAGTCAGTCTTCTTGTACTTATGTCGGCATTGTGAGTTTTGTGTTTAATTCCGATGCGATTTCTGTGTTTCATCGTCAATAAGAAGGTCCAGGGGATACAGTAAATCTGAAGTGAAGCATCGGAATCTATAACTAGAGTCACAGGAATGGTTCAAAACATAGACAGTAAGAAGAGTCAGTCTTCTTGTGCCTTTTCTATTTAATTCCGATGCAATTTCTGTGTTTCATCGTCAAAAAGAAGGTCAGAGGGATGCAGTAAACCTGAAGTGAAGCATCGGAATCTATAACTTGATTCACAGGAATGGTTCAAAACATAGTCAGTAAGAAGAGTCAGTCTTATTGTACTTAAGTCGATATTGTACCTATTGTGTTTAACTCCGATGCACTATCTGTGTTTCATCGTCAATAAGAAGATCCATGGGATACAGTAAACCTGAAATGAAGCATCGGAATCTATAACTAGTGTCACAGGAATGGTTCAAAACATAGACAGTAGGAAGATTCAGTCTAGATGTACTTGAGTTGGCATCGTGCCTTTTGTATTTATTTCCGATGCAATTTCAGTGTTTCATCGTCAATAAGAATGTCAGAGTGATACAGTAAACCTGAAGTGAAACATCGGAATCTGTAACTTGCGTCGCAGGAATCGTTCAAAACATAGACAGTAGGAAGAGTCAGTCTTCTTGTACTTAAGTCAGCATAGTGCCTTTTCTATTTAATTCCGATGCACTTTCTGTGTTTCATGGACAATAAGAAGGGCCGAGGGATACAGTAAATCTGAAGTGAAGCATCGGAATCTATAACTAGTGTCACAGGAATGGTTCAAAACATAGACAGTAGGAAGAGTCAGTCTTCGTGCACTTAAGTCGGCATTGTGCCTTTTGTATTTAATTCCGTAGCAATATCTGTGTTTCATCGTCAATAAGAAGGTCCAAGGGATACAGTAATCCTGAAGTGAAGCATCGGAATCTGTAACTAGCGTCACAGGAGGGGTTCAAATCATAGTCAGTAAGATGAGTCAGTCTTCTTGTACTTAAGTCGGATTTGTGCCTTTTCTATTTAATTTCGATGCAATTTCTGTGTTTCATTGTCAATAAGAACGCCCAAGGGCTACAGTAAACCGGAAGTGAAGCATCGGAATCTATAACGAGTGTCACAGGAATGGTTCAAAGCATAGACAAAAAGAAGAGTCAGTCTTCTTGTACTTAAGTCGGCATTGGGCCTTTTGTATTTAATTCCGATGCAATTTCTGTGGTTCATCGTCAATATGAAGGTCAGAGAGATACAGTATACCTGAAGTGAAGCATCGGAATCTATAACTAGTGTCACCGTAATGGTTCAAAACATAGACAGTAGGAAGAGTCAGTCTTCTTGTACTTTAGTCGGCATTGTGCCTTTTCTATTTAATTCCGATGCAATTTCTGTATTTCGTCGCCAATAAGAAGGTCCAAAGGATACAGTAAACCTAAAGTGAAGCATCGGAATCTATAACTAATGTCACAGGAATCGTTCAAAACAAAGACAGTCTGAAGAGTCAGTCTTCTTGTAAATAAGTCGGCATTGTGCCTTTTGTATTTAATTCCGATGCAATTTCTGTGTTTCATCGTCAAAAAGTAGGTCAGAGGGTACAGTAAACCTGAAGTGAAGCATCGGAATCTATAACTAGTGTCACAGGAAAGGTTCAAAACATAGACAGTAGGAAGAGTCAGTCTTCTTGTACTTAAGTCGGCATTGCGCTTTTTCTATTTCATTCCGATGCAATTTCAGTGTTTCATCGTCAATAAGAATGTCAGAGTGATACAGTAAACCTGAACTGAAACATCGGAATATGTAACTTGCGTCACAGGAATGGTTCAAAACATGGACACTAAGAAAAGTCAGTGTGCTTGTACTTAAGACGGCATTGTGCCTTTTCTATTTAATTCCGATGCGATTTCTGTGTTTCATCGTAAATAAGAAGGACAGAGGGATACAGAAAACCTTAAGTGAAGCATCGGAATCTATAACTAATGTCACAGGAATGGTTCAAAGCGTAGACAGTGTGAAGAGTCAGTCTTCTTGTACTTAAGTCAGCATTGTGCCTTTTGTATTTATTTGCGATGCAATTTCTGTGTTTCATCATCAATAAGAAGGTCAGTGGGATACAGAAAACCTGTAGTGAAGCATCGGAATCTATAACTAGTGTCACAGGAATGGTTCAAAACATAGACAGAAGGAAGAGTCAGTCTTCTTGTACTTAAGTCAGCATTGTGCTTTTCTATTTAATTCCGATGCACATTCTGTGTTTCATGGTCAATAAGAAGGTCCAAGGGATACAGTAAACCTGAAACGAAGCATCGGAATCTATAACTAGTGTCACAGGAATGTTTCGAAACATAGACAGTAGGAAGAGTCAGTCTACATGTACTTAAGTCGGCATTGTGCCTTTTGTATTTAATTCCGATGCAATTTCTGTGTTTCATTGTCAATAAGAACGTCCAAGGGCTACAGTGAACCGGAAGTGAAGCATCGGAATCTATAACGAGTGTCACAGGAATGGTCCAAAACATAGACAGTAGGAAAAGTCAGTCTTCTTGTACTTAAGTCGGCATTGTGCCTTTTCTATTTAATTCCGATGCAATTTCTGTGTTTCATCGTTAATAAGAAGGTCCAAGGGATACAGTAAACATGAAGTGAAGCATCGGAATCTATAACTAGTGTCACAGAAGTGGTTCAAAACATAGACAAAAAGAAGAGGCAGTCTTCTTGTACTTAAGTCGGCATTGTGCCTTTTGTATTTAATTCCGATGCAATTCCTGTGATTCATCGTCAATATGAAGGTCAGAGGGATACAGTATACCTGAAGTGAAGCATCGGAATCTATAACTAGTGTCACAGGAATGGTTCAAATCATAGTCAGTAAGAAAAGTCAGTCTACTTGTACTTAAGTCGGCATTGTGCATTTTCTATTTCATTCCGATGCAATGTCAGTGTTTCATCGTCAATAAGAATGTCAGAGGGATACAGTAAACCTGAAGGGAAGCATCGGAATCTGTAACTTGCGACAGAGGATTGGTTCAAAACATAGACAATCAGAAGAGTCAGTCTTCTTGTACTTAAGTTGGCATTGTGCCTTTTCTATTTACTTCCGATGCAATTTCTGTGTTTCATCTTCAATAAGAAGGTCCAAGGGATACAGTAAACCTGAAAAGAAGCATCGGAATCTGTATCTAGTGTCACAGGAATGGTTCAAATGATAGACAGTAAGGAGGGTCAGACATCTTGTACTTAAGTCGGCATTGTGCCATTTGTATTTAATTCCGATGCAATTTCTGTGTTTCAACGTCAATAAGAAGGTCAGAGTGATACAGTAAACATGAAGTGAAGCATCGAAATCTATAACTAGTATCACAGGAATGGTTCATAGCAGTCAGTAAGAAGAGCCAGTCTTCTTGTACTTAAGTCGGCATTGTGCCTTTTGTATTTAATTCCGATGCAATTTCTGTGTTTCATCGTCAATAAGTAGGTCAGAGGGATACAGAAAACCTGAAGTGAAGCATCGGAATCTATAACTAGTGTCACAGGAATGGTTCAAAGCATAGTCAGTAAGAAGAGTCAGTCTTCTTGTACTTATGTCGTCATTGTGTCTTTTGTATTTAATTCCGATGTAATTTCTGTGTTTCGTCGTCAATGAGAAGGTCAGAGGGATACACTAAACCTGAAATGAAGCATCGGAATCTATAACTAGTGTCAAAGGAATGGTTCAAAACATAGACAAAAAGAAGAGTCAGTGTTCTTTTACTTAAGTCGGCATTGTGTCTTTTGTATTTAATTCCGATGCAAATTCTGTGATTCATCGTCAATAAGAAGGTCAGAGGGATACAGTAAACCTGAAGTGAAGCATCGGAATCTATAACTAGTGTCACAGAAATGGTTCAAAACAGTCAGTAAGAAGAGTCAGTCTTCTTGGACTTAAGTCGGCATTGTGCCTTTTGTATTTAATTCGGATGCAATTTCTGTGTTTCATCGTCAATAAGAAGGTCCAAGGGATACAGTAAATCTGAAGTGAAGCATCGGAATCTATAACTAGTGTCACAGGAATGGTTCAAATCATAGACTGTAAGAAGAGTCAGTCCTCTTATACTTAAGTCGGCATTGTGCCTTTTCTATTTAATTCCGATGCGATTTCTGTGTTTCATCGTCAATAAGAAGGTCAGAGGGATACAGTGAACCTGAGGTGAAGCATCGGAATCTATAACTAGTGCCACAGGAATGGTTCAAAACATAGACCGTAGGATAGTCAGTCTTCTTGAACTGAAGTCGGCATTGTGCCTTTTCTATTTCATTCCGATGCAATTTCTGTGTTTCATCGTCAATAAGAAGGTCCAAGGGATACAGTAAACCTGAAGTGAAGCATCGGAATCTATAACTAGTGTCACAGGATAGGTTCAAAACATAGACAAAAAGAAGAGTCAGTCTTCTTGTACTTAAGTCGGCATTGTGCCTTTTCTATTTCATTCCGATGCAATTTCTCTGTTTCATCGTCAATAAGAAGGTCCAAGGGATACAGTAAACCTGAAGTGAAGCATCGGAATCTATAACTAGTGTCACAGGAATGGTTCAAAACATAGACAAAAAGAAGAGTCAGTCTTCTTGCACTTAAGTCGGCATTGTGCCTTTTGAATTTAATTCCGATGCATTTTCTGTGATTCATCGTCAATAAGGAGGTCAGAGGGATACAGTAAACCTGAAGTGAAGCATCGGAATCTATAACTAGTGTCACCGGAATGGTTCAAAACATGGACAGTAGGAAGAGTCAGTCTTCTTGTACTTAAGTCGGCATTGTTCCTTTTCTATTTAATTCCGATGCAATTTCTATATTTCGTCGCCAATAAGAAGGTCCAAAGAATACAGTAAACCTGAAGTGATGCATCGGAATCCATAACTAGTGGCACAGGAATCGTTCAAAACATAGACAGTCGGAAGAGTCAGTCTTCTTGTACTTAAGTCGGCATTGTGCCTTTTGTATTTAATTCCGATGCAATTTCTGTGATTCATCGACAAAAAGAAGGTCAGAGGGATACAGTAAACCTGAAGTGAAGCATCGGAATCTATAACTAGTGTCACAGGAATGGTTCAAAACATAGACAGTAGGAAGGGTCAGTCTTCTTGTACTTAAGTCGGCATTGTGCCTATAGTATTTAATTCCGATGTAATTTCTGTGTATCATCGTTAAAAAGAAAGTCGGAGGGAAACAGTCAACCTGAAGTGAAGCATCGGAATCTATAACTAGTGTCACAGGAATGGTTCCAAACATAGACATTAGGAAGTGTCAGTCTTCTTGTACTTAAGTCGGCATTGTAACTTTATATTTAATCCCGATGCAATTTCTGTATTTCGTCGCCAATAAGATGGTCCAAAGGATACAGTAAACCTGAAGTGAAGCATTGGAATCTATAACTAATGTCACAGGAATCGTTCAAAACATAGACAGTAGGAAGAGTCAGTCTTCTTGTACTTAAGTCGGCATTGTTCCTTTTGTATTTGATTCCGATGCAATTTCTGTGATTCATCGTCAATATGAAGGTCAGAGGGATACAGTATACCTGAAGTGAAGCATCGGAATGCATAACTAGTGTCACCGGAATGGGTCAAAACATAGACAGTAGGAAGAGTCAGTCTTCTTGTACTTTAGTCGGCATTGTGCCTTTTCTATTTAATTCCGATGCAATTTCTGTATTTCGTCGCCAATAGGAAGGTCCAAAGGTTACAGTAAACCTGAAGTGAAGCATCGGAATCTATAACTAATGTCACAGGAATCGTTCAAAACAAAGACAGTGGGAAGAGTCAGTCTTCTTGCAATTAAGTCGGCATTGTGCCTTTTGTATTTGATTCCGATGCAATTTCTGTGTTTCATCGTCAAAAAGGTCAGAGGGATACAACAAACCTGAAGTGAAGCATCGGAATCTATAACTAGTGTCACAGGAATTTTTCAAAACAAAGACAGTGGGAAGAGTCAGTCTACATGTACTTAAGTCGGCATTGTGCCTTTTGTATTTAATTCCGATGCAATTTCTGTGTTTCATCGTCAATACGAAGGTCTGAGGGATACAGTAAACCTGAAGTGAAGCATCGGAATCCACAACTAGTGTCACAGGAATGGTTCAAAACATAGGCAGTAAGAAAAGTCAGTCTTCTTGTACTTATGTCGGCATTGTGAGTTTTGTGTTTAATTCCGATGCGATTTCTGTGTTTCATCGTCAATAAGAAGGTCCAGGGGATACAGTAAATCTGAAGTGAAGCATCGGAATCTATAACTAGAGTCACAGGAATGGTTCAAAACATAGACAGTAAGAAGAGTCAGTCTTCTTGTGCCTTTTCTATTTAATTCCGATGCAATTTCTGCGTTTCATCGTCAAAAAGAAGGTCAGAGGGATGCAGTAAACCTGAAGTGAAGCATCGGAATCTATAACTTGTTTCACAGGAATGGTTCAAAACATAGTCAGTAAGAAGAGTCAGTCTTATTGTACTTAAGTCGATATTGTGCCTATTGTATTTAACTCCGATGCACTATCTGTGTTTCATCGTCAATAAGAAGATCCATGGGATACAGTAAACCTGAAATGAAGCATCGGAATCTATAACTAGTGTCACAGGAATGGTTCAAAACATAGACAGTAGGAAGATTCAGTCTAGATGTACTTGAGTCGGCATCGTGCCTTTTGCATTTATTTCCGATGCAATTTCTGTATTTCATCGTCACTAAGAAGGTCAGAGGGATACAGTAAACCTGAAGTGAAGCATCAGAATCTATAACTAGTGTCACAGGAATGGATCAAAACAGTCAGTAAGAAGAGTCAGTCTTCTTGTACTGACGTCGGCATTGTGCCTTTTGTATTTAATTCCGATGCAATTTCTGTGTTCCATCGTCAATAAGAAGGTCAGAGGCATACAGTGAACCTGAAGTGTTGCATCGGAATCTATAACTAGTGTCACAGGAATGGTTCAAAACATAGACAGTAGGATGAGTCAGTCTTCTTGTACTTAAGTCGGCATTGTGCCTTTTGTGTTTAATTCCGATGCAATTTCTGTATTCCTTCGTCAATAAGAAGGTCCAAGGGATTCAGTAAACCTGAAGTGAAGCAACAGAATCTAAAACTAGTGTCACAGGAATGTTTCAAAACAGAGACAGTAGGAAGAATCAGTCTACATGTACTTAAGTCGGCAATGTGACTTTTGTTTGTAATTCCGATGCAATTTCTGTGTTTCATCGTTAATAAGAAGGTCAGAGGGATACAGTAAACCTGAAGTGAAGCATCGGAATCAATAACTAATGTCACAGGAATCGTTCAAACATTGACTGTAGGAAGAGTCAGTCTTCTTGTACTTAAGTCGGCATTGTGCCTTTTGTAATTAATTCCGATGCAATTTCTACGTTTAATCGTCAAAACGAAGGTCAGAGGGATACAGTAAACCAGAAGTGAAGCATCGGAATCTGTAACTAGTGTCACAGGAATGGTTCAAAACATCGACAGTAGGAAGAGTCAGTCTTCTTGTTCTTAAGTCGGCATTGTGCCTTTTCTATTTAAATCTGATGCCATTTCTGTGTTTCATCGTCAATAAGAAGGTCCAAGGGATACAGATAACTTGATGTGAAGCATCGGAATCTGTAACTAGTGTCACAGGAATATTTCAAATCATAGACAAAAAGAAGAGTCAGTCTTCTTGTACTCAAGTCGGCATTGTGCATTTTGCATTTAATTCCGATGCAATTTCTGTGATTCATCGTCAATAAGAAGGTCAGAGGGGTACAGTAAACCTGAAGTGAAGCATCGGAATCTATAACTAGTGTCACAGGAATGGTTCAAAACAGTCGGTAAGAAGAGTCAGTCTTCTAGTACTTAGGTCGTCATTGTGCCTTTTGTATTTAATTCCGATGCAATTTCTGTGTTTCATCGTCAATAAGAAGGTCCAAGGGATACAGTAAATCTGAAGTGAAGCATCGGAATCTATAACTAGTGTCACAGGAATGGTTCAAAACATAGACAGTAAGAAGAGTCAGACTTTTTGTACTTAAGTCGGCATTATGCCAATTTCAATTTAATTCCGATGCAATTACTGTGTTTCATCGTCCTTAAGAAGGTCAGAGGGATACAGTAATCCTTAAGTGAAGCATCGGAATCTCTAACTAGTGTCACAGGCATGGTTCAAAACATAGTCAGTAAGAAGAGTCAGTGTTCTTGTACTTAAGTCGGCATTGTGCCTTTTGTATTTAATTCCGATGCAATATCTGTGTTTCATCGTCAATAAGAAGGTCCAAGGGATACAGTAAACCTCAAGTGAAGCATCGGAATCTATATCTAGTGTCACAGGAATGGTTCAAAACATAGTCAGTAAGGAGAGTCAGTCTTCTTAGACTTAAGTCGGCTTTGTGCCATTTGTATTTAATTCACATGCAATTTCTGTGTTTCGTCGTCAATAAGATGGTCTGAGGGATACAGTAAACCTGAAGTGAAGCATCGGAATCTATAACTAGTGTCACAGGAATGGTTCAAAACACTCAGTAAGAAGAGACAGTCTTCTTGTACTTAAATCGGCATTGTGCCTTTTGTATTTAATTCCGATGCAATTTCTGTGTTTCATCGCCAATAAGAAGGTCCAATTGACTCAATAAACCTGAAGTGAAGCAATGGAATCTATATCTAGTGTCACAGGAATGGTTCAAATCATAGACAGTAAGAAGAGTCAGCCTTCTTGTACTTAAGTCGCCATTGTGCCTTATGTATTTAATTCCGATTCAATTTCTGTGTTTCATCGTCAATAAGAACGTCCAAGGGATACAGTAAACCTGAAGTGAAGCATCGGAATCTATAAGTAGTGGCCCAGGAATGGTTCAAAATATAGACAGTAATAAGAGTCAGTCTTCTTGTCCTGAAGTCGGCATTGTGCGTTTTCTATTTAATTCCGATGCAATGTCTGTGTTTCATCGTCAATAAGAAGGTCCAAGGGATACAGTAAACCTGAAGTGAAGCATCGGAATCTATAACTGGTGACACAGGAATGGTTCAAATAATAGACAAAAAGATGAGTCAGTCTTCTTGTACTTAAGTCGGCATTGTGCCTTTTGTATTCAATTTCGATGCAATTTCTGTGATTCATCGTCAATAAGAAGGTCCAAGGGGTACAGTAAACCTGAAGTGAAGCATCGGAATCTATAACTAGTGTCACAGGAATGGTTCAAAACATAGACAGTAGGAAGAGGGACAGTCTTCTTGTACTTAAGTCGGCATTGTGCCTTTTGTATTTAATTCCGATGCAATTTCTGTGTTTCGTCGTCAATAAGAAGGTCCAAGGGACTGAGTAAACCTGAAGTGAAGCATCGAAATCTATAACTAGTGTCACAGGAATGGTTCAAAGCATAGACAGTAAGTAGAGTCAGTCTTCTTGTACTTAAGTCGGCATTGTGCCATTTGTATATAATTCCGATGCAATGTCTGTGTTTCAACGACAATAAGAAAGTCAGAAGGATACAGTAAGCCTGAAGTGAAGCATCGGAATCTATAACTAGTGTCACAGGAATGGTTCAAAACAGTCAGTAAGAAGAGTCGGTCTTCTTGTACTTAAGTCGGCATTGTGCCTTTTCTATTTAATTCCGATGCAATTTCTGTTTTTCATCTTCAATAAGAAGGTCAGAGGGATAAAGTAAACCTGAAATGAAGCATCGGAATCTGTAACTAGCGTCACAGGAATTGTTCAAAGCGTAGACAGTAGGAAGAGTCAGTCTTCTTGTACTTAAGTCGGCATTGTGCCATTTGTATTTAATTCCGATGCAATTTCTGTGTTTCATCGTCAATAAGAAGGTCCAAGGGATACAGTAAACCTGAAGTGAAGCATCGGAATCTCTAACTAGTGTCACAGGAATGGTTCAAAACATTGTCAGTAAGAAGAGTCAGTCTTCTGGTACTTAAGTGGGCATTGTGCCTTTTCTATTTACTTCCGATGCAATTTCTGTGTTTCATCGTCAATAAGAAGGTCCAAGGGAAACAGTAAACCTGAAGTGAAGCATCGGAATCTAAACTAGTGTTATAGGAATGGTTCAAAACATAATCAGTAAGAAGAGTCAGTCTTCTTGTACTTAAGTTGGCATTGTGCCTTTTGTATTTAATTCCGATGCAATTTCTGTGTTTCATCGTCAATAAGAAGGTCCAAGGGATACAGTAAACCTGAAGTGAAGCATCGGAATCTGTAACTAGTGTCACAGGAATGGTTCAAAACATAGACAGTAGGAACAGTCAGTCTTCTTGTACCTAAATCGGCATTGTGCCTCTTGTATTTAACTCCGATGCACTATCTGTGTATCATCGTCAATAAGAAGGTCCAAGAGATACAATAAACCTGAAATGATGCATCTGATTCTATAACTAAGGTCTTAGGACTGTTTCAAAACATAGACAGTAGGAAAAGTCAGTCTTGTTGTACTTAAGTCGGCATTGTGCCTTTTCTATTTAATTCCGATGCAATTTATGTGTTTCATCGTCAATAAGAAGGCCAGAGGGATACATTAAACCTGAAGTGAAGTTTCGGAATCTATAACTAGTGTCACAGGAATGGTCCAAATCATAGTCAGTAACAAGAGTCAGTCTTCTTGTACCTAAGTCGGCATTGTGCCTTTTCTATTACATTCCGATGCAATATCTGTGTTTCATCGTCAATACGAAGGTCAGAGGGATATAGTAAACCTGAAGCGAAGCATCGGAATCTGTAACTAGTGTCACAGGACTGGTTCCAAACATAGTCAGTAAGAAGAGTCAGTTTCCGTGTACTTAAGTCGGCATTGTGCCTTTTGTATTTAATTCCGATGCAATTTCTGTGTTTCATCGTCAATAGGAAGGTCAGAGGGATACTGTAGTACTGAAGTGAAGCATCGGAACCTATAACTAGTGTCACAGGAATGGTTCAAAACATAGACAAAAAGAAGTGTCAGTCTTCTTGTACTTAAGTCGGCATTGTGCCTTTTGTATCTAACTCCGATGCAATTTCTGTGTTTCATCGTCAATAAGAAGGTCAGAGGGATACAGTAAACCTTAAGTGAAGCATCGGAATCCATAACTAGTGTCACAGGAATGGATCAAAACAGTCAGTAAGAAGAGTCAGTCTCCTTGTACTTATGTCGGCATTGTGCCTTTGTGTTTTATTCCGATGCAATTACTGTGTTTCACCGTCAATAAGAAGGTCCAAGGGATACAGTAAATCTGAAGTGAAGCATCGGAATCTATAACTAGTGTCACAGGAATGGTTCAAAACATAGACAGTAAGAAGAGTCAGTCTTCCTGTACTTAAGTCGGCAAATTGCCTTTTGTATTTAATTCCGATCCAATTTCTGTGTTTCATCGTCAGAAAGAAGGTCAGAGGGATACAGTAAACCTGAAGTGAAGCATCGGAATCTGTAACTAGTGTCACAGGAATGGTTCAAAACATAATCAGTAAGAAGAGTCAGTCTTCTTGTACTTAAGTCGGCATTGTGCCTTTTGTATTTAATTCCGATGCAATTTCTGTGTTTCATCGTCAATAAGAAGGTCCAAGGGATACAGTAAACCTGAAGTGAAGCATCGGAATCTATATCTAGTTTCACAGGAATGGTTCAAAATATAGACAGTAAGAAGAGTCAGAAATCTTGTACTTAAGTCGGCATTATGCCCTTTTCAATTTAATTCCGATGCAATTTCTGTGTTTCACGGTCAATAAGAAGGACAGAGGGATACAGTAAACCTGAAGTGAAGCATCGGAATCTCTAACTAGTGTCACAGGAATGGTTCAAAACATAATCAGTAAGAAGAGACAGTCTTCTTGTACATAAGTCGGCATTGTGCCTTTTGTATTTAATTCCGTTGCAATATCTGTGTTTCATCGTCAATAAGAAGGTCTAAGGGATACAGTAAACTTGAAGTGAAGCATCGAAATTAGTAACTAGCGTCGCAGGAATGGTTCAAATCATTGTCAGTAAGAAGAGTCAGTCTTCTGGTACTTAAGTCGGCATTGTGCCTTTTCTATTTACTTCCGATGCAATTTCTGTGTTTCATCGTCAATAAGAACGTCCAAGGGATACAGTGAACCTGAAGTGAAGCATCGGAATCTATAACTAGTGTCACAGGAATGGTTCAAAACATAGACAGTAGGAAGAGACAGTCTTCTTGTACCTAAGTCGGCATTGTGCCTTTTCAATTTAATTCCGATGCAATTGCTGTGTTTCATCGTCAACACGAACGTCAGAGGGATACAGTAAACCTGAAGTGAACCATAGGAATCTGTAACTAGCGTCACAGGAATGGTTCAAATCATAGACAGTAAGAAGAGTCAGTCTTCTTGTACTTAAGTCGGCATTGTGCCTTTTCTATTTAATTCCGATGCAATTTCTGTGTTTCATCGTCAATAAGAAGGTCAGAGGGATACAGTAAACCTGAAGTGAAGCATCGGAATCTATAACTAGTGTCATAGGAATGGTTCAAAACATAGACAAAAAGAAGAGTCAGTCTTCTTGTACTTAAGTCGGCATTGTGCCTTTTGTATTTAATTCCGATGCAATTTCTGTGTTTCATCGTCAATAAGAAGGTCCTAGGGATACAGTAAACCTGAAGTGAAGCATCGGAATCTATAACTAGTGTCACAGGAATGGTTCAAAACATAGACAGTAGGAAGAGTCAGTCTTCTTGTACCTAAGTCGGCATTGTGCCTCTTGTATTTAACTCCGATGCACTATCTGTGTATCATCGTCAATAAGAAGGTCCAAGGGATACAATAAACCTGAAATGAAGCATCTGATTTAATAACTAAGGTCATAGAACTGTTTCAAAACATAGACCGTAGGAAAAGTCAGTCTTGTTGTACTTAAGTCGGCATTGTGCCTTTTCTATTTAATTCCGATGCAATTTCTGTGATTTCATCGTCAATAAGAAGGCCAGAGGGATACATTAAACCTGAAGTGAAGCTTCGGAATCTGTAACTAGTGTCACAGGAATGGTTCAAATCATAGTCAGTAAAAAGAGTCAGTCTTCTTGTACCTAAGTCGGCATTGTGCCTTTTCTATTACTTTCCGATGCAATGTCTGTGTTTCATCGTCAATAAGAAGGTCAGAGGGATATAGTAAACCTGACGTGAAGCATCGGAATCTGTAACTCGTGTCACAGGAATGGTTCCAAACTTAATCAGTAAGAAGACTCAGTTTCCTTGTACTTAAGTCGGCATTGTGCCTTTTCTATTTAATTCCGAAGCAATTTCGCTGTTTCATCGTCAATAAGAAGGTCCAAAGGATACAGTAAACCTAAAGTGAATCGTCGGAATCTATGACTAGTGTCACAGGAATGGTTCAAAAAATAGTCTGTACGAAGAGTCAGTCTTCTTGTACTTAAGTCGGCATTGTGCCTTTTCTATTTAATTCCGATGCAATTTCTGTGTTTCATCGCAATAAGTAGGTCCAAGGGAAACAGTAAACCTGAAGTGAAGCATCGGAATCAATAACTAGTGTCACAGGAATGGTTCAAAACATAGACAAAAAGAAGAGTCAGTCTTTTTGTACTTAAGTTGGCATTGTGAATTTTGTATTTAATTCCGATGCAATTTCTGTGTTTCATCGTCAATAAGAAGGTCAGAGGGATACAGTAAACCTGAAGTGAAGCATCGGAATCCATAACTAGTGTCACAGGAATGTTTCAAAACAGTCAGTAAGAAGAGTCAGTCTTCTTGTACTTATGTCGGCATTGTGCCTTTTGTATTTAATTCCGATGCAATTTCTGTGTTTCATCGTCAATAAGAAGGTCCAAGGGATACAGTAAATCTGAAGTGAAGCATCGGAATCTATAACTAGTGTCACAGGAATGGTTCAAAACATAGACAGTAAGAAGAGTCAGTATTCTTGTACTTAAGTCGGCATTGTGCCTTTTGTATTTAATTCCGATCCAATTTCTGTGTTTCATCGTCAGAAAGAAGGTCAGAGGGATACAGTAAACCTGAAGTGAAGCATCGGAATCTATTCCTAGTGTCACAGGAATGGTTCAAAATATAGACAGTAGGAAGAGTCAGTCTTCTTGTATTTAAGTCAGCATTGTGCCTTATCTATTTAATTTCGATGCACTTTCTGTGTTTCATCGTCAATTAGAAGGTCCAAGGGATACAGCAAACCTGAAGTGGAGCATCGGAATCTATAACTAGTGTCACAGGAATGGTACAAAACATAGTCAGTAAGAAGAGTGAGTCTTCTTGTACTTATGTCGGCATTGTGCCTTTTGTATTTAATTCCGATGCAATTTCAGTGTTTCATCGTCAATAAGAAGGTCAGAGGGATACAGTAAACCTGAAGTGAAGCATCGGAATCTGTAACTTGCGTCACAGGATTGGTTCAAAACATAGACAGTAGGAAGAGTCAGTCTTCTTGTACTTAAGTCGGCATTGTGCCTTTTCTATTACATTCCGATGCAATATCTGTGTTTCATCGTCAATTAGAAAGTCAGACGGATACAGTATACCTGAAATGAAGCATCGCAATCTCTAACTAGTGTCACAGGGATGGTTCAAAACATAATCAGTAATAAGAGACAGTCTTCTTGTACATAAGTCGGCATTGTTCCTTTTGTATTCAATTCCGATGCAATATCTGTGTTTAATCGTCAATAAGAAGATCAGAGGGATACAGTAAACCTGAAGTGAAGCATCGGAATCTGTAACTAGTGTCACAGGAATGGTTCAAAACATAATCAGTAAGAAGAGTCAGTCTTCTTGTACTTAAGTCGGCATTGTGCCATTTGTATATAATTCCGATGCAATGTCTGCGTTTCAACGACAATAAGAAAGTCAGAAGGATATAGTAAACCTGAAGTGAAGCATCGGAATCTATAACTAGTGTCACAGGAATGGTTCAAAACAGTCAGTAAGAAGAGTCAGTCTTCTTGTACTTAAGTCGGCATTGTGCCTTTTCTATTTAATTCCGATGCAATTTCTGTTTTTCATCTTCAATAAGAAGGTAAGAGGGATAGAGTAAACCTGAAGTGAAGCATCGGAATCTGTAACTAGCGTCACAGGAATGGTTCAAAGCATAGACAGTAGGAAGAGTCAGTCTTCTTGAACTTAAGTCGGCATTGTGCCTTTTGTATTTAATTCCGATGCAATTTCTGTATTTCATCGTCAATAAGAACGTCCAAGGGATACAGTAAACCTGAGGAGAAGCATCAGAATCTATAACTAGCGTCACAGGAATGGTTCAAAACATAGACAGTAGGAAGAGTCAGTCTTCTTGTACTTAAGTCGGCATTGTGCCTTTTGTATTTAATTCCGATGCAATTTCTGTATTTCATCGTCAATATGAACGTCCAAGGGATACAGTAAACCTGAGGAGAAGCATCGGAATCTGTAACTAGTGTCACACGAATGGTTCAAAACATAGACAGTAAGATGTGTCAGAAATATTGTACTTAAGTCGGCATTATGCCCTTTTCAATTTAATTCCGATGCAATTACTGTGTTTCACCGTCAATAAGAAGGTCACAGGGATACAGTAAACCTGAAGTGAAGCATCGGAATCTCTAACTAGTGTCACAGGGATGGTTCAAAACATAATCAGTAAGACGAGTCAGTCTTCTTGTACATAAGTCGGCATTGTTCCTTTTGTATTTAATTCCGATGCAATATCTGTGTTTAATCGTCATTAAGAAGATCAGAGGGATACAGTAAACCTGAGTGAAGCATCGGAATCTGTAACTAGTGTCACAGGAATGGTTCAAAACATATTCAGTAAGAAGAGTCAGTCTTCTTGTACTTAAGTCGGCATTGTGCATTTTGTATTTAATTCCGATGGAATTTCTGTGTTTCATCGTCAATAAGAAGGTCCAAGGGATACAGTAAACCTGAAGTGAAGCATCGGAATCTATAACTAGAGTCACAGGAATGGCTCAAAATATAGACAATAAGAAGAGTCAGAAATCTTGTACTTATGTCGGCATTATGCCCTTTTCAATTTAATTCCGATGCAATTTCTGTGTTTCGCCGTCAATAAGAAGGACAGAGGGATACAGTAAACCTGAAGTGAAGCATCGGAATCTGTAACTAGTGTCACAGAAATGGTTCCAAACATAGTCAGTAAGAAGAGTCAGTTTCCTTGTACTTAAGTCGGCATTGTGCCTTTTCTATTTAATTCCGAAGCAATTTCGGTGTCTCATCGTCAATAAGAAGGTCCAAAGGATACAGTAAACCTAACGTGAATCATCGGAATCTATAACTAGTGTCACAGGAATGGTTCAAAGAACAGTCTGTACGAAGAGTCAGTCTTCTTGTACTTAATTCAGCATTGTGCGTTTTGTATTTAATTCCGATGCAATTTCTGTGTTTCATCGTCAATAAGAAGGCCAGAGGGATACAATAAACCTGAAGTGAAGCTTCCGAATCTATAACTAGTGTCACAGGAATGGTTCAAATCATAGTCAGTAAGAAGAGTCAGTCTTCTTGTACCTAAGTCGGCATTATGCCTTTTCTATTACATTCCGATGCAATATCTGTGTTTCATCGTCAATAAGAAGGTCAGAGGGATATAGTAAACCTGACGTGAAGCATCGGAATCTGTAACTAGAGTCACAGGAATGGTTCCAAACATAGTCAGTAAGAAGAGTCAGTTTCCTTGTACTTAAGTCGGCATTGTGCCTTTTCTATATAATTCCGAAGCAATTTCGGTGTTTCATCGTCAATAAGAAGGTCCAAAGGATACAGTAAACTTAAAGTGAATCGTCGGAATCTATAACTAGTGTCACAGGAATGGTTCAAAAAATAGTCTGTACGAAGAGTCAGTCTTCTTGTACTTATCTCGGCATTGTGCCTTTTGTATTTAATTCCGATGCAATTTCTGTGTTTCATCGTCAATAAGAAGGTCCAAGGGAAACATTAAAAATGAAGTGAAGCATCGGAATCTATAACTAGTGTCACAGGAATGGTTCAAAACATAGACAAAAAGAAGAGTCAGTCTTTTTGTACTTAAGTTGGCATTGTGCCTTTTGTATTTAATTCCGATGCAATTTCTGTGTTTCATCGTCAATAAGAAGGTCAGAGGTATACAGTAAACCTGAAGTGAAGCATCGGAATCCATGACTAGTGTCACAGGAATGTTTCAAAACAGTCAGTAAGAAGAGTCAGTCTTCATGTACTTATGTCGGCATTGTGCCTTTTGTATTTAATTCCGATGCAATTTCTGTGTTTCATCGTCAATAAGAAGGTCGAAGGGAAACAGTAAACCTGAAGTGAAGCATCGGAATATGTAACTAGTGTCACAGGAATGGTTCAAAACATAGACAGTAAGAAGAGTCAGTCTTCTTGTACTCAAGTCGGCATTGTGCCTTTTGTATTTAATTCCGATCCAATTTCTGTGTTTCATCGTCAGAAAGAAGGTCAGAGGGATACAATAAACCTGAAGTGAAGCATCGGAATCTGTAACTAGTGTCACAGGAATGGTTCAAAACATATTCAGTAAGAAGAGTCAGTCTTCTTGTACTTAAGTCGGCATTGTGCATTTTGTATTTAATTCCGATGCAATTTCTGTGTTTCATCGTCAATAAGAAGGTCCAAGGGATACAGTAAACCTGAAGTGAAGCATCGGAATCTATAACTAGAGTCACAGGAATGGCTCAAAATATAGACAATAAGAAGAGTCAGAAAACTTGTACTTATGTCGGCATTATGCCCTTTTCAATTTAATTCCGATGCAATTTCTGTGTTTCGCCGTCAATAAGAAGGACAGAGGGATACAGTAAACCTGAAGTGAAGCATCGGAATCTGTAACTAGTGTCACAGAAATGGTTCCAAACATAGTCAGTAAGAACAGTCAGTTTCCTTGTACTTAAGTCGGCATTGTGCCTTTTCTATTTAATTCCGAAGCAATTTCGGTGTCTCATCGTCAATAAGAAGGTCCAAAGGATACAGTAAACCTAACGTGAATCATCGGAATCTATAACTAGTGTCACAGGAATGGTTCAAAGAACAGTCTGTACGAAGAGTCAGTCTTCTTGTACTTAATTCAGCATTGTGCGTTTTGTATTTAATTCCGATGCAATTTCTGTGTTTCATCGTCAATAAGAAGGCCAGAGGGATACATTAAACCTGAAGTGAAGCTTCCGAATCTATAACTAGTGTCACAGGAATGGTTCAAATCATAGTCAGTAAGAAGAGTCAGTCTTCTTGTACCTAAGTCGGCATTATGCCTTTTCTATTACATTCCGATGCAATATCTGTGTTTCATCGTCAATAAGAAGGTCAGAGGGATATAGTAAACCTGACGTGAAGCATCGGAATCTGTAACTAGTGTCACAGGAATGGTTCCAAACATAGTCAGTAAGAAGAGTCAGTTTCCTTGTACTTAAGTCGGCATTGTGCCTTTTCTATTTAATTCCGAAGCAATTTCGGTGTTTCATCGTCAATAAGAAGGTCCAAAGGATACAGTAAACTTAAAGTGAATCGTCGGAATCTATAACTAGTGTAACAGGAATGGTTCAAAAAATAGTCTGTACGAAGAGTCAGTCTTCTTGTACTTATCTCGGCATTGTGCCTTTTGTATTTAATTCCGATTCAATTTCTGTGTTTCATCGTCAATAAGAAGGTCCAAGGGAAACAGTAAAAATGAAGTGAAGCATCGGAATCTATAACTAGTGTCACAGGAATGGTTCAAAACATAGACAAAAAGAAGAGTCAGTCTTTTTGTACTTAAGTTGGCATTGTGCCTTTTGTATTTAATTCCGATGCAATTTCTGTGTTTCATCGTCAATAAGAAGGTCAGAGGTATACAGTAAACCTGAAGTGAAGCATCGGAATCCATGACTAGTGTCACAGGAATGTTTCAAAACAGTCAGTAAGAAGAGTCAGTCTTCATGTACTTATGTCGGCATTGTGCCTTTTGTATTTAATTCCGATGCAATTTCTGTGTTTCATCGTCAATAAGAAGGTCGAAGGGAAACAGTAAACCTGAAGTGAAGCATCGGAATATATAACTAGTGTCACAGGAATGGTTCAAAACATAGACAGTAAGAAGAGTCAGTCTTCTTGTACTTAAGTCGGCATTGTGCCTTTTGTATTTAATTCCGATCCAATTTCTGTGTTTCATCGTCAGAAAGAAGGTCAGAGGGATACAATAAACCTGAAGTGAAGCATCGGAATCTATAACTAGTGTCACAGGAATTGTTCAAAACACAGAAAGTAGGAAGAGTCAGTCTTCTTGTACTTAAGTCAGCATTGTGCCTTATCTATTTAATTCCGATGCACTTTCTGTGTTTCATCGTCAATTAGAAGGTCCAAGGGATACAGCAAACCTGAAGTGAAGCTTTGGAATCTATAACTAGTGTCACAGGAATGGTTCATAACATAGTCAGTAAGAAGAGTGAGTCTTCTTGTACTTAAGTCGGCATTGTGCCTTTTGTATATAATTTCCGATGTAATTTCTGTGTTTCATCGTCAATAAGAAGGTCCAAGGGATACAGTCAACCTGAAGTGAAGCATCGGAATCTGTAACTAGGGTCACAGGAATGGTTCAAAACGTAGACTGTAAGAAGAGTACGTCTTCTTGTACATAAATCGGCATTGTAACTTTTCTATTTAATTCCGATGCAATTTCCGTATTTCATCGTCAATAAGAAGGTAAGAGGGATACAGTAAACCTGAAGTTAAGCATATGAATCTATAACTAGTGTCACAGGAATGGTCCAAAACATAGTCAGTACGAAGAGTCAGTCTTATTGTACTTAAGTCGGTATTGTGCCTTTTGTATTTAATTCCGATGCCATTTCTGTGTTTCATCGTCAATAAGAAGGTCAGAGGGATACAGTAAACATGAAGTGAAGCATCCGAATCTCTAACTAGTGTCACAGGAATGGTTCAAAATATAGTCAGTAAGAAGAGTCAGTCTTCTTGTAGTTTAGTCGGCATTGGGCCCTTTGTATTTAATTCCGATGCAATATCTGTGTTTCATCGTCATAAGAAGGTCCAAGGGATACAGTAAACCTGAAGTGAAGCATCGGAATCTGTAACTAGCGTCACAGGAATGGTTCAATACATAGTCAGTAAGAAGTGTCAGTCTTATTGTACTTAAGTAGGCATTGTGCCTTTTCTATTTAATTACGATGCAATATCTGTGTTTCATCGTCAATAAGAACGTCCCAGGGATACAGTGAACCTGAAGTGAAGCATCCGAATCTATAACTAGTGTCACAGGATTGGTTCAAAGCATAGACAGTAGGAAGAGTCAATCTTCATGTACTTAAGTCGGCATTGTACCTTTTCTATTTAATTCCGATGTAATTTCTGTGTTTCATCGTCAAAAGAAGGTCCAAGGGATTCAGCAAACCTGGAGTGATGCATCGTAATCTATAACTAATGTCACAGGAATGGTTCAAAGCATAGACAGTAAGAAGAGTCAGTCTTCTTGTACTTAAGTCGGCATTGTGACCTTTTCAATTTAATTCCGATGCAATTACTGTGTTTCATCGTCAATTAGAAGGTCAGAGGGATACAGTAAACCTGAAGTGAAGCATCGGAATCTCTAACTAGTGTCACAGGAATGGTTCAAAACATAGTCAGTAAGAAGAGTCAGTCTTCTTGCACCTACGTCGGCATTGTGCCTTTTGTATTTCATTTCGATGCAATATCTGTGTTTCATCGTCAATAAGTAGGTCCAAGGGATACAGTAAACCTTACGTGAAGCATCGGAATCGATAACTTGTGTTACAGGAATGATTCAACACATTGACAGTAAGAAGGGTGAGTCTTATTGTACTTATGTCGGCATTGTGCCTTTTGTATTTAAATCCGATGCAATTTCTGTGTTTCATCGTCAAAAAGAAGGTCCAAGGGATACAGTAAACCTGAAGTGAAGCATCGGAATCTATAACTAGTGTCACAGGAATGGTTCAAAACATAGACAGTGGGAAGATTCAGTTTACATGTACTTAAGTCTGCATCGTGCTTTTTGTATTTATTTCCGATGCAATTTCTGTGTTTCATCGTCAATAAGAAGGTCAGAGGGATACAGTAAACCTGAAGTGAAGGATCGGAATCTATAACAAGTGTCACAGGAACGGTACAAAACATAGTCAGTAAGAAGAGTCAGTCTTCTTGTACTTAAGTCGGCATTGTGCCTTTTGTATTTAATTCTGATGCAATTTCTGTGTTTCATCGTCAATAAGAAGGTCAGAGGGATACAGTAAACCTGAAGTGAAGCATCGGAATCTATAACTAGCGTCACAGGAATGGTTCAAAACATAGACAGTAAGAAGAGTCAGTCTTCTTGTAGTTAAGTCGGCAATGTGCCTTTTCTATTTAATTCCGTTGATATTTCTGTGTTTCATCGTCAATAAGAAGGTCCAAGTAATACAGTAAACCTGAAGTGAAGCATTGGAATCTATAACTAGTGTCACAGGAATGCTTCAAAACATAGTCAGTAAGAAGAGTCAGTCTTCTTGTACTTAAGTCGGCATTGTGCAATTTCTATTTAATTCCGATGCAATTTCTTTGTATCATCGTCAATAAGAAGGACAGAGGGATACAGTAAACCTGAAGTGAAGCATCGGAATCTATAACTAGTGACACAGGAATGGTTCAAAACATAGACAGTAAGAAGAGTCAGTCTTCTTGTACTTAAGTCGGCATTGTGCCTTTTGTATTTAATTCCGATGCAATTTCTGTGATTCATCGTCAATAAGAATGTTAGAGGGATACAGTAAACCTGAAGTGAAGCATCGGAATCTATAACTGGTGTCACAGGAATGGTTCAAAACAGTCACTAAGAAGAGTCAGTCTTGTTGTACTTAAGTCGGCATTGTGCAATTTCTATTCAATTCCGATGCAATATCTTTGTTTCATCGTCAATAAGAAGGTCAGAGGGATACAGTAAACCTGAAGTGAAGCATCGGAATCTATAACTAGTGACACAGGAATGGTTCAAAACATAGACAGTAGGAAGAGTCAGTCTTCTTGTACTTAAGTCGGCATTGTGCAATTTCTATTCAATTCCGATGCAATATCTTTGTTTCATCGTCAATAAGAAGGTCAGAGGGATACAGTAAACCTGAAGTGAAGCATCGGAATCTATAACTAGTGTCACAGTATTGATTCAAAACATAGACAGTGGGAAGAGTCAGTCTTCATGTACTTAAGTCGGCATTGTGCCTTTTCTATTTAATTCCGATGCAATTTCTGTGTTTCATCGTCAATAAGAAGGTCAGAGGGATACAGTAAATCCTAAGTGAAGCATCGGAATCTGTAACTAGCGTCACAGGAATGGTTCAAAACATAGACAGTAAGAAGAGTCAGTCTTCTTGTAGTTAAGTCGGCAATGTGCCTTTTCTATTTAATTCCGTTGACATTTCTGTGTTTCATCGTCAATAAGAAGGTCCAAGTAATACAGTAAACCTGAAGTGAAGCATTGGAATCTATAACTAGTGTCACAGGAATGCTTCAAAACATAGTCAGTAAGAAGAGTCAGTCTTCTTGTACTTAAGTCGGCATTGTGCAATTTCTATTTAATTCCGATGCAATTTCTTTGTATCATTGTCAATAAGAAGGACAGAGGGATACAGTAAACCTGAAGTGAAGCATCGGAATCTATAACTAGTGACACAGGAATGGTTCAAAACATAGACAGTAAGAAGAGTCAGTCTTCGTGTACTTAAGTCGGCATTGTGCCTTTTGTATTTAATTCCGATGCAATTTCTGTATTTCATCGTCAATAAGAAGGTCAGAGGGATACAGTAAACCTGAAGGGAAGCATCAGAATCTCTAACTAGTGTCACAGGAATGGTTCAAATTATAGACAATAAGAAGAGTCAGTCTTCTTGTACTTAAGTCGGCATTCTGCCTTTTGTATTTAATTCCGATACAATTTCTGTGATTCATCGTCAATTAGTATGTCAGAGGGATACAGTAAAGCTGAAGTGAAGCATCGGAATCTATAACTAGTGTCACAGGAATGGTTCAAAACAGTCAGTAAGAAGAGTCAGTCTTCTTGTACTTAAGTCGTCATTGAGCCTTTTGTATTTAATTCCGATGCAATTTCTGTGTTTCAGAGTCAATAAGAAGGTCCAAGGGATACGGTAAGCCTGAAGTGAAGCATCGGAATCTATAAGTAGTGTCACAGGAATGGTTCAAAACATAGACAAACAGAAGAGTCGGTCTTCATGTACCTAAGTCCGCATTGTGCTTTTTGTATTTGATTCCGATGCAATATCTGTGTTTCATCGTCAATACGAAGGTCAGTGGGATATAGTAAACCTGAAGTGAAGCATCGGAATCTATAACTAGTGTCACAGGAATGGTTCAAAAAATAGTCAGTAAGAAGAGTCAGTCTTCCTGTACTGAAGTCGGCATTGTGGCTTTTCTATTTAATTCCGATGCAATTTCTGTGTTTCATCGTCAATAAGAAGGTCCAAGGATACAGTGAACCTGAAGTGAAGCATCGGAATCTATAACTAGTGTCACAGGAATGGTTCAAATCATAGACAGTAGGAAGAGTCAGTCTTCTTGTACTTAAGTCGGCATTGTGCCTTTTCTATTTAATTCCGATGCAATTTCTGTGTTTCATCGTCAATAAGAAGGTCAGAGGGATACAGTAAATCCTAAGTGAAGCATCGTAATCTGTAACTAGCGTCACATGAATGGTTCAAAACATAGACAGTAAGAAGAGTCAGTCTTCTTGTAGTTAAGTCGGTATTGTGCCTTTTCTATTTAATTCCGTTGACATTTCTGTGTTTCATCGTCAATAAGAAGGTCCAAGTAATACAGTAAACCTGAAGTGAAGCATTGGAATCTATAACTAGTGTCACAGGAATGCTTCAAAACATAGTCAGTAAGAAGAGTCAGTCTTCTTGTACTTAAGTCGGCATTGTGCAATTTCTATTTAATTCCGATGCAATATCTTTGTTTCATCGTCAATAAGAATGTCAGAGGGATACAGTAAACCTGAAGTGAAGCATCGGAATCTATAACTAGTGACACAGGAATGGTTCAAAAAATAGACAGTAAGAAGAGTCAGTCTTCTTGTACGTAAGTCGGCATTGTGAATTTTCTATTTAATTCCGATGCAATTTCTGTATTTCATCGTCAATATGAACGTCCAAGGGATACAGTAAACCTGAAGTGAAGCATCGGAATCTATAACTAGTGTCACAGGAATGGTTCAAAACATAGACAAAAAGAAGAGTCGGTCTTCATGTACCTAAGTCGGCATTGTGCCTTTTGTATTTGATTCCGATGCAATATCTGTGTTTCATCGTCAATACGAAGGTCAGAGGGATATAGTAATCCTGAAGTGAAGCATCGGAATCTATAACTAGTGTCACAGGAATGGTTCAAAAAATAGTCAGTAAGATGAGTCAGTCTTCTTGTACTTAAGTCGGCATTGTGCCTTTTGTATTTAATTCCGATGCAATTTCTGTGTTTCATCGTCAATAAGAAGGTCCAAGGGATACAGTAAACCTGAAGTGAAACATTGGAATCTATAACTAGTGTCACAGGAATGGTTCCAAACATAGACAGTAAGAAGAGTCAGTCCTCTTGTACTTAAGTCGGCATTGTGCCTTTTCTATTTAATTCCGATGCAATTTCTGTATTTCATCGTCATTAAGAAGGTCAGAGGGATACAGTAAACCTGAAGGGAAGCTTCGGAATCTCTAACTAGTGTCACAGGAATGGTTCAAATAATAGACAGTAAGAAGAGTCAGTCTTCTTATACCTAAGTCGGCATTGTGCCTTTTGTATTTAATTCCGATACAATTTCTGTGATTCATCGTCAATAAGAATGTCAGAGGGATTCAGTAAACCTTAAGTGAAGCATCGGAATCTATAACTAGTGTCACAGGAATGGTTCAAAACAGTCAGTAAGAAGAGTCAGTCTTCTTGTACTTAAGTCGTCATTGAGCCTTTTGTATTTAATTCCGATGCAATTTCTGTGTTTCAGCGTCAATAAGAAGGTCCAAGGGATACGGTAAGCCTGACGTGAAGCATCGGAATCTATAACTAGTGCCACAGGAATGGTTCAAAACACAGACAAAAAGAAGAGTCGGTCTTCATGTACCTAAGTCGGCATTGTGCCTTTTGTATTTGATTCCGATGCAATATCTGTGTTTCATCGTCAATACGAAGGTCAGAGGGATATAGTAAACCTGAAGTGAAGCATCGGAATCTATAACTAGTGTCACAGGAATGGTTCAAAAAATAGTCAGTAAGAAGAGTCAGACTTCCTGTACTGAAGTCGGCATTGTGGCTTTTCTATTTAATTCCGATGCAATATCTGTGTTTCATCGTCAATAAGGCGGTCCAAGGATACAGTGAACCTAAAGTGAAGCATCGGAATCTATATCTAGTGTCACAGGAATGGTTCAAATCATAGACAGTAGGAAGAGTCACTCTTCTTGTACTTAAGTCGGCATTGTGCCTTTTATATTTAATTCCGATGCAATTTCTGTGTTTCATCGTCAATACGAAGGTCCAAGGTGTACAGTAAACCTGACGTGAAGCATCGGAATCGATAACTGGTGTCACAGGAATGGTTCAAAACATAGACAGTAAGAAGAGTCAGTCTTCTTGTACTTAAGTCGGCATTGTGCCTTTTGTATTTAAGTCCGATCCAATTTCTGTGTTTCATCGTCAATAAGAAGGTCAGAGGGATACAGTAAACCTGAAGTGAAGCATCGGAATCTATAACTAGTGTCACAGGAATGGTTCAAAGCAGTCTGTAAGAAGAGTCAGTCTTCTTGTACTTAAGTCGGCATTGTGCCTTTTGTATTTAATTCCGATGCAATTTCTGTATTTCGTCGCCAATAAGAAGGTCCAAAGGATACAGTAAACCTGAAGTGAAGCATCGGAATCTATAACTAATGTCACAGGAATCGTTCAAAACATAGACAGTAGGAAGAGTCAGTCTTCTTGTACTTAAGACGGCATTGTGCCTATTCTATTTAATTCCGATGCAATTTTTATTGATTCATCGTCAATAAGAATGTCAGAGTTCTACAGTACCCCTGAAGTGAAGCATCGGAATCTGTAACTAGCGTCACAGGAAAGGTTCAAAACATACACAGAAAGAAGAGTCAGTCTTCTTGTACTTAAGTCGGCATTGTGCCTATTCTATTTAATTCCGATGCAATTTCTGTGTTTCATCGTCAATAAGAAGGTTCAAGGGATACAGTAAACCTGAAGTGAGGCATCGGAATCTATAACTAGTGTCACAAGAATGGTTCTAAACATAGTCAGTACGAAGAGTCAGTCTTCTTGTACTTAAGTCGGCATTGTGCCTTTTGTATTTAATTCCGATGCAATTTCTGTGTTTCGTCGTCAATCAGAAGGTCTGAGGGATACAGTAAACCTGAAGTGAAGCATCGGAATCTATAACTAGTGTCAATGGAATGGTTCAAAACATAGTCAGTAAGAAAAGTCAGTCTTCTTGTACTTAAGTCGGCATTGTGCCTTTTGTATTTAATTCCGATGCAATTTATGTGTTTCATCGTCAATAAGAAGGTCAGAGGGATAGAGTAAACCTGAAGTGAAGCATCGGAATCTATAACTAGTGTCACAGGAATGGTTCAAAACAGTCAGTAAGAAGAGTCAGTCTTCTTGTACTAATGTCGGCATTGTGCCTTTTGTATTTAATTCCGATGCAATTTCTGTGTTTCATCGTCAATAAGAAGGTCAGAGGGATACAGTAAACCTGAAGTGAAGCATCGGAATCTATAACTAGTGTCACAGGAATGGTTCAAAACATAGACAGTAAGAAGTGTCAGTCTTCTTGTACTGAAGTCGGCATTGTGCCTTTTGTATTTAATTCCGAGGCAATTTCTGTGTTTCATCGTCAATAAGAAGGTCCGAGGGATATAGTAGACCTGATGTGAAGCATCGGAACCTATAACTAGTGTCACAGGAATGGTTCATATCTGTGCAGGGAGGAGACCCCCAAGAGGGATCATTGCCGACAAAATTTTATTTAAATAAAATTTCAATGCGTAATGTTCGGCCGTAGCCGGCTTGGGCATACTGTGGTGGAAGGTGCTGGCCGGAGGACCATGGTCAGCACATTCCTGCCACGTGCTCCTCTGTCAGACTCAAGTCCCACGGGTTGGTTGCGCTGACGGGGGCACGCTACTAGCAAGGCGCGTTGGCGGAATCAATCCTCCAATCAGAGACTAATCGTGTGATCACGTGAGGACGCGGCCGGGAGCGGCGAGGGCGGCTTGGAAACAGCTCCGCGCTCTCTTAGCTTCTGACCTCGGCCCCGAGTAGTCGCTCCTCTAGTCTCTGCCTCTCTGATGAGCAGACGGCAACCCCTCTTGGGGCTGCTCAGCCCTACGTAGGCACCACTGTACCATCATTACAAGAATAAACTGGGTCCATTCCACTCAATTAATTTTCATTTTACAACGCCCTCCGCTCCTGACTTCTATCCTGACGAACAAATGGTGTCAGAAGTGGGATGCGACCCACCTTACGGTTGTAAAATCAACTTATCAGTTGAGTATGAGTACTATGAAGGGGCCGAGTTTGAGCTATTAAGGGAAACTAGACCGAACGTGGCGAGGCTGCAGCGCGCCATGCACGTGCCAGCCGGACGCCTGCGTTGCAGAATGTGCGTGGCCGCGCACTAGCGCGCCACAAGCGTGACGCAGTTCGCCGCCGGACGCGAGCCGAGGAGGGTCCGCGATGCAGTCACGCTCGCCGCCGCCGCCGCCGCCGCCGCTGTCCGTAGCTGCCACGGGCCACCGCCTGCGCCAGGGTCCGGGGTGCGGCCCTCGCGCCGCCCCGCCGTCGCAGCTGTCCATGCTGTCGCCCGCCGCCTGCTGCGCCCACGAGTGATCAACGCGCCTGCCGCCGCTCGTCGACACCGCCGCCGTCCGTCGTCTGCACGCCACCAAATAATGTAAGTCGCTAGCGACGCTACGGTGGAGTAGATGCCCACACTATTGTAACATGCCGATCACCAGGCAGCAATCGGAGGCAGGAGCAGCCGGAGCGGATGAAGATCCCCTCTTGGCGCTGCAGTCCCAGTTAAATCAATTAATTCTAACTAACGCGGAGCTTAAGCAACAGATAGATGATCTTAAAATGGCTTCTCCGCAATCTAGTGTTGCTAAGCCAGTGCTAGTGGAAGAACAGCTGAAGCAGGTGATTCCACCACTCACTAGTGCAGAATCACCTGTGGCAGTAGCCACCTCTACTTTGGTGCAGAGCTTCCCAGCAGTAGCGTTTATTCCGGCGTTCGCTGGAAAGCCGCACGAGGATATTCAAACGTTTGTCCAGAATATCCAGGACATCGGAAACCTTTGCGGTTGGCCAGATGAATTTCTCTTAAACGTGATGAAAATGAAACTCACCGGCGAAGCGCGGAACTACGTGCAGTCGGTCGAGAGCTTGAAAAATGCCCCTACCTTCCAGTCCCTTGCAACAGGGTTGATTGAAAGGTATACAGACAAACGTGGTACTAGTTACTATCGCGACCTGCTTTCCACCCTCAAGCAAAAAGCGGGTGAAGATTTAGAAGCATTCGCGGACAGGATTCGAAGCGTTGCATGCCACACGTACGCACTACGTGCCAGTTCTGCTCGTAACGAAGTTCTGTTGGAAGAATCAGAATGTCGTGCGATAGACGTGTTTATTCGTTGCATAAACCCTCAAATAGGGGGCGAAATCAAGGTAGCTTCCCCCCGCACCTTACACGAAGCCGTGCGATTAGCACTCTTGAGAGAGGTGGCGAGCCGATTTGTGGCCGTCTCCGCGCGGCAAAGTGAGCCCCGACGTGTCTTTTCGAACGATACTAAGTGTGGGCGCTGTAATAGACAAGGACATGTGGCAGAGCAATGTCGCGTGCCATATTGTCATCAGTGCAGGAACATGGGCCACCAAAGCGTGCATTGTCCAAATAGTAGGCCACAACCGCCTGCAAATTCCAGGCGAAATGCAAACCAATCACAGAATTCGGGAAACGGCCGCGGGGCAGGAAGTGCCACCCCTCCCGGCCCCCGTTAAAAATAGTGACCCCCCTAGATGATAAGGGAATCACGCAGGTGGCAAGCGTGGTTGTCGATGGTGTTAGAGGCCGCAAACCAATACGCGTGCTAATTGACACAGGCGCACAGATCAGCTTGGCATTTTTATCGAAGAGAGATAAAAGAACATTGCAACCGCCGCGGTACCATATCAGTGGTATTGGTCCCGGCATAGTGAAACCTGATGGCAGCTGTTGCGTTGAGTTCACGTTGGACTCAACAGAATATGCTTTTACGATGGAGGTTGTACGAAACAGGCGCACGGATTACGACATCATCCTAGGAAGTGACTTTCTGCGTCATTTCCAGGGGGTTATTGACTATAGGTTGAATACCGTCCAATTCGGCGACAACGTGCACTGTTTTGGACGTGACTGCACGTTGCGGGCGAGCGGAGCTGGGAAAAAAGGATCCGTTTCCCAAGTTTCGGAGTCTCCCGTAACGATGCTAAAAGCCGATAATCCCGTGGAGATACCAGAAGGCACAGGAAAGATCCTTTGGGTGCCTGTCGGGATACGTGAATCCGAAGAGGTTCATTTCTTGGTAGATCCACTCTGCCAGAATGAAACTCTTGACCAGATGCAGGTCCACGTAAAACGTAGCCTGTGCAAAGCACAGCAAGTACAGAAAGAAAATTGCGTACCCGTGTGTTTAGACAATTTTAGTCACAAGCAAGCTTTCATACCGCGTGGTACAGTATTAGCTAGCTTACAGGTTATCCCAGAAGATAAGTTGTCAAAGAGAACCCCTTCTCTGAAAAAGAAAAAGACTGCTGCCGCCTCTCAACACCTTTTGACAATCACGTCACATCTGACAGATAAGTTTAAAGCTAAGCTTAGTCATCTCCCATTGCATGATCAAAAGCTAATAAATGAAGTGTTGAATGAGTATTCATGGTTGTTTGAAGACAGGAAATATTTACCAGCAACAGATCTAATCCAACATGAGATTCCAACCGGAAATGCTAGGCCAATAGCTCAAAAAGGGTACCGAATTCCCTACCATCTTCAGTCAGTGGTAGAGGAAACTATACAACAGCAACTAGAAGCAGGAATAATACAACCCTCTTCTAGTGCGTGGTCTAGCCCAATTGTAGTCGTTCCAAAGAAATCTATAGACGGAGAAAAATCCTATCGCCTCTGTGTAGACATGCGAGCAGTAAACAAAGTTACTACTCCAGATCATTATCCATTACCCCGGATCGATGAAACACTCGATCGTCTGGGCAATTGCCGGTACTTCACAACATTAGACATGCGCAGTGGGTATCATCAAATTCCAATTGCTCCTGAAGATCGAGCTAAGACAGCTTTTGTAGTTCCTGGCGGCTTATATGAATTCTTAAGGATGCCTTTCGGGCTTCGCAACGCACCAGCAACCTTTCAGCGATTTGCAGATCTGCTATTACGTGGGTTGAAACCTACTATGTGCCTTGTGTATCTTGATGATATAATTATATTTTCAAAATCCATTGCTGAACATGCTGAACATCTACGCAGTGTACTGTTGCGCTTGCAAAATGCTAATTTAAGCTTAAAATTAGAAAAATGTTCTTTTGCTCAATCACAAGTGCAGTATTTAGGTCATGTCATCAGTTCCAGCGGAGTCAAACCAGATCCACGATTAACTCTGAAGCAGTAGACACTTTTTCTATTCCAACAAATTTAAAGGAATTACAATCCTTCCTTGGCCTTGCAAATTATTACCGCCGTTTTGTTAAAGATTATGCTACTATTACCAAACCACTTACTAAATTGTTGAAAAAGGATACTCCTTTTGTTTGGACGGATGAATGTTCGACCGCCTTTCAAACAGTGAAAACTATTTTAACTAGTTCACCTCTACTTGTTTACCCAGACTTCGCTGAACCTTTTATTTTATCTTGTGACGCATCTGATTTTGCTGTAGGATGTGTCCTAAGCCAAGTGCAAGATGGTGAGGAAAAACCCGTTGGGTATGCCTCTCGTCAACTGAATAAAGCAGAAACTAATTACAGTACTACAGAAAAGGAATTGCTTGCCCTTCTTTTTGGAATTAATTATTTTAGATGTTACCTCTATGGTCGCAAGTTTACAGTTCTTACCGATCACTCTGCTCTGCAGTGGTTATTGAATCTTAAAGACCCTAGCAGCAAACTTATGCGCTGGGTCATGAAACTGTCAGAATATGATTTTGAAGTTCGGCACAAGCCTGGTCGGTTGCATCAAAATGCTGATGCGTTAAGCAGAAAAGTGCGTGTCATTGAATCAGATGAGGTATCAATTGAAGAGTTAAAAGAAGCACAGCAGGTGGACGTTCAATGTCAAAGATACGCCACCTTCCCAGAATTTGAAGTAATAGACAACCTTTTGTATCGCAGAACTCCACATGGGAATCGTTTGGTAATACCGGAATGCTTGCAGCAACGTATAATACGGCAATGCCATGATACCATCCAAGCATGTCACAGCGGAAAACGCGCTACAAACGCTCGAATTGCGACACGTTATTGGTGGCAATACCGACAACGTGATGTGGACAGGTATGTAAGATCTTGCCTGCCGTGTGCACAACGAGCACAAAATAGGCATCCGCGAGTGCCGCTGCAAACACTTCCTCAGGCATCTTCACCCTTCGAAATTCTTGCTTTAGATTTCCAAGGTCCTTTTCCACAGTCGCAACAAGGTAACAAATACATTTTGTCTGTTATTGATCACTTTTCACGTTATCTAATTTTGGTTCCCCTCCCCGACATGACAGCTGAAACTGTGGCGAGAGAGTTTGTAAATCGTGTGATACTACCTTTTGGAAGTCCTGATGCCATTTTAACGGATCAAGGAACCAATTTCATGTCTGCTTTATTTGTACAAGTTTGTAAATTATTAAGAATCAAAAAATGGCGTACAACTCCCTTCCATCCTAAAGCTAACGGTCGCGTTGAACGCGTACACCGTACAATTTGTAAAATGTTATCCTATTATGTTGCAAAAACGCACGCTGATTGGGACAGATATGTACCGTATATTTCTTCTGCATACAACACCCGAATGCATGAATCCACAGGGTATACCCCTTACGAAGCTGTGTTTGGACGGCCGATGAATTCGCCGTTCGAAATAGACAAACTACCTCAAGGTGTAGAAATAAAGGAAGTAAAAGGTTTAGCCCGCCGGCTAAAAGCGATCTGGTATAAGGTAAAGAGGAATAATATCAAAGCTACTAATAAACTGTTGCACAGGCAGAACAAAAATGCTGTTTTACCGACTTATCAGACAGGTGATTTAGTGTTACTACGAAACCCGGCAATCAAAAAGGGACGAACTAAAAAGTTCTCTCCCCGCTTTGAAGGCCCGTATCGGATTGTACGGTTGACCTCACCAGTCAATGCAGAACTGCAATTAACCGATCGTACGGTGATAGTGCACTTTGACCGCCTGCAACCTTACCACGGTAGGGCTGTGTCACCACAACAGGTCGCAGCCCCCGATCCGCCTGTGTCACCTCCACCTCAAGTAGAACAAAAACGAAATAAAAAACGGAGGAGATTACCTCCACAGGGTTGTAGATACCCTCTGCGGAATCGACACCCTTATGGGTTGAGGTCGCGTGATTAATCACGCCTAGTTAGAGTTTTATGTTATGTTCTATTGCAGCTTAGTTTAAGTCATTTTCTCCAGGGACTTGGAAGCAAGACGTGCCTGGCCACCACGGAGTTCCCAGCCATTCTCAATTGTCAGTTTCCAGTCCTGTCATGTATTTTTGCTCATTTTTATATGTATGATTATGTTTTATGTTTTGCAAGCAATGCCACGCATTAGACGTCACGCAACTAACTTGCTTCAAATGCAACCATTACACTTGGTGTTGGCAGAACCGCGGCTGCTAACTCCGAATAATATTCTTCAATGTCCTCTATTGCCATCTATTTGCCAAACCAGTACATGTGGAGTATTTTTACTCCGAGCTTTTCTTAATACTTGTTACGTTGACGTCTAGTGTATTGTACTATATGTCCTAGTTCTGTATTTGCTGCAGCTAATCGTAAGTAATCGGAACAGATAAAGCCAGGACTTGAAATGCATACGCCTCGTACGCTTTGTTTACGGGACCAGCTGTTGGCGGGGCATAACATCAGCTGTCGCCTCCCCTCCTCTTCAGCGCTGTCCCTTCTCCACGCCAAGAACTGGCCAGCGGCCATCATTCCTTCTCAGCCAGTAACAGCGCTCCGCGCGATGACGTATCTTATCACTACGTGCGCTGCCGCCTCCAGCGTCTCAACACGCGGAGCGTCCGAGTAGTTACAAAAACAAATCGCAAATTACTGCCCTATCCTCTGTGTATGACAGACTACAATGCACTTACCATCAGTTTATATAACTAACAGCCTTTTTTTTAAAAAAAAAAAAAACTCTTATGCTAGATAATTAGCAATTTCTAATTCATCGTTATTTCTGGTACACGCTAAGCGCGTGATATTTGTCGCTGCAGTAGCGGCCGGTCTCTCGCGGCTACACGCCTTCTCACATAACCGCTGACGTACCGTTGCCTACTCCGCACCTACGCGTGCGCTGCGCTCTCGCTAACAGCTCCAAGCTGGTTTCTTTCATGCATCCGGAAGACACGGCAAACAAAATTCATTCAAACATCCCAATAAATCTTAACATAAATATTAAATAGATGTGATTCATTGTTTAAATTCTTTTCCTCGTTTTGTTTCACATTAGCTGGATAAATCACACGAAGTTCTTAACGATTTACATTATTCTGCATACCTTAGTCTGCCAATCCTATAAGTGAAATTTCACTACTGCTTTGATTCATTGTGTAAGCTACAAACTACAGCCCTAACCCTCTTACACATCGAACTGCCTTGGACAAGGCCAGATAGGGGCAAACCAATACAATGCCACGGGTTTTTCACGCTACTGACGAGGCACAAACGACCAATCGTCCGGGCTGCCGTATATCGGTGGACGATTGTTCCTTGGTTGCTACGCAGTTATTTTTGCCCTCCCCATTTATTTTACTCTACCGCCGTGGTCATTGTTCTATCCTGTTTTCCTTCTTCTGTCGATGAGGAGGCCCCTACAACATGTTAGGTACCCTCTTCCGACAGTACCGGTCTTTTAGTCTTACCACCATTTACACCGAGATATTGCTCTCCCTTGTTGCAGTCTTGCCCCAAAATATCGGCCAATGATCCATTGTGAGATACGTACTTTGCCTCTAATTAGCCGGTGATGTAATCGCTACGGGAACTGTGCCTAGTTGTCCTTTCAGTTCAATTTGTTATCGTCAGTTTTAAAACTAACACACACGCAGCCTAGCAGCCAGCCCCAGGTGGCCAGTGTTACATGTTAACGTTGAGCGTTCCGACTACTTACAGTATTATTATTATACATCATTGTGTTTTTATTTTCCTGTCAATATATGTCATTGTGTTTAATTATGTCATTATGCTAGCACTAGTGATTTATAGTTCATGATTTTCATTTTATGTAGTGTTATGTACTGCGCGCTCAAAAAGTGACGCTATTTATGCATGTATGCTATTCTAGCTTCAGAGCTATTTTTATTGCTTGAACAGTCGACATTTCCCTAGTACAGCAGGTCGCTAATAACGCCGCTGATACTTTTATTACGGACGCCCTTAGGCCCGCTGAACCACGGTATCGCAGATAGCTCCAATGCACTGCCTACCCCTCAATTATTAGACAGGTTGCCTTAGCACTGTCCGCAGGTTGCCCCATTGCCCTGCAAATTATATAATCATCAATCCAAGTCTGCAGATTGCACTAATGCACTGCTGAACTTAATAGTCGAGTCACTCGCAGGTAGCTCATACGCACTGCGAACTTGTACTTACACGTCACCGAATCCTAGGCTCCTCGGTTGACCACAAAAAAATTCATACATCAATTACCGTGAGACAATTTGCACTCACACTACGCCTTTGGCACTCAACCACAAATGAACTGAGCCCCAGACGCTCTTTTATTACATTTTATACAAAGCCACCGTCTTCTAGATGGCAATTCCATTGCAAAATCATCGGATTCTGCCAAAGATTCAGATACCGTTCCCCAGATGGCAGCCTTTTCCATTGCTGAACGGATTAGTTGCTTTTCACCATCTGACAGTGCAAACTGCACTTTTAAGAACGATGTTGTTATATACACACACTGTCGGATTTTACTGACGTAGTCCCTTATGCACTTCGTCAACCGATTAAAAAAAAAAAAAAAAAAAAAAAAAAAAAAAAACTTCCCCTGGCGGATTTCGTATCCGATTCGGAAGTTTATGTTCGGGAAATATTTCCTTTATTTTATTTCTTGTCAATTGTTATTACTTCAATGTTATGTTTTATTGTTATCAATTTATAGTTATGATGAATGTTAGTACACTTTATGGTTATACGCTATTTTTGTGTCATATTCGGTAGTCCCTTTTAAGTTTCATTGTTTCTCGACTGGAAGTATCTCTGATAGCACCTATTGGCCTTCAATTCGTATCCACCATCAGCTACCATTAGTCACACATTTACACAACACTTCATACGCCCAATAACAACTTACAACACACTCACACTGTTCATATCCACACTACCTTGGTGTAACTCGTTGATGTTACCAGACCTCTATTGTCATATACTAAGTACATGAACAAGGCTTTTATGGTTCATGCCCTCCGCTCTTCGGAAGGGGAAAGGGAAGTACGTACATATGTACGTCATGTTCAGTAGCAGTTTCTTTTAATCAACAACGTAGTCAATTTACCTGTTGAACACTTAAGTTGTTCTGTTAAAATGGAATCAAACGTCTTTGTGACATCAGCTATTTGTGTATTATTGCTTTGCAATAAACTGTTACTTTTAAGTTGCACTTACAATGTCTTAGTCTCGGACGCAGAGCCACTAGCGCTCTCCGACGCTGTTATCTGAGCTCAGCACTCTGCCGGCTCAGCGCTGATAAAGCTGCGCTGCGCCGCCTCCACTGCTTCACACCCAGCCTCTGTATTCACGAGCAACAGACTCGCTCTCGCTAACATTCATTTCCGACTTCTATTGACCACTTCTGTAAGTAAAGATCCTTTGATTATTGAGTTAACTTGAGTTGTCCTACCCTCATTCGGGTTTTCTACAGCTGAAAAACCACTCAATATTATTTCTGAAATTTATGAAGTACTTCACCTGTCTCGCCGTGTCGAACCTTAGCGGGGTGGGTGCCCCTGCGTAGTGGCCAATGCGTGGGAGGTGCCTAGGCTGTGCGGGTTTACACCGCGATCACAGGATTCCTTCTCATTTTATTCATTCAAAAAAAAAAAAAAAAAAGAAAAAAAAACTTTCTGCGTACAAAATCTCAAATTAATTGATGACACTTGGCCTTCGTCCCATAGCAGGTAGAAAAATTTTTCCAGCGAGTTACGCTTAGTCTGCGCTGCGTAGTACTGCCTCCGCGTTCAGCGTCTTTTTTGCTGACGCGTGATTGATCAGCGGATACTCGGTGTCGAATTACACCATTGTCTTGCCGCCTTGCTACCCCCACGGCTGCCAAACTGTTGGTTGCCTGCCGTGATTCTACTTCGTGGCCTTCTTCATCAGTAAGCGTGACTGAACGGGTCCATCGTCGCTACTTGCCAGGTAATTATTGCTACAACGTTGTACCCCCTCCGTCATCTCTGAATTACTCATCAAGTAAGCCAGGAAATTTTTACTTCTAGGGGCACTAATACTTTCTCTCGCAGTCTACCGTTATCAACATTGGAAGCTGAAAGCAACCTCCCCTTTTACTGTGCTGCATTGGAGGTCCGACTTACCCGTAATTCTGACGGTATTCGGATGCGAATGAGGTTGCCAATCACGTGCGCAAATTGCGAATACGAGTGCTATCAAATATACACTTTTCCAGTCTCTTGGGCTACCCTTCATCACCATGTTGTTTGGCAGACTCAAGAATTTTTAATAGTTAGTCGGGATCGACAAACTCACGCCACTCTCACTCGCGCTGAACTATCCAGTTGCTTCCATACAACACATTACTTATGCTCCACGCTAATTTTACACACTAACACTACTGAGTGCGAGATGTCACTGTTTTTAGCTGAAACTACTACCCCTCCATGTCCTCGTGTTCTAGTCTCACTTCGTCAACCAATAATTCAGCCTGTTGGCAACAGTTTTCTGTTCGCTGTTCCACAGACTGTCACCGCCACCCTGGTGTGCCACCGTTCAATGTCAGAGACTGAATCGTACCGGATAACACTGAATAATAGTGGCCTAGTGTATAATAGTTCTAGATGTGACGTATACGCTGCTTCTATGAGGATATCAGCTCAATTGCACTCCACCTTTCATGTCACCATTCCCACATTTACCTTATACCTTCCTGAACTCGCTTTTAAAATCCATCACCATGAGAAGCTGAAGAATTTACCGAATACCAATGATTCAGATCTACTCCAATCGATCAATCATCTCCTTACCCAGGAACACAACCAAGTTGCTCTTGACCAAGTGGCCTCACATATTGCTGATTGGCACCAAACCAAGCGATTAACCACCGTTGTATTGCCCAGCGCTGGTTCGGTAATCATCACTGTAATAATTCTGATTATAGTATCCTGGATACTCTGTAAAAGAGGGTTTTGCAAATGTTTCACTTCCTTCCGAGAAGTAGTACCACCCCCACAACCTGAAGGTGAATATCACACCTGAAACTACCTGCCAACCTTGGTGCATGCGATCAGGCATGACCCCCCCCTTAGAATTAAGTTGTAGTCTAGGTGTCAGGTCAATGAACTAATTTTGTAATGGATTTGTATTTCTATGTAAAGTCTATGGAATCACAATTTAACTGTCGAGTTTTAACCCTCATGTAAGTTATTTTGTTTTCTCTTTAAATTTTTGTCATTCTGTAATGTTCTCATTCACCCACTTGGGCAATTACCATTGTAATCCTAGATTTAAGAACTCAAAGTAATATTACGGGGAAAAACCCCCTTGTGACTATTAGGCCTGGGAGCATTCTCTCACCCCCACGAGGGTGGAGTGTTTCAGTGTGCTGTGCTCCGGTGCCCCTCATCAACGCCTGGGTACCCACCACCACTGATACCACCGACACACATTCACAGCATGGCGCCGCCCCACTGCCGTCGCACCAACTTCACAAGTTTGTTATTCAAGAGCCTTCCTTCAGGCCCTTCAGGCCACTTTGTAACATTTGCACATATTGATATCACTATGTTATGGGACCCTTCATGATCATATATTTTTTTAATGGAATAATCGATTAGAATAAGCTCATTCATTTTCATCCAGAGAGCCTTCTTCGGAAGGGGAAAGGATGTGCAGGGAGGAGACCCCCAAGAGGGATCATTGCCGACAAAATTTTATTTAAATAAAATTTCAATGCGTAATGTTCGGCCGTAGCCGGCTTGGGCATACTGTGGTGGAAGGTGCTGGCCGGAAGACCATGGTCAGCACATTCCTGCCACGTGCTCCTCTGTCAGACTCAAGTCCCACGGGTTGGTTGCGCTGACGGGGGCACGCTACTAGCAAGGCGCGTTGGCGGAATCAATCCTCCAATCAGAGACTAATCGTGTGATCACGTGAGGACGCGGCCGGGAGCGGCGAGGGCGGCTTGGAAACAGCTCCGCGCTCTCTTAGCTTCTGACCTCGGCCCCGAGTAGTCGCTCCTCTAGTCTCTGCCTCTCTGATGAGCAGACGGCAACCCCTCTTGGGGCTGCTCAGCCCTACGTAGGCACCACTGTACCATCATTACAAGAATAAACTGGGTCCATTCCACTCAATTAATTTTCATTTTACAACGCCCTCCGCTCCTGACTTCTATCCTGACGAACATATCATTGACAGTAAGAAGAGTCAGTCTTCTTGTACTTAAGTCGGCATTGTGCCTTTTGTATTTAAATCCGATGCAATTTCTGTGTTTCATCGTCAAAAAGAAGGTCAGAGGGATACAGTACACCTGAATTGAAGCATCGGAATCAATAACTAGTGTCACAGGAATGGTTCAAACATAGACAGTAGGAAGAGTCAGTCTTCTTGTACTTAAGTCGGCATTGTGCCTTTTCTATTTCATTCCGATGCAATTTATGTGTTTCATCGTCAATAAGATGGTCAGAGGGATAGAGTAAACCTGAAGTGAAGCATCGGAATCTATAACTAGTGTCACAGGAATTGTTCAAAACAGTCAGTAAGAAGAGTCAGTCTTCTTGTACTTATGTCGGCATTGTGCCTTTTGTATTTAATTCCGATGCAATTTCTGTGTTTCATCGTCAATAAGAAGGTCAGAGGGATACAGTAAACCTGAAGTGAAGCATCGGAATCTATAACTAGTGTCACAGGAATGGTTCAAAACATAGACAGTAAGAAGTGTCAGTCTTCTTGTACTGAAGTCGGCATTGTGCCTTTTGTATTTAATTTCGAGGCAATTTCTGTGTTTCATCGTCAATAAGCAGGTCCAAGGGATGTAGTAGACCTGAAGTGAAGCATCGGAATCTATAACTAGTGTCACAGGAATGGTTCATATCATTGACAGTAAGAAGAGTCAGTCTTCTTGTACTTAAGTCGGCATTGTGAATTTTGTATTTAATTCCGATGCAATTTCTGTGTTTCATCGTCAAAAAGAAGGTCAGAGGGATACAGTACACCTGAATTGAAGCATCGGAATCAATAACTAGTGTCACAGGAATGGTTCAAACACAGACAGTAGGAAGAGTCAGTCTTCTTGTACTTAAGTCGGCATTGTGCCTTTTCTATTTAATTCCGATGCAATTTCTGTGTTTCATCGTCAATAAGAAGGTCCAAGGATACAGTGAACCTGAAGTGAAGCATCGGAATCTATAACTAGTGTCACAGGAATGGTTCAAATCATAGACAGTAGGAAGAGTCAGTCTTCTTGTACTTAAGTCGGCATTGTGCCTTTTCTATTCAATTCCGATGCAATTTCTGTGTTTCATCGTCAATACATCGGTCCAAGGGGTACAGTAAACCTGACGTGAAGCATCGGAATCTATAACTGGTGTCACAGGAATGGTTCAAAACATAGACAGTAAGAAGAGTGAGTCTTCTTGTCCTTAAGTCGGCATTGTGCCTTTTGTATTTAATTCCGATCCAATTTCTGTGTTTCGTCGCCAATAAGAAGGTCCAAAGGATACAGTAAACCTAAAGTGAAGCATCGGAATCTATAACTAATGTCACAGGAATCGTTCAAAACATAGACAGTAGGAAGAGTCAGTCTTCTTGTACTTAAGACGGCATTGTGCCTATTCTATTTAATTCCGATGCAATTTCTATGATTCATCGTCAATAAGAATGTCAGAGTTCTACAGTACCCCTGAAGTAAAGCATCGGAATCTGTAACTAGCGTCACAGGAAAGGTTCAAAACATACACTGAAAGAAGAGTCTGTCTTCTTGTACTTAAGTCGGCATTGTGCCTTTTCTATTTAATTCCGATGCAATTTCTGTGTTTCATCGTCAATAAGAAGGTCAGAGGGATACAGTAAACCTGAAGTTAAGCATCGGAATCTATAACTAGTGTCACAGGAATGGTTCAAAGCAGTCTGTAAGAAGAGTCAGTCTTCTTGTACTTAAGTCGGCATTGTGCCTTTTGTATTTAATTCCGATGCAATTTCTGTATTTCGTCGCCAATAAGAAGGTCCAAAGGATACAGTAAACCTGAAGTGAAGCATCGGAATCTATAACTAATGTCACAGGAATCGTTCAAAACATAGACAGTAGGAAGAGTCAGTCCTCTTGTACTTAAGACGGCATTGTGCCTATTCTATTTAGTTCCGATGCAATTTCTGTGATTCATCGTCAATAAGAATGTAAGAGTTCTACAGTACCCCTGAAGTGAAGCATCGGAATCTGTAACTAGCGTCACAGGAAAGGTTCAAAACATACACAGAAAGAAGAGTCAGTCTTCTTGTACTTAAGTCGGCATTGTGCCTCTTCTATTTAATTCCGATGCAATTTCTGTGTTTCATCGTCAATAAGAAGGTTCAAGGGATCCAGTAAACCTAAAGTGAAGCATCGGAATCTATAACTAGTGTCACAGGAATGGTTCAAAACATAGACAGTAGGAAGAGTCATCCTTCTTGTACTTATGTCGGCATTGTGCCTTTTGTATTTAGTTCCGATGCAATTTCTGTGTTTCATCGTCAATAAGAAGGTCCTAGGTATAGAGTAAACCTGAAGTGAAGCATCGGAATCTATATCTAGTGTCACAGGAATGGTTCAAATCATAGTCAGTATGAAGAGTCAGTCTTCTTGTACTTAAGTCGGCATTGTGCCTTTTGTATTTAATTCCGATGCAATTTCTGTGTTTCATCGTCAATACAAAGGTCCAAGGGATACAGTAAACCTTAAGTGAAGCATCGGAATCTAAAACTAGTGTAACAGGAATTGATCAAAACATAGTCAGTAAGAAGAGTCAGTCTTCTTGTACTTAGTTTGGCATTGTGCCTTTTGTATTTAATTCCGATGCAATTTCTGTGTTTCATCGTCAATAAGAAGGTCCAAGGGATACAGTAGACCTGAAGTGAAGCATCGGAATCTATAACTAGTGTCACAGGAATGGTTCATATCATAGACAGTAAGAAGAGTCAGTCTTCTTGTACTTAAGTCGGCATTGTGCCTTTTGTATTTAATTCCGATGCAATTTCTGTGTTTCATCGTCAAAAAGAAGGACAGAGGGATACAGTACACCTGAAGTGAAGCATCGGAATCTATAACTAGTGTCACAGGAATGGTTCTAAACATAGACAGTAGGAAGAGTAAGTCTTCCTGTACTGAAGTCGGCATTGTGGCTTTTCTATTTAATTCCGATGCAATTTCTGTGTTTCATCGTCAATAAGAAGGTCCAAGGATACAGTGAACCTGTAGTGAAGCATCGGTATCTATAACTAGTGTCACAGGTATGGTTCAAAACATAGACAGTAGGAAGAGTCAGTCTTCTTATACTTAAGTCGGCATTGTGCTTTTTCTATTTAATTCCGTTGCAATTTCTGTGTTTCATCGTCAATACGAAGGTCCAAGGGGTACAGTAAACCAGACGTGAAGCATCGGAATCTATAACTAGTGTCACAGGAATGGTTCAAAAGATAGTCAGTAAGAAGAGTCAGTCTTCTTTTGCTTAAGTCGGCATTGTGCCTTTTCCATTTAATTCCGATGCAATATCTGTGTTTCATCGTCAATAAGAAGGTCCAAGATATACAGTGAACCAGAAGTGAGGCATCGGAATCTATAACTAGTGTCACAAGAATGGTTCTAAACATAGTCAGTACGAAGAGTCAGTCTTCTTGTACTTAAGTCGGCATTCTGCCTTTTCTATTTAATTCCGATGCAATTTCTGTGTTTCATCGTCAATAAGAAGGTCCAAGGATACAGTGAACCTGAAGTGAAGCATCGGAATCTATAACTAGTGTCACAGGAATGGTTCAAATCATAGACAGTAGGAAGAGTCAGTCTTCTTGTACTTAAGTCGGCATTGTGCCTTTTCTATTTAATTCCGATGCAATTTCTGTGTTTCATCGTCAATACATAGGTCCAAGGGGTACAGTAAACCTGACGTGAAGCATCGGAATCTACAACTGGTGTCACAGGAATGGTTCAAAACATAGACAGTAAGAAGAGTGAGTCTTCTTGTCCTTAAGTCGGCATTGTGCCTTTTGTATTTAATTCCGTTCCAATTTCTGTGTTTCGTCGCCAATAAGAAGGTCCAAAGGATACAGTAAACCTAAAGTGAAGCATCGGAATCTATAACTAATGTCACAGGAATCGTTCAAAACATAGACAGTAGGAAGAGTCAGTCTTCTTGTACTTAAGACGGCATTGTGCCTATTCTATTTAATTCCGATGCAATTTCTATGATTCATCGTCAATAAGAATGTCAGAGTTCTACAGTACCCCTGAAGTAAAGCATCGGAATCTGTAACTAGCGTCACAGGAAAGGTTCAAAACATACACTGAAAGAAGAGTCAGTCTTCTTGTACTTAAGTCGGCATTGTGCCTTTTCTATTTAATTCCGATGCAATTTCTGTGTTTCATCGTCAATAAGAAGGTCAGAGGGATACAGTAAACCTGAAGTTAAGCATCGGAATCTATAACTAGTGTCACAGGAATGGTTCAAAGCAGTCTGTAAGAAGAGTCAGTCTTCTTGTACTTAAGTCGGCATTGTGCCTTTTGTATTTAATTCCGATGCAATTTCTGTATTTCGTCGCCAATAAGAAGGTCCAAAGGATACAGTAAACCTGAAGTGAAGCATCGGAATCTATAACTAATGTCTCAGGAATCGTTCAAAACATAGACAGTTGGAAGAGTCAGTCTTCTTGTACTTAAGACGGCATTGTGCCTATTCTATTTAGTTCCGATGCAATTTCTGTGATTCATCGTCAATAAGAATGTAAGAGTTCTACAGTACCCCTGAAGTGAAGCATCGGAATCTGTAACTAGCGTCACAGGAAAGGTTCAAAACATACACAGAAAGAAGAGTCAGTCTTCTTGTACTTAAGTCGGCATTGTGCCTTTTCTATTTAATTCCGATGCAATTTCTGTGTTTCATCGTCAATAAGAAGGTTCAAGGGATCCAGTAAACCTAAAGTGAAGCATCGGAATCTATAACTAGTGTCACAGGAATGGTTCAAAACATAGACAGTAGGAAGAGTCATCCTTCTTGTACTTATGTCGGCATTGTGCCTTTTGTATTTAGTTCCGATGCAATTTCTGTGTTTCATCGTCAATAAGAAGGTCCTAGTTATAGAGTAAACCTGAAGTGAAGCATCGGAATCTATAACTAGTGTCACAGGAATGGTTCAAATCATAGTCAGTATGAAGAGTCAGTCTTCTTGTACTTAAGTCGGCATTGTGCCTTTTGTATTTAATTCCGATGCAATTTCTGTGTTTCATCGTCAATACAAAGGTCCAAGGGATACAGTAAACCTTAAGTGAAGCATCGGAATCTAAAACTAGTGTCACAGGAATTGATCAAAACATAGTCAGTAAGAAGAGTCAGTCTTCTTGTACTTAAGTTGGCATTGTGCCTTTTGTATTTAATTCCGATGCAATTTCTGTGTTTCATCGTCAATAAGAAGGTCCAAGGGATACAGTAGACCTGAAGTGAAGCATCGGAATCTATAACTAGTGTCACAGGAATGGTTCATATCATAGACAGTAAGAAGAGTCAGTCTTCTTGTACTTAAGTCGGCATTGTGCCTTTTGTATTTAATTCCGATGCAATTTCTGTGTTTCATCGTCAAAAAGAAGGACAGAGGGATACAGTACACCTGAAGTGAAGCATCGGAATCTAAAACTAATGTCACAGGAATGGTTCAAACAAAGACAGGAGGAAGAGTCAGTCTTCTTGTACTTAAGTCGGCATTGTGCCATTTCTATTTAATTCCGATGCAATTTCTGAGTTTCATCGTGAAAAAGTAGCTCAGAGGGATACAGTAAATCTGAAGTGAAGCATCGGAATCTATAACTAGTGTCACAGGAATGGTTCTAAACATAGACAGTAGGAAGAGTCAGTCTTCCTGTACTGAAGTCGGCATTGTGGCTTTTCTATTTAATTCCGATGCAATTTCTGTGTTTCATCGTCAATAAGAAGGTCCAAGGATACAGTGAACCTGTAGTGAAGCATCGGAATCTATAACTAGTGTCACAGGTATGGTTCAAAACATAGACAGTAGGAAGAGTCAGTCTTCTTATACTTAAGTCGGCATTGTGCTTTTTCTATTTAATTCCGATGCAATTTCTGTGTTTCATCGTCAATACGAAGGTCCAAGGGGTACAGTAAACCAGACGTGAAGCATCGGAATCTATAACTAGTGTCACAGGAATGGTTCAAAAGATAGTCAGTAAGAAGAGTCAGTCTTCTTTTGCTTAAGTCGGCATTGTGCCTTTTCCATTTAATTCCGATGCAATATCTGTGTTTCATCGTCAATAAGAAGGTCCAAGATATACAGTAAACCTGAAGTGAAGCATCGGGATCCATAAATAATGTCACAGGAATGGTTCAAATCATAGACAGTAAGAAGGGTCAGTCTTCTTGTACCTAAGTCGGCATTGTGCCTTTTGTATTTAATTCAGGTGCCATATCTGTGTTTCATCGTCAATATGAAGGTGCAAGGGATACAGTAAACCTTACGTGAAGCATCGGAATCTATAACTAGTGTCACAGGAATGGTTCAAAACATAGACAGTAAGAAGAGTCAGTCTTCTTGTTCTTAAGTCGGCATTGTGCCTTTTGTATTTAATTCCGATGCAATTTATGAGTTTCATCGCCAATAAGAAGGTCAGAGGAATACAGTAAACCTGAAGTGTATTTAATTCCGATGCATTTTCTGTGTTTCATCGTCAATAAGAAGGTCCGAGGGATACAGTAAACCTGAAGTGGAGCATCGGAATCTATAACTAGTGTCACAGGAATGGTTCAAATCATGGACAGTAAGAAGAGTCAGTCTTCTTGTATTTAAGTCGGCAATGTGCCTTTTCTACTTAATTCCAATGCAATTTCTGTATTTCGTCGCCAATAAGAAGGTCCAAAGGATACAGTAAACCTGAAGTGAAGCATCGGAATCTATAACTAATGTCACAGGAATCGTTCAAAGCATAGACAGTAGAAAGAGTCAGTCTTCTTGTACTTAAGTCGGCATTGTGCCTTTTGTATTTAATTCTGATGCAATTTCTGTGTTTCATCGTCAAAAAGAATGTCAGAGGGATACAGTAAACCTAACGTGAAGCATCGGAATCCATAACTAGTGCCACAGGAATGGTTCAAAACAGTCAGTAAGAAGAGTCAGTCTTCTTGTACTTAAGTCGGCAGTGTGCCTTTTGTATTTCATTCCGATGCATTTTCTGTGTTTCATCGTCAATAAGAAGGTCCAAGGGATACAGTAAACCTGAAGTGAAGCATCGGAATCTTTAACTAGTGTAACAGGAATAGTTCAAAAGATAGTCAGTAAGAAGAGTCAGTCTTCTTGTGCTTAAGTCGGCATTGTGCCTTATCCATTTAATTCCGATGCAATATTTGTGTTTCATCGTCAATAAGAACGTAAGAGGGATACAGTAAACCTGAAGTGAGGCATCGGAATCTATAACTAGTGTCACAGGAATGGTTCCAAACATAGTCAGTAAGAAGAGTCAGTCTTCTTGTACTTAAGTCGGCATTGTGCCTTTTCTATTTATTTCCGATGCAATATCTGTGTTTCATCGTCAATAAGAACGTCCAAGGGATACAGTAAACCTGAAGTGAATCATCGTAATCTGTAACTAGTGTCACAAGAATGGTTCTACACATAGTCTGTACGAAGAGTCAGTCTTCTTGTACTTAACTCGGCATTGTGCCTTTGGATTTAATTCCGATGCAATTTCTGTGTTTCGTCGTCAATAAGAAGGTCTGAGGGATACAGTAAACCTGAAGTGAAGCATCGGAATCTATAAATAGTGTCACAGGAATGGTTCAAAACATAGACAGTAAGAAGAGTCAGTCTTCTTGTTCTTAAGTCGGCATTGTGCCTTTTGTATTTAATTCCGATGCAATTTATGTGTTTCATCGTCAATAAGAAGGTCAGAGGAATACAGTAAACCTGAAGTGAAGCATCGGGATCTATAACTAGTGTCACAGGAATAGTTCAAAACAGTCAGTAAGAAGAGTCAATCTTCTTGTACTTAAGAAGGCATTGTGCCTTTTGTATTTAATTCCGATGCATTTTCTGTGTTTCTTCGTCAATAAGAAGGTCCGAGGGATACAGTAAACCTGAAGTGAAGCATCGGAATCTATAACTAGTGTCACAGGAATGGTTCAAATCATGGACAGTAAGAAAAGTCAGTCTTCTTGTACTTAAGTCGGCAATGTGCTTTTTCTATTTAATTCCAATGCAATTTCTGTATTTCGTCGCCAATAAGAAGGTCCAAAGGATACAGTAAACCTGAAGTGAAGCATCGGAATCTATAACTAATGTCACAGGAATCGTTCAAAGCATAGACAGTAGAAAGAGTCAGTCTTCTTGTACTTAAGTCGGCAGTGTGCCTTTTGTATTTCATTCCGACGCAATTTCTGTGTTTCATCGTCAATAAGAAGGTCCAAGGGATACAGTAAACCTGAAGTGAAGCATCGGAATTTTTAACTAGGTCACAGGAATCGTTCAAAAATTAGTCAGTAAGGAGAGTCGGTCTTCTTGTGCTTAAGTCGGCATTGTGCCTTATCCATTTAATTCCGATGCAATATCTGTGTTTCATCGTCAATAAGAAGGTAAGAGGGATACAGTAAACCTGAAGTGAGGCATCGGAATCTATAACTAGTGTCACAGGAATGGTTCCAAACATAGTCAGTAAGAAGAGTCAGTCTTCTTGTACTTAAGTCGGCATTAGGCTTTTCTATTTATTTCTGATGCAATTTCTGTGTTTCATCGTCAATAAGAACGTCCAAGGGATACAGTAAACCTGAAGTGAATCATCGTAATCTGTAACTAGTGTCACAAGAATGGTTCTAAACATAGTCAGTACGAAGAGACTGTCTTCATGTACTTAAGTCGGCATTGTGCCTTTTGTATTTAATTCCGATGCAATTTCTGTGTTTCGTCGTTAATAAGAAGGTCTGAGGGATACAATAAACCTGAAGTGAAGCATCGGAATCTATAAATAATGTCACAGGAATGGTTCAAGATATAGAAAGTTACAAGGGTCAGTCTTCTTGTACTTAAGTCGGCATTGTGCCTTTTGTATTTAATTCCGATGCAATTTCTGTGTTTCATCGTCCATAAGAAGGTAGGAGGGATACAGTAAACCCGAAGTGAAGCATCAGAATCTATAACTAGTGTCACAGGAATAGTTCAAAACAGCCAGTAAGAAGAGTCAATCTTCTTGTACTTAAGCCGGCATTCTGCCTTTTGTATTTAATTCCGATGCATTTTCTATGTATCATCGTCAATAAGAATGTCCAACGGATACAGTAAACCTGAAGTGAAGCATCGGAATCTATAACTAGTGTCACAGGAATGGTTCAAATCATAGACAGTAAGAAGAGTCAGTCTTCTTGTACTTAAGTCGGCAATGTTCGAAATCTATAACTAATGTCACAGGAATCGTTCAAAGCATAGACAGTAGAAAGAGTCAGTCTTCTTGTACTTAAGTCGGCATTGTGCCTTTTGTATTTAATTCCGAAGCAATTTCAGTGTTTCATCGTCAAAAAGAAGGTCGGAGGGATACAGTAAACCTAAAGTGAACCATCGGAATCTATAACTAGTGTCACATGAATGGTTCAAAACATAGACAGTAAGAAGAGTCCGTCTTCTTGTACTTAAGTCGGCATTGTGCATTTTCTATTTAATTCCGATGCAATTTCTGTGTTGCATCGACAATAAGAAGGTCAGAGGGATACAGTAAACCAGAAGTGAAGCATCGGAATCTATAACTAGTGTCACAGGAATGGTTCAAAGCATAGTCAGTAAGAAGAGTCGGTCTTCTTGTTCTTAAGTCGGCATTGTGCCTTTTCTATTTAATACCGATGGAATATCTGTGTTTCATCGTCAATAAGAAGGGCAGAGGGATAGAGTAAACCTGAAGTGAAGCATCGTAATCTATAACTAGTGTCACAAGAATGGTTCAAAACATAGTCAGTACGAAGAGTCAGTCTTCTTGTACTTAAGTCTGCATTGTGCCCTTTGTATTTAATTCCGATGCAATTTCTGTATTTCGTCGTCAATAAGAAGGTAAGAGGGATACAGTAAACCTGAAGTGAAGCATCGGAATCTATAACTAGTGTCACAGGAATGGTTCAAAACATAGACAGTAAGAAGGGTCAGTCTTCTTGTACTTAAGTCGGCATTGTGCCTTTTGTACTTAATTGTGTTGCAATATCTGTGTTTCATCGTCAATAAGGAGGTGCCAGGGAGACAGTAAACCTGAAGTGAAGCATCGGAATCTATAACTAGTGTCACAGGAATGGTTCAAATCATAGACAGTAAGAAGAGTCAGTCTTATTGTACTTAAGTCGGCAATGTGCGTTTTCTATTTAATTCCAATGCAATTTCTGTATTTCGTCGCCAATAAGAAGGTCCAAAGGATACAGTAAACCTGAAGTGAAGCATCGGAATCTATAACTAATGTCACAGGAGTCGTTCAAAACATAGACAGTAGGAAGAGTCAGTCTTCTTGTACTTAAGTCGGCGTTGTGCCTTTTGTATTTAATTCCGATGCAATATCTGTGTTTCATCGTCAAGAAGAAGGTCAGAGGGATACAGTAAACCTGAAGTGAATCATCGTAATCTAAAACTAGTGTCACAAGAATGGTTCAAAACATAGTCGGTACGAAGGGTCAGTGTTCTTGTACTTAAGTCGGCATTGTGCCTTTTGTATTTAATTCCGATGCAATTTCTGTGTTTCGTCGTCAATAAGAAGGTAAGAGGGATACAGTAAACCCGAAGTGAAGCATCGGAATCTATAACTAGTGTCACAATAATGGTTCAATTCATAGACAGTAAGAAGATTCAGTCTTCTAGTACTTAACTCGGCATTGTGCCTTTTGTATTTAATTCCGATGCAATTTCTGTGTTTCATCGTCAATAAGAAGGTCAGAGGGATACAGTAAACCTGAAGTGAAGCATCGGAATCTATAACTAGTGCCACAGGAATGGTTCAAAACAGTCAGTAAAAAGAGTCAATCTTCTAGTACTTATGTCGGCAATGTGCCTTTTGTATTTAAATCCGATGCATTTTCTGTGATTCATCGTCAATAAGAAGGTCCAGGGGATACAGTAAACCAGAAGTGAAGCATCGGAATCTATAACTAGTGTCACAGGAATGGTTCCAAACATAGTTAGTAAGAAGACTAAGTCTTCTTGTACTTAAGTCGGCATTGTACCTTTTCTATTTAATTCCGATGCAATTTCTGTGTTTCATCGTCAATAAGAAGGTCCAAGGGATACAGTAAACCTGAAGTGAATCATCGTAATCTATAACTAGTGTCACAGGAATGGTTCAAAACGTAGTCAGTACGATGAGGCATTCTTGTACTAAAGTCGGTATTGTGCCTTTTGTATTTATTTCCGATGCTATTTCTGTGCTTCATGGTCTATAAGAAGGTCAGAGGGATACAGTAAACCTGAAGTGAAGCATCGGAATCTATAACTAGTGTCACAGGAATGGTTCAAAACATAGACAGTAAGAAGGGTCAGTCTTCTTGTACTTTAGTCGGCATTGTGATTTTTGTATTTAATTCCGATGCAATATCTGTGTTTCATCGTCAAGAAGAAGGTGCAAGGGATACAGTAAACCTGAAGTGAAGCATCGGAATCTATAACTAGTGTCACAGGAATGGTTCAAAACATAGTCAGTAAGAAGAGTCAGTCTTCTTGTGCATATGTCGGCATTGTGCCTTTTCTATTACATTCCAATGCAATATCTGTGTTTCATCGTCAATAAGAAGGTCAGAGGGATACAGTAAACCTGAAGTGAGGCATCGCAATCTATAACTAGTGTCACAGGAATGGTTCCAAAAATAGTCAGTACGAAGAGTCAGTCTTCTTGTACTTAAGTCGGCATTGTGCCTTTTGTATTTAATTCCGGTGCAATTTCTGTGTTTCGTCGTCAATAAGAAGGTACGAGAGATACAGTAAACTTGAAGTGAACCAACGGAATCTATAACTAGTGTCACAGGAATGGTTCAAAACATAGACAGTAAGAAGGGTCGGTCTTTCTGTACTTAAGTCGTCATTGTGCCTTTTGTATTTAATTCTGATGCAATTTCTGTGTTTCATCGTTAATAAGAAAGTGCAAGGGATACAGTAAGCCTAAAGTGAAGCATCGGAATCTATAACTAGTGTCACAGGAATGGTTCAAAACATAGACAGTAAGAAGAGTCAGTCTTCTTGTACTGAAGTCGGCAATGTGCCTTTTGTATTTAATTCCGATGCAATCTCTGTGTTTCATCGTCAATAAGAAGGTGAGAGGGATACAGTAAACCTGAAGTGAAGCATCGGAATCTGTAACTAGCGTCACAGAAATGGTTCAAAGCATAGACAGAAAGAAGAGTCAGTCTTCTTGTACTTAAGTCGGCATTGTGCCTTTTCTATTTAATTCCGATGCAATTTCTGTAATTCGTCGCCAATAAGAAGGTCCAAAGGATACAGTAAACCTGAAGTAAAGCATCGGAATCAATAACTAATGTCACAGGAATCGTTCAAACATAGACAGTAGGAAGAGTCAGTCTTCTTGTACTGAAGTCGGCATTGTGCCTTTTGTATTTAATTCCGAAACAATTTCTGTGTTTCATCGTCAAAAAGAAGGTCAGAGGGATACAGTAAACCTGTAGTGAAGCATCGGAATCTATAACTGGTGTCACAGGAATGGTTCAAAACAATCAGTAAGAAGAGTCAGTCGTCTTATACTTAAGTCGGCATTGTGCCTTTTGTATTTAATTCCGAAGCAATTTCTGTATTTCGTCGCCAATAAGAAGGTCCAAAGGATACAGTAAACCTGAAGTGAAGCATCGGAATCAATAACTAATGTCACAGGAATCGTTCAAACATAGACAGTAGGAAGAGTCAGTGTTCTTGTACTTAAGTCGGCATTGTGTCTTTTGTATTTAATTCCGATGCAATTTCTATGTTTCATCGTCAAAAAGAAGGTCAGTGGGATACAGTAGACCAGAAGTGAAGCATTGGAATCTGTAACTAGTGTCACAGGAATGGTTCAAAACATAGACAGTAGGAAGAGTCAGTCTTTTTGTAATTAAGTCGGCATTGTGCCTTTTGTATTTAATTCCGATGCAATATCTGTGTTTCGTCGTCTAGAAGTAGGTCCAAGAGATACAGTAAACCTGAAGTGAAGCATCGGAATCTGTAACTAGCGTCACAGGAATGGTTCAAAACATAGTCTGTAAGAAGAGTCAGTCTTCTTGTACTTAAGTCGGCATTGTGCCGTTTCTATTTAATTACGATGCAATTTCTGTGTTTCATCGTCAATAAGAACTTCCGAGGGATACAATAATCCTGAAGTGAAGCATCGGAATCTATAACTAGTGTCACAGGAATGGTTCAAAACATAGACAGTAGGAAGAGTCAGTCTTCTTGTACTGAAGTCGGCATTGTGCATTTTCTATTTTATTCCGGTGCAATTTCTGTGTTTCATCGTCAATAAGAATGTCAGAGGGATACTGTAATCCTGAAGTGAATCATCGTAACCTATAACTAGTGTCACAGGAATTTTTCAAATCATAGTCAGTACTAAGAGTCAGCCTTCTTGTACTTAAGTCGGCATTGTGCCTTTTGTATTTGATTCCGATGCAATTTCTGTGTTTAATCGTCAAGAAGAAGGTGCAAGGGATACAGTAAACCTGAAGTGAAGCATCGGAATTTATAACTAGTGTCACAGGAATGGTTCAAGCATAGACAGTAAGAAGGGTCAGTCTTCTTGTACTTTAGTCGGCATTGTGCCTTTTGTATTTAATTCCGATGCAATATCTATGTTTCATCGTCAAGAAGAAGGTGCAAGGGATACAGTAAACCTGAAGTGAAGCATCGGAATCTATAACTAGGGTCACAGGAATGGTTCAAAACATAGTCAGTAAGAAGAGTCAGTCTTCTTGTGCATATGTCGGCATTGTGCCTTTTCTATTACATTCCAATGCAATATCTGTGTTTCATCGTCAATAAGAAGGTCAGAGGGATTCAGTAAACCTGAAGTGAGGCATCGCAATCTATAACTAGTGTCACAGGAATGGTTCCAAAAATAGTCAGTACGAAGAGTCAGTCTTCTTGTACTTAAGTCGGCATTGTGCCTTTTGTATTTAATTCCGGTGCAATTTCTGTGTTTCGTCGTCAATAAGAAGGTACGAGAGATACAGTAAACTTGAAGTGAACCAACGGAATCTATAACTAGTGTCACAGGAATGGTTCAAAACATAGACAGTAAGAAGGGTCGGTCTTTCTGTACTTAAGTCGTCATTGTGCCTTTTGTATTTACTTCTGATGCAATTTCTGTGTTTCATCGTTAATAAGAAAGTGCAAGGGATACAGTAAGCCTAAAGTGAAGCATCGGAATCTATAACTAGTGTCACAGGAATGGTCCAAAACATAGACAGTAAGAAGAGTCAGTCTCCTTGTACTGAAGTCGGCAATGTGCCTTTTGTATTTAATTCCGATGCAATCTCTGTGTTTCATCGTCAATAAGAAGGTGAGAGGGATACAGTAAACCTGAAGTGAAGCATCGGAATCTGTAACTAGCGTCACAGGAATGGTTCAAAGCACAGACAGAAAGAAGAGTCAGTCTTCTTGTACTTAAGTCGGCATTGTGCCTTTTCTATTTAATTCCGATGCAATTTCTGTAATTCGTCGCCAATAAGAAGGTCCAAAGGATACAGTAAACCTGAAGTAAAGCATCGGAATCAATAACTAATGTCACAGGAATCGTTCAAACATAGACAGTAGGAAGAGTCAGTCTTCTTGTACTGAAGTCGGCATTGTGCCTTTTGTATTTAATTCCGAAACAATTTCTGTGTTTCATCGTCAAAAAGAAGGTCAGAGGGATACAGTAAACCTGTAGTGAAGCATCGGAATCTATAACTGGTGTCACAGGAATGGTTCAAAACAATCAGTAAGAAGAGTCAGTCTTCTTATACTTAAGTCGGCATTGTGCCTTTTGTATTCAATTCCGAAGCAATTTCTGTATTTCGTCGCCAATAAGAAGGTCCAAAGGATACAGTAAACCCGAAGTGGAGCATCGGAATCAATAACTAATGTCACAGGAATCGTTCAAACATAGACAGTAGGAAGAGTCAGTGTTCTTGTACTTAAGTCGGCATTGTGTCTTTTGTATTTAATTCCGATGCAATTTCTATGTTTCATCGTCAAAAAGAAGGTCAGTGGGATACAGTAAACCAGAAGTCAAGCATTGGAATCTGTAACTAGTGTCACAGGAATGGTTCAAAACATAGACAGTAGGAAGAGTCAGTCTTTTTGTAATTAAGTCGGCATTGTGCCTTTTGTATTTAATTCCGATGCAATATCTGTGTTTCGTCGTCTAGAAGTAGGTCCAAGAGATACAGTAAACCTGAAGTGAAGCATCGGAATCTGTAACTAGCGTCACAGGAATGGTTCAAAACATAGTCTGTAAGAAGAGTCAGTCTTCTTGTACTTATGTCGGCATTGTGCCGTTTCTATTTAATTACGATGCAATCTCTGTGTTTCATCGTCAATAAGAACTTCCGAGGGATACAATAATCCTGAAGTGAAGCATCGGAATCTATAACTAGTGTCACAGGAATGGCTCAAAACATAGACAGTAAGAAGGGTCAGTCTTCTTGTACTTAAGTCGGCATTGTGCCTTTTGTATTTAATTCCGATGCAATATCTGTGTTTCATCGTCAAGAAGAAGGTGCAAGGGATACAGTAAACCTGAAGTGAAGCATCGGAATCTATAACTAGTGTCACAGGAATGGTTCAAAACATAGTCAGTAAGAAGAGTCAGTCTTCTTGTGCATATGTCGGCATTGTGCCTTTTCTATTACATTCCAATGCAATATCTGTGTTTCATCGTCAATAAGAAGGTCGGAGGGATACAGTAAACCTGAAGTGAGGCATCGCAATCTATAACTAGTGTCACAGGAATGGTTCCAAAAATAGTCAGTACGAAGAGTCTGTCTTCTTGTACTTAAGTCGGCATTGTGCCTTTTGTATTTAATTCCGGTGATATTTCTGTGTTTCGTCGTCAATAAGAAGGTACGAGAGATACAGTAAACTTGAAGTGAACCAACGGAATCTATAACTAGTGTCACAGGAATGGTTCAAAACGTAGACAGTAAGAAGGGTCGGTCTTTCTGTACTTAAGTCGTCATTGTGCCTTTTGTATTTAATTCTGATGCAATTTCTGTGTTTCATCGTTAATAAGAAAGTGCAAGGGATACAGTAAGCCTAAAGTGAAGCATCGGAATCTATAACTAGTGTCACAGGAATGGTTCAAAACATAGACAGTAAGAAGAGTCAGTCTTCTTGTACTGAAGTCGGCAATGTGCCTTTTGTATTTAATTCCGATGCAATCTCTGTGTTTCATCGTCAAAAAGAAGGTCAGAGGGATACAGTAAACCTGTAGTGAAGCATCGGAATCTATAACTGGTGTCACAGGAATGGTTCAAAACAATCAGTAAGAAGAGTCAGTCTTCTTATACTTTAGTCGGCATTGTGCCTTTTGTATTTAACTCCGAAGCAATTTCTGTATTTCGTCGCCAATAAGAAGGTCCAAAGGATACAGTAAACCTGAAGTGAAGCATCGGAATCAATAACTAATGTCACAGGAATCGTTCAAACATAGACAGTAGGAAGAGTCAGTGTTCTTGTACTTAAGTCGGCATTGTGCCTTTTGTATTTAATTCCGATGCAGTTTCAATGTTTCATCGTCAAAAAGAAGGTCAGTGGGATACAGTAAACCAGAAGTGAAGCATTGGAATCTGTAACTAGTGTCACAGGAATGGTTCAAAACATAGACAGTAGGAAGAGTCAGTCTTTTTGTAATTAAGTCGGCATTGTGCCTTTTGTATTTAATTCCGATCCAATATCTGTGTTTCGTCGTCTAGAAGTAGGTCCAAGAGATACAGTAAACCTGAAGTGAAGCATCGGAATCTGTAACTAGCGTCACAGGAATGGTTGAAAACATAGTCTGTAAGAAGAGTCAGTCTTCTTGTACTTAAGTCGGCATTGTGCCGTTTCTATTTAATTACGATGCAATTTCTGTGTTTCATCGTCAATAAGAACTTCCGAGGGATACAATAATCCTGAAGTGAAGCATCGGAATCTATAACTAGTGTCACAGGAATGGTTCAAAACATAGACAGTAGGAAGAGTCAGTCTTCTTGTTCTGAAGTCGGCATTGTGCATTTTCTATTTTATTCCGGTGCAATTTCTGTGTTTCATCGTCAATAAGAATGTCAGAGGGATACAATAATCCTGATGTGAAGCATCGGAATCTATAACTAGTGTCACAGGAATGGTTCAAATCATAGACAGGAAGAAGAGTCAGTCTTCTTGTACTTAAGTCGGCATTGTGCCTTTTCTATTTAATTCCGATGCAATTTCTGTGTTTCATCGTCAATAAGAAGGTCCAAGGGATACAGTAAACCTGAAGTGAAACATCAGAATCTATAACTAGTGTCACAGGAATGGTTCAAACATAGACAGTAAGAAGAGTCAGTCTTCTTGTACTTAAGTCGGCATTGTGCCTTTTCTATTTAATTCAGATGCAATTTCTGTGTTTCATCGTCAGTAAGAAGGTCAGAGGGATACAGTAAACCTGAAGTGAGGCATCGGAATCTATAACTAGTGCCACAGGAATGGATCCAAACATAGTCAGTAAGAAGAGTCAGTCTTCTTGTACCTAAGTCGGCATTGTGCCTTTTCTATTTAATTCCGATTCAATTTCTGTGTTTCATCGTCAATAAGAAGGTCCAAGGGATACAGTAAACCTGAAGTGAATCATCGTAACCTATATCTAGTGTCACAGGAATTTTTCAAATCATAGTCAGTACTAAGAGTCAGCCTTCTTGTACTTAAGTCGGCATTGTGCCTTTTGTATTTGATTCCGATGCAATTTCTGTGTTTCATCGTCAATAAGAATGTCAGAGGAATACAGTAAACCATAAGTGATGCATCGGAATCTATAACTAGTGTCACAGGTACGGTTCTAAACATAGACAGTAAGAAGGGTCAGTCTTCTTGTACTTAAGTCGGCATTGTGCCTTTTGTATTGAATTCCGATGCAATATCTGTGTTTCATCGTCAATAAGAAGGTCCAAGGGATACAGTAAACCTGAAGTGAAGCATCGGAATCTATAACTAGTGTCATAGGAATGGTTCAAATCATAGACACTAAGAAGAGTCAGTCTTCTTGTACTGAAGTCGGCAATGTGCCTTTTGTATTTAATACCAATGCAATTTCTGTATTTCGTCGCCAATAAGAAGGTCCAAAGGATACAGTAAACCTGAAGTGAAGCATCGGAATCTATAACTAGTGTCACAGGAATGGTTCAAAACAGTCAGTTAGAAGAGTCAGTCTTCTTGTACATAAGTCGGCATTGTGCCTTTTGTATTTAATTCCGATGCAATTTCTGTACTTCGTCGCCAATAAGAAGGTCCAAAGGAGACAGTAAACCTGAAGTGAAGCGTCGGAATCTATAACTAATGTCACAGGAATCGTTCATAACATAGACAGTAGGAAGTGTCAGTCTTCTTGTACTTAAGTCGGCATTGTGAGTTTTGTATTTAAGTCCGATGAAATTTCTGTGTTTCATCGTCAAAAAGAAGGACAGAGGGATACAGTAAACATGAAGTGAAGCATCGGAATCTGTAACTAGTGTCACAGGAATGATTCAAAACATAGACAGTAGGAAGAGTCAGTCTTTTTGTACTTAAGTCGGCATTGTGCCTTTTGTATTTAATTCCGATGAAATTTCTGTGTTTCATCGTCAATAAGCAGGACAGAGGGATACAGTAAAACCTGAAGTGAAGCATCGGAATCTATAACTAGTGTCACAGAAATGGTTCAAAACATAGTCAGTAAGAAGAGTCGGTCTTCTTGTACTTAAGTCGGCATTGTGCATTTTGTGTTTAATTCCGATGCAATATCTGTGTTTCATCGTCAATAAGAAGGTCAGAGGGATACAGAAAACCTGAAGTGAGGCATCGGAATTTAAAACTAGTGTAACAGGAATGGTTCCAATCATAGTCAGTGAGAAGAGTCAGTCTTCTTGTACTTAAGTCGGCATTGTGCCTTTTATACTAAATACCGATGCAATATCTGTGTTTCATCGTCAAAACGAAGGTCGAACGGATACAGTAAACCTGAAGTGAAGCATCGGAATCTATAACGAATGTCACAGGAATCGATCAAAACATAGACAGTAGGAAGAGTCAGTCTTCTTGTACTTAAGTCGGCATTGTGCCTTTTGTATTTAATTCCGATGCAATTTCTATGTTTCATCGTCAAAAAGAATGTCAGTGGGATACAGTAAACCAGAAGTGAAGCATTGGAATCTGTAACTAGTGTCACAGGAGTGGTTCAAAACATAGACAGTAGGAAGAGTCAGTCTTTTTGTAATTAAGTCGGCATTGTGCCTTTTGTATTTAATTCCGATGCAATATCTGTGTTTCGTCGTCTAGAAGTAGGTCCAAGAGATACAGTAAACCTGAAGTGAAGCATCGGAATCTGTAACTATCGTCACAGGAAAGGTTCAAACCATAGTCTGTAAGAAGAGTCAGTCTTCTTGTACTTAAGTCGGCATTGTGCCGTTTCTATTTAATTACGATGCAATTTCTGTGTTTCATCGTCAATAAGAACTTCCGAGGGATACAATAATCCTGAAGTGAAGCATCGGAATCTATAACTAGTGTCACAGGAATGGTTCAAAACATAGACAGTAAGAAGAAACAGTCTTCTTGTACTGAAGTCGGCATTGTGCATTTTCTATTTTATTCCAGTGCAATTTCTGTGTTTCATCGTCAATAAGAATGTCAGAGGGATACAATAATCCTGAAGTGAAGCATCGGAATCTATAACTAGTGTCACAGGAATGGTTTAAATCATAGACAGGAAGAAGAGTCAGTCTTCTTGTACTTAAGTCGGCATTGTGCCTTTTCTATTTAATTCCGATGCAATTTCTGTGTTTCATCGTCAATAAGAAGGTCCAAGGGATACAGTAAACCTGAAGTGAAACATCGGAATCTATAACTAGTGTCACAGGAATGGTTCAAACATAGACAGTAAGAAGAGTCAGTCTTCTTGTACTTAAGTCGGCATTGTGCCTTTTCTATTTAATTCCGATGCAATTTCTGTGTTTCATCGTCAATAAGAAGGTCCAAGGGATACAGTAAACCTGAAGTGAAACATCGGTATCTATAACTAGTGCCACAGGAATGGATCCAAACATAGTCAGTAAGAAGAGTCAGTCTTCTTGTACCTAAGTCGGCATTGTGCATTTTCTATTTAATTCCGATGCAATTTCTGTGTTTCATCGTCAATAAGAAGGTCCAAGGGATACAGTAAACCTGAAGTGAATCATCGTAACCTATAACTAGTGTCACAGGAATTTTTCAAATCATAGTCAGTACTAAGAGTCAGCCTTCTTGTACTTAAGTCGGCATTGTGCCTTTTGTATTTGATTCCGATGCAATTTCTGTGTTTCATCGTCAATAAGAATGTCAGAGGAATACAGTAAACCTGAAGTGAAGCATCGGAATCTATAACTAGTGTCACAGGAATGGTTCAAATCATAGACACTAAGAAGAGTCAGTCTTCTTGTACTTAAGTCGGCAATGTGCCTTTTGTATTTAATTCCAATGCAATTTCTGTATTTCGTCGCCAATAAGAAGGTCCAAAGGATACAGTAAACCTGAAGTGAAGCATCGGAATCTATAACTAGTGTCACAGGAATGGTTCAAAACAGTCAGTAAGAAGAGTCAGTCTTCTTGTACATAAGTCGGCATTGTGCCTTTTGTATTTAATTCCGATGCAATTTCTGTACTTCGTCGCCAATAAGAAGGTCCAAAGGATACAGTAAACCTGAAGTGAAGCGTCGGAATCTATAACTAATGTCACAGGAATCGTTCAAAACATAGACAGTAGGAAGTGTCAGTCTTCTTGTACTTAAGTCGGCATTGTGAGTTTTGTATTTAAGTCCGATGAAATTTCTGTGTTTCATCGTCAAAAAGAAGGACAGAGGGATACAGTAAACCTGAAGTGAAGCATCGGAATCTGTAACTAGTGTCACAGAAATGGTTCAAAACATAGTCAGTAAGAAGAGTCGGTCTTCTTGTACTTAAGTCGGCATTGTGCATTTTGTGTTTAATTCCGATGCAATATCTGTGTTTCATCGTCAATAAGGTCAGAGGGATACAGAAAACCTGAAGTGAGGCATCGGAATTTATAACTAGTGTAACAGGAATGGTTCCAATCACAGTCAGTAAGAAGAGTCAGTCTTCTTGTACTTAAGTCGGCATTGTGCCTTTTCTATTTATTTCCGATGCAACTTCTGTGTTTCATCGTCAAAACGAAGGTCCAACGGATACAGTAAACCTGAAGTGAAGCATCGGAATCTATAACGAATGTCACAGGAATCGATCAAAACATAGACAGTAGGAAGAGTCAGTCTTCTAGTACTTAAGTCGGCATTGTGCCTTTTGTATTTAATTCCGAAACAATATCTGTGTTTCATCGTCAAAAAGTAGGTCAATGGGATACAGTAAACCTGAAGTGAAGCATCGGAATCTATAACTGGTGTCACAGGAATGGTTCAAAACAGTCAGTAATAAGAGTCAGTCTTCTTATACTTAAGTCGGCATTGTGCTTTTTGTATTTAATTCCGAAGCAATTTCTGTATTTCGTCGCCAATAAGAAGGTCCAAAGGATACAGTAAACATTAAGTGAAGCATCGGAATCAATAACTAATGTCACAGGAATCGTTCAAACATAGACAGTAGGAAGAGTCAGTCTTCTTGTACTTAAGTCGGCATTGTGCCTTTTGTATTTAATTCCGATGCAATTTCTATGTTTCATCGTCGAAAGAAGGTCAGAGGGATACAGTAAACCAGAAGTGAAACATCGGAATCTGTAACTAGTGTCACAGGAATGGTTCAAAACATAGACAGTAGGAAGAGTCAGTCTTCTTGTACTTAAGTCGGCATTGTGCTTTTTGTATTTAATTCCGATGCAATATCTGTGTTTCCTCGTGAAGAAGTAGGTCCAAGAGATACAGTAAAGCTAAAATGAAGCATCGGAATCTGTAACTAGCGTCACAGGAATGGTTCAAAACATAGTCTGTAAGAAGAGTCAGTCGTCTTGTACTTATGTCGGCATTGTGCCGTTTCTATTTAATTCCGATGCAATTTCTGTGTTTCATCGTCAATAAGAACGTCCAAGGTATACAGTAAACCTAAAGTAAAGCATCGGAATCTATAACTAGTGTCAATGGAATGGTTCAAAACATAGACAGTGGAAAGAGTCAGTCTTCTTGTACTGAAGTCGGCATTGTGCCTATTCTATTTAATTCCGGTGCAATTTCTGTGTTTCATCGTCAATAAGAATGTCAGAGGGATGCAGTAACCCTGAAGTGAAGCATCGGAATCTGTAACTAGCGTCACAGGAATGGTTCAAAACATAGACAGAAAGAAGAGTCAGTCTTCTTGTACTTAAGTCGGCATTGTGCCTTTTCTATTTAATTCCGATGCAATTTCTGTGTTTCATCGTCAATAAGAAGGTCCAAGGGATACAGTAAACCTGAAGTGAAACATCGGAATCCATAACTAGAGTCACAGGAATGGTTCAAACATAGACAGTAAGAAGAGTCAGTCTTCTTGTACTTAAGTCGGCATTGTGCCATTTCTATTTAATTCCGATGCAATTTCTGTGTTTCATCTTCAATAAGAAGGTCAGAGGGATACAATAAACCTGAAGTGAGGCATCGTAATCTATAACTAGTGTCACAGTAATGGATCCAAACAAAGTCAGTAAGAAGAGTCAGTCTTCTTGTACTTAAGTCGGCATTGTGCCTCTTCTATTTAATTCCGATTCAATATCTGTGTTTCATCGTCAATAAGAAGGTCCAAGGGATACAGTAAACCTGAAGTGAATCTACGTAACCTATAACTAGTGTCACAGGAATGGTTCAAATCATAGTCAGTACTAAGAGTCAGTCTTCTTGTACTTAAGTCGGCATTGTGCCTTTTGTATTTAATTCCGATGCAATTTCTATGTTTCATCGTCAAAAAGAAGGTCAGAGGGATACAGTAAACCAGAAGTGAAACATCGGAATCTGTAACTAGTGTCACAGGAATGGTTCAAAACATAGACAGTAGGAAGAGTCAGTCTTCTTTTACTTAAGTCGGCATTGTGCTTTTTGTATTTAATTCCGATGCAATATCTGTGTTTCGTCGTGAAGAAGTAGGTCCAAGAGATACAGTAAAGCTGAAATGAAGCATCGGAATCTGTAACTAGCGTCACAGGAATGGTTCAAAACATAGTCTGTAAGAAGAGTCAGTCTTCTTGTACTTATGTCGGCATTGTGCCGTTTCTATTTAATTCCGATGCAATTTCTGTGTTTCATCTTCAATAAGAAGGTCAGAGGGATACAGTAAACCTGAAGTGTCACAGGAATGGTTCAAAACAGTCAGTAAGAAGGGTCAGTCTTCTTGTACTTAAGTCGGCATTGTGCCTTTTGTATTTAATTCCGATGCAATATCTGTGTTTCATCGTAAATAAGAAGGTGCAAGGGATACAGTAAACCTGAAGTGAATCTACGTAACCTATAACTAGTGTCACAGGAATGGTTCAAATCATAGTCAGTACTAAGAGTCAGTCTTCTTGTACTTAAGTCGGCATTGTGCCTTTTGTATTTAATTCCGATGCAATTTCTGTGTTTCATCGTCAATAAGAAGGTCAGAGGGAAACAGTAAACCTGAAGTGAAGCATCGGAAGCTATAGCTAGTCTCACAGGAATGGTTCAAAGCAGTCAGTAAAAAGAGTCAATCTTCTTGTACTTAAGTCGGCATTGTGCCTTTTGTATTTAATTCCGATGCATTTTCTGGGTTCATCGTCAATAAGAAGGTCCAAGGGATACAGTAAACCTGAAGTGAAGCATCGGAATCTATAACTAGTGTCACAGGAATGGTTCAAATCATAGACAGTAAGAAGAGTCAGCCTTCTTGTACTTAAGTCGGCAATGTGAGTTTTGTATTTAATTCCAATGCAATTTCTGTATTTCGTCGCTAATAAGAAGGTCCAAAGGATACAGTAAACCTGAAGTGAAGAATCGGAATCTATAACTAGTGTCACAGGAATGGTTCAAAACAGTCAGTAAGAAGAGTCAGTCTTCTTGTACATAAGTCGGCATTGTGCCTTTTGTATTTAATTCCGATGCAATTTCTGTACTTCGTCGCCAATAAGAAGGTCCAAAGGATACAGTAAACCATAAGTGAAGCGTCGGAATCTATAACTAATGTCACAGGAATCGTTCAAAACATAGACAGTAGGAAGTGTCAGTCTTCTTGTACTTAAGTCGGCATTGTGCCTTTTGTATTTAAGTCCGATGAAATTTCTGTGTTTCATCGTCAAAAAGAGGGTCAGAGGGATACAGTAACCCTGAAATGAAGCATCGGAATCTGTAACTAGTGTCACAGGAATGGTTCAAAACATAGACAGAAAGAAGAGTCAGTCTTCTTGTACTTAAGTCGGCATTGTGCATTTTCTATGTAATTCCGATGCAATTTCTGTGTTTCATCGTCAATAAGAAGGTCCCAGGGATACAGTAAACCTGAAGTGAAGCATCGGAATCTATAACTAGTGTCACAGGAATGGTTCAAAACATAGACAGTAAGAAGAATCAGTCTTCTTGTACTTAAGTCGCCATTGTGCCTTTTCTATTAATTCCGATGCAATTTATGTGTTTCGTCGTCAATAAAAGGGTCACAGGGATACAGTAAACCTCAAGTGAAACATCGGAATTTATAACTAGTGTCACAGGAATGGTTCAAACATAGTCAGTAAGAAGAGTCAGTCTTCCTGTACTTAAGTCGGCATTGTGCCTTATCTATTTAATTCCGATGCAATATCTGTGTTTCATCGTCTATAATAAGGTCAGAGGGATACAGTAAACCTGAAGTGAATCATCGTAATCTATAACTAGTGTCACAGGAATGGTTCAAAACATAGTCAGTACGAAGAGTCAGTCTTCTTGTACTTAAGTCGGCATTGTGCCTTTTGTATTTAATACCGATGCTATTTCTGTGTTTCATGGTCAATAAGAAGGTCAGAGGGATACAGTAAACCTGAAGTGAAGCATCGGAATCTATAACTAGTGTCACAGGAACGGTTCAAAACATAGACATTAAGAAGGGTTAGTCTTCTTGTACTTAAGTCGGCATTGTGCCTTTTGTACATAATTCCGATGCAATATCTGTGTTTCATCGTCAATAAGAAGGTGCAAGGTTATACAGTAAATCTGAAGTGAAGCATTGAAATCTATAACTAGTGTCACAGGATTGGTTCAAAACTTAGACAGTAAAAAGAGTCAGTCTTCTTGTACTTAAGTCGGCATTGTGCTTATTGTATTTAATTCCGATGCATTTTCTGTGTTTCATCGTGAATAAGAAGGTCCATAGGATACAGTAAACCTGAAGTGAAGCATCGGAATCTATATTTAATGTCACAGGAATCGTTCAAAACATAGACAGTAGGAAGAGTCAGTCTTCTTGTACTTAAGTCGGCATTGTGCCTTTTGTATTTAATTCCGATGCAATTTCTGTGTTTCATCGTCAAAAAGAAGGTCAGAGGGATACAGTAAACCTGAAGTGAAGCCACGGAATCTATAACAAGTGTCACAGGAATGGTTCAAAACAGTCCGTAAGCAGAGTCAGTCTTCTTGTACTTAAGTCGGCATTGTGCGTTTTGTATTTAATTCCGAAGCTATTTCTGCATTTCGCCGCCAATTAGAAGGTCCAAAGGATACAGTAAACCTGAAGTGAAGCATCGGAATCAATAATTAATGTCACAGGAATCGTTCAAAACATATACAGTAGGAAGAGTCAGTCTTCTTGTACTTAACTTGGCATTGTGACTTTTGTATTTAATTCCGATGCAATTTCTGTGTTTCATCGTCAAAAAGAAGGTCAGAGGGATACAGTTAACCTGAAGTGAAGCATCGGAATCTGTAACTAGTGACACAGGAATGGTTCAAAACATAGACAGTAGTAAGAGTCAGTCTTCTTGTACTTAAGTCGGCATTGTGCCTTTTGATTTAATTCCGATGCAATATCTGTGTTTCATCGTCAATAAGAAGGTCCAAGGGTTACAGTAAACCTGAAGTAAAGCATCGGAATCTGTAACTAGCGTCACAGGAATGGTTCAAAACATAGTCAGTAAGAAGAGTCAGTCTTCTTGTACGTAAGTCGGCATTGTGCCTTTTGTATTTAATTCCGATGCAATTTCTGTGTTTCATCGTCAAAAAGAAGGTCAGAGGGATACAGTAAACCTGAAGTGAAGCTTCGGAATCCGTAACTAGTGTCACAGGAATGGTTCAAAACATAGCCAGTAGGAAGAGTCAGTCTTGTTGTACTTAATTCGGCATTGTGCCTTTTCTATTTAATTCCGATGCAATTTCTGTGTTTCGTCGTCAATAAAAAGATCACAGGGATACAGTAAACCTGAAGTGAAACATTGGAATTTATAACTAGTGTCACATTAATGGTCCCAAACATAGTCAGTAAGAAGAATCAGTCTTCTTGTACTTAAGTCAGCATTGTGCCTTTTCTATTTTTTTCCGATGCAATTTCTGTGTTTCATCGTCAATAAGAAGGATCCAAGGGATACAGTAAACCTGAAGTGAATCATCGTAATCTATAACTAGTGTCACAGGAATGGTTCAAAACATAGTCAGTACGAAGAGTCAGTCTTCTTGTACTTAAGTCGGCATTGTGCCTTTTGTATTTAATTCCGATGCAATTTCTGTCTTTCATCGTCAAAACGAAGGTCAGAGGGATACAGTAAACCTGAAGTGAAGCCACGGAATCTATAACAAGTGTCACAGGAATGGTTCAAAACAGTCAGTAAGAAGACTCAGTCTTCTTGTACTTAAGTCGGCATTGTGCCTTTTGTATTTAATTCCGAAGCTATTTCTCTATTTCGTCGCCAATTAGAAGGTCCAAAGGATACAGTAAACCTGAAGTGAAGCATCGGAATCAATAACTAATGTCACAGGAATCGTTCAAAACATAGACAGTAGGAAGAGTCAGTCTTCTTGTACTTATGTCGGCATTGTGCCTTTTGAATTTAATTCCGATGCAATTTCTGTGTTTCGTCGTCAAATAGAAGGTCAGAAGGATACAGTACACCTGAAGTGAAGCATCGGAATCCGTAACTAGTGTCAGAGGAATGGTTCAAAGCATAGCCAGTAGGAAGAGTAAGTCTTTTTGTACTTAAGTCGGCATTGTGCCTTTTGTATTTAATTCCGATGCAATATCTGTGTTTCGTCGTCAATAAAAAGATCACAGGGATACAGTAAACCTCAAGTGAAACATCGGAATTTATAACTAGTGTCACAGGAATGGTTCAAACATAGTCAGTAAGAAGAGTCAGTCTTCCTGTACTTAAGTCGGCATTGTGCCTTATCTATTTAATTCCGATGCAATATCTGTGTTTCATCGTCTATAATAAGGTCAGAGGGATACAGTAAACCTGAAGTGAATCATCGTAATCTATAACTAGTGTCACAGGAATGGTTCAAAACATAGTCAGTACGAAGAGTCAGTCTTCTTGTACTTAAGTCGGCATTGTGCCTTTTGTATTTAATACCGATGCTATTTCTGTGTTTCATGGTCAATAAGAAGGTCAGAGGGATACAGTAAACCTGAAGTGAAGCATCGGAATCTATAACTAGTGTCACAGGAACGGTTCAAAACATAGACATTAAGAAGGGTTAGTCTTCTTGTACTTAAGTCGGCATTGTGCCTTTTGTACATAATTCCGATGCAATATCTGTGTTTCATCGTCAATAAGAAGGTGCAAGGTTATACAGTAAATCTGAAGTGAAGCATTGAAATCTATAACTAGTGTCACAGGATTGGTTCAAAACTTAGACAGTAAAAAGAGTCAGTCTTCTTGTACTTAAGTCGGCATTGTGCTTATTGTATTTAATTCCGATGCATTTTCTGTGTTTCATCGTGAATAAGAAGGTCCATAGGATACAGTAAACCTGAAGTGAAGCATCGGAATCTATATTTAATGTCACAGGAATCGTTCAAAACATAGACAGTAGGAAGAGTCAGTCTTCTTGTACTTAAGTCGGCATTGTGCCTTTTGTATTTAATTCCGATGCAATTTCTGTGTTTCATCGTCAAAAAGAAGGTCAGAGGGATACAGTAAACCTGAAGTGAAGCCACGGAATCTATAACAAGTGTCACAGGAATGGTTCAAAACAGTCCGTAAGCAGAGTCAGTCTTCTTGTACTTAAGTCGGCATTGTGCGTTTTGTATTTAATTCCGAAGCTATTTCTGCATTTCGCCGCCAATTAGAAGGTCCAAAGGATACAGTAAACCTGAAGTGAAGCATCGGAATCAATAATTAATGTCACAGGAATCGTTCAAAACATATACAGTAGGAAGAGTCAGTCTTCTTGTACTTAACTTGGCATTGTGACTTTTGTATTTAATTCCGATGCAATTTCTGTGTTTCATCGTCAAAAAGAAGGTCAGAGGGATACAGTTAACCTGAAGTGAAGCATCGGAATCTGTAACTAGTGACACAGGAATGGTTCAAAACATAGACAGTAGTAAGAGTCAGTCTTCTTGTACTTAAGTCGGCATTGTGCCTTTTGATTTAATTCCGATGCAATATCTGTGTTTCATCGTCAATAAGAAGGTCCAAGGGTTACAGTAAACCTGAAGTAAAGCATCGGAATCTGTAACTAGCGTCACAGGAATGGTTCAAAACATAGTCAGTAAGAAGAGTCAGTCTTCTTGTACGTAAGTCGGCATTGTGCCTTTTGTATTTAATTCCGATGCAATTTCTGTGTTTCATCGTCAAAAAGAAGGTCAGAGGGATACAGTAAACCTGAAGTGAAGCTTCGGAATCCGTAACTAGTGTCACAGGAATGGTTCAAAACATAGCCAGTAGGAAGAGTCAGTCTTGTTGTACTTAATTCGGCATTGTGCCTTTTCTATTTAATTCCGATGCAATTTCTGTGTTTCGTCGTCAATAAAAAGATCACAGGGATACAGTAAACCTGAAGTGAAACATTGGAATTTATAACTAGTGTCACATTAATGGTCCCAAACATAGTCAGTAAGAAGAATCAGTCTTCTTGTACTTAAGTCAGCATTGTGCCTTTTCTATTTTTTTCCGATGCAATTTCTGTGTTTCATCGTCAATAAGAAGGATCCAAGGGATACAGTAAACCTGAAGTGAATCATCGTAATCTATAACTAGTGTCACAGGAATGGTTCAAAACATAGTCAGTACGAAGAGTCAGTCTTCTTGTACTTAAGTCGGCATTGTGCCTTTTGTATTTAATTCCGATGCAATTTCTGTCTTTCATCGTCAAAACGAAGGTCAGAGGGATACAGTAAACCTGAAGTGAAGCCACGGAATCTATAACAAGTGTCACAGGAATGGTTCAAAACAGTCAGTAAGAAGACTCAGTCTTCTTGTACTTAAGTCGGCATTGTGCCTTTTGTATTTAATTCCGAAGCTATTTCTCTATTTCGTCGCCAATTAGAAGGTCCAAAGGATACAGTAAACCTGAAGTGAAGCATCGGAATCAATAACTAATGTCACAGGAATCGTTCAAAACATAGACAGTAGGAAGAGTCAGTCTTCTTGTACTTATGTCGGCATTGTGCCTTTTGAATTTAATTCCGATGCAATTTCTGTGTTTCGTCGTCAAATAGAAGGTCAGAAGGATACAGTACACCTGAAGTGAAGCATCGGAATCCGTAACTAGTGTCAGAGGAATGGTTCAAAGCATAGCCAGTAGGAAGAGTAAGTCTTTTTGTACTTAAGTCGGCATTGTGCCTTTTGTATTTAATTCCGATGCAATATCTGTGTTTCGTCGTCAATAAAAAGATCACAGGGATACAGTAAACCTCAAGTGAAACATCGGAATTTATAACTAGTGTCACAGGAATGGTTCAAACATAGTCAGTAAGAAGAGTCAGTCTTCCTGTACTTAAGTCGGCATTGTGCCTTATCTATTTAATTCCGATGCAATATCTGTGTTTCATCGTCTATAATAAGGTCAGAGGGATACAGTAAACCTGAAGTGAATCATCGTAATCTATAACTAGTGTCACAGGAATGGTTCAAAACATAGTCAGTACGAAGAGTCAGTCTTCTTGTACTTAAGTCGGCATTGTGCCTTTTGTATTTAATACCGATGCTATTTCTGTGTTTCATGGTCAATAAGAAGGTCAGAGGGATACAGTAAACCTGAAGTGAAGCATCGGAATCTATAACTAGTGTCACAGGAACGGTTCAAAACATAGACATTAAGAAGGGTTAGTCTTCTTGTACTTAAGTCGGCATTGTGCCTTTTGTACATAATTCCGATGCAATATCTGTGTTTCATCGTCAATAAGAAGGTGCAAGGTTATACAGTAAATCTGAAGTGAAGCATTGAAATCTATAACTAGTGTCACAGGATTGGTTCAAAACTTAGACAGTAAAAAGAGTCAGTCTTCTTGTACTTAAGTCGGCATTGTGCTTATTGTATTTAATTCCGATGCATTTTCTGTGTTTCATCGTGAATAAGAAGGTCCATAGGATACAGTAAACCTGAAGTGAAGCATCGGAATCTATATTTAATGTCACAGGAATCGTTCAAAACATAGACAGTAGGAAGAGTCAGTCTTCTTGTACTTAAGTCGGCATTGTGCCTTTTGTATTTAATTCCGATGCAATTTCTGTGTTTCATCGTCAAAAAGAAGGTCAGAGGGATACAGTAAACCTGAAGTGAAGCCACGGAATCTATAACAAGTGTCACAGGAATGGTTCAAAACAGTCCGTAAGCAGAGTCAGTCTTCTTGTACTTAAGTCGGCATTGTGCGTTTTGTATTTAATTCCGAAGCTATTTCTGCATTTCGCCGCCAATTAGAAGGTCCAAAGGATACAGTAAACCTGAAGTGAAGCATCGGAATCAATAATTAATGTCACAGGAATCGTTCAAAACATATACAGTAGGAAGAGTCAGTCTTCTTGTACTTAACTTGGCATTGTGACTTTTGTATTTAATTCCGATGCAATTTCTGTGTTTCATCGTCAAAAAGAAGGTCAGAGGGATACAGTTAACCTGAAGTGAAGCATCGGAATCTGTAACTAGTGACACAGGAATGGTTCAAAACATAGACAGTAGTAAGAGTCAGTCTTCTTGTACTTAAGTCGGCATTGTGCCTTTTGATTTAATTCCGATGCAATATCTGTGTTTCATCGTCAATAAGAAGGTCCAAGGGTTACAGTAAACCTGAAGTAAAGCATCGGAATCTGTAACTAGCGTCACAGGAATGGTTCAAAACATAGTCAGTAAGAAGAGTCAGTCTTCTTGTACGTAAGTCGGCATTGTGCCTTTTGTATTTAATTCCGATGCAATTTCTGTGTTTCATCGTCAAAAAGAAGGTCAGAGGGATACAGTAAACCTGAAGTGAAGCTTCGGAATCCGTAACTAGTGTCACAGGAATGGTTCAAAACATAGCCAGTAGGAAGAGTCAGTCTTGTTGTACTTAATTCGGCATTGTGCCTTTTCTATTTAATTCCGATGCAATTTCTGTGTTTCGTCGTCAATAAAAAGATCACAGGGATACAGTAAACCTGAAGTGAAACATTGGAATTTATAACTAGTGTCACATTAATGGTCCCAAACATAGTCAGTAAGAAGAATCAGTCTTCTTGTACTTAAGTCAGCATTGTGCCATTTCTATTTTTTTCCGATGCAATTTCTGTGTTTCATCGTCAATAAGAAGGATCCAAGGGATACAGTAAACCTGAAGTGAATCATCGTAATCTATAACTAGTGTCACAGGAATGGTTCAAAACACAGTCAGTACGAAGAGTCAGTCTTCTTGTACTTAAGTCGGCATTGTGCCTTTTGTATTTAATTCCGATGCAATTTCTGTCTTTCATCGTCAAAACGAAGGTCAGAGGGATACAGTAAACCTGAAGTGAAGCCACGGAATCTATAACAAGTGTCACAGGAATGGTTCAAAACAGTCAGTAAGAAGACTCAGTCTTCTTGTACTTAAGTCGGCATTGTGCCTTTTGTATTTAATTCCGAAGCTATTTCTCTATTTCGTCGCCAATTAGAAGGTCCAAAGGATACAGTAAACCTGAAGTGAAGCATCGGAATCAATAACTAATGTCACAGGAATCGTTCAAAACATAGACAGTAGGAAGAGTCAGTCTTCTTGTACTTATGTCGGCATTGTGCCTTTTGAATTTAATTCCGATGCAATTTCTGTGTTTCGTCGTCAAATAGAAGGTCAGAAGGATACAGTACACCTGAAGTGAAGCATCGGAATCCGTAACTAGTGTCAGAGGAATGGTTCAAAGCATAGCCAGTAGGAAGAGTAAGTCTTTTTGTACTTAAGTCGGCATTGTGCCTTTTGTATTTAATTCCGATGCAATATCTGTGTTTCATCGTCAATAAGAAGGTCCAAGGGATACAGCAAACCTGAAGTGAAGCATCAGAATCTGTAACTAGCGTCACAGGAATGGTTCAAAACATAGTCAGTAAGAAGAGTCTGTCATCTTGTACTTAAGTCGGCATTGTCGCTTTTCTATTTAATTCCGATGCAATTTCTGTGTTTCATCATCAATAAGAACGTCCAAGGGATACAGTAAACCTGAAGTGGAGCTTCGGAATATAAAAACTAGTGTCACAGGAATGGTTCAAAACATAGACAGTAGGATGAGTCAGTCTTATTGTACTTAAGTCGGTATTGGACCTATTCTATTTAACTCCGTTGCAATTTTAGTGTTTCATCGTCAATAAGAATGTCAGAGGGATACACTATCCCAGAAGTGAAGCATCGGAATCTGTAACTAGCGTCACAGGAATTGTTCAAAACATAGACAGATAGAAGAGTCAGTCTTCTTGTACTTAAGTCGGCATTGTGCCTTTTCTATTTAATTCCGATGCAATTTCTGTGTTTCATCGTCAATAAGAAGGTCCAAGGGATACAGTAAACCTGAAGTGAAGCATCGGAATCTATAACTAGTGTCACAGGAATGGTTCAAAACATAGACAGTAGGAAGAGTCAGTCTTCTTGTACTTAAGTCGGCATTGTACCTTTTCTATTTAATTCCGATGCAATATCAGTGTTTCATCGTCATTAAGAATGTCAGAGGGATACAGTAACCCTGAAGTGAAGCAGCGGAATCTGTAACTAGCGTCACAGGAATGGTTCAAAGCATAGACAGAAAGAAGAGTCAGTCTTCTTGTACTTAAGTCGGCATTGTGCCTTTTGTATTTAATTCCGATGCAATATCTGTGTTTCATCGTCAATAAGAAGGTCCAAGGGATACAGTAAACCTGAAGTAAAGCATCGGAATCTGTAACTAGCGTCACAGGAATGGTTCAAAACATAGTCAGTAAGAAGAGTCAGTCTTCTTGTACTTAAGTCGGCATTGTGCCTTTTCTATTTAATTCCGATGCAATTTCTGTGTTTCATCGTCAAAAAGAAGGTCAAAGGGATACAGTGAACCTGAAGTGAAGCATCGGAATCCGTAACTAGTGTCACAGGAATGGTTCAAAACATAGCCAGTAGGAAGAGTCAGTCTTCTTGTACTTAAGTCGGCATTGTGCCTTTTCTATTTAATTCCGATGCAATTTCTGTGTTTCATCGTCAATAAGAAGGTCCAAGGGATACAGTAAACCTGAAGTGAATCATCGTAATCTATAACTAGTGTCACAGGAATGGTTCAAAACATAGTCAGTACGAAGAGTCAATCTTCTTGTACTTAAGTCGGCATTGTTCCTTTTGTATTTAATTCCGATGCAATTTCTGTGTTTCATCGTCAAAAAGAAGGTCAGAGGGATACAGTAAACCTGAAGTGAAGCCACGGAATCTATAACAAGTGTCACAGGAATGGTTCAAAACAGTCAGTAAGAGGAGTCAGTCTTCTTGTACTTAAGTCGGCATTGTGCCTTTTGTATTTAATTCCGAAGCAATTTCTGCATTTCGTCGCCAATTAGAAGGTCCAGAGGATACAGTAAACCTGAAGTGAAGCATCGGAATCAATAACTAATGTCACAGGAATCGTTCAAAACATAGACAGTAGGAAGAGTCAGTCTTCTTGTACTTAAGTCGGCATTGTGCCTTTTGCCCGCATCTCGTGGTCGTGCGGTAGCGTTCTCGCTTCCCACGCCCGGGTTCCCGGGTTCGATTCCCGGCGGGGTCAGGCATTTTCTCTGCCTCGTGATGGCTGGGTGTTGTGTGATGTCCTTAGGTTAGTTAGGTTTAAGTAGTTCTAAGTTCTAGGGGACTGATGACCTTAGATGTTAAGTCCCATAGTGCTCAGAGCCATTTGAACCATTTTTGAACCATTGTGCCTTTTGTATTTAATTCCGATGCAATATCTGTGTTTCATCGTCAATAAGAAGGTCCAAGGGATACAGTAAACCTGAAGTGGAGCATCGGAATCTGTAACTAGCGTCACAGGAATGGTTCAAATCATAGTCAGTAAGAAAAGTCAGTCATCTTGTACTTAAGTCGGCATTGTCGCTTTTCTATTTAATTCCGATGCAATTTCTGTGTTTCATCATTAATAAGAACGTCCAAGGGATACAGTAAACCTGAAGTGAAGCTTCGGAATCCATAACTAGTGTCACAGGAATGGTTCAAAACATAGACAGTAGAATGAGTCAGTCTTATTGTACTTAAGTCGGCATTGGACCTTTTCTATTTAATTCCGATGCAATATCAGTGTTTCATCGTCAATAAGAATGTCAGAGGGATACAGTAACCCTGAAGTGAAGCATCGGAATCTGTAAATAGCGTCACAGGAATGGTTCAAAGCATAGACAGAAAGAAGAGTCAGTCTTCTTGTACTTAAGTCGGCATTGTGCCTTTTCTATTTAATTCCGATGCAATTTCTGTGTTTCATCGTCAATAAGAAGGTCCAAGGGATACAGTAAACCTGAAGTGAAGCATCGGAATCTATAACTAGTGTCACTGGAATGGTTCAAAACATGGACAGTAAGAACAGTCAGTCTTCTTGTACTTAAGTCGGCATTGTGCCTTTTCTATTAATTCCGATGCAATTTCTGTGTTTCGTCGTCAATAAAAAGGTCACAGGGATACAGTAAACCTCAAGTGAAACATCGGAATTTATAACTAGTGTCACAGGAATGGTTCAAAACATAGTCAGTAAGAAGAGTCAGTCTTCCTGTACTTAAGTCGGCATTGTGGCTTATCTATTTAATTCCGATGCAATATCTGTGTTTCATCGTCAATAAGAAGGTCAGAGGGATACAGTAAACCTGAAGTGAATCATCGTAATCTATAACTAGTGTCACAGGAATGGTTCAAAACATAGTCAGTACGAAGAGTCAGTCTTCTTGTACTTAAGTCGGCATTGTGCCTTTTGTATTTAATACCGATGCTATTTCTGTGTTTCATGGTCAATAAGAAGGTCAGAGGGATACAGTAAACCTGAAGTGAAGCATCGGAATCTATAACTAGTGTCACAGGAACGGTTCAAAACATAGACATTAAGAAGGGTTAGTCTTCTTGTACTTAAGTCGGCATTGTGCCTTTTGTACATAATTCCGATGCAATATCTGTGTTTCATCGTCAATAAGAAGGTGCAAGGTTATACAGTAAATCTGAAGTGAAGCATTGAAATCTATAACTAGTGTCACAGGATTGGTTCAAAACTTAGACAGTAAGAAGAGTCAGTCTTCTTGTACTTAAGTCGGCATTGAGCTTTTTGTATTTAATTCCGATGCATTTTCTGTGTTTCATCGTGAATAAGAAGGTCCATAGGATACAGTAAACCTGAAGTGAAGCATCGGAATCTATAATTAATGTCACAGGAATCGTTCAAACCATAGACAGTAGGAAGAGTCAGTCTTCTTGTACTTAAGTCGGCATTGTGCCTTTTGTATTTAATTCCGATGCAATTTCTGTGTTTCGTCGTCAAAAAGAAGGTCAGAGGGATACAGTAAACCTGAAGTGAAGCCACGGAATCTATAACAAGTGTCACAGGAATGGTTCAAAACAGTCAGTAAGCAGAGTCAGTCTTCTTGTACTTAAGTCGGCATTGTGCCTTTTGTATTTAATTCCGAAGCTATTTCTGCATTTCGTCGCCAATTAGAAGGTCCAAAGGATACAGTAAACCTGAAGTGAAGCATCGGAATCAATAATTAATGTCACAGGAATCGTTCAAAACATAGACAGTAGGAAGAGTCAGTCTTCTTGTACTTAAGTCGGCATTGTGCATTTTGTATTTAATTCCGATGCAATTTCTGTGTTTCATCGTCAAAAAGAAGGTCAGAGGGATACAGTTAACCTGAAGTGAAGCATCGGAATCTGTAACTAGTGACACAGGAATGGTTCAAAACATAGACAGTAGTAAGAGTCAGTCTTCTTGTACTTAAGTCGGCATTGTGCCTTTTGTATTTGATTCCGATGCAATATCTGTGTTTCATCGTCAATAAGAAGGTCCAAGGGTTACAGTAAACCTGAAGTAAAGCATCGGAATCTGTAACTAGCGTCACAGGAATGGTTCAAAACATAGTCAGTAAGAAGAGTCAGTCTTCTTGTACGTAAGTCGGCATTGTGCCTTTTGTATTTAATTCCGATGCAATTTCTGTGTTTCATCGTCAAAAAGAAGGTCAGAGGGATACAGTAAACCTGAAGTGAAGCTTCGGAATCCGTAACTAGTGTCACAGGAATGGTTCAAAACATAGCCAGTAGGAAGAATCAGTCTTCTTGTACTTAATTCGGCATTGTGCCTTTTCTATTTAATTCCGATGCAATTTCTGTGTTTCGTCGTCAATAAAAAGGTCACAGGGATACAGTAAACCTGAAGTGAAACATTGGAATTTATAACAAGTGTCACATTAATGGTCCCAAACATAGTCACTAAGAAGAATCAGTCTTCTTGTACTTAAGTCAGCATTGTGCCTTTTCTATTTTTTTCCGATGCAATTTCTGTGTTTCATCGTCAATAAGAAGGATCCAAGGGATACAGTAAACCTGAAGTGAATCATCGTAATCTATAACTAGTGTCACAGGAATGGTTCAAAACATAGTCAGTACGAAGAGTCAGTCTTCTTGTACTTAAGTCGGCATTGTGCCTTTTGTATTTAATTCCGATGCAATTTCTGTCTTTCATCGTCAAAACGAAGGTCAGAGGGATACAGTAAACCTGAAGTGAAGCCACGGAATCTATAACAAGTGTCACAGGAATGGTTCAAAACAGTCAGTAAGAAGACTCAGTCTTCTTGTACTTAAGTCGGCATTGTGCCTTTTGTATTTAATTCCGAAGCTATTTCTGCATTTCGTCGCCAATTAGAAGGTCCAAAGGATACAGTAAACCTGAAGTGAAGCATCGGAATCAATAACTAATGTCACAGGAATCGTTCAAAACATAGACAGTAGGAAGAGTCAGTCTTCTTGTACTTAAGTCGGCATTGTGATTTTGAATTTAATTCCGATGCAATTTCTGTGTTTCGTCGTCAAATAGAAGGTCAGAAGGATACGGTACACCTGAAGTGAAGCATCGGAATCCGTAACTAGTGTCAGAGGAATGGTTCAAAGCATAGCCAGTAGGAAGAGTCAGTCTTTTTGTACTTAAGTCGGCATTGTGCCTTTTGTAATTAATTCCGATGCAATATCTGTGTTTCATCGTCAATAAGAAGGTCCAAGGGATACAGTAAACCTGAAGTGAAGCATCAGAATCTGTAACTAGCGTCACAGGAATGGTTCAAAACATAGTCAGTAAGAAGAGTCTGTCATCTTGTACTTAAGTCGGCATTGTCGCTTTTCTATTTAATTCCGATGCAATTTCTGTGTTTCATCATCAATAAGAACGTCCAAGGGATACAGTAAACCTGAAGTGAAGCATCGGAATCTATAACTAGTGTCACAGGAATGGTTCAAAACATAGACAGTAGGAAGAGTCAGTCTTCTTGTACTTAAGTCGGCATTGTACCTTTTCTATTTAATTCCGATGCAATATCAGTGTTTCATCGTCATTAAGAATGTCAGAGGGATACAGTAACCCTGAAGTGAAGCAGCGGAATCTGTAACTAGCGCCACAGGAATGGTTCAAAGCATAGACAGAAAGAAGAGTCAGTCTTCTTGTACTTAAGTCGGCATTGTGCCTTTTCTATTTCATTCCGATGCAATATCTGTGTTTCATCGTCAAAAAGAAGGTCCAAGGGATACAGTAAACCTGAAGTAAAGCATCGAAATCTGTAACTAGCGTCACAGGAATGGTTCAAAACATAGTCAGTAAGAAGAGCCAGTCTTCTTGTACTTAAGTCGGCATTGTGCCTTTTATATTTTTTTCCGATGCAATTTCTGTGTTTCATCGTCAATAAGAAGGTCCAAGGGATACAGTAAACCTGAAGTGAATCATCGTAATCTATAACAAGTGTCACAGGAATGGTTCAAATCATAGTCAGTACGAAGAGTCAGTCTTGTTGTACTTAAGTCGGCATTGTTCCTTTTGTATTTAATTCCGATGCAATTTCTGTCTTTCATCGTCAAAAAGAAGGTCAGAGGGATACAGTAAACCTGAAGTGAAGCCACGGAATCTATAACAAGTGTCACAGGAATGGTTCAAAACAGTCAGTAAGAAGAGTCAGTCTTCTTGTACTTAAGTCGGCATTGTGCCTTTTCTATTTCATTCCGATGCAATATCTGTGTTTCGTCGCCAATTAGAAGGTCCGGAGGATACAGTAAACCTGAAGTGAAGCATCGGATTCAATAACTAATGTCACAGGAATCGTTCAAAACATAGACAGTAGGAAGAGTCAGTCTTCTTGTACTTAAGTCGGCAATGTGCCTTTTGTATTTAATTCCGATGCAATATCTGTGTTTCATCGTCAATAAGAAGGTCCAAGGGATACAGTAAACCTGAAGTGGAGCATCGGAATCTGTAACTAGCGTCACAGGAATGGTTCAATTCATAGTCAGTAAGAAAAGTCAGTCATCTTGTACTTAAGTCGGCATTGTCGCTTTTCTATTTAATTCCGATGCAATTTCTGTGTTTCATCATTAATAAGAACGTCCAAGGGATACAGTAAACCTGAAGTGAAGCTTCGGAATCCATAACTAGTGTCACAGGAATGGTTCAAAACATAGACAGTAGAATGAGTCAGTCTTATTGTACTTAAGTCGGCATTGGACTTTTTCTATTTAATTCCGATGCAATATCAGTGTTTCATCGTCAATAAGAATGTCAGAGGGATACAGTAACCCTGAAGTGAAGCATCGGAATCTGTAAATAGCGTCACAGGAATGGTTCAAAGCATAGACAGAAAGAAGAGTCAGTCTTCTTGTACTTAAGTCGGCATTGTGCCTTTTCTATTTAATTCCGATGCAATTTCTGTGTTTCATCGTCAATAAGAAGGTCCAAGGGATACAGTAAACCTGAAGTGAAACATTGGAATTTATAACAAGTGTCACATTAATGGTCCCAAACATAGTCACTAAGAAGAATCAGTCTTCTTGTACTTAAGTCAGCATTGTGCCTTTTCTATTTTTTTCCGATGCAATTTCTGTGTTTCATCGTCAATAAGAAGGATCCAAGGGATACAGTAAACCTGAAGTGAATCATCGTAATCTATAACTAGTGTCACAGGAATGGTTCAAAACATAGTCAGTACGAAGAGTCAGTCTTCTTGTACTTAAGTCGGCATTGTGCCTTTTGTATTTAATTCCGATGCAATTTCTGTCTTTCATCGTCAAAACGAAGGTCAGAGGGATACAGTAAACCTGAAGTGAAGCCACGGAGTCTATAACAAGTGTCACAGGAATGGTTCAAAACAGTCAGTAAGAAGACTCAGTCTTCTTGTACTTAAGTCGGCATTGTGCCTTTTGTATTTAATTCCGAAGCTATTTCTGCATTTCGTCGCCAATTAGAAGGTCCAAAGGATACAGTAAACCTGAAGTGAAGCATCGGAATCAATAACTAATGTCACAGGAATCGTTCAAAACATAGACAGTAGGAAGAGTCAGTCTTCTTGTACTTAAGTCGGCATTGTGCCTTTTGAATTTAATTCCGATGCAATTTCTGTGTTTCGTCGTCAAATAGAAGGTCAGAAGGATACGGTACACCTGAAGTGAAGCATCGGAATCCGTAACTAGTGTCAGAGGAATGGTTCAAAGCATAGCCGGTAGGAAGAGTCAGTCTTTTTGTACTTAAGTCGGCATTGTGATTTTTGTATTTAATTCCGATGCAATATCTGTGTTTCATCGTCAATAAGAAGGTCCAAGGGATACAGTAAACCTGAAGTGAAGCATCAGAATCTGTAACTAGCGTCACAGGAATGGTTCAAAACATAGTCAGTAAGAAGAGTCTGTCATCTTGTACTTAAGTCGGCATTGTCGCTTTTCTATTTAATTCCGATGCAATTTCTGTGTTTCATCATCAATAAGAACGTCCAAGGGATACAGTAAACCTGAAGTGGAGCTTCGGAATATAAAAACTAGTGTCACAGGAATGGTTCAAAACATAGACAGTAGGCTGAGTCAGTCTTATTGTACTTAAGTCGGTATTGGACCTATTCTATTTAACTCCGATGCAATTTTAGTGTTTCATCGTCAATAAGAATGTCAGAGGGATACACTATCCCAGAAGTGAAGCATCGGAATCTGTAACTAGCGTCACAGGAATGGTTCAAAACATAGACAGATAGAAGAGTCAGTCTTCTTGTACTTAAGTCGGCATTGTGCCTTTTCTATTTAATTCCGATGCAATTTCTGTGTTTCATCGTCAATAAGAAGGTCCAAGGGATACAGTAAACCTGAAGTGAAGCATCGGAATCTATAACTAGTGTCACAGGAATGGTTCAAAACATAGACAGTAGGAAGAGTCAGTCTTCTTGTACTTAAGTCGGCATTGTACCTTTTCTATTTAATTCCGATGCAATATCAGTGTTTCATCGTCATTAAGAATGTCAGAGGGATACAGTAACCCTGAAGTGAAGCAGCGGAATCTGTAACTAGCGCCACAGGAATGGTTCAAAGCATAGACAGAAAGAAGAGTCAGTCTTCTTGTACTTAAGTCGGCATTGTGCCTTTTCTATTTCATTCCGATGCAATATCTGTGTTTCATCGTCAAAAAGAAGGTCCAAGGGATACAGTAAACCTGAAGTAAAGCATCGAAATCTGTAACTAGCGTCACAGGAATGGTTCAAAACATAGTCAGTAAGAAGAGCCAGTCTTCTTGTACTTAAGTCGGCATTGTGCCTTTTATATTTTTTTCCGATGCAATTTCTGTGTTTCATCGTCAATAAGAAGGTCCAAGGGATACAGTAAACCTGAAGTGAATCATCGTAATCTATAACTAGTGTCACAGGAATGGTTCAAAACAGTCAGTAAGAAGAGTCAGTCTTCTTGTACTTAAGTCGGCATTGTGCCTTTTCTATTTCATTCCGATGCAATATCTGTGTTTCGTCGCCAATTAGAAGGTCCGGAGGATACAGTAAACCTGAAGTGAAGCATCGGATTCAATAACTAATGTCACAGGAATCGTTCAAAACATAGACAGTAGGAAGAGTCAGTCTTCTTGTACTTAAGTCGGCATTGTGCCTTTTGTATTTAATTCCGATGCAATATCTGTGTTTCATCGTCAATAAGAAGGTCCAAGGGATACAGTAAACCTGAAGTGGAGCATCGGAATCTGTAACTAGCGTCACAGGAATGGTTCAATTCATAGTCAGTAAGAAAAGTCAGTCATCTTGTACTTAAGTCGGCATTGTCGCTTTTCTATTTAATTCCGATGCAATTTCTGTGTTTCATCATTAATAAGAACGTCCAAGGGATACAGTAAACCTGAAGTGAAGCTTCGGAATCCATAACTAGTGTCACAGGAATGGTTCAAAACATAGACAGTAGAATGAGTCAGTCTTATTGTACTTAAGTCGGCAGTGGACCTTTTCTATTTAATTCCGATGCAATATCAGTGTTTCATCGTCAATAAGAATGTCAGAGGGATACAGTAACCCTGAAGTGAAGCATCGGAATCTGTAAATAGCGTCACAGGAATGGTTCAAAGCATAGACAGAAAGAAGAGTCAGTCTTCTTGTACTTAAGTCGGCATTGTGCCTTTTCTATTTAATTCCGGTGCAATTTCTGTGTTTCATCGTCAATAAGAAGGTCCAAGGGATACAGTAAACCTGAAGTGAAGCATCGGAATCTATAACTAGTGTCACTGGAATGGTTCAAAACATGGACAGTAAGAACAGTCAGTCTTCTTGTACTTAAGTCGGCATTGTGCCTTTTGTATTTATTTCCGATGCATTTTCTGTGTTTCATCGTCAATAAGAAGGTCCATAGGATACAGTAAACCTGAAGTGAAGCATCGGAATCTATAAATAATGTCACAGGAATCGTTCAAAACATAGACAGTAGGAAGAGTCAGCCTTCTTGTACTTAAGTCGGCATTGTTCCTTTTCTATTTAATTCCGGTGCAATTTCTGTGTTTCATCCTCAAAAAAAATGTCAGAGGTATACAGTAACCCTGAAGTGAAGCATCGGAATCTGTAACTAGCGTCACAGGAATGGTTCAAAACATAGACAGAAAGAAGTGTCAGTCTTCTTGTACTTAAGTCGGCATTGTGCCTTTTCTATTTAATTCCAATGCAATTTCTGTGTTTCATCGTCAATAAGAAGGTCCAAGGGATACAGTAAACCTGAAGTGAAACATCGGAATCCATAACTAGAGTCACAGGAATGGTTCAAACATAGACAGTAAGAAGAGTCAGTCTTCTTGTACTTAAGTCGGCATTGTGCCTTTTCTATTTAATTCCGATGCAATTTCTGTGTTTCATCGTCAAGAAGAAGGTCAGACGGATACAGTAAACCTGAGGTGAGGCATCGGAATCTATAACTAGTGTCACAGGAATGGATCCAAACAAAGTCAGTAAGAAGAGTCAGTCTTCTTGTACTTAAGTCAGCATTGTGCCTTTTCTATTTAATTCCGATGCAATATCTGTGTTTCATCGTCAATAAGAAGGTCCAAAGGATACAGTAAACCTGAAGTGAATCATCGTAACCCATAACTAGTGTCACAGGAATGGTTCAAATCATAGTCAGTACTAAGAGTCAGTCTTCTTGTACTTAAGTCGGCATTGTGCCTTTTGTATTTAATTCCGATGCAATTTCTGTGTTTCATCGTCAATAAGAATGTCAGAGGGATACAGTAAACCAGAAGTGATGCATCGGAATCTATAAGTAGCGTCACAGGAATCGTTCTAAACATAGACATTAAGAAGGGTCAGTCTTCCTGTACTTAAGTCGGCATTGTGCATTTTGTATTTAATTCCGATGCAATATCTGTGTTTCATCGTAAATAAGAAGGTGCAAGGGATACAGTAAACCTGAAGTGAAGCCACGGAATCTATAACAAGTGTCACAGGAATGGTTCAAAACAGTCAGTAAGCAGAGTCAGTCTTCTTGTACTTATGTCGGCATTGTGCCTTTTGTATTTAATTCCGAAGCTATTTCTGCATTTCGTCGCCAATTAGAAGGTCCAAAGGATACAGTAAACCTGAAGTGAAGCACCGGAATCAATAACTAATGTCACAGGAATCGTTCAAAACATAGACAGTAGGATGAGTCAGTCTTCTTGTACTCAAGTCGGCATTGTGCCTTTTGTATTTAATTCCGATGTAATTTCTGTGTTTCATCGTCAAAAAGAAGGACAGAGGGATACAGTAAACCTAAAGTAAAGCATCGGAATCTGTAACTAGTGACACAGGAGTGGTTCAAAACATAGACAGTAGTAAGAGTCAGTCTTCTTGTACTTAAATCGGCATTGTGCCTTTTGTATTTAATACGGAAGCTATTTCTGCATTTCGTCGCCAATTAGAAGGTCCAAAGGATACAGTAAACCTGAAGTGAAGCATCGGAATCAATAACTAATGTCACAGGAATCGTTCAAAACATAGACAGTAGGAAGAGTCAGTCTTCATGTACTTAAGTCAGCATTGTGCCTTTTGTAATTAATTCCGATGCAATTTCTGTGTTTCATCGTCAAAAAGAAGGTCAGAAGGATACAGTACACCTGAAGTGAAGCTTCGGAATCCGTAACTAGTGTCAGAGGAATGGTTCATAACATAGCCAGTAGGGAGAGTCAGTCTTATTGTACTTAAGTCGTTATTGTGCCTTTTGTATTTAATTCCGATGCAATATCTGTGTTTCATCGTCTATAAGAAGGTCCAAGGGATACAGTAAACCTAAAGTGAAGCATCGGAATCTGTAACTAGCGTCACAGGAATGGTTCAAAGCATAGTCAGTAAGAAGAGTCAGTCTTCTTGTACTTAAGTCGGCATTGTCGCTTTTCTATTTAATTCCGATGCAATTTCTGTGTTTCATCATCAATAAGAACGTCCAAGGGATACAGTAAACCTGAAGTGAAGCTTCGGAATCTGTAACTAGTGTCACAGGAATGGTTCAAAACATAGACAGTAGGATGAGTCAGTCTTATTGTACTTAAGTCGACATTGGACCTTTTCTATTTAATTCCGATGCAATTTCAGTGTTTCATCGTCAATAAGAATGTCAGAGGGATACAGTAACCCTGAAGTGAAGCATCGGATTCTGTAACTAGCGTCACAGGAATGGTTCAAAACATAGACAGAAAGAAGAGTCAGTCTGCTTGTACTTAAGTCGGCATTGTGCCTTTTCTATTTAATTCCGATGCAATCTCTGTGTTTCATCGTCAATGAGAAGGTCAGAGGGATACAGTAAACCTGAAGAGAAGCATCGGAATCTGTAACTAATGTCACAGGAATCGTTCAAAAACATAGACAGTAGGAAGAGTCAGTCTTCTTGTACTTATGTCGGCATTGTGTCATTTGTATTTAATTCCGATGCAATTTCTGTGTTTCATCGTCAATAAGAAGGTCCAAGTGATACAGCAAACCTGAAGTGAAGCATCGGAATCTATAACTAGTGTCATTGGAATGGTTCAAAACTTAGACAGTGAGAAGAGTCAGTCTTCTTGTCTCTTAAGTCGGCATTGTGCCTTTTCTATGTAATTCCGATGCAATTTCTGTGTTTCATCGTCAATAAGAAGGTCAGAGGGATACAGTAAACCTGAGGTGAGGCATCGGAAACTATAACTAGTGTCACAGGAATGGATCTAAACAAAGTCAGTAAGAAGAGTCAGTCTTCTTGTACTTAAGTCGGCATTGTGCCTTTTCTATTTAATTCCGATGCAATATCTGTATTTCATCGTCAATAAAAAGGTCCAAGGGATACAGTAAACCTGAAGTGAATCATCGTAACCTATAACTAGTGTCACAAGAATGGTTCAAATCATAGTCAGTAAGAAGAGTCAGTCTTCTTGTACTTAAGTCGGCATTGTGCCTTTTGTATTTAATTCCGATGCAATTTCTGTGTTTCATCGTCAATAAGAATGTGAGAGGGATACACTAAACCAGAAGTGATGCATCGGATTCTATAACTAGTGTCATAGGAATGGTTCTAAACATAGACAGTAAGAAAGGTCAGTCTTCTTGTACTTAAGTCGGCATTGTGCCTTTTGTATTTAATTCCGATGCAATATCTGTGTTTCATCGTAAATAAGAAGGTGCAAGTGATACAGTAAACCTGAAGTGAAGCATCGGAATCTATAACTAGTGTCACAGGAATAGGTCAAAACATAGACGGTAAGAAGAGCCAGTCTTCTTGTACTTAAGTCGGCATTGTGCCTTTTGTATTTAATTCCGATGCAATTTCTGTGTTTCATCGTCTATAAGAAGGTCCGAGGGAAACAGTAAACCTGAAGTGAAGCATCGGAATCAATAGCTAGTGTCACAGGAATAATTCAAAGCAGTCAGTAAGAAGAGTCAATCTTCTTGTACTTAAGTCGGCATCGTGCCTTTTGTATTTAATTCCGATGCATTTTCTGTGTTTCATCGTCAATAAGAAGGTCCAAGGGATACAGTAAACCTGAAGTAAAGCATCGGAATCTATAACTAGTGTCACAGGAATGGTTCTAAACAGTCAGTAAGAAGAGTCAGTCTTCTTGTACATAAATCGGCATTGTCCCTTTTGTATTTAATTCCGATGCAATTTCTGTACTTCGTCGCCAATAAGAAGGTCCAAAGGACACAGTAAACCCGAAGTGAAGCGTCGGAATCTATAACTAATGTCACAGGAATCGTTCAAAACATAGTCAGTAAGAAGAGTCAGTCTTCTTGTACTTAAGTCGGCATTGCGCCTTATCTATTCAGTTCCGATGCAATATCTGTGTTTCATCGTCAAGGTCAGAGGGATACAGTAAACCTGAAGTGAGTCATCGTAATGTATAACTAGTGTCACAGGAATGGTTCAAAACATAGTCAGTACGAAGAGTCAGTCTTCTTGTACTTAAGTCGGCATTGTGCCTTTTGTATTTAATACCGATGCTATTTCTGTGTTTCATGGTCAATAAGAAGGTCAGAGGGATACAGTAAACCTGAAGTGAAGCATCGGAATCTATAACTAGTGTCACAGGAATGGTTCAAAACATAGACATTAAGAAGGGTTAGTCTTCTTGTACTTAAGTCGGCATTGTGCCTTTTGTACTTAATTCCGATGCAATATCTGTGTTTCATCGTCAATAAGAAGGTGCAAGGTTATACAGTAAATCTGAAGTGAAGCATCGAAATCTATAACTAGTGTCACAGGATTGGTTCAAAACTTAGACAGTAAGAAGAGTCAGTCTTCTTGTACTTAAGTCGGCATTGTGCTTTTTGTATTTAATTCCGATGCATTTTCTGTGTTTCATCGTCAATAAGAAGGTCCATAGGATACAGTAAACCTGAAGTGAAGCATCGGAATCTATAATTAATGTCACAGGAATCGTTCAAAACATAGACAGTAGGAAGAGTCAATCTTTTTGTACTTAAGTCGGCATTGTGCCTTTTGTATTTAATTCGGAAGCTATTTCTGCATTTCGTCGCCAATTAGCAGGTCCAAAGGATACAGTAAACCTGACGTGAAGCATCGGAATCAATAACTAATGTCACAGGAATCGTTCAAAACATAGACAGTAGGAAGAGTCAGTCTTCTTGTACTTAAGTCAGCATTGTGCCTTTTGTATTTAATTCCGATGCAATTTCTGTGTTTCATCGTCAAAATGAAGGTCAGACGGATACAGTACACCTGAAGTGAAGCATCGGAATCCGTAACTAGTGTCAGAGGAATGGTTCATAACATAGCCAGTAGGGAGAGTCAGTCTTATTGTACTTCAGTCGGCATTGTGCCTTTTGTATTTAATTCCGATGCAATATCTGTGTTTCATCGTCTATAAGAAGGGCCAAGGGATACAGTAAACCTGAAGTGAAGCATCGGAATCTGTAACTAGCGTCACAGGAATGGTTCAAAACATAGTCAGTAAGAAGAGTCAGTCTTCTTGTACTTAAGTCGGCATTGTCGCTTTTCTATTTAATTCCGATGCAATTTCTGTGTTTCATCATCAATAAGAACGTCCAAGGGATACAGTAAACCTGAAGTGAAGCTTCGGAATCTGTAACTAGTGTCACAGGAATGGTTCAAAACATAGACAGTAGGATGAGTCAGTCTTATTGTACTTAAGTCGACATTGGACCTTTTCTATTTAATTCCGATGCAATTTCAGTGTTTCATCGTCAATAAGAATGTCAGAGGGATACAGTAACCCTGAAGTGAAGCATCGGATTCTGTAACTAGCGGCACAGGAATGGTTCAAAACATAGACAGAAAGAAGAGTCAGTCTGCTTGTACTTAAGTCGGCATTGTGCCTTTTGTATTTATTTCCGATGCATTTTCTGTGTTTCATCGTCAATAAGAAGGTCCATAGGATACAGTAAACCTGAAGTGAAGCATCGGAATCTATAAATAATGTCACAGGAATCGTTCAAAACATAGACAGTAGGAAGAGTCAGTCTTCTTGTACTTAAGTCGGCATTGTTCCTTTTCTATTTAATTCCGGTGCAATTTCTGTGTTTCATCCTCAAACAAAATGTCAGAGGGATACAGTAACCCTGAAGTGAAGCATCGGAATCTGTAACTAGCGTCACAGGAATGGTTCAAAACATAGACAGAAAGAAGTGTCAGTCTTCTTGTACTTAAGTCGGCATTGTGCCTTTTCCATTTAATTCCAATGCAATTTCTGTGTTTCATCGTCAATAAGAAGGTCCAAGGGATACAGTAAACCTGAAGTGAAACATCGGAATCCATAACTAGAGTCACAGGAATGGTTCAAACATAGACAGTTAGAAGAGTCAGTCTTCTTGTACTTAAGTCGGCATTGTGCCTTTTCTATTTAATTCCGATGCAATTTCTGTGTTTCATCGTCAAGAAGAAGGTCAGCCGGATACAGTAAACCTGAGGTGAGGCATCGGAATCTATAACTAGTGTCACAGGAATGGATCCAAACAAAGTCAGTAAGAAGAGTCAGTCTTCTTGTACTTAAGTCAGCATTGTGCCTTTTCTATTTAATTCCGATGCAATGTCTGTGTTTCATCGTCAATAAGAAGGTCCAAAGGATACAGTAAACCTGAAGTGAATCATCGTAACGCATAACTAGTGTCACAGGAATGGTTCAAATCATAGTCAGTACTAAGAGTCAGTCTTCTTGTACTTAAGTCGGCATTGTGCCTTTTGTATTTAATTCCGATGCAATTTCTGTGTTTCATCGTCAATAAGAATGTCAGAGGGATACAGTAAACCAGAAGTGATGCATCGGAATCTGTAAGTAGCGTCACAGGAATCGTTCTAAACATAGACATTAAGAAGGGTCAGTCTTCCTGTACTTAAGTCGGCATTGTGCATTTTGTATTTAATTCCGATGCAATATCTGTGTTTCATCGTAAATAAGAAGGTGCAAGGGATACAGTAAACCTGAAGTGAAGCCACGGAATCTATAACAAGTGTCACAGGAATGGTTCAAAACAGTCAGTAAGCAGAGTCAGTCTTCTTGTACTTATGTCGGCATTGTGCCTTTTGTATTTAATTCCGAAGCTATTTCTGCATTTCGTCGCCAATTAGAAGGTCCAAAGGATACAGTAAACCTGAAGTGAAGCATCGGAATCAATAACTAATGTCACAGGAATCGTTCAAAACATAGACAGTAGGATGAGTCAGTCTTCTTGTACTCAAGTCGGCATTGTGCCTTTTGTATTTAATTCCGATGTAATTTCTGTGTTTCATCGTCAAAAAGAAGGACAGAGGGATACAGTAAACCTAAAGTAAAGCATCGGAATCTGTAACTAGTGACACAGGAGTGGTTCAAAACATAGACAGTAGTAAGAGTCAGTCTTCTTGTACTTAAATCGGCATTGTGCCTTTTGTATTTAATACGGAAGCTATTTCTGCATTTCGTCGCCAATTAGAAGGTCCAAAGGATACAGTAAACCTGAAGTGAAGCATCGGAATCAATAACTAATGTCGCAGGAATCGTTCAAAACATAGACAGTAGGAAGAGTCAGTCTTCATGTACTTAAGTCAGCATTGTGCCTTTTGTATTTAATTCCGATGCAATTTCTGTGTTTCATCGTCAAAAAGAAGGTCAGAAGGATACAGTACACCTGAAGTGAAGCTTCGGAATCCGTAACTAGTGTCAGAGGAATGGTTCATAACATAGCCAGTAGGGAGAGTCAGTCTTATTGTACTTAAGTCGTTATTGTGCCTTTTGTATTTAATTCCGATGCAATATCTGTGTTTCATCGTCTATAAGAAGGTCCAAGGGATACAGTAAACCTGAAGTGAAGCATCGGAATCTGTAACTAGCGTCACAGGAATGGTTCAAAACATAGTCAGTAAGAAGAGTCAGTCTTCTTGTACTTAAGTCGGCATTGTCGCTTTTCTATTTAATTCCGATGCAATTTCTGTGTTTCATCATCAATAAGAACGTCCAAGGGATACAGTAAACCTGAAGTGAAGCTTCGGAATCTGTAACTAGTGTCACAGGAATGGTTCAAAACATAGACAGTAGGATGAGTCAGTCTTATTGTACTTAAGTCGACATTGGACCTTTTCTATTTAATTCCGATGCAATTTCAGTGTTTCATCGTCAATAAGAATGTCAGAGGGATACAGTAACCCTGAAGTGAAGCATCGGATTCTGTAACTAGCGTCACAGGAATGGTTCAAAACATAGACAGAAAGAAGAGTCAGTCTGCTTGTACTTAAGTCGGCATTGTGCCTTTTCTATTTAATTCCGATGCAATCTCTGTGTTTCATCGTCAATGAGAAGGTCAGAGGGATACAGTAAACCTGAAGAGAAGCATCGGAATCTATAACTAATGTCACAGGAATCGTTCAAAAACATAGACAGTAGGAAGAGTCAGTCTTCTTGTACTTATGTCGGCATTGTGTCATTTGTATTTAATTCCGATGCAATTTCTGTGTTTCATCGTCAATAAGAAGGTCCAAGTGATACAGCAAACCTGAACTGAAGCATCGGAATCTATAACTAGTGTCATTGGAATGGTTCAAAACTTAGACAGTGAGAAGAGTCAGTCTTCTTGTACTTAAGTCGGCATTGTGCCTTTTCTATGTAATTCCGATGCAATTTCTGTGTTTCATCGTCAATAAGAAGGTCAGAGGGATACAGTAAACCTGAGGTGAGGCATCGGAAACTATAACTAGTGTCACAGGAATGGATCTAAACAAAGTCAGTAAGAAGAGTCAGTCTTCTTGTACTTAAGTCGGCATTGTGCCTTTCCTATTTAATTCCGATGCAATATCTGTATTTCATCGTCAATAAAAAGGTCCAAGGGATACAGTAAACCTGAAGTGAATCATCGTAACCTATAACTAGTGTCACAAGAATGGTTCAAATCATAGTCAGTAAGAAGAGTCAGTCTTCTTGTACTTAAGTCGGCATTGTGCCTTTTGTATTTAATTCCGATGCAATTTCTGTGTTTCATCGTCAATAAGAATGTGAGAGGGATACAGTAAACCAGAAGTGATGCATCGGATTCTATAACTAGTGTCATAGGAATGGTTCTAAACATAGACAGTAAGAAGGGTCAGTCTTCTTGTACTTAAGTCGGCATTGTGCCTTTTGTATTTAATTCCGATGCAATATCTGTGTTTCATCGTAAATAAGAAGGTGCAAGTGATACAGTAAACCTGAAGTGAAGCATCGGAATCTATAACTAGTGTCACAGGAATAGGTCAAAACATAGACAGTAAGAAGAGCCAGTCTTCTTGTACTTAAGTCGGCATTGTGCCTTTTGTATTTAATTCCGATGCAATTTCTGTGTTTCATCGTCTATAAGAAGGTCCGAGGGAAACAGTAAACCTGAAGTGAAGCATCGGAATCAATAGCTAGTGTCACAGGAATGGTTCAAAGCAGTCAGTAAGAAGAGTCAATCTTCTTGTACTTAAGTCGGCATCGTGCCTTTTGTATTTAATTCCGATGCATTTTCTGTGTTTCATCGTCAATAAGAAGGTCCAAGGGATACAGTAAACCTGAAGTAAAGCATCGGAATCTATAACTAGTGTCACAGGAATGGTTCTAAACAGTCAGTAAGAAGAGTCAGTCTTCTTGTACATAAATCGGCATTGTCCCTTTTGTATTTAATTCCGATGCAATTTCTGTACTTCGTCGCCAATAAGAAGGTCCAAAGGACACAGTAAACCTGAAGTGAAGCGTCGGAATCTATAACTAATGTCACAGGAATCGTTCAAAACATAGTCAGTAAGAAGAGTCAGTCTTCTTGTACTTAAGTCGGCATTGCGCCTTATCTATTCAATTCCGATGCAATATCTGTGTTTCATCGTCAAGGTCAGAGGGATACAGTAAACCTGAAGTGAGTCATCGTAATGTATAACTAGTGTCACAGGAATGGTTCAAAACATAGTCAGTACGAAGAGTCAGTCTTCTTGTACTTAAGTCGGCATTGTGCCTTTTCTATTTAATTCCGATGCTATTTCTGTGTTTCATGGTCAATAAGAAGGTCAGAGGGATACAGTAAACCTGAAGTGAAGCATCGGAATCTATAATTAATGTCACAGGAATCGTTCAAAACATAGACAGTAGGAAGAGTCAATCTTTTTGTACTTAAGTCGGCATTGTGCCTTTTGTATTTAATTCGGAAGCTATTTCTGCATTTCGTCGCCAATTAGCAGGTCCAAAGGATACAGTAAACCTGACGTGAAGCTTCGGAATCAATAACTAATGTCACAGGAATCGTTCAAAACATAGACAGTAGGAAGAGTCAGTCTTCTTGTACTTAAGTCAGCATTGTGCCTTTTGTATTTAATTCCGATGCAATTTCTGTGTTTCATCGTCAAAAAGAAGGTCAGAAGGATACAGTACACCTGAAGTGAAGCATCGGAATCCGTAACTAGTGTCAGAGGAATGGTTCATAACATAGCCAGTAGGGAGAGTCAGTCTTATTGTACTTAAGTCGGCATTGTGCCTTTTGTATTTAATTCCGATGCAATATCTGTGTTTCATCGTCTATAAGAAGGTCCAAGGGATACAGTAAACCTGAAGTGAAGCATAGGAATCTGTAACTAGCGTCACAGGAATGGTTCAAAACATAGTCAGTAAGAAGAGTCAGTCTTCTTGTACTTATGTCGGCATTGTCGCTTTTCTATTTAATTCCGATGCAATTTCTGTGTTTCATCATCAATAAGAACGTCCAAGGGATACAGTAAACCTGAAGTGAAGCTTCGGAATCTGTAACTAGTGTCACAGGAATGGTTCAAAACATAGACAGTAGGATGAGTCAGTCTTATTGTACTTAAGTCGACATTGGACCTTTTCTATTTAATTCCGATGCAATTTCAGTGTTTCATCGTCAATAAGAATGTCAGAGGGATACAGTAACCCTGAAGTGAAGCATCGGATTCTGTAACTAGCGGCACAGGAATGGTTCAAATCATAGACAGAAAGAAGAGTCAGTCTGCTTGTACTTAAGTCGGCATTGTGCCTTTTCTATTTAATTCCGATGCAATCTCTGTGTTTCATCGTCAATGAGAAGGTCCGAGGGATACAGTAAACCTGAAGAGAAGCATCGGAATCTATAACTAATGTCACAGGAATCGTTCAAAAACATAGACAGTAGGAAGAGTCAGTCTTCTTGTACTTATGTCGGCATTGTGTCATTTGTATTTAATTCCGATGCAATTTCTGTGTTTCATCGTCAATAAGAAGGTCCAAGTGATACAGCAAACCTGAAGTGAAGCATCGGAATCTATAACTAGTGTCATTGGAATGGTTCAAAACTTAGACAGTGAGAAGAGTCAGTCTTCTTGTACTTAAGTCGGCATTGTGCCTTCTCTATGTAATTCCGTTGCAATTTCTGTGTTTCATCGTCAATAAGAAGGTCAGAGGGATACAGTAAACCTGAGGTGAGGCATCGGAAACTATAACTAGTGTCACAGGAATGGATCTAAACAAAGTCAGTAAGAAGAGTCAGTCTTCTTGTACTTAAGTCGGCATTGTGCCATTTCTATTTAATTCCGATGCAATATCTGTGTTTCATCGTCAATAAGAAGGTCCAAGGGATACAGTAAACCTGAAGTGAATCATCGTAACCTATAACTAGTGTCACAAGAATGGTTCAAATCATAGTCAGTACTAAGAGTCAGTCTTCTTGTACTTAAGTCGGCATTGTGCCTTTTGTATTTAATTCCGATGCAATTTCTGTGTTTCATCGTCAATAAGAATGTGAGAGGGATACAGTAAACCAGAAGTGATGCATCGGAATCTATAACTAGTGTCACAGGAATGGTTCTAAACATAGACAGTAAGAAGGGTCAGTCTTCTTGTAATTAAGTCGGCATTGTGCCTTTTGTATTTAATTCCGATGCAATATCTGTGTTTCATCGTAAATAAGAAGGTGCAAGTGATACAGTAAACCTGAAGTGAAGCATCGGAATCTATAACTAGTGTCACAGGAATAGGTCAAAACATAGACAGTAAGAAGAGTCAGTCATCTTGTACTTAAGTCGGCATTGTGCCTTTTGTATTTAATTCCGATGCAATTTCTGTGTTTCATCGTCTATAAGAAGGTCCGAGGGAAACAGTAAAGCTGAAGTGAAGCATCGGAATCAATAGCTAGTGTCACAGGAATGGTTCAAAGCAGTCAGTAAGAAGAGTCAATTTTCTTGTACTTAAATCGGCATCGTGCCTTTTGTATTTAATTCCGATGCATTTTCTGTGTTTCATCGTCAATAAGAAGGTCCAAGGGATACAGTAAACCTGAAGTGAAGCATCGGAATCTATAACTAGTGTCACAGGAATGGTTCAAATCATAGACTGTAAGAAGAGTCAGCCTTCTTGTACTTCAGTCGGCAATGTGAGTTTTGTATTTAATTCCAATGCAATTTCTGTATTTCGTCGCCAATAAGAAGGACCAAAGGATACAGTAAACATGAAGTGAAGCATCGGAATCTATAACTAGTGTCACAGGAATGGTTCTAAACAGTCAGTAAGAAGAGTCAGTCTTCTTGTACATAAGTCGGCATTGTCCCTTTTGTATTTAATTCCGATGCAATATCTGTACTTCGTCGCCAATAAGAAGGTCCAAAGGACACAGTAAACCTGAAGTGAAGCGTCGGAATCTATAACTAATGTCACAGGAATCGTTCAAAACATAGACAGTAGGAAGTGTCAGTCTTCTTGTACTTAAGTCGGCATTGTGCCTTTTGTATTTAAGTCCGATGAAATTTCTGTGTTTCATCGTCAAAAAGAAGGTCAGAGGGATACAGTAAACCTGAAGTGAAGCATCGGAATCTGTAACTAGTGTCACAGGAATGATTCAAAACATAGACAGTAGGAAGAGTCAGTCTTTTTGTACTTAAGTCGGCATTGTGCCTTTTGTATTTAATTCCGATGCAATTTCTCTGTTTCATTGTCAATAAGAATGTCAGAGGGATACAGTAACCCTGAAGTGAAGCATCGGAATCTGTAACTAGCGTCACAGGAATGGTTCAAAACATAGACAGAAATAAGAGTCAGTCTTCTTGTACTTAAGTCGGCATTGTGGCTTTTCTATGTAATTCCGATGCAATTTCTTTGTTTCATCGTCAATAAGAAGGTCCCAGGGATACAGTAAACCTGAAGTGAAGCATCGGAATCCTTAACTAGTGTCACAGGAATAGTTCAAAACATAGACAGTAAGAAGAGTCAGTCTTCTTGTACTTAAGTCGGCATATTGCCTTTTCTGTTAAATCCGATGCAATTTCTGTGTTTCGTCGTCAATAAAAAGGTCACAGGGATACGGTAAACCTGAAGTGAAACATCGGAATTTATAACTAGTGTCACAGGAATGGTTCAAAACATAGTCAGTAAGAAGAGTCAGTCTTCTTGTACTTATGTCGGCATTGTGCCTTATCTATTCAATTCCGATGCAATATCTGTGTTTCATCGTCAATAAGAATGTCAGAGGGATACAGTAAACCTGAAGTGAGTCATCGTAATGTATAACTAGTGTCACAGGAATGGTTCAAAACATAGTCAGTACGAAGAGTCAGTCTTCTTGTACTTAAGTCGGCATTGTGCCTTTTGTATTTAATACCGATGCTATTTCTGTGTTTCATGGTCAATAAGAAGGTCAGAGGGATACAGTAAACCTGAAGTGAAGCATCGGAATCTATAACTAGTGTCACAGGAATGGTTCAAAACATAGACATTAAGAAGGGTTAGTCTTCTTGTACTTAAGTCGGCATTGTGCCCTTTGTACTTAATTCCGATGCAATATCTGTGTTTCATCGTCAATAAGAAGGTGCAAGGTTATACAGTAAATCTGAAGTGAAGCATCGAAATCTATAACTAGTGTCACAGGATTGGTTCAAAACTTAGACAGTAAGAAGAGTCAGTCTTCTTGTACTTAAGTCGGCATTGTGCTTTTTGTATTTAATTCCGATGCATTTTCTGTGTTTCATCGTCAATAAGAAGGTCCATAGGATACAGTAAACCTGAAGTGAAGCATCGGAATCTATAATTAATGTCACAGGAATCGTTCAAAACATAGACAGTAGGAAGAGTCAATCTTCTTGTACTTAAGTCGGCATTGTGCCTTTTGTATTTAATTCCGATGCAATTTCTGTGTGTCATCGTCAAAAAGAAGGTCAGAGGGATACAGTTAACCTGAAACGAAGCCACGGAATCTATAACAATTGTCACAGGAATGGTTCAAAACAGTCAGTAAGCTAAGTCAGTCTTCTTGTACTTAAGTCGGCATTGTGCCTTTTGTATTTAATTCCGAAGCTATTTCTGCATTTCGTCGCCAATTAGAAGGTCCAATGGATACAGTAAACCTGAAGTGAAGCATCGGATTCAATAACTAATGTCACAGGAATCGTTCAAAACATAGACAGTAGGATGAGTCAGTCTTCTTGTACTTAAGTCGGCATTGTGCCTCTTGTATTTGATTCTGATGCAATTTCTGTGTTTCATCGTCAAAAAGAAGGTCAGAGGGATACAGTAAACCTGAAGTGAAGCATCGGGATCTGTAACTAGTGACACAGGAATGGTTCAAAACATAGACAGTAGTAAGAGTCAGTCTTCTTGTACTTAAGTTGGCATTGTGCCTTTTCTATTTAATTCCGATGCAATATCTGTGTTTCATCGTCAATAAGAAGGTCCAAGGGTTACAGTAAACCTGAAGTGAAGCATCGGAATCCGTAACTCGTGTCACAGGAATGGTTCAAAGCATAGCCTGTAGGAAGAGTCAGTCTTCTTGTACTTAAGTCGGCATTGTGCCTTTCTATTTAATTCCGATGCAATTTCTGTGTTTCGTCGTCAATAAAAAGGTCACAGGGATACAGTAAACCTGAAGTGAAACATCGGAATTTATAACTAGTGTCACAGGAATGGTTCCAAACATAGTCAGTAAGAAGAATCAGTCTTGTTGTACTTAAGTCGGCATTGTGCCTTTTCTATTTTTTTCCGATGCAATTTCTGTGTTTCATCGTCAATAAGAAGTTCCAAGGGATACAGTAAACCTGAAGTGAATCATCGTAATCTATAACTAGTGTCACAGGAATGGTTCAAAACATAGTCAGTACGAAGAGTCGGTCTTCTTGTACTTAAGTCGGCATTGTGCCTTTTGTATTTAATTCCGATGCAATTTCTGTGTTTCGTCGCCAAAAAGAAGGTCAGAGGGATACAGTAAACCTGAAGTGAAGCCACGGAATGTATAACAAGTGTCACAGGAATGGCTCAAAACAGTCAGTAAGAAGAGTCAGTCATCTTGTACTTAAGTCGGCATTGTGCCTTTTGTATTTAATTCCGATGCAATTTCTGTGTTTCATCGTCAATAAGAATGTGAGAGGGATACAGTAAACCAGAAGTGATGCATCGGAATCTATAACTAGTGTCACAGGAAAGGTTCTAAACATAGACAGTAAGAAGGGTCAGTCTTCTTGTACTTAAGTCGGCATTGTGCCTTTTGTATTTAATTCCGATGCAATATCTGTGTTTCATCGTAAATAAGAAGGTGCAACTGATACAGTAAACCTGAAGTGAAGCATCGGAATCTATAACTAGTGTCACAGGAATAGGTCAAAACATAGACAGTAAGAAGAGTCAGTCTTCTTGTACTTAAGTTGGCATTGTGCCTTTTGTATTTAATTCCGATGCAATTTCTGTGTTTCATCGTCAATAAGAAGGTCCGAGGGAAACAGTAAACCTGAAGTGAAGCATCGGAATCTATAGCTAGTGTCACAGGAATGGTTCAAAGCAGTCAGTAAGAAGAGTCAATCTTCTTGTACTTAAGTCGGCATCGTGCCTTTTGTATTTAATTCCGATGCATTTTCTGTGTTTCATCGTCAATAAGAAGGTCCAAGGGATCCAGTAAACCTGAAGTGAAGCATCGGAATCTATAACTAGTGTCACAGGAATGGTTCAAATCATAGACTGTAAGAAGAGTCAGCCTTCTTGTACTTAAGTCGGCAATGTGAGTTTTGTATTTAATTCCAATGCAATTTCTGTATTTCGTCGCCAATAAGAAGGACCAAAGGATACAGTAAACATGAAGTGAAGCATCGGAATCTATAACTAATGTCACAGGAATGGTTCAAAACATAGTCAGTAAGAAGAGTCAGTCTTCTTGTACTTAAGTCGGCATTGTGCCTTATCTATTCAATTCCGATGCAATATCTGTGTTTCATCGTCAAGGTCAGAGGGATACAGTAAACCTGAAGTGAGTCATCGTAATGTATAACTAGTGTCACAGGAATGGTTCTAAACAGTCAGTAAGAAGAGTCAGTCTTCTTGTAGATAAGTCGGCATTGTCCCTTTTGTATTTAATTCCGATGCAATTTCTGTACTTCGTCGCCAATAAGAAGGTCCAAAGGACACAGTAAACCTGAAGTGAAGCGTCGGAATCTATAACTAATGTCACAGGAATCGTTCAAAACATAGACAGTAGGAAGTGTCAGTCTTCTTGTACTTAAGTCGGCATTGTGCCTTTTGTATTTAAGTCCGATGAAATTTCTGTGTTTCATCGTCAAAAAGAAGGTCAGAGGGATACATTAAACCTGAAGTGAAGCATCGCAATCTGTAACTAGTGTCACAGGAATGATTCAAAACATAGACAGTAGGATGAGTCAGTCTTTTTGTACTTAAGTCGGCATTGTGCCTTTTGTATTTAATTCCGATGCAATTTCTCTGTTTCATTGTCAATAAGAATGTCAGAGGGATACAGTAACCCTGAAGTGAAGCATCGGAATCTGTAACTAGCGTCACAGGAATGGTTCAAAACATAGACAGAAATAAGAGTCAGTCTCCTTGTACTTAAGTCGGCATTGTGCCTTTTCTATGTAATTCCGATGCAATTTCTGTGTTTCATCGTCAATAAGAAGGTCCCAGGGATACAGTAAACCTGAAGTGAAGCATCGGAATCTATAACTATTGTGACAGGAATGGTTCAAAACATAGACAGTAAGAAGAGTCAGTCTTCTTGTACTTAAGTCGGCATATTGCCTTTTCTATTAATTCCGATGCAATTTCTGTGTTTCGTCGTCAATAAAAAGGTCACAGGGATACAGTAAACCTGAAGTGAAACATCGGAATTTATAACTAGTGTCACAGGAATGGTTCAAAACATAGTCAGTAAGAAGAGTCAGTCTTCTTGTACTTAAGTCGGCATTGTGCCTTATCTATTCAATTCCGATGCAATATCTGTGTTTCATCGTCAAGGTCAGAGGGATACAGTAAACCTGAAGTGAGTCATCGTAATGTATAACTAGTGTCACAGGAATGGTTCAAAACATAGTCAGTACGAAGAGTCAGTCTTCTTGTACTTAAGTCGGCATTGTGCCTTTTGTATTTAATACCGATGCTATTTCTGTGTTTCATGGTCAATAAGAAGGTCAGAGGGATACAGTAAACCTGAAGTGAAGCATCGGAATCTATAACTAGTGTCACAGGAATGGTTCAAAACATAGACATTAAGAAGGGTTAGTCTTCTTGTACTTAAGTCGGCATTGTGCCTTTTGTACTTAATTCCGATGCAATATCTGTGTTTCATCGTCAATAAGAAGGTGCAAGGTTATACAGTAAATCTGAAGTGAAGCATCGAAATCTATAACTAGTGTCACAGGATTGGTTCAAAACTTAGACAGTAAGAAGAGTCAGTCTTCTTGTACTTAAGTCGGCATTGTGCTTTTTGTATTTAATTCCGATGCATTTTCTGTGTTTCATCGTCAATAAGAAGGTCCATAGGATACAGTAAACCTGAAGTGAAGCATCGGAATCTATAATTAATGTCACAGGAATCGTTCAAAACATAGACAGTAGGAAGAGTCAGTCTTCTTGTACTTAAGTCGGCATTGTGCCTTTTGTATTTAATTCCGATGCAATTTCTGTGTTTCATCGTCAAAAAGAAGGTCAGAGGGATACAGTTAACCTGAAACGAAGCCACGGAATCTATAACAAGTGTCACAGGAATATTTCAAAACAGTCAGTAAGCAGAGTCAGTCTTCTTGTACTTAAGTCGGCATTGTGCCTTTTGTATTTAATTCCGAAGCTATTTCTGCATTTCGCCATCAATTAGAAGGTCCAAAGGATACAGTAAACCTGAAGTGAAGCATCGGAATCAATAACTAATGTCACAGGAATCGTTCAAAACATAGACAGTAGGATGAGTCAGTCTTCTTGTACTTAAGTCGGCATTGTGCCTCTTGTATTTGATTCTGATGCAATTTCTGTGTTTCATCGTCAAAAAGAAGGTCAGAGGGACACAGTAAACCTGAAGTGAAGCATCGGGATCTGTAACTAGTGATACAGGAATGGTTCAAAACATAGACAGTAGTAAGAGTCAGTCTTCTTGTACTTAAGTCGGCATTGTGCCTTTTCTATTTAATTCCGATGCAATATCTGTGTTTCATCGTCAATAAGAAGGTCCAAGGGTTACAGCAAACCTGAAGTAAAGCATCGGAATCTGTAACTAGCGTCACAGGAATGGTTCAAAACATAGTCAGTAAGAAGAGTCAGTCTTCTTGTACTTTAGTCGGCATTGTGCCTTTTGTATTTAATTCCGATGCAATTTCTGTGTTTCATCGTCAAAAAGAAGGTCAGAGGGATACAGTAAACCTGTAGTGAAGCATCGGAATCCGTAACTAGTGTCACAGGAATGGTTCAAAGCATAGCCAGTAGGAAGAGTCAGTCTTCTTGTACTTAAGTCGGCATTGTGCCTTTTCTATTTAATTCCGATGCAATTTCTGTGTTTCGTCGTCAATAAAAAGGTCACAGGGATACAGTAAACCTGAAGTGAAACATCGGAATTTATAACTAGTGTCACAGGAATGGTTCCAAACATAGTCAGTAAGAAGAATCTGTCTTGTTGTACTTAAGTCGGCATTGTGCCTTTTCTATTTTTTTCCGATGCAATTTCTGTGTTTCATCGTCAATAAGAAGTTCCAAGGGATACAGTAAACCTGAAGTGAATCATCGTAATCTATAACTAGTGTCACAGGAATGGTTCAAAACATAGTCAGTACGAAGAGTCGGTCTTCTTGTACTTAAGTCGGCATTGTGCCTTTTGTATTTAATTCCGATGCAATTTCTGTGTTTCGTCGTAAAAAAGAAGGTCAGAGGGATACAGTAAACCTGAAGTGAGGCCACGGAATCTATAACAAGTGTCACAGGAATGGCTCAAAACAGTCAGTAAGAAGAGTCAGTCATCTTGTACTTAAGTCGGCATTGTGCCTTTTGTATTTAATTCCGGAGCTATTTCTGCATTTCGTCGCCAATTAGAAGGACCAAAGGATACAGTAAACCTGAAGTGAAGCATCGGAATCAATAACTAATGTCACAGGAATCGTTCGAAACATTGACAGTAGGAAGAGTCAGTCTTATTGTACTTAAGTCGGCAATGGACCTTTTCTATTTACTTCCGATGCAATTTCAGGTTCTCATCGTCAATAAGAATGTCAGAGGGATACAGTAACCCTGAAGTGAAGCATCGGAATCTGTTACTAGCGTCACAGGAATGGTTCAAAACATAGACAGAAAGAAGAGTCAGTCTGCTTGTACTTAAGTCGGCATTGTGCCTTTTCTATTTAATTCCGATGCAATTTCTGTGTTTTATTGTCAATGAGAAGGTCAGAGGGATACAGTAAACCTGAAGTGAAGCATCGGAATCTACATCTAATGTCACAGGAATCGTTCAAAAACATAGACAGTAGGAAGAGTCAGTCTTTTTGTAGTTATGTCGGCATTGTGCCTTTTGTATTTAATTCCGATGCAATTTCTGTATTTCATCGTCAATAAGAAGGTCCTAGGGATACAGTAAAAATTGAAGTGAAGCATCGGAATCTATAACTAGTGTCACAGGAATGGTTCAAAACATAGACAGTAGGAAGAGTCAGTCTTCTTGTACTTAAGTCGGCATTGTACCTTTTCTATTTATTTCCGATGCAATATCAGTGTTTCATCGTCAATAAGAATGTCAGACATAAACAGTAACCCTGAAGTGAAGCATCGGAATCTGTAACTAGCGTCACAGGAATGGTTCAAAGCATAGACTGAAAGAAGAGTCAGTCTTCTTGTACTTAAGTGGGCATTGTGCCTTTTCTATTTAATTCCGATGCAATTTCTGTGTTTCATCGTCGATAAGAAGGTCCAAGGGATACAGTAAACCTGAAGTGAAGCATCGGAATCTATAACTAGTGTCACTGGAATAGTTCAAAACATAGACAGTAAGAAGAGTCAGTCCTCTTGTACTTAAGTCAGCATTGTGCTTATCTATTTAATTCCGATGCAATATCTGTGTTTCATCGTCAATAAGAAGGTCAGAGGAATACAAAAATCCTGAAGTGAGGCATCGGAATCTATAACTAGTGTCACAGGAATGGTTCCAAACATAGTCAGTAAGTAGAGTCAGTCATCTTGTACTTAAGTCGGCATTGTGCCTTTTCTATTTTTTTCCCACGCAATTTATGTGTTTCGTCGTCAATAAGAAGGTCCAAGGGATACAGTAAACCTGAAGTGAATCATCGTAATCTATAACTAGTGTCACAGGAATGGTTCAAAACATAGTCAGTACGAAGAGTAGTCTTCTTGTACTTAAGTCGGCATTGTGCCTTTTGTATATAATACCGATGCTATTTCTGTGTTTCATGGTCAATAGGAAGGTCAGAGGGATACAGTAAACCTGAAGTGAAGCTTGGGAATCTATAACTAGTGTCACAGGAATGGTTCAAAACATAGACATTAAGAAGGGTTAGTCTTCTTGTACTTAAGTCGGAATTGTGCCATTTGTACTTAATTCCGATGCAATTTCTGTGTTTCATCGTCAATAAGATGGTGCAAGGTTATACAGTAAACCTGAAGTGAAGCATCGGAATCTATAGTTAGTGTCACAGGATTGGTTCAAAACTTAGACAGTAAGAAGAGTCAGTCTTCTTGTACTTAAGTCGGCATTGTGCCACTTGTATTTAATTCCGATGCATTTTCTGTGTTTCATCGTCAATAAGAAGGTCCATAGGATACAGTAAACCTGAAGTGAAGCATCGGAATCTATAATTAATGTCACTGGAATCGTTCAAAGCATAGACAGTAGGAAGAGCCAGTCTTCTTGTACTTAAGTCGGCATTGTGCCACTTGTATTTAATTCCGGTGCAATTTCTGTGTTTCATCGTCAAAAAAAAGGTCAGAGGGATACAGTAAACCTGAAGTGAAGCCACGGAATCCATAACAAGTGTCACAGGAATGGTTCAAAGCAGTCAGTAAGAAGAGTCAGTCTTCTTGTACTTAAGTCGGCATTGTGCCGTTTGTATTTAATTCCGAAGCAATTTCTGCATTTCGTCGCCAATTAGAAGGTCCAAAGGATACAGTAAACCTGAAGTGAAGCATCGGAATCAATGACTAATGTCACAGGAATCGTTCAAAACATAGACAGTAGGAAGAGTCAGTCTTCTTGCACTTAAGTCGGCATTGTGCCTTTTGTATTTAATTCCGATGCAATTTCCGTGTTTCATCGTCAAAAAGAAGGTCAGAGGGATACAGTAAACCTGAAGTGAAGCATCGGAATCTGCAACTAGCGTCACAGGAATGGTTCAAAACATAGTCAGTAAGAAGAGTCAGTCTTCTTGTACTTAAGTCGGCATTGTGCCTTTTGTATTTTATTCCGATGCAATTTCTGTGTTTCTTCGTCAAAAAAAAGGTCGGAGGGATACAGTAAACCTGAAGTGAAGCATCGGAATCCGTAACTAGTGTCACAGGAATGGTTCAAAACATAGCCAGTAGGAAGAGTCAGTCTTTTTGTACTTAAGTCGGCATTGTGCCTTTTGTATTTAATTCCGGTGCAATATCTGTGTTTCATCGTCAATAAGAAGGTCAGAGGGATACAGGAAAAATGAAGTGAAGCATCGGAATCTATAACTGGTGTCACAGGAATGGTTCAAAACATAGACAGTAAGAATAGTCAGTTTTCTTGTACTTAAGTCGTCATTGTGCCATTTGTATTTAGTTCCGACGCAATATCTGTGTTTCATCGTCAATAAGAAGGTCAGAGGGATACAGTAAACCTGAAGTGAAGCATCGGAATCTATAACTTGTGTCACAGGAATGGTTCAAAGCATAGACTGTAAGAAAAGTCAGTTTTCTTGTACTTAAGTCGACATTGTTCCTTTTGTATTTAACTCCGATGCAATTTCTGTGTTTCATCGTCAATATGAAGGTCGGAGGGATACAGTAAACCAGAAGTGAAGCATCGGAATATATAACTAGTGTCACAGGAATGGTTAAAACATAGACAGTAAAGAAGAGTCAGTTTTCGTGTACTTAAGTCGGCATTGTGCATTTTGTATTTAATTCCGATGCAATTACTGTGTTCATCGTCAATAAGAAGGTCAGAGGGATTCAGTAAAAATGAAGTGGAGCATCGGAATCTATAACTGGTGTCACAAGAATGGTTCAACACATAGACAGTAAGAAGAGTCAGTTATCTTGTACTTAAGTCGGCATTGTGCCTTTTGTATTTAATTCCGATGCTATCTCTGTGTTTCATCGTCAATAAGAAGGTCAGAGGGATACAGCAAACCGGAAGTGAAGCATCGGAATCTATAACTAGTGTCACAGGAATGGTTCAAAACATAGACAGTAACAAGAGTCAGTTTTCTTGTAATTAAGTCGGAATTGTGCCTTATGTATTTAATTCCGATGAAATTTCTGTGTTTCATCGTCAATAACAAGGCCAGAGGGATACAGTAAAGCTGAAGTGAATCATCGGAAACTATATCTAGTGTCACAGGAATGGTTCAAAACTTAGACAGTAAGAAGAGTCAGTTTTCTTGTACTTAAGTCGGCATTTTGCTTTTTGTATTTAATTCCGATGGAATATCTGTGTTTCATCGTCAATAAGAAGGTCAGATAGATAGAGTAAACCTGAAGTGAAGCATCGGAATCTATAACTATTGTGACTGGAATGGTTCAAATCATAGACAGTAAGGAGAGTCAGTTTTCTTGTACTTAAGTCGGCATTGTGCCTTTTGTATTTAATTCCGATGCAATTTCTGTGTTTCCTCGTCAATAAGAAGGACAGAGGGATACAGTAAACCTGAAGTGAAAAACCGGAATCTATAACAAGTGTCACAGGAATGGTTAAAATATAGACAGTAAGAAGAGTCAGTTTTCTTGTACTTAAGTCGGCATTGTGCCTTTTGTATTTAATTTCGATGCAATTTCTGTGATTCATCGTCAATAAGAAGGTCGGAGGGATACAGTAAAATTGTAGTGAAGCATCGGAATCTATAACTGGTGTCACATGAATGGCAGAACACATAGACAGTAAGAAGAGTCAGTTATCTTGTACCTAAGTCGGCATTGTGCCTTTTGTATTTAATTCCGAAGCTATTTCTGTGTTTCATCGTCAATAAGAAGGTCAGAGGGATAGAGTAAACCGGATGCGAAGCAACGGAATCTATAACTAGTGTCACAGGAATGGTTCAAAACACAGACAGTAAGAAGAGTCAGTTTTCTTGTACGTAAGTCGGCATTGTGCCATTTGTATTTAATTCCGATGCAATTTCTGTGTTTCATCGTCAATAAGAAGGTCAGAGGTATACAGTAAACCTGAAGTGAAGCATCGGAATCTATTACTAGTCTTACATGAATAGTTCAAAATATAGACAGTAAGAAGAGTCAGTTTTCTTGTACATAAGTCGGCATTGTGCCTTTTGTATTTAATTCCGATGCAATTTCTGTGTTTCATCGTCAATAAGAAGGTCAGAGGTATACAGTAAACCTAAAGTGAAGCATCGGAATCTATTACTAGTCTCACATGAATAGTTCAAAATATAGACAGTAAGAAGAGTCAGTTTTCTTGTACATAAGTCGGCATTGTGCCCTTTGTATTTAATTCCGAAGCTATTTCTGTGTTTCATCGTCAATAACAAGGTCAGAGGGATACAGTAAACCGGATGCGAAGCAACGGAATCTATAACTAGTGTCACAGGAATGGTTCAAAACACAGACAGTAAGAAGAGTCAGTTTTCTTGTACTTAAGTCGGCATTGTGCCATTTGTATTTAATTCTGATGCAATTTCTGTGTTTCATCGTCAATAAGAAGGTCAGAGGTATACAGTAAACCTGAAGTGAAGCATCGGAATCTATTACTAGTCTCACATGAATAGTTCAAAATATAGACAGTAAGAAGAGTCAGTTTTCTTGTACATAAGTCGGCATTGTGCCTTTTGTATTTAATTCCGATGCAATTTCTGTGTTTCATCGTCAATAAGAAGTTCATAGGGATACAGTAAACCTGAAGTGAATCATCGGAAACTATAACTAGTGTCACAGGAATGGTTCAAAACATAGACAATAAGAAGAGTCAGTTTTCATGAACTTAAGTCGGCATTGTGCCTTTTTATGTAATTCCGTTGCAATTTCAGTGTTTCATCGTCAATAAGAAGGTCAGAGGGATACAGTAAACCTGAAGTGAAGCATCGGAATCACTATTTAGTGTCACAGGAATGGTTCAAACATAGACAGTAAGAAGAGTCAGTTTTCCTGTACTTAATTCGGCATTGTTCCTTTTCCATTTAATTCCGATGCAATTTCTATGTTTCGTCGTCAATAAGAAGGTCAGAGGGATACAGTAAACCTGAAGTGAAGCATCGGAATCCAGAACTAGTGTCACAGGAGTGGATCAAATCATAGACAGTAAGAAGAGTCAGTTTTCTTGTACTTAAGTCGGCGTTGTGCCTTTTTTATTTAATTCCGGTGCAATTTCTGTGTTTCATCAACAATAAGAAGGTCAGAGGTATGCAGTAAACCTGAAGTGAAGAGTCGGCAACTATAACTAGTGTCAGAGGAATGGTTCAAAACATAGACAGTAAGAAGAGTCAGTTTCCTTGTACTTAAGTCGGCAATGTGCCTTTTGTATTTAATTCCGATGCAATTTCTGTGTTTCATCGTCAATAAGACGGTCAGAGGGATACAGTAAACCTGAAGTTATGCATCGGAATTTATAACTAGTGTCACAGGAATAGTTCAAAACATAGACAGTAAGAAGAGTCAGTTTTCTTGTACTTATGTCGGCATTGTGCCTTTTGTATTTAATTCCGATGCAATTTCTGTCTTTCATCGTCACTAAGAGGGTCAGAGGAATACAGTAAACTTGAAATGAAGCATCGGAATCTGTAACTAGTGTCACAGGAATGGTTCAAAGCATAGACTGTAAGAAGAGTCAGTTTTCTTGTACTTAAGTCGGCGTTGTGCCTTTTGTATTTATTTCCGGTGCAATTTCTATGTTTCATCAACAATAAGAAGGTCAGAGGTATGCAGTAAACCTGAAGTGAAGAGTCGGCAACTATAACTAGTGTCACAGGAATGATTCAAAACATAGACAGTAGGAAGAGTCAGTCTTTTTGTACTTAAGTCGGCATTGTGCCTTTTGTATGTAATTCTGATGCAATTTCTCTGTTTCATCGTCAATAAGAATGTCAGAGGGATACAGTAACCCTGAAGTGAAGCATCGGAATCTGTAACTAGCGTCACAGGAATGGTTCAAAACATAGACAGAAAGAAGAGTCAGTCTTCTTGCACTTAAGTCGGCATTGTGCCTTTTCTATGTAATTCCGATGCAATGTCTGTGTTTCATCGTCAATAAGAAGGTCCCAGGGATACAGTAAACCTGAAGTGAAGCATCGGAATCTGTAACTAGTGTCACAGGAATGGTTCAAAAAATAGACAGTAAGGAGAGTCAGTCTTCTTGTACTTAAGTCGGCATTGTGCCTTTTGTATTTAATTCCGATGCAATTTCTGTCTTTCATCGTCAAAAAGAAGGTCAGAGGGATACAGTAAACCTGAAGTGAAACATCGGAATTTATACTAGTGTCACAGGAATGGTTCAAAACATAGTCAGTAAGAAGAGTCAGTCTTCTTGTACTTAAGTCGGCATTGTACCTTATCTATTTAATTCCGATGCAATATCTGTGTTTCATCGTCAATAAGAAGGTCTGAGGGATACAGTAAACCTGAAGTGAATCATCGTAATATATAACTAGTGTCACAGGAATGGTTCAAAACATAGTCAGTACGAAGAGCCAGTCTACTTGTACTTAAGTCGGCATTGTGCCTTTTGTACTTAATACCGAAGCTATTTCTGTGTTTCATGGTCAATAAGAAGGTCAGAGGGATACAGTAAACCTGAAGTGAAGCCACGGAATCTATAACAAGTGTCACAGGAATGGTTCAAAGCAGTCAGTAAGAAGAGTCAGTCATCTTGTACTTAAGTCGGCAATGTGCCTTTTGTATTTAATTCCGATGCAATTTCTGTGTTTCATCGTCAAAACGAAGGTCAGAGGGATACAGTAAACCTGAAGTGAAGCATCGGAATCTGTATCTAGTGACACAGGAATGGTTCAAAACATGGACAGTAGTAAGGGTCAGTCTTCTTGTACTTAAGTCGGCATTTTGCCTTTTGTATTTAATTCCGATGCAATATCTGTGTTTCATCGTCAATAAGAAGGTCCGAGGGATACAGTAAACCTGAAGTAAAGCATCGGAATCTGTAACTAGCGTCGCGGGAATGGTTCAAAACATAGTCAGTAAGAAGAGTCAGTCTTCTTGTACTTAAGTCGGCATTGTGCCTTTTGTATTTAATTCCGATGCAATTTCTGTCTTTCATCGTCAAAAAGAAGGTCAGAGGGATACAGTAAACCTGAAGTGAAGCATCGGAATCCGTAACTAGTGTCACAGGAATGGTTCAAAACATAGCCAGTAGGAAGAGTCAGTCTTCTTGTACTTAAGTCGGCATTGTGCCTTTTCTATTTAATTCCGATGCAATTTCTGTGTTTCGTCGTCAATAAAAAGGTCACAGGGATACAGTAAACCTGAAGTGAAACATCGGAATTTATAACTAGTGTCACAGGAATGGTTCCAAGCATAGTCAGTAAGAAGAATCAGTCTTCTTGTACTTAAGTCGGCATTGTGCCTTTTCTATTTTTTCCGATGCAATTTCTGTATTTCATCGTCAATAAGAAGGTCCAAGGGATACAGTAAACCAGAAGTGAATCATCGTAATCTATAAGTAGTGCCACAGGAATGGTTCAAAACATAGTCAGTGCGAAGAGTCAGTCTTCTTGTACTTAAGTCAGCATTGTGCCATTTGTATTTAATTCCAATGCAATATCTGTGTTTCATCGTCAAAAAGAAGATCAGAGGGATACAGTAAACCTGAAGTTAAGCCATGGAATCTATAACAAGTGTCACAGGAATAGTTCAAAACAGTCAGTAAGAAGAGTCAGTCTTCTGGTACTTAAGTCGGCATTGTGCCTTTTCTATTTTTTTCCCATGCAATTTCTGTGTTTCATCGTCAATAAGAAGGTCCAAGGGATACAGTAAACCTGAAGTGAATCATCGTAATCTATAACTAGTGTCACAGGAATGGTTCAAAACATAGTCAGTACTAAGAGTCAGTCTTCTAGTACTTAAGTCGGCATTGTGCCTTTCGTATTTAATACCGATGCTATTTCTGTGTTTCATGGTCAATAGGAAGGTCAGAGGGATACAGTAAACCTGTAGTGAAGCATCGGAATCTATAACTAGTGTCACAGGAGTGGTTCAAGACATAGACATTAAGAAGGGTTAGTCTTCTTGTACTTAAGTCGGCATTGTGCCTTTTGTACTTAATTCCGATGCAATATCTGTGTTTCATCGTCAATAAGAAGGAGCAAGGTTATACAGTAAACCTGAAGTGAAGCATCGGAATCTATAACTGGTGTCACAGGAATGGTTCAAAACAGTCAGTAAGAAGAGTCAGTCTTCTTATACATAAGTCGGCATTGTGCCTTTTGTGTTTAATTCCGATGCAATTTCTGTGTTTCATCGTCAATAAGAATGTCAGAGGGATACAGTAACCCTGAAGTGAAGCATCGGAATCTGTAACTAGCGTCACAGGAATGGTTCAAATCATAGACAGAGAGAAGAGTCAGTCTTCTTGTACTTAAGTCGGCATTGTGCCTTTTCTATGTAATTCCGATGCAATTTCTGTGTTTCATCGTCAATAAGTAGGTCCCAGGGATACAGTAAACCTGAAGTGAAGCATCGGAATCTATAACTAGTGTCACAGGAATGGTTCAAAACATAGACAGTAAGAAGAGTCAGTCTTCTTGTACTTAAGTCGGCATTGTGCCTTTTCTATTTAATTCCGATGCAATTTCTGTGTTTCGTCGTCAATAAGAAGGTCACAGGGATACAGTGAACCTGAAGTGAAACATCGGAATCTATAACTAGTGTCACAGGAATGGTTCAAAACATAGTCAGTAAGAAGAGTCAGTCTTCTTGTACTTAAGTCGGCATTGTGCCTTATATATTTAATTCCGAGGCAATATCTGTGATTGATCGACAATAAGAAGGTCAGAGGGATACAGAAAACCTGAAGTGAGGCATCGGAATCTATAACTAGTGTCACAGGAATGGTTCCAAACATGGTCAGTAAGAAGAGTCAGTCTTCTTGTACTTAAGTCGGCATTGTGCCTTTTCTAATTTTTTCCGATGCAATTTCTGTGTTTCATCGTCAATAAGATGGTCCAAGGGATACAGTAAACCTGTAGTGAATCATCGTAATCTATAACTAGTGTCACAGGAATGGTTCAAAACATAGTCAGTAAGAAGTGTCAGTCTTCTTGTACTTAAGTCGGCATTGTGCCATTTGTATTTAATACCGATGCTATTTCTGTGCCTCATGGTCAATAAGAAGGTCAGAGGGATACAGTAAACCTGAAGTGAAGCCACGGAATCTATAACAAGTGTCACAGGAATGGTTCAAAACAGACAGTAGTAAGAGTCAGTCTTCTTGTACTTAAGTCGTCATTGTGCCTTTTGTATTTAATTCTGATGCAATATCTGTGTTTCATCGTCAATAAGAAGGTGCAAGGGATACAGTAAACCTGAAGTGAAGCATCGGAATCTGTAACTAGCGTCACAGGAATGGTTCAAAACATAGTCAGTAAGAAGAGTCAGTCTTCTTGTACTTAAGTCGGCATTGTGCCTTTTCTATTTAATTCCGATGCAATTTCTGTGTTTCATCGTCAATAAGATCGTCCAAGGGATACATTAAACCTGAAGTGAAGCATTGGAATCTATAACTAGTGTCACAGGAATGGTTCAAATCATAGACAGTAGGAAGAGTCAGTCTTCTTGTACTTAAGTCGGCATTGTGCCTTTTCTATTTAATTCAGATGCAATTTCAGTGTTTCATCGTCAATAAGAATGTCAGAGGGATACAGTAACCCTGAAGTGGAGCCTTGGAATCTGTAACTAGCGTCACAGGAATGGTTCAAAACATAGACAGAAAGAAGTGTCAGTCTTCTTGTACTTAAGTCGGCATTGTGCATTTTGTATTTAATTCCGATGCAATTTCTGTGTTTCATTGTCAATAAGAAGGTCCAAGGGATACAGTAAACCTGAAGTGAAGCATCGGAATCTATAACTAGTGTCACAGGAATGGTTCAAAACATAGACAGTAAGAAGAGTCAGTCTTCTTGTAGTTAAGTCAGCATTGTGCCTTTTCTATTTACTTCCGATGCAATTTCTGTGTTTCATCGTCAATAAGAAGGTCAGAGGGATTGAGTAAACCTGAAGGGAAGCATCGGAATCTATAACTAGTGTCACAGGAATGGTTCAAAACATAGTCAGTAAGAATAGTCAGTCTTCTTGTACTTAAGTCGGTATTGTGCCTTTTCTATTTAATTCCGATGCAATATCTGTGTTTCATCGTCAATAAGAACGTCCAAGGGATACAGTAAACCTGAAGTGAAGCATCGGAATCTATAACAAGTGTCACAGGAATGGTTCAAAACAGTCAGTAAGAAGAGTCAGTCTTCTTGTACTTAAGTCGGCATTGTGCCTTTTGTATTTAGTTTCGAAGCTATTTCTGCATTTCGTCGCCAATTAGAAGGTCCAAAGGATACAGTAAACCTGAAGTGAAGCATCGGAATCAATAACTAATGTCACTGAAATCGTTCAAAACATAGACAGTAGGAAGAGTCAGTCTTCTTGTACTTAAGTCGGCATTGTGCCTTTTGTATTTAATTCTGATGCAATATCTGTGTTTCATCGTCAATAAGAAGGTCCAAGGGATACAGTAAACCTGAAGTGAAGCATCGGAATCTGTAACTAGCGTCACAGGAATGGTTCAAACCATAGTCAGTGAGAAGAGTCAGTCTTCTTGTACTTAAGTCGGCATTGTGCCTTTTCTATTTAATTCCGATGCAATTTCTGTGTTTCATCGTCAATAAGAACGTCCAAGGGATACAGTAAACCTGAAGTGAAGCATCGGAATCTATAACTAGTGTCATAGGAATGGTTCAAAACATAGACAGTAGGAAGAGTCAGTCTTCTTGTACTTAAGTCGGCATTGTGCCTTTTGTATTTAATTCCGATGCAATTTCAGTGTTTCATCGTCAATAAGAATGTGAGAGGGATACAGTAAACCTGAAGTGAATCATCGTAATCTATAGTGTCACAGGAATGGTTCCAAACATGGTCGGTAAGAAGAGTCAGTCTTCTTGTACTTAAGTCGGCATTGTGCCATTTGTATTTAATACCGATGCTATTTCTGTGCTTCATGGTCAATAAGAAGGTCAGAGGGATACAGTAAACCAGAAGTGAAGCATCTGTATCTATAACTAGTGTCACAGAAATTTTTCAAAGCATAGACATTAAGAAGGGTCAGTCTTCTTGTACTTAAGTCGGCATTGTGCCTTTTGTATTTAATTCCGATGCACTTTCTGTGTTTCATCGTCAATAAGAAAGTCCATATGATACAGTAAACCTGAAGTGAATCATCGGAATCTATAATTAATGTCACAGGAATCGTTCAAATCATAGACAGTAGGAAGAGTCAGTCTTCTTGTACTTAAGTCGGCATTGTGCCTTTTGTATTTAATTCCGAAGTTTTTCTGCATTTCGTCGCCAATTAGACGGTCCAAAGGATACAGTAAACCTGAAGTGAAGCATCGGAATCTGTAACTAGTGACACAGGAATGGTTCAAAACACAGACAGTAGTAAGAGTCAGTCTTCTTGTACTTAAGTCGGCATTGTGCCTTTTGTATTTAATTCTGATGCAATATGTTTCATCGTCAATAAGAAGGTCCAAGGGATACAGTAAACCTGAAGTGAAGCATCGGAATCTGTAACTAGCGTCACAGGAATGGTTCAAAACATAGTCAGTAAGAAGAGTCAGTCTTCTTGTACTTAAGTCGGCATTGTGCCTTTTCTATTTAATTCCGATGCAATTTCTGTGTTTCATCGTCAATAAGATGGTCTAAGGGATACAGTAAACCTGAAGTGAAGCATCGGAATCTATAACTAGTGTCACAGGAATGGTTCAAAACATAAACAGTAAGAAGAGTCAGTCTTCTTGTACTTAAGTCAGCATTGTGAATTTTCTATTTACTTCCGATGCAATTTCTGTGTTTCATCGTCAATAAGAAGGTCAGAGGGATTGAGTAAACCTGAAGTGAAGCATCGGAATCTATAACTAGTGTCACAGGAATGGTTTAAATCATAGTCGGTAAGAAGAGTCAGTCTTCTTGTACTTAAGTCCGCATTGTGCCTTTTCTATTTAATTCCGATGCAATATCTGTGTTTCATCGTCAATAAGAAGGTCCAAGGGATACAGTAAACCTGATGTGAATCATCGTAATCTATAACTAGTGTCGCAGGAATGGTTCAAAACATGGTCAGTACGAAGAGTCAGTCTTCTTGTACTTAAGTCGGCATTGTGAATTTTGTATTTAATTCCGATGAAATTTCTGTATTTCATCGTCAAAAAGAAGGTCAGAGGGATTCAGTAAACCTGAAGTGAAGCATCGGAATCTATAACTAGTGTCACAGGAATGGTTCAAAACATGGTCAGTACGAAGAGTCAGTCTTCTTGTACTTAGGTCGGCATTGTGCATTTTGTATTTATTTCCGATGCAATCTCTGTATTTCATCGTCAAAAAGAAGGTCAGAGGGATACAGTTAACCTGAAGTGAAGCATCGGAATCTATAACAAGTGTCACAGGAATGGTTCAAAACAGTCAGTAAGAAGAGTCAGCCTTCTTGTACTTAAGTCGGCATTGTGCCTTTTGTATTTAATTTCGAAGCTATTTCTGCATTTCGTCGCCAATTAGAAGGTCCAAAGGATACAGTAAACCTGAAGTGAAGCATCGGAATCAATAACTAATGTCTCAGAAATCGTTCAACACGTAGACAGTAGGAAGAGTCAGTCTTCTTGTACTTAAGTCGGCATTGTGCCTTTTCTATTTAATTCCGATGCAATTTCAGTGTTTCATCGTCAATAAGAATGTCAGAGGGATACAGTAACCCTGAAGTGGAGCATTGTAATCTGTAACTAGCGTCACAGGAATGGTTCAAAACATAGACAGAAAGAAGTGTCAGTCTTCTTGTACTTAAGTCGGCATTGTGCCTTTTCTATTTAATTCCGATGCAATTTCTGTGTTTCATCGTCAATAAGAAGGTCCAAGGGGTACAGTAAACCTGAAGTGAAGCATCGGAATCTATAACTAGTGTCACAGGAATGGTTCAAAACATAGACAGTAAGAAGAGTTACTCTTCTTGTACTTAAGTCAGCATTTTGCCTTTTCTACTTACTTCCGGTCCAATTTCTGTGTTTCATCGTCAATAAGAATGTCAGAGGGATTGAGTAAACCTGAAGTGAAGCATCGGAATCTATAACTAGTGTCACAGGAATGGTTCAAAACAGTCAGTACGAAGAGTCAGTCTTCTTGTACTTAAGTCGTTATTGTACCTTCTGTATTTAGTTTCGAAGCTATTTCTGCATTTCGTCGCCAATTAGAAGGTCCAAAGGATACAGTAAACCCGAAGTGAAGCATCGGATTCAATAACTAATGTCACAGAAATCGTTCAAAACATAGACAGTAGGAAGAGTCAGTCTTCTTGTACTTAAGTCGGAATTGTGCCTTATGTATTTAATTCCGATGCAATATCTGTGTTTCATCGTTAATAAGAAGGTCCAAGGGATACAGTAACCCTGAAGTGAAGCATCGGAATCTGTAACTAGCGTCACAGGAATGGTTCAAAACATAGACAGATAGAAGAGTACGTCTTCTTGTACTTAAGTCGGCATTGTGCCTTTTCTATTTAATTCCGATGCTATTTCTGTGTTTCATCGTCAATAAGAAGGTCCAAGGGATACAGTAAACCTGAAGTGAATCATCGTAATCTATAACTAGTGTCACAGGAATGGTTCAAAGCATAGTCAGTAAGAAGGGTCAGTCTTCTTGTCCTTAAGTCGGCATTGTGCCTTTTGTATTTAATTCCGATGCAATATCTGCGTTTCATCCTGAATAAGAAGGTGCAAGGGATACAGTAAACCTGAAGTGAAGCATCGGAATCTGTAACTAGTGACACAGGAATGGTTCAAAACACAGACAGTAGTAAGAGTCAGTCTTCTTGTACTTCAGTCGGCATTGTGCCTTTTGTATTTAATTCTGATGCAATATCTGTGTTTCATCGTCAATAAGAAGGTCCAAGGGATACAGTTAACCTGAAGTGAAGCATCGGAATCTATAACTAGTGTCACAGGAATGGTTCAAATCATAGACAGTAGGAAGAGTCAGTCTTCTTGTACTTAAGTCGGCATTGTGCCTTTTGTATTTAATTCTGATGCAATATCTGTGTTTCATCGTCAATAAGAAGGTCCAATTGATACAGTAAACCTGAAGTGAAGCATCGGAATCTGTAACTAGCGTCACAGGAATGGTTCAAACCATAGTCAGTAAGTTGAGTCAGTCTTCTTGTACTTAAGTCGGCATTGTGCCTTTTCTATTTAATTCCGATGCAATTTCTGTGTTTCATCGTCAATAAGAACGTCCAAGGGATACAGTAAACCTGAAGTGAAGCATCGGAATCTATAACTAGTGTCACAGAAATGGTTCAAAACATAGACAGTAGGATGAGTCAGTCTTCTTGTACTTAAGTCGGCATTGTGCCTTTTGTATTTAATTCCGATGCAATTTCAGTGTTTCATCGGCAATAAGAATGTCAGAGGGATACAGTAAACCTGAAGTGAATCATCGTAATCTATAACTAGTGTCACAGGAATGGTTCAAAACATGGTCAGTACGAAGAGTCAGTCTTCTTGTACTTAAGTCGGCATTATGATTTTTGTATTTAATTCCGATGCAATTTCTGTATTTCATCGTCAAAAAGAAGGTCAGAGGGATACAGTAAACCTGAGGTGAAGCATCGGAATCTATAACAAGTGTCACAGGAATATTTCAAAACAGTCAGTAAGAAGAGTCAGTCTTCTTGTACTTAAGTCGGCATTGTGCCTTTTGTATTTAGTTTCGAAGCTATTTCTGCATTTCGTCGCCAATTAGAAGGTCCAAAGGATACAGTAAACCTGAAGTGAAGCATCGGAATCAATAACTAATGTCACAGAAATCGTTCAAAACATAGACAGTAGGAAGAGTCAGTCTTCTTGTACCTAAGTCGGCATTGTGCCTTTTGTATTTAATTCTGATGCAATATCTGTGTTTCATCGTCAATAAGAAGGTCCAAATGATACAGTAAACCTGAAGTGAAGCATCGGAATCTGTAACTAGCGTCACAGGAATGGTTCATCCCATAGTCAGTGAGAAGAGTCAGTCTTCTTGTACTTAAGTCGGCATTGTGCCTTTTCTATTTAATTCCGATGCAATTTCTGTGTTTCATCGTTAATAAGAACGTCCAAGGGATACAGTAAACCTGAAGTGAAGCATCGGAATCTATAACTAGTGTCACAGAAATGGTTCAAAACATAGACAGTAGGAAGAGTCAGTCTTCTTGTACTTAAGTCGGCATTGTGCCTTTTGTATTTAATTCCGATGCAATTTCAGTGTTTCATCGTCAATAAGAATGTCAGAGGGATACAGTAAACCTGAAGTGAATCATCGTAAACTATAACTAGTGTCACAGGAATGGTTCAAAACATGGTCAGTACGAAGAGTCAGTCTTCTTGTACTTAGGTCGGCATTGTGCATTTTGTATTTAATTCCGATGCAATCTCTGTATTTCATCGTCAAAAAGAAGGTCAGAGGGATACAGTTAACCTGAAGTGAAGCATCGGAATCTATAACAAGTGTCACAGGAATGGTTCAAAACAGTCAGTAAGAAGAGTCAGCCTTCTTGTACTTAAGTCGGCATTGTGCCTTTTGTATTTAATTTCGAAGCCATTTCTGCATTTCGTCGCCAATTAGAAGGTCCAAAGGATACAGTAAACCTGAAGTGAAGCATCGGAATCAATAACTAATGTCTCAGAAATCGTTCAAAACGTAGACAGTAGGAAGAGTAAGTCTTCTTGTACTTAAGTCGGCATTGTGCCTTATGTATTTAATTCCGATGCAATATCTGTGTTTCATCGTCAATAAGAAGGTCCAAGGGATACAGTAACCCTGAAGTGAAGCATCGGAATCTGTAACTAGCGTCACAGGAATGGTTCAAAACATAGACAGATAGAAGAGTAGGTCTTCTTGTACTTAAGTCGGCATTGTGCCTTTTCTATTTAATTCCGATGCTATTTCTGTGTTTCATCGTCAATAAGAAGGTCCAAGGGATACAGTAAACCTGAAGTGAATCATCGTAATCTATAACTAGTGTCACAGGAATGGTTCAAAACATAGTCAGTAAGAAGGGTCAATCTTCTTGTCCTTAAGTCGGCATTGTGCCATTTTTATTTAATTCCGATGCAATATCTGCGTTTCATCCTGAATAAGAAGGTGCAAGGGATACAGTAAACCTGAAGTGAAGCATCGGAATCTGTAACTAGTGACACAGGAATGGTTCAAAACACAGACAGTGGTAAGAGTCAGTCTTCTTGTACTTAAGTCGGCATTGTGCCTTTTGTATTTAACTCTGATGCAATATCTGTGTTTCATCGTCAATACGAAGGTCCAAGAGATACAGTAAACCTGAAGTGAAGCATCGGAATCTGTAACTAGCGTCACGGGAATGGTTCAAAACATAGTCAGTAAGAAGAGTCAGTCTACTTGTACTTAAGTCGGCATTGTGCCTTTTCTATTTAATTCCGATGCAATTTCTGTGTTTCATCGTCATTAAGATCGTCCAAGGGATACATTAAACCTGAAGTGAAGCATCGGAATCTATAACTAGTGTCACAGGAATGGTTCAAAACATAGACAGTAGGAAGAGTCAGTCTTCTTGTACTTAAGTCGGCATTGTGCCTTTTCTATTTAATTCCGATGCAATTTCAGTGTTTCGTCGTCAATAAGAATGTCAGAGGGATACAGTAACCCTGAAGTGGAGCATTGGAATCTGTAACTAGCGTCACAGGAATGGTTCAAAACATAGACAGAAAGAAGTGTCAGTCTTCTTGTACTTAAGTCGGCATTGTGCCTTTTGTATTTAATTCTGATGCAATATCTGTGTTTCATCGTCAATAAGAAGGTCCAAGGGATACAGTAAACCTGAAGTGAAGCATCGCAATCTGTAACTAGCGTCACAGGAATGGTTCAAACCATAGTCAGTAAGATGAGTCAGTCTTCTTGTACTTAAGTCGGCATTGTGCCTTTTGTATTTAATTCCGATGCAATTTCTGTATTTCATCGTCAAAAGGAAGGTCAGAGGGATACAGTAAACCTGAAGTGAAGCATCGTAATCTACAACAAGTGTCACAGGAATGGTTCAAAACAGTCAGTAAGAAGAGTCAGTCTTCTTGTACTTAAGTCGGCATTGTGCCTTTTGTATTTAGTTTCGAAGCTATTTCTGCATTTCGTCGCCAATTAGAAGTTCCAAAGGATACAGTAAACCTGAAGTGAAGAATCGGAATCAATAACTAATGTCACAGAAATCGTTCAAAACATAGACAGTAGGAAGAGTCAGTCTTCTTGTACTTAAGTCGGCATTGTGCCTTTTCTATTTAATTCTGACGCTATTTCTGTGTTTCATCGTCAATAGGATGGTCCAAGGGATACAGTAAACCTGAAGTGAATCATCGTAATCTATAACTAGTGTCACAGGAATGGTTCAAAACATAGTCAGTAAGAAGGGTCAGTCTTCTTGTCCTTATGTCGGCATTGTGCCTTTTGTATTTAATTCCGATGCAATATCTGCGTTTCATCCTGAATAAGAAGGTGCAAGGGATACAGTAAACCTGAAGTGAAGCATCGGAATCTGTAACTAGTGACACAGGAATGGTTCAAAACACAGACAGTAGTAAGAGTCAGTCTTCTTGTACTTAAGTCGGCATTGTGCCTTTTGTATTTAACTCTGATGCAATATCTGTGTTTCATCGTCAATAAGAAGGTCCAAGGGATACAGTAAACCTGAAGTGAAGCATCGGAATCTGTAACTAGCGTCACAGGAATGGTTCAAAACATAGTCAGTAAGAAGAGTCAGTTTTCTTGTACTTAAGTCGGCATTGTGCCTTTTCTATATAATTCCGATGCAATTTCTGTGTTTCATCGTCAATAAGATCGTCCAAGGGATACATTAAACCTGAAGTGAAGCATCGGAATCTATAAATAGTGTCACAGGAATGGTTCATAACATAGACAGTAGGAAGAGTCAGTCTTCTTGTACTTAAGTCGGCATTGTGCCTTTTCTATTTAATTCCGATGCAATTTCAGTGTTTCATCGTCAATAAGAATGTCAGAGGGATACAGTAACCCTGAAGTGGAGCATTGGAATCTGTAACTAGCGTCACAGGAATGGTTCAAAACATAGACAGAAAGAAGTGTCAGTCTTCTTGTACTTAAGTCGGCATTGTGCCTTTTCTATTTAATTCCGATGCAATTTCTGTGTTTCATCGTCAATAAGAAGGTCCAAGGGGTTCAGTAAACCTGAAGTGAAGCATCGGAATCTATAACTAGTGTCACAGGAATGGTTCAAAACATAGACAGTAAGAAGAGTCACTCTTCTTGTACTTAAGTCAGCATTTTGCCTTTTCTATTTACTTCCGATTCAATATCTGTGTTTCATCGTCAATAAGAAGGTCAGAGGGATTGAGTAAACCTGAAGTGAAGCATCGGAATCTATAACTAGTGTCACAGGAATGGTTCAAAACATAGTCAGTAAGAAGAGTCAGTCTTCTTGTACTTAAGTCGGCATTCTGCCTTTTCTATTTAATTCCGATGCAATATCTGTGTTTCATCGTCAATAAGAAGGTCCAAGGGATACAGTAAACCTGAAGTGAATCATCGTAATCTATAACTACTGTCACAGGAATGGTTCAAAACAAGGTCAGTACGAAGAGTCAGTCTTCTTGTACTTAAGTCGGCATTGTTCCTTTTGTATTTAATTCCGATGCAATTTCTGTATTTCATCGTCAAAAAGAAGGTCAGAGGGATACAGTAAACCTGAAGTGAAGCATCGGAATCTATAACAAGTGTCACAGGAATGGTTCAAAACAGTCAGTAAGAAGAGTCAGTCTTCTTGTACTTAAGTCGTTATTGTACCTTTTGTATTTAGTTTCGAAGCTATTTCTGCATTTCGTCGCCAATTAGAAGGTCCAAAGGATACAGTAAACCCGAAGTGAAGCATCGGATTCAATAACTAATGTCACAGAAATCGTTCAAAACATAGACAGTAGGAAGAGTCAGTCTTCTTGTACTTAAGTCGTTATTGTACCTTCTGTATTTAGTTTCGAAGCTATTTCTGCATTTCGTCGCCAATTAGAAGGTCCAAAGGATACAGTAAACCCGAAGTGAAGCATCGGATTCAATAACTAATGTCACAGAAATCGTTCAAAACATAGACAGTAGGAAGAGTCAGTCTTCTTGTACTTAAGTCGGAATTGTGCCTTATGTATTTAATTCCGATGCAATATCTGTGTTTCATCGTTAATAAGAAGGTCCAAGGGATACAGTAACCCTGAAGTGAAGCATCGGAATCTGTAACTAGCGTCACAGGAATGGTTCAAAACATAGACAGATAGAAGAGTACGTCTTCTTGTACTTAAGTCGGCATTGTGCCTTTTCTATTTAATTCCGATGCTATTTCTGTGTTTCATCGTCAATAAGAAGGTCCAAGGGATACAGTAAACCTGAAGTGAATCATCGTAATCTATAACTAGTGTCACAGGAATGGTTCAAAGCATAGTCAGTAAGAAGGGTCAGTCTTCTTGTCCTTAAGTCGGCATTGTGCCTTTTGTATTTAATTCCGATGCAATATCTGCGTTTCATCCTGAATAAGAAGGTGCAAGGGATACAGTAAACCTGAAGTGAAGCATCGGAATCTGTAACTAGTGACACAGGAATGGTTCAAAACACAGACAGTAGTAAGAGTCAGTCTTCTTGTACTTCAGTCGGCATTGTGCCTTTTGTATTTAATTCTGATGCAATATCTGTGTTTCATCGTCAATAAGAAGGTCCAAGGGATACAGTTAACCTGAAGTGAAGCATCGGAATCTATAACTAGTGTCACAGGAATGGTTCAAATCATAGACAGTAGGAAGAGTCAGTCTTCTTGTACTTAAGTCGGCATTGTGCCTTTTGTATTTAATTCTGATGCAATATCTGTGTTTCATCGTCAATAAGAAGGTCCAATTGATACAGTAAACCTGAAGTGAAGCATCGGAATCTGTAACTAGCGTCACAGGAATGGTTCAAACCATAGTCAGTAAGTTGAGTCAGTCTTCTTGTACTTAAGTCGGCATTGTGCCTTTTCTATTTAATTCCGATGCAATTTCTGTGTTTCATCGTCAATAAGAACGTCCAAGGGATACAGTAAACCTGAAGTGAAGCATCGGAATCTATAACTAGTGTCACAGAAATGGTTCAAAACATAGACAGTAGGATGAGTCAGTCTTCTTGTACTTAAGTCGGCATTGTGCCTTTTGTATTTAATTCCGATGCAATTTCAGTGTTTCATCGGCAATAAGAATGTCAGAGGGATACAGTAAACCTGAAGTGAATCATCGTAATCTATAACTAGTGTCACAGGAATGGTTCAAAACATGGTCAGTACGAAGAGTCAGTCTTCTTGTACTTAAGTCGGCATTATGATTTTTGTATTTAATTCCGATGCAATTTCTGTATTTCATCGTCAAAAAGAAGGTCAGAGGGATACAGTAAACCTGAGGTGAAGCATCGGAATCTATAACAAGTGTCACAGGAATATTTCAAAACAGTCAGTAAGAAGAGTCAGTCTTCTTGTACTTAAGTCGGCATTGTGCCTTTTGTATTTAGTTTCGAAGCTATTTCTGCATTTCGTCGCCAATTAGAAGGTCCAAAGGATACAGTAAACCTGAAGTGAAGCATCGGAATCAATAACTAATGTCACAGAAATCGTTCAAAACATAGACAGTAGGAAGAGTCAGTCTTCTTGTACCTAAGTCGGCATTGTGCCTTTTGTATTTAATTCTGATGCAATATCTGTGTTTCATCGTCAATAAGAAGGTCCAAATGATACAGTAAACCTGAAGTGAAGCATCGGAATCTGTAACTAGCGTCACAGGAATGGTTCATCCCATAGTCAGTGAGAAGAGTCAGTCTTCTTGTACTTAAGTCGGCATTGTGCCTTTTCTATTTAATTCCGATGCAATTTCTGTGTTTCATCGTTAATAAGAACGTCCAAGGGATACAGTAAACCTGAAGTGAAGCATCGGAATCTATAACTAGTGTCACAGAAATGGTTCAAAACATAGACAGTAGGAAGAGTCAGTCTTCTTGTACTTAAGTCGGCATTGTGCCTTTTGTATTTAATTCCGATGCAATTTCAGTGTTTCATCGTCAATAAGAATGTCAGAGGGATACAGTAAACCTGAAGTGAATCATCGTAAACTATAACTAGTGTCACAGGAATGGTTCAAAACATGGTCAGTACGAAGAGTCAGTCTTCTTGTACTTAGGTCGGCATTGTGCATTTTGTATTTAATTCCGATGCAATCTCTGTATTTCATCGTCAAAAAGAAGGTCAGAGGGATACAGTTAACCTGAAGTGAAGCATCGGAATCTATAACAAGTGTCACAGGAATGGTTCAAAACAGTCAGTAAGAAGAGTCAGCCTTCTTGTACTTAAGTCGGCATTGTGCCTTTTGTATTTAATTTCGAAGCCATTTCTGCATTTCGTCGCCAATTAGAAGGTCCAAAGGATACAGTAAACCTGAAGTGAAGCATCGGAATCAATAACTAATGTCTCAGAAATCGTTCAAAACGTAGACAGTAGGAAGAGTAAGTCTTCTTGTACTTAAGTCGGCATTGTGCCTTATGTATTTAATTCCGATGCAATATCTGTGTTTCATCGTCAATAAGAAGGTCCAAGGGATACAGTAACCCTGAAGTGAAGCATCGGAATCTGTAACTAGCGTCACAGGAATGGTTCAAAACATAGACAGATAGAAGAGTAGGTCTTCTTGTACTTAAGTCGGCATTGTGCCTTTTCTATTTAATTCCGATGCTATTTCTGTGTTTCATCGTCAATAAGAAGGTCCAAGGGATACAGTAAACCTGAAGTGAATCATCGTAATCTATAACTAGTGTCACAGGAATGGTTCAAAACATAGTCAGTAAGAAGGGTCAATCTTCTTGTCCTTAAGTCGGCATTGTGCCATTTTTATTTAATTCCGATGCAATATCTGCGTTTCATCCTGAATAAGAAGGTGCAAGGGATACAGTAAACCTGAAGTGAAGCATCGGAATCTGTAACTAGTGACACAGGAATGGTTCAAAACACAGACAGTGGTAAGAGTCAGTCTTCTTGTACTTAAGTCGGCATTGTGCCTTTTGTATTTAACTCTGATGCAATATCTGTGTTTCATCGTCAATACGAAGGTCCAAGAGATACAGTAAACCTGAAGTGAAGCATCGGAATCTGTAACTAGCGTCACGGGAATGGTTCAAAACATAGTCAGTAAGAAGAGTCAGTCTACTTGTACTTAAGTCGGCATTGTGCCTTTTCTATTTAATTCCGATGCAATTTCTGTGTTTCATCGTCATTAAGATCGTCCAAGGGATACATTAAACCTGAAGTGAAGCATCGGAATCTATAACTAGTGTCACAGGAATGGTTCAAAACATAGACAGTAGGAAGAGTCAGTCTTCTTGTACTTAAGTCGGCATTGTGCCTTTTCTATTTAATTCCGATGCAATTTCAGTGTTTCGTCGTCAATAAGAATGTCAGAGGGATACAGTAACCCTGAAGTGGAGCATTGGAATCTGTAACTAGCGTCACAGGAATGGTTCAAAACATAGACAGAAAGAAGTGTCAGTCTTCTTGTACTTAAGTCGGCATTGTGCCTTTTGTATTTAATTCTGATGCAATATCTGTGTTTCATCGTCAATAAGAAGGTCCAAGGGATACAGTAAACCTGAAGTGAAGCATCGCAATCTGTAACTAGCGTCACAGGAATGGTTCAAACCATAGTCAGTAAGATGAGTCAGTCTTCTTGTACTTAAGTCGGCATTGTGCCTTTTGTATTTAATTCCGATGCAATTTCTGTATTTCATCGTCAAAAGGAAGGTCAGAGGGATACAGTAAACCTGAAGTGAAGCATCGTAATCTACAACAAGTGTCACAGGAATGGTTCAAAACAGTCAGTAAGAAGAGTCAGTCTTCTTGTACTTAAGTCGGCATTGTGCCTTTTGTATTTAGTTTCGAAGCTATTTCTGCATTTCGTCGCCAATTAGAAGTTCCAAAGGATACAGTAAACCTGAAGTGAAGAATCGGAATCAATAACTAATGTCACAGAAATCGTTCAAAACATAGACAGTAGGAAGAGTCAGTCTTCTTGTACTTAAGTCGGCATTGTGCCTTTTCTATTTAATTCTGACGCTATTTCTGTGTTTCATCGTCAATAGGATGGTCCAAGGGATACAGTAAACCTGAAGTGAATCATCGTAATCTATAACTAGTGTCACAGGAATGGTTCAAAACATAGTCAGTAAGAAGGGTCAGTCTTCTTGTCCTTATGTCGGCATTGTGCCTTTTGTATTTAATTCCGATGCAATATCTGCGTTTCATCCTGAATAAGAAGGTGCAAGGGATACAGTAAACCTGAAGTGAAGCATCGGAATCTGTAACTAGTGACACAGGAATGGTTCAAAACACAGACAGTAGTAAGAGTCAGTCTTCTTGTACTTAAGTCGGCATTGTGCCTTTTGTATTTAACTCTGATGCAATATCTGTGTTTCATCGTCAATAAGAAGGTCCAAGGGATACAGTAAACCTGAAGTGAAGCATCGGAATCTGTAACTAGCGTCACAGGAATGGTTCAAAACATAGTCAGTAAGAAGAGTCAGTTTTCTTGTACTTAAGTCGGCATTGTGCCTTTTCTATATAATTCCGATGCAATTTCTGTGTTTCATCGTCAATAAGATCGTCCAAGGGATACATTAAACCTGAAGTGAAGCATCGGAATCTATAAATAGTGTCACAGGAATGGTTCATAACATAGACAGTAGGAAGAGTCAGTCTTCTTGTACTTAAGTCGGCATTGTGCCTTTTCTATTTAATTCCGATGCAATTTCAGTGTTTCATCGTCAATAAGAATGTCAGAGGGATACAGTAACCCTGAAGTGGAGCATTGGAATCTGTAACTAGCGTCACAGGAATGGTTCAAAACATAGACAGAAAGAAGTGTCAGTCTTCTTGTACTTAAGTCGGCATTGTGCCTTTTCTATTTAATTCCGATGCAATTTCTGTGTTTCATCGTCAATAAGAAGGTCCAAGGGGTTCAGTAAACCTGAAGTGAAGCATCGGAATCTATAACTAGTGTCACAGGAATGGTTCAAAACATAGACAGTAAGAAGAGTCACTCTTCTTGTACTTAAGTCAGCATTTTGCCTTTTCTATTTACTTCCGATTCAATATCTGTGTTTCATCGTCAATAAGAAGGTCAGAGGGATTGAGTAAACCTGAAGTGAAGCATCGGAATCTATAACTAGTGTCACAGGAATGGTTCAAAACATAGTCAGTAAGAAGAGTCAGTCTTCTTGTACTTAAGTCGGCATTCTGCCTTTTCTATTTAATTCCGATGCAATATCTGTGTTTCATCGTCAATAAGAAGGTCCAAGGGATACAGTAAACCTGAAGTGAATCATCGTAATCTATAACTACTGTCACAGGAATGGTTCAAAACAAGGTCAGTACGAAGAGTCAGTCTTCTTGTACTTAAGTCGGCATTGTTCCTTTTGTATTTAATTCCGATGCAATTTCTGTATTTCATCGTCAAAAAGAAGGTCAGAGGGATACAGTAAACCTGAAGTGAAGCATCGGAATCTATAACAAGTGTCACAGGAATGGTTCAAAACAGTCAGTAAGAAGAGTCAGTCTTCTTGTACTTAAGTCGTTATTGTACCTTTTGTATTTAGTTTCGAAGCTATTTCTGCATTTCGTCGCCAATTAGAAGGTCCAAAGGATACAGTAAACCTGAAGTGAAGCATCGGAATCAATAACTAATGTCACAGAAATCGTTAAAAACATAGACAGTAGGAAGAGTCAGTCTTCTTGTACTTAAGTCGGCATTGTGCCTTTTGTATTTAATTCTGATGCAATATCTGTGTTTCATCGTCAATAAGAAGGTCCAAGGGATATAGTAAACCTGAAGTGAAGCATCGGAATCTGTAACTAGCGTCACAGGAATGGTTCAAACCATAGTCAGTAAGAAGAGTCAGTCTTCTTGTACTTAAGTCGGCATTGTGCCTTTTCTATTTAATTCCGATGCAATTTCTGTGTTTCATCGTCAATAAGAGCGTCCAAGGGATACAGTAAACCTGAAGTGAAGCATCGGAATCTATAACTAGTGTCACAGGAATGGTCCAAAACATAGACAGTAGGAAGAGTCAGTCTTCTTGTACTTAAGTCGGCATTGTGCCTTTTGTATTTAATTCCGATGCAATTTCAGTGTTTCATCGTCAATAAGAATGTCAGTGGGATACAGTAAACCTGAAGTGAATCATCGTAATCTATAACTAGTGTCACAGGAATGGTTCAAAACATGGTCAGTACGAAGAGTCAGTCTTCTTCTACTTAGGTCGGCATTGTGCATTTTGTATTTAATTCCGATGCAATCTCTGTATTTCATCGTCAAAAAGAAGGTCAGAGGGATACAGTTAACCTGAAGTGAAGCATCGGAATCTATAACAAGTGTCACAGGAATGGTTCAAAACAGTCAGTAAGAAGAGTCAGCCTTCTTGTACTTAAGTCGGCATTGTGCATTTTCTATTTAATTTCGAAGCTATTTCTGCATTTCGTCGCCAATTAGAAGGTCCAAAGGATACAGTAAACCTGAAGTGAAGCATCGGAATCAATAACTAATGTCTCAGAAATCGTTCAAAACGTAGACAGTAGGAAGAGTCAGTCTTCTTGTACTTAAGTCGGCATTGTGCCTTATGTATTTAATTCCGATGCAATATCTGTGTTTCATCGTCAATAAGAAGGTCCAAGGGATACAGTAACCCTGAAGTGAAGCATCGGAATCTGTAACTAGCGTCACAGGAATGGTTCAAAACATAGACAGATAGAAGAGTCGGTCTTCTTGTACTTAAGTCGGCATTGTGCCTTTTCTATTTAATTCCGATGCTATTTCTGTGTTTCATCGTCAATAAGAAGGTCCAAGGGATACAGTAAACCTGAAGTGAATCATCGTAATCTATAACTAGTGTCACAGGAATGGTTCAAAACATAGTCAGTAAGAAGGGTCAGTCTTCTTGTCCTTAAGTCGGCATTGTGCCTTTTGTATTTAATTCCGATGCAATATCTGCGTTTCATCCTCAATAAGAAGGTGCAGGGAATACAGTAAACCTGAAGTGAAGCATCGGAATCAATAACTAGTGTTACAGGAATGGTTCAAAAAATAGACAGTAAGAAGGGTCAGTCTTCTTGTACTTAAGTCGGCATTTTGCCTTTTGTATTTAATTCCGATGCAATTTCTGTGTTTCATCGTCAATAAGATGGTCCAAGGGATACAGTAAACCTGAAGTGAATCATCGTAATCTATAACTAGTGTCACAGGAATGGTTCAAAACATAGTCAGTAAGAAGGGTCAGTCTTCTTGTCCTTATGTCGGCATTGTGTCTTTTGTATTTAATTCCAATGCAATATCTGCGTTTCATCCTGAATAAGAAGGTGCAAGGGATACAGTAAACCTGAAGTGAAGCATCGGAATCTGTAACTAGTGACACAGGAATGGTTCAAAACACAGACAGTAGTAAGAGTCAGTCTTCTTGTACTTAAGTCGGCATTGTGCCTTTTGTATTTAACTCTGATGCAATATCTGTGTTTCATCGTCAATAAGAAGGTCCAAGGGATACAGTAAACCTGAAGTGAAGCATCGGAATCTGTAACTAGCGTCACAGGAATGGTTCAAAACATAGTCAGTAAGAAGAGTCAGTCTTCTTTTACTTAAGTCGGCATTGTGCCTTTTCTATATAATTCCGATGCAATTTCTGTGTTTCATCGTCAATAAGATCGTCCAAGGGATACATTAAACCTGAAGTGAAGCATCGGAATCTATAACTAGTGTCACAGGAATGGTTCAAAACATAGAAAGTAGGAAGAGTCAGTCTTCTTGTACTTAAGTCGGCATTGTGCCTTTTCTATTTAATTCCGATGCAATTTCAGTGTTTCATCGTCAATAAGAATGTCAGAGGGATACAGTAACCCTGAAGTGGAGCATTGGAATCTGTAACTAGCGTCACAGGAATGGTTCAAAACATAGACAGAAAGAAGTGTCAGTCTTCTTGTACTTAAGTCGGCATTGTGCCTTTTCTATTTAATTCCGATGCAATTTCTGTGTTTCATCGTCAATAAGAAGGTCCAAGGTGTACAGTAAACCTGAAGTGAAGCATCGGAATCTATAACTAGTGTCACAGGAATGGTTCAAAACATAGACAGTAAGAAGAGTCACTCTTCTTGTACTTAAGTCAGCATTTTGCCTTTTCTATTTACTTCCGATTCAATATCTGTGTTTCATCGTCAATAAGAAGGTCAGAGGGATTGAGTAAACCTGAAGTGAAGCATCGGAATCTATAACTAGTGTCACAGGAATGGTTCAAAACATAGTCAGTAAAAAGAGTCAGTCTTCTTGTACTTAAGTCGGCATTCTGCCTTTTCTATTTAATTCCGATGCAATATCTGTGTTTCATCGTCAATAAGAAGGTCCAAGGGATACAGTAAACCTGAAGTGAATCATCGTAATCTATAACTACTGTCACAGGAATGGTTCAAAGCAAGGTCAGTACGAAGAGTCAGTCTTCTTGTACTTAAGTCGGCATTGTTCCTTTTGTATTTAATTCCGATGCAATTTCTGTATTTCATCGTCAAAAAGAAGGTCAGAGGGATACAGTAAACCTGAAGTGAAGCATCGGAATCTATAACAAGTGTCACAGGAATGGTTCAAAACAGTCAGTAAGAAGAGTCAGTCTTCTTGTACTTAAGTCGTTATTGTACCTTTTGTATTTAGTTTCGAAGCTATTTCTGCATTTCGTCGCCAATTAGAAGGTCCAAAGTATACAGTAAACCTGAAGTGAAGCATCGGAATCAATAACTAATGTCACAGAAATCGTTAAAAACATAGACAGTAGGAAGAGTCAGTCCTCTTGTACTTAAGTCGGCATTGTGCCTTTTGTATTTAATTCTGATGCAATATCTGTGTTTCATCGTCAATAAGAAGGTCCAAGGGATACAGTAAACCTGAAGTGAAGCATCGGAATCTGTAACTAGCGTCACAGGAATGGTTCAAACCATAGTCAGTAAGAAGAGTCAGTCTTCTTGTACTTAAGTCGGCATTGTGCCTTTTCTATTTAATTCCGATGCAATTTCTGTGTTTCATCGTCAATACGAACGTCCAAGGGATACAGTAAACCTGAAGTATAGCATCGGAAACTATAACTAGTGTCACAGGAATGGTCCAAAACATAGACAGTAGGAAGAGTCAGTCTTCTTGTACTTAAGTCGGCATTGTGCCTTTTGTATTTAATTCCGATGCAATTTCAGTGTTTCATCGTCAATAAGAATGTCAGAGGGATACAGTAAACCTGAAGTGAATCATCGTAATCTATAACTAGTGTCACAGGAATGGTTCAAAACATGGTCAGTACGAAGAGTCAGTCTTCTTCTACTTAGGTCGGCATTGTGCATTTTGTATTTAATTCCGATGCAATCTCTGTATTTCATCGTCAAAAAGAAGGTCAGAGGGATACAGTTAACCTGAAGTGAAGCATCGGAATCTATAACAAGTGTCACAGGAATGGTTCAAAACAGTCAGTAAGAAGAGTCAGCCCTCTTGTACTTAAGTCGGCATTGTGCATTTTCTATTTAATTTCCAAGCTATTTCTGCATTTCGTCGCCAATTAGAAGGTCCAAAGGATACAGTAAACCTGAAGTGAAGCATCTGAATCAATAACTAATGTCTCAGAAATCGTTCAAAACGTAGACAGTAGGGAGAGTCAGTCTTCTTGTACTTAAGTCGGCATTGTGCCTTATGTATTTAATTCCGATGCCATATCTGTGTTTCATCGTCAATAAGAAGGTCCAAGGGATACAGTAACCCTGAAGTGAAGCATCGGAATCTGTAACTAGCGTCACAGGAATGGTTCAAAACATAGACAGATAGAAGAGTAGGTCTTCTTGTACTTAAGTCGGCATTGTGCCTTTTCTATTTAATTAGGATGCTATTTCTGTGTTTCATCGTCAATAAGAAGGTCCAAGGGATACAGTAAACCTGAAGTGAATCATCGTAATCTATAACTAGTGTCACAGGAATGGTTCAAAACATAGTCAGTAAGAAGGGTCAGTCTTCTTGTCCTTAAGTCGGCATTGTGCCTTTTGTATTTAATTCCGATGCAGTATCTGCGTTTCATCCTCAATAAGAAGGTGCAGGGAATACAGTAAACCTGAAGTGAAGCATCGGAATCAATAACTAGTGTCACAGGAATGGTTCAAAAAATAGACAGTAAGAAGGGTCAGTCTTCTTGTACTTAAGTCGGCATTGTGCCTTTTGTATTTAATTCCGATGCAATTTCTGTGTTTCAGCGTCAATAAGATGGTCCAAGGGATACAGTAAACCTGAAGTGAATCATCGTAATCTATAACTAGTGTCACAGGAATGGTTCAAAACATAGTCAGTAAGAAGGGTCAGTCTTCTTGTCCTTATGTCGGCATTGTGCCTTTTGTATTTAATTCCAATGCAATATCTGCGTTTCATCCTGAATAAGAAGGTGCAAGGGATACAGTAAACCTGAAGTGAAGCATCGGAATCTGTAACTAGTGACACAGGAATGGTTCAAAACACAGACAGTAGTAAGAGTCAGTCTTCTTGTACTTAAGTCGGCATTGTGCCTTTTGTATTTAACTCTGATGCAATATCTGTGTTTCATCGTCAATAAGAAGGTCCAAGGGATACAGTAAACCTGAAGTGAAGCATCGGAATCTGTAACTAGCGTCACAGGAATGGTTCAAAACATAGTCAGTAAGAAGAGTCAGTCTTCTTGTACTTAAGTCGGCATTGTGCCTTTTCTATTTAATTCCGATGCAATTTCTGTGTTTCGTCGTCAATAAGATCGTCCAAGGGATACATTAAACCTGAAGTGAAGCATCGGAATCTATAACTAGTGGCACAGGAATGGTTCAAAACATAGACAGTAGGAAGAGTCAGTCTTCTTGTACTTAAGTCGGCATTGTGCCTTTTCTATTTAATTCCGATGCAATTTCAGTGTTTCATCGTCAATAAGAATGTCAGAGGGATACAGTAACCCTGAAGTGGAGCATTGGAACCTGTAACTAGCGTCACAGGAACGGTTCATAACATAGACAGAAAGAAGTGTCAGTCTTCTTGTACTTAAGTCGGCATTGTGCCTTTTCTATTTAATTCCGATGCAATTTCTGTGTTTCATCGTCAATAAGAAGGTCCAAGGGGTACAGTAAACCTGAAGTGAAGCATCGGAATCTATAACTAGTGTCACAGGAATAGTTCAAAACATAGACAGTAAGAAGAGTCACTCTTCTTGTACTTAAGTCAGCATTTTGCCTTTTCTATTTACTTCCGATTCAATATCTGTGTTTCATCGTCAATAAGAAGGTCAGAGGGATTGAGTAAACCTGAAGTGAAGCATCGGAATCTATAACTAGTGTCACAGGAATGGTTCAAAACATAGTCAGTAAAAAGAGTCAGTCTTCTTGTACTTAAGTCGGCATTCTGCCTTTTCTATTTAATTCCGATGCAATATCTGTGTTTCATCGTCAATAAGAAGGTCCAAGGGATACAGTAAACCTGAAGTGAATCATCGTAATCTATAACTACTGTCACAGGAATGGTTCAAAACAAGGTCAGTACGAAGAGTCAGTCTTCTTGTACTTAAGTCGGCATTGTTCCTTTTGTATTTAATTCCGATTCAATTTCTGTGTTTCATCGGCAATAAGAAGGTCAGAGGGATTGAGTAAACCTGAAGTGAAGCATCTTAATCTATAACTAGTGTCACAGGAATGGTTCAAAACATAGTCAGTAAGAAGAGTCAGTCTTCTTGTACTTAAGTCGGCATTCTGCCTTTTCTTTTTAATTCCGATGCAATATCTGTGTTTCATCGTCAATAAGAAGGTCCAAGGGATACAGTAAACCTTAAGTGAATCATCGTAATCTAAAACTACTGTCACAGGAATGGTTCAAAACAAGGTCAGTACGAAGAGTCAGTCTTCTTGTACTTAAGTCGGCATTGTTCCTTTTGTATTTAATTCCGATGCAATTTCTGTATTTCATCGTCAAAAAGAAGGTCAGAGGGATACAGTAAACCTGAAGTGAAGCATCGGAATCTATAACAAGTGTCACAGGAATGGTTCAAAACAGTCAGTAAGAAGAGTCAGTCTTCTTGTACTTAAGTCGTTATTGTACCTTTTGTATTTAGTTTCGAAGCTATTTCTGCATTTCGTCGCCAATTAGAAGGTCCAAAGGATACAGTAAACCTGAAGTGAAGCATCGGAATCAATAACTAATGTCACAGAAATCGTTCAAAACATAGACAGTAGGAAGAGTCAGTCTTCTTGTACTTAAGTCGGCATTGTGCCTTCTGTATTTAATTCCGATGCAATTTCAGTGTTTCATCGTCAATAAGAATGTCAGAGGGATACAGTAAACCTGAAGTGAATCATCGTAATCTATAACTAGTGTCACAGGAATGGTTCAAAACATGGTCAGTACGAAGAGTCAGTCTTCTTCTACTTAGGTCGGCATTGTGCATTTTGTATTTAATTCCGATGCAATCTCTGTATTTCATCGTCAAAAAGAAGGTCAGAGGAATACAGTTAACCTGAAGTGAAGCATCGGAATCTATAACAAGTGTCACAGGAATGGTTCAAAACAGTCAGTAAGAAGAGTCAGCCTTCTTGTACTTAAGTCGGCATTGTGCATTTTCTATTTAATTTCGAAGCTATTTCTGCATTTCGTCGCCAATTAGAAGGTCCAAAGGATACAGTAAACCTGAAGTGAAGCATCGGAATCAATAACTAATGTCTCAGAAATCGTTCAAAACGTACACAGTAGGAAGAGTCAGTCTTCTTGTACTTAAGACGGCATTGTGCCTTATGTATTTAATTCCGATGCAATATCTGTGTTTCATCGTCAATAAGAAGGTCCAAGGGATACAGTAACCCTGAAGTGAAGCATCGGAATCTGTAACTAGCGTCACAGGAATGGTTCAAAACACAGACAGATAGAAGAGTTGGTCTTCTTGTACTTAAGTCGGCATTGTGCCTTTTCTATTTAATTCCGATGCTATTTCTGTGTTTCATCGTCAATAAGAAGGTCCAAGGGATACAGTAAACCTGAAGTGAAACATCGTAATGTATAACTAGTGGCCCAGGAATGGTTCAAAACAGTCAGTAAGAAGAGTCAATCTTCTTGTACTTAAGTCGGCATTGTGCCTTTTGTATTTAATTCCGATGCATTTTCTGTGTTTCATCGTCAATAAGAAGGTCCAAGGGATACAGTAAACCTTTAGTGAAGCATCGGAATCTATAACTAGTGTCACAGGAAAGGTTCAAAACATAGACAGTAAGAAGGGTCAGTCTTCTTGTACTTACGTCGGCAATGTGCCTTATCTATTTAATTCCAATGCAATTTCTGTATTTCGTCGCCAATAAGAAAGTCCAAAGGATATAGTAAACCTGAAGTGAAGCATCGGAATCTATAACTAATGTCACAGGTATTGTTCATACATAGACAGTAGGAAGAGTCAGTCTTCTTGTACTTAAGTCGGCATTGTGCCTTTTGTATTTAGTTCCGATGCAATTTCTGTGTTTCATCGTCAATAAGAAGGTCCTAGGGATAGAGTAAACCTTAAGTGAAGCATCGGAATCTATAACTAGTGTCACAGGAATGGTTCAAAACATATTCAGTAAGAAGAGTCAGTCTTCTTGTACTTAAGTCGACATTGTGCCTTTTGTATTTAATTCCGATGCAATTTCTGTGTTTCATCGTCAAAAAGAAGGTCAGAGGGATACAGTAAACCTGATGTGAAGCATCGGAATCTATAACTAATGTCACAGGAATTGTTCATACATAGACAGTAGGAAGAGTCAGTCTTCTTGTACTTAAGTCGGCGTTGTGCCTTTTGTATTTAGTTCCGATGCAATTTCTGTGTTTCATCGTCAATAAGAAGGTCCTAGGGATAGAGTAAACCTTAAGTGAAGCATCGGAATCTATAACTAGTGTCACAGGAATGGTTCAAAACATATTCAGTAAGAAGAGTCAGTCTTCTTGTACTTAAGGCGGCATTGTGCCTTTTCTATTTAATTCCGATGCAATTTCTGTGTTTCATCGTCAATGAGAAGGTCCACGGGATACAGTAAACCTGAAGTGAAGCATCGAAATCTATAACTAGTGTCACAGGAATGGTTCTAAACATAGACAGTAAGAAGGGTCAGTCTTCTTGTACTTAAGCCGGCATAGTGCCTTGTGTATTTAATTCTGATGCAATATCTGTGTTTCATCGTCAATATGAAGGTCCAAGGGATACAGTAAAGCTGAAGTGATGCATCGGAATCTATGACTAGTGTCACTGGAATGGTTCAAAACAGTCAGTAAAAGAGTCAATCTTCTTGTACTTAAGTCGGCATTGTGCCTTTTGTACATAATTCTAATGCATTTTCTGTGTTGCATCGTCAATAAGAAGGTCCAAGGGATACAGTAAACCTTATCTGAAGCATCGGAATCTATAACTAGTGTCACAGGAATGGTTCAAAACATAGACAGTAAGAAGGGTAAGTCTTCTTGTACTTACGTCGGCATTGTGCCTTTTGTATTTAATTCCGATGCAATTTCTGTGTTTCATCGTCAATAAGTAGGTCCTAGGGATAGAGTAAACTTGAAGTGAAGCATCTGAATCTATAACTAGTGTCACAGGAATGGTTCAAAACATAGTCAGTAAGAAGAGTCAGTCTTCTTGTACTTAAGTCGGCATTCTGCCTTTTCTTTTTAATTCCGATGCAATATCTGTGTTTCATCGTCAATAAGAAGGTCCAAGGGATACAGTAAACCTGAAGTGAATCATCGTAATTTATAACTACTGTCACAGGAATGGTTCAAAACAAGGTCAGTACGAAGAGTCAGTCTTCTTGTACTTAAGACGGCATTGTTCCTTTTGTATTTAATTCCGATGCAATTTCTGTATTTCATCGTCAAAAAGAAGGTCAGAGGGATACAGTAAACCTGAAGTGAAGCATCGGAATCTATAACAAGTGTCACAGGAATGGTTCAAAACAGTCAGTAAGAAGAGTCAGTCTTCTTGTACTTAAGTCGTTTTGTACCTTTTGTATTTAGTTTCGAAGCTATTTCTGCATTTCGTCGCCAATTAGAAGGTCCAAAGGATACAGTAAACCTGAAGTGAAGCATCGGAATCAATAACTAATGTCACAGAAATCGTTCAAAACATAGACAGTAGGAAGAGTCAGTCTTCTTGTACTTAAGTCGGCATTGTGCCTTTTGTATTTAATTCTGATGCAATATCTGTGTTTCATCGTCAATAAGAAGGTCCAAGGGATACAGTAAACCTGAAGTGAAGCATCGGAATCTGTAACTAGCGTCACAGGAATGGTTCAAACCATAGTCAGTAAGAAGAGTCAGTCTCTTTGTACTTAAGTCGGCATTGTGCCTTTTCTATTTAATTCCGATGCAATTTCTGTGTTTCATCGTCAATAAGAACGTCCAAGGGATACAGTAAACCTGAAGTGAAGCATCGGAATCTATAACTAGTGTCATAGGAATGGTCCAAAACATAGACAGTAGGAAGAGTCAGTCTTCTTGTACTAAAGTCGGCATTGTGAATTTTCTATTTCATTCCGATGCAATTTCAGTGTTTCATCGTCAATAAGAATGTCAGAGGGATACAGTAACCCTGAAGTGGAGCATTGGAATCTGTAACTAGCGTCACAGGAATGGTTCAAAACATAGACAGAAAGAAGTGTCAGTCTTCTTGTACTTAAGTCGGCATTGTGCCTTTTCTATTTAATTCCGATGCAATTTCTGTGTTTCATCGTCAATAAGAAGGTCCAAGGGGTACAGTAAACCTGAAGTGAAGCATCGGAATCTATAACTAGTGTCACAGGAATGGTTCAAAACATAGACAGTAAGAAGAGTCACTCTTCTTGTACTTAAGTCAGCATTTTGGCTTTTCTATTTGCTTCCGATTCAATTTCTGTGTTTCATCGTCAATAAGAAGGTCAGAGGGATTGAGTAAACCTGAAGTGAAGCATCTTAATCTATAACTAGTGTCACAGGAATGGTTCAAAACATAGTCAGTAAGAAGAGTCAGTCTTCTTGTACTTAAGTCGGCATTCTGCCTTTTCTTTTTAATTCCGATGCAATATCTGTGTTTCATCGTCAATAAGAAGGTCCAAGGGATACAGTAAACCTGAAGTGAATCATCGTAATCTAAAACTACTGTCACAGGAATGGTTCAGAACAAGGTCAGTACGAAGAGTCAGTCTTCTTGTACTTAAGTCGGCATTGTTCCTTTTGTATTTAATTCCGATGCAATTTCTGTATTTCATCGTCAAAAAGAAGGTCAGAGGGATACAGTAAACCTGAAGTGAAGCATCGGAATCTATAACAAGTGTCACAGGAATGGTTCAAAACAGTCAGTAAGAAGAGTCAGTCTTCTTGTACTTAAGTCGTTATTGTACCTTTTGTATTTAGTTTCGAAGCTATTTCTGCATTTCGTCGCCAATTAGAAGGTCCAAAGGATACAGTAAACCTGAAGTGAAGCATCGAAATCAATAACTAATGTCACAGAAATCGTTCAAAACATAGACAGTAGGAAGAGTCAGTCTTCTTGTACTTAAGTCGGCATTGTGCCTTTTGTATTTAATTCCGATGCAATTTCAGTGTTTCATCGTCAATAAGAATGTCAGAGGGATACAGTAAACCTGAAGTGAATCATCGTAATCTATAACTAGTGTCACAGGAATGGTTCAAAACATGGTCAGTACGAAGAGTCAGTCTTCTTCTACTTAGGTCGGCATTGTGCATTTTGTATTTAATTCCGATGCAATCTCTGTATTTCATCGTCAAAAAGAAGGTCAGAGGAATACAGTTAACCTGAAGTGAAGCATCGGAATCTATAACAAGTGTCACAGGAATGGTTCAAAACAGTCAGTAAGAAGAGTCAGCCTTCTTGTACTTAAGTCGGCATTGTGCATTTTCTATTTAATTTCGAAGCTATTTCTGCATTTCGTCGCCAATTAGAAGGTCCAAAGGATACAGTAAACCTGAAGTGAAGCATCGGAATCAATAACTAATGTCTCAGAAATCGTTCAAAACGTACACAGTAGGAAGAGTCAGTCTTCTTGTACTTAAGACGGCATTGTGCCTTATGTATTTAATTCCGATGCAATATCTGTGTTTCATCGTCAATAAGAAGGTCCAAGGGATACAGTAACCCTGAAGTGAAGCATCGGAATCTGTAACTAGCGTCACAGGAATGGTTCAAAACATAGACAGATAGAAGAGTAGGTCTTCTTGTACTTAAGTCGGCATTGTGCCTTTTCTATTTAATTCCGATGCTATTTCTGTGTTTCATCGTCAATAAGAAGGTCCAAGGGATACAGTAAACCTGAAGTGAATCATCGTAATCTATAACTAGTGTCACAGGAATGGTTCAAAACATAGTCAGTAAGAAGGGTCAGTCTTCTTGTACTTAAGTCGGCATTGTGCCTTTTGTATTTAATTCCGATGCAATTTCTGTCTTTCATCGTCAATAAGATGGTCAGACGGATACAGTAAACCTGAAGTGAAACATCGTAATCTATAACTAGTGTCACAGGAATGGTTCAAAACAGTCAGTAAGAAGAGTCAATCTTCTTGTACTTAAGTCGGCATTGTGCCTTTTGTATTTAATTCCGATGCATTTTCTGTGTTTCATCGTCAATAGGAAGGTCCAAGGGATACAGTAAACCTTTAGTGAAGCATCGGAATCTATAACTAGTGTCACAGGAAAGGTTCAAAACATAGACAGTAAGAAGCGTCAGTCTTCTTGTACTTACGTCGGCAATGTGCCTTATCTATTTAATTCCAATGCAATTTCTGTATTTCGTCGCCAATAAGAAAGTCCAAAGGATATAGTAAACCTGAAGTGAAGCATCGGAATCTATAACTAATGTCACAGGAATTGTTCATACATAGACAGTAGGAAGAGTCAGTCTTCTTGTACTTAAGTCGGCATTGTGCCTTTTGTATTTAGTTCCGATGCAATTTCTGTGTTTCATCGTCAATAAGAAGGTCCTAGGGATAGAGTAAACCTTAAGTGAAGCATCGGAATCTATAACTAGTGTCACAGGAACGGTTCAAAACATATTCAGTAAGAAGAGTCAGTCTTCTTGTACTTAAGTCGACATTGTGCCTTTTGTATTTAATTCCGATGCAATTTCTGTGTTTCATCGTCAAAAAGAAGGTCAGAGGGATACAGTAAACCTGAAGTGAAGCATCGGAATCTATAGCTAGTGTCACAGGAATGGTTCAAAACATAGACAGTAGGAAAAGTCAGTCTCCTTGTACTTAAGTCGGCATTGTGCCTTTCCTATTTAATTCCGATGCAATTTCTGTGTTCTTCGGCAATACGAAGGTCCAAGGGATACAGTAAACCTAAAGTGAAGCGTTGGAATCTATAACTAGTGTCACAGGAATCGTTCAAACATAGACAGTAGGAAGGGTCAGTCTTCTTGTACTTAAGTCAGCAATGTGCCTTTTGTATTTAGTTCCGATGCAATTTCTGTGTTTCATCGTCAATAAGAAGGTCCTAGGGATAGAGTAAACCTGAAGTGAAGCATCGGAATCTATAACTAGTGTCACAGGAATGGTTCAAAACGTAGACAGTAAGAAGGGTCTGTCTTCTTGTATATAAGTCGGCATTGTGCCTTTTGTATTTAATTCCGATGCAATATCTGTGTTTCACCGTCAATAAGAAGGTGCAAGGGATACAGTAAACCTGAAGTGAAGCATCGGAATCTATAACTAGTGTCACAGGAATGATTCAAAACATAGTCAGTAAGAAGAGTCAGTCTTCTTGTGCTTAAGTCGGCATTGTGCCTTTTCTATTTAATTCCAATGCAATATCTGTGTTTCATCGTCAATAAGGAGGTCAGAGGGATACAGTAAACCTGAAGTGAAGCCTCGGAATCTATAACAAGTGTCACAGGAATGGTTCAAAACAGTCAGTAAGAAGAGTCAGTCTTCTTGTACTTAAGTCGGCACTGTGCCTTTTGTATTTAATTCCGAAGCTATTTCTGCATTTCGTCGCCAATTAAAAGGTCCAAAGGATACAGTAAAGCTGAAGTGAAGCATCGGAATCAATAACTAATGTCACAGGAATCGTTCAAAACATATACAGTAGGAAGAGTCTGTCTTCTTGTACTTAAGTCGGCATTGGGCCTTTTGTATTTAATTCCGATGCAATTTCTGTGTTTCATCGTCCAAAAGACGTTCAGAGGGATACAGTAAACCTGAAGTGAAGCATCGGAATCAGTAACTAGTGCCACAGGAATGGTTCAAAACATAGACAGTAGAAAGAGTCAGTCTTCTTGTACTTAAGTCGGCAATGTGCCTTTTGTATTTAATTCCGATGCAATATCTGTGTTTCATCGTCAGTAGGAAGGTCCAAGGGATACAGTAAACCTGAAGTGAATCATCGTAATCTATAACTAGTGTCACAGGAATGGTTCAAAACATAGTCAGTACGAACAGTCAGTCTTCTTGTACTTAAGTCGGCATTGTGCCTTTTGTATTTAATTCCGATGCAATTTCTGTGTTTCATCGTCAATAAGAAGGTCAGAGGGATACAGTAAACCTGAAGTGAAGCATCGGAATCCTTAACTAGTGTCACAGGAATGGTTCTAAACATAGACAGTAAGAAGGGTCAGTCTTCTTGTACTAAAGCCGGCATTGTGAGTTTTGTATTTTATTCCGATGCAATATCTGTGTTTCATCGTCAATAAGAAGGTGCAACGGATACAGTAAACGTGAAGTGAAGCATCGGAATGTATAACTAGTGTCACAGGAATGGTTCTAAGCATAGACAGTAAGAAGGGTCAGTCTTCTTGTACTTAAGTCGGCATTGCGCCTTTTGTATTTAATTCCGATGCAATTTCTGTGTTTCATCGTCAATAACAAGGTCAGAGGGATACAGACAACCTGAAGTGAAGCATCGAAATCTATAATTAGTGTCACAGGAATGGTTCAAAACAGTCAGTAAGAAGAGTCAATCTTCTTGTACTTAATTCGGCACTGTGCCTTTTGTATTTAATTCCGATGCAATATCTGTGTTTCACCGTCAATAAGAAGGTGCAAGGGATACAGTAAACCTGAAGTGAAGCATCGGAATCTATAACTAGTGTCACAGGAATGATTCAAAACATAGTCAGTAAGAAGAGTCAGTCTTCTTGTGCTTAAGTCGGCATTGTGCCTTTTCTATTTAATTCCAATGCAATATCTGTGTTTCATCGTCAATAAGGAGGTCAGAGGGATACAGTAAACCTGAAGTGAAGCCTCGGAATCTATAACAAGTGTCACAGGAATGGTTCAAAACAGTCAGTAAGAAGAGTCAGTCTTCTTGTACTTAAGTCGGCACTGTGCCTTTTGTATTTAATTCCGAAGCTATTTCTGCATTTCGTCGCCAATTAAAAGGTCGAAAGGATACAGTAAAGCTGAAGTGAAGCATCGGAATCAATAACTAATGTCACAGGAATCGTTCAAAACATATACAGTAGGAAGAGTCTGTCTTCTTGTACTTAAGTCGGCATTGTGCCTTTTGTATTTAATTCCGATGCAATTTCTGTGTTTCATCGTCAATAAGAAGGTCAGAGGGATACAGTAAACCTGAAGTGAAGCATCGGAATCTAAAACTAGTGTCGCAGGAATGGTTCAAAACAGTCAGTAAGAAGAGTCAATCTTCTTGTACTTAAGTCGGCATTGTGCCTTTTGTATTTAATTCCGATGCAATATCTGTTTTTCATCGTCAATAAGAATGTCCTAGGGATAGAGTAAACCTGAAGTGAAGCATCGGAATCTATAACTAGTGTCACAGGATTGGTTGAAAACATATTCAGTAAGAAGAGTCAGTCTTCTTGTACTTAAGTCGGCATTGTGCCTTTTGTATTTAGTTCCGATGCAATTTCTGTGTTTCATCGTCAATAAGAAGTTCCTAGGGATAGAGTAAACCTGAAGTGAAGCATCGGAATCTATAACTAGCGTCACAGGAATGGTTCAGAACATAGACAGTAAGAAGGGTCAGTCTTCTTGTACATAATTCGGCATTGTGGCTTTTGTATTTAATTCCGATGCAATATCTGTGTTTCACCGTCAATAAGAAGGTGCAAGGGATACAGTAAACCTGAAGTGAAGCGTTGGAATCTATAACTAGTGTCACAGGAATGGTTCAAAACATAGTCAGTAAGAAGAGTCAGTCTTCTTGTGCTTACGTCGGCATTGTGCCTTTTCTATTTAATTCCAATGCAATATCTGTGTTTCATCGTCAATAAGGTCAGAGGGATATAGTAAACTTGAAGTGAAGCCTCGGAATCTATAACAAGTGTCACAGGAATGGTTCAAAGCAGTCACTAAGAAGAGTCAGTCTTCTTGTACTAAAGTCGGAATTGTGCCTTTTGTATTTAATTTCGAAGCTATTTCTGCATTTCGTCGCCAATTAGAAGGTCCAAAGGATACAGTAAACCTGAAGTGAAGCATCGGAAATAATAACTAATGTCACAGTAATCGTTCAAACATAGACAGTAGGAAGAGTCAGTCTTCTTGTACTTAAGTCATCATTGTGCCTTTTGTATTTAATTCCGATGCAATTTCTGTGTTTCATCGTCAAATAGAAGTTCAGAGGGATACAGTAAACCTGAAGTGAAGCATCGGAATCTGTAACTAGCGTCACAGGAATGGTTCAAAACATGGACAGAAAGAAGAGTCAGTCTTCTTGTACTTAAGTCGGCATTGTGCCTTTTCTATTTAATTCCGATGCAATTTCTGTGTTTCATCGTCAATAAGAAGGTCAGAGGGATACAGTAAACCTGAAGTGAGGCTTCGGAATCTATAACTAGTGTCACAGGAATGGTTCCAAACATAGTCAGAAGAAGAATCAGTCTTCTTGTACTTAAGGCGGCATTGTGCCTTTTCTATTTAATTCCGATGCAAATTCTGTGTTTCATCGTCAATGAGAAGGTCCACGGGATACAGTAAACCTGAAGTGAAGCATCGAAATCTATAACTAGTGTCACAGGAATGGTTCTAAACATAGACAGTAAGAAGGGTCAGTCTTCTTGTACTTAAGCCGGCATAGTGCCTTGTGTATTTAATTCCGATGCAATATCTGTGTTTCATCGTCAATAAGAAGGTGCAAGGGATACAGTAAACATGAAGTGAAGCATCGGAATCTATAACTAGTGTCACAGGAACGGTTCTAAACATTGACAGTAAGAAGGGTCAGTCTTCTTGTACGCAAGTCGGCATTGTGCCTTTTGTATTTAATTCCGATGCAATTTCTGTGTTTCATCGTCAATAACAAGGTCAGAGGGATGCAGTAAAGCTGAAGTGATGCATCGGAATCTATGACTAGTGTCACTGGAATGGTTCAAAACAGTCAGTAAAAGAGTCAATCTTCTTGTACTTAAGTCGGCATTGTGCCTTTTGTACATAATTCTGATGCATTTTCTGTGTTGCATCGTCAATAAGAAGGTCCAAGGGATACAGTAAACCTTATCTGAAGCATCGGAATCTATAACTAGTGTCACAGGAATGGTTCTAAACATAGACAGTAAGAAGGGTAAGTCTTCTTGTACTTACGTCGGCATTGTGCCTTTTGTATTTAATTCCGATGCAATTTCTGTGTTTCATCGTCAATAAGTAGGTCCTAGGGATAGAGTAAACTTGAAGTGAAGCATCTGAATCTATAACTAGTGTCACAGGAATGGTTCAAAACATATTCAGTAAGAAGAGTCAATCTTCTTGTACTTAAGTCGGCATTGTGCCTTTTGTATTTAGTTCCGATGCAATTTCTGTGTTTCATCGTCAATAAGAAGGTCCTAGGGATAGAGTAAACCTGAAGTGAAGCATCGGAGTCTATAACTAGTGTCACAGGAATGTTTCTAAGCATAGACAGTAAGAAGGGTCAGTCTTCTTGTGCAAAAGTCGGCATTGTGCCTTTTGTATTTAATTCCGATGCAATTTCTGTGTTTCATCGTCAATAACAAGGTGAGAGGGATACAGTAAACCTGAAGTGAAGCATCGGAATCTATAACTAGTATCACAGGAATGGTTCAAAACAGTCAGTAAGAAGAGTCAATCTTCTTGTACTTAAGTCGGAATTTGTGCCTTTTGTATTTAATTCCGATGCATTTTCTGTGTTTCATCGTCAATAAGAAGGTCCAAGGGATACAGTAAACCTGAAGTGAAGCCTCGGAATCTATAACAAGTGTCACAGGATTGGTTCAAAACAGTCAGTAAGAAGAGTCAGTCTTCCTGTACTTAAGTCGGCATTGTGCCTCTCGTATTTAATTCCGAAGCTATTTCTGCATTTCGCCGCCAGTTAGAAGGTCCAAAGGATACAGTAAACCTGAAGTGAAGCATCGGAATCAATAACTAATGTCACAGGAATCGTTCAAAACATAGACAGTAGGAAGAGTCAGTCTTCTTGTACTTAAGCCGGCATTGTGCCTTTTGTATTTAATTCCGATGCAATATCTGTGTTTCATCGTCAATAAGAAGGTCAGACGGATACAGTAAACCTGAAGTGAAGCATCGGAATCCATAACTAGTGTCACAGGAATGGTTCAAATCATAGTCAGTAAGAAGAGTCAGTCTTCTTGTACTTAAGTCGGCATTGTGCCTTTTCTATTTAATTCCGATGCAATTTCTGTGTTTCATCGTCAATAAGAAGGTCAGACGGATACAGTAAACCTGAAGTGAAGCATCGGAATCCATAACTAGTGTCACAGCAATGGTTCAAATCATAGTCAGTAAGAAGAGTCAGTCTTCTTGTACTTAAGTCGGCATTGTGCCTTTTCTATTTAATTCCGATGCAATATCTGTGTTTCATCGTCAATAAGAAGGTCAGAGGGATACAGTAAACCTGAAGTGAGGCATCGGAATCTATAACTAGTGTCACAGGAATGGTTCCAAACATAGTCAGAAGAAGAATCAGTCTTCTTGTACTTAAGGCGGCATTGTGCCTTTTCTATTTAATTCCGATGCAATTTCAGTGTTTCATCGTCAATGAGAAGGTCCAAGGGATACAGTAAGCCTTAAGTGAAGCATCGGAATCTATAACTAGTGTCACAGGAATGGTTCTAAACATAGACAGTAAGAAGGGTCAGTCTTCTTGTACTTAAGCCGGCATTGTGCCTTTTGTATTTAATTCCGATGCAATATCTGTGTTTCATCGTCAATAAGAAGGTGCAAGGGATGCAGTAAACATGTAGTGAAGCATCGGAATCTATAACTAGTGTCACAGGAATGGTTCTAAACATAGACAGTAAGAAGGGTCAGTCTTCTTGTACTTAAGTCAGCATTGTGCCTTTTGTATTTAATTCCGATGCAATTTCTGTGTTTCATCGTCAATAAGAAGGTCAGAGGGATACAGTAAACCTGAAGTGAAGCATCGGAATCTAAAACTAGTGTCGCAGGAATGGTTCAAAACAGTCAGTAAGAAGAGTCAATCATCTTGTACTTAAGTCGGCATTGTGCCTTTTGTATTTAATTCCGATGCAATATCTGTGTTTCATCGTCAATAAATATACCCTAGGGATAGAGTAAACCTGAAGTGAAGCATCGGAATCTATAACTAGTGTCACAGGATTGGTTGAAAACATATTCAGTAAGAAGAGTCAGTCTTCTTGTACTTAAGTCGGCATTGTGCCTTTTGTATTTAGTTCCGATGCAATTTCTGTGTTTCATCGTCAATAAGAAGGTCCTAGGGATAGAGTAAACCTGAAGTGAAGCATCGGATTCTATAACTAGCGTCACAGGAATGGTTCAAAACATAGACAGTAAGAAGGGTCAGTCTTCTTGTACATAAGTCGGCATTGTGGCTTTTGTATTTAATTCCGAAGCAATATCTGTGTTTCACCTAAAATAAGAAGGTGCAAGGGATACAGTAAACCTGAAGTGAAGCGTTGGAATCTATAACTAGTGTCACAGGAATGGTTCAAAACATAGTCAGTAAGAAGAGTCGGTCTTCTTGTGCTTACGTCGGCATTGTGCCTTTTCTATTTAATTCCAATGCAATATCTGTGTTTCATCGTCAATAAGGTCAGAGGGATACAGTAAACCTGAAGTGAAGCCTCGGAATCTATAACAAGTGTCACAGGAATGGTTCAAAGCAGTCACTAAGAAGAGTCAGTCTTCTTGTACTAAAGTCGGCATTGTGCCTTTTGTATTTAATTTCGAAGCTATTTCTGCATTTCGTCGCCAATTAGAAGGTCCAAAGGATACAGTAAACCTGAAGTGAAGCATCGGAAATAATAACTAATGTCACAGTAATCGTTCAAACGTAGACAGTAGGAAGAGTCAGTCTTCTTGTACTTAAGTCGGCATTGTGCCTTTTGTATTTAATTCCGATGCAATTTCTGTGTTTCATCGTCAAATAGAAGTTCAGAGGGATACATTAAACCTGAAGTGAAGCATCGGAATCTGTAACTAGCGTCACAGGAATGGTTCAAAACATAGACAGAAAGAAGAGTCAGTCTTCTTGTACTTAAGTCGGCATATTGACTTTTCTATTTAATTCCGATGCAATTTCTGTGTTTCATCGTCAATAAGAAGGTCCAAGGGTTACAGTAAACCTGAAGTGAAGCATCGGAATCTATAACTAGTGCCACAGGAATGGTTCAAAACGTAGACAGTAAGAAGAGTCAGTCTTCTTGTACTTAAGTCGGCATTGTGCCTTTTCTTTTTAATTCCGATGCAATTTCTGCGTTTCATCGTCAATAAGGTCAGACGGATACAGTAAACCTGAAGTGAAGCATCGGAATCCATAACTAGTGTCACAGGAATGGTTCAAATCATAGTCAGTAAGAAGAGTCAGTCTTCTTGTACTTAAGTCGGCATTGTGCCTTTTCTATTTAATTCCGATGCAATATCTGTGTTTCATCGTCAATAAGAAGGTCAGAGGGATACAGTAAACCTGAAGTGAGGCATCGGAATCTATAACTAGTGTCACAGGAATGGTTCCAAACATAGTCAGAAGAAGAATCAGTCTTCTTGTACTTAAGACGGCATTGTGCCTTTTCTATTTAATTCCGATGCAATTTCTGTGTTTCATCGTCAATGAGAAGGTCCAAGGGATACAGTAAACCTGAAGTGAAGCATCGGAATCTATAACTAGTGTCACAGGAATGGTTCTAAACATAGACAGTAAGAAGGGTCAGTCTTCTAGTACTTAAGCCGGCATTGTGCCTTTTGTATTTAATTCCGATGCAATATCTGTGTTTCATCGTAAATAAGTAGGTCCTAGGGATAGAGTAAACTTGAAGTGAAGCATCTGAATCTATAACTAGTGTCACAGGAATGGTTCAAAACATTATCAGTAAGAAGAGTCAATCTTCTTGTACTTAAGTCGGCATTGTGCCTTTTGCATTTAATTCCGATGCATTTTCTGTGTTTCATCGTCAATAACAAGGTGAGAGGGATACAGTAAACCTGAAGTGAAGCATCGGAATCTATGACTAGTGTCACTGGAATGGTTCAAAACAGTCAGTAAAAGAGTCAATCTTCTTGTACTTAAGTCGGCATTGTGCCTTTTGTATTTAGTTCCGATGCAATTTCTGTGTTTCATCGTCAATAAGAAGGTCCTAGGGATAGAGTAAACCTGAAGTGAAGCATCGGAGTCTATAACTAGTGTCACAGGAATGTTTCTAAGCATAGACAGTAAGAAGGGTCAGTCTTCTTGTACAAAAGTCGGCATTGTGCCTTTTGTATTTAATTCCGATGCAATTTCTGTGTTTCATCGTCAATAACAAGGTGAGAGGGATACAGTAAACCTGAAGTGAAGCATCGGAATCTATAACTAGTGTCACAGGAATGGTTCAAAACAGTCAGTAAGAATAGTCAATCTTCTTGTACTTAAGTCGGCATTGTGCCTTTTGTATTTAATTCCGATGCATTTTCTGTGTTTCATCGTCAATAAGAAGGTCCAAGGGATACAGTAAACCTGAAGTGAAGCCTCGGAATCTATAACAAGTGTCACAGGATTGGTTCAAAACAGTCAGTAAGAAGAGTCAGTCTTCTTGTACTTAAGTCGGCATTGTGCCTTTCGTATTTAATTCCGAAGCTATTTCTGCATTTCGCCGCCAGTTAGAAGGTCCAAAGGATACAGTAAACCTGAAGTGAAGCATCGGAATCAATAACTAATGTCACAGGAATCGTTCAAAACATAGACAGTAGGCAGAGTCAGTCTCCTTGTACTTAAGTCGGCATTGTGCCTTTTGTATTTAATTCCGATGCAATTTCTGTGTTTCATCGTCAATAAGAAGGTCACAGGGATTCAGTAAACCTGAAGTGAAGCATCGGAATCTATAACTAGTGTCACAGGAATGGTTCAAAACATAATTAGTAAGAAGAGTCAGTCTTCTTGTACTTAAGTCGGCATTGTGCCTTTTGTATTTAATTCCGATGAAATTTCTGTGCTTTATTGTCAAAATGAAATTCAGAGGGCTACAGTAAACCTGAAGTGAAGCATAGGAATCTGTAACTAGTGTCACAGAAATGGTTCAAAACATAGTCAGTAAGAAGAGTCAGTCTTCTTGTACTTAAGTCGGCATTGTGCCTTTTCTATTTAATTCCGATGAAATTTCTGTGCTTTATTGTCATAATGAAATTCAGAGGGATACAGTAAACCTGAAGTGAAGCATAGGAATCTGTAACTAGTGTCACAGGAATGGTTCAAAACATAGACAGTAGGAAGAGTCAGTCTTCTTGTACTTAAGTCGGCATTGTGCTTTTTCTATTTAATTCCGATGCAATTTCTGTGTTTCATCGTCAATAAGTAGAACCAAGGGATACAGTAAACCTGAAGTGACGCATCGGAATCGATAACTAGTGTCACAGGAATGGTTCAAAACATAGACAGTAAGAAGAGTGAGTCTTCTTGTACTTAAGTCGGCATTGTGCCTTTTCTATTTTATTCCGATGCAATTTCTGTGTTTCATCGTCAAAAAGAAGGTCAGAGGGATACAGTAAACCTGAAGTGAGGCATCGGAATCTATAACTAGTGTCAAAGGAATGGTTCAAAACATAGTCAGTAAGAAGAGTCAGTCTTCTTGTACTTAAGTCGGCATTGTGCCTTTTCTATTTAATTCCGATGCAATATCTGTGTTTCATCGTCAATAAGAAGGTCAGAGGGATACAGTAAACCTGAAGTGAGGCATCGGAATCTATAACTAGTGTCACAGGAATGGTTCCAAACATAGTCAGTAAGAAGAATCAGTCTTCTTGTACTTAAGTCGGCATTGTGCCTTTTGTATTTAATTCCGATGCATTTTCTGTGTTTCATCGTCAATAAGAAGGTCCAAGGGATACTGTAAACCTGAAGTGAAGCATCGGAATCTATAACTAGTGTCACAGGAATGTTTCTAAACATAGACAGTAAGAAGGGTCAGTCTTCTTGTACTTAAGTCGGCATTGTGCCTTTTGTATTTAATTCCGATGCAATTTCTGTGTTTCATCGTCAATAAGAAGGTCAGAGGGATACAGTAAACCTGAAGTGAAGCATCGGAATCTATAACTAGTGTCACAGGAATGATTCAAAACAGTCAGTAAGAAGAGTCAATCTTCTTGTACTTAAGTCTGCATTGTGCCTTTTGTATTTAATTGCAATGCATTTTCTGTGTTTCGTCGTCATTAAGAATGTCCAAGGGATACAGTAAACCTGAAGTGAAGCATCGGAATCTGTAACTAGTGTCACAGGAAAGGTTCAAAGCATAGACAGTAAGAAGAGTCAATCTTCTTGTACTTACGTCGGCAATGTGCGTTTTCTATTTAATTCCAATGCAATTTCTGTATTTCGTCGCCAATAAGAAAGTCCAAAGGATATAGTAAACCTGAAGTGAAGCATCGGAATCTATAACTAGTGTCACAGGAATGGTTCAAAACATAGACAGTAGGAAGAGTCAGTCTTCTTGTACTTAAGTCTGCATTGTGCCTTTTCTATTTAATTCCGATGCAATTTCTGTGTTTCATCGTCAGTAAGAAGGTCGTAGGGATACAGTAAACCTGAAGGGAAGCATCGGAATCTATAACAAGTGTCACAGGGATGGTTTAAAACAGTCAGTAAGAAGAGACAGTCTTCTTGTACTTAAGTCGGCATTGTGCCTTTTATATTTAATTTCGAAGCTATTTCTGCATTTCGTCGCCTATTAGAAGGTCCAAAGGATACAGTAAACCTAAAGTGAAGCATCGGAATCAATAACTAATGTCACAGGAATCGTTCAAAACATAGACAGTGGGAAGAGTCAGTCTTCTTGTACTTAAGTCGGCATTGTGCCTTTTGTATTTCATTCCGATGCAATTTCTGTGTTTCATCGTGAAAAAGAACGTCAGAGGGATACAGTAAACCTGAACTGAAGCATCGGAATCTGTAACTAGTGTCACAGGAATGTTTCAAAACATAGACAGTAGGAAGAGTCAGTCTTCTTGTACTTAAGTCGGCATTGTGCCACTTGCATTTAATTCCGATGCAATATCTGTGTTTCATCGTGAATAAGAAGGTCCAAGGGATACAGTAACCCTGAAGTGATGCATCGGAATCTGTAACTAGCGTCACAGGAATGGTTCAAATCATAGACAGCAAGAAGAGTCCGTCTTCTTGTACTTAAGTCGGCATTGTGCCTTTTCTATTTAATTCCGATGCAATTTCTGTGTTTCATCGTCAATACGAATGACAGAGGGATACAATAAACGTGAAGTGAAGCATCGGAATCTATAACTAGTGTCACAGGAATGGTTCCAAACATAGTCAGTAAGAAGAGTCAGTCTTCTTGTACTTAAGTCGGCACTGTGCCTTTTCTATTTAATTCCAATGCAATTTCTGTGTTTCATCGTCAATAAGAAGGTCCAAGGGATACAGAAAACCTGAAGTGAATCATCTTAATCTATAACTAGTGTCACAGGAATGGTTCAAAACATAGTCAGTACGAAGAGTCAGTCTTCTTGTACTTAAGTCGGCATTGTGCCTTTTGTATTTAATTCCGATGCAATGTCTGTGTTTCATCGTCAATTAGAAGGTCAGAGGAATACAGTAAACCTGAAACGAAGCATCGGAATCTGTAACTAGTGTCACAGGAATGGTTCTAAACATAGACAGTATGAAGGGTCTGCCTTCTTGTACTTAAGTCGGCATTGTGCGTTTTGTATTTATGACCGATGCAATATCTGTGTTTCATCGTCAATAAGAAGGTGCAAGGGATACAGTAAACCTGAAGTGAAGCATAGGAATCTATAACTAGTGTCACAGGAATGGTTCTAAACATAGACGGTAAGAAGGGTCAGACTTCTTGTACTTAAGTCGGCATTGTGCCTTTTGTATTTAATTCCGATGCAATATCTGTGTTTCATCGTCAAAAAGAAGTTCAGAGGGATACAGTAAACCTGAAGTGAAGCATCGAAATCTCTAACTAGTGTCACAGGAATGGTTCAAAACATGGACATTAGGAAGAGTCAGTCTTGTTGTACTTAAGTCGGCATTGTGCCTTTTGTATTTAATTCCGATGCAATATCTGTGTTTCATCGTCAATAAGAAGGTCCAAGGGAAACGGTAACTTTGAAGTGAAGCATCGGAATCTGTAACTAGCGTCACAGGAATGCTTCAAAACATAGACAGAAAGAAGAGTCAGTCTTCTTGTACTTAAGTCGGCATTGTGCCTTTTCTATTGAATTCCGACGCAATTTCTGTGTTTCATCGTCAATAAGAAGGTGCAAGGGATACAGTAAACATGAAGTGAAGCATCGGAATCTATAACTAGTGTCACAGGAACGGTTCTAAACATTGACAGTAAGAAGGGTCAGTCTTCTTGTACGCAAGTCGGCATTGTGCCTTTTGTATTTAATTCCGATGCAATTTCTGTGTTTCATCGTCAAAAAGAAGTTCAGAGGGATACAGTAAACCTGAAGTGAGGCTTCGGAATCTATAACTAGTGTCACAGGAATGGTTCCAAACATAGTCAGAAGAAGAATCAGTCTTCTTGTACTTAAGGCGGCATTGTGCCTTTTCTATTTAATTCCGATGCAAATTCTGTGTTTTATCGTCAATGAGAAGGTCCACGGGATACAGTAAACCTGAAGTGAAGCATCGAAATCTATAACTAGTGTCACAGGAATGGTTCTAAACATAGACAGAAAGAAGGGTCAGTCTTCTTGTACTTAAGCCGGCATAGTGCCTTGTGTATTTAATTCCGATGCAATATCTGTGTTTCATCGTCAATAAGAAGGTGCAAGGGATACAGTAAACATGAAGTGAAGCATCGGAATCTATAACTAGTGTCACAGGAACGGTTCTAAACATTGACAGTAAGAAGGGTCAGTCTTCTTGTACGCAAGTCGGCATTGTGCCTTTTGTATTTAATTCCGATGCAATTTCTGTGTTTCATCGTCAATAACAAGGTCAGAGGGATGCAGTAAAGCTGAAGTGATGCATCGGAATCTATGACTAGTGTCACTGGAATGGTTCAAAACAGTCAGTAAAAGAGTCAATCTTCTTGTACTTAAGTCGGCATTGTGCCTTTTGTACATAATTCTGATGCATTTTCTGTGTTGCATCGTCAATAAGAAGGTCCAAGGGATACAGTAAACCTTATCTGAAGCATCGGAATCTATAACTAGTGTCACAGGAATGGTTCTAAACATAGACAGTAAGAAGGGTAAGTCTTCTTGTACTTACGTCGGCATTGTGCCTTTTGTATTTAATTCCGATGCAATTTCTGTGTTTCATCGTCAATAAGTAGGTCCTAGGGATAGAGTAAACTTGAAGTGAAGCATCTGAATCTATAACTAGTGTCACAGGAATGGTTCAAAACATATTCAGTAAGAAGAGTCAATCTTCTTGTACTTAAGTCGGCATTGTGCCTTTTGTATTTAGTTCCGATGTAATTTCTGTGTTTCATCGTCAATAAGAAGGTCCTAGGGATAGAGTAAACCTGAAGTGAAGCATCGGAGTCTATAACTAGTGTCACAGGAATGTTTCTAAGCATAGACAGTAAGAAGGGTCAGTCTTCTTGTGCAAAAGTCGGCATTGTGCCTTTTGTATTTAATTCCGATGCAATTTCTGTGTTTCATCGTCAATAACAAGGTGAGAGGGATACAGTAAACCTGAAGTGAAGCATCGGAATCTATAACTAGTATCACAGGAATGGTTCAAAACAGTCAGTAAGAAGAGTCAATCTTCTTGTACTTAAGTCGGCATTGTGCCTTTTGTATTTAATTCCGATGCATTTTCTGTGTTTCATCGTCAATAAGAAGGTCCAAGGGATACAGTAAACCTGAAGTGAAGCCTCGGAATCTATAACAAGTGTCACAGGATTGGTTCAAAACAGTCAGTAAGAAGAGTCAGTCTTCCTGTACTTAAGTCGGCATTGTGCCTCTCGTATTTAATTCCGAAGCTATTTCTGCATTTCGCCGCCAGTTAGAAGGTCCAAAGGATACAGTAAACCTGAAGTGAAGCATCGGAATCAATAACTAATGTCACAGGAATCGTTCAAAACATAGACAGTAGGAAGAGTCAGTCTTCTTGTACTTAAGCCGGCATTGTGCCTTTTGTATTTAATTCCGATGCAATATCTGTGTTTCATCGTCAATAAGAAGGTCAGACGGATACAGTAAACCTGAAGTGAAGCATCGGAATCCATAACTAGTGTCACAGGAATGGTTCAAATCATAGTCAGTAAGAAGAGTCAGTCTTCTTGTACTTAAGTCGGCATTGTGCCTTTTCTATTTAATTCCGATGCAATTTCTGTGTTTCATCGTCAATAAGAAGGTCAGACGGATACAGTAAACCTGAAGTGAAGCATCGGAATCCATAACTAGTGTCACAGCAATGGTTCAAATCATAGTCAGTAAGAAGAGTCAGTCTTCTTGTACTTAAGTCGGCATTGTGCCTTTTCTATTTAATTCCGATGCAATATCTGTGTTTCATCGTCAATAAGAAGGTCAGAGGGATACAGTAAACCTGAAGTGAGGCGTCGGAATCTATAACTAGTGTCACAGGAATGGTTCCAAACATAGTCAGAAGAAGAATCAGTCTTCTTGTACTTAAGGCGGCATTGTGCCTTTTCTATTTAATTCCGATGCAATTTCAGTGTTTCATCGTCAATGAGAAGGTCCAAGGGATACAGTAAGCCTTAAGTGAAGCATCGGAATCTATAACTAGTGTCACAGGAATGGTTCTAAACATAGACAGTAAGAAGGGTCAGTCTTCTTGTACTTAAGCCGGCATTGTGCCTTTTGTATTTAATTCCGATGCAATATCTGTGTTTCATCGTCAATAAGAAGGTGCAAGGGATGCAGTAAACATGTAGTGAAGCATCGGAATCTATAACTAGTGTCACAGGAATGGTTCTAAACATAGACAGTAAGAAGGGTCAGTCTTCTTGTACTTAAGTCAGCATTGTGCCTTTTGTATTTAATTCCGATGCAATTTCTGTGTTTCATCGTCAATAAGAAGGTCAGAGGGATACAGTAAACCTGAAGTGAAGCATCGGAATCTAAAACTAGTGTCGCAGGAATGGTTCAAAACAGTCAGTAAGAAGAGTCAATCATCTTGTACTTAAGTCGGCATTGTGCCTTTTGTATTTAATTCCGATGCAATATCTGTGTTTCATCGTCAATAAATATACCCTAGGGATAGAGTAAACCTGAAGTGAAGCATCGGAATCTATAACTAGTGTCACAGGATTGGTTGAAAACATATTCAGTAAGAAGAGTCAGTCTTCTTGTACTTAAGTCGGCATTGTGCCTTTTGTATTTAGTTCCGATGCAATTTCTGTGTTTCATCGTCAATAAGAAGGTCCTAGGGATAGAGTAAACCTGAAGTGAAGCATCGGATTCTATAACTAGCGTCACAGGAATGGTTCAAAACATAGACAGTAAGAAGGGTCAGTCTTCTTGTACATAAGTCGGCATTGTGGCTTTTGTATTTAATTCCGAAGCAATATCTGTGTTTCACCGTCAATAAGAAGGTGCAAGGGATACAGTAAACCTGAAGTGAAGCGTTGGAATCTATAACTAGTGTCACAGGAATGGTTCAAAACATAGTCAGTAAGAAGAGTCGGTCTTCTTGTGCTTACGTCGGCATTGTGCCTTTTCTATTTAATTCCAATGCAATATCTGTGTTTCATCGTCAATAAGGTCAGAGGGATACAGTAAACCTGAAGTGAAGCCTCGGAATCTATAACAAGTGTCACAGGAATGGTTCAAAGCAGTCACTAAGAAGAGTCAGTCTTCTTGTACTAAAGTCGGCATTGTGCCTTTTGTATTTAATTTCGAAGTTATTTCTGCATTTCGTCGCCAATTAGAAGGTCCAAAGGATTCAGTAAACCTGAAGTGAAGCATCGGAAATAATAACTAATGTCACAGTAATCGTTCAAACATAGACAGTAGGAAGAGTCAGTCTTCTTGTACTTAAGTCGGCATTGTGCCTTTTGTATTTAATTCCGATGCAATTTCTGTGTTTCATCGTCAAATAGAAGTTCAGAGGGATACATTAAACCTGAAGTGAAGCATCGGAATCTGTAACTAGCGTCACAGGAATGGTTCAAAACATAGACAGAAAGAAGAGTCAGTCTTCTTGTACTTAAGTCGGCATTGTGACTTTTCTATTTAATTCCGATGCAATTTCTGTGTTTCATCGTCAATAAGAAGGTCCAAGGGTTACAGTAAACCTGAAGTGAAGCATCGGAATCTATAACTAGTGCCACAGGAATGGTTCAAAACGTAGACAGTAAGAAGAGTCAGTCTTCTTGTACTTAAGTCGGCATTGTGCCTTTTCTTTTTAATTCCGATGCAATTTCTGCGTTTCATCGTCAATAAGGTCAGACGGATACAGTAAACCTGAAGTGAAGCATCGGAATCCATAACTAGTGTCACAGGAATGGTTCAAATCATAGTCAGTAAGAAGAGTCAGTCTTCTTGTACTTAAGTCGGCATTGTGCCTTTTCTATTTAATTCCGATGCAATATCTGTGTTTCATCGTCAATAAGAAGGTCAGAGGGATACAGTAAACCTGAAGTGAGGCATCGGAATCTATAACTAGTGTCACAGGAATGGTTCCAAACATAGTCAGAAGAAGAATCAGTCTTCTTGTACTTAAGACGGCATTGTGCCTTTTCTATTTAATTCCGATGCAATTTCTGTGTTTCATCGTCAATGAGAAGGTCCAAGGGATACAGTAAACCTGAAGTGAAGCATCGGAATCTATAACTAGTGTCACAGGAATGGTTCTAAACATAGACAGTAAGAAGGGTCAGTCTTCTAGTACTTAAGCCGGCATTGTGCCTTTTGTATTTAATTCCGATGCAATATCTGTGTTTCATCGTCAATAAGAAGGTGCAAGGGATACAGTAAACATGAAGTGAAGCATCGGAATCTATAACTAGTGTCACAGGAATGGTTCTAAACATAGACAGTAAGAAGGGTCAGTCTTCTTGTACTTAAGTCGGCATTGTGCCTTTTGTATTTAATTCCGATGCAATATCTGTGTTTCATCGTCAATAACAAGGTCAGAGGGATACAGTAAAGCTGAAGTGATGCATCGGAATCTATAACTAGTGTCACTGGAATGGTTCAAAACAGTCAGTAAAAGAGTCAATCTTCTTGTACTTGAGTCGGCATTGTGCCTTTTGTACATAATTCTGATGCATTTTCTGTGTTGCATCGTCACTATGAAGGTCCAAGGCATACAGTGAACCTTATCTGAAGCATCGGAATCTATAACTAGTGTCACTGGAATGGTTCTAAACATAGACAGTAAGAAGGGTCAGTCTTCTTGTACAAAAGTCGGCATTGTGCCTTTTGTATTTAATTCCGATGCAATTTCTGTGTTTCATCGTCACTAACAAGGTGAGAGGGATACAGTAAACCTGAAGTGAAGCCTCGGAATCTATAACAAGTGTCACAGGATTGGTTCAAAACAGTCAGTAAGAAGAGTCAGTCTTCTTGTACTTAAGTCGGCATTGTGCCTTTCGTATTTAATTCCGAAGCTATTTCTGCATTTCGCCGCCAGTTAGAAGGTCCAAAGGATACAGCAAACCTGAAGTGAAGCATCGGAATCAATAACTAATGTCACAGGAATCGTTCAAAACATAGACAGTAGGCAGAGTCAGTCTCCTTGTACTTAAGTCGGCATTGTGCCTTTTGTATTTAATTCCGATGCAATTTCTGTGTTTCATCGTCAATAAGAAGGTCACAGGGATTCAGTAAACCTGAAGTGAAGCATCGGAATCTAAAACTAGTGTCGCAGGAATGGTTCAAAACAGTCAGTAAGAAGAGTCAATCATCTTGTACTTAAGTCGGCATTGTGCCTTTTGTATTTAATTCCGATGCAATATCTGTGTTTCATCGTCAATAAATATACCCTAGGGATAGAGTAAACCTGAAGTGAAGCATCGGAATCTATAACTAGTGTCACAGGATTGGTTGAAAACATATTCAGTAAGAAGAGTCAGTCTTCTTGTACTTAAGTCGGCATTGTGCCTTTTGTATTTAGTTCCGATGCAATTTCTGTGTTTCATCGTCAATAAGAAGGTCCTAGGGATAGAGTAAACCTGAAGTGAAGCATCGGATTCTATAACTAGCGTCACAGGAATGGTTCAAAACATAGACAGTAAGAAGGGTCAGTCTTCTTGTACATAAGTCGGCATTGTGGCTTTTGTATTTAATTCCGAAGCAATATCTGTGTTTCACCGTCAATAAGAAGGTGCAAGGGATACAGTAAACCTGAAGTGAAGCGTTGGAATCTATAACTAGTGTCACAGGAATGGTTCAAAACATAGTCAGTAAGAAGAGTCGGTCTTCTTGTGCTTACGTCGGCATTGTGCCTTTTCTATTTAATTCCAATGCAATATCTGTGTTTCATCGTCAATAAGGTCAGAGGGATACAGTAAACCTGAAGTGAAGCCTCGGAATCTATAACAAGTGTCACAGGAATGGTTCAAAGCAGTCACTAAGAAGAGTCAGTCTTCTTGTACTAAAGTCGGCATTGTGCCTTTTGTATTTAATTTCGAAGCTATTTCTGCATTTCGTCGCCAATTAGAAGGTCCAAAGGATTCAGTAAACCTGAAGTGAAGCATCGGAAATAATAACTAATGTCACAGTAATCGTTCAAACATAGACAGTAGGAAGAGTCAGTCTTCTTGTACTTAAGTCGGCATTGTGCCTTTTGTATTTAATTCCGATGCAATTTCTGTGTTTCATCGTCAAATAGAAGTTCAGAGGGATACATTAAACCTGAAGTGAAGCATCGGAATCTGTAACTAGCGTCACAGGAATGGTTCAAAACATAGACAGAAAGAAGAGTCAGTCTTCTTGTACTTAAGTCGGCATTGTGACTTTTCTATTTAATTCCGATGCAATTTCTGTGTTTCATCGTCAATAAGAAGGTCCAAGGGTTACAGTAAACCTGAAGTGAAGCATCGGAATCTATAACTAGTGCCACAGGAATGGTTCAAAACGTAGACAGTAAGAAGAGTCAGTCTTCTTGTACTTAAGTCGGCATTGTGCCTTTTCTTTTTAATTCCGATGCAATTTCTGCGTTTCATCGTCAATAAGGTCAGACGGATACAGTAAACCTGAAGTGAAGCATCGGAATCCATAACTAGTGTCACAGGAATGGTTCAAATCATAGTCAGTAAGAAGAGTCAGTCTTCTTGTACTTAAGTCGGCATTGTGCCTTTTCTATTTAATTCCGATGCAATATCTGTGTTTCATCGTCAATAAGAAGGTCAGAGGGATACAGTAAACCTGAAGTGAGGCATCGGAATCTATAACTAGTGTCACAGGAATGGTTCCAAACATAGTCAGAAGAAGAATCAGTCTTCTTGTACTTAAGACGGCATTGTGCCTTTTCTATTTAATTCCGATGCAATTTCTGTGTTTCATCGTCAATGAGAAGGTCCAAGGGATACAGTAAACCTGAAGTGAAGCATCGGAATCTATAACTAGTGTCACAGGAATGGTTCTAAACATAGACAGTAAGAAGGGTCAGTCTTCTAGTACTTAAGCCGGCATTGTGCCTTTTGTATTTAATTCCGATGCAATATCTGTGTTTCATCGTCAATAAGAAGGTGCAAGGGATACAGTAAACATGAAGTGAAGCATCGGAATCTATAACTAGTGTCACAGGAATGGTTCTAAACATAGACAGTAAGAAGGGTCAGTCTTCTTGTACTTAAGTCGGCATTGTGCCTTTTGTATTTAATTCCGATGCAATATCTGTGTTTCATCGTCAATAACAAGGTCAGAGGGATACAGTAAAGCTGAAGTGATGCATCGGAATCTATAACTAGTGTCACTGGAATGGTTCAAAACAGTCAGTAAAAGAGTCAATCTTCTTGTACTTGAGTCGGCATTGTGCCTTTTGTACATAATTCTGATGCATTTTCTGTGTTGCATCGTCACTATGAAGGTCCAAGGCATACAGTGAACCTTATCTGAAGCATCGGAATCTATAACTAGTGTCACTGGAATGGTTCTAAACATAGACAGTAAGAAGGGTCAGTCTTCTTGTACTTAAGTCGGCATGTGCCTTTTGTATTTAATTCCGATGCAATTTCTGTGTTTCATCGTCAATAAGAAGGTCCTAGGGATAGAGTAAACCTGAAGTGAAGCATCGGAGTCTATAACTAGTGTCACAGGAATGTTTCTAAGCATAGACAGTAAGAAGGGTCAGTCTTCTTGTACAAAAGTCGGCATTGTGCCTTTTGTATTTAATTCCGATGCAATTTCTGTGTTTCATCGTCAATAACAAGGTGAGAGGGATACAGTAAACCTGAAGTGAAGCATCGGAATCTATAACTAGTGTCACAGGAATGGTTCAAAACAGTCAGTAAGAATAGTCAATCTTCTTGTACTTAAGTCGGCATTGTGCCTTTTGTATTTAATTCCGGTGCATTTTCTGTGTTTCATCGTCAATAAGAAGGTCCAAGGGATACAGTAAACCTGAAGTGAAGCCTCGGAATCTATAACAAGTGTCACAGGATTGGTTCAAAACAGTCAGTAAGAAGAGTCAGTCTTCTTGTACTTAAGTCGGCATTGTGCCTTTCGTATTTAATTCCGAAGCTATTTCTGCATTTCGCCGCCAGTTAGAAGGTCCAAAGGATACAGCAAACCTGAAGTGAAGCATCGGAATCAATAACTAATGTCACAGGAATCGTTCAAAACATAGACAGTAGGCAGAGTCAGTCTCCTTGTACTTAAGTCGGCATTGTGCCTTTTGTATTTAATTCCGATGCAATTTCTGTGTTTCATCGTCAATAAGAAGGTCACAGGGATTCAGTAAACCTGAAGTGAAGCATCGGAATCTATAACTAGTGTCACAGGAATGGTTCAAAACATATTTAGTAAGAAGAGTCAGTCTTCTTGTACTTAAGTCGGCATTGTGCCTTTTGTATTTAATTCCGATGAAATTTCTGTGCTTTATTGTCAAAATGAAATTCAGAGGGCTACAGTAAACCTGAAGTGAAGCATAGGAATCTGTAACTAGTGTCACAGAAATGGTTCAAAACATAGTCAGTAAGAAGAGTCAGTCTTCTTGTACTTAAGTCGGCATTGTGCCTTTTCTATTTAATTCCGATGAAATTTCTGTGCTTTATTGTCAAAATGAAATTCAGAGGGATACAGTAAACCTGAAGTGAAGCATAGGAATCTGTAACTAGTGTCACTGGAATGGTTCAAAACATAGACAGTAGGAAGAGTCAGTCTTCTTGTACTTAAGTCGGCATTGTGCTTTTTCTATTTAATTCCGATGCAATTTCTGTGTTTCATCGTCAATAAGTAGAACCAAGGGATACAGTAAACCTGAAGTGACGCATCGGAATCGATAACTAGTGTCACAGGAATGGTTCAAAACATAGACAGTAAGAAGAGTGAGTCTTCTTGTACTTAAGTCGGCATTGTGCCTTTTCTATTTTATTCCGATGCAATTTCTGTGTTTCATCGTCAAAAAGAAGGTCAGAGGGATACAGTAAACCTGAAGTGAGGCATCGGAATCTATAACTAGTGTCAAAGGAATGGTTCAAAACATAGTCAGTAAGAAGAGTCAGTCTTCTTGTACTTAAGTCGGCATTGTGCCTTTTCTATTTAATTCCGATGCAATATCTGTGTTTCATCGTCAATAAGAAGGTCAGAGGGATACAGTAAACCTGAAGTGAGGCATCGGAATCTATAACTAGTGTCACAGGAATGGTTCCAAACATAGTCAGTAAGAAGAATCAGTCTTCTTGTACTTAAGTCGGCATTGTGCCTTTTGTATTTAATTCCGATGCATTTTCTGTGTTTCATCGTCAATAAGAAGGTCCAAGGGATACTGTAAACCTGAAGTGAAGCATCGGAATCTATAACTAGTGTCACAGGAATGTTTCTAAACATAGACAGTAAGAAGGGTCAGTCTTCTTGTACTTAAGTCGGCATTGTGCCTTTTGTATTTAATTCCGATGCAATTTCTGTGTTTCATCGTCAATAAGAAGGTCAGAGGGATACAGTAAACCTGAAGTGAAGCATCGGAATCTATAACTAGTGTCACAGGAATGATTCAAAACAGTCAGTAAGAAGAGTCAATCTTCTTGTACTTAAGTCTGCATTGTGCCTTTTGTATTTAATTCCAATGCATTTTCTGTGTTTCGTCGTCATTAAGAATGTCCAAGGGATACAGTAAACCTGAAGTGAAGCATCGGAATCTATAACTAGTGTCACAGGAAAGGTTCAAAGCATAGACAGTAAGAAGAGTCAATCTTCTTGTACTTACGTCGGCAATGTGCGTTTTCTATTTAATTCCAATGCAATTTCTGTATTTCGTCGCCAATAAGAAAGTCCAAAGGATATAGTAAACCTGAAGTGAAGCATCGGAATCTATAACTAGTGTCACAGGAATGGTTCAAAACATAGACAGTAGGAAGAGTCAGTCTTCTTGTACTTAAGTCTGCATTGTGCCTTTTCTATTTAATTCCGATGCAATTTCTGTGTTTCATCGTCAGTAAGAAGGTCGTAGGGATACAGTAAACCTGAAGTGAAGCATCGGAATCTATAACAAGTGTCACAGGGATGGTTTAAAACAGTCAGTAAGAAGAGACAGTCTTCTTGTACTTAAGTCGGCATTGTGCCTTTTATATTTAATTTCGAAGCTATTTCTGCATTTCGTCGCCTATTAGAAGGTCCAAAGGATACAGTAAACCTAAAGTGAAGCATCGGAATCAATAACTAATGTCACAGGAATCGTTCAAAACATAGACAGTGGGAAGAGTCAGTCTTCTTGTACTTAAGTCGGCATTGTGCCTTTTGTATTTCATTCCGATGCAATTTCTGTGTTTCATCGTGAAAAAGAACGTCAGAGGGATACAGTAAACCTGAACTGAAGCATCGGAATCTGTAACTAGTGTCACAGGAATGTTTCAAAACATAGACAGTAGGAAGAGTCAGTCTTCTTGTACTTAAGTCGGCATTGTGCCACTTGCATTTAATTCCGATGCAATATCTGTGTTTCATCGTGAATAAGAAGGTCCAAGGGATACAGTAACCCTGAAGTGATGCATCGGAATCTGTAACTAGCGTCACAGGAATGGTTCAAATCATAGACAGCAAGAAGAGTCCGTCTTCTTGTACTTAAGTCGGCATTGTGCCTTTTCTATTTAATTCCGATGCAATTTCTGTGTTTCATCGTCAATACGAATGACAGAGGGATACAATAAACGTGAAGTGAAGCATCGGAATCTATAACTAGTGTCACAGGAATGGTTCCAAACATAGTCAGTAAGAAGAGTCAGTCTTCTTGTACTTAAGTCGGCACTGTGCCTTTTCTATTTAATTCCAATGCAATTTCTGTGTTTCATCGTCAATAAGAAGGTCCAAGGGATACAGAAAACCTGAAGTGAATCATCTTAATCTATAACTAGTGTCACAGGAATGGTTCAAAACATAGTCAGTACGAAGAGTCAGTCTTCTTGTACTTAAGTCGGCATTGTGCCTTTTGTATTTAATTCCGATGCAATGTCTGTGTTTCATCGTCAATTAGAAGGTCAGAGGAATACAGTAAACCTGAAACGAAGCATCGGAATCTGTAACTAGTGTCACAGGAATGGTTCTAAACATAGACAGTATGAAGGGTCTGCCTTCTTGTACTTAAGTCGGCATTGTGCGTTTTGTATTTATGACCGATGCAATATCTGTGTTTCATCGTCAATAAGAAGGTGCAAGGGATACAGTAAACCTGAAGTGAAGCATAGGAATCTATAACTAGTGTCACAGGAATGGTTCTAAACATAGACGGTAAGAAGGGTCAGACTTCTTGTACTTAAGTCGGCATTGTGCCTTTTGTATTTAATTCCGATGCAATATCTGTGTTTCATCGTCAAAAAGAAGTTCAGAGGGATACAGTAAACCTGAAGTGAAGCATCGAAATCTCTAACTAGTGTCACAGGAATGGTTCAAAACATGGACATTAGGAAGAGTCAGTCTTGTTGTACTTAAGTCGGCATTGTGCCTTTTGTATTTAATTCCGATGCAATATCTGTGTTTCATCGTCAATAAGAAGGTCCAAGGGAAACGGTAACTTTGAAGTGAAGCATCGGAATCTGTAACTAGCGTCACAGGAATGCTTCAAAACATAGACAGAAAGAAGAGTCAGTCTTCTTGTACTTAAGTCGGCATTGTGCCTTTTCTATTGAATTCCGACGCAATTTCTGTGTTTCATCGTCAATAAGAAGGTCCAAGGGATACAGTAAACCTGAAGTGAAGCATCGGAATCTATAACTAGTGTCACAGGAATGGTTCAAAACATAGACTGTAAGAAGAGTCAGTCTTCTTGTACTTAGGTCGGCATTGTGCCTTTTCTATTTAATTCCGATGCAATTTCTGTGTTTCATCATCAATAAGAAGGTCAGAGGGATACAGTAAACCTGAAGTGAAGCATCGGAATCTATAACTAGTGTCACAGGAATGTTTCAAAACATAGTCAGTAAGAAGAGTGAGTCTTCTTGTACTTAAGTCGGCATTGTGCCCTTTCTATTTAATTCCGATGCAATAACTTTGTTTCATCGTCAATAAGAGGGTCAGAGGGATACAGTGAACCCTAAGTGAGGCATCGGAATCTATAACTAGTGTCACAGGAATTGTTCCAAACATAGTCAGTAAGAAGAATCAGTCTTCTTGTACTTAAGTCGGCATTGTGCCTTTTCTATTTAATTCCGATGCAATTTCTGTGTTTCATCGTCAATACGACGGTCCAAGGAATACTGTAAACCTGAAGTGAATCATCGTAATCGAAAACTAGTGTCACAGGAATGGTTCAAAACATAGTCAGTACGAAGAGTCAGTCTTCTTGTACTTTAGTCGGCATTGTGCCTTTTGTATTTAGTTCCGATGCAATTTCTGTGTTTCGACATCAATAAGAAGGTCAGAGGGATACAGTAAACTTGAAGTGAAGCATCGGAATCTATAACTAGTGTCACAGGAATGGTTCATAACATAGGCAGTAAGAAGAGTCAGTCTACTTGTACTTAAGTCGGCATTGTGCCTTTTGCATTTAATTCCGATGCAATATCAGTGTTTCATCGTCAATAAGAAGGTGCAAGGGATACAGTAAACCTGAAGTGAAGCATCGGAATCTATAACTAGTCTCACAGGAATGGTTCTAAACATAGACAGTAAGGAGGGTCAGTCTTCTTGTACCTAAGTCGGCATTGTGCCTTTTGTATTTAATTCCGATGCAATGTCTGTGTTTCATCGTCAAAAAGAAGGTCAGAGGGATACAGTAAGCCTGAAGTGAAGCATCGGAATCTATAACTAGTGTCATAGGAATGGTTCAGAACAGTCAGTAAGAAGAGACAATCTTCTTGTACATAAGTCGGTATTGTGCCTTTTGTATTTAATTCCGATGCATTTTCGGTGTTTCATCGTCAATAAGAAAGTCCAAGGGATACAGTAAACCTGAAGTGAAGCATCGGAATCTATAACTAGTGTCACAGGAAAGGTTCAAAGCATAGACAGTAAGAAGAGTCAGTCTTCTTGTACTTACGTCGGCAATGTGCCTTTTCTATTTAATTCCAATGCAATTTCTGTATTTCAACGCCAATATAAAAGTCCAAAGGATATAGTAAACCTGAAGTGAAGCATCGGAATCTATAACTAATGTCACAGGAATCGTTCAAACATAGACAGTAGGAAGAGTCAGTCTTCTTGTACTTAAGTCGGCATTGTGCCTTTTGTATTTAGTTCCGATGCAATTTCTGTGTTTCATCGTCAATACGACGGTCCAAGGAATACTGTAAACCTGAAGTGAATCATCGTAATCGAAAACTAGTGTCACAGGAATGGTTCAAAACATAGTCAGTACGAAGAGTGAGTCTTCTTGTACTTAAGTCGGCATTGTGCCTTTTGTATTTAATTCCGATGCAATTTCTGTGTTTCGACATCAATAAGAAGGTCAGAGGGATACAGTAAACTTGAAGTGAAGCATCGGAATCTATAACTAGTGTCACAGGAATGGTTCATAACATAGGCAGTAAGAAGAGTCAGTCTACTTGTACTTCAGTCGGCATTGTGCCTTTTGCATTTAATTCCGATGCAATATCAGTGTTTCATCGTCAATAAGAAGGGCCAAAGGATACAGTAAACCTGATGTGAATCATCGGAATCTATAACTAACGTCACAGGAATCGTTCAAAACATAGACAGTAGGAAGATTCAGTCTTCTAGTACTTAAGTCGGATTTGTGCCTTCTGTATTTCATTGCGATGCAATTTCTGTGTTTCATCGTCAAAAAGAAGGTCAGAGGGATACAGTAAACCTGACGTGAAGCCTCGGAATCTATAACAAGTGTCACAGGAATGGTTCAAAACAGTCAGTACTAAGAGTCAATCTTCTTGTACTTAAGTCGGTATTGTGCCTTTTGTATTAAATTCCGAAGCTATTTCTGCATTTCGTCGCCAATTAGAAGGTCCAAAGGATACAGTAAACCTGAAGTGAAGCATCGGAACCAATAACTAATGTCACAGGAATCGTTGAAAAGATAGACAGTAGGAAGAGTCAGTCTTCTTGTACTTAAGTCGGCATTGTGCCTTTTGTATTTAATTCCGATGCAATTTCTGTGTTTCATCGTCAAAAAGAAGGTCAGAGGGATACAGTAAACCTGAAGTGAAGCATCGGAATCTGTAACTAGCGTCACAGGAATGGTTCTAAACATAGACGCTAAGAAGAGTCAGTCTGCTTGTACTTAAGACGGCATTGGGCCATTTCTATTTAATTGCGATGCTATTTCTGTGTTTCATCTTCAATAAGAAGTTCAGAGGGATACAGTGAACCTGAGGAGAAGCATCGGAATCTATAAATAGTGTCACAGGAATGGTTCTAAACATAGACAGTAGGAAGAGTCAGTCTTCTTTTATATAAGTCGGCATTGTGCCTTTTGTATTTAATTCCGATGCAATCTCTGGGTTTCATCGTCAATAAGAAGGTCCAAGGGATACAGTAAACCAGAAGTGAAGCATCGGAATCTATAACTAGTGTCACAGGAATGATTCAAAACAGTCAGTAAGAAGAGTCAATCTTCTTGTACTTAAGTCGGCATTGTGCTTTTTCTATTTAATTCCGATGCAATTTCTGTGTTTCATCGTCAATAAGTAGAACCAAGGGATACAGTAAACCTGAAGTGACGCATCGGAATCGATAACTAGTGTCACAGGAATGGTTCAAAACATAGACAGTAAGAAGAGTGAGTCTTCTTGTACTTAAGTCGGCATTGTGCCTTTTCTATTTTATTCCGATGCAATTTCTGTGTTTCATCGTCAAAAAGAAGGTCAGAGGGATACAGTAAACCTGAAGTGAGGCATCGGAATCTATAACTAGTGTCAAAGGAATGGTTCAAAACATAGTCAGTAAGAAGAGTCAGTCTTCTTGTACTTAAGTCGGCATTGTGCCTTTTGTATTTAATTCCGATGCAATTTCTGTGTTTCATCGTCAATAAGAAGGTCAGAGGGATACAGTAAACCTGAAGTGAAGCATCGGAATCTATAACTAGTGTCACAGGAATGATTCAAAACAGTCAGTAAGAAGAGTCAATCTTCTTGTACTTAAGTCTGCATTGTGCCTTTTGTATTTAATTCCAATGCATTTTCTGTGTTTCGTCGTCATTAAGAATGTCCAAGGGATACAGTAAACCTGAAGTGAAGCATCGGAATCTATAACTAGTGTCACAGGAAAGGTTCAAAGCATAGACAGTAAGAAGAGTCAATCTTCTTGTACTTACGTCGGCAATGTGCGTTTTCTATTTAATTCCAATGCAGTTTCTGTATTTCGTCGCCAATAAGAAAGTCCAAAGGATATAGTAAACCTGAAGTGAAGCATCGGAATCTATAACTAGTGTCACAGGAATGGTTCAAAACATAGACAGTTAGAAGAGTCAGTCTTCTTGTACTTAAGTCTGCATTGTGCCTTTTCTATTTAATTCCGATGCAATTTCTGTGTTTCATCGTCAGTAAGAAGGTCGTAGGGATACAGTAAACCTGAAGTGAAGCATCGGAATCTATAACAAGTGTCACAGGGATGGTTTAAAACAGTCAGTAAGAAGAGACAGTCTTCTTGTACTTAAGTCGGCATTGTGCCTTTTATATTTAATTTCGAAGCTATTTCTGCATTTCGTCGCCTATTAGAAGGTCCAAAGGATACAGTAAACCTAAAGTGAAGCATCGGAATCAATAACTAATGTCACAGGAATCGTTCAAAACATAGACAGTGGGAAGAGTCAGTCTTCTTGTACTTAAGTCGGCATTGTGCCTTTTGTATTTCATTCCGATGCAATTTCTGTGTTTCATCGTGAAATAGAACGTCAGAGGGATACAGTAAACCTGAACTGAAGCATCGGAATCTGTAACTAGTGTCACAGGAATGGTTCAAAACATAGACAGTAGGAAGAGTCAGTCTTCTTGTACTTAAGTCGGCATTGTGCCACTTGCATTTAATTCCGATGCAATATCTGTGTTTCATCGTGAATAAGAATGTCCAAGGGATACAGTAACCCTGAAGTGATGCATCGGAATCTGTAACTAGCGTCACAGGAATGGTTCAAATCATAGACAGCAAGAAGAGTCCGTCTTCTTGTACTTAAGTCGGCATTGTGCCTTTTCTATTTAATTCCGATGCAATTTCTGTGTTTCATCGTCAATACGAATGACAGAGGGATACAATAAACGTGAAGTGAAGCATCGGAATCTGTAACTAGTGTCACAGGAATGGTTCCAAACATAGTCAGTAAGAAGAGTCAGTCTTCTTGTACTTAAGTCGGCACTGTGCCTTTTCTATTTAATTCCAATGCAATTTCTGTGTTTCATCGTCAATAAGAAGGTCCAAGGGATACAGAAAACCTGAAGTGAATCATCTTAATCTATAACTAGTGTCACAGGAATGGTTCAAAACATAGTCAGTACGAAGAGTCAGTCTTCTTGTACTTAAGTCGGCATTGTGCCTTTTGTATTTAATTCCGATGCAATTTCTGTGTTTCATTGTCAATTAGAAGGTCAGAGGAATACAGTAAACCTGAAGTGAAGCATCGGAATCTATAACTAGTGTCACAGGAATGGTTCAAAACATAGACTGTAAGAAGAGTCAGTCTTCTTGTACTTAGGTCGGCATTGTGCCTTTTCTATTTAATTCCGATGCAATTTCTGTGTTTCATCATCAATAAGAAGGTCAGAGGGATACAGTAAACCTGAAGTGAAGCATCGGAATCTATAACTAGTGTTACAGGAATGTTTCAAAACATAGTCAGTAAGAAGAGTGAGTCTTCTTGTACTTAAGTCGGCATTGTGCCCTTTCTATTTAATTCCGATGCAATAACTTTGTTTCATCGTCAATAAGAGGGTCAGAGGGATACAGTGAACCCTAAGTGAGGCATCGGAATCTATAACTAGTGTCACAGGAATTGTTCCAAACATAGTCAGTAAGAAGAATCAGTCTTCTTGTACTTAAGTCGGCATTGTGCCTTTTCTATTTAATTCCGATGCAATTTCTGTGTTTCATCGTCAATACGACGGTCCAAGGAATACTGTAAACCTGAAGTGAATCATCGTAATCGAAAACTAGTGTCACAGGAATGGTTCAAAACATAGTCAGTACGAAGAGTGAGTCTACTTGTACTTAAGTCGGCATTGTGCCTTTTGCATTTAATTCCGATGCAATATCAGTGTTTCATCGTCAATAAGAAGGTGCAAGGGATACAGTAAACCTGAAGTGAAGCATCGGAATCTATAACTAGTCTCACAGGAATGGTTCTAAACATAGACAGTAAGGAGGGTGAGTCTTCTTGTACTTAAGTCGGCATTGTGCCTTTTGTATTTAATTCCGATGCAATGTCTGTGTTTCATCGTCAAAAAGAAGGTCAGAGGGATACAGTAAGCCTGAAGTGAAGCATCGGAATCTATAACTAGTGTCATAGGAATGGTTCAGAACAGTCAGTAAGAAGAGACAATCTTCTAGTACATAAGTCGGTATTGTGCCTTTTGTATTTAATTACGATGCATTTTCGGTGTTTCATCGTCAATAAGAAAGTCCAAGGGATACAGTAAACCTGAAGTGAAGCATCGGAATCTATAACTAGTGTCACAGGAAAGGTTCAAAGCATAGACAGTAAGAAGAGTCAGTCTTCTTGTACTTACGTCGGCAATGTGCCTTTTCTATTTAATTCCAATGCAATTTCTGTATTTCAACGCCAATATAAAAGTCCAAAGGATATAGTAAACCTGAAGTGAAGCATCGGAATCTATAACTAATGTCACAGGAATCGTTCAAAACATAGACAGTAGGAAGAGTCAGTCTTCTAGTACTTAAGTCGGCATTGTGCCTTTTGTATTTAGTTCCGATGCAATTTCTGTGTTTCATCGTCAATACGACGGTCCAAGGAATACTGTAAACCTGAAGTGAATCATCGTAATCGAAAACTAGTGTCACAGGAATGGTTCAAAACGTAGTCAGTACGAAGAGTGAGTCTTCTTGTACTTATGTCGGCATTGTGCCTTTTGTATTTAATTCCGATGCAATTTCTGTGTTTCGACATCAATAAGAAGGTCAGAGGGATACAGTAAACTTGAAGTGAAGCATCGGAATCTATAACTAGTGTCACAGGAATGGTTCATAACATAGGCAGTAAGAAGAGTCAGTCTACTTGTACTTAAGTCGGCATTGTGCCTTTTGCATTTAATTCCGATGCAATATCAGTGTTTCATCGTCAATAAGAAGGGCCAAAGGATACAGTAAACCTGATGTGAATCATCGGAATCTATAACTAATGTCACAGGAATCGTTCAAAACATAGACAGTAGGAAGAGTCAGTCTTCTAGTACTTAAGTCGGATTTGTGCCTTCTGTATTTCATTGCGATGCAATTTCTGTGTTTCATCGTCAAAAAGAAGGTCAGAAGGATACAGTAAACCTGACATGAAGCCTCGGAATCTATAACAAGTGTCACAGGAATGGTTCAAAACAGTCAGTACTAAGAGTCAATCTTCTTGTACTTAAGTCGGCATTGTGCCTTTTGTATTAAATTCCGAAGCTATTTTTGCATTTCGTCGCCAATTAGAAGGTCCAAAGGATACAGTAAACCTGAAGTGAAGCATCGGAACCAATAACTAATGTCACAGGAATCGTTGAAATGATAGACAGTAGGAAGAGTCAGTCTTCTTGTACTTAAGTCGGCATTGTGCCTTTTGTATTTAATTCCGATGCAATTTCTGTGTTTCATCGTCAAAAAGAAGGTCAGAGGGATACAGTAAACCTGAAGTGAAGCATCGGAATCTGTAACTAGTGTCACAGGAATGGTTCAAAACATAGTCAGTAAGAAGGGTCAGTCTTCTTGTACTTAAGTCGGCATTGTGCCTTTTGTATTTAATTCCGATGCAATTTCTGTGTTTCATCATCAATAAGAAGGTCCAAGGGATACAGTAACCCTGAAGTGAAGCATCGGAATCTGTAATTTGCGTCACAGGTATGGTTCAAACATAGACAGAAAGAAGAGTCAGTCTTCTTGTACTTAATTCGGCATTGTGCCTTTTCTATTTAATTCCGATGCAATCTCTGTGTTTCATCGTCAATAAGAAGGTCCAAGGGATACAGTAAACCTGAAGTGAAGCATCGGAATCTATAACTAGTGTCACAGGAATGGCTCAAAACATAGACAGTAAGAAGAGTCAGTCTTCTTGTACTTAAGTCGGCATTGTGCCTATTCTATTTAATTCCGCTGCAATTTCTGCGTTTCATCGTCAATATGAAGGTTAGAGGGATACAGTAAACCTGAGGTGAAGCATCGTAATCTATAACTAGTGTCACAGGCATGGTTCACAGCATAGTCAGTAAGAAGAGTCAGCCTTCTTGTACTTCAGTCGGCATTGTGCCTTTTGTATTTAATTCCGATGCAAAATCTGTGTTTCATCGTCAATACGAAGGTCAGAGGGATACAGTAAGCCTGAAGTGAGGCAACGGAATCTATAACCAGTGTCACAGGAATGGTTCCAAACATAGTCAGTAAGAAGAGTCAGTCTTCTTGTACTTAAGTCGGCATTGTGCGTTTTCTATTTAATTCCGTTGCAAATTCTGTGTTTCATCGTCAATAAGAAGGTCCAAGGGATACAGTAAAGCTGAAGTGAATCATCGTAATCTATAACTAGTGTCACAGGAATGGTTCAAATCATAGTTAGTACGAAGAGTCAGTCTTCTTGTACTTAAGTCGGCATTGTTCTTTTTGTATTTAGTTCCGATGCAATTTCTGTGTTTCATCGTCAATAAGAAGGTCCTAGGGATAGAGTAAACCTGAAGTGAAGCATCGAAATCTATAACTAGTGTCACAGGAATGGTTCCAAACATAGTCAGTAAGAAGAGTCAGTCTTCTTGTACTTGAGTCGGCATTGTGCCTTTTGTATTTCATTCCGATGCAAAATCTGTGATTCGTCGTCAATAAGAAGGTCCAAGGGATACAGTAAACCTGAGTGAAGCATCGGAATCTGTAACTAGCGTCACAGGAATGGTTCAAAAGGTAGTCAGTAAGAGGAGTCAGTCTTCTTGTTCTTAAGTCGGCATTGTACCTTTTCTATTTAATTCCGATGCAATTTCAGTGTTTCATCGTCAAAAAGAATGTCAGAGGGATACAGTAACCCCGAAGTGAGGCATCGGAATCAGTAACTAGCGTCACAGGAATGGTTCAAAACATAGACAGAAAGAAGAGTCAGTCTTCTTGTACTTAAGTCGGCATTGTGCCTTTTCTATTTAATTACGATGCAATTTCTGTGTTTCATCGTCAATAAGAAGGTCAGAGGGATACAGTAAACCTGGAGTGAGGCATCGGAATCTATAATTAGTATCACAGGAATGGTTCCAAACATAGTCTGTAAGAAGAGTCGGTCTTCTTGTACTTAAGTCAGCATTGTGCCTTTTCTATTTAATTCAGATGCAATTTCTGTGTTTCATCGTCAATAAGAAGGTCCAAGGGATGCAGTAAACCTGAAGTGAATCATCGTAATCTATAACTAGTGTCACAGGAATGGTTCAAAACATAGTCAGTACGAAGAGTCAGTCTTCTTGTACTTAAGTCGGCATTGTGCCTTTTGTATTTAATTGCGATGCTGTTTCTGTGTTTCATCGTCAATAAGAGGCTCAGAGGGATATAGTAAACCTGAGGTGAAGCATCGGAATCTATTACTAGTGTCATAGGAATGGTTCAAAACATAGACAGTAAGAAGGGTCAGTTTTCTTGTACTTTAGTCGGAATTGTGCCTTTTGTATTTAATTCCGATGCAATATCTGTGTTTCATCGTCAATAAGAAGGTGCAAGGGATGCAGTAAACCTGATGTGAAGCATAGGAATCTATAACTAGTGTCACAGGAATGGTTCAAAACATAGACAGTAAGAAGAGTCAGTCTTCTTGTACATAAGTCGGGATTGTGCCTTTTGTATTAAATTCCGATGCAATTTCTGTGTTTCATCGTCAATAAGAAGGTCAGAGGGATACAGTAAACCTGAAGTGAAGCATCGGAATCTACTACTAGTGTCACAGGAATGGTTCAAAACAGTCAGTAAGAAGAGTCAATCTTCTTGTACATAAGTCGGCATTGTACCCTTTGTATTTAATTCCGATGCAATATCTGTGATTCATCGTCAATAAGAAGGTCCAAGGGATACAGTAAACCTGAAGTGAAGCATCGGAATCTATATCTAATGTCACAGGAATCGTTCAAAACGTAGACAGTAGGAAGAGTCAGTCTTCTTGTGCTTAAGTCGGCATTGTGCCTTTTGTATTTAATTCCGATGCAATTTCTGTGTTTCATCGCCAATCAGAAGGTCCAAGGGATACAGTAAACCTGAAGTAAAGCATCGGAATCTGTAACTAGCGTCACAGGAATGGTTCAAAACATAGACAGAAAGAAGAGTCAGTCTTCTTGTACCTATGTCGGCTTTGTGCCTTTTCTATTTAATTCCGAAGCAATTTCTGTGTTTCATCGTCAATAAGAAGGTCCAAGGGATACAGTAAACCTGAAGTGAAGCATCGGAATCTATAACTAGTGTCATAGGAATGGTTCAAATCATAGACAGTAAGAAGAGTCAGTCTTCTTGTACTTAAGTCGGCACTGTGCCTTTTCTATTTAATTCCGATGCAATTTCTGTGTTTCATCGTCAATAAGAAGGTCCAACGGATACAGTAAACATGAAGTGAAGCATCGGAATCTATAACTAGTGTCACAGGAATGGTTGAAAACATAGACAGTAAGAAGGGTCAGTCTTCTAGTACTTAAGTCGGCATTGTGCGTTTTGTATTTAATTCCGATGCAATATCTGTGTTTTACCGTCAATAAGAAGGTGCAAGGGATACGGTAAACCTGAAGTGGAGCATCGGAATCTATAACTAGTGTCACAGGAATGGTTCAAGACATAGTCATCAAGAAGAGTCAGTCTTCTTGTGCTTAAGTCGGCATTGTGCCTTTTCTATTTAATTCAAATGCAATATCTGTGTTTCATCGTCAATAAGAGAGTCAGAGGGATACAGTAAACCTGAAGTGAAGCCTCGGAATCTATAACACGTGTCACAGGAATGGTACAAAACAGTCAGTTAGAAGACTCAGTCATCTTGTACTTAAGTCGGCATTGTGCATTTTGTATTTAATTCCGAAGCTATTTCGGCATTTCGTCGCCAATTAGAAGGTCCAAAGGATACAGTAAACCTGAAGTGAAGCATCGGAATCAATAACTAATGACACAGGAATGGTTCAAAATATAGACAGTAGGAAGAGTCAGTCTTCTTGTACTTAAGTCGGCATTGTGCCTTTTGTATTAAATTCCGATGCAATTTCTGTGTTTCATCGTCAATAAGAAGGTCCAAAGGATACAGTAAACCTGTTGTGAAGCATCGGAATCTATAACTAATGTCACAGGAATCATTCAAAACATAGGCAGTAGGAAGAGTCAGTCTTCTTGTACTTACGTCGGCATTGTGCCTTTTGTATTTAATTCCGATGCAATTTCTGTGTTTCGTCGTCAAAAAGAAGGTCAGAGGGATACAGTGAACCTGAAGTGAAGCATCGGAATCCATAACTAGTGACACAGGAATGGTTCAAAACATAGACAGTAGGAAGAGTCAGTCTTCTTGTACTTACGTTGGCAATGTGCCTTTTCTATTTAATTCCAATGCAATTTCTGTATTTCGACGCCAATATAAAAGTCCAAAGGATATAGTAAACCTGAAGCGAAGCATCGGAATCTGTAATTAGCGTCACAGGTATGGTTCAAACATAGACAGAAAGAAGAGTCAGTCTTCTTGTACTTAATTCGGCATTGTGCCTTTTCTATTTAATTCCGATGCAATCTCTGTGTTTCATAGTCAATAAGAAGGTCCAAGGGATACAGTAAACCTGAAGTGAAGCATCGGAATCTATAACTAGTGTCACAGGAATGGCTCAAAACATAGACAGTAAGAAGAGTCAGTCTTCTTGTACTTAAGTCGGCATTGTGCCTATTCTATTTAATTCCGATGCAATTTCTGCGTCTTATCGTCAATATGAAGGTTAGAGGGATACAGTAAACCTGAAGTGAAGCATCGTAATCTATAACTAGTGTCACAGGCATGGTTCAAAGCATAGTCAGTAAGAAGAGTCAGCCTTCTTGTACTTCAGTCGGCATTGTGCCTTTTGTATTTAATTCCGATGCAAAATCTGTGTTTCATCGTCAATAAGAAGGTCAGAGGGATACAGTAAGCCTGAAGTGAGGCAACGGAATCTATAACCAGTGTCACAGGAATGGTTCCAAACATAGTCAGTAAGAAGAGTCAGTCTTCTTGTACTTAAGTCGGCATTGTGCCTTTTCTATTTAATTCCGATGCAATTTCTGTGTTTCATCGTCAATAAGAAGGTCCAAGGGATACAGTAAAGCTGAAGTGAATCATCGTAATCTATAACTAGTGTCACAGGAATGTTTCAAATCATAAACAGTACGAAGAGTCAGTCTTCTTGCACTTAAGTCGGCATTGTGCTTTTTGTATTTAGTTCCGATGCAATTTCTGTGTTTCATCGTCAATAAGAAGGTCCTAGGGATAGAGTAAACCTGAAGTGAAGCATCGGAATCTATAACTAGTGTCACAGGAATGGTTCCAAACATAGTCAGTAAGAAGAGTCAGTCTCCTTGTACTTGAGTCGGCATTGTGCCTTTTGTATTTCATTCCGATGCAAAATCTGTGATTCGTCGTCAATAAGAAGGTCCGAGGGATACAGTAAAACTGAGTGAAGCATCGGAATCTGTAACTAGCGTCACAGGAATGGTTCAAAAGGTAGTCAGTAAGAGGAGTCAGTCTTCTTGTACATAAGTCGGCATTGTGCCTTTCCTATTTAATTCCGTTGCAATTTCTGTGTTTCATAGTCAATAAGAACGTCCAAGGGATACAGTAAACCTGAAGTGAAGCATCAGAATCTATAACTAGTGTCACAGGTATGGTTCAAAACATAGACAGTAGGATGAGTCAGTCTTCTTGTTCTGAAGTCGGCATTGTACCTTTTCTATTTAATTCCGATGCAATTTCAGTGTTTCATCGTCAAAAAGAATGTCAGAGGGAGACAGTAACCCCGAAGTGAGGCATCGGAATCTGTAACTAGCGTCACAGGAATGGTTCAAAACATAGACAGAAAGAAGAATCAGTCGGCTTGTACTTAAGTCGGCAATGTGCCTTTTCTATTTAATTCCGATGCAATTTCTGTGTTTCATCGTCAGTAAGAATGCCCAAGGGATACAGTAAACCTGAAGTGAAGCATCGGAATCTATAACAAGTGTCACAGGAATGGTTCAAATCATAGGCAGTAAGAAGAGTCAGTCTTCTAGTACTTAAGTCGACATTGTGCCTTTTCTATTTAATTACGATGCAATTTCTGTGTTTCATCGTCAATAAGAAGGTCAGAGGGATACAGTAAACCTGGAGTGAGGCATCGGAATCTATAACTAGTATCACAGGAATGGTTCCAAACATAGTCTGTAAGAAGAGTCGGTCTTCTTGTACTTAAGTCAGCATTGTGCCTTTTCTATTTAATTCAGATGCAAATTCTGTGTTTCATCGTCAATAAGAAGGTCCAAGGGATGCAGTAAACCTGAAGTGAATCATCGTAATCTATAACTAGTGTCACAGGAATGGTTCAAAACATAGTCAGTACGAAGAGTCAGTCTTCTTGTACTTTAGTCGGCATTGTGCCTTTTGTATTTAATTGCGATGCTGTTTCTGTGTTTCATCGTCAATAAGAGGGTCAGAGGGATACAGTAAACCTGAGGTGAAGCATCGGAATCTATTACTAGTGTCACAGGAATGGTGCAAAACATAGACAGTAAGAAGGGTCAGTTTTCTTGTACTTTACTCGGAATTGTGCCTTTTGTACTTAATTCCGATGCAATATCTGTGTTTCATCGTCAATAAGAAGGTGCAAGGGATGCAGTAAACCTGATGTGAAGCATAGGAATCTATAACTAGTGTCACAGGAATGGTTCAAAACAGTCAGTAAGAAGAGTCAATCTTCTTGTACTTAAGTCGGCATTGTACCCTTTGTATTTAATTCCGATGCAATATCTGTGATTCATCGTCAATAAGAAGGTCCAAGGGATACAGTAAACCTGAAGTGAAGCATCGGAATCTATATCTAATGTCACAGGAATCGTTCAAAACGTAGACAGTAGGAAGAGTCAGTCTTCTTGTGCTTAAGTCGGCATTGTGCCTTTTGTATTTAATTCCGATGCAATTTCTGTGTTTCATCGCCAATCAGAAGGTCCAAGAGTTACAGTAAACCTGAAGTGAAGCATCGGAATCTGTAACTAGCGTCACAGGAATGGTTCAAAACATAGACAGAAAGAAGAGTCAGTCTTCTTGTACCTATGTCGGCTTTGTGCCTTTTCTATTTAATTCCGAAGCAATTTCTGTGTTTCATCGTCAATAAGAAGGTCCAAGGGATACAGTAAACCTGAAGTGAAGCATCGGAATCTATAACTAGTGTCACAGGAATGGTTCAAATCATAGACAGTAGGAAGAGTCAGTCTTCTTGTACTTAAGTCGGCATTGTGCCTTTTCTATTTAATTCCGATGCAATTTCTGTGTTTCATCGTCAATAAGAAGGTCCAACGGATACAGTAAACATGAAGTGAAGCATCGGAATCTATAACTAGTGTCACAGGAATGGTTGAAAACATAGACAGTAAGAAGGGTCAGTCTTCTTGTACTTAAGTCGGCATTGTGCGTTTTGTATTTAATTCCGATGCAATATCTGTGTTTTACCGTCAATAAGAAGGTGCAAGGGATACGGTAAACCTGAAGTGAAGCCTCGGAATCTATAACACGTGTCACAGGAATGGTTCAAAACAGTCAGTTAGAAGACTCAGTCATCTTGTACTTAAGTCGGCATTGTGCATTTTGTATTTAATTCCGAAGCTATTTCGGCATTTCGTCGCCAATTAGAAGGTCCAAAGGATACAGTAAACCTGAAGTGAAGCATCGAAATCAATAACTAATGACACAGGAATGGTTCAAAACATAGACAGTAGGAAGAGTCAGTCTTCTTGTACTTAAGCCGGCATTGTGCCTTTTGTATTAAATTCCGATGCAATTTCTGTGTTTCATCGTCAATAAGAAGGTCCAAAGGATACAGTAAACCTGTTGTGAAGCATCGGAATCTAGAACTAATGTCACAGGAATCATTCAAAACATAGGCAGTAGGAAGAGTCAGTCTTCTTGTACTTACGTCGGCATTGTGCCTTTTGTATTTAATTCCGATGCAATTTCTGTGTTTCATCGTCAAAAAGAAGGTCAGAGGGATACAGTGAACCTGAAGTGAAGCATCGGAATCCATAACTAGTGACACAGGAATGGTTCAAAACATAGACAGTAGGAAGAGTCAGTCTTCTTGTACATAAGTCGGCATTGTGCCTTTTCTATTTAATTCCGATGCAATTTCTGTGTTTCACCGTCAATAAGAAGGTCCTAGGGATAGAGTGAACCTGAAGTGAAGCATCGGAATCTATAACAAATGTCACAGGAATCGTTCAAAACATAGACAGTAGGAAGAGTCAGTCTTCTTGTACTTAAGTCGGCATTGTGCCTTTTGTATTTAGTTCCGATGCAATTTCTGTGTTTTATCGTCAATAAGAAGGTCCAAAGGATACAGTAAACCTGTTGTGAAGCATCGGAATCTATAACTAATGTCACAGGAATCATTCAAAGCATAGACAGTATTAAGAGTCAGTCTTCTAGTACTTAAGTCGGCATTGTGCCTTTTGTATTTAATTCCGGTGCAATTTCTGTGTTTCATCGTCAAAAAGAAGGTCGGAGGGATACAGTAAACCTGAAGTGAAGCATCGGAATCTATAACTAGTGTCACAGGAAGGGTTCAAAGCATAGACAGTAAAAAGAGACCGTCTTCTTGTACTTACGTCGGCAATGTGCCTTTTCTATATAATTCCAATGCAATTTCTGTATTTCGTCGCCAATAAGAAAGTCAAAAGGATATAGTAAACCTGAAGTGAAGCATCGGAATCTATAACTAATGTCACAGGAATCGTTCAAACATAGGCAGTAGGAAGAGTCAGTCTTCTTGTACTTAAGTCGGCATTGTGCCTTTTGTATTTAGTTCCGATGCAATTTCTGTGTTTCATCGTCAATAAGAAGGTCCTAGGGATAGAGTAAACCTGAAGTGAAGCATCGGAATCCATAACTAGTGTCACTGGAATGGTTCAAAACATAGTCAGTAAGAAGAGTCAGTCTTCTTGTACTTAAGTGGGCATTGTGCCATTTGTATTTAATTCCGATGCAATTTCTGTGTTTCATCGTCAAAAAGAAGGTCAGAGGGATACAGTGAACCTGTAGTGAAGCATCGGAATCTATAACTAGTGTCACAGGAATGGTTCAAAACATAGACAGTGGGAAGAGTCAGTCCTCTTGTACTTAAGTCGGCATTGTGCCATTTGTATTTAATTCCGATGCAATTTCTGTGTTTCATCGTCAAAAAGAAGGTCAGAGGGATAGAGTAATCCTGAAGTGAAGCATCGGAATCTATAACAAGTGTCACAGGAATGGTTCAAAACAGTCAGTAAGAAGAGTCAGTCTTCTTGTACTTAAGTCGGCATTGTGCCTTTTGTATTTAATATCGAAGCTATTTCTGCATTTCGTCGCCAATTAGAAGGTCCAAAGGATACAGTAAACCTGAAGTGAAGCATCGGAAACAATAACTAATGTCACAGGAATTCGGTCAAAACATAGACAGTAGGAAGAGTCAGTCTTCTTGTACTTAAGTCGACATTGTGCCTTTTGTATTTCATTCCGATGCAACTTTTGTGTTTAATCGTGAAAAAGAAGGTCAGAGGGATACAGTAAACCTGAAGTGAAGCATCGGAATCTGTAACTAGTGTCACAGGAATGGTTCAAAACGTAGACAGTAGGAAGAGTCAGACTTCTTGTACTTAAGTCGGCATTGTGCCATTTGCATTTAATTCCGATGCAATATCTGTGTTTCATCGTGAATAAGAAGGTCCAAGGGTTACAGTAACCCTAAAGTAAAGCATCGGAATCTGTAACTAGCGTCACAGGAATGGTTCAAATCATAGACAGCAAGAAGAGTCAGTCTTCTTGTACTTAAGTCGGCGTTGTGCCTTTTGTAAATAATTCCGATGCAATATCTGTGTTTCATCGTCAATAAGAAGGTGTAAGGGATACAGTAAACCTGAAGTGAAGCATCGGAGACTATAACTAGTGTCACAGGAATGGTTCTAAACAGAGACGGTAAGAAGGGTCAGTCTACTTGTACTTAAGTCGGCATTGTGCCTTTTGTATTTAATTCCGATGCAATTTCTGTGTTTCATCGTCAATAAGAAGGTCAGAGGGATACAGTAATCCTGAGGTGAAGCATCGGAATCTATAACTAGTGTCACAGGAAAGGTTCAAAACAGTCAGTAAGAAGAGTCAACCTTCTTGTACTTAAATCGGCATTGTGCCTTTTGTATTTAATTCCGATGCATTTTTTGTGTTTCATCGTCAATAAGAAGGTCCAAGGGATACAGTAAACATGAAGTGAGGCATCGGAATCTATAACTAGTGTCACAGGAAAGGTTCAAAACATAGACAGTAAGAAGAGTCAGTCTTCTTGTACTTACGTCGGCAATGTGCCTTTTCTATTTAATTCCAATGCAATTTCTGTATTTCGTCGCCAATAAGAAAGTCCAAAGGAAATAGTAAACCTGAAGCGAAGCATCGGAATCTATAACTAATGTCACAGGAATCGTTCAAGCATAGACAGTAGGAGGAGTCAGTCTTCTTGTACTTAAGTCGGAATTGTGCCTTTTGTATTTAGTTCCGATGCAATTTCTGTGTTTCATCGTCAATAAGAAGGTCCTAGGGATACAGTAGACCTGAAGTGAAGCATCGGAATCTATAACTAGTGTCACAGGAATGGTTCAAAACATATTCAGAAAGAAGAGTCAGTCTTCTTGTACTTAATTCGGCATTGTGCCTTTTCTATTTAATTCCGATGCAATTTCTGTGTTTCATCGTCAATAAGAAGGTCAGAGGGATACAGTAAACCTGAAGTGTAGCATCGGAATCTATAACTAGTGTCACAGGAATTGTTCAAAACATAGTCAGTATGAAGAGACGGTCTTCTTGTACTTAAGTCGGCATTGTGCCCTTTGTATTTAATTCTGATGCAATTTCTGTGTTTCATCGTCAATAAGAAGGTCAGAGGGATACAGTAAACCTGAAGTGAATCATCGGAATCTATAACTAGTGTCACAGAAATGGTTCAAAACAGTCAGTAAGAAGGGTCAGTCATCTTGTACTTATGTCGGCATTGTGCCTTTTGTATTTCATTCCGATGCAATTTCTGTACTTCGTCGCCAATAAGAAGGTCCAAAGGATACTGTAAACCTGAAGTGGAGCATCGGAATCTATAACTAATATCACAGGTATCGTTCAAAACATAGACAGTAGGAAGAGACAGTCTTCTTGTACTTAAGTCAGCATTGTACCTTTTGTATTTAACTCCGATGCAATTTCTGTGTTTCATCGTCTAAACGAAGGTCAGAGGGATACAGTAAACCTGACGTGAAGCATCGGAATCTGTAACTAGCGTCACAGGAATGGTTCAAAACATAGTCAGTAAGAAGAGTCAGTCTTCTTGTACTTAAGTCGGCATTGTGCCTTTTCTATTTAATTCCGATGCAATTTCTTTGTTTCTTCGTCAATAAGAACGTCCAAGGGATACAGTAAACCTGAAGCGAAGCATCGGAATCTATAACTAGTGTCACAGGAATAGTTCAAAACATAGACAGTAGGATGAGTCAGTCATCTTGTACTTAAGTCGGCATTGTGCCTTTTCCATTTAATTCCAATGCAATATCTGTGTTTCATCGTCAATAAGAAGGTAAGAGGTATACAGTAAACCTGAAGTGAGGCATCGGAATCTATAACTAGTGTCACAGGAATGGTTCCAAACATAGTCAGTAAGAAGAGTCAGTCTCCTTGTACATAAGTCGGCATTGTGCCTTTTGTATTTAAGTCCGATGCCATTTCTGTGTTTCATGGTCAATAAGAAGTTTAGAGGGATACTGTAAACCTGAAGTGAATCATCGGAAACAATAACTAGTGTCACAGGAGTGGTTCAAAACATAGACAGTAAGAAGGGTCAGTCTTCTAGTACTTATGTCGGCATTCTGCCTTTTATATTTAATTCCGATGCAATTTCTGTGTTTCATCGTCAATAAGAAGGTGCAAGGGATACAGTAAACCTGAAGTGAAGCATCGGAATCTATAACTAGTGTCACACGAATGGTTCAAATCACAGACAGTAAGAAGAGTCAGTCTTCTTGTACTTAAGTCGACATTGTGCCTTTTGTATTTAATTCCGATGCATTATCTGTGTATAATCGTCAATAAGAAGGTCCAAGGGATACAGTAAACCAGAATTGAAGCATCGGAATCTATAACTAGTGTCACAGGAATGGTTCAAAACATAGACAGTAAGGAGAGTCAGTCTTCTTGTGCTTAAGTCGGCATTGTGCCTTTTCTATTTAATTCCAATGCAATATCTGTGTTTCATCGTCAATAAGAAGGTCAGAGGGATACAGTAAACCTGAAGTGAAGCCTCGGAATCTATAACACGTGTCACAGGAATTGTTCAAAACAGTCAGTTAGAAGAGTCAGTCATCTTGTACTTAAGTCGGCATTGTGCATTTTGTATTTAATTCCGAAGCTATTTCGGCATTTCGTCGCCAATTAGAAGGTCCAAAGGATACAGTAAACCTGAAGTGAAGCATCGGAATCTATAACTAGTGACACATTAATGGTTCAAAACATAGACAGTAGGAAGGGACAGTCTTCTTGTACTTAAGTCGGCATTGTGCCTTTTCTATTTAATTCCGATGCAATTTCTGTGTTCCATCGTCAATAAGAAGGTCCTAGGGATAGAGTAAACCTGAACTGAAGCATCGGAATCTATAACTAATGTCACAGGAATCGTTCAAAACATAGACAGTAGGAAGAGTCAGTCTTCTTGTACTTAAGTCGGCATTGTGCCTTTTGTATTTAGTTCCGATGCAATTTCTGTGTTTTATCGTCAATAAGAAGGTCCAAAGGATACAGTAAACCTGTTGTGAAGCATCGGAATCTATAACTAATGTCACAGGAATCATTCAAAACATAGACAGTAGGAAGAGTCAGTCTTCTAGTACTTAAGTCGGAATTGTGCCTTTTGTATTTAATTCCGGTGCAATTTCTGTGTTTCATCGTCAAAAAGAAGGTCAGAGGGATACAGTAAACCTGAAGTGAAGCATCGGAATCTATAACTAGTGTCACAGGAAAGGTTCAAAGCATAGACAGTAAAAAGAGTCAGTCTTCTTGTACTTACGTCGGCAATGTGCCTTTTCTATTTAATTCCAATGCAATTTCTGTATTTCGTCGCCAATAAGAAAGTCAAAAGGATATAGTAAACCTGAAGTGAAGCATCGGAATCTATAACTAATGTCACAGGAATCGTTCAAACATAGACAGTAGGAAGAGTCAGTCTTCTTGTACTTAAGCCGGCATTGTGCCTTTTGTATTCAGTTCCAAAGCAATTTCTGTGTTTCATCGTCAATAAGAAGGTCCTAGGGATAGAGTAAACCTGAAGTGAAGCATCGGAATCCATAACTAGTGTCACTGGAATGGTTCAAAACGTAGTCAGTAAGAAGAATCAGTCTTCTTGTACTTAAGTGGGCATTGTGCCATTTGTATGTAATTCCGATGCAATTTCTGTGTTTGATCGTCAAAAAGAAGGTCAGAGGGATACAGTGAACCTGAAGTGAAGCATCGGAATCTATAACAAGTGTCACAGGAATGGTTCAAAACAGTCCGTAAGAGGAGTCAGTCTTCTTGTACTTAAGTCGGCATTGTGCTTTTCGTATTTAATTTCGAAGCTATTTCTGCATTTCGTCGCCAATTAGAAGGTCCAAAGTATACAGTAAACCTGAAGTGAAGCATCGGAATCAATAACTAATGTCACAGGAATCGTTCAAAACATAGACAGTAGGAAGAGTCAGTCTTCTTGTACTTAAGTCGACATTGTGCCTTTTGTATTTCATTCCGATGCAATTTTTGTGTTTAATCGTGAAAAAGAAGGTCAGAGGGATACAGTAAACCTGAAGTGAAGCATCGGAATCTGTAACTGGTGGCACAGGAATGGTTCAAAACGTAGACAGTTGGAAGAGACAGTCTTCTTGCACTTAAGTCGGCATTGTGCCATTTGCATTTAATTCCGATGCAATATCTGCGTTTCATCGTGAATAAGAAGGACCAAGGGCTACAGTAACCCTAAAGTGAAGCATCGGAATCTGTAACTAGCGTCACAGGAATGGTTCAAATCATAGACAGCAAGAAGTGTCAGTCCTCTTGTACTTAAGTCGGCATTGTGCCTTTTCTATTTAATTCCGATGCAATTTCTGTGTTTCATCGTCAATTAGAAGGTCAGACGGATACAGTAAACCTGAAATGAAGCATCGGAATCTGTAACTAGTGTCACAGGAATTGTTCAAAACATAGACAGTAAGAAGGGTCAGTCTTCTTGTACTTAAGTCGGCGTTGTGCCTTTTGTAAATAATTCCGATGCAATATCTGTGTTTCATCGTCAATAAGAAGGTGCAAGGGATACAGTAAACCTGAAGTGAAGCATCGGAGACTATAACTAGTGTCACAGGAATTGTTCTAAACATAGACGGTAAGAAGGGTCAGTCTTCTTGTACTTAAGTCAGCATTGTGCCTTTTGTATTTAATTACGATGCAATTTCTGTGTTTCATCGTCAATAAGAAGGTCAGAGGGATACAGTAATCCTGAAGTGAAGCATCGGAATCTATAACTAGTGTCACAGGAAAGGTTCAAAACAGTCAGTAAGAAGAGTCAACCTTCTTGTACTTAAGTCGGCATTGTCCCTTTTGTATTTAATTCCGATGCATTTTTTGTGTTTCATCGTCAATAAGAAGGTCCAAGGGATACAGTAAACCTGAAGTGAAGCATCGGAATCTATAACAAGTGTCACAGGAATGGTTTAAAACATAGACAGTAGGAAGAGTCAGTCTTCTTGTACTTAAGTCGGCATTGTGCCATTTCTATTTAATTCCGATGCAATTTCTGTGTTCTTCGTCAATAAGAAGGTCCAAGGGATACAGTAAACCTAAAGTGAAGCATCGGAATCAATATCTAGTGTCACAGGAATGATTCAAAACATAGGCAGTACGACGAGTCAGTCTTCTTGTACTTAGGTCGGCAATGTGCCTTTTCTATTTAATTCCAGTGCAACTTCTGTATTTCGTCGCCAATAAGAAGGTCCAAAGGATATAGTAAACCTGAAGTGTAGCATCGGAATCTATAACGAATGTCACAGGAATCGTTCAAACATAGACAGTAGGAAGAGTCAGTCTTCTTGTACTTAAGTCGACATTGTGCCTTTTGTATTTAGTTCCGATGCAATTTCTGTGTTTCATCGTCAATATGAATGTCAGAGGAATACAGTAACCCTGAAGTGAAGCATAGGAATCTATAACTAGTGTCACAGGAATGGTTTAAAACATAGACAGTAAGTAGGGTCAGTCTTCTTGTACTTAAGTTGGCATTGTGCGTTTTGTATTTAATTCAGATGCAATATCTGTGTTTCACCGTCAATAAGAAGGTGCAAGGGATACATTAAACCTGAAGTGGAGCATCGGAATCTATAACTAGTGTCACAGGAGTGGTTCAAGACATAGTCAGTAAGAAGAGTCTGTCTTCTTGTACTTAAGTCGGCATTGTGCATTTTGTATTTAAATCCGAAGCTATTTCGGCATTTCGTCGCCAATTAGAAGGTCCAAAGGATACAGTAAACCTGAAGTGAAGCATCGGAATCAATAACTAATGTCACAGGAATTATTCAAAACATAGACAGTAGGAAGAGTCAGTCTTCTTGTACTTAAGTCGGCATTGTACCTTTTGTATTAAATTCCGATGCAATTTCTGTGTTTCATCGTCAATAAGAAGGTCCAAGGGATACAGTAAACCTGAAGTGAAGCATCGGAATCTGTAACTAGTGTCACAGGAATGGTTCAAAACATAGACAGTCAGAAGAGTCAGTCTTCTTGTACTTAGGTCGGCATTGTGCCTTTTCTATTTAATTCCCATGCAATTTCTGTGTTTCATCGTCAATAAGAAGGTCAGAGGGATACAGTAATCCTGAAGTGAAGCGCCGGAATCTATAACTAGTGTCACAGGAAAGGTTCAAAACAGTCAGTAAGAAGAGTCAACCTTCTTGTACTTAAGTCGGCATTGTGCCTTTTGTATTTAATTCCGATGCAATTTCTGTGTTTCATCGTCAATAAGAAGGTCAGAGGGATACAGTAATCCTGAAGTGAAGCGCCGGAATCTATAACTAGTGTCACAGGAAAGGTTCAAAACAGTCAGTAAGAAGAGTCAACCTTCTTGTACTTAAGTCGGCATTGTGCCTTTTGTATTTAATTCCGATGCATTTTCTGTGTTTCATCGTCAATAAGAAGGTCCAAGGGATACAGTAAACCTGAAGTGAAGCATCGGAATCTATAACTAGTGTCACAGGAAAGGTTCAAAACATAGACAGTAACAAGAGTCAGTCTTCTTGTACTTACGTCGGCAATGTGCCTTTTCTATTTAATTCCAATGCAATTTCTGTATTTCGTCGCCAATAAGTAAGTCCAAAGGATATAGTAAACCTGAAGTGAAGCATTGGAATCTATAACTAATGTCACAGGAATCGTTCAAACATAGACAGTAGGAAGAGTCAGTCTTCTTGTACTTACGTCGACATTGTGCCTTTTGTATTTAGTTCCGATGCAATTTCTGTGTTTCATCGTCAATAAGAATGTCAGAGGATTACAGTAAACCTGAAGCGAAGCATCGGAATCTATAACTAATGTCACAGGAATCGTTCAAACATAGACAGTAGGAAGAGTCAGTCTTCTTGTACTTAAGTCGGCATTGTGCATTTTGTATTTAGTTCCGATGCAATTTCTGTGTTTTATCGTCAATAAGAAGGTCCTAGGGATACAGTAAACCTGAAGTGAAGCATCGGAATCTATAACTGGTGTCACAGGAATGGTTCAAAACATATTCAGTAAGAAGAGTCAGTCTTCTTGAGCTTAAGTCGGCATTGTGCCTTTTCTATTTAATTCTAATGCAATATCTGTGTTTCATCGTCAATAAGAAGGTCAGAGGGATACAGTAAACCTGAAGTGAAGCCTCGGAATCTTTAACACGTGTCACAGGAATGGTTCAAAACAGTCAGTAAGAAGAGTCAGTCATCTTATACTTAAGCCGGCATTGTGCATTTTGTATTTAATTCCGAAGCTATTTCGGCATTTCGCCGCCAATTAGAAGGTCCAAAGGATACAGCAGACCTGAAGTGAAGCATCGGAATCAATAACTAATGTCACAGGAATGGTTCAAAACATAGACAGTAGGCAGAGTCAGTCTTCTTGTACTTAAGTCGGCATTGTGCCTTTTGTATTTAATTCCGATGCAAAATCTGTGTTTCATCGTCAAAAAGAATGTCAGCGGGATACAGCGAACCTGAAGTGAAGCATCGGAATCTATAACTAGTGTCACAGGAATGGTTCAAAACATAGACTGTAAGAAGAGTCAGTCCTCTTGTACTTACGTCGGCAATGTGCCTTTTCTATTTAATTCCAATGCAATTTCTGTACTTCGTCGCCAATATAAAAGTCCAAAGGATACAGTAAACCTGAAGTGAAGCATCGGAATCTATAACTAATGTCACAGGAATCGTTCAAACATAGACAGCAGGAAGAGTCAGTCTTCTTGTACTTCAAACGGCATTGTGCCTTTTGTATTTAGTTCCGATGCAATTTCTGTGTTCCATCGTCAATAAGAAGGTCCTAGGGATAGAGTAAACGTGAATTGCAGCATCGGAATCTATAACTAGTGTCACAGCAATGGTTCAAAACATAGTCGGTAAGAAGAGTCAGTCTTCTTGTACTTTAGTCGGCATTGTGAGTTTTGTATTTAATTCCGATGCATTCTCTGTGTTACATCGTCAAAAAGAAGGCCAGAGGGATACAGTGAACCTGAAGTGTAGCATCGGAATCTATAACTAGTGTCACAGGAGTGGTTCAAAACATAGACATTAGGAAGAGTCAGTCTTGTTGTACTTAAGTCGGCATTGTGCCTTTTCTATTTAATTCCGATGCAATTTCTGTGTTTCATCGTCAATAAGAAGGTCCTAGGGATAGAGTAAACCTGAAGTGAAGCATCGGAATCTATAACTAATTTCACAGGAATCGTTCAAAACATAGACAGTAGGAATAGTCAGTCTTCTTGTACTTAAGTCGGCATTGTGGCTTTTGTATTTAGTTCCGATGCAATTTCTGTGTTTTATCGTCAATAGGTAGGTCCAAAGGATACAGTAAACCTGATGTGAAGCATCGGAATCTATAACTAATGTCACAGGAATCGCTCAAAACATAGACACTGGGAAGAGTCAGTGTTCAAGTACTTAAGTCGGCATTGTGCCTTTTCTATTTAATTCCGATGCAATTTCAGTGTTTCATCGTCAATAAGAAAGTCAGAGGGATACAGTAAACCTGAAGTGAAGCATCGAAATCTATAACTAGTGTCACAGGAATGGTTCAAAACATAGTCAGTAAGAAGAGTCAGTCTTCTTGTACTTAAGTCGGCATTGTGCCTTTTCTAATTAATTCCGATGCAATATCTGTGTTTCATCGTCAATAAGAAGGTCAGAGGGATACAGTAAACCTGAAATGAGGCATCGGAATCTATAACTAGTGTCACAGGAATGGTTCCAAACATAGTCAGTAAGAAGAGTCAGTCTTCTTGTACTTAAGTCGGCATTGTGCATTTTCCATTTAATTCCGAAGCAATTTCTATGTTTCATCGCCAATAAGAAGGTCCAAGGGATGCAGTAAACCTGAGTGAAGCATCGGAATCTATAACTAGTGTCACAGGAATGGTTCAAAACATAGACAGTAATAAGAGTTAGTCTTCTTGTACTTAAGTCGGCATTGTGCCTTTTGTATTTAATTCCGATGCAATTTGTGTGTTTCATCGTCAATAAGAAGGTCAGAGGGATACAGTAAACCTGAAGTTAAGCATCGGAATCTATAACTAGTGTCACATGAATGGTTCAAAACTTAGTCAGTTAGAAGAGTCAGTCTTCTTGTACTTAAGGCGGCATTGTGCCTATTCTATTTAATTCCGATGCAATATCTGTGTTTCATCGTCAATAAGAAGGTCACAGGGATACAGTAAACCTGAAGTGAGGCATCGGAATCTATAACTAGTGTCACAGAAATGGTTCCAAACATAAACAGTAAGAAGAGTCAGTCTTCTTGTACTTAAGTCGTCATTGTGCCTTTTCTATTTAATTCCGATGCAATTTCTGTGTTTCATCGTCAATAAGAAGGTCCAACGGATACAGTAAACCTGAACTGAATCATCGTAATCTGTAACTAGTGTCACAGGAATGGTTCAAAACATAGTCTGTACGACGAGTCAGTCTTCTTGTACTTAAGTCGGCATTGTGCATTTTGTATTTAATTCCGATGCAATTTCTGTATTTCATCGTCAAAAAGAAGGTCGGAGGGATACAGTAAACCTGAAGTGAAGCATCGGAATCTACAAAAAGTGTCACAGGAATTGTTCAAAACAGTCAGTAAGAAGAGTCAGTCTTCTTGTACGTAAGTCGGCATTGTGCCTTTTGTATTTAATTCCGAAGCTATTTCTGCATTTCATCTCCAATTAGAAGGTCCAAAGGATAAAGTAAACCTGAAGTGAAGCATCGGAATCAGTAACTAATGTCACAGGAATCGTTCTAATCATAGACAGTAGGAAGAGTCAGTCTTCTTGTACTTAAGTCGGCATTGTGCCTTTTGAATTTAATTCCGATGCAATTTCTGTGTTTCATCGTCAAAAAGAAGGTCAGAGAGATACAGTAATCCTGAAGTGAAGCATCGGAATCTGTAACTAGTGTCACAGGAATGGTTCAAAACATAGACAGTAGGAAGAGTCAGTCTTCTTGTACTTAAGTCGGTATTGTGCCTTTTGTATTTAATTCCGATGCAATTTCTGTGTTTCATCGTCAATAAAAAGGTCCAAGGGATACAGTAACCCTGAAGTGAAGCATCGGAATCTGTAACTAGCGTCACAGGAATGGTTCAAATTATAGACAGAAAGAAGAGTCAGTCTTCTTGTACTTAAGTCGGCATTGTGCCTTTTCTATTTAATTCCGATGCAATCTCTGTGTTTCATCGTCAATAAGAAGGTCCAAGGGATACAGTAAACCTGAAGTGAAGCATCGGAATCTATAACTAGTGTCACAGGAATGGCACAAAACATAGTCAGTAAGAAGAGTCAGTCTTCTTGTACTTAAGTCGGCATTGTGTCTTTTCTATTTAATTCCGATGCAAAATCTGTGTTTCATCGTCAATAAGAAGATCAGAGGGATACAGTAAACCTGAAGTGCAGAATCGGAATCTATAACTAGTGTCACAGGAATGGTTCTAAACATAGACAGTAAGAAGGGTCAGTCTTCTTGTACTTAAGTCGGCATTGTTCCTTTTGTATTTAATTCCGATGCAATATCTGTGTTTCATCGTCAATAAGAAGGTGCAAGGGATACAGTAAACCTGAAGTGAAGCATTGGAATCTGTAACTAGTGTCACAGGAATGGTTCTAAACATAGACAGTAAGAAGGGTCAGTCTTCTTGCACTTAAGTCGGCATTGTGCTTTTGGATTTAATTCCGATACAATTTCTGTGTTTCATCGTCAATAAGAAGGTCTGAGGGATACAGTAAACCTGAAGTGAATCATCGGAATCTATAACTAGTGTCACAGGAATGGTTCAAAACAGTCAGTAAGAACTGTCAATCATCTTCTACTTAAGTCGGCATTGTGCCTTTTGTATTTAATTCCGATGCATTTTCTGTGTTTCATCGTCAATAAGAAGGTGCAAGGGATACAGCAAACCTGAAGTGAAGCATCGGAATCTATAACTAGTGTCACAGGAATGGTTCTAAACATAGACAGTAAGAAGGGTCAGTCTTCTTGTACTTAAGTCGGCATTGTGCTTTTGGATTTAATTCCGATGCAATTTCTGTGTTTCATCGTCAATAAGAAGGTCTTAGGGATAGATTAAACCTGAAGTGAAACATCGGAATCTATAACTAGTGTCACAGGAATGGTTCAAAGCATAGTCAAGAAGAAGAGTCAGTCTTCTTGTACTTAAGTCGGCATTGTGCCTTTTGTATTTAATTCCGATGCAATATCTGTGTTTCATCGTCAAAAAGAAGGTCAGAATGATACAGTGAACCTGAAGTGAAGCATCGTAATCTATAACTAGTGTCACAGGAATGGTTCAAAACATAGACAGTAGGAAGAGTCAGTCTTCTTGTACTTAATTCGGCATTGTGCCTTTTCTATTTAATTCCGATGCAATTTCTGTGTTCTTCGTCAATAAGAAGGTCCAAGGGATACTGTAAACCTAAAGTAAAGCATCGTAATCTATAACTAGTGTCACAGGAATTGTTCAAAACATAGGCAGTAAGAAGAGTCAATCTTCTTGTACTTAAGTCGGCAATGTGCCTATTCTATTTAATTCCAATGCAATTTCTGTATTTCGTCGCCAATAAGAAGATCCAAAGGATATAGTAAACCTGAAGTAAAGCATCTGAATCTATAACTAATGTCACAAGAATCGTTCAAATATAGCCAGTAGGAAGAGTCAGTCTTCTTGTACTTAAGTCGGCATTGTGATTTTTTTATTTAATTCCGATGCAATTTCTGTGTTTCGTCGTCAATAAGAAGGTCCTAGGTTTAGAGTAATCCTGAAGTGAAGCATCGGAATCTATAACTAGTGTCACAGGAAAGGTTCAAAACATAGACAGTAAGAAGGATCAGTCTTCTTGTACTTAAGTCGGCATTGTGCCTTTTGTATTTCATTCCGATGCAATTTCTGTACATCGTCGCCAATAAGAAGGTCCAAAGGATACAGTAAACCAGAAGTGAAGCATCGGAATCAATAACAAATGTCACAGGAATCGTTCAAAACATAGACAGTAGGAAGAGTCAGTCTTCTTGTAACTAAGTCGGCATTGTGCCTTCTGTATTTAATTCCGAATTAATTTCTGTGCTTCATCGTCAAAACGAAGGTCACAGGGATACAGTAAACCTGAAGTGAAGTTTCGGAAAGTGTAACTAGTGTCACAGGAATGGTTTAAAACATAGACAGTAGGAAGAGTCAGTCTTTTTGTACTTAAGTCGGCATTGTGCCTTTTGTATTTAATTCCGATGCTATATCTGTGTTTAGTCGTCAATAAGAAGGTCCAAGGGATACAGTAAACCTGAAGTGAAGTATCGGAATCTGTAACTAGCGTCACAGGAATGGTTCAAAGCATAGTCAGTAAGAGGAGTCACTGTTCTTGTACTTAAGTCGGCATTGTGCCTTTTCTGTTTAATTCCGTTGCAATTTCTGTGTTTCATCGTCAATAAGAACGTCCAAGGGATACAGTAAACCTGAAGTGAAGCATCGGAATCTATAACTAGTGTCACAGGAATGGTTCAAAACATAGACAGCAGGATGAGTCAGTCTTCTTGTACTTAAGTCAGCATTGTACCTTTTCTATTTAATTCCGATGCAATTTCAGTGTTTCATCGTCAAAAAGAATGTCAGAGGGATACAGTAACCCTGAAGTGAGGCATCGGAGTCTGTGACTAACGTCACAGGAATGGTTCAAAACATAGACAGAAAGAAGAATCAGTCTGCTTGTACTAAAGTCGGCAATGTGCCTTTTCTATTTAATTCCGATGCAATTTCTGTGTTTCATCGTCAATAAGAATGCCCAAGGGATACAGTAAACCTGAAGTGAAGCATCGGAATCTATAACTAGTGTCACAGGAATGGTTCAAAACGTAGACAGTAAGAAGAGTCCGTCTTCTTGTACTTAAGTCGGCATTGTGCCTTTTCTTTTTAATTCCGATGCAATTTCTGTGTTCCATCGTCAATAAGAAGGTCTGAGGGATACAGTAAACCTGAAGTGAATCATCGGAATCTATAACTAGTGTCACAGGAATGGTTCCAAACATAGTCAGTAAGAAGAGTCAGTCTTCTTGTACTTATGTCAGCATTGTGCCTTTTCTATTCAATTCAGATGCAATTTCTGTGTTTCATCGCCAATAAGAAGGTCAGAGGGATACAGTAAACCTGAAGTGAAGCATCGGAATCTATTACTAGTGTCACTGGAATGGTTCAAACATAGTCAGTAAGAAGAGTCAATCTTCTTGTACTTAAGTCGGCATTGTGCCTTTTGTATTTAATTCCGATGCAATATCTGTGTTTCATCGTCAATAAGAAGGTCCAAGGGATACAGTAAACCTGAAGTGAAGCATCGGAATCCATAACTAATGTCACAGGAATCGTTCAGAACATAGACAGTAGGAAGAGTCAGTCTTCTTGTACTTAAGTCGGCATTGTGCCTTTTGTATTTAATTCCGATGCAATTTCTGTGTTTCATCGCCAATAAGAAGGTCCAAGGGATACAGTAACCCTTAAGCGAAGCATCGGAATCTGTAACTAGCGTCACAGGAATTGTTCAAAACATAGACAGAAAGAATAATCAGTCTTCTTGCACTTAAGTCGGCATTGTGCCATTTCTATTTAATTCCGATGCAATTTCTGTGTTTCATCGTCAATAAGAAGGTCCAAGGGATACAGTAAACCTGAAGTGAATCATCGTAATCTATAACTAGTGTCACAGGAATGGTTCAAAACATAGTCAGTAAGAAAAGTCAGTCTTCTTGTACTTAAGTTGGCATTATGCCTTTTCTATTTAATTCCGATGCAATATCTGTGTTTCATCGTCAATAAGAAGGTAAGAGGGATACAGTAAACCTGAAGTGAGGCATCGGAATCTATAACTAGTGTCACAGGAATGGTTCCAAACATAGTCAGTAAGAAGAGTCAGTCTTCTTGTACTTAAGTCAGCATTGAACCTTTTCTATTTAATTCCGATGCAATTTCAGTGTTTCATCGTCAATAAGAATGTCAGAGGGATACAGTAACCCTGATGTGAAGCATCGGAATCTGTAACTAGCGTCACAGGAATGGTTCAAACATAGACAGAAAGATGAGTCAGTCTTCTTGTACTTAAGTCGACATTGTGCCTTTTCTATTTAATTCCGATGCAATTTCTGTGTTTCATCGTCAATAAGAAGGTCCAAGGGATACAGTAAACCTGAAGTGAAGCATCGGAATCTATAACTAGTGTCACAGGAATGGTTCCAAAAATAGTCAGTAAGAAGAGTCAGTCTTCTTGTACTTAAGTCGGCATTGTGAATTTTCCATTTAATTCCGATGCAAATTCTGTGTTTCATCGCCAATAAGAAGGTCCAAGGGATACATTAAACCTGAAGTGAATCATTGTAATCTATAACTAGTGTCACAGGAATTTTTCAAAACATAGTGAGTACGAAGAGTCAGTCTTCTTGTACTTAAGTCGGCATTGTGCCTTTTCTATTTAATTCCAATGCAATATCTGTGTTTCATCGTCAATAAGAAGGTCAGAGGGATACAGTAAACCTGAAGTGAGGCATCGGAAACTGTAACTACTGTCACAGGAATGGATCCAAATATAGTCAGTAAGAAGAGTCAGTCTTCTTGTACTTAAGTCGGCATTGTGCCTTTTCTATTTAATTCCGATGCAATTTCTGTGTTTCATGGTCAATAAGAAGGTCAGAGGGATACTGTAAAGGTGAAGTGTAGCATCGGAATCTATAACTAGAGTCACAGGAATGGTTCAAAACATAGACAGTAAGATGGGTCAGTCTTCTTGTACTTAAGTGGGCATTGTGCCTTTTGTACTTAATTCCAATGCAATATCTGTGTTTCATCGTCAATAAGAAGGTGCAAGGGATACAGTAAACCTGAAGTGAAGCATCGGAATCTATAACTAGTGTCACAGGAATGGTTAAAAACACAGACAGTAAGAAGAGTCAGACCTCTTGTACTTAAGTCGGCAATGTGCCTTTTCTAACTAATTCCAATGCAATTTCTGTATTTCGTCGCCAATAAGAAGGTCCAAAGGATACACTAAACCTGAAGTGAAGCATCGGAATCTGTAACTAATGCCACAGGAATCGTTCAAATCATAGACAGTAGGAAGAGTCAGTCTTCTTGTACTTAAGTCGGCATTGTGCCTCTTGTATTTAATTCCGATGCATTTTCTGTTATTCATCGTCAATAAGAAGGTCCAAGGGATACAGTAAACCTGAAGTAAAGCATCGGAATCTATAACTAGTGTCAAACGAATGGTTCAAATAATAGACGGTAAGAAGAGTCAGTCTTCTTGTACTTAAGTCGGCAATGTGCCATTTGTATTTAATTCCAATGCAATTTCTGTATTTCGTCGCCAATAAGAAGGTCCAAAGGATACAGTAAACCAGAAGTGAAGAATCGGAATCTATAACTAGTGTCACAGGAATGGTTCAAAACAGGCAGTAAGAAGAGTGAGTCTTCTTGTACATAAGTCGGCATTGTGCAATTTGTATTTAATTCCGATGCAATTTCTGTACTTCGTCGCCAATAAGAAGGTCCAAAGGATACAGTAAACCTGAAGTGAAGCATCGGAATCTGTAACTAGTGTCACAGGAATGGTTTAAAACATAGACAGTAGGAAGAGTCAGTCTTTTTGTACTTAAGTCGGCATTGTGCCTATTGTATTTAATTCCGATGCAATATCTGTGTTTAGTCGTCAATAAGAAGGTCCAAGGGATACAGTAAACCTGAAGTGAAGCATCGGAATCTGTACCTAGCGTCAAAGGAATGGTTCAAAGCATAGTCAGTAAGAGGAGTCAGTGTTCTTGTACTTAAGTCGGCATTGTGCCTTTTCTGTTTAATTCCGTTGCAATTTCTGTGTTTCATCGTCAATAAGAACGTCCAAGGGATACAGTAAACCTGAAGTGAAGCATCGGAATATATAACTAGGGTCACAGGAATGGTTCAAAACATAGACAGCAGGATGAGTCAGTCTTGCTGTACTTAAGTCAGCATTCTACATTTTCTATTTAATTCCGATGCAATTTCAGTGTTTCATCGTCAAAAAGAATGTCAGAGGGATACAGTAGCCCTGAAGTGAGGCATCGGAATCTGTGACTAACGTCACAGGAATGGTTCAAAACATAGACAGAAAGAAGAATCAGTCTGCTTGTACTTAAGTCGGCAATGTGCCTTTTCTATTTAATTCCGATGCAATTTCTGTGTTTCATCGTCAATAAGAATGCCCAAGGGATACAGTAAACCTGAAGTGAAGCATCGGAATCTATAACTAGTGTCACAGGAATGGTTCAAAACGTAGACAGTAAGAAGAGTCAGTCTTCTTGTACTTAAGTCCGCATTGTGCCTTTTCTATTTAATTCCGATGCAATTTCTGTGTTTCATCGTCAATAAGAAGGTCTGAGGGAGACAGTAAACCTGAAGTGAATCATCGGAATCTATAACTAGTGTCACAGGAATGGTTCGAAACATAGTCAGTAAGAAGAGTCAGTCTTCTTGTACTTATGTCAGCATTGTGCCTTTTCTATTTAATTCAGATGCAATTTCTGTGTTTCATCGTCAATAAGAAGGTCAGAGGGATACAGTAAACCTGAAGTGAAGCATCGGAATCTATTACTAGTGTCACTGGAATGGTTCAAAGCAGTCAGTAAGAAGAGTCAATCATCTTGTACTTAAGTCGGCATTTTGCCTTTTGTATTTAATTCCGATGCAATTTCTGTGTTTCATCGCCAATAAGAAGGTCCAAGGGATACAGTAAACATGAAGTGAAGCATCGGAATCTATAACTAGTGTCACAGGAATGGTTCAAAACATAGACAGTAGGAAGAGTCAGTCTTCTTGTACTTATGTCGGCATTGTGCCTTTTCTATTTAATTCCGATGCAATTTCAGTGTTTCATCGTCAATAAGAATGTCAGAGGGATACAGTAACCCTGAAGTGAAACATCGGAATCTGTAACTAGCGTCACAGGAATGGTTCAAAACATAGACAGAAAGAAGAGTCAATCATCTTGTACTTAAGTCGGCATTGTGAATTTTGTATTTAATTCCGATGCAATATCTGTGTTTCATCGTCAATAAGAAAGTCCAAGGGATACAGTAAACATGAAGTGAATCATCGTAATCTGTAACTAGTGTCACAGGAATGGTTCAAAACATAGTCAGTAAGAAGAGTCAGTCTTCTTGTACTTAAGTCGGCATTATGCCTTTTCTATTTAATTCCGATGCAATTTCTGTGTTTCATCGCCAATAAGAAGGTCCAAGGGATACAGTAAACATGAAGTGAAGCATCGGAATCTATAACTATTGTCACTGGAATCGTTCAAAACATAGACAGTAGGAAGAGTCAGTCTTCTTGTACTTATGTCGGCATTGTGCCTTTTGTATTAAATTCTGATGCAATTTCTGTGTTTCATCGTCAATAAGAAGGTCCAACGGATACAGTAAACATGAAGTAAAGCATCGGAATCTATAACTAGCGTCACAGGAATGGTTCAAAACATAGACAGTAGGAAGAGTCAGTCTTCTTGTACTGAAGTCGGCATTGTACCTTTTCTATTTATTTCCGATGCAATTTCAGTATTTCATCGTCATTAAGAAGGTGCAAGGGATACAGTAAACCTGAAGTGAAGCATCGGAATTTATAACTAGTGTCAGAGGAATGGTTCAAAACATAGACAGTAAGAAGAGTCAGTCTTCTTGTACTTAAATCGGCATTGTGCCTTTTCTATTTAATTCCGTTGCAATTTCTGTGTTTCATCGTCAATAAGAACGTCCAAGGGATACAGTAAACCTGAAGTGAAGCATCGGAATCTATAACTAGTGTCACAGGAATGGTTCAAAACATAGACAGCAGGATGAGTCAGTCTTCCTGTACTTAAGTCAGCATTGTACCTTAGCTATTTAATTCCGATGCAATTTCAGTGTTTCATCGTCAAAAAGAATGTCAGAGGGATACAGTAGCCCAGAAGTGAGGCATCGGAATCTGTGACTAACGTCACAGGAATGGTTCAAAACATAGACAGAAAGAAGAATCAGTCTGCTTGTACTTAAGTCGGCAATGTGCCTTTTCTATTTAATTCCGATGCAATTTCTGTGTTTCATCGTCAATAAGAATGCCCAAGGGATACAGTAAACCTGAAGTGAAGCATCGGAATCTATAACTAGTGTCACAGGAATGGTTCATAACGTAGACAGTAAGAAGAGTCAGTCTTCTTGTACTTAAGTCGGCATTGTGCCTTTTCTATTTAATTCCGATGCAATTTCTGTGTTTCATCGTCAATAAGAAGGTCTGAGGGAGACAGTAAACCTGAAGTGAATCATCGGAATCTATAACTAGTGTCACAGGAATGGTTCGAAACATAGTCAGTAAGAAGAGTCAGTCTTCTTGTACTTATGTCAGCATTGTGCCTTTTCTATTTAATTCAGATGCAATTTCTGTGTTTCATCGTCAATAAGAAGGTCAGAGGGATACAGTAAACCTGAAGTGAAGCATCGGAATCTATTACTAGTGTCACTGGAATGGTTCAAAGCAGTCAGTAAGAATAGTCAATCATCTTGTACTTAAGTCGGCATTGTGCCTTTTGTATTTAATTCCGATGCAATTTCTGTGTTTCATCGCCAATAAGAAGGTCCAAGGGATACAGTAAACAGGAAGTGAAGCATCGGAATCTATAACTAGTGTCACAGGAATGGTTCAAAACAGGCAGTAAGAAGAGTGAGTCTTCTGGTACATAAGTCGGCATTGTGCAATTTGTATTTAATTCCGATGCAATTTCTGTACTTCGTCGCCAATAAGAAGGTCCAAAGGATACAGTAAACCTGAAGTGAAGCATCGGTATCTATAACTAATGTCACAGGAATCGTTCAAAACATAGACAGTAGGAAGAGTCAGTCTTCTTGTACTTAAGTCGGCATTGTGCCTTTTGTATGGAATTCCGATGCAATTTCTGTGTTTCATCGTCAAAAAGAAGGTCAGAAGGATACAGTAAACCTGAAGTGAAGCATCGGAATCTGTAACTAGTGTCACAGGAATGGTTTAAAACATAGACAGTAGGAAGAGTCAGTCTTTTTGTACTTAAGTCGGCATTGTGCCTATTGTATTTAATTCCGATGCAATATCTGTGTTTAGTCGTCAATAAGAAGGTCCAAGGGATACAGTAAACCTGAAGTGAAGCATCGGAATCTGTACCTAGCGTCAAAGGAATGCTTCAAAGCATAGTCAGTAAGAGGAGTCAGTGTTCTTGTACTTAAGTCGGCATTGTGCCTTTTCTGTTTAATTCCGTTGCAATTTCTGTGTTTCATCGTCAATAAGAACGTCCAAGGGATACAGTAAACCTGAAGTGAAGCATCGGAATCTATAACTAGTGTCACAGGAATGGTTCAAAACATAGACAGCAGGATGAGTCAGTCTTGCTGTACTTAAGTCAGCATTGTACCTTTTCTATTTAATTCCGATGCAATTTCAGTGTTTCATCGTCAAAAAGAATGTCAGAGGGATACAGTAGCCCTGAAGTGAGGCATCGGAATCTGTGACTAACGTCACAGGAATGGTTCAAAACATAGACAGAAAGAAGAATCAGTCTGCTTGTACTTAAGTCGGCAATGTGCCTTTTCTATTTAATTCCGATGCAATTTCTGTGTTTCATCGTCAATAAGAATGCCCAAGGGATACAGTAAACCTGAAGTGAAGCATCGGAATCTATAACTAGTGTCACAGGAATGGTTCAAAACGTAGACAGTAAGAAGAGTCAGTCTTCTTGTACTTAAGTCCGCATTGTGCCTTTTCTATTTAATTCCGATGCAATTTCTGTGTTTCATCGTCAATAAGAAGGTCTGAGGGAGACAGTAAACCTGAAGTGAATCATCGGAATCTATAACTAGTGTCACAGGAATGGTTCGAAACATAGTCAGTAAGAAGAGTCAGTCTTCTTGTACTTATGTCAGCATTGTGCCTTTTCTATTTAATTCAGATGCAATTTCTGTGTTTCATCGTCAATAAGAAGGTCAGAGGGATACAGTAAACCTGAAGTGAAGCATCGGAATCTATTACTAGTGTCACTGGAATGCTTCAAAGCAGTCAGTAAGAAGAGTCAATCATCTTGTACTTAAGTCGGCATTTTGCCTTATGTATTTAATTCCGATGCAATTTCTGTGTTTCATCGCCAATAAGAAGGTCCAAGGGATACAGTAAACATGAAGTGAAGCGTCGGAATCTATAACTAGTGTCACAGGAATGGTTCAAAACATAGACAGTAGGAAGAGTCAGTCTTCTTGTACTTATGTCGGCATTGTACCTTTTCTATTTAATTCCGATGCAATTTCAGTGTTTCATCGTCAATAAGAATGTCAGAGGGATACAGTAACCCTGAAGTGAAACATCGGAATCTGTAACTAGCGTCACAGGAATGGTTCAAAACATAGACAGAAAGAAGAGTCAATCATCTTGTACTTAAGTCGGCATTTTGCCTTTTGTATTTAATTCCGATGCAATATCTGTGTTTCATCGTCAATAAGAAAGTCCAAGGGATACAGTAAACATGAAGTGAATCATCGTAATCTGTAACTAGTGTCACAGGAATGGTTCAAAACATAGTCAGTAAGAAGAGTCAGTCTTCTTGTACTTATGTCGGCATTGTGCCTTTTGTATTAAATTCTGATGCAATTTCTGTGTTTCATCGTCAATAAGAAGGTCCAACGGATACAGTAAACATGAAGTAAAGCATCGGAATCTATAACTAGCGTCACAGGAATGGTTCAAAACATAGACAGTAGGAAGAGTCAGTCTTCTTGTACTGAAGTCGGCATTGTACCTTTTCTATTTATTTCCGATGCAATTTCAGTATTTCATCGTCATTAAGAAGGTCCAAGGGATACAGTAAACCTGAAGTGAAGCATCGGAATTTATAACTAGTGTCAGAGGAATGGTTCAAAACATAGACAGTAAGAAGAGTCAGTCTTCTTGTACTTAAATCGGCATTGTGCCTTTTCTATTTAATTCCGATGCAATTTCTGTGTTTCATCGTCAATAAGAAGGTCAGAGGGATACAGTAAACCTGAAGTGAAGCATCTGAATCTATAACTAGTGTCACAGGAATGGTTCAAATCATAGTCAGTAAGAAGAGTCGGTCTTCTTGTACTTAAGTCGGCATTGTGCCTTTTCTATTTAATTCCGATGCAATATCTGTGTTTCATCGTCAATAAAAAGGTCAGAGGGATACAGTAAACCTGAAGTGAGGCATCGGAAACTATAACTACTGTCACAGGAATGGATCCAAATATAGTCAGTAAGAAGAGTCAGTCTTCTTGTACTTAAGTCGGCATTGTGCCTTTTCTATTTAATTCCGATGCAATTTCTGTGTTTCATGGTCAATAAGAAGGTCAGAGGGATACTGTAAACCTGAAGTGTAGCATCGGAATCTATAACTAGAGTCACAGGAATGGTTCAAAACATAGACAGTAAGATGGGTCAGTCTTCTTGTACTTAAGTGGGCATTGTGCCTTTTGTATTTAATTCCAATGCAATATCTGTGTTTCATCGTCAATAAGAAGGTGCAAGGGATACAGTAAACCTGAAGTGAAGCATCGGAATCTATAACAAGTGTCACAGGAATGGTTCAAAACATAGACAGTAAGAAGAGTCAGACCTCTTGTACTTAAGTCGGCAATGTGCCTTTTCTATCTAATTCCAATGCAATTTCTGTATTTCGTCGCCAATAAGAAGGTCCAAAGGATACAGTAAACCTGAAGTGAAGCATCGGAATCTGTAACTAATGCCACAGGAATCGTTCAAAACATAGACAGTAGGAAGAGTCAGTCTTCTTGTACTTAAGTCGGCATTGTGCCTCTTGTATTTAATTCCGATGCATTTTCTGTTATTCATCGTCAATAAGAAGGTCCAAGGGATACAGTAAACCTGAAGTAAAGCATCGGAATCTATAACTAGTGTCAAACGAATGGTTCAAATAATAGACGGTAAGAAGAGTCAGTCTTCTTGTACTTAAGTCGGCAATGTGCCTTTTGTATTTAATTCCAATTAAATTTCTGTATATCGTCGCCAATAAGAAGGTCCAAAGGATACAGTAAACCAGAAGTGAAGCATCGGAATCTATAACTAGTGTCACAGGAATGGTTCAAAACAGGCAGTAAGAAGAGTCAGTCTTCTTGTACATAAGTCGGCATTGTGCCTATTGTATTTAATTCCGATGCAATTTCTGTACTTCGTCGCCAATAAGAAGGTCCAAAGGATACATTAAACCTGAAGTGAAGCATCGGTATCTATAACTAATGTCACAGGAATCGTTCAAAACATAGACAGTAGGAAGAGTCAGTCTTCTTGTATTTAAGTCGGCATTGTGCCTATTGTATTTAATTTCGATGCAATTTCTGTGTTTCATCGTCAAAAAGAAGGTCCGAAGGATACAGTAAACCTGAAGTGAAGCATCGGAATCTGTAACTAGTGTCACAGGAATGGTTTAAAACATAGACAGTAGGAAGAGTCAGTCTTTTTGTACTTAAGTCGGCATTGTGCCAATTGTATTTAATTCCGATGCAATATCTGTGTTTAGTCGTCAATAAGAAGGTCCAAGAGATACAGTAAACCTGAAGTGATGCATCGAAATCTGTAACTAGCGTCACAGGAATGATTCAAACATAGTCAGTAAGAGGAGTCAGTGTTCTTGTACTTAAGTCGGCATTGTCCCTTTTCTGTTTAATTCCGTTGCAATTTCTGTGTTTCATCGCCAATAAGAACGTCCAAGGGATACAGTAAACCTGAAGTGAAGCATCGGAATCCATAACTAGTGTCACAGGAATGGTTCAAAACGTAGACAGTAAGAAGAGTCAGTCTTCTTGTACTTAAGTCGGCATTGTGCCTTTTCTATTTAATTCCGATGCAATTTCTGTGTTTCATCGTCAATAAGAAGGTCTGAGGGAGACAGTAAACCTGAAGTGAATCATCAGAATCTATAACTAGTGTCACAGGAATGGTTCGAAACATAGTCAGTAAGAAGAGTCAGTCTTCTTGTACTTATGTCAGCATTGTGCCTTTTCTATTTAATTCAGATGCAATTTCTGTGTTTCATCGCCAATAAGAAGGTCCAAGGGATACAGTAAACATGAAGTGAAGCATCGGAATCTATAACTAGTGTCACAGGAATGGTTCAAAACATAGACAGTAGGAAGAGTCAGTCTTCTTGTACTTATGTCGGCATTGTACCTTTTCTATTTAATTCCGATGCAATTTCAGTGTTTCATCGTCAATAAGAATGTCAGAGGGATACAGTAACCCTGAAGTGAAACATCGGAATCTGTAACTAGCGTCACAGGAATGGTTCAAAACATAGACAGAAAGAAGAGTCAATCATCTTGTACTTAAGTCGGCATTGTGCCTTTTGTATTTAATTCCGATGCAATATCTGTGTTTCATCGTCAATAAGAAAGTCCAAGGGATACAGTAAACATGAAGTGAATCATCGTAATCTATAACTAGTGTCACAGGAATTGTTCAAAACATAGTCAGTAAGAAGAGTCAGTCTTCTTGTACTTAAGTCGGCATTATGCCTTTTCTATTTAATTCCGATGCAATTTCTGTGTTTCATCGCCAATAAGAAGGCCCAAGGGATACAGTAAACATGAAGTGAAGCATCGGAATCTATAACTATTGTCACTGGAATCGTTCAAAACATAGACAGTAGGAAGAGTCAGTCTTCTTGTACTTATGTCGGCATTGTGCCTTTTGTATTAAATTCTGATGCAATTTCTGTGTTTCATCGTCAATAAGAAGGTCCAACGGGTACAGTAAACATGAAGTAAAGCATCGGAATCTATAACTAGCGTCACAGGAATGGTTCAAAACATAGACAGTAGGAAGAGTCAGTCTTCTTGTACTTAAGTCGGCATTGTACCTTTTCTATTTTTTTCCGATGCAATTTCAGTGTTTCGTCGTCATTAAGAAGGTCCAAGGGATACAGTAAACCTGAAGTGAAGCATCGGAATTTATAACTAGTGTCAGAGGAATGGTTCAAAACATAGACAGTAAGAAGAGTCAGTCTTCTTGTACTTAAATCGGCATTGTGCCTTTTCTATTTAATTCCGATGCAATTTCTGTGTTTCATCGTCAATAAGAAGGTCAGAGGGATACAGTAAACCTGAAGTGAAGCATCTGAATCTATAACTAGTGTCACAGGAATGGTTCAAATCATAGTCAGTAAGAAGAGTCGGTCTTCTTGTACTTAAGTCGGCATTGTGCCTTTTCTATTTAATTCCGATGCAATATCTGTGTTTCATCGTCAATAAGAAGGTCAGAGGGATACTGTAAACCTGAAGTGTAGCATCGGATTCTATAACTAGAGTCACAGGAATGGTTCAAAACATAGACAGTAAGATGGGTCAGTCTTCTTGTACTTAAGTGGGCATTGTGCCTTTTGTATTTAATTCCAATGCAATATCTGTGTTTCATCGTCAATAAGAAGGTGCAAGGGATACAGTAAACCTGAAGTGAAGCATCGGAATCTATAACTAGTGTCACAGGAATGGTTCAAAACATAGACAGTAAGAAGAGTCAGACCTCTTGTACTTAAGTCGGCAATGTGCCTTTTCTATCTAATTCCAATGCAATTTCTGTATTTCGTCGCCAATAAGAAGGTCCAAAGGATACAGTAAACCTGAAGTGAAGCATCGGAATCTGTAACTAATGCCACAGGAATCGTTCAAAACATAGACAGTAGGAAGAGTCAGACTTCTTGTACTTAAGTCGGCATTGTGCCTCTTGTATTTAATTCCGATGCATTTTCTGTTATTCATCGTCAATAAGAAGGTCCAAGGGATACAGTAAACCTGAAGTAAAGCATCGGAATCTATAACTAGTGTCAAACGAATGGTTCAAATAATAGACAGTAGGAAGAGTCAGTCTTCTTGTACTTAAGTCGGCATTGTGCCTTTTGTATGGAATTCCGATGCAATTTCTGTGTTTCATCGTCAAAAGGAAGGTCAGTAGGATACAGTAAACCTGAAGTGAAGCATCGGAATCTGTAACTAGTGTCACAGGAATGGTTCAAAACATAGACAGTGGGAAGAGTCAGTCTTTTTGTACTTAAGTCGGCATTGTGCCTTTTGTATTTAATGCCGATGCAATATCTGTGTTTAGTCGTCAATAAGAAGGTCCAAGGGATACAGTAAACCTGAAGTGAAGCATCGGAATCTGTAACTAGTGTCACAGGAATGGTTCAAAGCATAGTCAGTAAGAGGAGTCAGTGTTCTTGTACTTAAGTCGGCATTGTGCCTTTTCTGTTTAATTCAGTTGCAATTTCTGTGTTTCATCGGCAATAAGAACGTCCAAGAGATACAGTAAACCTGAAGTGAAGCATCGGAATCTATAACTAATGTCACAGGAATCGTTCAGAACATAGACAGTAGGAAGAGTCAGTCTTCTTGTACTTAAGTCGGCATTGTGCCTTTTCTATTTAATTCCGATGCAATTTCTGGGTTTCATTGTCAATAAGAAGCTCTGAGGGATACAGTAAACCCTGAAGTGAAGCATCGGAATCTATTACTAGTGTCACTGGAATGGTTCAAAGCAGTCAGTAAGAAGAGTCAATCTTCTTGTACTTAAGTCGGCATTGTGCCTTTTGTATTTAATTCCGATGCAATATCTGTGTTTCATCGTCAATAAGAAGGTCCAAGGGATACAGTAAACCTGAAGTGAAGCATTGGAATCTATAACTAATGTCACAGGAATCGTTCAGAACATAGACAGTAGGAAGAGTCAGTCTTCTTGTACTTAAGTCGGCATTGTGCCTTTTGTATTTAATTCCGATGCAATTTCTGTGTTTCATCGCCAATAAGAAGGTCCAAGGGATACAGTAAACATGAAGTGAAGCATCGGAATCTATAACTAGTGTCACAGGAATGGTTCAAAACATAGACAGTAGGAAGAGTCAGTCTTCTTGTACTTATGTCGGCATTGTACCTTTTCTATTTAATTCCGATGCAATTTCAGTGTTTCATCGTCAATAAGAATGTCAGAGGGATACAGTAACCCTGAAGTGAAGCATCGGAATCTGTAACTAGCGTCACAGGAATGGTTCAAAACATAGACAAAAAGAAGAATCAGTCTTCTTGTACTTAAGTCGGCATTGTGCCTTTTGTATTTAATTCTGATGCAATTTCTGTGTTTCATCGTCAATAAGAAGGTCCAACGGATACAGTAAACATGAAGTAAAGCATCGGAATCTATAACTAGCGTCACAGGAATGGTTCAAAACATAGACAGTAACAATAGTCAGTCTTCTTGTACTTAAGTCAGCATTGTACCTTTTCTATTTAATTCCGATGCAATTTCAGTGTTTCATCGTCAATAAGAAGGTCCAAGGGATACAGTAAACCTGAAGTGAAGCATCGGAATTTATAAATAGTGTCACAGGAATGGTTCAAAACATAGACAGTAAGAAGATTCAGTCTTCTCGTACTTAAATCGGCATTGTGCCTTTTCTATTTAATTCCGATGCAATTTCTGTGTTTCATCGTCAATAAGAAGGTCAGAGGGATACAGTAAACCTGAAGTGAAGCATATGAATCTATAACTAGTGTCACAGGAATGGTTCAAATCATAGTCAGTAAGAAGAGTCGGTCTTCTTGTACTTAAGTCGGCATTGTGCCTTTTCTATTTAATTCCGATGCAATATCTGTGTTTCATCGTCAATAAGAAGGTCAGAGGGATACAGTAAACCTGAAGTGAGGCATCGGAAACTATAACTACTGTCACAGGAATGGATCCAAATATAGTCAGTAAGAAGAGTCAGTCTTCTTGTACTTAAGTCGGCATTGTGCCTTTTCTATTTAATTCCGATGCAATTTCTGTGTTTCATGGTCAATAAGAAGGTCAAAGGGATACTGTAAACCTGAAGTGTAGCATCGGAATCTATAACTAGAGTCTCAGGAATGGTTCAAAACATAGACAGTAAGATGGGTCAGTCTTCTTGTACTTAAGTGGGCATTGTGCCTTTTGTATTTAATTCCAATGCAATATCTGTGTTTCATCGTGAATAAGAAGGTGCAAGGGATACAGTAAACCTGAAGTAAAGCATCGGAATCTATAACTAGTGTCAAACGAATGGTTCAAATAATAGACGGTAAGAAGAGTCAGTCTTCTTGTACTTAAGTCGGCAATGTGCCTTTTGTATTTAATTGCAATGCAATTTTTGTATTTCGTCGCCAATAAGAAGGTCCAAAGGATACAGTAAACCTGAAGTGAAGCATCGGAATCTATAACTAGTGTCACAGGAATGGTTCAAAACAGGCAGTAAGAAGAGTCAGTCTTCTTGTACATAATTCGGCATTGTGCATTTTGTATTTAATTCCGATGCCATTTCTGTACTTCGTCGCCAATAAGAAGGTCCAAAGGATACAGTAAACCAGAAGTGAAGCATCGGTATCTATAATCAATGTCACAGGAATCGTTCAAAACATAGACAGTAGGAAGAGTCAGTCTTCTTGTACATAAGTAGGCATTGTGCCTTTTGTATTTAATTCCGATGCAATTTCTGTGTTTCATCATCAATAAGAAGGTCCAAGGGATACAGTAACCCTGAAGTGAAGCATCGGAATCTGTAATTTGCGTCACAGGTATGGTTCAAACATAGACAGAAAGAAGAGTCAGTCTTCTTGTACTTAATTCGGCATTGTGCCTTTTCTATTTAATTCCGATGCAATCTCTGTGTTTCATCGTCAATAAGAAGGTCCAAGGGATACAGTAAACCTGAAGTGAAGCATCGGAATCTATAACTAGTGTCACAGGAATGATTCAAAACAGTCAGTAAGAAGAGTCAATCTTCTTGTACTTAAGTCGGCATTGTGCTTTTTCTATTTAATTCCGATGCAATTTCTGTGTTTCATCGTCAATAAGTAGAACCAAGGGATACAGTAAACCTGACGTGACGCATCGGAATCGATAACTAGTGTCACTGGAATGGTCCATAACATAGACAGTAGGAAGAGTCTGTCTTCTCGTACTTAAGTCGGCATTGTGCCTTTTCTATTTAATTCCGATGCAATTTCAGTGTTTCATCGTCAATAAGATTGTCAGAGGGATACAGTAACCCTGAAGTGAGGCATCGGAATCTGTAACTAGCGTCACAGGAATGGTTCAAACCATAGACAGAAAGAAGAGTCAGTCTTCTTGTACTTAAGTCGGCATTGTGCCTTTTCTATTTAATTCCGATGCAATTTCTGAATTTCGTCGCCAATAAGAAGGTCCAAAGGATACAGTAAACCTGAAGTGAAGCATCGGAATCTATAACTAGTGTTACAGGAATGGTTCAAACAGTCAGTAAGAAGAGTCAATCTTCTTGTACTTAAGTCGGCATTGTGCCTTTTGTATTTAATTCCGATGCCTTTTCTGTGTTTCATCGTCAATAAGAAGGTCCAAAGGATACAGTAAACCTGAAGTGAAGCATCGGAATCTATAGTTAATGTCACAGGAATCGTTCAAAACATAGACAGTAGGAAGAGTCAGTCTTCTTGTACTTAAGTCGGCATTCTGCCTTTTGTATTTAAATCCGATGCAATTTCTGTGTTTCATCGTCAAAGAGAAGGTCAGAGGGATACAGTAAACCTGAAGTGAAGCATGGGAATATATAACAAGTGTCACAGGAATGGTTCAAAACAGTCAGTAAGTAGAGTCAGTCTTCTTGTTCTTAAGTCGGCATTGTGCCTTTTGTATTTAATTCCGAAGCTATTTCTGCATTTCGTCGCCAATTAGAAGGTCCAAAGGATACAGTAAACCTGAAGTGAAGCATCGGAATCGATAACTAATGTCACAGGAATCGTTCAAATCATAGACAGTAGGAAGAGTCAGTCTTCTTGTACTTAAGTCGGCATTGTGCCTTTTGTATTTAATTCCGATGCAATTTCTGTGTTTCATCGTTAAAAGAAGGTCAGAGGGATACCGAAAACCTGAAATGAAGCATCGGAATCTGTAACTAGTGTCACAGGAATGGTTCAAAACATAGACAGTAGGAAGAGTCAGTCCTCTTGTACTTAAGTCGGCATTGTGCCTTTTGTATTTAATTCCGATGCAATATCTGTTTTCATCGTCAACAAGAAGGTCCAAGGGATACAGTAAACCTGAAGTGAAGCATAGGAATCTGTAACTAGCGTCACAGGAATAGTTCAAAACATAGTCAGTAAGAAGAGTCAGTCTTCTTGTTCTTAAGTCGGTATTGTGTCTTTTGTATTTAATTCCGATGCAATTTCTGTGTTTCATCGTCAATAAGAACTTCCAAGGGATACAGTAAACCTGAAGTGAAGCATCGGAATCTATAACTAGTGACACAGGAATGGTTTAAAACATAGACAGTAGGAAGAGTCAGTCTTCTTGTACATAAGTCGGCATTGTGCCTTTTCTATTTAATTCCGATGCAATTTCAGTGTTTCATCGTCAATAAGAATGTCGAAGGGATACAGTAACCCTGAAGTGAAGCATCGGAATCTATAACTAGCGTCACAGGAATGGTTCAAGGCATAGACAGAAAGAAGAGTCAGTCTTCTCGTACTTAAGTCGGCATTGTGCCTTTTGTATTTAATTCCGATGCAATTTCTGTGTTTCATCGTCAATAAGAAGGTCCAAGGGATACAGTAAACCTGAAGTGAAGCATCGAAATCTATAACTAGTGTCACAGGAATGGTTCAAAACATAGACAGTAAGAAGAGTCAGTCTTCTTGTACTTAAGTCGGCATTGTGCCTTTTGTATTTAATTCCGATGCAATTTCTGTGTTTCATCGTCAATAAGAAGGTCAGAGGGATACAGTGAACCTGAAGTGAAGCATCGGAATCCATAACTAGTGTCACAGGAATGGTTCAAATCATAGTCAGTAAGAAGAGTCAGTCTTCTTGTACTTAAGTCGGCATTGTGCCTTTTCTATTTAATTTCGATGCAATATCTGAGTTTCTTTGTCAATAAGAAGGTCAGAGGGATACAGTAAACCTGAAGTGAGGCATGGGAATCTATAACTAGTGTCACAGGAATGGTTCCAAACATAGTCAGTAAGAAGAGTCAGTCTTCTTGTACTTTAGTCGGCATTGTGCCTTTTCTATTTAATTCCGATGCAATTTCTGTGTTTCATCGTCAATAAGAAGGTCCAAAGGATACAGTAATCCTGAAGTGAATCATCGTAATCTATAACTAGTGTCACAGGAATGGTTCAAAACATAGTCAGTACGAAGAGTCAGTCTACTTGTACTTAAGTCGGCATTGTGCCTTTTGTATTTAATTCCGATGCAATTTCTGTGTTTCATCGTCAATACAAAGGTCAGAGGGATACAGTAAACTTGAAGTGAAGCATCGGAATCTGTAACTAGCGTCACAGGAATGGTTCAAAATAGTCAGTAAGAAGAGACAATCTTCTTGTACTTAAGTCGGCATTGTGCCTTTTGTATTTAATTCCGATTCATTTTCTGTGTTTCATCGTCAATAAGAAGGTCCAAAGGATACAGTAAACCTGAAGTGAAGCATCGGAATCGATAACTAATGTCACAAGAATCGTTCAAAACATAGACAGTAGGAAGAGTCAGTCTTCTTGTACTTAAGTCGGCATTGTGCCTTTTGTATTTAATTCCGATGCAATTTCTGTGTTTCATCGTCAAAAAGAAGGTGAGAGGGATACAGTAAACCTGAAGGGAAGCATCGGAATCTATAACAAGTGTCACAGGAATGGTTCAAAACAGTCAGTGAGAAGAGTCAGTGTTCTTGTTCTTAAGTCGGCATTGTGCCTTTTGTATTTAATTCCGATGCAATTTCTGTGTTTCATCGTCAATAAGAACGTCCAAGGGATACAGTAAACCTGAAGTGAAGTATCGGAATCTATAACTAGTGTCACTGGAATGGTCCAAAACATAGACAGTAGGAAGAGTCAGTCTTCTCGTACTTAAGTCGGCATTGTGCCTTTTCTATTTAATTCCGATGCAATTTCAGTGTTTCATCGTCAATAAGAATGTCAGAGGGATACAGTAACCCTGAAGTGAGGCATCGGAATCTGTAACTAGCGTCACAGGAATGGTTCAAACCATAGACAGAAAGAAGAGTCAGTCTTCTTGTACTTAAGTCGGCATTGTGCTTTTTCTATTTAATTCCGATGCAATTTCTGTGTTTCATCGTCAATAAGAAAGTCCAAGGGATACAGTAAACCTGAAGTGAAGCATCGGAATCTATAACTAGTGTCACAGGAATGGTTCTAAACATAGACAGTAGGAAGAGTCTGTCTTCTTGTACATAAGTCGGCATTGTGCCTTTTGTATTTAATTCCGATGCAATTTCTGTGTTTCACCGTCAATAAGAAGGTCAGAGGGATACAGTAAACCTGAAGTGAAGCATCGGAATCCATAACAGGTGTCACAGGAATGGTTCAAAACATAGTCAGTAAGAAGAGTCAGTCCTCTTGTACTTAAGTCGGCATTGTGCCTTTCCTATTTAATTCCGATGCAATATCTGTGTTTCATCGTCAATATGAAGGTCAGAGGGATACAGTAAACCTGAAGTGAAGCATCGGAATCTATAACTAGTGACACAGGAATGGTTTAAAACATAGACAGTAGGAAGAGTCAGTCTTCTTGTACTTAAGTCGGCATTGTGCCTTTTCTATTTAATTCCGATGCAATTTCAGTGTTTCATCGTCAATAAGAATGTCGAAGGGATACAGTAACCCTGAAGTGAAGCATCGGAATCTGTAACTAGCGTCACAGGAATGGTTCAAAGCATAGACAGAAAGAAGAGTCAGTCTTCTCGTACTTAAGTCGGCATTGTGCCTTTTGTATTTAATTCCGATGCAATTTCTGTGTTTCATCGTCAATAAGAAGGTCCAAGGGATACAGTAAACCTGAAGTGAAGCATCGAAATCTATAACTAGTGTCACAGGAATGGTTGAAAACATAGACAGTAAGAAGAGTCAGTCTTCTTGTACTTACGTCGGCATTGTGCCTTTTGTATTTAATTCCGATGCAATTTCTGTGTTTCATCGTCAATAAGAAGGTCAGAGGGATACAGTGAACCTGAAGTGAAGCATCGGAATCCATAACTAGTGTCACAGGAATGGTTCAAAACATAGTCAGTAAGAAGAGTCAGTCTTCTTGTACTTAAGTCGGCATTGTGCCTTTTCTATTTAATTCCGATGCAATATCTGAGTTTCTTTGTCAATAAGAAGGTCAGAGGGATACAGTAAACCTGAAGTGAGGCATAAGAATCTATAACTAGTGTCACAGGAATGGTTCCAAACATAGTCAGTAAGAAGAGTCAGTCTTCTTGTACTTTAGTCGGCATTGTGCCTTTTCTATTTAATTCCGATGCAATTTCTGTGTTTCATCGTCAATAAGAAGGTCCAAAGGATACAGTAATCCTGAAGTGAATCATCGTAATCTATAACTAGTGTCACAGGAATGGTTCAAAACATAGTCAGTACGAAGAGTCAGTCTTCTTGTACTTAAGTCGGCATTGTGCCTTTTGTATTTAATTCCGATGCAATTTCTGTGTTTCATCGTCAATACGAAGGTCAGAGGGATACAGTAAACTTGAAGTGAAGCATCGGAATCTGTAACTAGCGTCACAGGAATGGTTCAAAACAGTCAGTAAGAAGAGACAATCTTCTTGTACTTAAGTCGGCATTGTGCCTTTTGTATTTAATTCCGATTCATTTTCCGTGTTTCATCGTCAATAAGAAGGTCCAAAGGATACAGTAAACCTGAAGTGAAGCATCGGAATCGATAACTAATGTCACAAGAATCGTTCAAAACATAGACAGTAGGAAGAGTCAGTCTTCTTGTACTTAAGTCGGCATTGTGCCTTTTGTATTTAATTCCGATGCAATTTCTGTGTTTCATCGTCAAAAAGAAGGTGAGAGGGATACAGTAAACCTGAAGGGAAGCATCGGAATCTATAACAAGTGTCACAGGAATGGTTCAAAACAGTCAGTGAGAAGAGTCAGTGTTCTTGTTCTTAAGTCGGCATTGTGCCTTTTGTATTTAATTCCGATGCAATTTCTGTGTTTCATCGTCAATTAGAACGTCCAAGGGATACAGTAAACCTGAAGTGAAGTATCGGAATCTATAACTAGTGTCACTGGAATGGTCCAAAACATAGACAGTAGGAAGAGTCAGTCTTCTCGTACTTAAGTCGGCATTGTGCCTTTTCTATTTAATTCCGATGCAATTTCAGTGTATCATCGTCAATAAGAATGTCAGAGGGATACAGAAACCCTGAAGTGAGGCATCGGAATCTGTAACTAGCGTCACAGGAATGGTTCAAACCATAGACAGAAAGAAGAGTCAGTCTTCTTGTACTTAAGTCGGCATTGTGCTTTTTCTATTTAATTCCGATGCAATTTCTGTGTTTCATCGTCAATAAGAAAGTCCAAGGGATACAGTAAACCTGAAGTGAAGCATCGGAATCTATAACTAGTGTCACAGGAATGGTTCTAAACATAGACAGTAGGAAGAGTCTGTCTTTTTGTACATAAGTCGCCATTGTGCCTTTTGTATTTAATTCCGATGCAATTTCTGTGTTTCATCGTCAATAAGAAGGTCAGAGGGATACAGTAAACCTGAAGTGAAGCATCGGAATCCATAACAGGTGTCACAGGAATGGTTCAAAACATAGTCAGTAAGAAGAGTCAGTCCTCTTGTACTTAAGTCGGCATTGTGCCTTTCCTATTTAATTCCGATGCAATATCTGTGTTTCATCGTCAATATGAAGGTCAGAGGGATACAGTAAACCTGATGTGAAGCATCGGAATCTATAACTAGTGTTACAGAAATGGTTCAAAACAGTTAGTAAGATGAGTCAATCTTCTTGTACTTAAGTCGGCATTGTGCCTTTTGTATTTAATTCCGATGCTTTTTCTGTGTTTCATCGTCAATAAGAAGGTCCAAAGGATACAGTAAACCTGAAGTGAAGCATCGGAATCAAATACTAATGTCACAGGTATCGTTCAAAAGATAGACAGTAGGAAGAGTCAGTCTTCTTGTACTTAAGTCGGCATTGTGCCTTTTGTATTTAATTCCGATGCAATATCTGTGTTTCATCGTCAAAGAGAAGGTCAGAGGGATACAGTAAACCTGAAGTGAAGCATGGGAATGTATAACAAGTGTCACTGGAATGGTTCAAAACAGTCAGTAAGTAGAGTCAGTCTTCTTGTTCTTAAGTCGGCATTGTGCCTTTTGTATTTAATTCCGAAGCTATTTCTGCATTTCGTCGCCAATTAGAAGTTCCAAAGGATACAGTAAACCTGAAGTGAAGTATCGGAATCGATAACTAATGCCACAGGAATCGTTCAAATCATAGACAGTAGGAAGTGTCAGTCTTCCTGTACTTAAGTCGGCATTGTGCCTTTTGTATTTAATTCCGATGCAATTTCTGTGTTTCATCGTTAAAAGAAGGTCAGAGGGATACCGAAAGCCTGAAATGAAGCATCGGAATCTGTAACTAGTGGCACAGGAATGGTTCAAAACATAGACAGTAGGAAGAGTCAGTCCTCTTGTACTTAAGTCGGTATTGTGCCTTTTGTATTTAATTCCGATGCAATATCTGTTTTCATCGTCAACAAGAAGGACCAAGGGATACAGTAAACCTGAAGTGAAGCATAGGAATCTGTAACTAGCGTCACAGGAATAGTTCAAAACATAGTCAGTAAGAAGAGTCAGTCTTCTTGTTCTTAAGTCGGCAATGTGCCTTTTGTATTTAATTCCGATGCAATTTCTGTGTTTCATCGTCAATAAGAAGGTCAGAGGGATACAGTAAACCTGAAGTGAAGCATCGGAATCTGTAACTAGCGTCACAGGAATGGTTCAAAGCAGTCAGTAAGAAGAGACAATCTTCTTGTACTTAAGTCGGCATTGTGCCTTTTGTATTTAATTCCGATTCATTTTCTGTGTTTCATCGTCAATAAGAAGGTCCAAAGGATACAGTAAACCTGAAGTGAAGCATCGGAATCTATAACTAATGTCACAAGAATCGTTCAAAACATAGACAGTAGGAAGAGTCAGTCTTCTTGTACTTAAGTCGGCATTGTGCCTTTTGTATTTAATGCCGATGCAATTTCTGTATTTCATCGTCAAAAAGAAGGTGAGAGGGATACAGTAAACTTGAAGGGAAGCATCGGAATCTATAACAAGTGTCACAGGAATGGTTCAAAACAGTCAGTGAGAAGAGTCAGTCTTCTTGTTCTTAAGTCGGCATTGTGCCTTTTGTATTTAATTCCGATGCAATTTCTGTGTTTCATCGTCAATAAGAACGTCCAAGGGATACAGTAAACCTGAAGTGAAGCATCGGAATCTATAACTAGTGTCACAGGAATGGTTCTAAACATAGACAGTAGGAAGAGTCTGTCTTCTTGTACATAAGTCGGCATTGTAGCTTTTTGATTTAATTCCGATGCAACTTCAGTGTTTCATCGTCAATAAGAATGTCAGAGGGATACAGCAACCCTGAAGTGAGGCATCGGAATCTGTAACTAGCGTCACAGGAATGGTTCAAACCATAGACAGAAAGAAGAGTCAGTCTTCTTGTACTTAAGTCGGCATTGTGCTTTTTCTATTTAATTCCGATGCAATTTCTGTGTTTCATCTTCAATAAGAAGGTCCAAAGGATACAGTAATCCTGAAGTGAATCATCTTAATCTGTAACTAGTGTCACAGGAATGTTTCAAAACATAGTCAGTACGAAGAGTCAGTCTTCTTGTACTTAAGTCGGCATTGTGCCTTTTCTATTTAATTCCGATGCAATTTCAGTGTTTCATCGTCAATAAGAATGTCGGAGGGATACAGTAACCCTGAAGTGAAGCATCGGAATCTGTAACTAGCGTCACAGGAATGGTTCAAAGCATAGACAGAAAGAAGACTCAGTCTTCTCGTACTTAAGTCGGCATTGTGCCTTTTGTATTTATTTCGGATGCAATTTCTGTGTTTCATCGTCAATATGAAGGTCCAAGGGATACAGTAAACCTGAAGTGAAGCATCGGAATCTATAACTAGTGTCACAGGAATGGTTCAAAACATAGACAGTAAGAAGAGTCAGTCTTCTTGTACTTACGTCGGCATTGTGCCTTTTGTATTTAATTCCGATGCAATTTCTGTGTTTCATCGTCAAAAAGAAGGTCGGAGGGATACAATAAACCTGAAGTGAAGCATCGGAATCCATAACTAGTGTCACAGGAATGGTTCAAAACATAGTCAGTAAGAAGAGTCAGTCTTCTTGTACTTAAGTCGGCATTGTGCATTTTCTATTTAATTCCGATGCAATATCTGTGTTTCTTCGTCAATAAGAAGGTCAGAGGGATACAGTAAACCTGAAGTGAGGCATGGGACTCTATAACTAGTGTCACAGGAATGGTTCCAAACATAGTCAGTAAGAAGAGTCAGTCTTCTTGTACTTTAGTCGGCATTGTGCCTTTTCTATTTAATTCCGATGCAATTTCTGTGTTTCATCTTCAATAAGAAGGTCCAAAGGATACAGTAATCCTGAAGTGAATCATCTTAATCTGTAACTAGTGTCACAGGAATGTTTCAAAACATAGTCAGTACGAAGAGTCAGTCTTCTTGTACTTAAGTCGGCATTGTGCCTTTTGTATTTAATTCCGATGCAATTTCTGTGTTTCATCGTCAATAAGAAGGTCAGAGGGATACAGTAAACCTGAAGTGAAGCATCGGAATCTGTAACTAGCGTCACAGGAATGGGTCAAAACAGTCAGTAAGAAGAGACAATCTTCTTGTACTTAAGTCGGCATTGTGCCTTTTGTATTGAATTCAGATTCATTTTCTGTGTTTCATCGTCAATAAGAAGGTCCAAAGGATACAGTAAACCTGAAGTGAAGCATCAGAATCTATAACTAATGTCACAAGAATCGTTCAAAACATAGACAGTAGGAAGAGTCAGTCTTCTTGTACTTAAGTCGGCATTGTGCCTTCTGTATTTAATTCCGATGCAATTTCTGTGTTTCATCGTCAAAAAGAAGGTGAGAGGGATACAGTAAACCTGAAGGGAAGCATCGGAATCTATAACAAGTGTCACAGGAATGGTTCAAAACAGTCAATGAGAAGAGTCAGTCTTCTTGTTCTTAAGTCGGCATTGTGCCTTTTGTATTTAATTCCGATGCAATTTCTGTGTTTCATCGTCAATAAGAACGTCCAAGGGATACAGTAAACCTGAAGTGAAGCATCGGAATCTATAACTAGTGTCACTGGAATGGTCCAAAACATAGACAGTAGGAAGAGTCAGTCTTCTCGTACTTAAGTCGGCATTGTGCCTTTTCTATTTAATTCCGATGCAATTTCAGTGTTTCATCGTCAATAAGAATGTCAGAGGGATACAGTAACCCTGAAGTGAGGCATCGGAATCTGTAACTAGCGTCACAGGAATGGTTCAAACCATAGACAGAAAGAAGAGTCAGTCTTCTTGTACTTAAGTCGGCATTGTGCTTTTTCTATTTAATTCCGATGCAATTTCAGTGTTTCATCGTCAATAAGAATGTCAGAGGGATACAGTATCCCTGCAGTGAAGCATCGGAATCTGTAACTAGCGTCACAGGAATGGTTCAAAGCATAGACAGAAAGAAGAGTCAGTCTTCTTGTACTTAAGTCGGCATTGTCCCTTTTGTATTTAATTCCGATGCAATTTCTGTGTTTCATCGTCAATAAGAAAGTCCAAGGGATACAGTAAACCTGAAGTGAAGCATCGGAATCTATAACTAGTGTCACAGGAATGGTTCTAAACATAGACAGTAGGAAGAGTCTGTCTTCTTGTACATAAGTCGGCATTGTGCCTTTTGTATTTAATTCCGATGCAATTTCTGTGTTTCATCGTCAATAAGAAGATCAGAGGGATACAGTAAACCTGAAGTGAAGCATCGGAATCCATAACTAGTGTCACAGGAATGGTTCAAAACATAGTCAGTAAGAAGAGTCAGTCTTCTTGAACTTAAGTCGGCATTGTGCCTTTTCTATTTAATTCCGATGCAATATCTGTGTTTCATCGTCAATAAGAGGGCCACAGGGATACAGTAAACCTGAAGTGAGGCATTGGAATCTATAACTAGTGTCACAGGAATGGTTCCAAACATAGTCAGTAAGAAGAGTCATCCTTCTTGTACTTTAGTCGGCATTGTGCCTTTTCTATTTAATTCCAATGCAATTTCTGTGTTTCATCGTCAATAAGAAGGTCCAACGGATACAGTAATCCTGAAGTGAATCATCGTAATCTATAACTAGTGTCACAGGAATGGTTCAAAACATAGTCAGTACGAAGAGTCAGACTTCTTGTACTTAAGTCGACATTGTGCCTTCCGATGCAATTTCTGTGTTTCATTGTCAATAAGAAGGTCAGAGGGATACAGTAAACCTGAAGTGAAGCATCGGAATCTAAAACTAGTGTCACAGGAATGGTTCAAAACAGTCAGTAAGAAGAGACAATCTTCTTGTACTTAAGTCGGCATTGTGCCTTTTGTATTCAATTCCGATGCATTTTCTGTGTTTCATCGTCAATAAGAAGGTCCAAAGGATACAGTAAGCCTGATGTGAAGCATCGGAATCGACAACTAATGTCACAGGAATCGTTCAAAACAGTCAGTAAGTAGAGTCAGTCTTCTTGTACTTAAGTCGGCATTGTGCCTTTTGTATTTAATTCCGATGCAATTTCTGTGTTTCATCGTCAATACGAAGGTCAGAGGGATACAGTAAACCTGAAGTCAAGCATCGGAATCTATAACTAAAGTCACAGGAATCGTTCTAAACATAGACAGTAGGAAGAGTCAGTCTTCTTGTACTTAAGTCGGCATTGTGCCTTTTGTATTTAATTCCGATGCAATTACTGTGTTTCATCGTCAATAAGAAGGTCAGAGGGATACAGTAAACCTGAAGTGAAGCATCGGAATCCATAACTAGTGTCACAGGAATGTTTCAAAACATAGTCAGTAAGAAGAGTCAGTGTTCTTGTACTTATGTCGGCATTGTGCTTTTTGTATTTAATTCCGAAGCTATTTCTGCATTTCGTCGCCAATTAGAAGGTCCAAAGGATACAGTAAACCTGAAGTGAAGCATCGGAATCAATAACTAATGTCACAGGAATCGTTCAAAACATAGACAGTAGGAAGAGTCGGTCTTCTTGTACTTAAGTCGGCATTGTGCCTTTTGTATTTAATTCCGATGCAATATCTGTTTTCATCGTCAACAAGAAGGTCCAAGGGATACAGTAAACCTGAAGTGAAGCATAGGAATCTGTAACTAGCGTCACAGGAATGGTTCAAAGCATAGTCAGTAAGAAGAGTCAGTCTTCTTGTTCTTAAGACGGCATTGTGCCTTTTGTATTTAATTCCGATGCAATTTCTGTGTTTCATCGTCAATAAGAACGTCCAAGGGATACAGTAAACCTGAAGTGAAGCATCGGAATCTATAACTAGTGTCACAGGAATGGTTCAAAGCATAGACAGTAGGAAGAGTCAGTCTTCTTGTATTTAAGTCGGCATTGTGCCTTTTCTACTTAATTCCGATGCAATTTTAGTGTTTCATCGTCAATAAGAATGTCAGAGGGATACAGTAACCCTGAAATGAAGCATCGGAATCTGTAACTAGCGTCAAAGGAATGGTTCAAAGCATAGTCAGTAAGAAGAGTCAGTCTTCTTGTACCTATGTCGGCATTGTGCCTTTTCTATTTAATTCCGATGCAATATCTGTGTTTCATCGACAATAAGAAGGTCATAGGGATACAGTAAACCTGAAGTGAGGCATAGGAATCTATAACTAGTGTCACAGGAATGGTTCCAAACATAGTCAGTAAGAAGAGTCAGTCTTCTTGTACTTTAGTCGGCATTGTGCCTCTTCTATTTAATTCCGATGTAATTTCTGTGTTTCATCGTCAATAAGAAGGTCCAAGGGATACAGTAATCCTGAAGTGAATCATCGTAATCTATAACTAGTGTCACAGGAATGGTTCAAAACATAGTCAGTACGAAGAGTCAGTCTTCTTGTACTTAAGTCGACATTGTGCCTTTTGTATTTAATTCCGATGCAATTTCTGTGTTTCATCGTCAATAAGATGGTCAGAGGGATACAGTAAACCTGAAGTGAAGCATCGGAATCTGTAACTAGCGTCACAGGAATGGTTCAAAACAGTCAGTAAGAAGAGACAATCTTCTTGTACTTAAGTCGGCATTGTGCCTTATGTATTTAAATCCGATGCATTTTCTGTGTTTCTTCGTCAATAAGAAGGTCCAAAGGATACAGTAAACCTGAAGTGTAGCATCGGAATCTATAACTAATGTCACAGGAATCGTTCAAAACATAGACAGTAGGAAGAGTCAGTCTTCTTGTACTTAAGTCGGCATTGTGCCTTTTGTATTTAATTTCGATGCAATTTCTGTGTTTCATCGTCAAAAAGAAGGTCAGAGGGATACAGTAAACCTGAAGGGAAGCATCGGAATCTATAACAAGTGTCACAGGAATGGTTCGAAACAGTCAGTAAGAAGAGTCAGTCTTCTTGTTCTTAAGTCGGCATTGTGCCTTTTGTGTTTAATTCCGATGCAATTTCTGTGTTTTATCGTCAATAAGAACGTCCAAGGGATACAGTAAACCTGAAGTGAAGCATCGGAATCTATAACTAGTGTCACTGGAATGGTTCAAAACATAGACAGTAGGAATAGTCAGTCCTCTTGTACTTAAGTCGGCATTGTGCCTTTTCTAATTAATTCCGATGCAATTTCAGTGTTTCATCGTCAATAAGAATGTCAGAGGGATACAGTAACCCTGAAGTGAAGCATCGGAATCTGTAACTAGCGTCACAGGAATGGTTCAAAGCATAGACAGAAAGAAGCGTCAGTCTTCTTGTACTTAAGTCGGCATTGTGCCTTTTGTATTTAATTCCGATGCAATTTCTGTGTTTCATCGTCAATAAGAAGGTCAGAGGGATACAGTAAACCTGAAGTGAAGCATTGGAATCCATAACTAGTGTCACAGGAATGGTTCAAAACATAGTCAGTAAGAAGAGTCAGTCTTCTTGTACTTAAGTCGGCATTGTGCCTTTTCTAGTTAATTCCGATGCAATATCTGTGTTTCATCGTCAATAAGAAGGTCAGAGGGATACAGTAAACCTGAAGTGAGGCATGGGAATCTATAACTAGTGTCACAGGAATGGTTCCAAAGATAGTCAGTAAGAAGAGTTATTCTTCTTGTACTTTAGTCGGCATTATGCCTTTTCTATTTAATTCCGATGCAATTTCCGTGTTTCATCATCAATAAGAAGGTCCAAGTGATACAGTAATCCTGAAGTGAATCATCGTAATCTATAACTAGTGTCACAGGAATGATTCAAAACGTAGTCAGTACGAAGAGTCAGTCTTCTTGTACTTAAGTCGGCATTGTGCCTTTTGTATTTGATTCCGATGCAATTTCTGTGTTTCATCGTCTAAAAGAAGGTAAGAGGGATACAGTAGACTTGAAGTGAAGCATCGGAATCTATAACTAGTGTCACAGGAATGGTTTGAAACAGTCAGTAAGAAGAAACAATCTTCTTGTACTTAAGTCGGCATTGTGCCTTTTGTATTTAATTCCGATGCAATTTCTGTGCTTCATCGTCAATAAGAACGTCCAAGGGATACAGTAAACCTGAAGTGAAGCAACGGAATCTATAACTTATGTCACAGGAATCGTTCAAAACATAGACAGTAGGAAGAGTCAGTCCTCTTGTACTTAAGTCGACATTGTGCCTTTTGTATTTAATTCCGATGCAATTTCTGTGTTTCATCGTCAAAATGAAGGTCAGAGGGATACAGTAAACCTGAAGGGAAACATCGGAATCTATAACAAGTGTCACAGGAATGGTTCAAAACAGTCAGTAAGAAGAGTCAGTCGTCTTGTACTTAAGTCGGCATTGTGCCTTTTGTTTTTCATTCCGAAGCTATTTCTGCATTTCGTCGCCAATTAGAAGGTCCAAAGGATACAGTAAACCTGAAGTGAAGCATCGGAATCAATAACTAATGTCACAGGAATCGTTCAAAACATACACAGTGGGAAGATTCAGCCATCTTGTACTTAAGTCGGCATTGTGCCTTTTGTATTTAATTCCGATGCAATATCTGTGTTTTATCGTCAATAAGTAGGTCAGAGGGATACAGTAAACCTGAAGTGAAGCATCGGAATCTGTAACTAGTGTCACAGGAATGGGTCAAAACATAGACAGTAGGAAGAGTCAGTCCTCTTGCACTTAAGTCGGCATTGTGCCCTTTGTATTTAATTCCGATGCAATATCTGTTTTCATCGTCAACAAGAAGGTCCAAGGGATACAGTAAACCTGAAGTGAAGCATCGGAATCTGTAACTAGCGTCACAGGAATGGTTCAAAACATTGTCAGTAAGAAGAGTCAGTCTTCTTGTTCTTAAGTCGATATTGTGCCTTTTGTATTTAATTCCGATGCAATTTCTGTGCTTCATCGTCAATAAGAACGTCCAAGGGATACAGTAAACCTGAAGTGAAGCATCGGAATCTATAACTAGTGTCACTGGAATGGTTCAAAACATAGACAGTAGGAAGAGTCAGTCTTCTTGTACTTAAGTCGGCATTGTGCTTTTTCTATTTAATTCCGATGCAATTTGAGTGTTTCATCGTCAATAAGAATGTCAGAGGGATACAGTAACCCTGAAGTGAAGCATCGGAATCTGTAACTAGCGTCACAGGAATGGTTCAAAACATAGACAGAAAGAAGAGTCAGTCTCCTTGTACTTAAGTCGGCATTGTGCATTTTGTATTTAATTCCGATGCAATTTCTGTGTTTCATCGTCAATAAGAAGGTCCAAGGGATACAGTAATCCTGAAGTGATTCATCGTAATCTATATTTAGTGTCACAGGAATGGTTCAAACATAGTCAGTACGAAGAGTCAGTCTTCTTGTACTCAAGTCGGCATTGTGCCTTTTGCATTTCATTCCGATGCAATTTCTGTGTTTCATCGTCAATATGAAGGTCAGAGGGATACAGTAAACCTGAAGTGAAGCATCGGAATCTATAACTAGTGTCACAGGAATGGTTCAAAACAGTCAGTAAGAAGAGACAATCTTCTTGTACTTATGTCGGCTTTGTGCCTTTTGTATTTAATTCCGATGCAATTTCTGTGTTTCATCGTTGAAAAGAAGGTCAGAGGGATACAGTAAACCTGAAGTGAAGCATCGGAATCTGTAACTACTGTCACAGGAATGGTTCAAAACATAGACAGTAGGAAGAGTCAGTCTTCTTGTACTTAAGTCGGCATTGTGCCTTTTGTATTTCATTCCAATGCAATATCTGTGTTTCATCGTCAATAAGAAGGTCCAAGGGATACGGTAAACCTGAAGTGAATCATCGTAATCTATAACTAGTGTCAAAGGAATGGTTCAAATAATAGACAGTAAGAAGAGTCAGTCTTCTTGTACTTAAGTCGGCAATGTGGCTTTTGTATTTAATTCCAATGCAATTTCTGTATTTCGTCGCCAATAAGAAGGTCCAAAGGATACAGTAAACCTGAAGTGAAGCATCGGAATCTATAACTAGTGTCACAGGAATGGTTCAAAACAGTCAGTAGGAAGAGTCAGTCTTCTTGTACATAAGTCGGCATTGTGCCTTTTGTATTTAATTCCGATGCAATTTCTGTACCTCGTCGCCAATAAGAAGGTCCAAATGATACAGTAAACCTGAAGTGAAGCATCGGTATCTATAACTAGTGTCACAGGAATCGTTCAAAACATAGACAGTAGGAAGAGTCAGTCTTCTTGTACTTAAGTCGGCATTGTACCTTTTCTATTAAATTCCGATGCAATTTCTGTGTTTCATCGTCAATAAGAAGGTCAGAGAGATACAGTAAACCTGAAGTGAAGCGTCGGAATCTATAACTAGTGTCACAGGAATGGTTCAAAACATAGTCAGTAAGAAGAGTCAGTCTTCTTGTACTTAAGTCGGCATTGTGCCTTTTCTATTTAATTCCGATGCAATATCTGTGTTTCATCATCCATAAGAAGGTCAGAGGGATACAGTAAACCTGAAGTGAGGCATCGGAATCTATAACTAGTGTCACAGGAATGGTTCCAAACATAGTCAGTAAGAAGAGTCAGTCTTCTTGTACTTAAGTCGGCATTGTGCCTTATGTATTTAAGTCCGATGCATTTTCTGTGTTTCATCGTCAATAAGAAAGTCCAAAGGATACAGTAAACCTGAAGTGAAGCATCGGAATCTATAACTAATGTCACAGGAATCGTTCAAAACATAGACTGTAGGAAGAGTCAGTCTTCTTGTACTTAAGTCGGCATTGTGACTTTTGTATTTAATTTCGATGCAATTTCTGTGTTTCATCGTCAAAAAGAAGGTCAGAGGGACACAGTAAACCTGAAGGGAAGCATCGGAATCTATAACAAGTGTCACAGGAATGGTTCAAAACAGTCAGTAAGAAGAGTCAGTCTTCTTGTTCTTAAGTCGGCATTGTGCCTTTTGTATTTAATTCCGATGCAATTTCTGTGTTTCATCGTCAATAAGAACGTCCAAGGGATACAGTAAACCTGAAGTGAAGCATCGGAATCTATAACTAGTGTCACTGGAATGGTTCAAAACATAGACAGTAGGAAGAGTCAGTCCTCTTGTACTTAAGTCGGCATTGTGCCTTTTCTACTTAATTCCGATGCAATTTCAGTGTTTCATCGTCAATAAGAATGTCAAAGGGATACAGTAACCCTGAAGTGAAGCATCGGAATCTGTAACTAGCGTCACAGGAATGGTTCAAAACATAGACAGAAAGAAGAGTCAGTCTTCTTGTACTTAAGTCGGCATTGTGCCTTTTCTATTTAATTCCGATGCAATTTCAGTGTTTCATCGTCAATAAGAATGTCAGAGGGATACAGTAACCATGAAGTGAAGCATCGGAATCTGTAACTAGCGTCACAGGAATGGTTCAAAGCATAGACAGAAAGAAGCGTCAGTCTTCTTGTACTTAAGTCGGCATTGTGCATTTTGTATTTAATTCCGATGCAATTTCTGTGTTTCATCGTCAATAAGAAGGTCAGAGGGATACAGTAAACCTGAAGTGAAGCATCGGAATCCATAACTAGTGTCACAGGAATGGTTCAAAACATAGTCAGTAAGAAGAGTCAGTCTTCTTGTACTTAAGTCGGCATTGTGCCTTTTGTATTTAATTCCGATGCAATTTCTGTGTTTCATCGTCAATAAGAAGGTCAGAGGGATACAGTAAACCTGAAGTGAAGCATCGGAATCTATACCTAGTGTCACAGGAATGGTTCGAAACAGTCAGTAAGAAGAGACAATCTTCTTGTACTTAAGTCGGCATTGTGCCTTTTGTATTTAATTCCGATGCATTTTCTGTGTTTCATCGTCAATAAGAAGGTCCAAAGGATACAGTAAACCTGAAGTGAAGCAACGGAATCTATAACTTATGTCACAGGAATCGTTCAAAACATAGACAGTAGGAAGAGTCAGTCCTCTTGTACTTATGTCGACATTGTGCCTTTTGTATTTAATTCCGATGCAATTTCTGTGTTTCATCGTCAAAATGAAGGTCAGAGGGATACAGTAAACCTGAAGGGAAACATCGGAATCTATAACAAGTGTCACAGGAATGGTTCAAAACAGTCAGTAAGAAGAGTCAGTCGTCTTGTACTTAAGTCGGCATTGTGCCTTTTGTTTTTCATTCCGAAGCTAATTCTGCATTTCGTCGCCAATTAGAAGGTCCAAAGGATACAGTAAACCTGAAGTGAAGCATCGGAATCAATAACTAATGTCACAGGAATCGTTCAAAACATAGACAGTAGGAAGATTCAGCCTTCTTGTACTTAAGTCGGCATTGTGCCTTTTGTATTTAATTCCGATGCAATATCTGTGTTTTATCGTCAATAAGTAGGTCAGAGGGATACAGTAAACCTGAAGTGAAGCATCGGAATCTGTAACTAGTGTCACAGGAATGGGTCAAAACATAGACAGTAGGAAGAGTCAGTCCTCTTGCACTTAAGTCGGCATTGTGCCTTTTGTATTTAATTCCGATGCAATATCTGTTTTCATCGTCAACAAGAAGGTCCAAGGGATACAGTAAACCTGAAGTGAAGCATCGGAATCTGTAACTAGCGTCACAGGAATGGTTCAAAACATTGTCAGTAAGAAGAGTCAGTCTTCTTGTTCTTAAGTCGGCATTGTGCCTTTTGTATTTAATTCCGATGCAATTTCTGTGTTTCATCGTCAATAAGAACGTCCAAGGGATACAGTAAACCTGAAGTGAAGCATCGGAATCTATAACTAGTGTCACTGGAATGGTTCAAAACATAGACAGTAGGAAGAGTCAGTCTTCTTGTACTTAAGTCGGCATTGTGCTTTTTCTATTTAATTCCGATGCAATTTGAGTGTTTCATCGTCAATAAGAATGTCAGAGGGATACAGTAACCTTGAAGTGAAGCATCGGAATCTGTAACTAGCGTCACAGGAATGGTTCAAAACATAGACAGAAAGAAGAGTCAGTCTCCTTGTACTTAAGTCGGCATTGTGCATTTTGTATTTAATTCCGATGCAATTTCTGTGTTTCATCGTCAATAAGAAGGTCCAAGGGATACAGTAATCCTGAAGTGATTCATCGTAATCTATATTTAGTGTCACAGGAATGGTTCAAACATAGTCAGTACGAAGAGTCAGTCTTCTTGTACTTAAGTCGGCATTGTGCCTTTTGCATTTCATTCCGATGCAATTTCTGTGTTTCATCGTCAATAAGAAGGTCAGAGGGATACAGTAAACCTGAAGTGAAGCATCGGAATCTATAACTAGTGTCACAGGAATGGTTCAAAACAGTCAGTAAGAAGAGACAATCTTCTTGTACTTATGTCGGCATTGTGCCTTTTGTATTTAATTCCGATGCAATTTCTGTGTTTCATCGTTGAAAAGAAGGTCAGAGGGATACAGTAAACCTGAAGTGAAGCATCGGAATCTGTAACTACTGTCACAGGAATGGTTCAAAACATAGACAGTAGGAAGAGTCAGTCTTCTTGTACTTAAGTCGGCATTGTGCCTTTTGTATTTCATTCCAATGCAATATCTGTGTTTCATCGTCAATAAGAAGGTCCAAGGGATACGGTAAACCTGAAGTGAATCATCGTAATCTATAACTAGTGTCAAAGGAATGGTTCAAATAATAGACAGTAAGAAGAGTCAGTCTTCTTGTACTTAAGTCGGCAATGTGGCTTTTGTATTTAATTCCAATGCAATTTCTGTATTTCGTCGCCAATAAGAAGGTCCAAAGGATACAGTAAACCTGAAGTGAAGCATCGGAATCTATAACTAGTGTCACAGGAATGGTTCAAAACAGTCAGTAGGAAGAGTCAGTCTTCTTGTACATAAGTCGGCATTGTGCCTTTTGTGTTTAATTCCGATGCAATTTCTGTACCTCGTCGCCAATAAGAAGGTCCAAAGGATACAGTAAACCTGAAGTGAAGCATCGGTATCTATAACTAATGTCACAGGAATGGTTCCAAACATAGACAGTAGGAAGAGTCAGACTTCTTGTACTTAAGCCGGCATTGTGCCTTTTGTATGGAATTCCGATGCAATTTCTGTGTTTCATCGTCAAAAAGAAGGTCAGAAGGTTAGAGTAAACCTGAAGTGAAGCATCGGAATCTGTAACTAGTGTCACAGGAATGGTTCAAAACATAGACAGTAGGAAGAGTCAGTCTTCTTGTACTTAAGTCGGCATTGTACCTTTTCTATTAAATTCCGATGCAATTTCTGTGTTTCATCGTCAATAAGAAGGTCAGAGAGATACAGTAAACCTGAAGTGAAGCGTCGGAATCTATAACTAGTGTCACAGGAATGGTTCAAAACATAGTCAGTAAGAAGAGTCAGTCTTCTTGTACTTAAGTCGGCATTGTGCCTTTTCTATTTAATTCCGATGCAATATCTGTGTTTCATCATCCATAAGAAGGTCAGAGGGATACAGTAAACCTGAAGTGAGGCATCGGAATCTATAACTAGTGTCACAGGAATGGTTCCAAACATAGTCAGTAAGAAGAGTCAGTCTTCTTGTACTTAAGTCGGCATTGTGCCTTATGTATTTAAGTCCGATGCATTTTCTGTGTTTCATCGTCAATAAGAAAGTCCAAACGATACAGTAAACCTGAAGTGAAGCATCGGAATCTATAACTAATGTCACAGGAATCGTTCAAAACATAGACTGTAGGAAGAGTCAGTCTTCTTGTACTTAAGTCGGCATTGTGCCTTTTGTATTTAATTTCGATGCAATTTCTGTGTTTCATCGTCAAAAAGAAGGTCAGAGGGACACAGTAAACCTGAAGGGAAGCATCGGAATCTATAACAAGTGTCACAGGAATGGTTCAAAACAGTCAGTAAGAAGAGTCAGTCTTCTTGTTCTTAAGTCGGCATTGTGCCTTTTGTATTTAATTCCGATGCAATTTCTGTGTTTCATCGTCAATAAGAACGTCCAAGGGATACAGTAAACCTGAAGTGAAGCATCGGAATCTATAACTAGTGTCACTGGAATGGTTCAAAACATAGACAGTAGGAAGAGTCAGTCCTCTTGTACTTAAGTCGGCATTGTGCCTTTTCTACTTAATTCCGATGCAATTTCAGTGTTTCATCGTCAATAAGAATGTCAAAGGGATACAGTAACCCTGAAGTGAAGCATCGGAATCTGTAACTAGCGTCACAGGAATGGTTCAAAACATAGACAGAAAGAAGAGTCAGTCTTCTTGTACTTAAGTCGGCATTGTGCCTTTTCTATTTAATTCCGATGCAATTTCAGTGTTTCATCGTCAATAAGAATGTCAGAGGGATACAGTAACCATGAAGTGAAGCATCGGAATCTGTAACTAGCGTCACAGGAATGGTTCAAAGCATAGACAGAAAGAAGCGTCAGTCTTCTTGTACTGAAGTCGGCATTGTGCATTTTGTATTTAATTCCGATGCAATTTCTGTGTTTCATCGTCAATAAGAAGGTCAGAGGGATACAGTAAACCTGAAGTGAAGCATCGGAATCCATAACTAGTGTCACAGGAATGGTTCAAAACATAGTCAGTAAGAAGAGTCAGTCTTCTTGTACTTAAGTCGGCATTGTGCCTTTTGTATTTAATTCCGATGCAATTTCTGTGTTTCATCGTCAATAAGAAGGTCAGAGGGATACAGTAAACCTGAAGTGAAGCATCGGAATCTATACCTAGTGTCACAGGAATGGTTCGAAACAGTCAGTAAAAAGAGACAATCTTCTTGTACTTAAGTCGGCATTGTGCCTTTTGTATTTAATTCCGATGCATTTTCTGTGTTTCATCGTCAATAAGAAGGTCCAAAGGATACAGTAAACCTGAAGTGAAGCAACGGAATCTATAACTTATGTCACAGGAATCGTTCAAAACATAGACAGTAGGAAGAGTCAGTCCTCTTGTACTTAAGTCGACATTGTGCCTTTTGTATTTAATTCCGATGCAATTTCTGTGTTTCATCGTCAAAATGAAGGTCAGAGGGATACAGTAAACCTGAAGGGAAACATCGGAATCTATAACAAGTGTCACAGGAATGGTTCAAAACAGTCAGTAAGAAGAGTCAGTCGTCTTGTACTTAAGTCGGCATTGTGCCTTTTGTTTTTCATTCCGAAGCTAATTCTGCATTTCGTCGCCAATTAGAAGGTCCAAAGGATACAGTAAACCTGAAGTGAAGCATCGGAATCAATAACTAATGTCACAGGAATCGTTCAAAACATAGACAGTACGAAGATTCAGCCTTCTTGTACTTAAGTCGGCATTGTGCCTTTTGTATTTAATTCCGATGCAATATCTGTGTTTTATCGTCAATAAGTAGGTCAGAGGGATACAGTAAACCTGAAGTGAAGCATCGGAATCTGTAACTAGTGTCACAGGAATGGGTCAAAACATAGACAGTAGGAAGAGTCAGTCCTCTTGCACTTAAGTCGGCATTGTGCCTTTTGTATTTAATTCCGATGCAATATCTGTTTTCATCGTCAACAAGAAGGTCCAAGGGTTACAGTAAACCTGAAGTGAAGCATCGGAATCTGTAACTAGCGTCACAGGAATGGTTCAAAACATTGTCAGTAAGAAGAGTCAGTCTTCTTGTTCTTAAGTCGGCATTGTGCCTTTTGTATTTAATTCCGATGCAATTTCTGTGTTTCATCGTCAATAAGAACGTCCAAGGGATACAGTAAATCTGAAGTGAAGCATCGGAATCTATAACTAGTGTCACTGGAATGGTTCAAAACATAGACAGTAGGAAGAGTCAGTCTTCTTGTACTTAAGTCGGCAATGTGCTTTTTCTATTTCATTCCGATGCAATTTGAGTGTTTCATCGTCAATAAGAATGTCAGAGGGAAACAGTAACCCTGAAGTGAAGCATCGGAATCTGTAACTAGCGTCACAGGAATGGTTCAAAACATAGACAGTAGGAAGAGTCAGTCTTCTTGTACTTAAGTCGGCATTGTGCCTTTTGTATTTCATTCCAATGCAATATCTGTGTTTCATCGTCAATAAGAAGGTCCAAGGGATACGGTAAACCTGAAGTGAATCATCGTAATCTATAACTAGTGTCACAGGAATGGTTCAAAACATAGTCAGTACGAAGAGTCAGTCTTCTTTTACTTAAGTCGGCATTGTGCCTTTTGTATTTAATTCCGATGCAATTTCTGTTTTCATCGTCAACAAGAAGGTCCAAGGGATACAGTAAACCTGAAGTGAAGCATCGGAATCTGTAACCAGCGTCACAGGTATGGTTCAAACCATAGTCAGTAAGAAGAGTCAGTCTTCTTGTTCTTAAGTCGGCATTGTGCCTTTTGTATTTAATTCCGATGCAATTTCTGTGTTTCATCGTCAACAAGAACGTCCAAGGGATACAGTAAACCTGAAGTGAAGCATCGGAATCTATAACTAGTGTCACAGGAATGGTTCAAAACATAGACAGTAGGAAGAGTCAGTCTTCTTGTACTTAAGTCGGCATTGTGCCTTTTCTATTTAATTCCGATGCAATTTCAGTGTTTCATCGTCAATAAGAATGTCAGAGGGATACAGTAACCCTGAAGTGAAGCATCGGAATCTGTATCTAGCGTCACAGGAATGGTTCAAAGCATAGACAGAAAGAAGAGTCAGTCTTCTTGTACTTAAGACGGCATTGTGCCTTTTGTATTTCATTCCGATGCAATTTCTGTGTTTCATCGTCAATAAGAAGGTCCAACGGATACAGTAAACCTGAAGTGAAGCATCGGAATCTATAACTAGTGTCACAGGTATGGTTCAAAACATAGAGAGTAAGAAGAGTCTGTCTTCTTGTACTTAAGTCGGCATTGTGCCTTTTGTATTTAATTCCAATGCAATTTCTGTGATTTATCGTCAATATGAAGGTCAGAGGGATACAGTAAACCTGAAGTGAAGCATCGCAATCCATAACTAGTGTCACAGGAATGGTTCAAACATAGTCAGTAAGAAGAGTTAGTCTTCTTGTACTTAAGTCGGCATAGTGCCTTTGCTATTTAATTCCGATGCAGTATCTGTGTTTCATCGTCAATAAGAAGGTCCAAGGGATACAGTAAACCTGAAGTGAAGCATCGGAATCTATAACTAATGTCACAGGAATCGTTCAATACATAGACAGTAGGAAGAGTCAGTCTTCTTGTACTTATTTCGGCATTGTGCCTTTTCTACTTAATTCCGATGCAATTTTAGTGTTTCATCGTCAATAAGAATGTCAGAGGGATACAGTAACCCTGAAGTGAAGCATCGGAATCTGTAACTAGCGTCAAAGGAATGGTTCAAAGCATAGACAGAAAGAAGAGTCAGTCTTCTTGTACTTAAGTCGGCATTGTGCCTTTTGTATTTAATTCCGATGCGATTTCTGTGTTTCATCGTCAATAAGAAGGTCCAAGGGATACAGTAAACCTGAAGTGAAGCATCGGAATCTATAACTAGTGTCACAGGAATGGTTCAGAACATAGACAGTAAGAAGAGTCTGTATTCTTGTACTTAAGTCGGCATTGTGCCTTTTGTATCTAATTCCGATGCAATTTCTGTGTTTCATCGTCAATAAGAAGGTCAGAGGGATACAGTAAACCTGAAGTGAAGCATCGGAATCCATAACTAGTGTCACAGGAATGGTTCAAAACATAGTCAGTAAGAAGAGTCAGTCTTCTTGTACTTATGTCGGCATTGTGCCTTTTCTATTTAATTCCGATGCAATATCTGTGTTTCATCGTCAATAAGAAGGTCATAGGGATACAGTAAACCTGAAGTGAGGCATGGGAATCTATAACTAGTGTCACAGGAATGGTTCCAAACATAGTCAGTAAGAAGAGTCAGTCTTCTTGTACTTTAGTCGGCATTGTGCCTTTTCTATTTAATTCCGATGCAATTTCTGTGTTTCATCGTCAATAAGAAGGTCAGAGGGATACAGTAAACCTGAAGTGAAGCATCGGAATCTGTAACTAGCGTTACAGGAATGGTTCAAAACAGTCAGTAAGAAGAGACAATCTTCTTGTACTTAAGTCGGCATTGTGCCTTATGTATTTAATTCCGATGCATTTTCTGTGTTTCATCGTCAATAAGAAGGTCCAAAGGATACAGTAAACCTGAAGTGAAGCATCGGAATCTATAACTAATGTCACAGGAATCGTTCAAAACATAGACAGTAGGAAGATTCAGTCTTCTTGTACTTAAGTCGGCATTGTGCCTTTTCTATTTAATTCCGATGCAATTTCAGTGTTTCATCGTCAATAAGAATGTCAGAGGGATACAGTAACCCTGAAGTGAAGCATCGGTTTCTGTAACTAGCGTCACAGGAATGGTTCAAAACATAGACAGAAAGAAGAGTCAGTCTTCTTGTACTTAAGTCGGCATTGTGCCTTTTCTATTTAATTCCGATGCAATTTCAGTGTTTCACGTCAATAAGAATGTCAGAGGGATACAGTAACCATGAAGTGAAGCATCGGAGTCTGTAACTAGCGTCACAGGAATGGTTCAAAGCATAGACAGAAAGAAGAGTCAGTCTTCTTGTACTTAAGTCGGCATTGTGCCTTTTGTATTTAATTCCGATGCAATTTCTGTGTTTCATCGTCAATAAGATTGTCAGAGGGATACAGTAAACCTGAAGTGAAGCATCGGAATCCATAACTAGTGTCACAGGAATGGTTCAAAACATAGTCTGTAAGAAGAGTCAGTCTTCTTGTACTTAAGTCGGCATTGTGCCTTTTGTATTTAATTCCGATGCATTTTCTGTGTTTCATCGTCAATAAGAAGGTCCAAAGGATACAGTAAACCTAAAGTGAAGCAACGGAATCCATAACTTATGTCACAGGAATCGTTCAAAACATAGACAGTAGGAAGAGTCAGTCCTCTTGTACTTAAGTCGACATTGTGCCTTTTGTATTTAATTCCGATGCAATTTCTGTGTTTCATCGTCAAAATGAAGGTCAGAGGGATACAGTAAACCTGAAGGGAAACTTCGGAATCTATAACAAGTGTCACAGGAATGGTTCAAAACAGTCAGTAAGAAGAGACAATCTTCTTGTACTTATGTCTTCATTGTGCCTCTTGTTTTTCATTCCGAAGCAATTTCTGCATTTCGTCGCCAATTAGAAGGTCCAAAGGATACAGTAAACCTGAAGTGAAGCATCGGAATCAATAACTAATGTCACAGGAATGGTTCAAAACAGTCAGTAAGAAGAGACAATCTTCTTGTACTTATGTCGGCATTGTGCCTTTTGTATTTAATTCCGATGCAATTTCTGTGTTTCATCTTCGAAAAGAAGGTCAGAGGGATACAGTAAACCTGAAGTGAAGCATCGGAATCTGTAACTACTGTCACAGGAATGGTTCAAAACATAGACAGTAGGAAGAGTCAGTCTTCTTGTACTTAAGTCGGCATTGTGCCTTTTGTATTTCATTCCAATGCAATATCTGTGTTTCATCGTCAATAAGAAGGTCCAAGGGATACGGTAAACCTGAAGTGAATCATCGTAATCTATAACTAGTGTCACAGGAATGGTTCGAAACATAGTCAGTACGAAGAGTCAGTCTTCTTGTACTTAAGTCGGCATTGTGCCTTTTGTATTTAATTCCGATGCAATATCTGTGTTTCATTGTCAATAAGAACGTCCAAGGGATACGGTAAACCTGAAGTGAATCATCGGAATCTATAACTAGTGTCAAAGGAATGGTTCAAATAATAGACAGTAAGAAGAGTCAGTCTTCTTGTACTTAAGTCGGCATTGTACCTTTTCTATTAAATTCCGATGCAATATCTGTGTTTCATCATCCATAAGAAGGTCAGAGGGATACAGTAAACCTGAAGTGAGGCATCGGAATCTATAACTAGTGTCACAGGAATGGTTCCAAACATAGTCAGTAAGAAGAGTCAGTCTTCTGGTACTTAAGTCGGCATTGTGCCTTTTCTATTTAATTCCGATGGAATTTCTGTGTTTCATCGTCAATAAGAAGGTCCAAGGGATACAGTAAACCTGCAGTGAAGCATCGTAATCTATAACTAGTGTCACAGGAATGGTTCAAAACATAGACAGTAAGAAAGGTCAGTCTTCTTCTACTTAAGTCGGCATTGTGCCTTTTGTACTAAATACCGATGCAATATCTGTGTTTCATCGTCAACAAGAACGTCCAAGGGATACAGTAAACCTGAAGTGAAGCATCGGAATCTATAACTAGTGTCACAGGAATGGTTCATAACATAGACAGTAGGAAGAGTCAGTCTTCATGTACTTAAGTCGGCATTGTGCTTTTTCTATTTAATTCCGATACAATTTCAGTGATTCATCGTCAATAAGAATGTCAGAGGGATACAGTAACCCTGAAGTGAAGCATCGGAATCTGTATCTAGCGTCACAGGAATGGTTCAAAGCATAGACAGAAAGAAGAGTCAGTCTTCTTGTACTTAAGTCGGCATTGTGCCTTTTGTATTTAATTCCGATATAATTTCTGTGTTTCATCGTCAATAAGAAGGTCCAACGGATACAGTAAACCTGAAGTGAAGCATCGGAATCTATAACTAGTGTCACAGGAATGGTTCAAAACATAGAGAGTAAGAAGAGTCTGTCTTCTTGTACTTAAGTCGGCATTGTGCCTTTTGTATTTAATTCCAATGCAATTTCTGTGATTCATCGTCAATATGAAGGTCAGAGGGATACAGTAAACCTGAAGTGAAGCATCGGAATCCATAACTAGTGTCACAGGAATGGTTCAAACATAGTCAGTAAGAAGAGTCAGTCTTCTTGTACTTAAGTCGGCATAGTGCCTTTTCTATTTAATTCCGATGCAGTATCTGTGTTTCATCGTCAATAAGAAGGTCCAAGGGATACAGTAAACCTGAAGTGAAGCATCGGAATCTATAACTAATGTCACAGGAATCGTTCAATACATAGACAGTAGGAAGAGTCAGTCTTCTTGTACTTATATCGGCATTGTGCCTTTTGTATTTAGTTCCGATGCAATTTCTGTGTTTCATCGTCAAAAAGAAGGTCAGAGGGATACAGTAAACCTGAAGTGAATCATCGTAATCTATAACTAGTGTCACAGGAATGGTTCAAAACATAGTCAGTACGAAGAGTCAGACTTCTTGTACTTAAGTCGGCATTGTGCCTTTTGTATTTAATTCCGATGCAATTTCTGTGTTTCATCGTCAATAAGAAGGTCAGAGGGATACAGTAAACCTGAAGTGAAGCATCGGAATCTATAACTAGTGTCACAGGAATGGTTCAAAACAGTCAGTAAGAAGAGACAATCTTCTTGTACTTAAGTCGGCATTGTGCATTTTGTATTTAATTCCGATGCATTTTCTGTGTTTCATCGTCAATAAGAAGGCCCAAAGGATACAGTAAACCAGAAGTGAAGCATCGGAATCTACAACTAATGTCACAGGAATCGTTCAAAACAGTCAGTAAGTGGAGTCAGTCTTCTTGTACTTAAGTCGGCATTGTGCCTTTTGTATTTAATTCCGATGCAATTTCTGTGTTTCATCGTCAATACGATGGTCAGAGGGATACAGTAAACCTGAAGTGAAGCATCGGAATCTATAACTAATGTCACAGGAATTGTTCAAAACATAGAGAGTAGAAAGAGTCAGTCTTCTTGTACTTAAGTCGGCGTTGTGCCTTTTGTATTTAATTCCGATGCAATTTCTGTGTTTCATCGTCAAAAAGAAGGTCAGAGGGATACAGTAAACCTGAAGTGAAGCATCGGAATCTGTAACTAGCGTCACAGGTATGGTTCAAAACATAGTCAGTAAGAAGATTCAGTCTTCTTGTTCTTAAGTCGGCATTGTGCCTTTTGTATTTAATTCCGATGCAATTTCTGTGTTTCATCGTCAACAAGAACGTCCAAGGGATACAGTAAACCTGAAGTGAAGCATCGTAATCTCTAACTAGTGTCACAGGAATGGTTCAAAACATAGACAGTAGGAAGAGTCAGTCTTCTTGTACTTAAGTCGGCATTGTGCCTTTTCTATTTAATTCCGATGCAATTTCAGTGTTTCATCGTCAATAAGAATGTCAAAGGGATACAGTAACCCTGAAGTGAAGCATCGGAATCTGTATCTAGCGTCACAGGAATGGTTCAAAGATAGACAGAAAGAAGAGTCAGTCTTCTTGTACTTAAGTCGGCATTGTGCCTTTTGTATTTCATTCCGATGCAATTTCTGTGTTTCATCGGCAATAAGAAGGTCCAACGGATACAGTAAACCTGAAGTGAAGCATCGGAATCTATAACTAGTGTCACAGGAATGGTTCAAAACATAGACAGTAAGAAGAGTCTGTCTTCTTGTACTTAAGTCGGCATTGTGCCTTTTCTATTTAATTCCGATGCAATTTCTGTGATTCATCGTCAATAAGAAGGTCAGAGGGATACAGTAAACCTGAAGTGAAGCATCGGAATCCATAACTAGTGTCACAGGAATGGTTCAAACATAGTCAGTAAGAAGAGTCAATCTTCTTGTACTTAAGTCTGCATAGTGCCTTTTTTATTTAATTCCGATGCAGTATCTGTGTTTCATTGTCAATAAGAAGGTCAGAGGGATACAGTAAACCTGAAGTGAAGCATCGGAATCTATAACTAGTGTCACAGGAATGGTTCAAAGCAGTCAGTAAGAAGAGACAATCTTCTTGTACTTAAGTCGGCATTGTGCATTTTGTATTTAATTCCGATGCATTTTCTGTGTTTCATCGTCAATAAGAAGGTCCAAAGGATACAGTAAACCTGAAGTGAAGCATTGGAATCTACAACTAATGTCACAGGAATCGTTCAAAACAGTCAGTAAGTAGAGTCAGTCTTCTTGTACTTAAGTCGGCATTGTGCCTTTTGTATTTAATTCCGATGCAATTTCTGTGTTTCATCGTCAAAAAGAAGGTCAGAGGGATACAGTAAACCTGAAGGGAAGCATCGGAATCTATAACAAGCGTCACAGGAATGGTTCAAAACAGTCAGTAAGAAGAGTCTGTCGTCTTGTACTTAAGTCGGCATTGTGCCTTTTGTATTTAATTCCGATGCAATTACTGTGTTTCATCGTCAAAAAGAAGGTCAGAGGGAACAGTAAACCTGATGTGAAGCATCGGAATCTGTAACTAGTGTCACAGGAATGGGTCAAAACATAGACAGTAGGAAGAGTCAGTCCTCTTGTACTTAAGTCGGCATTGTGCCTTTTGTATTTAATTCCGATGCAATATCTGTTTTCATCGTCAACACGAAGGTCCAAGGGATACAGTAAACCTGAAGTGAAGTCTCGGAATCTGTATCTAGCGTCACAGGAATGGTTCAAAACATAGTCAGTAAGAAGAGTCAGTCTTCTTGTTCTTAAGTCGGCATTGTGCCTTTTGTATTTAATTCCGATGCAATTTCTGTGTTTCATCGTCAATAAGAACGTCCAAGGGATACAGTAAACCTGAAGTGAAGCATCAAAATCTATAACTAGTGTCACTGGAATGGTTCAAAACATAGACAGTAGGAAGAGTCAGTCTTCTTGTACTTAAGTCGACATTGTGCCTTTTCTATTTACTTCCGATGCAATATCAGTGTTTCATCGTCAATAAGAATGTCAGAGGGATACAGTAACCCTGAAGTGAAGCATCGGAATCTGTAACTAGCGTCACAGGAATGGTTCAAAACATAGACAGAAAGAAGAGTCAGTCTTCTTGTACTTAAGTCGGCAATGTGCTATTTTGTATTTAATTCCGATGCAATTTCTGTGTTTCATCGTCAATAAGAAGGTCCAAGGGATACAGTAAACCTGAAGTGAGGCATCGGAATCTATAACTAGTGTCACAGGAATGGTTCAAAACATAGACAGTAAGAAGAGTATGTCCTCTTGTACTTAAGTCGGCATTGTGCCTTTTCTATTTAATTCCGATGCAATTTTTGTGTTTCATCGTCAATAAGAAGGTCAGAGGGATACAGTAAACCTGAAGTGAAGCATCGGAATCCATAACTAGTGGCACAGGAATGGTTCAAAACATAGTCAGTAAGAAGAGTCAGTCTTCTTGTACTTAAGTCGGCATTGTGCCTTTTCTATTTAATTCCGATGCAATATCTTTGTTTCATCGTCAATAAGAAGGTTAGAGGGATACAGTAATCCTGAAGTGAGGCATCGGAATCTATAACTAGTGTCACAGGAATGGTTTAAACATAGTCAGTACGAAGAGTCTGTCTTCTTGTACTTAAGTCGGCATTGTGCCTTTTCTATTTAATTCCGACGCAATTTCTGTGTTTCTTCGTCAATAAGAAGGTCCAAGGGATACAGTAATGCTGAAGTGATTCATCGTAATCTATAACTAGTGTCACAGGAATGGTTTAAACATAGTCAGTACGAAGAGTCAGTCTTCTTGTACTTAAGTCGGCATTGTGCATTTTGCATTTCATTCCGTTGCAATTTCTGTGTTTCATCGTCAATAAGAATGTCAGATTGATACAGTAAACCTGAAGTGAAGCATCGGAATCCATAACTAGTGTTACAGGAGCGGTTCAAAACAGTCAGTAAGAAGAGACATTCTTCTTGTACTTAAGTCGGCATTGTGCCTTTTGTATTTAATTCCGATGCAATTACTGTGTTTCATCGTCAAAAAGAAGGTCAGAGGGATACAGTATACCTGAAGTGAAGCATCGGAATCTGTAACTACTGTCACAGGAAAGGTTCAAAACATAGACAGTAGGAAGAGTCAGTCTTCTTGTACTTAAGTCGGCATTGTGCCTTTTGTATTTAATTCCGATGCAATATCTGTGTTTCATCGTCAATAAGAATGTCCAAGGGATACAGTAAACCTGAAGTGAAGCATCGTAATCTGTAACTAGCGTCACAGGAATGGTTCAAAACATAGTCAGTTAGAAGAGTCAGTCTTCTTGTACTTAAGTCGTCATTGTGCCTTTTCTATTTAATTCCGATGCAATTTCTGTGTTTCATCGTCAATAAGAAGGTCCAAGTGATACGGTAAACCTGAAGTGAATCATCGTAATCTATAACTAGTCTCCCAGGAATGGTTCAAAACATAGTCAGTACGAAGAGTCAGTCTTATTGTACTTAAGTCGGCATTGTGCCTTTTGTATTTAATTCCGATGCAATTTCTGTGTTTCATCGTCAATAAGAAGGACAGAGGGATACAGTAAACTTGAAGTGAATCATCGGAATCTATAACTAGTGTCACAGGAATGGTTCTAAACATAGACAGTACGAAGGGTCAGTCTTCTTGTACTTAAGTCGGCATTGTGCCTTTTGTATTTATATCCGATGCTATATCTGTGTTTCATCGTCAATAAGAAGGTGCAAGGGATACAGTAAACCTGAAGTGAAGCATTGGAATCTATAACTAGTGTCACAGGAATGGTTCAAACATAGACAGTAAGAAGAGTCAGTCTTTTTGTACTTAAGTCGGCATTCTGCCTTTTGTATTTAATTCCGATGCAATTACTGTGTTTCATCGTCAATAAGAACGTCCAAGGGATACAGTAACCCTGAAGTGAAGCATCGGAATCTATAACTAGTGTCACAGGAATGGTTCAAAACATAGACAGCAGGAAGAGTCAGTCTTCTTGTACTTAAGTCGGCATTGTACCTTTTGTATTTAATTCCGATGCAATTTCTGTGTTTCATCGTCAATAAGAATGTCAGAGGGATACAGTAACCCTGAAGTGAAGCATGGGAATCTGTAACTAGCGTCACAGGAATGGTTCAAAGCATAGACAGGAAGAAGAGTCAGTATTCTTGTACTTAAGTCGGAATTGTTCGTTTTCCATTTAATTCCGATGCAATTTCTGTGTTTCATCGTCAATAAGAAGGTCCAAGGGATACAGTAAACCTGAAGTGAAGCATCGGAATCTATAACTAGTGTCACAGGAATGGTTCAAAACATAGACAGTAAGAAGAGTCAGTCTTCTTGTACTTAAGTCGTCATTGTGCCTTTTCTATTTAATTCCGATGCAATTTCTGTGTTTCATCGTCAATAAGAAGGTCAGTGGGATACAGTAAACCTGAAGTGAAGCATCGGAATCTGTAACTAGTGTCACAGGAATGGTTCAAAACATAGACTGTAGGAAGAGTCAGTCCTCTTGTACTTAAGTCTGCATTGTGCCTTTTGTATTTAATTCCTATGCAATATCTGTGTTTCATCGTCAACAAGAATGTCCAAGGGATACAGTAAACCTGAAGTGAAGCATCGGAATCTGTAACTAGCGTCACAGGAATGGCTCAAAACATAGTCAGTAAGAAGAGTCAGTCTTCTTGTTCTTAAGTCAGCATTGTGCCTTTTGTATTTAATTCCGATGAAATTTCTGTGTTTCATCGTCAATAAGAACGTCCAAGGGTTACAGTAAACATGAAGTGAAGCATCGGAATCTATAACTAGTGTCACAGGAATGGTTCAAAGCATAGACAGTTGGAAGAGTCAGTCTTCTTGTACTTAAGTCGGCATTGTGCCTTTTCTAACTAATTCCGATGCAATTTCAGTGTTTCATCGTCAAAAAGAATGTCAGAGGGATACAGTAACCCTGAAGTAGAGCATCGGAATCTGTAACTAGCGTCACAGGAATGGTTCAAAACATAGACAGAAAGAAGAGTCAGTCTTCTTGTACTTCAGTCGGCAGTGTGCCTTTTGTATTTAATTCCGATGCTATTTCTATGTTTCATCGTCAATAAGAAGGTCCAAGGGATACAGTAAACCTGAAGTGAAGCATCGGAATCTATAACTAGTGTCACAGGAATGGTTCAAAACATAGACAGAAAGAAGAGTCAGTCTTCTTGTACTTAAGTCGACATTGTGCCTTTTCTATTTAATTCCGATGCAATTTCTGTGTTTCATCGTCAATAAGAAGGTCAGAGGGATACAGTAAACCTGAAGTGAAGCATCGGAATCCATAACTAGTGTCACAGGAATGGTTCATAACGTAGCCAGTAAGAAGAGTCGGTCTTCTTGTACTTAAGTCGGCATTGTGCCTTTTCTATTTAATTCCAATGCAATATCTGTGTTTCATCGTCAGTAAGAAGGTCAGAGGGATACAGTAAACCAGAAGTGAGGCATCGGAATCTATAACTAGTGTCACAGGAATGGTTCCAAACATAGTCAGCAAGAAGACTCAGTCTTCTTGTACTTAAGTCGGCATTGTGCCTTTTCTATTTTATTCCGATGCAATTTCTCTATTTCACCGTCAATAAGAAAGTGCAAGGAATACAGTAATCCTGAAGTGAATCATCATAATCTATAACTAGTGTCACAGGATTGGTTATAAACATAGTCAGTACGAAGAGTCAGTCTTCTTGTACTTAAGTCGGCATTGTGCCTTTTCTATTTAATTCCGATGCAATTACTGTGTTTCATCGTCAATAAGAGGGTCCAAGGGATACAGTAAACCTCAAGTGAATCATCGTAATCTATAACTAGTGTCAAAGGAATGGTTCAAAACATAGTCAGTACGAAGAGTCAGTCTTCTTTTACTTAAGTCGGCATTGTGCCTTTTCTATTTCATTCCGATGCAATTTCTGTGTTTCATCGTCAATAAGAACGTCCAAGGGATACAGTAAACCTGAAGTGAAGCATCGGAATCTATAACTAGTGTCACTGGAATGGTTCAAAACATAGACAGTGGGAAGAGTCAGTCTTCTTGTACTTAAGTCGACATTGTGCCTTTTCTATTTACTTCCGATGCAATTTCAGTGTTTCATCGTCAATAAGAATGTCAGAGGGATACAGTAACCCTGAAGTGAAGCATCGGAATCTGTAACTAGCGTCACAGGAATGGTTCAAAACATAGACAGAAAGAAGAGTCAGTCTTCTTGTACATAAGTCGGCATTGTGCCTTTTCTATTTAATTCCGATGCAAGTTCTGTGTTTCATCGTCAATAAGAAGGTCTAAGGGATACAGTAAACCTGAAGTGAAGCATCGGAATCTATAACTAATGTCACAGGAATCGTTCAATACATAGACAGTAGGAAGAGTCAGTCCTCTTGTACTTATATCGGCATTGTGCCTTTTGTATTAAATTCCGATGCAATTTCTGTGTTTCATCGTCAAAAAGAACGTCTGAGGGATACAGTAAACCTGAAGTGAAGCATCGGAATCTATAACAAGTGTCACAGGAATGGTTCAAAACAGTTAGTAAGAAGAGTCAGTCATCTTGTACTTAAGTCGGCATTGTGCCTTTTGTATTTAATTCCGAAGCTATTTCTGTATTTCGCCGCCAGTTAGAAGGTCCAAAGGATACAGTAAACCTGAAGTGAAGCATCGGAATCAATAACAAATGTCACAGGAATCGTTCAATACATAGACAGTAGGAAGAGTCAGTCTTCTTGTACTTAAGTCGGCATTGTGCCTTTTGTATTTAATTCCGATGCAATTTCTGTGTTTCATCGTTAAAAGAAGGTCAGAGGGATACCGTAAACCTGAAGTGAAGCATCGGAATCTGTAACAAGTGTCACAGGAATGGTTCAAAACATAGACAGTAGGAAGAGTCAGTCCTCTTGTACTTAAGTCTGCATTGTGCCTTTTGTATTTAATTCCTATGCAATATCTGTGTTTCATCGTCAACAAGAAGGTCCAAGGGATAAAGTAAACCTGAAGTGAAGCATCGGAATCTCTAACTAGCGTCACAGGAATGGCTCAAAACATAGTCAGTAAGAAGAGTCAGTCTTCTTGTTCTTAAGTCAGCATTGTGCCTTTTGTATTTAATTCCGATGCAATTTCTGTGTTTCATCGTCAATAAGAACGTCCAAGGGATACAGTAAACCGGAAGTGAAGCATCGGAATCTATAACTAGTGTCACAGGAATGGTTCAAAGCATAGACAGTAGGAAGAGTCAGTCTTCTTGTACTTAAGTCGGCATTGTGCCTTTTCTACCTAATTCCGATGCAATTTCAGTGTTTCATCGTCAATAAGAATGTCAGAGGGATACAGTTACCCCGAAGTAGAGCATCGGAATCTGTAACTAGCGTCACAGGAATGGTTCAAAACATAGACAGAAAAAAGAGTCAGTCTTCTTGTACTTCAGTCGGCAGTGTGCCTTTTGTATTTAATTCCGATGCTATTTCTATGTTTCATCGTCAATAAGAAGGTCCAAGGGATACAGTAAACCTGAAGTGAAGCATCGGAATCTATAACTAGTGTCACAGGAATGGTTCAAAACATAGACAGAAAGAAGAGTCAGTCTTCTTGTACTTAAGTCGACATTGTGCCTTTTCTATTTAATTCCGATGCAGTTTCTGTGTTTCATCGTCAGTAAGAAGGTCAGAGGGATACAGTAAACCTGAAGTGAAGCATCGGAATCCATAACTAGTGTCACAGGAATGGTTCATAACGTAGTCAGTAAGAAGAGTCGGTCTTCTTGTACTTAAGTCGGCATTGTGCCTTTTCTATTTAATTCCGATGCAATTTCTCTATTTCACCGTCAATAAGAAAGTGCAAGGAATACAGTAATCCTGAAGTGAATCATCATAATCTATAACTAGTGTCACAGGAATGGTTATAAACATAGTCAGTACGAAGAGTCAGTCTTCTTGTACTTAAGTCGGCATTGTGCCTTTTCTATTTAATTCCGATGCAATTTCTGTGTTTCATCGTCAATAAGAGGGTCCAAGGGATACAGTAAACCTCAAGTGAATCATCGTAATCTATAACTAGTGTCACAGGAATGGTTCAAAACATAGTCAGTACGAAGAGTCAGTCTTCTTGTACTTAAGTCGGCATTGTGCCTTTTCCATTTATTTCCGATGCAATTTCTGTGTTTCATCGTCAATAAGAACGTCCAAGGGATACAGTAAACCTGAAGTGAAGCATCGGAATCTATAACTAGTGTCACTGGAATGGTTCAAAACATAGACAGTGGGAAGAGTCAGTCTTCTTGTACTTAAGTCGACATTGTGCCTTTTCAATTTACTTCCGATGCAATTTCAGTGTTTCATCGTCAATAAGAATGTCAGAGGGATACAGTAACCCTGAAGTGAAGCATCGGAATCTGTAACTAGCGTCACAGGAATGGTTCAAAACATAGACAGAAAGAAGAGTCAGTCTTCTTGTACTTAAGTCGGCATTGTGCCTTTTGTATTTAATTCCGATGCAATTTCTGTGTTTCATCGTCAATAAGAAGGTCCAAGGGATACAGTAAACCTGAAGTGAGGCATCGGAATCTATAACTAGTGTCACAGGAATGGTTCAAAACATAGACAGTAAGAAGAGTATGTCCTCTTGTACTTAAGTCGGCATTGTGCCTTTTTTATTTAATTCCGATGCAATTTCTGTGTTTCATCGTCAATAAGAAGGTCAGAGGGATACAGTAAATTTGAAGTGAAGCATCGGAATCCATAACTAGTGGCACAGGAATGGTTCAAAACATAGTCAGTAAGAAGAGTCAGTCTTCTTGTACTTATGTCGGCATTGTGCCTTTTCTATTTAATTCCAAGCAATTTCTGTGTTTCATCGTCAGCAAGAAGGTCCAAGGGATACAGTAATCCTGAAGTGATTCACCGTAATCTATAACTAGTGTCACAGGAATGGTTCAAACATAGTCAGTACGAAGAGTCAGTCTTCTTGTACTTAAGTCGGCATTGTGCCTTTTGCATTTCATTCCGATGCAATTTCTGTGTTTCATCGTCTATAAGAATGTCAGAGGGATACAGTAAACCTGAAGTGAAGCATCGGAATCTATAACTAGTGTTACAGGAATGGTTCAAAACAGTCAGTAAGAAGAGACAATCTTCTTGTACTTCAGTCGGCATTGTGCCTTTTGTATTTAATTTCGATGCAATTTCTGTGTTTCATCGTCAAAAAGAAGGTCAGAGGGATACAGTAAAGCTGAAGTGAAGCATCGGAATCTGTAACTACTGTCACAGGAAAGGTTCAAACATAGACAGTGGGAAGAGTCAGTCTTCTTGTACTTAAGTCGGCATTGTGCCTTTTGTATTTAATTCCGATGCAATATCTGTGTCTCATCGTCAGTAAGAAGGTCCAAGGGATACAGTAAACCTGAAGTGAAGCATCGTAAGCTGTAACTAGCGTCACAGGAATGGTTCAAAACATAGTCAGTTAGAAGAGTCAGTCTTCTTGTACTTAAGTCGTCATTGTGCCTTTTCTATTTAATTCCGATGCAGTTTCTGTGTTTCATCGTCAAAAAGAAGGTCAGAGGGATACAGTAAACCTGAAGTGAAGCATCGGAATCTATAACTAGTGTCACAGGAATGGTTCAAAACAGTTAGTAAGAAGAGTCAGTCATCTTGTACTTAAGTCGGCATTGTGCCTTTTGTATTTAATTCCGAAGCTATTCCTGTGTTTCGCCGCCAGTTAGAAGGTCCAAAGGATACAGTAAACCTGAAGTGAAGCATCGGAATCAATAACAAATGTCACAGGAATCGTTCAATACATAGACAGTAGGAAGAGTCAGTCTTCTTGTACTTAAGTCGGCATTGTGCCTTTTGTATTTAATTCCGATGCAATTTCTGTGATTCATCGTTACAAGAAGGTCTGAGGGATACCGTAAACCTGAAGTGAAGCATCGGAATCTGTAACTAGTGTCACAGGAGTCGTTCAAAACATAGACAGTAGGAAGAGTGAGTCCTCTTGTACTTAAGTCTGCATTGTGCCTTTTGTATTTAATTCCTATGCAATATCTGTGTTTCATCGTCAACAAGAAGGTCCAAGGGATACAGTAAACCTGAAGTGAAGCATCGGAATGTGTAACTAGCGTCACAGGAATGGCTCAAAGCATAGTCAGTAAGAAGAGTCAGTCTTCTTGTTCTTAAGTCAGCATTGTGCCTTTTGTATTTAATTCCGATGCAATTTCTGTGTTTCATCGTCAATAAGAACGTCCAAGGGATACAGTAAACCTGAAGTGAAGCATCGGAATCTATAACTAGTGTCACAGGAACGGTTCAAAGCATAGACAGTAGGAAGAGTCAGTCTTCTTGTACTTAAGTCGGCATTGTGCCTTTTCTAACTAGTTGCGATGCAATTTCAGTGTTTCATCGTCAATAAGAATGTCAGAGGGATACAGTAACCCTGAAGTAAAGCATCGGAATCTGTAACTAGCGTCACAGGACTGGTTCAAAACATAGACAGAAAGAAGAGTCAGTCTTCTTGTACTTCAGTCGGCAGTGTGCTTTTTGCATTTAATTCCGATGCTATTCCTATGTTTAATCGTCAATAAGAAGGTCCAAGGGATACAGTAAACCTGAAGTGAAGCATCGGAATCTATAACTAGTGTCACAGGAATGGTTCAAAACATAGACAGTAAGAAGAGTCAGTCTTCTTGTACTTAAGTCGACATTGTGCCTTTTCTATTTAATTCCGATGCAATTCCTGTGTTACATCGTCAATAAGAAGGTCAGAGGGATACAGTAAACCTGATGTGAAGCATCGGAATCCATAACTAGTGTCACAGGAATGGTTGATAACGTAGTCAGTAAGAAGAGTCGGTCTTCTTGTACTTAAGTCGGCATTGTGCCTTCTCTATTTAATTCCGATGCAATATCTGTGTTTCATCGTCAATAAGAAGGTCAGAGGGTTACAGTAAACCTGAAGTGAGGCATCGGAATCCATAACTAGTGTCACAGGAATGGTTCCAAACGTAGTCAGTAAGAAGAGTCAGTCTTCTTGTACTTAAGTCGGCATTGTGCCTTTTCTATTTAATTCCGATGCAATTTCTGTATTTCACCGTCAATAAGAAAGTGCAAGGAATACAGTAATCCTGAAGTGAATCATCATAATCTATAACTAGTGTCACAGGAATGGTTATAAACATAGTCAGTACGAAGAGTCAGTCTTCTTGTACTTAAGTCGGCATTGTGCCTTTTCTATTTAATCCGATGCAATTTCTGTGTTTCATCGTCAATACGAAGGTCCAAGGGATACAGTAAATGTGAAGTGAAGCATCGGAATCTATAACTAGTATCACAGGAATGGTTCAAAACTCAGACAGTAAGAAGAGTCAGTCTTCTTGTACTTAAGTCGGCATTATGCCTTTTATATTTAATTCCGATGCAATTTCTGTGTTTCATCGTCAATATGAAGGTCAGAGGGATACAGTAAACCTGAAGTGAAGCATCGGAATCTATCACTAGTGTCACAGGAATGGTTCAAAACAGTCAGTAAGAAGAGTCAATCTTCTTGTACTTAGGTCGGCATTGTGCCTTTTGTATTTAATTCCGATATATTTTCTGTGTTTCATCGTCAATAAGAAGGTCCAAAGGATACAGTAAACCTGAAGTGAAGCATCGGAATCTATAACTAGTGTCACAGGAATGGTTCAAAACATAGACAGTAAGAAGAGTCAGTCTTCTTGTACTTAAGTCGGCATTGTGCCATTTCTATTTAATTCCGATGCAATATCTGTGTTTCATCGTCAATAAGAAGGTCAGAGGGATACAGTAAACCTGAAGTGAAGCATCGGAATCCATAACTAGTGTCACAGGAATGGTTCAAAACATAGTCAGTAAGAAGAGTCGGTCTTCTTGTACTTAAGTCTGCATTGTGCCTTTTCTATTTGATTCCGATGCAATATCTGTAGTTCATCGTCAATAAGAAGGTTAGAGGGATACAGTAAACCTGAAGTGAGGCATCGGAATCTATAACTAGTGTCACAGGAATGGTTCAAAACATAGTCAGTACGAAGAGTCAGTATTCTTGTACTTAAGTCGGCATTATGCCTTTTCTATTTAATTCCGATGCAATTTCTGTGTTTCATCGTCAATAAGAAGGTCCAAGGGATACAGTAAACCTGAAGTGAATCATCGTAATGTATAACTACTGTCACAGTAATGGTTCAAAACATAGTCAGTACGAAGAGTCAGTCTTCTTGTACTTAAGTCGGCATTGTGCCTTTTCTATTTAATTCAGATGCTATTTCTGTGTTTCATGGTCAATAAAAAGGTCAGAGGGATACAGTAAACCTGAAGTGAAGCATCGGAATCTATAACTAGTGTCACAGGAATGGTTCAAAACATAGACAGTAAGAAGGGTCAGTCTTCTTGTACTTAAGTCGGCATTGTGCCTTTTGTACTTAATACCGATGCAATATCTGTGTTTCATCGTCAATAAGAAGGTGCAAGGGATACAGTAAATCTGAAGTGAAGCATTGGAATCTATAACTAGTGTCACAGGAATGGTTCAAAACTTAGACAGTAAGAAGAGTCAGTCTTCTTGTACATAAGTCGGCATTGTGCCTTTTATATTTAATTCCGATGCAATTTCTGTGTTTCATCGTCAATATGAAGGTCGGAGGGATACAGTAAACCTGAAGTGAAACATCGGAATCTATAACTAGTGTCACAGGAATGGTTCAAAACAGTCAGTAAGAAGAGTCAATCTTCTTGTACTTAGGTCGGCATTGTGCCTTTTGTATTTAATTCCGATGCATTTTCTGTGTTTCATCGTCAATAAGGAGGTCCAAAGGATACAGTAAACCTGAAGTGAAGCATCGGAATCTATAATTAATGTCACATGAATCGTTCAAAACATAGACAGTAGGAAGAGTCAGTCTTCTTGTACTTAAGTCGGCATTGTGCCTTTTCTATCTAATTATCATGCAATTTCTGTGTTTCATCGTCAAAAAGAAGGTCAGAGGGATACAGTAAACCTGAAGTGAAGCATCGGAATCTATAACAAGTGTCACAGGAATGGCTCAAAACAGACAGTAAGAAGAGTCAGTCTTCTTGTACTTAAGTCGGCATTGTGCATTTTGTATTTAATTCCGAAGCTATTTCTGCATTTCGTCGCCAGTTAGAAGGTCCAAAGGATATAGTAAACCTGAAGTGAAGCATCGGAATCAATAACTAATGTCACAGGAATCGTTCAAAACATAGACAGTAGGAAGAGTAAGTCTTCTTGTACTTAAGTCGGCATTGTGCCTTTTCTATTTAATTCCGATGCAATTCCTGTGTTTCATCGCCAATAAGAAAGTGCAAGGAATACAGTAATCCTGAAGTGAATCATCATAATCTATAACTAGTGTCACAGGAATGGTTCAAAACATAGTCAGTACGAAGAGTCGGTATTCTTGTACTTAAGTCGGCATTGTGTCTTTTCTATTTAATTCCTATGCAATTTCTGTGTTTCATCGTCAATAAGAAGGTCCAAGGGATACAGTAAACCTGAAGTGAATCATCGTAATGTATAACTACTGTCACAGTAATGGTTCATAATATAGTCAGTACGAAGAGTCAGTCTTCTTGTACTTCAGTCGGCATTGTGCCTTTTGTATTTAATTCCGATGCAATATCTGTGTTTCAGCGTCAACAAGAAGGTCCAAGGGATACAGTAAACCTGAAGTGAAGCATCGGAATCTGTAACTAGCGTCACAGGAATGGTTCAAAGCATAGTCAGTAAGAAGAGTCAGTCTTCTTGTTCTTAAGTCGGCATTGTGCTTTTTGTATTAAATTCCGATGAAATTTCTGTGTTTCATCGTCAATAAGAACGTCCAACGGATAGAGTAAACCTGAAGTGAAGCATCGGAATCTATAGCTAGTGTCACAGGAATGGTTCAAAACATAGACCGTAGGAAGAGTCAGTCTTCTTGTACTTCAGTCGGCATTGTGCCTTTTCTATCTAATTCCGATGCAATTTCAGTGTTTCATCGTCAATAAGAATGTCAGAGGGATACAGTAACCCTGAAGTGAAGCATCGGAATCTGTAACTAGCGTCACAGGAATGGTTTAAAACATAGACACAAAGAGGAGTCAGTCTTCTTGTACTTCAGTCGGCAGTGTGCCTTTTGTATTTAATTCCGATGCAATTTCTGTGTTTCATCGTCAATAAGGAGGTCAGCGGGATACAGTAAACCTGAAGTGAACCATCGGAATCTGTAACTAGTGTCACAGGAATGGTTCAAAACATAGTCAGTACGAATAGTCATTCTTCTTGTACTTAAGTCGGCTTTGTGCCTTTTGTGTTTCATACCGATGCAATTTCTGTGTTTCATCGTCAATAAGAAGGTCAGAGGGATACAGTAAACCTGATGTGAAGCATCGGAATCTATAACAAGTGTCACAGGAATGGTTCAAAACAGTCAGTAAGAAGAGTCAGTCCTCTTGTACTTAAGTCGGCATTGTGCCTTTTGTATTTAATTCCGGTGCAATTTCTGTGTTTCATCGTCAATATGAAGATCAGAGGGATACAGTAAACCTGAAGTGAAGCATCGGAATCTATAACTAGTGTCACAGGAATGGTTCAAAACAGTCAGTAAGAAGAGACAATCTTCTTGTACGTAAGTCGGCATTGTGCCTTTTGTATTTAATTCCGATTCATTTTCTGTGTTTCATCGTCAATAAGAAGGTCCAAAGGATACAGTAAACCTGAAAATCGTTCAAAACATAGACAGTAGGATGAGTCAGTCTTCTTGTACTTAAGTCGGCATTGTGCCTTTTGTATTTAATTCCGATGCAATTTCTGTGTTTCTTCGTCAAAAAGAAGGTCAGAGGGATACAGTTGACCTGAAGTGAAGCATCGGAATCTGTAACTAGTGTCACAGGAACGGTTCAAAACATAGAAATTAGGAAGAGTCAGTCCCCTTGTACTTAAGTCGACATTGTGCCTTTTGTATTTAATTAAGATGCAGTATCTGTGTTTCATCGTCAACAAAAAGGTCCAAGGGATACAGTAAACCTGAAGTGAAGCATCGGAATCTGTAACTAGCGTCACATTAATGGTTCTAAACATAGTCAGTAAGAAGAGTCAGTCTTCTTGTACTTAAGTCGGCATTGTGCCTTTTCTATTTAATTCCGATGCAATTGTTTCATCGTCAATAAGAATGTCCAAGGGATACAGTATACCTGAAGTGAAGCATCGTAATCTATAACTAGTGTCACAGGAATGGTTCAAAACATAGACAGCAAGAAGAGTCAGTCTTCTTGTACTTAAGTCGGCATTGTGCCTTTTCTATTTAATTCCGATGGAATTTCAGTATTTCATCGTCAATAAGAATGTCAGAGAGATACAGTAACCCTGAAGTGAAGCCTCGGAATCTGTAACTAGCGTCACAGGAATGGTTCAAAACATAGACAGAAAGAGGAGTCAGTCTTCTTGTACTTCAGTCGGCAGTGTGCCTTTTGTATTTAAATCCGATGCTATTTCTGTGTTTCATCGTCAATAAGAAGGTCCAAGGGATACAGTAAACCTGAAGTGAAGCATCGGAATCTATAACTAGTGTCACAGGAATGGTTCAAAACATAGACAGTAAGAAGAGTCAGTCTTCTTGTACTTAAGTCGGCATTGTGCCTTTTCTATTTAATTCCGATGCACTTTCTGTGTTTCATCGTCAATAAGGGGGTCAGAGGGATACAGTAAACCTGAAGTGAAGCATCGGAATCCGTAACTAGTGTCACAGGAATGGTTCAAATCATAGTCAGTAACAAGAGTCAGTCTTCTTGTATTTAAGTCGGCATTGTGCCTTTTCTATTTAATTCCGATGCAATATCTGTGTTTCATCGTCAATAAGATGGCCAGAGGGATACAATAAACCTGAAGTGAGGCATCGGAATCTATAACTAGTGTCACAGGAATGGTACCAAACATAGTCAGTAAGAAGAGTCAGTCTTCTTGTACACAAGTCGGCATTGTGCCTTTTCTATTTAATTCCAATGCAATTTCTGTGTTTCATCGTCAATAAGAATGTCCAAGGGATACAGTAATCCTGAAGTGAATCATCATAATCTATAACTAGTATCACAGGAATGGTTCAAAACATAGTCAGTACGAAGAGTCATTCTTCTTGTACTTAAGTCGGCATTGTGCCTTTTGTGTTTCATACCGATGCAATTTCTGTGTTTCATCGTCAATAAGAAGGTCAGAGGGATACAGTAAACCTGATGTGAAGCATCGGAATCCATAACAAGTGTCACAGGAATGGTTCAAAACAGTCAGTAAGAAGAGTCAGTCTTCTTGTACTTAAGTCGGCATTGTGATTTTGGTATTTAATTCCGATGCAATTTCTGTGTTTCATCGTCAATAAGAAGGTCAGAGGGATACAGTAAACCTGAAGTGAAGCATCGGAATCTATGACTAGTGTCACAGGAATGGTTCAAAACAGTCAGTAAGAAGAGACAATCTTCTTGTACGTAAGTCGGCATTGTGCCTTTTGTATTTAATTCCGATGCATTTTCTGTGTTTCATCGTCAATAAGAAGGTCCAAACGATACAGTAAACCTGAAGTGAAGCATCGGAATCTATAACTAATGTCACAGGAATCGTTCAAAACATAGACAGTAGGATGAGACAGTCTTCTTGTACTTAAGTCGGCATTGTGCCTTTTGTATTTAATTCCGACGCTATTTCTGTGTTTCATCGTCAAAAAGAAGGTCAGAGGGATTCAGTAAACCTGAAATGAAGCATCGGAATCTATAAGAAGCGTCACAGGAATGGTTCAAAACAGTCCGTAAGAAGTGTCAGTCGTCTTGTACTTAAGTCGGCATTGTGCCTTTTGTTTTTCATTCCGTAGCTATTTCTGCATTTCGTCGCCAATTACAAGGTCCAAAGGATACAGTAAACCTGAAGTGAAGCATCGGAATCAATAACTAATGTCACAGGAATCGTTCAAAACATAGACAGCAGGAAGAGTCAGTATTCTTGTACTTAAGTCGGCATTGTGCCTTTGTATTTAATTCCGATGCAATTTCTGTGTTTCATCGTCAAAAAGAAGGTCAGAGGGATACAGTAAACCTGAAGTGAAGCATCGGAATCCATAACTAGTGTCACAGGAATGGTTCAAAACATAGTCAGTAAGAAGAGTCGGTCTTCTTGTACTTAAGTCTGCATTGTGCCTTTTCTATTTGATTCCGATGCAATATCTGTAGTTCATCGTCAATAAGAAGGTTAGAGGGATACAGTAAACCTGAAGTGAGGCATCGGAATCTATAACTAGTGTCACAGGAATGGTTCAAAACATAGTCAGTACGAAGAGTCAGTATTCTTGTACTTAAGTCGGCATTGTGCCTTTTCTATTTAATTCCGATGCAATTTCTGTGTTTCATCGTCAATAAGAAGGTCCAAGGGATACAGTAAACCTGAAGTGAATCATCGTAATGTATAACTACTGTCACAGTAATGGTTCAAAACATAGTCAGTACGAAGAGTCAGTCTTCTTGTACTTAAGTCGGCATTGTGCCTTTTCTATTTAATTCAGATGCTATTTCTGTGTTTCATGGTCAATAAAAAGGTCAGAGGGATACAGTAAACCTGAAGTGAAGCATCGGAATCTATAACTAGTGTCACAGGAATGGTTCAAAACATAGACAGTAAGAAGGGTCAGTCTTCTTGTACTTAAGTCGGCATTGTGCCTTTTGTACTTGATACCGATGCAATATCTGTGTTTCATCGTCAATAAGAAGGTGCAAGGGATACAGTAAATCTGAAGTGAAGCATTGGAATCTATAACTAGTGTCACAGGAATGGTTCAAAACTTAGACAGTAAGAAGAGTCAGTCTTCTTGTACATAAGTCGGCATTGTGCCTTTTATATTTAATTCCGATGCAATTTCTGTGTTTCATCGTCAATATGAAGGTCGGAGGGATACAGTAAACCTGAAGTGAAACATCGGAATCTATAACTAGTGTCACAGGAATGGTTCAAAACAGTCAGTAAGAAGAGTCAATCTTCTTGTACTTAGGTCGGCATTGTGCCTTTTGTATTTAATTCCGATGCATTTTCTGTGTTTCATCGTCAATAAGGAGGTCCAAAGGATACAGTAAACCTGAAGTGAAGCATCGGAATCTATAATTAATGTCACATGAATCGTTCAAAACATAGACAGTAGGAAGAGTCAGTCTTCTTGTACTTAAGTCGGCATTGTGCCTTTTCTATCTAATTATCATGCAATTTCTGTGTTTCATCGTCAAAAAGAAGGTCAGAGGGATACAGTAAACCTGAAGTGAAGCATCGGAATCTATAACAAGTGTCACAGGAATGGCTCAAAACAGACAGTAAGAAGAGTCAGTCTTCTTGTACTTAAGTCGGCATTGTGCTTTTTGTATTTAATTCCGAAGCTATTTCTGCATTTCGTCGCCAGTTAGAAGGTCCAAAGGATACAGTAAACCTGAAGTGAAGCATCGGAATCAATAACTAATGTCACAGGAATCGTCCAAAACATAGACAGTAGGAAGAGTAAGTCTTCTTGTACTTAAGTCGGCATTGTGCCTTTTCTATTTAATTCCGATGCAATTTCTGTGTTTCATCGCCAATAATAAAGTGCAAGGAATACAGTAATCCTGAAGTGAATCATCATAATCTATAACTAGTGTCACAGGAATGGTTCAAAACATAGTCAGTACGAAGAGTCGGTATTCTTGTACTTAAGTCGGCATTGTGTCTTTTCTATTTAATTCCTATGCAATTTCTGTGTTTCATCGTCAATAAGAAGGTCCAAGGGATACAGTAAACCTGAAGTGAATCATCGTAATGTATAACTACTGTCACAGTAATGGTTCAAAATATAGTCAGTACGAAGAGTCAGTCTTCTTGTACTTCAGTCGGCATTGTGCCTTTTGTATTTAATTCCGATGCAATATCTGTGTTTCAGCGTCAACAAGAAGGTCCAAGGGATACAGTAAACCTGAAGTGAAGCATCGGAATCTGTAACTAGCGTCACAGGAATGGTTCAAAACATAGTCAGTAAGAAGAGTCAGTCTTCTTGTTCTTAAGTCGGCATTGTGCTCTTTGTATTAAATTCCGATGAAATTTCTGTGTTTCATCGTCAATAAGAACGTCCAACGGATAGAGTAAACCTGAAGTGAAGCATCGGAATCTATAGCTAGTGTCACAGGAATGGTTCAAAACATAGACCGTAGGAAGAGTCAGTCTTCTTGTACTTCAGTCGGCATTGTGCCTTTTCTATCTAATTCCGATGCAATTTCAGTGTTTCATCGTCAATAAGAATGTCAGAGGGATACAGTAACCCTGAAGTGAAGCATCGGAATCTGTAACTAGCGTCACAGGAATGGTTTAAAACATAGACACAAAGAGGAGTCAGTCTTCTTGTACTTCAGTCGGCAGTGTGCCTTTTGTATTTAATTCCGATGCAATTTCTGTGTTTCATCGTCAATAAGGAGGTCAGAGGGATACAGTAAACCTGAAGTGAACCATCGGAATCTATAACTAGTGTCACAGGAATGGTTCAAAACATAGTCAGTACGAATAGTCATTCTTCTTGTACTTAAGTCGGCTTTGTGCCTTTTGTGTTTCATACCGATGCAATTTCTGTGTTTCATCGTCAATAAGAAGGTCAGAGGGATACAGTAAACCGGATGTGAAGCATCGGAATCTATAACAAGTGTCACAGGAATGGTTCAAAACAGTCAGTAAGAAGAGTCAGTCCTCTTGTACTTAAGTCGGCATTGTGCCTTTTGTATTTAATTCCGGTGCAATTTCTGTGTTTCATCGTCAATATGAAGATCAGAGGGATACAGTAAACCTGAAGTGAAGCATCGGAATCTATAACTAGTGTCACAGGAATGGTTCAAAACAGTCTGTAAGAAGAGACAATCTTCTTGTACGTAAGTCGGCATTGTGCCTTTTGTATTTAATTCCGATTCATTTTCTGTGTTTCATCGTCAATAAGAAGGTCCAAAGGATACAGTAAACCTGAAAATCGTTCAAAACATAGACAGTAGGATGAGTCAGTCTTCTTGTACTTAAGTCGGCATTGTGCCTTTTGTATTTAATTCCGATGCAATTTCTGTGTTTCATCGTCAAAAAGAAGGTCAGAGGGATACAGTTAACCTGAAGTGAAGCATCGGAATCTGTAACTAGTGTCACAGGAATGGTTCGAAACATAGAAATTAGGAAGAGTCAGTCCCCTTGTACTTAAGTCGGCATTGTGCCTTTTGTATTTAATTAAGATGCAGTATCTGTGTTTCATCGTCAACAAAAAGGTCCAAGGGATACAGTAAACCTGAAGTGAAGCATCGGAATCTGTAACTAGCGTCACATTAATGGTTCTAAACATAGTCAGTAAGAAGAGTCAGTCTTCTTGTACTTAAGTCGGCATTGTGCCCTTTCTATTTAATTCCGATGCAATTGTTTCATCGTCAATAAGAAGGTCCAAGGGATACAGTATACCTGAAGTGAAGCATCGGAATCTATAACTAGTGTCACAGGAATGGTTCAAAACATAGACAGCAAGAAGAGTCAGTCTTCTTGTACTTAAGTCGGCATTGTGCCTTTTCTATTTAATTCCGATGGAATTTCAGTATTTCATCGTCAATAAGAATGTCAGAGAGATACAGTAACCCTGAAGTGAAGCATCGGAATCTGTAACTAGCGTCACAGGAATGGTTCAAAACATAGACAGAAAGAGGAGTCAGTCTTCTTGTACTTCAGTCGGCAGTGTGCCTTTTGTATTTAAATCCGATGCTATTTCTGTGTTTCATCGTCAATAAGAAGGTCCAAGGGATACAGTAAACCTGAAGTGAAGCATCGGAATCTATAACTAGTGTCACAGGAATGGTTCAAAACATAGACAGTAAGAAGAGTCAGTCTTCTTGTACTTAAGTCGGCATTGTGCCTTTTCTATTTAATTCCGATGCACTTTCTGTGTTTCATCGTCAATAAGGGGGTCAGAGGGATACAGTAAACCTGAAGTGAAGCATCGGAATCCGTAACTAGTGTCACAGGAATGGTTCAAAACATAGTCAGTAAGAAGAGTCAGTCTTCTTGTATTTAAGTCGGCATTGTGCCTTTTCTATTTAATTCCGATGCAATATCTGTGTTTCATCGTCAATAAGATGGCCAGAGGGATACAATAAACCTGAAGTGAGGCATCGGAATCTATAACTAGTGTCGCAGGAATGGTACCAAACATAGTCAGTAAGAAGAGTCAGTCTTCTTGTACACAAGTCGGCATTGTGCCTTTTCTATTTAATTCCAATGCAATTTCTGTGTTTCATCGTCAATAAGAATGTCCAAGGGATACAGTAATCCTGAAGTGAATCATCATAATCTATAACTAGTATCACAGGAATGGTTCAAAACATAGTCAGTACGAAGAGTCATTCTTCTTGTACTTAAGTCGGCATTGTGCCTTTTGTGTTTCATACCGATGCAATTTCTGTGTTTCATCGTCAATAAGAAGGTCAGAGGGATACAGTAAACCTGATGTGAAGCATCGGAATCCATAACAAGTGTCACAGGAATGGTTAAAAACAGTCAGTAAGAAGAGTCAGTCTTCTTGTACTTAAGTCGGCATTGTGATTTTGGTATTTAATTCCGATGCAATTTCTGTGTTTCATCGTCAATAAGAAGGTCAGAGGGATACAGTAAACCTGAAGTGAAGCATCGGAATCTATGACTAGTGTCACAGGAATGGTTCAAAACAGTCAGTAAGAAGAGACAATCTTCTTGTACGTAAGTCGGCATTGTGCCTTTTGTATTTAATTCCGATGCATTTTCTGTGTTTCATCGTCAATAAGAAGGTCCAAACGATACAGTAAACCTGAAGTGAAGCATCGGAATCTATAACTAATGTCACAGGAATCGTTCAAAACATAGACAGTAGGATGAGACAGTCTTCTTGTACTTAAGTCGGCATTGTGCCTTTTGTATTTAATTCCGACGCTATTTCTGTGTTTCATCGTCAAAAAGAAGGTCAGAGGGATTCAGTAAACCTGAAATGAAGCATCGGAATCTATAAGAAGCGTCACAGGAATGGTTCAAAACAGTCGTAAGAAGTGTCAGTCGTCTTGTACTTAAGTCGGCATTGTGCCTTTTGTTTTTCATTCCGTAGCTATTTCTGCATTTCGTCGCCAATTACAAGGTCCAAAGGATACAGTAAACCTGAAGTGAAGCATCGGAATCAATAACTAATGTCACAGGAATCGTTCAAAACATAGACAGTAGGAAGAGTCAGTATTCTTGTACTTAAGTCGGCATTGTGCCTTTTGTATTTAATTCCGATGCAATTTCTGTGTTTCATCGTCAAAAAGAAGGTCAGAGGGATACAGTAAACCTGAAGTGAAGCATCGGAATCCATAACTAGTGTCACAGGAATGGTTCAAAACATAGTCAGTAAGAAGAGTCGGTCTTCTTGTACTTAAGTCTGCATTGTGCCTTTTCTATTTGATTCCGATGCAATATCTGTAGTTCATCGTCAATAAGAAGGTTAGAGGGATACAGTAAACCTGAAGTGAGGCATCGGAATCTATAACTAGTGTCACAGGAATGGTTCAAAACATAGTCAGTACGAAGAGTCAGTATTCTTGTACTTAAGTCGGCATTGTGCCTTTTCTATTTAATTCCGATGCAATTTCTGTGTTTCATCGTCAATAAGAAGGTCCAAGGGATACAGTGAACCTGAAGTGAATCATCGTAATGTATAACTACTGTCACAGTAATGGTTCAAAACATAGTCAGTACGAAGAGTCAGTCTTCTTGTACTTAAGTCGGCATTGTGCCTTTTCTATTTAATTCAGATGCTATTTCTGTGTTTCATGGTCAATAAAAAGGTCAGAGGGATACAGTAAACCTGAAGTGAAGCATCGGAATCTATAACTAGTGTCACAGGAATGGTTCAAAACATAGACAGTAAGAAGGGTCAGTCTTCTTGTACTTAAGTCGGCATTGTGCCTTTTGTACTTAATACCGATGCAATATCTGTGTTTCATCGTCAATAAGAAGGTGCAAGGGATACAGTAAATCTGAAGTGAAGCATTGGAATCTATAACTAGTGTCACAGGAATGGTTCAAAACTTAGACAGTAAGAAGAGTCAGTCTTCTTGTACATAAGTCGGCATTGTGCCTTTTATATTTAATTCCGATGCAATTTCTGTGTTTCATCGTCAATATGAAGGTCGGAGGGATACAGTAAACCTGAAGTGAAACATCGGAATCTATAACTAGTGTCACAGGAATGGTTCAAAACAGTCAGTAAGAAGAGTCAATCTTCTTGTACTTAGGTCGGCATTGTGCCTTTTGTATTTAATTCCGATGCATTTTCTGTGTTTCATCGTCAATAAGGAGGTCCAAAGGATACAGTAAACCTGAAGTGAAGCATCGGAATCTATAATTAATGTCACATGAATCGTTCAAAACATAGACAGTAGGAAGAGTCAGTCTTCTTGTACTTAAGTCGGCATTGTGCCTTTTCTATCTAATTATCATGCAATTTCTGTGTTTCATCGTCAAAAAGAAGGTCAGAGGGATACAGTAAACCTGAAGTGAAGCATCGGAATCTATAACAAGTGTCACAGGAATGGCTCAAAACAGACAGTAAGAAGAGTCAGTCTTCTTGTACTTAAGTCGGCATTGTGCTTTTTGTATTTAATTCCGAAGCTATTTCTGCATTTCGTCGCCAGTTAGAAGGTCCAAAGGATACAGTAAACCTGAAGTGAAGCATCGGAATCAATAACTAATGTCACAGGAATCGTTCAAAACATAGACAGTAGGAAGAGTAAGTCTTCTTGTACTTAAGTCGGCATTGTGCCTTTTCTATTTAATTCCGATGCAATTTCTGTGTTTCATCGCCAATAAGAAAGTGCAAGGAATACAGTAATCCTGAAGTGAATCATCATAATCTATAACTAGTGTCACAGGAATGGTTCAAAACATAGTCAGTACGAAGAGTCGGTATTCTTGTACTTAAGTCGGCATTGTGTCTTTTCTATTTAATTCCTATGCAATTTCTGTGTTTCATCGTCAATAAGAAGGTCCAAGGGATACAGTAAACCTGAAGTGAATCATCGTAATGTATAACTACTGTCACAGTAATGGTTCATAATATAGTCAGTACGAAGAGTCAGTCTTCTTGTACTTCAGTCGGCATTGTGCCTTTTGTATTTAATTCCGATGCAATATCTGTGTTTCAGCGTCAACAAGAAGGTCCAAGGGATACAGTAAACCTGAAGTGAAGCATCGGAATCTGTAACTAGCGTCACAGGAATGGTTCAAAGCATAGTCAGTAAGAAGAGTCAGTCTTCTTGTTCTTAAGTCGGCATTGTGCTTTTTGTATTAAATTCCGATGAAATTTCTGTGTTTCATCGTCAATAAGAACGTCCAACGGATAGAGTAAACCTGAAGTGAAGCATCGGAATCTATAGCTAGTGTCACAGGAATGGTTCAAAACATAGACCGTAGGAAGAGTCAGTCTTCTTGTACTTCAGTCGGCATTGTGCCTTTTCTATCTAATTCCGATGCAATTTCAGTGTTTCATCGTCAATAAGAATGTCAGAGGGATACAGTAACCCTGAAGTGAAGCATCGGAATCTGTAACTAGCGTCACAGGAATGGTTTAAAACATAGACACAAAGAGGAGTCAGTCTTCTTGTACTTCAGTCGGCAGTGTGCCTTTTGTATTTAATTCCGATGCAATTTCTGTGTTTCATCGTCAATAAGGAGGTCAGCGGGATACAGTAAACCTGAAGTGAACCATCGGAATCTATAACTAGTGTCACAGGAATGGTTCAAAACATAGTCAGTACGAATAGTCATTCTTCTTGTACTTAAGTCGGCTTTGTGCCTTTTGTGTTTCATACCGATGCAATTTCTGTGTTTCATCGTCAATAAGAAGGTCAGAGGGATACAGTAAACCTGATGTGAAGCATCGGAATCTATAACAAGTGTCACAGGAATGGTTCAAAACAGTCAGTAAGAAGAGTCAGTCCTCTTGTACTTAAGTCGGCATTGTGCCTTTTGTATTTAATTCCGGTGCAATTTCTGTGTTTCATCGTCAATATGAAGATCAGAGGGATACAGTAAACCTGAAGTGAAGCATCGGAATCTATAACTAGTGTCACAGGAATGGTTCAAAACAGTCAGTAAGAAGAGACAATCTTCTTGTACGTAAGTCGGCATTGTGCCTTTTGTATTTAATTCCGATTCATTTTCTGTGTTTCATCGTCAATAAGAAGGTCCAAAGGATACAGTAAACCTGAAAATCGTTCAAAACATAGACAGTAGGATGAGTCAGTCTTCTTGTACTTAAGTCGGCATTGTGCCTTTTGTATTTAATTCCGATGCAATTTCTGTGTTTCATCGTCAAAAAGAAGGTCAGAGGGATACAGTTAACCTGAAGTGAAGCATCGGAATCTGTAACTAGTGTCACAGGAATGGTTCAAAACATAGAAATTAGGAAGAGTCAGTCCCCTTGTACTTAAGTCGGCATTGTGCCTTTTGTATTTAATTAAGATGCAGTATCTGTGTTTCATCGTCAACAAAAAGGTCCAAGGGATACAGTAAACCTGAAGTGAAGCATCGGAATCTGTAACTAGCGTCACATTAATGGTTCTAAACATAGTCAGTAAGAAGAGTCAGTCTTCTTGTACTTAAGTCGGCATTGTGCCTTTTCTATTTAATTCCGATGCAATTGTTTCATCGTCAATAAGAAGGTCCAAGGGATACAGTATACCTGAAGTGAAGCATCGGAATCTATAACTAGTGTCACAGGAATGGTTCAAAACATAGACAGCAAGAAGAGTCAGTCTTCTTGTACTTAAGTCGGCATTGTGCCTTTTCTATTTAATTCCGATTTAATTTCAGTATTTCATCGTCAATAAGAATGTCAGAGAGATACAGTAACCCTGAAGTGAAGCATCGGAATCTGTAACTAGCGTCACAGGAATGGTTCAAAACATAGACAGAAAGAGGAGTCAGTCTTCTTGTACTTCAGTCGGCAGTGTGCCTTTTGTATTTAAATCCGATGCTATTTCTGTGTTTCATCGTCAATAAGAAGGTCCAAGGGATACAGTAAACCTGAAGTGAAGCATCGGAATCTATAACTAGTGTCACAGGAATGGTTCAAAACATAGACAGTAAGAAGAGTCAGTCTTCTTGTACTTAAGTCGGCATTGTGCCTTTTCTATTTAATTCCGATGCACTTTCTGTGTTTCATCGTCAATAAGGGGGTCAGAGGGATACAGTAAACCTGAAGTGAAGCATCGGAATCCGTAACTAGTGTCACAGGAATGGTTCAAAACATAGTCAGTAAGAAGAGTCAGTCTTCTTGTATTTAAGTCGGCATTGTGCCTTTTCTATTTAATTCCGATGCAATATCTGTGTTTCATCGTCAATAAGATGGCCAGAGGGATACAATAAACCTGAAGTGAGGCATCGGAATCTATAACTAGTGTCACAGGAATGGTACCAAACATAGTCAGTAAGAAGAGTCAGTCTTCTTGTACACAAGTCGACATTGTGCCTTTTCTATTTAATTCCAATGCAATTTCTGTGTTTCATCGTCAATAAGAATGTCCAAGGGATACAGAAATCCTGAAGTGAATCATCATAATCTATAACTAGTATAACAGGAATGGTTCAAAACATAGTCAGTACGAAGAGTCATTCTTCTTGTACTTAAGTCGGCATTGTGCCTTTTGTGTTTCATACCGATGCAATTTCTGTGTTTCATCGTCAATAAGAAGGTCAGAGGGATACAGTAAACCTGATGTGAAGCATCGGAATCCATAACAAGTGTCACAGGAATGGTTCAAAACAGTCAGTAAGAAGAGTCAGTCTTCTTGTACTTAAGTCGGCATTGTGATTTTGGTATTTAATTCCGATGCAATTTCTGTGTTTCATCGTCAATAAGAAGGTCAGAGGGATACAGTAAACCTGAAGTGAAGCATCGGAATCTATGACTAGTGTCACAGGAATGGTTCAAAACAGTCAGTAAGAAGAGACAATCTTCTTGTACGTAAGTCGGCATTGTGCCTTTTGTATTTAATTCCGATGCATTTTCTGTGTTTCATCGTCAATAAGAAGGTCCAAACGATACAGTAAACCTGAAGTGAAGCATCGGAATCTATAACTAATGTCACAGGAATCGTTCAAAACATAGACAGTAGGATGAGACAGTCTTCTTGTACTTAAGTCGGCATTGTGCCTTTTGTATTTAATTCCGACGCTATTTCTGTGTTTCATCGTCAAAAAGAAGGTCAGAGGGATTCAGTAAACCTGAAATGAAGCATCGGAATCTGTAAGAAGCGTCACAGGAATGGTTCAAAACAGTCCGTAAGAAGTGTCAGTCGTCTTGTACTTAAGTCGGCATTGTGCCTTTTGTTTTTCATTCCGTAGCTATTTCTGCATTTCGTCGCCAATTACAAGGTCCAAAGGATACAGTAAACCTGAAGTGAAGCATCGGAATCAATAACTAATGTCACAGGAATCGTTCAAAACATAGACAGTAGGAAGAGTCAGTATTCTTGTACTTAAGTCGGCATTGTGCCTTTTGTATTTAATTCCGATGCAATTTCTGTGTTTCATCGTCAAAAAGAAGGTCAGAGGGATACAGTTAACCAGAAGTGAAGCATCGGAATCTGTAACTAGTGTCACAGGAATGGTTCAAAACATAGACAGTAGGAAGAGTTAGTCCTCTTGTACTTAAGTCGGCATTGTGCCTTTTGTATTTAATTAAGTTGCAGTATCTGTGTTTCATCGTCAACAAGAAGGTCCAAGGGATACAGTAAACCTGAAGTGAAGCATCGGAATCTGTAACTAGCGTCACATTAATGGTTCAAAACATAGTCAGTAAGAAGAGTCAGTCTTCTTGTACTTAAGTCGGCATTGTGCCTTTTCTATTTAATTCCGATGCAATTTCAGTGTTTCATCGTTAATAAGAATGTCAGAGGGATACAGTAACGGTGAAGTGAAGCATCGGAATCTGTAACTAGCGTCACAGGAATGGTTCAAAACATAGACAGAAAGATGAGTCAGTCTTCTTGTACTTATGTCGGCATTGTGCCTTTTGTACTTAATTCCGATGCAATTTCTGTGTTTCATCGTCAATAAGAAGGTCCAATGGATACAGTAAACCTGAAGTGAAGCATCGGAATCTATAACTAGTGTCACAGGAATGGTTCAAAACATGGACAGCAAGAAGAGTCAGTCTTCTTGTACTTAAGTCGGCATTGTGCCTTTTCTATTTAATTCCGATGGAATTTCTGTGTTTCATCGTCAATAAGAAGGTCAGAGGGAAACAGTAAACCTAAAGTGAGGCATCGGAATCTATAACTGGTGTCACAGGAATGGTTCCAAACATGGTCAGTAAGAAGAGTCAGTCTTCTTGTACTTAAGTCGGCATTGTGCCTTTTCTATTTAATTCCGATGCAATTTCTGTGTTTCATCGTCAATATGAAGTGCCAATTGATACAGTAATCCTTAAGTGAATCAACGTAATCTATAACTAGTGTCACAGGAATGGTTCAAAACATAGTCAATACGAAGAGTCAGTCTTCTTGTACTTAAGTCGGCATTGTGCCTTTTGTATTTATTTCCGAATCTATTTATGCATTTCGTCGGCAATTAGAAGGTCCAAAGGATACAGTAAACCTGAAGTGAAGCATCGGAATAAATAACTAATGTCACAGGAATCGTTCAAAACATAGACAGTAGGAAGAGTCAGTCTTCTTGTACTTAAGTCGGCATTGTGCCTTTTGTATTTAATACCGATGCAATGTCTGTGTTTCATCGTCAAAAAGAAGGTCAGAGGGATACAGTAAACCTGAAGTGAAGCATCGGAATCTGTAACTACTGTCACAGGAATGGTTCAAAACATAAACAGTAGGAAGAGTCAGTCTTCTTGTACTTAAGGCGGCATTGTGCCTTTTGTATTTAATTCCGATGCAATATCTGTGTTTCATCGTCAATAAGAAGGTCCAAGGGATACAGTAAACCTGAAGTGAAGCATCGGAATCTGTAACTAGCGTCACAGGAATGGTTCAAATCATAGTCAGTACGAAGAGTTAGTCTTCTTGTACTTAAGTCGTCATTGTGCCTTTTGTATTTAATTCCGATGCAATTTCTGTGTTTCATCGTCAATAAGAAGGTCAGAGGGGTACAGTAAACCTGAAATGCAGCATCGGAATCTATAACTAGTGTCACAGGAATGGTTCTAAACATAGACAGTAAGAAGGGTCAGTCTTCTTGTACTTAAGTCGGCATTGTGCCTTTTGTATTTAATTCCGATGCATTTTCTGTGTTTCATCGTCAATAAGAAGGTCCAAGGGATACAGTAAACCTGAAGTGAAGCATCGGAATCTATAACTAGTGTCACAGGAATGGTTCAAAACATAGACAGTAAGAAGAGTCAGTCTTCTTGTACTAAAGTCGGCAATGTGCCTTTTCTATTTAATGCCAATGCAATTTCTGTATTTCGTCGCCAATAAGAAGGTCCAAAGGATATAGTAAACCAGAAGTGAAGCATCGGAATCTATAACCAATGTCACAGGAATCGTGCAAACATAGACAGTAGGAAGGGTCAGTCTTCTTGTACATAAGTCGGCATTGTGCCTTTTGTATTTAGTTCCGATGCAATTTCTGTGTTTCATCGTCAATACGAAGGTCCTACGGATAGAGTAAACCTGAAGTGAAGCATCGGAATCTATAACCAAAGTCACAGGAATCGTGCAAACATAGACAGTAGGAAGGGTCAGTCTTCTTGTACTTAAGTCGGCATTGTGCCTTTTGTATTTAATTCCGATGCAATATCTGTGTTTCATCGTCAATAAGAAGGTCCAAGGAATACAGTAAACCTGAAGTGAAGTATCGGAATCTGTAACTAGCGTCACAGGAATGGTTCAAATCATAGTCAGTACGAAGAGTTAGTCTTCTTGTACTTAAGTCGTCATTGTGCCTTTTGTATTTAATTCCGATGCAATTTCTGTGTTTCATCGTCAATAAGAAGGTCAGAGGGATACAGTAAACCTGAAATGCAGCATCGGAATCTATAACTAGTGTCACAGGAATGGTTCTAAACATAGGCAGTAAGAAGGGTCAGTCTTCTTGTACTTAAGTCGGCATTGTGCCTTTTTTATTTAATTCCGATGCATTTTCCGTGTTTCATCGTCAATGAGAAGGTCCAAGGGATACAGTAAACCTGAAGTGAAGCATTGGAATCTATTACTTGTGTCACAGGAATGGTTCAAAACATAGACAGTAAGAAGAGTCAGTCTTCTTGTACTAAAGTCGGCAATGTGCCTTTTCTATTTAATTCCAATGCAATTTCTGTATTTCGTCACCAATAAAAAGGTCCAAAGGATATAGTAAACCAGAAGTGAAGCATCGGAATCTATAACCAATGTCACAGGAATCGTGCAAACATAGACAGTAGGAAGGGTCAGTCTTCTTGTACTTAAGTCGGCATTGTGCCTTTTGTATTTAGTTCCGATGCAATTTCTGTGTTTCATCGTCAATACGAAGGTCCTAGGGATAGAGTAAACCTGAAGTGAAGCATCGGAATCTATAACTAATGCCACAGGAATGGTGCAAAACATAGTCAGTAAGAAGAGTCAGTCTTCTTGTACTTATGTTGGCATTGTGCCTTTTGTATTTAATTCCGATGCAATTTCTGTGTTTCATCGTCAATAAGAAGGTCAGAGGGATACAGTAAACCTGATGGGAATCATCGGAATCTATAACTAGTGTCACAGGAATGGTTCAAAGCAGTCAGTAAGAAGAGTCAGTCCTCTTGTACTTATGTCGGCATTGTGCAATTGTGTATTTAATTCCGACGCAATATCTGTGTTTCATCGTCAATAATAAGGTCAGAGGGATACAGTAAACCTGAAGTGAGGCATCGGAATCTACAACTAGTGTCACAGGAATGGTTCCAAACATAGTCAGTAAGAAGAGTCAGTCTTCTTGTACTTAAGTCGGCATTGTGCCGTTTCTATTCAATTCCGATGCAATTTCTGTGTTTCATCGTCAATAAGAAGGTCAGAGGGATACAGTAAACCTGAAGTGAATCATCGTAATCTATAACAAGTGTCACAGGAATGGTTCAAAACAGTCAGTAAGAAGAGTCAGTCTTCTTGTACTTAAGTCGGCATTGAGCTTTTGTATTTAATTCCGAAGCTATTTCTGCATTTCGTCGCCAATTAGAAGGTCCAAAGGATACAGTAAACCTGAAGTGAAGCATCGGAATCAATAACTAATGTCACAGTAATCATTCAAAACATAGACAGTAGGAAGAGTCAGTCTTCTTGTACTTAAGTCGGCATTGTGCCTTTTCTATTTAATTCCGATGCAATATCTGTGTTTCATCGTCAATAGCAAGGTCAGAGGGATACAGTAAACCTGAAGCGAGGCATCGGAATCTATAACTAGTGTCACAGGAATGGTTCCAAACATAGTCAGTAAGAAGAGTCAGTCTTCTTGTACTTAAGTCGGCATTGTGCCTTTTGTATTTAATTCCGATGCAATTTCTGTGTCTCATCGTCAATTAGAAGGTCAGAGGGATACAGTAAACCTGAAGTGAAGCATCTGAATCTATAACTTGTGTCACAGGAATGGTTCTAAACATAGACAGTAAGATCGGTCAGTCTTCTTGTACTTAAGTCGGCATTGTGCCTTTTGTATTTAATTCCGATGTAATATCAGTGTTTCATCGTCAATACGAAGGTGCAAGGGATACAGTAAACCTGAGGTGAAGCATCGGAATCTATAACTAGTGTCACAGGAATGGTTCAAAACATAGACAGTAAGAAGAGTAAGTCTTCTTGTACTTAAGTCGGCATTGTGCATTTTGTATTTAATTCCGATGCAACTTCTGTGCTTCATCGTCAATAAGAAGGTCAGAGGGATACAGTAGACCTCAAGTGAAGCATCGGAATCTATAACTAGTGTCACAGGAATGGTTCAAACATAGTCAGTAAGAAGAGTCAGTCTTCTTGTACTTAAGTCGGCATTGTGCCGTTTCTATTTAATTCCGATGCAATATCTGTGTTTCATCGTCAATAAGGAGGTCAGAGGGATACAGTAAACCTGAAGTGAAGCATCGGAATCTATAACTAGTGTCACAGGAATGGTTCAAAACATACTCAGAAAGAAGAGTCAGTCTTCTTGTACTTAAGTCGGCATTGTGCCGTTTCTATTTCATTCCGATGCAATATCTGTGTTTCATCGTCAATAAGGAGGTCAGAGGGATACAGTAAACCTGAAGTGAAGCATCGGAATCTATAACTAGTGTCACAGGAATGGTTCAAAACATAGACAGTAAGAAGAGTCAGTCTTCTTGTACTAAAGTCGGCAATGTGCCTTTTCTATTTAATTCCAATGCAATTTCTGTATTTCGTCGCCAATAAGAAGGTCCAAAGGATATAGTAAACCTGAAGTGAAGCATCGGAATCTATAACCAATGTCACAGGAATCGTGCAAACATAGACAGTAGGAAGGGTCAGTCTTCGTGTACTGAAGTCGGCATTGTGCCTTTTGTATTTAGTTCCGATGCAATTTCTGTGTTTCATCGTCAATACGAAGGTCCTAGGGATAGCGTAAACCTGAAGTGAACCATCGGAATCTATAACTAATGTCACAGGAATGGTGCAAAACATAGTCAGTAAGAAGAGTCAGTCTTCTTGTACTTATGTTGGCATTGTGCCTTTTGTATTTAATTCCGATGCAATTTCTGTGTTTCATCGTCAATAAGAAGGTCAGAGGGAAACAGTAAACCTGATGTGAATCATCGGAATCTATAACTAGTGTCACAGGAATGGTTCAAAACAGTCAGTAAGAAGAGTTAGTCCTCTTGTACTTATGTTGGCATTGTGCAATTGTGTATTTAATTCCGATGCAATATCTGTGTTTCATCGTCAATAATAAGGTCAGAGGGATACAGTAAACCTGAAGTGAGGCATCGGAATCTGTAAATAGTGTCACAGGAATGGTTCAAAACATAGTCAGTAAGAAGAGTCAGTCTTCTTGTACTTAAGTCGGCATTGTGCCTTTTGTATTTAATTCCGATGCAATTTCTGTGTCTCATCGTCAATTAGAAGGTCAGAGGTATACAGTAAACCTGAAGTGAAGCATCTGAATCTATAACTTGTGTCACAGGAATGGTTCTAAACATAGACAGTAAGATCGGTCAGTCTTCTTGTACTTAAGTCGGCATTGTGCCTTTTGTATTTAATTCCGATGTAATATCAGTGTTTCATCGTCAATACGAAGGTGCAAGGGATACAGTAAACCTGTGGTGAAGCAACGGAATCTATAACTAGTGTCACAGGAATGGTTCAAAACATAGACAGTAAGAAGAGTAAGTCTTCTTGTATTTAAGTCGGCATTGTGCATTTTGTATTTAATTCCGATGCAACTTCTGTGCTTCATCGTCAATAAGAAGGTCAGAGGGATACAGTAGACCTCAAGTGAAGCATCGGAATCTATAACTAGTGTCACAGGAATGGTTAAAAACATAGTCAGTAAGAAGAGTCAGTCTTCTTGTACTTAAGTCGGCATTGTGCCGTTTCTAATTAATTCCGATGCAATATCTGTGTTTCATCGTCAATAAGGAGGTCAGAGGGATACAGTAAACCTGAAGTGAAGCATCGGAATCTATAACTAGTGTCACAGGAATGGTTCAAAACATACTCAGTAAGAAGAGTCAGTCTTCTTGTACTTAAGTCGGCATTGTGCCGTTTCTATTTAATTCCGATGCAATATCTGTGTTTCATCGTCAATAAGGAGGTCAGAGGGATACAGTAAACCTGAAGTGAAGCACCGGAATCTATAACTAGTGTCACAGGAATGGTTCAAAACATAGACAGTAAGAAGAGTCAGTCTTCTTGTACTAAAGTCGGCAATGTGCCTTTTCTATTTAATTCCAATGCAATTTCTGTATTTCGTCGCCAATAAGAAGGTCCAAAGGATATAGTAAACCTGAAGTGAAGCATCGCAATCTATAACCAATGTCACAGGAATCGTGCAAACATAGACAGTAGGAAGGGTCAGTCTTCGTGTACTTAAGTCGGCATTGTGCCTTTTGTATTTAGTTCCGATGCAATTTCTGTGTTTCATCGTCAATACGAAGGTCCTAGGGATAGCGTAAACCTGAAGTGAACCATCGGAATCTATAACTGATGTCACAGGAATGGTGCAAAACACAGTCAGTAAGAAGAGTCAGTCTTCTTGTACTTATGTTGGCATTGTGCCTTTTGTATTTAATTCCGATGCAATTTCTGTGTTTCATCGTCAATAAGAAGGTCAGAGGGAAACAGTAAACCTGATGTGAATCATCGGAATCTATAACTAGTGTCACAGGAATGGTTCAAACAGTCAGTAAGAAGAGTTAGTCCTCTTGTACTTATGTTGGCATTGTGCAATTGTGTATTTAATTCCGATGCAATATCTGCGTTTCATCGTCAATAATAAGGTCAGAGGGATACAGTAAACCTGAAGTGAGGCATCGGAATCTGTAAATAGTGTCACAGGAATGGTTCAAAACATAGTCAGTAAGAAGAGTCAGTCTTCTTGTACTTAAGTCGGCATTGTGCCTTTTCTATTTAATTCCGATGCAATATCTGTGTTTCATCGTCAATAGCAAGGTCAGAGGGATACAGTAAACCTGAAGTGAGGCATCGGAATCTGTAACTAGTGTCACAGGAATGGTTCCAAACATAGTCAGTAAGAAGAGTCAGTCTTCTTGTACTTAAGTCGGCATTGTGCCTTTTGTATTTAATTCCGATGCAATTTCTGTGTCTCATCGTCAATTAGAAGGTCAGAGGGATACAGTAAACCTGAAGTGAAGCATCTGAATCTATAACTAGTGTCACAGGAATGGTTCTAAACATAGACAGTAAGATCGGTCAGTCTTCTTGTACTTAAGTCGGCATTGTGCCTTTTGTATTTAATTCCGATGTAATATCAGTGTTTCATCGTCAATACGAAGGTGCAAGGGATACAGTAAACCTAAAGTGAAGCATCGGAATCTATAACTAGTGTCACAGGAATGGTTCAAAACATAGACAGTAAGAAGAGTAAGTCTTCTTGTATTTAAGTCGGCATTGTGCATTTTGTATTTAATTCCGATGCAACTTCTGTGCTTCATCGTCAATAAGAAGGTCAGAGGGATACAGTAGACCTCAAGTGAAGCATCGGAATCTATAACTAGTGTCACAGGAATGGTTAAAAACATAGTCAGCAAGAAGAGTCAGTCTTCTTGTACTTAAGTCGGCATTGTGCCTTTTGTATTTAATTCCGATGCAATTTCTGTGTCTCATCGTCAATAAGAAGGTGAGAGGGATACAGTAAACATGAAGTGAAGCATCGGAATCTATAACTAGTGTCACAGGAATGGTTCTAAACATAGACAGTAAGATCGGTCAGTCCTCTTGTACTTAAGTCGGCATTGTGTCTTTTGTATTAAATTCCGATGTAATATCTGTGTTTCATCGTCAATACGAAGGTGCAAGGGATACAGTAAACCTGAAGTGAAGCATCGGAATCTATAACTAGTGTCACAGGAATGGTTCAAAACATAGACAGTAAGAAGAGTCAGTCTTCTTGTACTTAAGTCGGCATTGTGCATTTTGTATTTAATTCCGATGCAACTTCTGTGCTTCATCGTCAATAAGAAGGTCAGAGGGATACAGTAAACCTGAAGTGATGCATCGGAATCTATAACTAGTGTCACAGGAATGGTTCAAAACATAGTCAGTAAGAAGAGTCAGTCTTCTTGTACTTAAGTCGGCATTGTGCCGTTTCTATGTAATTCCGATGCAATGTCTGTGTTTCATCGTCAATAAGAAGATCCAAGGGATACAGTAAACCTGAAGTGAATCATCGTAATCTATAACAAGTGTCACAGGAATGGTTCAAAACAGTCAGTAAGAAGAGTCTGTCTTCTTGTACTTAAGTCGGAATTGTGCCTTTTGTATTTAATTCCGAAGCTATTTCTGCATTTCGTCGCCAATTAGAAGACCCAAAGGATACAGTAAACCTGATGTGAAGCATCGGAATCAATAACTAATGTCACAGGAATCGTTCAAAACATAGACAGTAGGAAGAGTCAGTCTTCTTGTACTTAAGTCGGCATTGTGCCTTTTGTATTTAATTCCGATGCAATTTCTGTGTTTCATCGTCAAAAAGAAGATCAGAGGGATACAGTAAAGCTGAAGTGAAGCATCGGAATCTGTAAATAGTGTCACAGGAATGGTTCAAAACATAGACAGTTGGAAGAGTCAGTCTTCTTGTACTTAAGTAGGCATTGTGCCTTTTCTATTTAATTCCGATGCAATATCTGTGTTTCATCGTCAATAAGAAGATCAGAGGGATAGAATAAACCTGAAGTGAGGCATCGGAATCTATAACTAGTGTCACAGGAATGGTTCCAAACATAGTCAGTAAGAAGAGTCAGTCTTCTTGTACTTAAGTCGGCATTGTGCCCTTTGTATTTAATTCCGATGCAATTTCTGTGTCTCATCGTCAATAAGAAGGTCAGAGGGATACAGTAAACCTGAAGTGAAGCATCGGAATCTATAACTAGTGTCACAGGAATGCTTCTAAACATAGACAGTAAGATCGGTCAGTGTTCTTGTACTTAAGTCGTCATTGTGCCTTTTGTATTTAATTCCGATGTAATATCTGTGTTTCATCGTCAATACGAAGGTCAAAGGGATACAGTAAACCTGAAGTGAAGCATCGGAATCTATAACTAGTGTCACAGGAATGGTTCAAAACATAGACAGTAAGAAGAGTCAGTCTTCTTGTACTTAAGTCGGCATTGTGCATTTTGTATTTAATTCCGATGCAACATCTGTGCTTCATCGTCAATAAGAAGGTCAGAGGGATACAGTAAACCTGAAGTGAAGCATCGGAATCTATAACTAGTGTCACAGGAATGGTTCAAAACATAGTCAGTAAGAAGAGTCAGTCTTCTTGTACTTAAGTAGGCATTGTGCCATTTCTATTTAATTCCGATGCAATATCTGTGTTTCATCGTCAATAAGAAGGTCAGAGGGATAGAGTAAACCTGAAGTGAGGCATCGGAATCTATAACTAGTGTCACAGGAATGGTTCCAAACATAGTCAGTAAGAAGAGTCAGTCTTCTTGTACTTAAGTCGGCATTGTGCCTTTTGTATTTAATTCCGATGCAATTTCTGTGTCTCATCGTCAATAAGAAGGTCAGAGGGATACAGTAAACCTGAAGTGAAGCATCGGAATCTATAACTAGTGTCACAGGAATGGTTCAAAACATAGACAGTAAGAAGAGTCAGTCTTCTTGTACTGAAGTCGGCAATGTGCGTTTTCTATTTAATTCCAATGCAATTTCTGTATTTCGTCGCCAATAAGAAGGTCCAAAGGATATAGTAAACCTGAAGTGAAGCATCGGAATCTATAACCAATGTCACAGGAATCGTGCAAACATAGACAGTAGGAAGGGTCAGTCTTCTTGTACTTAAGTCGGCATTGTGCCTTTTGTATTTAGTTCCGATGCAATTTCTGTGTTTCATCGTCAATACGAAGGTCCTAGGGATAGAGTAAACCTGAAGTGAAGCATCGGAATCTATAACTAATGTCACAGGAATGGTGCAAAACATAGTCAGTAAGAAGAGTCAGTCTTCTTGTACTTATGTTGGCATTGTGCCTTTTGTATTTAATTCCGATGCAATTTCTGTGTTTCATCGTCAATAAGAAGGTCAGGGGGATACAGTAAACCTGATGTGAATCATCGGAATCTATAACTAGTGTCACAGGAATGGTTCAAAACAGTCAGTAAGAAGAGTCAGTCCTCTTGTACCTATGTCGGCATTGTGCAATTGTGTATTTAATTCCGATGCAATATCTGTGTTTCATCGTCAATAATAAGGTCAGAGGGATACAGTAAACCTGAAGTGAGGCATCGGAATCTATAACTAGTGTCACAGGAATGGTTCCAAACATAGTCAGTAAGAAGAGTCAGTCTTCTTGTACTTAAGTCGGCATTGTGCCGTTTCTATTTAATTCCGATGTAATTTCTGCGTTTCATCGTCAATAAGAAGGTCAGAGGGATACAGTAAACTTGAAGTGAATCATCGTAATCTATAACAAGTGCCACAGGAATGGTTCAAAACAGTCAGTAAGAAGAGTCAGTCTTCTTGTACTTAAGTCGGCATTGTGCCCTTTGTATTTAATTCCGATGCAATTTCTGTATCTCATCGTCAATAAGAAGGTCAGAGGGATACAGTAAACCTGAAGTGAAGCATCGGAATCTATAACTAGTGTCACAGGAATGGTTCTAAACATAGACAGTAAGATCGGTCAGTCTTCTTGTACTTAAGTCGGCATTGTGCCTTTTGTATTTAATTCCGAAGTTATTTCTGCATTTCGTCGCCAATTAGAAGGTCCAAAGGATCCAGTAAACCTGAAGTGAAGCATCGAATCAATAACTAATGTCACAGTAATCATTCAAAACATAGACAGTAGGAAGAGTCAGTCTTCTTGTACTTAAGTCGGCATTGTGCCTTTTCTATTTAATTCCGATGCAATATCTGTGTTTCATCGTCAATAAGAAGGTCAGAGGGATACAGCAAACCTGAAGTGAGGCATCGGAATCTATAACTAGTGTCGCAGGAATGGTTCCAAACATAGTCAGTAAGAAGAGTCAGTCTTCTTGTACTTAAGTCGGCATTGTGCCTTTTGTATTTAATTCCGAAGCTATTTCTGCATTTCGTCGCCAATTAGAAGGCCCAAAGGATACAGTAAACCTGATGTTAAGCATCGGAATCAATAACTAATGTCACAGGAATCGTTCAAAACATAGACAGTAGGAAGAGTCAGTCTTCTTGTACTTAAGTCGGCATTGTGCCTTTTGTATTTAATTCCGATGCAATTTCTGTGTTTCATCGTCAAAAAGAAGGTCAGAGGGATACAGTAAAGCTGAAGTGAAGCATCGGAATCTGTAAATAGTGTCACAGGAATGGTTCAAAACATAGACAGTTGGAAGAGTCAGTCTTCTTGTACTTAAGTCGGCATTGTGCCTTTTGTATTTAATTCCGATGCTATATCTGTGTTTCATCGTCAATAAGGAGGTCAGAGGGATACAGTAAACCTGAAGTGAAGCATCGGAATCTATAACTGGTGTCACAGGAATGGTTCATAACATAATCAGTTAGAAGAGTCAGTCTTCTTGTACTTAAGTAGGCATTGTGCCTTTTCATTTTAATTCCGATGCAATATCTGTGTTTCATCGTCATTAAGAAGGTCAGAGGGATAGAGTAAACCAGAAGTGAGGCTTCGGAATCTATAACTAGTGTCACAGGAATGGTTCCAAACATAGTCAGTAAGAAGAGTCAGTCTTCTTGTACTTAAGTCGGCATTGTGCCCTTTGTATTTAATTCCGATGCAATTTCTGTGTCTCATCGTCAATAAGAAGGTCAGAGGGATACAGTAAACCTGAAGTGAAGCATCGGAATCTATAACTAGTGTCACAGGAATGGTTCAAAACATAGACAGTAAGAAGAGTCAGTCTTCTTGTACTTAAGTCGGCATTGTGCATTTTGTATTTAATTCCGATGCAACATCTGTGCTTCATCGTCAATAAGAAGTTCAGAGGGATACAGTAAACCTGAAGTGAAGCATCGGAATCTATAACTAGTGTCACAGGAATGGTTCAAATCATAGACTGTAGGAAGAGTCGGTCTTCTTCTACTTAAGTCGGCATTGTGCCTTTTCTATTTAATTCCGATGCAATATCTGTGTGTCATCGTCAATAACAAGGTCCAAGGGATACAGTAAACCTGAAGTGAAGCATCGGAATCTATAACTAGTGTCACAGGAATGGTTCAAAACATAGACAGCAAGAAGAGTCAGTCTTCTTGTACTTAAGTCGGCATTTTGCCTTATCTATTTAATTCCGATGCAATTTCTGTGTTTCATCGTCAATAAGAAGGTCAGAGGGATACAGTAAACCTGAAGTGAGGCATCGGAATCTATAACTAGTGTCACAGGAATTGTTCCAAACATAGTCAGTAAGAAGAGTCAGTCTTCTTGTACTTAAGTCGGCATTGTGCCTTTTCTATTTAATTCCGATGCAATTTCTGTGTTTCATCGACAATAAGAAGGGCCAAGGGATACAGTAATCCCGAAGTGAGTCATCGTAATCTATAACTAGTGTCACAGGAATGGTTCAAAACAGCCAGTAAGAAGAGTCAATCTTCTTGTACTTAAGTCGGCATTGTGCCTTTTGTATTTAATTCCGAAGCTATTTATGCATTTCGTCGCCAATTTGAAGGTCCAAAGGATACAGTAAACCTGAAGTGAAGCTTCGGAATCAATAACTAATGTCACAGGAATCGTTCAAAACATAGACAGTAGGAAGAGTGAGTCTTCTTGTACTTAAGTCGGCATTGTGCCTTTTGTATTTAATACCGATGCAATTTCTGTGTCTCATCGTCAATACGAAGGTAAGAGGGATACAGTAAACCTGAAGTGAAGCATCGGAATCTATAACTAGTGTCACAGGAATGGTTCTAAACATAGACAGTAAGATCGGTCAGTCTTCTTGTACTTAAGTCAGCATTGTGCTTTTGTATTTAATTCCGATGTAATATCTGTGTTTCATCGTCAATACGAAGGTCAGAGGGATACAGTAAACCTGAAGTGAAGCATCGGAATCTATAACTAGTGTCACAGGAATGGTTCAAAGCATAGACAGTAAGAAGTGTCAGTCTTCTTGTACTAAAGTCGGCAATGTGCCTTTTCTATTTAATTCCAATGCAATTTCTGTATTTCGTCGCCAATAAGAAGGTCCAAAGGATATAGTAAACCTGAAGTGAAGCATCGGAATCTATAACCAATGTCACAGGAATCGTGCAAACATAGACAGTAGGAAGGGTCAGTCTTCTTTTACTTAAGTCGGCATTGTGCCTTTTGTATTTAGTTCCGATGCAATTTCTGTGTTTCATCGTCAATACGAAGGTCCTAGGGATAGAGTAAACCTGAAGTGAAGCATCGGAATCTATAACTAATGTCACAGGAATTGTGCAAAACATAGTCAGTAAGAAGAGTCAGTCTTCATGTACTTATGTTGGCATTGTGCCTCTTGTATTTAATTGCGATGCAATTTCTGTGTTTCATCGTCAATAAGAAGGTCAGAGGCAGACAGTAAACCTGATATGAATCATCGGAATCTATAACTAGTGTCACAGGAATGGTTCAAAACAGTCAGTAAGAAGAGTCAGTCCTCTTGTACTTATGTCGGCATTGTGCAATTGTGTATTTACTTCCGATGCAATATCTGTGTTTCATCGTCAATAATAAGGTCAGAGGGATACAGTAAACCTGAAGTGAGGCATCGGAATCTATAACTAGTGTCACAGGAATGGTTCCAAACATAGTCAGTAAGAAGAGTCAGTCTTCTTGTACTTAAGTCGGCATTGTGCCGTTTCTATTTAATTCCGATGCAATTTCTGTGTTTCATCGTCAATAAGAAGGTCAGAGGGATACAATAAACCTGAAGTGAATCATCGTAATCTATAACAAGTGTCACAGGGATGGTTCAAAACAGTCAGTAAGAAGAGTCAGTCTTCTTGTACTTAGGTCGGCATTGTGCCTTTTGTATTTAATTCCGAAGCTATTTCTGCATTTCGTCGCAAATTAGAAGGTCCAAAGGATACAGTAAACCTGAAGTGAAGCATCGAATCAATAACTAATGTCACAGTAATCATTCAAAACATAGACAGTAGGAAGAGTCAGTCTTCTTGTACTTAAGTCGGCATTGTGCCTTTTGTATCTAATTCCGATGCAATTTCTGTGTTTCATCGTCAATAAGAAGGTCCGAGGGATACAGTAAAGCTGTAGTGAAGCATCGGAATCTGTAAATAGTGTCACAGGAATGGTTCAAAACATAGTCAGTAAGAAGAGTCAGTCTTCTTGTACTTAAGTCGGCATTGTGCCTTTTGTATTTAATTCCGATGCAATATCTGTGTTTCATCGTCAATAAGAACGTCCAAGGGATACAGTGAACCTGAAGTGAAGCATCGGAATCTATAACTAGTGTCACAGGAATGGTTCAAAACATAGACAGTAGGAAGAGACAGTCATCTTGTACCTAAGTCGGCATTGTGCCTTTTGTATTTAATTCCGATGCAATTTCTGTGTCTCATCGTCAATAAGAAGGTGAGAGGGATACAGTAAACCTGAAGTGAAGCATCGGAATCTATAACTTGTGTCACAGGAATGGTTCTAAACATAGACAGTAAGATCGGTCAGTCTTCTTGTACTTAAGTCGGCATTGTGCCTTTTGTATTTAATTCCGATGTAATATCTGTGTTTCATCGTCAATACGAAGGTGCAAGGGATACAGTAAACCTGAGTTGAAGCATCGGAATCTATAACTAGTGTCACAGGAATGGTTCAAATCATAGACAGTAAGAAGAGTCAGTCTTCTTGTACTTAAGTCGGCATTGTGCCTTTTCTATTTAATTCCGATGCAATTTCTGTGTTTCATCGACAATAAGAAGGGCCAAGGGATACAGTAATCCCTAAGTGAATCATCGTAATCTATAACTAGTGTCACAGGAATGGTTCAAAACATAGTCAATACGAAGAGTCAGTCTTCTTGTACTTAAGTCGGCATTGTGCCTTTGGTATTTAATTCCGATGCAATTTCTGTGTTTCATCGTCAAAAAGAAGGTCAGAGGGATACAGTAAACCTGAAGTGAAGCATCGGAATCTGTAACAAGTGTCACAGGAATGGTTCAAAACAGCCAGTAAGAAGAGTCAATCTCCTTGTACTTAAGTCGGCATTGTGCCTTTTGTATTTAATTCCGAAGCTATTTATGCATTTCGTCGCCAATTAGAAGGTCCAAAGGATACAGTAAACCTGAAGTGAAGCATCGGAATCAATAACTAATGTCACAGGAATCGTTCAAAACATAGACAGTAGGAAGAGTGAGTCTTCTTGTACTTAAGTCGGCATTGTGCCTTTTGTATTTAATACCGATGCAATTTCTGTGTTTCATCGTCAAAAAGAAGGTCAGAGTGATACAGTAAACCTGAAGTGAAGCATCGGAATCTGTAACTACTGTCACAGGAATCGTTCAAAACATAGACAGTAGGAAGAGTCAGTCTTCTTGTACTTAAGTCGTCTTTGTGCCTTTTGTATTTAATTCCGATGCAATATCTGTGTTTCATCGTCAATAAGAAGGTCCAAGGGATACAGTAAACCTGAAGTGAAGCATTGGAATCTGTAACTAGCGTCACAGGAATGGTTCAAATCATAGTCAGTAAGAAGAGTCAGTCTTCTTGTACTTAAGTCGTCATTGTGCCTTTTGTATTTAATTCCGATGCAATTTCTGTGTTTCATCGTCAATAAGAAGGTCCAAGGGATACAGTAAACCTGAAGTGAATCATCGTAATCTATAACTAGTGTCACAGGAATGGTTCAAAACATAGTCAATACGAAGAAACAGTCTTCTTCTACTTAAGTCGGCATTGTGCCTTTTGTATTTAATTCCGATGCAATTTCTGTGTTTCATCGTCAATAAGAAGGTCAGAGGGATACAGTAAACCTGAAATGAAGCATTGGAATCTATAACTAGTGTCACAGGAATGGTTCTAAACATAGACAGTTAGAAGGGTCAGTCTTCTTGTACTTAAGTCGGCATTGTGCTTTTTGTATTTAATTCCGATGCAATATCTGTGTTTCATCGTCAATAAGAAGTTGCAAGGGATACAGTAAACCTGAAGTGAAGCATCGGAATCCATAACTAGTGTCACAGGAATGGTTCAAATCATAGACAGTAAGAAGAATCAGTCTTCTTGTACTTAAGTCGGCATTGTGCCTTTTGTATTTAATTCCGATGCAATTTTTGTGCTTCATCGTCAATAAGAAGGTCAGAGGGGTAGAGTAAACCTGAAGTGATGCATCGGAATCTATAACTATTGTCACAGGAATGGTTCGAAACAGTCAGTAAGAAAAGTCAATCTTCCTGTACTTATGTCGGCATTGTGCCTTTTGTATTTAATTCCGATGCATTTTCTGTGTATCATCGTCAATAAGAAGGTCCAAGGGATACAGTAAACCTAAAGTGAAGCATCGGAATCTATAACTAGTGTCACAGGAATGGTTCAAAACATAGACAGTAAGAAGAGTCAGTCTTCTTGTATTTAAGTCGGCAATGTGCCTTTTCTATTTAATTCCAATGCAATTTCTGTATTTCGTCGCCAATAAGAAGGTCCAAAGGATATAGTAAACCTGAAGTGAAGCATCGGAATCTATAACCAATGTCACAGGAATCGTTCAAACATAGACAGTAGGAAGGGTCAGTCTTCTTGTACTTAAGTCGGCATTGTGCCTTTCGTATTTAGTTCCGATGCAATTTCTGTGTTTCATCGTCAATACGAAGGTCCAAGGGATACAGTAAACCTAAAGTGAAGCATCGGAATCTATAAGTAGTGTCACAGGAATGGTTCAAAACATAGTCAGTAAGAAGAGTCAGTCTTCTTGTACTTATGTTGGCATTGTGCCTTTTGTATCTAATACCGATGCAATTTCTCTGTTTCATCGTCAATAAGAAGGTCAGAGGGGTAGAGTGAACCTGAAGTGATGCATCGGAATCTATAACTAGTGTCACAGGAATGGTTCAAAACATAGACAGTAAGAAGGGTCAGTCTTCTTGTACTTAAAACGGCATTGTGCCTTTTGTACTTAATACCGATGCAATATCTGTGTTTCATCATCAATAAGAGGGTGCAAGGGATACAGTAAATCCTAAGTGAAGCATCGGAATCTATAACTAGTGTCACAGGAATGGTTCAAAACTTAGACAGTAAGAAGAGTCAGTCTTCTTGTACTTAAGTCGGCATTGTGCCATTTTTATTTAATTCCGATGCAATTTCTGTGTTTTATCGTCAATATGAAGGTCAGAGGGATACAGTAAACCCGAAGTGAAGCATCGGAATCTATAACTAGTGTCACAGGAATGGTTCAAAACAGTCAGTAAGAAGAGTCAATCTTCTTGTACTTAGGTCCGCATTGTGCCTTTTGTATTTAATTCCGATGCATTTTCTGTGTTTCATCGTCAATAAGAAGGTCCAAAGGATACAGTAAACCTGAAGTGAAGCATCGGAAACTATAATTAATGTCACAGGAATCGTTCAAAACATAGACAGTAGGAAGAGTCAGTCTTCTTGTACTTAAGTCGGCATTGTGCCTTTTGAATCTAATTATGATGCAATTTCTGTGTTTCATCGACAAAAAGAAGGTTAGAGGGGTACAGTAAACCTGAAGTGAAGCATCGGAATCTATTACAAGTGTCACAGGAATGGCTCAAAACAGACAGTAAGAAGAGTCAGTCTTCTTGTACTTAAGTCGGCATTGTGCTTTTTGTATTTAATTCCGAAGCTATTTCTGCATTTCGTCGCCAGTTAGAAGGTCCAAAGGATACAGTAAACCTGAAGTGAAGCATCGGAATCAATAACTAATGTCACAGGAATCGTTCAAAACATAGACAGAAGGAAGAGTCAGTCTTCTTGTACTTAAGTCGGCATTGTGTCTTTTGTATTTAATTCCGATGCAATTTCTGTGTTTCATCGTTAAAAGAAGGTCAGTGGGATACCGTAAACCTGAAGTGAAGCATCGGAATTTGTAACTAGTGTCACAGGAATGGTTAAAAACATAGACAGTAGGAAGAGTCAGTCCTCTTGTACTTAAGTCGGCATTGTGCCTTTTGTATTTAATTCCGATGCAATATCTGTGTTTCATCGTCAACAAGAAGGTCCAAGGGATACAGTAAACCTGAAGTGAAGCATCGGAATCTGTAACTAGCGTCACAGGAATGGTTCAAAACATAGGCAGTAACAAGAGTCAGTCTTCTTGTTCTTAAGTCGGCATTGTGCTTTTTGTATTTAATTCCGATGCAATTTCTGTGTTTCATCGTCAATAAGAACGTCCAAGGGATACAGTAAACCTGAAGTGAAGCATCGGAATCTATAACTAGTGTCACAGGAATGGTTCAAAACATAGTCAGTAAGAAGAGTCAGTCTTCTTTTCCTTAAGTCGGCATTGTGCCTTTTGTATTTAATTCCGATGCATTTTCTGTGTTTCAGCGTCAATTCGAAGGTCCAAGGGATACAGTAAATCTAAAGTGAAGCATCGGAATCTATAACTAGTGTCACAGGAATGGTTCAAACCATAGGCAGTAAGAAGAGTCAGTCTTCTTGTACTTAAGTCGGCATTGTGCCTTTTGTACTTAATTCCAATGCAATTTCTGTGTTTCATCGTCAATAAGAACGTCCAAGGGATACAGTAAACCTGAAGTGAAGCATCGGAATCTATAACTAGTGTCACAGGAATGGTTCAAATCATAGACTGTAATAAGATTCAGTCTTCTTGTACTTAAGTCGGCCTTGTGCCTTTTCTATTTAATTCCGATGCAATTTCAGTGTTTCATCGTCAATAAGAATGTCAGAGGGTTACAGCAACCCTGAAGTGAAGCATCGGAATCTGTAACTAGCGTCACAGGAATGGTTCAAAACATAGACAGAAAGAAGAGTCAGTCTTCTTGTACTTAAGTCGTCATTGTGCCTTTTGTATTTAATTCCGATGCAATATCTGTGTTTCATCGTCAATAAGAAGGTCAGAGGCATACAGTAAACCTGAAGTGAAGCATCGGAATCTGTAACTACTGTCACAGGAATGGTTCAAAACATAGACAGTAGGAAGGGTCAGTCTTCTTGTACTTAAGTCGGCATTGTGCCTTTCGTATTTAGTTCCGATGCAATTTCTGTGTTTCATCGTCAATACGAAGGTCCAAGGGATACAGTAAACCTAAAGTGAAGCATCGGAATCTATAAGTAGTGTCACAGGAATGGTTCAAAACATAATCAGTAAGAAGAGTCAGTCTTCTTGTACTTATGTTGGCATTGTGCCTTTTGTATCTAATACCGATGCAATTTCTCTGTTTCATCGTCAATAAGAAGGTCAGAGGGGTAGAGTGAACCTGAAGTGATGCATCGGAATCTATAACTAGTGTCACAGGAATGGTTCAAAACATAGACAGTAAGAAGGGTCAGTCTTCTTGTACTTAAAACGGCATTGTGCCTTTTGTACTTAATACCGATGCAATATCTGTGTTTCATCATCAATAAGAGGGTGCAAGGGATACAGTAAATCCTAAGTGAAGCATCGGAATCTATAACTAGTGTCACAGGAATGGTTCAAAACTTAGACAGTAAGAAGAGTCAGTCTTCTTGTACTTAAGTCGGCATTGTGCCATTTTTATTTAATTCCGATGCAATTTCTGTGTTTTATCGTCAATATGAAGGTCAGAGGGATACAGTAAACCCGAAGTGAAGCGTCGGAATCTATAACTAGTGTCACAGGAATGGTTCAAAACAGTCAGTAAGAAGAGTCAATCTTCTTGTACTTAGGTCGGCATTGTGCCTTTTGTATTTAATTCCGATGCATTTTCTGTGTTTCATCGTCAATAAGAAGGTCCAAAGGATACAGTAAACCTGAAGTGAAGCATCGGAATCTATAATTAATGTCACAGGAATCGTTCAAACATAGACAGTAGGCAGAGTCAGTCTTCTTGTACTTAAGTCGGTATTGTGCCTTTTGAATCTAATTATGATGCAATTTCTGTGTTTCATCGTCAAAAAGAAGGTTAGAGGGGTACAGTAAACCTGAAGTGAAGCATCGGAATCTATTACAAGTGTCACAGGAATGGTTCAAAACATAGGCAGTAACAAGAGTCAGTCTTCTTGTTCTTAAGTCGGCATTGTGCTTTTTGTATTTAATTCCGATGCAATTTCTGTGTTTCATCGTCAATAAGAACGTCCAAGGGATACAGTAAACCTGAAGTGAAGCATCGGAATCTATAACTAGTGTCACAGGAATGGTTCAAAACATAGTCAGTAAGAAGAGTCAGTCTTCTTTTCCTTAAGTCGGCATTGTGCCTTTTGTATTTAATTCCGATGCATTTTCTGTGTTTCAGCGTCAATTCGAAGGTCCAAGGGATACAGTAAATCTAAAGTGAAGCATCGGAATCTATAACTAGTGTCACAGGAATGGTTCAAACCATAGGCAGTAAGAAGAGTCAGTCTTCTTGTACTTAAGTCGGCATTGTGCCTTTTGTACTTAATTCCAATGCAATTTCTGTGTTTCATCGTCAATAAGAACGTCCAAGGGATACAGTAAACCTGAAGTGAAGCATCGGAATCTATAACTAGTGTCACAGGAATGGTTCAAATCATAGACTGTAGGAAGATTCAGTCTTCTTGTACTTAAGTCGGCATTGTGCCTTTTCTATTTAATTCCGATGCAATTTCAGTGTTTCATCGTCAATAAGAATGTCAGAGGGTTACAGCAACCCTGAAGTGAAGCATCGGAATCTGTAACTAGCGTCACAGGAATGGTTCAAAACATAGACAGAAAGAAGAGTCAGTCTTCTTGTACTTAAGTCGTCATTGTGCCTTTTGTATTTAATTCCGATGCAATATCTGTGTTTCATCGTCAATAAGAAGGTCAGAGGGATACAGTAAACCTGAAGTGAAGCATCGGAATCTGTAACTACTGTCACAGGTATGGTTCAAAACATAGACAGTAGGAAGAGTCAGTCTTCTTGTACTTAAGTTGTCATTGTGCCTTTTGTATTTAATTCCGATGCAATATCTGTGTTTCATCGTCAATAAGAAGGTCCAAGGGATACAGTAAACCTGAAGTGAAGCATCGGTATCTGTAACTAGCGTCACAGGAATGGTTCAAATCATAGTCAGTGAGAAGAGTCAGTCTTCTTGTACTTAAGTCGGCATTGTGCCTTTTGTAATTAATTCCGATGCAATTTCTGTGCTTCATCGTCAATAAGAAGGTCAGAGGGGTAGAGCAAACCTGAAGTGAAGCATCGGAATCTACAACTAGTGTCACAGGAATGGTTCGAAACAGTCAGTAAGAAGAGTCAATCTTCTTGTACTTAAGTCGGCATTGTGAGTTTGTATATAATTCCGATGCATTTTCTGTGTATCATCGTCAATAAGAAGGTCCAAGGGATACAGTAAACCTAAAGTGAAGCATCGGAATCTATAACTAGTGTCACAGGAATGGTTCAAAACATAGACAGTAAGAAGAGTCAGTCTTCTTATATTTAAGTCGGCAATGTGCCTTTTCTATTTAATTCCAATGCAATTTCTGTATTTCGTCGCCAATAAGAAGGTCCAAAGGATATAGTAAACCTGAAGTGAAGCATCGGAATCTATAACCAATGTCACAGGAATCGTTCAAACATAGACAGTAGGAAGGGTCAGTCTTCTTGTACTTAAGTCGGCATTGTGCCTTTTGTATTTAGTTCCGATGCAATTTCTGTGTTTCATCGTCAATAAGGAGGTCCTAGGGATAGAGTAAACCTGAAGTGAAGCATCGGAATCTGTAACTAATGTCACAGGAATGGATCAAAACATAGTTAGTAAGAAGAGTCAGTCTTCTTGTACTTAAGTCGGCATTGTGCCTTTTGTAATTAATTCCGATGCAATTTCTGTGTTTCATCGTCAATACGAAGGTCCAAGGGATACAGTAAACCTAAAGTGAAGCATCGGAATCTATAAGTAGTGTCACAGGAATGGTTCAAAACATAGTCAGTAAGAAGAGTCAGTCTTCTTGTACTTATGTTGGCATTGTGCCTTTTGTATTTAATACCGATGCAATTTCTCTGTTTCATCGTCAATAAGAAGGTCAGAGGGATACAGTAAACCTAAAGTGAGGCATCGGAATCTATAACTAGTGTCACAGGAATGGATCAAAACATAGACAGTAAGAAGGGTCAGTCTTCTTGTACTTAAAACGGCATTGTGCCCTTTGTACTTAATATCGATGCAATATCTGTGTTTCATCGTCAATAAGAAGGTGCAAGGGATACAGTAAATCTGAAGTGAAGCATCGGAATCTATAACTAGTGTCACAGGAATAGTTCAAAACTTAGACAGTAAGAAGAGTCAGTCTTCTTGTACTTAAGTCGGCATTGTGCCTTTTGTATTTAATTCCGATGCAATTTCTGTGCTTCATCGTCAATAAGAAGGTCGGAGGGGTAGAGGAAACCTGAAGTGAAGCATCGGAATCTATAACTAGTGTCACAGGAATGGTTCGAAACAGTCAGTAAGAAGAGTCAATCTTCTTGTACTTAAGTCGGCATTGTGCCGTTTGTATTTAATTCCAATGCAATTTCTGTGTTTCATCGTTAAAAGAAGGGCAGAGGGATACCGTAAACATGAAGTGAAGCATCGGAATCTGTAACTAGTGTCACAGGAATGATTAAAATCATAGACAGTAGGAAGAGTCAGTCCTCCTGTACTTAAGTCGGCATTGTGCCTTTTTTATTTAATTCCGATGCAATATCTGTGTTTCATCGTCAACAAGAAGGTCCAGGGGATACAGTAAACCTGAAGTGAAGCATCGGAATCTGTAACTAGCGTCACAGGAATGGTTCAAAACATAGTCAGTAAGAAGAGTCAGTCTTCTTGTTCTTAAGTCGGCATTGTGCTTTTTGTATTTAATTCCGATGCAATTTCTGTGTTTCATCGTCAATAAGAACGTCCAAGGGATACAGTAAACCTGAAGTGAAGCATCGGAATCTATAACTAGTGTCACAGGAATGGTTCTAAACATAGACAGTTAGAAGATTCAGTCTTCTTGTACTTAAGTCGGCATTGTGCCTTTTGTATTTAATTCCGATGCAATATCTGTGTTTCATCGTCAATAAGAAGTTGCAAGGGATACAGTAAAGTTGAAGTGAAGCATCGGAATCCATAACTAGTGTCACAGGAATGGTTCAAATCATAGAAAGTAAGAAGAGTCAGTCTTCTTGTACTTAAGTCGGCATTGTGCCTATTGTATTTAATTCCGATCCAATTTTTGTGCTTCATCGTCAATAAGAAAGTCAGAGGGGTAGAGTAAACCTGAAGTGATGCATCGGAATCTATAACTAGTGTCACAGGAATGGTTCGAAACAGTCAGTAAGAAGAGTCAATCTTCTTGTACTTAAGTCGGCATTGTGCCTTTTGTATTTAATTCCGATGCATTTTCTGTGTATCATCGTCAATATGAAGGTCCAAGGGATACAGTAAACCTAAAGTGAAGCATTGGAATCTATAACTAGTGTCACAGGAATGGTTCAAGACATAGACAGTAAGAAGAGTCAGTCTTGTTGTATTTAAGTCGGCAATGTGCCTTTTCTATTTAATTCCAATGCAATTTCTGTATTTCGTCGCCAATAAGAAGGTCCAAAGGATATAGTAAACCTGAAGTGAAGCATCGGAATCTATAACCAATGTCACAGGAATCGTTCAAACATAGACAGTAGGAAGGGTCAGTCTTCTTGTATTTAAGTCGGCATTGTGCCTTTTGTATTTAGTTCCGATGCAATTTCTGTGTTTCATCGTCAATACGAAGGTCCAAGGGATACAGTAAACCTAAAGTGAAGCATCGGAATCTATAAGTAGTGTCACAGGAATGGTTCAAAACATAGTCAGTAAGAAGAGTCAGTCTTCTTGTACTTATGTTGGCATTGTGCCTTTTGTATCTAATACCGATGCAATTTCTCTGTTTCATCGTCAATAAGAAGGTCAGAGGGGTAGAGTGAACCTGAAGTGATGCATCGGAATCTATAACTAGTGTCACAGGAATGGTTCAAAACATAGACAGTAAGAAGTTTCAGTCTTCTTGTACTTAAAACGGCATTGTGCATTTGTACTTAATAACGATGCAATATCTGTGTTTCATCATCAATAAGAGGGTGCAAGGGATACAGTAAATCCTAAGTGAAGCATCGGAATCTATAACTAGTGTCACAGGAATGGTTCAAATCTTAGACAGTAAGAAGAGTCAGTCTTCTTGTACTTAAGTAGGCATTGTGCTTTTTGTATTTAATTCCGATGCAATTTCTGTGTTTCATCGTCAATAAGAACGTCCAAGGGATACAGTAAACCTGAAGTGAAGCATCGGAATCTATAACTAATGTCACAGGAATCGTTCAAAACATAGACAGTAGGAAGAGTCAGTCTTCTTGTACTTAAGTCGGCATTGTGTCTTTTGTATTTAATTCCGATGCAATTTCTGTGTTTCATCGTTAAAAGAAGGTCAGAGGGATACCGTAAACCTGAATTGAAGCATCGGAATTTGTAACTAGTGTCACAGGAACGGTTAAAAACATAGACAGTAGGAAGAGTCAGTCCTCTTGTACTTAAGTCGGCATTGTGCCTTTTGTATTTAATTCCGATGCAATATCTGTGTTTCATCGTCAACAAGAAGGTCCAAGGGATACAGTTAACCTGAAGTGAAGCATCGGAATCTGTAACTAGCGTCACAGGAATGGTTCAAAACATAGGCAGTAAGAAGAGTAAGTCTTCTTGTTCTTAAGTCGGCATTGTGCTTTTTGTATTTAATTCCGATGCAATTTCTGTGTTTCATCGTCAATAAGAACGTCCAAGGGATACAGTAAACCTGAAGTGAAGCATCGGAATCTATAACTAGTGTCACAGGAATGGTTCAAAACATAGACAGTTGGAAGAGTCAGTCTTCTTGTACTTAAGTCGGCATTGTGCCTTTTGTATTTAATTCCGATGCAATATCTGTGTTTCATCGTCAATAAGGAGGTCAGAGGGATACAGTAAACCTGAAGTGAAGCATCGGAAACTATAACTAGTGTCACAGGAATGGTTCAAAACATAGTCAGTAAGAAGAGTCAGTCTTCTTGTACTTAAGTAGGCATTGTGCCTTTTCTATTTAATTCCGATGCAATATCTGTGTTTCATCGTCAATAAGAAGGTCAGAGGGATAGAGTAAACCTGAAGTGAGGCATCGGAATCTATAACTAGTGTCACAGGAATGGTTCCAAACATAGTCAGTAAGAAGAGTCAGTCTTCTTGTACTTAAGTCGGCATTGTGCCTTTTGTAATTAATTCCGATGCAATTTCTGTGCTTCATCGTCAATAAGAGGGTCAGAGGGGTAGAGTAAACCTGAAGTGAGGCATCGGAATCTATAACTAGTGTCACAGGAATGGTTCGAAACAGTCAGTAAGAAGAGTCAATCTTCTTGTACTTTAGTCGGCATTGTGCCTTTTGTATATAATTCCGATGCATTTTCTGTGTATCATCGTCAATAAGAAGGTCCAAGGGATACAGTAAACCTGAAGTGAAGCATCGGAATCTATAACTAGTGTCACAGGAATGGTTCAAAACATAGACAGTAAGAAGAGTCAGTCTTCTTATATTTAAGTCGGCAATGTGCTTTTTCTATTTAATTCCAATGCAATTTCTGTATTTTGTCGCCAATATAAAGGTCCAAAGGATATAGTAAACCTGAAGTGAAGCATCGGAATCTATAACCAATGTCACAGGAATCGTTCAAACATAGACAGTAGGAAGGGTCAGTCTTCTTGTACTTAAGTCGGCATTGTGCCTTTTGTATTTAGTTCCAATGCAATTTCTGTGTTTCATCGTCAATAAGAAGGTCCTAGGGATAGAGTAAACCTGAAGTGAAGCATCGGAATCTGTAACTAATGTCACAGGAATGGATCAAAACATAGTTAGTAAGAAGAGTCAGTCTTCTTGTACTTAAGTCGGCAATGTGCCTTTTGTAATTAATTCCGATGCACTTTCTGTGTTTCATCGTCAATACGAAGGTCCAAGGGATACAGTAAACCTAAAGTGAAGCATCGGAATCTATAACTAGTGTCACAGGAATGGTTCAAAACATAGACAGTTGGAAGAGTCAGTCTTCTTGTACTTAAGTCGGCATTGTGCCTTTTGTATTTAATTCCGATGCAATATCTGTGTTTCATCGTCAATAAGGAGGTCAGAGGGATACAGTAAACCTGAAGTGAAGCATCGGAAACTATAACTAGTGTCACAGGAATGGTTCAAAACATAGTCAGTAAGAAGAGTCAGTCTTCTTGTACTTAAGTAGGCATTGTGCCTTTTCTATTTAATTCCGATGCAATATCTGTGTTTCATCGTCAATAAGAAGGTCAGAGGGATAGAGTAAACCTGAAGTGAGGCATCGGAATCTATAACTAGTGTCACAGGAATGGTTCCAAACATAGTCAGTAAGAAGAGTCAGTCTTCTTGTACTTATGTCGGCATTGTGCCTTTTGTATTTAATTCCGATGCAATGTCTGTGTCTCATCGTCAATAAGAAGGTCAGAGGGATACAGTAAACCTGAAGTGAAGCATCGGAATCTATAACTAGTGTCACAGGAATGGTTCAAAACATAGTCAGTAAGAAGAGTCAGTCTTCTTTTCCTTAAGTCGGCATTGTGCCTTTTGTATTTAATTCCGATGCATTTTCTGTGTTTCAGCGTCAATTCGAAGGTCCAAGGGATACAGTAAATCTAAAGTGAAGCATCGGAATCTATAACTAGTGTCACAGGAATAGTTCAAACCATAGGCAGTAAGAAGAGTCAGTCTTCTTGTACTTAAGTCGGCATTGTGCCTTTTGTACTTAATTCCAATGCAATTACTGTGTTTCATCGTCAATAAGAACGTCCAAGGGATACAGTAAACCTGAAGTGAAGCATCGGAATCTATAACTAGTGTCACAGGAATGGTTCAAATCATAGACTGTAGGAAGATTCAGTCTTCTTGTACTTAAGTCGGCATTGTGCCTTTTCTATTTAATTCCGATGCAATTTCAGTGTTTCATCGTCAATAAGAATGTCAGAGGGTTACAGCAACCCTGAAGTGAAGCATCGGAATCTGTAACTAGCGTCACAGGAATGGTTCAAAACATGGACAGAAAGAAGAGTCAGTCTTCTTGTACTTATGTCGTCATTGTGCCTTTTGTATTTAATTCCGATGCAATATCTGTGTTTCATCGCCAATAAGAAGGTCAGAGGGATACAGTAAACCTGAAGTGAAGCATCGGAATCTGTAACTACTGTCACAGGAATGGTTCAAAACATAGTCAGTACGAAGAGTCAGTCTTCTTCTACTTAAGTCGTCATTGTGCCTTTTGTATTTAATTCCGATGCAATATCTGTGTTTCATCGTCAATAAGAAGGTCCAAGGGATACAGTAAACCTGAAGTGAAGCATCGGAATCTGTAACTAGCGTCACAGGAATGGTTCAAATCATAGTCAGTAAGAAGAGTCAGTCTTCTTGTACTTAAGTCGGCATTGTGCCTTTTGTAATTAATTCCGATGCAATTTCTGTGCTTCATCGTCAATAAGAGGGTCAGAGGGGTAGAGTAAACCTGAAGTGAGGCATCGGAATCTATAACTAGTGTCACAGGAATGGTTCGAAACAGTCAGTAAGAAGAGTCAATCTTCTTGTACTTTAGTCGGCATTGTGCCTTTTGTATATAATTCCGATGCATTTTCTGTGTATCATCGTCAATAAGAAGGTCCAAGGGATACAGTAAACCTGAAGTGAAGCATCGGAATCTATAACTAGTGTCACAGGAATGGTTCAAAACATAGACAGTAAGAAGAGTCAGTCTTCTTATATTTAAGTCGGCAATGTGCTTTTTCTATTTAATTCCAATGCAATTTCTGTATTTTGTCGCCAATATAAAGGTCCAAAGGATATAGTAAACCTGAAGTGAAGCATCGGAATCTATAACCAATGTCACAGGAATCGTTCAAACATAGACAGTAGGAAGGGTCAGTCGTCTTGTACTTAAGTCGGCATTGTGCCTTTTGTATTTAGTTCCAATGCAATTTCTGTGTTTCATCGTCAATAAGAAGGTCCTAGGGATAGAGTAAACCTGAAGTGAAGCATCGGAATCTGTAACTAATGTCACAGGAATGGATCAAAACATAGTTAGTAAGAAGAGTCAGTCTTCTTGTACTTAAGTCGGCAATGTGCCTTTTGTAATTAATTCCGATGCACTTTCTGTGTTTCATCGTCAATACGAAGGTCCAAGGGATACAGTAAACCTAAAGTGAAGCATCGGAATCTATAAGTAGTGTCACAGGAATGGTTCAAAACATAGACAGTTGGAAGAGTCAGTATTCTTGTACTTAAGTCGTCATTGTGCCTTTTGTATTTAATTCCGATGCAATATCTGTGTTTCATCGACAATAAGGAGGTCAGAGGGATACAGTAAACCTGAAGTGAAGCATCGGAAACTATAACTAGTGTCACAGGAATAGTTCAAAACATAGTCAGTAAGAAGAGTCAGTCTTCTTGTACTTAAGTAGGCATTGTGCCTTTTCAATTTAATTCCGATGCAATATCTGCCTTTCATCGTCAATAAGAAGGTCAGAGGGATAGAGTAAACCTGAAGTGAGGTATCGGAATCTATAACTAGTGTCACAGGAATGGTTCCAAACATAGTCAGTAAGAAGAGTCAGTCTTCTTGTACTTATGTCGGCATTGTGCCTTTTGTATTTAATTCCGATGCAATTTCTGTGTCTCATCGTCAATAAGAAGGTCAGAGGGATACAGTAAACCTGAAGTGAAGCATCGGAATCTATAACTAGTGTCACAGGAATGGTTCAAATCATAGTCAGTAAGAAGAGTCAGTCTTCTTTTCCTTAAGTCGGCATTGTGCCTTTTGTATTTAATTCCGATGCATTTTCTGTGTTTCAGCGTCAATTCGAAGGTCCAAGGGATACAGTAAATCTAAAGTGAAGCATCGGAATCTATAACTAGTGTCACAGGAATGGTTCAAACCATAAGCAGTAAGAAGAGTCAGTCTTCTTGTACTTAAGTCGGCATTGTGCTTTTTGTACTTAATTCCAATGCAATTTCTGTGTTTCATCGTCAATAAGAACGTCCAAGGGATACAGTAAACCTGAAGTGAAGCATCGGAATCTATAACTAGTGTCACAGGAATGGTTCAAATCATAGACTGTAGGAAGATTCAGTCTTCTTGTACTTAAGTCGGCATTGTGCCTTTTCTATTTAATTCCGATGCAATTTCAGTGTTTCATCGTCAATAAGAATGTCAGAGGGTTACAGCAACCCTGAAGTGAAGCATCGGAATCTGTAACTAGCGTCACAGGAATGGTTCAAAACATAAACAGAAAGAAGAGTCAGTCTTCTTGTACTTAAGTCGTCATTGTGCCTTTTGTATTTAATTCCGATGCAATATCTGTGTTTCATCGTCAATAAGAAGGTCAGAGGGATACAGTAAACCAGAAGTGAAGCATCGGAATCTGTAACTACTGTCGCAGGAATGGTTCAAAACATAGACAGTAGGAAGAGTCAGTCTTCTTGTACTTAAGTCGTCATTGTGCCTTTTGTATTTAATTCCGATGCAATATCTGTGTTTCATCGTCAATAAGAAGGTCCAAGGGATACAGTAAACCTGAAGTGAAGCATCGGAATCTGTAACTAGCGTCACAGGAATAGTTCAAATCATAGTCAGTAAGAAGAGTCAGTCTTCTTGTACTTAAGTCGGCATTGTGCCTTTTGTAATTAATTCCGATGCAATTTCTGTGCTTCATCGTCAATAAGAAGGTCAGAGGGGTAGAGTAAACCTCAAGTGAAGCATCGGAATCTATAACTAGTGTCACAGGAATGGTTCGAAACAGTCAGTAAGAAGAGTCAATCTTCTTGTACTTAAGTCGGCATTGTGCCTTTTGTATATAATTCCGATGCATTTTCTGTGTATCATCGTCAATAAGAAGGTCCAAGGGATACAGTAAACCTGAAGTGAAGCATCGGAATCTATAACTAGTGTCACAGGAATGGTTCAAAACATAGACAGTAAGAAGAGTCAGTCTTCTTATATTTAAGTCGGCAATGTGCCTTTTCTATTTAATTCCAATGCAATTTCTGTATTTCGTCGCCAATAAGAAGGTCCAAAGGATATAGTAAACCTGAAGTGAAGCATCGGAATCTATAACCAATGTCACAGGAATCGTTCAAACATAGACAGTAGGAAGGGTCAGTCTTCTTGTACTTAAGTCGGCATTGTGCCTTTTGTATTTAGTTCCGATGCAATTTCTGTGTTTCATCGTCAATAAGAAGGTCCTAGGGATAGAGTAAACCTGAAGTGAAGGATCGGAATCTGTAACTAATGTCACAGGAATGGATCAAACATAGTTAGTAAGAAGAGTCAGTCTTCTTGTACTTAAGTCGGCATTGTGCCTTTTGTAATTAATTCCGATGCAATTTCTGTGTTTCATCGTCAATACGTAGGTCCAAGAGATACAGTAAACCTAAAGTGAAGCATCGGAATCTATAAGTAGTGTCACAGGAATGGTTCAAAACATAGTCAGTAAGAAGAGTCAGTCTTCTTGTACTTATGTTGGCATTGTGCCTTTTGTATTTAATACCGATGCAATTTCTCTGTTTCATCGTCAATAAGAAGGTCAGAGGGATACAGTAAACCTAAAGTGAGGCATCGGAATCTATAACTAGTGTCACAGGAATGGTTCAAAACATAGACAGTAAGAAGGGTCAGTTTTCTTGTACTTAAAACGGCATTGTGCCTTTTGTACTTAATACCGATGCAATAGCTGTGTTTCATCGTCAATAAGAAGGTGCAAGGGATACAGTAAATCTGAAGTGAAGCATCGGAATCTATAACTAGTGTCACAGGAATGGTTCAAAACTTAGACAGTAAGAAGAGTCAGTCTTCTTGTACTTAAGTCGGCATTGTGCCTGTTTTATTTAATTCCGATGCAATTTCTGTGCTTCATCGTCAATAAGAAGGTCAGAGAGGTAGAGTAAACCTGAAGTGAAGCATCGGAATCTATAACTAGTGTCACAGGAATGGTTCGAAACAGTCAGTAAGAAGAGTCAAACTTCTTGTACTTAAGTCGGCATTGTGCCTTTTGTCTTTAATTCCGATGCAATTTCTGTGTTTCATCGTTAAAAGAAGGTCAGAGGGATACCGTAAACCTGAAGTGAAGCATCGGAATCTGTAACTAGTGTCACAGGAATGATTAAAATCATAGACAGTAGGAAGAGTCAGTCCTCTTGTACTTAAGTCGGCATTGTGCCTTTTGTATTTAATTCCGATGCAATATCTGTGTTTCATCGTCAACAAGAAGGTCCAAGGGATACAGTGAACCTGAAGTGAAGCATCGGAATCTGTAACTAGCGTCACAGGAATGGTTCAAAACATAGTCAGTAAGAAGAGTCAGTCTTCTTGTTCTTAAGTCGGCATTGTGCTTTTTGTATTTAATTCCGATGCAATTTCTGTGTTTCATCGTCAATAAGAACGTCCAAGGGATACAGTAAACCTGAAGTGAAGCATCGGAATCTATAACTAGTGTCACAGGAATGGTTCAAAACATAGACAGTAGGAGTGGTCAGGCTTCTTGTACATAAGTCGGCATTGTGCCTTTTCTATCTAATTCCGATGCAATTTCAGTGTATCATCGTCAATAAGAATGTCAGAGGGATACAGTAACCCTAAAGTGAAGCATCGGAATCTGTAACTAGCGTCACAGGAATGGTTCAAAACATAGACAGAAAGAGGTGTCAGTCTTCTTGTACTTCAGTCGGCAGTGTGCCCTTTGTATTTAAATCCGATGCTATTTCTGTGTTTCATCGTCAATAAGAAGGTCCAAGGGATACTGTAAACCAGAAGTGAAGCATCGGAATCTATAACTAGTGTCACAGGAATGGTTCAAAACATAGACAGTAAGAAGAGTCAGTCTTCTTGTACTTAAGTCGGCTTTGTGCCTTTTCTATTTAATTCCGATGCACTTTCTGTGTTTCATCGTCAATAAGAAGGTCAGAGGGATGCAGTAAACCTGAAGTGAAGCATCGGAATCCATAACTAGTGTCACAGGAATGGTTAAAATCGTAGTCAGTAAGAAGAGTCAGTCTTCTTGTACTTAAGTCGGCATTGTGCCTTTACTATTTAATTATGATGCAATTTCTGTGTTTCATCGTCAATAAGAAGGTCCAAGGGATACAGTAATCCTGAAGTGAATCATCATAATCTATAACTAGTGTCACAGGAATGGTTCAAAACATAGTCAGTACGGAGAGTCATTCTTCTTGTACTTAATTCGGAATTGTGCCTTTTGTATTTCATACCGATGCAATTTCTGTGTTTCATCGTCAATAAGAAGGTCAGAGGGATACAGTAAACCTGAAGTGAAGCATCGGAATCTATAACAAGTGTCACAGGAATGGTTCAAAACAGTCAGTTAGAAGAGTCAGTCTTCTTGTCCTTAAGTCGGCATTGTGCCTTTTGTATTTAATTCCGATGCAATTTCTGTGTTTCATCGTCAATAAGAAGGTCAGAGGGATACAGTAAACCTGAAGTGAAGCATCGGAATCTATAACTAGTGTCACAGGAATGGTTCAAAACATAGACAGTAAGAAGAGTCAGTCTTCTTGTACTTAAGTCGGCATTGTGCCTTTTCTATTTAATTCCGATGCAATTTCAGTGTTTCATCGTCAATAAGAATGTCAGAGGGATACAGCAACCCTGAAGTGAAGCATCGGAATCTGTAACTAGCGTCACAGGAATGGTTCAAAACATAGACAGAAAGAAGAGTCAGTCTTCTTGTACTTAAGTCGTCATTGTGCCTTTTGTATTTAATTCCGATGCAATATCTGTGTTTCATCGTCAATAAGAAGGTCAGAGGGATACAGTAAACCTGAAGTGAAGCATCGGAATCTGTAACTACTGTCACAGGAATGGTTCAAAACATAGACAGTAGGAAGAGTAAGTCTTCTTGTACTTAAGTCGTCGTTGTGCCTTTTGTATTTAATTCCGATGCAATATCTGTGTTTCATCGTCAATGAGAAGGTCCAAGGGATACAGTGAACCTGAAGTGAAGCATCGGAATCTGTAACTAGCGTCACAGGAATGGTTCAAATCATAGTCAGTAAGAAGAGTCAGTCTTCTTGTACTTAAGTCGTCATTGTGCCTTTTGTATTTAATTCCGATGCAATTTCTGTGTTTCATCGTCAATAAGAAGGTCCAAGGGATACAGTAAACCTGAAGTGAATCATCGTAATCTATAACTAGTGTCACAGGAATGGTTCAAAACATAGTCAGTACGAAGAGTCAGTCTTCTTCTACTTAAGTCGGCATTGTGCCTCTTGTATTTAATTCCAATGCAATTTCTGTGTTTCATCGTCAATAAGAAGGTCAGAGGGATACAGTAAATCTGAAGTGAAGCATCGGAATCTATAACTAGTGTCACAGGAATGGTTCAAATCATAGACAGTAAGAAGAGTCAGTCTTCTTGTACTTAAGTCGGCATTGTGCCTTTTGTATTTAATTCCGATGCAGTTTCTGTGCTTCATCGTCAATCAGAAGGTCAGAGGGGTAGAGTAAACCTGAAGTGAAGCATCGGAATCTATAACTAGTGTCACAGGAATGGTTCGAAACAGTCAGTAAGAAGAGTCAATCTTCTTGTACTTAAGTCGGCATTGTGCCTTTTGTATTTAATTCCGATGCATTTTCTGTGTATCATCGTCAATAAGAAGGTCCAAGGGATACAGTAAACCTGAAGTGAAGCATCGGAATCTATAACTAGTGTCACAGGGATGGTTCAAAACATAGACAGTAAGAAGAGTCAGTCTTCTTGTATTTAAGTCGGCAATGTGCTTTTTTTCTATTTAATTCCAATGCAATTTCTGTATTTCGTCGCCAATATGAAGGTCCAAAGGATATAGTAAACCTGAAGTGAAGCATCGGAATCTATAACCAATGTCACAGGAATCGTTCAAACATAGACAGTAGGAAGGGTCAGTCTTCTTGTACTTAAGTCGGCATTGTGCCTTTTGTATTTAGTTCCGATGCAATTTCTGTGTTTCATTGTCAATAAGAAGGTCCTAGGGATAGAGTAAACCTGAAGTGAAGCATCGGAATCTGTAACTAATGTCACAGGAATGGATCAAAACATAGTTAGTAAGAAGAGTCAGTCTTCTTGTACTTAAGTCGGCATTGTGCCTTTTGTATTTAATTCCGATGCAATTTCTGTGTTTCATCGTCAATACGAAGGTCCAAGGGATACAGTAAACCTAAAGTGAAGCATCGGAATCTATAACTAGTGTCACAGGAATGGTTCAAAACATAGTCAGTAAGAAGAGTCAGTCTTCTTGTACTTATGTTGGCATTGTGCCATTTGTATTTAATACCGGTGCAATTTCTCTGTTTCATCGTCAATAAGAAGGTCAGAGGGATACAGTAAACCTAAAGTGAGGAATCGGAATCTATAACTAGTCTCACAGGAATGGTTCAAAACATAGACAGTAAGAAGGGTCAGTCTTCTTGTACTTAAAACGGCATTGTGCCTTTTGTACTTAATACCGATGCAATATCTGTGTTTCATCGTCAATAAGAAGGTGCAAGGGATACAGTAAATCTGAAGTGAAGCATCGGAATCTATAACTAGTGTCACAGGAATGGTTCAAAACTTAGACAGTAAGAAGAGTCAGTCTTCTTGTACTTAAGTCGGCATTGTGCCTTTTGTAATTAATTCCGATGCAATTTCTGTGCTTCATCGTCAATAAGAAGGTCAGAGGGGTAGAGTAAACCTGAAGTGAAGCATCGGAATCTGTAACTAGCGTCACAGGAATGGTTCAAAACATAGACAGAAAGAGGTGTCAGTCTTCTTGTACTTCAGTTGGCAGTGTGCCCTTTGTATTTAAATCCGATGCTATTTCTGTGTTTCATCGACAATAAGAAGGTCCAAGGGATACAGTAAACCTGAAGTGAAGCATCGGAATCTATAACTAGTGTCACAGGAATGGTTCAAAACATAGACAGTAAGAAGAGTCAGTCTTCTTGTACTTAAATCGGCATTGTGCCTTTTCTATTTAATTCCGATGCACTTTCTGTGTTTCATCGTCAATAAGGAGGTCAGAGGGATACAGTAAACCTGAAGTGAAGCATCGGAATCCATAACTAGTGTCACAGGAATGGTTCAAAACATAGTCAGTAAGAAGAGTCAGTCTTCTTGTATTTAAGTCGGCATTGTGCCTTTTCTATTTAATTCCGATGCAATATCTGTGTTTCATCGTCAATAAGAAGGTCAGAGGCATACAGTAAACCTGATGTGAAGCATCGGAATCTATAACTAGTGTCACAGGAATGGTTCAAAACAGTCAGTAAGAAGAGACAATCTTCTTGTACGTAAGTCGGCATTGTGCCTTTTGTATTTAATTCCGATGCATTTTCTGTGTTTCATCGTCAGTAAGAAGGTCCAAAGGATACAGTAAACCTGAAGTGAAGCATCGGAATCTATAACTAATGTCACAGGAATCGTTCAAAACATAGACAATAGGATGAGTCAGTCTTCTTGTACTTAAGTCGGCATTGTGCCTTTTGTATTTAATTCCGATGCAATTTCTGTGTTTCATCGTCAAAAAGAAGGTCCGAGGGATACAGTAAGCCTGAAGCGAAGCATCGGAATCTATAAGAAGTGTCACAGGAATGGTTCAAAACAGTCCGTAAGAAGAGTCAGTCGTCTTGTACTTAAGTCGGCATTGTGCCTTTTGTTTTTCATTCCGAAGCTATTTCTGCATTTCGTCGCCAATTACAAGGTCCAAGGGATACAGCAAACCTGAAGTGAAGCATCGGAATCAATAACTAATGTCACAGGAATCGTTCGAAACATAGACAGTAGGAAGAGTCAGTCCTCTTGTACTTAAGTCAACATTGTGACTTTTGTATTTAATTAAGATGCAGTATCTGTGTTTCATCGTCAACAAGAAGGTCCAAGGGATACAGTAAACCTTAAGTGAAGCATCGGAATCTGTAACTAGCGTCACATTAATGGTTCAAAACATAGTCAGTAAGAAGAGTCAGTCTTCTTGTACTTAAGTCGGCATTTTGCCTTTTCTATTTAATTCCGATGTAATTTCTGTGTTTCATCGTCAATAAGAACGTCCAAGGGATACAGTAAACCTGAAGTGAAGCATCGGAATCTATAACTAGTGTCACAGGAATGGTTCAAAATATAGACAGTAGGAAGAGTCAGTCTTCTTGTTCTTATGTCGGCATTGTGCTTTTTGTATTTAATTCCGATGCAATTTCTGTGTTTCATCGTCAATAAGAATGTCAGAGGGATACAGTAACGGTGAAGTGAAGCATCGGAATCTGTAACTAGCGTCACAGGAATGGTTCAAAACATAGACAGAAAGAAGAGTCAGTCTTCTTGTACTTAAGTCGGCATTGTGCCTTTTGTACTTAATTCCGATGCAATTTCTGTGTTTCATTGTCAATAAGAAGGTCCAAGGGATACAGTAAACCTGAAGTGAAGCTTCAGAATCTATAACTAGTGTCACAGGAATGGTTCAAAACATAGACAGCAAGAAGAGTCAGTCTTCTTGTACTGAAGTCGGCATTGTGCCTTTTCTATTTAATTCCGATGGAATTTCTGTGTTTCATCGTCAATAAGAAGGTCAGAGGGATACAGTAAACCTAAAGTGAGGCATCGGAATCTATAACTAGTGTCACATGAATGGTTCAAAACATAGTCAGTAAGAAGAGTCAGTCTTCTTGAACTTAAGTCGGCATTGTGCCTTTTGTATTTAATTCCGAAGCTATTTATGCATTTCGTCGGCAATTAGAAGGTCCAAAGGATACAGTAATCCTGAAGTGAAGCATCGGAATAAATAACTAATGTCACACGTATCGTTCAAAACATAGACAGTAGGAAGAGTCAGTCTTCTTGTACTTAAGTCGGCATTGTGCCTTTTGTATTTAATTCCGATGCAATATCTGTGTTTCATCGTTAATAAGAAGGTCCAAGGGATACAGTAAACCTGAAGTGAAGCATCGGAATCTGTAACTAGTGTCACAGGAATGGTTCAAATCATAGACTGTAGGAAGAGTCAGTCTTCTTGTACTTAAGTCGGCATTGTGCCTTTTCTATTTAATTCCGATGCAATTTCAGTGTTTCATCGTCAATAAGAATGTCAGAGGGATACAGCAACCCTGAAGTGAAGCATCGGAATCTATAACTAGCGTCACAGGAATGGTTCAAAACATAGACAGAAAGAAGAGTCAGTCTTCTTGTACTTAAGTCGTCATTGTGCCTTTTGTATTTAATTCCGATGCAATATCTGTGTTTCATCGTCAATAAGAAGGTCAGAGGGATACAGTAAACCTGAAGTGAAGCATCGGAATCTGTAACTACTGTCACAGGAATGGTTCAAAACATAGACAGTAGGAAGAGTAAGTCTTCTTGTACTTAAGTCGTCGTTGTGCCTTTTGTATTTAATTCCGATGCAATATCTGTGTTTCATCGTCAATGAGAAGGTCCAAGGGATACAGTGAACCTGAAGTGAAGCATCGGAATCTGTAACTAGCGTCACAGGAATGGTTCAAATCATAGTCAGTAAGAAGAGTCAGTCTTCTTGTACTTAAGTCGTCATTGTGCCTTTTGTATTTAATTCCGATGCAATTTCTGTGTTTCATCGTCAATAAGAAGGTCCAAGGGATACAGTAAACCTGAAGTGAATCATCGTAATCTATAACTAGTGTCACAGGAATGGTTCAAAACATAGTCAGTACGAAGAGTCAGTCTTCTTCTACTTAAGTCGGCATTGTGCCTCTTGTATTTAATTCCAATGCAATTTCTGTGTTTCATCGTCAATAAGAAGGTCAGAGGGATACAGTAAATCTGAAGTGAAGCATCGGAATCTATAACTAGTGTCACAGGAATGGTTCAAATCATAGACAGTAAGAAGCGTCAGTCTTCTTGTACTTAAGTCGGCATTGTGCCTTTTGTATTTAATTCCGATGCAGTTTCTGTGCTTCATCGTCAATCAGAAGGTCAGAGGGGTAGAGTAAACCTGAAGTGAAGCATCGGAATCTATAACTAGTGTCACAGGAATGGTTCAAAACAGTCAGTAAGAAGAGTCAATCTTCTTGTACTTAAGTCGGCATTGTGCCTTTTGTATTTAATTCCGATGCATTTTCTGTGTATCATCGTCAATAAGAAGGTCCAAGGGATACAGTAAACCTGAAGTGAAGCATCGGAATCTATAACTAGTGTCACAGGGATGGTTCAAAACATAGACAGTAAGAAGAGTCAGTCTTCTTGTATTTAAGTCGGCATGTGCTTTTTTTCTATTTAATTCCAATGCAATTTCTGTATTTCGTCGCCAATATGAAGGTCCAAAGGATATAGTAAACCTGAAGTGAAGCATCGGAATCTATAACCAATGTCACAGGAATCGTTCAAACATAGACAGTAGGAAGGGTCAGTCTTCTTGTACTTAAGTCGGCATTGTGCCTTTTGTATTTAGTTCCGATGCAATTTCTGTGTTTCATTGTCAATAAGAAGGTCCTAGGGATAGAGTAAACCTGAAGTGAAGCATCGGAATCTGTAACTAATGTCACAGGAATGGATCAAACATAGTTAGTAAGAAGAGTCAGTCTTCTTGTACTTAAGTCGGCATTGTGCCTTTTGTATTTAATTCCGATGCAATTTCTGTGTTTCATCGTCAATACGAAGGTCCAAGGGATACAGTAAACCTAAAGTGAAGCATCGGAATCTATAACTAGTGTCACAGGAATGGTTCAAAACATAGTCAGTAAGAAGAGTCAGTCTTCTTGTACTTATGTTGGCATTGTGCCATTTGTATTTAATACCGGTGCAATTTCTCTGTTTCATCGTCAATAAGAAGGTCAGAGGGATACAGTAAACCTAAAGTGAGGAATCGGAATCTATAACTAGTCTCACAGGAATGGTTCAAAACATAGACAGTAAGAAGGGTCAGTCTTCTTGTACTTAAAACGGCATTGTGCCTTTTGTACTTAATACCGATGCAATATCTGTGTTTCATCGTCAATAAGAAGGTCAGAGGGATACAGTAAATCTGAAGTGAAGCATCGGAATCTATAACTAGTGCCACAGGAATGGTTCAAAACTTAGACAGTAAGAAGAGTCAGTCTTCTTGTACTTAAGTCGGCATTGTGCCTTTTGTAATTAATTCCGATGCAATTTCTGTGCTTCATCGTCAATAAGAAGGTCAGAGGGGTAGAGTAAACCTGAAGTGAAGCATCGGAATCTGTAACTAGCGTCACAGGAATGGTTCAAAACATAGACAGAAAGAGGTGTCAGTCTTCTTGTACTTCAGTTGGCAGTGTGCCCTTTGTATTTAAATCCGATGCTATTTCTGTGTTTCATCGACAATAAGAAGGTCCAAGGGATACAGTAAACCTGAAGTGAAGCATCGGAATCTATAACTAGTGTCACAGGAATGGTTCAAAACATAGACAGTAAGAAGAGTCAGTCTTCTTGTACTTAAGTCGGCATTGTGCCTTTTCTATTTAATTCCGATGCACTTTCTGTGTTTCATCGTCAATAAGGAGGTCAGAGGGATACAGTAAACCTGAAGTGAAGCATCGGAATCCATAACTAGTGTCACAGGAATGGTTCAAAACATAGTCAGTAAGAAGAGTCAGTCTTCTTGTATTTAAGTCGGCATTGTGCCTTTTCTATTTAATTCCGATGCAATATCTGTGTTTCATCGTCAATAAGAAGGTCAGAGGGATACAGTAAACCTGATGTGAAGCATCGGAATCTATAACTAGTGTCACAGGAATGGTTCAAAACAGTCAGTAAGAAGAGACAATCTTCTTGTACGTAAGTCGGCATTGTGCCTTTTGTATTTAATTCCGATGCAATATCTGTGTTTCATCGTCAATGAGAAGGTCCAAAGGATACAGTAAACCTGAAGTGAAGCATCGGAATCTATAACTAATGTCACAGGAATCGTTCAAAACATAGACAATAGGATGAGTCAGTCTTCTTGTACTTAAGTCGGCATTGTGCCTTTTGTATTTAATTCCGATGCAATTTCTGTGTTTCATCGTCAAAAAGAAGGTCCGAGGGATACAGTAAGCCTGAAGCGAAGCATCGGAATCTATAAGAAGTGTCACAGGAATGGTTCAAAACAGTCCGTAAGAAGAGTCAGTCGTCTTGTACTTAAGTCGGCATTGTGCCTTTTGTTTTTCATTCCGAAGCTATTTCTGCATTTCGTCGCCAATTACAAGGTCCAAGGGATACAGCAAACCTGAAGTGAAGCATCGGAATCAATAACTAATGTCACAGGAATCGTTCGAAACATAGACAGTAGGAAGAGTCAGTATTCTTGTACTTAAGTCAGCATTGTGCCTTTTGTATTTAATTCCGATGCAATTTCTGTGTTTCATCGTCATAAAGAAGGTCAGAGGGATACAGTTAACCTGAAGTGAAGCATCGGAATCTGTAACTAGTGTCACAGGAATGGTTCAAAACATAGACAGTAGGAAGAGTCAGTCCTCTTGTACTTAAGTCAACATTGTGACTTTTGTATTTAATTAAGATGCAGTATCTGTGTTTCATCGTCAACAAGAAGGTCCAAGGGATACAGTAAACCTTAAGTGAAGCATCGGAATCTGTAACTAGCGTCACATTAATGGTTCAAAACATAGTCAGTAAGAAGAGTCAGTCTTCTTGTACTTAAGTCGGCATTTTGCCTTTTCTATTTAATTCCGATGTAATTTCTGTGTTTCATCGTCAATAAGAACGTCCAAGGGATACAGTAAACCTGAAGTGAAGCATCGGAATCTATAACTAGTGTCACAGGAATGGTTCAAAATATAGACAGTAGGAAGAGTCAGTCTTCTTGTTCTTATGTCGGCATTGTGCTTTTTGTATTTAATTCCGATGCAATTTCTGTGTTTCATCGTCAATAAGAATGTCAGAGGGATACAGTAACGGTGAAGTGAAGCATCGGAATCTGTAACTAGCGTCACAGGAATGGTTCAAAACATAGACAGAAAGAAGAGTCAGTCTTCTTGTACTTAAGTCGGCATTGTGCCTTTTGTACTTAATTCCGATGCAATTTCTGTGTTTCATTGTCATTAAGAAGGTCCAAGGGATACAGTAAACCTGAAGTGAAGCTTCGGAATCTATAACTAGTGTCACAGGAATGGTTCAAAACATAGACAGCAAGAAGAGTCAGTCTTCTTGTACTGAAGTCGGCATTGTGCCTTTTCTATTTAATTCCGATGGAATTTCTGTTTGTCATCGTCAATAAGAAGGTCAGAGGGATACAGTAAACCTAAAGTGAGGCATCGGAATCTATAACTAGTGTCACATGAATGGTTCAAAACATAGTCAGTAAGAAGAGTCAGTCTTCTTGAACTTAAGTCGGCATTGTGCCTTTTGTATTTAATTCCGAAGCTATTTATGCATTTCGTCGGCAATTAGAAGGTCCAAAGGATACAGTAATCCTGAAGTGAAGCATCGGAATAAATAACTAATGTCACACGTATCGTTCAAAACATAGACAGTAGGAAGAGTCAGTCTTCTTGTACTTAAGTCGGCATTGTGCCTTTTGTATTTAATTCCGATGCAATATCTGTGTTTCATCGTTAATAAGAAGGTCCAAGGGATACAGTAAACCTGAAGTGAAGCATCGGAATCTGTAACTAGTGTCACAGGAATGGTTCAAATCATAGACTGTAGGAAGAGTCAGTCTTCTTGTACTTAAGTCGGCATTGTGCCTTTTCTATTTAATTCCGATGCAATTTCAGTGTTTCATCGTCAATAAGAATGTCAGAGGGATACAGCAACCCTGAAGTGAAGCATCGGAATCTGTAACTAGCGTCACAGGAATGGTTCAAAACATAGACAGAAAGAAGAGTCAGTCTTCTTGTACTTAAGTCGTCATTGTGCCTTTTGTATTTAATTCCGATGCAATATCTGTGTTTCATCGTCAATAAGAAGGTCAGAGGGATACAGTAAACCTGAAGTGAAGCATCGGAATCTGTAACTACTGTCACAGGAATGGTTCAAAACATAGACAGTAGGAAGAGTAAGTCTTCTTGTACTTAAGTCGTCGTTGTGCCTTTTGTATTTAATTCCGATGCAATATCTGTGTTTCATCGTCAATGAGAAGGTCCAAGGGATACAGTGAACCTGAAGTGAAGCATCGGAATCTGTAACTAGCGTCACAGGAATGGTTCAAATCATAGTCAGTAAGAAGAGTCAGTCTTCTTGTACTTAAGTCGTCATTGTGCCTTTTGTATTTAATTCCGATGCAATTTCTGTGTTTCATCGTCAATAAGAAGGTCCAAGGGATACAGTAAACCTGAAGTGAATCATCGTAATCTATAACTAGTGTCACAGGAATGGTTCAAAACATAGTCAGTACGAAGAGTCAGTCTTCTTCTATTTAAGTCGGCATTGTGCCTCTTGTATTTAATTCCAATGCAATTTCTGTGTTTCATCGTCAATAAGAAGGTCAGAGGGATACAGTAAATCTGAAGTGAAGCATCGGAATCTATAACTAGTGTCACAGGAATGGTTCAAATCATAGACAGTAAGAAGAGTCAGTCTTCTTGTACTTAAGTCGGCATTGTGCCTTTTGTATTTAATTCCGATGCAGTTTCTGTGCTTCATCGTCAATCAGAAGGTCAGAGGGGTAGAGTAAACCTGAAGTGAAGCATCGGAATCTATAACTAGTGTCACAGGAATGGTTCGAAACAGTCAGTAAGAAGAGTCAATCTTCTTGTACTTAAGTCGGCATTGTGCCTTTTGTATTTAATTCCGATGCATTTTCTGTGTATCATCGTCAATAAGAAGGTCCAAGGGATACAGTAAACCTGAAGTGAAGCATCGGAATCTATAACTAGTGTCACAGGGATGGTTCAAAACATAGACAGTAAGAAGAGTCAGTCTTCTTGTATTTAAGTCGGCATGTGCTTTTTTTCTATTTAATTCCAATGCAATTTCTGTATTTCGTCGCCAATATGAAGGTCCAAAGGATATAGTAAACCTGAAGTGAAGCATCGGAATCTATAACCAATGTCACAGGAATCGTTCAAACATAGACAGTAGGAAGGGTCAGTCTTCTTGTACTTAAGTCGGCATTGTGCCTTTTGTATTTAGTTCCGATGCAATTTCTGTGTTTCATTGTCAATAAGAAGGTCCTAGGGATAGAGTAAACCTGAAGTGAAGCATCGGAATCTGTAACTAATGTCACAGGAATGGATCAAACATAGTTAGTAAGAAGAGTCAGTCTTCTTGTACTTAAGTCGGCATTGTGCCTTTTGTATTTAATTCCGATGCAATTTCTGTGTTTCATCGTCAATACGAAGGTCCAAGGGATACAGTAAACCTAAAGTGAAGCATCGGAATCTATAACTAGTGTCACAGGAATGGTTCAAAACATAGTCAGTAAGAAGAGTCAGTCTTCTTGTACTTATGTTGGCATTGTGCCATTTGTATTTAATACCGGTGCAATTTCTCTGTTTCATCGTCAATAAGAAGGTCAGAGGGATACAGTAAACCTAAAGTGAGGAATCGGAATCTATAACTAGTCTCACAGGAATGGTTCAAAACATAGACAGTAAGAAGGGTCAGTCTTCTTGTACTTAAAACGGCATTGTGCCTTTTGTACTTAATACCGATGCAATATCTGTGTTTCATCGTCAATAAGAAGGTCAGAGGGATACAGTAAATCTGAAGTGAAGCATCGGAATCTATAACTAGTGTCACAGGAATGGTTCAAAACTTAGACAGTAAGAAGAGTCAGTCTTCTTGTACTTAAGTCGGCATTGTGCCTTTTGTAATTAATTCCGATGCAATTTCTGTGCTTCATCGTCAATAAGAAGGTCAGAGGGGTAGAGTAAACCTGAAGTGAAGCATCGGAATCTGTAACTAGCGTCACAGGAATGGTTCAAAACATAGACAGAAAGAGGTGTCAGTCTTCTTGTACTTCAGTTGGCAGTGTGCCCTTTGTATTTAAATCCGATGCTATTTCTGTGTTTCATCGACAATAAGAAGGTCCAAGGGATACAGTAAACCTGAAGTGAAGCATCGGAATCTATAACTAGTGTCACAGGAATGGTTTAAAACATAGACAGTAAGAAGAGTCAGTCTTCTTGTACTTAAGTCGGCATTGTGCCTTTTCTATTTAATTCCGATGCACTTTCTGTGTTTCATCGTCAATAAGGAGGTCAGAGGGATACAGTAAACCTGAAGTGAAGCATCGGAATCCATAACTAGTGTCACAGGAATGGTTCAAAACATAGTCAGTAAGAAGAGTCAGTCTTCTTGTATTTAAGTCGGCATTGTGCCTTTTCTATTTAATTCCGATGCAATATCTGTGTTTCATCGTCAATAAGAAGGTCAGAGGGATACAGTAAACCTGATGTGAAGCATCGGAATCTATAACTAGTGTCACAGGAATGGTTCAAAACAGTCAGTAAGAAGAGACAATCTTCTTGTACGTAAGTCGGCATTGTGCCTTTTGTATTTAATTCCGATGCATTTTCTGTGTTTCATCGTCAATAAGAAGGTCCAAAGGATACAGTAAACCTGAAGTGAAGCATCGGAATCTATAACTAATGTCACAGGAATCGTTCAAAACATAGACAGTAGGATGAGTCAGTCTTCTTGTACTTAAGTCGGCATTGTGCCTTTTGTATTTAATTCCGATGCAATTTCTGTGTTTCATCGTCAAAAAGAAGGTCCGAGGGATACAGTAAGCCTGAAGCGAAGCATCGGAATCTATAAGAAGTGTCACAGGAATGGTTCAAAACAGTCCGTAAGAAGAGTCAGTCGTCTTGTACTTAAGTCGGCATTGTGCCTTTTGTTTTTCATTCCGAAGCTATTTCTGCATTTCGTCGCCAATTACAAGGTCCAAGGGATACAGCAAACCTGAAGTGAAGCATCGGAATCAATAACTAATGTCACAGGAATCGTTCGAAACATAGACAGTAGGAAGAGTCAGTATTCTTGTACTTAAGTCGGCATTGTGCCTTTTGTATTTAATTCCGATGCAATTTCTGTGTTTCATCGTCATAAAGAAGGTCAGAGGGATACAGTTAACCTGAAGTGAAGCATCGGAATCTGTAACTAGTGTCACAGGAATGGTTCAAAACATAGACAGTAGGAAGAGTCAGTCCTCTTGTACTTAAGTCAACATTGTGACTTTTGTATTTAATTAAGATGCAGTATCTGTGTTTCATCGTCAACAAGAAGGTCCAAGGGATACAGTAAACCTTAAGTGAAGCATCGGAATCTGTAACTAGCGTCACATTAATGGTTCAAAACATAGTCAGTAAGACGAGTCAGTCTTCTTGTACTTAAGTCGGCATTTTGCCTTTTCTATTTAATTCCGATGTAATTTCTGTGTTTCATCGTCAATAAGAACGTCCAAGGGATACAGTAAACCTGAAGTGAAGCATCGGAATCTATAACTAGTGTCACAGGAATGGTTCAAAATATAGACAGTAGGAAGAGTCAGTCTTCTTGTTCTTATGTCGGCATTGTGCTTTTTGTATTTAATTCCGATGCAATTTCTGTGTTTCATCGTCAATAAGAATGTCAGAGGGATACAGTAACGGTGAAGTGAAGCATCGGAATCTGTAACTAGCGTCACAGGAATGGTTCAAAACATAGACAGAAAGAAGAGTCAGTCTTCTTGTACTTAAGTCGGCATTGTGCCTTTTGTACTTAATTCCGATGCAATTTCTGTGTTTCATTGTCAATAAGAAGGTCCAAGGGATACAGTAAACCTGAAGTGAAGCTTCGGAATCTATAACTAGTGTCACAGGAATGGTTCAAAACATAGACAGCAAGAAGAGTCAGTCTTCTTGTACTGAAGTCGGCATTGTGCCTTTTCTATTTAATTCCGATGGAATTTCTGTGTTTCATCGTCAATAAGAAGGTCAGAGGGATACAGTAAACCTAAAGTGAGGCATCGGAATCTATAACTAGTGTCACATGAATGGTTCAAAACATAGTCAGTAAGAAGAGTCAGTCTTCTTGAACTTAAGTCGGCATTGTGCCTTTTGTATTTAATTCCGAAGCTATTTATGCATTTCGTCGGCAATTAGAAGGTCCAAAGGATACAGTAATCCTGAAGTGAAGCATCGGAATAAATAACTAATGTCACACGTATCGTTCAAAACATAGACAGTAGGAAGAGTCAGTCTTCTTGTACTTAAGTCGGCATTGTGCCTTTTGTATTTAATTCCGATGCAATATCTTTGTTTCATCGTGAATAAGAAGGTCCAAGGGATACAGTAAACCTGAAGTGAAGCATCGGAATCTGTAACTAGCGTCACAGGAATGGTTCAAATCAAAGTCAGTACGAAGAGTTAGTCTTCTTGTACTTATGTCGTCATTGTGCCTTTTGTATTTAATTCCGATGCAGTTTCTGTGTTTCATCGTCAATAAGAAGGTCAGAGGGATACAGTAAACGTGAAATGAAGCATCGGAATCTATAACTAGTGTCACAGGAATGGTTCTAAACATAGACAGTAAGAAGGGTCAGTCTTCTTGTACTTCAGTCGGCATTGTGCCTTTTTTATTTAATTCCGATGCATTTTCTGTGTTTCATCGTCAATAAGAAGGTCCAAGGGATACAGTAAACCTGAAGTGAAGCATCGGAATCTATTACTTGGGCACAGGAATGGTTCGAAACAGTCAGTAAGAAGAGTCAATCCTCTTGTACTTAAGTCGGCATTGTTCCATTTGTATTTAATTCCGACGCATTTTCTGTGTTTCATCGTCAATAAGAAGGTCCGAGGGATACAGTAAACCTGAAGTGAAGCATCGGAATCTATAACTAGTGTCACAGGAATGGTTCAAAACATAGACAGTAAGAAGAGTCAGTCTTCTTGTACTAAAGTCAGCAATGTGCCTTTTCTATTTAATTCCAATGCAATTTCTGTATTTCGTCGCCAATAAGAAGGTCCAAAGGATATAGTAAACCTGAAGTGAAGCGTCGGAATCTATAACCAATGTCACAGGAATCGTTCAAACATAGACAGTAGGAAGGGTCAGTCTTGTTGTACTTAAGTCGGCATTGTGCCTTTTGTATTTAGTTCCGATTCAATTTCTGTGTTTCATCGTCAATACGAAGGTCCTAGGGATAGAGTAAACCTGAAGTGAAGCATCGGAATCTATAACTAATGTCACAGGAATGGTTCAAAACATAGTCAGTAAGAAGAGTCAGTCTTCTTGTACTTATGTTGGCATTGTGCCTTTTGTATTTAATTCCGATGCAATATCTGTGTTTCATCGTCAATAGTAAGGTCAGAGGGATACAGTAAACCTGAAGTGAGGCATCGGAATCTATAACTAGTGTCACAGGAATGGTTCCAAACATAGTCAGTAAGAAGAGTCAGTCTTCTTGTACTTAAGTCGGCATTGTTCCGTTTCTATTTAATTCCTATGCAATTTCTGTGTTTCATCGTCAATAAGAAGGTCCAAGGGATACAGTAAACCTGAAGTGAACCATCGTAATCTATAACAAGTGTCACAGGAATGGTTCGAAACAGTCAGTTAGAAGGGTCAGTCTTCTTGTACTTAAGTCGGCATTGTGCCTTTTGTATTTAATTCCGAAGCTATTTCTGCATTTAGTCGCCAATTAGAAGGTCCAAAGGATACAGTAAACGTGAAGTGAAACATCGGAATCAATAACTAATGTCACAGTAATCGTTCAAAACATAGACAGTAGGAAGAGTCAGTCTTCTTGTACTTAAGTCGGCATTGTGCCTTTTGTATCTATTTCCGATGCAATTTCTGTGTTTCATCGTCAAAAAGAATGTCGGAGGGATACAGTAAAGCTGAAGTGAAGCATCGGAATCTGTAAATAGTGTCACAGGAATGGTTCAAAACATAGACAGTTGGAAGAGTCAGTCTTCTTGTACTTAAGTCGGCATTGTGCCTTTTGTATTTAATTCCGATGCAATATCCGTGTTTCATAGTCAATAAGAGGGTCAGAGGGATACAGTAAACCTGAAGTGAAGCATCGGAATCTATAACTAGTGTCACAGGAATGGTTCAAAACATAGTCAGTAAGAAGAGTCAGTCTTCTTGTACTTAAGTCGGCATTGTGCCTTTTGTATTTAATACCGATGCAATATCTGTGTTTCATCGTCAATAAGAAGGTCAGAGGGATACAGTAAACCTGAAGTGAGGCATCGGAATCTATAACTAGTGTCTCAGGAGTGGTTCCAAACATAGTCAGTAAGAAGAGTCAGTCTTCTTGTACTTAAGTCGGCATTGTGCCCTTTGTATTTAATTCCGATTCAATTTCTGTGTCTCATCGTCAATAAGAAGGTGAGAGGGATACAGTAAACCCGAAGTGAAGCATCGGAATCTATAACTTGTGTCACAGGAATGGTTCTAAAAATAGACAGTAAGATCGGTCAGTCTTCTTGTACTTAAGTCGGCATTGTGCCTTTTGTATTTAATTCCGATGTAATATCTGTGTTTCATCGTCAATACGAAGGTGCAAGGGATACAGTAAACCTGAAGTGAAGCATCGAAATCTATAACTAGTGTCACAGGAATGGTTCAAAACATAGACAGTAAGAAGAGTCAGTCTTCTTCGTACTTATGTCGGCATTGTGCCTTTTGTATTTAATTCCGATGCAATTTCTGTGTTTCATCGTCAAAAAGAAGGTCAGAGGGATACAGTAAACCTGAAGTGAAGCATCGGAATCTATAACAAGTGTCACAGGAATGGTTCAAAACAGTCCGTAAGAAGAGTCAGTCGTCTTGTACTCAAGTCGGCATTGTGCCTTTTGTTTTTCATTCCGAAGCTATTTCTGCATTTCGTCGCCAATTACAAGGTCCAAAGGATACAGCAAACCTGAAGTGAAGCATCGGAATCAATAACTAATGTCACAGGAATCGTTCAAAACATAGACAGTAGGAAGAGTCAGTATTCTTGTACTTAAGTCGGCATTGTGCCTTTTGTATTTAATTCCGATGCAATTTCTGTGTTTCATCGTCAAAAAGAAGGTCAGAGGGATACAGTTAACCTGAAGTGAAGCTTCGGAATCTGTAACTAGTGTCACAAGAATGGTTCAAAACATAGACAGTAGGAAGAGTCAGTCCTCTTGTACTTAAGTCGGCATTGTGCCTTTTGTATTTAATTAAGATGCAGTATCTGTGTTTCATCGTCAACAACAAGGTCCAAGGGATACAGTAAACCTGAAGTGAAGCATCGGAAGCTGTAACTAGCGTCACATTAATGGTTCAAAACATAGTCAGTAAGAAGAGTCTGTCTTCTTGTACATAAGTCGGCATTGTGCCTTTTCTATTTAATTCCGATGCAATTTCTGTGTTTCATCGTCAATAAGAACGTCCAAGGGATACAGTAAACCTGAAGTGAAGCATCGGAATCTATAACTAGTGTCACAGGAATGGTTCAAATCATAGACAGTAGGAAGAGTCAGTCTTCTTGTACTTAAGTCGGCATTGTGCCTTTTCTATTTAATTCCGATGCAATTTCAGTTTTTCATCGTCAATAAGAATGTCAGAGGGATACAGTAACGGTGAAGTGGAGCATCGGAATCTGTAACTAGCGTCACAGGAATGGTTCAAAACATAGACAGAAAGAAGAGTCAGTCTTCTTGTACTTAAGTCGGCATTGTGCCTTTTGTACTTAATTCCGATGCAATTTCTGTGTTTCATTGTCAATAAGAAGGTCCAAGGGATACAGTAAACCTGAAGTGAAGCTTCGGAATCTATAACTAGTGTCACAGGAATGGTTCAAAACATAGACAGCAAGAGGAGTCAGTTTTCTTGTACTGAAGTCGGCATTGTGCCTTTTCTATTTAATTCCGATGGAATTTCTGTGTTTCATCGTCAATAAGAAGGTCAGAGGGATACAGTAAACCTAAAGTGAGGCATCGGAATCTATTACTAGTGTCACAGGAATGGTTCCAAACATAGTCAGTAAGAAGGGTCAGTCTTCTTGAACTTAAGTCGGCATTGTGCCTTTTGTATTTATTTCCGAAGCTATTTATGCATTTCGTCGGCAATTAGAAGGTCCAAAGGATACAGTAATCCTGAAGTGAAGCATCGGAATAAATAACTAATGTCACACGAATCGTTCAAAACATAGACAGTAGGAAGAGTCAGTCTTCTTGTACTTAAGTCGGCATTGTGCCTTTTGTATTTAATTCCGATGCAATATCTTTGTTTCATCGTCAATAAGAAGGTCCAAGGGATACAGTAAACCTGAAGTGAAGCCTCGGAATCTGTAACTAGCGTCACAGGAATGGTTCAAATCAAAGTCAGTACGAAGAGTTAGTCTTCTTGTACTTAAGTCGTCATTGTGCCTTTTGTATTTAATTCCGATGCAATTTCTGTGTTTCATCGTCAATAAGAAGGTCAGAGGGATACAGTAAACCTGAAATGAAGCATCCGAATCTATAACTAGTGTCACAGGAATGGTTCTAAACATAGACAGTAAGAAGGGTCAGTCTTCTTGTACTTAAGTCGGCATTGTGCCTTTTTTATTTAATTCCGATGCATTTTCTGTGTTTCATCGTCAATAAGAAGATCCAAGGGATACAGTAAACCTGAAGTGAAGCATCGGAATCTATTACTTGGGCACAGGAATGGTTCTAAACCGTCAGTAAGAAGAGTCAATCCTCTTGTACTTAAGTCGGCATTGTTCCATTTGTATTTAATTCCGATGCATTTTCTGTGTTTCATCGTCAATAAGAAGGTCCGAGGGATACAGTAAACCTGAAGTGAAGCATCGGAATCTATAACTAGTGTCACAGGAATGGTTCAAAACATAGACAGTAAGAAGTGTCAGTCTTCTTTTACTAAAGTCAGCAATGTGCCTTTTCTATTTAATTCCAATGCAATTTCTGTATTTCGTCGCCAATAAGAAGGTCCAAAGGATATAGTAAACCTGAAGTGAAGCATCGGAATCTATAACCAATGTCACAGGAATCGTTCAAACATAGACAGTGGGAAGGGTCAGTCTTCTTGTACTTAAGTCGGCATTGTGCCTTTTGTATTTAGTTCCGATTCAATTTCTGTGTTTCATCGTCAATACGAAGGTCCTAGGGATAGAGTAAACCTGAAGTGAAGCATCGGAATCTATAACTAATGTCACAGGAATGGTTCAAAACATAGTCAGTAAGAAGAGTCAGTCTTCTTGTACTTATGTTGGCATTGTGCCTTTTGTATTTAATTCCGATGCAATATCTGTGTTTCATCGTCAATAGTAAGGTCAGAGGGATACAGTAAACCTGAAGTGAGGCATCGGAATCTATAACTAGTGTCACAGGAATGGTGCCAAACATAGTCAGTAAGAAGAGTCAGTCTTCTTGTACTTAAGTCGGCATTGTGCCGTTTCTATTTAATTCCGATGCAATTTCTGTGTTTCATCGTCAATAAGAAGGTCCAAGGGATACAGTAAACCTGAAGTGAAACATCGTAATCTATAACAAGTGTCACAGGAATGGTTCAAAACAGTCAGTAAGAAGAGTCAGTCTTCTTGTACTTAAGTCGGCATTGTGCCTTTTGTATTTAATTCCGAAGCTATTTCTGCATTTCGTCGCCAATTAGAAGGTCCAAAGGATACAGTAAACGTGAAGTGAAGCATCGGAATCAATAACTAATGTCACAGTAATCGTTCAAAACATAGACAGTAGGAAGAGTCAGTCTTCTTGTACTTAAGTCGGCACTGTGCCTTTTGTATCTAATTCCGATGCAATTTCTGTGTTTCATCGTCAAAAAGTAGGTCAGAGGGATACAGTAAACCTGAAGTGAAGCATCGGAATCTATAACAAGTGTCACAGGAATGGTTCAAAACAGTCAGTAAGAAGAGTCAGTCGTCTTGTACTTAAGACGGCATTGTGCTTTTTGTTTTTCATTCCGAAGCTATTTCTGCATTTCGTCGCCAATTACAAGGTCCAAAGGATACAGCAAACCTGAAGTGAAGCATCGGAATCAATAACTAATGTCACAGGAATCGTTCAAAACATAGACAGTAGGAAGAGTCAGTATTCTTGTACTTAAGTCGGCATTGTGCCTTTTGTATTTAATTCCGATGCAATTTCTGTGTTTCATCGTCAAAAAGAAGGTCAGAGGGATACAGTTAACCCGAAGTGAAGCATCGGAATCTGTAACTAGTGTCACAGGAATGGTTCAAAACATAGACAGTAGGAAGAGTCAGTCCTCTTGTACTTAAGTCGGCATTGTGCCTTTTGTATTTAATTAAGATGCAGTATCTGTGTTTCATCGTCAACAAGAAGGTCCAAGGGATACAGTAAACCTGAAGTGAAGCATCGGAATCTGTAACTAGCGTCACATTAATGGTTCAAAACATAGTCAGTAAGAAGAGTCTGTCTTCTTGTACATAAGTCGGCATTGTGCCTTTTCTATTTAATTCCGATGCAATTTCTGTGTTTCATCGTCAATAAGAACGTTAAAGGGATACAGTAAACCTGAAGTGAAGCATCGGAATCTATAACTAGTGTCACAGGAATGGTTCAAATCATAGACAGTAGGAAGAGTCAGTCTTCTTGTACTTAAGTCGCATTGTGCCTTTTCTATTTAATTCCGATGCAATTTCAGTGTTTCATCGTCAATAAGAATGTCAGAGGGATACAGTAACGGTGAAGTGAAGTATCGGAATCTGTAACTAGCGTCACAGGAATGGTTCAAAACATTGACGGAAAGAAGAGTCAGTCTTCTTGTACTTAAGTCGGCATTGTGCCTTTTGTACTTGATTCCGCTGCAATTTCTGTGTTTCATCGTCAATAAGAAGGTCCAAGGGATACAGTAAACCTGAAGTGAAGCTTCGGAATCTATAACTAGTGTCACAGGAATGGTTCAAAACATAGACAGCAAGAAGAGTCAGTCTTCTTGTACTGTAGTCGGCATTGTGCCTTTTCTATTTAATTCCGATGGAATTTCTGTGTTTCATCGTCAATAAGAAGGTCAGAGGGATACAGTAAACCTAAAGTGAGGCATCGGAATCTATAACTAGTGTCACAGGAAGGGTTCCAAACATAGTCAATAAGAAAAGTCAGTCTTCCTGTACTTAAGTCGGCATTGTGCCTTTTCTATTTAATTCCGATGCAATTTCTGTGTTTCATCGTCAATAAGAAGGGCCAAGGGATACAGTAATCCCTAAGTGAATCATCGTAATCTATAACTAGTGTCACAGGAATGGTTCAAAGCATAGTCAATACGAAGAGTCAGTCTTCTTGTACTTAAGTCGGCATTGTGCCTTTTGTATTTAATTCCGAAGCTATTTATGCATTTCGTCGCCAATTAGAATGTCCAAAGGATACAGTAAACCTGAAGTGAAGCATCGGAAACAATAACTAATGTCACAGGAATCGTTCAATACATAGACAGTAGGAAGAGTCAGTCTTCTTGTACTTAAGTCGGCATTGTGCCTTTTCTATTTAATTCCGATGGAATTTCAGTGTTTCATCGTCAATAAGAATGTCAGAGAGATACAGTAACCCTGAAGTGAAGCATCGGAATCTGTAACTAGCGTCACAGGAATGGTTCAAAACATAGACAGAAAGAGGAGTCAGTCTTCTTGTACTTCAGTCGGCAGTGTGCCTTTTGTATTTAAATCCGATGCTATTTCTGTGTTTCATCGTCAATAAGAAGGTCCAAGGGATACAGTAAACCTGAAGTGAAGCATCGGAATCTATAACTAGTGTCACAGGAATGGTTCATAACATAGACAGTAAGAAGAGTCAGTCTTCTTGTACTTAAGTCGGCATTGTGCCTTTTCTATTTAATTCCGATGCACTTTCTGTGTTTGATCGTCAATAAGGAGGTCAGAGGGATACAGTAAACCTGAAGTGAAGCATCGGAATCCATAACTAGTGTCACAGGAATGGTTCAAAACATAGTCAGTAAGAAGAGTCAGTCATGTTGTATTTAAGTCGGCATTGTGCCTTTTCTATTTAATTCCGATGCAATATCTGTGTTTCATCGTCAATAAGATGGCCAGAGGGATACAATAAACCTGAAGTGAGGCATCGGAATCTATAACTAGTGTCACAGGAATGGTTCCAAAAATAGTCAGTAAGAAGAGTCAGTCTTCTTGTACTTAAGTCGGCATTGTGCTTTTTCTATGTAATTCCGATGCAATCTCTGTGTTTCATCGTCAATAAGAAGGTCCAAGGGATACAGTAATCCTGAAGTGAATCATCATAATCTATAACTAGTATCACAGGAATGGTTCAAAACATAGTCAGTACGAAGAGTCATTCTTCTTGTACTTAAGTCGGCATTGTGCCTTTTGTGTTTCATACCGATGCAATTTATGTGTTTCATCGTCAATAAGAAGGTCAGAGGGATACAGTAAACCTGAAGTGGAGCATCGGAATCTATAACAAGTGTCACAGGAATGGTTCAAAACAGTCAGTAAAGAGAGTCAGTCTTCTTGTACTTAAGTCGGCATTGTGCCGTTTCTATTTAATTCCGATGCAATTTCTGTGTTTCATCGTCAATAAGAAGGTCCGAGGGATACAGTAAACCTGAAGTGAATCATCGTAATCTATAACTAGTGTCACAGGAAGGGTTCCAAACATAGTCAGTAAGAAAAGTCAGTCTTCCTGTACTTAAGTCGACATTGTGCCTTTTCTATTTAATTCCGATGCAATTTCTGTGTTTCATCGTCAATAAGAAGGGCCAAGGGATACAGTAATCCCTAAGTGAATCATCGTAATCTATAACTAGTGTCACAGGAATGGTTCAAAGCATAGTCAATACGAAGAGTCAGTCTTCTTGTACTTAAGTCGGCATTGTGCCTTTTGTATTTAATTCCGAAGCTATTTATGCATTTCGTCGCCAATTAGAAGGTCCAAAGGATACAGTAAACCTGAAGTGAAGCATCGGAAACAATAACTAATGTCACAGGAATCGTTCAATACATAGACAGTAGGAAGAGTCAGTCTTCTTGTACTTAAGTCGGCATTGTGCCTTTTCTATTTAATTCCGATGGAATTTCAGTGTATCATCGTCAATAAGAATGTCAGAGAGACACAGTAACCCTGAAGTGAAGCATCGGAATCTGTAACTAGCGTCACAGGAATGGTTCAAAACATAGACAGAAAGAGGAGTCAGTCTTCTTGTACTTCAGTCGGCAGTTTGCCTTTTCTATTTAATTCCGATGCAATATCTGTGTTTCATCGTCAATAAGAAGGTCAGAGGGAAACAGTAAACCTGAAGTGAGGCATCGGAATCTATAACTAGTGCCACAGGAATGGTTCCAAACATAGTCAGTAAGAAGAGTCAGTCTTCTTGTACTTAAGTCGGCATTGTGCCTTTTGTATTTAATTCCGATTCAATTTCTGTGTCTCATCGTCAATAAGAAGGTGAGAGGGATACACTAAACCCGTAGTGAAGCATCGGAATCTATAACTTGTGTCACAGAAATGGTTCTAAATATAGACAGTAAGATCGGTCAGCCTTCTTGTACTTAAGTCGGCATTGTGCCTTTTGTATTTAATTCCGATGTAATATCTGTGTTTCATCGTTAATACGAAGGTGCAAGGGATACAGTAAACCTGAAGTGAAGCATCGGAATCTATAACTAGTGTCACAGGAATGGTTCAAAACATAGACAGTAAGAAGAGTCAGTCTTCTTCGTACTTATGTCGGCATTGTGCCTCTTGTATTTAATTCCGATGCAATTTCTGTGTTTCATCGTCAAAAAGTAGGTCAGAGGGATACAGTAAACCTGAAGTGAAGCATCGGAATCTATAACAAGTGTCACAGGAATGGTTCAAAACAGTCAGTAAGAAGAGTCAGTCGTCTTGTACTTAAGTCGGCATTGTGCCTTTTGTTTTTCATTCCGAAGCTATTTCTGCATTTCGTCGCCAATTACAAGGTCCAAAGGATACAGCAAACCTGAAGTGAAGCATTGGAATCAATAACTAATGTCACAGGAATCGTTCAAAACATAGATAGTAGGAAGAGTCAGTATTCTTGTACTTAAGTCGGCATTGTGCCTTTTGTATTTAATTCCGATGCAATTTCTGTGTTTCATCGTCAAAAAGAAGGTCAGAGGGATACAGTTAACCTGAAGTGAAGCATCGGAATATGTAACTAGTGTCACAGGAGTGGTTCAAAACATAGACAGTAGGAAAAGTCAGTCCTCTTGTACTTAAGTTGGCATTGTGCCTTTTGTATTTAATTAAGATGCAGTATCTGTTTTTCATCGTCAACAAGAAGGTCCAAGGGATACAGTAAACCTGAAGTGAAGCATCGGAATCTGTAACTAGCGTCACATTAATGTTTCAAAACATAGTCAGTAAGGAGAGTCTGTCTTCTTGTACATAGGTCGGCATTGTGCCTTTTCTATTTAATTCCGATGCAATTTCTGTGTTTCATCGTCAATAAGAACGTCCAAGGGATACAGTAAACCTGAATTGAAGCATCGGAATCTATAACTAGTGTCACAGGAATGGTTCAAATCATAGACAGTAGGAAGAGTCAGTCTTCTTGTACTTAAGTCGGCATTGTGCCTTTTCTATTTAATTCCGATGCAATTTCAGTGTTTCATCGTCAATAAGAATGTCAGAGGGATACAGTAACGGTGAAGTGAAGCATCGGAATCTGTAACTAGCGTCACAGGAATGGTTCAAAACATTGACGGAAAGAAGAGTCAGTCTTCTTGTACTTAAGTCGGCATTGTGCCTTTTGTACTTGATTCCGATGCAATTTCTGTGTTTCATCGTCAATAAGAAGGTCCAAGGGATACAGTAAACCTGAAGTGAAGCTTCGGAATCTATAACTAGTGTCACAGGAATGGTTCAAAACATAGACAGCAAGAAGAGTCAGTCTTCTTGTACTGTAGTCGGCATTGTGCCTTTTCTATTTAATTCCGATGGAATTTCTGTGTTTCATCGTCAATAAGAAGGTCAGAGGGATACAGTAAACCTAAAGTGAGGCATCGGAATCTATAACTAGTGTCACAGGAAGGGTTCCAAACATAGTCAGTAAGAAAAGTCAGTCATCCTGTACTTAAGTCGGCATTGTGCCTTTTCTATTTAATTCCGATGCAATTTCTGTGTTTCATCGTCAATAAGAAGGGCCAAGGAATACAGTAATCCCTAAGTGAATCATCGTAATCTATAACTAGTGTCACAGGAATGGTTCAAAGCATAGTCAATACGAAGAGTCAGTCTTCTTGTACTTAAGTCGGCATTGTGCCTTTTGTATTTAATTCCGAAGCTATTTATGCATTTCGTCGCCAATTAGAAGGTCCAAAGGATACAGTAAATGTGAAGTGAAGCATCGGAAACAATAACTAATGTCACAGGAATCGTTCAATACATAGACAGTAGGAAGATTAAGTCTTCTTGTACTTAAGTCGGCATTGTGCCTTTTCTATTTAATTCCGATGGAATTTCAGTGTTTCATCGTCAATAAGAATGTCAGAGAGATACAGTAACCCTGAAGTGAAGCATCGGAATCTGTAACTAGCGTCACAGGAATGGTTCAAAACATAGACAGAAAGAGGAGTCAGTCTTCTTGTACTTCAGTCGGCAGTGTGCCTTTTGTATTTAAATCCGATGCTATTTCTGTGTTTCATCGTCAACAAGAGGGTCCAAGGGATACAGTAAACCTGAAGTGAAGCATCGGAATCTATAACTAGTGTCACAGGAATGGTTCAAAACATAGACAGTAAGAAGAGTCAGTCTTCTTGTACTTAAGTCGGCATTGTGCCTTTTCTATTTAATTCCGATGCACTTTCTGTGTTTGATCGTCAATAAGGAGGTCAGAGGGATACAGTAAACCTGAAGTGAAGCATCGGAATCCATAACTAGTGTCACAGGAATGGTTCAAAACATAGTCAGTAAGAAGAGTCAGTCATGTTGTATTTAAGTCGGCATTGTGCCTTTTCTATTTAATTCCGATGCAATATCTGTGTTTAATCGTCAATAAGATGGCCAGAGGGATACAATAAACCTGAAGTGAGGCATCGGAATCTATAACTAGTGTCACAGGAATGGTTCCAAAAATAGTCAGTAAGAAGAGTCAGTCTTCTTGTACTTAAGTAGGCATTGTGCTTTTTCTATTTAATTCCGATGCAATCTCTGTGTTTCATCGTCAATAAGAAGGTCCAAGGGATACAGTAATCCTGAAGTGAATCATCATAATCTATAACTAGTATCACAGGAATGGTTCAAAACATAGTCAGTACGAAGAGTCATTCTTCTTGTACTTAAGTCGGCATTGTGCATTTTGTGTTTCATACCGATGCAATTTCTGTGTTTCATCGTCAATAAGAAGGTCAGAGGGATACAGTAAACCTGAAGTGGAGCATCGGAATCTATAACAAGTGTCACAGGAATGGTTCAAAACAGTCAGTAAAGAGAGTCAGTCTTCTTGTACTTAAGTCGGCATTGTGCCGTTTCTATTTAATTCCGATGATATTTCTGTGTTTCATCGTCAATAAGAAGGTCCAAGGGATACAGTAAACCTGAAGTGAATCATCGTAATCTATAACAAGTGTCACAGGAATGGTTCAAAACAGTCAGTAAGAAGAGTGAGTCTTCTTGTACTTAAGTCGGCATTGTGCCTTTTGTATTTAATTCCGAAGCTATTTCTGCATTTCGTCGCCAATTAGAAGGTCCAAAGGATACAGTAAACGTGAAGTGAAGCATCGGAATCAATAACTAATGTCACAGTAATCGTTCAAAACATAGACAGTAGGAAGAGTCAGTCTTCTTGTACTTAAGTCGGCATTGTGCCTTTTGTATCTAATTCCGATGCAATGTCTGTGTTTCATCGTCAAAAAGAAGGTCAGAGGGATACAGTAAAGCTGAAGTGAAGCATCGGAATCTGTAAATAGTGTCACAGGAATGGTTCAAAACATAGACAGTTGGAAGAGTCAGTCTTCTTGTACTTAAGTCGGCATTGTGCCTTTTGTATTTAATTCCGATGCAATATCCGTGTTTCATCGTCAATAAGAAGGTCAGAGGGATACAGTAAACCTGAAGTGAAGCATCGGAATCTATAACTAGTGTCATAGGAATGGTTCAAAACATAGTCAGTAAGAAGAGTCAGTCTTCTTGTACTTAAGTCGGCATTGTGCCTTTTCTATTTAATTCCGATGCAATATCTGTGTTTCATCGTCAATAAGAAGGTCAGAGGGAAACAGTAAACCTGAAGTGAGGCATCGGAATCTATAACTAGTGCCACAGGAATGGTTCCAAACATAGTCAGTAAGAAGAGTCAGTCTTCTTGTACTTAAGTCGGCATTGTGCCTTTTGTATTTAATTCCGATGTAATATCTGTGTTTCATCGTTAATACGAGGGTGCAAGGGATACAGTAAACCTGAAGTGAAGTATCGGAATCTATAACTAGTGTCACAGGAATGGTTCAAAACATAGACAGTAAGAAGAGTCAGTCTTCTTCGTACTTATGTCGGCATTGTGCCTCTTGTATTTAATTCCGATGCAATTTCTGTGTTTCATCGTCAAAAAGTAGGTCAGAGGGATACAGTAAACCTGAAGTGAAGCATCGGAATCTATAACAAGTGTCACAGGAATGGTTCAAAACAGTCAGTAAGAAGAGTCAGTCGTCTTGTACTTAAGTCGGCATTGTGCCTTTTGTTTTTCATTCCGAAGCTATTTCTGCATTTCGTCGCCAATTACAAGGTCCAAAGGATACAGCAAACCTGAAGTGAAGCATCGGAATCAATAACTAATGTCACAGGAATCGTTCAAAACATAGACAGTAGGAAGAGTCAGTATTCTTGTACTTAAGTCGGCATTGTGCATTTTGTATTTAATTCCGATGCAATTTCTGTGTTTCATCGTCAAAAAGAAGGTCAGAGGGATACAGTTAACCTGAAGTGAAGCATCGGAATCTGTAACTAGTGTCACAGGAGTGGTTCAAAACATAGACAGTAGGAAAAGTCAGTCCTCTTGGACTTAAGTTGGCATTGTGCCTTTTGTATTTAATTAAGATGCAGTATCTGTGTTTCATCGTCAACAAGAAGGTCCAAGGGATACAGTAAACCTGAAGTGAAGCATCGGAATCTGTAACTAGCGTCACATTAATGGTTCAAAACATAGTCAGTAAGGAGAGTCTGTCTTCTTGTACATAGGTCGGCATTGTGCCTTTTCTATTTAATTCCGATGCAATTTCTGTGTTTCATCGTCAATAAGAACGTCCAAGGGATACAGTAAACCTGAATTGAAGCATCGGAATCTATAACTAGTGTCACAGGAATGGTTCAAATCATAGACAGTAGGAAGAGTCAGTCTTCTTGTACTTAAGTCGGCATTGTGCCTTTTCTATTTAATTCCGATGCAATTTCAGTGTTTCATCGTCAATAAGAATGTCAGAGGGATACAGTAACGGTGAAGTGAAGCATCGGAATCTGTAACTAGCGTCACAGGAATGGTTCAAAACATTGACGGAAAGAAGAGTCAGTCTTCTTGTACTTAAGTCGGCATTGTGCCTTTTGTACTTGATTCCGATGCAATTTCTGTGTTTCATCGTCAATAAGAAGGTCCAAGGGATATAGTAAACCTGAAGTGAAGCTTCGGAATCTATAACTAGTGTCACAGGAATGGTTCAAAACACAGACAGCAAGAAGAGTCAGTCTTCTTGTACTGTAGTCGGCATTGTGCCTTTTCTATTTAATTCCGATGGCATTTCTGTGTTTCATCGTCAATAAGAAGGTCAGAGGGATACAGTAAACCTAAAGTGTGGTATCGGAATCTATAACTAGTGTCACAGGAAGGGTTCCAAACATAGTCAGTAAGAAGAGTCAGTCTTCCTGTACTTAAGTCGGCATTGTGCCTTTTCTATTGAATTCCGATGCAATTTCTGTGTTTCATCGTCAATAAGAAGGGCCAAGGGATACAGTAATCCCTAAGTGAATCATCGTAATCTATAACTAGTGTCACAGGAATGGTTCAAAGCATAGTCAATACGAAGAGTCAGTCTTCTTGTACTTAAGTCGGCATTGTGCCTTTTGTATTTAATTCCGAAGCTATTTATGCATTTCGTCGCCAATTAGAAGGTCCAAAGGATACAGTAAACCTGAAGTGAAGCATCGGAAACAATAACTAATGTCACAGGAATCGTTCAATACATAGACAGTAGGAAGAGTCAGTCTTCTTGTACTTAAGTCGCCATTGTGCCTTTTTTATTTAATTCCGATGGAATTTCAGTGTTTCATCGTCAATAAGAATGTCAGAGAGATACAGTAACCCTGAAGTGAAGCATCGGAATCTGTAACTAGCGTCACAGGAATGGTTCAAAACATAGACAGAAAGAGGAGTCAGTCTTCTTGTACTTCAGTCGGCAGTGTGCCTTTTGTATTTAAATCCGATGCTATTTCTGTGTTTCATCGTCAATAAGAAGGTCCAAGGGATACAGTAAACCTGAAGTGAAGCATCGGAATCTATAACTAGTGTCACAGGAATGGTTCAAAACATAGACAGTAAGAAGAGTCAGTCTTCTTGTACTTAAGTCGGCATTGTGCCTTTTCTATTTAATTCCGATGCACTTTCTGTGTTTGATCGTCAATAAGGAGGTCAGAGGGATACAGTAAACCTGAAGTGAAGCATCGGAATCCATAACTAGTGTCACAGGAATGGTTCAAAACATAGTCAGTAAGAAGAGTCAGTCATGTTGTATTTAAGTCGGCATTGTGCCTTTTCTATTTAATTCCGATGCAATATCTGTGTTTCATCGTCAATAAGATGGCCAGAGGGATACAATAAACCTGAAGTGAGGCATCGGAATCTATAACTAGTGTCACAGGAATGGTTCCAAAAATAGTCAGTAAGAAGAGTCAGTCTTCTTGTACTTAAGTCGGCATTGTGCTTTTTCTATTTAATTCCGATGCAATCTCTGTGTTTCATCGTCAATAAGAAGGTCCAAGGGATACAGTAATCCTGAAGTGAATCATCATAATCTATAACTAGTATCACAGGAATGGTTCAAAACATAGTCAGTACGAAGAGTCATTCTTCTTGTACTTAAGTCGGCATTGTGCCTTTTGTGTTTCATACCGATGCAATTTCTGTGTTTCATCGTCAATAAGAAGGTCAGAGGGATACAGTAAACCTGAAGTGGAGCATCGGAATCTATAACAAGTGTCACAGGAATGGTTCAAAACAGTCAGTAAAGAGAGTCAGTCTTCTTGTACTTAAGTCGGCATTGTGCCGTTTCTATTTAATTCCGATGCAATTTCTGTGTTTCATCGTCAATAAGAAGGTCCAAGGGATACAGTAAACCTGAAGTGAATCATCCTAATCTATAACAAGTGTCACAGGAATGGTTCAAAACAGTCAGTAAGAAGAGTCAGTCTTCTTGTACTTAAGTCGGCATTGTGCCTTTTGTATTTAATTCCGAAGCTATTTCTGCATTTCGTCGCCAATTAGAAGGTCCAAAGGATACAGTAAACGTGAAGTGAAGCATCGGAATCAATAACTAATGTCACAGTAATCGTTCAAAACATAGACAGTAGGAAGAGTCAGTCTTCTTGTACTTAAGTCGGCATTGTGCCTTTTGTATCTAATTCCGATGCAATGTCTGTGTTTCATCGTCAAAAAGAAGGTCAGAGGGATACAGTAAAGCTGAAGTGAAGCATCGGAATCTGTAAATAGTGTCACAGGAATGGTTCAAAACATAGACAGTTGGAAGAGTCAGTCTTCTTGTACTTAAGTCGGCATTGTGCCTTTTGTATTTAATTCCGATGCAATATCCGTGTTTCATCGTCAATAAGAAGGTCAGAGGGATACAGTAAACCTGAAGTGAAGCATCGGAATCTATAACTAGTGTCATAGGAATGGTTCAAAACATAGTCAGTAAGAAGAGTCAGTCATGTTGTATTTAAGTCGGCATTGTGCCTTTTCTATTTAATTCCGATGCAATATCTGTGTTTCATCGTCAATAAGATGGCCAGAGGGATACAATAAACCTGAAGTGAGGCATCGGAATCTATAATTAGTGTCACAGGAATGGTTCCAAAAATAGTCAGTAAGAAGAGTCAGTCTTCTTGTACTTAAGTCGGCATTGTGCTTTTTCTATTTAATTCCGATGCAATCTCTGTGTTTCATCGTCAATAAGAAGGTCCAAGGGATACAGTAATCCTGAAGTGAATCATCATAATCTATAACTAGTATCACAGGAATGGTTCAAAACATAGTCAGTACGAAGAGTCATTCTTCTTGTACTTAAGTCGGCATTGTGCCTTTTGTATTTAATTCCGATGTAATATCTGTGTTTCATCGTTAATACGAAGGTGCAAGGGATACAGTAAACCTGAAGTGAAGCATCGGAATCTATAACTAGTGTCACAGGAATGGTTCAAAACATAGACAGTAAGAAGAGTCAGTCTTCTTCGTACTTATGTCGGCATTGTGCCTCTTGTATTTAATTCCGATGCAATTTCTGTGTTTCATCGTCAAAAAGTAGGTCAGAGGGATACAGTAAACCTGAAGTGAAGCATCGGAATCTATAACAAGTGTCACAGGAATGGTTCAAAACAGTCAGTGAGAAGAGTCAGTCGTCTTGTACTTAAGTCGGCATTGTGCCTTTTGTTTTTCATTCCGAAGCTATTTCTGCATTTCGTCGCCAATTACAAGGTCCAAAGGATACAGCAAACCTGAAGTGAAGCATCGGAATCAATAACTAATGTCACAGGAATCGTTCAAAACATAGACAGTAGGAAGAGTCAGTATTCTTGTACTTAAGTCGGCATTGTGTCTTTTGTATTTAATTCCGATGCAATTTCTGTGTTTCATCGTCAAAAAGAAGGTCAGAGGGATACAGTTAACCTGAAGTGAAGCATCGGAATCTGTAACTAGTGTCACAGGAGTGGTTCAAAACATAGACAGTAGGAAAAGTCAGTCCTCTTGGACTTAAGTTGGCATTGTGCCTTTTGTATTTCATTAAGATGCAGTATCTGTGTTTCATCGTCAACAAGAAGGTCCAAGGGATACAGTAAACCTGAAGTGAAGCATCGGAATCTGTAACTAGCGTCACATTAATGGTTCAAAACATAGTCAGTAAGGAGAGTCTGTCTTCTTGTACATAGGTCGGCATTGTGCCTTTTCTATTTAATTCCGATGCAATTTCTGTGTTTCATCGTCAATAAGAACGTCCAAGGGATACAGTAAACCTGAATTGAAGCATCGGAATCTATAACTAGCGTTACAGGAATGGTTCAAATCATAGACAGTAGGAAGAGTCAGTCTTCTTGTACTTAAGTCGGCATTGTGCCTTTTCTATTTAATTCCGATGCAATTTCAGTGTTTCATCGTCAATAAGAATGTCAGAGGGATACAGTAACGGTGAAGTGAAGCATCGGAATCTGTAACTAGCGTCACAGGAATGGTTCAAAACATTGACGGAAAGAAGAGTCAGTCTTCTTGTACTTAAGTCGGCATTGTGCCTTTTGTACTTGATTCCGATGCAATTTCTGTGTTTCATCGTCAATAAGAAGGTCCAAGGGATACAGTAAACCTGAAGTGAAGCTTCGGAATCTATAACTAGTGTCACAGGAATGGTTCAAAACATAGACAGCAAGAAGAGTCAGTCTTCTTGTACTGTAGTCGGCATTGTGCCTTTTCTATTTAATTCCGACGGCATTTCTGTGTTTCATCGTCAATAAGAAGGTCAGAGGGATACATTAAACCTAAAGTGAGGTATCGGAATCTATAACTAGTGTCACAGGAAGGGTTCCAAACATAGTCAGTAAGAAGAGTCAGTCTTCCTGTACTTAAGTCGGCATTGTGCCTTTTCTATTTAATTCCGATGGAATTTCTGTATTTCATCGTCAATAAGAAGGGCCAAGGGATACAGTAATTCTTAAGTGAATCATCGTAATCTATAACTAGTGTCACAGGAATGGTTCAAAACATAGTCAATACGAAGAGTCAGTCTTCTTGTACTTAAGTCGGCATTGTGCCTTTTGTATTTAATTCCGAAGCTATTTATGCATTTCGTCGGCAATTAGAAGGTCCACAGGATACAGTAAACCTGAAGTGAAGCATCGGAATCAATAACTAATGTTACAGGAATCGTTCAAAACATAGACAGTAGGAGGAGTCAGTCTTCTTGTACTTAAGTCGGCATTGTGCCTTTTGTATTTAATACCGATGCAATGTCTGTGTTTCTTCGTCAAAAAGAAGGTCAGAGGGATACAGTAAACCAGAAGTGAAGCATCGGAATCTGTAACAACTGTCACAGGAATGGTTCAAAACATAGACAGTAGGAAGAGTCAGTCTTCTTGTACTTAAGTCGGCATTGTGTCTTTTGTATTTAATTCCGATGCAATATCTGTGTTTCATCGTCAATAAGAAGGTCCAAGGGATACAGTAAACCTGAAGTGAAGCATCTGAATCTGTAACTAGCGTCACAGGAATGGTTCAAATCATAGTCAGTACGAAGAGTTACTCTTCTTGTACTTAAGTCGTCATTGTGCCTTTTGTATTTAATTCCGATGCAATTTCTGTGTTTCATCGTCAATAAGAAGGTCAGAGGGATACAGTAAACCTGAAATGAAGCATTGGAATCTATAACTAGTGTCACAGGAATGGTTCTAAACATAGACAGTAAGAACGGTCAGTCTTCTTGTACTTAAGTCGGCATTGTGCCTTTTTTATTTAATTCCGATGCATTTTCCGTGTTTCATCGTCAAAAAGAAGGTGCAAGGGATACAGTAAACCTGAAGTGAAGCATTGGAATCTATTACTTGTGTCACAGGAATGGTTCGAAACAGTCAGTAAGAAGAGTCAATCTTCTTGTACTTAAGTCGGCATTGTGCCTTTTGTATTTAATTCCGATGCATTTTCTGTGTTTCATCGTCAATAAGAAGGTCCAAGGGATGCAGTAAACCTGAAGTGAAGCATCAGAATCTATAACTAGTGTCACAGGAATGGTTCAAAACATAGACAGTAAGAAGAGTCAGTCATCTTGTACTAAAGTCGGCAATGTGCCTTTTCTATTTAATTCCAATGCAATTTCTGTATGTCGTCGCCAATAAGAAGGTCCAAAGGATATAGTAAACCTGAAGTGAAGCATCGGAATCTATAACCAATGTCACAGGAATCGTGCAAACATAGACAGTGGGAAGGGTCAGTCTTCTTGTACTTAAGTCGGCATTGTGCCTTTTGTATTTAGTTCCGATGCAATTTCTGTGTTTCATCGTCAATACGAAGGTCCTAGTCATAGAGTAAACCTGAAGTGAAGCATCGGAATCTATAACTAATGTCACAGGAATGGTTCAAATCATAGTCAGTAAGAAGAGGCAGTCTTCTTGTACTTAAGTCGGCATTGTGCCTTTTGTATCTAATTCCGAAGCAATTTCTGTGTTTCATCGTCAATAAGAAGGTCAGAGGGATACAGTAAAGCTGAAGTGAAGCATCGGAATCTGTAAATAGTGTCACAGGAATGGTTCAAAACATAGTCAGTAAGAAGAGTCAGTCTTCTTGTACTTAAGTCGGCATTGTGCCTTTTGTATTTAATTCCGATGCAATATCTGTGTTTCATCGTCAATAAGAAGGTCAGAGAATTACACTAAACCTGAAGTGAGGCATCGGAATCTATAACTAGTGTCACAGGAATGGTTCCAAACATAGTCAGTAAGAAGATTCAGTCTTCTTGTACTTAAGTCGGCATTGTGCCTTTTGTATTTAATTCCGATGCAATTTCTGTGTGTCATCGTCAATAAGAAGGTGAGAAGGGTACAGTAAACCTGAAGTGAAGCATCGGAATCTATAACAAGTATCACAGGAATGGTTTAAAACATAGTCAGTAAGAAGAGTCAGTCTTCTTGTACTTAAGTAGGCATTGTGCCTTTTCTATTTAATTCCGATACAATACCTGTGTTTCATCGTCAATAAGAAGGTCCAAGGGATACTGTAATCCTGAAGTGAATCATCATAATCTATAACTAGTATCACAGGAATGGTTCAAAACATAGTCAGTACGAAGAGTCATTCTTCTTGTACTTAAGTCGGCATTGTGCCTTTTGTGTTTCATACCGATGCAATTTCTGTGTTTCATCGTCAATAAGAAGGTCAGAGGGATACAGTAAACCTGAAGTGGTGCATCGGAATCTATAACAAGTGTCACAGGAATGGTTCAAAACAGTCAGTAAGAAGAGTCAGTCTTCTTGTACTTAAGTCGGCATTGTGCCTTTGGTATTTAATTCCGATGCAATTTCTGTGTTTCATCGTCAATAAGAAGGTCAGAGGGATACAGTAAACCTGAAGTGAAGCATCGGAATCTATAACTAGTGTCACAGGAATGGTTCAAAACAGTCAGTAAGAAGAGATAATCTTATTGTACGTAAGTCAGCATTGTGCCTTTTGTATTTAATTCCGATGCATTTTCTGTGTTTCATCGTCAATAAGAAGGTCCAAAGGATACAGTAAACCTGAAGTGAAGCATCGGAATCTATAACTAATGTCACAGGAATCGTTCAAAACATAGACAGTAGGATGAGTCAGTCTTCTTGTACTTAAGTCGGCATTGTGCCTTTTGTATTTAATTCCGATGCCATTTCTGTGTTTCATCGTCAAAAAGAAGGTCAGAGGGATACAGTAAACCTGAAATGAAGCATCGGAATCTATAACAAGCGTCACAGGAATGGTTCAAAACAGTCCGTAAGAAGAGTCAGTCGTCTTGTACTTCAGTCGGCATTGTGCCTTTTGTTTCTCATTCCGAAGCTATTTCTGCATTTCGTCGCCAAATACAAGGTCCAAAGGATACAGTAAACCTGAAGTGAAGCATCGGAATCAATAACTAATGTCACAGGAATCGTTCAAACATAGACAGTAGGAAGAGTCAGTATTCTTGTACTTAAGTCGCCATTGTGCCTTTTGTATTTAATTCCAATGCAATTTCTGTGTTTCATCGTCAAAGAGAAGGTCAGAGGGATACAGTTAACCGGAAGTGAAGCATCGGAATCTATAATTAGTGTCACAGGAATGGTTCAAATCATAGACAGCAGGAAGAGTCAGTCTTCTTGTACTTAAGTCGGCATTGTGCCTTTTCTATTTAATTCCGATGCAATTTCAGTGTTTCATCGTCAATAAGAATGTCAGAGGGATACAGTAACGGTGACGTGAAGCATCGGAATCTGTAACTAGCGTCACAGGAATGGTTCAAAACATAGACAGATAGAAGAGTCAGTCTTCTTGTACTTAAGTCGGCATTGTGCCTTTCGTACTTAATTCCGATGCAATTTCTGCGTTTCATCGTCAATAAGAAGGTCCAAGGGATACAGTAAACCTGAAGTGAAGCATCGGAATCTATAACTAGTGTCACAGGAATGGTTCAAAACATAGACAGCAAGAAGATTCAGTCTTCTTGTACTTAAGTCGGCATTGTGCCTTTTCTATTTAATTCCGATGGAATTTCTGTGTTTCATCGTCAATAAGAAGGGCCAAGGGATACAGTAATTCTTAAGTGAATCATCGTAATCTATAACTAGTGTCACAGGAATGGTTCAAAACATAGTCAATACGAAGAGTCAGTCTTCTTGTACTTAAGTCGGCATTGTGCCTTTTGTATTTAATTCCGAAGCTATTTATGCATTTCGTCGGCAATTAGAAGGTCCAAAGGATACAGTAAACCTGAAGTGAAGCATCGGAATCAATAACTAATGTTACAGGAATCGTTCAAATCATAGACAGTAGGAGGAGTCAGTCTTCTTGTACTTAAGTCGGCATTGTGCCTTTTGTATTTAATACCGATGCAATGTCTGTGTTTCTTCGTCAAAAAGAAGGTCAGAGGGATACAGTAAACCAGAAGTGAAGCATCGGAATCTGTAACAACTGTCACAGGAATGGTTCAAAACATAGACAGTAGGAAGAGTCAGTCTTCTTGTACTTAAGTCGGCATTGTGCCTTTTGTATTTAATTCCGATGCAATATCTGTGTTTCATCGTCAATAAGAAGGTCCAAGGGATACAGTAAACCTGAAGTGAAGCATCTGAATCTGTAACTAGCGTCACAGGAATGGTTCAAATCATAGTCAGTACGAAGAGTTAGTCTTCTTGTACTTAAGTCGTCATTGTGCCTTTTGTATTTAATTCCGATGCAATTTCTCTGTTTCATCGTCAATAAGAAGGTCAGAGGGATACAGTAAACCTGAAATGAAGCATTGGAATCTATAACTAGTGTCACAGGAATGGTTCTAAACATAGACAGTAAGAAGGGTCAGTCTTCTTGTACTTAAGTCGGCATTGTGCCTTTTTTATTTAATTCCGATGCATTTTCCGTGTTTCATCGTCAATAAGAAGGTCCAAGGGATACAGTAAACCTGAAGTGAAGCATTGGAATCTATTACTTGTGTCACAGGAATGGTTCGAAACAGTCAGTAAGAAGAGTCAATCTTCTTGTACTTAAGTCGGCATTGTGCCTTTTGCATTTAATTCCGATGCATTTTCTGTGTTTCATCGTCAATAAGAAGGTCCAAGGGATGCAGTAAACCTGAAGTGAAGCATCGGAATCTATAACTAGTGTCACAGGAATGGTTCAAAACATAGACAGTAAGAAGAGTCAGTCTTCTTGTACTAAAGTCGGCAATGTGCCTTTTCTATTTAATTCCAATGCAATTTCTGTATGTCGTCGCCAATAAGAAGGTCCAAAGGATATAGTAAACCTGAAGTGAAGCATCGGAATCTATAACCAATGTCACAGGAATCGTGCAAACATAGACAGTGGGAAGGGTCAGTCTTCTTGTACTTAAGTCGGCATTGTGCCTTTTGTATTTAGTTCCGATGCAATTTCTGTGTTTCATCGTCAATACGAAGGTCCTAGGCATAGAGTAAACCTGAAGTGAAGCATCGGAATCTATAACTAATGTCACAGGAATGGTTCAAATCATAGTCAGTAAGAAGAGGCAGTCTTCCTGTACTTATGCTGGCATTGTGCCTTTTGTATTTAATTCCGATGCAATATCTGTGTTTCATCGTCAATAATAAGGTCAGAGGGATACAGTAAACCTGAAGTGAGGCATCGGAATCTATAACTAGTGTCCCAGGAATGGTTCCAAACATAGTCAGTAAGAAGAGTCAGTCTTCTTGTACTTAAGTCGGCATTGTGCCTTTTGTATCTAATTCCGATGCAATGTCTGTGTTTCATCGTCAATAAGAAGGTCAGAGGGATACAGTAAACCAGAAGTGAAGCATCGGAATCTGTAACAACTGTCACAGGAATGGTTCAAAACATAGACAGTAGGAAGAGTCAGTCTTCTTGTACTTAAGTCGGCATTGTGCCTTTTGTATTTAATTCCGATGCAATATCTGTGTTTCATCGTCAATAAGAAGGTCCAAGGGATACAGTAAACCTGAAGTGAAGCATCTGAATCTGTAACTAGCGTCACAGGAATGGTTCAAATCATAGTCAGTACGAAGAGTTAGTCTTCTTGTACTTAAGTCGTCATTGTGCCTTTTGTATTTAATTCTGATGCAATTTCTCTGTTTCATCGTCAATAAGAAGGTCAGAGGGATACAGTAAACCTGAAATGAAGCATTGGAATCTATAACTAGTGTCACAGGAATGGTTCTAAACATAGACAGTAAGAAGGGTCAGTCTTCTTGTACTTAAGTCGGCATTGTGCCTTTTTTATTTAATTCCGATGCATTTTCCGTGTTTCATCGTCAATAAGAAGGTCCAAGGGATACAGTAAACCTGAAGTGAAGCATTGGAATCTATTACTTGTGTCACAGGAATGGTTCGAAACAGTCAGTAAGAAGAGTCAATCTTCTTGTACTTAAGTCGGCATTGTGCCTTTTGTATTTAATCCCGATGCATTTTCTGTGTTTCATCGTCAATAAGAAGGTCCAAGGGATGCAGTAAACCTGAAGTGAAGCATCGGAATCTATAACTAGTGTCACAGGAATGGTTCAAAACATAGACAGTAAGAAGAGTCAGTCTTCTTGTACTAAAGTCGGCAATGTGCCTTTTCTATTTAATTCCAATGCAATTTCTGTATGTCGTCGCCAATAAGAAGGTCCAAAGGATATAGTAAACCTGAAGTGAAGCATCGGAATCTGTAACCAATGTCACAGGAATCGTGCAAACATAGACCTTGGGAAGGGTCAGTCTTCTTGTACTTAAGTCGGCATTGTGCCTTTTGTATTTAGTTCCGATGCAATTTCTGTGTTTCATCGTCAATACGAAGGTCCTAGGCATAGAGTAAACCTGAAGTGAAGCATCGGAATCTATAACTAATGTCTCAGGAATGGTTCAAATCATAGTCAGTAAGAAGAGGCAGTCTTCTTGTACTTATGTTGGCATTGTGCCTTTTGTATTTAATTCCGATGCAATATCTGTGTTTCATCGTCAATAATAAGGTCAGAGGGATACAGTAAACCTGAAGTGAGGCATCGGAATCTATAACTAGTGTCAGAGGAATGGTTCCAAACATAGTCAGTAAGAAGATTCAGTCTTCTTGTACTTAAGTCGGCATTGTGCCTTTTGTATTTAATTCCGATGCAATTTCTGTGTCTCATCGTCAATAAGAATGTGAGAAGGGTACAGTAAACCTGAAGTGAAGCATCGGAATCTATAACTTGTGTCACAGGAATGGTTCTAAACGTAGACAGTAAGATCGGTCAGTCTTCTTGTACTTAAGTCGGCATTGTGATTTTTTTGTATTTAATTCCGATGTAATATCTGTGTTTCATCGTCAATACGAAGGTGCAAGGGATACAGTAAACCTGAGGTGAAGCATCGGAATCTATAACTAGTGTCACAGGGATGGTTCAAAACATAGACAGTAAGAAGAGTCAGTCTTCATGTACTTAAGTCGGCATAGTGCATTTTGTATTTAATTCCGATGCATCTTCTGTGCTTCATCGTCAATAAGAAGGTCAGTGGGATACAGTAAACCTGAAGTGAAGCATCGGAATCTATAACTAGTGACACAGGAATGGTTCAAAACATAGTCAGAAAGAAGAGTCAGTCTTCTTGTACTTAAGTCGGCATTGTGCCGTTTCTATTTAATTCCGATGCAATTTCTGTGTTTCATCGTCAATAAGAAGGTCCAAGGGATACAGTAAACCTGAAGTGAATCATCGTAATCTATAACAAGTGTCACAGGAATGGTTCAAAACAGTCAGTAAGAAGAGTCAGTCTTCTTGTACTTAAGTCGGCATTGTGCCTTTTGTATTTAATTCCGAAGCTATTTCTGCATTTCGTCGCCAATTAGAAGGCCCAAAGGATACAGTAAACCTGATGTGAAGCATCGGAATCAATAACTAATGTCACAGGAATCGTTCAAACATAGCCAGTAGGAAGAGTCAGTCTTCTTGTACTTAAGTCGGCATTGTGCCTTTTGTATTTAATTCCGATGCAATTTCTGTGTTTCATCGTCAAAAAGAAGGTCAGAGGGATACAGTAAAGCTGAAGTGAAGCATCGGAATCTGTAAATAGTGTCACAGGAATGGTTCAAAACATAGACAGTTGGAAGAGTCAGTCTTCTTGTACTTAAGTCGGCATTGTGCCTTTTGTATTTAATTCCGATGCAATACCTGTGTTTCATCGTCAATAAGGAGGTCAGAGGGATACAGTAAACCTGAAGTGAAGCATCGGAATCTATAACAAGTATCACAGGAATGGTTTAAAACATAGTCAGTAAGAAGAGTCAGTCTTCTTGTACTTAAGTAGGCATTGTGCCATTTCTATTTAATTCCGATACAATACCTGTGTTTCATCGTCAATAAGAAGGTCAGAGTGATAGAGTAAACATGAAGTGAGGCATCGGAATCTATAACTAGTGTCACAGGAATGGTTCCAAACATAGTCAGTAAGAAGAGTCAGTCTTCTTGTACTTAAGTCGGCATTGTGCCTTTTGTATTTAATTCCGATGCAATTTCTGTGTCTCATCGTCAATAAGAAGGTCAGAGGGATACAGTAAACCTGAAGTGAAGCATCGGAATCTATAACTAGTGTCACAGGAATGGTTCTAAACATAGACAGTAAGATCGGTCAGTCTTCTTGTACTTAAGTCGGCATTGTGCCTTTTGTATTTAATTCCGATGTATTATCTGTGTTTCATCGTCAATACGAAGGTCAGAGGGATACAGTAAACCTGAAGTGAAGCATCGGAATCTATAACTAGTGTCACAGGAATGGTTCAAAACATAGACAGTAAGAAGAGTCAGTCTTCTTGTACTTAAGTCGGCATTGTGCATTTTGTATTTAATTCCGATGCAACATGTGTGCTTAATCGTCAATAAGAAGTTCAGAGGGATTCAGTAAACCTGAAGTGAAGCATCGGAATCTATAACTAGTGTCACAGGAATGGTCCAAAACATAGTCAGTAAGAAGAGTCAGTCTTCTTTTCCTTAAGTCGGCAGTGTGCTTTTATAATTAATTCCGATGCAATTTCTGTGTTTCATCGTCAATTCGAAGGTCCAAGGGATACAGTAAACCTAAAGTGAAGCATCGGAATCTATAACTAGTGTCACAGGAATGGTCCAAAACATAGTCAGTAAGAAGAGTCAGTCTTCTTTTCCTTAAGTCGGCATTGTGCTTTTGTATTTAATTCCGATGCAATTTCTGTGTTTCATCGTCAATTCGAAGGTGAGAAGGGTACAGTAAACCTGAAGTGAAGCATCGGAATCTATAACTTGTGTCACAGGAATGGTTCTAAACGTAGACAGTAAGATCGGTCAGTCTTCTTGTACTTAAGTCGGCATTGTGATTTTTTTGTATTTAATTCCGATGTAATATCTGTGTTTCATCGTCAATACGAAGGTGCAAGGGATACAGTAAACCTGAGGTGAAGCATCGGAATCTATAACTAGTGTCACAGGGATGGTTCAAAACATGGACAGTAAGAAGAGTCAGTCTTCTTGTACTTAAGTCGGCATTGTGCATTTTGTATTTAATTCCGATGCAAATTCTGTGCTTCATCGTCATAAAGAAGGTCAGAGGGATACAGTAAACCTGAAGTGAAGCATCGGAATCTATAACTAGTGTCACAGGAATGGTTCAAAACATAGTCAGTAAGAAGAGTCAGTCTTCTTGTACTTAAGTCGGCATTGTGCCGTTTCTATTTAATTCCGATGCAATTTCTGTGTTTCATCGTCAATAAGAAGGTCCAAGGGATACAGTAAACCTGAAGTGAATCATCGTAATCTATAACAAGTGTCACAGGAATGGTTCAAAACAGTCAGTAAGAAGAGTCAGTCTTCTTGTACTTAAGTCGGCATTGTGCCTTTTGTATTTAATTCCGAAGCTATTTCTGCATTTCGTCGGCAATTAGAAGGCCCAAAGGATACAGTAAACCTGATGTGAAGCATCGGAATCAATAACTAATGTCACAGGAATCGTTCAAAACATAGCCAGTAGGAAGAGTCAGTCTTCTTGTACTTAAGTCGGCATTGTGCCTTTTGTATTTAATTCCGATGCAATTTCTGTGTTTCATCGTCAAAAAGAAGGTCAGAGGGATACAGTAAACCTGAAGTGAAGCATCGGAATCTATAACTAGTGTCACAGGAATGGTTCAAAACATAGACAGCAAGAAGAGTCAGTCATCTTGTACTTAAGTCGGCATTGTGCCTTTTCTATTAAATCCGATGCAATTTCTGTATTTCATCGTCAATACGAAGGTCAGAGGTATACAGTAAACCTGAAGTGAGGCATCGGAATCTATAACTAGTGTCACAGGAATTGTTCCAAACATAGTCAGTAAGAAGAGTCAGTCTTCTTGTACTTAAGTCGGCATTGTGCCTTTTGTATCTAATTCCGATGCAATTTCTGTGTTTCATCGTCAATAAGAAGGTCAGAGGGATACAGTAAAGCTGAAGTGAAGCATCGGAATCTGTAAATAGTGTCACAGGAATGGTTCAAAACATAGTCAGTAAGAAGAGTCAGTCTTCTTGTACTTAAGTCGGCATTGTGCCTTTTCTATTTAATTCCGATGCAGTATCTGTGTTTCATCGTCAATAAGAAGGTCAGAGGGATACACTAAACCTGAAGTGAGGCATCGGAATCTATAACTAGTGTCACAGGAATGGTTCCAAACATAGTCAGTAAGAAGATTCAGTCTTCTTGTACTTAAGTCGGCATTGTGCCTTTTGTATTTAAATTCGATGCAATTTCTGTGTCTCATCGTCAATAAGAAGGTGAGAAGGGTACAGTAAACCTGAAGTGAAGCATCGGAATCTATAACTTGTGTCACAGGAATGGTTCTAAACGTAGACAGTAAGATCGGTCAGTCTTCTTGTACTTAAGTCGGCATTGTGATTTTTTTGTATTTAATTCCGATGTAATATCTGTGTTTCATCGTCAATACGAAGGTGCAAGGGATACAGTAAACCTGAGGTGAAGCATCGGAATCTATAACTAGTGTCACGGGGATGGTTCAAAACATAGACAGTAAGAAGAGTCAGTCTTCTTGTACTTAAGTCGGCATTGTGCCGTTTCTATTTAATTCCGATGCAATTTCTGTGTTTCATCGTCAATAAGAAGGTCCAAGGGATACAGTAAACCTGAAGTGAATCATCGTAATCTGTAATAAGTGTCACAGGAATGGTTCAAAACAGTCAGTAAGAAGAGTCAGTCTTCTTGTACTTAAGTCGGCATTGAGCCTTTTGTATTTCATTCCGAAGCTATTTCTGCATTTCGTCGCCAATTAGAAGGCCCAAAGGATACAGTAAACCTGATGTGAAGCATCGGAATCAATAACTAATGTCACAGGAATCGTTCAAAACATAGCCAGTAGGAAGAGTCAGTCTTCTTGTACTTAAGTCGGCATTGCGCCTTTTGTATTTAATTCCGATGCAATTTCTGTGTTTCATCGTCAAAAAGAAGGTCAGAGGGATACAGTAAACCTGAAGTGAAGCATCGGAATCTATAACAAGTATCACAGGAATGGTTTAAAACATAGTCAGTAAGAAGAGTCAGTCTTCTTGTACTTAAGTAGGCATTGTGCCTTTTCTATTTAATTCCGATACAATACCTGTGTTTCATCGTCAATAAGAAGGTCAGAGTGATAGAGTAAACATGAAGTGAGGCATCGGAATCTATAACTAGTGTCACAGGAATGGTTCCAAACATAGTCAGTAAGAAGAGTCAGTCTTCTAGTACTTAAGTCGGCATTGTGCCTTTTGTATTTAATTCCGATGCAATTTCTGTGTCTCATCGTCCATAAGAAGGTCAGAGGGATGCAGTAAACCTGAAGTGAAGCATCGGAATCTATAACTAGTGTCACAGGAATGGATCTAAACATAGACAGTAAGATCGGTCAGTCTTCTTGTACTTAAGTCGGCATTGTGCCTTTTGTATTTAATTCCGATGTAATATCTGTGTTTCATCGTCAATACGAAGGTCAGAGGGATACAGTAAACCTGAAGTGAAGCATCGGAATCTATAACTAGTGTCACAGGAATGGTTCAAAACATAGACAGTAAGAAGAGTCAGTCTTCTTGTACTTAAGTCGGCATTGTGCATTTTGTATTTAATTCCGATGCAACATCTGTGCTTAATCGTCAATAAGAAGTTCAGAGAGATTCAGTAAACCTGAAGTGAAGCATCGGAATCTATAACTAGCGTCACAGGAATGGTCCAAAACATAGTCAGTAAGAAGAGTCAGTCTTCTTTTCCTTAAGTCGGCATTGTGCTTTTGTATTTAATTCCGATGCAATTTCTGTGTTTCATCGTCAATTCGAAGGTCCAAGGGATACAGTAAACCTAAGGTGAAGCATCGGAATCAATAACTAGTGTCACAGGAATTGTTCAAACCATAGGCAGTAAGAAGAGTCAGTCTTCTTGTACTTAAGTCGGCATTGTGCCTTTTGTACTTAATTCCGGTGCAATTTCTGTGTTTCATCGTCAATAAGAACGTCCAAGGGATACAGTAAACCTCAAGTGAAGCATCGGAATCTATAACTAGTGTCACAGGAATGGTTCAAATCATAGACTGTAGGAAGAGTCAGTCTTCTTGTACTTAAGTCGGCATTGTGCCTTTTCTATTTAATTCCGATGCAATTTCAGTGTTTCATCGTCAATAAGAATGTCAGAGGGATACAGCAACAATGAAGTGAAGCATCGGAATCTGTAACTAGCGTCACAGGAATGGTTGAAAACATAGACAGAAAGAAAAGTCAGTCTTCTTGTACTTAAGTCGTCATTGTGCCTTTTGTATTTAATTCCGATGCAATATCTGTGTTTCATCGTCAATACGAAGGTCCAAGGGATACAGTAAACCTGAAGTGAAGCATCGGAATCTATAACTAGTGTCACAGGCATGGTTCAAAACATAGACAGCAAGAAGAGTCAGTCTTCTTGTACTTAAGTCGGCATTGTGCCTTTTCTATTTAATTCCGATGCAATTTCTGTGTATCATCGTCAATAAGAAGGTCCAAGGGATACAGTAAACCTAAAGTGAAGCATCGGAATCTATAACTAGTGTCACAGGAATGGTTCAAAACATAGTCAATACGAAGAGTCAGTCTTCTTGTACTTAAGTCGGCATTGTGCCTTTTGTATTTAATTCCGATGCAATTTCTGTGTTTCATCGTCAAAAAGAAGGTCAGAGGGATACAGTAAACCTGAAGTGAAGCGTCGGAATCTGTAACAAGTGTCACAGGAATGGTTCAAAACAGCCAGTAAGAAGAGTCAATCTTCTTGTACTTAAGTCGGCATTGTGCCTTTTGTATTTAATTCCGAAGCTATTTATGCATTTCGTCGCCAATTAGAAGGTCCAAAGGATACAGTAAACCTGAAGTGAAGCATCGGAATCAATAACTAATGTCACAGGAATCGTTCAAAACATAGACAGTAGGAAGAGTGAGTCTTCTTGTACTTAAGTCGGCATTGTGTCTTTTGTATTTAATACAGATGCAATTTCTGTGTTTCATCGTCAAAAAGAAGGTCAGAGGGATACAGTAAACCTGAAGTGAAGCATCGGAATCTGTAACTACTGTCACAGGAATGGTTCAAAACATAGACAGTAAGAAGAGTCAGTCTTCTTGTACTTAAGTCGGCATTGTGCCTTTTGTACTTAATTCCGATGCAATTTCTGTGTTTCATCGTCAATAAGAAGGTCCAAGGGATACAGTAAACCTGAAGTGAATCATCGTAATCTATAACAAGTGTCACAGGAATGGTTCAAAACAGTCAGTAAGAAGAGTCAGTCTTCTTGTACTTAAGTCGGCATTGTGCCTTTTGTATTTAATTCCGAAGCTATTTCTGCATTTCGTCGCCAATTAGAAGGCCCAAAGGATACAGTAAACCTGATGTGAAGCATCGGAATCAATAACTAATGTCACAGGAATCGTTCAAAACATAGCCAGTAGGAAGAGTCAGTCTTCTTGTACTTAAGTCGGCATTGTGCCTTTTGTATTTAATTCCGATGCAATTTCTGTGTTTCATCGTCAAAAAGAAGGTCAGAGGGATACAGTAAACCTGAAGTGAAGCATCGGAATCTATAACAAGTATCACAGGAATGGTTTAAAACATAGTCAGTAAGAAGAGTCAGTCTTCTTGTACTTAAGTAGGCATTGTGCCTTTTCTATTTAATTCCGATACAATACCTGTGTTTCATCGTCAATAAGAAGGTCAGAGTGATAGAGTAAACATGAAGTGAGGCATCGGAATCTATAACTAGTGTCACAGGAATGGTTCCAAACATAGTCAGTAAGAAGAGTCAGTCTTCTAGTACTTAAGTCGGCATTGTGCCTTTTGTATTTAATTCCGATGCAATTTCTGTGTCTCATCGTCAATAAGAAGGTCAGAGGGATGCAGTAAACCTGAAGTGTAGCATCGGAATCTATAACTAGTGTCACAGGAATGGATCTAAACATAGACAGTAAGATCGGTCAGTCTTCTTGTACTTAAGTCGGCATTGTGCATTTTGTATTTAATTCCGATGCAACATCTGTGCTTAATCGTCAATAAGAAGTTCAGAGAGATTCAGTAAACCTGAAGTGAAGCATCGGAATCTATAACTAGCGTCACAGGAATGGTCCAAAACATAGTCAGTAAGAAGAGTCAGTCTTCTTTTCCTTAAGTCGGCATTGTGCTTTTGTATTTAATTCCGATGCAATTTCTGTGTTTCATCGTCAATTCGAAGGTCTAAGGGATACAGTAAACCTAAGGTGAAGCATCGGAATCAATAACTAGTGTCACAGGAATTGTTCAAACCATAGGAAGTAAGAAGAGTCAGTCTTCTTGTACTTAAGTCGGCATTGTGCCTTTTGTACTTAATTCCGATGCAATTTCTGTGTTTCATCGTCAATAAGAACGTCCAAGGGATACAGTAAACCTAACGTGAAGCATCGGACTCTATAACTAGTGTCACAGGATTGGTTCAAAACATAGTCAATACGAAGAGTCAGTCTTCTTGTACTTAAGTCGGCATTGTGCCTTTTGTATTTAATTCCGATGCAATTTCTGTGTTTCATCGTCAAAAAGAAGGTCAGAGGGATACAGTAAACCTGAAGTGAAGCGTCGGAATCTCTAACAAGTGTCACAGGAATGGTTCAAAACAGCCAGTGAGAAGAGTCAATCTTCTTGTACTTAAGTCGGCATTGTGCCTTTTGTATTTAATTCCGAAGCTATTTATGCATTTCGTCGCCAATTAGAAGGTCCAAAGGATACAGTAAACCTGAAGTGAAGCATCGGAATCAATAACTAATGTCACAGGAATCGTTCAAAACATAGACAGTAGGAAGAGTGAGTCTTCTTGTACTTAAGTCGGCATTGTGTCTTTTGTATTTAATACAGATGCAGTTTCTGTGTTTCATCGTCAAAACGAAGGTCAGAGGGATACAGTAAACCTGAAGTGAAGCATCGGAATCTGTAGCTACTGTCACAGGAATGGTTCAAAACATAGACAGTAGGAAGAGTCAGTCTTCTTGTACTTAAGTCGTCATTGTGCCTTTTGTATTTAATTCCGATGCAATATCTGTGTTTCATCGTTAATAAGAAGGTCCAAGGGATACAGTAAACCTGAAGTGAAGCATCGCAATCTGCAACTAGCGTCACAGGAATGGTTCAAATCATAGTCAGTAAGAAGAGTCAGTCTTCTTGTACTTAAGTCGTCATTGTCCCTTTTGTATTTAATTCCGATGCAATTTCTGTGTTTCATCGTCAATAAGAAGGTCCAAGGGATACAGTAAACCTGAAGTGAATCATCGTAATCTATAACTAGTGTCACAGGAATGGTTCAAAACATAGTCAGTACGAAGAGTCAGTCTTCTTCTACTTAAGTCGGCATTGTGCCTTTTGTATTTTATTCCGATGCAATTTCTATGTTTGATCGTCAATAAGAAGGTCCTAGGGATAGAGTAAACCTGAAGTGAAGCATCGGAATCTGTAACTAATGTCACAGGAATGGATCAAAACATAGTTAGTAAGAAGAGTCAGTCTTCTTGTACTTAAGTCGGCATTGTGCATTTTGTAATTATTTCCGATGCAATTTCTGTGTTTCATCGTCAATAAGAAGTTGCAAGGGATACAGTAAACCTGAAGTGAAGCATCGGAATCTATAACTAGTGTCACAGGAATGGTTCAAATCATAGACAGTAAGAAGAGTCAGTCTTCTTGTACTTAAGTCAGCATTGTGCCTTTTGTATTTAATTCCGATGCAGTTTCTGTGCTTCATCGTCAATCAGAAGGTCAGAGGGGTAGAGTAAACCTGAAGTGAAGCATCGGAATCTATAACTAGTGTCACAGGAATGGTTCGAAACAGTCAGTAAGTAGGGTCAATCTTCTTGTACTTAAGTCGGCATTGTGCCTTTTGTATTCAATTCCGATGCATTTTCTGTGTATCATCGTCAATAAGAAGGTCCAAGGGATACAGTAAACCTAAAGTGAAGCATCGGAATCTATAACTAGTGTCACAGGAATGGTTCAAAACATAGACAGTAAGAAGAGTCAGTCTTCTTGTATTTAAGTCGGCAATGTGCCTTTTCTATTTAATTCCAATGCAATTTCTGTATTTCGTCGCCAATAAGAAGGTCCAAAGGTTATAGTAAACCTGAAGTGAAGCATCGGAATCTATAAGCAATGTCACAGGAATCGTTCAAACGTAGACAGTAGGAAGGGTCAGTCTTCTTGTACTTAAGTCGGCATTGTGCCTTTTGTATTTAGTTCCGATGCAATTTCTATGTTTCATCGTCAATAAGAAGGTCCTAGGGATAGAGTAAACCTGAAGTGAAGCATCGGAATCTGTAACTAATGTCACAGGAATGGATCAAAACATAGTTAGTAAGAAGAGTCAGTCTTCTTGTACTTAAGTCGGCATTGTGCATTTTGTAACTATTTCCGATGCAATTTCTGTCTTTCATCGTCAATACGAAGGTCCAAGGGATACAGTAAACCTAAAGTGAAGCATCGGAATCTATAAGTAGTGTCACAGGAATAGTTCAAAACATAGTCAGTAAGAAGAGTAAGTCTTCTTGTACTTATGTTGGCTTTGTGCCTTTTGTATGTAATACCGATGCAATTTCTCTGTTTCATCGTCGAAAAGAAGGTTAGAGGGATACAGTAAACCTGAAGTGAAGCATCGGAATCTATAACAAGTGTCACAGGAATGGCTCAAAACAGACAGTAAGAAGAGTCAGTCTTCTTGTACTTAAGTCGGCATTGTGCTTTTTGTATTTAATTCCGAAGCTATTTCTGCATTTCGTCGCCAGTTAGAAGTTCCAAAGGATACAGTAAACCTGAAGTGAAGCATCGGAATCAATAACTAATGTCACAGGGATCGTTCAAAACATAGTAAGTAAGAAGAGTCAGTCTTCTTGTACTTAAGTCGGCATTGTGCCGTTTCTATTTAATTCCGATGCAATTTCTGTGTTTCATCGTCAATAAGAAGGTCCAAGGGATACAGTAAACCTGAAGTGAATCATCGTAATCTATAACAAGTGTCACAGGAATGGTTCAAAACAGTCAGTAAGAAGAGTCAGTCTTCTTGTACTTAAGTCGGCATTGTGCCGTTTCTATTTAATTCCGATGCAGTTTCTGTGCTTCATCGTCAATCAGAAGGTCAGAGGGGTAGAGTAAACCTGAAGTGAAGCATCGGAATCTATAACTAGTGTCACAGGAATGGTTCGAAACAGTCAGTAAGTAGGGTCAATCTTCTTGTACTTAAGTCGGCATTGTGCCTTTTGTATTCAATTCCGATGCATTTTCTGTGTATCATCGTCAATAAGAAGGTCCAAGGGATACAGTAAACCTAAAGTGAAGCATCGGAATCTATAACTAGTGTCACAGGAATGGTTCAAAACATAGACAGTAAGAAGAGTCAGTCTTCTTGTATTTAAGTCGGCAATGTGCCTTTTCAATTTAATTCCAATGCAGTTTCTGTATTTCGTCGCCAATAAGAAGGTCCAAAGGTTATAGTAAACCTGAAGTGAAGCATCGGAATCTATAAGCAATGTCACAGGAATCGTTCAAACATAGACAGTAGGAAGGGTCAGTCTTCTTGTACTTAAGTCGGCATTGTGCCTTTTGTATTTAGTTCCGATGCAATTTCTATGTTTCATCGTCAATAAGAAGGTCCTAGGGATAGAGTAAAGATGAAGTGAAGCATCGGAATCTGTAACTAATGTCACAGGAATGGATCAAAACATAGTTAGTAAGAAGAGTCAGTCTTCTTGTACTTAAGTCGGCATTGTGCATTTTGTAATTATTTCCGATGCAATTTCTGTGTTTCATCGTCAATACGAAGGTCCAAGGGATACAGTAAACCTAAAGTGAAGCATCGGAATCTATAAGTAGTGTCACAGGAATAGTTCAAAACATAGTCAGTAAGAAGAGTAAGTCTTCTTGTACTTATGTTGGCTTTGTGCCTTTTGTATGTAATACCGATGCAATTTCTCTGTTTCATCGTCGAAAAGAAGGTTAGAGGGATACAGTAAACCTGAAGTGAAGCATCGGAATCTATAACAAGTGTCACAGGAATGGCTCAAAACAGACAGTAAGAAGAGTCAGTCTTCTTGTACTTAAGTCGGCATTGTGCTTTTTGTATTTAATTCCGAAGCTATTTCTGCATTTCGTCGCCAGTTAGAAGTTCCAAAGGATACAGTAAACCTGAAGTGAAGCATCGGAATCAATAACTAATGTCACAGGGATCGTTCAAAACATAGTCAGTAAGAAGAGTCAGTCTTCTTGTACTTAAGTCGGCATTGTGCCGTTTCTATTTAATTCCGATGCAATTTCTGTGTTTCATCGTCAATAAGAAGGTCCAAGGGATACAGTAAACCTGAAGTGAATCATCGTAATCTATGACAAGTGTCACAGGAATGGTTCAAAACAGTCAGTAAGAAGAGTCAGTCTTCTTGTACTTAAGTCGGCATTGTGCCTTTTGTATTTAATTCCGAAGCTATTTCTGCATTTTGTCGCCAATTAGAAGGCCCAAAGGATACAGTAAACCTGATGTGAAGCATCGGAATCAATAACTAATGTCACAGGAATCGTTCAAAACATAGCCAGTAGGAAGAGTCAGTCTTCTTGTACTTAAGTCGGCATTGTGCCTTTTGTATTTAATTCCGATGCAATTACTGTGTTTCATCGTCAAAAAGAAGGTCAGAGGGATACAGTAAAGCTGAAGTGAAGCATCGGAATCTGTAAATAGTGTCACAGGAATGGTTCAAAACATAGACAGTTGGAAGAGTCAGTCTTCTTGTACTTAAGTCGGCATTGAGCCTTTTGTATTTAATTCCGATGCAATACCTGTGTTTCATCGTCAATAAGGAGGTCAGAGGGATACAGTAAACCTGAAGTGAAGCATCGGAATCTATAACAAGAATCACAGGAATGGTTTAAAACATAGTCAGTAAGAAGAGTCAGTCTTCTTGTACTTAAGTAGGCACTGTGCCTTTTCTATTTAATTCCGATACAATACCTGTGTTTCATCGTCAATAAGAAGGTCAGAGTGATAGAGTAAACATGAAGTGAGGCATCGGAATCTATAACTAGTGTCACAGGAATGGTTCCAAACATAGTCAGTAAGAAGAGTCAGTCTTCTTGTACTTAAGTCGGCATTGTGCCTTTTGTATTTAATTCCGATGCAATTTCTGTGTCTCATCGTCAATAAGAAGGTCAGAGGGATACAGTAAACCTGAAGTGAAGCATCGGAATCTATAACTAGTGTCACAGGAATGGATCTAAACATAGACAGTAAGATCGGTCAGTCTTCTTGTACTTAAGTCGGCATTGTGCCTTTTGTATTTAATTCCGATGTAATATCTGTGTTTCATCGTCAATACGAAGGCCAGAGGGATACAGTAAACCCTCAAGTGAAGCATCGGAATCTATAACTAGTGTCACAGGAATGGTCCAAAACATAGTCAGTAAGAAGAGTCAGTCTTCTTTTCCTTAAGTCGGCATTGTGCTTTTGTATTTAATTCCGATGCAATTTCTGTGTTTCATCGTCAATTCGAAGGTCCAAGGGATACAGTAAACCTGAAGTGAAGCATCGGAATCTATAACTAGTGTCACAGGAATGGTCCAAAACATAGTCAGTAAGAAGAGTCAGTCTTCTTTTCCTTAAGTCGGCATTGTGCTTTTGTATTTAATTCCGATGCAATTTCTGTGTTTCATCGTCAATTCGAAAGTCCAAGGGATACAGTAAACCTAAAGTGAAGCATCGGAATCAATAACTAGTGTCACAGGAATTGTTCAAACCATAGGCAGTAAGAAGAGTCAGTCTTCTTGTACTTAAGTCGGCATTGTGCCTTTTGTACTTAATTCCGATGCAATTTCTGTGTTTCATCGTCAATAAGAACGTCCAAGGGATACAGTAAACCTCAAGTGAAGCATCGGAATCTATAACTAGTGTCACAGGAATGGTTCAAATCATAGACTGTAGGAAGAGTCAGTCTTCTTGTACTTAAGTCGGCATTGTGCCTTTTCTATTTAATTCCGATGCAATTTCAGTGTTTCATCGTCAATAAGAATGTCAGAGGGATACAGCAACCCTGAAGTGAAGCATCGGAATCTGTAACTAGCGTCACAGGAATGGTTGAGAACATAGACAGAAAGAAAAGTCAGTCTTCTTGTACTTAAGTCGTCATTGTGCCTTTTGCATTTAATTCCGATGCAATATCTGTGTTTCATCGTCAATACGAAGGTCCAAGGGATACAGAAAACCTGAAGTGAAGCATCGGAATCTATAACTAGTGTCACAGGAATAGTTCAAAACATAGACAGCAAGAAGAGTCAGTCTTCATGTACTTAAGACTGCATTGTGCCTTTTCTATTTAATTCCGATGCAATTTCTGTGTTTCATCGTCAATAAGAAGGTCAGAGGTATACAGTAAACCTGAAGTGAGGCATCGGAATCTATAACTAGTGTCACAGGAATTGCTCCAAACATAGTCAGTAAGAAGAGTCAGTCTTCTTGTACTTAAGTCGGCATTGTGCCTTTTCTATTTAATTCCGATGCAATTTCTGTGTTTCATCGTCAATAAGAAGGGTCAAGGGATACAGTTGTCCTGAAGTGAATCATTGTAATCTATAACTAGTGTCACAGGAATGGTTCAAAACATAGTCAATACGAAGAGTCAGTCTTCTTGTACATAAGTCGGCATTGTGCCTTTTGTATTTAATTCCGATGCAATTTCTGTGTTTCATCGTCAAAAAGAAGGTCAGAGGGATACAGTAAACCTGAAGTGAAGCGCCGGAATCTGTAACAAGTGTCACAGGAATGGTTCAAAACAGCCAGTAAGAAGAGTCAATCTTCTTGTACTTAAGTCGGCATTGTGACTTTTGTATTTAATTCCGAAGCTATTTATGCATTTCGTCGCCAATTAGAAGGTCCAAAGGATACAGTAAACCTGAAGTGAAGCATCGGAATCAATAACTAATGTCACAGGAATCGTTCAAAACATAGACAGTAGCAAGAGTGAGTCTTCTTGTACTTAAGTCGGCATTGTGTCTTTTGTATTTAATACCGATGCAATTTCTGTGTTTCATCGTCAAAAAGAAGGTCAGAGGGATACAGTAAACCTGAAGTGAAGCATCGGAATCTGTAACTACTGTCACAGGAATGGTTCAAAACATAGACAGTAGGAAGAGTCAGTCTTCTTGTACTTAAGTCGTCATTGTGCCTTTTGTATTTAATTCCGATGCAATATCTGTGCTTCATCGTTAATAAGAAGGTCCAAGGGATACAGTAAACCTGAAGTGAAGCATCGGAATCTGTAACTAGCGTCACAGGAATGGTTCAAATCATAGTCAGTAAGAAGAGTCAGTCTTCTTGTACTTAAGTCGTCATTGTGCCTTTTGTATTTAATTCCGATGCAATTTCTGTGTTTCATCGTCAATAAGAAGGTCCAAGGGATACAGTAAACCTGAAGTGAATCATCGTAATCTATAACTAGTGTCACAGGAGTGGTTCAAAACATAGTCAGTACGAAGAGTCAGTCTTCTTCTACTTAAGTCGGCATTGTGCCTTTTGTATTTAATTCTAATGCAATTTCTGTGTTTCATCGTCAATAAGAAGTTCAGAGGGATACAGTAAACCTGAAGTGAAGCATTGGAATCTATAACTAGTGTCACAGGAATGGTTCTAATCATAGACAGTAAGAAGGGTCAGTCTTCTTGTACTTAAGTCGGCAATGTGCCTTTTGTATTTAATTCCGATGCAATATCTGTGTTTCATCGTCAATAAGAAGTTGCAAGGGATACAGTAAACCTGAAGTGAAGCATCGGAATCTATAACTAGTGTCACAGGAATGGTTCAAATCATAGACAGTAAGAAGAGTCAGTCTTCTTGTACTTAAGTCGGCATTGTGCCTTTTGTATTTAATTCCGATGCAGTTTCTGTGCTTCATCGTCAATCAGAAGGTCAGAAGGGTAGAGTAAACCTGAAGTGAAGCATCGGAATCTATAACTAGTGTCACAGGAATGGTTCGAAACAGTCAGTAAGTAGAGTCAATCTTCTTGTACTTAATTCGGCATTGTGCCTTTTGTATTCAATTCCGATGCATTTTCTGTGTATCATGGTCAATAAGAAGGTCCAAGGGATACAGTAAACCGAAAGTGAAGCATCGGAATCTATAACTAGTGTCACAGGAATGGTTCAAAACATAGACAGTAAGAAGAGTCAGTCTTCTTGTATTTAAGTCGGCAATGTGCCTTTTCTATTTAATTCCAATGCAATTTCTGTATTTCGTCGCCAATAAGAAGGTCCAAAGGTTATAGTAAACCTGAAGTGAAGCATCGGAATCTATAAGCAATGTCACAGGAATCGTTCAAACATAGACAGTAGGAAGGGTCAGTCTTCTTGTAATTAAGTCGGCATTGTGCCTTTTGTACTTAGTTCCGATGCAATTTCTGTGTTTCATCGTCAATAAGAAGGTCCTAGGGATAGAGTAAACCTGAAGTGAAGCATCGGAATCTGTAACTAATGTCACAGGAATGGATCAAAACATAGTTAGTAAGAAGAGTCAGTCTTCTTGTACTTATGTCGGCATTGTGCCTTTTGTATTTATTTCCGATGCAATTTCTGTGTTTCATCGTTAAAAGAAGGTCAGAGGGATACCGTAAACCTGAAGTGAAGCATCGGAATCTGTAACTAGTGTCACAGGAATGGTTAAAAACATAGACAGTAGGAAGAGTCAGTCCTCTTGTACTTAAGTCGGCATTGTGCCTTTTGTATTTAATTCCGATGCAATATCTGTGTTTCATCGTCAACAAGAACGTCCAAGGGATACAGTAAACCTGAAGTGAAGCATCGGAATCTGTAACTAGCGTCACAGGAATGGTTCAAAACATAGGCAGTAAGAAGAGTCAGTCTTCTTGTTCTTATGTCGGCATTGTGCATTTTGTATTTAATTCCGATGCAATTTCTGTGTTTCATCGTCAATAAGAAGGTCCAAAGGATACAGTAAACCTGAAGTGAAGCATCGGAATCTATAATTAATGTCACAGGAATCGTTCAAAACATAGACAGTAGGAAGAGTCAGCCTTCTTGTACTTAAGTCGGCATTGTGCCTTTTGAATATAATTATGATGTAATTTCTGTGTTTCATCGTCAAAAATAAGGTTAGAGGGATACAGTAAACCTGAAGTGAAGCATCGGAATCTATAACTAGTGTCACAGGAATGGTTCAAAACATAGACAGTAAGAAGAGTCAGTCTTCTTGTACTTAAGTCGGCATTGTGCATTTTGTATGTAATTCCGATGCAACATCTGTGCTTCATCGTCAATAAGAAGTTCAGAGGGATACTGTAAACCTAAAGTGAAGCATCGGAATCTATGACTAGTGTCACAGGAATGGTTCAAACCATAGGCAGTAAGAAGAGTCAGTCTTCTTGTACTTAAGTCGGCATTGTGCCTTTTGTACTTAATTCCGATGCAATTTCTGTGTTTCATCGTTAATAAGAATGTCCAAGGGATACAGTAAACCTGAAGTGAAGCATCGGAATCTATAACTAGTGTCACAGGAATGGTTCAAATCATAGACTGTAGGAAGAGTCAGTCTTCTTGTACTTAAGTCGGCATTGTGCCTTTTCTATTTAATTCCGATGCAATTTCAGTGTTTCAACGCCAATAAGAATGTCAGAGGGATACAGCAACCCTGAAGTGAAGCATCGGAATCTGTAACTAGCGTCACAGGAATGGTTCAAAACATAGACAAAAAGAAGAGTCAGTCTTCTTGTACATAAGTCGTCATTGTGCCTTTTGTATTTAATTCCGATGCAATATCTGTGTTTCATCGTCAATAAGAAGGTCCAAGGGATACAGTAAACCTGAAGTGAAGCATCGGAATCTATAACTAGTGTCACAGGAATGGTTCAAAACATAGACATCAAGAAGAGTCAGTCTTCTTGTACTTAAGTCGGCATTGTGCCTTTTCTATTTAATTCCGATGCAATTTCTGTGTTTCATCGTCAATAAGAAGGTCAGAGGGATACAGTAAACCTGAAGTGAGGCATCGGAATCTATAACTAGTGTCACAGGAATTGTTCCAAACATAGTCAGTAAGAAGAGTCAGTCCTCTTGTACTTAAGTCGTCATTGTGCCTTTTCTATTTAATTCCGATGCAATTTCTGTGTTTCATCGTCAATAAGAAGGGCCAAGGCATACAGTAATCCTGAAGTGAATCATCGTAATCTATAACTAGTGTCACAGGATTGGTTCAAAACATAGTCAATACGAAGAGTCAGTCTTCTTGTACTTTAGTCGGCATTGTGCCTTTTGTATTTAATTCCGATGCAATTTCTGTGTTTCATCGTCAAAAAGAAGGTCAGAGGGATACAGTAAACCTGAAGTGAAGCATCGGAATCTGTAACTACTGTCACAGGAATGGTTCAAAACATAGACAGTAGGAAGAGTCAATCTTCTTGTACTTAAGTCGGCATTGTGCCTTTTGTATTTAATTCCGAAGCTGTTTATGCATTTCGTCGCCAATTAGAAGGTCCAAAGGATACAGTAAACCTGAAGGGAAGCATCGGAATCAATAACTAATGTCACAGGAATCGTTCAAAACATAGACAGTAGGAAGAGTGAGTCTTCTTGTACTTAAGACGGCATTGTGCCTTTTGTATTTAATACCGATGCAATTTCTGTGTTTCATCGTCAAAAAGAAGGTCAGAGGGATACAGTAAACCTGAAGTGAAGCATCGGAATCTGTAACTACTGTCACAGGAATGGTTCAAAACATAGACAGTAGGAAGAGTCAGTCTTATTGTACTTAAGACGTCATTGTGCCTTTTGTATTTAATTCCGATGCAATATCTGTGTTTCATCGTCAATAAGAAGGTCCAAGGGATACAGTAAACCTGAAGTGAAGCATCGGAATCTGTAACTAGCGTCACAGGAATGGTTCAAATCATAGTCGGTAAGAAGAGTCAGTCTTCTTGTACTTAAGTCATCATTGTGCCCTTTGTATTTAATTCCGATGCAATTTCTGTGTTTCATCGTCAATAAGAAGGTCCAAGGGATACAGTAAACCTGAAGTGAATCATCGTAATCTATAACTAGTGTCACAGGAATGGTTCAAAACATAGACAGTACGAAGAGTCAGTCTTCTTCTACTTAAGTCGGCATTGTGCCATTTGTATTTAATTCCGATGCAATTTCTGTGTTTCATCGTCAATAAGAAGGTCAGAGGGATACAGTAAACCTGAAGTGAAGCATCGGAATCTATAACTAGTGTCACAGGAATGGTTCAAAACATAGACAGTAAGAAGGGTCAGTCTTCTTGTACTTAAGTCGGCATTGTGCCTTTTGCATTTAATTCCGATGCAATATCTGTGTTTCATCGTCAATAAGAAGTTGCAAGGGATACAGTAAACCTGAAGTGAAGCATCGGAATCTATAACTAGTGTCACAGGAATGGATCAAATCGTAGACAGTAAGAAGAGACAGTCTTCTTGTACTTAAGTCGGCATTGTGTCTTTTGTATTTAATTCCGATGCAATTTCTGTGCTTCATCGTCAATAAGAAGGTCAGAGGGGTAGAGTAAACCTGAAGTGAAGCATCGGAATCTAAAACTAGTGTCACAGGAATGGTTCGAAACAGTCAGTAAGAAGAGTCAATCTTCTTGTACTTAAGTCGGCATTGTGCCTTTTCTATTTAATTCCGATGCATTTTCTGTGTATCATCGTCAATAAGAAGGTCCAAGGGATACAGTAAACCTGAAGTGAAGCATCGGAATCCATAACTAGTGTCACAGGAATGGTTCAAAACATAGACAGTAAGAAGAGTCAGTCTTCTTGTATTTAAGTCGGCAATGTGCCTTTTCTATTTAATTCCAATGCAATTTCTGTATTTCGTCGCCAATAAGAAGGTCCAAAGGATATAGTAAACCTGATGTGAAGCATCGGAATCTATAACCAATGTCACAGGAATCGTTCAAACATAGACAGTAGGAAGGGTTAGTCTTCTTGTACTTAAGTTGGCATTGTGCCTTTTGTATTTAGTTCCGATGCAATTTCTGTGTTTCATCGTCAATAAGAAGGTCCTAGGGATAGAGTAAACCTGAAGTGAAGCATCGGAATCTGTAACTAATGTCACAGGAATGGATGAAAGCATAGTTAGTAAGAAGAGTCAGTCTTCTTGTACTTAAGTCGGCATTGTGCCTTTTGTATTTAATTCCGATGCAATATCTGTGTTTCATCGTCAATAAGAAGGTCCAAGGGATACAGTAAACCTGAAGTGAAGCATCGGAATCTATAACTAGTGTCACAGGAATGGTTCAAAACATAGACATCAAGAAGAGTCAGTCTTCTTGTACTTAAGTCGGCATTGTGCCTTTTCTATTTAATTCCGATGCAATTTCTGTGTTTCATCGTCAATAAGAAGGTCAGAGGGATACAGTAAACCTGAAGTGAGGCATCGGAATCTATAACTAGTGTCACAGGAATTGTTCCAAACATAGTCAGTAAGAAGAGTCAGTCCTCTTGTACTTAAGTCGTCATTGTGCCTTTTCTATTTAATTCCGATGCAATTTCTGTGTTTCATCGTCAATAAGAAGGGCCAAGGCATACAGTAATCCTGAAGTGAATCATCGTAATCTATAACTAGTGTCACAGGATTGGTTCAAAACATAGTCAATACGAAGAGTCAGTCTTCTTGTACTTTAGTCGGCATTGTGCCTTTTGTATTTAATTCCGATGCAATTTCTGTGTTTCATCGTCAAAAAGAAGGTCAGAGGGATACAGTAAACCTGAAGTGAAGCATCGGAATCTGTAACTACTGTCACAGGAATGGTTCAAAACATAGACAGTAGGAAGAGTCAGTCTTATTGTACTTAAGACGTCATTGTGCCTTTTGTATTTAATTCCGATGCAATATCTGTGTTTCATCGTCAATAAGAAGGTCCAAGGGATACAGTAAACCTGAAGTGAAGCATCGGAATCTGTAACTAGCGTCACAGGAATGGTTCAAATCACAGTCGGTAAGAAGAGTCAGTCTTCTTGTACTTAAGTCATCATTGTGCCCTTTGTATTTAATTCCGATGCAATTTCTGTGTTTCATCGTCAATAAGAAGGTCCAAGGGATACAGTAAACCTGAAGTGAATCATCGTAATCTATAACTAGTGTCACAGGAATGGTTCAAAACATAGACAGTACGAAGAGTCAGTCTTCTTCTACTTAAGTCGGCATTGTGCCATTTGTATTTAATTCCGATGCAATTTCTGTGTTTCATCGTCAATAAGAAGGTCAGAGGGATACAGTAAACCTGAAGTGAAGCATCGGAATCTATAACTAGTGTCACAGGAATGGTTCAAAACATAGACAGTAAGAAGGGTCAGTCTTCTTGTACTTAAGTCGGCATTGTGCCTTTTGCATTTAATTCCGATGCAATATCTGTGTTTCATCGTCAATAAGAAGTTGCAAGGGATACAGTAAACCTGAAGTGAAGCATCGGAATCTATAACTAGTGTCACAGGAATGGATCAAATCGTAGACAGTAAGAAGAGACAGTCTTCTTGTACTTAAGTCGGCATTGTGTCTTTTGTATTTAATTCCGATGCAATTTCTGTGCTTCATCGTCAATAAGAAGGTCAGAGGGGTAGAGTAAACCTGAAGTGAAGCATCGGAATCTATAACTAGTGTCACAGGAATGGTTCGAAACAGTCAGTAAGAAGAGTCAATCTTCTTGTACTTAAGTCGGCATTGTGCCTTTTCTATTTAATTCCGATGCATTTTCTGTGTATCATCGTCAATAAGAAGGTCCAAGGGATACAGTAAACCTGAAGTGAAGCATCGGAATCCATAACTAGTGTCACAGGAATGGTTCAAAACATAGACAGTAAGAAGAGTCAGTCTTCTTGTATTTAAGTCGGCAATGTGCCTTTTCTATTTAATTCCAATGCAATTTCTGTATTTCGTCGCCAATAAGAAGGTCCAAAGGATATAGTAAACCTGATGTGAAGCATCGGAATCTATAACCAATGTCACAGGAATCGTTCAAACATAGACAGTAGGAAGGGTTAGTCTTCTTGTACTTAAGTTGGCATTGTGCCTTTTGTATTTAGTTCCGATGCAATTTCTGTGTTTCATCGTCAATAAGAAGGTCCTAGGGATAGAGTAAACCTGAAGTGAAGCATCGGAATCTGTAACTAATGTCACAGGAATGGATGAAAGCATAGTTAGTAAGAAGAGTCAGTCTTCTTGTACTTAAGTCGGCATTGTGCCTTTTGTATTTAATTCCGGTGCAATTTCTGTGTTTCATCGTCAATACGATGGTCCAAGGGATACAGTAAACCTAAAGTGAAGCATCGGAATCTATAAGTAGTGTCACAGGAATGGTTCAAAGCATAGTCAGTAAGAAGAGTCAGTCTTCTTGTACTTATGTTGGCATTGTGCCTTTTGTATTTAATACCGATGCAATTTCTCTGTTTCATCGTCAATAAGAAGGTCAGAGGGATACAGTAAATCTGAAGTGAAGTATCGGAATCTATAACTAGTGTCACAGGAATGGTTCAAAACTTAGACAGTAGGAAGAGTCAGTCTTCTTGTACATAAGTCGTCATTGTGCCTTTTGTATTTAATTCCGATGCAATATCTGTGTTTCATCGTCAATAAGAAGGTCCAAGGGATACAGTAAACCTGAAGTGAAGCATCGGAATCTATAACTAGTGTCACAGGAATGGTTCAAAACATAGACAGCAAGAAGAGTCAGTCTTCTTGTACTTAAGTCGGCATTGTGCCTTTTCTATTTAATTCCGATGCAATTTCTGTGTTTCATCGTCAATAAGAAGGTCAGAGGGATACAGTAAACCTGAAATGAGGCATCGGAATCTATAACTAGTGTCACAGGAATTGTTCCAAACATAGTCAGTAAGAAGAGTCAGTCTTCTTGTACTTAAGTCGTCATTGTGCCTTTTCTATTTAATTCCGATGCAATTTCTGTGTTTCATCGTCAATAAGAAGGGCCAAGGGATACAGTAATCCTGAAGTGAATCATCGTAATATATAACTAGTGTCACAGGATTGGTTTAAAACATAGTCAATACGAAGAGTCAGACTTCTTGTACTTTAGTCGGCATTGTGCCTTTTGTATTTAATTCCGATGCAATTTCTGTGTTTCATCGTCAAAAAGAAGGTCAGAGGGATACAGTAAACCTGAAGTGAAGCATCGGAATCTGTAACTACTGTCACAGGAATGGTTCAAAACATAGACAGTAGGAAGAGTCAATCTTCTTGTACTTAAGTCGGCATTGTGCCTTTTGTATTTAATTCCGAAGCTGTTTATGCATTTCGTCGCCAATTAGAAGGTCCAAAGGATACAGTAAACTTGAAGAGAAGCATCGGAATCAATAACTAATGTCACAGGAATCGTTCAAAACATAGACAGTAGGAAGAGTGAGTCTTCTTGTACTTAAGACGGCATTGTGCCTTTTGTATTTAATACCGATGCAATTTCTGTGTTTCATCGTCAAAAAGAAGGTCAGAGGGATACAGTAAACCTGAAGTGAAGCATCGGAATCTGTAACTACTGTCACAGGAATGGTTCAAAACATAGACAGTAGGAAGAGTCAGTCTTATTGTACTTAAGACGTCATTGTGCCTTTTGTGTTTAATTCCGATGCAATATCTGTGTTTCATCGTCAATAAGAAGGTCCAAGGGATACAGTAAACCTGAAGTGAAGCATCGGAATCTGTAACTAGCGTCACAGGAATGGTTCAAATCATAGTCGGTAAGAAGAGTCAGTCTTCTTGTACTTAAGTCATCATTGTGCCCTTTGTATTTAATTCCGATGCAATTTCTGTGTTTCATCGTCAATAAGAAGGTCCAAGGGATACAGTAAACCTGAAGTGAATCATCGTAATCTATAACTAGTGTCACAGGAATGGTTCAAAACATAGACAGTACGAAGAGTCAGTCTTCTTCTACTTAAGTCGGCATTGTGCCATTTGTATTTAATTCCGATGCAATTTCTGTGTTTCATCATCAATAAGAAGGTCAGAGGGATACAGTAAACCTGAAGTGAAGCATCGGAATCAATAACTAGTGTCACAGGAATGGTTCTAAACATAGACAGTAAGAAGGGTCAGTCTTCTTGTACTTAAGTCGGCATTGTGCCTTTTGCATTTAATTCCGATGCAATATCTGTGTTTCATCGTCAATAAGAAGTTGCAATGGATACAGTAAACCTGAAGTGAAGCATCGGAATCTATAACTAGTGTCACAGGAATGGATCAAATCATAGACAGTAAGAATGGACAGTCTTCTTGTACTTAAGTCGGCATTGTGCCTTTTGTATTTAATTCCGATGCAATTTCTGTGCTTCATCGTCAATAAGAAGGTCAGAGGGGTAGAGTAAACCTGAAGTGAAGCATCGGAATCTATAACTAGTGTCACAGGAATGGTTCGAAACAGTCAGTAAGAAGAGTCAATCTTCTTGTACTTAAGTCGGCATTGTGCCTTTTCTATTTAATTCCGATGCATTTTCTGTGTATCATCGTCAATAAGAAGGTCCAAGGGATACAGTAAACCTGAAGTGAAGCATCGGAATCCATAACTAGTGTCACAGGAATGGTTCAAAACATAGACAGTAAGAAGAGTCAGTCTTCTTGTATTTAAGTCGGCAATATGCCTTTTCTATTTAATTCCAATGCAATTTCTGTATTTCGTCGCCAATAAGAAGGTCCAAAGGATATAGTAAACCTGAAGTGAAGCATCGGAATCTATAACCAATGTCACAGGAATCGTTCAAACATAGACAATAGGAAGGGTCAGTCTTCTTGTACTTAAGTCGGCATTGTGCCTTTTGTAATTAGTTCCGATGCAATTTCTGTGTTTCATCGTCAATAAGAAGGTCCTAGGGATAGAGTAAACCGGAAGTGAAGCATCGGAATCTGTAACTAATGTCACAGGAATGGATCAAGGCATAGTTAGTAAGAAGAGTCAGTCTTCTTGTACTTAAGTCGGCATTGTGCCTTTTGTATTTAATTCCGATGCAATTTCTGTGTTTCATCGTCAATACGAAGGTCCAAGGGATACACTAAACCTAAAGTGTAGCATCGGAATCTATAAGTAGTGTCACAGGAATGGTTCAAAACATAGTCAGTAAGAAGAGTCAGTCTTCTTGTACTTATGTTGGCATTGTGCCTTTTGTATTTAATACCGATGCAATTTCTCTGTTTCATCGTCAATAAGAAGGTCAGAGGGATACAGTAAATCTGAAGTGAAGCATCGGAATCTACAACTAGTGTCACAGGAATGGTTCAAAACTTAGACAGTAGGAAGAGTCAGTCTTCTTGTACTTAAGTCGGCATTGTGCCTTTTATATTTAATTCCGATGCAATTTCTGTGTTTCATCGTCAATAAGAAGGTCAGAGGGATACAGTAAACCTGAAGTGAAGCATCGGAATCTATAACTAGTGTCACAGGAATGGTTCAAAACAGTCAGTAAGAAGAATCAATCTTATTGTACTTAGGTCGGCATTGTGCCGTTTGTATTTAATTCCGATGCATTTTATGTGTTTCATCGTCAATAAGAAGGTCCAAAGGATACAGTAAACCTGAAGTGAAGCATCGGAATCTATAATTAATGTCACAGGAATCGTTCAAAACATAGACAGTAGGAAGAGTCAGTCTTCTTGTACTTAAGTCGGCATGTGCCTTTTGAATCTAATTATGATGCAATTTCTGTGTTTCATCGTCAAAAAGAAGGTTAGAGGGATACAGTAAACCTGAAGTGAAGCATCGGAATCTATAACAAGTGTCACAGGAATGGCTCAAAACAGACAGTAAGAAGAGTCAGTCTTCTTGTACTTAAGTCGGCGTTGTGCTTTTTGTATTTAATTCCGAAGCTATTTCTGCATTTCGTCGCCAGTTAGAAGGTCCAAAGGATACAGCAAACCTGAAGTGAAGCATCGGAATCAATAACTAATGTCACAGGAATCGTTCAAAACATAGACAGTAGGAAGAGTCAGTCTTCTTGTACTTAAGTCGGCATTGTGTCTTTTGTATTTAATTCCGATGCAATTTCTGTGTTTCATCGTTAAAAAAAAGGTCAGAGGGAAACCGTAAACCTGAAGTGAAGCATCGGAATCTGTAACTAGTGTCACAGGAATGGTTAAAAACATAGACAGTAGGAAGAGTCAGTCCTCTTGTACTTAAGTCGGCATTGTGCTTTTTGTATTTAATTCCGATGCAATTTCTGTGTTTCATCGTCAATAAGAACGTCCAAGGGATACAGTAAACCTGAAGTGAAGCATCGGAATCTATAACTAGTGTCACAGGAATGGTTCAAAACATAGACAGTAGGAAGAGTCAGTCTTCTTGTACTTAAGTCGGCATTGTGCCTTTTCTATGTAATTCCGATGCAATGTCAGTGTATCATCGTCAATAAGAATGTCAGAGGGATACAGTAACCCTGAAGTGAATGATCGGAATCTGTAACTAGCGTCACAGGAATGGTTCAAAAGATAGACAGAAAGAGGAGTCAGTCTTCTTGTACTTCAGTCGGCAGTGTGCCTTTTGTATTTAAATCCGATGCTATTTCTGTGTTTCATCGTCAATAAGAAGGCCCAAGGGATACAGTAAACCTGAAGTGAAGCATCGGAATCTATAACTAGTGTCACAGGAATGGTTCAGAACATAGACAGTAAGAAGAGTCAGTCTTCTTGTACTTAAGTCGGCATTGTGCCTTTTCTATTTAATTCCGATGCACTTTCTGTGTTTCATCGTCAATAAGGAGGTCAGAGGGATACAGTAAACCTGAAGTGAAGCATCGGAATCCATAACTAGTGTCACAGGAATGGTTCAAAACATAGTCAGTAAGAAGAGTCAGTCTTCTTGTATTTAAGTCGGCATTGTGCCTTTTCTATTTAATTCCGATGTAATATCTGTGTTTCATCGTCAATTAGAATGCCAGAGGGATACAATAAACCTGAAGTGAGGCATCGGAATCTATAACTAGTGTCACAGGAATGGTTCAGAACATAGTCAGTAAGAAGTGTCAGTCTTCTTGTACTTAAGTCGGCATTGTGCCTTTTTTATTTAATTCCGATGCAATTTCTGTGTTTCATCGTCAATAAGAAGGTCCAAGGGATACAGTAATCCTGAAGTGAATCATCATAATCTATAACTAGTGTCACAGGAATGGTTCAAAACATAGTCAGTACGAAGAGTCATTCTTCTTGTACTTAAGTCGGCATTGTGCCTTTTGTATTTCATACCGATGCAATTTCTGTGTTTCATCGTCAATAAGAAGGTCAGAGGGATACAGTAAACCTGAAGTGAAGCATCGGAATCTATAACAAGTGTCACAGGAATGGTTCAAAACAGTCAGTAAGAAGAGTCAGTCTTCTTGTACTTAAGTCGGCATTGTGCCTTTTGTATTTAATTCCGATGCAATATCTGTGTTTCATCGTCAATAAGAAGGTCAGAGGGATACAGTAAACCTGAGGTGAAGCATCGGAATCAATAACTAGTGTCACAGGAATGGTTCAAAACAGTCAGTAAGAAGAGACAATCTTCTTGTACGTAAGTCGGCATTGTGCCTTTTGTATTTAATTCCGATGCATTTTCTGTGTTTCATCGTCAATAAGAAGGTCCAAAGGATACAGTAAACCTGAAGTGAAGCATCGGAATCTATAACTAATGTCACAGGAATCGTTCAAAACACAGACAGTAGGATGAGTCAGTCTTCTTGTACTTAAGTCGGCATTGTGCCTTTTGTATGTAATTCCGATGCAATTTCTGTGTTTGATCGTCAAAAAGAAGGTCAGAGGGATACAGTAAACCTGAAGTGAAGCATCGGAATCTATAACAAGTGTCACAGGAATGGTTCAAAACAGTCCGTAAGAAGAGTCAGTCGTCTTGTACTTAAGTCGGCATTGTGCCTTTTGTTTTTCATTCCGAAGCTATTTCTGCATTTCGTCGCCAATTACAAGGTCCAAGGGATACAGCAAACCTGAAGTGAAGCATCGGAATCAATAACTAATGTCACAGGAATCGTTCAAAACATAGACAGTAGGAAAAGTCAGTATTCTTGTACTTAAGTCGGCATTGTGCCTTTTGTATTTAATTCCGATGCTATTTCTGTGTTTCATCGTCAAAAAGAAGGTCAGAGGGATACAGTTAACTTGAAGTGAAGCATCGGAATCTGTAACTAGTGTCACAGGAATGGTTCAAAACATAGACAGTAGGAAGAGTCAGTCCTCTTGTACTTAAGTCGGCATTGTGCCTTTTGTATTTAATTAAGATGCAGTATCTGTGTTTCATCGTCAACAAGAAGTTCCAAGGGATACAGTAAACCTGAAGTGAAGCATCGGAATCTGTAACTAGCGTCACATTAATGGTTCAAAACATAGTCAGTAAGAAGAGTCAGTTTTCTTGTACTTAAGTCGGCATTGTGCCTTTTCTATTTAATTCCGATGCAATTTCTGTGTTTTCTTGTCAATAAGAACGTCCAAGGGATACAGTAAACCTGAAGTGAAGCATCGGAATCTATAACTAGTGTCACAGGAATGGTTCAAATCATAGACAGTAGGAAGAGTCAGTTTTCTTGTACTTAAGTCGGCATTGTGCGCTTTCTATTTAATTCCGATGCAATTTCAGTGTTTCATCGTCAATAAGAATGTCAGAGGGATACAGTAACGGTGAAGTGAAGCATCGGAATCTGTAACTAGCGTCACAGGAATGGTTCAAAACATAGACAGAAAGAAGAGTCAGTCTTCTTGTACTTAAGTCGGCATTGTGCCTTTTGTACTTAATTCCGATGCAATTTCTGTGTTTCATCGTCAATAAGAAGGTCCAAGGGATACAGTAAACCTGAAGTGAAGCTTCGGAATCTATAACTAGTGTCACAGGAATGGTTCAAAACATAGACAGCAAGAAGAGTCAGTCTTCTTGTACTGAAGTCGGTATTGTGCCTTTTCTATTTAATTCCGATGGAATTTCTGTGTTTCATCGTCAATAAGAAGGTCAGAGGGATACAGTAAACCTAAAGTGAGGCATCGGAATCTATAACTAGTGTCACAGGAAGGGTTCCAAACATAGTAAGTAAGAAGAGTCAGTCTTCTTGTACTTAAGTCGGCATTGTGCGTTTTCTATTTAATTCCGACGCAATATCTGTGTTTCATCGTCAATAAGAAGGGCCAAGGGATACAGTAATCCTTAAGTGAATCATCGTAATCTATAACTAGTGTCACAGGAATGGTTCAAAACATAGTCAATACGAAGAGTCAGCCTTCTTGAACTTAAGTCGGCATTGTGCCTTTTGTATTTAATTCCGAAGCTATTTATGCATTTCGTCGGCAATTAGAAGGTCCAAAGGATACAGTAATCCTGAAGTGAAGCATCGGAATAAATAACTAATGTCACACGAATCGTTCAAAACATAGACAGTAGGAAGAGTCAGTCTTCTTGTACTTAAGTCGTCATTGTGCCTTTTGTATTTAATTCCGATGCAATTTCTGTGTTTCATCGTCAATAAGAAGGTCAGAGGGATACAGTAAACGTGAAATGAAGCATCAGAATCTATAACTAGTGTCACAGGAATGGTTCTAAACATAGACAGTAAGAAGGGTCAGTCTTCTTGTACTTAAGCCGGCATTGTACCTTTTTTATTTAATTCCGATGCATTTTCTGTGTTTCATCGTCAATAAGAAGGTCCAAGGGATACAGTAAACCTGAAGTGAAACATCGGAATGTATTACTTGTGCACAGGAATGGTTCGAAACAGTCAGTAAGAAGAGTCAATCTTCTTGTACTTAAGTCGGCATTGTGCCTTTTGTATTTAATTCCGATGCATTTTCTGTGTTTCATCGTTAATAATAAGGTCAGAGGGATACAGTAAACCTGAAGTGAGGCATCGGAATCTATAACTAGTGTCACAGTATTGGTTCCAAACATAGTCAGTAAGAAGAGTCAGTCTTCTTGTACTTAAGTCGGCATTGTGCCGTTTCTATTTAATTCCGATGCAATTTCTGTGTTTCATCGTCAATAAGAAGGTCCAAGGGATACAGTAAACCCAAAGTGAATCATCGTAATCTATAACAAGTGGCACAGGAATGGTTCAAAACAGTCAGTAAGAAGAGTCAGTCTTCTTGTACTTAAGTCGGCATTGTGCCTTTTGTATTTAATTCCGAAGCTATTTCCGCATTTCGTCGCCAATTAGAAGGTCCAAAGAATACAGTAAACGTGAAGTGAAGCATCGGAATCAATAACTAATGTCACAGTAATCGTTCAAAACATAGACAGTAGGATGAGTCAGTGTTCTTGTACTTAAGCCGGCATTGTGCCTTTTGTATTTAATTCCGATGCAATTTCTGTGTTTCATCGTCAAAAAGAAGGTCAGAGGGATACAGTAAACCTGAAGTGAAGCATCGGAATCTATAACAAGTGTCACAGGAATGGTTCAAAACAGTCCGTAAGAAGAGTCAGTCGTCTTGTACTTAAGTCGGCATTGTGCCTTTTCTTTTTCATTCCGAAACTATTTCTGCATTTCGTCGCCAATTACAAGGTCCAAGGGATACAGCAAACCTGAAGTGAAGCATCGGAATCAATAACTAATGTCACAGGAATCGTTCAAAACATAGACAGTAGGAAGAGTCAGTATTCTTGTACTTAAGTCGGCATTGTGCCATTTGTATTTAATTCCGATGCAATTTCTGTGTTTCATCGTCAAAAAGAAGGTCAGAGGGATACAGTTAACCTGAAGTGAAGCATCGGAATCTGTAACTAGTGTCACAGGAATGGTTCAAAACATAGACAGTAGGAAGAGTCAGTCCTCTTGTACTTAAGTCGGCATTGTGCCTTTTGTATTTAATTAAGATGCAGTATCTGTGTTTCATCGTCAACAAGAAGGTCCAAGGGATACAGTAAACCTGAAGTGAAGCATCGGAATCTGTAACTAGCGTCACATTAATGGTTCAAAACATAGTCAGTAAGAAGAGTCAGTCTTCTTGTACTTAAGTCTGCATTGTGCCTTTTCTATTTAATTCCGATGCAATTTCTGTGTTTCATCGTCAATAAGAACGTCCAAGGGATACAGTAAACCTGAAGTGAAGCATCGGAATCTATAACTAGTGTCACAGGAATGGTTCAAATCATAGACAGTAGGAAGAGTCAGTCTTCTTGTACTTAAGTCGGCATTGTGCCTTTTCTATTTAATTCCGATGCAACTTCAGTGTTTCATCGTCAATAAGAATGTCAGAGGGGTACAGTAACTGTGAAGTGAAGCATCGGTATCTGTAACTAGCGTCACAGGAATGGTTCAAAACATAGACAGAAAGAAGAGTCAGTCTTCTTGTACTTAAGTCGGCCTTGTTGCTTTTGTACTTAATTCCGATGCAATATCTGTGTTTCATCGTCAATAAGAAGGTCCAAGGGATACAGTAAACCTGAAGTGAAGCTTCGGAATCTATAACTAGTGTCACAGGAATGGTTCAAAACATAGACAGCAAGAAGAGTCAGTCTTCTTGTACAGAAGTCAGCATTGTGCCTTTCCTATTTAATTCCGATGGAATTTCTGTGTTTCATCGTCAATAAGAAGGTCAGAGGGATACAGTAAGCCTAAAGTGAGGCATCGGAATCTATAACTAGTGTCACAGGAAGGGTTCCAAACATAGTCAGTAAGAAGAGTCAGTCTTCTTGTACTTAAGTCGGCATTGTGCCTTTTGTATTTAATTCCGAAGCTATTTATGCATTTCGTCGGCAATTAGAAGGTCCAAAGGATACAGTTATCCTGAAGTGAAGCATCGGAATGAATAACTAATGTCACACGAATCGTTCAAAACATAGACAGTAGGAAGAGTCAGTCTTCTTGTACTTAAGTCGGCATTGTGCCTTTTGTATTTAATTCCGATGCAATATCTGTGTTTCATCGTCAATAAGACGGTCCAAGGGATACAGTAAACCTGAAGTGAAGCATCGGAATCTGTAACTAGCGTCACAGGAATGGTTCAAATCAAAGTCAGTACGAAGAGTTAGTCTTCTTGTACTTAAGTCGTCATTGTGCCTTTTGTATTTAATTCCGATGCAATTTCTGTGTTTCATCGTCAATAAGAAGGTCAGAGGGATACAGTAAACCCTAAATGAAGCATCGGAATCTGTAACTAGTGTCACAGGAAAGGTTTTAAACATAGACAGTAAGAAGGGTCAGTCTTCTTGTACTTAAGTCGGCATTGTGCCTTTTTTATTTAATTCCGATGCATTTTCTGTGTTTCATCGTCAATAAGAAGGTCCAAGGGATACAGTAAACCTGAAGTGAAGCATCGGAATCTATTACTTGTGCACAGGAATGGTTCGAAACAGCCAGTAAGAAGAGTCAATCTTCTTGTACGTAAGTCGGCATTGTGCCTTTTGTATTTAATTCCGATGCATTTTCTGTGTTTCATCGTCAATAAGAAGGTCCAAGGGATACAGTAAACCTGAAGTGAAGCATCGGAATCTATAACTAGTGTCACAGGAATGGTTCAAAACATAGACAGTAAGAAGAGTCAGTCTTCTTGTACTAAAGTCGGCAATGTGCCTTTTCTATTCAATTCCAATGCAATTTCTGTATTTCGTCGCCAATAAGAAGGTCCAAAGGATATAGTAAATCTGAAGTGAAGCATCGGAATAGATAACCAATGTCACAGGAATCGTTCAAACATAGACAGTAGGAAGGGTCAGTCTTCTTGTACTTAAGTCGGCATTGTGCCTTTTGTATTTAGTTCCGATGCAATTTCTGTGTTTCATCGTCAATACGAAGGTCCTAGGGATAGAGTAAACCTGAAGTGAAGCATCGGAATCTATAACTAATGTCACAGGAATGGTTCAAAACATAGTCAGTAAGAAGAGTCAGTCTTGTTGTACTTAAGTCGGCATTGTGCCGTTTCTATTTAATTCCGATGCAATTTCTGTGTTTCATCGTCAATAAGAAGGTCCAAGGGATACAGTAAACCTGAAGTGAATCATCGTAATCTATAACAAGTGTCACAGGAATAGTTCAAAACAGTCAGTAAGAAGAAACAGTCTTCTTGTACTTAAGTCGGCATTGTGCCTTTTGTATTTAATTCCGACGCTATTTCTGCATTTCGTCGCCAATTAGAATGTCCAAAGGATACAGTAAACGTGAAGTGAAGCATCGGAATCAATAACTAATGTCACAGTAATCGTTCAAAGCATAGACAGTAGGAAGAGTCAGTCTTCTTGTACTTAAGTCGGCATTGTGCCTCTTGTATCTAATTCCGATGCAATTTCTGTGTTTCATCGTCAAAAAGAAGGTCAGAGGGATACAGTAAAGCTGAAAAGAAGCATCGTAATCTGTAACTAGCGTCACAGGAATGGTTCAAATCATAGTCAGTAAGAAGGGTCAGTCTTCTTGTACTTAAGTCGTCATTGTGCCTTTTGTATTTAATTCCGATGCAATTTCTGTGTTACATCGTCAATAAGAAGGTCAGAGGGATACAGTAAACCTGATGTGAATCATCGGAATTTATAACTAGTGTCACAGGAATGGTTCAAAACAGTGAGTAAGAAGAGTCAGTCCTCTTGTACTTATGTCGGCATTGTGCAATTGTGTATTTAATTCCGATGCAATATCTGTGTTTCATCGTCAATAATAAGGTCAGAGGGATACAGTAAACCTAAAGTGAGGCATCGGAATCTATAACTAGTGTCACAGGAATGGTTCCAAACATAGTCAGTAAGAAGAGTCAGTCTTCTTGTACTTAAGTCGGCATTGTGCCGTTTCTATTTAATTCCGATGCAATTTCTGTGTTTCATCGTCAATAAGAAGGTCCAAGGGATACAGTAAACCTGAAGTGAATCATCGTAATCTATAACAAGTGTCACAGGAATAGTTCAAAACAGTCAGTAAGAAGAAACAGTCTTCTTGTACTTAAGTCGGCATTGTGCCTTTTGTATTTAATTCCGACGCTATTTCTGCATTTCGTCGCCAATTAGAATGTCCAAAGGATACAGTAAACGTGAAGTGAAGCATCGGAATCAATAACTAATGTCACAGTAATCGTTCAAAGCATAGACAGTAGGAAGAGTCAGTCTTCTTGTACTTAAGTCGGCATTGTGCCTCTTGTATCTAATTCCGATGCAATTTCTGTGTTTCATCGTCAAAAAGAAGGTCAGAGGGATACAGTAAAGCTGAAAAGAAGCATCGTAATCTGTAACTAGCGTCACAGGAATGGTTCAAATCATAGTCAGTAAGAAGAGTCAGTCTTCTTGTACTTAAGTCGGCATTGTGCCTTTTGTATTTAATTCCGATGCAATTTCTGTGTCTCATCGTCAATAAGAAGGTGAGAGGGATACAGTAAACCCGAAGTGAAGCATCGGAATCTATAACTTGTGTCACAGGAATGTTTCTAAACATAGACAGTAAGATCGGTCAGTCTTCTTGTACCTAAGTCGGCTTTGTGAGATTTGTATTTAATTCCGATGTAAAATCTATGTCTCATCGTCAATACGAAGGTGCAAGGGATACAGTAAACCTGAAGTGAAGCATCGGAATCTATAACTAGTGTCACAGGAATGGTTCAAAGCATAGACAGTAAGAAGAGTCAGTCTTCTTGTACTTATGTCGGCATTGTGCCTTTTGTATTTAATTCCGATGCAATTTCTGTGTTTCATCGTCAAAAAGAAAGTCAGAGGGATACAGTAAACCGGAAGTGAAGCATCGGAATCTATAACAAGTGTCACAGGAATGGATCAAAACAGTCCGTAAGAAGAGTCAGTCGTCTTGTACTTAAGTCGGCATTGTGCCTTTTGTTTTTCATTCCGAAGCTATTTCTGCATTTCGTCGCCAATTACAAGATCCAAAGGATACAGCAAACCTGAAGTGAAGCATCGGAAACAATAACTAATGTCACAGGAATCGTTCAAAACATAGACAGTAGGAAGAGTCAGTATTCTTGTACTTAAGTCGGCATTGAGCCCTTTGTATTTAATTCCGATGCAATTTCTGTGTTTCATCGTCAAAAAGAAGGTCAGAGGGATACAGTTAACCTGAAGTGAAGCATCGGAATCTGTAACTAGTGTCACAGGAATGGTTCAAAACATAGACAGTAGGAAGAGTCAGTCCTCTTGTACTTCAGTCGGCATTGTGCCTTTTGTGTTTAATTAAGATGCAGTATCTGTGTTTTATCGTCAACAAAAAGGTAAAAGGGATACTGTAAACCTGAAGTGAAGCATCGGAATCTATAACTAGTGTCACGGGAATGGTTCAAATCATAGACAGTAGGAAGAGTCAGTCTTCTTGTACTTAAGTCGGCATTGTGCCTTTTCTATTTAATTCCGATGCAATTTCAGTGTTTCATCGTCAATAAGAATGTCAGAGGGATACAGTAACGGTGAAGTGAAGCCTCGGAATCTGTAACTAGCGTCACAGGAATGGTTCAAAATATAGACAGAAAGAAGAGTCAGTCTTCTTGTACTTAAGTCGGCATTGTGCCTTTTGTACTTAATTCCGATGCAATTTCTGTGTTTCATCGTCAATAAGAAGGTCCAAGGGATACAGTAAACCTGAAGTGAAGCTTCGGAATCTATAACCAGTGTCACAGGAATGGTTCAAAACATAGACAGCAAGAAGAGTCATTCTTCTTGTACTTAAGTCGGCATTGTGCCTTTTCCATTTAATTCCGATGGAATTTCTGTGTTTCATCGTCAATAAGAAGGTCAGAGGGATACAGTAAACCTAAAGTGAGGCATCGGAATCTATAACTAGTGTCACAGGAAGGGTTCCAAAGATAGTCAGTAAGAAGAGTCAGTCTTATTGTACTTAAGTCGGCATTGTGCCTTTTCTATTTAATTCCGATGCCATTTCTGTGTTTCATCGTCAATAAGAAGGGCCAAGGGATACAGTAATCCTTAAGTGAATCATCGTAATCTATAACTAGTGTCACAGGAATGGTTCAAAACACAGTCAATACGAAGAGTCAGTCTTCTTGTACTTAAGTCGGCATTGTGCCTTTTGTATTTAATTCCGAAGCTATTTATGCATTTCGTCGGCAATTAGAAGGTCCAAAGGATACAGTAATCCTGAAGTGAAGCATCGGAATAAATAACTAATGTCACAGGAATCGTTCAAAACATAGACAGTAGGAAGAGTCAGTCTTCTTGTACTTAAGTCGGCATTGTGCGTTTTGTATTTAATACCGATGCAATTTCTGTGTTTCATCGTCAAAAAGAAGGTCAGAGGGATACAGTAAACCTGAAGTGAAGCATGGGAATCTGTAACTACTGTCACAGGAATGGTTCAGAACATAGACAGTAGGAAGAGTCAGTCTTCTTGTGCTTAAGGCGGCATTGTGCCTTTTGTATTTAATTCTGATGCAATATCTGTGTTTCATCGTCAATAAGAAGGTCCAAGGGATATAGTAAACCTGAAGTGATGCATCGGAATCTGTAACTAGCGTCACAGGAATGGTTCAAATCAAAGTCAGTACGAAGAGTTGGTCTTCTTGTACTTAAGTCGTCATTGTGCCTTTTGTATTTAATTCCGATGCGATTTCTGTGTTTCATCGTCAATAAGAAGGTCAGAGGGAGACAGTAAACCTGAAATGAAGCATCGGAATCTATAACTAGTGTCACAGGAATGGTTCTAAACATAGACAGTAAGAAGGGTCAGTCTTCTTGTACTTAAGTCGGCATTGTGCCTTTTTTATTTAATTCCGATGCATTTTCTGTGTTTCATCGTCAATAAGAAGGTCCACGGGATACAGTAAACCTGAAGTGAAGCATCGGAATCTATTACTTGTGCACAGGAATGGTTCAAATCAAAGTCAGTACGAAGAGTTAGTCTTCTTGTACTTAAGTCGTCATTGTGCATTTTGTATTTAGTTCCGATGCAATTTCTGTGTTTCATCGTCAATAAGAAGGTCAGAGGGATACAGTAAACCTAAAGTGAAGCGTTGGAATCTATAACAAGTGTCACAGGAATGGTTCAAAACAGTCAGTAAGAAGAGTCAGTCTTCTTGTACTTAAGTCGGCATTGTACCTTTTCTATTTAATTCCGATGCAATTTCAGTGTTTCATCGTCAATAAGAATGTCAGAGGGATACAGCAACCCTGAAGTGAAGCATCGGAATCTGTAACTAGCGTCACAGGAATGGATCAAAACATAGACAGAAAGAAGAGTCAGTCTTCTTGTACTTAAGTCGGCATTGTGCCTTTTGTATTTAATTCCGATTCAATTTCTGTGTTTCATCGTCAATAATAGGGTCCAAGGGATACAGTAAACCTGAAGTGAAGCATCGGAATCTATAACTAGTGACACAGGAATGGTTCAAAACATAGACAGCAAGAAGAGTCAGTCTTCTTGTACTTAAGTCGGCATTGTGCCTTTTCTATTTAATTCCGATGCAATTTCTGTGTTTCATCGTCAATAAGAAGGTCAGAGGGATACAGTAAACCTGAAGTGAGGCATCGGAATCTATAACTAGTGTCACAGGAATTGTTCCAAACATAGTCAGTAAGAAGAGTCAGTCTTCTTGTACTTAAGTCGGCATTGTGCCTTTTCTATTTAATTCCGATGCAATTTCTGTGTTTCATCGTCAAAAAGAAGGTCAGAGGGATGCAGTAAACCTGAAGTGAAGTATCGGAATCTGTAACAAGTGTCACAGGAATGGTTAAAAACAGCCAGTAAGAAGAGTCAGTCTTCTTGTACTTAAGTCGGCAGTGTGCCTTTTGTATTTAATTCCGAAGCTATTTATGCATTTCGTCGCCAATTAGAAGGTCCAAAGCATACAGTAAACCTGAAGTGAAGCATCGGAATCAATAACTAATGTCACAGGAATCGTTCAAAACATAGACAGTAGGAAGAGTGAGTCTTCTTGTACTTAAGTCGGCATTGTGCCTTTTGTATTCAATACCGATGCAATTTCTGTGTTTCATCGTCAAAAAGAAGGACAGAGGGATACAGTAAACCTGAAGTGAAGCATCGGAATCTGTAACTACTGTCACGGGAATGGTTCAAAACATAGACAGTAGGAAGAGTCAGTCTTCGTGTACTTAAGTCGGCATTGCGCCTTATGTATTTAATTCCGATGCAATATCTGTGTTTCATCGTCAATAAGAAGGTCCAAGGGATACAGTAAACCTGAATTGAAGCATCGTAATCTGTAACTAGCGTCACAGGAATGGTTCAAATCATAGTCAGTAAGAAGAGTCAGTCTTCTTGTACTTAAGTCGTCATTGTGCCTTTTGTATTTAATTCCGATGCAATTTCTGTGTTTCATCGTCAATAAGAAGGTCCAAGGGATACAGTAAACCTGAAGTGAATCATCGTAATCTATAACTAGTGTCACAGGAATGGTTCAAAACATAGTCAGTACGAAGAGTCAGTCTTCTTCTACTTAAGTCGGCATTGTGCCTTTTGTATTTGATTCCGATGCAATTTCTGTGTTTCATCGTCAATAAGAAGGTCAGAGGGATACAGTAAACCTGAAGTGAAGCATCGGAATCTATAACAAGTGTCACAGGAATGGTTCTAAACATAGACAGTAAGAAGGGTCAGTCTTCTTGTACTTAACTCGGCATTGTGCCTTTTGTATTTAATTCCGATGCAATATCTGTGTTTCATCGTCAATAAGAAGTTGCAAGGGATACAGTAAACCTGAAGTGAAGCATCGGAATCTATAACTTGTGTCACAGGAATGGTTCAAATCATAGACAGTAAGAAGAGTCAGTCTTCTTGTACTTAAGTCGGCATTGTGCCTTTTGTATTTAATTCCGATGCAATTTCTGTGCTTTATCGTCAATAAGAAGGTCAGAGGGGTAGAGTAAACCTGAAGTGAAACATCGGAATCTATAACTAGTGTCACAGGAATGGTTCGAAACAGTCAGTAAGAAGAGTCAATCTTCTTGTACTTAAGTCGGCATTGTGCCTTTTGTATTTAATTCCGATGCATTTTCTGTGTATCATCGTCAATAAGTAGTTCCAAGGGATACAGTAAACCTGAAGTGAAGCATCGGAATCTATAACTAGTGACACAGGAATGGTTCAAAACATAGTCAGTAAGAAGAGTCAGTCTTCTTGTACTTATGTTGGCATTGTGCCTTTTGTATTTAATTCCGATGCAATTTCTATGTTTCATCGTCAATAAGAAGGTCAGAGGGATACAGTATACCTGTAGTTAATCATCGGAATCTATAACTAGTGTCACAGGAATGGTTCAAAACAGTCAGTAAGAAGAGTCAGTCCTCTTGTACTTAAGTCGGCATTGTGCATTTTGTATTTAATTCCGATGCAATATCTGTGTTTCATCGTCAATAAGAAGGTCAGAGGGATACAGTAAACCTGAAGTGAGGCATCGGAATCTATAACTAGTGTCACAGGAATGGTTCCAATCATAGTCAGTAAGAAGAGTCAGTCTTCTTGTACTTAAGTCGGCATTGTGCCGTTTCTATTTAATTCCGATGCAATTTCTGTGTCTCATCGTCAATAAGAAGGTCAGAGGGATACAGTAAACCTGAAGTGAAGCATCGGAATCCATAACTAGTGTCCCAGGAATGGTTCTAAACATAGACAGTAAGATCGGTCAGTCTTCTTGTACTTAAGTCGGCATTGTGCCTTTTGTATTTAATTCCGATGTAATATCTGTGTTTCATCGTCAATACGAAGGTGCAAGGGATACAGTAAACCTGAAGTGAAGCATCGGAATCTATAACTAGTGTCACAGGAATGGTTCAAAACATAGTCAGTAAGAAGAGTCAGTCTTCTTTTCCTTAAGTCGGCATTGTGCCTTTTGTATTTAATTCCGATGCAATTTCTGTGTTTCATCGTCAATTCGAAGGTCCAAGGGATACAGTAAACCTAAAGTGAAGCGACGGAATCTATAACTAGTGTCACAGGAATGGTTCAAACCATAGGCAGTAAGAAGAGTCACTCTTCTTGTACTTAAGTCGGCTTTGTGCCTTTTGTACTTAATTCCGATGCAATTTCTGTGTATCATCGTCAATAAGAAGGTCCAAGTGATACAGTAAACCTGAAGTGAAGCATCGGAATCTATAACTAGTGACACAGGAATGGTTCAAAACATAGACAGAAAGAAGAGTCAGTCTTCTTGTACTTAAGTCGGCATTGTGCCTTTTCTATTTAATTCCGATGCAATTTCTGTGTTTCATCGTCAATAAGAAGGTCAGAGGGATACAGTAAACCTGAAGTGAGGCATCGGAATCTATAACTAGTGTCACAGGAATTGTTCCAAACATAGTCAGTAAGAAGAGTCAGTCTTCTTGTACTTAAGTCGGCATTGTGCCTTTTGTATTTAATTCCGAAGCTATTTATGCATTTCGTCGCCAATTAGAAGGTCCAAAGGATACAGTAAACCTGAAGTGAAGCATCGGAATTTGTAACTACTGTCACAGGAATGGTTCAAAGCATAGACAGTAGGAAGAGTCAGTCTTCTTGTACTTAAGTCGGCATTGTGCCTTTTGTATTTAATTCCGATGCAATATCTGTGTTTCATCGTCAATAAGAAGGTCCAAGGGATACAGTAAACCTGAAGTGAAGCATCGTAATCTGTAACTAGCGTCACAGGAATGGTTCAAATCATAGTCAGTAAGAAGAGTCAGTCTTCTTGTACTTAAGTCGTCATTGTGCCTTTTGTATTTAATTCCGATGCAATTTCTGTGTTTCATCGTCAATAAGAAGGTCCAAGGGATACAGTAAACCTGAAGTGAATCATCGTATTCTATAACTAGTGTCACAGGAATGGTTCAAAACATAGTCAGTACGAAGAGTCAGTCTTCTTGTACTTAAGTCGGCATTGTGCCTTTTCTATTTAATTCCGATGCAATTTCTGTGTTTCATCGTCAATAAGAAGGTCAGAGGGATACAGTAAACCTGAAGTGAGGCATCGGAATCTATAACTAGTGTCACAGGAATTGTTCCAAACATAGTCAGTAAGAAGAGTCAGTCTTCTTGTACTTAAGTCGGCATTGTGCCTTTTCTATTTAATTCCGATGCAATATCTGTGTTTCATCGTCAATAAGAATGGCCAAGGGATACAGTAATCCTGAAGTGAATCATCGTAATCTATAACTAGTGTCACAGGAATGGTTCAAAACATAGTCAATACGAAGAGTCAGTCTTCTTGTACTTAAGTCGGCATTGTGCCTTTTGTATTTAATTCCGATGCAATTTCTGTGTTTCATCGTCAAAAAGAAGGTCAGAGGGATGCAGTAAACCTGAAGTGAAGCATCGGAATCTGTAACAAGTGTCACAGGAATGGTTCAAAACAGCCAGTAAGAAGATACAGTCTTCTTGTACTTAAGTCGGCATTGTGCCTTTTGTATTTACTTCCGAAGCTATTTATGCATTTCGTCGCCAATTAGAAGGTCCAAAGGATACAGTAAACCTGAAGTGAAGCAACGGAATCTGTAACTACTGTCACAGGAATGGTTCAAAACATAGACAGTAGGAAGAGTCAGTCTTCTTGTACTTAAGTCGGCATTGTGCCTTTTGTTTTTAATTCCGATGCAATATCTGTGTTTCATCGTCAATAAGAAGGTCCAAGGGATACAGTAAACCTGAAGTGAAGCATCGTAATCTGTAACTAGCGTCACAGGAATGGTTCAAATCATAGTCAGTAAGAAGAGTCAGTCTTCTTGTACTTGAGTCGGCATTGTGCCTTTCGTATTTAATTCCGATGCAATTTCTGTGTTTCATCGTCAATAAGAAGGTCCAAGGGATACAGTAAACCTGAAGTGAATCATCGTAGTCTATAACTAGTGTCACAGGAATGGTTCAAAACATAGTCAGTAAGAAGAGTCAGTCTTCTTGTACTTAAGTCGGCATTGTGCCTTTTGTATTTAATTCCGATGCAATTTCTGTGCTTCATCGTCAATAAGAAGGTCAGAGGGGTAGAGTAAACCTGAAGTGAAGCATCGGAATCTATAACTAGTGTCACAGGAATGGTTCGAAACAGTAAGTAAGAAGAGTCAATCTTCTTGTACTTAAGTCGGCATTGTGCCTTTTGTATTTAATTCCGATGCATTTTCTGTGTATCATCGTCAATAAGAAGGTCCAAGGGATACAGTAAACCTGAAGTGAAGCATCGGAATCTATAACTAGTGTCCCAGGAATGGTTCAAAACATAGACAGTAAGAAGAGTCAGCCTTCTTGTACTTAAGTCGGCAATGTGCCTTTTCTATTTAATTCCAATGCAATATCTGTATTTCGTCGCCAATAAGAAGGTCCTAGGGATAGAGTAAACCTGAAGTGAAGCATCGGAATCTGTAACAAATGTCACAGGAATAGATCAAAACATAGTCAGTAAGAAGAGTCAGTCTTCTTGTACTTAAGTCGGCATTGTGCCTTTTGTATTTAACTCCGATGCAATTTCTGTGCTTCATCGTCAATAAGAAGGTCAGAGGGGTAGAGTAAACCTGAAGTGAAGCATCGGAATCTATAACTAGTGTCACAGGAATGGTTCGAAACAGTAAGCAAGAAGAGTCAATCTTCTTGTACTTAAGTCGGCATTGTGCCTTTTGTATTTAATTCCGATGCATTTTCTGTGTATCATCGTCAATAAGAAGGTCCAAGGGATACAGTAAACCTGAAGTGAAGCATCGGAATCTATAACTAGTGTCCCAGGAATGGTTCAAAACATAGTCAGTAAGAAGAGTCAGTCTTCTTGTACTTATGTTGGCATTGTGCCTTTTGTATTTAATTCCGATGCAATTTCTGTGTTTCATCGTCAATAAGAAGGTCAGAGGGATTCAGTAAACCTGAAGTGAATCATCGGAATCTATAACTAGTGTCACAGGAATGGTTCAAAACAGTCAGTAAGAAGAGTCAGTCCTCTTGTACTTAATCGCCATTGTGCATTTTGTATTTAATTCCGATGCAATATCTGTGTTTCATCGTCAATAAGAAGGTCAGAGGGATACAGTAAACCTGAAGTTAGGCATCGGAATCTATAACTAGTGTCACAGGAATGGTTCCAATCATAGTCAGTAAGAAGAGTCAGTCTTCTTGTACTTAAGTCGGCATTGTGCCGTTTCTATTTAATTCCGATGCAATTTCTGTGTTTCATCGTCAATAAGAACGTCCAAGGGATACAGTAAACCTGAAGTGAATCATCGTAATCTATAACAAGTGTCACAGGAATGGTTCAAAACAGTCAGTAAGAAGAGTCAGTCTTCTTGTACTTAAGTCGGCATTGTGCCTATTGTATTTAATTCCGAAGCTATTTCTGCATTTCGTCGCCAATTAGAATGTCCAAAGGATTCAGTAAACCTGAAGGGAAGCATCGGAATCAATAGCTAATGTCACAGGAATCGTTCAAAACACAGACAATAGGAAGAGTCAGTCTTCTTGTACTTAAGTGGGCATTGTGCCTTTTGTATTTAATTCCGATGCAATTTCTGTGATTCATCGACAAAAAGAAGGTCAGAGGGATACAGTAAACCTGAAGTGAAGCATCGGAATCTGTAAATAGTGTCACATGAATGGTTCAAAACATGGACAGTAGGAAGAGTCATTCCTCTTGTACTTAAGTCGGCATTGTGCCTTTTGTATTTAATTCCGATGCAATATCTGTGTTTCATCGTCAATACGAAGGTGCAAGGGATACAGTAAACCTGAAGTGAAGCATCGGAATCTATAACTAGTGTCACAGGAATGGTTCAAACATAGACAGTAAGAAGAGTCAGTCTTCTTGTACTTAAGTCGGCATTGTGCCTTTTGTATTTAATTCCGATGCAATTTCTGTGTTTCATCGTCAATAAGAAGGTCAGAGGGATACAGTAAAGCTGAAGTGAAGCATCGGAATCTATAACTAGTGTCACTGGAATGGTTCTAAACATAGACAGTAAGAAGGGTCAGTCTTCTTGTATTTAAGTCGGCATTGTGCCTTTTGTATTTAATTCCGATGCTATATCTGTGTTTCATCGTCAATAAGAAGGTGCAAGGGATACAGTATACCTGAAGTGAAGCATCGGAATCTATAACTAGTGTCACAGGAATGGTTCAAATCATAGACAGTAAGAAGAGTCAGTCTTCTTGTACTTAAGTCGGCATTGTGCCTTTTGTATTTAATTCCGATGCAATTTCTGTGCTTCATCGTCAATAAGAAGGTCAGAGGGGTACAGTAAACCTGAAGTAAAGAATCGGAATCTATAACTGGTGTCACAGGAATGGTTCATAACAGTCAGTAAGAAGAGTCAACCTTCTTGTACTTAAGTCCGCATTGTGCGTTTTGTATTTAATTCCGATGCATTTTCTGTGTTTCATCGTCAATAAGAAGGTCCAAGGGATACAGTAAACCTGAAGTGAACCATCGCAATCTATGACTAGTGTCACAGGAATGGTTCAAAACATAGACAGTAAGAAGAGTCACTCTTCTCGTACTAAAGCCGGCAATGTGCCTTTTGTATTTAGTTCCGATGCAATTTCTGTGTTTTATCGTCAATACGAAGGTCCAAGGGATACAGTAAACCTAAAGTGAAACATCGGAATCTATAACTAATGTCACAGGAATGGATCAAAACATAGTCAGCAAGAAGAGTCAGTCTTCTTGTACTTAAGTCGGCATTGTGCCGTTTCTATTTAATTCCGATGCAATTTCCGTGTTTCATCGTCAATAAGAAGGTCCAAAGGATACAGTAACCCTGAAGTGAATCATCGTAATCTATAACAAGTGTCACAGGAATGGTTCAAAACATAGACAGTAAGAAGAGTCAGTCTTCTTATACTTAAGTCGGCATTGTGCGTTTTCTATTTAATTCCGATGCAATTTCTGAGTTTAATCGTCAAAAAGAAGGTCAGGGGGATAGAGTAAACCTGAAGCGAATAATCGGAATCTATAACTAGTGTCACAGGAATGGTTCAAAACATAGACAGTAGGAAGAGTCAGCCTTCTTGTACTTAATTCGGCATTGTGCCCTTTGCATTTAATTCCTATGCAATTAGTGTGTTTCATCGTCAATAAGAAGGTCAGAAGGATACAGTAAACCTGAAGTGAAGCATCGGAATCTATAACTAGTGTCACAGGAATGGTTCAAAACATAGTCAGTAACGAGAGTCAGTCTGCTTGTACTTAAGTCGGCATTGTGCCTTTTGTTTTTAATTCCGATGCAATTTCTGTTTCTCATCGTCAATATGAAGGTCCAAGGGATACAGTAAACCTGAAGTGGAGCATCGGAATCTATAACTAGTGTCACAGTGATGGTTCAAAACATAGACAGTAAGAAGAGTCAGTCTTTTTGTAGTTAAGTCGGCATTGTGCCATTTTCAATTTAATTCCGATACAGATAGTGTGTTTCATCGTCAATAAGAAGGTCAGAGGGATACAGTAAACCTGAAGTGAAGCATAGGAATCTCTAACTAGTGTCACAGGAATGGTTTAAAACATAGACAGTAGGAAGAGTCAGTCTTCTTTTACTTAAGTCGGCATTGTGCCTTTTGTATTTAATTCCGATGCAATTTCTGTGTTTCATCGTCATAAAGAAGGTGAGAGAGATACAGTAAACCTGAAGTGAAGCATCGGAATCTATAACTAGAGTCACAGGAATGGTCCAAAACATAGACAGTAGGAAGAGTCAGTCTTCTTGTACTTAAGTCGGCGTTGTGCCTTTTCTATTTAATTCCGATGCAATTTCTGTGTTTCATAGTCAATAAGAAGGTCCAAGGGCTAAAGTAAACCTGAAGTGAATCATCGAATCTATAACTAGTGTCACAGGAATGGTTCAAAACATAGGCAGTAGGAAGAGTCAGTCTTCTTGTACTTAAGTCGGCATTCTGCCTATTGTATTTAATTCCGATGCAATTTCTGTGTTTCATCGTCAAAAAGAAGGTCAGAGAGATATAGTAAACCTGAAGTGAAGCATCGGAATCTGTAATTAGTGTCACAGGAATGGTTCAAAACATAGACAGTAGGAAAAGTCAGTCTTCTTGTACTTAAGTCGGCATTGTGCCTTTTGTATTTAATTCCGATGCAATATCTGTGATTCATCCACAATAAGAAGGTCCAAGGGATACAGTAAACCTGAAGTGAAGCATCGGAATCTATAACTAGTGTCACAGGAATGGTTCTAAACATAGACAGTAAGACCGGTCAGTCTTATTGTACTTAACTCGGCATTGTGCCTTTTGTATTTAATTCCGATGTAATATCTGTAATTCATCGTCAATACGAAGGTGCAAGGGATACAGTAAACCTGAAGTGAAGCATCGGAATCTATAACTAGTGTCACAGGAATGGTTCAAAACATAGACAGTAAGAAGAGTCACTCTTCTTGTACTTAAGTCGGCATTGTGCCTTTTGTATTTAATTCCGATGCAATTTCTGTGCTTCATCGTCAATAAGAAGGTCAGAGGGGTACAGTAAACCTGAAGTGAAGCATCGGAATCTATAACTAATGTCACAGGAATGGTCCAAAACAGTCATTAAGAAGAGTCAATCTTCTTTTACTTAAGTCGGCATTGTGCCTTTTGTATTTAATTCCGATGCTTTTTCTGTGTTTCATCGTCAATAAGAAGGTCCAAGGGATACAGTAAACCTGAAGTGAAGCATCGGAATCTATAACTAGTGTCACAGGAATGGTTTAAAACATAGACAGTAAGAAGAGTCAGTCTTCATGTACTTAAGTCGGCAATGTGCCTTTTCTATTTAATTCCAATTCAATTTCTGTATTTCGTCGCCAATAAGAAGGTCCAAAGGATATAGCAAACCTGAAGTGAAGCATCGGAATCTATAACTAATGTCACAGGAATCGTTCAAACATAGACAGTAGGAAGAGTCAGTCTACTTGTACTTAAGTCGGCAATGTGCCTTTTCTATTTAATTCCAATGCAATTTCTGTGTTTCATCGTCAAAAGAAGGTCCAAGGGATACAGTAAACCTGAAGTGAAACATCGGAATCTATAACTAGTGTCACAGGAATGGTTCAAAACATAGACAGTAGGAAGAGTCAGTCTTCTTTTACTGAAGTCGGCATTGAGCCTTTTCTATTTAATTCGGATGCAATTTCTGTGTTTCATCGTCAATAAGAACGTCAGAGGGATACAGTAAAAATGAAGTGAAGCATCGGAATCTACAACTAGTGTCACAGGAATGGATCAAAACATAGCAGTAACAAGAGTCAGTCTGCTTGTACTTAAGTCGGCATTGTGCCTTTTGTTTTTAAATCCGATGCAATTTCTGTGTCTCATCGTCAATATGAAGGTCCAAGGGATACAGTAAACCTGAAGTGGAGCATCGGAATCTATAACTAGTGTCACAGGGATGGTTCAAAACATAGACCGTAAGAAGAGTCAGTCTTTTTGTACTTAAGTCGGCATTGTGCCATTTTCAATTTAATTCCGATACAGATAGTGTGTTTCATCGTCAATAAGAAGGTCAGAGGGATACAGTAAACCTGAAGTGAAGCATCGGAATATCTAACTAGTGTCACAGGAATGGTTTAAAACATAGTCAGCAAGAAGAGTCAGTGTTCTTACACCTAAGTCGGCATTGTGCCTTTTGTACTTAATTCCGATGCAATTTCTGTGTTTCATCGTCAATAGGAAGGTCCAAGGGATACAGTAAACCTGAAGTGAAGCATCGGAATCTGTAACTAGCGACACAGGAATGGTTCTAAACGTAGACACTAAGAAGAGTCAGTCTGCTTGTACTTAAGACGGCATTGTGCCATTTCTATTAAATTCCGATGCTATTTCTGTGTTTCATCTTCAATAAGAAGGTCAGAGGGATACAGTGAACCTGAGGAGAAGCATCGGAATCTATAAATAGTGTCACAGGAATGGTTCAAAACATAGACAGTAGGAAGAGTCAGTCTTCTTTTACTTAAGTCGGCATTGTGCCTTTTGTATTTAATTCCGATGCAATTTCTGTGTTTCATCGTCATAAAGAAGGTCAGAGGGATACAGTAAACCTAAAGTGAAGCATCGGAATCTATAACTAGAGTCACAGGAATGGTCCAAATCATAGACAGTAGGAAGAGTCAGTCTTCTTGTAGTTAAGTCGGCATTGTGCCATCTCTATTTAATTCCGATGCAATTTCTGTGTTTCATCGTCAATAAGAAGGTCCAAGGGCTACAGTAAACCTGAAGTGAATCATCGTAATCTATAACTAGTGTCACAGGATTGGCTCAAAACATAGTCAGTACGAAGAGTCAGTCTTCTTGTACCTAAGTCGGCATTGTGCCTTTTGTATTTAATTCCGATGCAATATCTGTGCTTCATCGTCAATAAGAAGGTCAGAGGGATACAGTAAACCTGAAGTGAAGCATCAGAATCTATAACTAGTGTCACAGGAATGGTTCAAAACAGTCATTAAGAAGAGTCAATCTTCTTGTACTTAAGTCGGCATTGTGCCTTTTGTATTTAATTCCAATGCATTTTCTGTGTTTCATCGTCAATAGGAAGGTCCAAGGGATACAGTAAACCTGAAGTGAACCATCGGAATCTTTAACTAGTGTCACAGGAATGGTTCAAAACATACACAGTAAGAAGTGTCAGTCTTCTTGTACTTAAGTCGGCAATGTGCCTCTTCAATTTAATTCCAATGCAATTTCTGTATTTCGTCGCCAATAAGAAGGTCCTAGGGATAGAGTAAACCTGAAGTGAAGCATCGGAATATAAAACTAATGTCACAGGAATGGTTCAAAACATAGTCAGTAAGAAGAGTCAGTCTTCTTGTACTTAAGTCGGCATAGTGCCTTTTGTATTTCATTCCGATGCAATTTCTGTGTTTCATCGTCAATACGAAGGTCCAAGGGATACAGTAAACCTGAAGTGAAGCATCGGAATCTGTAAGTAGTGTCACAGGAATGGTTCAAAACATAGTCAGTAAGAAGAGCCAGTCTTCTTGTACTTATTTTGGCATTGTGCCTTTTGTATTTATTTCGGATGCAATTTCTGTGTTTCATCGTCAATACGAAGGTCAGAGGGATACAGTAAACCTGAAGTGAAGCATCGGAATCTATACTAGTGTCACAGGAATGGTTCAAAACATAGTCAGTAAGAAGGGTAAGTCTTCTTGTACTTAAGTCGGCATTGTGACTTTTGTATTTAATTCCGATGGAATTTCTGTGTTTCTTCGTCAATAAGAAGGTCCAAGGGATACAGTAAACCTCAAGTGAAGCATCGGTATCTATAACTAGTGTCACAGGAATGGTTCAAATCATAGACAGTAAGAAGAGTCAGTCTTCTTGTACTTAAGTCGGCATTGTGCCTTTTGTATTTAATTCCGATGTAATTTCTGTGTTTCATCGTCAAAAAGAAGGTCAGAGGGATACAGTGATCCTGAAGTGAAGCATCGGAATCTATACCTAGTGTCACTGGAATGGTTCAAAACATAGACAGTAGGAAGAGTCAGGCTTCTTGTACTTAAGTCGGCATTGTGCCTTTTCTATTTAATTCCAATGCAATTTCTGTGTTCTTCGTGAATAAGAAGGTCCAAGGGATACAGTAAACCTAAAGTGAAGCATCGGAATCTATACCTAGTGTCACAGGAATGGTTCAAAACAGTCATTAAGATGAGTCAATCTTCTTGTACTTAAGTCGGCATTGTGCCTTTTGTATTTAATTCCGATGCAATTTCTGTGTTTCATCGTCAATAAGAAGCTCAGAGGGATACAGTAAAGCTGAAGTGAAGCATCGGAATCTATAACTAGTGTCACAGGAATGGTTCTAAACATAGACAGTAAGAAGGGTCAGTCTTCTTGTATTTAAGTCGGCATTGTGCCTTTTGTATTTAATTCCGATGCTATATCTGTGTTTCATCGTCAATAAGAAGGTGCAAGGGATACAGTATACCTGAAGTGAAGCATCGGAATCTATAACTAGTGTCACAGGAATGGTTCAAATCATAGACAGTAAGAAGAGTCAGTCTTCTTGTACTTAAGTCGGCATTGTGCTTTTTGTATTTAATTCCGATGCAATTTCTGTGCTTCATCGTCAATAAGAAGGTCAGAGGGGTACAGTAAACCTGAAGTAAAGAATCGGAATCTATAACTGGTGTCACAGGAATGGTTCATAACAGTCAGTAAGAAGAGTCAACCTTCTTGTACTTAAGTCCGCATTGTGCGTTTTGTATTTAATTCCGATGCATTTTCTGTGCTTCATCGTCAATAAGAAGGTCCAAGGGATACAGTAAACCTGAAGTGAACCATCGCAATCTATGACTAGTGTCACAGGAATGGTTCAAAACATAGACAGTAAGAAGAGTCAGTCTTCTCGTACTTAAGCCGGCAATGTGCCTTTTGTATTTAGTTCCGATGCAATTTCTGTGTTTTATCGTCAATACGAAGGTCCAAGGGATACAGTAAACCTAAAGTGAAACATCGGAATCTATAACTAATGTCACAGGAATGGTTCAAAACATAGACAGTAAGAAGAGTCAGTCTTCTTATACTTCAGTCGGCATTGTGCGTTTTCTATTTAATTCCGATGCAATTTCTGAGTGTAATCGTCAAAAAGAAGGTCAGGGGGATAGAGTAAACCTGAAGCGAATAATCGGAATCTATAACTAGTGTCACAGGAATGGTTCAAAACATAGACAGTAGGAAGAGTCAGCCTTCTTGTACTTAATTCGGCATTGTGCCCTTTGCATTTAATTCCTATGCAATTAGTGTGTTTCATCGTCAATAAGAAGGTCAGAGGGATACAGTAAACCTGAAGTGAAGCATCGGAATCTATGACTAGTGTCACAGGAATGGTTCAAAACATAGTCAGTAACGAGAGTCAGTCTGCTTGTACTTAAGTCGGCATTGTGCCTTTTGTTTTTAATTCCGATGCAATTTCTGTTTCTCATCGTCAATATGAAGGTCCAAGGGATACAGTAAACCTGAATTGGAGCATCGGAATCTATAACTAGTGTCACAGTGATGGTTCAAAACATAGACAGTAAGAAGAGTCAGTCTTTTTGTACTTAAGTCGGCATTGTGCCATTTTCAATTTAATTCCGATGCAGATAGTGTGTTTCATCGTCAATAAGAAGGTCAGAGGGATACAGTAAACCTGAAGTGAAGCATAGGAATATCTAACTAGTGTCACAGGAATGGTTTAAAACATAGACAGTAGGAAGAGTCAGTCTTCTTTTACTTAAGTCGGCATTGTGCCTTTTGTATTTAATTCCGATGCAATTTCTGTGTTTCATCGTCATAAAGAAGGTGAGAGAGATACAGTAAACCTGAAGTGAAGCATCGGAATCTATAACTAGAGTCACAGTAATGGTCCAAAACATAGACAGTAGGAAGAGTCAGTCTTCTTGTACTTAAGTCGGCGTTGTGCCTTTTCTATTTAATTCCGATGCAATTTCTGTGTTTCATAGTCAATAAGAAGGTCCAAGGGCTAAAGTAAACCTGAAGTGAATCATCGTAATCTATAACTAGTGTCACAGGAATGGTTCAAAACATAGGCAGTAGGAAGAGTCAGTCTTCTTGTACTTAAGTCGGCATTCTGCCTATTGTATTTAATTCCGATGCAATTTCTGTGTTTCATCGTCAAAAAGAAGGTCAGAGAGATATAGTAAACCTGAAGTGAAGCATCGGAATCTGTAATTAGTGTCACAGGAATGGTTCAAAACATAGACAGTAGGAAAAGTCAGTCTTCTTGTACTTAAGTCGGCATTGTGCCTTTTGTATTTAATTCCGATGCAATATCTGTGATTCATCCACAATAAGAAGGTCCAAGGGATACAGTAAACCTGAAGTGAAGCATCGGAATCTATAACTAGTGTCACAGGAATGGTTCTAAACATAGACAGTAAGACCGGTCAGTCTTATTGTACTTAACTCGGCATTGTGCCTTTTGTATTTAATTCCGATGTAATATCTGTAATTCATCGTCAATACGAAGGTGCAAGGGATACAGTAAACCTGAAGTGAAGCATCGGAATCTATAACTAGTGTCACAGGAATGGTTCAAAACATAGACAGTAAGAAGAGTCACTCTTCTTGTACTTAAGTCGGCATTGTGCCTTTTGTATTTAATTCCGATGTAATATCTGTAATTCATCGTCAATACGAAGGTGCAAGGGATACAGTAAACCTGAAGTGAAGCATCGGAATCTATAACTAGAGTCACAGTAATGGTCCAAAACATAGACAGTAGGAAGAGTCAGTCTTCTTGTACTTAAGTCGGCGTTGTGCCTTTTCTATTTAATTCCGATGCAATTTCTGTGTTTCATAGTCAATAAGAAGGTCCAAGGGCTAAAGTAAACCTGAAGTGAATCATCGTAATCTATAACTAGTGTCACAGGAATCTTTCAAAACATAGGCAGTAGGAAGAGTCAGTCTTCTTGTACTTAAGTCGGCATTCTGCCTATTGTATTTAATTCCGATGCAATTTCTGTGTTTCATCGTCAAAAAGAAGGTCAGAGAGATATAGTAAACCTGAAGTGAAGCATCGGAATCTGTAATTAGTGTCACAGGAATGGTTCAAAACATAGACAGTAGGAAAAGTCAGTCTTCTTGTACTTAAGTCGGCATTGTGCCTTTTGTATTTAATTCCGATGCAATATCTGTGATTCATCCACAATAAGAAGGTCCAAGGGATACAGTAAACCTGAAGTGAAGCATCGGAATCTATAACTAGTGTCACAGGAATGGTTCTAAACATAGACAGTAAGACCGGTCAGTCTTATTGTACTTAACTCGGCATTGTGCCTTTTGTATTTAATTCCGATGTAATATCTGTGCTTCATCGTCAATAAGAAGGTCAGAGGGGTACAGTAAACCTGAAGTGAAGCATCGGAATCTATAACTAGTGTCACAGGAATGGTTCAAAACAGTCATTAAGAAGAGTCAATCTTCTTTTACTTAAGTCGGCATTGTGCCTTTTGTATTTAATTCCGATGCTTTTTCTGTGTTTCATCGTCAATAAGAAGGTCCAAGGGATACAGTAAACCTGAAGTGAAGCATCGGAATCAATAACTAGTGTCACAGGAATGGTTTAAAACATAGACAGTAAGAAGAGTCAGTCTTCTTGTACTTAAGTCGGCAATGTGCCTTTTCTATTTAATTCCAATTCAATTTCTGTATTTCGTCGCCAATAAGAAGGTCCAAAGGATATAGCAAACCTGAAGTGAACCATCGGAATCTATAACTAATGTCACAGGAATCGTTCAAACATAGACAGTAGGAAGAGTCAGTCTACTTGTACTTAAGTCGGCAATGTGCCTTTTCTATTTAATTCCAATGCAATTTCTGTGTTTCATCGTCAAAAGAAGGTCCAAGGGATACAGTAAACCTGAAGTGAAACATCGGAATCTATAACTAGTGTCACAGGAATGGTTCAAAACATAGACAGTAGGAAGAGTCAGTCTTCTTGTACTTAAGTCGGCATTGAGCCTTTTCTATTTAATTCGGATGCAATTTCTGTGTTTCATCGTCAATAAGAACGTCAGAGGGATACAGTAAAAATGATGTGAAGCATCGGAATCTACAACTAGTGTCACAGGAATGGATCAAAGCATAACAGTAACAAGAGTCAGTCTGCTTGTACTTAAGTCGGCATTGTGCCTTTTGTTTTTAAATCCGATGCAATTTCTGTGTCTCATCGTCAATATGAAGGTCCAAGGGATACAGTAAACCTGAAGTGGAGCATCGGAATCTATAACTAGTGTCACAGGGATGGTTCAAAACATAGACAGTAAGAAGAGTCAGTCTTTTTGTACTTAAGTCGGCATTGTGCCATTTTCAATTTAATTCCGATACAGATAGTGTGTTTCATCGTCAATAAGAAGGTCAGAGGGATACAGTAAACCTGAAGTGAAGCATCGGAATATCTAACTAGTGTCACAGGAATGGTTTAAAACATAGTCAGCAAGAAGAGTCAGTGTTCTTACACCTAAGTCGGCATTGTGCCTTTTGTACTTAATTCCGATGCAATTTCTGTGTTACATCGTCAATAAGAAGGTCCAAGGGATACAGTAAACCTGAAGTGAAGCATCGGAATCTGTAACTAGCGTCACAGGAATGGTTCTAAACATAGACACTAAGAAGAGTCAGTCAGCTTGTACTTAAGACGGCATTGTGCCATTTCTATTAAATTCCGATGCTATTTCTGTGTTTCATCTTCAATAAGAAGGTCAGAGGGATACAGTGAACCTGAGGAGAAGCATCGGAATCTATAAATAGTGTCACAGGAATGGTTCAAAACATAGACAGTAGGAAGAGTCAGTCTTCTTTTACTTAAGTCGGCATTGTGCCTTTTGTATTTAATTCCGATGCAATTTCTGTGTTTCATCGTCATAAAGAAGGTCAGAGGGATACAGTAAACCTGAAGTGAAGCATCGGAATCTATAACTAGAGTCACAGGAATGGTCCAAATCATAGACAGTAGGAAGAGTCAGTCTTCTTGTAGTTAAGTCGGCATTGTGCCATTTCTATTTAATTCCGATGCAATTTCTGTGTTTCATCGTCAATAAGAAGGTCCAAGGGCTACAGTAAACCTGAAGTGAATCATCGTAATCTATAACTAGTGTCACAGGATTGGCTCAAAACATAGTCAGTACGAAGAGTCAGTCTTCTTGTACCTAAGTCGGCATTGTGCCTTTTGTATTTAATTCCGATGCAATTTCTGTGCTTCATCGTCAATAAGAAGGTCAGAGGGATACAGTAAACCTGAAGTGAAGCATCAGAATCTATAACTAGTGTCACAGGAATGGTTCAAAACAGTCATTAAGAAGAGTCAATCTTCTTGAACTTAAGTCGGCATTGTGCCTTTTGTATTTAATTCCAATGCATTTTCTGTGTTTCATCGTCAATAAGAAGGTCCAAGGGATACAGTAAACCTGAAGTGAACCATCGGAATCTTTAACTAGTGTCACAGGAATGGTTCAAAACATACACAGTAAGAAGTGTCAGTCTTCTTGTACTTAAGTCGGCAATGTGCCTTTTCAATTTAATTCCAATGCAATTTCTGTATTTCGTCGCCAATAAGAAGGTCCTAGGGATAGAGTAAACCTGAAGTGAAGCATCGGAATATAAAACTAGTGTCACAGGAATGGTTCAAAACATAGTCAGTAAGAAGAGTCAGTCTTCTTGTACTTAAGTCGGCATAGTGCCTTTTGTATTTCATTCCGATGCAATTTCTGTGTTTCATCGTCAATACGAAGGTCCAAGGGATACAGTAAACCTGAAGTGAAGCATCGGAATCTGTAAGTAGTGTCACAGGAATGGTTCAAAACATAGTCAGTAAGAAGAGCCAGTCTTCTTGTACTTATTTGGGCATTGTGCCTTTTGTATTTATTTCCGATGCAATTTCTGTGTTTCATCGTCAATACGAAGGTCAGAGGGATACAGTAAACCTGAAGTGAAGCATCGGAATCTATACTAGTGTCACAGGAATGGTTCAAAACATAGTCATTAAGAAGGGTAAGTCTTCTTGTACTTAAGTCGGCATTGTGACTTTTGTATTTAATTCCGATGGAATTTCTGTGTTTCTTCGTCAATAAGAAGGTCCAAGGGATACAGTAAACCTCAAGTGAAGCATCGGTATCTATAACTAGTGTCACAGGAATGGTTCAAATCATAGACAGTAAGAAGAGTCAGTCTTCTTGTACTTAAGTCGGCATTGTGCCTTTTGTATTTAATTCCGATGTAATTTCTGTGTTTCATCGTCAAAAAGAAGGTCAGAGGGATACAGTGATCCTGAAGTGAAGCATCGGAATCTATACCTAGTGTCACTGGAATGGTTCAAAACATAGACAGTAGGAAGAGTCAGGCTTCTTGTACTTAAGTCGGCATTGTGCCTTTTCTATTTAATTCCAATGCAATTTCTGTGTTCTTCGTGAATAAGAAGGTCCAAGGGATACAGTAAACCTAAAGTGATGCATCGGAATCAATAACTAGTGTCACAGGAATGGTTCAAACCATAGGCAGTAGGAAGAGTCAGTCTTCTTGTACTTAAGTGGGCATTGTGCCTTTTGTATTTAATTCCGATGCAATTTCTGTGTTTCATCGTCAATAAGAAGGTCCAAGGGATATAGTGAACGTGATGTGAGGCATCGGAATCTATAACTAGTGTCACAGGAATGGTTCAAATCATAGACAGTAAGAAGACTTAGTCTTCTCGTACTTATGTCGGCATTGTGCCTTTTCTATTTAATTTCGATGCAATTTCTGTGTTTCATCGTCAAAACGAAGGTCAGGGGGATAGAGTAAACCTGAAGCGAATAATCGTAATCTATAACTAGTGTCACAGGAATGGTTCAAAACATAGAAAGTAGGAAGAGTCAGCCTTCTTGTACTTAAGTCGGCATTGTGCCTTTTGTATTTAATTCCTAAGCAATTAGTGTGTTTCATCGTCAATAAGAAGGTCAGAGGGATACAGTAAACCAGAAGTGAAGCATCGGAATCTATAACTAGTGTCACAGGAATGGTTCAAAACATAGTCAGTAAGAAGAGTCAGTCTGCTTGTACTTAAGTCGGCATTGTGCCTTTTGTTTTTAATTCCGATGCAATTTCTGTGTCTCATCGTCTATAAGAAGGTCCAAGGGATACAGTAAACCTGAAATGGAACATCAGAATCTATAACTAGTGTCACAGGGATGTTTCAAAACATAGACAGTAAGAACAGTCAGTCTTTTTGTACTTAAGTCGGCATTGTGCCATTTACAATTTAAGTCCGATGCAAGTAGTGTGTTTCATCGTCAATAAGAAGGTCAGAGGGATACAGTAAACCTGAAGTGAAGCATCGGAATCTCTAACTAGTGTCACAGGAATGGTTTAAAATATAGTCAGCAAGAAGATTATGTGATCTTGTACCTAAGTCGGCATTGTGCCTGTTGTACTTAATTCCGATGCAATTTCTGTGTTTCATCGTCAATAAGAAGGTCCAAGGGATACAGTAAACGTGAAGTGAAGCATCGGAATCTATAACTAGTGTCACAGGAATGGTTCAAAACAGTCATTAAGATGAGTCAATCTTCTTGTACTTAAGTCGGCATTGTGCCTTTTGTATTTAATTCCGATGCATTTTCTGTGTTTCATCGTCAATAAGAAGGTCCAAGGGATACAGTAAACCTGAAGTGAAGCATCGGAATCTATAACTAGTGTCACAGGAATGGTTCGAAACATAGACAGTAAGAAGAGTCAGTCTTCTTGTACTTAAGTCGGCATTGTGCCTTTTGTATTTAATTCCGATGCAATTTCTGTTCTTCCTCGTCAATAAGAAGGTCAGAGGGATACAGTAAACCTGAAGTGAAGCATCGGAATCTATAACTAGTGTAACAGGAAATGTTCAAAACAGTCATTAAGATGAGTCAATCTTCTTGTACTTAAGTCGGCATTGTGCCTTTTGTATTTAATTCCGATGCATTTTCTGTGTTTCATCGTCAATAAGAAGGTCCAAGGGATACAGTGAACATGAAGTGAAGCATCGGAATCTATAACTAGTGTCACAGGAATGGTTCTAAACATACACAGTAAGAAGAGTCAGTCTTCTTGTACTTAAGTCGGCAATGTGCCTTTTCTATTTAATTCCAATGCAATTTCTGTATTTCGTCGCCAATAAGAAGGTCCAAAGGATATAGCAAACCTGAAGTGAAGCATCGGAATCTATAACTAGTGTCACAGGAATGGTTCAAAACATACACAGTAAGAAGAGTCAGTATTCTTGTACTTAACTCGGCAATGTGCCTTTTCTATTTAATGCCAATGCAATTTCTGTATTTCGTCGCCAATAAGAAGGTCCAAAGGATATAGCAAACCTGAAGTGAAGCATCGGAATCTATAACTAATGTCACAGGAATCGTTCAAACATAGACAGTACTAAGAGTCAGTCGTATTGTACTTAAGTCGGCATTGTGCCTTTTGTATTTAATTCCGATGCAATTTCTGTGTTTCATCGTCAATAAGAAGGTCAGAGGGATACAGTAAACCTGAAGTGAAGCATCGGAATCTATAACTAGTGTCACAGGAATGGTTCAAAACATAGACAGTAAGAAGAGTCAGTCTTCTAGTACTTCAGTCGGCATTGTGCCTTTTGTATTTAATTCCGATGTAATTTCTGTGTTTCATCGTCAAAAAGAATGTCAGAGGGATACAGTGAACCTGAAGTGAAGCATCGGAATCTATAACTAGTGTCACAGGAATGGTTCAAAACAGTCATTAAGATGAGTCAATCTTCTTGTACTTAAGTCGGCATTGTGCCTTTTGTATTTAATTCCGATGCATTTTCTGTAATTCATCGTCAATAAGAAGGTCCAAGGGATACAGTAAATTTGAAGTGAAGCATCGGAATCGATAACTAGTGTCACAGGAATGGTTCAAAACAGTCAGTACGAAGAGTCAGTCTTCTTGTACTTAAGTCGGCATTGTGCATTTTGTATTTAATTCCGATGGAATTTCTGTGTTTCTTCGTCAATAAGAAGGTCCAACGGATACAGTAAACCTCAAGTGAAGCATCGGTATCTATAACTAGTGTCACAGGAATGGTTCAAAACATAGACAGTAAGAAGAGTCAGTCTTCTAGTACTTCAGTCGGCATTGTGCCTTTTGTATTTAATTCCGATGTAATTTCTGTGTTTCATCGTCAAAAAGAATGTCAGAGGGATACAGTGAACCTGAAGTGAAGCATCGGAATCTATACCTAGTGTCACTGGAATGGTTCAAAACATAGACAGTAGGAAGAGTCAGGCTGGTTGTACTTAAGTCGGCATTGTGCCTTTTCTATTTAATTCCAATACAATTTCTGTGTTCTTCGTCAATAAGAAGGTCCAAGGGATACAGTAAACCTAAAGTGAAGCATCGGAATCTATAACTAGTGTCACAGGAATGGTTCAAACCATAGGCAGTAAGAAGAGTCAGTCTTCTTGTACTTAAGTCGGCAATGTGCCTTTTCTATTTAATTCCAATGCAATTTCTGTGTTTCATCGTCAAAAGGAGGTCCAAGGGATACAGTAAACCTGAAGTGAAGCATCGGAATCTATAACTAGTGTCACAGGAATGGTTCAAAGCATAGACAGTAGGAAAAGTCAGTCTTCTTGTACTTAAGTCGGCATTGTGCCTTTTGTATTTAATTCCGATGCAATTTCTGTGTTTCATCGTCAATAAGAAGGTCCAAGGGATATAGTAAACGTGATGTGAGGCATCGCAATCTATAACTAGTGTCACAGGAATGGTTCAAAGCATAGACAGTAAGAAGAGTTAGTCTTCTTGTACTTATGTCGGCATTGTGCCTTTTCTATTTAATTCCGATGCAATTTCTGTGTTTCATCATCAAAACGAAGGTCAGGGGGATAGAGTAAACCTGAAGCGAATAACCGTAATCTATAACTAGTGTCACTGGAATGGTTCAAAACATAGACAGTAGGAAGAGTCAGCCTACTTGTACTTAAGTCGGCATTGTGCCTTTTGTATTTAATTCCTAAGCAATTAGTGTGTTTCATCGTCAATAAGAAGGTCAGAGGGATACAGTAAACCTGAAGTGAAGCATCGGAATCTATAACTAGTGTCACAGGAATGGTTTAAAACATAGTCAGCAAGAAGAGTCTGTGTTCTTGTACCTAAGTCGCCATTGTGACTGTTGTACTTAATTCCGATGCAATTTCTGTGTTTCATCGTCAATAAGAAGGTCCAAGGGATACAGTAAACGTGAAGTGAAGCATCGGAATCTATAACTAGTGTCACAGGAATGGTTCAAAGCATAGACAGTAGGAAGAGTCAGTCTTCTTGTACTTAAGTCGGCATTGTGCCTTTTGTATTTAATTCCGATGCAATTTCTGTGTTTCATCGCCAATAAGATGGTCCAAGGGATATAGTAAACGTGATGTGAGGCATCGGAATCTATAACTAGTGTCACAGGAATGGTTTAAAACAGTCATTGAGATGAGTCAATCTTCTTGTACTTAAGTCGGCATTGTGCCTTATGTATTTAATTCCGATGCATTTTCTGTGTTTCTTCGTCAATAAGAAGGTCCAAGGGATACAGTAAACCTGAAGTGAAGCATCGGAATCTATAACTAGTGTCACATCAATGGTTCAAAGCATAGACAGTAGGAAGAGTCAGTCTTCTTGTACTTAAGTCGGCATTGTGCCTTTTGTATTTAATTCCGATGCAATTTCTGTGTTTCATCGTCAATAAGAAGGTCCAAGGGATATAGTAAACGTGATGTGAGGCATCGGAATCTATAACTAGTGTCACAGGAATGGTTCAAAACATAGACAGTAAGAAGAGTTAGTCTTCTTGTACTTATGTCGGCATTGTGCCTTTTCTATTTAATTCCGATGCAATGTCTGTGTTTCATCGTCAAAACGAAGGTCAGGGGGATAGAGTAAACCTGAAGCGAATAATCGTAATCTATAACTAGTGTCACTGGAATGGTTCAAAACATAGACAGTAGGAAGAGTCAGCCTTCTTGTACTTAAGTCGGCATTGTGCCTTTTGTATTTAATTCCTAAGCAATTAGTGTGTTTCATCGTCAATAACAAGGTCAGAGGGATACAGTAAACCTGAAGTGAAGCATCGGAATCTATAACTAGTGTCACAGGAATGGTTCAAAACATAGTCAGTAAGAAGAGTCAGTCTGCTTGTACTTAAGTCGGCATTGTGCCTTTTGTTTTTAATTCCGATGCAATTTCTGTGTCTCATCGTCAATAAGAAGGTCCGAGGAATACAGTAAACCTGAAATGGAACATCAGAATCTATAACTAGTGTCACAGGGATGGTTCAAAACATAGACAGTAAGAAGAGTCAGCCTTTTTGTACTTAAGTCGGCATTGTGCCATTTACAATTTAATTCCGATGCAAGTAGTGTGTTTCATCGTCAATAAGAAGGTCAGAGGGATACAGTAAACCTGAAGTGAAGCATCGGAATCTCTAACTAGTGCCACAGGAATGGTTTAAAACATAGTCAGCAAGAAGAGTCTGTGTTCTTGTACCTAAGTCGGCATTGTGCCTTTTGTATTTAATTCCGATGCAATTTCTGTGCTTCATCGTCAATAAGAAGGTCAGAGGGATACAGTAAATCTGAAGTGAAGCATCGGAATCCATAACTAGTGTCACAGGAATGGTTCAAAACATAGACAGTAAGAAGAAACAGTCTTCATGTACTTAAGTCGGCATTGTGCCTTTTGTATTTAATTCCGATGCAATTTCTGTGTTTCATCGTCAATAAGAAGGTCAGAGGGATACAGTAAACCTGAAGTGAAGCATGGGAATCTACACCTAGTGTCACAGGAATGGTCCAAAACAGTGAGTAAGAAGAGTCAGTCTTCTTGTACTTAAGTCGGCATTGTGCCTTTTGTATTTAATTCCGATGCAATTTCTGTGTTTCATCGTCAATAAGAAGGTCCAAGGGATATAGTAAACGTGATGTGAGGCATCGGAATCTATAACTAGTGTCACAGGAATGGTTCAAAACATAGACAGTAAGAAGAGTTAGTCTTCTTGTACTTAAGTCGGCAATGTGCCTTTTCTATTTAATTCAAATGCAATATCTGTATTTCATCGCCAATAAGAAGGTCCAAGGGATACAGTAAACCTGAAGAGAAGCATCGGAAACCATAACTAGTGTCACAGGAATCGTTCAAAACATAGACAGTAGGAAGAGTCAGCCTTCTTGTACTTAAGTCGGCATTGTGCCTTTTGTATTTAATTCCTAAGCAATTAGTGTGTTTCATCGTCAATAAGAAGGTCAGAGGGATACAGTAAACCTGAAGTGAAGCATCGGAATCTATAAATAGTGTCACAGGAATGGTTCAAAACATAGACAGTAGGAAGAGTCAGTAATCTTTTACTTAAGTCGGCATTGTGCCTTTTGTATTTAATTCCGATGCAATTTCTGTGTTTCATCGTCAATACGAAGGTCCAAGGGATACAGTAAACCTGAAGTGAAGCATCGGAATCTATAAGTAGTGTCACAGGAATGGTTCAAAACATAGTCAGTAAGAAGAGTCAGTCTTCTTGTACTTATGTTGGCATTGTGCCTTTTGTATTTAATTCCGATGCATCTTCTGTGTTTCATCGTCAATAAGAAGGTGAGAGGGATACAGTAGACCTGAAGTGAAGCATCGGAATCTATAACTAGTGTCACAGGAATGGTTCAAAACAGTCAGGACGAAGAGTCAGTCTTCTTGTACTTAAGTCGGCATTGTGCATTTTGTATTTAATTCCGATGGAATTTCTGTGTTTCTTCGTCAATAAGAAGGTCCAAGGGATACAGTAAACCTCAAGTGAAGCATCAGTATCTATAACTAGTGTCACAGGAATGGTTCAAAGCATAGACAGTAAGAAGAGTCAGTCTTCTTGTACTTAAGTCGGCATTGTACCTTTTGTATTTAATTTCGATGTAATTTCTGTGTTCCATCGTCAAAAAGAAGGTCAGAGCGATACAGTGAACCTGAAGTGAAGCATCGGAATCTATACCTAGTGTCACTGGAATGGTTCAAAACATAGACAGTAGGAAGAGTCAGGCTTCTTGTACTAAAGTCGGCATTGTGATTTTTCTATTTAATTCCAATGCAATATCTGTGTTCTTCGTCAATAAGAAGGTCATAGGGATACAGTAAACCTAAAGTGAAGCATCGAAATCTATAACTAGTGTCACAGGAATGGTTCAAACCATAGGCAGTAAGAAGAGTCAGTCTTCTAGTACTTCAGTCGGTAATGTGCCTTTTCTATTTAATTCTAATGCAATTTCTGTGTTTCATCGTCAATAAGAAGGTCAGAGGGATACAGTAAACCTGACGTGAGGCATCGGAATCTATAACTAGTGTCAAAGGAATGGTTCAAACATAGACAGTAAGAAGGGTCAGTCTTCTTGTACTTAAGTCGGCATTGTGCCTTTTGTACTTAATTCCGATGCAATATCTGTATTTCATCGCCAATAAGAAGGTCCAAGGGATACAGTAAACCTGAAGTGAAGCATCGGAATCCATAACTAGTGTCACATTAATGGTTCAAAACATAGACAATAAGAAGAGTCAGTCTTCTTGTACTTAAGTCGGCATTGTGCCTTTTGTATTTAATTCCGATGCAATTTCTGTGTTTCATCGTCAATAAGAAGGTCAGAGGGATACAGTAAACCTGAAGTGAAGCATGGGAATCTATAACTAGTGTCACAGGAATGGTCCAAACAGTGAGTAAGAAGAGTCAGGCTTCTTGTACTTTAGTCGGCTTTGTGCCTTTTGTATAATTCCGATGCAATTTCTGTGTTTCATCGTCAATAAGAAGGTCCAAGGGATGTAGTAAACGTGATGTGAGGCATCGGAATCTATTACTAGTGTCACAGGAATGGTTGAAACATAGACAGTAAGAAGAGTTAGTCTTCTTGTACTTAAGTCCGCATTGTGCCTTTTCTATTTAATTCCGATGCAATTTCTGTGTTTCATCGTCAAAACGAATGTCAGGGGGATAGAGTAAACCTGAAGCGAATAATCGTAATCTATAACTAGTGTCACAGGAATGGTTCAAAACATAGACAGTAGGAAGACTCAGCCTTCTTGTACTTAAGTCGGCATTGTGCCTTTCGTATTTAATTCCCAAGCAATTAGTGTGTTTCATCGTCAATAAGAAGGTCAGAGGGATACAGTAAACCTGAAGTGAACCATCGGAATCTATAACTAGTGTCAAGGGAATGGTTCAAACATAGTCAGTAAGAAGATTCAGTCTGCTTGTACTTAAGTCGGCATTGTGCCTTTTGTTTTTTATTCCGATGCAATTTCTGTGTCTCATCGTCAATTAGAAGGTCCAAGGGATACAGTAAACCTGAAATGGAACATCGGAATCTATAACTAGTGTCACAGGGATGGTTCAAAACATAGACAGTAAGAAGAGTCAGTCATTTTGTACTTAAGTCGGCATTGTACCATTTTCAATTTAATTCCGATGCAAGTAGTGTGTTTCATCGTCAATAAGAAGGTCGGAGGGATACAGTAAACCTGAAGTGAAGCATCGGAATCTCTAACTAGTGTCACAGGAATGGTTTAAAACATAGTCAGCAAGAAGAGTCTGTGTTCTTGTAACTAAGTCGGCATTGTGCCTTTTGTACTTAATTCCGATGCAATTTTCAGTGTTTCATCGTCAATAAGAAGGTCCAAGGGATACAGTAAACCTGAAGTGAAGCATCGGAATCTGTAACTAGCGTCACAGGAATGGTTCTAAACATAGACGCTAAGAAGAGTCAGTCTGCTTGTACTTAAGACGGCATTGGGCCATTTCTATTTAATTGCGATGCTATTTCTGTGTTTCATCTTCAATAAGAAGTTCAGAGGGATACAGTGAACCTGAGGAGAAGCATCGGAATCTATAAATAGTGTCACAGGAATGGTTCTAAACATAGACAGTAGGAAGAGTCAGTCTTCTTTTATATAAGTCGGCATTGTGCCTTTTGTATTTAATTCCGATGCAATATCTGTGTTTCATCGTCATAAAGAAGGTCAGAGGGATACAGTAAACCTGAAGTGAAGCATCGGAATCTGTAACTAGTGTCACAGGAATGGTTCAAACCATAGGCAGTTAGAAGAGTCAGTCTTCTTGTACTTAAGTCGGCATTGTGCCTTTTGTACTTAATTCCGATGCAATATCTGTATTTCATCGCCAATAAGAAGGTCCAAGGGACACAGTAAACCTGAAGTGAAGCATCGGAATCCATAACTGGTGTCACAGGAATGGTCCAAAACATAGACAGTAAGAAGAGTGAGTCTTCTTGTACTTAAGTCGGCATTGTGCCTTTTGTATTTAATTCCGATCCAATTTCTCTGTTTCATCGTCAATAAGAAGGTCAGAGGGATACAGTAAACCTGAAGTGAAGCATCGGAATCTATAACTAGTGTCACAGGAATGGTCCAAAACAGTGAGTAAGAAGAGTCAGTCTTCTTGTACTTAAGACGGCATTGTGCCTTTTGTACTTAATTCCGATGCAATTTCTGTGTTTCGTCGTCATAAAGAAGGTCAGAGGGATACAGTAAACCTGAAGTGAAGCATCGGAATCCATAACTAGTGTCACAGGAATGGTTCAAAACATAGACAGTAAGAAGAGTCAGGCTTCTTGTACTTAAGTCGGCATTGTGCCATTTCTATTTAATTCTGATGCTATTTCTGTGTTTCATCTTCAATAAGAAGGTCAGAGGGATACAGTGAACCTGAGGAGAAGCATCGGAATCTATAAATAGTGTCACAGGAATGGATCAAAACATAGACAGTAGGAAGAGTCAGACTTCTTTTACTTAAGTCGGCATTGTGCCTTTTGTATTTAATTCCGATGCAATTTCTGTGTTTCATCGTCATAAAGAAGGTCAGAGGGATACAGTAAACCTGAAGTGAAGCATCGGAATCTATAACTAGTGTCACAGGTATGGTCCAAAACATAGACAGTAGGAAGAGTCAGTCTTCGTGTACTTAAGTCGGCATTGTGCCTTTTGTATTTAATTACGATGCAATATTTGTGTTTCATCGTCAATAAGATGGTCCAGGGGATACAGTAAACCTGAAGTGAAGCATCGGAATCTGTAACTAGCGTCACAAGAATGGTTCAAAACATAGTCAGTAAGAAGAGTCACTCTTCTTGTACTTAATTCGGCATTGTGCCTTTTCTATTTAATTCCGATGCAATTTCTGTGTTTCATCGTCAATAAGAACGTCCAAGGGATACAGTAAACCTGAATTGAAGAATCTGAATCAATAACTAGTGTCACAGGAATGGTTCAAACCATAGAAAGTAGGAAGAGTCAGTCTTCTTGTACTTAAATCGGCATTGTGCCATTTCTATTTAATTCCGATGCAATTTCTGAGTTTTATCGTCAATATTAATGTTAGAGGGATACAGTAACCCTGAAGTGAAGCATCTGAATCTGTAACTAGCGTCACAGGAATGGTTCAAAACATAGACAGTAAGAAGCGTCAGTCTTCATGTACTTAAGTCGGCATTGTGCCTTTTCTATTAAATTCCGATGCAATTTCGGTGTATCATCGTCAATAAGAAGGTCCAAGGGATACAGTAAACCTGAAGTGAAGCATCGGAATCTATAACTAGTGTCACAGGAATGGTTCAAAACATAGACAGTAAGAAGAGTCAGTCTTCTTGTACGTAAGTCGGCATTGTGCCTTTTCTATTTAATTCCGATGCAATTTCTGTGTTTCGTCGTCAATAATAAGGTCAGATGGATACAGTAAACCTGATGTGAAGCATCGGAATATATTACTAGTGTCACAGGAATGGTTCAAACATAGTCGGTAAGAAAAATCAGTATTCTTGTACTTAAGTCGGCATTGTGCCTCTTCTATTTAATTCAGATGCAATATCTGTGTTTCATCGTCAATAAGAAGGTGCAAGGGATACAATAAACCTGAAGTAAAGCTTCGGAATCTATAACTAGTGTCACAGGAATGGTTTAAAACATAGACAGTAAGAAGAGTCAGTCCTCTTGTACTTAAGTCGGCATTGTGCCCTTTCTATTTAATTTCGATCCAATTTCTGTGTTTCATCGTCAATTAGAAGGTCAGAGGGTTACAGTAAACCTGAAGTGAAGCATCGGAATCTATAACTAGTGTCACAGGAATGGTTCAAAACAGTCAGTAAGAAGAGTCAATCTTCATGTAATAAGTCGGCATTGTGCCTTTTGTATTTAATTCCGATGCATGTTCTGTGTTTCATCGTCAATAAGAAGGTCCAAGGGATACAGTAAACCTGAAGTGAAGCATCGGAACCTATAACTAACGTCACAGGAATCGTTCAAAACATAGACAGTAGGAAGTGTCAGTCTTCTTGTACTTAAGTCGGCATTGTGTTTTTTGTATTTAGTTCCGATGCAATTTCTGTGTTTCATCGTCAATACGAAGGTCCAAGGGATACAGTAAACCTGAAGTGAAGCATCGGAATCTATAACTAGTGTCACAGGAATGGTTCTAAACACAGTCAGTAAGAAGGGTCAGTCTTCTTGTACTTAAGTCGGCATTGTGCCTTTTGTATTTAATTCAGATGCATTATCTGTGTTTCATCTGCAATAAGAAGGTGCAAGGGATAAGGTAAACCTGAAGTAAAGCTTCGGAATCTATAACTAGTGTCACAGGAATGGTTCCAAAAATTGACAGTAAGAAGAGTCAGTCTTCTTGTACTTAAGTCGGCATCGTGCCTTTTTTTTTATTTCCGATGCAATTTCTGTATTTCGTCGCCAATAAGAAGGTCCAATGGATACAGTAAACCTGAAGTGAAGCATCGGAATCTATAACTAATGTCACAGGAATCGTTCAAAACATAGACAGTAGGAGGAGTAAGGCTTCTTGTACTTAAGTCGGCATTGTGCCTTTTGTATTTAGTTCCGATGCAATTTCTGTGTTTCATCGTCAATAAGAAGGTCCTAGGGATAGAGTAACCCTGAAGTGAAGCATCGGAATCTATAACTAGTGTCACAGGAATGGTTCAAAACATAGTCAGTAAGAAGAGTCAGTCTTCTTGTACTTAAGTCGGCATTGTGCCTTTTGTATTTAATTCCGATGCAATTTCTGTGTTTCATCGTCAATACGAAGGTCCAAGGGATACAGTAAATCTGAAGTGAAGCATCGGAATCTATAACTAGTGTCACAGGAATGGTTGAAAACATAGTCAGCAAGAGGAGTTAGTCTTCTTGTACTTATGTTGGCATTGTGCTTTTTTATTTAATTCCAATGCAATTTCTGTGTTTCATCGTCAATAAGTAGGTCGGAGGGATTCAGTAAACCTGAAGTGAAGCATCGGAATCTATAACTAGTGTCACAGGAATGGTTAAAAACAGTCAGTAAGAAGAGTCAGTCTTCTTGTACTTAAGTCTGCATCGTGCATTTTGTATTTAATTCCAATGCATTTTCTGTGTTTCAACGTCAATAAGAAGGTCCAAGGGATACAGTTAACCTGAAGTGAAGCATGGGAATGTATAACTAGTGTCACAGGAATGGTTCAAAACATAGACAGTAAGAAGAGTCAGTCTTCTTGTACTTAAGTCGGCATCGTGCCTTTTGTATTTAATTCCGATGCAATTTCTGTGTTTAATCGTCAAAAATAGGGTCAGAGGGATACAGTAAACCTAAAGTGAAGCATCGGAATCTATAACTAGTGTCACAGGAATGGTTCAAAGCATAGACAGTAGGACGAGTCAGTCTTCTTGTACTTAAGTCGGCATTGTGACTTTTCTATTTAATTCCGATGCAATTTCTGTGTTTCATCGTCAAAAATAAGGTCAGAGGGATACAGTACACCTGAAGTGAATCATCGGAATCTATAACTAGTGTCACAGGAATGGTTCAAACATAGACAGTAGGAAGATGCACTCTACATGTACTTAAGTCGGCATTGTGCCTTTTCAATTTAATTGCGATGCAATTTCTGTGTTTCATCGTCAAAAATAAGGTCAGAGGGATACAGTACACCTGAAGTGAATCATCGGAATCTATAACTAGTGTCACAGGAATGGTTCAAAACGTAGACAGTAGGACGAGACAGTCTTCTTGTACTTAAGTCGGCATTGTGCCTTTTCTATTTAATTCCGATGCAATTTCTGTGTTTCATAGTCAATAAGAAGGTCAGAGGGATACAGTAAACCTGAAGTGAAGCATCGGAATCTATAACTAGTGTCACAGGAATGGTTCAAACATAGACAGTAAGAAATGTCAGTTTTCTTGTACTTAAGTCGGCATTGTGCCTTTTGTATTTAATTCCGATGCAATTTCTGTTTTTCATCGTCAATAAGAAGGTCTAAGGGATACAGTAAACCTGAAGTGAAGCATCGGAATCAATAACTAGTGTCACAGGATTGGTTCAAAACATAGACAGTAAGAGGAGTCAGTCTTCTTGTACTTAAGTCGGCATTGTGCCTTTTGTATTTAATTCCGATCCAATTTCTGTGTTTCATCGACAATAAGAAGGTCAGAGGGATACAGTAAACCTGAAGTGAAGCATCGGAATCTACAACTAGTGTCACAGGAATGGTTCAAACAGTCAGTAAGAAGAGTCAGTCTTCTTGTACTTAAGTCGGCATTGTGCCTTTTGTATTTATTTCCGATGCACCATCTGTGTTCCATCGTCAATAAGAAGATCCAAGGGATACAGTAAACCTGAAATGAAGCATCGGAATCTATAACTAGTGTCACAGGATTGGTTCAAAACATAGACAGTAAGAAGAGTCAGTCTTCTTGTACTTAAGTCGGCATTGTGCCTTTTGTATTTAATTCCGATCCAATTTCTGTGTTTCATCTTCAATAAGAAGTTCAGAGGGATACAGTGAACCTGAGGAGAAGCATCGGAATCTATAAATAGTGTCACAGGAATGGTCCTAAATATAGACAGTAGGAAGAGTCAGTCTTCTTTTATATAAGTCGGCATTGTGCCTTTTGTATTTAATTCCGATGCAATATCTGTGTTTCATCGTCATAAAGAAGGCAGAGGGATACAGTAAACCTGAAGTGAAGCATCGGAATCTGTAACTAGTGTCACAGGAATGGTCCAAACATAGACAGTAGGAAGAGTCAGTCTTCTTGTACTTAAGTCAGCATTGTGCCTTTTCTATTTAATTCCGAAGCAATTTCTGAGTTTTATCGTCAATATGAATGTCAGAGGGATACAGTAACCCTGAAGTGAAGCATCCGAATCTGTAACTAGCGTACTGGAATGGTTCAAAACATAGACAGTAAGAAGTGTCAGTCTTCTTGTACTTAAGTCGGCATTGTGCCTTTTCTATTTAATTCCTATGCAATTTCGGTGTTTTATCGTCAATAAGAAGGTCCAAGGGACACAATAAACCTGAAGTGAAGCATCGGAATCTATAACTAGTGTCACTGGAATGGTTCAAAACACAGACAGTAAGAAGAGTCAGTCTCCTTGTACTTAAGTCGGCATTGTGCCTTTTGTATTTAATTCCGATGTAATTTCTGTGATCCATCGTCAAAAAGAAGGTCAGAGGGATACAGTGAACCTGAAGTGAAGCATCGGAATCTATACTTAGTGTCACTGGAATGGTTCAAAGCATAGTCAGTAGGAAGTGTCAGGCTTCTTGTACTTAAGTCGGCATTGTGCCTTTTCTATTTAATTCTGATGCAATTTCTGTGTTCTTCGTCAATAAGAAGGTCCAAGGGATACAGTAAACCTAAAGTGAAGCATCGGAATCTGTAACTAGTGTCACAGGAATGGTTCAAACCATAGGCAGTTAGAAGAGTCAGTCTTCTTGTACTTAAGTCGGCATCGTGCCTTTTGTACTTAATTCCGATGCAATATCTGTATTTCATCGCCAATAAGAAGGTCCAAGGGACACAGTAAACCTGAAGTGAAGCATCGGAATCCATAACTGGTGTCACAGGAATAGTTCAAAACATAGACAGTAAGAAGAGTCAGTCTTCTTGTACTTAAGTCGGCATTGTGCCTTTTGTATTTAATTCCGATCCAATTTCTCTGTTTCATCGTCAATAAGAAGGTCAGAGGGATACAGTAAACCTGAAGTGAAGCATCGGAATCTATAACTAGTGTCACAGGAATGGTCCAAACAGTGAGTAAGAAGAGTCAGTCTTCTTGTACTTAAGACGGCATTGTGCCTTTTGTACTTAATTCCGATGCAATTTCTGTGTTTCATCGTCATAAAGAAGGTCAGAGGGATACAGTAAACCTGAAGTGAAGCATCGGAATCCATAACTAGTGCACTGGAATGGTTCAAAACATAGACAGTAAGAAGAGTCAGGCTTCTTGTACTTAAGTCGGCATTGTGCCATTTCTATTTAATTCCGATGATATTTCTGTGTTTCATCTTCAATAAGAAGGTCAGAGGGATACAGTGAACCTGAGGAGAAGCATCGGAATATATAAATAGTGTCACAGGAATGGATCAAAACATAGACAGTAGGAAGAGTCAGACTTCTTTTACTTAAGTCGGCATTGTGCCTTTTGTATTTAATTCCGATGCAATTTCTGTGTTTCATCGTCATAAAGAAGGTCAGAGGGATACAGTAAACCTGAAGTGAAGCATCGGAATCTATAACTAGTGTCACAGGTATGGTCCAAAACATAGACAGTAGGAAGAGTCAGTCTTCGTGTACTTAAGTCGGCATTGTGCGTTTTGTATTTAATTACGATGCAATATTTGTGTTTCATCGTCAATAAGAAGGTCCAAGGGATACAGTAAACCTGAAGTGAAGCATCGGAATCTGTAACTAGCGTCACAAGAATGGTTCAAAACATAGTCAGTAAGAAGAGTCACTCTTCTTGTACTTAAGTCGGCATTGTGCCTTTTCTATTTAATTCCGATGCAATTTCTGTGTTTCATCGTCAATAAGAACGTTCAAGGGATACAGTAAACCTGAAGTGAAGAATCGGAATCTATAACTAGTGTCACAGGAATGGTTCAAACCATAGAATGTAGGAAGAGTCAGTTTTCTTGTACTTAAATCGGCATTGTGCCATTTCTATTTAATTCCGATGCAATTTCTGAGTTTTATCGTCAATATTAATGTTAGAGGGATACAGTAACCCTGAAGTGAAGCATCTGAATCTGTAACTAGCGTCACAGGAATGGTTCAAAACATAGACAGTAAGAAGCGTCAGTCTTCATGTACTTAAGTCGGCATTGTGCCTTTTCTATTAAATTCCGATGCAATTTCGGTGTATCATCGTCAATAAGAAGGTCCAAGGGATACAGTAAACCTGAAGTGAAGCATCGGAATCTATAACTAGTGTCACAGGAATGGTTCAAAACATAGACAGTAAGAAGAGTCAGTCTTCTTGTACGTAAGTCGGCATTGTGCCTTTTCTATTTAATTCCGATGCAATTTCTGTGTTTCGTCGTCAATAATAAGGTCAGATGGATACAGTAAACCTGATGTGAAGCATCGGAATATATTACTAGTGTCACAGGAATGGTTCAAACATAGTCAGTAAGAAAAATCAGTATTCTTGTACTTAAGTCGGCATTGTGCCTTTTCTATTTAATTCAGATGCAATATCTGTGTTTCATCGTCAATAAGAAGGTGCAAGGGATACAGTAAACCTGAAGTAAAGCTTCGGAATCTATAACTAGTGTCACAGGAATGGTTCAAAACATAGACAGTAAGAAGAGTCAGTCTTCTTGTACTTAAGACGGCATTGTGCCTTTTCTATTTAATTTCGATCCAATTTCTGTGTTTCATCGTCAATAAGAAGGTCAGAGGGTTACAGTAAACCTGAAGTGAAGCATCGGAATCTATAACTAGTGTCACAGGAATGGTTCAAAACAGTCAGTAAGAAGAGTCAATCTTCATGTAATAAGTCGGCATTGTGCCTTTTGTATTTAATTCCGATGCATGTTCTGTGTTTCATCGTCAATAAGAAGGTCCAAGGGATACAGTAAACCTGAAGTGAAGCATCGGAATCTATAACTAACGTCACAGGAATCGTTCAAAACATAGACAGTAGGAGGAGTCAGTCTTCTTGTACTTAAGTCGGCATTGTGCCTTTTGTATTTAGTTCCGATGCAATTTCTGTGTTTCATCGTCAATAAGAAGGTCCTAGGGATAGAGTAACCCTTAAGTGAAGCATCGGAATCTATAACTAGTGTCACAGGAATGGTTCAAAACATAGTCAGTAAGAAGAGTCAGTCTTCTTGTACTTAAGTCGGCATTGTGCCTTTTGTATTTAATTCCGATGCAATTTCTGTGTTTCATCGTCAATACGAAGGTCCAAGGGATACAGTAAATCTGAAGTGAAGCATCGGAATCTATAACTAGTGTCACAGGAATGGTTGAAAGCATAGTCAGCAAGAGGAGTTAGTCTTCTTGTACTTATGTTGGCATTGTGCTTTTTTATTTAATTCCGATGCAATTTCTGTGTTTCATCGTCAATAAGTAGGTCGGAGGGATTCAGTAAACCTGAAGTGAAGCATCGGAATCTATAACTAGTGTCACAGGAATGGTTAAAAACAGTCAGTAAGAAGAGTCAGTCTTCTTGTACTTAAGTCTGCATCGTGCATTTTGTATTTAATTCCAATGCATTTTCTGTGTTTCAACGTCAATAAGAAGGTCCAAGGGATACAGTTAACCTGAAGTGAAGCATGGGAATGTATAACTAGTGTCACAGGAATGGTTCAAAACATAGACAGTAAGAAGAGTCAGTCTTCTTGTACTTAAGTCGGCATCGTGCCTTTTGTATTTAATTCCGATGCAATTTCTGTGTTTAATCGTCAAAAATAGGGTCAGAGGGATACAGTAAACCTAAAGTGAAGCATCGGAATCTATAACTAGTGTCACAGGAATGGTTCAAAGCATAGACAGTAGGACGAGTCAGTCTTCTTGTACTTAAGTCGGCATTGTGACTTTTCTATTTAATTCCGATGCAATTTCTGTGTTTCATCGTCAAAAATAAGGTCAGAGGGTTACAGTACACCTGAAGTGAATCATCGGAATCTATAACTAGTGTCACAGGAATGGTTCAAAACGTAGACAGTAGGACGAGACAGTCTTCTTGTACTTAAGTCGGCATTGTGCCTTTTCTATTTAATTCCGATGCCATTTCTGTGTTTCATAGTCAATAAGAAGGTCAGAGGGATACAGTAAACCTGAAGTGAAGCATCGGAATCTATAACTAGTGTCACAGGAATGGTTCAAAACATAGGCAGTAGGGAGAGTCAGCCTTCTTGTACTTAAATCGGCATTGTGCCTCTTCTATTTATTTCCGATGCACTAACTGTGTTCCATCGACAATAAGAAGATCCAAGGGATACAATATACCTGAAATGAAGCATCGGAATCTATAACTAGTGTCACAGGAATGGTTCAAACATAGACAGTAGGAGGATGCACTCTACATGTACTTAAGTCGGCATTGTGCCTTTTCTATTTAATTCCGATGCAATTTCTGTGTTTCATCGTCAAAAATAAGGTCAGAGGGATACAGTACACCTGAAGTGAATCATCGGAATCTATAACTAGTGTCACAGGAATGGTTCAAAACGTAGACAGTAGGACGAGACAGTCTTCTTGTACTTAAGTCGGCATTGTGCCTTTTCTATTTAATTCCGATTCAATTTCTGTGTTTCATAGTCAATAAGAAGGTCAGAGGGATACAGTAAACCTGAAGTGAAGCATCGGAATCTATAACTAGTGTCACAGGAATGGTTCAAACATAGACAGTAAGAAGGGTCAGTTTTCTTGTACTTAAGTCGGCATTGTGCCTTTTGTATTTAATTCCGATGCAATTTCTGTTTTTCATCGTCAATAAGAAGGTCCAAGGGATACAGTAAACCTGAAGTGAAGCATCGGAATCAATAACTAGTGTCACAGGATTGGTTCAAAACATAGACAGTAAGAAGAGTCAGTCTTCTTGTACTTAAGTCGGCATTGTGCCTTTTGTATTTAATTCCGATCCAATTTCTGTGTTTCATCGTCAATAAGAAGGCCAGAGGGATACAGTAAACCTGAAGTGAAGCATCGGAATCTATAACTAGTGTCATAGGAATGGTTCAAACAGTCAGTAAGAAGAGTCAGTCTTCTTGTACTTAAGTCGGCATTGTGCCTTTTGTATTTATTTCCGATGCACCATCTGTGTTCCATCGTCAATAAGAAGATCCAAGGGATACAGTAAACCTGAAATGAAGCATCGGAATCTATAACTAGTGTCACAGGAGTGGTTCAAATCATAGACAGTAGGAAGACTCACTCTACATGTACTTAAGTTGGCATTGTGCCATTGGTATTTATTTCCGATGCAATTTCTGTGTTTCATCGTCAATATGAAGGTCAGAGGGAAACAGTAAACCTGAAGTGAAGCATCGGAATCTATAACTAGTGTCACAGGAATGGTACAAAACATAGTCGGTAAGAAGAGTCAGTCTTCATGTACTTTAGTCGGCATTGTGCCTTATGTATTTAATTCCGATGAAATTTCTGTGTTTCATCGTCAATAGGAAGGTCCAAGGGATACAGTCAACCTGATGTGAAGCATCGGAATCTGTAACTAGCGTCACACGAATGGTTCAAACATAGACACTAAGAAGAGTCAGTCTGCTTGTACTTAAGACGGCATTGTGCCTTTTCTATTTATGTCCGATGCAAATTCTGTATTTCATCTTCAATAAGAAGGTCAGAGGGATACAGTGAACCTGAGGTGAAGCATCGGAATCTGTAACTAGCGTCACGGGAATGGTTCAAAACATAGACAGTAAGAAGAGTCAGTCTTCTTGTACTTAAGTCGGCATTGTGCCTTTTGTATTTAATTCCGATCCAATTTCTGTGTTTCATCGTCAATAAGAAGGTCAGAGGGATACTGTTAACCTGAAGTGAAGCATCGGAATCTCTAACTAGTGTCACAGGAATCGTTCAAAACATAGACAGTAAGAAGAGTCAGTCTTCTTGTACTTAAGTCGGCATTGTGCCTTTTCTATTTAATTCCGATGCAATTTCTGTGTTTCGTCGTCAATAATAAGGTCAGATGGATACAGTAAACCTGAAGTGAAGCATCGGAATCTATTACTAGTGTCACAGGAATGGTTCAAACATAGTCAGTAAGAAAAGTCAGGCTTCTTGTACTTAAGTTGGCATTGTGAATTTTCTATTTAATTCAGGTGCAATATCTGTGTTTCATCGTCAATAAGAAGGTGCAAGGGATACAGTAATCCTGAAGTAAAGCTTCGGAATCTATAACTAGTGGCATAGGAATGGTTCAAAACATAGACAGTAAGAAGAGTCAGTCTTCTTGTACTCAAGTCGGCATTGTGCCTTATCTATTTAATTCCGATGCATGTTCTGTGTTTCATCGTCAATACGAAGGTCCAAGGGATACAGTAAACCTGAAGTGAAGCATCGGAATCTATAACTAGTGTTACAGGAATGGTTCAAAACATAGTCAGTAAGAAGAGTCAGTCTTCTTGTACTTAAGTCGGCATTGTGCCTTTTGTATTTAATTCCGATGCAATTTCTGTGTTTCATCGTCAATACGAAGGTCCAAGGGATACAGTAAACCTGAAGTGAAGCATCGGAATCTATAACTAGTGTCACAGGAATGGTCCTAAACATAGTCAGTAAGAAGGGTCAGTCTTCTTGTACTTAAGTCGGCATTGTGCCTTTTGTATTTAATTCAGTTGCAATATCTGTGTTTCATCGTCAATAAGAAGGTGCAAGGGATACAGTAAATCTGAAGTAAAGCTTCGGAATCTATAACTAGTGTCACAGGAATGGTTAAAACATAGACAGTAAGAAGAGTCAGTCTTCTTGTACTTAAGTCGGCATTGTGCCTTTTGTATTTAGTTCCGATGCAATTTCTGTGTTACATCGTCAATAAGAAGATCCTAGGGATACAGTAAACCTGAAGTGAAGCATCGGAATCTATAACTAGTGTCACAGGAATGGTTCAAAACATAGTCAGTAAGAAGAGTCAGTCTTCTTGTACTTAAGTCGGCATTGTGCTTTTTGTATTTAATTGCGATGCAATTTCTGTGTTTAATCGTCAAAAATAGGGTCAGAGGGATACAGTAAACCTGAAGTGAAGCATCGGAATATATAACTAGTGTCACAGGAATGGTTCAAAAAGTAGACAGTAGGACGAGTCAGTCTTCTTGTACTTAAGTCGGCATTGTGCCTTTTCTATTTAATTCCGATGCAATTTCTGTGTTTCATAATCAAAAAGAAGGTCAGAGGGATACAGTAAACCTGAAGTGAAGCATCGGAATCTATAACTAGTGTCACAGGAATGGTTCAAAACATAGACAGTAGGAAGAGTCAGTCTTCTTGTACTTAAGTCGGCATTGTGCCTTTTCTATTTAATTCTGATGCAATTTCTGTGTTTCATCGTCAATAAGAAGGTCAGAGTGATACAGTAAACCTGAAGTGAAGCATCGGAATCTATAACTAGTGTCACAGGAATGGTTCAAACATAGACAGTAAGAAGGGTCAGTTTTCTTGTTCTTAAGTCGGCATTGTGCTTTTGTTTTTAATTCCGATGCAATTTCTCTCTTTCATCGTCAATAAGAAGGTCCATGGGATACAGTAAACCTGAAGTGAAGCATCGGAATCAATAACTAGTGTCACAGGATTGGTTCAAAACATAGACAGTAAGAAGAGTCAGTCTTCTTGTACTTAAGCCGGCATTGTGCCTTTTGTATTTAATTCCGATCCAATTTCTGTGTTTCATCGTCAATAAGAAGGTCAGAGGGATACAGTAAACCTGAAGTGAAGCATCGGAATCTATAACTAGGGTCACAGGAATGGTTCAAACAGTCAGTAAGAAGAGGCAGTCTTCTTGTACTTAAGTCGGCATTGTGCCTTTTGTATTTATTTCCGATGCACTATCTGTGTTCCATCGTCAACAAGAAGATCCAAGGGATACAGTAAACATGAAATGAAGCATCGGAATCTATAACTAGTGCCACAGGAGTGGTTCAAAACATAGACAGTAGGAAGATTCACTCTACATGTACTTAAGTTGGCATTGTGCCTTTAGAATTTATTTCCGATGCAATTTCTGTGTTTCATCGTCAATAAGAAGGTCAGAGGGAAACAGTAAACCTGAAGTGAAGCATCGGAATCTATAACTAGTGTCACCGGAATGGTTCAAAACATAGTCGGTAAGAAGAGTCAGTCTTCTTGTACTTAAGTCGGCATTGTGCCTTTTGTATTTAATTCCGATGAAATTTCTGTGTTTCATCGTCAATAAGAAGGTCCGAGGGATACAGTCAACCTGATGTGAAGCATCGGAATCTGTAACTAGCGTCACAGGAATGGTTCAAACATAGACACTAAGAAGAGTCAGTCTGCTTGTACTTAAGACGGCATTGTGCCTTTTCTATTTATGTCCGATGCAAATTCTGTATTTCATCTTCAATAAGAAGGTCAGAGGGATACAGTGAACCTGAGGTGAAGCATCGGAATCTGTAACTAGCGTCACAGGAATGGTTCAAAACATAGACAGTAAGAAGCGTCAGTCTTTTTGTACTTGAGTTGACATTGTGCCATTTTCAATTTAATTCCGATGCAATTAGTGTGTTTCATCGTCAATAAGAAGGTCAGAGGGATACTGTTAACCTGAAGTGAAGCATCGGAATCTCTAACTAGTGTCACAGGAATGGTTCAAAACATAGACAGTAGGGAGTGTCAGCCTTCTTGTACTTAAGTCGGCATCGTGCCTCTTCTATTTATTTCCGATGCACTATCTGTGTTCCATCGTCAATAAGAAGATCCAAGGGATACAGGAAACCTGAAATAAAGCATCGAAATCTATATCTAGTGTCACAGGAATGGTTCAAAACATAGACAGAAAAAGAGTCAGTCTTCTTGTAATGAAGTCGGCATTTTGCCTTTTGTATATAATTCCGATGCAATTTCTGTGTTTCATCGTCAATACGAAGGTCACAGGGATACAGTAAACCTGAAGTAAAGCATCGAATCTATAACTAGTGTCACAGGAATGGTTTAAAACAGTCAGTAAGAAGAGTCAATCTTCATGTACTTAAGTCGGCATCGTGCCTTTTCTATTTAATTCCTATGCAATTTCTGTATTTCGTCGCCAATAAGAAGGTCCAATGGATTCAGAAAACCTGAAGTGAAGCATCGGAATCTATAAGTAATGTCACAGGAATCGTTCAAAACACAGACAGTAGGAAGAGTCAGTCTTCTTGTACTTAAGTCGGCATTGTGTTTTTTGTATTTACTTCCGATGCAATTTCTGTGTTTCATCGTCAATACGAAGGTCCAAGGGATACAGTAAAGCTGAAGTGAAGCATCGGAATCTATAACTAGTGTCACAGGAATGGTTCTAAACACAGTCAGTAAGAAGGGTCAGTCTTCTTGTACTTAAGTCGGCATTGTGCCTTTTGTATTTAATTCCGATCCAATTTCTGTGTTTCATCGTCAATAAGAAGGTCAGAGGGATACTGTTAACCTGAAGTGAAGCATCGGAATCTCTAACTAGTGTCACAGGAATGGTTCAAAACATAGACAGTAGGGAGTGTCAGCCTTCTTGTACTTAAGTCGGCATTGTGCCTCTTCTGTTTATTTCCGATGCACTATCTGTGTTCCATCGTCAATAAGAAGATCCAATTGATACAGTAAACCTGAAATGAAGCATCGAAATCTATAACTAGTGTCACAGGAATGATTTAAACATACACAGAAAAAGAGTCAGTCTTCTTGTACTGAAGTCGGCATTGTGCCTTTTGTATTTAATTCCGATGCAATTTCTGTGTTTCATCGTCAATAAGAAGGTCAGAGGGATACGGTAAACCTGAAGTAAAGCATCGAATCTATAACTAGTGTCACAGGACTGGTTTAAAACAGTCAGTAAGAAGAGTCAATCATCATGTACTTAAGTCGGCATCGTGCCTTTTCTATTTAATTCCGATGCAATTTCTGTATTTCGTCGCCAATAAGAAGGTCCAATGGATACAGAAAACCTGAAGTGAAGCATCGGAATCTATAAGTAATGTAACAGGAATCGTTCAAATCATAGACAGTAGGAAGAGTCTGTCTTCTTGTACATAAGTCGGCATTGTGCCTTATGTATTTAGTTTCGATGCAATTTCTGTGTTTCATCGTCAATAAGAAGGTCCTAGGGATAGAGTAAACCTGAAGTGTAGCATCGGAATCTATAACTAGTGTCACAGGAATGGTTCAAAAATAGACAGTAAGAAGAGTCAGTCTTCTTGTACGTAAGTCGGCATTGTGCCTTTTCTATTTAATTCCGATGCAATTTCTGTGTTTCGTCGTCAATAATAAGGTGAGATGGATACAGTAAACCTGAAGTGAAGGATCGGAATCTATTACTAGTGTCACAGGACTGGTTCAAACATAGTCAGTAAGAAAAGTCAGTCTTCTTGTACTTAAGTTGGCATTGTGAATTTTCTATTTAATTCAGGTGCAATATCTGTGTTTCATCGTCAATAAGAAGGTGCAAGGGATACAGTAATCCTGAAGTAAAGCTTCGGAATCTGTAACTAGTGGCATAGGAATGGTTCAAAACATAGACAGTAAGAAGAGTCAGTCTTCTTGTACTTAAGTCGGCATTGTGCCTTTTCTATTTAATTCCGATGCATGTTCTGTGTTTCATCGTCAATAAGAAGGTCCAAGGGATACAGTAAACCTGAAGTGAAGCATCGGAATCTATAACTAACGTCACAGGAATCGTTCAAAACATAGACAGTAGGAAGAGTCAGTCTTCTTGGAATTGAAGTCGGCATTGTGTTTTTTGTATTTAGTTGCGATGCAATTTCTGTGTTTCATCGTCAATAAGAAGGTCCTAGGGATAGAGTAAACCTGAAGTGAAGCATCGTAATCAATAACTAGTGTCACAGGAATGGTTCAAAACATAGTCAGTAAGAAGAGTCAGTCTTCTTGTACTTAAGTCGGCATTGTGCCTTATGTATTTAATTCCGATGCAATTTCTGTGTTTCATCGTCAATACGAAGGTCCAAGGGATACAGTAAACCTGAAGTGAAGCATCGGAATCTATAACTAGTGTCACAGGAATGGTTCTAAACATAGTCAGTAAGAAGGGTCAGTCTTCTTGTACTTAAGTCGGCATTGTGCCTTTTGTATTTAATTCCGATGCAATTTCTGTGTTTCATCGTCAATACGAAGGTCCAAGGGATACAGTAAACCTGAAGTGAAGCATCGGAATCTATAACTAGTGTCACAGGAATGGTTCAAAACATAGTCAGCAAGAGGAGTTAGTCTTCTTGTACTTATGTTGGCATTGTGCTTTTTTATTTAATTCCGATGCAATTTCTGTGTTTCATCGTCAATAAGAAGGTCGGAGGGATTCAGTAAACCTGAAGTGAAGCATCGGCATCTATAACTAGTGTCACAGGAATGGTAAAAAACAGTCAGTAACAAGAGTCAGTCTTCTTGTACTTAAGTCGGCATCGTGCATCTTGTATTTAATTCCAAAGCATTTTCTGTGTTTCAACGTCAATAAGAAGGTCCAAGGGATACAGTTAACCTGAAGTGAAGCATCGGAATCTATAACTAGTGTCACAGGAATGGTTCAAAACATAGACAGTAAGAAGAGTCAGTCTTCTTGTACTTAAGACGGCATTGTGCTTTTTGTATTTAATTCCGATGCAATATCTGTGTTTAATCGTCAAAAATAGGGTCAGAGGGATACAGTAAACCTAAAGTGAAGCATCGGAATCTATAACTAGTGTCACAGGAATGGTTCAAAACATAGACAGTAGGACGAGTCAGTCTTCTTGTACTTAAGTCGGCATTGTGACTCTTCTATTTAATTCCGATGCAATTTCTGTTTTTCATAGTCAAAAAGAAGGTCAGAGGGATACAGTAAACCTGAAGCGAAGCATCGGATTCTATAACTAGTGTCACAGGAATGGTTCAAAACATAGGCAGTAGGGAGAGTCAGCCTTCTTGTACTTAAATCGGCATTGTGCCTCTTCTATTTATTTCCGATGCACTATCTGTGTTCCATCGTCAATAAGAAGATCCAAGGGATACAATATACCTGAAATGAAGCATCGGAATCTATAACTAGTGTCACCGGAATGGTTCAAACATAGACAGTAGGAAGATGCACTCTACATGTACTTAAGTCGGCATTGTGCCTTTTCTATTTAATTCCGATGCAATTTCTGTGTTTCATCGTCAAAAATAAGGTCAGAGGGATACAGTACACCTGAAGTGAATCATCGGAATCTATAACTAGTGTCACAGGAATGGTTCAAAACGTAGACAGTAGGACGAGACAGTCTTCTTGTACTTAAGTCGGCATTGTGCCTTTTCTATTTAATTCCGATTCAATTTCTGTGTTTCATAGTCAATAAGAAGGTCAGAGGGATACAGTAAACCTGAAGTGAAGCATCGGAATCTGTAACTAGTGTCACAGGAATGGTTCAAACATAGACAGTAAGAAGGGTCAGTTTTCTTGTACATAAGTCGGCATTGTGCCTTTTGTATTTAATTCCGATGCAATTTCTGTTTTTCATCGTCAATAAGAAGGTCCAAGGGATACAGTAAACCTGAAGTGAAGCATCGGAATCAATAACTAGTGTCACAGGATTGGTTCAAAACATAGACAGTAAGAAGAGTCAGTCTTCTTGTACTTAAGTCGGCATTGTGCCTTTTGTATTTAATTCCGATCCAATTTCTGTGTTTCATATTCAATAAGAAGGTCAGAGGGATACAGTAAACCTGAAGTGAAGCATCGGAATCTATAACTAGTGTCACAGGAATGGTTCAAACAGTCAGTAAGAAGAGTCAGTCTTCTTGTACTTAAGTCGGCATTGTGCCTTTTGTATTTATTTCCGATGGACCATCTGTGTTCCATCGTCAATAAGATGATCCAAGGGATACAGTAAACCTGAAATGAAGCATCGGAATCTATAACTAGTGTCACAGGAGTGGTTCAAATCATAGACAGTAGGAAGATTCACTCTACATGTACTTAAGTTGGCATTGTGCCATTGGTATTTATTTCCGATGCAATTTCTGTGTTTCATCGTCAATATGAAGGTCAGAGGGAAACAGTAAACCTGAAGTGAAGCATCGGAATCTATAACTAGTGTCACAGGAATGGTTCAAAACATAGTCGGTAAGAAGAGTCAGTCTTCTTGTACCTTAGTCGGCATTGTGCCTTATGTATTTAATTCCGATGAAATTTCTGTGTTTCATCGTCAATAAGAAGGTCCAAGGGATACAGTCAACCTGATGCGAAGCATCGGAATCTGTAACTAGCGTCACACGAATGGTTCAAACATAGACACTAAGAAGAGTCAGTCTGCTTGTACTTAAGACGGAATTGTGCCTTTTCTATTTATGTCCGATGCAAATTCTGTATTTCATCTTCAATAAGAAGGTCAGAGGGATACAGTGAACCTGAGGTGAAGCATCGGAATCTGTAACTAGCGTCACGGGAATGGTTCAAAACATAGACAGTAAGAAGAGTCAGTCTTCTTGTACTTAAGTCGGCATTGTGCCTTTTGTATTTAATTCCGATCCAATTTCTGTGTTTCATCGTCAATAAGAAGGTCAGAGGGATACTGTTAACCTGAAGTGAAGCATCGGAATCTCTAACTAGTGTCACAGGAATCGTTCAAAACATAGACAGTAAGAAGAGTCAGTCTTCTTGTACTTAAGTCGGCATTGTGCCTTTTCTATTTAATTCCGATGCAATTTCTGTGTTTCGTCGTCAATAATAAGGTCAGATGGATACAGTAAACCTGAAGTGAAGCATCGGAATCTATTACTAGTGTCACAGGAATGGTTCAAACATAGTCAGTAAGAAAAGTCAGTCTTCTTGTACTTAAGTTGGCATTGTGAATTTTCTATTTAATTCAGGTGCAATATCTGTGTTTCATCGTCAATAAGAAGGTGCAAGGGATACAGTAATCCTGAAGTAAAGCTTCGGAATCTATAACTAGTGGCATAGGAATGGTTCAAAACATAGACAGTAAGAAGAGTCAGTCTTCTTGTACTCAAGTCGGCATTGTGCCTTTTCTATTTAATTCCGATGCATGTTCTGTGTTTCATCGTCAATACGAAGGTCCAAGGGATACAGTAAACCTGAAGTGAAGCATCGGAATCTATAACTAGTGTCACAGGAATGGTTCAAAACATAGTCAGTAAGAAGGGTCAGTCTTCTAGTACTTAAGTCGGCATTGTGCCTTTTGTATTTAATTCCGATGCAATTTCTGTGTTTCATCGTCAATACGAAGGTCCAAGGGATACAGTAAACCTGAAGTGAAGCATCGGAATCTATAACTAGTGTCACAGGAATGGTCCTATACATAGTCAGTAAGAAGGGTCAGTCTTCTTGTACTTAAGTCGGCATTGTGCCTTTTGTATTTAATTCAGTTGCAATATCTGTGTTTCATCGTCAATAAGAAGGTGCAAGGGATACAGTAAATCTGAAGTAAAGCTTCGGAATCTATAACTAGTGTCACAGGAATGGTTAAAACATAGACAGTAAGAAGAGTCAGTCTTCTTGTACTTAAGTCGGCATTGTGCCTTTTGTATTTAGTTCCGATGCAATTTCTGTGTTACATCGTCAATAAGAAGGTCCTAGGGATACAGTAAACCTGAAGTGAAGCATCGGAATCTATAACTAGTGTCACAGGAATGGTTCAAAACATAGTCAGTAAGAAGAGTCAGTCTTCTTGTACTTAAGTCGGCATTGTGCTTTTTGTATTTAATTGCGATGCAATTTCTGTGTTTAATCGTCAAAAATAGGGTCAGAGGGATACAGTAAACCTAAAGTGAAGCATCGGAATCTATAACTAGTGTCACAGGAATGCTTCAAAACATAGACAGTAGGACGAGTCAGTCTTCTTGTACTTAAGTCGGCATTGTGACTTCTCTATTTAATTCCGATGCAATTTCTGTTTTTCATAGTCAAAAAGAAGGTCAGAGGGATACAGTAAACCTGAAGCGAAGCATCGGAATCTATAACTAGTGTCACAGGAATGGTTCAAAACATAGGCAGTAGTGAGAGTCAGCCTTCTTGTACTTAAATCGGCATTGTGCCTCTTCTATTTATTTCCGATGCACTATCTGTGTTCCATCGTCAATAAGAAGCTCCAAGGGATACAGTAAACCTGAAATGAAGCATCGGAAACTATAACTAGTGTCACAGGAATGGTTCAAAACATAGACAGTAGGAAGATGCATTCTACATGTACGTAAGTCAGCACTGTGCCTTTTCTATTTAATTACGATGCAATTTCTGTGTTTCATCGTCAAACATAAAGTCAGAGGGATACAGTAAACCTGAAGTGAAGCATCGGAATATATAACTAGTGTCACAGGAATGGTTCAAAAAGTAGACAGTAGGACGAGTCAGTCATCTTGTACTTAAGTCGGCATTGTGCCTTTTCTATTTAATTCCGATGCAATTTCTGTGTTTCATAATCAAAAAGAAGGTCAGAGGGATACAGTAAACCTGAAGTGAAGCATCGGAATCTATAACTAGTGTCACAGGAATGGTTCAAAACATAGACAGTAGGAAGAGTCAGTCTTCTTGTACTTAAGTCGGCATTGTGCCTTTTCTATTTAATTCTGATGCAATTTCTGTGTTTCATCGTCAATAAGAAGGTCAGAGTGATACAGTAAACCTGAAGTGAAGCATCGGAATCTATAACTAGTGTCACAGGAATGGTTCAAACATAGACAGTAAGAAGGGTCAGTTTTCTTGTACTTAAGTCGGCATTGTGCTTTTTGTTTTTAATTCCGATGCAATTTCTCTCTTTCATCGTCAATAAGAAGGTCCATGGGATACAGTAAACCTGAAGTGAAGCATCGGAATCAATAACTAGTGTCACAGGATTGGTTCAAAACATAGACAGTAAGAAGAGTCAGTCTTCTTGTACTTAAGCCGGCATTGTGCCTTTTGTATTTAATTCCGATCCAATTTCTGTGTTTCATCGTCAATAAGAAGGTCAGAGGGATACAGTAAACCTGAAGTGAAGCATCGGAATCTATAACTAGGGTCACAGGAATGGTTCAAACAGTCAGTAAGAAGAGGCAGTCTTCTTGTACTTAAGTCGGCATTGTGCCTTTTGTATTTATTTCCGATGCACTATCTGTGTTCCATCGTCAACAAGAAGATCCAAGGGATACAGTAAACCTGAAATGAAGCATCGGAATCTATAACTAGTGTCACAGGAGTGGTTCAAAACATAGACAGTAGGAAGATTCACTCTACATGTACTTAAGTTGGCATTGTGCCTTTAGTATTTATTTCCGATGCAATTTCTGTGTTTCATCGTCAATAAGAAGGTCAGAGGGAAACAGTAAACCTGAAGTGAAGCATCGGAATCTATAACTAGTGTCACCGGAATGGTTCAAAACATAGTCGGTAAGAAGAGTCAGTCTTCTTGTACTTAAGTCGGCATTGTGCTTTTTGTATTTAATTCCGATGAAATTTCTGTGTTTCATCGTCAATAAGAAGGTCCGAGGGATACAGTCAACCTGATGTGAAGCATCGGAATCTGTAACTAGCGTCACAGGAATGGTTCAAACATAGACACTAAGAAGAGTCAGTCTGCTTGTACTTAAGACGGCATTGTGCCTTTTCTATTTATGTCCGATGCAAATTCTGTATTTCATCTTCAATAAGAAGGTCAGAGGGATACAGTGAACCTGAGGTGAAGCATCGGAATCTGTAACTAGCGTCACAGGAATGGTTCAAAACATAGACAGTAAGAAGCGTCAGTCTTTTTGTACTTAAGTTGACATTGTGCCATTTCCAATTTAATTCCGATGCAATTAGTGTGTTTCATCGTCAATAAGAAAGGTCAGAGGGATACTGTTAACCTGAAGTGAAGCATCGGAATCTCTAACTAGTGTCACAGGAATGGTTCAAAACATAGACAGTAGGGAGTGTCAGCCTTCTTGTACTTAAGTCTCCATCGTGCCTCTTCTATTTATTTCCGATGCACTATCTGTGTTCCATCGTCAATAAGAAGATCCAAGGGATACAGGAAACCTGAAATAAAGCATCGAAATCTATATCTAGTGTCACAGGAATGGTTCAAAGCATAGACAGAAAAAGAGTCAGTCTTCTTGTACTGAAGTCGGCATTTTGCCTTTTGTATATAATTCCGATGCAATTTCTGTGTTTCATCGTCAATACGAAGGTCACAGGGATACAGTAAACCTGAAGTAAAGCATCGAATCTATAACTAGTGTCACAGGAATGGTTTAAAACAGTCAGTAAGAAGAGTCAATCTGCATGTACTTAAGTCGGCATCGTGCCTTTTCTATTTAATTCCTATGCAATTTCTGTATTTCGTCGCCAATAAGAAGGTCCAATGGATTCAGAAAACCTGAAGTGAAGCATCGGAATCTATAAGTAATGTCACAGGAATCGTTCAAAACATAGACAGTAGGAAGAGTCAGTATTCTTGTACTTAAGTCGGCATTGTGTTTTTTGTATTTAGTTCCGATGCAATTTCTGTGTTTCATCGTCAATACGAAGGTCCAAGGGATACAGTAAACCTGAAGTGAAGCATCGGAATCTATAACTAGTGTCACAGGAATGGTTCTAAACACAGTCAGTAAGAAGGGTCAGTCTTCTTGTACTTAAGTCGGCATTGTGCCTTTTGTATTTAATTCCGATCCAATTTCTGTGTTTCATCGTCAATAAGAAGGTCAGAGGGATACTGTTAACCTGAAGTGAAGCATCGGAATCTCTAACTAGTGTCACAGGAATGGTTCAAAACATAGACAGTAGGGAGTGTCAGCCTTCTTGTACTTAAGTCGGCATTGTGCCTCTTCTGTTTATTTCCGATGCACTTTCTGTGTTCCATCGTCAATAAGAAGATCCAAGGGATACAGTAAACCTGAAATGAAGCATCGAAATCTATAACTAGTGTCACAGGAATGATTTAAACATAGACAGAAAAAGAGTCAGTCTTCTTGTACTGAAGTCGGCATTGTGCCTTTTGTATTTAATTCCGATGCAATTTCTGTGTTTCATCGTCAATAAGAAGGTCAGAGGGATACGGTAAACCTGAAGTAAAGCATCGAATCTATAACTAGTGTCACAGGACTGGTTTAAAACAGTCAGTAAGAAGAGTCAATCATCATGTACTTAAGTCGGCATCGTGCCTTTTCTATTTAATTCCGATGCAATTTCTGTATTTCGTCGCCAATAAAAAGGTCCAATGGATACAGAAAACCTGAAGTGAAGCATCGGAATCTATAAGTAATGTAACAGGAATGGTTCAAATCATAGACAGTAGGAAGAGTCAGTCTTCTTGTACATAAGTCGGCATTGTGCCTTATGTATTTAGTTTCGATGCAATTTCTGTGTTTCATCGTCAATAAGAAGGTCCTAGGGATAGAGTAAACCTGAAGTGTAGCATCGGAATCTATAACTAGTGTCACAGGAATGGTTCAAAAATAGACAGTAAGAAGAGTCAGTCTTCTTGTACGTAAGTCGGCATTGTGCCTTTTCTATTTAATTCCGATGCAATTTCTGTGTTTCGTCGTCAATAATAAGGTCAGATGGATACAGTAAACCTGAAGTGAAGCTTCGGAATCTATAACTAGTGGCATAGGAATGGTTCAAAACATAGACAGTAAGAAGAGTCAGTCTTCTTGTACTTAAGTCGGCATTGTGCCTTTTCTATTTAATTCCGATGCATGTTCTGTGTTTCATCGTCAATAAGAAGGTCCAAGGGATACAGTAAACCTGAAGTGAAGCATCGGAATCTATAACTAACGTCACAGGAATCGTTCAAAACATAGACAGTAGGAAGAGTCAGTCTTCTTGGAATTGAAGTCGGCATTGTGTTTTTTGTATTTAGTTGCGATGCAATTTCTGTGTTTCATCGTCAATAAGAAGGTCCTAGGGATAGAGTAAACCTGAAGTGAAGCATCGTAATCAATAACTAGTGTCACAGGAATGGTTCAAAACATAGTCAGTAAGAAGAGTCAGTCTTCTTGTACTTAAGTCGGCATTGTGCCTTATGTATTTAATTCCGATGCAATTTCTGTGTTTCATCGTCAATACGAAGGTCCAAGGGATACAGTAAACCTGAAGTGAAGCATCGGAATCTATAACTAGTGTCACAGGAATGGTTCTAAACATAGTCAGTAAGAAGGGTCAGTCTTCTTGTACTTAAGTCGGCATTGTGCCTTTTGTATTTAATTCCGATGCAATTTCTGTGTTTCATCGTCAATACGAAGGTCCAAGGGATACAGTAAACCTGAAGTGAAGCATCGGAATCTATAACTAGTGTCACAGGAATGGTTCAAAACATAGTCAGCAAGAGGAGTTAGTCTTCTTGTACTTATGTTGGCATTGTGCTTTTTTATTTAATTCCGATGCAATTTCTGTGTTTCATCGTCAATAAGAAGGTCGGAGGGATTCAGTAAACCTGAAGTGAAGCATCGGCATCTATAACTAGTGTCACAGGAATGGTAAAAAAAAGTCAGTAACAAGAGTCAGTCTTCTTGTACTTAAGTCGGCATCGTGCATCTTGTATTTAATTCCAAAGCATTTTCTGTGTTTCAACGTCAATAAGAAGGTCCAAGGGATACAGTTAACCTGAAGTGAAGCATCGGAATCTATAACTAGTGTCACAGGAATGGTTCAAAACATAGACAGTAAGAAGAGTCAGTCTTCTTGTACTTAAGTCGGCATTGTGCTTTTTGTATTTAATTCCGATGCAATTTCTGTGTTTAATCGTCAAAAATAAGGTCAGAGGGATACAGTAAACCTAAAGTGAAGCATCGGAATCTATAACTAGTGTCACAGGAATGGTTCAAAACATAGTCAGCAAGAGGAGTTAGTCTTCTTGTACTTATGTTGGCATTGTGCTTTTTTATTTAATTCCGATGCAATTTCTGTGTTTCATCGTCAATAAGAAGGTCGGAGGGATTCAGTAAACCTGAAGTGAAGCATCGGCATCTATAACTAGTGTCACAGGAATGGTAAAAAAAAGTCAGTAACAAGAGTCAGTCTTCTTGTACTTAAGTCGGCATCGTGCATCTTGTATTTAATTCCAAAGCATTTTCTGTGTTTCAACGTCAATAAGAAGGTCCAAGGGATACAGTTAACCTGAAGTGAAGCATCGGAATCTATAACTAGTGTCACAGGAATGGTTCAAAACATAGACAGTAAGAAGAGTCAGTCTTCTTGTACTTAAGTCGGCATTGTGCTTTTTGTATTTAATTCCGATGCAATTTCTGTGTTTAATCGTCAAAAATAAGGTCAGAGGGATACAGTAAACCTAAAGTGAAGCATCGGAATCTATAACTAGTGTCACAGGAATGGTTCAAAACATAGACAGTAGGACGAGTCAGTCTTCTTGTACTTAAGTCGGCATTGTGACTCTTCTATTTAATTCCGATGCAATTTCTGTTTTTCATAGTCAAAAAGAAGGTCAGAGGGATACAGTAAACCTGAAGCGAAGCATCGGATTCTATAACTAGTGTCACAGGAATGGTTCAAAACATAGGCAGTAGGGAGAGTCAGCCTTCTTGTACTTAAATCGGCATTGTGCCTCTTCTATTTATTTCCGATGCACTATCTGTGTTCCATCGTCAATAAGAAGCTCCAAGGGATACAGTAAACCTGAAATGAAGCATCGGAATCTATAACTAGTGTCACAGGAATTTTTTTAACATAGACAGTAGGAAGATGCTTTCTACATGTACTTAAGTCGGCACTGTGCCTTTTCTATTTAATTACGATGCAATTTCTGTATTTCGTCGCCAATAAGAAGGTCCAATGGATACAGAAAACCTGAAGTGAAGCATCGGAATCTATAACTAACGTCACAGGAATCGTTCAAAACATAGACAGTAGGAAGAGTCAGTCTTCTTGCACTTAAGTCGGCATTGTGTTTTTTGTATTTAGTTGCGATGCAATTTCTGTGTTTCATCGTCAATAAGAAGGTCCTAGGGATAGAGTAAACCTGAAGTGAAGCATCGTAATCAATAACTAGTGTCACAGGAATGGTTCAAAACATAGTCAGTAAGAAGAGTCAGTCTTCTTGTACTTAAGTCGGCATTGTGCCTTATGTATTTAATTCCGATGCAATTTCTGTGTTTCATCGTCAATACGAAGGTCCAAGGGATACAGTAAACCTGAAGTGAAGCATCGGAATCTATAACTAGTGTCACAGGAATGGTTCTAAACATAGTCAGTAAGAAGGGTCAGTCTTCTTGTACTTAAGTCGGCATTGTGCCTTTTGTATTTAATTCAGATGCAATATCTGTGTTTCATCGTCAATAAGAAGGTGCAAGGGATACAGTAAATCTGAAGTAAAGCTTCGGAATCTATAACTAGTGTCACAGGAATGGTTAAAACATAGACAGTAAGAAGAGGCAGTCTTCTTGTACTTAAGTCGGCATTGTGCCTTTTGTATTTAGTTCCGATGCAATTTCTGTGTTTCATCGTCAATAAGAAGGTCCTAGGGATACAGTAAACCTGAAGTGAAGCATCGGAATCTATAACTAGTGTCACTGGAATGTTTCAAAACATAGTCAGTAAGAAGAGTCAGTCTTCTTGTACTTAAGTCGGCATTGTGCCTTTTGTATTTAATTCCGATGCAATTTCTGTGTTTCATCGTCAATACGAAGGTCCAAGGGATACAGTAAACCTGAAGTGAAGCATCAGAATCTATAACTAGTGTCACAGGAATGGTTCAAAACATAGTGAGCAAGAGGAGTTAGTCTTCTTGTACTTATGTTGGCATTGTGCTTTATTATTTAATTCCGATGCAATTTCTGTGTTTCATCGTCAATAAGAAGGTCGGAGGGAATCAGTAAACCTGAAGTGAAGCATCGGCATCTATAACTAGTGTCACAGGAATGGTAAAAAACAGTCAGTAACAAGAGTCAGTCTTCTTGTACTTAAGTCGGCATCGTGCATCTTGTATTTAATTCCAAAGCATTTTCTGTGTTTCAACGTCAATGAGAAGGTCCAAGGGATACAGTTAACCTGAAGTGAAGCATCGGAATCTATAACTAGTGTCACAGGAATGGTTCAAAACATAGACAGTAAGAAGAGTCAGTCTTCTTGTACTTAAGTCGGCATTGTGCTTTTTGTATTTAATTCCGATGCAATTTCTGTGTTTAATCGTCAAAAATAGGGTCAGAGGGATACAGTAAACCTAAAGTGAAGCATCGGAATCTATAACTAGTGTCACAGGAATGGTTCAAAACATAGATAGTAGGACGAGTCAGTCTTCTTGTACTTAAGTCGGCATTGTGACTTTTCTATTTAATTCCGATGCAATTTCTGTTTTTCATAGTCAAAAAGAAGGTCAGAGGGATACAGTAAACCTGAAGCGAAGCATCGGATTCTATAACTAGTGTCACAGGAATGGTTCAAAACATAGGCAGTAGGGAGAGTCAGCCTTCTTGTACTTAAATCGGCATTGTGCCTCTTCTATTTATTTCCGATGCACTATCTGTGTTCCATCGTCAATAAGAAGCTCCAAGGGATACAGTAAACCTGAAGTGAAGCATCGGAATCTATAACTAGTGTCACAGGAATGGTTCAAAACATAGACCGTAGGAAGATGCATTCTACATGTACTTAAGTCGGCACTGTGCCATTTCTATTTAATTACGATGCAATTTCTGTGTTTCATCGTCAAAAATAAAGTCAGACGGATACAGTAAACCTGAAGTGAAGCATCGGAATATATAACTAGTGTCACAGGAATGGTTCAAAAAGTAGACAGTAGGACGAGTCAGTCTTCTTGTACTTAAGTCGGCATTGTGCCTTTTCTATTTAATTCCGATGCAATTTCTGTGTTTCATAGTCAAAAAGAAGGTCAGAGGGATACAGTAAACCTGAAGTGAAGCATTGGAATCTATAACTAGTGTCACAGGAATGGTTCAAAACATAGACAGTAGGAAGAGGCAGTCTTCTTGTACTAAAGTCGGCATTGTGCCTTTTCTATTTATTTCTGATGCAATTTCTGTGTTTCATCGTCAATAAGAAGGTCAGAGTGATACAGTAAACCTGAAGTGAAGCATCAGAATCTATAACTAGTGTCACAGGAATGGTTCAAACATAGACAGTAAGAAGGGTCAGTTTTCTTGTACTTAAGTCGGCATTGTGCTTTTTGTTTTTAATTCCGATGCAATTTCTCTTTTTCATCGTCAATAAGAAGGTCCAAGGGATACAGTAAACCTGATGTGAAGCATCGGAATCAATAACTAGTGTCACAGGATTGGTTCAAAACATAGACAGTAAGAAGAGTCAGTCTTCTTGTACTTAAGTCGGCATTGTGCCTTTTGTATTTAATTCCGATCCAATTTCTGTGTTTCATCGTCAATAAGAAGGTCAGAGGGATACAGTATACCTGAAGTGAAGCATCGGAATCTATAACTAGGGTCACAGGAATGGTTCAAACAGTCAGTAAGAAGAGTCAATCTTCATGTACTTAAGTCGGCATCGTGCCTTTTTTTTTAATTCCGATGCAATTTCTGTATTTCGTCGCCAATAAGAAGGTCCAATGGATACAGTAAACCTGAAGTGAAGCATCGGAATCTATAACTAATGTCACAGGAATCGTTCAAAACATAGACAGTAGGAGGAGTCAGTCTTCTTGTACTTAAGTCGGCATTGTGCCTTTTGTATTTAGTTCCGATGCAATTTCTGTGTTTCATCGTCAATAAGAAGGTCCTAGGGATAGAGTAACCCTGAAGTGAAGCATCGGAATCTATAACTAGTGTCACAGGAATGGTTCAAAACATAGTCAGTAAGAAGAGTCAGTCTTCTTGTACTTAAGTCGGCATTGTGCCTTTTGTATTTAATTCCGATGCAATTTCTGTGTTTCATCGTCAATACGAAGGTCCAAGGGATACAGTAAATCTGAAGTGAAGCATCGGAATCTATAACTAGTGTCACAGGAATGGTTGAAAACATAGTCAGCAAGAGGAGTTAGTCTTCTTGTACTTATGTTGGCATTGTGCTTTTTTATTTAATTCCGATGCAATTTCTGTGTCTCATCGTCAATAAGAAGGTTGGAGGGATTCAGTAAACCTGAAGTGAAGCATCGGAATCTATAACTAGTGTCACAGGAATGGTTAAAAACAGTCAGTAAGAGGAGTCAGTCTTCTTGTACTTAAGTCTGCACCGTGCATTTTGTATTTAATTCCAATGCATTTTCTGTGTTTCAACGACAATAAGAAGGTCCAAGGGATACAGTTAACCTGAAGTGAAGCATCGGAATGTATAACTAGTGTCACAGGAATGGTTCAAAACATAGACAGTAAGAAGAGTCAGTCTTCTTGTACTTAAGTCGGCATCGTGCCTTTTGTATTTAATTCCGATGCAATTTCTGTGTTTAATAGTCAAAAATAGGGTCAAGGGGATACAGTAAACCTAAAGTGAAGCATCGGAATCTATAACTAGTGTCACAGGAATGGTTCAAAGCATAGACAGTAGGACGAGTCAGTCTTCTTGTACTTAAGTCGGCATTGTGACTTTTTTATTTAATTTCGATGCAATTTCTGTTTTTCATAGTCAAAAACAAGGTCAGAGGGATACAGTAAACCTGAAGTGAAGCATCGGAATCTATAACTAGTGTCACAGGAATGGTTCAAAACATAGGCAGTAGGGAGAGTCAGCCTTCTTGTACTTAAATCGGCATTGTGCCTCTTCTATTTATTTCCGATGCACTATCTGTGTTCCATCGTCAATAAGAAGATCCAAGGGATACAGTAAACCTGAAATGAAGCATCGGAATCTATAACTAGTGTCACAGGAATGGTTCAAAACATAGACAGTAGGAAGATGCACTCTACATGTACTTAAGTCGGCATTGTGCCTTTTCTATATAATTCCGATGCAATTTCAGTGTTTCATCGTCACAAATAAGGTCAGAGGGATACAGTACACCTGAAGTGAATCATCGGAATCTATAACTAGTGTCACAGGAATGGTTCAAAACGTAGACAGTAGGACTAGTCAGTCTTCTTGTACTTAAGTCGGCATTGTGCCTTTTCTATTTAATTCCGATGCAATTTCTGTGTTTCATAGTCAATAAGAAGGTCAGAGGGATACAGTATACCTGAAGTGAAGCATCGGAATCTATAACTAGTGTCACAGGAATGGTTCAAACATAGACAGTAAGAAGGGTCAGTTTTCTAGTACTTAAGTCGGCATTGTGCCTTTTGTACTTAATTCCGATGCAATTTCTGTTTTTCATCGTCAATAAGAAGGTCCAAGGGATACAGTAAACCTGAAGTGAAGCATCGGAATCAATAACTAGTGTCACAGGATTGGTTCAAAACGTAGACAGTAAGAAGAGTCAGTCTTCTTGTACTTAAGTCGGCATTGTGCCTTTTCTATTTAATTCCCATGCAATTTCTGTGTTTCATAGTCAATTAGAAGGTCAGAGGGATACAGTAAACCTGAAGTGAAGCATCGGAATCTATAACTAGTGTCACAGGAATGGTTCAAACAGTCAGTAAGAAGAGTCAGTCTTCTTGTACTTAAGTCGGCATTGTGCCTTTTGTATTTATTTCCGATGCACCATATGTGTTCCATCGTCAATAAGAAGATCCAAGGGATACAGTAAACCTGAAATGAAGCATCGGAATCTATAACTAGTGTCACAGGAGTGGTTCAAATCAAAGTCAGTAGGAAGATTCACTCTACATGTACTTAAGTTGGCATTGTGGCTTTGGTATTTATTTCCGATGCAATTTCTGTGTTTCATCGTCAATATGAAGGTCAGAAGGAAACAGTAAACCTGAAGTGAAGCATCGGAATCTATAACTAGTGTCACAGGAATGGTTCAAAACATAGTCGGTAAGAAGAGACAGTCTTCTTGTACTTCAGTCGGCATTGTGCCTTATGTATTTAATTCCGATGAAATTTCTGTGTTTCATCGTCAATAAGAAGGTCCAAGGGATACAGTCAACCTGATGTGAAGCATCGGTATCTGTAACTAGCGTCACACGAATGGTTCAAACATAGACACTAAGAAGAGTCAGTCTGCTTGTACTTAAGACGGCATTGTGCCTTTTCTATTTATTTCCGATGCAAATTCTGTATTTCATCTTGAATAAGAAGATCAGAGGGATACAGTGAACCTGAGGTGAAGCATCGGAATCTGTAACTAGCGTCACAGGAATGGTTCAAAACATAGACAGTAAGAAGAGTCAGTCTTTTTGTTTTTAAGTCGGCATTGTGCCATTTTCAATTTAATTACGATGCAATTAGTGTGTTTCATCGTCAATAAGAAGGTCAGAGGGATACTGTTAACCTGAAGTGAAGCATCGGAATCTCTACCTAGTGTCACAGGATTGGTTCAAAACATAGACAGTAGGGAGTGTCAGCCTTCTTGTACTTAAGTCGGCATTGTGCCTCTTCTGTTTATTTCCGATGCACTATCTGTGTTCCATCGTCAATAAGAAGATCCAAGGGATACAGCAAACCTGAAATGAAGCATCGAAATCTATAACTAGTGTCACAGGAATGTTTCAAATATAGTCAGAAGTAGAGTCAGTCTTCTTGTACTGAAGTCGGCATTGTGCCTTTTGTGTTTAATTCCGATGCAATTTCTGTGTTTCATCGTCAATAAGAAGGTCAGAGGGATACGGTAAACCTGAAGTAAAGCATCGAATCTATAACTAGTGTCACAGGACTGGTTTAAAACAGTCAGTAAGAAGAGTCAATCATCATGTACTTAAGTCGGCATCGTGCCTTTTCTATTTAATTCCGATGCAATTTCTGTATTTCGTCGCCAATAAGAAGGTCCAATGGATACAGAAAACCTGAAGTGGAGCATCGGAATCTATAAGTAATGTCACAGGAATCGTTCAAAACATAGACAGTAGGAAGAGTCAGTCTTCTTGTACTTAAGTCGGCATTGTGCCTTATGTATTTAGTTTCGATGCAATTTCTGTGTTTCATCGTCAATAAGAAGGTCCTAGGGATAGAGTAAACCTGAAGTGTAGCATCGGAATCTATAACTAGTGTCACAGGAATGGTTCAAAAATAGACAGTAAGAAGAGTCAGTCTTCTTGTACGTAAGTCGGCATTGTGCCTTTTCTATTTAATTCCGATGCAATTTCTGTGTTTCGTCGTCAATAATAAGGTCAGATGGATACAGTAAACCTGAAGTGAAGCATCGGAATCTATTACTAGTGTCACAGGAATGGTTCAAACATAGTCAGTAAGAAAAGTCAGTCTTCTTGTACTTAAGTTGGCATTGTGAATTTTCTATTTAATTCAGGTGCAATATCTGTGTTTCATCGTCAATAAGAAGGTGCAAGGGATACAGTAATCCTGAAGTAAAGATTCGGAATCTATAACTAGTGTCACAGGAATGGTTCAAAACATAGACAGTAAGAAGAGTCAGGCTTCTTGTACTTAAGTCGGCATTGTGCCTTATGTATTTAATTCCGATGCAATTTCTGTGTTTCATCGTCAATATGAAGGTCCAAGGGATACAGTAAACCTGAAGTGAACCATCGGAATCTATAAATAACGTCACAGGAATCGTTCAAAACATAGACGGTAGGAAGAGTCAGTCTTCTTGCACTTAAGTCGGCATTGTGTTTTTTGTATATAGTTCCGATGCAATTTCTGTGTTTCATCGTCAATAAGAAGGTCCTAGGGATAGAGTAAACCTGAAGTGAAGCATCGTAATCAATAACTAGGGTCACAGGAATGGTTCAAAACATAGTCAGTAAGAAGAGTCAGTCTTCTTGTACTTCAACCGGCATTGTGCCTTTTGTATTTAATTCCGATGCAATTTCTGTGTTTCATCGTCAATACGAAGGTCCAAGGGATACAGTAAACCTGAAGTGAAGCATCGGAATCTATAACTAGTGTCACAGGAATGGTTCTAAACATAGTCAGTAAGAAGGGTCAGTCTTCTTGTACTTAAGTCGGCATTGTGCCTTTTGTATTTAATTCAAATGCAATATCTGTGTTTCATCGTCAATAAGAAGGTGCAAGGGATACAGTAAATCTGAAGTAAAGCTTCGGAATCTATAACTAGTGTCACAGGAATGGTTAAAACATAGACAGTAAGAAGAGTCAGTCTTCTTGTACTTAAGTCGGCATTGTGCCTTTTGTATTTAGTTCCGATGCAATTTCTGTGTTTCATCGTCAATACGAAGGTCCAAGGGATACAGTAAACCTGAAGTGAAGCATCGGAATCTATAACTAGTGTCACAGGAATGGTTCAAAACATAGTCAGCAAGAGGAGTTAGTCTTCTTGTACTTATGTTGGCATTGTGCTTTTTTATTTAATTCCGATGCAATTTCTGTGTTTCATCGTCAATAAGAAGGTCGGAGGGATTCAGTAAACCTGCAGTGAAGCATCGGCATCTATAACTAGTGTCACAGGAATGGTTAAAAACAGTCAGTAAGAAGAGTCAGTCTTCTTGTACTTAAGTCGGCATCGTGCATTTTGTATTTAATTCCAAAGCATTTTCTGTGTTTCAACGTCAATAAGAAGGTCCAAGGGATACAGTTAACCTGAAGTGAAGCATCGGAATCTATAACTAGTGTCACAGGAATGGTTCAAAACATAGACAGTAAGAAGAGTCAGTCTTCTTGTACTTAAGTCGGCATTGTGCTTTTTGTATTTAATTCCGATGCAATTTCTGTGTTTAATCGTCAAAAATAGGGTCAGAGGGATACAGTAAACCTAAAGTGAAGCATCGGAATCTATAACTAGTGTCACAGGAATGGTTCAAACATAGACAGTAAGAAGAGTCAGTCTTCTTGTACTTAAGTCGGCATTGTGACTTTTCTATTTAATTCCGATGGAATTTCTGCTTTTTATAGTCAAAAAGAAGGTCAGAGGGATACAGTAAACCTGTAGCGAAGCATCGGAATCTATAACTAGTGTCACAGGAATGGTTCAAAACATAGGCAGTAGGGAGAGTCAGCCTTCTTGTACTTAAATCGGCATTGTGCCTCTTCTATTTATTTCCGATGCACTATCTGTGTTCCATCGTCAATAAGAAGCTCCAAGGGATACAGTAAACCTGAAATGAAGCATCGGAATCTGTAACTAGTGTCACAGGAATGGTTCAAAACATAGACAGTAGGAAGAAGCATTCTACATGTACTTAAGTCGGCACTGTGCCTTTTCTATTTAATTACGATGCAATTTTTGTGTTTCATCGCCAAAAATAAGGTCAGAGGGATACAGTAAACCTGAAGTGAAGCATCGGAATATATAACTAGTGTCACAGGAATGGTTCATAAAGTAGACAGTAGGACGAGTCAGTCTTCTTGTACTTAAGTCGGCATTGTGCCTTTTCTATTTAATTCCGATGCAATTTCTGTGTTTCATAGTCAATAAGAAGATCCAAGGAATACAGTAAACCTGAGGTGAAGCATCGGAATCTATAAATAGTGTCACAGGAATGGTTCAAAACATAGACAGTAGGAAGCGTCAGTCTTCTTGTACTTAAGTCGGCATTGTGCCTTTTCTATTTACTTTTGATGCAATTTCTGTGTTTCATCGTCAATAAGAAGGTCAGAGTGATACAGTAAACCTGAAGTGAAGCATCGGAATCTATAACTAGTGTCACAGGAATGGTTCAAACATAGACAGTAAGAAGGGTCAGTTTTCTTGTACTTAAGTCGGCATTGTGCCTTTGTTTTTAATTCCGATGCAATTTCTCTTTTTCATCGTCAATAAGAAGGTCCAAGGGATACAGTAAACCTGAAGTGAATCATCGGAATCAATAACTAGTGTCACAGGATTGGTTCAAATCATAGACAGTAAGAAGAGTCAGTCTTCTTGTACTTAAGTCGGCATTGTGCCTTTTGTATTTAATTCCGATCCAATTTTGTGTTTCATCGTCAATAGGAAGGTCAGAGGGATACAGTAAACCTGAAGTGAAGCATCGGAATCTATAACTAGGGTCACAGGAATGGTTCAAACAGTCAGTAAGAAGAGGCAGTCTTCTTGTACTTAAGTCGGCATTGTGCCCTTTTATTTATTTCCGATGCACTATCTGTGTTCCATCGTTAACAAGAGGATCCAAGGGATACAGTAAACCTGAAATGAAGCATCGGAATCTATAACTAGTGTCACAGGAGTGGTTCAAAACATAGACAGTAGGAAGATTCACTCTACATGTACTTAAGTTGGCATTGTGCCTTTAGTATTTATTTCCGATGCAAATTCTGTGTTTCATCGTCAATAAGAAGGTCAGAGGGAAACAGTAAACCTGAAGTGAAGCATCGGAATCTATAACTAGTGTCACCGGAATGGTTCAAAAGATAGTCGGTAAGAAGAGTCAGTCTTCTTGTACTTAAGTCGGCATTGTGCCTTTTGTATTTAATTCCGATGAAATTTCTGTGTTTCATCGTCAATAAGAAGGTCCGAGGGATACAGTCAACCTGATGTGAAGCATCGGAATCTGTAACTAGCGTCACAGGAATGGTTCAAACATAGACACTAAGAAGAGTCAGTCTGCTTGTACTTAAGACGACATTGTGCCTTTTCTATTTATGTCCGATGCAAATTCTGTATTTCATCTTCAATAAGAAGGTCAGAGGGATACAGTGAACCTGAGGTGAAGCATCGGAATCTGTAACTAGCGTCACAGGAATGGTTCAAACATAGACGGTAAGAAGCGTCAGTCTTTTTGTACTTAAGTCGACATTGTGCCATTTTCAATTTAATTCCGATGCAATTAGTGTGTTTCATCGTCAATAAGAAGGTCAGAGGGGTACTGTTAACCTGAAGTGAAGCATCGGAATCTCTAACTAGTGTCACAGGAATGGTTCAAATCATAGACAGTAGGGAGTGTCAGCCTTCTTGTACTTAAGTCGGCATCGTGCCTCTTCTATTTATTTCCGATGCACTATCTGTGTTTCATCGTCAATAAGAAGATCCAAGGGATACAGGAAACCTGAAATAAAGCATCGAAATCTATATCTAGTTTCACAGGAATGGTTCAAAACATAGACAGAAAAAGAGTCAGTCTTCTTGAACTGAAGTCGGCATTTTGCATTTTTTATTTAATTCCGATGCAATTTCTGTGTTTCATCGTCAATAAGAAGGTCAGAGGAATACAGTAAACCTGAAGTAAAGCATCAAATCTATAACTAGTGTCACAGGAATGGTTTAAAACAGTCAGTAAGAAGAGTCAATCTTCATGTACTTAAGTCGGCATCGTGCCTTTTCTATTTAATTCCGATGCAATTTCTGTATTTCGTCGCCAATAAGAAGGTCCAATGGATACAGAAAACCTGAAGTGAAGCATCGGAATCTATAAGTAATGTCACAGGAATCGTTCAAACATAGACAGTGGGAAGAGTCAGTCTTCTTTTACTTAAGTCGGCATTGTGCCTTATGTATTTAGTTTCGATGCAATTTCTGTGTTTCATCGTCAATAAGAAGGTCCTAGGGATAGAGTAAACCTGAAGCGAAGCATCGGAATCTATAACTAGTGTCACAGGAATGGTTCAAAAATAGTCAGTAAGAAGGGTCAGTCTTCTTGTACTTAATTCGGCATTGTGCCTTTTGTATTTACTTCCGATGCAATTTCTGTGTTTCATCGTCAATACGAAGGTCCAAGGGATACAGTAAACCTGAAGTGAAGCATCGGAATCTATAACTAGTGTCACATTAATGTTGCAAAACATAGTCAGTAAGAGGAGTTAGTCTTCTTGTACCTATGTTGGCATTGTGCTTTTTATTTAATTCCGATGCAATTTCTGTGTTTCAACGTCAATAAGAAGGTCCAAAGGATGCAGATAACCTGAAGTGAGGCATCGGAATCCATAACTAGTGTCACAGGAATGCTTCAAAACATAGACAGTAAGAAGAGTCAGTCTTCATGTACTTAAGTCGGCATTGTGCTTTTTGTATTTAATTCCGATGCAATTTCTGTGTTTCATAGTCAAAAAGAAGGTCAGAGGGATACAGTAAACTTGAAGTGAAGCATCGGAATCTATAACTAGTGTCACAGGAATGGTTCCAAACATAGACAGTAGGGAGAGTCAGCCTTCTTGTACTTAAGTCGGCATTGTGCCTCTTCTATTTATTTCCGATGCACTATCTGTGTTCCATCGTCAATAAGAAGATCCAAGGTATACAGTAAACCTGAAATGAAGCATCGGAATCTATAACTAGTGTCACAGGAATGGTTCAAATCATAGACAGTAGGAAGATTCACTATACATGTACTTAAGTCGGCATTGGGCCTTTTCTATTTAATTCCGATGCAATTTCTGTGTTTCATCGTCAAAAATAAGGTCAGAGGGAAACAGTAAACCTGAAGTGAAGCATCGGAATCTATAACTAGTGTCACAGGAATGGTTCAAAACATAGACAGTAGGACGAGTCAGTCTTCTTGTACTTAAGTCGGCATTGTGCCTTTTCTATTTAATTCCGAAGCAAATTCTGTGTTTCATAGTCAAAAAGAAGGTCAGGGGGATACAGTAAACCTGAAGTAAAGCATCGGAATCTATAACTAGTGTCACAGGAATGGTTCAAAACATAGACAGTAGGAAGAGTCAGTCTTCTTGTACTTAAGTCGGCATTGTGCCTTTTCTATTTAATTCCGATGCAATTTCTGTGTTTCATCGTCAATAAGAAGGTCTGAGGGATACAGTAAACCTGAAGTGAAGCATCGGAATCTATAACTAGTGTCACAGGAATGGTTCAAACATAGACAGTAAGAAGGGTCAGTTTTCTTGTACTTAAGTCGGCATTGTGCCTTTTGTATTTAATTTCGATGCAATTTCTGTGTTTCATCGTCAATAAGAAGGTCAGAGGGATACAGTAAACCTGAAGTAAAGCATCGGAATCTATAACTAGTGTCACAGGAATGGTTCAAAACAGTCAGTAAGAAGAGTCAATCTTCATGTACTTTAGTCGGCATTGTGCCTTTTGTATTTAATTCCGATGCATGTTCTGTGTTTCATCGTCAATAAGAAGGTCCAAGGGATACAGTAAACCTGAAGTGAAGCATCGCAATCTATAAATAGTGTCACAGGAATGGTTAAAACATAGACAGTAAGAAGAGTCAATCTTCATGTACTTAAGTCGGCATCGTGCCTTTTCTATTTAATTCCGATGCAATTTCTGTATTTCGTCGCCAATAAGAAGGTCCAATGGATACAGAAAACCTGAAGTGAAGCATCGGAATCTATAAGTAATGTCACAGGAATCGTTCAAAACATAGACAGTGGGAAGAGTCAGTCTTCTTGTACTTAAGACGGCATTGTGCCTTATGTATTTAGTTTTGATGCAATTTCTGTGTTTCATCGTCAATAAGAAGGTCCTAGGGATAGAGTAATCCTGAAGTGAAGCATCGGAATCTATAACTAGTGTCACAGGAATGGTTCAAAAATAGTCAGTAAGATGGGGTCAGTCTTCTTGTACTTAATTCGGCATTGTGCCTTTTGTATTTACTTCCGATGCAATTTCTGTGTTTCATCGTCAATACGAAGGTCCAAGGGATACAGTAAACCTGAAGTGAAGCATCGGAATCTATAACTAGTGTCACATTAATGTTTCAAAACATAGTCAGTAAGAGGAGTTAGTCTTCTTGTACTTATGTTGGCATTGTGCTTTTTATTTAATTCCGATGCAATTTCTGTGTTTCATCGCCATTAAGAAGGTCGGAGGGATACAGTAAACCTGAAATGAAGCATCGGAATCTATAACTAGTGTCACAGGAATGGTTAAAAACACTCAGTAAGAAGAGTCAGTCTTCTTGTACTTAAGTCGGCATCGTGCATTTTGTATTTAATTCCGATGCATTTTCTGTGCTTCAACGTCAATAAGAAGGTCCAAAGGATACAGTTAACCTGAAGTGAAACATCGGAATCTATAACTAGTGTCACAGGAATGGTTAAAGGCATAGACAGTAGGACGAGTCAGTCTTCTTGAACTTAAGTCGGCATTGGGCCTTTTCTATTTAATTCCGAAGCAAATTCTGTGTTTCATAGTCAAAAAGAAGGTCAGAGGGATACAGTAAACCTGAAGTAAAGCATCGGAATCTATAACTAGTGTCACAGGAATGGTTCAAAACATAGACAGTAGGAAGAGTCAGTCTTCTTGTACTTAAGTCGGCATTGTGCCTTTTCTATTTAATTCCGATGCAATTTCTGTGTTTCATCGTCAATAAGAAGGTCTGAGGGAGACAGTAAACCTGAAGTGAAGCATCGGAATCTATAACTAGTGTCACAGGAATGGTTCAAACATAGACAGTAAGAAGGGTCAGTTTTCTTGTACTTAAGTCGGCATTGTGCCTTTTGTATTTAATTTCGATGCAATTTCTGTGTTTCATCGTCAATAAGAAGGTCAGAGGGATACAGTAAACCTGAAGTGAAGCATCGGAATCTATAACTAGTGTCACAGGAATGGTTCAAACATAGACAGTAAGAAGGGTCAGTTTTCTTGTACTTAAGTCGGCATTGTGCCTTTTGCATTTAATTCCAATGCAATTTCTGTGTTTCATCGTCAATAAGAAGGTCAGAGGGATACAGTAAACCTGAAGTAAAGCATCGGAATCTATAACTAGTGTCACAGGAATGGATCAAAACAGTCAGCAAGAAGAGTCAATCTTCATGTACTTTAGTCGGCATTGTGCCTTTTGTATTTAATTCCGATGAATGTTCTGTGTTTCATCGTCAATAAGAAGGTCCAAGGGATACAGTAAACCTGAAGTGAAGCATCGGAATCTATAACTAGTGTCACAGGAATGGTTCAAAACATAGACAGTAGGACGAGTCAGTCTTCTTGTACTTAAGTCGGCATGGTGCCTTTTGTATTTAATTCCGATGCAATTTTGGTGTTTCATCGTCAATAAGAAGATCCAAGGGATACAGTAAACCGGAAGTGAAGCATCGGAATCTATAACTAGTGTCACAGGAATGGTTCAAAACATAGTCAGTAAGAAGAGTCAGTCTTCATGTACTTACGACGGCATTGTGCCTTTTGTATTTAATTCCGATACAATTTCTGTGTTTCATCGTCAAAACGAAGGTCAGAGGGATACAGTAAACCTGAAGTGAAGCATCGGGATCTATAACTAGCGTCACAGGAATGGTTTAAACATAGACACTGAGAAGAGTCAGTCTGCTTGTACTTAAGACGGCATTGTGCCTTTTCTATTTATGTCCGATGCAAATTCTGTATTTCACCTTCAATAAGAAGGTCAGAGGGATACAGTGAACCTGAGGTGAAGCATCGGAATCTGTAACTAGCGTCACAGGAATGGTTCAAAACATAGACAGTAAGGAGTGTCAGCCTTCTTGTACTTAAGTCGGCATTGTGCCTCTTATATATATTTCCGATGCACTATCTGTGTTCCATCGTCAATAAGAAGATCCAAGGGATACAGTAAACCTGAAATAAAGCATCGAAATCTATATCTAGTGCCACAGGAATGGTTCAAAACATAGACAGAAAAAGAGTCAGTCTTCTTGTACTGAAGTCGGCATTTTGCCTTTTGTATTTAATTCCGATGCAATTTCTGTGTTTCATCGTCAATAAGAAGGTCAGAGGGATACAGTAAAGCTGAGGTAAAGCATCGAATCTATAACTAGTGTCACAGGAATGGTTTAAAACAGTCAGTAAGAAGAGTCAATCTTCATGTACTTAAGTCGGCATCGTGCCTCTTCTAATTAATTCCGATATAATTTCTGTATTTCGTCGCCAATAAGAAGGTCCAATGGATACAGAAAACCTGAAGTGAAGCATCGGAATCTATAAGTAATGTCACAGGAATCGTTCAAAACATAGACAGTGGGAAGAGTCAGTCTTCTTGTACTTAAGTCGGCATTGTGCCTTATGTATTTAGTTTCGATGCAATTTATGTGTTTCATCGTCAATAAGAAGGTCCTAGGGATAGAGTAAACCTGAAGTGAAGCATGGGAATCTATAACTAGTGTCACAGGAATGGTTCAAAAATAGTCAGTAAGAAGGGTCAGTCTTCTTGTACTTAAGTCGGCATCGTGCATTTTGTATTTAATTCCGATGCATTATCTGTGATTCAACGTCAATAAGAAGGTCCAAAGGATACAGTTAACCTGAAGTGAAGCATCGGAATCCATAACTAGTGTCACAGGAATGGTTCAGAACATAGACAGTAAGAAGAGTCAGTCTTCTTGTACTTAAGTCGGCATTGTGCTTTTTGTATTTAATTCCGATGCAATTTCTGTGTTTCATCGTCAAAAAGAAGGTCAGAGGGATACAGTAAACCTGAAGTGAAGCATCGGAATCTATAACTAGTGTCACAGGAATGGTTCAAAACATAGACAGTAGGACGAGTCAGTCTTCTTGTACTTAAGTCGGCCTTGTGCCTTTTCTATTTAAGTCCGATGCAATTGCTGTGTTTCATAGTCAAAAAGAAGGTCAGAGGGATACAGTAAACATGAAGTGAAGCATCGGAATCTGTAACTAGTGTCACAGGAATGGTTCAAAACATAGACAGTAGGGAGAGTCAGCCTTCTTGTACTTAAGTCGGCATTGTGCCTCTTCTATTTATTTCCGATGCACTATCTGTGTTCCATCGTCAATAAGAAGATCCAAGGTATACAGTAAACCTGAAATGAAGCATCGGAATCTATAACTAGTGCCACAGGAATGGTTCAAATCATAGACAGTAGGAAGATTCACTATACATGTACTTAAGTCGGCATTGTGCCTTTTCTATTTAATTCCGATGCAATTTCTGTGTTTCATCGTCAAAAATAAGGTCAGAGGGATACAGTAAACCTGAAGTGAAGCATCGGAATCTATAACTAGTGTCACAGAAATGGTTCAAAACATAGACAGTAGGACGAGTCAGTCTTCTTGTACTTAAGTCGGCATTGTGCATTTTCTATTTAATTCCGAACGTTTTCTGTGTTTCATAGTCAAAAACAAGGTCAGAGAGATACAGTAAACCTGAAGTAAAGCATCGGAATCTATAACTAGTGTCACAGGAATGGTTCAAAACATAGACAGTAGGAAGAGTCAGTCTTCTTGTACTTAAGTCGGCATTGTGCCTTTTCTATTTAATTCGGATGCAATTTCTGTGTTTCATCGTCAATAAGAAGGTCTGAGGGATACAGTAAACCTGAAGTGAAGCATCGGAATCTATAACTAGTGTCACAGGAATGGTTCAAACATAGACAGTAAGAAGGGTCAGTTTTCTTGTACTTAAGTCGGCATTGTGCCTTTTGTATTTAATTCCGATGCAATTTCTGTGTTTCATCGTCAATAAGAAGGTCAGAGGGATACAGTAAACCTGAAGTAAAGCATCGGAAACCATAACTAGTGTCACAGGAATGGTTCAAAACAGTCAGTAAGAAGTGTCAATCTTCATGTACTTTAGTCGGCATTGTGCCTTTTGTATTTAATTCCGATGAATGTTTTGTGTTTCATCGTCAATAAGAAGGTCCAAGGGATACAGTAAACCTGAAGTGAAGCATCGCAATCTATAAATAGTGTCACAAGAATGGTTAAAACATAGACAGTAAGAAGAGTCAATCTTCATGTACTTAAGTCGGCATCGTGCATTTTCTATTTAATTCCGATGCAATTTCTGTATTTCGTCGCCAATAAGAAGGTCCAATGGATACAGAAAACCTGAAGTGAAGCATCGGAATCTATAAGTAATGTCACAATAATCGTTCAAATCATAGACAGTGGGAAGAGTCAGTCTTCTTGTACTTAAGTCGGCATTGTGCCTTATGTATTTAGTTTCGATGCAATTTCTGTGTTTCATCGTCAATAAGAAGGTCCTAGGGATAGAGTAAACCTGAAGTGAAGCATCGGAATCTATAACTAGCGTCACAGGTATGGTTCAAAAATAGTCAGTATGATGGGGTCAGTCTTCTTGTACTTAATTCGGCATTGTGCCTTTTGTATTTACTTCCGATGCAATTTCTGTGTTTCATCGTCAATACGAAGGTCCAAGGGATACAGTAAACCTGAAGTGAAGCATCGGAATCTATAACTAGTGTCACATTAATGTTTCAAAACATAGTCAGTAAGAGGAGTTAGTCTTCTTGTACTTATGTTGGCATTGTGCTTTTTATTTATTTCCGATGCAATTTTTGTGTTTCATCGCCAATAAGAAGGTCGGAGGGTTACAGTAAACCTGAAATGAAGCATCGGAATCTATAACTAGTGTCACAGGAATGGTTCAAAACATAGACAGTAGGGAGAGTCAGCCTTCTTGTACTTAAGTCGGCATTGTGCCTCTTCTATTTATTTCCGATGCACTATCTGTGTTCCATCGTCAATAAGAAGATCCAAGGTATACAGTAAACCTGAAAAGAAGCATCGGAATCTATAACTAGTGTCACAGGAATGGTTCAAATCATAGACAGTAGGACGAGTCAGTCTTCTTGTACTTAAGTCGGCATTGTGCATTTTCTATTTAATTCCGATGCAATTTCTGTGTTTCATCGTCAAAAATAAGGTCAGAGGAATACAGTAAACCTGTAGTGAAGCATCGGAATCTATAACTAGTGTCACAGGAATGGTTCAAAACATAGACAGTAGGACGAGTCAGTCTTCTTGTACTTAAGTCGGCATTGTGCCTTTTCTATTTAATTCCGAAGCAATTTCTGTGTTTCATAGTCAAAAAGAAGGTCAGAGGGATACAGTAAACCTGAAGTAAAGCATCGGAATCTATAACTAGTGTCACAGGAATGGTTCAAAACATAGACAGTAGGAAGAGTCAGTCTTGTTGTACTTAAGTCGGCATTGTGCCTTTTCTATTTAATTCGGATGCAATTTCTGTGTTTCATCGTCAATAAGAAGGTTTGAGGGATACAGTAAACCTGAAGTGAAGCATCGGAATCTATAACTAGTGTCACAGGAATGGTTCAAACATAGAAAGTAAGAAGGGTCAGTTTTCTTATACTTAAGTCGGCATTGTGCCTTTTGTATTTAATTCCGATGCAATTTCTGTGTTTCATCGTCAATAAGAAGGTCCAAGTGAGACAGTAAACCTGAAGTGAAGCATCGCAATCTATAAATAGTGTCACAGGAATGGTTAAAACATAGACAGTAAGAAGAGTCAATCTTCATGTACTTAAGTCGGCATCGTGCCTTTTCTATTTAATTCCGATGCAATTTCTGGATTTCGTCGCCAATAAGAAGGTCCAATGGATACAGAAAACCTGAAGTGAAGCATCGGAATCTATAACTAGTGTCACATTAATGTTTCAAAGCATAGTCAGTAAGAGGAGTTAGTCTTCTTGTACTTATGTTGGCATTGTGCTTTTTATTTAATTCCGATGCAATTTCTGTGTTTCATCGCCAATAAGAAGGTCGGAGGGATACAGTAAACCTGAAATGAAGCATCGGAATCTATAACTAGTGTCACAGGAATGGTTAAAAACAGTCAGTAAGAAGAGTCAGTCTTCTTGTACTTAAGTCGGCATCGTGCATTTTGTATTTAATTCCGATGCAATTTCTGTGTTTCATCGTCAAAAATAAGGTCAGAGGGATACAGTAAACCTGAAGTGAAGCATCGGAATCTATAACTAGTGTCACAGGAATGGTTCAAAACATAGACAGTAGGACGAGTCAGTCTTCTTGTACTTAAGTCGGCATTGTGCATTTTCTATTTAATTCCGAAGCAATTTCTGTGTTTCATAGTCAAAAAGAAGGTCAGAGGGATACAGTAAACCTGAAGTAAAGCATCGGAATCTATAACTAGTGTCACAGGAATGGTTCAAAACATAGACAGTAGGAAGAGTCAGTCTTCTTGTACTTAAGTAGGCATTGTGCCTTTTCTATTTAATTCCGATGCAATTTCTGTGTTTCATCGTCAATAAGAAGGTCAGAGGGATACAGTAAACCTGAAGTGAAGCATCGGAATCTATAACTAGTGTCACAGGAATGGTTCAAACATAGACAGTAAGATGGGTCAGTTTTCTTGTACTTAAGTCGGCATTGTGCCTTTTGCATTTAATTCCGATGCAATTTCTGTGTTTCATCGTCAATAAGAAGGTCAGAGGGATACAGTAAACCTGAAGTAAAGCATGGGAATCTATAACTAGTGTCATAGGAATGGTTCAAAACAGTCAGTAAGAAGAGTCAATCTTCATGTACTTTAGTCGGCATTGTGCATTTTGTATTTAATTCCGATGAATGTTCTGTGTTTCATCGTCAATAAGAAGGTCCAAGGGATACAGTAAACCTGAAGTGAAGCTTCGCAATCTATAAATAGTGTCACAGGAATGGTTAAAACATAGACAGTAAGAAGAGTCAGTCTTCTTGTACTTACGTCGGCATCGTGCCTTTTCTTTTTAATTCCGATGCAATTTCTGTATTTCGTCGCCAATAAGAAGGTCCAATGGATACAGAAAACCTGAAGTAAAGCATCGGAATCTATAACTAGTGTCACAGGAATGGTTCAAAGCATAGACAGTAGGAAGAGTCAGTCTTCTTGTACTTAAGTAGGCATTGTGCCTTTTCTATTTAATTCCGATGCAATTCCTGTGTTTCATCGTCAATAAGAAGGTCAGATGGATACAGTAAACTTGAAGTGAAGCATCGGAATCTATAACTAGTGTCACAGGAATGGTTCAAAACAGTCAGTAAGAAGAGTCAATCTTCTTGTACTTAAGTCGGCATTGTGCCTTTTGTATTTAGTTCCGATGCAATTTCTGTGTTTCATCGTCAATAAGAAGGTCCTAGGGATAGAGTAAACCTGAAGTGAAGCATCGGAATCTATAACTAGTGTCACAGGAATGGTTCAAAACATAGTCAGTAAGAAGGGTCAGTCTTCTTGTACTTAATTCGGCATTGTGCCTTTTGTATTTAATTCCGATGCAATTTCTGTGTTTCATCGTCAATACGAAGGTCCAAGGGATACAGTGAACCTGAAGTGAAGCATCGGAATCTATAACTAGTGTCACATTAATGATTCAAAACATAGTCAGTAAGAGGAGTTAGTCTTCTTGTACTTATGTTGGCGTTGTGCTTTTTATTTAATTCCGATGCAATTTCTGTGTTTCATCGCCAATAAGAAGGTCGGAGGGATACAGTAAACCTGAAATGAAGCATCGGAATCTATAATTAGTGTCACAGGAATGGTTAAAAACAGTCAGTAAGAAGAGTCAGTCTTCTTGTACTTACGTCGGCATCGTGCATTTTGTATTTAATTCCGATGCATTTTCTGTGTTTCGACGTCAATAAGAAGGTCCAAGGGATACAGTTAACCTGAAGTGAAGCATCGGAATCCATAACTAGTGTCACAGGAATGGTTCAAAACATAGACAGTAAGAAGAGTCAGTCTTCTTGTACTTAAGTCGGCGTTGTGCTTTTTGTATTTATTTCCGATGCAATTTCTGTGTTTCATCGTCAAAAATAAGGTCAGAGGGATACAGTAAACCTGAAGTGAAGCATCGGAATCTATAACTAGTGTCACAGGAATGGTTCAAACCATAGACAGTAGGACGAGTCAGTCTTCTTGTACTTAAGTCTTCATTGTGCCTTTTCTAATTAATTCCTATGCAATTTCTGTGTTTCATAGTCACAAAGAAGGTCAGAGGGATACAGTAAACCTGAAGTGAAGCATCGGAATCTATAACTAGTGTCACAGGAATGGTTCAAAACATAGACAGTAGGGAGAGTCAGCCTTCTTGTACTTAAGTCGGCATTGTGCCACTTCTATTTATTTCCGATGCACTATCTGTGTTCCATCGTCAATAAGAAGATCCAAGGGATACAGTAAACCTGAAATGAAGCATCGGAATCTGTAACTAGTGTCACAGCAATGGTTCAAATCATAAACAGTAGGAAGAATCACTATACATGTACTTAAGTCGGCATTGTGAATTTTCTATTTAATTCCGATGCAATTTCTGTGTTTCATCGTCAAAAATAAGGTCAGAGGGATACAGTAAACCTGAAGTGAGGCATCGGAATCTATAACTAGTGTCACAGGAATGGTTCAAAGCATAAACAGTAGGACGAGTCAGTCTTCTTGTACTTAAGTCGGCATTGTGCCTTTTCTATTCAATTCCGAAGCAATTTCTGTGTTTCATAGTCAAAATGACGGTCAGAGGGATACAGTAAACCTGAAGTGAATCATCGGAATCTATAACTAGTGTCACAGGAATGGTTCAAAACATAGACAGTAGGAAGAGTCAGTCTTCCTGTACTTAAGTCGGCATTGTGCCTTTTCTATTTAATTCCGATGCAATTTCTGTGTTTCATCGTCAATAAGAAGGTCAGAGGGATACAGTAAACCTGAAGTGAAGCATCGGAATCTGTAACTAGTGTCACAGGAATGGTTCAAACATAGACAGTAAGAAGGGTCAGTTCTCTTGTACTTAAGTCGGCATTGTGCCTTTTGTAATTAATTCCGATGCACTTTCTGTGTTTCATCGTCAATAAGAAGGTCAGAGGGTTACAGTAAACCTGAAGTAAAGCATCGGAATCTATAAGTAATGTCACAGAAATCGTTCAAACATAGACAGTAAGAAGAGTCAATCTTCATGTACTTAAGTCGGCATTGTGCTTTTTGTATTTAATTCTGATGCATGTTCTGTGTTTCATCGTCAATAAGAAGGTACAAGGGATACAGCAAACCTGAAGTGAAGCATCGGAATCTATAAATAGTGTCACAGGAATGGTTAAAACATTGACAGTAAGAAGAGTCAGTCTTCATGTACTTAAGTCGGCATCGTGCCTTTTCTATTTAATTCCGATGCAATTTCTGTATTTCGTCGTTAATAAGAAGGTCCAATGGATACAGAAAACCTCAAGTGAAGCATCGGAATCTATAAGTAATGTCACAGGAATCGTTCAAACATAGACAGTAAGAAGAGTCAGTCTTCTTGTACTTAAGTCGGCATTGTGCCTTTTGTATTTAGTTCCGATGCAATTTCTGTGTTTCATCGTCAATAAGAAGGTCCTCGGGATAGAGTAAACCTGAAGTGAAGCATCGGAATCTATAACTAGTGTCTCAGGAATGGTTCAAAACATAGTCAGTAAGATGGGTCAGTCTTCTTGTACTTAATTCGGCATTGTGCCTTTTGTATTTAATTCCGATGCTATTTCTGTGTTTCATCGTCAATAAGAAGGTCAGATGGATACAGTAAACCTGAAGTGAAGCATCGGAATCTATAACTAGTGTCACAGGAATGGTTCAAACATAGACAGTAAGAAGGGTCAGTTTTCTTGTACTTAAGTCGGCATTGTGCCTTTTGCATTTAATTCCGATGCAATTTCTGTGTTTCATCGTCAATAAGAAGGTCAGAGGGATACAGTAAACCTGAAGTAAAGCATCGGAATCTATAACTAGTGTCACAGGAATGGTTCAAAACAGTCAGTAAGAAGAGTCAATCTTCTTGTACTTAAGTCGGCATTGTGCCTTTTGTATTTAGTTCCGATGCAATTTCTGTGTTTCATCGTCAATAAGAAGGTCCTAGGGATAGAGTAAACCTGAAGTGAAGCATCGGAATCTATAACTAGTGTCACAGGAATGGTTCAAAACATAGTCAGTAAGAAGGGTCAGTCTTCTTGTACTTAATTCGGCATTGTGCCTTTTGTATTTAATTCCGATGCAATTTCTGTGTTTCATCGTCAATACGAAGGTCCAAGGGATACAGTGAACCTGAAGTGAAGCATCGGAATCTATAACTAGTGTCACATTAATGATTCAAAACATAGTCAGTAAGAGGAGTTAGTCTTCTTGTACTTATGTTGGCGTTGTGCTTTTTATTTAATTCCGATGCAATTTCTGTGTTCCATCGCGAATAAGAAGTTCGGAGGGATACAGTAAACCTGAAATGAAGCATCGGAATCTATAATTAGTGTCACAGGAATGGTTAAAAACAGTCAGTAAGAAGAGTCAGTCTTCTTGTACTTACGTCGGCATCGTGCATTTTGTATTTAATTCCGATGCATTTTCCGTGTTTCAACGTCAATAAGAAGGTCCAAGGGATACAGTTAACCTGAAGTGAAGCATCGGAATCCATAACTAGTGTCACAGGAATGGTTCAAAACATAGACAGTAAGAAGAGTCAGTCTTCTTGTACTTAAGTCGGCATTGTGCTTTTTGTATTTATTTCCGATGCAATTTCTGTGTTTCATCGTCAAAAATAAGGTCAGAGGGATACAGTAAACCTGAAGTGAAGCATCGGAATCTATAACTAGTGTCACAGGAATGGTTCAAACCATAGACAGTAGGACGAGTCAGTCTTCTTGTACTTAAGTCGGCATTGTGCCTTTTCTAATTAATTCCTATGCAATTTCTGTGTTTCATAGTCAAAAAGAAGGTCAGAGGGATACAGTAAACCTGAAGTGAAGCATCGGAATCTATAACTAGTGTCACAGGAATGGTTCAAACATAGACAGTAGGGAGAGTCAGCCTTCTTTTACTTAAGTCGGCATTGTGCCACTTCTATTTATTTCCGATGCACTATCTGTGTTCCATCGTCAATAAGAAGATCCAAGGGATACAGTAAACCTGAAATGAAGCATCGGAATCTGTAACTAGTGTCACAGGAATGGTTCAAATCATAAACAGTAGAAAGATTCACTATACATGTACTTAAGTCGGCATTGTGAATTTTCTATTTAATTCCGATGCAATTTCTGTGTTTCATCTTCAAAAATAAGGTCAGAGGGATACAGTAAACCTGAAGTGAGGCATCGGAATCTATAACTAGTGTCACAGGAATGGTTCAAAGCATAAACAGTAGGACGAGTCAGTCTTCTTGTACTTAAGTCGGCATTGTGCCTTTTCTATTCAATTCCGAAGCAATTTCTGTGTTTCATAGTCAAAATGACGGTCAGAGGGATACAGTAAACCTGAAGTGAATCATCGGAATCTATAACTAGTGTCACAGGAATGGTTCAAAACATAGACAGTAGGAAGAGTCAGTCTTCCTGTACTTAAGTCGGCATTGTGCCTTTTCTATTTAATTCCGATGCAATTTCTGTGTTTCATCGTCAATAAGAAGGTCAGAGGGATACAGTAAACCTGAAGTGAAGCATCGGAATCTATAACTAGTGTCACAGGAATGGTTCAAACATAGACAGTAAGAAGGGTCAGTTCTCTTGTACTTAAGTCGGCATTGTGCCTTTTGTAATTAATTCCGATGCAATTTCTGTGTTTCATCGTCAATAAGAAGGTCAGAGGGTTACAGTAAACCTGAAGTAAAGCATCGGAATCTATAAGTAATGTCACAGGAATCGTTCAAACATAGACAGTAAGAAGAGTCAATCTTCATGTACTTAAGTCGGCATTGTGCCTTTTGTATTTAATTCCGATGCATGTTCTGTGTTTCATCGTCAATAAGAAGGTCAGAGGGATACAGTAAATTGAAGTGAAGCATCGGAATCTATAACTAGTGTCACAGGAATGGTTCAAAACATAGACAGTAGGAAGAGACAGTCTTCTTGTACTTAGTTCGGCATCGTGACTTTTCTATTTAATTCCGATGCAATTTCTGTATTTCTTCGCCAATAAGAAGGTCCAATGGATACAGAGAACCTGAAGTGAAGCATCGGAATCTATAAGTAATGTCACAGGAATCGTTCAAAACATAGACAGTAGGAAGAGTCAGTCTTCTTGTACTTAAGTCCGCATTGTGCCTTTTGTATTTAGTTCCGATGCAATTTCTGTGTTTCATCGTCAATAAGAAGGTCCTAGGGATAGAGTAAACCTGAAGTGAAGCATCGGAATCTATAACTAGTGTCACAGGAATGGTTCAAAACATAGTCAGTAAGAAGGGACAGTCTTCTTGTACTTAATTCGGCATTGTGCCTTTTGTATTTAATTCCGATGCAATTTCTGTGTTTCATCGTCAATACGAAGGTCCAAGGGATACAGTAAACCTGAAGTGAAGCATCGGAATCTATAACTAGTGTCACATTAATGATTCAAAACATAGTCAGTAAGAGGAGTTAGTCTTCTTGTACTTATGTTGGCATTGTGCTTTTTTATTTAACTCCGATGCAATTTCTGTGTTTCATCGCCAATGAGAAGGTCGGAGGGATAGAGTAAACCTGAAATGAAGCATCGGAATCTATAACTAGTGTCACAGGAAAGGTTCAAAACAGTCAGTAAAAAGAGTCAATCTTCATGTACTTAAGTCGGCATTGTGCCTTTTGTATTTAATTGTGATGCATGTTCTGTGTTTCATCGTCAATAGGAAGGTCCAAGGGATACAGCAAACCTGAAGTGAAGCATCGGAATCTATAAATAGAGTCACAGGAATGGTAAAAACATAGACAGTAAGAAGAGTCAGTCTTCTTGTACTTAAGTCGGCATCGTGCCTTTTCTATTTAATTCCGACGCAATTTCTGTATTTCGTCGCCAATAAGTAGGTCCAATGGATACAGAAAACCTGAAGTGAAGCATCGGAATCTATAAGTAATGTCACAGGAATCGTTCAAAAATAGACAGTAAGAAGAGTCAGTCTTCTTGTACTTAAGTCGGCATTGTGCCTTTTGTATTTAGTTCCGATGCAATCTCTGTGTTTCATCGTCAATAAGAAGGTCATAGAGATAGAGTAAACCTGAAGTGAAGCATCGGAATCTATAACTAGTGTCACAGGAATGGTTCAAAACATAGTCAGTAAGAAGGGTCAGTCTTCTTGTACTTAATTCGGCATTGTGCATTTTGTATTTAATTCCGATGCAATTTCTGTGTTTCATCGTCAATACGAAGGTCCAAGGGATACAGTAAACCTGAAGTGAAGCATCGGAATCTATAACTAGTGTCACATAAATGATTCAAAACATAGTCAGTAAGAGGAGTTAGTCTTCTTGTACTTATGTTGGCATTGTGCTTTTTTATTTAATTCCGATGCAATTTCTGTGTTTCATCGCCAATAAGAAGGTCGGAGGGATACAGTAAACCTGAAATGAAGCATCGGAATCTATAACTTGTGTCACAGGAATGGTTAAAAACAGTCAGTAAGAAGAGTCTGTCTTCTTGTACTTACGTCGGCATCGTGCATTTTGTATTTAATTCCGATGCATTTTCTGTGTTTCAACGTCAATAAGAAGGTCCAAGGGATACAGTTAACCTGAAGTGAAGCATCGGAATCCATAACTAGTGTCACAGGAATGGTTCAAAACATAGACAGTAAGAAGAGTCAGTCTTCTTGTACTTAAGTCGGCATTGTGCCTTTTCTAATTAATTCCTATGCAATTTCTGTGTTTCATAGTCAAAAAGAAGGTCAGAGGGATACAGTAAACCTGAAGTGAAGCATCAGAATCTATAACTAGTGTCACAGGAATGGTTCAAAAAATAGACAGTAGGGAGAGTCAGCCTTCTTGTACTTAAGTCGGCATTGTGCCTCTTCTATTTATTTCCGATGCACTATCTGTGTTCCATCGTCAATAAGAAGATCCAAGGGATACAGTAAACCTGAAATGAATCATCGGAATCTATAACTAGTGTCACAGGAATGGTTCAAATCATAGACAGTAAGAAGATTCACTATACATGTACTTAAATTGGCATTGTGAATTTTCTATTTAATTCCGATGCAATTTCTGTGTTTCATCGTTAAAAATAAGGTCAGAGGGATACAGTAAACCTGAAGTGAAGCATCGGAATCTATAACTAGTGTGACAGGAATGGTTCAAATCATAGACAGTAGGACGAGTCAGTCTTCTTGTACTTAAGTCGGCATTATGCCTTTTCTATTCAATTCCGAAGCAATTTCTGTGTTTCATAGTCAAAAAGAAGGTCAGAGGGATACAGTAAATTGAAGTGAAGCATCGGAATCTATAACTAGTGTCACAGGAATGGTTCAAAACATAGACAGTAGGAAGAGTCAGTCTTCTTGTACTTAAATCGGCATTGTGCCTTTTCTATTTAATTCCGATGCAATTTCTGTGTTTCATCGTCAATAAGAAGGTAAGAGGGATACAGTAAACCTGAAGTGAAGCATCGGAATCTATAACTCGTGTCACAGGAATGGTTCAAACATAGACAGTAAGAAGGGTCAGTTTTCTTGTACTTAAGTCGGCATTGTGCCTTTTGTATTTAATTCCGATGCAATTTCTGTGTTTCATCGTTAATAAGAAGGTCAGAGGGATACAGGAAACCTGAAGTAAAGCATCGGAATCTATAACTAGTGTCACAGGAATGGTTCAAAACAGTCAGTTACAAGAGTCAATCTTCATGTACTTAAGTCGGCATTGTGCATTTTGTATTTAGTTCCGATGCATGTTCTGTGTTTCATCGTCATTAAGAAGGTCCAAGGGATACAGTAAACCTGAAGTGGAGCATCGGAATCTATAAATAGTGTCACAGGAATGGTTAAAACATAGACAGTAAGAAGAGTCAGTCTTCTTGTACTTAGTTCGGCATCGTGACTTTTCTATTTAATTCTGATGCAATTTCTGTATTTCTTCGCCAATAAGAAGGTCCAATGGATACAGAGAACCTGAAGTGAAGCATCGGAATCTATAAGTAATGTCACAGGAATCGTTCAAAACATAGACAGTAGGAAGAGTCAGTCTTCTTGTACTTAAGTCCGCATTGTGCCTTTTGTATTTAGTTCCGATGCAATTTCTGTGTTTCATCGTCAATAAGAAGGTCCTAGGGATAGAGTAAACCTGAAGTGAAGCATCGGAATCTATAACTAGTGTCACAGGAATGGTTTAAAACATAGTCAGTAAGAAGGGACAGTCTTCTTGTACTTAATTCGGCATTGTGCCTTTTGTATTTAATTCCGATGCAATTTCTGTGTTTCATCGTCAATACGAAGGTCCAAGGGATACAGTAAACCTGAAGTGAAGCATCGGAATCTATAACTAGTGTCACATTAATGATTCAAAACATAGTCAGTAAGAGGAGTTAGTCTTCTTGTACTTATGTTGGCATTGTGCTTTTTTATTTAATGCCGATGCAATTTCTGTGTTTCATCGCCAATAAGAAGGTCGGAGGGATAGAGTAAACCTGAAATGAAGCATCGGAATCTATAACTAGTGTCACAGGAAAGGTTCAAAACAGTCAGTAAAAAGAGTCAATCTTCATGTACTTAAGTCGGCATTGTGCCTTTTGTATTTAATTCTGATGCATGTTCTGAGTTTCATCGTCAATAGGAAGGTCCAAAGGATACAGCAAACCTGAAGTGAAGCATCGGAATCTATAAATAGTGTCACAGGAATGGTTAAAACATAGACAGTAAGAAGAGTCAGTCTTCTTGTACTTAAGTCGGCATCGTGCCTTTTCTATTTAATTCCGATGCAATTTCTGTATTTCGTCGCCAATAAGAAGGTCCAATGGATACAGAAAACCTGAAGTGAAGCATCGGAATCTATAAGTAATGTCACAGGAATCGTTCAAAAATAGACAGTAAGAAGAGTCAGTCTTCTTGTACTTAAGTCGGCATTGTGCCTTTTGTATTTAGTTCCGATGCAATTTCTGTGTTTCATCGTCAATAAAAAGGTCCTAGGGATAGAGTAAACCTGAAGTGAAGCATCGGAATCTATAACCTGTGTCACAGGAATGGTTGAAAACATAGTCAGTAAGAAGGGTCAGTCTTCTTGTACTTAATTCGGCATTGTGCCTTTTGTATTTAATTCCGATGCAATATCTGTGTTTCATCGTCAATACGAAGGTCCAAGGGATACAGTAAACCTGAAGTGAAGCATCGGAATCTATAACTAGTGTCACATAAATGATTCAAAACATAGTCAGTAAGAGGAGTTAGTCTTCTTGTACTTATGTTGGCATTGTGCTTTTTTATTTAATTCCGATGCAATTTCTGTGTTTCATCGCTAATAAGAAGGTCGGAGGGATACAGTAAACCTGAAATGAAGCATCGGAATCTATAACTAGTGTCACAGGAATGGTTAAAAACAGTCAGTAAGAAGAGTCATTCTTCTTGTACTTACGTCGGCATCGTGCATTTTGTATTTATTTCCGATGCATTTTCTGTGTTTCAACGTCAATAAGAAGGTCCAAGGGATGCAGTTAACCTGAAGTGAAGCATCGGAATCCATAACTAGTGTCACAGGAATGGTTCAAAACATGGACAGTAGGACGAGTCAGTCTTCGTGTACTTAAGTCGGCATTATGCCTTTTCTATTCAATTCCGAAGCAATTTCTGTGTTTCATAGTCAAAAAGAAGGTCAGAGGGATACAGTAAATTGAAGTGAAGCATCGGAATCTATAACTAGTGTCACAGGAATGGTTCAGAACATAGACAGTAGGAAGAGTCAGTCTTCTTGTACTTAAGTCGGCATTGTGCCTTTTCTATTTAATTCCTATGCAATTTCTGAGTTTCATCGTCAATAAGAAGGTCGGAGGGATAGAGTAAACCTGAAATGAAGCATCGGAATCTATAACTAGTGTCACAGGAATGGTTCAAAACATAGACAGTAGGGAGAGTCAGCCTTCTTGTACTTAAGTCGGCATTGTGCCTCTTCTATTTATTTCCGATGCACTATCTGTGTTCCGTCGTCAATAAGAAGATCCAAGGGATACAGTAAACCTGAAATGAAGCATCGGGATCTATAACTAGTGTCACAGGAATGGTTCAAATCATAGACAGTAGGAAGATTCACTCTACATGTACTTAAGTCGGCATTGTGCCTTTTCTATTTAATTCCGATGCAATTTCTGTGTTTCATCGTCAAAAATAAGGTCAGAGGGATACAGTAAACCTGAAGTGAAGCATCGGAATCTATAACTAGTGTCACAGGAATGGTTCAAAACATAGACAGTAGGACGAGTCAGTCTTCTTGTATTTAAGTGGGCATTGTGCCTTTTCTATTTAATTCCGAAGCAATTTCTGTGTTTCATAGTCAAAAAGAAGGTCAGAGAGATACAGTAAACCTGAAGTGAAGCATCGGAATCTATAACTAGTGTCACAGGAATGGTTCAAAACATAGACAGTGGGAAGAGTCAGTCTTCTTGTACTTAAGGCGGCATTGTGCCTTTTCTATTTAATTCCGATGCAATTTCTGTGTTTCATCGTCAATAAGAAGGTCAGAGGGATACAGTAAACCTGAAGTGAAGCATCGGAATCTATAACTAGTGTCACAGGAATGGTTCAAACATAGACAGTAAGAAGGGTCAGTTTTCTTCGACTTAAGTCGGCATTGTGCCTTTTGTATTTAATTCCGATGCAATTTCTGTTTTTCATCGTCAATAAGAAGGTCCAAGGGATACAGTAAACCTGAAGTGAAGCATCGGAATCAATAACTAGTGTCACAGGATTGGTTCAAATCATAGACAGTAAGAAGAGTCAGTCTTCTTGTACTGAAGTCGGCATTGTGTCTATTGTATTTAATTCCGATCCAATTTCTGTGTTTCATCGTCAATAAGAAGGTCAGAGGGATACAGTAAACCTGAAGTGAAGCATCGGAATCTATAACTAGTGTCACAGGAATGGTTCAAAACAGTCAGTAAGAAGAGTCAGTCTTCTTGTACTTAAGTCGGCATTGTGCCTTTTGTATTTATTTCCGATGCACTATCTGTGTTCCATCGTCAAAAAGAAGATCCAAGGGATACAGTAAACCTGAAATGAAGCATCGGAATCCATAACTAGTGTCACAGGAGTGGTTCAAAACATAGACAGTAGGAAGATTCACTCTACATGTAATTAAGTCGGCATTGTGCCTTTTGTATTGAATTCCGATGCATTTTCTGTGTTTCATCGTCAATAAGAAGGTCAGAGGGAAACAGTGAACCTGAGGTGAAGCATCGGAATCTGTAACTAGCGTCACAGGAATGGTTCAAAACATAGACAGTAAGGAGAGTCAGTCTTTTTGTACTTAAGTCGGCATTGTGCCATTTTCAATTTAATTCCGATTTAATTAGTGTGTTTCATCGTCAATAAGAAGGTCAGAGGGATACTGTTAACCTGAAGTGAAGCATCGGAATCTCTAACTAGTGTCACAGGAATGGTTCAAAACATAGACAAAAAGAAGAGTCAGTCTTCTTGTACTTAAGTCGGCATTGTGCCTTTTCTATTTAATTCCGATGCAATTTCTGTGTTTCATCGTCAATAAGAAGGTCAGAGGGATACAGAAAACCTGAAGTGAAACATCGGAATCTATAACTAGTGTCACAGGAATGGTTCAAACATAGACAGTAAGAAGGGTCAGTTTTCTTGTAGTTAAGTCGGCATTGTGCCTTTTGTATTTAATTCCGATGCAATTTCTGTTTTTCATCGTCAATAAGAAGGTCCAAGGGATACAGTAAACCTGAAGTGAAGCATCGGAATCAATAACTAGTGTCACAGGATTGGTTCAAACCATAGACAGTAAGAAGAGTCAGTCTTCTTGTACTTAGGTCGGCATTGTGCCTTTTGTATATAATTCCGATCCAATTTCTGTGTTTCATCGTCAATAAGAAGGTCAGAGGGATACAGTAAACCTGAAGTGAAGCATCGGAATCAATAACTAGTGTCACAGGAATGGTTCAAAACAGTCAGTAAGAAGAGTCAGTCTTCTTGTACTTAAGTCGGCATTGTGCCTTTTGTATTTATTTCCGATGCACTATCTGTGTTCCATCGTCAATAAGAAGATCCAAGGGATACAGTAAACCTGAAATGAAGCATCGGAATCTATAACTAGTGTCACAGGCGTGGTTCAAAACATAGACAGTAGGAAGATTCACTCTACATGTACTTAAGTCGGCATTGTGCCTTTTGTATTGATTTCCCATGCAATTTCTGTGTTCCATCGTCAATAAGAAGGTCAGAGGGAAACAGTAAACCTAAAGTGAAGCATCGGAATCTCTAACTAGTGTCACAGGAATGGTTCAAAACATAGACAAAAAGAAGAGTCAGTCTTCTTGTACTGAAGTCGGCATTGTGCCTTTTATATTTAATTTCGATGCAATTTCTGTGTTCCATCGTCAATAAGAAGGTCCAATGGATACAGTGAACCTGAAGTGAAGCATCGGAATCTATAACTAGTGTCATAGGATTGGAGCAAGGTATAGTTAGCAAGAATAGTCAGTCTTCTTGTACTTAAGTCGGCATTGTGCCTTTTCTATTTAATTCCGATGCAATTTCTGTGTTTCATCGTCATAAACGTCAGAGGGATACAGTAAACCTGAAGTGAGGCATCGGAATTTATAACTAGTGTCATAGGAATGGTTCAAATCACAGACAGTATGAATGGTCAGTCTTCTTGTACTTAAGTCGGCATTGTGCCTCTTGTATTAAATTCCGATGCACTATCTATGTTTCATCGCCAATAAGAAGGTCCAAGGGATACAGTAAACCTGAAATGAAGCAGCGGAATCTGTAACTAGTGTCACAGGAATGATTCAAATCATAGACAGTAGGAAGTTTCAGTCTACATGTACTTAAGTCGGCATTGTGCCCTTTGAATTTATATCCTATGCAATTTCTGTGTTTCATCGTCAATAAGAGGGTCAGAGGGATACAGTAGAATTGAAGTGAAGCATTGGAATCTATAACTAGTGTCACAGGAATGGTTCAAAACATAGTCAGTAAGAAGAGTCAGTCTTCTTGTCCTTAAGTCGTTATTGTGACTTTTGTATTTAATTCCGATGCAATATCTGTGTTTCATCGTCAATAAGAAGGTCCAAGGGATACAGTAAACCTGAAGTGGACCATCGTAATCTATAACTAGTGTCACAGGAATGGTTCAAAAATTAGACAGTAAGAAGAGTCAGTCTTCTTGTACTTAAGTCGGCATTGTGCCCTTTTCAATTTAATTCCGATGCAATTACTGTGTTTCATAGTCAATAAGAAGGTCAGAGGGATACAGTAAACCTGAAGTGAAGCATCGGAATCTCTAACTAGTGTCACAGGAATGGTTCAACACATAGTCAGTAAGAAGTGTTAGTCTTCTTGTACTTAAGTCGGCATTGTGCCTTTTGTATTTAATTCCGATGCAATTTCTGTGTTTCATCGTCAATAAGAAGGTCCAAGGGATACAGTAAACCGGAAGTGAAGAATCGGAATGTGTAACTAGCGTCACAGGGATGGTTCGAAAAATAGACACTAAGAAGAGTCAGTCTGCTTGTACAATGACGACATTGTGCCTTTTCTATTTAATTCCGATGCAATTTCTGTGTTTCATCGTCAGTAAGAAGGTCACAGGGACACAGTGAACCTGAGGTCAAGCATCGGAATCTATAACTAGTGTCGCAGGAATGGTTGAAAACATAGACAGTAAGAAGAGTCAGTCTTCTTGTACTTAAGTCGGCATTGTGCCTTTTCTATTTAATTCCGCTGCAATTTCTGTATTTCGTCGCCAATAAGAAGGTCAGAGGGATACAGTGAACCTGAAGTGAATCATCGGATTCTATAACTAGTGTCACAGGAATGGTTCAAAGCATAGACATTAGGGAGAGTCAGTCTTCTTGTACTTATGTCGGCATTGTGCCTTTTCAATTTAATTCCGAAGCAATGTCTGTGTTTCGTCGCCAATAAGAAGGTCCAAAGGATACAGTAAACCCGAAGTGAAGCATCATAATCCATAACTGATGTCACAGGAATCGTTCAAAACATAGACAGTAGGAAGAGTCAGTCCTCTTGTACTTAAGTCGGCATTGTGCCTTTTGTATTTAATTCAGAAGCAATTTCTGTGGTTCATCGTCAAAAAGAAGGTCCAAGAGATACAGTAAACCTGAAGTTAAGCATCAGAATCTGTAACTAGTATCACAGGAATGAAGCAAGATATAGTCAGTAAGAAGAGTCAGTCTTCTTGTACTTAAGCCGGCATTGTGCCTTTTCTATTTAATTCCGATGCAATGTCTGTGATTCATCGTCAATAAGGAGGTCAGAGGGATTCAGTAAACCTGAAGTGAACCATCGGAATCAATAACTAGTGTCACAGGAATGGTTAAAACATAGACAGTAGGAAGAGTCAATCTTCTTGTACTTAAGTCGGCATTGTGCCTTTTCTATTTAATTGCGATGCAATTTCTGTGTTTCATCGTCAAAAAGAAGGTCAGAGGGATACAGTAAACATGAAGTGAAGCATCGAAATCTATAACTAGTGTCACAGGAATGGTTCAAACATAGACAGTAAGAAGTGTCGGTCTTCTTGTACTTAAGTCGGCATTGCGCCTTTTCTATTTAATTCCGATGCAATTTCTGTACTTCGTCGCCAATAAGAAGGTCCAAAATATACAGTAAACCTAAAGTGAAGCATCTGAATCTACAACTAATGTCACAGGAATCGTTCGGAACATAGACAGTAGGAAGAGTCAGTCTTCTTGTACTTAAGTCGGCATTGTGCCTTTTCTATTTAGTTCCGATGCAATTTTTGTGTTTCATCGTCAATAAGAAGGTCCTAGGGATAGAGTAAACCTGATGTGAAGCATCGGAATCTATAACTAGTGTCACAGGAATGGTTCAAAACATAGTCAGTAAGAAGGGTCAGTCTTCTTGTAGTTATGTCGGCATTGTGCCTTTTCTATTTAATTCCGATGCAATTTCTGTGTTTCAGGGTCAATAAGAAGGTCCAAGGGATACAGTAAACCTGAAGTGAAGCATCGGAATCTATAACTTGTGTCACAGGAATGGTTAAAAACATAGACAGTAAGAAGAGTCAGTCTTCTTGAACTTAAGTCGGCATTGTGCCTTTTGTATTTAATTCCGATCCAATATCTGTGTTTCATCGTCAATAAGAAGGTCAGAGGGATACAGTAAACCTGAAGTGAAGCATCAAAATCTATAACTAGTGTCACAGGAATGGTTCAAAACAGTCAGTAAGAAGAGTCTGTCTTCTTGTAGTTAAGTCGGAATTGTCCTTCTGTATTTAATTCCGATGCAATTTCTGTGTTTCATCGTCAATAAGAAGGTCAGAGGGATACAGTAAACCTGAAGTGAAGCTTCGGAATCTGTAACTAGTGTCACAGGAATGATTCGAAACATAGTGAGTAAGAAGAGTCAGTCTTCTGGTACTTAAGTTGGCAATGTGCCTTTTGTATTTAATTCCGATGCTATTTCTGTGTTTCATCGTCAATAAGAAGGTCAGAGTGATACAGTAAACCTGAAGTGAAGCATCGGAATCCATAAGTAGTGTCACAGGAATGGTTCAAAGCATAGACAGTAGGGACAGTCAGTCTACTTCTACTTAAGTCGCCATTGTGCCTTTACTATTTAATTCCGATCCAATTTCTGTGTTTCACCGTCAAAGGGAAGGTCAGAGGGATACAGTAAACCTGAAGTAAAGCATCGGAATCTATAACTAGTGTCACAGGAATGGTTCAAATCTTAGACAGTAGAAAGAGTCAGTTTTCTTGTACTTAGGTCGGCATTGTGGCTTTTCTATTTACTTCCGATGCAATTTCCGTGTTTCGTCGTCAATAAGAAGGTCCAAGGGATACAGTAAACCTGAAATGAAGCATCGGAATCCATAACTAGTGTCACAGGAGTGGTTCAAAATATAGACAGTAGGAAGATTCACTCTACATGTAATTAAGTCGGCATTGTGCCTTTTGTATTTAATTCCGATGCAATTTCTGTTTTTCATCGTCAATAAGAAGGTCCAAGGGATACAGTAAACCTGAAGTGAATCATCGGAATCAATAACTAGTGTCACAGGATTGGTTCAAATCATAGACAGTAAGAAGAGTCAGTCTTCTTGTACTGAAGTCGGCATTGTGTCTATTGTATTTAATTCCGATCCAATTTCTGTGTTTCATCGTCAATATGAAGGTCAGAGGGATACAGTAAACCTGAAGTGAAGCATCGGAATCTCTAACTAGTGTCACAGGAATGGTTCAAAACATAGACAAAAAGAAGAGTCAGTCTTCTTGTACTTAAGTCGGCATTGTGCCTTTTCTATTTAATTCCGATGCAATTTCTGTGTTTCATCGTCAATAAGAAGGTCAGAGGGATACAGAAAACCTGAAGTGAAACATCGGAATCTATAACTAGTGTCACAGGAATGGTTCAAACATAGACAGTAAGAAGGGTCAGTTTTCTTGTAGTTAAGTCGGCATTGTGCCTTTTGTATTTAATTCCGATGCAATTTCTGTTTTTCATCGTCAATAAGAAGGTCCAAGGGATACAGTAAACCTGAAGTGAAGCATCGGAATCAATAACTAGTGTCACAGGATTGGTTCAAATCATAGACAGTAAGAAGAGTCAGTCTTCTTGTACTGAAGTCGGCATTGTGTCTATTGTATTTAATTCCGATCCAATTTCTGTGTTTCATCGTCAATAAGAAGGTCAGAGGGATACAGTAAACCTGAAGTGAAGCATCGGAATCTATAACTAGTGTCACAGGAATGGTTCAAAACAGTCAGTAAGAAGAGTCAGTCTTATTGTACTTAGGTCGGCATTGTGCCTTTTGTATTTATTTCCGATGCACTATCTGTGTTCCATCGTCAAAAAGAAGATCCAAGGGATACAGTAAACCTGAAATGAAGCATCGGAATCCATAACTAGTGTCACAGGAGTGGTTCAAAACATAGACAGTAGGAAGATTCACTCTACATGTAATTAAGTCGGCATTGTGCCTTTTGTATTGATTTCCGATGCATTTTCTGTGTTTCATCGTCAATAAGAAGGTCAGAGGGAAACAGTGAACCTGAGGTGAAACATCGGAATCTGTAACTAGCGTCACAGGAATGGTTCAAAACATAGTCAGTAAGGAGAGTCAGTCTTTTTGTACTTAAGTCGGCATTGTGCCATTTTCAATTTAATTCCGATTTAATTACTGTGTTTCATCGTCAATAAGAAGGTCAGAGGGATACTGTTAACCTGAAGTGAAGCATCGGAATCTCTAACTAGTGTCACAGGAATGGTTCAAAACATAGACAAAAAGAAGAGTCAGTCTTCTTGTACTTAAGTCGGCATTGTGCCTTTTCTATTTAATTCCGATGCAATTTCTGTGTTTCATCGTCAATAAGAAGGTCAGAGGGATACAGAAAACCTGAAGTGAAACATCGGAATCTATAACTAGTGTCACAGGAATGGTTCAAACATAGACAGTAAGAAGGGTCAGTTTTCTTGTAGTTAAGTAGGCATTGTGCCTTTTGTATTTAATTCCGATGCAATTTCTGTTTTTCATCGTCAATAAGAAGGTCCAAGGGATACAGTAAACCTGAAGTGAAGCATCGGAATCAATAACTAGTGTCACAGGATTGGTTCAAACCATAGACAGTAAGAAGAGTCAGTCTTCTTGTACTTAAGTCGGCATTGTGCCTTTTGTATTTAATTCCGATCCAATTTCTGTGTTTCATCGTCAATAAGAAGGTCAGAGGGATACAGTAAACCTGAAGTGAAGCATCGGAATCAATAACTAGTGTCACAGGAATGGTTCAAAACAGTCAGTAAGAAGAGTCAGTCTTCTTGTACTTAAGTCGGCATTGTGCCTTTTGTATTTATTTCCGATGCACTATCTGTGTTCCATCGTCAATAAGAAGATCCAAGGGATACAGTAAACCTGAAATGAAGCATCGGAATCTATAACTAGTGTCACAGGCGTGGTTCAAAACATAGACAGTAGGAAGATTCACTCTACATGTACTTAAGTCGGCATTGTGCCTTTTGTATTGATTTCCCATGCAATTTCTGTTTTCCATCGTCAATAAGAAGGTCAGAGGGAAACAGTAAACCTGAAGTGAAGCATCGGAATCTATAACTAGTGTCACAGGAATGGTTCAAAACATAGTCGGTAAGAAGAGTCAGTCTTCTTGTACTTAAGTCGGCATTGTGCCTTTTTTATTTAATTCCGATGCAATTTCTGTGTTTCATCGTCAACAAGAAGGTCCAAGGGATACAGTGAACCTGAAGTGAAGCATCGGAATCTGTAACTAGCGTCACAGGAATGGTTCAAAACATAGACACTAAGGAGAGTCAGTCTGCTTGTACTTAAGACGGCAATGTGCATTTTCTATTTATGTCCGATGCAATATCTGTGTTTCATCTTCAATAAGAAGGTCAGAGGGATACAGTGAACCTGAGGTGAAGCATCGGAATCTGTAACTAGCGTCACAGGAAAAGTTCAAAACATAGACAGTAAGAAGAGTCAGTCTTTTTGTACTTAAGTCGGCATTGTGCCATTTTCAATTTAATTGCGATGCAATTAGTATGTTTCATCGTCAATATGAAGGTCAGAGGGATACTGTTAACCTGAAGTGAAGCATCGGAACCTCTAACTAGTGTCACAGGAATGGTTCAAAGCATAGTCGGTAAGAAGAGTCAGTCTTCTTGTACTGAAGTCGGCATTGTGCCTTTTATATTTAATTTCGATGCAATTTCTGTGTTTCATCGTCAATAAGAAGGTCCAAGGGATACAGTGAACCTGAAGTGAAGCATCGGAATCTGTAACTAGCGTCACAGGAATGGTTCATAACATAGACAGTAGGAAGAGTAAGTCTTCTTTTACTTAAGTCGGCATTGTGCCTTTTCTATTTAATTCCGATGCAATTTCTGTGATTCGTCGCCAATAAGAAGGTCCAAAGGATACAGTAAACCTGAAGTGAAGCACCGGAATCCATAATCTAATGTCACAGGAATCGTTCAAAACATAGACCGTAGGAAGAGTCAGTCTTCTTGAACTTCAGTCGGCATTGTGCCTTTTGTATTTAGTTCCGATGAAATTTCTGTGTATCATCGTCAATAAGAAGGTCCTAGGGATACAGTAAACCTGAAGTGAAGCATCGGAATCTATAACTAGTGTCATAGGATTGGAGCAAGGTATAGTTAGCAAGAATAGTCAGTCTTCTTGTACTTAAGTCGGCATTGTGCCTTTTCTATTTAATTCCGATGCAATTTCTGTGTTTCATCGTCATAAACGTCAGAGGGATACAGTAAACCTGAAGTGAGGCATCGGAATTTATAACTAGTGTCATAGGAATGGTTCAAATCATAGACAGTATGAATGGTCAGTCTTCGTGTACTTAAGTCGGCATTGTGCCGCTTGTATTAAATTCCGATGCACTATCTGTGTTTCATCGCCAATAAGAAGGTCCAAGGGATACAGTAAACCTGAAATGAAGCAGCGGAATCTGTAACTAGTGTCACAGGAATGATTCAAATCATAGACAGTAGGAAGTTTCAGTCTACATGTACTTAAGTCGGCATTGTGCCCTTTGAATTTATATCCTATGCAATTTCTGTGTTTCATCGTCAATAAGAGGGTCAGAGGGATACAGTAGAATTGAAGTGAAGCATTGGAATCTATAACTAGTGTCACAGGAATGGTTCAAAACATAGTCAGTAAGAAGAGTCAGTCTTCTTGTCCTTAAGTCGTTATTGTGACTTTTGTATTTAATTCCGATGCAATATCTGTGTTTCATCGTCAATAAGAAGGTCCAAGGGATACAGTAAACCTGAAGTGGACCATCGTAATCTATAACTAGTGTCACAGGAATGGTTCAAAAATTAGACAGTAAGAAGAGTCAGTCTTCTTGTACTTAAGTCGGCATTGTGCCCTTTTCCATTTAATTCCGATGCAATTACTGTGTTTCATAGTCAATAAGAAGGTCAGAGGGATACAGTAAACCTGAAGTGAAGCATCGGAATCTCTAACTAGTGTCACAGGAATGGTTCAACACATAGTCAGTAAGAAGTGTTAGTCTTCTTGTACTTAAGTCGGCATTGTGCCTTTTGTATTTAATTCCGATATAATTTCTGTGTTTCATCGTCAATAAGAAGGTCCAAGGGATACAGTAAACCGGAAGTGAAGCATCGGAATGTGTAACTAGCGTCACAGGGATGGTTCGAAAAATAGACACTAAGAAGAGTCAGTCTGCTTGTACAATGACGACATTGTGCCTTTTCTATTTAATTCCGATGCAATTTCTGTGTTTCATCGTCAGTAAGAAGGTCACAGGGACACAGTGAACCTGAGGTCAAGCATCGGAATCTATAACTAGTGTCGCAGGAATGGTTGAAAACATAGACAGTAAGAAGAGTCAGTCTTCTTGTACTTAAGTCGGCATTGTGCCTTTTCTATTTAATTCCGATGCAATTTCTGTATTTCGTCGCCAATAAGAAGGTCAGAGGGATACAGTGAACCTGAAGTGAATCATCGGATTCTTTAACTAGTGTCACAGGAAAGGTTCAAAGCATAGACATTAGGGAGAGTCAGTCTTCTTGTACTTATGTCGGCATTGTGCCTTTTCAATTTAATTCCGAAGCAATGTCTGTGTTTCGTCGCCAATAAGAAGGTCCAAAGGATACAGTAAACCCGAAGTGAAGCATCATAATCCATAACTGATGTCACAGGAATCGTTCAAAACATAGACAGTAGGAAGAGTCAGTCCTCTTGTACTTAAGTCGGCATTGTGCCTTTTGTATTTAATTCAGAAGCAATTTCTGTGGTTCATCGTCAAAAAGAAGGTCCAAGAGATACAGTAAACCTGAAGTTAAGCATCAGAATCTGTAACTAGTATCACAGGAATGAAGCAAGATATAGTCAGTAAGAAGAGTCAGTCTTCTTGTACTTAAGTCGGCATTGTGCCTTTTCTATTTAATTCCGATGCAATGTCTGTGATTCATCGTCAATAAGGAGGTCAGAGAGATTCAGTAAACCTGAAGTGAACCATCGGAATCAATAACTAGTGTCACAGGAATGGTTAAAACATAGACAGTAGGAAGAGTCAATCTTCTAGTACTTAAGTCGGCATTGTGCCTTTTCTATTTAATTGCGATGCAATTTCTGTGTTTCATCGTCAAAAAGAAGGTCAGAGGGATACAGTAAACATGAAGTGAAGCATCGAAATCTATAACTAGTGTCAGAGGAATGGTTCAAACATAGACAGTAAGAAGTGTCGGTCTTCTTGTACTTAAGTCGGCATTGCGCCTTTTCTATTTAATTCCGATGCAATTTCTGTACTTCGTCGCCAATAAGAAGGTCCAAAATATACAGTAAACCTAAAGTGAAGCATCTGAATCTATAACTAATGTCACAGGAATCGTTCGAAACATAGACAGTAGGAAGAGTCAGTCTTCTTGTACTTAAGTCGGCATTGTGCCTTTTCTATTTAGTTCCGATGCAATTTTTGTGTTTCATCGTCAATAAGAAGGTCCTAGGGATAGAGTAAACCTGATGTGAAGCATCGGAATCTATAACTAGTGTCACAGGAATGGTTCAAAACATAGTCAGTAAGAAGAGTCAGTCTTCTTGTAGTTATGTCGGCATTGTGCCTTTTCTATTTAATTCCGATGCAATTTCTGTGTTTCAGGGTCAATAAGAAGGTCCAAGGGATACAGTAAACCTGAAGTGAAGCATCGGAATCTATAACTTGTGTCACAGGAATGGTTAAAAACATAGACAGTAGGAAGAGTCAGTATTCTTGTACTTAAGTCGGCATTGTGCCTTTTGTATTTAATTCCGATGCAATTTCTGTGTTTCATCGTCAATAAGAAAGTCAGAGGGATACAGTAAACCTGAAGTGAAGCATCGGAATCTATAACTAGTGTCACAGGAATGGTTCAAACATAGACAGTAAGAAGGGGCAGTCTTCTTATACTTAAGTCGGTATTGTGCCTTTTGTATTTAATTCCGATTCAATTTCTGTGTTTCATCGTCAATAAGAAGGTCCAAGGGATACAGTAAACCAGAAGGGAAGCTTCGGAATCTATAACTAGTGTCTCAGGAATGGTTCAGAACATAGACAGTAAGAAGAGTCAGTCTTCTTGAACTTAAGTCGGCATTGTGCCTTTTGTATTTAATTCCGATCCAATATCTGTGTTTCATCGTCAATAAGAAGGTCAGAGGGATACAGTAAACCTGAAGTGAAGCATCAAAATCTATAACTAGTGTCACAGGAATGGTTCAAAACAGTCAGTAAGAAGAGTCTGTCTTCTTGTAGTTAAGTCGGATTTGTCCTTCTGTATTTAATTCCGATGCAAATTCTGTGTTTCATCGTCAATAAGAAGGTCAGAGGGATACAGTAAACCTGATGTGAAGCTTCGGAATCTGTAACTAGTGTCACAGGAATGATTCGAAACATAGTGAGTAAGAAGGGTCAGTCTTCTTGTACTTAAGTTGGCAATGTGCCTTTTGTATTTAATTCCGATGCTATTTCTGTGTTTCATCGTCAATAAGAAGGTCAGAGTGATACAGTAAACCTGAAGTGAAGCATCGGAATCCATAAGTAGTGTCACAGGAATGGTTCGAAGCATAGACAGTAGGGTCAGTCAGTCTACTTCTACTTAAGTCGCCATTGTGCCTTTACTATTTAATTCCGATCCAATTTCTGTGTTTCACCGTCAAAGGGAAGGTCAGAGGGATACAGTAAACCTGAAGTAAAGCATCGGAATCTATAACTAGTGTCACAGGAATGGTTCAAATCTTAGACCGTAGAAAGAGTCAGTTTTCTTGTACTTAGGTCGGCATTGTGGCTTTTCTATTTACTTCCGATGCAATTTCAGTGTTTCGTCGTCAATAAGAAGGTCCAAGGGATACAGTAAACCTGAAATGAAGCATCGGAATCCATAACTAGTGTCACAGGAGTGGTTCAAAACATAGACAGTAGGAAGATTCACTCTACATGTAATTAAGTCGGCATTGTGCCTTTTGTATTTAATTGCGATGCAAATTCTGTTTTTCATCGTCAATAAGAAGGTCCAAGGGATACAGTAAACCTGAAGTGAAGCATCGGAATCAATAACTAGTGTCACAGGATTGGTTCAAATCATAGACAGTAAGAAGAGTCAGTCTTCTTGTACTGAAGTCGGCATTGTGTCTATTGTATTTAATTCCGATCCAATTTCTGTGTTTCATCGTCAATAAGATGGTCAGAGGGATACAGTAAACCTGAAGTGAAGCATCGGAATCTATAACTAGTGTCACAGGAATGGTTCAAAACAGTCAGTAAGAAGTGTCAGTCTTCTTGTACTTAAGTCGGCATTGTGCCTTTTGTATTTATTTCCGATGCACTATCTGTGTTCCATCGTCAAAAAGAAGATCCAAGGGATACAGTAAACCTGAAATGAAGCATCGGAATCCATAACTAGTGTCACAGGAGTGGTTCAAAACATAGACAGTAGGAAGATTCACTCTACATGTAATCAAGTCGGCATTGTGCCTTTTGTATTGATTTCCGATGCATTTTCTGTGTTTCATCGTCAATAAGAAGGTCAGAGGGAAACAGTGAACCTGAGGTGAAGCATCGGAATCTGTAACTAGCGTCACAGGAATGGTTCAAAACATAGACAGTAAGGAGAGTCAGTCTTTTTGTACTTAAGTCGGCATTGTGCCATTTTCAATTTAATTCCGATTTAATTAGTGTGTTTCATCGTCAATGAGAAGGTCAGAGGGATACTGTTAACCTGAAGTGAAGCATCGGAATCTCTAACTAGTGTCACAGGAATGGTTCAAAACATAGACAAAAAGAAGAGTCAGTCTTCTTGTACTTAAGTCGGCATTGTGCCTTTTCTATTTAATTCCGATGCAATTTCTGTGTTTCATCGTCAATAAGAAGGTCAGAGGGATACAGAAAACCTGAAGTGAAACATCGGAATCTATAACTAGTGTCACAGGAATGGTTCAAACATAGACAGTAAGAAGGGTCAGTTTTCTTGTAGTTAAGTCGGCATTGTGCCTTTTGTATTTAATTCCGATGCAATTTCTGTTTTTCATCGTCAATAAGAAGGTCCAAGGGATACAGTAAACCTGAAGTGAAGCATCGGAATCAATAACTAGTGTCACAGGATTGGTTCAAACCATAGACAGTAAGAAGAGTCAGTCTTCTTGTACTTAAGTCGGCATTGTGCCTTTTGTATTTAAATCCGATCCAATTTCTGTGTTTCATCGTCAATAAGAAGGTCAGAGGGATACAGTAAACCTGAAGTGAAGCATCGGAATCAATAACTAGTGTCACAGGAATGGTTCCAAGCAGTCAGTAAGAAGAATCAGTCTTCTTGTACTTAAGTCGGCATTGTGCCTTTTGTATTTATTTCCGATGGACTATCTGTGTTCCATAGTCAATAAGAAGATCCAAGGGATACAGTAAACCTGAAATGAAGCATCGGAATCTATAACTAGTGTCACAGGCGTGGTTCAAAACATAGACAGTAGGAAGATTCACTCTACATGTACTTAAGTCGGCATTGTGCCTTTTGTATTGATTTCCCATGCAATTTCTGTGTTCCATCGTCAATAAGAAGGTCAGAGGGAAACAGTAAACCTGAAGTGAAGCATCGGAATCTGTAACTAGTGTCACAGGAATGGTTCAAAACATAGTCGGTAAGAAGAGTCAGTCTTCTTGTACTTAAGTCGTCATTGTGCCTTTTTTATTTAATTCCGATGCAATTTCTGTGTTTCATCGTCAACAAGAAGGTCCAAGGGATACAGTGAACCTGAAGTGAAGCATCGGAATCTGTAACTAGCGTCACAGGAATGGTTCAAAACATAGACACTAAGGAGAGTCAGTCTGCTTGTACTTAAGACGGCAATGTGCATTTTCTATTTATGTCCGATGCAATTTCTGTGTTTCATCTTCAATAAGAAGGTCAGAGGGATACAGTGAACCTGAGGTGAAGCATCGGAATCTGTAACTAGCGTCACAGGAAAAGTTCAAAACATAGACAGTAAGAAGAGTCAGTCTTTTTGTACTTAAGTCGGCATTGTGCCATTTTCAATTTAATTGCGATGCAATTAGTATGTTTCATCGTCAATATGAAGGTCAGAGGGATACAGTTAACCTGAAGTGAAGCATCGGAACCTCTAACTAGTGTCACAGGAATGGTTCAAAGCATGGTCGGTAAGAAGAGTCAGTCTTCTTGTACTGAAGTCGGCATTGTGCCTTTTATATTTAATTTCGATGCAATTTCTGTGTTTCATCGTCACTAAGAAGGTCCAAGGGATACAGTGAACCTGAAGTGAAGCATCGGAATCTGTAACTAGCGTCACAGGAATGGTTCATAACATAGACAGTAGGAAGAGTAAGTCTTCTTTTACTTAAGTCGGCATTGTGCCTTTTCTATTTAATTCCGATGCAATTTCTGTGTTTCGTCGCCAATAAGAAGGTACAAAGGATACAGTAAACCTGAAGTGAAGCACCGGAATCCATAATCTAATGTCACAGGAATCGTTCAAAACATAGACCGTAGGAAGAGTCAGTCTTCTTGAACTTCAGTCGGCATTGTGCCTTTTGTATTTAGTTCCGATGCAATTTCTGTGTATCATCGTCAATAGGAAGGTCCTAGGGATACAGTAAACCTGAAGTGAAGCATCGGAATCTATAACTAGTGTCATAGGATTGGAGCAAGGTATAGTTAGCAAGAATAGTCAGTCTTCTTGTACTTAAGTCGGCATTGTGCCTTTTCTATTTAATTCCGATGCAATTTCTGTGTTTCATCGTCATAAACGTCAGAGGGATACAGTAAACCTGAAGTGAGGCATCGGAATTTATAACTAGTGTCATAGGAATGGTTCAAATCATAGACAGTATGAATGGTCAGTCTTCTTGTACTTAAGTCGGCATTGTGCCTCTTGTATTAAATTCCGACGCACTATCTATGTTTCATCGCCAATAAGAAGGTCCAAGGGATACAGTAAACCTGAAATGAAGCAGCGGAATCTGTAACTAGTGTCACAGGAATGATTCAAATCATAGACAGTAGGAAGTTTCAGTCTACATGTACTTAAGTCGGCATTGTGCCCTTTGAATTTATATCCTATGCAATTTCTGTGTTTCATCGTCAATAAGAGGGTCAGAGGGATACAGTAGAATTGAAGTGAAGCATTGGAATCTATAACTAGTGTCACAGGAATGGTTCAAAACATAGTCAGTAAGAAGAGTCAGTCTTCTTGTCCTTAAGTCGTTATTGTGACTTTTGTATTTAATTCCGATGCAATATCTGTGTTTCATCGTCAATAAGAAGGTCCAAGGGATACAGTAAACCTGAAGTGGACCATCGTAATCTATAACTCGTGTCACAGGAATGGTTCAAAAATTAGACAGTAAGAAGAGTCAGTCTTCTTGTACTTAAGTCGGCATTGTGCCCTTTTCAATTTAATTCCGATGCAATTACTGTGTTCCATTGTCAATAAGAAGGTCAGAGGGATACAGTAAACCTGAAGTGAAGCATCGGAATCTCTAACTAGTGTCACAGGAATGGTTCAACACATAGTAAGTAAGAAGTGTTAGTCTTCTTGTACTTAAGTCGGCATTGTGCCTTTTGTATTTAATTCCGATGCAATTTCTGTGTTTCATCGTCAATAAGAAGGTCCAAGGGATACAGTAAACCGGAAGTGAAGCATCGGAATGTGTAACTAGCGTCACAGGGATGGTTCGAAAAATAGACACTAAGAAGAGTCAGTCTGCTTGTACAATGACGACATTGTGCCTTTTCTATTTAATTCCGATGCAATTTCTGTGTTTCATCGTCAGTAAGAAGGTCACAGGGACACAGTGAACCTGAGGTCAAGCATCGGAATCTATAACTAGTGTCGCAGGAATGGTTGAAAACATAGACAGTAAGAAGAGTCAGTCTTCTTGTACTTAAGTCGGCATTGTGCCTTTTCTATTTAATTCCGATGCAATTTCTGTATTTCGTCGCCAATAAGAAGGTCAGAGGGATACAGTGAACCTGAAGTGAATCATCGGATTCTATAACTAGTGTCACAGGAATGGTTCAAAGCATAGACATTAGGGAGAGTCAGTCTTCTTGTACTTATGTCGGCATTGTGCCTTTTCAATTTAATTCCGAAGCAATGTCTGTGTTTCGTCGCCAATAAGAAGGTCCAAAGGATACAGTAAACCCGAAGTGAAGCATCATAATCCATAACTGATGTCACAGGAATCGTTCAAAACACAGACAGTAGGAAGAGTCAGTCCTCTTGTACTTAAGTCGGCATTGTGCCTTTTGTATTTAATTCAGAAGCAATTTCTGTGGTTCATCGTCAAAAAGAAGGTCCAAGAGATACAGTAAACCTGAAGTTAAGCATCAGAATCTGTAACTAGTATCACAGGAATGAAGCAAGATATAGTCAGTAAGAAGAGTCAGTCTTCTTGTACTTAAGTCGGCATTGTGCCTTTTCTATTTAATTCCGATGCAATGTCTGTGATTCATCGTCAATAAGGAGGTCAGAGAGATTCAGTAAACCTGAAGTGAACCATCGGAATCAATAACTAGTGTCACAGGAATGGTTAAAACATAGACAGTAGGAAGAGTCAATCTTCTTGTACTTAAGTCGGCATTGTGCCTTTTCTATTTAATTGCGATGCAATTTCTGTGTTTCATCGTCAAAAAGAAGGTCAGAGGGATACAGTAAACATGAAGTGAAGCATCGAAATCTATAACAAGTGTCACAGGAATGGTTCAAACATAGACAGTAAGAAGTGTCGGTCTTCTTGTACTTAAGTCGGCATTGCGCCTTTTCTATTTAATTCCGATGCAATTTCTGTACTTCGTCGCCAATAATAAGGTCCAAAATATACAGTAAACCTAAAGTGAAGCATATGAATCTATAACTAATGTCACAGGAATCGTTCGAAACATAGACAGTAGGAAGAGTCAGTCTTCTTGTACTTGAGTCGGCATTGTGCCTTTTCTATTTAGTTCCGATGCAATTTTTGTGTTTCATCGTCAATAAGAAGGTCCTAGGGATAGAGTAAACCTGATGTGAAGCATCGGAATCTATAACTAGTGTCTCAGGAATGGTTCAAAACATAGTCAGTAAGAAGAGTCAGTCTTCTTGTAGTTATGTCGGCATTGTGCCTTTTCTATTTAATTCCGATGCAATTTCTGTGTTTCATGGTAAATAAGAAGGTCCAAGGGATACAGTAAACCTGAAGTGAAGCATCGGAATCTATAACTTGTGTCACAGGAATGGTTAAAAACATAGACAGTAGGAAGAGTCAGTATTCTTGTACTTAAGTCTGCATTGTGCCTTTTGTATTTAATTCCGATGCAATTTCTGTGTTTCATCGTCAATAAGAAAGTCAGAGGGATACAGTAAACCTGAAGTGAAGCATCGGAATCTATAACTAGTGTCACAGGAATGGTTCAAACATAGACAGTAAGAAGGGGCAGTCTTCTTATACTTAAGTCGGTATTGTGCCTTTTGTATTTAATTCCGATTCAATTTCTGTGTTTCATCGTCAATAAGAAGGTCCAAGGGATACAGTAAACCAGAAGGGAAGCATCGGAATCTATAACTAGTGTCTCAGGAATGGTTCAGAACATAGACAGTAAGAAGAGTCAGTCTTCTTGAACTTAAGTCGGCATTGTGCCTTTTGTATTTAATTCCGATCCAATATCTGTGTTTCATCGTCAATAAGAAGGTCAGAGGGATACAGTAAACCTGAAAAGAAGCATCAAAATCTATAACTAGTGTCAGAGGAATGGTTCAAAACAGTCAGTAAGAAGAGTCTGTCTTCTTGTAGTTAAGTCGGAATTGTCCTTTTGTATTTAATTCCGATGCAATTTCTGTGTTTCATCGTCAATAAGAAGGTCAGAGGGATACAGTAAACCTGATGTGAAGCATCGGAATCTATAACTAGTGTCTCAGGAATGGTTCAAAACATAGTCAGTAAGAAGAGTCAGTCTTCTTGTAGTTATGTCGGCATTGTGCCTTTTCTATTTAATTCCGATGCAATTTCTGTGTTTCATGGTAAATAAGAAGGTCCAAGGGATACAGTAAACCTGAAGTGAAGCATCGGAATCTATAACTTGTGTCACAGGAATGGTTCAAAACATGGACAGTGGGAAGAGTCAGTCTTCTTGTACTCAAGTCGGCATTGTGCCTCTTCTATTTAATTCCGATGCAATCTCTGTGTTTCATCGTGAATAAGAAGGTCAGAGGGATACAGTAAACCTGAAGTGAAGCATCGGAATCTATAACTAATGTCACAGGAATGGTTCAAAACGTAGTCAGTAAGAAGAGTCAGTCTTCTTGTACTTAAGTCGGCATTGTGCTTTTTTTATTTATTTCCGATTCAATTTCTGTGATTCATCGTCAATAAGAAGGTCAGAGGGATACAGTAAACCTCAAGTGAAGCGTCGGAATCTATAACTAGTGTCACAGGAATGGTTCAAATCAGTCAGTAAGAAGAGTCAGTCTTCTTGTACTTAAGTCGGCATTGTGCATTTCGTATTTAATTCCGATGCAATTTCTGTGTTTCATCGTCAATAAGAAGGTCCAAGGTATACAGTAAACCTTAAGTGAAGCATCGGAATCTATAACAAGTGTCACAGGAATGATTCAAAACATAGACAGTAGGAAGAGTCAGTCTTCTTGTACTTAAGTCGGCATTGTGCCTTTTGTATTTACTTCCTATGCAATTTCTGTGTTTCATCGTCAAAAAGAAGTTCAGAGGGATACAGTAAACCTGAAGTGATGCATCGAAATCTAGAAATAGTGTCACAGGAATGGTTCAAAACATAGACAGTAGGAACAGTCAGTCTTCTTGTCCATATGTCGGCATTGTGCCGTTTCTTTTTAATTCCTATGCAATTTCTGTGTTTCATCCTCAAAAAGAAGGTCAGAGGGATACAGTAAACCTGAAGTGAAGCATCGGAATTTATAACTAGTGTCACAGGAAAGTTCAAAACATAGACAGTAGGAAGAGTCAGTCTTCTTGTACTTAAGTCGGCATTGTGCCTTTTCTATTTACTTCCGATGCAATTCCTGTGTTTCGTCGTCAATAAGAAGGTCCAAGGTATACAGTAAACCTTATGTGAAGCATCGGAATCTATAACTATTTCACAGGAATGGTTCAAAACAGTCAGTAAGAAGAGTCAGTCTTCTTGTACTTAAGTCGGCATTGTGCCTTTTGTATATAATTCCGATGCAATTTCTGTGTTTCATCGTCAATAAGAAGGTCCAAGGGATACAGTAAACGTGAAGTGAAGCATCAGAAACTATAACTAGTGTCACAGGAATGGTTCAAAACATAGACAGTAAGAGGTGTCAGTCTTCTTTACTTAAGTCGGCATTGTGCCTTTTCTATTTAATTCCGATGCAATTTCTGTGTTTCATCGTCAAAAAGAAGGTCAGAGGGATAGAGTAAACCTGAAGTGAATAATCGGAATCTATAACTAGTGACTCAGGAATGGTTCAAACATAGACAGTAGGAAGAGTCAGTCTTCATGTACTTAAGTCGGCATTGTGCCTTTTGTATTTAATTCCGATGCACTATCTGTGTTTCATCGTCAATACGAAGATCCAAGGGATACAGTAAACCTGAAATGAAGCATCGGAATCTGTAACTAGTGTCACAGGAATGGTTCAAACCATAGTCAGTAGGAAGATTCAGTCTACATGCACTTAAGTCATCATTGTGCCTTTTGTATTTATTTCCGATGCAATTTCTGTGTTTCATCGTCAATACGAAGGTCACAGGGATACAGTAAACCTGAAGTGAAGCATCGGAATCTATACTAGTGTCACAGGAATGGTTCAAAACATAGTCAGTAAGAAGGGTAAGTCTTCTTGTACTTAAGTCGGCATTGTGACTTTTGTATTTAATTCCGATGCAATTTCTGTGTTTCATCGTCAATAAGATGGTCTAAGGGATACAGTAAACCTGAAGTGGAGCATCGGAATCTATAACTAGTGTGACAGGAATGGTTCAAAGCATAGTCAGTGAGAAGAGTCAGTCTTCTTGTACTTAAGTCGGCATTGTGCCTTTTCCATTTAATTCCGATTCAATTTCTGAGTTTCATCGTCAATAAGAAGGTCCAAAGGATACAGTAAACCTGACGTGAAGCATCGGAATCTATAACTAGTGTCACAGGAATGGATCAAGGTATAGTCAGTAAGAAGAGTCAGTCTTCTTGTACTTAAGTCGGCATTTTGCCTTTTCTATTTAATTCCGATAGAATTTCTGTGTTTCATCGTCAAAAAGAAGGTCAGAGGGATACAGTAAACCTGAAGTGAAGCATCGGAATCTATAACTAGTGTCACACGAGTGGTTCAAAACATAGACAGTAGAGAGAGTCAGTCTTCTTGTACTTAAGTTAGCATTGTGCCTTTTGTATTTAATTCCGATGCACTAGTTGTGTTTCATCGTCAATAAGAAGGTCCAAGGGATAGAGTGAACCTGAAATGAAGCATCGGAATCTATAACTAGTGTCACAGGAATGGTTCAAAACATAGACAGTAGGAAGATTCTGTCTTCATGTACTTATGTCGGCTTTGTGCCTTTTGTATTTATATCCGACGCAATTGCTGTGTTTCATCGTCAATAAGAAGGTCAAAGGGAATCAGTAAACCTGAAGTGAAGCATCGGAATCTATAACTAGTGTCACAGGAATGGTTCAAAACATAGTCAGTAAGAAGAGTCAGTCTTCTTGTACTTAAGTCACCACTGTGCCATTTGTATTTAATTCCGATGAAATTTCTGTGTTTCATCGTCAATAAGAAGGTGCAAGGGATACAGTAAACCTGAAGTGGAGCATCGGAATCTATAACTAGTGTCACAGGAATGTTTCAAAACATTGACAGTAAGAAGAGTCAGTCTTCTAGTACTTAAGTCGGCATTGTGCCCTTTTCAATTTAATTCCGATGCGATTACTGTGTTTCATCGTCAATAAGAAGGCCAGAGGGATACAGTAAACCCGAAGTGAAGCATCGGAATCTCTAAATAGTGTCACATGAATGGTTCAACACATAGTCAGTAAGAAGAGTCAGTCTTCTAGTACTTAAGTCGGCATTGTGCCCTTTTCAATTTAATTCCGATGCGATTACTGTGTTTCATCGTCAATAAGAAGGTCAGAGGGATACAGTGAACCTGAGGTGAAGCATCGGAATCTGTAACTAGTGTCACAGGAATAGTTCAAAACATAGACTGTAGGAAGAGTCAGTCTTCTTGTACTTAAGTCAACATTGTGCTTTTCTATTTAATTCCGATGCAATTTCTTTGTTTCGTCGCCAATAAGAAGGTCCAAAGGATACAGCAAACCTGAAGTGAAGCATCGGAATCCATAACTAATGTAATAGGAATCGTTCAAAACATAGACAGTAAAAAGAGGCAGTCTTCTTGTACTTAAGTCGGCATTGTGCCTTTTGTATTTAGTTCCGATGCAATTTCTGTATTTCATCGTCAATAAGAAATTCCAAGGGATACAGTAAACCTGAAGCGAGCATCGGAAACTATAAATAGTGTCACAGGAATGGTTCAAAACATAGACTGTAAGAAGAGTCAGTCTTCTTGTACTTAAGTCGGCATAGTCGCCTTTTCAACTTAATTCCGATGCAATTACTGTGTTTCATTGTCAATAAGAGGGTCAGAGGGATACAGTAAACCTGAACTGAAGCATCGGAATCTCTAACTAGTGTCACAGAAATGGTTCAACACATAGTCAGTAAGAAGAGTCAGTCTTCTTGTACTTAAGTCGGCATTGTGCCTTTTGTATTTACTTCCTATGCAATTTCTGTGTTTCATCGTCAATAAGAAGGACAGAGGGATACAGAAAACCTGAAGTGAAGCATCGAAATCTAGAACTAGTGTCACAGGAATGGTTCAAAACATAGACAGTAGGAACAGTCAGTCTTCTTGTACATATGTCGGCATTGTGCCCTTTCTTTTTAATTCCTATTCAATTTCTGTGTTTCATCCTCAAAAATAAGGTCACAGGGATACAGTAAACCTGAAGTGAAGCATCGGAATCTATAACTAGTGTCACAGGAAAGTTCAAAACATAGACAGTAGGAAGAGTCGGTCTTCTTGTACTTAAGTTGGCATTATGCCTTTTCCATTTACTTCCGATGCAATTCCTGTGTTTCGTCGTCTATAAGAAGGTCCAAGGTATACAGTAAACCTTATGTGAAACATCGGAATCTATAACTAGTGTCACAGGAATGGTTCAAAACAGTCAGTAAGAAGAGTCTGTCTTCTTGTACTTAAGTCGGCATTGTGCCTTTTGTTTATAATTCCGATGCAATTTCTGTGTTTCATCGTCAATAAGATGGTCCAAGGGATACAGTAAACGGGAAGTGAAGCATCGGAATCTATAACTAGTGTCACAGGAATGGTTCAAAAGATAGACAGTAAGAAGAGTCAGTCTTCTTGTACTTAAGTCGGCATTGTGCCTTTTCTATTTAATTCCGATGCAATTTCTGTGTTTCATCGTCAAAAAGAAGGTCAGAGGGAGACAGTAAACCTGAAGTGAATAATCGGAATCTATAACTAGTGACTCAGGAATGGTTCAAAACATAGACAGTAGGAAGAGTCAGTCTTCATGTACTTAAGTCGGCATTGTGCCTTTTGTATTTAATTCCGATGCACTATCTGTGTTTCATCCTCAATACGAAGATCCAAGGGATACAGTAAAGCTGAAATGAAGCATCGGAATCTATAACTAGTGTCACAGAAATGGTTCAGAACATAGACAGTAGGAAGATTCAGTCTACATGTACTTAAGTCATCATTGTGCCTTTTGTATTTATTTCCGATGCAATTTCTGTATTTCATCGTCAATAACAAGGTCAGAGGGATACAGTAAACCTGAAGTGAAGCATCGGAATCTATACTAGTGTCACAGGAATGGTTCAAAACATAGTCAGTAAGAAGAGTAAGTCTTCTTGTACTTAAGTCGGCATTGTGCCTTTTGTATTTAATTCCGATGCAATTTCTGTGTTTCATCGTCAATAAGAAGGTCTAAGGGATACAGTAAACCTGAAGTGGAGCATCAGAATCTATAACTAGTGTGAAAGGAATGGTTCATAGCATAGTCAGTGAGAAGAGTCAGTCTTCTTGTACTTATGTCGGCATTGTGCCTTTTCTATTTAATTCCGATTCAATTTCTGTGTTTCATCGTCAATAAGAAGGTCCAAGGGATACAGTAAACCTGAAGTGAAGCATCTGAGTCTGTAACTAGCGTCACAGGAGTGGTTCAAAACATAGACACTAAGAAGAGTCAGTCTGCTTGTACTTAAGACGGCATTGTGCCTTTTCTATTTAATTCCGATGCAATTTCTGTGTTTCATCGTCAATAAGAAGGTCAGAGGGATACAGTGAACCTGAGGTGAAGCATCGGAATCTGTAACTAGTGTCACAGGAATAGTTCAAAACATAGACAGTAGGAAGAGTCAGTCTTCTTGTACTTAAGTCAACATTGTGCTTTTTCTATTTAATTCCGATGCAATTTCTTTGTTTCGTCGCCAATAAGAAGGTCCAAAGGATACAGCAAACCTGAAGTGAAGCATCGGAATCCATAACTAATGTAATAGGAATCGTTCAAAACATAGACAGTAGGAAGAGGCAGTCTTCTTGTACTTAAGTCGGCATTGTGCCTTTTGTATTTAGTTCCGATGCAATTTCTGTGTTTCATCGTCAATAAGAAATTCCAAGGGATACAGTAAACCTGAAGCGGAGCATCGGAAACTATAAATAGTGTCACAGGAATGGTTCAAAACATAGACTGTAAGAAGAGTCAGCCTTCTTGTACTTAAGTCGGCATTGTCGCCTTTTCAACTTAATTCCGATGCAATTACTGTGTTTCATCGTCAATAAGAGGGTCAGAGGGATACAGTAAACCTGAACTGAAGCATCGGAATCTCTAACTAGTGTCACAGAAATGGTTCAACACATAGTCAGTAATAAGAGTCAGTCTTCTTGTACTTAAGTCGGCATTGTGCCTTTTGTATTTACTTCCTATGCAATTTCTGTGTTTCATCGTCAATAAGAAGGTCAGTGGGATACAGAAAACCTGAAGTGATGCATCGAAATCTAGAACAAGTGTCACAGGAATGGTTCAAAACATAGACAGTATCAACAGTCAGTCTTCTTGTACATATGTCGGCATTGTGCCCTTTCTTTTTAATTCCTATGCAATTTCTGTGTTTCATCCTCAAAAAGAAGGTCACAGGGATACAGTAAACCTGAAGTGAAGCATCGGAATCTATAACTAGTGTCACAGGAAAGTTCAAAACATAGACAGTAGGAAGAGTCAGTCTTCTTGTACTTAAGTCGGCATTATGCCTTTTCTATTTACTTCCGATGCAATTCCTGTGTTTCGTCGTCCATAAGAAGGTCCAAGGTATACAGTAAACCTTATGTGAAGCATCGGAATCTATAACTAGTGTCACAGGAATGGTTCAAAACAGTCAGTAAGAAGAGTCTGTCTTCTTGTACTTAAGTCGGCATTGTGCCTTTTGTTTATAATTCCGATGCAATTTCTGTGTTTCATCGTCAATAAGATGGTCCAAGGGATACAGTAAACGGGAAGTGAAGCATCGGAATCTATAACTAGTGGCACAGGAATGGTTCAAAACATAGACAGTAAGAAGAGTCAGTCTTCTTGTACTTAAGTCGGCATTGTGCCTTTTCTATTTAATTCCGATGCAATTTCTGTGTTTCATCGTCAAAAAGAAGGTCAGTGGGAGACAGTAAACCTTAAGTGAATAATCGGAATCTATAACTAGTGACTCAGGAATGGTTCAAAACATAGACAGTAGGAAGAGTCAGTCTTCATGTACTTAAGTCGGCAATGTGCCTTTTGTATTTAATTCCGATGCACTACCTGTGTTTCATCCTCAATACGAAGATCCAAGGGATACAGTAAAGCTGAAATGAAGCATCGGAATCTATAACTAGTGTCACAGAAATGGTTCAAAACATAGACAGTAGGAAGATTCAGTCTACATGTACTTAAGTCATCATTGTGCCTTTTGTATTTATTTTCGATGCAATTTCTGTGTTTCATCGTGAATAAGAAGGTCAGAGGGATACAGTAAACCTGAAGTGAAGCATCGGAATCTATAACTAATGTCACAGGAATGGTTCAAAACGTAGTCAGTAAGAAGAGTCAGTCTTCTTGTACTTAAGTCGGCATTGTGCTTTTTTTATTTATTTCCGATTCAATTTCTGTGATTCATCGTCAATAAGAAGGTCAGAGGGATACAGTAAACCTCAAGTGAAGCGTCGGAATCTATAACTAGTGTCACAGGAATGGTTCAAATCAGTCAGTAAGAAGAGTCAGTCTTCTTGTACTTAAGTCGGCATTGTGCATTTCGTATTTAATTCCGATGCAATTTCTGTGTTTCATCGTCAATAAGAAGGTCCAAGGTATACAGTAAACCTTAAGTGAAGCATCGGAATCTATAACAAGTGTCACAGGAATGATTCAAAACATAGACAGTAGGAAGAGTCAGTCTTCTTGTACTTAAGTCGGCATTGTGCCTTTTGTATTTACTTCCTATGCAATTTCTGTGTTTCATCGTCAAAAAGAAGTTCAGAGGGATACAGTAAACCTGAAGTGATGCATCGAAATCTAGAAATAGTGTCACAGGAATGGTTCAAAACATAGACAGTAGGAACAGTCAGTCTTCTTGTCCATATGTCGGCATTGTGCCGTTTCTTTTTAATTCCTATGCAATTTTTGTGTTTCATCCTCAAAAAGAAGGTCAGAGGGATACAGTAAACCTGAAGTGAAGCATCGGAATTTATAACTAGTGTCACAGGAAAGTTCAAAACATAGACAGTAGGAAGAGTCAGTCTTCTTGTACTTAAGTCGGCATTGTGCCTTTTCTATTTACTTCCGATGCAATTCCTGTGTTTCGTCGTCAATAAGAAGGTCCAAGGTATACAGTAAACCATATGTGAAGCATCGGAATCTATAACTATTTCACAGGAATGGTTCAAAACAGTCAGTAAGAAGAGTCAGTCTTCTTGTACTTAAGTCGGCATTGTGCCTTTTGTATATAATTCCGATGCAATTTCTGTGTTTCATCGTCAATAAGAAGGTCCAAGGGATACAGTAAACGTGAAGTGAAGCATCAGAAACTATAACTAGTGTCACAGGAATGGTTCAAAACATAGACAGTAAGAGGTGTCAGTCTTCTTTACTTAAGTCGGCATTGTGCCTTTTCTATTTAATTCCGATGCAATTTCTGTGTTTCATCGTCAAAAAGAAGGTCAGAGGGATAGAGTAAACCTGAAGTGAATAATCGGAATCCATAACTAGTGACTCAGGAATGGTTCAAACGTAGACAGTAGGAAGAGTCAGTCTTCATGTACTTAAGTCGGCATTGTGCCTTTTGTATTTAATTCCGATGCACTATCTGTGTTTCATCGTCAATACGAAGATCCAAGGGATACAGTAAACCTGAAATGAAGCATCGGAATCTGTAACTAGTGTCACAGGAATGGTTCAAACCATAGTCAGTAGGAAGATTCAGTCTACATGCACTTAAGTCATCATTGTGCCTTTTGTATTTATTTCCGATGCAATTTCTGTGTTTCATCGTCAATACGAAGGTCACAGGGATACAGTAAACCTGAAGTGAAGCATCGGAATCTATACTAGTGTCACAGGAATGGTTCAAAACATAGTCAGTAAGAAGGGTAAGTCTTCTTGTACTTAAGTCGGCATTGTGACTTTTGTATTTAATTCCGATGCAATTTCTGTGTTTCATCGTCAATAAGAAGGTCTAAGGGATACAGTAAACCTGAAGTGGAGCATCGGAATCTATAACTAGCGTGACAGGAATGGTTCAAAGCATAGTCAGTGAGAAGAGTCAGTCTTCTTGTACTTAAGTCGGCATTTTGCCTTTTCTATTTAATTCCGATAGAATTTCTGTGTTTCATCGTCAAAAAGAAGGTCAGAGGGATACAGTAAACCTGAAGTGAAGCATCGGAATCTATAACTAGTGTCACACTAGTGGTTCAAAACATAGACAGTAGAGAGAGTCAGTCTTCTTGTACTTAAGTTAGCATTGTGCCTTTTGTATTTAATTCCGATGCACTAGTTGTGTTTCATCGTCAATAAGAAGGTCCAAGGGATAGAGTGAACCTGAAATGAAGCATCGGAATCTATAACTAGTGTCACAGGAATGGTTCAAAACATAGACAGTAGGAAGATTCTGTCTTCATGTACTTATGTCGGCTTTGTGCCTTTTGTATTTATATCCGACGCAATTGCTGTGTTTCATCGTCAATAAGAAGGTCAAAGGGAATCAGTAAACCTGAAGTGAAGCATCGGAATCTATAACTAGTGTCACAGGAATGGTTCAAAACATAGTCAGTAAGAAGAGTCAGTCTTCTTGTACTTAAGTCACCACTGTGCCATTTGTATTTAATTCCGATGAAATTTCTGTGTTTCATCGTCAATAAGAAGGTGCAAGGGATACAGTAAACCTGAAGTGGAGCATCGGAATCTATAACTAGTGTCACAGGAATGTTTCAAAACATTGACAGTAAGAAGAGTCAGTCTTCTAGTACTTAAGTCGGCATTGTGCCCTTTTCAATTTAATTCCGATGCGATTACTGTGTTTCATCGTCAATAAGAAGGCCAGAGGGATACAGTAAACCCGAAGTGAAGCATCGGAATCTCTAAATAGTGTCACATGAATGGTTCAACACATAGTCAGTAAGAAGAGTCAGTCTTCTAGTACTTAAGTCGGCATTGTGCCCTTTTCAATTTAATTCCGATGCGATTACTGTGTTTCATCGACAATAAGAAGGTCAGAGGGATACAGTGAACCTGAGGTGAAGCATCGGAATCTGTAACTAGTGTCACAGGAATAGTTCAAAACATAGACTGTAGGAAGAGTCAGTCTTCTTGTACTTAAGTCAACATTGTGCTTTTCTATTTAATTCCGATGCAATTTCTTTGTTTCGTCGCCAATAAGAAGGTCCAAAGGATACAGCAAACCTGAATTGAAGCATCGGAATCCATAACTAATGTAATAGGAATCGTTCAAAACATAGACAGTAAAAAGAGGCAGTCTTCTTGTACTTAAGTCGGCATTGTGCCTTTTGTATTTAGTTCCGATGCAATTTCTGTATTTCATCGTCAATAAGAAATTCCAAGGGATACAGTAAACCTGAAGCGAGCATCGGAAACTATAAATAGTGTCACAGGAATGGTTCAAAACATAGACTGTAAGAAGAGTCAGTCTTCTTGTACTTAAGTCGGCATAGTCGCCTTTTCAACTTAATTCCGATGCAATTACTGTGTTTCATTGTCAATAAGAGGGTCAGAGGGATACAGTAAACCTGAACTGAAGCATCGGAATCTCTAACTAGTGTCACAGAAATGGTTCAACACATAGTCAGTAAGAAGAGTCAGTCTTCTTGTACTTAAGTCGGCATTGTGCCTTTTGTATTTACTTCCTATGCAATTTCTGTGTTTCATCGTCAATAAGAAGGACAGAGGGATACAGAAAACCTGAAGTGAAGCATCGAAATCTAGAACTAGTGTCACAGGAATGGTTCAAAACATAGACAGTAGGAACAGTCAGTCTTCTTGTACATATGTCGGCATTGTGCCCTTTCTTTTTAATTCCTATTCAATTTCTGTGTTTCATCCTCAAAAATAAGGTCACAGGGATACAGTAAACCTGAAGTGAAGCATCGGAATCTATAACTAGTGTCACAGGAAAGTTCAAAACATAGACAGTAGGAAGAGTCGGTCTTCTTGTACTTAAGTTGGCATTATGCCTTTTCCATTTACTTCCGATGCAATTCCTGTGTTTCGTCGTCTATAAGAAGGTCCAAGGTATACAGTAAACCTTATGTGAAGCATCGGAATCTATAACTAGTGTCACAGGAATGGTTCAAAACAGTCAGTAAGAAGAGTCTGTCTTCTTGTACTTAAGTCGGCATTGTGCCTTTTGTTTATAATTCCGATGCAATTTCTGTGTTTCATCGTCAATAAGATGGTCCAAGGGATACAGTAAACGGGAAGTGAAGCATCGGAATCTATAACTAGTGTCACAGGAATGGTTCAAAAGATAGACAGTAAGAAGAGTCAGTCTTCTTGTACTTAAGTCGGCATTGTGCCTTTTCTATTTAATTCCGATGCAATTTCTGTGTTTCATCGTCAAAAAGAAGGTCAGAGGGAGACAGTAAACCTGAAGTGAATAATCGGAATCTATAACTAGTGACTCAGGAATGGTTCAAAACATAGACAGTAGGAAGAGTCAGTCTTCATGTACTTAAGTCGGCATTGTGCCTTTTGTATTTAATTCCGATGCACTATCTGTGTTTCATCCTCAATACGAAGATCCAAGGGATACAGTAAAGCTGAAATGAAGCATCGGAATCTATAACTAGTGTCACAGAAATGGTTCAGAACATAGACAGTAGGACGATTCAGTCTACATGTACTTAAGTCATCATTGTGCCTTTTGTATTTATTTCCGATGCAATTTCTGTATTTCATCGTCAATAACAAGGTCAGAGGGATACAGTAAACCTGAAGTGAAGCATCGGAATCTATACTAGTGTCACAGGAATGGTTCAAAACATAGTCAGTAAGAAGAGTAAGTCTTCTTGTACTTAAGTCGGCATTGTGCCTTTTGTATTTAATTCCGATGCAATTTCTGTGTTTCATCGTCAATAAGAAGGTCTAAGGGATACAGTAAACCTGAAGTGGAGCATCAGAATCTATAACTAGTGTGAAAGGAATGGTTCATAGCATAGTCAGTGAGAAGAGTCAGTCTTCTTGTACTTAAGTCGGCATTGTGCCTTTTCTATTTAATTCCGATTCAATTTCTGTGTTTCATCGTCAATAAGAAGGTCCAAGGGATACAGTAAACCTGAAGTGAAGCATCTGAGTCTGTAACTAGCGTCACAGGAGTGGTTCAAAACATAGACACTAAGAAGAGTCAGTCTGCTTGTACTTAAGACGGCATTGTGCCTTTTCTATTTAATTCCGATGCAATTTCTGTGTTTCATCGTCAATAAGAAGGTCAGAGGGATACAGTGAACCTGAGGTGAAGCATCGGAATCTGTAACTAGTGTCACAGGAATAGTTCAAAACATAGACAGTAGGAAGAGTCAGTCTTCTTGTACTTAAGTCAACATTGTGCTTTTTCTATTTAATTCCGATGCAATTTCTTTGTTTCGTCGCCAATAAGAAGGTCCAAAGGATACAGCAAACCTGAAGTGAAGCATCGGAATCCATAACTAATGTAATAGGAATCGTTCAAAACATAGACAGTAGGAAGAGGCAGTCTTCTTGTACTTAAGTCGGCATTGTGCCTTTTGTATTTAGTTCCGATGCAATTTCTGTGTTTCATCGTCAATAAGAAATTCCAAGGGATACAGTAAACCTGAAGCGGAGCATCGGAAACTATAAATAGTGTCACAGGAATGGTTCAAAACATAGACTGTAAGAAGAGTCAGCCTTCTTGTACTTAAGTCGGCATTGTCGCCTTTTCAACTTAATTCCGATGCAATTACTGTGTTTCATCGTCAATAAGAGGGTCAGAGGGATACAGTAAACCTGAACTGAAGCTTCGGAATCTCTAACTAGTGTCACAGAAATGGTTCAACACATAGTCAGTAAGAAGAGTCAGTCTTCTTGTACTTAAGTCGGCATTGTGCCTTTTGTATTTACTTCCTATGCAATTTCTGTGTTTCATCGTCAATAAGAAGGTCAGAGGGATACAGAAAACCTGAAGTGATGCATCGAAATCTAGAACAAGTGTCACAGGAATGGTTCAAAACATAGACAGTATCAACAGTCAGTCTTCTTGTACATATGTCGGCATTGTGCCCTTTCTTTTTAATTCCTATGCAATTTCTGTGTTTCATCCTCAAAAAGAAGGTCACAGGGATACAGTAAACCTGAAGTGAAGCATCGGAATCTATAACTAGTGTCACAGGAAAGTTCAAAACATAGACAGTAGGAAGAGTCAGTCTTCTTGTACTTAAGTCGGCATTATGCCTTTTCTATTTACTTCCGATGCAATTCCTGTGTTTCGTCGTCCATAAGAAGGTCCAAGGTATACAGTAAACCTTATGTGAAGCATCGGAATCTATAACTAGTGTCACAGGAATGGTTCAAAACAGTCAGTAAGAAGAGTCTGTCTTCTTGTACTTAAGTCGGCATTGTGCCTTTTGTTTATAATTCCGATGCAATTTCTGTGTTTCATCGTCAATAAGATGGTCCAAGGGATACAGTAAACGGGAAGTGAAGCATCGGAATCTATAACTAGTGGCACAGGAATGGTTCAAAACATAGACAGTAAGAAGAGTCAGTCTTCTTGTACTTAAGTCGGCATTGTGCCTTTTCTATTTAATTCCGATGCAATTTCTGTGTTTCATCGTCAAAAAGAAGGTCAGTGGGAGACAGTGAACCTTAAGTGAATAATCGGAATCTATAACTAGTGACTCAGGAATGGTTCAAAACATAGACAGTAGGAAGAGTCAGTCTTCATGTACTTAAGTCGGCAATGTGCCTTTTGTATTTAATTCCGATGCACTACCTGTGTTTCATCCTCAATACGAAGATCCAAGGGATACAGTAAAGCTGAAATGAAGCATCGGAATCTATAACTAGTGTCACAGAAATGGTTCAAAACATAGACAGTAGGAAGATTCAGTCTACATGTACTTAAGTCATCATTGTGCCTTTTGTATTTATTTTCGATGCAATTTCTGTGTTTCATCGTCAATAACAAGGTCAGAGGGATACAGTAAACCTGAAGTGAAGCATCGGAATCTATACTAGTGTCACAGGAATGGTTCAAAACATAGTCAGTAAGAAGAGTAAGTCTTCTTGTACTTAAGTCGGCATTGTGCCTTTTGTATTTAATTCCGATGCAATTTCTGTGTTTCATCGTCAATAAGAATGTCCAAGGGATACAGTAAACCTGAAGTGAAGCATCGGAGTCTGTAACTAGCGTCACAGGAGTGGTTCAAAACATAGACACTAAGAAGAGTCAGTCTGCTTGTACTTAAGACGGCATTGTGCCTTTTCTATTTAATTCCGATGCAATTTCGGTGTTTGGTCGCCAATAAGAAGGTCCAAATTATACAGTAATCCTGAAGTGAAGCATCGGTATCTATAACTAATGTCACAGGATTCGTTCAAAACATAGACAGTAGGAAGAGTCAGTCTTGTGGTACTTGAGTCGGCATGGTGCCTTTTGTATTTGGTTCCGATGCAATTTCTGTGTTTCATCGTCACTAAGAAGGTCCTAGGGATACAGTAAACCTGAAGTGAAGCATCGGAATCTATAACTAGTGTCACAGGAATGGTTAAAAACATGGTCAGTATGAAGAGTCAGTGTTCTTGTACTAAAGTCGGCATTGTGCCTTTTGTATTTAATTCCGATGCAATTTTTGTGTTTCATCGTCAATACGAAGGTCCGAGGGATACAGTAAACCAGAAGTGAAGCATCTGACTCTATAACTTGTGTCACAGGAATGGTTCAAAACATAGTCAGTAAGAAGAGTAAGTCTTCTTGTACTTAAGTCGGCATTGTGCCTTTTGTATTTAATTCCGATGCAATTTCTGTGTTTCATCGTCAATAAGAAGGTCTAAGGGATACAGTAAACCTGAAGTGGAGCATCAGAATCTATAACTAGTGTGACAGGAATGGTTCATAGCATAGTCAGTGAGAAGAGTCAGTCTTCTTGTACTTAAGTCGGCATTGTGCCTTTTCTATTTAATTCCGATTTAATTTCTGTGTTTCATCGTCAATAAGAAGGTCCAAGGGATACAGTAAACCTGAAGTGGAGCATCGGAGTCTGTAACTAGCGTCACAGGAGTGGTTCAAAACATAGACACTAAGAAGAGTCAGTCTGCTTGTACTTAAGACGGCATTGTGCCTTTTCTATTTAATTCCGATGCAATTTCTGTGTTTCATCTTCTATAAGAAGGTCAGAGGGATACAGTGAACCTGAGGTGAAGCATCGGAATCTATAACTAGTGTCACAGGATTGGTTCAAATCATAGACAGTAGGAAGAGTCAGTCTTCTTTTACGTATGTCGGTATTGTGACTTTTCTATTTAGTTCCGATGCAATTTCTGAGTTTCATCGTCAATAAGAAGGTCCACGGGATACAGTAAACCTGAAGTGAAGCATCGGAATCTATAACTAGTGTCACAGGAATGGATCAAGGTATAGTCAGTAAGAAGAGTCAGTCTTCTTGTGCTTAAGTCGGAATTTTCCATTTCTATTTATTTCCGATAGAATTTCTGTTATTCATCGTCAAAAAGAAGGTCAGAGGGATACAGTAAACCTGAAGTAAGGCATCGGAATCTATAACTAGTGTCACAGGAATGGTTCAAAACATAGACAGTAGGGAGAGTCAGTCTTCTTGTACTTAAGTTAGCATTGTGCCTTTTGTATTTAATTACGATGCACTATCTGTGTTTCATCGTCAATAAGAAGGGCCAAGGGATAGAGTAAACCTGAAATGAAGCATCGGAATCTCTAACTAGTGTCACAGGAATGGTTCAAAACATAGACAGTAGGAAGATTCTGTCTACATGTACTTATGTCGGCTTTGTGCCTTTTGCATTTATATCCGATGCAATTGCTGTGTTTCATCGTCAATAAGAAGGTCCAAGGGATTCAGTAAACCTGAAGTGAAGCATCGGAATCTATAACTAGTGTCACAGGGATGGTTCAAAACATAGTCAGTAAGAAGAGTCACTCTTCTTGTACTTAAGTCGGCACTGTGCCATTTGTATTTAATTCCGATGAAATTTCTGTGTTTCATCGTCAATAAGAAGGTCCAAGGGATACAGCAAACCTGAAGTGGAGCATCGGAATCTATAACTAGTGTCACAGGAATGTTTCAAAACATAGACAGTAAGAAGAGTCAGTCTTCTAGTACTTAAGTCGGCATTGTGCCCTTTTCAATTTAATTCCGATGCGATTACTGTGTTTCATCGTCAATAAGATGGTCCAAGGGATACAGTAAACCTGAAGTGAAGCATTGGAATCTCTAACTAGTGTCACATGAATGGTTCAACACATAGTCAGTAAGAAGAGTCAGTCTTCTAGTACTTAAGTCGGCATTGTGCCCTTTTCAATTTAATTCCGATGCAATTTCTGTGTTTCGTCGTCAAAAAGAAGGTCAGAGGGATACAGTAAACCTGATGTGAAGCATCGGAATCTATAACTAGTGTCACAGGAATGGATCCAGATATAGTCAGTAAGAAGAGTCAGTCTTCTTTACTTAAGTCGGCATTGTGCCTTTTCTATTTAATTCCAATGCAATTCCTGTGTTTCGTCGTCAAAAAGAAGGTCAGAGGGATACAGTAAACCTGATGTGAAGCATCGGAATCTATAACTAGTGTCACAGGAATGGTTCAAAACTTAGTCAGTAAGAACAGTCAGTCTTCTTGTACTTAAGTCGGCATTGTGCCTTTTGTATTTAATTCCGATGCAATTACTGTGTTTCATCGTCAATAAGAAGGTCCAAGGGATACAGTAGATTTGAAGTGAAGCATCGGAATCTGTAACGAGCGTCACAGGATTGGTTCAAAACATAGACACTAAGAAGAGTCAGTCTGCTTGTACTTAAGACGGCATTGTGCCTTTTCTGTTTCATTCCGATGCAATTTCTGTGTTTCATCGTCAATAAGAAGGTCAGAGGGATACAGTGAACCTGAGGTGAAGCATCGTAATCTATAACTAGTGTCTCAGGAATGGTTCAAAATATAGACAGTAGGAAGAGCCTGTTTTCTTGTACTTAAGTCGGCATTGTTCCTTTTCTATTTAATTCCGATGCAATTTCATTGTTTCGTCGCCAATAAGAAGGTCCAAAGGATACAGTAAACCTGAAGTGAAGCATCGGAATCTATAACTAATGTCACAGGATTCGTTCAAAACATAGACAGTAGGAAGAGTCAGTCTTGTGGTACTTGAGTCGGCATGGTCCCTTTTGTATTTGGTTCCGATGCAATTTCTGTGTTTCATCGTCACTAAGAAGGTCCTAGGGATACAGTAAACCTGAAGTGAAGCATCGTAATCTATAACTAGTGTCACAGGAATGGTTCAAAACATGGTCAGTAAGAAGAGTCAGTGTTCTTGTACTTAAGTCGGCATTGTGCCTTTTGTATTTAATTCCGATGCAATTTTTGTGTTTCATCGTCAATACGAAGGTCCGAGGGATACAGTAAACCAGAAGTGAAGCATCTGACTCTATAACTTGTGTCACAGGAATGGTTCAAAACATAGTCAGTAAGAAGAGTCAGTCTTCATGTACTTAAGGCGGCATTGTGCCTTTTGTATTTAATTGCGATGCAATATCTGTGTTTCATCGTTAATAAGAAGGTCAGAGGGATACTGTAAACCTGAAGTGAAGCATTGGAATCCACAACTAGTCACATAGGAATGGTTCAAATCATAGTCAGTAAGAGCAGTCATACTTCTTGTACCTAAGTCGGCATTGTGCCTTTTCTATTTAATTCCGAAGCAATTACTGTGTTTCATCGTCAATAAGAAGGTCCAAGGGACACAGTAAACCTGAAGTGAAGCATCGGAATCTATAACTAGTGTCACAGGAATGGATCAAGATATAGTCAGTAAGAAGAGTCAGTCTTCCTGTACTTAAGTCGGCATTGTGCCTTTTCTATGTAATTCTGATGCAATTTCTGTGTTTCATCTTCAATAAGTAGGTCCAAGGGATACAGTAAACCTGAAGTGAAGCATCGGAATCTTTAACTAGGGTCACGGGAATGGATCAAGATATAGTCAGTAAGAAGAGTCAGTCTTCTTGTCATTAAGTCGGCATTGTGCCTCTTCTATTTAATTCCGATGCAATTTCTGTGTTTCATCGTCAAAAAGAAGGTGAGAGGGTACAGTAAACCTGAAGTGAAGCAGCGGAGTCTATAACCAGTGTCACAGTAATGGTTCGAAACATAGACAGTAGGAAGAGGCAGTCTTCTTTAACTTAAGTTGGCATTGTGATTTTTGTATTTAATTTCGATGCACTATCTGTGTTTAATCGTCAATAAGAAGGTCCAAGGGATACAGTAAACCAGAAATGAAGGATCGGAATCCGTAACTAGTGTCACACTAATGGTTCAAAACATAGATTAGTAGCAAGATTCAGTCTACATGTACTCATGTTTGCATTGTGTCTTTTGTATTTATTTCCGATGCCGTTTCTGTGTCTCATCGTCAATACGAAGGTCAGAGGGATACAGTAAACCTGAAGTGAAGCATCGGAATCTCTAACCAGTGTCACAGGAATGGTTCAAAACTTAGTCAGTAAGAAGAGTCGGTCTTCCTGTACTTAAGTCGGCATTGTGCCTTTTGTATTTAATTCCGATGCAATTTCTGTGTTTCATCGTCAATAAGAAAGTCCAAGGGATACAGTAGACCCGAAGCGGAGCATCGGAAACTATAAATAGTGTCACAGGAATGGTTCAAAACATAGACTGTAAGAAGAGTCAGTCTTGTTGTACTTAAGTCGGCATTGTCCCCTTTTCAACTTAATTCCGATGCAATTACTGTGTTTCATCGTCAATAAGAAGGTCAGAGGGATACAGTGAACCTGAGGTGAAGCATCGGAATCTATAACTAGTGTCTCAGGAATAGTTCAAAATATAGACAGTAGGAAGAGTCAGTTTTCTTGTACTTAAGTCGGCATTGTGCCTTTTCTATTTAATTCCGATGCAATTTCGGTGTTTGGTCGCCAATAAGAAGGTCCAAAGGATACAGTAAACCTGAAGTGAAGCATTGGAATCTATAACTAATGTCACAGGATTCGTTCAAAACATAGACAGTAGGAAGAGTCAGTCTTGTGGTACTTGAGTCGGCATGGTGCCTTTTGTATTTGGTTCCGATGCAATGTCTGTGTTTCATCGTCACTAAGAAGGTCCTAGGGATACAGTAAACCTGAAGTGAAGCATCGGAATCTATAACTAGTGTCACAGGAATGGTTAAAAACACGGTCAGTAAGAAGAGTCAGTGTTCTTGTACTTAAGTCGGCATTGTGCCTTTTGTATTTAATTCCGATGCAATTTTTGTGTTTCATCGTCAATACGAAGATCCGAGGGATACAGTAAACCAGGAATGAAGCATCTGACTCTATAACTTGTGTCACAGGAATGGTTCAAAACATAGTCAGTAAGAAGAGTAAGTCTTCTTGTACTTAAGTCGGCATTGTGCCCTTTGTATTTAATTCCGGTGCAATTTGTGTGTTTCATCGTCAATAAGAAGGTCTAAGGGATACAGTAAACCTAAAGTGGAGCATCAGAATCTATAACTAGTGTGACAGGAATGGTTCATAGCATAGTCAGTGAGAAGAGTCAGTCTTTTTGTACTTAAGTCGGCATTGTGCCTTTTCTATTTAATTCCGATTCAATTTCTGTGTTTCATCGTCAATAAGAAGGTCCAAGGGATACAGTAAACCTGAAGTGAAGCATCGGAGTCTGTAACTAGCGTCACAGGAATGGTTCAAAACATAGACACTAAGTTGAGTCAGTCTGCTTGTACTTAAGACGGCATTGTGCCTTTTCTATTTAATTCCGATGCAATTTCTGTGTTTCATCTTCTACAAGAAGGTCAGAGGGATACAGTGAACCTGAGGTGAAGCATTGGAATCTATAACTAGTGTCACAGGAATGGTTCCAATCATAGACAGTAGGAAGAGTCAGTCTTCTTTTACGTATCTCGGCATTGTGCCTTTTCTATTTAGTTCCGATGCAATTTCTGTGTTTCATCGTCAATAAGAAGGTCCACGAGATACAGTAAACCTGAAGTGAAGCATCGGAATCTATAACTAGTGTCACAGGAATGGATCAAGGTATAGTCAGTAAGAAGAGTCAGTCTTCTTGTACTTAAGTCGGCATTTTGCCATTTCTATTTAATTCCGATAGAATTTCTGTGTTTCATCGTCATAAAGAAGGTAAGAGGGATACAGTAAACCTGAAGTGAAGCATCGTAATCTATAACTAGTGTCACAGGAATGGTTCAAAACATAGACTGTAGGGAGAGGCAGTCTTCTTGTACTTAAGTTAGCATTGTGCCATTTGTATTTAATTACGATGCACTATCTGTGTTTCATCGTCAATAAGAAGGTCCAAGGGATAGAGTAAACCTGAAATGAAGCATCGGAATCTATAACTAGTGGCACAGGAATGGTTCAAAACATAGTCAGTAAGAAGAGTCAGTCTTCTTGTACTTAAGACGGCATTGTGCCTTTTCTATTTAATTCCGATGCAATTTCTGTGTTTCATCGTTAATAAGAAGGTCAGAGGGATACAGTGAACATGAGGTGAAGCATCGGAATCTGTAACTAGTGTCACAGGAATAGTTCAAAACATAGACTGTAGGAAGAGTCAGTCTTCTTGTACTTCAGTCAACATTGTGCCTTTTCTATTTAATTCCGATGCAATTTCTGTGTTTCGTCGCCAATAAGAAGGTCCAAAGGATACAGCAAACCAGAAGTGAAGCATCGGAATCCATAACTAATGTAACAGGAATCGTTCAAAACATAGACAGTAGGAAGAGTCAGTCTTCTTGTACTTAAGTCGGCATTGTGCCTTTTGTATTTAGTTCCGATGCAATTTCTGTGTTTCATCGTCAATAAGAAGGTCTTAGGGATAAAGTAAAGCTGAAGTGAAGCATCGGAGTTTACAACTAGTGTCACAGGAATGGTTCAAAACATAGTCAGTAAGAAGAGTCAGTCTTCTTGTACTTAAGTCGGCATTGTGCCTTTTGTATTTAATTCTGACGCAATTTCTGTGTTTCATCGTCAATAAGAAGGTCCAAGGGTTACAGTAAACCTGAAGTGAAGCATCGGAATCTATAACTAGTGTCACAGGAATGGATCAAGATATAGTCAGTAAGAAGAGTCAGTCTTCTTGTACTTAAGTCGGCATTGTGCCTTTTCTATTTAATTCCAATGCAATTTCTATGTTTCATCGTCAAAAAGAAGGTCAGAGGGTACAGTAAACCTGAAGTGAAGCAGCGGAATCTATAACCAGTGTCACAGTAATGGTTCGAAACATAGACAGTAGGAAGAGGCAGTCTTCTTTAACTTAAGTTGGCATTGTGAATTTTGTATTTAATTTCGATGCACTATCTGTGTTTAATCGTCAATAAAAAGGTCCAAGGGATACAGTAAACCAGAAATGAAGCATCGGAATCTGTAACTAGTGTCGCACTAATGGTTCAAAACATAGACAGTAGCAGGATTCAGTCTACATGTACTAATGTCGGCATTGTGCCTTTTGAATTTATTTCTGATGCAGTTTCTGTGTCTCATCGTCAATACGAAGGTCAGAGGTATACAGTAAACCTGAAGTGAAGCGTCGGAATCTATAACTAGTGTCACAGGAATGGTTCAAAACTTAGTCAGTAAGAAGAGTCAGTCTTCTTGTACTGAAGTCGGCATTGTGCCTTTTGTATTTAATTCCGATGCAATTTCTGTGTTTCATCGTCAATAAGAAAGTCCAAGGGATACTGTAAACCTGAAGCGGAGCATCGGAAACTATAAATAGTGTCACAGGTATCGTTCAAAACATAGACTGTAAGAAGAGTCAGTCTTGTGGTACTTGAGTCGGCATGGTGCCTTTTGTATTTGGTTCCGATGCAATTTCTGTGTTTCATCGGCACTAAGAAGGTCCTAGGGATACAGTAAACCTGAAGTGAAGCATCGTAATCTATAACTAGTGTCACAGGAATTGTTCAAAACATGGTCAGTAAGAAGAGTCAGTGTTCTTGTACTTAAGTCGGCATTGTGCCTGTTGTATTTAATTCCGATGCAATTTTTGTGTTTCATCGTCAATACGAAGGTCCGAGGGATAAAGTAAACCAGAAGTGAAGCATCTGACTCTATAACTTGTGTCACAGGAATGGTTCAAAGCATAGTCAGTAAGAAGAGTCAGTCTTCTTGTACTTAAGTCGGCATTGTGCCTTTTGTATTTAATTACGATGCAATATCTGTGTTTCATCGTTAATAAGAAGGTCAGAGGGATACTGTAAACCTGAAGTGAAGCATCGGAATCCACAATTAGTCACACAGGAATGGTTCAAATCATAGTCAGTAAGAGCAGTCATACTTCTTGTACCTAAGTCGGCATTGTGCCTTTTCTATTTAATTCCGAAGCAATTACTGTGTTTCATCGTCAATAAGAAGGTCCAAGGGATACAGTAAACCTGAAGTGAAGCATCGGAATCTATAACTAGTGTCACAGGAATGGATCAAGATATAGTCAGTAAGAAGAGCAGTCTTCTTGTACATAAGTCGGCATTGCGCCTTTTCTATTTAATTCCGATGCAATTTCTGTGTTTCGTCATCAATAAGAAGGTCCAAGGGAGACAGTAAACCTGAAGTGAAGCATCGGAATCTATAAATGGCGTCACAGGAATGGTTCAAAACATAGACTGTAAGAAGGGTCGGTCTTCTTGTACTTAAGTCGGCATTGTCCCCTTTTCAACTTAATTCCGATGCAATTACTGTGTTTCATCGTCAATAAGAAGGTCAGAGGGATACAGTGAACATGAGGTGAAGCATCGGAATCTCTAACTAGTGACACAGAAATGGTTCAACACATTGTCAGTAAGAAGAGTCAGTCTTCTTGTACTCAAGTCGGCATTGTGCCTTTTGCATTTAATTCCGATGCAATTACTGTGTTTCATCGTCAATAAGAAGGTCCAAGGGATAAAGTAGATTTGAAGTGAAGCATCGGAATCTGTAACTAGCGTCACAGGATTGGTTCAAAACATAGACACTAAGAAGAGTCAGTCTGCTTGTACTTAAGACAGCATTGTGCTTTTTCTGTTTCATTCCGATGCAATTACTGTGTTTCATCGTCAATAAGAAGGTCAGAGGGATACAGTGAACCTGAGGTGAAGCATCGGAATCTATAACTAGTGTCTCAGGAATGTTTCAAAATATAGACAGTAGGAAGAGTCAGTTTTCTTGTACTTAAGTCGGCATTGTGCCTTTTCTATTTAATTCCGATGCAATTTCGGTGTTTCGTCGCCAATAAGAGGGTCCAAAGGATACAGTAAACCTGAAGTGAAGCATAGGAATCTATAACTAGTGTCACAGGAATGGTTCAAAACATAGTCAGTAAGAGGAGTCAGTCTTCCTGTACTTAAGTGGCATTGTGCCTTTTGTATTTAATTCCGATCCTATTTCTGTGTTTCATCGTCAATAAGAAAGTCAGAGGCACACAGTAAACCTGAAGTGAAGCATCGGAATCTATAACTAGTGTCACAGGAATGGTTCCAAACATAGTCAGTAAGAAGAGTCAGTCTTCTTGTACTTAAGTCGGCATAGTGCCTTTCCCATTTAATTGCGATGCAATTTCAGTGTTTCATCGTGAATAAGAAGGTCCAAGAAATACAGTAAAGCTGAAGTGAAGCATCGGAATCCATAACTAGTGTCACAGGAATGATTCTAAACATAGTCAGTAAGATGAGTCAGTCTTCTTGTATTTAAGTCGGCATTGTGCCTTTTGTATTTAATTCCGATTCAATTACTGTGTTTCATCGTCAATAAGTAGGTCCAAGGGATACAGTAAACCTGAAGTGAAGCATCGGAATCTATAACTAGTGTCACAGGAATGGATCAAGATATAGTCAGTAAGAATAGTCAGTCGTCCTGTACTTAAGTCGGCATTGTGCCTTTTCTATGTAATTCTGATGCAATTTCTGTGTTTCATCTTCAATAAGTAGGTCCAAGGGATACAGTAAACCTGAAGGGAAGCATCGGAATCTATAACTAATGTCACAGGATTCGTTCAAAACATAGACAGTAGGAAGAGTCAGTCTTGTGGTACTTGAGTTGGCATGGTGCCTTTTGTATTTGGTTCCGATGCAATTTCTGTGTATCATCGTCACTAAGAAGGTCCTAGGGATACAGTAAACCTGAAGTGAAGCATAGGAATCTATAACTAGTGTCACAGGAATGGTTCAAAGCATAGTCAGTAAGAAGAGTCAGTGTTCTTGTACTTAAGTCGGCATTGTGCCTTTTGTATTTAATTCCGATGCAATTTTTGTGTCTCATCGTCAATACGAAGGTCCGAGGGATACAGTAAACCAGAAGTGAAGCATCTGACTCTATAACTTGTGTCACAGGAATGGTTCAAAACATAGTCAGTAAGAAGAGTCAGTCTTCTTGTACTTAAGTCGGCATTGTGCCTTTTGTATTTACTTCCGATGCAATATCTGTGTTTCATCGTTAATAAGATGGTCAGAGGGATACTGTAAACCTGAAGTGAAGCATCGGAATCCACAACTAGTCACACAGGAATGGTTCAAATCATAGTCAGTAAGAGCAGTCATACTTCTTGTACCTAAGTCGGCATTGTGCCTTTTCTATTTAATTCCGAAGCAATTACAGTGTTTCATCGTCAATAAGAAAGTCCAAGGGATATAGTGAACCTGAAGTGATGCATTGGAATCTATAACTAGTGTCACAGGAATGGATCAAGATATAGTCAGTAAGAAGAGTCAGTCTTCTTGTACATAAGTCGGCATTGAGCCTTTTCTATTTAATTCCGATGCAATTTCTGTGTTTCGTCATCAATAGGAAGGACCAAGGGAGACAGTAAACCTGAAGTGAAGCATCGGAATCTATAAATGGCGTCACAGGAATGGTTCAAAACATAGACTGTAAGAAGAGTCAGTCTTCTTGTACTTAACTCGGCATTTTGCCTTTTATATTTATTTCCGGTGCAACTGCTGAGTTTCATCGTCAATAAGAAGATCCAAGGGATACAGTAAATCTGAAGTGAAGCATCGGAATCTATAACTAGTGTCACAGGGGTGATTCAAAACATAGTCAGTAAGAGGAGTCAGTCTTCCTGTACTTAAGTGGCATTGTGCCTTTTGTATTTAATTCCGATCCTATTTCTGTGTTTCATCGTCAATAAGAAAGTCAGAGGCACACAGTAAACCAGAAGTGAAGCATCGGAATCTATAACTAGTGTCACAGGAATGGTTCCAAACATAGTCAGTAAGAAGAGTCAGTCTTCTTGTACTGAAGTCGGCATTGTGCCTTTCCCATTTAATTGCGATGCAATTTCAGTGTTTCATCGTCAATAAGAAGGTCCAAGAAATACAGTAAAGCTGAAGTGAAGCATCGGAATCTATAACTAGTGTCACAGGAATGGTTCAAAACATAGTCAGTAAGATGAGTCAGTCTTCTTGTATTTAAGTCGGCATTGTGCCTTTTGTATTTAATTCCGATTCAATTTCTGTGTTTCATCGTCAATAAGTAGGTCCAAGGGATACAGTAAACCTGAAGTGAAGCATCGGAATCTATAACTAGTGTCACAGGAATGGATCAAGATATAGTCAGTAAGAAGAGTCAGTCTTCCTGTACATAAGTCGGCATTGGCCTTTTCTATGTAATTCTGATGCATTTTCTGTGTTTCATCTTCATTAAGTAGGTCCAAGCGATACAGTAAACCTGAAGTGAAGCATCGGAATCTATAACTAGTGTCACAGGAATGGATCAAGATATAGTCAGTAAAAAGAGTCAGTCTTCTTGTAATTAAGTCGGCATTGTGCCTTTTCTATTTAATTCCGATGCAATTTCTGTGTTTCATCGTCAAAAAGAAGGTCAGAGGGTACAGTAAACTTGAAGTGAAGCAGCGGAATCTATAACCAGTGTCACAGTAATGGTTCGAAACATAGACAGTAGGAAGAGGCAGTCTTCTTTAACTTAAGTTGGCATTGTGATTTTTGTATTTAATTTCGATGCACTATCTGTGTTTAATCGTCAATAAGAAGGTCCAAGGGATACAGTAAACCAGAAATGAAGCATCGGAATCTGTAAGTAGTGTCACACTAATGGTTCAAAACATAGATAGTTGCAAGATTCAGTCTACATGTACTTATGTCGGCATTGTGCCTTTTGTATTTATTTCCGATGCCGTTCCCGTGTCTCATCGTCAATACGAAGGTCAGAGGGATACAGTAAACCTGAAGTGAAGCATCGGAATCTATAACTAGTGTCACAGGAATGGTTCAAATCTTAGTCAGTAAGAAGAGTCAGTTTTCCTGTACATAAGTCGGCATTTTGCCTTTTCTATGTATTTCTGATGCAATTTCTGTTTTTCATCTTCATTAAGTAGGTCCAAGGGATACAGTAAACCTGAAGTGAAGCATCGGAATCTATAACTAGTGTCACAGGAATGGATCAAGATATAGTCAGTAAGAAGAGTAAGTCTTCTTGTACTTAAGTCGGCATTGTGCCTTTTGTATTTAATTCCGATGCAATTTCTGTGTTTCATCGTCAATAAGAAGGTCTAAGGGATACAGTAAACCTGAAGTGGAGCATCAGAATCTATAACTAGTGTGACAGGAATGGTTCATAGCATAGTCAGTGAGAAGAGTCAGTCTTTTTGTACTTAAGTCGGCATTGTGCCTTTTCTATTTAATTCCGATTCAATTTCTGTGTTTCATCGTCAATAAGAAGGTCCAAGGGATACAGCAAACCTGAAGTGAAGCATCGGAGTCTGTAACTAGCGTCACAGGAATGGTTCAAAACATAGACACTAATTTGAGTCAGTCTGCTTGTACTTAAGACGGCATTGTGCCTTTTCTATTTAATTCCGATGCAATTTCTGTGTTTCATCTTCTACAAGAAGGTCAGAGGGATACAGTGAACCTGAGGTGAAGCATTGGAATCTATAACTAGTGTCACAGGAATGGTTCAAATCATAGACAGTAGGAAGGGTCAGTCTTCTTTTACGTATGTCGGCATTGTGCCTTTTCTATTTAGTTCCGATGCAATTTCTGTGTTTCATCGTCAATAAGAAGGTCCACGGGATACAGTAAACCTGAAGTGAAGCATCGGAATCTATAACTAGTGTCACAGGAATGGATCAAGGTATAGTCAGTAAGAAGAGTCAGTCTTCTTGTACTTAAGTCGGCATTTTGCCATTTCTATTTAATTCCGATAGAATTTCTGTGTTTCATCGTCAAAAAGAAGGTCAGAGGGATAGAGTAAACCTGAAGTGAAGCATCGGAATCTATAACTAGTGTCACAGGAATGGTTCAAAACATAGACAGTAGGGAGAGTCAGTCTTCTTGTACTTAAGTTAGCATTGTGCCATTTGTATTTAATTACGATGCACTATCTGTGTTTCATCGTCAATAAGAAGGTCCAAGGGATGGAGTAAACCTGAAATGAAGCATCGGAATCTATAACTAGTGTCACAGGAATGGTTCAAAACATAGACAGTAGGAAGAGGCAGTCTTCTTGTACTTAAGTCGGCATTGTGCCTTTTGTATTTAATTACGATGCAATATCTGTGTTTCATCGTTAATAAGAAGGTCAGAGGGATACTGTAAACCTGAAGTGAAGCATCGGAATCCACAATTAGTCACACAGGAATGGTTCAAATCATAGTCAGTAAGAGCAGTCATACTTCTTGTACCTAAGTCGGCATTGTGCCTTTTCTATTTAATTCCGAAGCAATTACTGTGTTTCATCGTCAATAAGAAGGTCCAAGGGATACAGTAAACCTGAAGTGAAGCATCGGAATCTATAACTAGTGTCACAGGAATGGATCAAGATATAGTCAGTAAGAAGAGTCAGTCTTCTTGTACATAAGTCGGCATTGCGCCTTTTCTATTTAATTCCGATGCAATTTCTGTGTTTCGTCATCTATAAGAAGGTCCAAGGGAGACAGTAAACCTGAAGTGAAGCATCGGAATCTATAAATGGCGTCACAGGAATGGTTCAAAACATAGACTGTAAGAAGAGTCAGTCTTCTTGTACTTAAGTCGGCATTGTCCCCTTTTCAACTTAATTCCGATGCAATTACTGTGTTTCATCGTCAATAAGAAGGTCAGAGGGATACAGTGAACATGAGGTGAAGCATCGGAATCTCTAACTAGTGACACAGAAATGGTTCAACACATTGTCAGTAAGAAGAGTCAGTCTTCTTGTACTTAAGTCGGCATTGTGCCTTTTGCATTTAATTCCGATGCAATTACTGTGTTTCATCGTCAATAAGAAGGTCCAAGGGATAAAGTAGATTCGAAGTGAAGCATCGGAATCTGTAACTAGCGTCATAGGATTGGTTCAAAACATAGACACTAAGAAGAGTCAGTCTGCTTGTACTTAAGACGGCATTGTGCCTTTTCTGTTTCATTCCGATGCAATTACTGTGTTTCATCGTCAATAAGAAGGTCAGAGGGATACAGTGAACCTGTGGTGAAGCATCGGAATCTATAACTAGTGTCTCAGGAATGGTTCAAAATATAGACAGTAGGAAGAGTCAGTTTTCTTGTACTTAAGTCGGCATTGTGCCTTTTCTATTTAATTCCGATGCAATTTCGGTGTTTCGTCGCCAATAAGAAGGTCCAAAGGATACAGTTAACCTGAAGTGAAGCATAGGAATCTATAACTAGTGTCACAGGAATGGTTCAAAACATAGTCAGTAAGAGGAGTCAGTCTTCCTGTACTTAAGTGGCATTGTGCCTTTTGTATTTAATTCCGATCCTATTTCTGTGTTTCATCGTCAATAAGAAAGTCAGAGGCACACAGTAAACCTGAAGTGAAGCATCGGAATCTATAACTAGTGTCACAGGAATGGTTCCAAACATAGTCAGTAAGAAGAGTCAGTCTTCTTGTACTTAAGTCGGCATTGTGCCTTTCCCTTTTAATTGCGATGCAATTTCAGTGTTTCATCGTCAATAAGAAGGTCCAAGAAATACAGTAAAGCTGAAGTGAAGCATCGGAATCCATAACTAGTGTCACAGGAATGATTCTAAACATAGTCAGTAAGATGAGTCAGTCTTCTTGTACTTAAGTCGGCATTTTGCCATTTCTATTTAATTCCGATAGAATTTCTGTGTTTCATCGTCAAAAAGAAGGTCAGAGGGATAGAGTAAACCTGAAGTGAAGCATCGGAATCTATAACTAGTGTCACAGGAATGGTTCAAAACATAGACAGTAGGGAGAGTCAGTCTTCTTGTACTTAAGTTAGCATTGTGCCATTTGTATTTAATTACGATGCACTATCTGTGTTTCATCGTCAATAAGAAGGTCCAAGGGATGGAGTAAACCTGAAATGAAGCATCGGAATCTATAACTAGTGTCACAGGAATGGTTCAAAACATAGACAGTAGGAAGAGGCAGTCTTCTTTAACTTAAGTTGGCATTGTGATTTTTGTATTTAATTTCGATGCACTATCTGTGTTTAATCGTCAATAAGAAGGTCCAAGGGATACAGTAAACCAGAAATGAAGCATCGGAATCTGTAACTAGTGTCGCACTAATGGTTCAAAACATAGACAGTAGCAGGATTCAGTCTACATGTACTAATGTCGGCATTGTGCCTTTTGAATTTATTTCCGATGCAGTTTCTGTGTCTCATCGTCAATACGAAGGTCAGAGGTATACAGTAAACCTGAAGTGAAGCATCGGAATCTATAACTAGTGTCACAGGAATGGTTCAAAACTTAGTCAGTAAGAAGAGTCAGTCTTCTTGTACTGAAGTCGGCATTGTGCCTTTTGTATTTAATTCCGATGCAATTTCTGTGTTTCATCGTCAATAAGAAAGTCCAAGGGATACAGTAAACCTGAAGCGGAGCATCGGAAACTATAAATAGTGTCACAGGTATGGTTCAAAACATAGACTGTAAGAAGAGTCAGTCTTCTTGTACTTAAGTCGGCATTGTCCCCTTTTCAACTTAATTCCGATGCAATTACTGTGTTTCATCGTCAATAAGAAGGTCAGAGGGATACAGTAAACCTGAAGTGAAGCATCGTAATCTATAACTAGTGTCACAGGAATTGTTCAAAACATGGTCAGTAAGAAGAGTCAGTGTTCTTGTACTTAAGTCGGCATTGTGCCTTTTGTATTTAATTCCGATGCAATATTTGTGTTTCATCGTCAATACGAAGGTCCGAGGGATAAAGTAAACCAGAAGTGAAGCATCTGACTCTATAACTTGTGTCACAGGAATGGTTCAAAGCATAGTCAGTAAGAAGAGTCAGTCTTCTTGTACTTAAGTCGGCATTGTGCCTTTTGTATTTAATTACGATGCAATATCTGTGTTTCATCGTTAATAAGAAGGTCAGAGGGATACTGTAAACCTGAAGTGAAGCATCGGAATCCACAATTAGTCACACAGGAATGGTTCAAATCATAGTCAGTAAGAGCAGTCATACTTCTTGTACCTAAGTCGGCATTGTGCCTTTTCTATTTAATTCCGAAGCAATTACTGTGTTTCATCGTCAATAAGAAGGTCCAAGGGATACAGTAAACCTGAAGTGAAGCATCGGAATCTATAACTAGTGTCACAGGAATGGATCAAGATATAGTCAGTAAGAAGAGTCAGTCTTCTTGTACATAAGTCGGCATTGCGCCTTTTCTATTTAATTCCGATGCAATTTCTGTGTTTCGTCATCTATAAGAAGGTCCAAGGGAGACAGTAAACCTGAAGTGAAGCATCGGAATCTATAAATGGCGTCACAGGAATGGTTCAAATCATAGACTGTAAGAAGAGTCAGTCTTCTTGTACTTAAGTCGGCATTGTCCCCTTTTCAACTTAATTCCGATGCAATTACTGTGTTTCATCGTCAATAAGAAGGTCAGAGGGATACAGTGAACATGAGGTGAAGCATCGGAATCTCTAACTAGTGACACAGAAATGGTTCAACACATTGTCAGTAAGAAGAGTCAGTCTTCTTGTACTTAAGTCGGCATTGTGCCTTTTGCATTTAATTCCGATGCAATTACTGTGTTTCATCGTCAATAAGAAGGTCCAAGGGATAAAGTAGATTCGAAGTGAAGCATCGGAATCTGTAACTAGCGTCATAGGATTGGTTCAAAACATAGACACTAAGAAGAGTCAGTCTGCTTGTACTTAAGACGGCATTGTGCCTTTTCTGTTTCATTCCGATGCAATTACTGTGTTTCATCGTCAATAAGAAGGTCAGAGGGATACAGTGAACCTGTGGTGAAGCATCGGAATCTATAACTAGTGTCTCAGGAATGGTTCAAAATATAGACAGTAGGAAGAGTCAGTTTTCTTGTACTTAAGTCGGCATTGTGCCTTTTCTATTTAATTCCGATGCAATTTCGGTGTTTCGTCGCCAATAAGAAGGTCCAAAGGATACAGTTAACCTGAAGTGAAGCATAGGAATCTATAACTAGTGTCACAGGAATGGTTCAAAACATAGTCAGTAAGAGGAGTCAGTCTTCCTGTACTTAAGTGGCATTGTGCCTTTTGTATTTAATTCCGATCCTATTTCTGTGTTTCATCGTCAATAAGAAAGTCAGAGGCACACAGTAAACCTGAAGTGAAGCATCGGAATCTATAACTAGTGTCACAGGAATGGTTCCAAACATAGTCAGTAAGAAGAGTCAGTCTTCTTGTACTTAAGTCGGCATTGTGCCTTTCCCTTTTAATTGCGATGCAATTTCAGTGTTTCATCGTCAATAAGAAGGTCCAAGAAATACAGTAAAGCTGAAGTGAAGCATCGGAATCCATAACTAGTGTCACAGGAATGATTCTAAACATAGTCAGTAAGATGAGTCAGTCTTCTTGTATTTAAGTCGGCATTGTGCCTTTTGTATTTAATTCCGATTCAATTTCTGTGTTTCATCGTCAATAAGTAGGTCCAAGGGATACAGTAAACCTGAAGTGAAGCATCGGAATCTATAACTAGTGTCACAGGAATGGATCAAGATATAGTCAGTAAGAAGAGTCAGTCGTCCTGTACTTAAGTCGGCATTGTGCCTTTTCTATGTATTTCTGATGCAATTTCTGTGGTTCATCTTCAATAAGTAGGTCCAACGTATACAGTAAACCTGAAGGGAAGCATCGGAATCTATAACTAATGTCACAGGATTCGTTCAAAACATAGACAGTAGGAAGAGTCAGTCTTGTGGTACTTGAGTTGGCATGGTGCCTTTTGTATTTGGTTCCGATGCAATTTCTGTGTTTCATCGTCACTAAGAAGGTCCTAGGGATACAGTAAACCAGAAGTGAAGCATAGGAATCTATAACTAGTGTCACAGGAATGGTTCAAAACATAGTCAGTAAGAAGAGTCAGTGTTCTTGTACTTAAGTCGGCATTGTGCCTTTTGTATTTAATTCCGATGCAATTTTTGTGTCTCATCGTCAATACGAAGGTCCGAGGGATACAGTAAACCAGAAGTGAAGCATCTGACTCTATAACTTGTGTCACAGGAATGGTTCAAAACATAGTCAGTAAGAAGAGTCAGTCTTCTTGTACTTAAGTCGGCATTGTGCCTTTTGTATTTAATTCCGATGCAATATCTGTGTTTCATCGTTAATAAGATGGTCAGAGGGATACTGTAAACCTGAAGTGAAGCATCGGAATCCACAACTAGTCACACAGGAATGGTTCAAATCATAGTCAGTAAGAGCAGTCATACTTCTTGTACCTAAGTCGGCATTGTGCCTTTTCTATTTAATTCCGAAGCAATTACTGTGTTTCATCGTCAATAAGAAAGTCCAAGGGATATAGTGAACCTGAAGTGAAGCATCGGAATCTATAACTAGTGTCACAGGAATGGATCAAGGTATAGTCAGTAAGAAGAGTCAGTCTTCTTGTACATAAGTCGGCATTGAGCCTTTTCTATTTAATTCCGATGCAATTTCTGTGTTTCGTCATCAATAGGAAGGACCAAGGGAGACAGTAAACCTGAAGTGAAGCATCGGAATCTATAAATGGCGTCACAGGAATGGTTCAAAACATAGACTGTAAGAAGAGTCAGTCTTCTTGTACTTAACTCGGCATTTTGCCTTTTATATTTATTTCCGGTGCAACTGCTGAGTTTCATCGTCAATAAGAGGGTCCAAGGGATACAGTAAATCTGAAGTGAAGCATCGGAATCTATAACTAGTGTCACAGGAATGGTTCCAAACATAGTCAGTAAGAAGAGTCTGTCTTCTTGTACTTAAGTCGGCATTGTGCCTTTCCCATTTAATTGCGATGCAATTTCAGTGTTTCATCGTCAATAAGAAGGTCCAAGAAATACAGTAAAGCTGAAGTGAAGCATCGGAATCTATAACTAGTGTCACAGGATTGGTTCAAAACATAGTCAGTAAGATGAGTCAGTCTTCTTGTATTTTAGTCGGCATTGTGCCTTTTGTATTTAATTCCGATTCAATTTCTGTGTTTCATCGTCAATAAGTAGGTCCAAGGGATACAGTAAACCTGAAGTGAAGCAGCGGAATCTATAACCAGTGTCACAGTAGTGGTTCGAAACGTAGACAGTAGGACGAGGCAGTCTTCTTTAACTTAAGTTGGCATTGTGATTTTTGTATTTAATTTCGATGCACTATCTGTGTTTAATCGTCAATAAGAAGGTCCAAGGGATACAGTAAACCAGAAATGAAGCATCGGAATCTGTAACTAGTGTCACACTAATGGTTCAAAACATAGATAGTTGCAAGATTCAGTCTACATATACTTATGTCGGCATTGTGCCTTTTGTATTTATTTCCGATGCCGTTCCTGTGTCTCATCGTCAATACGAAGGTCAGAGGGATACAGTAAACCTGAAGTGAAGCATCGGAATCTATAACTAGTGTCACAGGAATGGTTCAAATCTTAGTCAGTAAGAAGAGTCAGTCTTCTTGTACTTAAGTCGGCATTGTGCCTTTTGTATTTAATTCCGATGCAATTTCTGTGTTTCATCGTGAATAAGAAAGTCCAAGGGATACAGTAAAGCTGAAGTGAAGCATCGGAATCTATAACTAGTGTCTCAGGAATGGTTCAAAATATAGACAGTAGGAAGAGTCAGTTTTCTTGTACTTAAGTCGGCATTGTGCCTTTTCTATTTAATTCCGATGCAATTTCGGTGTTTCGTCGCCAATAAGAAGGTCCAAAGGATACAGTAAACCTGAAGTGAAGCATCGGAATCTATAACTAATGTCACAGGATTCGTTCAAAACATAGACAGTAGGAAGAGTCAGTCTTGTGGTACTTGAGTCGGCATGGTGCCTTTTGTATTTGGTTCCGATGCAATTTCTGTGTTTCATCGTCACTAAGAAGGTCCTAGGTATACAGTAAACCTGAAGTGAAGCATCGGAATCTACAACTAGTGTCACAGGAATGGTTAAAAACATGGTCAGCAAGAAGAGTCAGTTTTCTTGTACTTAAGTCGGTATTGTGCCTTTTGTATTTAATTCCGATGCAACTCTTGTGTTTCATCGTCAATACGAAGGTCCGAGGGATACAGTAAACCAGAAGTGAAGCATCTGACTCTATAACTTGTGTCACAGGAATGGTTCAAATCATAGACAGTAGGAAGAGTCAGTCTTCTTTTACGTATGTCGGCATTGTGCCTTTTCTATTTAGTTCCGATGCAATTTCTGTGTTTCATCGTCAATAAGAAGGTCCACGGGATACAGTAAATCTGAAGTGAAGCATCGGAATCTATAACTAGTGTCACAGGAATGGATCAAGGTATAGTCAGTAAGAAGAGTCAGTCTTCTTGTACTTAAGTCGGCATTTTGCAATTTCTTTTTATTTCCGATAGAATTTCTGTGTTTCATCGTCAAAAAGAAGGTCAGAGGGATACAGTAAACCTGAAGTGAAGCATCGGAATCTATAACTAGTGTCACAGGAATGGTTCAAAACATAGACAGTAGGGAGAGTCAGTCTTCTTGTACTTAAGTTAGCATTGTGCCTTTTGTATTTAATTACGATGCACTATCTGTGTTTCATCGTCAATAAGAAGGTCCAAGGGATAGAGTAAACCTGAAATGAAGCATCGGAATCTATAACTAGTGTCACAGGAATGGTTCAAAACATTGACAGTAGGAAGATTCAGTCTACATGTACTTATGTCGGCTTTGTGCCTTTTGTATTTATATCCGATGCAATTGCTGTGTTTCATCGTCAATAAGAAGGTCCAAGGGATTCAGTAAACCTGACGTGAAGCATCGGAATCTATAACTAGTGTCACAGGAATGGTTCAAAACATAGTCAGTAAGAAGAGTCAGTCTTCAAGTACTTAAGTCGGCATTGTGCCCTTTTCAATTTAATTCCGATGCGATTACTGTGTTTCATCGTCAATAAGAAGGTCCAAGGGATACAGTAAACCTGAAGTGAAGCATCGAAATCTCTAACTAGTGTCACATGAATGGTTCAACACATAGTCAGTAATAAGAGTCAGTCTTCTTGTACTTAAGTCAACATTGAGCCTTTTCTACTTAATTCCGATGCAATTTCTGTGTTTCGTCGCCAATGAGAAGGTCCAAAGGATACAGCAAACCTGAAGTGAAGCATCGGAATCCATAACTAATGTAACAGGAATCGTTCAAAACATAGACAGTAGGAAGAGTCAGTCTTCTTGTACTTAAGTCGGCATTGTGCCTTTTGTATTTAGTTCCGATGCAATTTCTGTGTTTCATCGTCAATAAGAAGGTCCTAGGGTTAAAGTAAAGCTGAAGTGAAGCATCGGAGTTTACAACTAGTGTCACAGGAATGGTTCAAAACATAGTCAGTAAGAAGAGTCAGTCTTCTTGTACTTAAGTCGGCATTGTGCCTTTTGTATTTAATTCTGATGCAATTTCTGTGTTTCATCGTCAATAAGTAGGTCCAAGGGATACAGTAAACCTGAAGTGAAGCATCGGAATCTATAACTAGTGTCACAGGAATGGATTAAGATATAGTCAGTAAGAAGAGTCAGTCATCCTGTACTTAAGTCCGCATTGCGCCTTTTCTATTTAATTCTGATGCAATTTCTGTGTTTCATCGTCAATAAGTAGGTCCAAGGGATACAGTAAACCTGAAGCGAAGCATCGGAATCTATAACTAGTGTCACAGGAATGGATCAAGATATAGTCAGTAAGAAGAGTCAGTCTTCTTGTACTTAAGTCGGCATTGTGCCTTTTCTATTTAATTCCAATGCAATTTCTGTGTTTCATCGTCAATAAGAAGGTCAGAGGGATACAGTAAACCTGAAGTGAAGCATCGGAATCTATAACTAATGTCACAGGATTCGTTCAAAACATAGACAGTAGGAAGAGTCAGTCTTGTGGTACTTGAGTCGGCATGGTGCCTTTTGTATTTGGTTCCGATGCAATTCCTGTGTTTCATCGTCACTAAGAAGGTCCTAGGGATACAGTAGGTTTGAAGTGAAGCATCGGAATCTGTAACTAGCGTCACAGGATTGGTTCAAAACATAGACACTAAGAAGAGTCAGTCTGCATGTACTTAAGACGGCATTGTGCGTTTTCTGTTTCATTCCGATGCTATTTCTGTGTTTCATCGTCAATAAGAAGGTCAGAGGGATACAGTAAACCTGAGGGGAAGCATCGGAATCTATAACTAGTGTCTCAGGAATGGTTCAAAATATAGACAGTAGGAAGAGTCAGTTTTCTTGTACTTGATTCGGCATTGTGCCTTTTCTATTTAATTCCAATGCAATTTCGGTGTTTCGTCGCCAATAAGAAGGTCCAAACGATACAGTAAACCTGAAGGGAAGCATCGGAATCTATAACTAATGTCGCAGGATTCGTTCAAAACATAGACAGTAGGAAGAGTCAGTCTTGTGGTACTTGAGTTGGCATGGTGCCTTTTGTATTTGGTTCCGATGCAATTTCTGTGTTTCATCGTCACTACGAAGGTCCTAGGGATACAGTAAACCTGAAGTAAAGCATAGGAATCTATAACTAGTGTCACAGGAATGGTTCAAAACATAGTCAGTAAGAGGAGTCAGTCTTCCTGTACTTAAGTAGCATTGTGCCTTTTGTATTTAATTCCGATGCAATTTTTGTGTTTCATCGTCAACACGAAGGTCCGAGGGGTACAGTAAACCAGAAGTGAAGCATCTGACTCCATAACTTGTGTCACAGGAATGGTTCAAAACATAGTCAGTAAGAAGAGTCAGTCTTCTTGTACTTAAGTCGGCATTGTGCCTTTTGTATTTAATTCCGATGCAATATCTGTGTTTCATCGTTAATAAGAAGGTCAGAGGGATACTGTAAACCTGAAGTGAAGCATCGGAATCCACAACTAGTCACACAGGAATGGTTCAAATCATAGTCAGTAAGAGCAGTCATACTTCTTGTACCTAAGTCGGCATTGTGCCTTTTCTATATAATTCCGAAGCAATTACTGTGTTTCATCGTCAATAAGAAAGTCCAAGAAATACAGTAAAGCTGAAGTGAAGCATCGGAATCTATAACTAGTGTCACAGGAATGGATCAAGATATAGTCAGTAAGAAGAGTCAGTCTTCTTGTACATAAGTCGGCATTGCGCCTTTTCTATTTAATTCCGATGCAATTTCTGTGTTTCGTCATCAATTAGAAGGTCCAAGTGAGACAGTAAGCCTGAAGTGAAGCATCGGAATCTATAAATGGCGTCACAGGAATGGTTCAAAGCATAGACTGTAAGAAGAGTCAGTCTTCTTGTACTTAACTCGGCATTTTGCCTTTTGTATTTAATTCCGAAGCCATTTCTGTGTTTCATCGTCAATAAAAATGTCCAAGGGATACAGTAAACCTGAAGTGAAGCATCGGAATCTACAACTAGTGTCACAGGAATGATTCAAAGCATAGTCAGTAAGAAGAGTCAGTCTTCTTGTACTTAAGTCGGCATTGTGCCTTTTCTATTTAATTCCGATGCAATTTCTGTGTTTCATCGTCAATAAGAATGTCCAAGGGATACAGTAAACCTGAAGTGAAGCATCGGAATTTATAACTAGTGTCACAGGAATTGTTCAAACATAATCACTAAGAAGAGTAAGTCTTCTTGTACTGAAGTCGGCATTGTGCCTTTTCTATTTAATTCCGATGCAATTTCTGAGTTTCATCGTCAATAAGAAGGTCAGAGGGATACAGGAAACCTGAGGTGAAGCATCGGAGTCTATAACTAGTGTCACAGGAATGGTTCAAAAGATAGTCAGTAAGGAGAGTCAGTCTTCTTGTACTTAGGTCGGCATTGTGGCTTTTCGATTAGATTCCGATGCAATTTTTGTGTTTCATCGTCAATAACAAGGTCGAAAAAATACAGTAAACCTGAAGTGAACCATCGAAATCTTTAACTAACGTCACAGGAATGGTTCAAAACATAGACAGTAAAAAGAGTCAGTCATCTTGTACATAAGTCGGCATTATGCCTTTTGTATTTAATTCCGAAGCCATTTCTGTGTTTCATCGTCAATAAAAATGTCCAAGGGATACAGTAAACCTGAAGTGAAGCATCGGAATCTACAACTAGTGTCACAGGAATGATTCAAAGCATAGTCAGTAAGAAGAGTCAGTCTTCTTGTACTTAAGTCGGCATTGTGCCTTTTCTATTTAATTCCGATGCAATTTCTGTGTTTCATCGTCAATAAGAATGTCCAAGGGATACAGTAAACCTGAAGTGAAGCATCGGAATCCAAAGCTAGTGTCACAGGAATGGTACAAAGCATAGTCAGTGAGAAGAGTGAGTCTTCTTGTACTTAATTCGGCATTGTGCCTTTTCTATTTAATTCCGATGTAATTTCTGTGTTTCATCATCAATAAGTAGGTCCAAGGGATACAGTAAACCTGGAGTGAAGCATCGGAAACTATAACTAGTGTCACAGGAATGGTTCAAAACATAGACAGTAAGAAGAGTCAGTCTTCTTGTACTTAAGTCGGCTTTGTGCCTTTTCAGTTTCATTCCGATGCAATTTCTGTGTTTCATCGTCAATAAAAATGTCCAAGGGATACAGTAAACCTGAAGTGAAGCATATGAATCTACAACTAGTGTCACAGGAATGATTCAAAGCATAGTTAGTAAGAAGAGTCAGTCTTCTTGTACTTAAGTCGGCATTATGCCTTTTGAATTATTTCCAATGCAATTTCTGTGCTTCATCGTCAATAAGAAGGTTCAACGGATACAGTAAACCTGAAGTGAAGCATCGGAATCTATAACTAGTGTCACAGGAATGGTACAAATCATAGACAGTAGGAAGAGATAGTCGTCTAGTACTTAAGTCGGCATTGTGCCTTTTCTATTTAATTCCGACGCTTTTTCTGTGTTTCGTCGTCAATAAGAAGGTCCAAGTGATACAGTAAACCTGAAGTGAAGCATCGAAATCTATAACTAGTGTCACAGGATTGTTTCATAACATAGACAGTACGAAGAGTCAGTCTTCTTGTACTTAAGTCGGCATTGTGCCTTTTCTATTTAATTCCGATGCAATTTCTGCGTTTCATCGTCAATAAAAAGGTCCAAGGGTTTCAGTAAACCTGAAGTGAAGCAACCGAATCTATAACTAGTGTCACAGGAATGGTTCAAAAGATAGTCTGTAAGAAGAGGCAGTCTTCTTGTACTTAAGTCGGCATTGTGCCTTCTGTATTTAATTCCGATGCAATTTCTGTGTTTCATCGTCAATAAGAAGGTCCAAGGGACACAGTAAACCTGATGTGTAGCATCGGAATCTATAACTAGTGTCACAGGAATGGTTCAAAACATAGACAGTAGGAAGAATCAGCCTTCTTGTACTTAAGTCGGCATTGTGCCGTTTGTATTCAACTCCGATGCAATTTCTGTGTATCATCGTCAATAAGACGGTCAGAGGGATACAGTAAACCTGAAGTGAAGTATCGGAATCTAAAACTAGTGTCACAGGAATGGTTCAAAACATAGACTGAAGGAAGAGTCAGTCTTTTTGTACTTAAGTCGGCATTGTGCCTTTTGTATTAAATTCCGATGCAATTTCTGTGTTTCATCGTCAATAAGAATGTCCAAGGGATACAGTAAACCTCAAGTGAAGCATCGGAATCCAAAGCTAGTGTCACAGGAATGGTTCAAAGCATAGTCAGTGAGAAGAGTGAGTCTTCTTGTACTTAATTCGGCATTGTGCCTTTTCTATTTAATTCCGATGTAATTTCTGTGTTTCATCGTCAATAAGTAGGTCCAAGGGATACAGTAAACCTGGAGTGAAGCATCGGAATCTATAACTAGTGTCACAGGAATGGTTCAAAACATAGACAGTAAGAAGAGTTAGTCTTCTTGTACATAAGTCTGGCTTGGTGCCTTTTCAATTTCATTCCGATGCAATTTCTGTGTTTCATCGTCAATCAGAAGATCCAAGGGATACAGTAAACCGGAAGTGAAGCATCGGAATCTATAACTAGTGCCACAGGAGTGGTTCAAAACATAGTCAGTAAGAAGAGTCAGTCTTCATGTACTTACGACGGCATTGTGCCTTTTGTATTTAATTCCGATACAATTTCTGTGTTTCATCGTCAATAAGAAGGTCCAAGGGATACAGTAAACCTGAAGTGAAGCAACAGAATCTATAACTAGTGTCACAGGAATGGTTCAAAACATAGTCAGTAACAAGAGTCAGTCGTCTTGTACCTAGGTCGGCTTTGTGCCTTTTCTATTTAATTCCGATGCAATATCTGTGTTTCATCGTCAATTAGAGGGTCCAAGGGATACAGTAAACCTGAAGTGAAGCATCGGAATCTATAACTAGTGTCACAGGAATGGTTCAAAGGAAGGCAGTAAGAAGAGTCAGTCTTCTTGTCCTAAAGTCGGCATTGTGCCTTTTGTAATTAATTCCGATGCCATTTCTGTGTTTCATCGTCAATAAGAAGGTCCAAGGAATTCAGTAAACCTGAAGTGTCGCATTGGAACCTATAACTAGTGTCACAGGAAAGGTTTAAAATATAGACAGTAGGAAGAGTCAGTCTTCTTGTACTTAAGTCGGCATTATGCCGTTTGTATTTAATTCCGATTCATTTTCTGTGTTTCATCGTCAATAAGAATGTCAGAGGGATACAGTAAACCTGAAGTGGGGCATCGGAATCTAAAACTAGTGTCACAGGAATGGTTCAAAACATAGTCAGAAAGAAGAGTCAATCTTCATGTACTTAAGTCGGCATTGTGCATTTTGTATTTAATTCCGATGCAATTTCATTATATCGTCGTCAATAAGAAGCTCCAAGGAAAACAGTAAACCTGAAGTGAAGCATCGGAATCTATAACTAGCGTCAATGGAATGGTTCAAACATAGACAGTAGGAAGAGTCAGTCTTCTTGTACTTAAGTCGGCATTGTGCCTTTTGTATTTAATTCCGAGGCAATTTCTGTGTTTCATCGTCAATAAGAAGGTCCAAGGGATACGGTAAGCCTGATGTAAAGCATCGGAATCTATAACTAGTGTCACAGGAATGGTTCAAAACATAGAGAGAAGGAAGAGTCAGTCTTCTTGTACTTAAGTCAGCATTGTGCCGTTTGTATTTAATTCCGATGCAATTTCTGTGGTTCATCGTCAATAAGCAGGTCACAGGGATACAGTAAACCTGAAGTGAAGCATCGGAAGGTATAACTAGTGTCACAGAAATGGTTCAAAACATAGGCAGTAGGAAGAGTCAGTCTTCTTGTACTTAAGACGGCATTGTGCCTTTTGTATTTAATTCCGAAGCAATTTCTGTGTTTCATCGTCAATATGAAGGTCCAAGGGATACACTAAACCTGAAGTGAAGCATCGGAATCTATAACTAGTGTCACAGGAACGGTTCAAAACACAGTCAGTGAGAAGAGTGAGTCTTCTTGAACTTAAGTCGGCATTGTGCCTATTCTATTTAATTCCAATGCAATTTCTGTGTTACTTCGTCAATAAGAAGGTCCAAGGGATACAGTAAACCTGGAGTAAAGCATCGGAATCTGTAACTAGTGTCACTTTAATGGTTCAAAACATAGACAGTAAGAAGAGTCAGTCTTCTTGTTCTTAAGTCGACATTGTGTCTTTGGTATTTAATTCCGATGCAATTTCTGTGTTTCGTAGTCAATAAGAAGATCCAAGGGATACAGTAAACCGGAAGTGAAGCATCGGAATCTATAACTAGTGTCACAGGAATGGTACAAAGCATAGTCAGTGAGAAGAGTGAGTCTTCTTGTACTTAATTCGGCATAGTGCCTTTTCTATTTAATTCCGATGTAATTTCTGTGTTTCATCGTCAATATGTAGGTCCAAGGGATACAGTAAACCTGGAGTGAAGCATCGGAAACTATAACTAGTGTCACAGGAATGGTTCAAAACATAGACAGTAAGAAGAGTCAGTCTTCTTGTACTTAAGTCGGCTTTGTGCCTTTTCAATTTCATTCCGATGCAATTTCTGTGTTTCATCGTCAATAAAAATGTCCAAGGGATACAGTAAACCTGAAGCGAAGCATCGGAATCTACAACTAGTGTCACAGGAATGATTCAAAGCATAGTTAGTAAGAAGAGTCAGTCTTCTTGTACTTAAGTCGGCATTATGCCTTTTGAATTATTTCCAATGCAATTTCTGTGCTTCATCGTCAATAAGAAGGTTCAACGGATACAGTAAACCTGAAGTGAAGCATCGGAATCTATAACTAGTGTCACAGGAATGGTACAAATCATAGACAGTAGGAAGAGATAGTCTTCTAGTACTTAAGTCGGCATTGTGCCTTTTCTATTTAATTCCGACGCTTTTTCCGTGTTTCGTCGTCAATAAGAAGGTCCAAGTGATACAGTAAACCTGAAGTGAAGCATCGAAATCTATAACTAGTGTCACTGGATTGTTTCATAACATAGACAGTACGAAGAGTCAGTCTTCTTGTACTTAAGTCGGCATTGTGCCTTTTCTATTTAATTCCGATGCAATTTCTGTGTTTCATCGTCAATAAGAAGGTCCAAGGGTTTCAGTAAACCTGAGGTGAAGCAACCGAATCTATAACTAGTGTCACAGGAATGGTTCAAAAGATAGTCTGTAAGAAGAGGCAGTCTTCTTGTACTTAAGTCGGCATTGTGCCTTCTGTATTTAATTCCCATGCAATTTCTGTGTTTCATCATCAATAAGAAGGTCCAAGGGATACAGTAAACCTGATGTGTAGCATCGGAATCTATAACTAGTGTCACAGGAATGGTTCAAAACATAGTCAGTAAGAAGAGTCATTCTTCATGTACTTACGACGGCATTGTGCCTTTTGTATTTAATTCCGATACAATTTCTGTGTTTCATCGTCAATAAGAAGGTCCAAGGGATACAGTAAACCTGAAGTGAAGCAACAGAATCTATAACTAGTGTCACAGGAATGGTTCAAAACATAGTCAGTAACAAGAGTCAGTCGTCTTGTACCTAGGTCGGCTTTGTGCCTTTTCTATTTAATTCCGATGCAATATCTGTGTTTCATCGTCAATTAGAAGGTCCAGGGGATACAGTAAACCGGAAGTGAAGCATCGGAATCTATAACTAGTGTCACAGGAATGGTTCAAAACATAGTCAGTAACAAGAGTCAGTCGTCTTGTACCTAGGTCGGCTTTGTGTCTTTTCTATTTAATTCCGATGCCATTTCTGTGTTTCATCGTCAATAAGAAGATCCAAGGAATTCAGTAAACCTGAAGTGTCGCATTGGAATCTATAACTAGTGTCACATGAAAGGTTCAAAATATAGACAGTAGGAAGAGTCAGTCGTCTTGTACTTAAGTCGGCATTGTGCCGTTTGTATTTAATTCCGATTCATTTTCTGTGTTTCATCGTCAATAAGAATGTCAGAGGGATACAGTAAACCTGAAGTGAGGCATCGGAATCTAAAACTAGTGTCACAGGAATGGTTCAAAACATAGTCAGTAAGAAGAGTCAATCTTCATGTACTTAAGTCGGCATTGTGCATTTTGTATTTAATTCCGATGCAATTCCATTATATCGTCGTCAATAAGAAGCTCCAAGGAAAACAGAAAACCTGAAGTGAAGCATCGGAATCTATAACTAGCGTCAATGGAATGGTTCAAACATAGACAGTAGGAAGAGTCAGTCTTCTTGTACTTAAGTCGGCATTGTGCCTTTTGTATTTAATTCCGAGGCAATTTCAGTGTTTCATCGTCAATAAGAAGGTCCAAGGGATACGGTAAACCTGAAGTAAAGCATCGGAATCTATAACTAGTGTCACAGGAATGGTTCAAAACATAGAGAGAAGGAAGAGTCAGTCTTCTTGTACTTAAGTCGGCATTGTGAAGTTTGTATTTAATTCCGATGCAATTTCTGTGGTTCATCGTCAATAAGCAGGTCAGAAGGATACAGTAAACCTGAAGTGAAGCATCGGAAGGTATAACTAGTGTCACAGGAATGGTTCAAAACATAGACAGTAAGAAGAGTCAGTCTTCTTGTACTTAAGTCGGCTTTGTGCCTTTTCAATTTCATTCCGATGCAATTTCTGAGTTTCATCGTCAATAAAAATGTCCGAGGGATACAGTAAACCTGTAGTGAAGCATCGTAATCTACAACTAGTGTCACAGGAATGATTCAAAGCATAGTTAGTAAGAAGAGTCAGTCTTCTTGTACTTAAGTCGGCATTATGCCTTTTGAATTATTTCCAATGCAATTTCTGTGCTTCATCGTCAATAAGAAGGTCCAAGTGATACAGTAAACCTGAAGTTAAGCATCGAAATCTATAACTAGTGTCACAGGATTGTTTCATAACATAGACAGTACGAAGAGTCAGTCTTCTTGTACTTAAGTCGGCATTGTGCCTTTTCTATTTAATTCCGATGCAATTTCTATGTTTCATCGTCAATAAAAAGGTCCAAGGGTTTCAGTAAACCTGAAGTGAAGCAACTGAATCTATAACTAGTGTCACAGGAATGGTTCAAAAGATAGTCTGTAAGAAGAGGCAGTCTTCTTGTACTTAAGTCGGCATTGTGCTTCTGTATTTAATTCCGATGCAATTTCTGTGTTTCATCGTCAATAAGAAGGTCCAAGGGATACAGTAAACCTGATGTGTAGCATCGGAATCTATAACTAGTGTCAAAGGAATGGTTCAAAACATAGACAGTAGGATGAGTCAGCCTTCTTGTACTTAAGTCGGCATTGTGCCGTTTGTATTCAATTCCGATGCAATTTCTGTGTATCATCGTCAATAAGACGGTCAGAGGGATACAGTAAACCTGATGTGAAGCATCGGAATCTAAAACTAGTGTCACAGGAATGGTTCAAAACATAGACTGTAGGAAGAGTCAGTCTTTTTGTACTTAAGTCGGCTTTGTGCCTTTTCAGTATCATTCCGATGCACTTTCTGTGTTTCATCGTCAATCAGAAGATCCAAGGGATACAGTAAACCGGAAGTGAAGCATCGGAATCTATAACTAGTGTCACAGGAATGGTTCAAAACATAGTCAGGAAGAACAGTCAATCTTCATGTACTTACGACGGCATTTTGCCTTTTGTATTTAATTCCGATACAATTTCTGTGTTTCATCGTCAGTAAGAAGGTCCAAGGGATACAGTAAACCTGAAGTGAAGCAACAGAATCTATAACTAGTGTCACAGGAATGGTTCAAAACATAGTCAGTAACAAGAGTCAGTCGTCTTATACCTAGGCCGGCTTTGTGCCTTTTCTATTTAATACCGATGCAATATCTGTGTTTCATCGCCAATTAGAGGGTCCAAGGGATACAGTAAACCTGAAGTGAAGCATCGGAATCTATAACTAGTGTCACAGGAATGGTTCAGAGCAAGGCAGTAAGAAGAGTCAGTCTTCTTGTCCTTAAGTCGGCATTGTGCCTTTTGTATTTAATTCCGATGCCATTTCTGTGTTTCATCGTCAATAAGAAGGTCCAAGGAATTCAGTAAACCTGAAGTGTCGCATTGGAATCTATAACTAGTGTCACAGGAAAGGTTAAAAATATAGACAGTAGGAAGAGTCAGTCTTCTTGTACTTAAGTCGGCATTGTGCCGTTTGTATTTAATTCCGATTCATTTTCTGTGTTTCATCGTCAATAAGAATGTCAGAGGGATACAGTAAACCTGAAGTGAGGCATCGGAATCTAAAACTAGTGTCACAGGAATGGTTCAAAACATAGTCAGTAAGAAGAGTCAATCTTCATGTACTTAAGTCGGCATTGTGCATTTTGTATTTAATTCCGAAGCAATTTCATTATATCGTCGTCAATAAGAAGCTCCAAGGAAAACAGTAAACCTGAAGTGAAGCATCGGAATCTATAACTAGCGTCAATATAATGGTTCAAACATAGACAGTAGGAAGAGTCAGTCTTCTTGTACTTAAGTCGGCATTGTGCCTTTTGTATTTAATTCCGAGGCAATTTCTGTGTTTCATCGTCAATAAGAAGGTCCAAGGGATACGGTAAACCTGAAGTAAAGCATCGGAATCTATAACTAGTGTCACAGGAATGGTTCAAAACATAGAGAGAAGGAAGAGTCAGTCTTCTTGTACTTAAGTCGGCATTGTGCCGTTTGTATTTAATTCCGATGCAATTTCTGTGGTTCATCGTGAATAAGCAGGTCAGAGGGATACAGTAAACCTGAAGTGAAGCATCGGAAGGTATAACTAGTGTCACAGAAATGGTTCAAAACATAGGCAGTAGGAAGAGTCAGTCTTCTTGTACTTAAGACAGCATTGTGCCTTTTGTATTTAATTCCGAAGCAATTTCTGTGTTTCATCGTCAATATGAAGGTCCAAGGGATACACTAAACCTGAAGTGAAGCATCGGAATCTATAACTAGTGTCACAGGAACGGTTCAAAACACAGTCAGTGAGAAGAGTGAGTCTTCTTGAACTTAAGTCGGCATTGTGCCTATTCTATTTAATTCCAATGCAATTTCTGTGTTACTTCATCAATAAGAAGGTCCAAGGGATACAGTAAACCTGGAGTAAAGCATCGGAATCTGTAACTAGTGTCACTTTAATGGTTCAATACATAGACAGTAAGAAGAGTCAGTCTTCTTGTTCTTAAGTCGACATTGTGTCTTTGGTATTTAATTCCGATGCAATTTCTGTGTTTCATAGTCAATAAGAAGATCCAAGGGATACAGTAAACCGGAAGTGAAGCATCGGAATCTATAACTAGTGTCACAGGAATGGTTCAAAACATAGTCAGTAAGAAGAGTAAGTCTTCATGTACTTATGTCGGCATTGTGCCTTTTGTATTTAATTCCGATGCAATTTCTGTGTTTCATCGTCAACAGGAAGGTCCAAGGGATACAGTAAACCTGAAGTGAAGCAACGGAATCTATAACTAGTGTCACAGGAACGGTTCAAAACACAGTCAGTGAGAAGAGTGAGTCTTCTTGAACTTAAGTCGGCATTGTGACTATTCTATTTAATTCCAATGCAATTTCTGTGTTACTTCATCAATAAGAAGGTCCAAGGGATACAGTAAACCTGGAGTAAAGCATCGGAATCTGTAACTAGTGTCACTTTAATGGTTCAATACATAGACAGTAAGAAGAGTCAGTCTTCTTGTTCTTAAGTCGACATTGTGTCTTTGGTATTTAATTCCGATGCAATTTCTGTGTTTCATAGTCAATAAGAAGATCCAAGGGATACAGTAAACCGGAAGTGAAGCATCGGAATCTATAACTAGTGTCACAGGAATGGTTCAAAACATAGTCAGTAAGAAGAGTCAGTCTTCTTGCACTTATGTTGGCATTGTGCCTTTTCTGTTTAATTCCGATGCAATTTCTGAATTTCATCGTCAATAAGAAGGTCAGAGGGAAACAGTAAACCTGAAGTGAAGCATCGGAATCTATAACTAGTGTCACAGGAATGGTTGAAAGCATAGGCAGTAAGAAGAGTCAGTCTTCTTGTCCTTAAGACGGCATTGTGCCTTTTGTATTTAATTCCGATGCAATTTCTGTGTTTCATCGTCAATAAGAAGGTCCAAGGTATACAGTAAACCTGGAGTGAAGCATCACAGTCTATAACTAGTGTCACAGGATTGGTTCAAAACATAGACAGTAAGAAGAGTCAGCCTTCTTGTACTTAAGTCGGCATTGTGCCTTTTGTAATTAATTCCGATGCAATTTCATTATTTCAACGTCAATAAGAAGTTCCAAGGGAAACAGTAAACCTGAAGTGAAGCATCGGAATCTATAACTAGTGTCAATGGAATGGTTCAAACATAGACAGTAGGAAGAGTCAGTCTTCTTGTACTTAAGTCGGCATTGTGCCTTTTGTATTTAATTCCGAGGCAATTTGTGTGTTTCATCGTCAATAAGAAGGTCCAACGGATACAGTAAACCTGAAGTGAAGCATCGGAATCTATAACTAGTGTCACAGGAATAGTTCAAAACATAGTCAGTAACAAGAGTCGGTCTTCTTGAACTTAAGTCGGCATTGTGCCTTATGTATTTAATTCCGATGCAATTTCAGTGTCTCATCGTCAATAAGAAGGTCAGAGGGAACAGTGACCCTGAAGTGAAGCATCGGAATCTGTAACTGGTGTCACGGAAATGGCTCAAAATATAGACAATAAGAAGAGTCAGTCTTCTTGTACTTGAGTCGGCATTAAGCCTTTTGTATTAAATCTCGATGCAATTTCTGTGTTTCATCGTCAATAAGAAGCTCCAAGGGATACAGTAAACCTGAAGTCAAGCATCGGAATCTATAACTAGTGTCACAGCAATGGTTCAAAACATAGGCAGTAACAAGAGTCAGTCTTCTTGTCCTTAAGTCGGCATTGTGCCTTTTCTATTTAATTCCGATGCAATTTCGGTGTATCATCGTCAATAAGAAGGTCCAAGGGATACAGTACACCTGGAGTGAAGCATCTTAATTTATAACTAGTGTCACAGGAATTGTTCAAAACATAGGCAGTAAGAAGAGTCAGCCTTCTTGTACTTACGTCGGCAATGTGCCTTTTGTATTTAATTCCGATGCAATATCTGTGTTTCATCGTCAATAAGAAGGTGCAAGGGATACAGTAAACCTGAAGTGAAGCATCGGAATCTATAACTAGTGTCACAGGAATGGTTCAAAACATAGACAGTAAGAAGAGTCAGCCTTCATGTACTTAAGTCGACATTGTGCCTTTTGTATTTAATTCCGATGCAATTTCTGTGTTTCATCGTCAATAAGAAGGTCCAAGGGATACTATAAACCTGGAGTGTAGCATCGGAATCTATAACTAGTGTCACAGGAATGGTTCAAAACATAGTCAGTAAGAAGAGTGAGTCTTCTTGTACTTAAGTAGGCATTGTGCTTTTCTATTTAATTCCGTTGCAATTTCAGTGTTCCATCGTAAATAAGAAGGTCCAAGGGATACAGTAAACCTGGTGTGAAGCATCGGAATCTATAACTAGTGTCAATGGAATGGTTCAAAACATAGACAGTAAGAAGAGTCAGTCTTCTTGTACTTAAGTCGGCATTGTGGTTTTTGTATTTAATTCCGGTGCAATTTCTGTGTTTCATCGTCAATAAGAAGGTCCAAGGGATACAGTAAACCAGAAGTGAAGCATCGGAATCTATAACTAGTGTCACAGGAATGGTTCGAAACATAGTTAGTAAGAAGAGTCAGTCCTCTTGTACTTAAGTCGGCATTGTGCCTTTTGTATTTAATTCCGATACAATTTCTGTGTTTCATCGTCAGTAAGAAGGTCCAAGGGATACAGTAAACCTGAAGTGAAGCAACAGAATCTATAACTAGTGTCACAGGAATGGTTCAAAACATAGTCAGTAACAAGAGTCAGTCGTCTTATACCTAGGCCGGCTTTGTGCCTTTTCTATTTAATACCGATGCAATATCTGTGTTTCATCGCCAATTAGAGGGTCCAAGGGATACAGTAAACCTGAAGTGAAGCATCGGAATCTATAACTAGTGTCACAGGAATGGTTCAAAGCAAGGCAGTAAGAAGAGTCAGTCTTCTTGTCCTTAAGTCGGCATTGTGCCTTTTGTATTTAATTCCGATGCCATTTCTGTGTTTCATCGTCAATAAGAAGGTCCAAGGAATTCAGTAAACCTGAAGTGTCGCATTGGAATCTATAACTAGTGTCACAGGAAAGGTTAAAAATATAGACAGTAGGAAGAGTCAGTCTTCTTGTACTTAAGTCGGCATTGTGCCGTTTGTATTTAATTCCGATTCATTTTCTGTGTTTCATCGTCAATAAGAATGTCAGAGGGATACAGTAAACCTGAAGTGAGGCATCGGAATCTAAAACTAGTGTCACAGGAATGGTTCAAAACATAGTCAGTAAGAAGAGTCAATCTTCATGTACTTAAGTCGGCATTGTGCATTTTGTATTTAATTCCGAAGCAATTTCATTATATCGTCGTCAATAAGAAGCTCCAAGGAAAACAGTAAACCTGAAGTGAAGCATCGGAATCTATAACTAGCGTCAATGGAATGGTTCAAACATAGACAGTAGGAAGAGTCAGTCTTCTTGTACTTAAGTCGGCATTGTGCCTTTTGTATTTAATTCCGAGGCAATTTCTGTGTTTCATCGTCAATAAGAAGGTCCAAGGGATACGGTAAACCTGAAGTAAAGCATCGGAATCTATAACTAGTGTCACAGGAATGGTTCAAAACATAGAGAGAAGGAAGAGTCAGTCTTCTTGTACTTAAGTCGGCATTGTGCCGTTTGTATTTAATTCCGATGCAATTTCTGTGGTTCATCGTGAATAAGCAGGTCAGAGGGATACAGTAAACCTGAAGTGAAGCATCGGAAGGTATAACTAGTGTCACAGAAATGGTTCAAAACATAGGCAGTAGGAAGAGTCAGTCTTCTTGTACTTAAGACGGCATTGTGCCTTTTGTATTTAATTCCGAAGCAATTTCTGTGTTTCATCGTCAATATGAAGGTCCAAGGGATACACTAAACCTGAAGTGAAGCATCGGAATCTATAACTAGTGTCACAGGAACGGTTCAAAACACAGTCAGTGAGAAGAGTGAGTCTTCTTGAACTTAAGTCGGCATTGTGCCTATTCTATTTAATTCCAATGCAATTTCTGTGTTACTTCATCAATAAGAAGGTCCAAGGGATACAGTAAACCTGGAGTAAAGCATCGGAATCTGTAACTAGTGTCACTTTAATGGTTCAATACATAGACAGTAAGAAGAGTCAGTCTTCTTGTTCTTAAGTCGACATTGTGTCTTTGGTATTTAATTCCGATGCAATTTCTGTGTTTCATAGTCAATAAGAAGATCCAAGGGATACAGTAAACCGGAAGTGAAGCATCGGAATCTATAACTAGTGTCACAGGAATGGTTCAAAACATAGTCAGTAAGAAGAGTAAGTCTTCATGTACTTATGTCGGCATTGTGCCTTTTGTATTTAATTCCCATGCAATTTCTGTGTTTCATCGTCAACAGGAAGGTCCAAGGGATACAGTAAACCTGAAGTGAAGCAACGGAATCTATAACTAGTGTCACAGGAACGGTTCAAAACACAGTCAGTGAGAAGAGTGAGTCTTCTTGAACTTAAGTCGGCATTGTGACTATTCTATTTAATTCCAATGCAATTTCTGTGTTACTTCATCAATAAGAAGGTCCAAGGGATACAGTAAACCTGGAGTAAAGCATCGGAATCTGTAACTAGTGTCACTTTAATGGTTCAATACATAGACAGTAAGAAGAGTCAGTCTTCTTGTTCTTAAGTCGACATTGTGTCTTTGGTATTTAATTCCGATGCAATTTCTGTGTTTCATAGTCAATAAGAAGATCCAAGGGGTACAGTAAACCGGAAGTGAAGCATCGGAATCTATAACTAGTGTCACAGGAATGGTTCAAAACATAGTCAGTAAGAAGAGTCAGTCTTCTTGCACTTATGTCGGCATTGTGCCTTTTCTGTTTAATTCCGATGCAATTTCTGAGTTTCATCGTCAATAAGAAGGTCAGAGGGAAACAGTAAACCTGAAGTGAAGCATCGGAATCTATAACTAGTGTCACAGGAATGGTTGAAAGCATAGGCAGTAAGAAGAGTCAGTCTTCTTGTCCTTAAGACGGCATTGTGCCTTTTGTATTTAATTCCGATGCAATTTCTGTGTTTCATCGTCAATAAGAAGGTCCAAGGTATACAGTAAACCTGGAGTGAAGCATCACAGTCTATAACTAGTGTCACAGGATTGGTTCAAAACATAGACAGTAAGAAGAGTCAGCCTTCTTGTACTTAAGTCGGCATTGTGCCTTTTGTAATTAATTCCGATGCAATTTCATTATTTCAACGTCAATAAGAAGTTCCAAGGGAAACAGTAAACCTGAAGTGAAGCATCGGAATCTATAACTAGTGTCAATGGAATGGTTCAAACATAGACAGTAGGAAGAGTCAGTCTTCTTGTACTTAAGTCGGCATTGTGCCTTTTGTATTTAATTCCGAGGCAATTTGTGTGTTTCATCGTCAATAAGAAGGTCCAACGGATACAGTAAACCTGAAGTGAAGCATCGGAATCTATAACTAGTGTCACAGGAATAGTTCAAAACATAGTCAGTAACAAGAGTCGGTCTTCTTGAACTTAAGTCGGCATTGTGCCTTATGTATTTAATTCCGATGCAATTTCAGTGTCTCATCGTCAATAAGAAGGTCAGAGGGACAGTGACCCTGAAGTGAAGCATCGGAATCTGTAACTGGTGTCACGGAAATGGCTCAAAATATAGACAATAAGAAGAGTCAGTCTTCTTGTACTTGAGTCGGCATTAAGCCTTTTGTATTAAATCTCGATGCAATTTCTGTGTTTCATCGTCAATAAGAAGCTCCAAGGGATACAGTAAACCTGAAGTCAAGCATCGGAATCTATAACTAGTGTCACAGCAATGGTTCAAAACATAGGCAGTAACAAGAGTCAGTCTTCTTGTCCTTAAGTCGGCATTGTGCCTTTTCTATTTAATTCCGATGCAATTTCGGTGTGTCATCGTCAATAAGAAGGTCCAAGGGATACAGTACACCTGGAGTGAAGCATCTTAATTTATAACTAGTGTCACAGGAATTGTTCAAAACATAGGCAGTAAGAAGAGTCAACCTTCTTGTACTTACGTCGGCAATGTGCCTTTTGTATTTAATTCCGATGCAATATCTGTGTTTCATCGTCAATAAGAAGGTGCAAGGGATACAGTAAACCTGAAGTGAAGCATCGGAATCTATAACTAGTGTCACAGGAATGGTTCAAAACATAGACAGTAAGAAGAGTCAGCCTTCATGTACTTAAGTCGACATTGTGCCTTTTGTATTTAATCCGATGCAATTTCTGTGTTTCATCGTCAATAAGAAGGTCCAAGGGATACTATAAACCTGGAGTGTAGCATCGGAATCTATAACTAGTGTCACAGGAATGGTTCAAAACATAGTCAGTAAGAAGAGTGAGTCTTCTTGTACTTAAGTAGGCATTGTGCTTTTCTATTTAATTCCGTTGCAATTTCAGTGTTCCATCGTAAATAAGAAGGTCCAAGGGATACAGTAAACCTGGTGTGAAGCATCGGAATCTATAACTAGTGTCAATGGAATGGTTCAAAACATAGACAGTAAGAAGAGTCAGTCTTCTTGTACTTAAGTCGGCATTGTGGTTTTTGTATTTAATTCCGGTGCAATTTCTGTGTTTCATCGTCAATAAGAAGGTCCAAGGGATACAGTAAACCAGAAGTGAAGCATCGGAATCTATAACTAGTGTCACAGGAATGGTTCGAAACATAGTTAGTAAGAAGAGTCAGTCCTCTTGTACTTAAGTCGGCATTGTGCCTTTTGTATTTAATTCCGATGCAATTTTTGTGTTTCATCGTCATTAAGAAGGTCCAAGGGATACAGTAAACCTGGAGTGAAGCATCCGAATCTATAACTAGTGTCACAGGAATGGATCAAAACATAGACAGTAAAAAGATACAGTCTTTATGTACTTAAGTCGGCATTGTGGCTTTTGTATCTAATTCCGATGCAATTTTTGTGTTTCAACGTCAATAAGAAGGTCCAAGGGATACAGTAAACCTGAAGTGAAGCATCGGAATCTATAACTAGTGTCACAGGAATGGTTCAAAATATAGACAGTAAGGAGATACCATCTTCTTGTACTTAAGTCGGCATTTTGACTTTTGTATTTAGTTCCGATGCAATTTCTGTGTTTCATCGTCAATAAGAAGGTGCAAGGGATACAGTAAACCTGAAGTGAAGCATCGGAATCTATAACTAGTGTCACAGGAATGGTTCAAAACGTAAACAGTAAGAAGAGTCAGTCTTCTTGTACTTAAGTCGGCATTGTGCCTTTTCTATCTAATTCCGATGCGATTTCTGTGTTTCATCGTGAATAAGAAGGTCAGAGGGATACAGTAACCCTGAAGAGAAGCATCGGAATCTATAACTAGTGTCACAGAAATGGTTCAAAACATAGTCAATAAGAAGAGGCAGTCTTCTTGTACTTAAGTCGGCATTGTGCCTTTTGTATTTAATTCCGATGATATTTCTGTGTTTCATCGTCAATAAGAATGTCAGAGGAATACAGTAAACCTGAAGTGAAGCATCGGAATCTATAACTAGTGTCACAGGAATGGTTCAAAACATAGACAGGAAGAAGAGTCAGTCTTCTTGTACTTGAGTCGGCATTGTGCGTTTGTATTAGATTCCGATGCAATTTCAGTGTTTCATCGTCGACAGGAAGGTCCTAGGGACACAGGAAACCTGAAGTCAAGCATCGGAATTTATAACTAGTGTCACGGGAATGGTTTAAAACATAGAAAGTAAGAAGAGTCAGTCTTCTTGTACTTAAGGGGAGTTGGAATGCCCTATCTCGCCAATGTTAAATTTGCTAACTTTGTGTACCTTTTTCTTTGGAACTATTATCTTCAGAACTTTGAAATTCTGGCAGAGGTTTTCAGCATATATTGTGAGCCCACTGAACTAGAACCAATGTTTTCTTTTTGTTGGTATAGTATTTATGAATTTTTTACCATTAAGCCATTTTTTATTGGAAAAAGTATAACATAAACTTCCCTAGTTCAGAGAATAAGCCAGTTCTTGTCATGATTCTAGTTCAGTGGCCTCTTTGAACTGTTTTGCAGCATTTCTGAAAATTTGAATGTTGTTGGTTGAGTGGTTTATGAGATAAAGGTACATGTAACACTAAAAATGTCAAATGCCAGAAAATGCGATTAAAGTAATTTATTATGAAAATTCACAAATACCTTTTATTCTATTATCAAAAGTGTCCAGCAGAGTAATCAGGGTCATCTTCTAGTTCTTCTTCTTCACCTAGAAGCTTTCTTCTCCTTGCTGCCCTTGCTTTTTTTGTATTAAATTCAGCTGCATACTGAGCCTTCCTTACTCGCACGCTGTCCAGAAGCTGAAGACCTCTGATGGTGTTGATACCAGGAGCAATGCCGAGCCTTGCCATGACCTTTAGCCTACCCATATGACCATCATTGAATGAAATAACAGCATCACTGACTCCCCATTTCAATGTTTTTATCCCAACAAATACATTCTTAGGTACACGAGTCCAAATGAGGTTGTTGAACGACTCGTTTTGATTCTGGGTACAACCATGAAGACATTTTCGCAGAAGATCAGGATGCCCCAAGTCTCTATATATTGGTTTAATTACTTCCATAACAGCCAATGGAATATAATTTTTATGGTGATAAGGATCCCCAGTAGCTTGAGATTTTCTATAATTGCACCATGACTGAGGACCATCTGGACAAGCAAAATGTTGAGGATTATCATCAGTTGATGATCGATGTAAATATGTGGCCCATACAGCTTGTCTCATTTCCTGCAAATTATTTGCATTATTTCTTATTGCCATACCATAGTATTGTTGTAATTCATTTATAATTTTATCTGACAGGCGACCTCTAATGGTTTTACCATCTGACAAAATTTTGTCCTTCAGATTCTGTTTCAGTTTCCTTAGACGAGTGCCCATTCGTTTCTGAACATGACCGACACATTCTAGTTTAGTTATTGTCTTATTGACATATGGCATGGATTCTGTAACACTTTTGTATGCCTTGGAGTCCCCATCTCCAAGGAATTTTGTGTAAAATACTCCCCGTTCTTTTTCTGATCTGCTAAACATTTTCACAGCAGCGGCAGCCTCCATGCCTCCACTCGTACCTTCATAATTCTTGCTACATATGTGAGCTGCTTCTATCTTACCAGATGCACAATGGTAACAATGTTTAGTGAGCACTTCATAGTCCAAAACTTTACCGCTGTCCACACTAGTAACAGTAGCAACAGCATTTTTGGATGTGTGACCCCTTTTCTGCCAGGTTCCATCAAAAGCAACAGGGATATCTGGGTTTCCTTCATTTATATATTTTGCTTCACTGGCAGCAGCTTTCATTGATAAATCTGCTACAGACTGAACAGCATCTCCTATCACTTCAGTGTAATTGTCAATTTTAGCAGGTGGAGGTGGAAGATTCATTATGGCACAAAATGTTTGAGCAGCAGTATGTCCTTTACCAATTGCTCTCATTGCATACATTAGCCTGATATTACTCTCAAACAAATTGCTACTGCATGTTTTAGAGCTCCAAAAACAGGTCTCATTTTCACAACTGGCACAAACTATAGCAATTTTGCAGGAAAGTCCTATAGATTTTGTTATGTTCATATCAAAAGAACCTCCACAAAGATTACAACACAAACATTTCTTCATAAACTCAGTAAAAACAGGAAAGTCGACTAAAACATATTGTTCATTAGAAGCTTCATCTGTAATTTCACTTGCACAGTTTGATAACTTCTTTTTTGATGCACTGGTGGGCGTGTCTCCTTCACACATCTCAGCTGTACAAACGTCAGAACTTTCACCAGCATCAACAGGTGCTGAAGCAGAATCACTTGAACAAACGTTATTTGTAAATCTATTACCGCGAAACTTTCGCTTTTTAAATAATGATGCACTCCTAGGCATCGTAGAAACTACGCACTCACCACTGAAAGTCAAAACAAGACAGATAACAAACTCCAAATGAGCGACAAACTAAACTCGAGGCTCAAAACAAACACTCACAGATCAAAAACTGAACAATAAACACAGCTAGTCGTAAAAACAATGGTACCTATGGAAGGATCAAAGATTCTACAACTGAAGAGTGAAATCCACAGCCTTCTATATGTAATGTTTTCGGAAATGCGAAGATTTAAATGTGTACAAATCACAAGATGGGTAACTTTGCTGGGCGCACATGTAATTTTGAAAAATTAAATAAAAATACTTCCAATTGGAATTTCTTAACAAATTTTGCACCATTTTAAGCAGAAAATTTCAAATTAAGTTATAAGGTTAAAAACTGAAAATGTGAATTTTTTCCATTTTCCGGCATTCCAACTCCCCTTAAGTCAGCATTGTGCCTTTTGTATTTCATTCCGATGCAATTTCTGTGTTTCATCGTCAATAAGAAGGTCCAAGGGATACAGTAAACCTGAAGTGAAGCATCGGAATCTATAACTAATGTCACAGGAATGGTTCAAATATAGTCAGTAAGAAGAGTCGGTCTTCACGTACTTATGTCGCATTGTGCCTTTTGTATTTAATTCCGATGCAATATCTGTGTTTCATCGTCAATAAGAAGGTCCAAACGGTACAGTAAACATGAAGTGAAGCATCGAAACCTATAACTAGTGTCACAGGAATGGTTCAAAACATAGTCAGTAAGAAGAGTCAGTCTTCTTGTACACAAGTCGGCATTTTGCCTAATCTATTTAATACCAATGCAATTTCAGTGTTTCATCGTCAATAAGAAGGTCCAAGGAATGCAGTAAACCAGGCGTGAAGCATCGGAATCTATAACTAGTGTCAATGGAATGGTTCATAACATAGACAGTAAGAAGAGTCAGTCTTCTTGTACTTAAGTCGGCATTGTGCCTTTTGTATTTAATTCCGATGCAATTTCTGTGTTTCATCGTCAATAAGAAGGTCCATGGGATACTGTAAACCTGAACTCAAGCATCGGAACCTATAACTAGTGTCACAGGAATGGTTCAAGACATAGTCAGTAAGAAGAGTCAGTCTTCTTGTACGTAAGTCGGCATTTTGCATAATCTATTTAATACCAATGCAATTTCAGTGTTTCATCGTCAATAAGAAGGTCCAAGGAATGCAGTAAACCTGGCGTGAAGCATCGGAATCTATAACTAGTGACAATGGAATGGTTCAAAACATAGACAGTAAGAAGAGCCAGTCTGCTTGTACTTGAGTCGGCATTGTGCCTTTTTTATTTAATTCCGATGCAATTTCTGTGTTTCATCGTCAATAAGAAGGTCCAAGGGATACAGTAAACCTGAAGTGAAGCATCGGAATCTATAACTAGTGTTACAGGAACGGTTCAAAACATAGTCAGTTCGAAGAGTCGGTCTTCATGTACTTAAGTCGGCATTGTGCCTTTTGTATTTAATTCCGGTGCAATTTCTGAGTTTCATCGTCAATAAGAAGGTCAGAGGGGTTCCGTAAACCTAATGTGAAGCATCGGAATCTATAACTAGTGTCACAGGAATGGTTCAAAACATAGTCAGTAAGAAGAGTCGGTCTTCATGTACTTAAGTCGGCATTGTGCCTTTTGTATTTATTTCCGGTGCGATTTCTGTGTTTCATCGTCAATAAGAAAGTCAGAGGGATACAGTAAACTTGGTGTGAAGCATCGGAATCCAGAACTAGTGTCACAGGAATGGTTCAAAACATAGTCAGTAAGAAGAGTCAGTCTTCTTGTCCTTAAGTCGGCATTGTGCTTTTTGTATTTAATTCCGATGCAATTTCTGTGTTTCATCGTCAATAAGAAGGTCACAGGGATACAGTAAACCTGAAGTGAAGCATCGGAATCTATAACTAGTGTCACAGGAATGGTTCAAACATAGTCAGTAAGAAGAGTCGGTCTTCACGTACTTATGTCGCATTGTGCATTTTGTGTTTAATTCCGATGCAATATCTGTGTTTCATCGTCAATAAGAAGGTCCAAACGGTACAGTAAACATGAAGTGAAGCATCGAAACCTATAACTAGTGTCACAGGAATGGTTCAAAACATAGTCAGTAAGAAGAGTCAGTCTTCTTGTACTCAAGTCGGCATTTTGCCTAATCTATTTAATACCAACGCAATTTCAGTGTTTCATCGTCAATAAGAAGGTCCAAGGAATGCAGTAAACCAGGCGTGAAGCATCGGAATCTATAACTAGTGTCAATGGAATGGTTCAAAACATAGACAGTAAGAAGAGTCAGTCTTCTTGTACTTAAGTCGGCATTGTGCCTTTTGTATTTCATTCCGGTGCAATTTCTGTGTTTCATCGTCAATAAGAAGGTCAGAGGGATACAGTAAACCTGGTGTGAAGCATCGGAATCTATAACTAGTGTCACAGGAATGGTTCAAAACATAGACAGTAAGAAGATACAGGTTTGTTGTACTTAAGTCGGCATTGTGCCTTTTGTATTTAATTCCGATGCAATTTCTGTGTTTCATCGTCAATAAGAAGGTCCATGGGATACTGTAAACCTGAACTCAAGCATCGGAATCTATAACTAGTGTCACACTTATGGTTCAATACATGGTCAGTAAGAAGAGTCAGTCTTCTTGTACCTAAGTCGGTATTGTGCCTTTTGTATTTAATTCCGATGCAATTTCTGTGCTTCATCGTCAATCAGAAGGTCCATGGGATACAGTAAACCTGAAGTGAAGCTTCGGAATCTATAACAAATGTCACAGGAATGGTTCAAAACATAGTCAGTAAGAAGAGTGAGTCTTCTTGTACTTAAGTCGGCATTGTGCCTTTTCTATTTAATTCCGATGCAATTTCAGTGTCTCATCGTCAATAAGAAGGTCCGGGGGATACAGTAAACCTGGAGTGAAGCATCGTAATCTATAACTAGTGTCAATGGAATGGTTCAAATCATAGACAGTAAGAAGAGTCACTCTTCTTGTACTTAAGTCGGCATTGTGCCTTTTGTATTTCATTCCGGTGCAATTTCTGTGTTTCATCGTCAATAAGAAGGTCAGAGGGATACAATAAACCTGAAGTGAAGCATCGGAATCTATAACTAGTGTCACAGGAATGGATCAAAACATAGTCAGTAAGAAGAGTTAGACTTCTTGTACTTAAGTCGGCCTTGTGCCTTTTGTATTTAGTTCTGATGCAATTTCTGTGTTTCATCGTCAATAAGAAGGTCCAAGGGATACAGTGAACCTGGAGTGAAGCATCGTATTCTATAACTAGTGTCACAGGAATGGTTCAAATCATAGTCAGTACTTAAGACGGCATTGTGCCTTTTGTATTTATTTCCGAAGCAATTTCTGTGTTTCATCGTCAATAAGAAGGTCCAAGGGATACAGTAAACCTGAAGTGAAGCACCGGAATCTATAAGTAGTGTCACAGGAATGGTTTAAAACATAGTCAGTAAGAAGAGTCGGTCTTCATGTACTTAAGTCGGCATGTTGCCTTTTGTATTTAACTCCGATGCAATTTCTGTGTTCCATCGTCAATAAGAAGGTCCAAGGGATACAGTAAACCTGAAGTGAAGCATCGGAATCTATAACTAGTGTCACAGGAATGGTTCAAATCATAGTCAGAAAGAAGAGTCAGTCTTCTTGTCCTTAAGTCTTCATTGTGCCTTTTGTATTTAATTCCGATGCAATTTCTGTGTTTCATCGTCAATAAGAAGGTCCAAGGGATACTATAAACCTGGAGTGTAGCATCGGAATCTATAACTAGTGTCACAGGAATGGTTCAAAACATAGTCAGTAAGTAGTGTGAGTTTTCTTGTACTTAAGTCGGCATTGTGCCTTTTCTATTTAATTCCGATGCAATTTCAGTGTTTCATCGTCTATAATAAGGTCCAAGGGATACAGTAAACCTGGAGTGAAGCATCGGAATCTATAACTAGTGTCAATGGAATGGTTCAAAACATAGACAGTAAGAAGAGTCAGTCTTCTTGTACTGAAGTCGGCAATGTGGCTTTTGAATTTAATTCCGATGCAATTTCTGTGTCTCATCGTCAATAAGAAGGTCCAAACGGTACAGTAAACATGAAGTGAAGCATCGGAACCTATAACTAGTGTCACAGGAATGGTTCAAGACATAGTCAGTAAGAAGAGTCAGTCTTCTTGTACGTAAGTCGGCATTTTGCATAATCTATTTAATACCAATGCAATTTCAGTGTTTCATCGTCAATAAGAAGGTCCAAGGAATGCAGTAAACCTGGCGTGAAGCATCGGAATCTATAATTAGTGTCAATGGAATGGTTCAAAACATAGACAGTAAGAAGAGCCAGTCTCCTTGTACTTGAGTCGGCATTGTGCCTTTTTTATTTAATTCCGATGCAATTTCTGTGTTTAATCGTCAATAAGAAGGTCCAAGGGATACAGCAAACCTGAAGTGAAGCATCGGAATCTATAACTAGTGTTACAGGAACGGTTCAAAACATAGTCAGTTCGAAGAGTCGGTCTTCATGTACTTAAGTCGGCATTGTGCCTTTTGTATTTAATTCCGGTGCAATTTCTGAGTTTCATCGTCAATAAGAAGGTCAGAGGGGTTCCGTAAACCTAATGTGAAGCATCGGAATCTATAACTAGTGTCACAGGAATGGTTCAAAACATAGTCAGTAAGAAGAGTCGGTCTTCATGTACTTAAGTCGGCATTGTGCCTTTTGTATTTATTTCCGGTGCGATTTCTGTGTTTCATCGTCAATAAGAAGGTTAGAGGGATACAGTAAACTTGGTGTGAAGCATCGGAATCCAGAACTAGTGTCACAGGAATGGTTCAAAACATAGTCAGTAAGAAGAGTGAGTCTTCTTGTACATAAGTCGGCATTGTGCCATTTCTATTTAATTCCGATGCAATTTCAGTGTCTCACCGACAATAAGAAGGTCCAAGGGATACAATTAACCTGTAGTGAAGCATCGGAATCTATAACAAGTGTCACTGAAATGGTTCAAAAAATAGTCAGTAAGAAGAGTCAGTCTTCTTGTACTCAAGTCGGCATTGTGCCTTTTGTATTTAATTCCGATGATATTTCTGTGTATCATCGTCAATAAGAAGGTCATAGGGACACAGTAAACTTGAAGTTAAGCATCGGAATTTATAACTAGTGTCACAGGAATGGTTCAAAACATAGACAGTAAGAAGAGTTAGTCTTCTTGTACTTAAGTCGGCATTGTGCCATTTCTATTTAATTCCGATGCAATATCTGTGTTTCATCGTCAATAAGAAGGTCAGAGCGATACAGTAAACCTGAAGTGAAGCATCGGAATCTATAACTAGTGTCACAGGAATGGTTCAAAGCATAGTCACAAAGAAGAGTCAGTCTTCTTGTCCTAAAGTCTTCATTGTGCCTTTTGTATTTAATTCCGATGCAATTTCTGTGCTTCATCGTCAATAAGAAGGTCAGAGGGATGCAGTAAACCTGGAATGTAGCATCGGAATCTATAACTAGTGTCAATGGAATGTTTCAAAACATAGACAGTAAGAGGAGTCAGTCTTCTTGTACTTAAGTCGGCATTGTGGCTCTTGTATTTAATTCCGGTGCAATTTCTGTGTTCATCGTCAATAAGAAGATCAGAGGGATACAATAAGCCTGAAGTGAAGCATCGGAATCTATAACTAGTGTCACAGGAGTGGTTCAAAACATAGTCAGTAAGAAGAGTCAGTCTTCTTGTCCTTAAGGCGGCCTTGTGCCTTTTGTATTTGATTCCGATTCAATTTCTGTGTTTCATCGTCTATAAGAAGGTCTAAGGGATACAGTAAACCTGGAGTGAAGCATCGGAATCTACAAGTAGTGTCGCTGGAATGGTTCAAAACATAGACAGTACTTAAGTCGGCATTGTGCCATTTCTATTTAATTCCGATGCAATATCTGTGTTTCATCGTCAATAAGAAGGTCCAAGGGATACAGTGAATATGAAGTGAAGCATCGGAACCTATAACTAGTGTCACAGGAATGGTTCAGGACATAGTCAGTAAGAAGAGTCAGTCTTCTTGTACTTAAGTCGGTATATTGCCTAATCTATTTAATTCCAATGCAATTTCAGTGTTTCATCGTCAATAACAAGGTCCAATGGATGCAGTAAACCTGGCGTGAAGCATCGGAATCTATAACTAGTGTCAATGGAATGGTTCAAAACATAGACAGTAAGAAGAGTCAGTCTTCTTGTACTTAAGTCGGCATTGTGCCTTTTGTATTTCATTCCGGTGCAAATTCTGTGTTTCATCGTCAATAAGAAGGTCACAGGTATACAGTAAACCTGAAGTGAAGCATCGGAATCTATAACTAATGTCACAACAGTGGTTCAAAACATAGTCAGTAAGAAGAGTCAGTGTTCTTGTCTTTATGTCGGCATTGTGCCTTTTTATTTATTTCCGATGCAATTTCTGTGTTTCATCGTCAATACGAAGGTCCAAGAGATACAGTTACCCTGGAGTGAATCATCGGAGTCTATAACTAGTGTCACAGAAATGGTTCAAAACATAGACAGTAAGAAGAGCCAGTCTGCTTGTACTTGAGTCGGCATTGTGACTTTTTTATTTAATTCCGATGCAATTTCTGTGTTTCATCGTCAATAAGAAGGTCCAAGGGATACAGTAAACCTGAAGTGAAGCATCGGAATCTATAACTAGTGTCACAGGAATGGTTCAAAACATAGTCAGTAAGAAGAGTCAGTCTTCATGTTCTTAAGTCGGCATTGTGTCTTTTGTATTTAATTCCGATGCAATTTCTGTGTCTCATCTTCTACAAGAAGGTCAGAGGGATACAGTAAACCTGAAGTGAGGCATCGGTATCTATAACTAGTGTCACAGGAATGGTTCAAACCATCGTCAGAAAGAAGAGTCAGTCTTCTTATCCTTAAGTTGGCATTGTGCCTTTTGTATTTAATTCCGATGCAATTTCTGTGTTTCATCGTCAATAAGAATGTCCATGAGAAACAGTAAACCTGAAGTCAAGCATCGGAATCTATAACTAGTGTCACAGGAATGGATCAAAACAAAAACAGTAAGAAGAGTCAGTCTTCTTGTACTTAAGTCGGCATTGTGCCTTTTGTATAGAATTCCGATGCAATATCTGTGTTTCATCGTGAATAAGAAGGTCACAGGAATACAGTAACCCTGAAGTGAAGCATCGGAATCTATAACTAGTGTCAATGGAATGGTTCAAAACATAGACAGTAAGAAGAGTCAGTCTTCTTGTACTTAAGTCGGCATTGTGCCTTTTGTATTTAATTCCGATGCAATTCCTGTGTTTCATGGTCAACAAGAAGGTCCTAGGGACACAGTAAAACTGAAGTGAAGCATCGGAATTTATAACTAGTGTCACAGGAATGGTTCAAATCATAGACAGTAAGAAGAGTCAGTCTTCTTGTACTTAAGTCGGCATTGTGCCTTTTCTATTTAATTCCGATGCAATTTCAGTGTTTCATCGTCTATACTAAGATCCAAGGGATACAGTAAACCTGCAGTGAAGCATCGGAATCTATAACTAGTGTCAATGGTATGGTTCAAAACATAGTCAGTAAGAAGAGTCAGTCTTCTTGTACTTAAGTCGGCAATGTGCCTTTTGTATTTAATTCCGATGTTATTTCTGTGTTTCATCGTCAATAAGAAGGTCGGAGGAATACAGTAAACCTGAAGTGATGCATCGGAATCTATAACTAGTGTCACAGGAATGGTTCAAATTATAGACAGAAAGAAGAGTCAGTCTTCTTGTACTTAAGTCGGCATTGTGCCTTTTGTATTAAATTCCGATGCAATTTCAGTGTTTCATCGTCAACAAGAAGGTCCTAGGGACACAGTAAAACTGAAGTCAAGCATCGGAATTTATAACTAGTGTCACAGGAATGGTTCAAATCATAGACAGTAAGAAGAGTCAGTCTTCTTGTACTTAAGTCGGCATTGTGCCTTTTCTATTTAATTCCGATGCAATTTCAGTGTTTCATCGTCTATACTAAGATCCAAGGGATACAGTAAACCTGCAGTGAGGCATCGGAATCTATAACTAGTGTCAATGGAATGGTTCAAAACATAGTCAGTAAGAAGAGTCAGTCTTCTTGTACTTAAGTCGGCATTGTGGCTTTTGTATTTAATTCCAGTGCAATTTCTCTGTTCATCGTCAATAAGAAGATGAGAGGGATAAAATAAACCTGAAGTGAAGCTTCGGAATCTATAACTAGTGTCACAGGAATGGTTCAAAACATTGTCAGTAAGAAGAGTCAGTCTTCTTGTACTTAAGTCGGCATTTTGCCTAATCTATTTAATTCCAATGCAATTTCAGTGTTTCATCGTCAATAAGAAGGTCCAAGGGATGCAGTAAACCTGGCGTGAAGCATCGGAATCTATAACTAGTGTCAATGGAATGGTTCAAAACATAGACAGTAAGAAGAGTCAGTCTTCTTGTACTTAAGTCGGCATTGTGCCATTTGTATTTAATTCCGATGCAATTTCTGTGTTTCATCGTTAATAAGAAGGTCCAAGGGATACAGTAAACCTGGCGTGAAGCATCGGAATCTACAAGTAGTGTCTCAGAAATGGTTCAAAGCATAGACAGTACTTAAGTCGGCATTGTGCCTTTTGCATTTAATTCCAAAACAATTTCTGTGTTTCATCGTCAAAAACAAGGTAAAAGGGATACAGTAAACCTGAAGTGAAGCATCGGAATCTATAACTAGTGTCACAGGAATGGTTCAAACATAGTCAGTAAGAAGAGTCGGTCTTCATGTACTTATGTCGCATTGTGCCTTTTGTATTTAATTCCGATGCAATATCTGTGTTTCATCGTCAATACGTAGGTCCAAGAGATACAGTGAACTTGAAGTGAAGCATCTGAACCTATAACTAGTGTCACAGGAATGGTTTAAAACATAGTCAGCAAGAAGAGTCAGTCTTCTTGTATTTAAGTCGGCATTTTGCCTAATCCATTTAATTCCAATGCACTTTCAGTGTTTCATCGTCAATAAGAAGGTCCAAGGGATGCTGTAAACCTGGTGTGAAGCATCGGAATCTATAACTAGTGTCAATGGAATGGTTCAAAACATAGACAGTAAGAAGAGTCGGTCTTCATGTACTTAAGTCGGCATGTTGCCTTTTGTATTTAACTCCGATGCAATTTCTGTGTTCCATCGCCAATAAGAAGGTCCAAGGGATACAGTAAACCTGAAGTGAAGCATCGGAATCTATAACTAGTGTCACAGGAATGGTTCAAATCATAGTCAGAAAGAAGAGTCAGTCTTCTTGTCCTTAAGTCTTCATTGTGCCTTTTGTATTTAATTCCGATGCAATTTCTGTGTTTCATCGTCAATAAGAAGGTCCAAGGGATACTATAAACCTGGAGTGTAGCATCGGAATCTATAACTAGTGTCACAGGAATGGTTCAAAACATAGTCAGTAAGTAGAGTGAGTTTTCTTGTACTTAAGTCGGCATTGTGCCTTTTCTATTTAATTATGATGCAATTTCAGTGTTTCATCGTCTATAATAAGGTCCAAGGGATACAGTAAACCTGGAGTGAAGCATCGGAATCTATAACTAGTGTCAATGGAATGGTTCAAAACATAGACAGTAAGAAGAGTCAGTCTTCTAGTACTTAAGTCGGCAATGTGGCTTTTGTATTTAATTCCGATGCAATTTCTGTGTCTCATCGTCAATAAGAAGGTCCAAACGGTACAGTAAACATGAAGTGAAGCATCGGAACCTATAACTAGTGTCACAGGAATGGTTCAAGACATAGTCAGTAAGAAGAGTCAGTCTTCTTGTACGTAAGTCGGCATTTTGCATAATCTATTTAATACCAATGCAATTTCAGTGTTTCATCGTCAATAAGAAGGTCCAAGGAATGCAGTAAACCTGGCGTGAAGCATCGGAATCTATAACTAGTGTCAATGGAATGGTTCAAAACATAGACAGTAAGAAGAGCCAGTCTGCTTGTACTTGAGTCGGCATTGTGCCTTTTTTATTTAATTCCGATGCAATTTCTGTGTTTCATCGTCAATAAGAAGGTCCAAGGGATACAGTAAACCTGAAGTGAAGCATCGGAATCTGTAACTAGTGTTACAGGAACGGTTCAAAACATAGTCAGTTCGAAGAGTCGGTCTTCATGTACTTAAGTCGGCATTGTGCCTTTTGTATTTATTTCCGGTGCGATTTCTGTGTTTCATCGTCAATAAGAAAGTCAGAGGGATACAGTAAACTTGGTGTGAAGCATCGGATTCCAGAACTAGTGTCACAGGAATGGTTCAAAAGATAGTCAGTAAGAAGAGTGTGTCTTCTAGTACATAAGTCGGCATTGTGCCATTTCTATTTAATTCCGATGCAATTTCAGTGTCTCACCGACAATAAGAAGGTCCAAGGGATACAGTAAACCTGGAGTGAAGCATCGTAATCTATAACTAGTGTCAATGGAATGGTTCAAAACATAGACAGTAAGAAGAGTCACTCTTCTTGTACTTAAGTCGGCATTGTGCCTTTTGTATTTCATTCCGGTGCAATTTCTGTGTTTCATCGTCAATAAAAAGGTCAGAGGGATACAATAAACCTGAAGTGAAGCATCGGAATCTATAACTAGTGTCACAGGAATGGTTCAAAACATAGTCAGTAAGAAGAGTCTGACTTCTTGTCCTTAAGTCGGCCTTGTGCCTTTTGTATTTAATTCTGATGCAATTTCTGTGTTTCATCGTCAATAAGAAGGTCAAAGGCATACAGTAAACCTGGAGAGAAGCATCGGATTCTATAACTAGTGTCACAGGAATGGTTCAAATCATAGTCAGTACTTAAGTCGGCATTGTGCCTTTTGTATTTAATTCCGATGCAATTTCTGTGTTTCATCGTGAATAAGAAGGTCAGAGGGATACAGTAACCCTGTAGTGAAGCATCGGAATCTATAACAAGTGTCACTGAAATGGTTCAAAAAATAGTCAGTAAGAAGAGTCAGTCTTCTTGTACTCAAGTCGGCATTGTGCCTTTTGTATTTAATTCCGATGATATTTCTGTGTATCATCGTCAATAAGAAGGTCATAGGGACACAGTAAACCTGAAGTTAAGCATCGGAATTTATAAGTAGTGTCACGGGAGTGGTTCAAAACATAGACAGTAAGAAGAGTCAGTCTTCTTGTACATAAGTCGGCATTGTGCCATTTCTATTTAATTCCGATGCAATATCTGTGTTACATCGTCAATAAGAAGATCAGAGGGATACAATAAACCTGAAGTGAAGCATCGGAATCTATAACTAGTGTCACAGGAATGGTTCAAAACATAGTCAGTAAGAAGAGTCAGTCTTCTTGTCCTTAAGGCGGCCTTGTGCCTTTTGTATTTGATTCCGATGCAATTTCTGTGTTTCATCGTCTATAAGAAGGTGTAAGGGATACAGTAAACCTGGAGTGAAGCATCGGAATCTACAAGTACTGTCGCTGGAATGGTTCAAAACATAGACAGTACTTAAGTCGGCATTGCGCTTTTGTATTTAATTCCGAAACAATTTCTGTGTTTCATCGTCAATAAGAAGGTCCCAGGCATACAGTAAACCTGAAGTGAAGCATCGGAATCTATAACTAGTGTCACAGGAATGGTTCAAAACATAGTCATAAAGAAGAGTCAGTCTTCTTGTCCTAAAGTCTTCATTGTGCCTTTTGTATTTAATTCCGATGCAATTTCTGTGCTTCATCGTCAATAAGAAGGTCCAAGGGATACTATAAACCTGGCGTGAAGCATCGGAATCTATAACTAGTGTCAATGGAATGGTTCAAAGCATAGACAGTAAGAAGAGTCAGTCTTCTTGTACTTAAGTCGGCATTGTGCCTTTTGTATTTCATTCCGGTGCAAATTCTGTGTTTCATCGTCAATAAGAAGGTCACAGGTATACAGTAAACCTGAGGTGAAGCATCGGAATCTGTAACTAGTGTCACAGGAGTGGTTCAAAACATAGTCAGTAAGAAGAGTCAGTGTTCTTGTCCTTAAGTCGGCATTGTGCCTTTTGTATTTATTTCCGATGCAATTTCTGTGTTTCATCGTCAATACGAAGGTCCAAGAGATACAGTAAACCTGGAGTGAATCATCGGAATCTATAACTAGTGTCACAGGAATGGTTCAAATCATAGTCAGAAAGAAGAGTCAGTCTTCTTGTCCTTAAGTCTTCATTGTGCCTTTTGTATTTAATTCCGATGCAATTTCTGTGTTTCATCGTCAATAAGAAGGTCCAAGGGATACTATAAACCTGGAGTGTAGCATCGGAATCTATAACTAGTGTCACAGGAATGGTTCAAAACATAGTCAGTAAGTAGAGTGAGTTTTCTTGTACTTAAGTCGGCATTGTGCCTTTTCTATTTAATTATGATGCAATTTCAGTGTTTCATCGTCTATAATAAGGTCCAAGGGATACAGTAAACCTGGAGTGAAGCATCGGAATCTATAACTAGTGTCAATGGAATGGTTCAAAACATAGACAGTAAGAAGAGTCAGTCTTCTTGTACTTAAGTCGGCAATGTGGCTTTTGTATTTAATTCCGATGCAATTTCTGTGTCTCATCGTCAATAAGAAGGTCCAAACGGTACAGTAAACATGAAGTGAAGCATCGGAACCTATAACTAGTGTCACAGGAATGGTTCAAGACATAGTCAGTAAGAAGAGTCAGTCTTCTTGTACGTAAGTCGGCATTTTGCATAATCTATTTAATACCAATGCAATTTCAGTGTTTCATCGTCAATAAGAAGGTCCAAGGAATGCAGTAAACCTGGCGTGAAGCATCGGAATCTATAACTAGTGTCAATGGAATGGTTCAAAACATAGACAGTAAGAAGAGCCAGTCTGCTTGTACTTGAGTCGGCATTGTGCCTTTTTTATTTAATTCCGATGCAATTTCTGTGTTTCATCGTCAATAAGAAGGTCCAAGGGATACAGTAAACCTGAAGTGAAGCATCGGAATCTGTAACTAGTGTTACAGGAACGGTTCAAAACATAGTCAGTTCGAAGAGTCGGTCTTCATGTACTTAAGTCGGCATTGTGCCTTTTGTATTTATTTCCGGTGCGATTTCTGTGTTTCATCGTCAATAAGAAAGTCAGAGGGATACAGTAAACTTGGTGTGAAGCATCGGATTCCAGAACTAGTGTCACAGGAATGGTTCAAAAGATAGTCAGTAAGAAGAGTGTGTCTTCTAGTACATAAGTCGGCATTGTGCCATTTCTATTTAATTCCGATGCAATTTCAGTGTCTCACCGACAATAAGAAGGTCCAAGGGATACAGTAAACCTGGAGTGAAGCATCGTAATCTATAACTAGTGTCAATGGAATGGTTCAAAACATAGACAGTAAGAAGAGTCACTCTTCTTGTGCTTAAGTCGGCATTGTGCCTTTTGTATTTCATTCCGGTGCAATTTCTGTGTTTCATCGTCAATAAGAAGGTCAGAGGGATACAATAAACCTGAAGTGAAGCATCGGAATCTATAACTAGTGTCACAGGAATGGTTCAAATCATAGTCAGTAAGAAGAGTCTGACTTCTTGTCCTTAAGTCGGCCTTGTGCCTTTTGTATTTAATTCTGATGCAATTTCTGTGTTTCATCGTCAATAAGAAGGTCAAAGGGATACAGTAAACCTGGAGAGAAGCATCGGATTCTATAACTAGTGTCACAGGAATGGTTCAAATCATAGTCAGTACTTAAGTCGGCATTGTGCCTTTTGTATTTAATTCCGATGCAATTTCTGTGTTTCATCGTGAATAAGAAGGTCAGAGGGATACAGTAACCCTGTAGTGAAGCATCGGAATCTATAACAAGTGTCACTGAAATGGTTCAAAAAATAGTCAGTAAGAAGAGTCAGTCTTCTTGTACTCAAGTCGGCATTGTGCCTTTTGTATTTAATTCCGATGATATTTCTGTGTATCATCGTCAATAAGAAGGTCATAGGGACACAGTAAACCTGAAGTTAAGCATCGGAATTTATAAGTAGTGTCACGGGAGTGGTTCAAAACATAGACAGTAAGAAGAGTCAGTCTTCTTGTACATAAGTCGGCATTGTGCCATTTCTATTTAATTCCGATGCAATATCTGTGTTACATCGTCAATAAGAAGATCAGAGGGATACAATAAACCTGAAGTGAAGCATCGGAATCTATAACTAGTGTCACAGGAATGGTTCAAAACATAGTCAGTAAGAAGAGTCAGTCTTCTTGTCCTTAAGGCGGCCTTGTGCCTTTTGTATTTGATTCCGATGCAATTTCTGTGTTTCATCGTCTATAAGAAGGTGTAAGGGATACAGTAAACCTGGAGTGAAGCATCGGAATCTACAAGTACTGTCGCTGGAATGGTTCAAAACATAGACAGTACTTAAGTCGGCATTGCGCTTTTGTATTTAATTCCGAAACAATTTCTGTGTTTCATCGTCAATAAGAAGGTCCCAGGCATACAGTAAACCTGAAGTGAAGCATCGGAATCTATAACTAGTGTCACAGGAATGGTTCAAAACATAGTCATAAAGAAGAGTCAGTCTTCTTGTCCTAAAGTCTTCATTGTGCCTTTTGTATTTAATTCCGATGCAATTTCTGTGCTTCATCGTCAATAAGAAGGTCCAAGGGATACTATAAACCTGGCGTGAAGCATCGGAATCTATAACTAGTGTCAATGGAATGGTTCAAAGCATAGACAGTAAGAAGAGTCAGTCTTCTTGTACTTAAGTCGGCATTGTGCCTTTTGTATTTCATTCCGGTGCAAATTCTGAGTTTCATCGTCAATAAGAAGGTCACAGGTATACAGTAAACCTGAGGTGAAGCATCGGAATCTGTAACTAGTGTCACAGGAGTGGTTCAAAACATAGTCAGTAAGAAGAGTCAGTGTTCTTGTCCTTAAGTCGGCATTGTGCCTTTTGTATTTATTTCCGATGCAATTTCTGTGTTTCATCGTCAATACGAAGGTCCAAGAGATACAGTAAACCTGGAGTGAATCATCGGAGTCTATAACTAGTGTCACAGAAATGGTTCAAAACATAGACAGTAAGAAGAGCCAGTCTGCTTGTACTTGAGTCGGCATTGTGACTTTTTTATTTAATTCCGATGCAATTTCTGTGTTTCATCGTCAATAAGAAGGTCCAAGGGATACAGTAAACCTGAAGTGAAGCATCGGAATCTATAAATTGTGTTACAGGAACGGTTCAAAACATAGTCAGTTTGAAGAGTCGGTCTTCATGTACTTAAGTCGGCATTGTGCCTTTTGTATTTAATTCCGGTGCTATTTCTGTGTTTCATCGTCAATAAGAAGGTCAGAGGGATACATTAACCTAATGTAAACCATCGGAATCTATAACTAGTGTCACAGGAATGGTTCAAAACATAGTCAGTAAGAAGAGTCAGTCTTCATGTTCTTAAGTCGGCATTGTGCCTTTTGTATTTAATTCCGGTGCAATTTCTGTGTTTCATCGTCAATAAGAAGGTCAGAGGGATACGGTAAACCTGATGTGAAGCATCGGATTCCATAACTAGTGTCACAGGAATGGTTCAAAACATAGTCAGTAAGAAGAGTCAGTCTTCCTGTCCTTAAGTCGGCATTGTGCCTTTTGTATTTAATTCCGATGCAATTTCTGTGTTTCATCGTCAATAAGAAGGTCCAAGGGATACAGTAAACCCGGAGTGAAGCATCGGAATCTATAACTAGTGTCACAGGAATGGTTCAAAACATAGACAGTAAGAAGATACAGTTTTGTTGTACTTAAGTCGGCATTGTGTCTTTTGTATTTAATTCCGATGCAATTTCTGTGTTTCATCATCAATAAGAAGGTCCAAGGGATACAGTAAACCTGAAGTGAGGCATCGGTATCTAGAACTAGTGTCACAGGAATGGTTCAAACCATCGTCAGAAAGAAGAGTCAGTCTTCTTATCCTTAAGTTGGCATTGTGCATTTTGTATTTAATTCCGATGCAATTTCTGTGTTTCATCGTCAATAAGAATGTCCATGAGATACAGTAAACCTGAAGTCAAGCATCGGAATCTATAACTAGTGTCACATTAATGGTTCAAAACATAGTCAGTAAGAAGAGTCAGTCTTCTTGTCCTTATGTCGGCATTTTGCCTTTTGTATTTAGTTCCGATGCAATTTCTGTGTTTCAACGTCAATAAGAAGGTCCAAGGGATACAGTAAACCTGAAGTGAAGCATCGGAATCTATAACTAGTGTTACAGGAACGGTTCAAAACATAGTCAGTTTGAAGAGTCGGTCTTCATGTACTTAAGTCGGAATTGTGCCTTTTGTATTTAATTCCGGTGCAATTTCTGTGTTTCATCGTCAATAAGAAGGTCAGAGGTATACAGTAAACTTAATGTGAAGCATCGGAATCTATAACTAGTGTCACAGGAATGGTTCAAAACATAGTCAGTACAAAGAGTCGGTCTTCATGTACTTAAGTCGGCATTGTGCCTTTTGTATTTAATTCCGGTGCAATTTCTGTGTTTCATCGTCAATAAGAAGGTCAGAGGGATACAGTAAACCTGATGTGAAGCAACGGAATCCATAACTAGTGTCACAGGAATGGTTCAAAACATAGTCAGTAAGAAGAGTCAGTCTTCTTGTCCTTAAGTCGCCATTGTGCCTTTTGTATTTAATTCCGATGCAATTTCTGTGTTTCATCGTCAATAAGAAGGTCCAAGGGATACAGTAAACCTGGAGTGAAGCATCGGAAACTATAACTAGTGTCACAGGAATGGTTCAAAACATAGACAGTAAGAAGATACAGTCTTCTTGTACTTAACTCGGCATTGTGACTTTTGTAGTTAATTCCGATGCAATTTCTGTACTTCATCGTCAATAAGAAGGTCCAAGGGATACAGTAAACCTGTAGTGAAGCATCGGAATCTATAACTAGTGTCACAGGAATGGATCAAAACAAAAACAGTAAGAAGAGTCAGTCTTCTTGTACTTAAGTCGGCATTCTGCCTTTTGTATTTAATTCCGATGCAATTTACGTGTTTCATCGTGAATAAGAAGGTCACAGGGATACAGTAACCCTGAAGTGAAGCATCGGAATCTATAACTAGTGTCACAGAATTGGTTCAAAACATAGTCAGTGAGAAGAGACAGTCTTCTTGTACTTAAGTCGGCATTGTGCCTTTTGTATTTAATTCCGATGTTATTTCTGTGTTTCATCGTCAATAAGAAGGTCGGAGGAATACAGTAAACCTGAAGTGAAGCATCGGAATCTATAACTAGTGTCACAGGAATGGTTCAAATTATAGACAGAAAGAAGAGTCAGTCTTCTTGTACTTAAGTCGGCATTGTGCCTTTTGTATTAAATTCCGATGCAATTTCAGTGTTTCATCGTCAACAAGAAGGTCCTAGGGACACAGTAAAACTGAAGTCAAGCATCGGAATCTATAACTAGTGTCACAGGAATGGTTCAAATCATAGACAGTAAGAAGAGTCAGTCTTCTTGTACTTAAGTCGGCATTGTGCCTTTTCTATTTAATTCCGATGCAATTTCAGTGTTTCATCGTCTATACTAAGATCCAAGGGATACAGTAAACCTGCAGTGAAGCATCGGAATCTATAACTAGTGTCAATGGAATGGTTCAAAACATTGTCAGTAAGAAGAGTCAGTCTTCTTGTACTTAAGTCGGCATTTTGCCTAATCTATTTAATTCCAATGCAATTTCAGTGTTTCATCGTCAACAAGAACGTCCAAGGGATGCAGTAAACCTGGCGTGAAGCATCGGAATCTATAACTAGTGTCAATGGAATGGTTCAAAACATAGACAGTAAGAAGAGTCAGTCTTCTTGTACTTAAGTCGGCATTGTGCCTTTTGTATTTAATTCCGATGCAATTCCTGTGTTTCATCGTTAATAAGAAGGTCCAAGGGATACAGTAAACCTGGAGTGAAGCATCGGAATCTACAAGTAGTGTCACAGAAATGGTTCAAAGCATAGACAGTACTTAAGTCGGCATTGTGCCTTTTGCATTTAATTCCGAAACAATTTCTGTGTTTCATCGTCAATAAGAAGGTGCAAGGGATACAGTAAACCTGAAGTGAAGCATCGGAATCTATAACTAGTGTCACAGGAATGGTTCAAACATAGTCAGTAAGAAGAGTCGGTCTTCATGTACTTATGTCGCATTGTGCCTTTTGTATTTAATTCCGATGCAATATCTGTGTTTCATCGTCAATAAGAAGGTCCAAGGGATACAGTAAACTTGAAGTGAAGCATCGGAACCTATAACTAGTGTCACAGGAATGGTTTAAAACATAGTCAGCAAGAAGAGTCAGTCTTCTTGTATTTAAGTCGGCATTTTGCCTAATCTATTTAATTCCAATGCACTTTCAGTGTTTCATCGTCAATAAGAAGGTCCAAGGGATGCTGTAAACCTGGTGTGAAGCATCGGAATCTATAACTAGTGTCAATGGAATGGTTCAAAACATAGACAGTAAGAAGAGCCAGTCTTCTTGTACTTTAGTCGACATTGTGCCTTTTGTATTTCATTCCGGTGCAATGTCTGTGTTTCATCGTCAATAAGAAGGTCAGAGGGATACAGTAAACCTGATGTGAAGCATCGGAACCTATAACTAGTGTCACAGAAATGGTTCAAAACATAGACAGTAAGAAGAGCCAGGCTGCTTGTACTTGAGTCGGCATTGTGCCTTTTTTATTTAATTCCGATGCAGTTTATGTGTTTCATCGTCAATAAGAAGGTCCAAGGGATACAGTAAACCTGAAGTGAAGCATCGGAATCTATAACTAGTGTTACAGGAACGGTTCAAAACATAGTCAGTTTGAAGAGTCGGTCTTCATGTACTTAAGTCGGCATTGTGCCTTTTGTATTTAATTCCGATGCAATATCTGTGTTTCATCGTCAATAAGAAGGTCAGAGGGATCCAGTAAACCTAAAGTGAAGCATCGGAATCTATAAGTAGTGTCACAGGAATGGTTCAAAACATAGTCAGTAAGAAGAGTCGGTCTTCATGTACTTAATTCGGCATTGTGTCTTTTGTATTTAATTCCGGTGCAATTTCTGTGTTCCATCGTCAATAAGCAGGTCAGAGGGATACAGTAAACCTGATGTGAAGCATCGGAATCCATAACTAGTGTCACAGGAATGGTTCAAAACATAGTCAGTAAGCAGAGTCAGTCTCCTTGTCCTTAAGTCGGCATTGTGCCTTTTGTATTTAATTCCGATCCAATTTCTGTGTTTCATCGTCAATAAGAAGGTCCAAGGGATACAGTAAACCTGGAGTGAAGCATCGGAATCTATAACTAGTGTCACAGGATTGGTTCAAAACATAGACAGTAAGAAGATACAGTTTTGTTGTACTTAAGTCGGCATTGTGCCTTTTGTATTTAATTCCGATGCAATTTCTGTGCTTCATCGTCAATAAGAAGGTGCATGGGATACAGTAAACCTGAACTCAAGCATCGGAATCTATAACTAGTGTCACATTAATATTTCAATACATGGTCAGTAAGAAGAGTCAGTCTTCTTGTACTTAAGTCGGCATTGTGCCTTTTGTATTTAATTCCGATGCAATTTCTGTGCTCCATCGTCAATACGAAGGTCCATGGGATACAGTAAACCTGAAGTGAAGCATCGGAATCTATAACTAGTGTCACAGGAATGGTTCAAAACATAGTCAGTAAGAAGAGTTAGTCTTCTTGTCCTTAAGGCGGCCTTGTGCCTTTTGTATTTAATTCCGATGCAATTTCTGTGTTTCATCGTCAATAAGAAGGTCCAAGGGATACAGTAAACCTGGAGTGAAGCATCGGAATCTACAAGTAGTGTCGCTGGAATGGTTCAAAACATAGACAGTACCTAAGTCGGCATTGCGCCTTTTGTATTTAATTCCGAAACAATTTCTGTGTTTCATCGTCAATAAGAAGGTCCAAGGCATACAGTAAACCTGAAGTGAAGCATCGGAATCTATAACTAGTGTCACAGGAATGGTTCAAACATAGTCAGTAAGAAGAGTCGGTCTTAATGTACTTATGTCGCATTGTGCCTTTTGTATTGAATTCCGATGAAATATCTGTGTTTCAACGTAAATAAGAAGGTCCAAGGGATACAGTGAACATGAAGTGAAGCATCGGAACCTATAACTAGTGTCACAGGAATGGTTCAAAACATAGTCAGCAAGAAGAGTCAGTCTTCTTGTACTTAAGTCGGCATTTTGCCTAATCTATTTAATTCCAATGCAATTTCAGTGTTTCATCGTCAATAACAAGGTCCAAGGATACAGTAAACCTGGCGTGAAGCATCGGAATCTATAACTAGTGTCAATGGAATGGTTCAAAACATAGACAGTAAGAAGAGTCAGTCTTCTTGTACTTAAGTCGGCATTGTGCCTTTCGTATTTCATTCCGGTGCAATTTCAGTGTTTCATCGTCAATAAGAAGGTCACAGGTATACAGTAAACATGAAGTGAAGCATCGGAATCTATAACTAGTGTCACAGGAGTGGTTCAAAACATAGTCAGTAAGAAGAGTCAGTATTCTTGTCCTTATGTCGGCACTGTGCCTTTCGTATTTATTTCCGATGCAATTTCTGTGTTTCATCGTCAATACGAAGGTCCAAGGGATACAGTAAACCTGAAGTAAAGCATCGGAATCTATAACTAGTGTTACAGGAACGGTTCAAAACATAGTCAGTTTGAAGAGTCGGTCTTCATGTACTTAAGTCGGCATTGTGCCTTTTGTATTTAATTCCGGTGCAATTTCTGTGTTTCATCGTCAATAAGAAGGTCAGAGGGATACAGTAAACCTAATGTAAAGCATCGGAATCTATAACTAGTGTCACAGGAATGGTTCAAAACATAGTCAGTAAGAAGAGTCAGTCTTCATGTTCTGAAGTCGGCATTGTGCCTTTTGTATTTAATTCCGGTGCAATTTCTGTGTTTCATCGTCAATAAGAAGGTCAGAGGGATACGGTAAACCTGATGTGAAGCATCGGATTCCATAACTAGTGTCACAGGGATGGTTCAAAGCATAGTCAGTAAGAAGAGTCAGTCTTCTTGTACTTAAGTCAGCATTGTGCCTTTTGTATTTAATTCCGATGCAATTTCTGTGTTTCATAGTCAATATTAAGGTCCAAGGGATACAGTAAACCCGGAGTGAAGCATCGGAATCTATAACTAGTGTCACAGGAATGGTTCAAAACATAGGCAGTAAGAAGTTACAGTTTTGTTGTACTTAAGTCAGCATTGTGTCTTTTGTATTTAATTCCGATGCAATTTCTGTGTTTCATCATCAATAAGAAGGTCCAAGGGATACAGTAAACCTGAAGTGAGGCATCGGAATCTATAACTAGTGTCACAGGAACGGTTCAAAACATAGTCAGAAAGAAGAGTCAGTCTTCTTATCCTTAAGTTGGCATTGTGCCTTTTGTATTTAAATCCGATGCAATTTCTGTGCTTCATCGTCAATAAGAATGTCCATGAGATACAGTAAACCTGAAGTCAAGCATCGGAATCTATAACTAGTGTCACATTAATGGTTCAAAACATAGTCAGTAAGAAGAGTCAGTCTTCTTGTCCTTATGTCGGCATTTTGCCTTTTGTATTTAATTCCGATGCAATTTCTGTGTTTCATCGTCAATAAGAAGGTCCAAGGGATACAGTAAACCTGAAGTGAAGCATCGGAATCTATAACTAGTGTTACAGGAACGGTTCAAAACATAGTCAGTTTGAAGAGTCCGTCTTCACGTACTTAAGTCGGAAATGTGCCTTTTGTATTTAATTCCGGTGCAATTTCTGTGTTTCATCGTCAATAAGAAGGTCAGAGGGATACAGTAAACTTAATGTGAAGCATCGGAATCTATAACTAGTGTCACAGGAATGGTTCAAACATAGTCAGTAAGAAGAGTCGGTCTTCATGTACTTAAGTCGGCATTGTGCCTTTTGTATTTACTTCCGGTGCAATTTCTGTGTTTCATCGTCAATAAGAAGGTCAGAGGGATAGCGTAAACCTGATGTGAAGCATCGGAATCCATAACTAGTGTCACAGGAATGGTTCAAAACATTGTCAGTAAGAAGAGTCAGTCTTCTTGTCCTTAAGTCGGCGTTGTGCCTTTTGTATTTAATTCCGATGCAATTTCTGTGTTTCATCGTCAATAAGAAGGTCCAAGGGATACAGTAAATCTGGAGTGAAGCATCGCAATCTATAACTAGTGTCACAGGAATGGTTCAAAACATAGACAGTAAGAAGATACAGTCTTCTTGTACTTAAGTCGGCATTGTGACTTTTGTAGTTAATTCCGATGCAATTTCTGTACTTCATCGTCAATAAGAAGGTCCAAGGGATACAGTAAACCTGAAGTCAAGCATCGGAATTTATAACTAGTGTCACAGGAATGGTTCAAATCATAGACGGTAAGAAGAGTCAGTCTTCTTGTACTTAAGTCGGCATTGTGCCTTTTCTACTTAATTCCGATGCAATTTCTGTGTTTCATCGTCAATAAGAAGGTCAGAGCGATACAGTAAACCTGAAGTGAAGCATCGGAATCTATAACTAGTGTCACAGGAATGGTTCAAAACATAGTCAGAAAGAAGAGTCAGTCTTCTTGTCCTTAAGTCTTCATAGTGCCATTTGTATTTAATACCGATGCAATTTCTGTGTTTCATCGTCAATAAGAAGGTCCAAGGGATACTATAAACCTGGAGTGTAGCATCGGAATCTATAACTAGTGTCACAGAAATGGTTCAAATCATAGTCAGTAAGTAGAGTGAGTCTCCTCGTACTTAAGTCGGCATTGTGCCTTTTCTATTTAATTCCCTTGCAATTTCAGTGTTTCATCGTCTATACTAAGATCCAAGGGATACAGTAAACCTGGAGTGAAGCATCGGAACCTATAACTAGTGTCAATGGAATGGTTCAAAACATTGTTAGTAAGAAGAGTCAGTCTTCTTGTACTTAAGTCGGCATTTTGCCTAATCTATTTAATTCCAATGCAATTTCAGTGTTTCATCGTCAATAAGAAGGTCCAAGGGATGCAGTAAACCTGGCGTGAAGCATCGGAATCTATAACTAGTGTCAATGGAATGGTTCAAAACATAGACAGTAAGAAGAGTCAGTCTTCTTGTACTGAAGTCGGCATTGTGCCTTTTGCATTTAATTCCGATGCAATTTCTGTGTTTCATCGTTAATAAGAAGGTCCAAGGGATACAGTAAACCTGGAGTGAAGCATCGGAATCTACAAGTAGTGTCACAGGAATGCTTCAAAGCATAGACAGTACTTAAGTCGGCATTGTGCCTTTTGGATTTAATTCCGAAACAATTTCTGTGTTTCATCGTTAATAAGAAGGTACAAGGGATACAGTAAACCTGAAGTGAAGCATCGGAATCTATAACTAGTGTCACAGGAATGGTTCAAACATAGTCAGTAAGAAGAGTCGGTCTTCATGTACTTATGTCGCATTGTGCCTTTTGTATTTAATTCCGATGCAATTTCTGTGTTTCATCGTATATAGGAAGGACCAAGGGATACAGTAAACTTGAAGTGAAGCATCGGAACCTATAACTAGTGTCACAGGAATGGTTTAAAACATAGTCAGCAAGAAGAGTCAGTCTTCTTGTATTTAAGTCGGGCATTTTGCCTAATCTATTTAATTCCAATGCAATTTCAGTGTTTCATCGTCAATAAGAAGGTCCTAGGGATGCTGTAAACCTGGTGTGAAGCATCGGAATCTATAACTACTGTCAATGGAATGGTTCAAAACATAGACAGTAAGAGGAGTCAGTCTTCTTGTACTTAAGTCGGCATTTTGCCTTTTGTATTTCATTCCGGTGCAATGTCTGTATTTCATCGTCAATAAGAAGGTCAGAGGGATCCAGTAAACCTAAAGTGAAGCATCGGAATCTATAAGTAGTGTCACAGGAATGGTTCAAAACATAGTCAGTAAGAAGAGTCGGTCTTCATGTACTTAATTCGGCATTGTGTCTTTTGTATTTAATTCCGGTGCAATTTCTGTGTTCCATCGTCAATAAGCAGGTCAGAGGGATACAGTAAACCTGATGTGAAGCATCGGAATCCATAACTAGTGTCACAGGAATGGTTCAAAACATAGTCAGTAAGCAGAGTCAGTCTCCTTGTCCTTAAGTCGGCATTGTGCCTTTTGTATTTAATTCCGATCCAATTTCTGTGTTTCATCGTCAATAAGAAGGTCCAAGGGATACAGTAAACCTGGAGTGAAGCATCGGAATCTATAACTAGTGTCACAGGATTGGTTCAAAACATAGACAGTAAGAAGATACAGTTTTGTTGTACTTAAGTCGGCATTGTGCCTTTTGTATTTAATTCCGATGCAATTTCTGTGCTTCATCGTCAATAAGAAGGTGCATGGGATACAGTAAACCTGAACTCAAGCATCGGAATCTATAACTAGTGTCACATTAATATTTCAATACATGGTCAGTAAGAAGAGTCAGTCTTCTTGTACTTAAGTCGGCATTGTGCCTTTTGTATTTAATTCCGATGCAATTTCTGTGCTCCATCGTCAATACGAAGGTCCATGGGATACAGTAAACCTGAAGTGAAGCATCGGAATCTATAACTAGTGTCACAGGAATGGTTCAAAACATAGTCAGTAAGAAGAGTTAGTCTTCTTGTCCTTAAGGCGGCCTTGTGCCTTTTGTATTTAATTCCGATGCAATTTCTGTGTTTCATCGTCAATAAGAAGGTCCAAGGGATACAGTAAACCTGGAGTGAAGCATCGGAATCTACAAGTAGTGTCGCTGGAATGGTTCAAAACATAGACAGTACCTAAGTCGGCATTGCGCCTTTTGTATTTAATTCCGAAACAATTTCTGTGTTTCATCGTCAATAAGAAGGTCCAAGGCATACAGTAAACCTGAAGTGAAGCATCGGAATCTATAACTAGTGTCACAGGAATGGTTCAAACATAGTCAGTAAGAAGAGTCGGTCTTAATGTACTTATGTCGCATTGTGCCTTTTGTATTGAATTCCGATGAAATATCTGTGTTTCAACGTAAATAAGAAGGTCCAAGGGATACAGTGAACATGAAGTGAAGCATCGGAACCTATAACTAGTGTCACAGGAATGGTTCAAAACATAGTCAGCAAGAAGAGTCAGTCTTCTTGTACTTAAGTCGGCATTTTGCCTAATCTATTTAATTCCAATGCAATTTCAGTGTTTCATCGTCAATAACAAGGTCCAAGGGATACAGTAAACCTGGCGTGAAGCATCGGAATCTATAACTAGTGTCAATGGAATGGTTCAAAACATAGACAGTAAGAAGAGTCAGTCTTCTTGTACTTAAGTCGGCATTGTGCCTTTCGTATTTCATTCCGGTGCAATTTCAGTGTTTCATCGTCAATAAGAAGGTCACAGGTATACAGTAAACATGAAGTGAAGCATCGGAATCTATAACTAGTGTCACAGGAGTGGTTCAAAACATAGTCAGTAAGAAGAGTCAGTATTCTTGTCCTTATGTCGGCACTGTGCCTTTCGTATTTATTTCCGATGCAATTTCTGTGTTTCATCGTCAATACGAAGGTCCAAGGGATACAGTAAACCTGAAGTAAAGCATCGGAATCTATAACTAGTGTTACAGGAACGGTTCAAAACATAGTCAGTTTGAAGAGTCGGTCTTCATGTACTTAAGTCGGCATTGTGCCTTTTGTATTTAATTCCGGTGCAATTTCTGTGTTTCATCGTCAATAAGAAGGTCAGAGGGATACAGTAAACCTAATGTAAAGCATCGGAATCTATAACTAGTGTCACAGGAATGGTTCAAAACATAGTCAGTAAGAAGAGTCAGTCTTCATGTTCTGAAGTCGGCATTGTGCCTTTTGTATTTAATTCCGGTGCAATTTCTGTGTTTCATCGTCAATAAGAAGGTCAGAGGGATACGGTAAACCTGATGTGAAGCATCGGATTCCATAACTAGTGTCACAGGGATGGTTCAAAGCATAGTCAGTAAGAAGAGTCAGTCTTCTTGTACTTAAGTCGGCATTGTGCCTTTTGTATTTAATTCCGATGCAATTTCTGTGTTTCATAGTCAATAAGAAGGTCCAAGGGATACAGTAAACCCGGAGTGAAGCATCGGAATCTATAACTAGTGTCACAGGAATGGTTCAAAACATAGGCAGTAAGAAGTTACAGTTTTGTTGTACTTAAGTCAGCATTGTGTCTTTTGTATTTAATTCCGATGCAATTTCTGTGTTTCATCATCAATAAGAAGGTCCAAGGGATACAGTAAACCTGAAGTGAGGCATCGGAATCTATAACTAGTGTCACAGGAACGGTTCAAAACATAGTCAGAAAGAAGAGTCAGTCTTCTTATCCTTAAGTTGGCATTGTGCCTTTTGTATTTAAATCCGATGCAATTTCTGTGCTTCATCGTCAATAAGAATGTCCATGAGATACAGTAAACCTGAAGTCAAGCATCGGAATCTATAACTAGTGTCACATTAATGGTTCAAAACATAGTCAGTAAGAAGAGTCAGTCTTCTTGTCCTTATGTCGGCATTTTGCCTTTTGTATTTAATTCCGATGCAATTTCTGTGTTTCATCGTCAATAAGAAGGTCCAAGGGATACAGTAAACCTGAAGTGAAGCATCGGAATCTATAACTAGTGTTACAGGAACGGTTCAAAACATAGTCAGTTTGAAGAGTCCGTCTTCACGTACTTAAGTCGGAAATGTGCCTTTTGTATTTAATTCCGGTGCAATTTCCGTGTTTCATCGTCAATAAGAAGGTCAGAGGGATACAGTAAACTTAATGTGAAGCATCGGAATCTATAACTAGTGTCACAGGAATGGTTCAAACATAGTCAGTAAGAAGAGTCGGTCTTCATGTACTTAAGTCGGCATTGTGCCTTTTGTATTTACTTCCGGTGCAATTTCTGTGTTTCATCGTCAATAAGAAGGTCAGAGGGATAGCGTAAACCTGATGTGAAGCATCGGAATCCATAACTAGTGTCACAGGAATGGTTCAAAACATTGTCAGTAAGAAGAGTCAGTCTTCTTGTCCTTAAGTCGGCGTTGTGCCTTTTGTATTTAATTCCGATGCAATTTCTGTGTTTCATCGTCAATAAGAAGGTCCAAGGGATACAGTAAATCTGGAGTGAAGCATCGCAATCTATAACTAGTGTCACAGGAATGGTTCAAAACATAGACAGTAAGAAGATACAGTCTTCTTGTACTTAAGTCGGCATTGTGACTTTTGTAGTTAATTCCGATGCAATTTCTGTACTTCATCGTCAATAAGAAGGTCCAAGGGATACAGTAAACCTGAAGTCAAGCATCGGAATTTATAACTAGTGTCACAGGAATGGTTCAAATCATAGACGGTAAGAAGAGTCAGTCTTCTTGTACTTAAGTCGGCATTGTGCCTTTTCTACTTAATTCCGATGCAATTTCTGTGTTTCATCGTCAATAAGAAGGTCAGAGCGATACAGTAAACCTGAAGTGAAGCATCGGAATCTATAACTAGTGTCACAGGAATGGTTCAAAACATAGTCAGAAAGAAGAGTCAGTCTTCTTGTCCTTAAGTCTTCATAGTGCCATTTGTATTTAATACCGATGCAATTTCTGTGTTTCATCGTCAATAAGAAGGTCCAAGGGATACTATAAACCTGGAGTGTAGCATCGGAATCTATAACTAGTGTCACAGAAATGGTTCAAATCATAGTCAGTAAGTAGAGTGAGTCTCCTCGTACTTAAGTCGGCATTGTGCCTTTTCTATTTAATTCCCTTGCAATTTCAGTGTTTCATCGTCTATACTAAGATCCAAGGGATACAGTAAACCTGGAGTGAAGCATCGGAACCTATAACTAGTGTCAATGGAATGGTTCAAAACATTGTTAGTAAGAAGAGTCAGTCTTCTTGTACTTAAGTCGGCATTTTGCCTAATCTATTTAATTCCAATGCAATTTCAGTGTTTCATCGTCAATAAGAAGGTCCAAGGGATGCAGTAAACCTGGCGTGAAGCATCGGAATCTATAACTAGTGTCAATGGAATGGTTCAAAACATAGACAGTAAGAAGAGTCAGTCTTCTTGTACTGAAGTCGGCATTGTGCCTTTTGCATTTAATTCCGATGCAATTTCTGTGTTTCATCGTTAATAAGAAGGTCCAAGGGATACAGTAAACCTGGAGTGAAGCATCGGAATCTACAAGTAGTGTCACAGGAATGCTTCAAAGCATAGACAGTACTTAAGTCGGCATTGTGCCTTTTGGATTTAATTCCGAAACAATTTCTGTGTTTCATCGTTAATAAGAAGGTACAAGGGATACAGTAAACCTGAAGTGAAGCATCGGAATCTATAACTAGTGTCACAGGAATGGTTCAAACATAGTCAGTAAGAAGAGTCGGTCTTCATGTACTTATGTCGCATTGTGCCTTTTGTATTTAATTCCGATGCAATTTCTGTGTTTCATCGTATATAGGAAGGACCAAGGGATACAGTAAACTTGAAGTGAAGCATCGGAACCTATAACTAGTGTCACAGGAATGGTTTAAAACATAGTCAGCAAGAAGAGTCAGTCTTCTTGTATTTAAGTCGGGCATTTTGCCTAATCTATTTAATTCCAATGCAATTTCAGTGTTTCATCGTCAATAAGAAGGTCCTAGGGATGCTGTAAACCTGGTGTGAAGCATCGGAATCTATAACTACTGTCAATGGAATGGTTCAAAACATAGACAGTAAGAGGAGTCAGTCTTCTTGTACTTAAGTCGGCATTTTGCCTTTTGTATTTCATTCCGGTGCAATGTCTGTATTTCATCGTCAATAAGAAGGTCAGAGGGATACAGTAAACCTGATGTGAAGCATCGGAACCTATAACTAGTGTCACAGAAATAGTTCAAAACATAGACAGTAAGAAGAGCCAGTCTGGTTGTACTTGAGTCGGCATTGTGCCTTTTTTATTTAATTCCGATGCAATTTATGTATTTCATCGTCAATAAGAAGGTCCAAGGGATACAGTAAACCTGAAGTGAAGCATCGGAATTTATAACTAGTGTTACAGGAACGGTTCAAAACATAGTCAGTTTGAAGAGTCGGTCTTCATGTACTTAAGTCAGCATTGTGCCTCTTGTATTTAATACCGATGCAATATCTGTGTTTCATCGTCAATAAGAAGGTCAGAGGGATCCAGTAAACATAATGTGAAGCATCGGAATCTATAAGTAGTGTCACAGGAATGGTTCAAAACATAGTCAGTAAGAAGAGTCGGTCTTCATGTACTTAAGTCGGCATTGTGTCTTTTGTATTTAATTCCGGTGCAATTTCTGTGTTTCATCGTCAATAAGCAGGTCAGAGAGATACAGTAAACCTGATGTGAAGCATCGGAATCCATAACTAGTGTCACAGGAATGGTTCAAAACATAGTCAGTAAGAAGAGTCAGTCTTCTTGTCCTTAAGTCGGCATTGTGCCTTTTGTATTTAATTCCGATGCAATTTCTGTGTTTCATCGTCAATAAGAAGGTCAGAGCGATACAGTAAACCTGAAGTGAAGCATCGGAATCTATAACTAGTGTCACAGGAATGGTTCAAAACATAGTCAGAAAGAAGAGTCAGTCTTCTTGTACTTAAGTCTTCATTGTGCCATTTGTATTTAATACCGATGCAATTTCTGTGTTTCATCGTCATTAAGAAGGTCCAAGGGATACTATAAACCTGGAGTGTAGCATCGGAATCTATAACTAGTGTCACAGAAATGGTTCAAAACATAGTCAGTACGTAGAGTGAGTCTCCTCGTACTTAAGTCGGCATTGTGCCTTTTCTATTTAATTCCGATGCAATTTCAGTGTTTCATCGTCTATACTAAGATCCAAGGGATACAGTAAACCTGGAGTGAAGCATCGGAACCTATAACTAGTGTCAATGGAATGGTTCAAAACATAGTCAGTAAGAAGAGTAAGTCTTCTCGTACTTAAGTCGGCATTGTGGCTTTTGTATTTAATTCCGGTGCAATTTCTGTGTTCATCGTCAATAAGAAGATCAGAGGGATAAAATAAACCTGAAGTGAAGCATCGGAATCTATAACTAGTGTCACAGGAATGGTTCAAAGCATTGTTAGTAAGAAGAGTCAGTCTTCTTGTACTTAAGTCGGCATTTTGTCTAATCTATTTAATTCCAATGCAATTTCAGTGTTTCATCGTCAATAAGAAGGTCCAAGGGATGCAGTAAACCTGGCGTGAAGCATCGGAATCTATAACTAGTGTCAATGGAATGGTTCAAAACATAGACAGTAAGAAGAGTCAGTCTTCTTGTACTGAAGTCGGCATTGTGCCTTTTGTATTTAATTCCGATGCAATTTCTGTGTTTCATCGTTAATAAGAAGGTCCAAGGGATACAGTAAACCTGGAGTGAAGAATCGGAATCTACAAGTAGTGTCACAGGAATGCTTCAAAGCATAGACAGTACTTAAGTCGGCATTGTGCCTTTTGGATTTAATTCCGAAACAATATCTGTGTTTCATCGTCAATAAGAAGGTCAGAGGGATCCAGTAAACCTAATGTGAAGCATCGGAATCTATAAAAAGTGTCACAGGAATGGTTCAAAACATAGTCAGTAAGAAGAGTCGGTCTTCATGTACTTAAGTCGGCATTGTGTCTTTTGTATTTAATTCCGGTGCAATTTCTGTGTTTCATCGTCAATAAGCAGGTCAGAGAGATACAGTAAACCTGATGTGAAGCATCGGAATCCATAACTAGTGTCACAGGAATGGTTCAAAACATAGTCAGTAAGAAGAGTCAGTCTTCTTGTCCTTAAGTCGGCATTGTGCCTTTTGTATTTATTTCCGATCCAATTTCTGTGTTTCATCGTCAATAAGAAGGTCCAAGGGATACAGTAAACCTGGAGTGAAGCATCGGAATCTATAACTAGTGTTACAGGATTGGTTCAAAAGCATAGACAGTAAGAAGATACAGTTTTGCTATACTTAAGTCGGCATTGTGCCTTTTGTATTTAATTCCTATGCAATTTCTGTGTTTCATCGTCAATAAGAAGGTGCATGGGATACAGTAAACCTGAACTCAAGCATCGGAATCTATAACTAGTGTCACATTAATGGTTCAATACATGGTCAGTAAGAAGAGTCAGTCTTCTTGTACCTAAGTCGGCATTGTGCCTTTCGTATTTAATTCCGATGTAATTTTTGTGCTCCATCGTCAACACGAAGGTCCATGGGATACAGTAAACCTGAAGTGAAGCATCTGAATCTATAACTAGTGTCACAGGAATGGTTCAAAACATAATCAGTGAGAAGAGTCAGTCTTCATGTCCTTATGTTGGCATTGTGCCTTTTGTATTTAATTCCGATGCAATTTCTGTGTTTCATCGTCAATAAGATGGTCAGAGGGATACAGTAAACCTGAAGTGATGCATCGGAATCTATAACTAGTGTCACAGGAATGGTTCAAAACATAGTCAGTAAGAAGAGTCGATCTTCATGTACTTAAGTCGGCATTGTGCCTTTTGTATTTAATTCCGGTGCTATATCTGTGTTTCTTCGTCATTAAGAAGGTCAGAGGGATACAGTGAACCTGATGTGAAGCATCAGAATCTATAACTAGTGTCACAGGACTGGTTTAAAACATAGTCAGTAAGAAGAGTCGGTCATCATGTACTTAAGTCGGTATTGTGCCTTTTGTATTTAATTCCGGTGCAATTTCTGTGTTTCATCGTCAATAAGAAGGTCAGAGGGGTACAGTAAACCTGATGTGAAGCATCGGAATCTATAACTAGTGTCACAGGAGTGGTTCAAAACATAGTCAGTACGAAGAGTCAATCTTCTTGTACTTAAGTCGGCATTGTGCCTTTTGTATTTAATTCCGATGCAATTTCTATATTTCATCGTCAATAAGGAGGTCAGAGCGATACAGTAAACCTGAAGTGAAGCATCGGAATCTATAACTAGTGTCACAGGAATGGTTCAAAACATAGTCAGTAAGAAGAGTCAGTCTTCTTGTCCTTAAGTCGGCATTGTGCCTTTTGTATTTAATTCCGATGCAATTTCTGTGTTTCATCGTCAATAAGAAGGTCAGAGCGATACAGTAAACCTGAAGTGAAGCATCGGAATCTATAACTAGTGTCACAGGAGTGGTTCAAATCATAGTCAGTACGAAGAGTCAATCTTCTTGTACTTAAGTCGGCATTGTGCCATTTGTATTTAATACCGATGCAATTTCTGTGTTTCATCGTCATTAAGAAGGTCCAAGGGATACTATAAACCTGGAGTGTAGCATCGGAATCTATAACTAGTGTCACAGAAATGGTTCAAAACATAGTCAGTACGTAGAGTGAGTCTCCTCGTACTTAAGTCGGCATTGTGCCTTTTCTATTTAATTCCGATGCAATTTCAGTGTTTCATCGTCTATACTAAGATCCAAGGGATACAGTAAACCTGGAGTGAAGCATCGGAACCTATAACTAGTGTCAATGGAATGGTTCAAAACATAGTCAGTAAGAAGAGTAAGTCTTCTCGTACTTAAGTCGGCATTGTGGCTTTTGTATTTAATTCCGGTGCAATTTCTGTGTTCATCGTCAATAAGAAGATCAGAGGGATAAAATAAACCTGAAGTGAAGCATCGGAATCTATAACTAGTGTCACAGGAATGGTTCAAAACATTGTTAGTAAGAAGAGTCAGTCTTCTTGTACTTAAGTCGGCATTTTGTCTAATCTATTTAATTCCAATGCAATTTCAGTGTTTCATCGTCAATAAGAAGGTCCAAGGGATGCAGTAAACCTGGCGTGAAGCATCGGAATCTATAACTAGTGTCAATGGAATGGTTCAAAACATAGACAGTAAGAAGAGTCAGTCTTCTTGTACTGAAGTCGGCATTGTGCCTTTTGTATTTAATTCCGATGCAATTTCTGTGTTTCATCGTTAATAAGAAGGTCCAAGGGATACAGTAAACCTGGAGTGAAGAATCGGAATCTACAAGTAGTGTCACAGGAATGCTTCAAAGCATAGACAGTACTTAAGTCGGCATTGTGCCTTTTGGATTTAATTCCGAAACAATATCTGTGTTTCATCGTCAATAAGAACGTCAGAGGGATCCAGTAAACCTAATGTGAAGCATCGGAATCTATAAAAAGTGTCACAGGAATGGTTCAAAACATAGTCAGTAAGAAGAGTCGGTCTTCATGTACTTAAGTCGGCATTGTGTCTTTTGTATTTAATTCCGGTGCAATTTCTGTGTTTCATCGTCAATAAGCAGGTCAGAGAGATACAGTAAACCTGATGTGAAGCATCGGAATCCATAACTAGTGTCACAGGAATGGTTCAAAACATAGTCAGTAAGAAGAGTCAGTCTTCTTGTCCTTAAGTCGGCATTGTGCCTTTTGTATTTATTTCCGATCCAATTTCTGTGTTTCATCGTCAATAAGAAGGTCCAAGGGATACAGTAAACCTGGAGTGAAGCATCGGAATCTATAACTAGTGTTACAGGATTGGTTCAAAAGCATAGACAGTAAGAAGATACAGTTTTGTTATACTTAAGTCGGCATTGTGCCTTTTGTATTTAATTCCTATGCAATTTCTGTGTTTCATCGTCAATAAGAAGGTGCATGGGATACAGTAAACCTGAACTCAAGCATCGGAATCTATAACTAGTGTCACATTAATGGTTCAATACATGGTCAGTAAGAAGAGTCAGTCTTCTTGTACCTAAGTCGGCATTGTGCCTTTCGTATTTAATTCCGATGTAATTTTTGTGCTCCATCGTCAACACGAAGGTCCATGGGATACAGTAAACCTGAAGTGAAGCATCGGAATCTATAACAAGTGTCACAGGAAACGTTCAAAACATAGTCAGTAAGAAGAGTGAGTCTTCTTGTACTTAAGTCGGCATTGTGCCTTTTCTATTTAATTCCGATGCAATTTCTGTGTTTCATCGTCAATAAGATGGTCAGAGGGATACAGTAAACCTGAAGTGATGCATCGGAATCTATAACTAGTGTCACAGGAATGGTTCAAAACATAGTCAGTAAGAAGAGTCAGTCTTCTTGTCCTTAAGTCGGCATTGTGCCTTTTGTATTTAATTCCGATGCAATTTCTGTGTTTCATCGTCAATAAGATGGTCAGAGGGATACAGTAAACCTGAAGTGATGCATCGGAATCTATAACTAGTGTCACAGGAATGGTTCAAAACATAGTCAGTAAGAAGAGTCAGTCTTCTTGTCCTTAAGTCGGCATTGTGCCTTTTGTATTTAATTCCGATGCAATTCCTGTGTTTCATCGTCAATAAGATGGTCAGAGGGATACAGTAAACCTGAAGTGAAGCATCGGAATCTATAACTAGTGTCAATGGAAAGGTTCAAAACATAGACAGTAAGAAGAGTCACTCTTCTTGTACTTAAGTCGGCATTGGGGCTTTTGTACTTCATTCCGGTGCAATTTCAGTGTTTCATCGTCAATAGGAAGGTCAGAGGGATACAATAAACCTGAAGTGAAGCATCGGAATCTATAACTAGTGTCACAGGAATGGTTCAAAACATAGTCAGCAAGAAGAGTCAGACTTCTTGTACTTAAGTCGGCCTTGTGCCTTTTGTATTTAATTCTGATGCAATTTCTGTGTTTCATCGTCAATAAGAAGGTCCAAGGGATACAGTAAACCTGAAGTGAAGCATCGGAATCTATAACTAGTGTCACAGGAATGGTTCAAAACATAGTCAGTAAGATGTGTCGGTCTTCATGTACTTAAGTCGGCATGGTGCCTTTTGTATTTAACTCCGATGCAATTTCTGTGTTTCATCGTCAATAAGAAGGTCCAAGGGATACAGTAAACCTGAAGTGAAGCATCTGAATCTATAACTAGTGTCACAGGAATGGTTCAAAACATAATCAGTGAGAAGAGTCAGTCTTCATGTCCTTATGTTGGCATTGTGCCTTTTGTATTTAATTCCGATGCAATTTCTGTGTTTCATCGTCAATAAGATGGTCAGAGGGATACAGTAAACCTGAAGTGATGCATCGGAATCTATAACTAGTGTCACAGGAATGGTTCAAAACATAGTCAGTAAGAAGAGTCGATCTTCATGTACTTAAGTCGGCATTGTGCCTTTTGTATTTAATTCCGGTGCTATATCTGTGTTTCTTCGTCATTAAGAAGGTCAGAGGGATACAGTGAATCTGATGTGAAGCATCAGAATCTATAACTAGTGTCACAGGACTGGTTTAAAACATAGTCAGTAAGAAGAGTCGGGCATGATGTACTTAAGTCGGTATTGTGCCTTTTGTATTTAATTCCGGTGCAATTTCTGTGTTTCATCGTCAATAAGAAGGTCAGAGGGGTACAGTAAACCTGATGTGAAGCTTCGGAATCTATAACTAGTGTCACAGGAGTGGTTCAAAACATAGTCAGTACGAAGAGTCAATCTTCTTGTACTTAAGTCGGCATTGTGCCTTTTGTATTTAATTCCGATGCAATTTCTATGTTTCATCGTCAATAAGGAGGTCAGAGCGATACAGTAAACCTGAAGTGAAGCATCGGAATCTATAACTAGTGTCACAGGAATGGTTCAAAACATAAACAGTAAGAAGAGTCAGTCTTCTTGTACTTAAGTCGGCATTGTGCCTTTTGTATTTAATTCCGATGCAATTTCTGTGTTTCATCGTGAATAAGAAGGTCAGAGGGATACAGTAACCCTGAAGTGAAGCATCGGAATTTATAACTAGTGTCACAGAAATAGTTCAAAACATAGTCAGTAAGAAGAGACAGTCTTCTTGTACTTAAGTCGGCATTGTGCCTTTTGTATTTAATTCCGATGATATTTCTGTGTTTCATCGTCAATGAGAAGGTCAGAGGAATACAGTAAACCTGAAGTGAAGCATCGGAATCTATAACTAGTGTCACAGGAATGGTTCAAAACATAGACAGGAAGAAGAGTCAGTCTTCTTGTACTTGAGTCGGCATTGTGCCCTTTGTATCAAATTCCGATGCAATTTCAGTGTTTCATCGTCAACAAGAAGGTCAGAGCGATACAGTAAACCTGAAGTGAAGCATCGGAATCTATAACTAGTGTCACAGGAATGGTTCAAACCATAGTCAGAAAGAAGAGTCAGTCTTCTTGTCCTTAAGTCTTCATTGTGCCATTTGTATTTAATACCGATGCAATTTCTGTGTTTCATCGTCAATAAGAAGGTCCAAGGGATACTATAAACCTGGAGTGTAGCATCGGAATCTATAACTAGTGTCTCAGGAATGGTTCAAAACATTGTCAGTAAGAAGAGTCAGTCTTCTTGTCCTTAAGGCGGTCTTGTGCCTTTTGTATTTAATTCCGATGAAATTTCTGTGTTTCATCGTTAATAAGAAGGTCCAAGGGATACAGTAAACCTGGAGTGAAGCATCGGAATCTACAAGTAGTGTCACAGGAATGGTTCAAAACATAGACAGTACTTAAGTCGGCATTGTGGCTTTTGTATTTAACTCCGAAACAATTACTGTGTTTCATCGTCAATAAGAAGGTCCAAGGGATACAGTAAACTTGAAGTGAAGCATCGGAACCTATAACTAGTGTCACAGGAATGGTTCAAAACATAGTCAGTAACAAGAGTGAGTCTTCTTGTACTTAAGTCGGCATTGTGCCTTTTCTATTTAATTCCGATGCAATTTCAGTGTCTCATCGTCAATAAGAAGGTCCAAGGGATACAATAAACTTGAAGTGAAGCATCGGAATCTATAACTAGTGTCACAGGAATGGTTCAAAACATAGTAAGAAGAGTCAGACTTCTTGTCCTTAAGTCGGCCTTGTGCCCTTTGTATTTAATTCTGATGCAATTTCTGTCTTTTATCGTCAATAAGAAGGTCCAAGGGATACAGTAAACCTGAAGTGAATCATCGGAATCTATAACTAGTGTCACAGGAATGGTTCAAAACATAGTCAGTAAGAAGTGTCGGTCTTCATGTACTTAAGTCGGCATGGTGCCTTTTGTATTTAACTCCGATGCAATTTCTGTGTTTCATCGTCAATAAGAAGGTCCAGGGGATACAGTAAACCTGAAGTGAAGAATCGGAATCTATAACTAGTGTCACAGGAATTGTTCAAAACATAGTCAGTTAGAAGAGTCAGTCCTCATGTACTTATGTCGGCATTGTGCCTTTTGTATTTAATTCCGATGCAATTTCTGTGTTTCATCGACAATCAGAAGGTCCAAGGCATACAGTAAACATGAAGTGAAGCAACGGAATCTATAACTAGTGTCACAGGAATGGTTCAAACATAGTCAGTAAGAAGAGTCGGTCTTCATGTACTTATGTCGCATTGTGCCTTTTGTATTTAATTCCGATGCAATATCTGTGTTTCATCGTCAATAACAAGGTCCAAGGGATACAGTAAACTTGAAGTGAAGCATCGGAACCTATAACTAGTGTCACAGGAATGGTTAAAACATAGTCAGTAAGAAGAGTCAGTCTTCTTGTACTTAAGTGGGCAATTTGCCTAATCTATTTAATTCCAATGCTATTTCAGTGTTTCATCGTTAATAAGAAGGTCCAAGGGATGCAGTAAACCTGGCGTGAAGCATCGGAATCTATAACTAGTGTCAATGGAATGGTTCAAAACATAGACAGTAAGAAGAGTCAGTCTTCTTGTACTTAAGTCGGCATTGTGCCTTTTGTATTTCATTCCGGTGCAATTTCTGTGTTTCATCGTCAATAAGAAGGTCAGAGGGATACAGTAAACCTGATGTGAAGCATCGGAACCTATAACTTGTGTCACAGAAATGGTTCGAAACATAGACAGTAAGAAGAGCCAGTCTGCATGTACTTGAGTCGGCATTGTGCCTTTTTTATTTAATTCCGATGCAATTTATGTGTTTCATCGTCAATAAGAAGGTCCAAGGGATACAGTAAACCTGAAGTGAAGCATCGGAATCCGTAACTAGTGTTACAGGAACGGTTCAAAACATAGTCAGTTTGAAGAGTCGGTCTTCATGTACTTAAGTCGGCATTGTGCCTTTTGTATTTAATTCCGATGCAATATCTGTGTTTCATCGTCAATAAGAAGGTCAGAGGGATACAGTAAACCTGATGTGAAGCATCGGAACCTATAACTAGTGTCACAGAAATGGTTCGAAACATAGACAGTAAGAAGAGCCAGTCTGCTTGTACTTGAGTCGGCATTGTGCCTTTTTTATTTAATTCCGATGCAATTTATGTGTTTCATCGTCAATAAGAAGGTCCAAGGGATACAGTAAACCTGAAGTGAAGCATCGGAATCTGTAACTAGTGTTACAGGAACGGTTCAAAACATAGTCAGTTTGAAGAGTCGGTCTTCATGTACTTAAGTCGGCATTGTGCCTTTTGTATTTAATTCCGATGCAATATCTGTGTTTCATCGTCAATAAGAAGGTCAGAGGGATACATTAAACCTAATGTGAAGCATCGGAATCTATAAGTAGTGTCACAGGAATGGTTCTAAACATTGTCAGTATGAGGAGTCGGTCTTCCTGTACTTAAGTCGGCATTGTGTCTTTTGTATTTAATTCCGATGCAATTTCTGTGTTTCATCGTCAATAAGAAGGTCCAAGGGATACAGTAAACCTGAAGTGAAGCATCGGAATCTATAACAAGTGTCACAGGAATGGTTCAAAACATAGTCAGTAAGAAGAGTGAGTCTTCTTGTACTTAAGTCGGCATTGTGCCTTTTCTATTTAATTCCGATGCAATTTCAGTGTCTCATCGTCAATAAGAAGGTCTAAGGGACACAGTAAACCTGATGTGAAGCATCGGAATCTATAACTAGTGTCACAGGAATGGTTCAAAACATAGTCAGTTAGAAGAGTCAGTCCTCATGTACTAATGTCGGCATTGTGCATTTTGTATTTAATTCCGATGCAATTTCTGTGTTTCATCGACAATCAGAAGGTCCAAGGCATACAGTAAACATGAAGTGAAGCAACGGAATCTATAACTAGTGTCACAGGAATGGTTCAAAACATAGTCAGTAAGAAGAGTCAGTCTTCATGTACTTAAGTCGGCTTTATGCCTAATCTATTTAATTCCAATGCAATTTCAGTGTTTCATCGTCAATAAGAAGGTCAGAGGGATACAGTAAACCTGAAGTGATGCATCGGAATCTATAACTAGTGTCACAGGAATGGTTCAAAACATAGTCAGCAAAAAGAGTCGGTCTTCATGTACTTAAGTCGGTATTGTGCCTTTTGTATTTAATTCCGGTACAATTTCTGTGTTTCTTCGTCAATAAGAAGGTCAGAGGGATACAGTGAACCTGATGTGAAGCATCGGAATCTATAACTAGTGTCACAGGACTGGTTCAAAACATAGTCAGTAAGAAGAGTCGGTCTTCATGTACTTAAGTCGGTATTGTGCCTTTTGTATTTAATTCCGGCGCAATTTCTGTGTTTCATCGTCAATAAGAATGTCAGAGGGATACAGTAAACCTGATGTGAAGTATCGGAATCTATAACTAGTGTCACAGGAATGTTTCAAAACATATTCAGTAAGAAGAGTCAGTCTTCTTGTCATTAAGTCGGCATTGTGCCTTTTGTATTTAATTCCGATGCAATTTCTGTGTTTCAACGTCAATAAGAAGGTCAGAGCGATACAGTAAACCTGAAGTGAAGCATCGGAATCGATAACTAGTGTCACAGGAATGGTTCAAAACATAAACAGTAAGAAGAGTCAGTCTTCTTGTACTTAAGTCGGCATTGTGCCTTTTGTATTTAATTCCGATGATATGTCTGTGTTTCATCGTCAAAAAGAAGGACAGAGGAATGCAGTAAACCTGATGTGAAGCATCGGAATTTGTAACTAGTGTCACAGGAATGGTTCAAAACATAGACAGGAAGAAGAGTCAGTCTTCTTGTACTTGAGTCGGCATTGTGACTTTTGTATTAAATTCCGATGCAATTTCAGTGCTTCATCGTCAACAAGAAAGTCATAGGGACACAGTAAACCTGAAGTCAAGCATCGGAATTTATAACTAGTGTCACAGGAATGGTTCAAAACATAGACAGTAGGAGCGTCAGTCTTCTTGTACTAAAGTCGGCATTGTGCCTTTTCTATTTAATTCCGATGCAATTTCTGTGTTTCATCGGCAATAAGAAGGTCCAGGGGATTCAGTTAACATGAAGTGAAGCATCGGAACCTATAACTAGTGTCACAGGAATGGTACAAAACATAGTCAGTAAGAAGAGTCAGTCTTCTTGTACTTAAGTCGGCATTTGCCTAATCTATTTAATTCCAATGCACTGTCAGTGTTTCATCGTCAATAACAACGTCCAAGGGATGCAGTAAACCTGGCGTGAAGCATCGGAATCTGTAACTAGTGTCAATGGAATGGTTCAAAACATAGTCTGTAAGAAGAGTCAGTCCTCTTGTCCTTATGTCGGCATTGTGCCTTTTGTAATTAATTCCGATGCAAATTTCTGTGTTTCATCGTCAATAAGAAGGTCCAAGGGATACAGTAAACCTGGAGTGAATCATCGGAATCTATAACTAGTGTCACAGAAATGGTTCAAAACATAGACAGTAAGAAGAGCCAGTCTGCTTGTACTTAAGTCGGCATTGTGCCTTTTTTATTTAATTCCGATGAAATTTTTGTGTTTCATCGTCAATAAGAAGGTCCAAGGGATACAGTAAACCTGAAGTGAAGCATCGGAATCTATAACTAGTGTTACGGGAACGGTTCAAAACATAGTCAGTTTGAAGAGTCGGTCTTCATGTACTTAAGTCTTCAATGTGATTTTTGTATTTAATTCCGGTGCAATTTCTGTGTTTCATCGTCAATAAGAAGGTCAGAGGGATACAGTAAACCTACTGTGAAGCATCGGAATCCATAACTAGTGTCACAGGAATGGTTCAATGCATAGTCAGTAAGAAGAGTCGGTCTTCATGTACTTAAGTCGGCATTGTGCCTTTTGTATTTAATTCCGGTGCAATTTCTGTGTTTCATCGTCAATACGAAGTTCAGAGGGATACAGTAAACCTGATGTGAAGCATCGGAATCCATAGCTAGTGTCACAGGAATGGTTCAAAACATAGTCAGTAAGAAGAGTCAGTCTTCTTGTCCTTAAGTCGGCATTGTGCCTTTTGTATTTAATTCCGATGCAAATTCAGTGTTTCATCGTCAATAAGAAACTCCAAGGCATACAGTAAACATGAAGTGAAGCATCGGAATCTATAACTAGTGTCACAGGAATGGTTCAAAACATAGTCAGTAAGAGGAGTCAGTCTTTATGTACTTAAGTCGGCTTTATGCCTAATCTATTTAATTCCGATGCAATATCAGTGTTTCATCGGCAATAAAAAAGTCAGAGGGATGCAGTAAACCTGAAGTGAAGCATCGGAATCTATAACTAGTGTCACAGGAATGGTTCAAAACATAATCTGTAAGAAGAATCGGTCTTCATGTACTTAAGTCGGCATTGTGCCTTTTGTATTTATTTCCGGGTGCAATTCCTGTGTTTCATCGTCAATGAGGAGGTCAGAGGGATACAGTAAACCTGATGTGAAGCATCGGAATCTACAACTAGTGTCACAGGAATGGTTCAAAACACAGTCAATAAGAAGAGTCAGTCTTCTTGTACTTAAGTCGGCGTTGTGCCTTTTGCATTTAATTCCGATGCAATTTCTGTGTTTCATCGTCAATAAGAAGGTCCAAGAGATACAGTAAACCTGGAGTGAAACATCGGAATCTATAAGTAGTGTCACAGGAATGGTTCAAAACATAGACAGTAAGAAGATATAGTCTTGTTGTACTTAAGTCGGCATTGGGCCCTTTGTATTTAATTCCGATGCAATTTCTGTGTTTCATCGTCAATAAGAAGGTCCAAGGGATACAGTAAACCTGAAGTGAAGCATCGGAATTTATAACTAGTGTCACAGGAATGGTTCAAAACATAGTCAGAAAGAAGAGTCAGTCTTCTTGTCCTTATGTCGGCATTGTGCCTTTTGTATTTAATTCCGATGCAATTTCTGTGTCTCACCGGCAGTAAGAAGGTCCAAGGGATACAGTAATCCTGAAGTGAAGCATCGGAATCTATAACTAGTGTCACAGGAATGGTTCAAAACATAGTCAGTAAGAAGAGTCAGTCTTCATGTACTTAAGTCGGCATTGTGCCTTTTGTATTTAATTCCGATGCAATTTCTGTGTTTCATTGTCAATAAGAAGGTCAAAGGCATACGGTAAACATGAAGTGAAGCATCGGAATCTATAACTAGTGAAACAGGAAAGGTTCAAATCATAGACAGTAAGAAGAGTCAGTATTCTTGTACTTAAGTCGACATTGTGCCTTTTGTATTTAATTCCGATGCAATTTCTGTGTTTCATCGTCAATAAGAAGGGCACAGGGATACAGTAAACCCGAAATGAAGCATCGGAATCCATAACTAGTGTCACAGGAATGGTTCAAAACATAAACAGTAAGAAGAGTCAGTTTTCTTGTACTCAGGTCGGCATTATGCCTTTTGTATTTAATTCCGATGCAATTTCTGTGTTTCATCGTCAATAAGAAGGTCAGAGGGATACGGTGAACCTGAAGTGAAGCATCGGAATTTATAACTAGTGCCACAGGAATGGTCCAAAACATAGACAGAAAGAGGGGTCAGTCTTCTTGTACTTAAGTGGGCATAGTGCCCTTTGCATTTAATTCCGAGGCAATATCTGTGTTTCTTCGTCAATAAGAAGGTCAGAGGGATACAGTAAACCTGAAGTGAAGCTTCGGAATCTATAACTATTGTCACAGAAATGGTTCAAAATAGACAGTAAGAAGAGCCAGTCTTCTTGTACTTGAGTCGGCAATGTGCCTTTTGTATTTAATTCCGATGCAATTTCTGTGTTTCATCGTCAATAAGAAGGTCAGAGGGATACAGTAAACCTGAAGTGAAGCATCTGAATCTATATCTAGTGTCACAGGAATGGTTCAAAACATAGACAGTAAGAATAGTCAGTCTTCTTGTACTTAAGTCGGCATTGTGCCTTTTGTATTAAATTCCGATGCAATTTACGTGTTTCATCGTCAATAAGAAGGTTAGAGGGATACATTAAACCTGAAGTGAAGCATCGGAATCTGTAACTAGTGTCACAGGAATGGTTCAAAACATAGACAGTAAGGTGAGTCAGTCTTCTTGTACTTAAGTTGGCATTGTGCCTTTTGTATATAATTCCGATGCAGTTTCTGTGTTTCTTCGACAATAAGTAGGTCAGCTGGATACAGTAAACCTGAAGTGAAGCATCGGAATCTATAACTAGTGTCACCGGAGTGGTAGAAAACATTGACAGTAAGAAGAGTCAGTCTTATCGTACTTAAGTCGGCATTGTGGCTTTTGTATTTTATTAAGATGCAAATTCTGTGTTTCATCGTCAATAAGGAGGTCGGAGGGATACAGAAAACCTGAAGTGAAGCATCGGAATCCAAAACTAGTGTCACAGAAGTGGTTCAAAACATAGACAGTAGGAAGAGTCAGTCTCCTTGTACTTAAGTCGGCATTGTGCCTTTTGTATTTAATTCCGATGCATTTTCTGTGCTTCATCGTCACTAAGAAGGTCAGCTGGATACAGTAAACCTGAAGTGTAGCATCGGAATCTATAACTAGTGTCACAGGAATGGTTCAAAACATAGACAGTAAGAAGAGTCGGTCTTCATGTACTTAAGTCGGCATGGTGCCTTTTGTATTTAATTCCCATGCAATATCTGTGTTTCATCGTCAATCAGAAGCTCCAAGGCATACAGTAAACATGAAGTGAAGCATCGGAATCTGTTACTAGTGTCACAGGAATGGTTCAAACATAGACAGTAAGAAGAGTCAGTCTTCTTGTACTTACGTCTGCATTGTGCCTTTTGTATTTAATTCCGATGCCATTTATGTGTTTCTTCATCAATAAGAAGGTCAGAGGGATACAGTAAACTTGAAGTCAAGAATAGGAATCTATAACTAGTGTCACATGAATGGTTCAAAACATAGACAGTAAGAAGAGCCAGTGTTCTTGTACTTGGGTCGGCATTGTGCCTTTTGTATTTAATTCGGATGCAATTTCTGTGTTTCATCGTCAATAAGAAGGTCAGAGGGATACAGTAAACCAGAAGTGAAGCATCGGAATCTATAACTAGTGTCTCAGGAATGGTTCAAAGCATAGACAGTATGAAGAGTCAGTCTTCTTGTACTTAAGTCGGCATTGTGCCTTTTGTATTTAATTCCTATGCAATTTCTGTGTTTCGTCGTCAATTAGAAGGTCAGAGGGATACAGTAAACCTGAAGTGAAACATCGGAATCTATAACTAGTGTCACAGGAATGGTTCAAAACATAGACAGTAAGAAGAGTCAGTTTTCTTGTACTTAAGTCGGCATTGTGCCCTTTGTATTTAATTCCGATGCAATTTCTGTGTTTCATCGTCAATAAGAAGGTCAGCTGGATACAGTAAACCTGAAGTGAAGCATCGGAATCTATATCTAGTGCCACAGGAATGGTTCAAATCATACACAGTAAGTAGAGTCAGTCTTCTTCTACTTTTTTCGGCATTGTGAATTTTGTATTACATTCCGATGCAATTTATGTGCTTCATCGTCAATTAGAAGGTCAGTTGGATACAGTAAACCTGAAGTGAAGCATCGGAATCTATAACTAGTGTCACAGGAATGGTTGAAAATATAGACAGTAAGAAGAGCCAGTCTTCTTGTACCTCAGTCAGCATTGTGCCTTTTGTATTTAATTCCGATTCAATTTCTGTGTCTCATCGTCAATCAGAAGGTCAGAGGGATACAGTAAACCAGATGAGAAGCATCGTAATCTATGACTAGTGTCACAGGAATGGTTCAAAACATAGACAGTAAAAAGAGTCAATTTTCTTAAACTTAAGTCGGCATTGTGCCTTTTCCATTTAATTCCGATGCAATTTCTGTGTTTCGGCGTCAATAAGAAGGTCCAAGGTATGCAGTAAACTTGAAGTGAAGCATCGGAACCTAAAACCGGTCTCAGAGGAAAGGTTCACATCATAGACAGTAAGAAGAGCCAGTCTTCTTGTACATGAGTCGGCATTGTGCCTTTTGCATTTAATTCCGATGCAATTTCTGTGTTTCATCGTCAATAAGAAGGTCATCTGGATACAGTAAACCTGAAGTGAAGCATCGGAATCTATAACTAATGTCACAAAAATGGTTCAAAACATAAACAGTAATTAGAGTCAGTCTTCTTGTACTTTAGTTGGCATTGTGCTTTTTGTATTTCATTCCGATTCAATTTATGCGCTTCATCGTCAATAAGAATGTCAGCTGGATACAGTAAACCTCATGTGAAGCATCGAAATCTATAACTAGTGTCCCAGGAATGGTTCAAAACATAGACAGTAAGAAGAGCCAGTCATCTTGTACTTCAGTCGGCATTGTGCCTTTTGTATTTAATTCCGATGAATTTTCTGAAGTTGATCGTCAATAAGAAGGTCAGAGGGATACAGCAAACCTGAAGTGAAGCATCGGAAACTATAACTAGTGTCAATGGAATGGTTCAAAACATAGACAGTAAGAAGAGTCAGTCTTCTTGTACTTAAGTCGGCATTGTGCCTTTTGTATTTCATTCCGGTGCAATTTCTGTGTTTCATCGTCAATAAGAAGGACAGAGGTATACAGTAAACCTGAAGTGAAGCATCGGAATCTATAACTAGTGTCACAGGAATGGTTAAAAGCATAGTCAGTAAGAAGAGTCAGTCTTCATGTCCTTTTGTCGGCATTGTGCCTTTTGTATTTAATTCCGATGCATTTTCTGTGTTTCATCGTCAATAAGAAGGTCCAAGGGATACAGTAAACCTGGAGTGAAGCATCGGAATCTATAACTAGTGTCACAGGAATGGATCAAAACATAGACAATAAGAAGATACAGTTTTGTTGTACTTAAGACGGCATGGTGCCTTTTGTATTTAATTCCGATGCAATTTCTGTGTTTCATCGTCAATAAGAAGGTCCAAGGGATACAGTAAACCTGAAGTGAGGCATCGGAATCTATAACTAGTGTCACAGGAATGGCTCAAAAGATAGTCAGAAAGAAGAGTCAGTCTTCGTGTCTTTAAGTCGGCATTGTGCCTTTTGTATTTAATTCCGATGCAATTTCTGTGTTTCATCGTCAATAAGAAGGTCCATGAGATACAGTAAACCTGAAGTCAGGCATCGGAATCCATAACTAGTGTCACATTAATGGTTCAATACATGGTCAGTAAGAATAGTCAGTCTTCATGTCCTTTTGTCATCATTGTGCCTTTTGTATTTAATTACGATGCAATTTCTGTGTTTCATCGTCAACAAGAAGGTCCAAGGGATACAGTAAACCTGGAGTGAATCATCAGAATCTATAACTAGTGTCACAGAAATGGTTCAAAACATAGACAGTAAGAAGAGCCGGTCTGCTTGTACTTGAGTCGGCATTGTGCCTTTTGTATTTAATTCCGATGCAATTTCTGTGTTTCATCTTCAATAAGAAGGTCAGAGGGATACAGTAAACCTACTGTGAAGCATCGGAATCTATAACTGGCGTCACAGGAATGGTTCAATGCATAGTCAGTAAGAAGAGTCGGTCTTCATGTACTTAAGTCGGCATTGTGCCTTTTGTATTTAATTCCGGTGCAATTTCGGTGGTTCATCGTCAATACGAAGGTCAGAGTGATACAGTAAACCTGATGTGAAGCGTCGGAATCCATAACTAGTGTCACAGGAATGGTTCAAAACATAGTCAGTAAGAAGAGCCAGTCTTCTTGTCCTTAAGTCGGCATTGTGCCTTTTGTATTTAATTCCGATGCAATTTCTGTGTTTCATCATCAATAAGAAGGTCCAAGGGATACAGTACACCTGGAGTGACGCATCGGAATCTATAACTAGTGTCACAGGAATGGTTCAAAACATAGACAGTAAGAAGATACAGTTTTATTGTACTTAAGACGGCATTGTGCCGTTTGTATTTAATTCCGATGCAATTTCTGTGTTTCATCGTCAATAAGAGCGTCCAAGGGATACAGTAAACCTGAAGTGAGGCATCGGAATCTATAACTAGTGTCACAGGAATGGTTCAAAACATAGTCAGAAAGAAGAGTCAGTCTTCTTGTCCTTAAGTCGGCATTGCGCCTTTTGTATTTAATTCCGATGCAATTTTTGTGTTTCATCGTCAATAAGAAGGTCCATGAGATACAGTAAACCTGACGTCAAGCATCGGAATCTATAACTAGTGTCACATTAATGGTTCAATACATGGTCAGTAAGAATAGTCAGTCTTCTTGTACCTATGTCGACATTGTGCCTTTTGTATTTAATTCCGATGCAATTTCTGTGTTTTTAATCGTCAATAAGAAGGTCCATGGGATACAGTAAACCTGAAGTGAAGCATCGGAATCTGTAACAAGTGTCACAGGAATGGTTCAAAACATAGTCAGTAAGAAGAGTGAGTCGTCTTTTACTTAAGTCGGCATTGTGCCTTTTCTATTTAATTCCGATGCAATTTCAGTGTCTCATCGTCAATAAGAAGTTCCAAGGGATACAGTAAACCTGGAGTGAAGCATTGGAATCTATAACTAGTGTCAATGGAATGGTTCAAAACATAGACAGTAAGAAGAGTCACTCTTCTTGTACCTAAGTTGGCATTGTGCCTTTTGTATTTCATTCCGGTGCAAATTCTGTGTTTCATCGTCAATAAGAAGGTCAGATGGATACAATAAACCTGAAGTGAAGCATCGGAATCTATAACTAGTGTCACAGGAATGGTTCAAAACATAGTCAGTAGGAAGAGTCAGACTTCTTGTCCTTAAGTCTGCCTTGTGCCTTTTGTATTTAATTCTGATGCAATTTCTGTGTTTCATCGTCAGTATGAAGGTCCAAGGGATACAGTAAACCTGGAGTGAAGCATCTGATTCTATAACTAGTGTCATAGGAATGGTCCAAATCAAAGTCAGTACTTAAGTCGGCATTGTGCCTTTTGTATTTAATTCCGATGCAATTTCTGAGTTTCATCGTCAATCAGAAGCTCCAAGGCATACAGTAAACATGAAGTGAAGCATCGGAATCTATAACTAGTGTCACAGGAATGGTTAAAAACATAGTCAGTAAGAAGAGTCAGTCTTCATGTACTTAAGTCGGCTTTATGCCTAATCTATTTAATTCCGATGCCATATCAGTGTTTCATCGTCAATAAGAAGGTCAGCGGGATACAGTAAACCTGAAGTGAAGCATCGGAATCTATAACTAGTGTCACAGGAATGGTTATAAACATAATCAGTAAGAAGAGTCGGTCTTCATGTACTTAATTCGGCATAGTGCCTTTTGTATTTATTTCCGGTGCAATTTCTGTGTTTCATTGTCAATAAGAAGGTCAGAGGGATACAGTAAACCTGTAGTGAAACATCGGAATCTATAACTAGGGTCACAGGAATTGTTTAAATCATAGACAGTATGAAGAGTCAGTCTTCTTGTACTTTAGGCGGCATTGTGCCTTTTGTATTTAATTCCGATGCAATTTACGTGTTTCCTCGTCAATAAGAAGGTCAGAGGGATACAGTAAACCTGAAGTGAAGCATCGGAATGTATAACTAGTGAAACAGCAATAGTTCAAAACATAGACAGTAAGAAGAGTCAGTTTTCTTGTACTTAAGTCGACATTGTGCCATTTTTTATTTAATTCCGATGCAATTTCTGTGTTTCATCGTCAATAAGAAGGGTACAGGGATACAGTAAACCCGAAATGAAGCATCGGAATCCATAACTAGTGTCACAGGAATGGTTCAAAACATAAACAGTAAGAAGAGTCAGTTTTCTTGTACTTAGGTCGGCATTGTGCCTTTTGTATTTAATTCCGATGCAATTTCTGTGTTTCATCGTCAATAAGAAGGTCAGAGGGATACGGTAAACCTGAAGTGAAGCATCGGAATTTATAACTAGTGTCACAGGAATTGTTCAAAACATAGACAGAAAGAGGGGTCAGTCTTCTTGTACTTAAGTGGCCATAGTGCCTTTTGTATTTAATTCCGATGCAATATCTGTGTTTCTTCGTCAATAAGAGGGTCAGAGGGATACAACAACCTGAAGTGAAGCTTCGGAAACTATAACTATTGTCACAGAAATGGTTCAAAATAGACAGTAAAAAGAGCCAGTCTTCTTGTACTTGAGTCGGCATTGTACCTTTTGTATTTAATTCAGATGCAATTTCTGTGTTTCATTGTCAATAAGAAGGTCAGATAGATACAGTAAACCTGAAGTGAAGCATCTGAATCTATAACTAGTGTCACAGGAATGGTTCAAAACATAGACAGTAAGAAGAGTCAGTCTTCTTGTACTTAAGTCGGCATTGTGCCTTTTGTATTAAATTCCGATGCAATTTACGAGTTTCATCGTCAATAAGAATGTTAGAGGGATACATTAAACCTGAAGTGAAATATCGGAATCTATAACTAGTGTCACAGGAATGGTTCAAAACTTAGACAGTAAGATGAGTCAGTCTTCTTGTACTTGAGTCGGCATTGTGCCTTTCGTATTTAACTCCGATGAATTTTCTGTGTTTGATCGTCAATAAGAAGGTGAGAGGGATACAGTAATCCTGAAGTGAAGCATCGGAATCTATTACTAGTGTCACAGGAATGGTTCAAACATAGACAGTAAGAAGAGTCAGTCCTCTTGTACTTACGTCTGCATTGTGCCTTTTGTATTTAATTAAGATGCCATTTCTGTGTTTCATCGTCAATAAGAAGGTCAGAGGGGTACAGTTAACCTGATGTGAAGCATCGGAATGTATAACTAGTGTCACAGAAATGGTTCAAAACATAGACAGTAAGAAGAGCCAGTCTTCTTGTACTTTAGTCGGCACTGTGCATTTTGTATTTAATTCCGATGCAATTAATGTGTTTCTTCGTCAATAAGAAGGTCAGAGGGATACAGTAAACTTGAAGTCAAGCATCGGAATCTATAACTAGTGTCACAGGAATAGTTCAAGACATAGACAGTAAGAAGAGCCAGTGTTCTTGTACTTGGGTCGGCATTGTGCCTTTTGTATTTAATTCGGATGCAATTTCTGTGTTTCATCGTCAATAAGAAGGTCAGAGGGATACAGTAAACCAGAAGTGAAGCATAGGAATCTATAACTAGTGTCACAGGAATGGTTCAAAACATAGACAGTAAGAAGAGTCAGTTTTCTTGTACTTAAGTCGGCATTGTGCCTTTTGTATTTAATTCCGATGCAATTTCTGTGTTTCATCGTCAATAAGAAGGTCAGCTGGATACAGTAAACCTGAAGTGAAGCATCGGAATCTATAACTAGTGCCACAGGAATGGTTCAAATCATAAACAGTAAGTAGAGTCAGTCCTCTTCTACTTTTGTCGGCATTGTGAATTTTGTATTACATTCCGATGCAATTTATGTGCTTCATCGTCAATTAGAAGGTCAGCTGGATACAGTAAACCTGAAGTGAAGCATCGGAATCTATAACTAGTGTCACAGGAATGGTTGAAAACATAGACAGTAAGAAGAGCCAGTCTTCTTGTACCTCAGTCAGCATTGTGCCTTTTGTATTTAAGTCCGTTGCAATTTCTGTGTTTCATCGTCAATCAGAAGGTCAGAGGGATACAGTAAACCTGATGTGAAGCATCGGAATCTATAACTAGTGTCACAGGAATGGTTTAAATCATAGACAGTAAGAAGAGTCTGTTTTCTTGTACTTAAGTCGGCATTGTGCCTGTTGTATGTAATTCCGATGCAATTTCTGTGTTTCATCGGCAATAAGAAGGTCAGAGGGATACAGTAAACCTGAAGTGAAGCATCGGAATTTATAACTAGTGACACAGGAATGGTTCAAAACATAGACAGTAAGAAGAGTCAATTTTCTTGTACTTAAGTCGGCATTGTGCCTTTTCTATTTAATTCCGAATCAATTTCTGTGTTTCGCCGTCAATAAGAAGGTCCAAGGGATGCAGTAAACTTGAAGTGAAGCATCGGAATCTAAAACCGGTCTCAGAGCAAAGGTTCACATCATAGACAGTAAGAAGAGCCAGTCTTTCTGTACATGAGTCGTCATTGTGCCTTTTGTATTTAATTCCGATGCAATTTCAGTGTCTCATCGTCAATAAGAAGTTCCAAGGGATACAGTAAACCTGGAGTGAAGCATTGGAATCTATAACTAGTGTCAATGGAATGGTTCAAAACATAGTCAGTAAGAAGAGTGAGTCGTCTTGTACTTAAGACGGCATTGTGCCTTTTGTATTTAATTCCGATGCAATTTCTGTGTTTCATCGTCAATAAGAAGGTCCATGAGATACAGTAAACCTGAAGTCAAGCATCGGAATCTATAACTAGTGTCACATTAATGGTTCAATACATGGTCAGTAAGAATAGTCAGTCTTCTTGTACCAATGTCGGCATTGTGCAATTTGTATTTAATTCCGATGCAATTTCTGTGTTTTTAATCGTCAATAAGAAGGTCCATGGGATACAGTAAACCTGAAGTGAAGCATCGGAATCTGTAACAAGTGTCACAGGAATGGTTCAAAACATAGTCAGTAAGAAGAGTGAGTCGTCTTGTACTTAAGTCGGCATTGTGCCTTTTCTATTTAATTCCGATGCAATTTCAGTGTCTCATCGTCAATAAGAAGTTCCAAGGGATACAGTAAACCTGAAGTGAAGCGTCGGAATCTATAACTAGTGTCACAGGAATGGTTCAAAACATAATCAGTAAGAAGAGTCGGTCTTCATGTACTTAATTCGGCATTGTGTCTTTTGTATTTATTTCCGGTGCAATTTCTGTGTTTCATCGTCAATAAGAAGGTCAGAGGGATGCAGTAAACCTGATGTGAAGCATCGGAATCTATAACTAGTGTCACAGGAATGGTTCAAAACATAGTCAGTAAGAAGAGTCGGTCTTCATGTACTTAAGTCGGTATTGTGCCTTTTGTATTTAATTCCGGTGCAATTTCTGTGTTTCATCGTCAATAAGAAGGTCAGAGGGATACAGTAAACCTGATGTGAAGCATCGGAATCTATAACTAGTGTCACAGGAATGGTTCAAAACATTGTCAGTAAGAAGAGTCAGTCTTCTTGTACTTAAGTCGGCATTGTGCCTTTTGCATTTAATTCCGATGCAATTTCTGTGTTTCATCGTCAATAAGACGGTCCAAGGGATACAGTAAACCTGGAGTGAAACATCGGAATCTATAACTAGTGTCACAGGAATGGTTCAAAACATAGACAGTAAGAAGATACAGTCTTGTTGTACTTAAGTCGGCATTGTGCCTATTGTATTTAATTCCGATGCAATTTCTGTGTTTCATCGTCAATAAGAAGGTCCAATATATACAGTAAACCTGAAGTGAAGCATCGGAATCTATAACTAGTGTCACAGGAATGGTTCAAAACATAGTCAGAAAAAAGAGTCAGTCTCCTTGTCCTTATGTCGCCATTGTGCCTTTTGTATTTAATTCCGATGCAATTTCTGTGTTTCACCGTCAGAAAGAAGGTCCAAGGGATACAGTTAACCTGAAGTGAAGCATCGGAATCTATAACTAGTGTCACAGGAATGGTTCAAAACATAGTCAGTAAGAAAAGTCGGTCTTCATGTACTTAAGTCGGCATGGTGCCTTTTGTATTTAATTCCCATGCAATTTCTGTGTTTCATCGTCAATAAGAAGGTCCAAGGGATACATTAATCCTGAAGTGAAGCATCGGAATCTATAACTAGTGTCACAGGAATGGTTCAAAGCATAGGCAGTAAGAAGAGTCAGTCTTCTTGTACTTAAGTCGGCATTGTGCCTTTTGTATTTAATTCCGATGCAATTTCTGTGTTTCATCGTCAATAAGAAGGTCAAAGGCATACGGTAAACATGAGGTGAAGCATCGGAATCTATAACTAGTGTCACAGGAATGCTTCAAAGCATAGTCAGTAAAAAGAGTCAGACTTCTTGTACTTAGGTCGGGATTATGCCTAATCTATTTAATTCCGATGCAATATCAGTGTTTCATCGTCAATAAGAAGGTCAGAGGGATACAGTAAACCTGTAGTGAAACATCGGAATCTATAACTAGGGTCACAGGAATTGTTCAAATCATAGACAGTATGAAGAGTCAGTCTTCTTGTACTTTAGGCGGCATTGTGCCTTTTGTATTTAATTCCGATGCAATTTCTGTGTTTCATCGTCAATAAGAAGGGTACAGGGATACAGTAAACCCGAAATGAAGCATCGGAATCCATAACTAGTGTCACAGGAATGGTTCAAAACATAAACAGTAAGAAGAGTCAGTTTTCTTGTACTTAGGTCGGCATTGTGCCTTTTGTATTTAATTCGGTGCAATTTCTGTGTTTCATCGTCAATAAGAAGGTCAGAGGGATACGGTAAACCTGAAGTGAAGCATCGGAATTTATAACTAGTGTCACAGGAATGGTTCAAAACATAGACAGAAAGAGGGGTCAGTCTTCTTGTACTTAAGTGGGCATAGTGCCTTTTGTATTTAATTCCGATGCAATATCTGTGTTTCTTCGTCAATACGAGGGTCAGAGGGATACAAAAACCTGAAGTGAAGCTTCGGAAACTATAACTATTGTCACAGAAATGGTTCAAAATAGACAGTAAGAAGAGCCAGTCTTCTTGAACTTGAGTCGGCATTGTACCTTTTGTATTTAATTCAGATGCAATTTCTGTGTTTCATCGTCAATAAGAAGGTCAGATAGATACAGTAAACCTGAAGTGAAGCTTCTGAATCTATAACTAGTGTCACAGGAATGGTTCAAAACATAGACAGTGAGAAGAGTCAGTCTTCTTGTACTTAAGTCGGCATTGTGCCTTTTGTATTAAATTCCGATGCAATTTACGAGTTTCATCGTCAATAAGAAGGTTAGAGGGATACATTAAACCTGAAGTGAAGCATCGGAATCTATAACTAGTGTCACAGGAATGGTTCAAACCTTAGACAGTAAGATGAGTCAGTCTTCTTGTACTTGAGTCGGCATTGTGCCTTTCGTATTTAACTCCGATGAAGTTTCTGTGTTTGATCGTCAATAAGAAGGTGAGAGGGATACAGTAATCCTGAAGTGAAGCATCGGAATCTATTACTAGTGTCACAGGAATGGTTCAAACATAGACAGTTAGAAGAGTCAGTCCTCTTGTACTTACGTCTGCATTGTGCCTTTTGTATTCAATTAAGATGCCATTTCTGTGTTTCATCGTCAATAAGAAGGTCAGAGGGGTACAGTAAACCTGAAGTGAAGCATCGGAATCTAAAACTAGTGTCACAGGAATGGTTCAAACATAGACAGTAAGAAGAGTCAGTTTTCTTGTACTTAAGTCGGCATTTGGCCTTTTGTATATAATTACGATGCAATTTCTGTGTTTCATCGTCAATAAGAAGGTCAGAGGGATACAGTTAACCTGATGTGAAGCATCGGAATGTATAACTAGTGTCACAGAAATGGTTCAAAACATAGACAGTAAGAAGAGCCAGTCTTCTTGTACTTTAGTCGGCATTGTGCTTTTTGTATTTAATTCCGATGCAATTAATGTGTTTCTTCGTCAATAAGAAGGTCAGAGGGATACAGTAAACTTGAAGTCAAGCATCGGAATCTATAACTAGTGTCACAGGAATGGTTCAAGACATAGACAGTAAGAAGAGCCAGTGTTCTTGTACTTGGGTCGGCATTGTGCCTTTTGTATTTAATTCGGATGCAATTTCTGTGTTTCATCGTCAATAAGAAGGTCAGAGGGATACAGTAAACCAGAAGTGAAGCATCGGAATCTATAACTAGTGTCACAGGAATGGTTCAAAACATAGACAGTAAGAAGAGTCAGTTTTCTTGTACTTAAGTCGGCATTGTGCCTTTTGTATTTAATTCCGATGCAATTTCTGTGTTTCATCGTCAATAAGAAGGTCAGCTGGATACAGTAAACCTGAAGTGAAGCATCGGAATCTATAACTAGTGCCACAGGAATGGTTCAAATCATAAACAGTAAGTAGAGTCAGTCTTCTTCTACTTTTGTCGGCATTGAGTATTTTGTATTACATTCCGATGCAATTTATGTGCTACATCGTCAATTAGAAGGTCAGCTGGATACAGTAAACCTGAAGTGAAGCATCGGAATCTATAACTAGTGTCACAGGAATGGTTGAAAACATAGACAGTAAGAAGAGCCAGTCTTCTTGTACCTCAGTCAGCATTGTGCCTTTTGTATTTAAGTCCGTTACAATTTCTGTGTTTCATCGTCAATCAGAAGGTCAGAGGGATACAGTAAACATGATGTGAAGCATCGGAATCTATAACTAGTGTCACAGGAATGGTTCAAAACATAGACAGTAAGAAGAGCCAGTCTTCTTGTACTTGAGTCGGCATTGTGCCTTTCGTATTTAACTCCGATGAATTTTCTGTGTTTGATCGTCAGTAAGAAGATCAGAGGGATACAATTAACCTGATGTGAAGCATCGGAAAGTATAACTAGTGTCACAGAAATGGTTCAAAACATAGACAGTAAGAAGAGCCAGTCTTCTTGTACTTTAGTCGGCATTGTGCCTTTTGTATTTAATTCCGATGCAATTTATGTGTTTCTTCGTCAATAAGAAGGTCAGAGGGATACAGTAAACTTGAAGTCAAGCATCGGAATCTATAACTAGTGTCACAGGAATGGTTAAAAACATAGACAGTAAGAAGAGCCAGTGTTCTTGTACTTGGGTCGGCATTGTGCCTTTTGTATTTAATTCGGATGCAATTTCTGTGTTTCATCGTCAATAACAAGGTCAGCTGGATACAGTAAACCTGAAGTGAAGCATCGGAATCTATAACTAGTGCCACAGGGTTGGTTCAAATCATAAACAGTAAGTAGAGTCAGTCTTCTTCTACTTTTGTCGGCATTGTGAATTTTGTATTACATTCCGATGCAATTTATGTGCTTCATCGTCAATTAGAAGGTCAGCTGGATACAGTAAACCTGAAGTGAAGCATCGGAATCTATAACTAGTGTCACAGGAATGGTTGAAAACATAGACAGTAAGAAGAGCCAGTCTTCTTGTACCTCAGTCAATATTGTGCCTTTTGTATTTAATTCCGATGCAATATCTGTGTTTCATCGTCAATCAGAAGGTCAGAGGGATACAGTAAACCTGATGTGAAGCATCGGAATCTATAAATAGTGTCACAGGAATGGTTCAAATCATAGACAGTAAGAAGAGTCAGTTTTCTTGTACTTAAGTCGGCATTGTGCCATTTGTATGTAATTCCCATGCAATTTATGTGTTTCATCGGCAATAAGAAGGTCAGAGGGATACAGTAAACCTGAAGTGAAGCATCGGAATTTATAACTAGTGTCACAGGAATGGTTCAAAACATAGACAGTAAGAAGAGTCAATTTTCTTGTACTTAAGTCGGCATTGTGCCTTTTCTATTTAATTCCGATGCAATTTCTGTGTTTCGGCGTCAATAAGAAGGTCAAAGGGATGCAGTAAACGTGAAGTGAAGCATCGGAATCTAAAACCGGTCTCAGGGGAAAGGTTCACATCATAGACAGTAAGAAGAGCCAGTCTTCCTGTACATGAGTCGGCATTGTGCCTTTTGTATTTAATTCCGATGCAGTTTCTGTGTTTCATCGTCAATAAGAATGTCAGTTGGTTACAGTAAACCTGAAGTGAAGCATCGGAATCTATAACTAGTGTCACAGAAATGGTTCAAAACATAGACAGGAAGTATAGCCAGTCTTCTTGTACTTGAGTCGGCATTTTGCCTTTTGTATTTAATTCCGATGCAGTTTCTGTGTTTCATCGTCAATACGAAGGTCAGAGGGATACAGTAAACATGAAGTGAAGCATCGGAATCTATAACTAGTGTCACTGGAATGGTTCAAAACATAGACAGCAAGAAGGATCAGTCTTCTTGTACTTAAGTCGGCATAGTGCCTTTTTTATTTAATTCGGATGCAATATCTGTGTTTCTTCGTCAATAAGAAGGTCAGAGGGATACAGTAAACCTGAAGTGAAGCATCGGAATCTATAACTAGTGTCACAGAAATGGTTCAAAACATAGACAGTAAGATGAGCCAGTCTTCTTGTACTTGAGTCGGCAATGTGCCTTCTGTATTTAATTCCGATGCAATTTCTGAGTTTCATCGTCAATAAGAAAGTCAGAGGGATACAGTAAACCTGAAGTGAAGCATTGGAATCTATAACTAGTGTCACAGGAATGGTTCAAAACATAGGCAGTAAGAAGAGGCATTATTCTTGTACTTAAGTCGGCAATTTGCCTTTTGTATTTAATTCCCTTGCAATTTACGTGCTTCATCGTCAATAAGATGGTCAGAGGGATACAGTAAACCTGAAGTGAAGCATCGGAATCTATAACTAGTGTCACAGGAATGGTTCAAAACATAGACAGTAAGAAGAGTCAATTTTATTGACCTTAAATCGGCATTGTGCCTTTTCTATTTCATTCCGATGCAATTTCTGTGTTTCGGCGTCACTAAGAAGGTCCAAGGGATACAGTAAACCTGAATTGAAGCATCGGAATCTAAAACCGGTCTCAGAGGAAAGGTTCAAAACATAGACAGTAAGAAGAGCCAGTCTTCTTGTACATGTGTCGGCATTGTGCCTTTTGTATTTAATTCCGATGCAATTTCTGTGTTTCATCGTCAATAAGAAGGTCAGCTGGATACAGTAAACCTGACGTGAAGCTTCGGAATCTATAACTAGTGTCACAGGAATGGTTAAAAACATAGACAGGAAGTTTAGCCGGTCTTCTTGCACTTGAGTCGGCATTGTGCATTTTGTATTTAATTCCGATGCAATTTCTGTGTTTCATACTCAATACGACGGTCAGAGTGGATACAGTAAACCTTAAGTGAAGCATCGGAAACTATAACTAGTGTCACAGGAATGGTTCAAAACATAGACAGTAAGAATAGTCAGTCTTCTAGTACTTACGTCGGCTTTGTGCCTTTTGTATTTAATTCCGATGCATTTTCGGTGTTTCATCGTGAATAAGAGGGTCAGAGGGATACAATAAACCTGAAGTGATGCATCGGAATTTTATAACTAGTGTCACAGGAATGGTTCAAAACATAGATATTAAAGAGAGTCTGTTTTCTTGTACTTAAGTCAGCATTGTGCCTTTTCTATTTAATTCCGATGCCATTTCTGTGTTTCGTCGTTAATAACAAGGTCCAAGGGATACAGTAAACCTGAAGTGAAGCATTGGAATCTAAAACCGCTCTCACAGGAATGGTTCAAAACATGGACAGTAAGAAGAGCCAGTCTCCCTGTACTTGAGTCGGCATTGTGATTTTTGTATTTAATTCTGATGCAATTTCTGTGTTTCATCGTCAGTACGACGGTCAGAGGGATACAGTTAACCTGAAGTGAAGCATCGGAATCTATAACTTGTGTCACAGGAATGGTTCATAACATAGACAGTAAAAAGTGTTAGTCTTCTTGTACTTAAGTCTGCATTGTGCCTTTTGTATATATTTCCGATGCAATTTCTGTGATTCATCGTCAATAAGAAGCTCAGAGGGATACAGTAAACCTGAAGTGAAACATCGGAATCTATAACTAGTGTCACAGGAATGGTTCAAAACATAGACAGTAAGAAGAGTCAGTTTTCTTGTACTTAAGTCGGCATTGTGCCTTTTGTATATAATTCCGATTCAATTTCTGTCTTTCTGCGTCAATAAGAAGGTCAGAACGATACAGTAAACCTGAAGTGAAGCATCGGAATCTATAACTAGTGTCACAGGAATGGTTCAAAACATAGACAGTAAGAAGAGTCAGTCTTTTAGTACTTAAGTCGGCATTGTGCCCTTTGTATTTAATTCCGATGCAATTTCTGTGTTTCATCGTCAATACGAATCAGAGGGATACAATAAACCTGAAATGAAATATCGGAATCTATAACTAGTGTCACAGGAATGGTTCAAATCATAGACAGTAAGAAGAGTCAGTCTTCTTGTACTTAAGTCGGCATTGTGCTTTTTGTATTTCATTCCGATGCAATTTACGTGTTTCATCGTCAATACGAATGTCAGAGGGATACTGTAAACCTGAAGTGAAGCTTCGGAATCTATAACTAGTGTCTCAGGAATGGTTCAAAACATAGACAGTAAGAAGAGTCAGTCTTCTAGTACTTAAGTCCGGTTTGTGACTTTTGTATTGAATTCCGATGCATTTTCTGTGTTTCATCGTGAACGAGAGGGTCAGAGGGACACAGTTAACCTGAAGTGATGCATCGGAATCTATAACTAGTGTCACAGGAGTGGTTCAAAACAGAGATATTAAGAAGAGTCTGTTTTCTTGTACTTAAGTCGGCATTGTGCCTTATCTATTTAATTCCGATGCAATTTCTGTGTCTCGTCGTTAATAACAAGGTCCAAGGGATACAGTAAACCTGAAGTGGGGCATCGGAATCTAAAACCGGTCTCACAGGAAAGGATCAAAACATGGACAGTAAGAAGAGCCAGTCTGCTTGTGCTTGAGTCGGCATTGTGCCTTTTGTATTTAATTCCGATGCAATTTTTGTGTTTCATCGTCAGTACGACGGTCAGAGGGATACAGTTAACCTGAAGTGAAGCTTCGGAATCTCTAACTAGAGTCACAGGAATGGTTCAAAACATAGACAGTAAGAAGAGTCAGTCTTCTTGTACTTAAGTCTGCATTGTGCCTTTTGTATATATTTCCGATGCAATTTCTGTGTTTCATCGTCAATAAGAAGCTCAGAGGGATAATGTAAATCTGAAGTGAAGCATCGGAATCTATAACTAGTGTCACAGGAATGGTTCAAAACATAGACAGCAAGAAGTGTCAGGTTTCTTGTACTGAAGTCGGCATTGTGCCTTTTGTATTTAATTCCGATGCAATTTTTGTGTTTCATCGTCAGTACGACGGTCAGAGTGGATACAGTAAACCTGAAGTGAAGCATCGGAATCTATAACTAGTGTCACAGGAATGGTTTAAAACATAGACAGTAAGAAGAGTCAGTCTTCTAGTACTTAAGTCGGCTTTGTGCCTTTTGTATTTAATTCCGATGCATTTTCGGTGTTTCATCGTGAATAAGAGTGTCAGAGGGATACAGTAAACCTGAAGTGAAGCATAGGAATCCGTAACTAGTGTCACAGGAATGGTTCAAAAAATAGACAGTAAGAAGTGTTAGTCTTCTTGTACTTAAGTCTGGATTGTGCCTTATGTATATATTTCCGATGCAATTTCTGTGACTCATCGTCAATAAGAAGCTCAGAGGGATACAGTAAACCTGAAGTGAAGCATCGGAATCTATAACTAGTGTCACAGGAATGGTTCAAAACATAGACAGTAAGAAGAGTCAGTTTTCTTGTACATAAGTCGGCATTGTTCCTTTTGTATATAATTCCGATTCAATTTCTGTGTTTCTTCGTCAATAAGAAGGTCAGAGGAATACAGTAAACCTTAAGTGAAGCATCGGAATCTATAACTAGTGTCACAGGAATGGTTCAAAACATAGACAGTAAGAAGAGTCAGTCTTTTTGTACTTAAATCGGCATTGTGCCTTTTGTATTTAATTCCGATGCAATTTCTGTGTTTCATCATCAATACGAAGGTCAGAGGGATACAATAAACCTGAAATGAAGCATCGGAATCTATAACTAGTGTCACAGGAGTGGTTCAAATCATAGACAGTAAGAAGAGTCAGTCTTCTTGTACTTAAGTCGGCATTGTGACTTTTGAATTTAATTCCGATGCAATTTACGTGTTTCATCGTCAATAAGAAGGTCAGAGGGATACAGTAAACCTGAAGTGAAGCATCGGAATCTATAACTAGTGTCACAGGAATGGTTCAAAACATAGACAGTAAGAAGAGTCAGTTTTCTTGTACTTAAGTCGGCATTGTGCCTTTTGTATTTAATTCCGATGCAATTTCTGTGTTTCGTCGTCAATAAGTAGGTCACATGGATACAGTAAACATGAAGTGAAGCATCGGAATCTATAACTATTGTCACAGGAATGGTTCCAAACATAAACAGTAAGAAGAGTCAGTTTTCTTGTTCTTAGGTCGGCATTGTGCCTTTTGTATTTAATTCCGATGCAATTTCTGTGTTTCATTGTCAGTACGACGGTCAGAGGGATACAGTAAACCTGAAGTGAAGCATCGGAATCTATAACTAGTGTCGCAGGAATGGTTCAAAACGTAGACAGTAAGAAGAGTCAGTCTTCTAGTACTTAAGTCGGCTTTGTGCCTTTTGTATTTAATTCCGATGCATTTTCTGTGTTTCATCGTGAATAAGTGGGTCAGAGGGACACAGTAAACCTGAAGTGATGCATCGGAATCTATAACTAGTATCACAGTAGTGGTTCAAAACAGAGATAATAAGAAGAGTCTGTTTGCTTGTACTTAAGTCGGCATTGTGCCTTATATATTTAATTCCGATGCAATTTCTGTGTTTCGTCGTTAATAACAAGGTCCAAGGGATACAGTAAACCTGAAGTGAGGCATCGGAATGTAAAACCGGTCTCACAGGAAAGGTTCAAAACATGGACAGTAAGAAGAGCCAGTCTTCTTGTACTTGAGTCGGCATTGTGCCTTTTATATTTAATTCCGATGCAATTTCTGTGTTTCATCGACAATAAGAAGGTCAGAGGGATACAGTTAACCTGGAGTGAAGCATCGGAATCTATAACTAGTGTCACAGGAATGGTTCAAAACATAAACAATAAGAAGAGTCAGTCTTCTTGTACTTAAGTCGGTATTGTGCCTTTTCTATTTAATTCCGATGCAATATCTGTGTTTCATCCTCAATAAGAAGGTCCAAGGGATACAGTAAACCTGAAGTGAAGCATCGGAATCTATAGCTAGTGTTACAGGAATGGTTCAAAACATAGTCAGTAAGAAGCGTCAGTCTTCTTGTACTTAAGTCGGCATTGTGCCTTTTCTATTTAATTCCGATGCAATATCTGTGTTTCATCCTCAATAAGAAAGTCCAAGGGGTACAGTAAACCTGAAGTGAAGCATCGGAATCTCTAACTAGAGTCACAGGAATGGTTCAAAACATAGACAGTAAGAAGAGTCAGTCTTCTTGTACTTAAGTCTGCATTGTGCCTTTTGTATTTAATTCCGATGCATTTTCGGTGTTTCATCGTGAATAAGAGTGTCAGAGGGATACAGTAAACCTGAAGTGAAGCATAGGAATCTGTAACTAGTGTCACAGGAATGGTTCAAAGCATAGACAGTAAGAAGTGTTAGTCTTCTTGTAGTCAAGTCTGGATTGTGCCTTATGTATATATTTCCGATGCAATTTCTGCGATTCATCGTCAATAAGAAGCTCAGAGGGATACAGTAAACCGGAAGTGAAGCATCGGAATCTATAACTAGTGTCACAGGAATGGTTCAAAACATAGACAGTAAGAAGAGTCAGTCTTCTAGTACTTAAGTCGGCTTTGTGCCTTTTGTATTTAATTCCGATGCATTTTCGGTGTTTCATCGTGAATAAGAGTGTCAGAGGGATACAGTAAACCTGAAGTGAAGCATAGGAATCTGTAACTAGTGTCACAGGAATGGTTCAAAACATAGACAGTAAGAAGTGTTAGTCTTCTTGTACTTATGTCTGGATTGTGCCTTATGTATATATTTCCGATGCAATTTCTGTGATTCATCGCCAATAAGAAGCTCAGAGGGATACAGGAAACCGGAAGTGAAGCATCGGAATCTATGACTAGTGTCACAGGAATGGTTCAAAACATAGACAGTAAGAAGAGTCAGCTTTCTTGTACTTAAGGCGGCATTGTGCCTTTTGTATATAATTCCGATTCAATTTCTGTGTTTCTTCGTCAATAAGAAGGTCAGAGGAATACAGTAAACCCGAAGTGAAGCATCGGAATCTATAACTAGTGTCACAGGAATGGTTCAAACATAGACAGTAAGAAGAGTCAGTCTTTTTGTACTTAAATCGGCATTGTGCCTTTTGTATTTAATTCCGATGCAATTTCTGTGTTTCATCATCAATACGAAGGTCAGAGGGATACAATAAACCTGAAATGAAGCATCGGAATCTATAGCTAGTGTCACAGGAGTGGTTCAAATCATAGACAGTAAGAAGAGTCAGTCTTCTTGTACTTAAGTCGGCATTGTGACTTTTGAATTTAATTCCGATGCAATTTACGTGTTTCATCGTCAATAAGAAGCTCAGAGGGATAATGTAAATCTGAAGTGAAGCATCGGAATCTATAACTAGTGTCACAGGAATGGTTCATAACATAGACAGCAAGAAGTGTCCGGTTTCTTGTACTGAAGTCGGCATTGTGCCTTTTGTATTTAATTCCGATGCAATTTCTGTGTTTCATACTCGATACGACGGTCAGAGTGGATACAGTAAACCTGAAGTGAAGCATCGGAATCTATAACTAGTGTCACAGGAATGGTTCAAAACATAGACATTAAGATGAGACAGTCTTCTAGTACTTAAGTCGGCTTTGTGCCTTTTGTATTTAATTCCGATGCATTTTCGGTGTTTCAATGTGAATAAGAGTGTCAGAGGGATACAGTAAACCTGAAGTGAAGCATAGGAATCTATAACTAGTGTCACAGGAATGGTTCAAAACATAGACAGTAAGAAGTGTTAGTCTTCTTGTACTTAAGTCTGGATTGTGCCTTATGTATATATCTCCGATGCAATTTCTGTGATTCATCGTCAATAAGAAGCTCAGAGGGATACAGTAAACCTGAAGTGAAGCATCGGAATCTATAACTAGTGTCACAGGAATGGTTCAAAACATAGACAGTAAGAAGAGTCAGTTTTCTTGTACTTAAGTCGGCATTGTGCCTTTTGTATATAATTCCGATTCAATTTCTGTGTTTCTTCGTCAATAAGAAGGTCAGAGAAATACAGAAAACCTGAAGTGAAGCATAGGAATCTATAACTAGTGTCACAGGAATGGTTCAAAACATAGACAGTAAGAAGAGTCAGTCTTTTTGTACTTAAATCGGCATTGTGCCTTTTGTATTTAATTCCGATGCAATTTCTGTGTTTCATCATCAATACGAAGGTCAGAGGGATAGAATAAACCTGAAATGAAGCATCGGAATCTATAACTAGTGTCACAGGAGTGGTTCAAATCATAGACAGTAAGAAGAGTCAGTCTTCTTGTACTTAAGTCGGCATTGTGACTTTTGAATTTAATTCCGATGCAATTTACGTGTTTCATCGTCAATAAGAAGGTCAGAGGGATACAGTAAACCTGAAGTGAAGCATCGGAATCTATAACTAGTGTCACAGGAATGGTTCCAAACATAAACAGTAAGAAGAGTCAGTTTTCTTGTTCTTAGGTCGGCAATGTGCCTTTTGTATTTAATTCCGATGCAATTGCTGTGTTTCATCGTCAGTACGACGGTCAGAGGGATACAGTAAACCTGAAGTGAAGCATCGGAATCTATAACTAGTGTCACAGGAATGGTTCAAAACGTAGACAGTAAGAAGAGTCAGTCTTCTAGTACTTAAGTCAGCTTTGTGCCTTTTGTATTTAATTCTGATGCAATTTCTGTGTTTCATCGACAATAAGAAGGTCAGAGGGATACAGTTAACCTGGAGTGAAGCATCGGAATCTATAACTAGTGTCACAGGAATGGTTCAAAACATAAACAATAAGAAGAGTCAGTCTTCTTGTACTTAAGTCGGCATTGTGCCTTTTCTATTTAATTCCGATGCAATATCTGTGTTTCATCCTCAATAAGAAGGTCCAAGGGATACAGTAAACCTGAAGTGAAGCATCGGAATCTATAACTAGTGTCACAGGAATGGTTCAAAACATAGTCAGTAAGAAGCGTCAGTCTTCTTGTACTTAAGTCGGCATTGTGCCTTATATATTTAATTCTGACGCAATATCTGTGTTTCATCGTCTATTAGAAGGTCCAAGGGATACTGTAAACCTGGAGTGAAGCATCGGAGTCTATAACTAGTGTCACAAGAACGGTTCAAAACATAGACTGTAATAAGAGTCAGTCTTCTTGTACTTTAGTCGGCATTGTGCCCTTTGTATATAATTCCCATGCAATTTCTGTGTTTCATCGTCAATAAGAAGGTCCAAGGAATACAGTAGACCTGGAGTGAAGCATCGCAATCTATAACTAGTGTCACAGGAATGGTTCAAACATAGACAGTAAGAAGCGTCAGTCTTTTTGTACTTAACTCTGCATTGTGCCTTTTGTATTTAATTCCGATGCAATTTCTGTGTTTCATCGTCAATAGGAAGGTCTAAGAGATACAGTAAACCTGAAGTGAAGCATCGGTATTTATAACTGGTGTCACAGGAATGGTTCAAAACATAGTCAGTAAGAAGAGTCAGTCTTCTTGTTCTTCAGTCGGCATTGTGCCTTTTGTATTTAGTTCCGATGCAATTTCTGTGTTTCTTCGTCAATAAGAAGGTCCAAGGGATACAGTAAACCTGGAGTGAAGCATCGGAGTCTATAACTAGTGTCACAGGAATGGTTCAAAGCATAGACAGTAAGAAGAGTCAGTCTTCTTATACTTAATTCGGCATTGTGCCTTTTGTATTTAATTCCGATGCAATTTCTGTGTTTCATCGTCAATAAGACGGTCAGAGGGATACAGTGAACTTGAAGTGAAGTATCAGAATCTATAACTAGTGTCACAGGAATGGTTCAAAACATAGTCAGTATGAAGAGTCAGACTTCTTTTACTTAAGTCGGCATTGTGACTTTTGTATTTAATTCCGATGCAGTTTCCGTGTTTGTTCGTCAATAAGAATGTCCAAGGGATACAGTAAACCTGGAGTGAAGCACCGGAGTCTGTTACTAGTGTCACAGGAATGGCTCAAAACATGGACAGTAAAAAGATTTAGTCTTGTTGTACTTAATTCGGCATTGTTCCTTTTGTATATAATTCCGAAGCAATTTCTGTGTTTCATGGTCAAAAAGACGGTCAGAGGGATACAGTAAACCTGAAGTGAAGCATCAGAAACTATAACTAGTGTCACAGGAATGGTTCAAAACATAGACAGTAAGAAGAGTCAGCCATCTTGTACTTAAGTCGGCATTGTGAATTTTGTATTTAATTCCGATGAAATTTCTGTGTTTCATCGTCAATAAGAAGGTCCAAGGGATACAGTAAATCTGAAGTGAAGCATCGGAATCTATAACTAGTGTCACAGGAATAGTTCAAACATACACAGTAGCAAGAGTCAGTCTACTTGTACTTAACTCGGCATTGTGCCTATTGTATTTAATTCCGATGCAATTTCTGTGCTTCATCGTCAATAAGAAGGTCCAAGGGACACAGTAAAACTGAAGTGAAGCATCGGAATTTATAACTAGTGTCACAGGAATGGTTCAAATCATAGACAGTAGGAAGAGTCAGCCATCTTGTACTTAAGTCGGCATTGTGAATTTTGTATTTAATTCCGATGCAATTTCTGTGTTTCATCGTCAATAAGAAGGTCCAGTGGATACAGTAAACCTAAAGTGAAGCATCGGAATCTATAACTAGTGTCACAGGAATGGTTCAAAACATAGACTGTCGGAAGAGTCAATCTTCTTGTACTTAAGTCGGCATTGTGAATTTTTGTATTTAATTCCGATGCAATTTCTGTGTTTCATCGTGAATAAGAAGGTCAGAGGGATACAGTAAACCTGAAGTGAAGCTTCGGAATCTATAACTAGTGTCTCAGGAATGGTTCAAAACATAGACAGTAAGAAGAGTCAGTCTTCTAGTACTTAAGTCGGCTTTGTACCTTTTATATTTAATTCCGATGCATTTTCTGTGTTTCATCGTGAATGAGAAGGTCAGAGGGATACAGTAAACCTGAAGTGATGCATCGGAATCTATAACAAGTGTCACAGGAGTGGTTAAAAACAGAGATATTAAGAAGAGTCAGTATTCTTGTTCTTAAGTCGGCATTGTGCCTTATCTATTTAATTCCGATGCAATTTCTGTGTTTCGTCGTTAATAACAAGGTCCAAGGGATACAGTAAACCTGAAGTGGGGCATCGGAATCTAAAACCGGTCTCACAGGAAAGGTTCAAACATGGACAGTAAAAAGAGCCAGTCTTCTTGTAATTGTGTCGGCATAGTGCCTTCTGTATTTAATTCCGATGCAATTTCTGTGTTTCATCGTCAGTACGACGGTCAGAGGGATACAGTTAACCTGAAGTGAAGCTTCGGAATCTCTAACTAGTGTCACAGGAATGGTTCAAAACATAGACAGTAAGAAGTGTCAGTCTTCTTGTACTTAAGTCTGCATTATGCCTTTTGTATATAATTCCGATGCAATTTCTGTGTTTCATCGTCAATAAGAAGCTCAGAGGGATAATGTAAATCAGAAGTGAAGCATCGGAATCTATAACTAGTGTCACAGGAATGGTTCGAAACATAAACAATAAGAAGAGTCAGTCTTCTTGTACTTAAGTCAGCATTGTGCCTTTTCTATTTAATTCCGATGCAATATCTGTGTTTCATACTCAATAAGAAGGTCCAAGGGATACAGTAAACCTGAAGTGAAGCATCGGAATCTATAACTAGTGTCACAGGAATGGTTCAAAACATAGTCAGTAAGAAGCGTCAGTCATCTTGTACTTAACTCTGCATTGTGCCTTTTGTATTGAATTCCGATGCAATTTCTGTGTTTCATCGTCAATAGGAAGGTCCAAGAGATACAGTAAACCTGAAGTGAAGCATCGGTATTTATAACTAGTGTCACAGGAATGGTTCAAAACATAGTCAGAAAGAAGAGTCAGTCTTCTTGTACTTAAGTCGGCATTGTGCCTTTTGTATTTAGTTCCGATGCAATTTCTGTGTTTCTTCGTCTATAAGAAGGTCCAAGGGATACAGTAAACCTGGAGTGAAGCATCGGAGTCTATAACTAGTGTCACAGGAATGGTTCAAAGCATAGACAGTAAGAAGAGTCAGTCTTCTTATACTTGATTCGGCATTGTGCCTTTTGTATTTAATTCCGATGCAGTGTCTGTGTTTCTTCGTCAATAAGAAGGTCCAAGGGATACAGTAAACCTGGAGTGAAGCACCGGAGTCTAAAACTAGTGTCACAGGAATGGCTCAAAACATAGACAGTAAGAAGAGTCAGTTTTCTTGTACTTAAGTCGGCATTGTGCCTTTTGTATATAATTCCGATTCAATTTCTGTCTTTCTGCGTCAATAAGAAGGTCAGAACGATACAGTAAACCTGAAGTGAAGCATCGGAATCTATAACTAGTGTCACAGGAATGGTTCAAAACATAGACAGTAAGAAGAGTCAGTCTTTTAGTACTTAAGTCGGCATTGTGCCCTTTGTATTTAATTCCGATGCAATTTCTGTGTTTCATCGTCAATACGAATCAGAGGGATACAATAAACCTGAAATGAAATATCGGAATCTATAACTAGTGTCACAGGAATGGTTCAAATCATAGACAGTAAGAAGAGTCAGTCTTCTTGTACTTAAGTCGGCATTGTGCTTTTTGTATTTCATTCCGATGCAATTTACGTGTTTCATCGTCAATACGAATGTCAGAGGGATACTGTAAACCTGAAGTGAAGCTTCGGAATCTATAACTAGTGTCTCAGGAATGGTTCAAAACATAGACAGTAAGAAGAGTCAGTCTTCTAGTACTTAAGTCCGGTTTGTGACTTTTGTATTGAATTCCGATGCATTTTCTGTGTTTCATCGTGAACGAGAGGGTCAGAGGGACACAGTTAACCTGAAGTGATGCATCGGAATCTATAACTAGTGTCACAGGAATGGTTCAAAACATAGACTGTCGGAAGAGTCAATCTTCTTGTACTTAAGTCGGCATTGTGAATTTTTGTATTTAATTCCGATGCAATTTCTGTGTTTCATCGTGAATAAGAAGGTCAGAGGGATACAGTAAACCTGAAGTGAAGCTTCGGAATCTATAACTAGTGTCTCAGGAATGGTTCAAAACATAGACAGTAAGAAGAGTCAGTCTTCTAGTACTTAAGTCGGCTTTGTACCTTTTATATTTAATTCCGATGCATTTTCTGTGTTTCATCGTGAATGAGAAGGTCAGAGGGATACAGTAAACCTGAAGTGATGCATCGGAATCTATAACAAGTGTCACAGGAGTGGTTAAAAACAGAGATATTAAGAAGAGTCAGTATTCTTGTTCTTAAGTCGGCATTGTGCCTTATCTATTTAATTCCGATGCAATTTCTGTGTTTCGTCGTTAATAACAAGGTCCAAGGGATACAGTAAACCTGAAGTGGGGCATCGGAATCTAAAACCGGTCTCACAGGAAAGGTTCAAACATGGACAGTAAAAAGAGCCAGTCTTCTTGTAATTGTGTCGGCATAGTGCCTTTTGTATATATTTCCGATGCAATTTCTGTGATTCATCGTCAATAAGAAGCTCAGAGGGATACAGTAAACCTGAAGTGAAACATCGGAATCTATAACTAGTGTCACAGGAATGGTTCAAAACATAGACAGTAAGAAGAGTCAGTTTTCTTGTACTTAAGTCGGCATTGTGCCTTTTGTATATAATTCCGATTCAATTTCTGTCTTTCTGCGTCAATAAGAAGGTCAGAACGATACAGTAAACCTGAAGTGAAGCATCGGAATCTATAACTAGTGTCACAGGAATGGTTCAAAACATAGACAGTAAGAAGAGTCAGTCTTTTAGTACTTAAGTCGGCATTGTGCCCTTTGTATTTAATTCCGATGCAATTTCTGTGTTTCATCGTCAATACGAATCAGAGGGATACAATAAACCTGAAATGAAATATCGGAATCTATAACTAGTGTCACAGGAATGGTTCAAATCATAGACAGTAAGAAGAGTCAGTCTTCTTGTACTTAAGTCGGCATTGTGCTTTTTGTATTTCATTCCGATGCAATTTACGTGTTTCATCGTCAATACGAATGTCAGAGGGATACTGTAAACCTGAAGTGAAGCTTCGGAATCTATAACTAGTGTCTCAGGAATGGTTCAAAACATAGACAGTAAGAAGAGTCAGTCTTCTAGTACTTAAGTCCGGTTTGTGACTTTTGTATTGAATTCCGATGCATTTTCTGTGTTTCATCGTGAACGAGAGGGTCAGAGGGACACAGTTAACCTGAAGTGATGCATCGGAATCTATAACTAGTGTCACAGGAGTGGTTCAAAACAGAGATATTAAGAAGAGTCTGTTTTCTTGTACTTAAGTCGGCATTGTGCCTTATCTATTTAATTCCGATGCAATTTCTGTGTCTCGTCGTTAATAACAAGGTCCAAGGGATACAGTAAACCTGAAGTGGGGCATCGGAATCTAAAACCGGTCTCACAGGAAAGGATCAAAACATGGACAGTAAGAAGAGCCAGTCTGCTTGTGCTTGAGTCGGCATTGTGCCTTTTGTATTTAATTCCGATGCAATTTTTGTGTTTCATCGTCAGTACGACGGTCAGAGGGATACAGTTAACCTGAAGTGAAGCTTCGGAATCTCTAACTAGAGTCACAGGAATGGTTCAAAACATAGACAGTAAGAAGAGTCAGTCTTCTTGTACTTAAGTCTGCATTGTGCCTTTTGTATATATTTCCGATGCAATTTCTGTGTTTCATCGTCAATAAGAAGCTCAGAGGGATAATGTAAATCTGAAGTGAAGCATCGGAATCTATAACTAGTGTCACAGGAATGGTTCAAAACATAGACAGCAAGAAGTGTCAGGTTTCTTGTACTGAAGTCGGCATTGTGCCTTTTGTATTTAATTCCGATGCAATTTTTGTGTTTCATCGTCAGTACGACGGTCAGAGTGGATACAGTAAACCTGAAGTGAAGCATCGGAATCTATAACTAGTGTCACAGGAATGGTTTAAAACATAGACAGTAAGAAGAGTCAGTCTTCTAGTACTTAAGTCGGCTTTGTGCCTTTTGTATTTAATTCCGATGCATTTTCGGTGTTTCATCGTGAATAAGAGTGTCAGAGGGATACAGTAAACCTGAAGTGAAGCATAGGAATCCGTAACTAGTGTCACAGGAATGGTTCAAAAAATAGACAGTAAGAAGTGTTAGTCTTCTTGTACTTAAGTCTGGATTGTGCCTTATGTATATATTTCCGATGCAATTTCTGTGACTCATCGTCAATAAGAAGCTCAGAGGGATACAGTAAACCTGAAGTGAAGCATCGGAATCTATAACTAGTGTCACAGGAATGGTTCAAAACATAGACAGTAAGAAGAGTCAGTTTTCTTGTACATAAGTCGGCATTGTTCCTTTTGTATATAATTCCGATTCAATTTCTGTGTTTCTTCGTCAATAAGAAGGTCAGAGGAATACAGTAAACCTTAAGTGAAGCATCGGAATCTATAACTAGTGTCACAGGAATGGTTCAAAACATAGACAGTAAGAAGAGTCAGTCTTTTTGTACTTAAATCGGCATTGTGCCTTTTGTATTTAATTCCGATGCAATTTCTGTGTTTCATCATCAATACGAAGGTCAGAGGGATACAATAAACCTGAAATGAAGCATCGGAATCTATAACTAGTGTCACAGGAGTGGTTCAAATCATAGACAGTAAGAAGAGTCAGTCTTCTTGTACTTAAGTCGGCATTGTGACTTTTGAATTTAATTCCGATGCAATTTACGTGTTTCATCGTCAATAAGAAGGTCAGAGGGATACAGTAAACCTGAAGTGAAGCATCGGAATCTATAACTAGTGTCACAGGAATGGTTCAAAACATAGACAGTAAGAAGAGTCAGTTTTCTTGTACTTAAGTCGGCATTGTGCCTTTTGTATTTAATTCCGATGCAATTTCTGTGTTTCGTCGTCAATAAGTAGGTCACATGGATACAGTAAACATGAAGTGAAGCATCGGAATCTATAACTATTGTCACAGGAATGGTTCCAAACATAAACAGTAAGAAGAGTCAGTTTTCTTGTTCTTAGGTCGGCATTGTGCCTTTTGTATTTAATTCCGATGCAATTTCTGTGTTTCATTGTCAGTACGACGGTCAGAGGGATACAGTAAACCTGAAGTGAAGCATCGGAATCTATAACTAGTGTCGCAGGAATGGTTCAAAACGTAGACAGTAAGAAGAGTCAGTCTTCTAGTACTTAAGTCGGCTTTGTGCCTTTTGTATTTAATTCCGATGCATTTTCTGTGTTTCATCGTGAATAAGTGGGTCAGAGGGACACAGTAAACCTGAAGTGATGCATCGGAATCTATAACTAGTATCACAGTAGTGGTTCAAAACAGAGATAATAAGAAGAGTCTGTTTGCTTGTACTTAAGTCGGCATTGTGCCTTATATATTTAATTCCGATGCAATTTCTGTGTTTCGTCGTTAATAACAAGGTCCAAGGGATACAGTAAACCTGAAGTGAGGCATCGGAATGTAAAACCGGTCTCACAGGAAAGGTTCAAAACATGGACAGTAAGAAGAGCCAGTCTTCTTGTACTTGAGTCGGCATTGTGCCTTTTATATTTAATTCCGATGCAATTTCTGTGTTTCATCGACAATAAGAAGGTCAGAGGGATACAGTTAACCTGGAGTGAAGCATCGGAATCTATAACTAGTGTCACAGGAATGGTTCAAAACATAAACAATAAGAAGAGTCAGTCTTCTTGTACTTAAGTCGGTATTGTGCCTTTTCTATTTAATTCCGATGCAATATCTGTGTTTCATCCTCAATAAGAAGGTCCAAGGGATACAGTAAACCTGAAGTGAAGCATCGGAATCTATAGCTAGTGTTACAGGAATGGTTCAAAACATAGTCAGTAAGAAGCGTCAGTCTTCTTGTACTTAAGTCGGCATTGTGCCTTTTCTATTTAATTCCGATGCAATATCTGTGTTTCATCCTCAATAAGAAAGTCCAAGGGGTACAGTAAACCTGAAGTGAAGCATCGGAATCTCTAACTAGAGTCACAGGAATGGTTCAAAACATAGACAGTAAGAAGAGTCAGTCTTCTTGTACTTAAGTCTGCATTGTGCCTTTTGTATTTAATTCCGATGCATTTTCGGTGTTTCATCGTGAATAAGAGTGTCAGAGGGATACAGTAAACCTGAAGTGAAGCATAGGAATCTGTAACTAGTGTCACAGGAATGGTTCAAAGCATAGACAGTAAGAAGTGTTAGTCTTCTTGTAGTCAAGTCTGGATTGTGCCTTATGTATATATTTCCGATGCAATTTCTGCGATTCATCGTCAATAAGAAGCTCAGAGGGATACAGTAAACCGGAAGTGAAGCATCGGAATCTATAACTAGTGTCACAGGAATGGTTCAAAACATAGACAGTAAGAAGAGTCAGTCTTCTAGTACTTAAGTCGGCTTTGTGCCTTTTGTATTTAATTCCGATGCATTTTCGGTGTTTCATCGTGAATAAGAGTGTCAGAGGGATACAGTAAACCTGAAGTGAAGCATAGGAATCTGTAACTAGTGTCACAGGAATGGTTCAAAACATAGACAGTAAGAAGTGTTAGTCTTCTTGTACTTATGTCTGGATTGTGCCTTATGTATATATTTCCGATGCAATTTCTGTGATTCATCGCCAATAAGAAGCTCAGAGGGATACAGGAAACCGGAAGTGAAGCATCGGAATCTATGACTAGTGTCACAGGAATGGTTCAAAACATAGACAGTAAGAAGAGTCAGCTTTCTTGTACTTAAGGCGGCATTGTGCCTTTTGTATATAATTCCGATTCAATTTCTGTGTTTCTTCGTCAATAAGAAGGTCAGAGGAATACAGTAAACCCGAAGTGAAGCATCGGAATCTATAACTAGTGTCACAGGAATGGTTCAAACATAGACAGTAAGAAGAGTCAGTCTTTTTGTACTTAAATCGGCATTGTGCCTTTTGTATTTAATTCCGATGCAATTTCTGTGTTTCATCATCAATACGAAGGTCAGAGGGATACAATAAACCTGAAATGAAGCATCGGAATCTATAGCTAGTGTCACAGGAGTGGTTCAAATCATAGACAGTAAGAAGAGTCAGTCTTCTTGTACTTAAGTCGGCATTGTGACTTTTGAATTTAATTCCGATGCAATTTACGTGTTTCATCGTCAATAAGAAGCTCAGAGGGATAATGTAAATCTGAAGTGAAGCATCGGAATCTATAACTAGTGTCACAGGAATGGTTCATAACATAGACAGCAAGAAGTGTCCGGTTTCTTGTACTGAAGTCGGCATTGTGCCTTTTGTATTTAATTCCGATGCAATTTCTGTGTTTCATACTCGATACGACGGTCAGAGTGGATACAGTAAACCTGAAGTGAAGCATCGGAATCTATAACTAGTGTCACAGGAATGGTTCAAAACATAGACATTAAGATGAGACAGTCTTCTAGTACTTAAGTCGGCTTTGTGCCTTTTGTATTTAATTCCGATGCATTTTCGGTGTTTCAATGTGAATAAGAGTGTCAGAGGGATACAGTAAACCTGAAGTGAAGCATAGGAATCTATAACTAGTGTCACAGGAATGGTTCAAAACATAGACAGTAAGAAGTGTTAGTCTTCTTGTACTTAAGTCTGGATTGTGCCTTATGTATATATCTCCGATGCAATTTCTGTGATTCATCGTCAATAAGAAGCTCAGAGGGATACAGTAAACCTGAAGTGAAGCATCGGAATCTATAACTAGTGTCACAGGAATGGTTCAAAACATAGACAGTAAGAAGAGTCAGTTTTCTTGTACTTAAGTCGGCATTGTGCCTTTTGTATATAATTCCGATTCAATTTCTGTGTTTCTTCGTCAATAAGAAGGTCAGAGAAATACAGAAAACCTGAAGTGAAGCATAGGAATCTATAACTAGTGTCACAGGAATGGTTCAAAACATAGACAGTAAGAAGAGTCAGTCTTTTTGTACTTAAATCGGCATTGTGCCTTTTGTATTTAATTCCGATGCAATTTCTGTGTTTCATCATCAATACGAAGGTCAGAGGGATAGAATAAACCTGAAATGAAGCATCGGAATCTATAACTAGTGTCACAGGAGTGGTTCAAATCATAGACAGTAAGAAGAGTCAGTCTTCTTGTACTTAAGTCGGCATTGTGACTTTTGAATTTAATTCCGATGCAATTTACGTGTTTCATCGTCAATAAGAAGGTCAGAGGGATACAGTAAACCTGAAGTGAAGCATCGGAATCTATAACTAGTGTCACAGGAATGGTTCCAAACATAAACAGTAAGAAGAGTCAGTTTTCTTGTTCTTAGGTCGGCAATGTGCCTTTTGTATTTAATTCCGATGCAATTGCTGTGTTTCATCGTCAGTACGACGGTCAGAGGGATACAGTAAACCTGAAGTGAAGCATCGGAATCTATAACTAGTGTCACAGGAATGGTTCAAAACGTAGACAGTAAGAAGAGTCAGTCTTCTAGTACTTAAGTCAGCTTTGTGCCTTTTGTATTTAATTCTGATGCAATTTCTGTGTTTCATCGACAATAAGAAGGTCAGAGGGATACAGTTAACCTGGAGTGAAGCATCGGAATCTATAACTAGTGTCACAGGAATGGTTCAAAACATAAACAATAAGAAGAGTCAGTCTTCTTGTACTTAAGTCGGCATTGTGCCTTTTCTATTTAATTCCGATGCAATATCTGTGTTTCATCCTCAATAAGAAGGTCCAAGGGATACAGTAAACCTGAAGTGAAGCATCGGAATCTATAACTAGTGTCACAGGAATGGTTCAAAACATAGTCAGTAAGAAGCGTCAGTCTTCTTGTACTTAAGTCGGCATTGTGCCTTATATATTTAATTCTGACGCAATATCTGTGTTTCATCGTCTATTAGAAGGTCCAAGGGATACTGTAAACCTGGAGTGAAGCATCGGAGTCTATAACTAGTGTCACAAGAACGGTTCAAAACATAGACTGTAATAAGAGTCAGTCTTCTTGTACTTTAGTCGGCATTGTGCCCTTTGTATATAATTCCCATGCAATTTCTGTGTTTCATCGTCAATAAGAAGGTCCAAGGAATACAGTAGACCTGGAGTGAAGCATCGCAATCTATAACTAGTGTCACAGGAATGGTTCAAACATAGACAGTAAGAAGCGTCAGTCTTTTTGTACTTAACTCTGCATTGTGCCTTTTGTATTTAATTCCGATGCAATTTCTGTGTTTCATCGTCAATAGGAAGGTCTAAGAGATACAGTAAACCTGAAGTGAAGCATCGGTATTTATAACTGGTGTCACAGGAATGGTTCAAAACATAGTCAGTAAGAAGAGTCAGTCTTCTTGTTCTTCAGTCGGCATTGTGCCTTTTGTATTTAGTTCCGATGCAATTTCTGTGTTTCTTCGTCAATAAGAAGGTCCAAGGGATACAGTAAACCTGGAGTGAAGCATCGGAGTCTATAACTAGTGTCACAGGAATGGTTCAAAGCATAGACAGTAAGAAGAGTCAGTCTTCTTATACTTAATTCGGCATTGTGCCTTTTGTATTTAATTCCGATGCAATTTCTGTGTTTCATCGTCAATAAGACGGTCAGAGGGATACAGTGAACTTGAAGTGAAGTATCAGAATCTATAACTAGTGTCACAGGAATGGTTCAAAACATAGTCAGTATGAAGAGTCAGACTTCTTTTACTTAAGTCGGCATTGTGACTTTTGTATTTAATTCCGATGCAGTTTCCGTGTTTGTTCGTCAATAAGAATGTCCAAGGGATACAGTAAACCTGGAGTGAAGCACCGGAGTCTGTTACTAGTGTCACAGGAATGGCTCAAAACATGGACAGTAAAAAGATTTAGTCTTGTTGTACTTAATTCGGCATTGTTCCTTTTGTATATAATTCCGAAGCAATTTCTGTGTTTCATGGTCAAAAAGACGGTCAGAGGGATACAGTAAACCTGAAGTGAAGCATCAGAAACTATAACTAGTGTCACAGGAATGGTTCAAAACATAGACAGTAAGAAGAGTCAGCCATCTTGTACTTAAGTCGGCATTGTGAATTTTGTATTTAATTCCGATGAAATTTCTGTGTTTCATCGTCAATAAGAAGGTCCAAGGGATACAGTAAATCTGAAGTGAAGCATCGGAATCTATAACTAGTGTCACAGGAATAGTTCAAACATACACAGTAGCAAGAGTCAGTCTACTTGTACTTAACTCGGCATTGTGCCTATTGTATTTAATTCCGATGCAATTTCTGTGCTTCATCGTCAATAAGAAGGTCCAAGGGACACAGTAAAACTGAAGTGAAGCATCGGAATTTATAACTAGTGTCACAGGAATGGTTCAAATCATAGACAGTAGGAAGAGTCAGCCATCTTGTACTTAAGTCGGCATTGTGAATTTTGTATTTAATTCCGATGCAATTTCTGTGTTTCATCGTCAATAAGAAGGTCCAGTGGATACAGTAAACCTAAAGTGAAGCATCGGAATCTATAACTAGTGTCACAGGAATGGTTCAAAACATAGACTGTCGGAAGAGTCAATCTTCTTGTACTTAAGTCGGCATTGTGAATTTTTGTATTTAATTCCGATGCAATTTCTGTGTTTCATCGTGAATAAGAAGGTCAGAGGGATACAGTAAACCTGAAGTGAAGCTTCGGAATCTATAACTAGTGTCTCAGGAATGGTTCAAAACATAGACAGTAAGAAGAGTCAGTCTTCTAGTACTTAAGTCGGCTTTGTACCTTTTATATTTAATTCCGATGCATTTTCTGTGTTTCATCGTGAATGAGAAGGTCAGAGGGATACAGTAAACCTGAAGTGATGCATCGGAATCTATAACAAGTGTCACAGGAGTGGTTAAAAACAGAGATATTAAGAAGAGTCAGTATTCTTGTTCTTAAGTCGGCATTGTGCCTTATCTATTTAATTCCGATGCAATTTCTGTGTTTCGTCGTTAATAACAAGGTCCAAGGGATACAGTAAACCTGAAGTGGGGCATCGGAATCTAAAACCGGTCTCACAGGAAAGGTTCAAACATGGACAGTAAAAAGAGCCAGTCTTCTTGTAATTGTGTCGGCATAGTGCCTTCTGTATTTAATTCCGATGCAATTTCTGTGTTTCATCGTCAGTACGACGGTCAGAGGGATACAGTTAACCTGAAGTGAAGCTTCGGAATCTCTAACTAGTGTCACAGGAATGGTTCAAAACATAGACAGTAAGAAGTGTCAGTCTTCTTGTACTTAAGTCTGCATTATGCCTTTTGTATATAATTCCGATGCAATTTCTGTGTTTCATCGTCAATAAGAAGCTCAGAGGGATAATGTAAATCAGAAGTGAAGCATCGGAATCTATAACTAGTGTCACAGGAATGGTTCGAAACATAAACAATAAGAAGAGTCAGTCTTCTTGTACTTAAGTCAGCATTGTGCCTTTTCTATTTAATTCCGATGCAATATCTGTGTTTCATACTCAATAAGAAGGTCCAAGGGATACAGTAAACCTGAAGTGAAGCATCGGAATCTATAACTAGTGTCACAGGAATGGTTCAAAACATAGTCAGTAAGAAGCGTCAGTCATCTTGTACTTAACTCTGCATTGTGCCTTTTGTATTGAATTCCGATGCAATTTCTGTGTTTCATCGTCAATAGGAAGGTCCAAGAGATACAGTAAACCTGAAGTGAAGCATCGGTATTTATAACTAGTGTCACAGGAATGGTTCAAAACATAGTCAGAAAGAAGAGTCAGTCTTCTTGTACTTAAGTCGGCATTGTGCCTTTTGTATTTAGTTCCGATGCAATTTCTGTGTTTCTTCGTCTATAAGAAGGTCCAAGGGATACAGTAAACCTGGAGTGAAGCATCGGAGTCTATAACTAGTGTCACAGGAATGGTTCAAAGCATAGACAGTAAGAAGAGTCAGTCTTCTTATACTTGATTCGGCATTGTGCCTTTTGTATTTAATTCCGATGCAGTGTCTGTGTTTCTTCGTCAATAAGAAGGTCCAAGGGATACAGTAAACCTGGAGTGAAGCACCGGAGTCTAAAACTAGTGTCACAGGAATGGCTCAAAACATGGACAGTAAGAAGAGTCAGTCTTCTTGTACTTCATTCGGCATTGTGCCTTTTGTATATAATTCCGATGCAATTTCTGTGTTTCATCGTCAAAAAGAAGGTCAGAGGGATACAGTAAACCTGAAGTGAAGCATCAGAAACTATAACTAGTGTCACAGGAATGGTTCAAAACATAGTCAGTAAGAAGAGTCATTCTTCTTGTACTTAAGTCGGCATTGTGCCTTTTGAATTTAATTCCGATGCAATTTCTGTGTTTCATCGTCAATAAGAAGGTCCAAGGGATACAGTAAATGTGAAGTGAAGCATCGGAATCCATAACTAGTGTCACAGGAATGGTTCAAAACATAGACAGTAGCAAGAGTCAGTCTACTTGTACTTAAGTCGGCAATGTGCCTATTGTATTTAATTCCGATGCAATTTCTGTGTTTCATCGTCAATAAGAAGGTCCAAGGGACACAGTAAAACTGAAGTGAAGCATCGGAAATTATAACTAGTGTCACAGGAATGGTTCAAATCATAGACAGTAGGAAGAGTCAGCCATCTTGTACTTAAGTCGGCATTGTGAATTTTGTATTTAATTCCGATGCAATTTCTGTGTTTCATCGTCAATAAGAAGGTCCAATGGATACATTAAACCTAAAGTGAAGCATCGGAATCTATAACTAGTGTCACAGGAATTGTTCAAAACATAGACTGTCAGAAGAGTCAATCTTCTTGTACTTAAGTCGGCATTGTGCATTTTTGTATTTAATTCCGATGCAATTTCTGTGTTTCATCGTGAATAAGAAGGTCAGAGGGATACAGTAAACCTGAAGTGAAGCTTCGGAATCTATAACTAGTGTCTCAGGAATGGTTCAAATCATAGACAGTAAGAAGAGTCTGTCTTCTAGTACTTAAGTCGGCTTTGTGCCTTTTATATTTAATTCCGATGCATTTTCTGTGTTTCATCGTGAATGAGAGGGTCAGAGGGATACAGTAAACCTGAAGTGATGCATCGGAATCTATAACTAGTGTCACAGGAGTGGTTAAAAAGATAGATATTAAGAAGAGTCAGTTTTCTTGTACTTAAAACGGCATTGTGCCTTATCTATTTAATTCCGATGCAATTTCAGTGTTTCGTCGTTAATAACAAGGACCAAGGGATACAGTAAACCTGAAGTGGGGCATCGGAATCTAAAACCGGTCTCACAGGAAAGGTTCAAACATGGACTGTAAGAAGAGCCAGTCTTCTTGTACTTGTGTCGGCATTGTGCCTTTTGTATTTAATTCCGATGCAATTTCTGTGTTTCATCGTCAGTACGACGGTCAGAGGGATACAGTTAACCCGAAGTGAAGCTTCGGAATCTCTAACTAGTGTCACGGGAATAGTTCAAAACATAGACAGTAAGAAGTGTCAGTCTTCTTGTACTTAAGTCTGCATTGTGCCTTTTGTATATAACTCCGATGCAATTTCTGTGTTTCATCGTCAATAACAAGCTCAGAGGGATAATGTAAATCTGAAGTGAAGCATCGGAATCCATAACTAGTGTTACAGGAATGGTTCAAAACATAGACAGCAAGAAGTGTCAGGTTTCTTGTACAGAAGTCGGCATTGTGCCTTTTGTATTTAATTCCGATGCAATTTCTGTGTTTCATACTCAATACGACGGTCAGAGTGGATACAGTAAATCTGAAGTGAAGCATCTGAATCTATAACTAGTGTCACAGGACAGGTTCAAAACATAGACAGTAAGAAGAGTCAGTCTTCTAGTACTTAAGTCGGCTTTGTGCCTTTTGTATTTAATTCCGATCGGTGTTTCATCGTGAATAGGACTGTCAGAGGGATACAGTAATCCTGAAGTGAAGCATAGGAATCTATAACTAGTGTCACAGGAATGGTTCAAAACATAGACAGTAAGAAGTGTTAGTCTTCTTGTACTTAAGTCCGGATTGTGCCTTTTGTATATATTTACGATGCTATTTCTGTGATTCATCGTCAATAAGAAGCTCAGAGGGATACAGTAAACCTGAAGTGAAGCATCGGAATCTATAACTAGTGTCACAGGAATGGTTCAAATCATAGGCAGTAAGAAGAGTCAGTTTTCTTGTACTTAAGACGGCATTGTGCCTTTTGTATATAAATCCGATTCAATTTCTGTGTTTCTTCGTCAATAAGAAGGTCAGAGGAATACAGTAAACCTGAAGTGAAGCATCGGAATCTATAACTAGTGTCACAGGAATGGTTCAAAACATAGACAATAAGAAGAGTCAGTCTTTTTGTACTTAAGTCTGCATTGTGCCTTTTGTATTTAATTCCGATGCAATTTCTGTGTTTCATCATCAATACGAAGGTCAGAGGGATACAATAAACCTGAAATGAAGCATCGGAATCTACAACTAGTGTCACAGGAATGGTTCAAATCATAGACAGTATGAAGAGTCAGTCTTCTTGTACTTAAGTTGGCATTGTGACTTTTGTATTTAATTCCGATGCAATTTACGTGTTTCATCGTCAATAAGAAGGTCAGAGGGATGCAGTAAACCTGAAGTGAAGCATCGGAATCTATAACTAGTGTCACAGGAATGGTTCAAAACATAAACAGTAAGCAGAGTCAGTTTTCTTGTTCTTAGGTCGGCATTGTGCCTTTTGTATTTAATTCCGATGCAATTTCTGTGTTTCATCGACAGTACGACGGTCAGAGGGATACAGTAAACCTGACGTGAAGCATCGGAATTTATAACTAGTGTCACAGGAATGGTTCAAAACATAGACAGTAACAAGAGTCAGTCTTCTAGTACTTAAGTCGGCTTTGTTCCTTTTGTATTTAATTCCGATGCATTTTCTGTGTTTCATCGTGAATAAGAGGGTCAGAGAGATACAGTAAACCTGAGGTGATGCACCGGAATCTGTAACTAGTGTCACAGTAGTGGTTCAAAACAGACATAATAAGAAGAGTCTGTTTTCTTGTACTTAAGTCGGCATTGTGCCTTATCTATTTAATTCCGATGCAATTTCTGTGTTTCGACGTTAATAACAAGGTCCAAGGGATACAGTAAACCTGAAGTGAGGCATCGGAATCTAAAACCGGTCTCACAGGAAAGGTTCAAAACATGGACAGTAAGAAGAGAAAGTCTTCTTGTACTTGAGTCGGCATTGTGCCTTTTGTATTTAATTCCGATGCAATTTCTGTGTTTCATCGTCAGTACGACGGTCAGAGGGATACAGGTAACCTGAAGTGAAGCATCGGAATCTCCAACTAGTGTCACAGGAATGGTTCAAAACATAGACAGTAAGAAGAGTCAGTCTTCTTGTACTTAAGTCGGCATTGTGCCTTTTGTATTTAGTTACGATGCAATTTCTGTATTTCTTCGTCAATAAGAAGGTCCAAGGGATACAGTAAACCTGGAGTGAAGCATCGGAGTCTATAACTAGTGTCACAGGAATGGTTCAAAGCATAGACAGTAAGAAGAGTCAGTCTTCTCATACTTAATTCGGCACTGTGCCTTTTGTATTTAATTCCGATGCAAGTTCTGTGTTTCATCGTCAATAAGACGGTCAGAGGGATACAGTAAACTTGAAGTGAAGTATCAGAATCTATAACTAGTGTCACAGGAATGGTTCAAAACATTGTTAGTAAGAAGAGTCTGTCTTCTTGTACTTAAGTCGGCATTGTGCCTTTTGTATTTATTTACGATGCAATTTCTGTGTTTCATCGTCAATAAGAAGGTCTTAGGGATACAGTAAACCTAGAGTGAAGCATCGGAATCTATAACTAGTGACACAGGGACGGTTAAAAACATAGACAGTAACATGAGTCGGTATTCTTGTACTTAAGTCGGCATTGTGCCTTTTTAACTTAATTCCGATGCCATTTCTGTGTCTCACCGTCAATAAGAAGGTCCAAGGGATACAGTAAACCTGGAGTGAAGCATCGGAATCCATAACTTGTGTCACAGGTATGGTTCAAAACATAGACAGTAAGAAAAGTCAGACTTCTTTTACTTAAGGCGGCATTGTGACTTTTGTATTTAATTCCGATGCAGTTTCTGTGTTTCATCGTCAATAAGAAGGTCCATGGGATACAGTAAACCTGGAGTGAAGCACCGGAGTCTATAACTAGTGTCACAGGAATGACTCAAAACATGGACAGTAAGAACAGTCAGTCTTCTTGTACTTAAGTCGGCATTGTGCCTTTTGAATTTAATTCCGGTGCAATTTCTGTGTTTCATCGTCAATAAGAAGGTCCAAGGGATACAGTAAACCTGAAGTGAAGCATTGGAATCTATAACTAGTGTCACTGGAATGGTTCATAACATTGACAGTAGGAAGAGTCAGTCCTCTTGTGCTTAAGTCGGCATTGTGCCTTTTGTATTTAATTCCGATCCAATTTCTGTGTTTCATCGTCAATAAGAAGGTCAGAGGGATACAGTAAACCTGCAGTGAAGTATCAGAAAATATAACTAGTGTCACAGGAATGGTTCAAAACATAGTCAGTAAGAAGAGTCAGTCTTCTTGTACTTAAGTCGGCATTGTGCCTTTTGAATTTAATTCCGATGCAATTTCTGTGTTTCATCGTCAATACGAAGGTCCAAGGGATACAGTAAACCTGAAGTGAAGCATCGGAATCTATAACTAGTGTCACAGGAATGGTTCAAATCATTGACAGTAGGAAGAGTCAGTCCTCTTGTGCTTAAGTCGGCATTGTGCGTTTTGTATTTAATTCCGATCCAATTTCTGTGTTTCATCGTCAATAAGAAGGTCAGAGGGATACAGTATACCTGGAGTGAATCATCGGAGTCTATAACTAGTGTCACAGGAATGGTTCAAAACATAGGCAGTGAGAAGAGTCAGCCTTCTTGTACTTTAGTCGGCATTGTGCCTTTTGTATTCAATTCCGATGCAATATCTGTGTTTCTTCGTCAATAAGAAGGTCAGAGGGATACAGTAAACCTGAAGTGATGCATCGGAATCTATAACTAGTGTCACAGGAATGGTTCAAAGCATAGTCAGTAAGAAGAGTCAGTCTTCTAGTACTTGAGTCGGCATTGTGCCTTTTGTATTTAATTCCGATGCAATATCTGTGTTACATCGTCAATAAGAAGGTACAAGGGATACAGTAAACCTGGAGTGAAGCATCGGAATCTATAGCTAGTGCCGCAGGGACGGTTCAAAACATAGACAGTAAGATGAGTCAGTATTCTTGTACTTAAGTCGGCATTGTGCCTTTTCTATTTAATTCCGATGCATTTTTTGTGTTTCATCGTCAATATGGAGGTCCAAGGGATACAGTAAACCTGGAGTGAACCATCGGAATCTATAACTATTGTCACAGGAATGGTTCAAAACATAGACAGTAGGAAGAGTCAGTCTTCTTGTACTTAAGTCGGCATTGTGCCTTTTGTATTTTATTCCGATGCAATTTCTGTGTTTCATCGTCAATAAGAAGGTCAGAGGGATACAGTAAACCTGGAGTGAAGCATCGGAGTCTATAACTAGTGTCACAGGAATGGTTCAAAACATAGGCAGTGAGAAGAGTCAGCCTTCTTGTACTTAAGTCGGCATTGTGCCTTTTGTATTTAATTCCGATGCAATTTCTGTGTTTCACCGTCAATAAGAAGGTCCAAGGGATACAGTAAACCTGAAGTGAAGCATCGGAACCTATAACTAGTGTCACAGGAATGGTTCAAAACATAGACAGTAGCAAGAGTCAGTCTACTTGTACTTAAGTCGGCATTGTGCCTATTGTATTTCATTCCGGTGCAATTTCTGTGTTTCATCGTCAATAAGAATGTCCAAGGGACACAGTAAACCTGGAGTGAAGCAACAGAATCTATAACTAGTGTCACAGGAATGGTTCAAACATAGACAGTAGGAAGAGTCAGTCTTCTTGTACTTAAGTCGGCATGTGCCTTTTGTATTTAATACCGATGCAATTTCTGCGTTTCATCGGCAATAAGAAGGTCAGAGGGATACAGTAATCCCGAAGTTAAACATCAGAATCTATAACTAGAGTCACAGGAATGGTTCAAAGCATAGTCAGTAAGAAGAGTCAGTCTTCTTGTAGTTAATTCGGCATTGTGCAGTTTGTATTTAATTCCGATGCAATTTCTGTGTTTCATTGTCATTAAGAATGTCCAAGGGGTACAGTAAACCTGAAGTGAAGCATCGGAATCTATAACTAGTGTCACAGGAATGGTTCAAAACATAGACAGTAGGAAGAGTCAGTCTTCTAGTACTTAAGTCGCCATTGTGCATTTTCTATTTAATTCCGATGCAATTTCTGTGTTTCATCGTCATTAAGACGGTCAGAGGGATACAGTAAACCTGAAGTGAAGCATCGGAATCTATAACTAGTGTCACAGGAATGGTTCAAACATAGACAGTTGGAAGAGTCAGTCTTCTTGTACTTAAGTCGGCATTGTGCCTTTTGTATTTCATTCCGATGCAATTTTGTGTTTCATCGTGAATGAGAGGGTCAGAGGGACACAGTAAACCTGAAGTGATGCATCGGAATCTATAACTAGTGTCACAGGAGTGGTTCAAAACAGAGATATTAAGAAGAGTCTGTTTTCTTGTACTTAAGTCGGCATTGTGCCTTATCTATTTAATTCCGATGCAATTTCTGTGTTTCGTCATTAATAACAAGTTCCAAAGGATACAGTAAACCTGAAGTGGGGCATCGGAATCTAAAACCGGTCTCACAGGAAAGTTTCAAATCATGGACAGTAAGAAGAGCCAGTCTTCTTGTACTTGAGTCGGCATTGTGCCTTTTGTATTTAATTCCGATGCAATTTCTGTGTTTCATCGTCAATAAGAAGCTCAGAGGGATAATGTAAATCTGAAATGAAGCATCGGAATCTATAACTAGTGTCACAGGAGTGGTTCAAATCATACACAGTAAGAAGAGTCAGTCTTCTTGTACTTAAGTCGGCATTGTGAATTTTGTATTTAATTCCGATGCAGTTTACGTGTTTCATCGTCAATCAGAAGGTCAGAGGGATACAGTAAACCTGAAGTGAAGCATCAGAATCTATAACTAGTGTCACAGGAATGGTTCTAAACATACACAGTAAGATGAGTCAGGTTTCTTGTATTTAAGTCGGCATTGTGCCTTTTGTATTTAATTCCGATGCAATTTCTGTGTTTCGTCGTCAATAAGGAGGTCACATGGATACAGTAAACCTGAAGTGAAGCATCGGAATCTATAACTAGTGTCACAGGAATGGTTCTAAACATAAACAGTAAGAAGAGTCAGTTTTCTCTTTCTTAGGTCGGCATTGTGCCTTTTGTATTTAATTCCGATGCAATTTCTGCGTTTCATCGTCAGTACGACGGTCAGAGGGATACAGTAAACCTGAAGTGAAGCATCGGAATCTATAACTAGTGTCACAGGAATGGTTCAAAACGTAGACAGTAAGAAGAGTCAGTCTTCTAGTACTTAAGTCGGCTTTATGCCTTTTGTATTTAATTCCGATGCATTTTCTGTGTTTCATCGTGAATAAGAGGGTCAGAGGGATACAGTAAATATGAAGTGATGCATCGGGATCTATAACTAGTGTCACAGGAATGGTTCAAAACATAGACAGCAAGAAGTGTCAGGTTTCTCGTACTGAAGTCGGCATTGTGCCTTTTGTATTTAATTCCGATGTAATTTCTGTGTTTCATACTCAGTACGACGGTCAGAGTGGATACAGTAAACCTGAAGTGATGCATAGGAATCTATAACTAGTGTCACACGAATGGTTCAAAACATAGACAGTAAGAAGAGTCAGTTTTCTTGTACTTAAGTCGGCATTGTGCCTTTTGTATATAATTCCGAATCAATTTCTGTGTTTCTTCGTCAATAAGAAGGACAGAGGAATACAGTAAACCTGAAGTGAAGCATCGGAATCTATAACTAGTGTCACAGGAATGGTTCAAACATAGGCAGTAAGAAGAGTCAGTCTTTTTTTACTTAAGTCGGCATTGTGCCTTTTGTATTTAATTCGGATGCAATTTCTGTGTTTCATCCTCAATACGAAGGTCCGAGGCATACAGTAAACCTGAAGTGAAGCATCGGAATCTATAACTAGTGTCACAGGAATGGTTCCAAACATAAACAGTAAGAAGAGTCAGTTTTCTTGTTCTTAGGTCGGCATTGTGCCTTTTGTATTTAATTCCGATGCAATTTCTGTGTTTCATCGTCAGTACGACGGTCAGAGGGATACAGTAAACCTGAAGTGAAGCATCGGAATCTATAACTAGTGTCACAGGAATGGTTCAAAACGTAGACAGTAAGAAGAGTCAGTCTTCTAGTACTTAAGTCGGCTTGATGCCTTTTGTATTTAATTCTGATGCATTTTCTGTGTTTCATCGTGATTAAGAGGGTCAGAGGGATACGGTAAATATGAAGTGATGCATCGGGATCTATAACTAGTGTCACAGTAGTGGTTCAAAACAGAGATAATAAGAAGAGTCTGTTTTCTTGAACTTAAGTCGGCATTGTGCCTTATCTATTTAATTCCGATGCAATTTCTGTGTTTCGTCGTTAATAACAAGGTCCAAGGGATACAGTAAACCTGAAGTGAGGCATCGGAATCTAAAACCGGTCTTACAGGAAAGGTTCAAAGCATGGACAGTAAGAAGAGCCAGCCTTCTTGTACTTGAGTCGGCATTGTGCCTTTTGTATTTAATTTCGATGCAATTTCTGTGTTTCATCGTCAGTACGACGGTCATAGGGATACAGTTAACCAGAAGTGAAGCATCGGAATCTCAAACTAGTGTCACAGGAATGGTTCAAAGCATAGACAGTAAGAAGAGCCAGTCTTCTTGTACTTAAGTCGGCATTGTGACTTTTGTATTTAAGTCTGATGTATTTTCTGTGTTTCATCGTAAATAAGAGGGTCAGAGGGATACTGTAAACCTGAAGTAAAGCATCGGAATCTATAACTAGTGTCACAGGAATGGTTCAAAACATAGTCAGTAAGAAGCGTCAGTCTTCTTGTACTTAAGTCGGCATTGTGCCTTATATATTTAATTCTGATGCAATATCTGTGTTTCAACGTCAATTAGAAGGTCCAAGGGATACTGTAAACCTAGAGGGAAGCACCGGAATCCATAACTACTGTCACAGGAATGGTTCAAAACATACACAGTAGGAAGAGTCAGTCTTCTAGTACTTAAGTCGCCATTGTGCATTTTCTATTTAATTCCGATGCAATTTCTGTGTTTCATCGTCATTAAGACGGTCAGAGGGATACAGTAAACCTGAAGTGAAGCATCGGAATCTATAACTAATGTCACAGAAATGGTTCAAAACATAGACAGTTGGAAGAGTCAGTCTTCTTGTACTTAAGTCGCCATTGTGCCTTTTGTATTTAATTCCGATGCAATTTCTGTGTTTCATCGTGAATGAGAGGGTCAGAGGGACACAGTAAACCTGAAGTGATGCATCGGAATCTATAACTAGTGTCACAGGAGTGGTTCAAGACAGAGATATTAAGAAGAGTCTGTTTTCTTGTACTTAAGTCGGCATTGTGCCTTATCTATTTAATTACGACCCAATATCTGTGTTTCGTCGGTAATAACAAGGTCCAAGGGATACAGTAAACCTGAAGTGGGGCATCAGAATGTAAAACCGGTCTCACAGGAAAGGTTCAAAACATGGACAGTAACAAGAGCCAGTCTTCTTGTACTTGAGTCGGCATTGTGCCTTTTGTATTAAATTCCGATGCAATTTCTGTGTTTCATCGTCAGTACGACGGTCAGAGGGATACAGTTAACCTGAAGTGAAGCTTCGGAATCTCTAACTAGTGTCACAGGAATGGTTCAAAACATAGACAGTAAGAAGAGTCAGTCTTCTTGTACTTAAGTCTGCATTGTGCCTTTTGTATATGATTCCGATGCAATTTCTGTGTTTCATCGTCAATATGAAGCTCAGAGGGATAATGTAAATCTGAAGTGAAGCATCGGAATCTATAACTAGTGTCACAGGAATGGTTCAAAACATAGACAGCAAGAAGTGTCAGGTTTCTTGTACAGAAGTCGGCATTGTGCCTTTTGTATTTAATTCCGATGCAATTTCTGTGTTTCATACTCAATACGACGGTCAGAGTGGATACAGTAAACATGAAGTGAAGCATCGGAATCTATAACTAGTGTCACAGGAATGGTTCAAAACATAGACGGTAAGAAGAGTCAGTCTTCTAGTACTTAAGTCGGCTTTGTGGCTTTTGTATTTAATTTAGATGCATCTTTGGTGTTTCATCGTGAATAAGAGTGTCAGAGGGATACAGTAAACCTGAAGTGATGCATAGGAATCTATAAATAGTGTCACAGGAATGGTTCAAAACATAGTCAGTAAGAAGTGTTAGTCTTCTTGTACATAAGTCTGGATTGTGCCTTTTGTATATATTTCCGATGCAATTTCTGTGATTCATCGTCAATAAGAAGCTCAGAGGGATACAGTAATCCTGAAGTGAATCATCGGAATCTATAACTAGTGTCACAGGAATGGTTCAAAACATAGACAGTATGAAGAGTCAGTTTTCTTGTACTTAAGTCGGCATTGTGCCTTTTGTATTTAATTCAGATGCAATTTACGTGCTTCATCGTCAATAAGTAGGTCGGAGGGATACAGTAAACCTGGAGAGAAGCATCGGAATCTATAACTAGTGTCACAGGAATGGTTCAAAACATAGACAGTAAGAAGGGTCAGTTTTCTTGTACTTAAGTCGGCATTGTGCCTTTTGTATTTAATTCCGATGCAATTTCTGTGTTTCGTCGTCAATAAGAAGGTCACATGGATACAGTAAACCTGAAGTGAAGCATTGGAATCTGTAACTAGTGTCACAGGAATGGTTCCAAACATAAACAGTAAGAAGAGTCAGTTTTCTTGTCCTTAGGTCGGCATTGTGCCTTTTGTATTTAATTCCGATGCAATTTCTGTGTTTCATCGTCAGTACGACGGTCAGAGGGATACAGTAAACCTGAAGTGAAGCATCGGAATCTATAACTAGTGTCACAGGAATGGTTCAAAACATAGTCCGTAAGAAGCGTCAGTCTTCTTGTACTTAAGTCGGCATTGTGCCTTATATATTTACTTCTGATGCAATATCTGTGTTTCATCGTCAATTAGAAGGTCCAAGGGATACTGTAAACCTGGAGTGAAGCACCGGAATCTATAACTAGTGTCACAAGAACGGTTCAAAACATAGACTGTAATAAGAGTCAGTCTTCTTGTAGTTTAGTCGGCATTTTGCCTTTTGTATATAATTCCCATGCAATTTCTGTGTTTCATCGTCAATAAGAAGGACCAAGGGATACAGTAAACCTGGAGTGAAGCATCGGAATCTATAACTAGTGTCACAGGGATGGTTCAAAACATAGACAGTAAGAAAAGTCAGTCTTCTTGTACTTAAGTCGGCATTGTGCCTTTTGTATTTAGTTGCGATGCAATTTCTGTGTTTCTTCGTCAATATGAAGGTCCAAGGGATACAGTAAACCTGGAGTGAAGCGTCTGAGTCTATAACTAGTGTCACAAGAATGGTTCAAAGCATGGACAGTAAGAAGAGTCAGTCTTCTCATACTTAATTCGGAATTGTGCCTTTTGTATTTAATTCCGATGCAATTTCTGTGTTTCATCGTCAATAAGACGGTCAGAGGGATACAGTAAACTTGAAGTGAAGTATCAGAATCTATAACTAGTGTCACAGGAATGGTTCAAAACTTTGTTAGTAAGAAGAGTCTGTCTTCTTGTACTTAAGTCGGCATTGTGCCTTTTGTATTTAATTACGATGCAATTTCTGTGTTTCATCGTCAATAAGAAGGTCCAAGGGATACAGTAAACCTGGAGTGAAGCATCGGAATCTATAACTAGTGACACAGGGACGGTTCAAATCATAGACAGTAAGATGAGTCGGTATTCTTGTACTTAAGTCGGCATTGTGCCTTTTCTACTTAATTCCGATGCCATTTCTGTGTCTCATCGTCAATAAGAAGGTCCAAGGGATACAGTAAACCTGGAGTGAAGCATCGGAATCTATAACTAGTGTCACAGGAATGGTTCAAAACATAGACAGTAAGAAAAGTCAGACTTCTTTTACTTAAGTCGGCATTGTGACTTTTGTATTTAATTCCGATGCAGTTTCTGTGTTTCATCGTCAATAAGAAGGTCCAAGGGATACAGTAAACCTGGAGTGAAGCACCGGAGTCTATAACTAGTGTCACAGGAATGGCTCAAAACATGGACAGTAAGAAGAGTCAGTCTTCTTGTACTTAAATCGGCATTGTGCCTTTTGTATATAATTCCGATGCAATTTCTGTGTTTCATCGTCAAAAAGAAGGTCAGAGGGATACAGTAAACCTGAAGTGAAGCGTCAGAAACAATAACTAGTGTCACAGGAATGGTTCAAAACACAGTCAGTAGGAAGAGTCAGTCTTCTTGTACTTAAGTCGGCATTGAGCATTTTGAATTTAATTCCGATGCAATTTCTGTGTTTCATCGTCAATAAGAAGGTCCAAGGGATACAGTAAACCTGAAGTGAAGCATCTGAATCTATAACTAGTGTCACAGCAATATTTCAAAACATAGACTGTCAGAAGAGTCAATCTTCTTGTACCTATGTCGGCATTGTGCCTTTTGTATTTCATTCCGATGCAATTTCTGTGTTTCATCGTCAATAAGAAGGTCAGATGGATACAGTAAACCTGAAGTGAAGCTTCGGAATCTATAACTAGTGTCTCAGGAATGGTTCAAGGCATAGGCAGTAAGAAGAGTCAGTCTTCTAGTACTTAAGTGGGCTTTGTGCCTTTTGTATTTAATTCCGATGCATTTTCTATGTTTCATCGTGAATGAGAGGGTCAGAGGGATACAGTAAACCTGAAGTGATGCATCGGAATCTATAACTAGTGACACAGGAGTGGTTCAAAACAGAGATAATAGGAAGAGTCAGTTTTCTTGTACTTAAGTCGGCATTGTGCCTTATCTATTTAATTCCGATGCAATTTCTGTGTTTCGTCGTTAATAACAAGGTCCAAGGGATGCAGAAAAACCTGAAGTGGGGCATCGGAATTTAAAACCGGTCTCACAGGTAAGGTTCAAAACATGGACAGTAAGAAGAGCCAGTCTTCTTGTACTTGTGTCGGCATTGTGCCTTTTGTATTTAATTCCGATGCAATTTCTGTGTTTCATCGTCAGTACGACGGTCAGAGGGATACAGTTAACCTGAAGTGAAGCTTCGGAATCTCTAACTAGTGTCACAGGAATGGTTCAAAACATAGACAGTAAGAAGAGTCAGTCCTCTTGTACTTAAGTCTGCATTGTGCCTTTTGTATATAATTCCGATGCAATTTCTGTGTTTCATCGTCAATAAGAAGCTCAGAGGGATAATGTAAATCTGAAGTGAAGCATTGGAATCTATAACTAGTGTCACAGGAATGTTTCAAAGCATAGACAGCAAGAAGTGTCTGGTTTCTTGTACTGAAGTCGGCATTGTGCCTTTTGTATTTAATTCCGATGCAATTTCTGTGTTTCAAACTCAATACGACGGTCAGAGTGGATACAGTAAACCTGAAGTGAAGCATCGGAATCTATAACTAGTGTCACAGGAATGGTTCAAAACATAGACAGTAAGAAGAGTCAGTCTTCTAGTACTTAAGTGGCTTTGTGCCTTTTGTATTTAATTCCGATGCATTTTCGGTGTTTCATCGTGAATAAGAGTGTCAGAGGGATACAGTAGACCAGAAGTGAAGCATACGAATCTATAACTAGTGTCACAGGAATGGTTCAAAGCATAGACAGTAAGAAGTGTTAGTCTTCTTGTACTCAAGTCTGGATTGTGCCTTTTGTATATATTTCCGATGCAATTTCTGTGATTCACCGTCAATAAGAAGCTCAGAGGGATACAGTAAACCTGAAGTGAAGCATCGGAATCTATAACTAGTGTCACAGGAATCGTTCAAAACATAGACAGTAAGAAGAGTCAGTTTTTTTGTACTTAAGTCGGCATTGTGCCTTTTGTATATAATTCCGATTCAATTTCTGTGTTTCTTCGTCAATAAGAAGCTCAGAGGAATTCAGTAAACCTGAAGTGAAGCATCGGAATCTATAACTAGTGTCATTGGAATGGTTCAAAACATAGACAGTAAGAAGAGTCAGTCTTCTAGTACTTAAGTCGGCTTTTTGCCTTTTGTATTTAATTCCGATGCATTTTCTGTGTTTCATCGTGAATGAGAGGGTCAGAGGGATACAGTAAACCTGAAGTGATGCATCGGAGTCTATAACTAGTGTCACAGTAGTGGTTTAAAACAGAGATAATAAGAAGAGTCTGTTTTCTTGTATTTAAGTCGGCATTGTGCCTTATCTATTTAATTCCGATGCAATTTCTGTGTTTCGTCGTTAATAACAAGGTCCAAGGGATGCAGTAAACCTGAAGTGAGGCATCGGAATCTAAAACCGGTCTCACAGGAAAGGTTCAAAACATGGACAGTGTGAAGAGCCAGTCTTCTTGTACTTGAGTCGGCATTGTGCCTTTTGTATTTAATTCCGATGCAATTTCTGTGTTTCATCGTCAGTACGACGGTCAGAGGGATACAGTTAACCTGAAGTGAAGCATCGGAATCTCTAACTAGTGTCACAGGAATGGTTCAAAACATAGACAGTTAGAAGAGCCAGTCGTCTTGTACTTAAGTCGGCATTGTGCCTTTTGTATTTAAGTCTGATGTATTTTCTGTGTTTCATCGTCAATAAGAGGGTCAGAGGGATACAGTAAACCTGGAGTGAGGCATCGGAATCTATAACTAGTGTCACAGGAATGGTCCAAAACATAGTCCGTAAGAAGCGTCAGTCTTCTTGTACTTAAGTCGGCATTGTGCCTTATATATTTACTTCTGATGCAATATCTGTGTTTCATCGTCAATTAGAAGGTCCAAGGGATACTGTAAACCTGGAGTGAAGCACCTCAATCTATAACTAGTGTCACAAGAACGGTTCAAAGCATAGACTGTAATAAGAGTCAGTCTTCTTGTAGTTTAGACGCATTTTGCCTTTTGTATATAATTCCCATGCAATTTCTGTGCTTCATCGTCAATAGGAAGGTCCAAGAGATACAGTAAACCTGAAGTGAAGCATCGGTATTTATAACTAGTGTCACAGGAATGGTTCAAAGCATAGTCAGTAAGAAAAGTCAGTCTTCTTGTACTTAAGCCGGCATTGTGCCTTTTGTATTTAGTTCCGATGCAATTTCTGTGTTTCTTCGTCAATAAGAAGGTCCAAGGGATACAGAAAACCTGGAGTGAAGCATCGGAGTCTATAACTAGTGTTACAGGAATGGTTCAAAGCATAGACAGTAAGAAGAGTCAGTCTTCTTATACTTAATTCGGAATTGTGCCTTTTGTATTTAATTCCGATGCAATTTCTGTGTTTCATCGTCAATAAGACGGTCAGAGGGATACAGTAAACCTGAAGTGAAGCTTCGGAATCTATAACTAGTGTCTCAGGAATGGTTCAAGGCATAGGCAGTAAGAAGAGTCAGTCTTCTAGTACTTAAGTCGGCTTTGTGCCTTTTGTATTTAATTCCAATGGATTTTCTGTGTTTCATCGTGAATGAGAGGGTCAGAGGGATACAGTAAACCTGAAGTGATGCATCGGAATCTATAACTAGTGTCACAGGAGTGGTGCAAAACAGAGATAATAGGAAGAGTCAGTTTTCTTGTACTTAAGTCGGCATTGTGCCTTAGCTATTTAATTCCGATGCAATTTCTGTGTTTCGTCGTTAATAACAAGGTCCAAGGGATGCAGAAAATCCTGAAGTGGGGCATCGGACTTTAAAACCGGTCTCACAGGTAAGGTTCAAAACATGGACAGTAAGAAGAGCCAGTCTTCTTGTACTTGTGTCGGCATTGTGTCTTTTGTATTTAATTCCGATGCAATTTCTGTGTTTCATCGTCAGTACGACGGTCAGAGGGATACAGTTAACCTGAAGTGAAGCTTCGGAATCTCTAACTAGTGTCACAGGAATGGTTCAAAACATAGACAGTAAGAAGAGTCAGTCCTCTTGTACTTAAGTCTGCATTGTGCCTTTTGTATATAATTCCGATGCAATTTCTGTGTTTCGTCGTCAATAAGAAGCTCAGAGGGATAATGTAAATCTGAAGTGAAGCATTGGAATCCATAACTAGTGTCACAGGAATGTTTCAAAGCATAGACAGCAAGAAGTGTCAGGTTTCTTGTACTGAAGTCGGCATTGTGTCTTTTGTATTTAATTCCGATGCAATTTCTGTGTTTCAAACTCAATACGACGGTCAGAGTGGATACAGTAAACCTGAAGTGAAGCATCGGAATCTATAACTAGTGTCACAGGAATGGTTCAAAACATAGACAGTAAGAAGAGTCAGTCTTCTAGTACTTAAGTGGCTTTGTGCCTTTTGTATTTAATTCCGATGCATTTTCGGTGTTTCATCGTGAATAAGAGTGTCAGAGGGATAAGGTAAACCAGAAGTGAAGCATACGAATCTATAACTAGTGTCACAGGAATGGTTCAAAGCATAGACAGTAAGAAGTGTTAGTCTTCTTGTACTCAAGTCTGGATTGTGCCTTTTGTATATATTTCCGATGCAATTTCTGTGATTCACCGTCAATAAGAAGCTCAGAGGGATACAGTAAACCTGAAGTGAAGCATCGGAATCTATAACTAGTGTCACAGGAATCGTTCAAAACATAGACAGTAAGAAGAGTCAGTTTTTTTGTACTTAAGTCGGCATTGTGCCTTTTGTATATAATTCCGATTCAATTTCTGTGTTTCTTCGTCAATAAGAAGGTCAGAGGAATTCAGTAAACCTGAAGTGAAGCATCGGAATCTATAACTAGTGTCATTGGAATGGTTCAAAACATAGACAGTAAGAAGAGTCAGTCTTCTAGTACTTAAGTCGGCTTTTTGCCTTTTGTATTTAATTCCGATGCATTTTCTGTGTTTCATCGCGAATGAGAGGGTCAGAGGGATACAGTAAACCTGAAGTGATGCATCGGAGTCTATAACTAGTGTCACAGCAGTGGTTTAAAACAGAGATAATAAGAAGAGTCTGTTTTCTTGTATTTAAGTCGGCATTGTGCCTTATCTATTTAATTCCGATGCAATTTCTGTGTTTCGTCGTTAATAACAAGGTCCAAGGGATGCAGTAAACCTGAAGTGAGGCATCGGAATCTAAAACCGGTCTCACAGGAAAGGTTCAAAACATGGACAGTATGAAGAGCCAGTCTTCTTGTACTTGAGTCGGCATTGTGCCTTTTGTATTTAATTCCGATGCAATTTCTGTGTTTCATCGTCAGTACGACGGTCAGAGGGATACAGTTAACCTGAAGTGAAGCATCGGAATCTCTAACTAGTGTCACAGGAATGGTTCAAAACATAGACAGTTAGAAGAGCCAGTCGTCATGTACTTAAGTCGGCATTGTGCCTTTTGTATTTAAGTCTGATGTATTTTCTGTGTTTCATCGTCAATAAGAGGGTCAGAGGGATACAGTAAACCTGGAGTGAGGCATCGGAATCTATAACTAGTGTCACAGGAATGGTCCAAAACATAGTCCGTAAGAAGCGTCAGTCTTCTTGTACTTAAGTCGGCATTGTGCCTTATATATTTACTTCTGATGCAATATCTGTGTTTCATCGTCAATTAGAAGGTCCAAGGGATACTGTAAACCTGGAGTGAAGCACCGGAATCTATAACTAGTGTCACAAGAACGGTTCAAAGCATAGACTGTAATAAGAGTCAGTCTTCTTGTAGTTTAGACGCATTTTGCCTTTTGTATATAATTCCCATGCAATTTCTGTGCTTCATCGTCAATAGGAAGGTCCAAGAGATACAGTAAACCTGAAGTGAAGCATCAGTATTTATAACTAGTGTCACAGGAATGGTTCAAAGCATAGTCAGTAAGAAAAGTCAGTCTTCTTGTACTTAAGTCGGCATTGTGCCTTTTGTATTTAGTTCCGATGCAATTTCTGTGTTTCTTCGTCAATAAGAAGGTCCAAGGGATACAGTAAACCTGGAGTGAAGCATCGGAGTCTATAACTAGTGTTACAGGAATGGTTCAAAGCATAGACAGTGAGAAGAGTCAGTCTTCTTATACTTAATTCGGAATTGTGCCTTTTGTATTTAATTCCGATGCAATTTCTGTGTTTCATCGTCAATAAGACGGTCAGAGGGATACAGTAAACCTGAAGTGAAGCTTCGGAATCTATAACTAGTGTCTCAGGAATGGTTCAAGGCATAGGCAGTAAGAAGAGTCAGTCTTCTAGTACTTAAGTCGGCTTTGTGCCTTTTGTATTTAATTCCGATGGATTTTCTGTGTTTCATCGTGAATGAGAGGGTCAGAGGGATACAGTAAACCTGAAGTGATGCATCGGAATCTATAACTAGTGTCACAGGAGTGGTGCAAAACAGAGATAATAGGAAGAGTCAGTTTTCTTGTACTTAAGTCGGCATTGTGCCTTAGCTATTTAATTCCGATGCAATTTCTGTGTTTCGTCGTTAATAACAAGGTCCAAGGGATGCAGAAAATCCTGAAGTGGGGCATCGGACTTTAAAACCGGTCTCACAGGTAAGGTTCAAAACATGGACAGTAAGAAGAGCCAGTCTTCTTGTACTTGTGTTGGCATTGTGTCTTTTGTATTTAATTCCGATGCAATTTCTGTGTTTCATCGTCAGTACGACGGTCAGAGGGATACAGTTAACCTGAAGTGAAGCTTCGGAATCTCTAACTAGTGTCACAGGAATGGTTCAAAACATAGACAGTAAGAAGAGTCAGTCCTCTTGTACTTAAGTCTGCATTGTGCCTTTTGTATATAATTCCGATGCAATTTCTGTGTTTCATCGTCAATAAGAAGCTCAGAGGGATAATGTAAATCTGAAGTGAAGCATTGGAATCCATAACTAGTGTCACAGGAATGTTTCAAAGCATAGACAGCAAGAAGTGTCAGGTTTCTTGTACTGAAGTCGGCATTGTGTCTTTTGTATTTAATTCCGATGCAATTTCTGTGTTTCAAACTCAATACGACGGTCAGAGTGGATACAGTAAACCTGAAGTGAAGCATCGGAATCTATAACTAGTGTCACAGGAATGGTTCAAAACATAGACAGTAAGAAGAGTCAGTCTTCTAGTACTTAAGTGGCTTTGTGCCTTTTGTATTTAATTCCGATGCATTTTCGGTGTTTCATCGTGAATAAGAGTGTCAGAGGGATACAGTAAACCAGAAGTGAAGCATACGAATCTATAACTAGTGTCACAGGAATGGTTCAAAGCATAGACAGTAAGAAGTGTTAGTCTTCTTGTACTCAAGTCTGGATTGTGCATTTTGTATATATTTCCGATTCAATTTCTGTGATTCATCGTCAATAAGAAGCACAGAGGGATACAGTAAACCTGAAGTGAAGCATCGGAATCTATAACTAGTGTCACAGGAATCGTTCAAAACATAGACAGTAAGAAGAGTCAGTTTTCTTGTACTTAAGTCGGCATTGTGCCTTTTGTATATAATTCCGATTCAATTTCTGTGTTTCTTCGTCAATAAGAAGGTCAGAGGAATTCAGTAAACCTGAAGTGAAGCATCGGAATCTATAACTAGTGTCATTGGAATGGTTCAAAACATAGACAGTAAGAAGAGTCAATCTTCTAGTACTTAAGTCGGCTTTTTGCCTTTTGTATTTAATTCCGATGCATTTTCTGTGTTTCATCGTGAATGAGAGGGTCAGAGGGATACAGTAAACCTGAAGTGATGCATCGGAGTCTATAACTAGTGTCACAGTAGTGGTTAAACACAGAGATAATAAGAAGAGTCTGTTTTCTTGTACTTAAGTCGGCATTGTGCCTTATCTATTTAATTCCGATGCAATCTCTGTGTTTCGTCGTTAATAACAAGGTCCAAGGGATGCAGTAAACCTGAAGTGAGGCATCGGAATCTAAAACCGGTCTCACAGGAAAGGTTCAAAACATGGACAGTATGAAGAGCCAGTCTTCTTGTACTTGAGTCGGCATTGTGCCTTTTGTATTTAATTCCGATGCAATTTCTGTGTTTCATCGTCAGTACGACGGTCAGAGGGATACAGTTAACCTGAAGTGAAGCATCGGAATCTCTAACTAGTGTCACAGGAATGGTTCAAAACATAGGCAGTAAGAAGAGCCAGTCTTCTTGTACTTAAGTCGGCATTGTGCCTTTTGTATTTAAGTCTGATGTATTTTCTGTGTTTCACCGTCAATAAGAGGGTCAGAGGGATACAGTAAACCTGGAGTGAAGCATCGGAATCTATAACTAGTGTCACAGGAATGGTCAAAAACATAGTCCGTAAGAAGCGTCAGTCTTCTTGTACTTAAGTCGGCATTGTGCCTTATATATTTACTTCTGATGCAATATCTGTGTTTCATCGTCAATTAGAAGGTCCAAGGGATACTGTAAACCTGGAGTGAAGCACCGGAATCTACAACTAGTGTCAGAAGAACGGTTCAAAACATAGACTGTAATAAGAGTCTGTCTTCTTGTAGTTTAGACGCATTTTGCCTTTTGTATATAATTCCCATGCAATTTCTGTGCTTCATCGTCAATAGGAAGGTCCAAGAGATACAGTAAACCTGAAGTGAAGCATCGGTATTTATAACTAGTGTCACAGGAATGGTTCAAAGCATAGTCAGTAAGAAAAGTCAGTCTTCTTGTACTTAAGTCGGCATTGTGCCTTTTGTATTTAGTTCCGATGCAATTTCTGTCTTTCTTCGTCAATAAGAAGGTCCAAGGGATACAGTAAACCTGGAGTGAAGCATCGGAGTTTATAACTAGTGTTACAGGAATGGTTCAAAGCATAGACAGTAAGAAGAGTCAGCCATCTTGTACTTAAGTCGGCATTGTGAATTTTGTATTTAATTCCGATGCAATTTCTGTGTTTCATCGTCAATATGAAGGTCCAATGGATACAGTAAACCTAAAGTGAAGCATCGGAACCTATAACTAGTGTCAGAGCAATGGTTCAAAACATAGACTGTCAGAAGAGTCAATCTTCTTGTACTTAAGTCGGCATTGTGCCTTTTGTATTTAATTCCGATGCAATTTCTGTGTTTCACCGTCAATAAGAAGGTCCAAGGGATACTGTAAACTTGGAGTGAAGCACCGGAATCTATAACTAGTGTCACAAGAACGGTTGAAAACATAGACTGTAATAAGGGTCAGTCTTCTTGTACTTTAGTCGGCATTGTGCCTTTTGTATTTAATTCCGATGCAATTTCTGTGTTTCGTCGTCAATAAGAAGGTCCAAGAGACACAGTAAACCTGGAGTAAAGCATCGGAATCTATAACTAGTGTCACAGGAATGGTTCAAATCATAGACAGTAGGAAGAGTCAGTCCTCTTGTGCTGAAGTCGGCATTGTGCCTTTTGTATTTAATTCCGATGCAATTTCTGTGATTCATCGTCAATAAGACGGTCAGAGGGATACAGTAAACTTGAAGTGAAGTATCAGAATCTATAACTAGTGTCACAGGAATGGTTCAAAACATAGTCAGTAAGAAGAGTCAGTCTTCTTCTACTTAAACGTCATTGTGCCTTTTGTATTTAATTCCGATGCAATATCTGTGTTTCATCGTGAATAAGAGTGTCAGAGGGATACAGTAAACCAGAAGTGAAGCATACGAATCTATAACTAGTGTCACAGGAATGGTTCAAAGCATAGACAGTAAGAAGTGTTAGTCTTCTTGTACTCAAGTCTGGATTGTGCCTTTTGTATATATTTCCGATGCAATTTCTGTGATTCACCGTCAATAAGAAGCTCAGAGGGATACAGTAAACCTGAAGTGAAGCATCGGAATCTATAACTAGTGTCACAGGAATCGTTCAAAACATAGACAGTAAGAAGAGTCAGTTTTTTTGTACTTAAGTCGGCATTGTGCCTTTTGTATATAATTCCGATTCAATTTCTGTGTTTCTTCGTCAATAAGAAGGTCAGAGGAATTCAGTAAACCTGAAGTGAAGCATCGGAATCTATAACTAGTGTCATTGGAATGGTTCAAAACATAGACAGTAAGAAGAGTCAGTCTTCTAGTACTTAAGTCGGCTTTTTGCCTTTTGTATTTAATTCCGATGCATTTTCTGTGTTTCATCATGAATGAGAGGGTCAGAGGGATACAGTAAACCTGGAGTGAAACATCGGAGTCTATCACTAGTATCACAAGAATGGTTCAAAACATAGGCAGTAAGAAGAGTCACACTTTTTGTACTTAATTCGGCATTGTGCCTTTTGTATTTAATTCCGATGCAATATCTGCGAATCTTCGTCAATAAGAAGGTCAGAGGGATACAGTAAAACTGATGTGAAGCATCGCAATCTATAACTAGTGTCACAGGAATAGTTCAAAACATATACAGTAAGAAGAGTCAGTCTTCTTGTACTTAATTCGCCACTGCGCCTTTTGTATTTAATTCCGATGCAATATCTGTGTTTCATCGTCTATAAGAAGGTCAGAGGGATACAGTAAACCTGAAGTGAAGCATCGGAATCTATAACTGGTGTCACAGGAATGGTTCAAATTATAGTCAGTAAGAAGAGTCAGTCTCCTTGTACTTATGTCGACATTGTGCCTTTTGTATTCAATTCCGATGCAATTTCTGTGCTTCATCGTCAATACGAAGGTCCAAGGGATACATTAAACCTGGAGTGAAGCATCGGAATCAATAACTAGAGTAACAGGGACTGTTCAAAACGTAGACAGTAAGATGAGTCAGTATTCTTGTACTTAAGTCGGCATTGTGAATTTTGTATTTAATTCCGTTGCAATTTCTGTGTTTCATCATCAATAAGAAGATCCAAGGGATACAGTAATCCTTAAGTTAAGCATCGGAATCTATGACTAGTGTCACAGGAAAGGTTCAAAACATAGTCAGTAAGAAGAGTCAGTCTTTTTGTACTTAAGTCGATTTTGTGCCTTTTGTATTTAATTCCGATGCAATTTCTGTGTTTCATCGTCATTACGACGGTCAGAGGGATACAGTAAACCTGAAGTGAAGCATCGGAATCTATAACTAGTGTCACAGGAATGGTTCAAAACATAGACAGTTGGAAGAGTCAGTCTTCTAGCACTTAAGTCGGCATTGTGCCTTTTGTATTTAATTCCGATCCAATTTCTGTGTTTCATCGTCAATAAGAAGGTCCAAGGGATACAGTAAACCTGAAAAGAACCATCGGAATCTATAACTAGTGTCACAGGAATGGTTCAAAACATAGACAGTAGGAAAAGTCAGTCTACATGTGCTTAAGTCGGCATTGTGCCTTTTGTACTTAATTCCGATGCAATTTCTGTGTTTCATCGTCAATAAGAAGGTACAAGGGATACAGGAGACCTGAATTGAAGCTTCGGAATCTATAACTAGTGTCACAGGAATGGTTCAAAACATAGACAGTAGGAAGAGTCAGTCTTCCTGTACTTAAGTCGGCATTGTGCCTTTTGTATTAAATTCCAATGCAATATCTGTGTTTCATCCTCAATAAGAAGGACCAAGGGATACAGTAAACCTGAAGTGAAGCATTGTAATCTATAACTAGTGTCACAGGAATGGTTCAAAACATAGTCAGTAAGAAGCGTCAGTCCTGTTGTACTTAAGTCGGCATTGTGCCTTTTGTATTTAATTCCGATGCAATTTCTGTGTTTCATCGTCAATAAGAAGGACCAAAGGATACAGTAATCCTGAAGTTAAGCATCGGAACCTATGACTAGTGTCACAGGAATGGTTCAAAACATAGTCAGTAAGAAGAGTCAGTCTTCTTGTACTTAAGTCGGTTTTGTGCCTTTTGTATTTAATTCCGATGCAATATCTGTGTTTCATCGTCAATAAGAAGGTCCAAGTGATACAGTAAACCTGAAGTGAAGCATCGGAATAAATAACTAGTGTCACAGGAATGGGCAAAACATAGACAGTAGCAAGAGTCAGTCCTCTTGTAATTAAGTTGGCATTGTGCCTATTGTATTTAATTCCGTTGCAATTTCTGTGTTTCATCGTTAATAAGATGGACCAAGGGACACAGTAAACCTGGAGTGTAGCATCGGAATCTATAACTAGTGTCACAGGAATGGTTCAACACATAGACAGTAGGAAGAGTCAGTCTTGTTGTACTTAAGTCGGCATTGTGCCTTTTGTATTTAATTCCGATGCAATATCTGTGTTTCATTGTCAATAAGAAGGTCCAAAGGATACAGTAATTCTGAAGTGAAGCATCATAATCTATAACTAGCGTCACAGGAATGGTTCAAAACATAGTCAGTAAGAAGCGTCAGTCTTGTTGTACTTAATTCGGCATTGTGCCTATTCTATTTAATTCTCGTGCAATATATGTGTTTCATCGTCAATAAGAAGGTCCAAGGGATACTGTAAACTTGGAGTGAAGCACCGGAATCTATAACGAGTGTCACAAGAACTGGTCAAAACATAGACTGTAATAAGTGTCAGACTTCTTGTACTTTAGTGGGCATTGTGCCTCTTGTATTTAATTCCGATGCAATTTCTGTGTTTCATCGTCAATAAGACGGTCAGAGGCATACAGTAAACCTGAAGTGAAGCATCGCAATCTATAACTAATGTCACAGGAATGGTTCATATCACAGACAGTAGGAAAAGTCAGTCTACATATACTTAAGTCGGCATTGTGCCTTTTGTACTTAATTCCGATGCAATTTCTGTGTTTCTCCGTCAATATGAAGGTCCAAGGGTTACAGTAGACCTGATTTGAAGCATCGGAATCTATAACTAGTGTCACAGGAATGGTTCAAATCATAGACAGTAGGAAGAGTCAGCCTTCTTGTACTTTAGTCGGCATTGTGAATTTTGTATTTAATTCCGATGCAATTTCTGTGTTTCATCGTCAATAATAAGGTCAGAGGGATACAGTACACCTGAGGTGAAGCATTGAAATCTGTAACTAGAGTCACAGGAATGGTTCAAAACATAGACAGTAAGAAGAGTCAGTCCTCTTGTACTTAAGTCGCCATTGTGCCTTTTCTATTTAATTCTGATGCAATATCTGTGTTTCATCGTCAATAAGAAGGTCCAAGGGATACTGTAAACTTGGAGTGAAGCACCGGATTCTATAACTAGTGTCACAAGAACGGTTCAAAACATAGACTGTAATAAGAGTCAGTCTGCTTGTACTTTAGTCGGCATTGTGCCTTTTGTATTTAATTCCGATGCAATTTCTGTGTTTCGTCGTCAATAAGAAGGTCAAAGAGACCAGTAAACCTGGAGTAAAGCATCGGAATCTATAACTAGTGTCACAGGAATGGTTCAAAACATAGACAGTAATAAGAGTCAGTCCTCTTGTGCTGAAGTCGGCATTGTGCCTTTTGTATTTAATTCCGATGCAATTTCTGTGATTCATCGTCAATAAGAAGCCTGAGGGATACAGTATACCTGGAGTGAATCATCGGAGTCTATAACTAGTGTCACAGGAATGGTTCAAAACATAGGCAGTAAGAAGAGTCAGCCTTCTTGTACTTAATTCGGCATTGTGCCTTTTGTATTTAATTCCGATGCAATTTCTGTGATTCTTCGTCAATAAGAAGGTCAGAGGGATACAGTAAACCTGTAGTGAAGCATCGGAATCTATAACTAGTGTCACAGGAATGGTTCAAAACATAGTCAGTAAGAAGAGTCAGACTTCTTGTACTTAAACGGCATTGTGCCCTTTGTATTTAATTCCGATGCAATATCTGTGTTTCATCGACAATAAGAAGGTCCAAGGGATACAGTAAACCTGGAGATAAGCATCGGAATCTATAACTAGTGTCATAGGGACGGTTCTAAACATAGACAGTAAGATGAGTCAGTATTCTTGTACTTAAGTCGGCATTGTGCCTTTTCCATTTAATTCCGATGCAATTTCTGTGTTTCATCGTCAATAAGGAGGTGCAAGGGATACAGTAAACGTGGAGTGAAGCATCGGAATCTATAACTAGTGACACAGGAATGGTTCAAAACATAGACAGTAGGAAGAGTCAGTCCTCTTGTGCTGAAGTCGGCATTGTGCCTTTTGTATTTAATTGCGATGCAATTTCTGTGTTTCATCGTCAATAAGAAGGTCGGAGGGACACAGTAAACCTGGAGTGCAGCATCGGAGTATATAACTAGTGTCTCAGGAATGGTTCAAAACATAGGCAGTAAGAAGAGTCTGCCTTCTTGTACTTAATTCGGCTTTGTGCCTTTTGTACTTAATTCCGATGCAATTTTTGTGTTTCATCGTCAATAAGAAGCGGCAAGGGATACAGTAATCCTGAAGTTAAGCATCGGAATCTATAACTAGTGTCACAGGAATGGTTCAAAACATAGTCAGTAACAAGAGTCAGTCTTCTTGTACTTATGTCGGTATTGTGCCTTTTGTATTTAATTCCGATGCAATTTCTGTGTTTCATCGTCATAAGAGGGTCCAAGGGAAACAGTAAACCTGAAGTGAAGCATCGGAATCTATAACTAGTGTCACAGGAATGGTTCAAAACATAGACAGTAGCAAGAGTCAGTCTACTTGTACTTAAGTCGGCATTGTGCCTATTGTATTTAATTCCGGTGCAATTTCTGTGTTTCATCGTCAATAAGAAGGTCCAAGGGACACAGTAAACCTGGAGTGAAGCATCGGAATCTATAACTAGTGTCACAGGAATGGTTCAAAACATAGACAGTAGGAAGAGTCAGTCTTCTTGTACTTAAGTCGGCATTGTGCCTTTTGTATTTAATTCCGATGCAATTTCTGTGTTTCATCGTCAATATGAAGGTCAGAGGGATACAGTAAACCTGGAGTGAAGCATAGGAGTCTATAACTAGTGTCACAGGAATGGTTCAAAACATAGGCTGTAAGAAGAGTCAGACTTCTTGTTCTTAATTCGGCATTGCGCCTTTGGTATTTAATTCCGATGCAATATCTGTGTTTCATCGTCAATAAGAAGGTCCAAGGGATACAGTAAACCTGAAATGAACCATCGGAAACCATAACTAGTGTCATAGGAATGGTTCAAAACATAGACAGTAGGAAAAGCCAGTCTACATGTACTTAAGTCGGCATTGTGCCCTTTGTACTTAATTCCGATGCAATTTGTGTGTTTCATCGTCAATAAGAAGGTCAGAGGGATACAGTAAACCTGATGTGAAGCATCGGAATCTATGAGTAGTGTCACAGGAATGGTACAAAACATAGTCAGTAAGAAGAGTCGGTCTTCTTGTACTTAAGTCGGCATTGTAACTGTTGTATTTAATTCTGATGCAATTTCTGTGTTTCATCGTCAATAAAAGGGTCCAAGGGATACAGTAGACCTGAATTGAAGCATCGGAATCTATAACTAGTGTCACAGGATTGGTTCAAATCATAGACAGTAGGAAGAGTCAGTCTTCTTGTACTTAAGTCGGCATTGTGAATTTTGTATTTAATTCCAATGCAATTTCTGTGTTTCATCGTCAATAAGAAGGTCAGAGGGATACAGTAAACCTGAAGCGAAGCATCGGAATCTATAACTAGAGTCACAGGAATGGTTCAAGGCATAGACAGTAAGAAGAGTCAGTCCTCTTGTACTTAAGTCGGCATTGTGCCTTTTGTATTTAATTCCAAAGCAATTTCTGTGTTTCATCGTCAATAAGAAGGTTTAAGGGATACAAGAGACCTGAAGTGAAGCATCGGAATCTATAGCTAGTGTCACAAGAATGGTTCAAAACATAGTCAGTAAGAAGAGTCAGTCTTCTTGTACTTATGTCGGTATTGTGCCTTTTGTATTTAATTCCGATGCAATTTCTGTGTTTCATCGTCATAAGAGGGTCCAAGGGATACAGTAAACCTGAAGTGAAGCATCGGAATCTATAACTAGTGTCTCAGGAATGGTTCAAAACATAGGCAGTAAGAAGAGTCAGCCTTCTTGTACTTAATTCGGCATTGTGCCTTTTGTACTTAATTCCGATGCAATTTCTGTGTTTCATCGTCAATAAGAAGCGGCAAGGGATACAGTAATCCTGAAGTTAAGCATCGGAATCTATAACTAGTGTCACAGGAATGGTTCAAAACATAGTCAGTAAGAAGAGTCAGTCTTCTTGTACTTATGTCGGTATTGTGCCTTTTGTATTTAATTCCGATGCAATTTCTGTGTTTCATCGTCATAAGAGGGTCCAAGGGATACAGTAAACCTGAAGCGAAGCATCGGAATCTATAACTAGTGTCACAGGAATGGTTCAAAACATAGACAGTAGCAAGAGTCAGTCTACTTGTACTTAAGTCGGCATTGTGCCTATTGTATTTAATTCCGATGCAATTTCTGTGTTTCATCGTCAATAAGAAGGTCAGAAAGATAGAGTAAACCTGGAGTGAAGCATAGGAGTCTATAACTAGTGTCACAGGAATGGTTCAAAACATAGGCTGTAAGAAGAGTCAGACTTCTTGTTCTTAATTCGGCATTGTGCCTTTTGTATTTAATTGCGATGCAATATCTGTGTTTCATCGTCAATAAGCAGGTCCAAGGGATACAGTAATTCTGAAATGAACCATCGGAAACTATAACTAGTGTCACAGGAATGGTTCAAAACATAGACAGTAGGAAAAGTCAGTCTACATGTACTTAAGTCGGCATTGTGCCCTTTGTACTTAATTCCGATGCAATTTGTGTGTTTCATCGTAAATAAGAAGGTCAGAGGGATACAGTAAACCTGATGTGAAGCATCGGAATCTATGAGTAGTTTCACAGGAATGGTACAAATCATAGTCAGTATGAAGAGTCGGTCTTCTTGTACTTAAGTCGGCATTGTAACTTTTGTATTTAATTCCGATGCAATTTCTGTGTTTCATCGTCAATAACAGGGTCCAAGGGATACAGTAGACCCGAATTGAGGCATCGGAATCTATAACTAGTGTCACAGGATTGGTTCAAATCATAGACAGTAGGAAGAGTCAGTCTTCTTGTACTTAAGTCGGCAAAAATGAATTTTGTATTTAATTCCAATGCAATTTCTGTGTTTCATCGTCAATAAGAAGGTCAGAGGGATACAGTAAACCTGAAGTGAAGCATCGGAATCTATAGCTAGTGTCACAAGAATGGTTCAAAATATAGTCAGTAAGTAGAGTCAGTCTTCTAGTACTTAAGTCTGCTTTGTGCCTTTTGTATTTAATTCCGATGCATTTTCTGTGTTTCATCGTGAATGAGAGGGTCAGAGGGATACAGTAAACCTGAAGTGATGCATCGGAATCTATAACTAGTGTTACAGGAGTGGTTCAAAACAGAGATAATAGGAAGAGTCAGTTTTCTTGTACTTAAGTCGGCATTGTGCTTTATCTATTTAATTCCGATGCAATTTCTGTGTTTCGTCGTTAATAACAACGTCCAAGGGATGCCGTAAACCTGAAGTGGGGCATCGGAATCTAAAACCGGTCTCACAGGTAAGGTTCAAAACATGGACAGTAAGAAGAGCCAGTCTTCTTGTACTTGTGTCGGCATTGTGCCTTTTGTATTTAATTCCGATGCAATTTCTGTGTTTCATCGTCAGTACGACGGTCAGTGGGATACAGTTAACATGAAGTGAAGCTTCGGAATCTCTAACTAGTGTCACAGGAATGGTTCAAAGATGGACAGTAAGAAGAGTCAGTCTTCTTGTACTTAAGTCTGCATTGTGCCTTTTGTATATAATTCCGATGCAATTTCTGTGTTTCATCGTCAATAAGAAGCTCAGAGGGATAATGTAAATCTGAAGTGAAGCATTGGAATCTATAACTAGTGTCACAGGAATGTTTCAAAGCATAGACAGCAAGAAGTGTCAGGTTTCTTGTACTGAAGTCGGCATTGTGCCTTTTGTATTTAATTCCGATGCAATTTCTGTGTTTCAAACTCAATTCGACGATCAGAGTGGATACAGTAAACCTGAAGTGAAGCATCGGAATCCATAACTAGTGTCACAGGAATGGTTCAAAACATAGACAGTAAGAAGAGTCAGTCTTCTAGTACTTAAGTGGCTTTGTGCCTTTTGTAATTAATTCCGATGCATTTTCGGTGTTTCATCGTGAATAAGAGTGTCAGAGGGATACAGTAAACCAGAAGTGAAGCATACGAATCTATAACTAGTGTCACAGGAATGGTTCAATACGTAGACAGTAAGAAGTGTTAGTCTTCTTGTACTCAAGTCTGGATTGTGCCTTTTGTATATATTTCCGATGCAATTTCTGTGATTCATCGTCAATAAGAAGCTCAGAGGGATACAGTAAACCTGAAGTGAAGCATCGGAATCTATAACTAGTGTCACAGGAATCGTTCAAAACATAGACAGTAAGAAGAGTCAGTTTTCTTGTGCTTAAGTCGGCATTGTGCCTTTTGTATATAATTCCGATTCAATTTCTGTGTTTCTTCGTCAATAAGAAGGTCAGAGGAATACAGTAAACCTGAAGTGAAGCATCGGAATCTATAACTAGTGTCATTGGAATGGTTCAAAACATACACAGTAAGAAGAGTCAGTCTTCTAGTACTTAAGTCGGCTTTTTGCCTTTTGTATTTAATTCCGATGCATTTTCTGTGTTTCATCGTGAATGAGAGGGTCAGAGGGATACAGTAAACCTGAAATGATGCATCGGAGTCTATAACTAGTGTCACAGTAGTGGTTCAAACAGAGATAATAAGAAGAGTCTGTTTTCTTGTACTTAAGTCGGCATTGTGCCTTATCTATTTAATTCCGATGCAATTTCTGTGTTTCGTCGTTAATAACAAGGTCCAAGGGATACAGTAAACCTGAAGTGAGGCATCGGAATCTAAAACCGGTCTCACAGGAAAGGTTCAAAACATGGACAGTATGAAGAGCCAGTCTTCTTGTACTTGAGTCGGCATTGTGCCTTTTGTATTTAATTCCGATGCAATTTCTGTGTTTCATCGTCAGTACGACGGTCAGAGGGATACAGTTAACCTGAAGTGAAGCATCGGAATCTCTAACTAGTGTCACAGGAATGGTTCAAAACATAGACAGTAAGAAGAGCCAGTCTTCTTGTACTTAAGTCGGCATTGTGCCTTTAGTATTTAAGTCTGATGTATTTTCTGTGTTTCATCGTCAATAAGAGGGTCAGAGGGATACAGTAAACCTTGAGTGAAGCATCGGAATCTATAACTTGTGTCACAGGAATGGTTCAAAACATAAACAATAAGAAGAGTCAGTCTTCTTGTACTTAAGTCGGCATTGTGCCTTTTCTATTTAATTCCGATGCAATATCTGTGTTTCATCCTCAATAAGAAGGTCCAAGGGATACAGTAAACCTGAAGTGAAGCATCGGAATCTATAACTAGTGTCACAGGAATGGTTCAAAACATAGTCCGTAAGAAGCGTCAGTCTTCTTGTACTTAAGTCGGCATTGTGCCTTATATATTTACTTCTGTTGCAATATCTGTGTTTCATCGTCAATTAGAAGGTCCAAGGGATACTGCAAACCTGGAGTGAAGCACCGGAATCTATAACTAGTGTCACAAGAACGGTTCAAAACATAGACTGTAATAAGAGTCAGTCTTCTTGTAGTTTAGTCGGCATTTTGCCTTTTGTATATAATTCCCATGCAATTTCTGTGTTTCATCGTCAATAAGAAGGACCAAGGGATACAGTAAACCTGGAGTGAGGCATCGGAATCTATAACTAGTGTCAGAGGGATGGTTCAAAACATAGACAGTAAGAAAAGTCAGTCTTCTTGTACTTAAGTCGGCATTGTGCCTTTTGTATTTAGTTCCGATGCAATTTCTGTGTTCCCTCGTCAATAAGAAGGTCCAAGGGATACAGTAAACCTGGAGTGAAGCATCGGAGTCTATAACTAGTGCCACAGGAATGGTTCAAAGCATAGACAGTAAGAAGAGTCAGTTTTCTTATACTTAATTCGGAATTGTGCCTTTTGTATTTAATTCCGATGCAATTTCTGTGTTTCATCGTCAATAAGAAGGTCCAAGGGATACAGTAAACCTGGAGTGAAGCATCGGAATCTATAACTAGTGACACAGGGACGGTTCAAAACATAGACAGTAAGATGAGTCGGTATTCTTGTACTTAAGTCGGCATTGTGCCTTTTCTACTTAATTCCGATGCCATTTCTGTGTCTCATCGTCAATAAGAAGGTCCAAGGGATACAGTAAACCTGGAGTGAAGCATCGGAATCTATAACTAGTGTCACAGGAATGGTTCAAAGCATAGACAGTAAGAAAAGTCAGACATCTTTTACTTAAGTCGGCATTGTGACTTTTGTATTTAATTCCGATGCAGTTTCTGTGTTTCATCGTCAATAAGAAGGTCCAAGGGATACAGTAATCCTGGAGTGAAGCACCGGAGTCTATAACTAGTGTCAAAGGAATGGCTCAAAACATGGACAGTAAGAAGAGTCAGTCTTCTTGTACTTAATTCGGCATTGTGCCTTTTGTATATAATTCCGATGCAATTTCTGTATTTCATCGTCAAAAAGAAGGTCAGAGGGATACAGTAAACCTGAAGTGAAGAAGCATCAGAAACTATAACTAGTGTCACAGGAATGGTTCAAAACATAGTCAGTAGGAAGAGTCAGTCTTCTTGTACTTAAGTCGGCATTGTGCATTTTGAATTTAAATCCGATGCAATTTCTGTGTTTCATCGTCAATAAGAAGGTCCAAGGGATACAGTAAACCTGAAGTGAAGCATCGGAATCTATAACTAGTGTCACAGGAATGGTTCGAAACATTGACAGTCGCAAGAGTCAGTCTACCTGTACTTAAGTCGGCATTGTGCCTATTGTCTATAATTCCGATGCAATTTCTGTGTTTCATCGTCAATAAGTAGGTCCAAGGGACACAGTAAACCAGGAGTGAAACATCGGAATATATAACTAGTGTAACAGGAACGGTTCAAAACATGGACAGTAGGAAGAGTCAGTCCTCTTGTGCTTAAGTCGGCAATGTTCCTTTTGTATTTAATTCCGATCCAAATTCTGTATTTCATCGTCAATAAGAAGGTCAGAGGGATGTAGTATACCTGGAGTGAATCATCGGAGTCTATAACTAGTGTCACAGGAATGGTTCAAAACATAAGCAGTAAGAAGAGTCAGCCTTCTTGTACTTAAGTAGGCATTGTGAGTTTGGTATTTAATTCCGATGCAATATCTGTGTTTCCTCGTCAATAAGAAGGTCAGAGGGATACAATAAACATGAAGTGAAGCATCGGAATCTATAACTAGTGTCACAGGAATGGTTCAAAGCATAGTCAGTAAGAAGAGTCAGTCTTCTAGTACTTAAGTCGGTATTGTGCCTTTTGTATTTAATTCCGATGCAATATCTGTGTTACATCGTCAATAAGAAGGTACAAGGGATACAGTAAACCTGGAGTGAAGCATCGGAATCTATAGCTAGTGCCACAGGGACGGTTCAAAACATAGACAGTAAGATGAGTCAGTATTCTTGTACTTAAGACGGCAATGTGCCTTTTCTATTTAATTCCGATGCATTTTCTGTGTTTTCTTCGTCAATATGGAGGTCCAAGGGATACAGTAAACCTGGAGTGAAGCATCGCAATCTAGAACTAGTGTCACAGGAATGGTTCAAAACATAGACAGTAGGAAGAGTCAGTCTTCTTGTACTTAAGTCGGCATTGTGCCTTTTGTATTTTATTCCGATGCAATTTCTGTGTTTCATCGTCAATAAGAAGGTCAGAGGGATACAGTAAACCTGGAGTGAAGCATCGGAGTCTATAACTGGTGTCACAGGAATGGGTCAAAACATAGGCAGTAAGAAGAGTCAGCCTTCTTGTACTTAATTCGGCATTGTGCCTTTTGTATTTCATTCCGATGCAATTAATGTGTTTCACCGTCAATAAGAAGGTCCAAGGGATACAGTAAACCTGAAGTGAAGCATCGGAACCTATAACTAGTGTCACAGGTATGTTTCAAAACATAGACAGTAGCAAGAGTCAGTCTACTTGTACTTAAGTCGGCATTGTGCCTATTGTATTTAATTCCGGTGCAATTTCTGTGTTTCATCGTCAATAAGAAGGTCCAAGGGACACAGTAATCCAGGAGTGTAGCAACGGAATCTATAACTAGTGTCACAGGAATGGTTCAAAACATAGACAGTAGGAAGAGTCAGTCTTCTTGTACTTAAGTTGGCACATGCCTTTTGTAGTTAATTCCGATGCAATTTCTGCGTTTCATCGTCAATAAGAAGGTCAGAGGGATACAGTAAACCTGGAATGAAGCATCGGAGTCTATAACTAGTACCACAGGAATGGTTCAAAACATAGGCGGTAAGAAGAGTCAGACTTCTTGTACTTAATTCGGCATTGTGCCTTTTGTATTTAATTGCGATGCAATATCTGCGATTCTTCGTCAATAAGAAGGTCAGAGGGATACAGTAAAACTGATGTGAAGCATCGGAATCTATAACTAGTGTCACAGGAATGGTTCAAAACATAAACAGTAAGAACAGGCAGTCTTCTTGTACTTAATTCGCCATTGCGCCTTTAGTATTTAATTCCGATGCAATTTCTGTGTTTCAAATTCAATACGACGGTCAGAGTGGATACAGTAAACCTGAAGTGAAGCATCGGAATATTTAAATGGTGTCACAGGAATGGGCAAAACATAGACAGTAGCAAGAGTCAGTCTTCTTGTACTTAAGTTGGCATTGGGCCTATTGTATTTAATTCCGTTGCAATTTCTGTGTTTCATCGTTAATAAGATGGACCAAGGGACACAGAAATCCTGGAGTGAAGCATCGGAATCTATAACTAGTGTCACAGGAATGGTTCAATACATAGACAGTAGGAAGAGTCAGTCTTCTTTTACTTAAGTCGGCATTGTGCCTTTTCTATTTAATTCTCATGCAATATATGTGTTTCATCGTCAATAAGAAGGTCCAAGGGATACTTTAAACTTGGAGTGAAGCACCGGAATCTATAACGAGTGTCACAAGAACTGGTCAAACATAGACTGTAATAAGTGTCAGACTTCTTTTACTTTAGTCGGCATTGTGCCTCTTGTATTGAATTCCGATGCAATTTCTGTGTTTCATTGTCAATAAGACGGTCAGAGGGATACAGTAAACCTGAAGTGAAGCATCGCAATCTATAACTAATGTCACAGGAATGGTTCATAACACAGACAGTAGGAAAAGTCAGTCTACATATACTTAAGTCGGCATTGTGCCTTTTGTACTTAATTCCGATGCAATTTCTGTGTTTCACCGTCAATAAGAAGGTCCAAGGGATACAGTAGACCTGATTTTAAGCATCGGAATCTATAACTAGTGTCACAGGAACGGTTCAAATCATAGACAGAAGGAAGAGTCAGCCTTCTTGTACTTTAGTCGGCATTGTGCCTTTTGTATTTAATTCCGATGCAATTTCTGTGTTTCATCGTCAATAAGAAGGTCGGAGGGATACAGTACACCTGAGGTGAAGCATTGGAATCTGTAACTAGAGTCACAGGAATGGTTCAAAACATAGACAGTAAGAAGAGTCAGTCCTCTTGTACTTAAGTCGCCATTGTGCCTTTTCTATTTAATTCTGATGCAATATCTGTGTTTCATCGTCACAAAGAAGGTCCAAGGGATACTGTAAACTTGGAGTGAAGCACCGGAATCTATAACTAGTGTCACAAGAACGGTGCAAAACATAGACTGTAATAAGAGTCAGTCTTCTTGTACTTTGGTCGACATTGTGCCTTTTGTATTTAATTCCGATGCAATTTCTGTGTTTCGTCGTCAATAAGAAGGTCCAAGAGACACAGTAAACCTGGAGTAAAGCATCGGAATCTATAACTAGTGTCACAGGAATGGTTCAAAACATAGACAGTAGGAAGAGTCAGTCCTCTTGTGCTGAAGTCGGCATTGTGCCTTTTGTATTTATTTCCGATGCAATTTCCGTGATTCATCGTCAATAAGAAGCCAGAGGGATACGGTATACCTGGAGTGAATCATCGGAGTCTATAACTAGTGTCACAGGAATGGTTCAAAACATAGTCAGTAAAAAGAGTCAGACTTCTTGTACTTAAACGGCATTGTGCCTTTTGTATTTAATTCCGATGCAATATCTGTGTTTCATCGACAATAAGAAGGTCCAAGGGATACAGTAAACGTGGAGGGAAGCATCGGAATCTATAACTAGTGACACAGGAATGGTTCAAAACATAGACAGTAGGAAGAGTCAGTCCTCTTGTGCTGAAGTCGGCATTGTGCCTTTTGTATTTAATTGCGATGCAATTTTTGTGTTTCATCGTCAATAAGAAGGTCGGAGGGACACAGTAAACCTGGAGTGCAGCATCAGAGTCTATAACTAGTGTCTCAGGAATGGTTCAAAACATAGGCAGTAAGAAGAGTCAGCCTTCTTGTACTTAATTCGGCATTGTGCCTTTTGTACTTAATTCCGATGCAATTTCTGTGTTTCATCGTCAATAAGAAGCGGCAAGGGATACAGTAATCCTGAAGTTAAGCATCAGAATCTATGACTAGTGTCACAGGAATGGTTCAAAACATAGTCAGTAAGAAGAGTCAGTCTTCTTGTACTTATGTCGGTATTGTGCCTTTTGTATTTAATTCCGATGCAATTTCTGTGTTTCATCGTCATAAGAAGGTCCAAGGGATCCAGTAAACCTGAAGTGAAGCATCGGAATCAATAACTAGTGTCACAGGAATGGTTCAAAACATAGACAGTAGCAAGAGTCAGTCTACTTGTACTTAAGTCGGCATTGTGCCTATTGTATTTAATTCCGGTGCAATTTCTGTGTTTCATCGTCAATAAGAAGGTCCAAGGGACACAGTAAACCTGGAGTGAAGCATCGGAATCTATAACTAGTGTCACAGGAATGGTTCAAAACATATACAGTAGGAAGTCAGTCTTCTTGTACTTAAGTCGGCATTGTGCCATTTGTATTTAATTCCGATGCAATTTCTGTGTTTCATCGTCAATAAGAAGGTCAGAGGGATACAGTAAACCTGAAGTGGGGCATCGGAATCTAAAACCGGTCTCGCAGGTAAGGTTCAAAACATGGACAGTAAGAAGAGGCAGTCTTCTTGTACTTGTGTCGGCATTGTGCCATTTGTATTTAATTCCGATGCAATTTCTGTGTTTCATCGTCAGTACGACGGTCAGAGGGATACAGTTAACATGAAGTGAAGCTTCGGAATCTCTAACTAGTGTCACAGGAATGGTTCAAAACATAGACAGTAAGGAGAGTCAGTCTTCTTGTACTTAAGTCTGCATTGTGCCTTTTGTATATATTTCCGATGCAATTTCTGTGTTTCACCGTCAATAAGAAGCTCAGAGGGATAATGTAAATCTGAAGTGAAGCATTGGAATCTATAACTAGTGTCACAGGAATGTTTCAAAGCATAGACAGCAAGAAATGTCAGGTTTCTTGTACTGAAGTCGGCATTGTGCCTTTTGTATTTAATTCCGATGCAATTTCTGTTTTTCAAACTCAATACGATGGTCAGAGTGGAAACAGTAAACCTGAAGTGAAGCATCGGAATCTATAACTAGTGTCACAGGAATGGTTCAAAACATAGACAGTAAGAAGAGTCAGTCTTCTAGTACTTAAGTGGCTTTGTGCCTTTTGTATTTAATTCCGATGCATTTTCGGTGTTTCATCGTGAATAAGAGTGTCAGAGGGATACAGTAAACCAGAAGTGAAGCATACGAATCTATAACTAGTTTCACAGGAATGGTTCAAATCATAGACAGTAAGAAGTGTTAGTCTTCTTGTACTCAAGTCTGGATTGTGCCTTTTGTATATATTTCCGACGCAATTTCTGTAATTCATCGTCAATATGAAGCTCAGAGGGATACAGTAAACCTGAAGTGAAGCATCGGAATCTATAACTAGTGTCACAGGTATCGTTCAAAACATAGACAGTAAGAAGAGTCAGTTTTCTTGTACTTAAGTCGGCATTGTGCCTTTTGTATATAATTCCGATTCAATTTCTGTGTTTCTTCGTCAATAAGAAGGTCAGAGAAATACAGTAAACCTGAAGTGAAGCATCGGAATCTATAACTAGTGTCATTGGAATGGTTCAAAACATAGACAGTAAGAAGAGTCAGTCTTCTAGTACTTAAGTCCGCTTTTTGCCTTTTGTATTTAATTCCGATGCATTTTCTGTGTTTCATCGTGAATGAGAGGGTCAGAGGGATACAGTAAACCTGAAGTGATGCATCGGAGTCTATAACTAGTGTCACAGTAGTGGTTCAAAACAGAGATAATAAGAAGAGTCTGTTTTCTTGTACTTAAGTCGGCATTGTGCCTTATCTATTTAATTCCGATGCAATTTCTGTGTTTCGTCGTTAATAACAAGGTCCAAGGGATACAGTAAACCTGAAGTGAGGCATCGGAATCTAAAACCGGTCTCACAGGAAAGGTTCAAAACATGGACAGTATGAAGAGCCAGTCTTCTTGTACTTGAGTCGGCATTGTGCCTTTTGTATTTAATTCCGATGCAATTTCTGTGTTTCATCGTCAGTACGACGGTCAGAGGGATACAGTTAACCTGAAGTGAAGCATCGGAATCTCTAACTAGTGTCACAGGAACGGTTCAAAACATAGACAATAAGAAGAGCCAAACTTCTTGTACTTAAGTCGGCATTGTGCCTTTTGTATTTAAGTCTGATGTATTTTCTGTGTTTCATCGTCAATAAGAGGGTCAGAGGGATACAGTAAACCTGGAGTGAAGCATCAGAATCTATAACTAGTGTCACAGGAATGGTTCAAAACATAAACAATAAGATGAGTCAGTCTTCTTATACTTCATTCGGAATTGTGCCTTTTGTATTTAATTCCGATGCAATATCTGTGTTTCATCCTCAATAAGAAGGTCCAAGGGATACAGTAAACCTGAAGTGAAGCATCGGAATCTATAACTAGTGTCACAGGAATGGTTCAAAACATAGTCCGTAAGAAGCGTCAGTCTTCTTGTACTTAAGTCGGCATTGTGCCTTATATATTTACTTCTGATGCAATATCTGTGTTTCATCGTCAATTAGAAGGTCCAAGGGATACTGTAAACATGGAGTGAAGCACCGGAATCTATAACTAGTGTCACAAGAACGGTTCAAAACATAGACTGTAATAAGAGTCAGTCTTCTTGTAGTTTAGTCGGCATTTTGCCTTTTGTATATAATTCCCATGCAATTTCTGTGTTTCATCGTCAATAGGAAGGTCCAAGAGATACCGTAAACCTGAAGTGAAGCATCGGTATTTATAACTAGTGTCACAGGAATGGTTCAAAGCATAGTCAGTAAGAAGAGTCAGTCTTCTTGTACTTAAGTGGGCATTGTGCCTTTTGTATTTAATTCCGATGCTATTTCTGTGTTTCATCGTCAATAAGAAGGACCAAGGGATACAGTAAACCTGGAGTGAAGCATCGGAATCTATAACTAGTGTCACAGGAATGGTTCAAAGCATAGACAGTAAGAAAAGTCAGACTTCTGTTACTTAAGTCGGCATTGTGACTTTTGTATTTAATTCCGATGCAGTTTCTGTGTTTCATCGTCAATAAGAAGGTCCAAGGGATACAGTAAACCTGGAGTGAAGCACCGGAGTCTATAACTAGTGTCACAGGAATGGCTCAAAACATGGACAGTAAGAAGAGTCAGTCTTCTTGTACTTAATTCGGCATTGTGCCTTTTGTATATAATTCCGATGCAATTTCTGTGTTTCATCGTCAAAAAGAAGGTCAGAGGGATACAGTAAACCTGAAGTGAAGAAGCATCAGAACCTATAACTAGTGTCACAGGAATGGTTCAAAACACAGTCAGTAGGAAGAGTCAGTCTTCTTGTACTTAAGTCGGCATTGTGCATTTTGAATTTAATTCCGATGCAATTTCTGTGTTTCATCGTCAATAAGAAGGTCCAAGGGATACAGTAAACCTGAAGTGAAGCATCGGAATCTATAACTAGTGTCACAGGAATGGTTCGAAATACTGACAGTAGCAAGAGTCAGTCTACTTGTGCTTAAGTCGCCATTGTGCCTATTGTCTTTAATTCCGATGCAATTTCTGTGTTTCATCGTCAATAATAAGGTCAGCGGGATACAGTAAACCTGGAGTGAAGCATCGGAGTCTATAACTAGTGTCACAGGAATGGGTCAAAACATAGGCAGTAAGAAGAGTCAGCCTTCTTGTACTTAATTCGGCATTGTGCCTTTTGTATTTCATTCCGATGCAATTTATGTGTTTCACCGTCAATAAGAAGGTCCAAGGGATACAGTACATCTGAAGTGAAGCATCGCAATCTATAACTAGTGTCACAGGAATGGTTCAAAACATAGACAGTAGCAAGAGTCAGTCTACTTGTACTTAAGTCGGCATTGTGCCAATTGTATTTAATTCCGGTGCAATTTCTGTGTTTCATCGTCAATAAGAAGGTCCAAGGGACACAGTAATCCAGGAGTGAAGCAACGGAATCTATAACTAGTGTCACAGGAATGGTTCAAAACATAGACAGTAGGAAGAGTCAGTCTTCTTGTACTTAAGTCGGCACATGCCTTTTGTATTCAATTCCGATGCAATTTCTGCGTTTCATCGTCAATAAGAAGGTCAGAGGGATACAGTAAACCTGGAGTGAAGCATCGGAGTCTATAACTAGTATCACAGGAATGGTTCAAAACATAGGCAGTAAGAAGAGTCAGACTTCTTGTACTTAATTCGCCATTGCGCCTTTTGTATTTAATTCCGATGCAATTTCTGTGTTTCATCGTCAATAAAAATGTCAGAGGGATACAGTAAACCTGAAGTGAAGCATCGGAATCTATAACTGGTGTCACAGGAATGGTTCAAAACGTAGACAGTAAGATGAGTCAGTATTCTTGTACTTAAGTCGGCATTGTGAATTTTGTATTTAATTCCGTTGCAATTTCTGTGTTTCATCGTCAATAAGAAGATCCAAGGGATACAGTAATCCTGAGGTTAAGCATCGGAATCTATGACTAGTGTCACAGGAAAGGTTCTAAACATAGTCAGTAAGAAGAGTCAGTCTTTTTGTACTTAAGTCGATTTTGTGCCTTTTGTATTTAATTCCGAAGCAATTTCTGTGTTTCATCGTCATTAAGACGGTCAGAGGGATACAGTAAACCTGAAGTGAAGCATCGGAATCTATAACTAGTGTCACAGGAATGGTTCAAAGCATAGACAGTTGGAAGAGTCAGTCTTCTTGTACTTAAGTCGATTTTGTGCCTTTTGTATTTAATTCCGAAGCAATTTCTGTGTTTCATCGTCATTAAGACGGTCAGAGGGATACAGTAAACCTGAAGTGAAGCATCGGAATCTATAACTAGTGTCACAGGAATGGTTCAAAGCATAGACAGTTGGAAGAGTCAGTCTTCTTGTACTTAAGTCGGCATTGTGCCTTTTGTATTTAATTCCGATGCAATTTCTGTGTTTCATCGTCAATAAGAAGGTCCAAGGGATACAGTAAACCTGAAAAGAACCATCGGAAACTATAACTAGTGTCATAGGAATGGTTCAAAACATAGACAGTAGGAAAAGTCAGTCTACATGTGCTTAAGTCGGCATTGTGCCTTTTGTATTTAATTCCAATGCAATATCTGTGTTTCATCCTCAATAAGGAGGACCAAGGGATACAGTAAAACTGAAGTGAAGCATCGTAATCTATAACTAGTGTCACAGGAATGGTTCAAAACATAGTCAGTAAGAAGCGTCAGTCTTGTTGTACTTAAGTCGGCATTGTGCCTTTTCTATTTAATTCTGATGCAATATCTGTGTTTCATCGTCAATAAGAAGGTCCAAGGGATACTGTAAACTTGGAGTGAAGCACCGGAATCTATAACTAGTGTCACAAGAACGGTTCAAAACATAGACTGTAATAAGAGTCAGTCTTCTTGTACTTTAGTCGGCATTGTACCTTTTGTATTTAATTCCGATGCAATTTCTGTGTTTCATCGTCAACACGAAGGTCCAAGGGATACAGTAAACCTGGAGTGAAGCATCGGAATCTATAACTAGTGTCACAGGAATGGTTCAAAACATAGTCGGTAAGAAGAGTCAGTCTTCTTGTACTTAAGTCGGCATTGTGCCTTTTGTATTTAATTCCGATGCAGTTTCTGTGTTTCATCGTCAATAAGAAGGACCAAGGGATACAGTAATCCTGAAGTTAAGCATCGGAACCTATGACTAGTGTAACAGGAATGGTTGAAAACATAGTGAGTAAGAAGAGTCAGTCTTCTTGTACTTAAGTCGGTTTTGTGCCTTTTGTATTTAATTCCGATGCAATTTCTGTGTTTCATCGTCAATAAGAAGGTCCAAGGGATACAGTAAACCTGAAGTGAAGCATCGTAATCTATAACTAGCGTCACAGGAATGGTTCAAAACATAGTCAGTAAGAAGCGTCAGTCTTGTTGTACTTAATTCGGCATTGTGCCTTTTCTATTTAATTCTGATGCAATATATGTGTTTCATCGTCAATAAGAAGGTGCAAGGGATACTGTAAACTTGGAGTGAAGCACCGGAATCTATAACGAGTGTCACAAGAACTGGTCAAAACATAGACTGTAATAAGTGTCAGACTTCTTGTACTTTAGTCGGCATTGTGCTTCTTGTATTTAATTCCGATGCAATTTCTGTGTTTCATCGTCAATAAGACGGTCAGAGGGATACAGTAAACCTGAAGTGAAGCATCGGAATCTATAACTAATGTCACAGGAATGGTTCACAACACAGACAGTAGGAAAAGTCAGTCTACTTGTACTTAAGTCGGCATTGTGCCTTTTGTACTTAATTCCGATGCAATTTCTGTGTTTCACCGTCAATAAGAAGGTCCAAGGGATACAGTAGACCTGATCTGAAGCATCGGAATCTATAACTAGTGTCACAGGAATGGTTCAAATCATAGTTAGTAGGAAGAGTCAGCCTTCTTGTACTTAAGTCGGCATTGTGAATTTTGTATTTAATTCCGATGCAATTTCTGTGTTTCATTGTCAATAAGAAGGTCAGAGGGATACAGTACACCTGAGGTGAAGCATTGGAATCTATAACTAGAGTCACAGGAATGGTTCGAAACATAGACAGTAAGAAGAGTCAGTCCTCTTGTACTTAAGTCGGCATTGTGCCTTTTGTATTTAATTCCAAAGCCATTTCTGTGTTTCATCGTCAATGAGAAGGTTTAAGGGACACAGTAAACCTGAAGTGAAACATCGGAACCAATAGCTAGTGTCACAAGAATGGTTCAGAACATAGTCAGTAAGTAGAGTCAGTCTTCATGTACTTAAGTCGGCATTGTGAATTTTGTATTTAATTCCGTTGCAATTTCTGTGTTTCATCGTCAATAAGAAGATCCAAGGGATACAGTAATCCTGAAGTTAAGCATCGGAATCTATGACTAGTGTCACAGGAAAGGTTCAAAACATAGTCAGTAAGAAGAGTCAGTCTTTTTGTGCTTAAGTCGATTTTGTGCCATTTGTATTTAATTCCGATGCAATTTATGTGTTTCATCGTCAATAAGAAGGTCCAAGGGATACAGTAAACCTGAAATGAAGCATCGGAATATGTAACTAGTGTCACAGGAATGGGTAAAACATAGACAGTAGCAAGAGTCAGTCCTCTTGTACTTAAGTTGGCGTTGTGCCTATTGTATTTAATTCCGTTGCAATTTCTGTGTTTCATCGTTAATAAGAAAGGCCAAGGGACACAATAAACCTGGAGTAAAGCATCGGAATCTATAACTAGTGTCACAGGAATGGTTCAAAACATAGACAGTAGGAAGAGTCAGTCTTCTTGTACTTAAGTCGGCATTGTGCTTTTTGTATTTAATTCCGATGCAATATCTGTGTTTCATAATCAATAAGAAGGTCCAAGGGATACAGTAAACCTGAACTGAAGCATCGTAATCTGTAACTAGTGTCACAGGAATGGTTCAAAACATAGTCAGTAAGAAGCGTCAGTCTTCTTGTACTTAAGTCGGCATTGTGCCTTTTCTATTTAATTCTGATGCAATATCTGTGTTTCACCGTCAATAAGAAGGTCCAAGGGATACTGTAAACTTGGAGTGAAGCACCGGAATCTATAACTAGTGTCAGAAGAACGGTTGAAAACATAGACTGTAATAAGGCTCAGTCTTCTTGTACTTTAGTCGGCATTGTGCCTTTTGTATTTAATTCCGATGCAATTTCTGTGTTTCGTCGTGAATAAGAAGGTCCAAGGGACACAGTAAACCTGGAGTAAAGCATCGGAATCTATAACTAGTGTCACAGGAATGGTTCAAATCATAGACAGTAGGATGAGTCAGTCCTCTTGTGCTGAAGTCGGCATTGTGCCTTTTGTATTTAATTCCGATGCAATTTCTGTGATTCATCGTCAATAAGAAGCCAGAGGGATATAGTATACCTGGAGTGAATCATCGGAGTCTATAACTAGTGTCACAGGAATGGTTCAAAACATAGGCAGTAAGAAGAGTCAGCCTTCTTGTACTTAATTCGGCATTGTGCCTTTTGTATTTAATTCCGATGCAATTTCTGTGATTCTTCGTCAATAAGAAGGTCAGAGGGATACAGTAAACCTGTAGTGAAGCATCGGAATCTATAACTAGTACCACAGGAATGGTTCAAAACATAGGCGGTAAGAAGAGTCAGACTTCTTGTACTTAATTCGGCATTGTGCCTTTCGTATTTAATTGCGATGCAATATCTGCGATTCTTCGTCAATAAGAAGGTCAGAGGGATACAGTAAAACTGATGTGAAGCATCGCAATCTATAACTAGTGTCACAGGAATGGTTCAAAACATAAACAGTAAGAACAGGCAGTCTTCTTGTACTTAATTCGCCATTGCGCCTTTAGTATGTAATTCCGATGCAATTTCTGTGTTTCATCGTCAATAAGAAGGTCAGAGGGATACAGTAAACCTGAAGTGAAGCATCGGAATCTATAACTGGTGTCACAGGAATGGTTCAAATTATAGTCAGTAAGAAGAGTCAGTCTCCTTGTACTTATGTCGACATTGTGCCTTTTGTATTTAATTCCGATGCAATTTCTGTGTTTCAAACTCAATACGACGGTCAGAGTGGATACAGTAAACCTGAAGTGAAGCATCGGAATATTTAAATGGTGTCACAGGAATGGGCAAAACATAGACAGTAGCAAGAGTCAGTCTTCTTGTACTTAAGTTGGCATTGGGCCTATTGTATTTAATTCCGTTGCAATTTCTGTGTTTCATCGTTAATAAGATGGACCAAGGGACACAGAAATCCTGGAGTGAAGCATCGGAATCTATAACTAGTGTCACAGGAATGGTTCAATACATAGACAGTAGGAAGAGTCAGTCTTCTTTTACTTAAGTCGGCATTGTGCCTTTTCTATTTAATTCTCATGCAATATATGTGTTTCATCGTCAATAAGAAGGTCCAAGGGATACTTTAAACTTGGAGTGAAGCACCGGAATCTATAACGAGTGTCACAAGAACTGGTCAAACATAGACTGTAATAAGTGTCAGACTTCTTGTACTTTAGTCGGCATTGTGCCTCTTGTATTGAATTCCGATGCAATTTCTGTGTTTCATCGTCAATAAGACGGTCAGAGGGATACAGTAAACCTGAAGTGAAGCATCGCAATCTATAACTAATGTCACAGGAATGGTTCATAACACAGACAGTAGGAAAAGTCAGTCTACATATACTTAAGTCGGCATTGTGCCTTTTGTACTTAATTCCGATGCAATTTCTGTGTTTCACCGTCAATAAGAAGGTCCAAGGGATACAGTAGACCTGATTTTAAGCATCGGAATCTATAACTAGTGTCACAGGAACGGTTCAAATCATAGACAGAAGGAAGAGTCAGCCTTCTTGTACTTTAGTCGGCATTGTGCCTTTTGTATTTAATTCCGATGCAATTTCTGTGTTTCATCGTCAATAAGAAGGTCGGAGGGATACAGTACACCTGAGGTGAAGCATTGGAATCTGTAACTAGAGTCACAGGAATGGTTCAAAACATAGACAGTAAGAAGATTCAGTCCTCTTGTACTTAAGTCGCCATTGTGCCTTTTCTATTTAATTCTGATGCAATATCTGTGTTTCATCGTCACAAAGAAGGTCCAAGGGATACTGTAAACTTGGAGTGAAGCACCGGAATCTATAACTAGTGTCACAAGAACGGTTCAAAACATAGACTGTAATAAGAGTCAGTCTTCTTGTACTTTGGTCGACATTGTGCCTTTTGTATTTAATTCCGATGCAATTTCTGTGTTTCGTCGTCAATAAGAAGGTCCAAGAGACACAGTAAACCTGGAGTAAAGCATCGGAATCTATAACTAGTGTCACAGGAATGGTTCAAAACATAGACAGTAGGAAGAGTCAGTCCTCTTGTGCTGAAGTCGGCATTGTGCCTTTTGTATTTATTTCCGATGCAATTTCCGTGATTCATCGTCAATAAGAATCCAGAGGGATACGGTATACCTGGAGTGAATCATCGGAGTCTATAACTAGTGTCACAGGAATGGTTCAAAACATAGTCAGTAAGAAGAGTCAGACTTCTTGTACTTAAACGGCATTGTGCCTTTTGTATTTAATTCCGATGCAATATCTGTGTTTCATCGACAATAAGAAGGTCCAAGGGATACAGTAAACGTGGAGGGAAGCATCGGAATCTATAACTAGTGACACAGGAATGGTTCAAAACATAGACAGTAGGAAGAGTCAGTCCTCTTGTGCTGAAGTCGGCATTGTGCCTTTTTGTATTTAATTGCGATGCAATTTTTGTGTTTCATCGTCAATAAGAAGGTCGGAGGGACACAGTAAACCTGGAGTGCAGCATCAGAGTCTATAACTAGTGTCTCAGGAATGGTTCAAAACATAGGCAGTAAGAAGAGTCAGCCTTCTTGTACTTAATTCGGCATTGTGCCTTTTGTACTTAATTCCGATGCAATTTCTGTGTTTCATCGTCAATAAGAAGCGGCAAGGGATACAGTAATCCTGAAGTGAAGCATCGGAATCAATAACTAGTGTCACAGGAATGGTTCAAAACATAGACAGTAGCAAGAGTCAGTCTACTTGTACTTAAGTCGGCATTGTGCCTATTGTATTTAATTCCGGTGCAATTTCTGTGTTTCATCGTCAATAAGAAGGTCCAAGGGACACAGTAAACCTGGAGTGAAGCATCGGAATCTATAACTAGTGTCACAGGAATGGTTCAAAACATATACAGTAGGAAGTCAGTCTTCTTGTACTTAAGTCGGCATTGTGCCATTTGTATTTAATTCCGATGCAATTTCTGTGTTTCATCGTCAATAAGAAGGTCAGAGGGATACAGTAAACCTGAAGTGGGGCATCGGAATCTAAAACCGGTCTCGCAGGTAAGGTTCAAAACATGGATAGTAAGAAGAGGCAGTCTTCTTGTACTTGTGTCGGCATTGTGCCATTTGTATTTAATTCCGATGCAATTTCTGTGTTTCATCGTCAGTACGACGGTCAGAGGGATACAGTTAACATGAAGTGAAGCTTCGGAATCTCTAACTAGTGTCACAGGAATGGTTCAAAACATAGACAGTAAGGAGAGTCAGTCTTCTTGTACTTAAGTCTGCATTGTGCCTTTTGTATATATTTCCGATGCAATTTCTGTGTTTCACCGTCAATAAGAAGCTCAGAGGGATAATGTAAATCTGAAGTGAAGCATTGGAATCTATAACTAGTGTCACAGGAATGTTTCAAAGCATAGACAGCAAGAAATGTCAGGTTTCTTGTACTGAAGTCGGCATTGTGCCTTTTGTATTTAATTCCGATGCAATTTCTGTTTTTCAAACTCAATACGATGGTCAGAGTGGAAACAGTAAACCTGAAGTGAAGCATCGGAATCTATAACTAGTGTCACAGGAATGGTTCAAAACATAGACAGTAAGAAGAGTCAGTCTTCTAGTACTTAAGTGGCTTTGTGCCTTTTGTATTTAATTCCGATGCATTTTCGGTGTTTCATCGTGAATAAGAGTGTCAGAGGGATACAGTAAACCAGAAGTGAAGCATACGAATCTATAACTAGTTTCACAGGAATGGTTCAAATCATAGACAGTAAGAAGTGTTAGTCTTCTTGTACTCAAGTCTGGATTGTGCCTTTTGTATATATTTCCGACGCAATTTCTGTAATTCATCGTCAATATGAAGCTCAGAGGGATACAGTAAACCTGAAGTGAAGCATCGGAATCTATAACTAGTGTCACAGGTATCGTTCAAAACATAGACAGTAAGAAGAGTCAGTTTTCTTGTACTTAAGTCGGCATTGTGCCTTTTGTATATAATTCCGATTCAATTTCTGTGTTTCTTCGTCAATAAGAAGGTCAGAGAAATACAGTAAACCTGAAGTGAAGCATCGGAATCTATAACTAGTGTCATTGGAATGGTTCAAAACATAGACAGTAAGAAGAGTCAGTCTTCTAGTACTTAAGTCGGCTTTTTGCCTTTTGTATTTAATTCCGATGCATTTTCTGTGTTTCATCGTGAATGAGAGGGTCAGAGGGATACAGTAAACCTGAAGTGATGCATCGGAGTCTATAACTAGTGTCACAGTAGTGGTTCAAAACAGAGATAATAAGAAGAGTCTGTTTTCTTGTACTTAAGTCGGCATTGTGCCTTATCTATTTAATTCCGATGCAATTTCTGTGTTTCGTCGTTAATAACAAGGTCCAAGGGATACAGTAAACCTGAAGTGAGGCATCGGAATCTAAAACCGGTCTCACAGGAAAGGTTCAAAACATGGACAGTATGAAGAGCCAGTCTTCTTGTACTTGAGTCGGCATTGTGCCTTTTGTATTTAATTCCGATGCAATTTCTGTGTTTCATCGTCAGTACGACGGTCAGAGGGATACAGTTAACCTGAAGTGAAGCATCGGAATCTCTAACTAGTGTCACAGGAACGGTTCAAAACATAGACAATAAGAAGAGCCAAACTTCTTGTACTTAAGTCGGCATTGTGCCTTTTGTATTTAAGTCTGATGTATTTTCTGTGTTTCATCGTCAATAAGAGGGTCAGAGGGATACAGTAAACCTGGAGTGAAGCATCAGAATCTATAACTAGTGTCACAGGAATGGTTCAAAACATAAACAATAAGATGAGTCAGTCTTCTTATACTTCATTCGGAATTGTGCCTTTTGTATTTAATTCCGATGCAATATCTGTGTTTCATCCTCAATAAGAAGGTCCAAGGGATACAGTAAACCTGAAGTGAAGCATCGGAATCTATAACTAGTGTCACAGGAATGGTTCAAAACATAGTTCGTAAGAAGCGTCAGTCTTCTTGTACTTAAGTCGGCATTGTGCCTTATATATTTACTTCTGATGCAATATCTGTGTTTCATCGTCAATTAGAAGGTCCAAGGGATACTGTAAACATGGAGTGAAGCACCGGAATCTATAACTAGTGTCACAAGAACGGTTCAAAACATAGACTGTAATAAGAGTCAGTCTTCTTGTAGTTTAGTCGGCATTTTGCCTTTTGTATATAATTCCCATGCAATTTCTGTGTTTCATCGTCAATAGGAAGGTCCAAGAGATACCGTAAACCTGAAGTGAAGCATCGGTATTTATAACTAGTGTCACAGGAATGGTTCAAAGCATAGTCAGTAAGAAGAGTCAGTCTTCTTGTACTTAAGTGGGCATTGTGCCTTTTGTATTTAATTCCGATGCTATTTCTGTGTTTCATCGTCAATAAGAAGGACCAAGGGATACAGTAAACCTGGAGTGAAGCATCGGAATCTATAACTAGTGTCACAGGAATGGTTCAAAGCATAGACAGTAAGAAAAGTCAGACTTCTGTTACTTAAGTCGGCATTGTGACTTTTGTATTTAATTCCGATGCAGTTTCTGTGTTTCATCGTCAATAAGAAGGTCCAAGGGATACAGTAAACCTGGAGTGAAGCACCGGAGTCTATAACTAGTGTCACAGGAATGGCTCAAAACATGGACAGTAAGAAGAGTCAGTCTTCTTGTACTTAATTCGGCATTGTGCCTTTTGTATATAATTCCGATGCAATTTCTGTGTTTCATCGTCAAAAAGAAGGTCAGAGGGATACAGTAAACCTGAAGTGAAGAAGCATCAGAACCTATAACTAGTGTCACAGGAATGGTTCAAAACACAGTCAGTAGGAAGAGTCAGTCTTCTTGTACTTAAGTCGGCATTGTGCATTTTGAATTTAATTCCGATGCAATTTCTGTGTTTCATCGTCAATAAGAAGGTCCAAGGGATACAGTAAACCTGAAGTGAAGCATCGGAATCTATAACTAGTGTCACAGGAATGGTTCGAAATACTGACAGTAGCAAGAGTCAGTCTACTTGTGCTTAAGTCGCCATTGTGCCTATTGTCTTTAATTCCGATGCAATTTCTGTGTTTCATCGTCAATAATAAGGTCAGCGGGATACAGTAAACCTGGAGTGAAGCATCGGAGTCTATAACTAGTGTCACAGGAATGGGTCAAAACATAGGCAGTAAGAAGAGTCAGCCTTCTTGTACTTAATTCGGCATTGTGCCTTTTGTATTTCATTCCGATGCAATTTATGTGTTTCACCGTCAATAAGAAGGTCCAAGGGATACAGTACATCTGAAGTGAAGCATCGCAATCTATAACTAGTGTCACAGGAATGGTTCAAAACATAGACAGTAGCAAGAGTCAGTCTACTTGTACTTAAGTCGGCATTGTGCCAATTGTATTTAATTCCGGTGCAATTTCTGTGTTTCATCGTCAATAAGAAGGTCCAAGGGACACAGTAATCCAGGAGTGAAGCAACGGAATCTATAACTAGTGTCACAGGAATGGTTCAAAACATAGACAGTAGGAAGAGTCAGTCTTCTTGTACTTAAGTCGGCACATGCCTTTTGTATTCAATTCCGATGCAATTTCTGCGTTTCATCGTCAATAAGAAGGTCAGAGGGATACAGTAAACCTGGAGTGAAGCATCGGAGTCTATAACTAGTATCACAGGAATGGTTCAAAACATAGGCAGTAAGAAGAGTCAGACTTCTTGTACTTAATTCGGCATTGTGCCTTTTGTATTTAATTCCGATGCAATATCTGCGATTCTTCGTCAATAAGAAGGTCAGAGGGATACAGTAAAACTGATGTGAAGCATCGCAATCTATAACTAGTGTCACAGGAATGGTTCAAAACATAAACAGTAAGAAGAGTCAGTCTTCTTGTACTTAATTCGCCATTGCGCCTTTTGTATTTAATTCCGATGCAATTTCTGTGTTTCATCGTCAATAAAAATGTCAGAGGGATACAGTAAACCTGAAGTGAAGCATCGGAATCTATAACTGGTGTCACAGGAATGGTTCAAAACGTAGACAGTAAGATGAGTCAGTATTCTTGTACTTAAGTCGGCATTGTGAATTTTGTATTTAATTCCGTTGCAATTTCTGTGTTTCATCGTCAATAAGAAGATCCAAGGGATACAGTAATCCTGAGGTTAAGCATCGGAATCTATGACTAGTGTCACAGGAAAGGTTCTAAACATAGTCAGTAAGAAGAGTCAGTCTTTTTGTACTTAAGTCGATTTTGTGCCTTTTGTATTTAATTCCGAAGCAATTTCTGTGTTTCATCGTCATTAAGACGGTCAGAGGGATACAGTAAACCTGAAGTGAAGCATCGGAATCTATAACTAGTGTCACAGGAATGGTTCAAAGCATAGACAGTTGGAAGAGTCAGTCTTCTTGTACTTAAGTCGGCATTGTGCCTTTTGTATTTAATTCCGATGCAATTTCTGTGTTTCATCGTCAATAAGAAGGTCCAAGGGATACAGTAAACCTGAAAAGAACCATCGGAAACTATAACTAGTGTCACAGGAATGGTTCAAAACATAGACAGTAGGAAAAGTCAGTCTACATGTGCTTAAGTCGGCATTGTGCCTTTTGTATTTAATTCCAATGCAATATCTGTGTTTCATCCTCAATAAGGAGGACCAAGGGATACAGTAAAACTGAAGTGAAGCATCGTAATCTATAACTAGTGTCACAGGAATGGTTCAAAACATAGTCAGTAAGAAGCGTCAGTCTTGTTGTACTTAAGTCGGCATTGTGCCTTTTGTATTTAATTCCGATGCAATTTCTGTGTTTCATCGTCAATAAGAAGGTCCAAGGGATACAGTAAACCTGAAAAGAACCATCGGAAACTATAACTAGTGTCACAGGAATGGTTCAAAACATAGACAGTAGGAAGAGTCAGTCTTCTTGTACTTAAGTCGGCATTGTGCCTTTTGTATATAATTCCAATGCAATATCTGTGTTTCATCCTCAATAAGGAGGACCAAGGGATACAGTAAAACTGAAGTGAAGCATCGTAATCTATAACTAGTGTCACAGGAATGGTTCAAAACATAGTCAGTAAGAAGCGTCAGTCTTGTTGTACTTAAGTCGGCATTGTGCCTTTTCTATTTAATTCTGATGCAATATCTGTGTTTCATCGTCAATAAGAAGGTCCAAGGGATACTGTAAACTTGGAGTGAAGCACCGGAATCTATAACTAGTGTCACAAGAACGGTTCAAAACATAGACTGTAATAAGAGTCAGTCTTCTTGTACTTTAGTCGGCATTGTACCTTTTGTATTTAATTCCGATGCAATTTCTGTGTTTCATCGTCAACACGAAGGTCCAAGGGATACAGTAAACCTGGAGTGAAGCATCGGAATCTATAACTAGTGTCACAGGAATGGTTCAAAACATAGTCGGTAAGAAGAGTCAGTCTTCTTGTACTTAAGTCGGCATTGTGCCTTTTGTATTTAATTCCGATGCAGTTTCTGTGTTTCATCGTCAATAAGAAGGACCAAGGGATACAGTAATCCTGAAGTTAAGCATCGGAACCTATGACTAGTGTAACAGGAATGGTTGAAAACATAGTGAGTAAGAAGAGTCAGTCTTCTTGTACTTAAGTCGGTTTTGTGCCTTTTGTATTTAATTCCGATGCAATTTCTGTGTTTCATCGTCAATAAGAAGGTCCAAGGGATACAGTAAACCTGAAGTGAAGCATCGTAATCTATAACTAGCGTCACAGGAATGGTTCAAAACATAGTCAGTAAGAAGCGTCAGTCTTGTTGTACTTAATTCGGCATTGTGCCTTTTCTATTTAATTCTGATGCAATATATGTGTTTCATCGTCAATAAGAAGGTGCAAGGGATACTGTAAACTTGGAGTGAAGCACCGGAATCTATAACGAGTGTCACAAGAACTGGTCAAAACATAGACTGTAATAAGTGTCAGACTTCTTGTACTTTAGTCGGCATTGTGCTTCTTGTATTTAATTCCGATGCAATTTCTGTGTTTCATCGTCAATAAGACGGTCAGAGGGATACAGTAAACCTGAAGTGAAGCATCGGAATCTATAACTAATGTCACAGGAATGGTTCACAACACAGACAGTAGGAAAAGTCAGTCTACTTGTACTTAAGTCGGCATTGTGCCTTTTGTACTTAATTCCGATGCAATTTCTGTGTTTCACCGTCAATAAGAAGGTCCAAGGGATACAGTAGACCTGATCTGAAGCATCGGAATCTATAACTAGTGTCACAGGAATGGTTCAAATCATAGTTAGTAGGAAGAGTCAGCCTTCTTGTACTTAAGTCGGCATTGTGAATTTTGTATTTAATTCCGATGCAATTTCTGTGTTTCATTGTCAATAAGAAGGTCAGAGGGATACAGTACACCTGAGGTGAAGCATTGGAATCTATAACTAGAGTCACAGGAATGGTTCGAAACATAGACAGTAAGAAGAGTCAGTCCTCTTGTACTTAAGTCGGCATTGTGCCTTTTGTATTTAATTCCAAAGCCATTTCTGTGTTTCATCGTCAATGAGAAGGTTTAAGGGACACAGTAAACCTGAAGTGAAACATCGGAATCAATAGCTAGTGTCACAAGAATGGTTCAGAACATAGTCAGTAAGTAGAGTCAGTCTTCATGTACTTAAGTCGGCATTGTGAATTTTGTATTTAATTCCGTTGCAATTTCTGTGTTTCATCGTCAATAAGAAGATCCAAGGGATACAGTAATCCTGAAGTTAAGCATCGGAATCTATGACTAGTGTCACAGGAAAGGTTCAAAACATAGTCAGTAAGAAGAGTCAGTCTTTTTGTGCTTAAGTCGATTTTGTGCCATTTGTATTTAATTCCGATGCAATTTATGTGTTTCATCGTCAATAAGAAGGTCCAAGGGATACAGTAAACCTGAAATGAAGCATCGGAATATGTAACTAGTGTCACAGGAATGGGTAAAACATAGACAGTAGCAAGAGTCAGTCCTCTTGTACTTAAGTTGGCATTGTGCCTATTGTATTTAATTCCGTTGCAATTTCTGTGTTTCATCGTTAATAAGAAAGGCCAAGGGACACAATAAACCTGGAGTAAAGCATCGGAATCTATAACTAGTGTCACAGGAATGGTTCAAAACATAGACAGTAGGAAGAGTCAGTCTTCTTGTACTTAAGTCGGCATTGTGCTTTTTGTATTTAATTCCGATGCAATATCTGTGTTTCATAATCAATAAGAAGGTCCAAGGGATACAGTAAACCTGAACTGAAGCATCGTAATCTGTAACTAGTGTCACAGGAATGGTTCAAAACATAGTCAGTAAGAAGCGTCAGTCTTCTTGTACTTAAGTCGGCATTGTGCCTTTTCTATTTAATTCTGATGCAATATCTGTGTTTCACCGTCAATAAGAAGGTCCAAGGGATACTGTAAACTTGGAGTGAAGCACCGGAATCTATAACTAGTGTCAGAAGAACGGTTGAAAACATAGACTGTAATAAGGCTCAGTCTTCTTGTACTTTAGTCGGCATTGTGCCTTTTGTATTTAATTCCGATGCAATTTCTGTGTTTCGTCGTGAATAAGAAGGTCCAAGGGACACAGTAAACCTGGAGTAAAGCATCGGAATCTATAACTAGTGTCACAGGAATGGTTCAAATCATAGACAGTAGGATGAGTCAGTCCTCTTGTGCTGAAGTCGGCATTGTGCCTTTTGTATTTAATTCCGATGCAATTTCTGTGATTCATCGTCAATAAGAAGCCAGAGGGATATAGTATACCTGGAGTGAATCATCGGAGTCTATAACTAGTGTCACAGGAATGGTTCAAAACATAGGCAGTAAGAAGAGTCAGCCTTCTTGTACTTAATTCGGCATTGTGCCTTTTGTATTTAATTCCGATGCAATTTCTGTGATTCTTCGTCAATAAGAAGGTCAGAGGGATACAGTATATCTGTAGTGAAGCATCGGAATCTATAACTAGTGTCACAGGAATGGTTCAAAACATAGTCAGTAAGAAGAGTCAGTATTCTTGTACTTAAACGGCATTGTGCCTTTTGTATTTAATTCCGATGCAATATCTGTTTTTCATCGACAATACGAAGGTCCAAGGGATACAGTAAACCTGGAGTGAAGCATCGGAATCTATAACTAGTGTCATAGGGACGGTTCAAAACATAGACAGTAAGATGAGTCAGTATTCTTGTACTTAAGTCGGCATTGTTCCTTTTCCATTTAATTCCGATGCAATTTCTGTGTTTCATCGTCAATAAGGAGGTCCAAGGGATACAGTAAACGTGGAGTGAAGCATCGGAATCTATAACTAGTGACACAGGAATGGTTCATATCATAGACAGTAGGAAGGGTCAGTCTTCTTGTACTTTAGTCGGCATTGTGCCTTTTGTATTTAATTCCGATGCAATTTCTGTGTTTCGTCGTGAATAAGAAGGTCCAAGGGACACAGTAAACCTGGAGTAAAGCATCGGAATCTATAACTAGTGCACAGGAATGGTTCAAATCATAGACAGTAGGATGAGTCAGTCCTCTTGTGCTGAAGTCGCCATGTGCCTTTTGTATTTAATTCCGATGCAATTTCTGCGTTTCATCGTCAATAAGAAGGTCAGAGGGATACAGTAAACCTGGAGTGAAGTATCGGAGCCTATAACTAGTATCACAGAAATGGTTCAAAACATAGGCAGTAGGAAGAGTCAGACTTCTTGTACTTAATTCGGCATTGTGCCATTTGTATTTAATTCCGATGCAATATCTGCGATTCTTCGTCAATAAGAAGGTCAGAGGGATACAGTAAAACTGATGTGAAGCATCGCAATCTATAACTAGTGTCACAGGAATGGTTCAAAACATATACAGTAATAAGAGTCAGTCTTCTTGTACTTAATTCGCCACTGCGCCTTTTGTATTTAATTCCGATGCAATTTCTGTGTTTCATCGTCAATAAGAAGATCAGAGGGATACAGTAAACCTGAAGTGAAGCATCGGAATCTATAACTGGTGTCACAGGAATGGTTCAAATTATAGTCAGTAAGAAGAGTCAGTCTCCTTGTACTTATGTCGACAATGTGCCTTTTGTATTTAATCCGATGCAATTTCTGTGCTTCATCGTCAATACGAAGGTCCAAGAGATACATTAAACCTGGAGTGAAGCATCGGAATCAATAACTAGAGTAACAGGGACGGTACAAAACGTATACAGTAAGATGAGTCAGTATTCTTGTACTTAAGTCGGCATTGTGAATTTTGTATTTAATTCCGTTGCAATTTCTGTGTTTCATCGTCATTAAGACGGTTAGAGGGATACGGTAAACCTGAAGTGAAGCATCGGAATCTATAACTAGTGTCACAGGAATGGTTCAAAACATAGACAGTTGGAAGAGTCAGTCTTCTTGTACTTAAGTCGGCATTGTGCCTTTTGTATTTAATTCCGATGCAATTTCTGTGTTTCATCCTCAATAAGAAGGTCCAAGGGATACAGTAAACCTGAAAAGAACCATCGGAATCTATAACTAGTGTCACAGGAATGGTTCAAAACATAGACAGTTGGAAGAGTCAGTCTTCTTGTACTTAAGTCGGCATTGTGCCTTTTGTATTTAATTCCGATGCAATTTCTGTGTTTCATCCTCAATAAGAAGGTCCAAGGGATACAGTAAACCTGAAAAGAACCATCGGAATCTATAACTAGTGTCACAGGAATGGTTCAAAACATAGACAGTTGGAAGAGTCAGTCTTCTTGTACTTAAGTCGGCATTGTGAATTTTGTGTTTAATTCCGATGCAATTTCTGTGTTTCATCGTCAATAAGATGGTCTAAGGGATACAGTAAACCTGAAGTGAAGCATCGGAATATATAACTAGTGTCACAGGAATGGGCAAAACATAGACAGTAGCAAGGGTCAGTCCTCTTGTACTTAAGTTGGCATTGTGCCTAATGTATTTAATTCCGTTGCAATTTCAGTGTTTCATCGTTAATAAGAAGGGCCAAGGGACACAGTAAACCTGGAGTGAAGCATCGGAATCTATAACTAGTGTCACAGGAATGGTTCAAAACATAGACAGTAGGAAGAGTCAGTCTTCTTGTACTTAAGTCGGCATTGTGCCTTTTGTATTTAATTCCAATGCAATATCTGTGTTTCATCCTCAATAAGAAGGACCAAGGGATACAGTAAACCTGAAGTGAAGCATCGTAATCTATTACTAGTGTCACAGGAATGGTTCAAAACATAGTCAGCAAGAAGCGTCAGTCTTGTTGTACTTAAGTCGGCATTGTGCCTTTTCTATTTAATTCTGATGCAATATCTGTGTTTCATCGTCAATAAGTAGGTCCAAGGGATACTGTAAACTTGGAGTGAAGCACCGGAATCTATAACTAGTGTCACAAGAACGGTTCAAAACATAGACTGTAATAAGAGTCAGTCGTCTTGTACTTTAGTCGGCATTGTGCCTTTTGTATTTAATTCCGTTGCAATCTCTGTGTTTCATCGTCAATAAGAAGATCCAAGGGATACAGTAATCCTGAAGTTAAGCATCGGAATCTATGACTAGTGTCACAGGCAAGGTTCAAAACATAGTCAGTACGAAGAGTCAGTCTCTTTGTACTTAAGTCAATTTTGTGCCATTTGTATTTAATTCCGATGCAATTCCTGTGTTTCGTCGTCAATAAGAAGGTCCAAGAGACACAGTAAACCTGGAGTAAAGCATCGGAATCTATAACTAGTGTCACAGGAACGGTTCAAAACATAGACAGTAGGAAGAGTCAGTCCTCTTGTGCTGAAGTCGGCATTGTGCCTTTTGTATTTAATTCCGATGCAATTTCTGTGATTCATCGTCAATAAGAAGCCAGAGGGATACAGTATACCTGGAGTGAATCATCGGAGTCTATAACTAGTGTCACAGGCATGGTTCAAAACATCTTCTTGTACTTAATTCGGCATTGTGCATTTTGAATTTAATTCCGATGCAATTTCTGTGATTCTTCGTCAATAAGAAGGTCAGAGGGATACAGTAAACCTGTAGTGATGCATCGGAATCTATAACTAGTGTCACAGGAATGGTTCAAAACATAGACAGTAAGAAGAGTCAGTCTTCTTGTACTTAAACGGCATTGTGCCTTTTGTATTTAATTCCGATGCAATATCTGTGTTTCATCGACAATAAGAAGGTCCAAGGGATACAGTAAACCTGGAGTGAAGCATCGGAATCTATAACTAGTGTCATAGGGACGGTTCAAAACATAGACAGTAAGATGAGTCAGTATTCTTGTACTTAAGTCGGCATTGTGACTTTTCCATTTAATTCCGATGCAATTCCTGTTATTCGTCGTCAATAAGGAGGTCCAAGGGATACAGTAAACGTGGAGTGAAGCATCGGAATCTATAACTAGTGACACAGGAATGGTTCAAATCATAGACAGTAGGAAGAGTCAGTCTTCTTGTACTTAATACGGCATTGTGCCTTTTGTATTTAATTGCGATGCAATTTCTGTGTTTCATCGTCAATAAGAATGTCGGAGGGACACAGTAAACCTGGGGTGCAGCATCGGCGTCTATAACTAGTGTCTCAAGAATGGTTCAAAACATAGGCAGTAAGAAGAGTCAGCCTTCTTGTACTTAATCCGGCATTGTGCCTTTTGTATTTAATTCCGATGCAATTTCTGTGCTTCTTCGTCAATAAGAAGGTCAGAGGGATACAGTAAACCTGTAGTGAAGCATCGGAATCTATACCTAGTGTCACAGGAATGGTTCAAAACATAGACAGTAAGAAGAGTCAGTCTTCTTGTACTTAAACGGCATTGTGCCTTTTGTATTTAATTCCGATGCAATTTCTGTGTCTCATCGTCAATAAGAAGCGGCAAGGGATACAGTAATCCTGAAGTTAAGCATCGGAATCTATGACTAGTGTCACTGGAATGCTTCAAAACATTGTCAGTAAGAAGAGTCAGTCTTCTTGTACTTATGCCGGTATTGTGCCTTTTGTATTTAATTCCGATGCAATTTCTGTGTTTCATCGTCATAAGAAGGTCCAAGGGATACAGTAAACCTGAAGTGAAGCATCGGAATCTATAACTAGTGTCACAGGAATGGTTCAATCATAGACAGTAGCAAGAGTCAGTCTACTTGTACTTAAGTCGGCATTGTGCCTATTGTATTTAATTCCGGTGCAATTTCTGTGTTTCATCGTCAATAAGAAGGTCCAAGGGACACAGTAAACCTGGAGTGAAGCATCGGAATCTATAACTAGTGTCACAGGAATGTTTCAAAACATAGACAGTAGGAAGAGTCAGTCTTCTTGTACTTAAGTCGGAATTGTGCCTTTTGTATTTAATTCCGATGCAATTTCTGTGTTTCATCGTCAATAAGAAGGTCAGAGGGATACAGTAAACCTGGAGAGAAGCATAGGAGTCTATAACTAGTGTCACAGGAATGGTTCAAAACATAGGCTGTAAGAAGAGTCAGACTTCTTGTTCTAAATTCGGCATTGTGCCTTCTGTATTTAATTCCGATGCAATATCTATGTTTCATCGTCAATAAGAAGGTCCAAGGGATACAGTAAACCTGAAATGAACCATCGGAAACTATAACTAGTGTCACAGGAATGGTTCAAAACATAGACAGTAGGAAAAGTCAGTCTACATGTACTTAAGTCGGCATTGTGCCCTTTGTACTTAATTCCGATGCAATTTGTGTGTTTCATCGTCAATAAGAAGGTCAGAGGGATACAGTAAACCTGATGTGAAGCATCGGAATCTATGTGTAGTGTCACAGGAATGGTACAAAACGTAGTCAGTAAGAAGAGTCGATCTTCTTGTTCTTAAGTCGGCATTGTAACTTTTGTATTTAATTCCGATGCAATTTCTGTGTTTCATCGTCAATAAAAGGGTCCAAGGGATACAGTAGACCTGAATTGAAGCATCGGAATCTACAACTAGTGTCACAGGACTGGTTCAAATCATAGACAGTAGGAAGAGTCAGTCTTCTTGTACTTAAGTCGGCATTGTGAATTTTGTATTTAATTCCAATGCATTTTCTGTGTTTCATCGTCAACAAGAAGGTCAGAGGGATACAGTAAACCTGAAGTGGAGCATCGGAATCTATAACTAGAGTCACAGGAATGGTTCAAGACATAGGCAGTAAGAAGAGTCAGTCCTCTTGTACTTAAGTCGGCATTGTGCCTTTTGTGTTTAATTCCAAAGCAATTTCTGTGTTTCATCGTCAATAAGAAGGTTTAAGGGATACAAGAGACCTGAAGTGAAGCATCGGAATCTATAGCTAGTGTCACAGGGACGGTTCAAAGCATAGACAGTAAGATGAGCACAGTATTCTTGTACTTAAGTCGGCATTGTGCCTTTTGTATTTAATTCCGATGCAATTTCTGTGTTTCATCGTCAATAAGAAGGTCGGAGGGATACAGTAAACCTGGAGTTTAGCATCAGGGTCTATAACTAGTGTCACAGGAATGGTTCAAAACATAGGCAGTAAGAAGAGTCAGCCTTCTTGTACTTAATTCGGCATTGTGCCTTTTGCATTTAATTCCGATGCAATTTCTGTGATTCATCGTCAATAAGAAGCGCCAAGGGATACAGTAATCCTGAAGTTAAGCATCGGAATCTATGACTAGTGTCAAAGGAATGGTTCAAAACATAGTCAGTAAGAAGAGTCAGTCTTCTTGTACTTATGTCGGTATTGTGCCCTTTGTATTTAATTCCGATGCAATTTCTGTGTTTCATCGTCAATAAGAAGGACCAAGGGATACAGTAAACCTGAAGTGAAGCATCGGAATCTATAACTAGTGTCTCAGGAATGGTTCAAAACATAGACAGTAGCAAGAGTCAGTCTACTTGTACTTAAGTCGCCATTGTGCCTATTGTATTTAATTCCGGTGCAATTTCTGTGTTTCATCGTCAATAAGAAGGTCCAAGGGACACAGTAAACCTGGAGTGAAACATCGGAATCTATAACTAGTGTCACAGGAATAGTTCAAAACATACACAGTAGGAAGAGTCAGTCTTCTTGTACTTAAGTCGGCATTGTGCCTTTTGTATTAATTTCCGATGCAATTTCTGTGTTTCATCGTCAATAAGAAGGTCAGAGGGATACAGTAAACCTGGAGTGAAGCATCGGAGTCTATAACTAGTGTCACAGGAATGGTTCAAAACGTAGACAGTAGGAAAAGTCACTCTACATGTACTTAAGTCGGCATTGTGCCTTTTGTACTTAATTCCGATGCAATTTGTGTGTTTCATCGTCAATAAGAAGGTCAAAGGGATACAGTAAACCTGATGTGAAGCATCGGAATCTATAACTAGTGTCACAGGAATGGTACAAAACATAGTCAGTAAGAAGAGTCGGTCTTCTTGTACTAAAGACGGCATTGTGCCTTTTGTATTTAATTCTGATGCAATTTCTGTGTTTCATCGCCAATACGAAGGTCCAAGGGATACAGTAGACCTGAATTGAAGCATCGGAATCTATAACTAGTGTCACAGGAATATTTCAAATCATAGACAGTAGGAAGAGTCAGTCGTCGTGTACTTATGTCGGCATTGTGAATTTTGTATTTAATTCCAAAGCAATTTCTGTGTTTCATCGTCAATAAGAAGGTCAGAGGGATACAGTAAACCTGAAGTGAATCATCGGAATCTATAACTAGAGTCACAGGAATGGTTCAAAACATAGACAGTAAGAAGCGTCAGTCCTCTTGTACTTAAGTCGGCATTGTGCCTTTTGTATTTAATTCCAAAGCAATTTCTGTGTTTCATCGTCAATAAGAAGGTTTAAGGGATACAAGGAACCTGAAGTGAAGCATCGGAATCTATAGCTAGTGTCACAAGAATGGTTCAAAACATAGTCAGTGAGTAGAGTCTGTCATCATGTACTGAAGTATACATCGTGCCTTTTGTATTTAGATCCGATGCAATTTCTGTGTTGCATCGTCAATAGGAAGATCCAAGGGATACAGTAATCCTGAAGTTAAGCATCGGAATCTATGACTAATGTCACAGGAATGGTTCAAAACATAGTCAGTAAGAAGAGTCAGTCTTCTTGTACTTAAGTCGTCATTGTGCATTTTCTATTTAATTCTGATGCAATTTCTGTGTTTCATCGTCAATAAGAAGGTCCAAGGGATACAGTAAGTCTGGAGTGAAGCATCGGAATCTATAACTAGTGTCACAGGAATGGTTCAAAGCATAGAGAGTAAGAATTGTCAGTATCCTTGAACTTAAGCCGACATTGTGCCTTTTGTATTTCATTCCGATGCAATTTCTGTGTTTCATCGTCAATAAGAAGGTCCAAGGGATACATTAAACCTGGAGTGAAGCATCGGAATGTAGAACTAGTGTCACAGGCACGGTTCAAAACATAGACAGTTAGATGAGTCAGTATTCTTGTACTTAAGTCGGCATTGTGCTTTTTTTATTTAATTCCGATGCAATTTCCGTGTTTCATCGTCAATAACAAGGTCCAAAGGATACAGTAAACCTGAAATGAACCATCGGAATCAATAACTAGTGTCACAGGAATGGTTGAATACATAGACAGTAGGAAAAGTCAGTCTACATGTACATAAGTCGGCATTGTGCCTTTTGTATTTTATTCCGATGCAATATATGTGTTTCATCGTCAATAAGAAGGTCCAAGGGATACAGTAAACCTGATATGAACCATCGGAATCTATGACTAGTGTCACAGGAATGGTTCAAAACATAGTCAGTAAGAAGAGTCAGTCTTCTTGTACTGAAGTCGGAATTGTGCCTTTTGTATTTAATTCCGATGCAATTTCTGTGTTTCATCGTCAATAGGAAGGTCCAAGGGATACAGTAAACCTGGAGAGAACATCGGAGGCTATAACTAGTGTCACAGGAATGGTTCAAAACATAGACAGTAAGAAGAGTCATCCTTCTTTTACTTAAGTCGGCATTGTGCCTTTTGTATTTAATTCCGATGCAATTTCTGTGTTTCATAGTCAATAAGAAGGTCCAAGGGATACAGTAAACCTGAAGTGAAGCATCGGAATCTATGACTGGTTGTCACAGGAATGGTTCAAAACATAGACAGTAGCAAGAGTCAGTCTTCTTGTACTTAAGTCAGCATTGTGCCTATTGTATTTAATTCCGATGCAATATCTGTGTTTCATCGTCAATAAGAAGGTCCAAGGGACACGGTAAACCTGGAGTGAAGCATCGGAATCTATAACTAGTGTCACAGGAATGGTTCAAAACATAGACAGTAGGAAGAGTCAGTTTCTTGTACTTAAGTCGGCATTGTGCCTTTTGTATTTAATTCCGATGCAATTTCTGTGCTTCATCGTCAATAAGAAGGTCAGAGGGATACAGTAAACCTGGAGAGAACATCGGAGGCTATAACTAGTGTCACAGGAATGGTTCAAAACATAGACAGTAAGAAGAGTCATCCTTCTTTTACCTAAGTCGGCATTGTGCCTTTTGTATTTAATTCCGATGCAATTTCTGTGTTTCATAGTCAATAAGAAGGTCCAAGGGATACAGTAAACCTGGAGTGAAGCATCGGAGTCTACTACTAGTGTCACAGGAATGCTTCAAGACATAGACAGTAAGAAGAGTCAGTCTTCTTGTACTTAATTCGGCATTGTGCCAATTGTATTTAATTCCGATGCAATTTCTAAGTTTCATCGTCAATAAGAAGGTCAGAGGGATACAGTAAACCTGAAGTGAAGCATCGGAATCTATAACTAGTGTCACAGGAATGGTTCAAACATAGTCAGTAAGAAGAGTCAGTCTTCTTGTACTTAAGTCGGCATTGTGCCTTTTGTATTCAATTCCGATGCAATTTCTGTGTTTCATCGTCAATAGGAAGGTCCAAGGGATACATTAAACCTGGAGTGATGCATCGGAATTTATAACTACAGTCACAGGGACGGTTCAAAAAATAGACAGTAAGATGAGTCAGTATTCTTGTACTTAAGTCGGCATTGTGCCTTTTGTATTTATTTCCGATGCAATTTCTGTGTTTCATCGTCACTAAGAAGGTCTGAGGGTTGCAGTAATCCTGAAGTTAAGCATCGGAATCTATAACTAGTGTCACAGGAATGGTTCAAAGCATAGTCAGTAAGAAGAGTCAGTCTTCTTATGGTTGAGTCCGCATTGTGCCATTTGTATTTATTCCGATGCAATTTCTGTGTTTCATCGTCAATAAGAAGGTCCAAGGGATACAGTAAACCTGAAATGAAGCATCGGAATATATAATTAGTGTCACAGGAATGGGCAAAACATAGACAGTAGCCAGAGTCAGTCCTCTTGTACTTAAGTTGGCATTGTGCCTATTGTATTTAATTCCGTTGCAATTTCTGTGTTTCATCGTTAATAAGAAAGGCCAAGGGACACAGTAAACCTGGAGTGAAGCATCGGAATCTATAACTAGTGTCACAGGAATGATTCAAAACATAGACAGTAGGAAGAGTCAGTCTTCTTGTACTTAAGTCGGCATTGTGCTTTTTGTATTTAATTCCGATGCAATATCTGTGTTTCATCATCAATAAGATGGTCCAAGGGATACAGTAAACCTGAACTGAAGCATCGTAATCTGTAACTAGTGTCACAGGAATGGTTCAGAACATAGTCAGTAAGAAGCGTCAGTCTTCTTGTACTTAAGTCGGCATTGTGCCTTTTCTATTTCATTCTGATGCAATATCTGTGTTTCATCGTCAATAAGAAGGTCCAAGGGATACTGTAAACTTGGAGAGAAGCACCGGAATCTATAACTAGTGTCACAAGAACGGTTCAAAACATAGACTGTAATAAGAGTCAGTCTTCTTGTTTTTTAGGCGGCATTGTGCATTTTGTATTTAATTCCGATGCAATTTCTGTGTTTCGTCGTCAATAAGAAGGTCCAAGAGACACAGTAAACCTGGAGTAAAGCATCGGAATCTATAACTAGTGTCACAGGAATGGTTCAAAACATAGACAGTAGGAAGAGTCAGTCCTCTTGTGCTGAAGTCGGCATTGTGCCTTTTGTATTTAATTCCGATGCAATTTCTGTGATTCATCGTCAATAAAAAGCCAGAGGGATACAGTATACCTGGAGTGAATCATCGGAGTCTATAACTAGTGTCACAGGAACGGTTCAAAAGATAGGCAGTAAGAAGAGTCAGCCTTCTTGTACTTAATTCGGCATTGTGCCTTTTGTATTTAATTCCGATGCAATTTCTGTGATTCTTCGTCAATAAGAAGGTCAGAGGGATACAGTAAACCTGTAGTGAAGCATCGGAATCTATAACTAGTGTCACAGGAATGGTTCAAAACATAGTCAGTAAGAAGAGTCAGTCTTCTTGTACTTAAACGGCATTGTGCCTTTTGTATTTAATTCCGATGCAATATCTGTGTTTCATCGACAATCCGAAGGTCCAAGGGATACAGTAAACCTGGAGTGAAGCATCGGAATCTATAACTAGTGTCACAGGAATGGTTCAAAACATAGACAGTAGCAAGAGTCAGTCTACTTGTACTTAAGTCGGCATTGTGCCTATTGTATTTAATTCCGGTGCAATTTCTGTGTTTCATCGTCAATAAGAAGGTCCAAGGGACACAGTAAACCTGGAGTGAAGCATCGGAATCTATAAGTAGTGTCACAGGAATGGTTCAAAACATAGACAGTACGAAGAGTCAGTCTTCTTGTACTTAAGTCGGCATTGTGCCTTTTGTATTTAATTCCGATGCAATTTCTGTGTTTCATCGTCAATAAGAAGGTCAGAGGGATACAGTAAACCTGGAGTGAAGCATAGGAGTCTATAACTAGTGTCGCAGGATTGGTTCAAAACATAGGCTGTAAGAAGAGTCAGACTTATTGTACTTAATTCGGCATTGTGCCTTTTTGTATTTAATTCCGATGCAATATCTGTATTTCATCGTCAATAAGAAGGTCCAAAGGATACAGTAAACCTGAAATGAACCATCGGAAACTATAAATAGTGTCACAGGAATGGTTCAAAACATAGACAGTAGGAAAAGTCAGTCTACATGTACTTAAGTCGGCATTGTGCCCTTTGTACTTAATTCCGATGCAATTTGTGTGTTTCATCGTCAATAAGAAGGTCAGAGGGATACAGTAAACCTAATGTGAAGCATCGGAATCTATAAGTAGTGTCACAGGAATGGTACAAAACATAGTCAGTAAGAAGAGTCGGTCTTCTTGTACTTAAGTCGGCATTGTGCCTTTTGCATTTAATTCCGATGCAATTTCTGTGTTTCATCGTCAATACGAAGGTCGGAGGGATACAATAAACCTGGAGTGAAGCATCGGAGTCTATAACTAGTGCCACAGGAATGGTTCAAAGCATAGGCAGTAAGAAGGGTCAGCCATCTTGTACATAATTCGGCATTGTGCTTTTTGTATTTATTTCCGATGCAATATCTGTGATTCATCGTCAATAAGAAGCGCCAAGGGATACAGTAATCCTGAAGTTAAGCATCGGAATCTATGACTAGTGTAAAAGGAATGTTTCAAAACATAGTCAGTAAGAAGAGTCAGTCTTCTTGTACTTATGTCGGTATTGTACCTTTTGTATTTAATTCCGATGCAATTTCTGTGTTTCATCGTCAATAAGAAGGACCAAGGGATACAGTAAGCCTGAAGTGAAGCATCGGAATCTATAACTAGTGTCACAGGAATGGTTCAAAACATAGACAGTAGCAAGAGTCAGTCTACTTGTACTTAAGTCAAAATTGTGCCCATTGTATTGAATTCCGGTGCAATTTCTGTGTTTCATCTTCAATAAGAAGGTCCAAGGGACACAGTAAACCTGGAGTGAAGCATCGGAATCTATAACTAGTGTCACAGGAATAGTTCAAAACATAGACAGTAGGAAGAGTCAGTCTTCTTGTACTTAAGTCGGCATTGTGCCTTTTGTATTTAATTCCGATGCAATTTCTGTGTTTCATCGTCAATAAGAAGGTCGGAGGGATACAGTAAACCTGGAGTGAAGCATCGGAGTCTATAACTAGTGTCACAGGAATGGTTCAAAACATAGGCAGTAAGAAGAGTCAGACTTCTTGTACTTAATTCGGCATTGTGTATTTGTATTTAATTCCGATGCAATTTCTGTGTTTCATCGTCAATAAGAAGGTCCAAGGGATACAGTAAACCTGAAATGAACCATCGGAAACTATAACTAGTGTCACAGGGATGGTTCAGAACGTAGACAGTAGGAAAAGTCAGTCTACATGTACTTAAGTCGGCATTCCCCTTTTGTACTTAATTCCGATGCAATTTGTGTGTTTCATCGTCAATAAGAAGGTCAAAGGGATACAGTAAACCTGATGTGAAGCATTGGAATCTATAACTAGTGTCACAGGAATGGTACAAAACATAGTCAGTAAGAAGAGTCGGTCTTCTTGTACTTATGTCGGTATTGTACCTTTTGTATTTAATTCCGATGCAATTTCTGTGTTTCATCGTCAATAAGAAGGACCAAGGGATACAGTAAACCTGAAGTGAAGCATCGGAATCTATAACTAGTGTCACAGGAATGGTTCAAAACATAGACAGTAGCAAGAGTCAGTCTACTTGTACTTAAGTCGGAATTGTGCCTATTGTATTGAATTCCGGTGCAATTTCTGTGTTTCATCGTCAATAAGAAGGTGCAAGGGACACAGTAAACCTGGAGTGAAGCATCGGAATCTATAACTAGTGTCACAGGAATAGTTCAAAACATAGACAGTAGGAAGAGTCAGTCCTCTTGTAATTAAGTCGGCATTGTGCCTTTTGTATTTAATTCCGATGCAATTTCTGTGTTTCATCGTCAATAAGAAGGTCGGAGGGATACAGTAAACCTGGAGTGAAGCATCGGAGTCTATAACTAGTGTCACAGGAATGGTTCAAAACATAGGCAGTAAGAAGAGTCAGACTTCTTGTACTTAATTCGGCATTGTGTATTTGTATTTAATTCCGATGCAATTTCTGTGTTTCATCGTCAATAAGAAGGTCCAAGGGATACAGTAAACCTGAAATGAACCATCGGAAACTATAACTAGTGTCACAGGGATGGTTCAGAACGTAGACAGTAGGAAAAGTCAGTCTACATGTACTTAAGTCGGCATTGTGCCTTTTGTACTTAATTCCGATGCAATTTGTGTGTTTCATCGTCAATAAGAAGGTCAAAGGGATACAGTAAACCTGAAGTGAAGCATTGGAATCTATAACTAGTGTCACAGGAATGGTTCAAAACATAGACAGTAGCAAGAGTCAGTCTACTTGTACTTAAGTCGGAATTGTGCCTATTGTATTGAATTCCGGTGCAATTTCTGTGTTTCATCGTCAATAAGAAGGTCCAAGGGACACAGTAAACCTGGAGTGAAGCATCGGAATCTATAACTAGTGTCACAGGAATAGTTCAAAACATAGACAGTAGGAAGAGTCAGTCTTCTTGTACTTAAGTCGGCATTGTGCCTTTTGTACTTAATTCCGATGCAATTTGTGTGTTTCATCGTCAATAAGAAGGTCAAAGGGATACAGTAAACCTGATGTGAAGCATTGGAATCTATAACTAGTGTCACAGGAATGGTACAAAACATAGTCAGTAAGAAGAGTCGGTCTTCTTGTACTAAAGTCGGCATTGTGAATTTTGTATTTAATTCCAATGCAATTTCTGTGTTTCATCGTCAATAAGAAGGTCAGAGGGATACAGTAGACCTGAAGTGAAGCATCGGAATCTATAGCTAGTGACACAAGAATGGTTCAAAACATAGTCAGTAAGTAGACTCTGTCTTCATGTACTTAAGTAGACATTGTGCCTTTTGTATTTAATTCCGATGCAATATCTGTGTTTCATCGTCAATAAGAAGATCCAAGGGATACAGTAATCCAGAAGTTAAGCATCGGAATCTAAGACTAATGTCACAGGAATGGTTCAAAACATAGTCAGTAAGAAGAGTCAGTCTTCTTGTACTTAAGTCATCATTGTGCATTTTGTATTTAATTCTGATGCAATTTCTGTGTTTCATCGTCAATAAGAAGGTCCAAGGGATACAGTAAACCTGAAATGAACCATCGGAAACTATAAATAGTGTCACAGGAATGGTTCAAAACATAGACAGTAGGAAAAGTCAGTCTACATGTACTTAAGTCGGCATTGTGCCCTTTGTACTTAATTCCGATGCAATTTGTGTGTTTCATCGTCAATAAGAAGGTCAGAGGGATACAGTAAACCTAATGTGAAGCATCGGAATCTATAAGTAGTGTCACAGGAATGGTACAAAACATAGTCAGTAAGAAGAGTCGGTCTTCTTGTACTTAAGTCGGCATTGTGCCTTTTGCATTTAATTCCAATGCAATTTCTGTGTTTCATCGTCAATACGAAGGTCGGAGGGATACAATAAACCTGGAGTGAAGCATCGGAGTCTATAACTAGTGCCACAGGAATGGTTCAAAACATAGGCAGTAAGAAGAGTCAGCCATCTTGTACATAATTCGGCATTGTGCTTTTTGTATTTAATTCCGATGCAATTTCTGTGATTCATCGTCAATAAGAAGCGCCAAGGGATACAGTAATCCTGAAGTTAAGCATCGGAATCTATGACTAGTGTAAAAGGAATGGTTCAAAACATAGTCAGTAAGAAGAGTCAGTCTTCTTGTACTTATGTCGGTATTGTACCTTTTGTATTTAATTCCGATGCAATTTCTGTGTTTCATCGTCAATAAGAAGGACCAAGGGATACAGTAAGCCTGAAGTGAAGCATCGGAATCTATAACTAGTGTCACAGGAATAGTTCAAAACATAGACAGTAGCAAGAGTCAGTCTACTTGTACTTAAGTCGGAATTGTGCCTATTGTATTGAAATCCGGTGCAATTTCTGTGTTTCATCGTCAATAAGAAGGTCCAAGGGACACAGTAAACCTGGAGTGAAGCATCGGAATCTATAACTAGTGTCACAGGAATAGTTCAAAACATAGACAGTAGGAAGAGTCAGTCTTCTTGTACTTAAGTCGGCATTGTGCCTTTTGTATTTAATTCCGATGCAATTTCTGTGTTTCATCGTCAATAAGAAGGTCGGAGGGATACAGTAAACCTGGAGTGAAGCATCGGAGTCTACAACTAGCGTCACAGGAATGGTTCAAAACATAGGCAGTAAGAAGAGTCAGACTTCTTGTACTTAATTCGGCATTGTGTATTTGTATTTAATTCCGATGCAATTTCTGTGTTTCGTCGTCAATAAGAAGGTCCAAGGGATACAGTAAACCTGAAATGAACCATCGGAAAATATAACTAGTGTCACAGGGATGGTTCAGAACGTAGACAGTAGGAAAAGTCAGTCTACATGTACTTAAGTGGCATTCCCCTTTTGTACTTAATTCCGATGCAATTTGTGTGTTTCATCGTCAATAAGAAGGTCAAAGGGATACAGTAAACCTGATGTGAAGCATTGGAATCTATAACTAGTGTCACAGGAATGGTACAAAACATAGTCAGTAAGAAGAGTCGGTCTTCTTGTACTTATGTCGGTATTGTACCTTTTGTATTGAATTCCGGTGCAATTTCTGTGTTTCATCGTCAATAAGAAGGTCCAAGGGACACAGTAAACCTGGAGTGAAGCATCGGAATCTATAACTAGTGTCACAGGAATAGTTCAAAACATAGACAGTAGGAAGAGTCAGTCTTCTTGTACTTAAGTCGGCATTGTGCCTTTTGTACTTAATTCCGATGCAATTTGTGTGTTTCATCGTCAATAAGAAGGTCAAAGGGATACAGTAAACCTGATGTGAAGCATTGGAATCTATAACTAGTGTCACAGGAATGGTACAAAACATAGTCAGTAAGAAGAGTCGGTCTTCTTGTACTAAAGTCGGCATTGTGAATTTTGTATTTAATTCCAATGCAATTTCTGTGTTTCATCGTCAATAAGAAGGTCAGAGGGATACAGTAGACCTGAAGTGAAGCATCGGAATCAATAACTAGAGTCACAGGAATGGTTCAAAGCATAGACAGTAAGAAGAGTCAGTCCTCTTGTACATAAGTCGGCATTGTGCCTTTTGTATTTAATTCCAAAGCAATTTCTGTGTATCATCGTCAATAAGAAGGTTTAAGGGATACAAGGAACCTGAAGTGAAGCATCGGAATCTATAGCTAGTGACACAAGAATGGTTCAAAACATAGTCAGTAAGTAGACTCTGTCTTCATGTACTTAAGTAGACATTGTGGCTTTTGTATTTAATTCCCATGCAATATCTGTGTTTCATCGTCAATAAGAAGATCCAAGGGATACAGTAATCCAGAAGTTAAGCATCGAAATCTATGACTAATGTCACAGGAATGGTTCAAAACATAGTCAGTAAGAAGAGTCAGTCTTCTTGTACTTAAGTCATCATTGTGCATTTTCTATTTAATTCTGATGCAATTTCTGTGTTTCATCGTCAATAAGAAGGTCCAAGGGATACAGTAAGTCTGGAGTGAAGCATCGGAATCTATAACTAGTGTCACAGGAATGGTTCAAAACATAGTCCGTAAGAAGAGTCAGTCTCCTTGAACTTAAGCCGACATTGTGCCTTTTGTATTTAATTCCGATGCAATTTCTGTGTTTCATCGTCAATAAGAAGGTCCAAGGGATACATTAAACCTGGAGTGAAGCATCGGAATCTAGAACTAGAGTCACAGGCACGGTTCAAAACATAGACAGTTAGATGAGTCAGTTTTCTTGTACTTAAGTCGGCATTGTGCTTTTTTTATTCAATTCCGATGCAATTTCTGTGTTTCATCGTCAATAAGAAGGTCCAAAGGATACAGTAAACCTGAAATGAACCATCGGAATCTATAACTAGTGTCACAGGAATGGTTGAATACATAGACAGTAGGAATAGTCAGTCTACATGTACGTAAGTCGGCATTGTGCCTTTTGTATTTTATTCCGATGCAATTTATGTGTTTCATCGTCAATAAGAAGGTCAGAGGGATTCAGTAATCCCGAAGTTAAGCGTCTGAATCTATAACTAGTGTCACAGGAATGGTTCAAAGCATAGTCAGTAAGAAGAGTCAGTCTTCTTGTAGTTAATTCGGCATTGTGCCGTTTGTATTTAATTCCGATGCAATTTCTGTGTTTCATCGTCAACAAGAAGGTCCAAGGGATACAGTAAACCTGAAGTGAAGCAGCGGAATTTATAACTAGTGTCACAGTAATGGTTCAAAACATACACAGTAGGAAGAGTCAGTCTTCTAGTACTTAAGACGGCATTGTTCATTTTCTATTTAATTCCGATGCAATTTCTGTGTTTCATCGTCAATAAGACGGTCAGACGGATACAGTAAACCTGAAGTGAAGCATCGGAATCTATAACTAGGGTCACTGGTGTGGTTCAAAACATAGACATTTGGAAGAGTCAGTCTTCTTGTACTTAATTCGGCATTGTGTCTTTTGTATTTAATTCCGATGCAATTTATGTGTTTCATCGTCAATAAGAAGGTCCAAGGGATACAGTAAACCTGGAGTGAAGCACCGGAGTCTATAACTAGTGTCACAGGAATGGCACAAAATATGGACAGTAAGAAGAGTCAGTCTTCTTGTACTTAATTCGGCATTGTGCCTTTTGTATGTAATTCCGATGCAATTTCTGTGTTTCATCGTCAAAAAGAAGGTCAGAGGTATACAGTAAACATGAAGTGAAGAAGCATCAGTAACTATAACTAGTGTCACAGGAATGGTTCAAAACATAGTCAGTAGGAAGTGTCAGTCTTCTTCTACTTAAGTCGGCATTGTGCATTTTGAATTTAATTCCGATGCAATTTCTGTGTTTCATCGACAATAAGAAGGTCCAAGGGATACAGTAAACCTGAAGTGAAGCATCGGAATCTATAACTAGTGTCACAGGAATGGTTCACAACATTGACAGTAGCAAGAGTCAGTCTACTTGTACTTAAGTCGGCAATATGCCTATTGTCTTTAATTCCGATGCAATTTCTGTGTTTCATCGTCAATAAGAAGGTCCAAGGGACACAGTAAACCTGGAGTGAAGCATCGGAATATATAACTAGTGTCACAGGAATGGTTCAAAACATGGAAAGTAGGAAGAGTCAGTCCTCTTGTGCTGAAGTCGGCAATGTGCCTTTTGTATTTAATTCCGATGCAATTTCTGTGTTTCATCGTCAATAAGAAGGTCCAAGGGATACAGTAAACCTGGAGTGAAGCATCGGAGTCTACTACTAGTGCCACAGGAATGGTTCAAGACATAGACAGTAAGAAGAGTCAGTCTTCTTGTACTTAATTCGGCATTGTGCCATTTGTATTTAATTCCGATGCAATATCTGTGTTTCATCGTCAATAAGAAGGTCCAAGGGATACATTAAACCTGGAGTGAAGCATCGGAATCTATAACTAGTGTCACAGGAATGGTTCAAATCATCGTCAGTAAGGAGAGTCAGTCTCCTTGTACTTAAGTCGACATTGTGCCTTTTGTATTTAATTCCGATGCAATTTCTGTGTTTCATCGTCAATAGGAAGGTCCAAGGGATACACTAAACCTGGAGTGATGCATCGGAATTTATAACTACAGTCACAGGGACGGTTCAAAACATAGCCAGTTAGATGAATCAGTATTCTTGTACTTATGTCGGCATTGTGCCTTTTTTATTTAATTCCGATGCAATTTCTGTGTTTCATCGTCACTAAGAAGGTCAGAGGGATGCAGTAATCCTGAAGTTAAGCATCGGAATCTATAACTAGTGTCACAGGAATGGTCCAAAGCATAGTCAGTAAGAAGAGTCAGCCTTCTTGTACTTAATTAGGCATTGTGCCTTTTGTATTTAATTCCGATGCAATTTCTGTGATTCTTCGTCAATAAGAAGGTCAGAGGGATACAGTAAACCTGTAGTGAAGCATCGGATTCTATAACTAGTGTCACAGGAATGGTTCAAAACATAGTCAGTAAGAAGAGTCAGTCTTTTTGTACTTAAACGGCATTGTGCCTTTTGTATTTAATTCCGATGCAATATCTGTGTTTCATCGACAATAAGAAGGTCCAAGGGATACAGTAAACCTGGAGTGAATCATCGGAGTCTATAACTAGTGTCACAGGAATGGTTCAAAACATAGACAGTTAGAAGAATCAGCCTTCTTGTACCTAATTCGGCATTGTGCCTTTTGTATTTAATTCCGATGCGATTTCTGTGTTTCATCGTCAATAAGGAGGTCCAAGGGATACAGTAAACGCGGAGTGAAGCATCGGAATCTACAACTAGTGACACAGGAATGGTTCAAATCATAGACAGTAGGAAGAGTCAGTCTTCTTGTACTTAATACGGCATTGTGCCTTTGTATTTAATTGCGATGCAATTTCTGTGTTTCATCGTCAATAAGAAGGTCGGAGGGATACAGTAAACCTGGAGAGCAGCATCGGAGTCTATAACTAGTGTCTCAGGAATGGTTCAAAACATAGGCAGTAAGAAGAGTCAGCCATCTTGTACTTAATTCGGCATTGTGCCTTTTGTACTTAATTCCGATGCAATTTCTGTGTTTCATCGTCAATAAGAAGCGGCAAGGGATACAGTAATCCTGAAGTTGAGCATCGGAATCTATGACTAGTGTCACAGGAATGGTTCAAAACATACTCAGTAAGAAGAGTCAGTCTTCTTGTACTTATGTCAGTATTGTGCCTTTTGTATTTAATTCCGATGCAATTTCTGTGTTTCATCGTAAATAAGAAGGTCCAAGGGATACAGTAAACCAGAAGTGAAGCATCGGAATCTATAACTAGTGTCACAGGAATGGTTCAAAACATAGGCAGTAGCAAGAGTCAGTCTACTTGTACTTAAGTCGGCATTGTGCCTATTGTATTTAATTCCGATGCAATTTGTGTGTTTCATCGTCAATAAGAAGGTCAGAGGGATACAGTAAACCTAATGTGAAGCATTGGAATCTATAACTAGAGTCACAGGAATGGTTCAAGACATAGACAGTAACAAGAGTCAGTCCTCTTGTACTTATGTCGGCATTGTGCCTTACGTATTTAATTCCAAAGCAATTTCTGTGTTTCATCGTCAATAAGAAGGTTTAAGGGATACAAGAGACCTGAAGTGAAGCATCGGAATCTATAGCTAGTGTCACAAGAATGGTTCAAAACATAGTCAGTAAGTAGAGTCAGTCTTTATGTACCTAAGTAGGCATTGTGCCTTTTGTATTTAATTCCGATGCAATTTCTGTGTTTCATCGTCAATAAGAAGATCCAAGGGATACAGTAATCCTGAAGTTAAGCATCGGAATCTATGACTAGTGAAACAGGAATGGTTCAAAACATAGTCAGTAAGAAGAGTCAGTCTTCTTGTACTTAAGTCGGCATTGTGCCTTTTGTATTTAATTCCGATGCAATTTCTGTGTTTCATCGTCAATAAGAAGGTCGGAGGGATACAGTCAACCTGGAGTGCAGCATCCGAGTCTATAACTAGTGTCACAGGAATGGTTCAAAACATAGGCAGTAAGATGGGTCAGCCTTCTTGTACTTAATTCGGCATTGTGCCTTTTGTATTTAATTCCGATGCAATTTCTGTGATTCATGGTCAATAAGAAGCGCCAAGGGATACAGTAATCCTGAAGTTAAGCATCGGAATCTATGACTAGTGTCAAAGGAATGGTTCAAAACATAGTCAGTAAGATGAGTCAGTCTTCTTGTACTTATGTCGGCATTGTGCCTTTTGTATTTAATTCCGATGCAATTTCTGTGTTTCATCGTCAATAAGAAGGACCAAGGGATACAGTAAACCTGAAGTGAAACATCGGAATCTATAACTAGTGTCACAGGAATGGTTCAAAACATAGACAGTAGCAAGAGTCAGTCTACTTGTACTTAAGTCGGCATTGTGCCTATTGTATTTAATTCCGGTGCAATATCTGTGTTCCATCGTCAATAAGAAGGTCCAAGGGACACAGTAAACCTGGAGTGAAGCATCGGAATCAATAACTAGTGTCACAGGAATAGTTCAAAACATAGACAGTAGGAAGAGTCAGTCTTCTTGTACTTAAGTCGGCATTGTGCCTTTTGTATTTGATTCCGATACAATTTCTGTGTTTCATCGTCAATAAGAAGGTCCAAGGGATACAGTGGACCTGAATTGAAGCATCGGAATCTATAACTAGTGTCACAAGAATGGTTCAAATCATAGACAGTAGGAAGAGTCAGTCTTCGTGCACTTAAGTCGGCATTGTGAATTTTGTATTTAATTCCAATGCAATTTCTGTGTTTCATCGTCAATAAGAAGGTCAGAGGGATACAGTAAACCTGAAGTGAAGCATCGGAATCGATAACTAGAGTCACAGGAATGGTTCAAAACATAGACAGTAAGAAGAGTCAGTCCTCTTGTACTTAAGTCGGCATTGTGAATTTTGTATTTCATTCCAAAGCAATTTCTGTGTTTCATCGTCAATAAGAAGGTTTAAGGGATACAAGAAACCTGAAGTGAAGCATCGGAATCTATAGCTAGTGTCACAAGAATGGTTCAAAACATAGTCAGTAAGTAGAGTCTGTCTTCATGTACTTAAGTAGGCATTGTGCCTTTTGTATTTAATTCCGATGCAATTTCTGTGTTTCATCGTCAATAAGAAGATCTAAGGGATACAGCAATCCTGAAGTTAAGCATCGGAATCTATGACTAATGTCACAGGATTGGTTCAAAACATAGTCAGCAAGAAGAGTCAGTCTTCTTGTACTTAAGTCATCATTGTGCATTTTCTATTTAATTCTGACGCAATTTCTGTGTTTCATCATCAATAAGAAGGTCCAAGGGATACAGTAAGTTTGGAGTGAAGCATCGGAATCTAAAACTAGTGTCACAGGAATGGTTCAAGACATAGACAGTAAGAAGAGTCAGACTTCTTTTACTTCAGTCGGCATTGTGCCTTTTGTATTTAATTCCGATGCAATTTCTGTGTTTCATAGTCAATAAGAAGGTCAGAGGGATACAGTAAACCTGGAGTGAAGCATCGGAGTCAATAACTAGTGTCACAGGAATGGTTCAAAACATAGACGGTAAGAAGAGTCAGTCTTCTTGTACTTAATTCGGCATTGCGCCTTTTGTATTTATTGCCGATGCAATTTCTGCGTTTCACCGTCAATAAGAAGGTCAGAGGGATACAGTAAACCTGAAGTGAAGCATCGGAATCTATAACTAGTGTCACAGGAATGTTTCAAAACATAGTCAGTAAGAAGAGTCTGTCTCCTTGAACTTAAGCCGACATTGTGCCTTTTGTATTTAATTCCGATGCAATTTCTGTGTTTCATCGTCAATAAGAAGGTCCAAGGGATACATTAAACCTGGAGTGAAGCATCGGAATCTAGAACTAGAGTCACAGGGACCGTTCAAAACATAGACAGTTAGATGAGTCAGTATTCTTGTACTTAAGTCGGCATTGTGCTTTTTTTATTTAATTCCAATGCAATTTCTGTGTTTCATCGTCAATAAGAAGGTCCAAAGGATACAGTAAACCTGAAATCAACCATCGGAATCTATAACTAGTGTCACAGGAATGGTCGAATACATAGACAGTAGGAAAAGTCAATCTACATGTACATAAGTTGGCATTGTGCCTTTTGTATTTAATTCCGATGCAATTTCTGTGTTTCATCGTCAATAAGAAGCGGCAAGGGATACAGTAATCCTGAAGTTGAGCATCGGAATCTATGACTAGTGTCACAGGAATGGTTCAAAACATACTCAGTAAGAAGAGTCAGTCTTCTTGTACTTATGTCAGTATTGTGCCTTTTGTATTTAATTCCGATGCAATTTCTGTGTTTCATCGTAAATAAGAAGGTCCAAGGGATACAGTAAACCAGAAGTGAAGCATCGGAATCTATAACTAGTGTCACAGGAATGGTTCAAAACATAGGCAGTAGCAAGAGTCAGTCTACTTGTACTTAAGTCGGCATTGTGCCTATTGTATTTAATTCCGATGCAATTTGTGTGTTTCATCGTCAATAAGAAGGTCAGAGGGATACAGTAAACCTAATGTGAAGCATTGGAATCTATAACTAGAGTCACAGGAATGGTTCAAGACATAGACAGTAACAAGAGTCAGTCCTCTTGTACTTATGTCGGCATTGTGCCTTATGTATTTAATTCCAAAGCAATTTCTGTGTTTCATCGTCAATAAGAAGGTTTAAGGGATACAAGAGACCTGAAGTGAAGCATCGGAATCTATAGCTAGTGTCACAAGAATGGTTCAAAACATAGTCAGTAAGTAGAGTCAGTCTTTATGTACCTAAGTAGGCATTGTGCCTTTTGTATTTAATTCCGATGCAACTTCTGTGTTTCATCGTCAATAAGAAGATCCAAGGGATACAGTAATCCTGAAGTTAAGCATCGGAATCTATGACTAGTGAAACAGGAATGGTTCAAAACATAGTCAGTAAGAAGAGTCAGTCTTCTTGTACTTAAGTCGGCATTGTGCCTTTTGTATTTAATTCCGATGCAATTTCTGTGTTTCATCGTCAATAAGAAGGTCGGAGGGATACAGTCAACCTGGAGTGCAGCATCCGAGTCTATAACTAGTGTCACAGGAATGGTTCAAAACATAGGCAGTAAGATGGGTCAGCCTTCTTGTACTTAATTCGGCATTGTGCCTTTTGTATTTAATTCCGATGCAATTTCTGTGATTCATGGTCAATAAGAAGCGCCAAGGGATACAGTAATCCTGAAGTTAAGCATCGGAATCTATGACTAGTGTCAAAGGAATGGTTCAAAACATAGTCAGTAAGAAGAGTCAGTCTTCTTGTACTTATGTCGGTATTGTGCCTTTTGTATTTAATTCCGATGCAATTTCTGTGTTTCATCGTCAATAAGAAGGACCAAGGGATACAGTAAACCTGAAGTGAAACATCGGAATCTATAACTAGTGTCACAGGAATGGTTCAAAACATAGACAGTAGCAAGAGTCAGTCTACTTGTACTTAAGTCGGCATTGTGCCTATTGTATTTAATTCCGGTGCAATATCTGTGTTCCATCGTCAATAAGAAGGTCCAAGGGACACAGTAAACCTGGAGTGAAGCATCGGAATCAATAACTAGTGTCACAGGAATAGTTCAAAACATAGACAGTAGGAAGAGTCAGTCTTCTTGTACTTAAGTCGGCATTGTGCCTTTTGTATTTGATTCCGATACAATTTCTGTGTTTCATCGTCAATAAGAAGGTCCAAGGGATACAGTGGACCTGAATTGAAGCATCGGAATCTATAACTAGTGTCACAAGAATGGTTCAAATCATAGACAGTAGGAAGAGTCAGTCTTCGTGCACTTAAGTCGGCATTGTGAATTTTGTATTTAATTCCAATGCAATTTCTGTGTTTCATCGTCAATAAGAAGGTCAGAGGGATACAGTAAACCTGAAGTGAAGCATCGGAATCGATAACTAGAGTCACAGGAATGGTTCAAAACATAGACAGTAAGAAGAGTCAGTCCTCTTGTACTTAAGTCGGCATTGTGAATTTTGTATTTCATTCCAAAGCAATTTCTGTGTTTCATCGTCAATAAGAAGGTTTAAGGGATACAAGAAACCTGAAGTGAAGCATCGGAATCTATAGCTAGTGTCACAAGAATGGTTCAAAACATAGTCAGTAAGTAGAGTCTGTCTTCATGTACTTAAGTAGGCATTGTGCCTTTTGTATTTAATTCCGATGCAATTTCTGTGTTTCATCGTCAATAAGAAGATCCAAGGGATACAGCAATCCTGAAGTTAAGCATCGGAATCTATGACTAATGTCACAGGATTGGTTCAAAACATAGTCAGCAAGAAGAGTCAGTCTTCTTGTACTTAAGTCATCATTGTGCATTTTCTATTTAATTCTGACGCAATTTCTGTGTTTCATCATCAATAAGAAGGTCCAAGGGATACAGTAAGTTTGGAGTGAAGCATCGGAATCTAAAACTAGTGTCACAGGAATGGTTCAAGACATAGACAGTAAGAAGAGTCAGACTTCTTTTACTTCAGTCGGCATTGTGCCTTTTGTATTTAATTCCGATGCAATTTCTGTGTTTCATAGTCAATAAGAAGGTCAGAGGGATACAGTAAACCTGGAGTGAAGCATCGGAGTCAATAACTAGTGTCACAGGAATGGTTCAAAACATAGACGGTAAGAAGAGTCAGTCTTCTTGTACTTAATTCGGCATTGCGCCTTTTGTATTTATTGCCGATGCAATTTCTGCGTTTCACCGTCAATAAGAAGGTCAGAGGGATACAGTAAACCTGAAGTGAAGCATCGGAATCTATAACTAGTGTCACAGGAATGTTTCAAAACATAGTCAGTAAGAAGAGTCTGTCTCCTTGAACTTAAGCCGACATTGTGCCTTTTGTATTTAATTCCGATGCAATTTCTGTGTTTCATCGTCAATAAGAAGGTCCAAGGGATACATTAAACCTGGAGTGAAGCATCGGAATCTAGAACTAGAGTCACAGGGACCGTTCAAAACATAGACAGTTAGATGAGTCAGTATTCTTGTACTTAAGTCGGCATTGTGCTTTTTTTATTTAATTCCAATGCAATTTCTGTGTTTCATCGTCAATAAGAAGGTCCAAAGGATACAGTAAACCTGAAATCAACCATCGGAATCTATAACTAGTGTCACAGGAATGGTCGAATACATAGACAGTAGGAAAAGTCAATCTACATGTACATAAGTTGGCATTGTGCCTTTTGTATTTAATTCCGATGCAATTTCTGTGCTTCATCGTCAATAAGAAGGTCCAAGGGATACAGTAAACCTGAAGTGAAGCATCGGAATTTATAACTAGTGTCACAGTAATGGTTCAAAACATACACAGTAGGAAGAGTCAGTCTTCTAGTACTTAAGTCGGCATTGTTCATTTTCTATTTAATGCCGATGCTATTTCTGTGTTTCATCGTCAATAAGACGGTCAGACGGATACAGTAAACCTGAAGTGAAGCATCGGAATCTATAACTAGTGTCACTGGTATGGTTCAAAACATAGACATTTGGAAGAGTCAGTATTCTTGTACTTAATTCGGCATTGTGTCTTTTGTATTTAATTCCGATGCAATTTATGTGTTTCATCGTCAATAAGAAGGTCCAAGGGATACAGTAAACCTGATATGAACCATCGGAATCTATGACTAGTGTCACAGGAATAGTTCAAAACATAGTCAGTAAGAAGAGTCAGTCTTCTTGTACTGAAGTCGGCATTGTGCCTTTTGTATTTAATTCCGATGCAATTTCTGTGTTCCATCGTCTATAAGAAGGTCCAATGGATACAGTAAACCTGAAGTGAAGCCTCGGAATCTGTAACTGGTGTCACAGGAATGGGACAAAACATAGACAGTAGCAAGAGTCTGTCTTCTTGTACTTAAGTCGGCATTGTGCCCATTGTATTTAATTCCGATGCAATTTCTGTGTTTCATCGTCAATAAGAAGGTCCAAGGGACACGGTAAACCTGGAGTGAAGCATCGGAATCTATAACTAGTGTCACAGGAATGGTTCAAAACATAGACAGTAGGAAGAGCCAATCTTCTTGTACTTAAGTCGACATTGTGCCTTTTGTATTTAATTCCGATGCTATTTCTGTGCTTCATCGTCAATAAGAAGGTCAGAGGGATACAGTAAACCTGGAGAGAACATCGGAGGCTATAACTAGTGTCACAGGAATGGTTCAAAACATAGACAGTAAGAAGAGTCAGTCTTCTTGTACTTAAGTCGGCATTGTGCCTTTTGTATTCAATTCCGATGCAATTACTGTGTTTCATCGTCAATAAGAAGGTCCAAGGGATACAGTAAACCTGGAGTGAAGCATCGGAGTCTACTACTAGTGTCACAGGAATGGATCAAGACATAGACAGTAAGAAGAGTCAGTCTTCTTGTACTTAATTCGGCATTGTGCCATTTGTATTTAATTCCGATGCAATTTCTGTGTTTCATCGTCAATAAGAAGGTCAGAGGGATACAGTAAACCTGAAGTGAAGCATCGGAATCTATAACTAGTGTCACAGGAATGGTTCAAACATAGTCAGTAAGAAGAGTCAGTCTTCTTGTACTTAAGTCGTCATTGTGCCTTTTGTATTCAATTCCGATGCAATTACTGTGTTTCATCGTCAATAAGAAGGTCCAAGGGTTACATTAAACCTGGAGTGAAGCATCGGAATCTATAACTAGTGTCACAGGAATGGTTCAAAACATAGTCAGTAAGGAGAGTCAGTCTCCTTGTACTTAAGTCGACATTGTGCCTTTTGTATTTAATTCCGATGCAATTCCTGTGTTTCATCGTCAATAGGAAGGTCCAAGGGATACATTAAACCTGGAGTGATGCATCGGAATTTATAACTACAGTCACAGGGACGGTTCAAAACATAGACAGTAAGATGAGTCAGTATTCTTGTACTTAAGTCGGCATTGTGCCTTTTGTATTTAATTCCGATGCAATTTCTGTGTTTCATCGTCAATAAGAAGGTCAGAGGGATACAGTAAACCTGAAGTTAAGCATCGGAATCTATAACTAGTGTCACAGGAATCGTTCAAAGCATAGTCAGTAAATAGATTCAGTCTTCTTGTAGTTGAGTCCGCATTGTGCCTTTTGTATTTAATTCCGATGCAATATCTGTGTTTCATCGTCAATAAGAAGGTCCAAGGGATACAGTAAACCTGAAGCGAAGCATCAGAACCTATAACTAGTGTCACAGGAATGGTTCAAAACATAGACATTTGGAAGAGTCAGTCTTCTTGTACTTAAGTCGGCATTGTGCCTTTTGTATTTAATTCCGATGCAATTTCTGTGTTTCATCGTGAATAAGAAGGTCCAAGGGATACAGTAAACCTGAAGTGAAGCAACGGAATCTATAACTGGTGTCACGGGAATGGTTCATAACATAGACAGTTGCAAGAGTCAGTCCTCTTGTACTTAAGTCGGCATTGTGCCTATTGTATTTAATTCCGATGCAATTTCTGTGTTTCATCGTCAATAAGAAAGCCCAAGGGACACAGTAAACCTGGAGTGACGCATCGGAATCTATAACTAGTGTCACAGGAATGCTTCAAAGCATAGACAGTAGGAAGAGTCAGTCTTCTTGTACTTAAGTCGGCATTGTGCCCTTTGTATTTAATTCCGATGCAATTTCTGTCCTTCATCGTCCATAAGAAGGTCAGAGGGATACAGTAAACCTGGAGTGAAGCATCGAAGTCTATAACTAGTGTCACAGGAATGGTTCAAAACATAGACAGTAAGAAGAGTCAGTCTTCTTGTAGTTAATTCGGCATTGTGCCTTTTGTATTTAATTCCGATGCGATTTCTGTGTTTCATCGTCAATAAGAAGGTCAGAGGGATACAGTAAGCCTGAAGTGAAGCATCGGATCTATAACTAGTGTCACAGGAATGGTTCAAAACATAGTCAGCAAGAAGAGTCAGTCTTCTTGTACTTAAGTCGGCATTGTGCATTTTCTATTCAATTCTGATCAAATTTCTGTGTTTCATCGTCAATAAGAAGGTCCAAGGGATACATTAAACCTGGAGTGAAGCATCGGAATCTATAACTACAGTCACAGGGACGGTTCAAATCATAGACAGTGAGATGAGTCAGTATTCTGGTACTTAAGTCGGCATTGTGCTTTTTGTATTTAATTCCGATGCATTTTCTGTGTTTCATCGTCAGTTAGAAGGTCCAAGGGATACAGTAAACCTGGAGTAAAGCATCATAGTCTACAACTAGTGTCACTGGAATGGTTCAAGACATAGACAGTATGAAGAGTCAGTCTTCTTGTACTTAATTCGGCATTATGCCTTTGTATTTAATTCCGATGCAATTTCTGTGTTTCATCGTCAATAAGAAGGTGAGAGGGATACAGTAATCCTGAAGTGAAGCATCGGAATCTATAACTAGTGTCACAGGAATGGTTCAAAACATAGTCATTAAGAAGAGTCAGTCTCCTTGTAATTACGTCGGCATTGTGCCTTTTGTATTTAATTCCGATTCAATTTCTGTGTTTCATCGTCAATAAGAAGGTCCAATGGATACAGTAAACCTAAAGTGAAGCATCGGAATCTATAACTAGTGTCACAGGAATGGTTCAAAACATAGACTTACAGAAGAGTCAGTCTTCTTGTACTTTAGTCGGCATTGTGCCTTTAGTATTTAATTCCGATGCAATTTCTGTGTTTCATCGTCAATATGAAAGGTCCAATGGATACAGTAAACCTGGAGTGAAGCATCGGAATCTATTAGTAGTGTCACAGGATTGGTTCAAATCATAGTCAGTTGGAAGAGTCACTCTTCTTGTACTTAAGTCGGCATTGTGCCTTTTGTATTTAATTCCGATGCAATTTCCGTTCTTCATCGTCTACAAGAAGGTCAGAGGGATACAGTAAACCTGGAGTGAAGCATCGGAGTCCATAACTAGTGTCACGGGAATGGTTCAAAGCATAGACAGTAAGAAGAGTCAGTCTTCTGGTACTTAAGTCGGCATTGTGCCTTTTGTATTTAATTCCGATGCAATTTCTGTGTTTTTCGTCAATAACAAGGTCCAAGGGATACAGTAAACCTGGAGTGAATCATCGGCATCTGTAACTAGTGTCACAGGAATGGTTCAAAAGATAGACTGTAAGATGAGTCAGTATTCTTGTACTTAATTCGGCATTGTGCTTTTTCGATTTAATTCCGATGCAATTTCTGTGTTTCATCGTCAATAAGAAGGTCAGAGGGATACAGTAAGCCTGAAGTCAAGCATCGGATCTATAACTAGTGTCACAGGCATGGTTCAAAACATAGTCAGTAAGATGTGTCAGTCTTCTTGTACTTAAGTCGGCATTGTGCCTTTTGTATTTAATTCCGATGCAATTTCTGTGTTTCTTCGTCAATAAGAAGGTCCAAGGGATACAGTAAACCTGGAGTGAATCATCGGCATCTATAACTAGTGTCACAGGGACGGTTCAAAACATAGACAGTAAGATGAGTCAGTATTCTTGTACTTAAGTCGGCATTGTGCCTTTTCTATTTAATTCCGATGCAATTTCTGTGTTTCATCGTCAATAAGAAGGTCCAAGGGATACAGTAAATCTGAAGTGAAGCATCGGAATCTATAACTAGTGTCACAGGAATGGTTCAAAACATAGTCAGTAAGAAGAGTCAGTCTTCTTGTACTTAAGTCATCATTGTGCATTTTCAATTTAATTCTGATCCAATTTCTGTGTTCCATCGTCAATACGAAAGTCCAAGGGATACAGTAAACCTGGAGTGTAGCATCGGAATCTATAACTAGTGTCACAGGAATAGTTCAAAACTTAGACAGTAAGAAGAGTCAGACTTCTTTTACTGAAGTCGGTATTGTGCCTTTTGTATTTACTTCCGATGCAATTTCTGTGTTTCATCGTCAATAAGAAGGTCCATGGGATACAGTAATTCTGGAGTGAAGTATCGTAGTCTACAACTAGTGTCACAGGAATGGTTCAAGACATAGACAGTAAGAAGAGTAAGTCTTCTTGTACTTAATTCGGCATTGTGCCTTTTGTACTTAATTCCGATGCAATATCTGTGTTTCATCGTCAATAAGAAGGTCAGAGGGATACAGTAAACCTGAAGTGAAGCATCGGAATCCATAACTAGTGTCACAGGAATGGTTCAAAACATAGTCAGTAAGAAGAGTCAGTCTTCTTGTACTTGTGTCGGCATTGTGCCTTTTCTATTTAATTCCGATGCAATTTCTGTGTTTCATCGTCAATGAGAAGGTCCTAGGGATACAGTAAACCTGAAATGAACCATCGGAATCTGTAACTGGTGTCACAGGAATGGTTCAAAACATAGACAGTTGCAAGAGTCAGTCTTCTTGTACTTAAGTCGGCATTGTGCCTATTGTATTTAATTCCGATGCAATTTCTGTGTTTCATCGTCAATAAGAAGGTCCAAGGGATACAGTTAACCTGGAGTGAGGCATCGGAATCTATAACTAGTGTCACAGGAATGGTTCAAAACATAGACAGTAGGAAGAGTCAGTCTTCTTGTACTTAAGTCGGCATTGTGCCTTTGGTATTTAATTCCGATGCAATGTCTGTGCTTCATCATCAATAAGAAGGTCAGATGGATATAGTAAACCTGGAGTGAAGCATCGGAGTCTATAACTAGTGTCACAGCAATGGTTCAAATCATAGACAGTAAGAAGAGTCAGTCTTCTTGTACCTAATTCGGCATTGTGCCTTTTGTACATAATTCCGATGCGATTTCAGTGTTTCATCGTCAATAAGAAGGTCAGAGGGATACAGTAAGCCTGAAGTGAAGCATCGGATATATAACTAGTGTCACAGGTATGGTTCAAAACATAGTCAGTAAGAAGAGTCAGTCTTCTTGTACTTAAGTCGGCATTGTGCCTTTTGTATTTAATTCCGTTGCAATTTCTGTGTTTCATCGTCAATAAGAAGGTCCAAGGGATACAGTAAACCTGTAGTAAATCATCGGCATCTATAACTAGAGTCACAGGGACGGTTCAAAACATAGACAGTTAGATGAGTCAGTATTCATTTACTTAAGTCGGCATTGTGCCTTTTCTATTTAATTACGATGCAATTTCTGTGTTTCATCGTCAATAAGAATGTCCAAGGGATACAGTAAACCTGAAGTGAAGCATCGGAATCTATAACTAGTGTCACAGGAATGGTTCGAAACATAGTCAGTAAGAAGAGTCAGTCTTCTTGTACTTATGTCATCATTGTGCATTTTCTATTTAATTCTGATCCAATTTCTGTGTTTCATCGTCAATAAGAAGGTCCAAGGGATACAGTAAACCTGAAGTGAAGCATCGGAATCTATAACTAGTGTCACAGGAATGGTTCAAAACATAGACAGTAAGAAGATTCAGTCTTCTTGTACCTAATTCGGCATTGTGCCTCTTGTATTTAATTCCGATGCGATTTCAGTGTTTCATCGTCAATAAGAAGGTCAGAAGGATACAGTAGGCCTGAAGTCAAGCATCGGATCTATAACTAGTGTCACAGGTATGGTTCAAAACATAGTCAGTAAGAAGAGTCAGTCTTCTTGTACTTAAGTCGGCATTGTGCCTTTTGTATTTAATTCCGTTGCAATTTCTGTGTCTCATCGTCAATAAGGAGGCCCAAGGGATACAGTAAACCTGGAGTGAATCATCGGCATCTATAACTAGAGTCACAGGGAAGGTTCAAAACATAGACAGTAAGAAGAGTCAGTATTTTTGTACTTAAGTCGGCATTGTGCCTTTTCTATTTAATTCCGATGCAATTTCTGTGTTTCATCGTCAATAAGAAGGTCCAAGGGATACAGTAAACCTGAAGTGAAGCATCGGAATCTATAACTAGTGTCACAGGAATGGTTCAAACGATAGTCAGTAAGAAGAGTCAGTCTTCTTGTACTAAAGTTATCATTGTGCATTTTCTATTTAATTCTGATCCAATTTCTGTGTTTCATCGTCAATAAGAAGGTCCAAGGGATACAGTAAACCTGGAGTGAAGCATCGGAATCTCTAACTAGTGTTACAGGAATGGTTCAAAACATAGACAGTAAGAAGCGTCAGACTTCTTTTACTTAAGTCGGCATTGTGCCTTTTGTATTTAATTCCGATGCAATTTCTGTGTTTCATCGTCAATAAGAAGGTCCAAGGGATACAGTAAACTTGGAGTGAAGCATCGTAGTCTACAACTAGTGTCACAGGAATGGTTGAAGACATAGACAGTAAGAAGAGTCAGTCTTCTTGTACTTAATTCGGCATTGTGCCTTTTGTATTTAATTCCGATGAAATATCTGTGTTTCATCGTCAATAGGAAGGTCAGAGGGATACAGTAAACCTGAAGTGAAGCATCGGAATCTATAACTAGTGTCACAGGAATGGTTCAAACATAGTCAGTAAGAAGAGTCAGTCTACTTGTACTTAAGTCAGCATTGTGCCTTTTGTATTTAATTCCGATGCAATTTCTGTGTATCATCGTCAATAAGAAGGTCCAAGGGATACATTAAACCTGGAGTGAAGCATCGGATCTATAACTAGTGTCACAGGAATGGTTCAAATCATAGACAGTAGGAAGAGTCAGCCATCTTGTACTTAAGTCGGCATTGTGAATTTTGTATTTAATTCCGATGCAATTTCAGTGTTTCATCGTCAATAAGAAGGTCCAATGGATACAGTAAACCTAAAGTGAAGCATCGGAATCTATAACTAGTGTCACAGGAATGGTTCAAAACATAGACTGTCAGAAGAGTCAGTCTTCTTGTTCTTAGGTCGGCATTGTGCCTTTTGTATTTCATTCCGATGCAATTTCTGTGTTTAATCGTCAATAAGAAGGTCCAAGGGATACAGTAAACCTGAAATGAACCATCGGAATCTATAGTGTCACAGGAATGGTTGAAAACATAGACAGTAGGAAAAGTCAGTCTACATGTACTTAAGTCGGCATTGTTCCTTTTGTATTTTATTCCTATCTAATTTCTGTGTTTCATCGTCAATAAGAAGGTCAGAGGGATACAGTAATCCCGAAGTTAAGCATCAGAATCTATAACTAGTGTCACAGGAATGGTTCAAAGTATAGTCAGTAAGAAGAGTCAGTCTTCCTGAAGTTAATTCGGCATTGTGCCGTTTGTATTTCATTCCGATCCAATTTCTGTGTTTCATCGTCAATAAGAAGGTCCAAGGGATACAGTAAACCTGAAGTGAAGCATCGGAATTTATAACTAGTGACACAGGCGTGGTTCAAAACATACACAGTAGGAAGAGTCAGTCTTCTAGTACTTAAGTCGGCATTGTGCAATTTCTATTTAATTCCGATGCAATTTCTGTGTTTCATCGTCAATAAGAAGGTCCAAGGGATACAGTAAACCTGAAGTGAAGCATCGGAATCTACAACTGGTGTCACAGGAATGGTTCAAAACATAGACAGTAGCAAGAGTCAGTCTTCTTGTACTTAAGTCGGCATTGTGCCTATTGTATTTAATTCCGATGCAATTTCTGTGTTTCATCGTCAATAAGAAGGTCCACGGGACACAGTAAACCTGGAGTGAAGCATCGGAATCTACAACTAGTGTCACAGGAATGGTTCAAAACATAGACAGTAGGAAGAGTCAGTCTTCTTGTACTTAAGTCGGCATTGTGCCTTTTGTATTTAATTCCGATGCAATTTCTGTGCTTCGTCGTCAATAAGAAGGTCGGAGGGATACACTAATCCTGGAGTGAAGCATCGGAGTCTATAACTAGTGCCACAGGAATGGTTCAAAACATAGACAGTAAGAGGAGTCAGTCTTCTTGTACCTAATTCGGCATTGTGCCTTTTGTATTTAATTCCGATGCGATTTCTGTGTTTCATCGTCAATAAGAAGGTCCAAGGGATACAGTAAACCTGGAGTGAAGCATCGGAATCTATAACTAGTGTCACAGGGACGGTTCAAAACATAGACAGTAAGATGAGTCAGTATTCTTGTACTTAAGTCGGCATTGTGCCTTTTCTATTTAATTCCGATGCAATTTCTGTGTTTCATCAAAATAAGATGGTCCAAGGTATACAGTAAACATGAAGTGAAGCATCGGAATCTATAACTAGTGTCACAGGAATGGTTCAAACCATAGTCAGTAAGAAGAGTCAGTCTTCTTGTACTTAAGTCATCATTGTGCATTTTCTATTTAATTCTGATCCAATTTCTGTGTTTCATCGTCAATAAGGAGGTCCAAGGGATACAGTAAACCTGGAGTGAAGCATCGGAATCTATAACTAGTGTCACAGGAATGGTTCAAAACATAGACAGTAAGAAGAGTCAGACTTCTTTTACTTAAGTCGGCATTGTGCCTTTTGTATTTAATTCCGATGCAATTTCTGTGTTTCATCGTCAATAAGAAGGTCCAAGGGATACAGTAAACTTGGAGTGAAGCATCGTAGTCTACAACTAGTGTCACAGCAATGGTTCAAGACATAGACAGTAAGAAGAGTCAGTCTTCTTGTACTTAATTCGGCATTGTGCCTTTTGTATTTAATTCCGATGAAATATCTATGTTTCATCGTCAATAAGAAGGTCAGAGGGATACAGTAAACCTGAAGTGAAGCATCGGAATCTATAACTAGTGTCATCGAAATGGTTCAAAACATAGTCAGTAAGAAGAGTCAGTCTACTTGTACTTAAGTCGGCATTGTGCCTTTTGTATTTAATTCCGATGCAATTTCTGTGTATCATCGTCAATAAGAAGGTCCAAGGGATACATTAAACCTGGAGTGAAGCATTGGATCTATAACTAGTGTCACAGGAATGGTTCAAATCATAGACAGTATTAAGAGTCAGCCATCTTGTACTTAAGTCGGCATTGTGCATTTTCTATTTAGTTCTGATCAAATTTCTGTGTTTCATCGTCAATAGGAAGGTCCAAGGGATACAGTAAACCTGAAGTGAAGCATCGGAATTTATAACTAGTGACACAGGCATGGTTCAAAACATACACAGTAGGAAGAGTCAGTCTTCTAGTACTTAAGTCGGCATTGTGCAATTTCTATTTAATTCCGATGCAATTTCTGTGTTTCATCGTCAATAAGAAGGTCCACGGGACACAGTAAACCTGGAGTGAAGCATCGGAATCTATAACTAGTGTCACAGAAATGGTTCAAAACATAGACAGTAGGAAGAGTCAGTCTTCTGGTACTTGTGTCGGCATTGTGCCTTTTGTATTTAATTCCGATGCAATTTCTGTGTTTCATCGTCAATACGAAGGTCCAAGGGATACAGTAAACCTGGAGTGAAGCATCGGAATCTATAACTAGTGTCAAAGGGACGGTTCAAAACATCGACAGTAAGATGAGTCAGTATTCTTGTACTTAAGTAGGCATTGTGCCTTTTCTATTTAATCCCGATGCAATTTCTGTGTTTCATCGTCAATAAGAAGGTCCAAGGGATACAGTAAACCTGAAGTGAAGCATCGGAATCTGTAACTAGTGTCACAGGAATGGTTCAAAACATAGCCAGTAAGAAGAGTCAGTCTTCTTGTACGTAAGTCATCATTGTGCATTTTCTATTTAATTCTGATCCAATTTCTGTGTTTCATCGTCAATAAGAAGGTGAGAGGGATACAGTAAACCTGAAGTGAAGCATCGGAATCTATAACTAGTATCACAGGAATGGTTCAAGACATAGTCAGTAAGAAGAGTCAGTCTTCATGTACTTAAATCGGCATTGTGCCTTTTGTATTTTATTCCGATGCAATTTCTGTGTTTCATCGTCAATAAGAAGGTCCAAGGGATACAGTATACCTGAAATGAACCATCGGAATCTATAACTAGTCTCATAGGAATGGTTGAAAACATAGACAGTAGGACTAGTCAGTCTACATGTACTTAAGTCGGCATTGTGACTTTTGTATTTTATTCCGATGCAATTCCTGTGTTTCATCGTCAATAAGAAGGTCAGAGGGATACAGTAATCCCGAAGTTAAGCATCAGAATCTAATACTAGTGTCACAGGAATGGTTCAAAGCATAGTCAGTAAGAAGAGTCAGTCTTCTTGTAGTTAATTCGACATTGTGCGGTTTGTATTTCATTCCGATCCAATTTCTGTGTTTCATCGTCAATAAGAAGGTCCAAGGGATACAATAAACCTGAAGTGAAGCATCGGAATCTATAACTGGTGTCACAGGAATGGTTCAAAACATAGACAGTAGCAAGAGTCAGTCCTCTTGTACTTAAGTCGGCATTGTGCCTATTGTATTTAATTCCGATGCAATTTCTGTGTTTCATCGTCAATAAGAAGGTCCAAGGGACACAGTAAACCTGGAGTGAAGCATCGGAATCTATAACTAGTGTCACAGTAATGGTTCATAACATAGACGGTAGGAAGAGTCAGTCTTCTTGTACTTAAGTCGGCATTGTGCCTTTTGTATTTAATTCCGATGCAATTTCTGTGTTTCATCGTCAATAAGAAGGTCCAAGGGATTCAGTAAACCTGAAGAGAAGCATCGAAATCTATAACTAGTATTACAGGAATGGTTCAAAACATAGACTGTCAGAAGAAACAGTCTTCTTGTTTTTTAGTCGGCATTGTGCCTTTTGTATTTAATTCCGATGCAATCTCTGTGTTTCATCGTCAATAAGAAGGTCCAAGGGATACAGTAAACATGAAGTGAAGGATCGGAATTTATAACTAGTGTCACAGGAATAGTTCAAAACATACACAGTATGAAGAGTCAGTCTTCTAGTACTTAAGTCGTCATTGTGCATTTTCTATTTAATTCCGATGCAATTTCTGTGTTTCATCGTCAATAAGATGGTCAGAGGGATACAGTAAACCTGAAGTGAAGCATCAGAACCTATAACTAGTGTCACAGGAATGGTTCAAAACTGAGACAGTTGGAAGAGTCAGTCTTCTTGTACTTAAGTCGGCATTGTGCCTTTTGTATTTAATTCCGATGCAATTTCTATGTTTCATCGTCAATAAGAAGGTCCACGGGATACGGTAAACCTGAAATGAACCATCGTAATCTATGACTAGTGTCACAGGAATGGTTCAAAACATAGTTAGTAAGAAGAGTCAGTCTTCTTGTACTGAAGTCGGTATTGTGCCTTTTGTATTTAATTCTGATGCAAATTCTGTTTTTCATCGTCATTAAGAAAGTCCAAGGGACACAGTATACCTGGAGTGACGCATCGGAATCTATAACTAGTGTCACAGGAATGGTTCAAACATAGACAGTAGGAAGAGTCAGTCTTCTTGTACTTAAGTTGGCATTGTGCCTTTTGTATTTAATTCCGATGCAACTTCTGTGCTTCATCGTTAATAAGAAGGTCAGAGGGATACAGTAAACCTGGAGTGAAGCATCGAAGTCTATAACTAGTGTCAAAGGAATGGTTCAAATCATAGACAGGTGGAAGAGTCAGTCTTCTTGTACCTAATTCGGCATTGTGCCTTTTCTATTTAATTCCGATGCGATTTCTGTGTTTCATCGTCAATAAGAAGGTCGGAGGGATACAGGAAACCTGGTGAGAAGCATCGGAATCTCTAACTAGTGTCACAGGAATGGTTCAAAACATAGACAGTAAGATGAGTCAGTATTCTTGTACTTAAGTCGGCACTGTGCCTTTTGTAGTTAATTCCGATGCAATTTCTGTGTTTCATCGTCAATAAGAAGGCCCAAGGGATACAGTAAACCTGGAGTGAAGCATCGTAGTCTACAACTAGTGTCACAGGAATGGTTCAAGGCATAGACAGAAAGAAGAGTCAGTCTTCTTGTACTTAATTCGGCATTGTGCCTTTTGTATTTAATTCCGATACAATATCTGTGTTTCATCGTCAATGAGAAGGTCAGAGGGATACAGTAAACCTGAAGTGAAGCATCGGAATCTATAACTAGTGTCACAGGAATGGTTAAAACATAGTCAGTAAGAAGAGTCAGTCTTCTTGTACTTAAGTCGGCATTGTGCCTTTTGTATTTAATTCCGATGCAATTTCTGTTTTTCATCGTCAATACGAAGGTCCAAGGGATACATTAAACCTGGAGTGAAGCATCGGAATCTATAACTAGTGTCACAGGAATGGGTCAAAACATAGACTGTCAGAAGAGTCAGTCTTCTTGTACTTAAGTCGGCATTGTGCCTATTGTATTTCATTCCGATGCAATTTCTGTTTTTCATCGTCATTAAGAAAGTCCAAGGGACACAGTATACCTGGAGTGACGCACGGAATCTATAACTAGTGTCACAGGAATGGTTCAAAACATAGACAGTAGGAAGAGTCAGTCTTCTTGTACTTAAGTCGGCATTGTGCCTTTTGTATCTAATTCCGATGCAATTTCTGTGCTTCATCGTCAATAAGAAGTTCAGAGGGATACAGTAAACCTGGAGTGAAGCATCGAAGTCTATAACTAGTGTCAAAGGAATGGTTCAAAAAATAGACAGGTGGAAGAGTCAGTCTTCTTGTACCTAATTCGGCATTGTGCCTTTTGTATTTATTTCCGAGGCGATTTCTGTGTTTCATCGTCAATAAGAAGGTCAGAGGGATACAGTAAGCCTGAAGTGAAGCATCGGATCTATAACTAGTGTCACAGGAATTATTCAAAACATAGTCAGCAAGAAGAGTCAGTCTTCTTGCACTTAAGTCGGCATTGTGCCATTTGTATTTAATTCCGATGCAATATCTGTGTTTCATCGTCAATAAGAAGGTCCGAGGGATACAGAGAACCTGAAGTGAAGCATCGGAATCTATAACTAGTGTCACAGGAATGGTTCAAAGCATAGACAGTTGGAAGAGTCAGTCTTCTTGTACTTAAGTCGGCATTGTGCCATTTGTATTTAATTCCGATGCAATTTCTGTGTTTCATCGTCAATAAGAGGGTCCAAGGGATACTGTAAACCTGGAGTGAAGCATCGTAGTCTACTACTAGTGTCACAGGAATGGTTCAAAACATAGACAGTAAGAAGAGTCAGTCTTCTTGTACTTAATTCGGCATTGTGCCTTTTGTATTTAATTCCGATGCAATATCTGTGTTTCATCGTCAATGAGAAGGTCAGAGTGATACAGTAAACCTGAAGTGAAGCATCGGAATCTATAACTAGTGTCACAGGAATGGTTCAAAACATAGTCAGTAAGAAGAGTCAGTCTTCTTGTACTTAAGTCGGCATTGTGCCTTTTGAATTTAATTCCGATGCAATTTCTGTGTTTCATCGTCAATACGAAGGTCCAAGGGATACATTAAACCTGAAGTGAAGCATCGGAATCTATAACTAGTGTCACAGGAATGGTTCAAATCATAGACAGTACGAAGAGTCAGCCTTCTTGTACTTAAGTCGGCATTGTGAATTTTGTATTTAATTCCGATGCAATTTCTGTGTTTCATCGTCAATAAGAAGGTCCAATGGATACAGTAAACCTAAAGTGAAGCATCAGAATCTAATACTAGTGTCACAGGAATGGTTCATAGCATAGTCAGTAAGAAGAGTCAGTCTTGTTGTAGTTAATTCGGCATTGTGCCGTTTGTATTTCATTCCGATCCAATTTCTGTGTTTCATCGTCAATAAGAAGGTCCAAGGGATACAGTAACCTGAAGTGAAGCATCGGAAATTATAACTAGGGTCACAGGAATGGTTCATAACATACACAGTAGGAAGAGTCAGTCTTCTAGTAGTTAAGTCGGCATTGTGCATTTTCTATTTATTTCCGATGCAATTTCTGTGTTTCATCGTCAATAAGAAGGTCCAAGGGACACAGTAAACCTGGAGTGAAGCATCGGAATCTATAACTAGTGTCACAGGAATGTTTCAAAACACAGACGGTAGGAAGAGTCAGTCTTCTTGTACTTAAGTCGGCATTGTGCCTTTTGTATTTAATTCCGATGCAATTTCTGTGCTTCATCGTCAATAAGAAGGTCAGAGGGATACAGTAAACCTGAAGTGAAGCATCGGAATCCATAACTGGTGTCACAGGAATAGTTCAAAGCATAGACAGTAGCAAGAGTCAGTCCTCTTGTACTTAAGTCAGCATTGTGCCTATTGTATTTAATTCCGATGCAATTTCTGTGTTTCATCGTCAATAAGAAGGTCCAAGGGACACAGTAAACCTGGAGTGAAGCATCGGAATCTATAACTAGTGTCACAGGAATGGTTCAAAACATAGACGGTAGGAAGAGTCAGTCTTCTTGTACTTAAGTCGGCATTGTGCCTTTTGGATTTAATTCCGATGCAATTTCTGTGTTTCATCGTCAATAAGAAGGTCAGAGGGATACAGTTAACCTGCAGTGAAGCATCGGAATCTATAACTAGTGTCACATGAATGGTTCAAAACATAGACAGTAAGAAGAGTCAGTTTTCTTGTACTTAAGTCGGCATTGTGCCTTTTGTATTTAATTTCGATGCCATTTCTGTGTTTCATCGTCAATAAGAAGGTCAGAGGTATACAGTAAACCTGAAGGGAAGCATCGGAAACTATAACTAGTGTCACAGGAATGGTTCAAAGCATAGAAAGTAAGAAAAGTCAGTTTTCTTGTACTTAAGCCGGCATCGTGCCTTTTATATTTAATTCCGATGCAATTTCTGTGTTTCATCGTCAATACGAAGGTCAGAGGGATACAGTAAACCTGAAGTGAAGCATCGGAATCTATAACTAGTGTCACAGGAATGGTTCAAAACATAGACACGAAGAAGAGTCAGTTATCTTGTACTTAAGTCGGTATTGCGAATTTTGTATTTAATTCCGAAGCAATTTCTGTGTCTCATCGTCAATAAGAAGGTCAGAGGGATACAGTAAACCTGAAGTAAAGCTTCGGAATCTATAACGAGTGTCACATGAATGGGTCAAAACATAGTCAGTAAGAAGAGTCAGTCTTCTTGTACTTAAGTCGGCATTGTGCCTTTTGTATTTAATTCCGATGCAATTTCTGTGTTTCATCGTCAATACGAAGGTCCAAGGGATACATTAAACCTGGAGTGAAGCATCGGAATCTGTAACTAGTGTCACAGGAATGGTTCAAAACATAGACTGTCAGAAGAGTCAGTCTTCTTGTACTTAAGTCGGCATTGTGCCTATTGTATTTCATTCCGATGCAATTTCTGTTTTTCATCGGCATTAAGAAAGTCCAAGGGACACAGTATACCTGGAGTGACGCATCGGAATCTATAACTAGTGTCACAGGAATGGTTCAAAACATAGACAGTAGGAAGAGTCAGTCTTCTTGTACTTAAGTCGGCATTGTGCCTTTTGTATTTAATTCCGATGCAATTTCTGTGCTTCATCGTCAATAAGAAGGTCAGAGGGATACAGTAAACCTGGAGTGAAGCATCGAAGTCTATAACTAGTGTCAAAGGAATGGTTCAAAAAATAGACAGGTGGAAGAGTCAGTCTTCTTGTACCTAATTCGGCATTGTGCCTTTTGTATTTATTTCCGAGGCGATTTCTGTGTTTCATCGTCAATAAGAAGGTCAGAGGGATACAGTAAGCCTGGAGTGAAGCATCGGAATCTATAACTAGTGTCACAGGAATGGTTCAAAGCATAGACAGTTGGAAGAGTCAGTCTTCTTGTACTTAAGTCGGCATTGTGCCTTTTGTATTTAATTCCGATGCAATTTCTGTGTTTCATCGTCAATAAGAGGGTCCAAGGGATACTGTAAAATTGGAGTGAAGCATCGTAGTCTACAACTAGTGTCACAGGAATGGTTCAAAACATAGACAGTAAGAAGAGTCAGTCTTCTTGTACTTAATTCGGCATTGTGCCTTTTGTATTTAATTCCGTTGCAATATCTGTGTTTCATCGTCAATGAGAAGGTCAGAGTGATACAGTAAACCTGAAGTGAAGCATTGGAATCTATAACTAGTGTCACAGGAATGGTTCAAAACATAGTCAGTAAGAAGAGTCAGTCTTCTTGTACTTAAGTCGGCATTGTGCCTTTTGTATTTAATTCCGATGCAATTTCTGTGTTTCATCGTCAATACGAAGGTCCAATGGATACAGTAAACCTAAAGTGAAGCATCAGAATCTAATACTAGTGTCACAGGAATGGTTCAAAGCATAGTCAGTAAGAAGAGTCAGTCTTGTTGTAGTTAATTCGGCTTTGTGCCGTTTGTATTTCATTCCGATCCAATTTCTGTGTTTCATCGTCAATAAGAAGGTCCAAGGGATACAGTAACCTGAAGTGAAGCATCGGAAATTATAACTAGTGTCACAGGAATGGTTCATAACATACACAGTAGGAAGAGTCAGTCTTCTAGTAGTTAAGTCGGCATTGTGCATTTTCTATTTATTTCCGATGCAATTTCTGTGTTTCATCGTCAATAAGAAGGTCCAAGGGACACAGTAAACCTGGAGTGAAGCATCGGAATCTATAACTAGTGTCACAGGAATGGTTCAAAACATAGACGGTAGGAAGAGTCAGTCTTCTTGTACTTAAGTCGGCATTGTGCCTTTTGGATTTAATTCCGATGCAATTTCTGTGCTTCATCGTCAATAAGAAGGTCAGAGGGATACAGTTAACCTGCAGTGAAGCATCGGAATCTATAACTAGTGTCACATGAATGGTTCAAAACATAGACAGTAAGAAGAGTCAGTTTTCTTGTACTTAAGTCGGCATTGTGCCTTTTGTATTTAATTTCGATGCCATTTCTGTGATTCATCGTCAATAAGAAGGTCAGAGGTATACAGTAAACCTGAAGTGAAGCATCGGAAACTATAACTAGTGTCACAGGAATGGTTCAAAGCATAGAAAGTAAGAAAAGTCAGTTTTCTTGTACTTAAGCCGGCATCGTGCCTTATATATTTAATTCCGATGCAATTTCTGTGTTTCATCGTCAATACGAAGGTCAGAAGGATACAGTAAACCTGAAGTGAAGCATCGGAATCTATAACTAGTGTCACAGGAATGGTTCAAAACATAGACAGGAAGAAGAGTCAGTTATCTTGTACTTAAGTCGGTATTGCGAATTTTGTATTTAATTCCGAAGCAATTTCTGTGTCTCATCGTCAATAAGAAGGTCAGAGGGATACAGTAAACCTGAAGTAAAGCTTCGGAATCTATAACGAGTGTCACATGAATGGGTCAAAACATAGTCAGTAAGAAGAGTCAGTCTACTTGTACTTAAGTCGGCATTGTGCCTTTTGTATTTAATTCCGATGCAATTTCTGTGTATCATCGTCAATAAGAAGGTCCAAGGGATACATTAAACCTGGAGTGAAGCATCAGATCTATAACTAGTGTCACAGGAATGGTTCAAATCATAGACAGTATTAAGAGTCAGCCATCTTGTACTTAAGTCGGCATTGTGCATTTTCTATTTAATTCTGATCAAATTTCTGTGTTTCATCGTCAATAACAAGGTCCAAGGGATACAGTAAACCTGAAGTGAAGCATCGGAATTTATAACTAGTGACACAGGCATGGTTCAAAACATACACAGTAGGAAGAGTCAGTCTTCTAGTAGTTAAGTCGGCATTGTGCATTTTCTATTTATTTCCGATGCAATTTCTGTGTTTCATCGTCAATAAGAAGGTCCAAGGGACACAGTAAACCTGGAGTGAAGCATCGGAATCTATAACTAGTGTCACAGGAATGGTTCAAAACACAGACGGTAGGAAGAGTCAGTCTTCTTGTACTTAAGTCGGCATTGTGCCTTTTGTATTTAATTCCGATGCAATTTCTGTGCTTCATCGTCAATAAGAAGGTCAGAGGGATACAGTAAACCTGAAGTGAAGCATCGGAATCCATAACTGGTGTCACAGGAATAGTTCAAAGCATAGACAGTAGCAAGAGTCAGTCCTCTTGTACTTAAGTCAGCATTGTGCCTATTGTATTTAATTCCGATGCAATTTCTGTGTTTCATCGTCAATAAGAAGGTCCAAGGGACACAGTAAACCTGGAGTGAAGCATCGGAATCTATAACTAGTGTCACAGGAATGGTGTCAAAACATAGACGGTAGGAAGAGTCAGTCGTCTTGTACTTAAGTCGGCATTGTGCCTTTTGGATTTAATTCCGATGCAATTTCTGTGTTTCATCGTCAATAAGAAGGTCAGAGGGATACAGTTAACCTGCAGTGAAGCATCGGAATCTATAACTAGTGTCACATGAATGGTTCAAAACATAGACAGTAAGAAGAGTCAGTTTTCTTGTACTTAAGTCGGCATTGTGCCTTTTGTATTTAATTTCGATGCCATTTCTGTGTTTCATCGTCAATAAGAAGGTCAGAGGTATACAGTAAACCTGAAGTGAAGCATCGGAAACTATAACTAGTGTCACAGGAATGGTTCAAAGCATAGAAAGTAAGAAAAGTCAGTTTTCTTGTACTTAAGCCGGCATCGTGCCTTTTATATTTAATTCCGATGCAATTTCTGTGTTTCATCGTCAATACGAAGGTCAGAGGGATACAGTAAACCTGAAGTGAAGCATCGGAATCTATAACTAGTGTCACAGGAATGGTTCAAAACATAGACAGGAAGAAGAGTCAGTTATCTTGTACTTAAGTCGGTATTGCGAATTTTGTATTTAATTCCGAAGCAATTTCTGTGTCTCATCGTCAATAAGAAGGTCAGAGGGATACAGTAAACCTGAAGTAAAGCTTCGGAATCCATAACGAGTGTCACATGAATGGGTCAAAACATAGTCAGTAAGAAGAGTCAGTCTTCTTGTACTTAAGTCGGCATTGTGCCTTTTGTATTTAATTCCGATGCAATTTCTGTGTTTCATCGTCAATACGAAGGTCCAAGGGATACATTAAACCTGGAGTGAAGCATCGGAATCTGTAACTAGTGTCACAGGAATGGTTCAAAACATAGACTGTCAGAAGAGTCAGTCTTCTTGTACTTAAGTCGGCATTGTGCCTATTGTATTTCATTCCGATGCAATTTCTGTTTTTCATCGGCATTAAGAAAGTCCAAGGGACACAGTATACCTGGAGTGACGCATCGGAATCTATAACTAGTGTCACATTAATGGTTCAAAACATAGACAGTAGGAAGAGTCAGTCTTCTTGTACTTAAGTCGGCATTGTGCCTTTTGTATTTAATTCCGATGCAATTTCTGTGCTTCATCGTCAATAAGAAGGTCAGAGGGACACAGTAAACCTGGAGTGAAGCATCGAAGTCTATAACTAGTGTCAAAGGAATGGTTCAAAAAATAGACAGGTGGAAGAGTCAGTCTTCTTGTACCTAATTCGGCATTGTGCCTTTTGTATTTATTTCCGAGGCGATTTCTGTGTTTCATCGTCAATAAGAAGGTCAGAGGGATACAGTAAGCCTGAAGTGAAGCATCGGATCTATAACTAGTGTCACAGGAATTATTCAAAACATAGTCAGCAAGAAGAGTCAGTCTTCTTGCACTTAAGTCGGCATTGTGCCATTTGTATTTAATTCCGATGCAATATCTGTGTTTCATCGTCAATAAGAAGGTCCGAGGGATACAGTAAACCTGAAGTGAAGCATCGGAATCTAAAACTAGTGTCACAGGAATGGTTCAAAGCATAGACAGTTGGAAGAGTCAGTCTTCTTGTACTTAAGTCGGCATTGTGCCTTTTGTATTTAATTCCGTTGCAATATCTGTGTTTCATCGTCAATGAGAAGGTCAGAGTGATACAGTAAACCTGAAGTGAAGCATTGGAATCTATAACTAGTGTCACAGGAATGGTTCAAAACATAGTCAGTAAGAAGAGTCAGTCTTCTTGTACTTAAGTCGGCATTGTGCCTTTTGTATTTAATTCCGATGCAATTTCTGTGTTTCATCGTCAATACGAAGGTCCAAGGGATACATTAAACCTGAAGTGAGGCATCGGAATCTATAACTAGTGTCACAGGAATGGTTCAAATCATAGACAGTAGGAAGAGTCAGCCTTCTTGTACCTAAGTCGGCATTGTGAATTTTGTATTTAATTCCGATGCAATTTCTGTGTTTCATCGTCAATAAGAAGGTCCAATGGATACAGTAAACCTAAAGTGAAGCATCAGAATCTAATACTAGTGTCACAGGAATGGTTCAAAGCATAGTCAGTAAGAAGAGTCAGTCTTGTTGTAGTTAATTCGGCATTGTGCCGTTTGTATTTCATTCCGATCCAATTTCTGTGTTTCATCGTCAATAAGAAGGTCCAAGGGATACAGTAACCTGAAGTGAAGCATCGGTAATTATAACTAGTGTCACAGGAATGGTTCATAACATACACAGTAGGAAGAGTCAGTCTTCTAGTAGTTAAGTCGGCATTGTGCATTTTCTATTTATTTCCGATGCAATTTCTGTGATTCATCGTCAATAAGAAGGTCAGAGGTATACAGTAAACCTGAAGTGAAGCATCGGAAACTATAACTAGTGTCACAGGAATGGTTCAAAGCATAGAAAGTAAGAAAAGTCAGTTTTCTTGTACTTAAGCCGGCATCGTGCCTTATATATTTAATTCCGATGCAATTTCTGTGTTTCATCGTCAATACGAAGGTCAGAGGGATACAGTAAACCTGAAGTGAAGCATCGGAATCTATAACTAGTGTCACAGGAATGGTTCAAAACATAGACAGGAAGAAGAGTCAGTTATCTTGTACTTAAGTCGGTATTGCGAATTTTGTATTTAATTCCGAAGCAATTTCTGTGTCTCATCGTCAATAAGAAGGTCAGAGGGATACAGTAAACCTGAAGTAAAGCTTCGGAATCTATAACGAGTGTCACATGAATGGGTCAAAACATAGTCAGTAAGAAGAGTCAGTCTACTTGTACTTAAGTCGGCATTGTGCCTTTTGTATTTAATTCCGATGCAATTTCTGTGTATCATCGTCAATAAGAAGGTCCAAGGGATACATTAAACCTGGAGTGAAGCATCAGATCTATAACTAGTGTCACAGGAATGGTTCAAATCATAGACAGTATTAAGAGTCAGCCATCTTGTACTTAAGTCGGCATTGTGCATTTTCTATTTAATTCTGATCAAATTTCTGTGTTTCATCGTCAATAACAAGGTCCAAGGGATACAGTAAACCTGAAGTGAAGCATCGGAATTTATAACTAGTGACACAGGCATGGTTCAAAACATACACAGTAGGAAGAGTCAGTCTTCTAGTAGTTAAGTCGGCATTGTGCATTTTCTATTTATTTCCGATGCAATTTCTGTGTTTCATCGTCAATAAGAAGGTCCAAGGGACACAGTAAACCTGGAGTGAAGCATCGGAATCTATAACTAGTGTCACAGGAATGGTTCAAAACATAGACGGTAGGAAGAGTCAGTCTTCTTGTACTTAAGTCGGCATTGTGCCTTTTGGATTTAATTCCGATGCAATTTCTGTGTTTCATCGTCAATAAGAAGGTCAGAGGGATACAGTTAACCTGCAGTGAAGCATCGGAATCTATAACTAGTGTCACATGAATGGTTCAAAACATAGACAGTTAGAAGAGTCAGTTTTCTTGTACTTAAGTCGGCATTGTGCCTTTTGTATTTAATTTCGATGCCATTTCTGTGTTTCATCGTCAATAAGAAGGTCAGAGGTATACAGTAAACCTGAAGTGAAGCATCGGAAACTATAACTAATGTCACAGGAATGGTTCAAAGCATAGAAAGTAAGAAAAGTCAGTTTTCTTGTACTTAAGCCGGCATCGTGCCTTTTATATTTAATTCCGATGCAATTTCTGTGTTTCATCGTCAATACGAAGGTCAGAGGGATACAGTAAACCTGAAGTGAAGCATCGGAATCTATAACTAGTGTCACAGGAATGGTTCAAAACATAGACAGGAAGAAGAGTCAGTTATCTTGTACTTAAGTCGGTATTCCGAATTTTGTATTTAATTCCGAAGCAATTTCTGTGTCTCATCGTCAATAAGAAGGTCAGAGGGATACAGTAAACCTGAAGTAAAGCTTCGGAATCTATAACGAGTGTCACATGAATGGGTCAAAACATAGTCAGTAAGAAGAGTCAGTCTACTTGTACTTAAGTCGGCATTGTGCCTTTTGTATTTAATTCCGATGCAATTTCTGTGTATCATCGTCAATAAGAAGGTCCAAGGGATACATTAAACCTGGTGTCAAGCATCAGATCTATAACTAGTGTCACAGGAATGGTTCAAATCATAGACAGTATTAAGAGTCAGCCATCTTGTACTTAAGTCGGCATTGTGCATTTTCTATTTAATTCTGATCAAATTTCTGTGTTTCATCGTCAATAACAAGGTCCAAGGGATACAGTAAACCTGAAGTGAAGCATCGGAATTTATAACTAGTGACACAGGCATGGTTCAAAACATACACAGTAGGAAGAGTCAGTCTTCTAGTAGTTAAGTCGGCATTGTGCATTTTCTATTTATTTCCGATGCAATTTCTGTGTTTCATCGTCAATAAGAAGGTCCAAGGGACACAGTAAACCTGGAGTGAAGCATCGGAATCTATAACTAGTGTCACAGGAATGGTTCAAAACATAGACGGTAGGAAGAGTCAGTCTTCTTGTACTTAAGTCGGCATTGTGCCTTTTGGATTTAATTCCGATACAATTTCTGTGCTTCATCGTCAATAAGAAGGTCAGAGGGATACAGTAAACCTGAAGTGAAGCATCGGAATCCATAACTGGTGTCACAGGAATAGTTCAAAGCATAGACAGTAGCAAGAGTCAGTCCTCTTGTACTTAAGTCAGCATTGTGCCTATTGTATTTAATTCCGATGCAATTTCTGTGTTTCATCGTCAATAAGAAGGTCCAAGGGACACAGTAAACCTGGAGTGAAGCATCGGAATCTATAACTAGTGTCACAGGAATGGTTCAAAACATAGACGGTAGGAAGAGTCAGTCTTCTTGTACTTAAGTCGGCATTGTGCCTTTTGGATTTAATTCCGATGCAATTTCTGTGTTTCATCGTCAATAAGAAGGTCAGAGGGATACAGTTAACCTGCAGTGAAGCATCGGAATCTATAACTAGTGTCACATGAATCGTTCAAAACATAGACAGTAAGAAGAGTCAGTTTTCTTGTACTTGAGTCGGCATTGTGCCTTTTGTATTTAATTTCGATGCCATTTCTGTGTTTCATCGTCAATAAGAAGGTCAGAGGTATACAGTAAACCTGAAGTGAAGCATCGGAAACTATAACTAATGTCACAGGAATGGTTCAAAGCATAGAAAGTAAGAAAAGTCAGTTTTCTTGTACTTAAGCCGGCATCGTGCCTTTTATATTTAATTCCGATGCAATTTCTGTGTTTCATCGTCAATACGAAGGTCAGAGGGATACAGTAAACCTGAAGTGAAGCATCGGAATCTATAACTAGTGTCACAGGAATGGTTCAAAACATAGACAGGAAGAAGAGTCAGTTATCTTGTACTTAAGTCGGTATTGCGAATTTTGTATTTAATTCCGAAGCAATTTCTGTGTCTCATCGTCAATAAGAAGGTCAGAGGGATACAGTAAACCTGAAGTAAAGCTTCGGAATCTATAACGAGTGTCACATGAATGGGTCAAAACATAGTCAGTAAGAAGAGTCAGTCTTCTTGTACTTAAGTCGGCATTGTGCCTTTTGTATTTAATTCCGATGCAATTTCTGTGTTTCATCGTCAATACGAAGGTCCAAGGGATACATTAAACCTGGAGTGAAGCATCGGAATCTGTAACTAGTGTCACAGGAATGGTTCAAAACATAGACTGTCAGAAGAGTCAGTCTTCTTGTACTTAAGTCGGCATTGTGCCTATTGTATTTCATTCCGATGCAATTTCTGTTTTTCATCGGCATTAAGAAAGTCCAAGGGACACAGTATACCTGGAGTGACGCATCGGAATCTATAACCAGTGTCACAGGAATGGTTCAAAACATAGACAGTAGGAGGAGTCAGTCTTCTTGTACTTAAGTCGGCATTGTGCCTTTTGTATTTAATTCCGATGCAATTTCTGTGCTTCATCGTCAATAAGAAGGTCAGAGGGATACAGTAAACCTGGAGTGAAGCATCGAAGTCTATAACTAGCGTCAAAGGAATGGTTCAAAAAATAGACAGGTGGAAGAGTCAGTCTTTTTGTACCTAATTCGGCATTGTGCCTTTTGTATTTATTTCCGAGGCGATTTCTGTGTTTCATCGTCAATAAGAAGGTCAGAGGGATACAGTAAGCCTGAAGTGAAGCACCGGATCTATAACTAGTGTCACAGGAATTATTCAAAACATAGTCAGCAAGAAGAGTCAGTCTTCTTGCACTTAAGTCGGCATTGTGCCATTTGTATTTAATTCCGATGCAATATCTGTGTTTCATCGTCAATAAGAAGGTCCGAGGGATACAGTAAACCTGAAGTGAAGCATCGGAATCTAAAACTAGTGTCACAGGAATGGTTCAAAGCATAGACAGTTGGAAGAGTCAGTCTTCTTGTACTTAAGTCGGCATTGTGCCTTTTGTATTTAATTCCGATGCAATTTCTGTGTTTCATCGTCAATAAGAGGGTCCAAGGGATACTGTAAAATTGGAGTGAAGCATTGTAGTCTACAACTAGTGTCACAGGAATGGTTCAAAACATAGACAGTAAGAAGAGTCAGTCTTGTTGTAGTTAATTCGGCATTGTGCCGTTTGTATTTCATTCCGATCCAATTTCTGTGTTTCATCGTCAATAAGAAGGTCCAAGGGATACAGTAACCTGAAGTGAAGCATCGGTAATTATAACTAGTGTCACAGGAATGGTTCATAACATACACAGTAGGAAGAGTCAGTCTTCTAGTAGTTAAGTCGGCATTGTGCATTTTCTATTTATTTCCGATGCAATTTCTGTGATTCATCGTCAATAAGAAGGTCAGAGGTATACAGTAAACCTGAAGTGAAGCATCGGAAACTATAACTAGTGTCACAGGAATGGTTCAAAGCATAGAAAGTAAGAAAAGTCAGTTTTCTTGTACTTAAGCCGGCATCGTGCCTTATATATTTAATTCCGATGCAATTTCTGTGTTTCATCGTCAATACGAAGGTCAGAGGGATACAGTAAACCTGAAGTGAAGCATCGGAATCTATAACTAGTGTCACAGGAATGGTTCAAAACATAGACAGGAAGAAGAGTCAGTTATCTTGTACTTAAGTCGGTATTGCGAATTTTGTATTTAATTCCGAAGCAATTTCTGTGTCTCATCGTCAATAAGAAGGTCAGAGGGATACAGTAAACCTGAAGTAAAGCTTCGGAATCTATAACGAGTGTCACATGAATGGGTCAAAACATAGTCAGTAAGAAGAGTCAGTCTACTTGTACTTAAGTCGGCATTGTGCCTTTTGTATTTAATTCCGATGCAATTTCTGTGTATCATCGTCAATAAGAAGGTCCAAGGGATACATTAAACCTGGAGTGAAGCATCAGATCTATAACTAGTGTCACAGGAATGGTTCAAATCATAGACAGTATTAAGAGTCAGCCATCTTGTACTTAAGTCGGCATTGTGCATTTTCTATTTAATTCTGATCAAATTTCTGTGTTTCATCGTCAATAACAAGGTCCAAGGGATACAGTAAACCTGAAGTGAAGCATCGGAATTTATAACTAGTGACACAGGCATGGTTCAAAACATACACAGTAGGAAGAGTCAGTCTTCTAGTAGTTAAGTCGGCATTGTGCATTTTCTATTTATTTCCGATGCAATTTCTGTGTTTCATCGTCAATAAGAAGGTCCAAGGGACACAGTAAACCTGGAGTGAAGCATCGGAATCTATAACTAGTGTCACAGGAATGGTTCAAAACATAGACGGTAGGAAGAGTCAGTCTTCTTGTACTTAAGTCGGCATTGTGCCTTTTGGATTTAATTCCGATGCAATTTCTGTGTTTCATCGTCAATAAGAAGGTCAGAGGGATACAGTTAACCTGCAGTGAAGCATCGGAATCTATAACTAGTGTCACATGAATGGTTCAAAACATAGACAGTAAGAAGAGTCAGTTTTCTTGTACTTAAGTCGGCATTGTGCCTTTTGTATTTAATTTCGATGCCATTTCTGTGTTTCATCGTCAATAAGAAGGTCAGAGGTATACAGTAAACCTGAAGTGAAGCATCGGAAACTATAACTAATGTCACAGGAATGGTTCAAAGCATAGAAAGTAAGAAAAGTCAGTTTTCTTGTACTTAAGCCGGCATCGTGCCTTTTATATTTAATTCCGATGCAATTTCTGTGTTTCATCGTCAATACGAAGGTCAGAGGGATACAGTAAACCTGAAGTGAAGCATCGGAATCTATAACTAGTGTCACAGGAATGGTTCAAAACATAGACAGGAAGAAGAGTCAGTTATCTTGTACTTAAGTCGGTATTCCGAATTTTGTATTTAATTCCGAAGCAATTTCTGTGTCTCATCGTCAATAAGAAGGTCAGAGGGATACAGTAAACCTGAAGTAAAGCTTCGGAATCTATAACGAGTGTCACATGAATGGGTCAAAACATAGTCAGTAAGAAGAGTCAGTCTACTTGTACTTAAGTCGGCATTGTGCCTTTTGTATTTAATTCCGATGCAATTTCTGTGTATCATCGTCAATAAGAAGGTCCAAGGGATACATTAAACCTGGTGTCAAGCATCAGATCTATAACTAGTGTCACAGGAATGGTTCAAATCATAGACAGTATTAAGAGTCAGCCATCTTGTACTTAAGTCGGCATTGTGCATTTTCTATTTAATTCTGATCAAATTTCTGTGTTTCATCGTCAATAACAAGGTCCAAGGGATACAGTAAACCTGAAGTGAAGCATCGGAATTTATAACTAGTGACACAGGCATGGTTCAAAACATACACAGTAGGAAGAGTCAGTCTTCTAGTAGTTAAGTCGGCATTGTGCATTTTCTATTTATTTCCGATGCAATTTCTGTGTTTCATCGTCAATAAGAAGGTCCAAGGGACACAGTAAACCTGGAGTGAAGCATCGGAATCTATAACTAGTGTCACAGGAATGGTTCAAAACATAGACGGTAGGAAGAGTCAGTCTTCTTGTACTTAAGTCGGCATTGTGCCTTTTGGATTTAATTCCGATACAATTTCTGTGCTTCATCGTCAATAAGAAGGTCAGAGGGATACAGTAAACCTGAAGTGAAGCATCGGAATCCATAACTGGTGTCACAGGAATAGTTCAAAGCATAGACAGTAGCAAGAGTCAGTCCTCTTGTACTTAAGTCAGCATTGTGCCTATTGTATTTAATTCCGATGCAATTTCTGTGTTTCATCGTCAATAAGAAGGTCCAAGGGACACAGTAAACCTGGAGTGAAGCATCGGAATCTATAACTAGTGTCACAGGAATGGTTCAAAACATAGACGGTAGGAAGAGTCAGTCTTCTTGTACTTAAGTCGGCATTGTGCCTTTTGGATTTAATTCCGATGCAATTTCTGTGTTTCATCGTCAATAAGAAGGTCAGAGGGATACAGTTAACCTGCAGTGAAGCATCGGAATCTATAACTAGTGTCACATGAATCGTTCAAAACATAGACAGTAAGAAGAGTCAGTTTTCTTGTACTTGAGTCGGCATTGTGCCTTTTGTATTTAATTTCGATGCCATTTCTGTGTTTCATCGTCAATAAGAAGGTCAGAGGTATACAGTAAACCTGAAGTGAAGCATCGGAAACTATAACTAATGTCACAGGAATGGTTCAAAGCATAGAAAGTAAGAAAAGTCAGTTTTCTTGTACTTAAGCCGGCATCGTGCCTTTTATATTTAATTCCGATGCAATTTCTGTGTTTCATCGTCAATACGAAGGTCAGAGGGATACAGTAAACCTGAAGTGAAGCATCGGAATCTATAACTAGTGTCACAGGAATGGTTCAAAACATAGACAGGAAGAAGAGTCAGTTATCTTGTACTTAAGTCGGTATTGCGAATTTTGTATTTAATTCCGAAGCAATTTCTGTGTCTCATCGTCAATAAGAAGGTCAGAGGGATACAGTAAACCTGAAGTAAAGCTTCGGAATCTATAACGAGTGTCACATGAATGGGTCAAAACATAGTCAGTAAGAAGAGTCAGTCTTCTTGTACTTAAGTCGGCATTGTGCCTTTTGTATTTAATTCCGATGCAATTTCTGTGTTTCATCGTCAATACGAAGGTCCAAGGGATACATTAAACCTGGAGTGAAGCATCGGAATCTGTAACTAGTGTCACAGGAATGGTTCAAAACATAGACTGTCAGAAGAGTCAGTCTTCTTGTACTTAAGTCGGCATTGTGCCTATTGTATTTCATTCCGATGCAATTTCTGTTTTTCATCGGCATTAAGAAAGTCCAAGGGACACAGTATACCTGGAGTGACGCATCGGAATCTATAACCAGTGTCACAGGAATGGTTCAAAACATAGACAGTAGGAGGAGTCAGTCTTCTTGTACTTAAGTCGGCATTGTGCCTTTTGTATTTAATTCCGATGCAATTTCTGTGCTTCATCGTCAATAAGAAGGTCAGAGGGATACAGTAAACCTGGAGTGAAGCATCGAAGTCTATAACTAGCGTCAAAGGAATGGTTCAAAAAATAGACAGGTGGAAGAGTCAGTCTTTTTGTACCTAATTCGGCATTGTGCCTTTTGTATTTATTTCCGAGGCGATTTCTGTGTTTCATCGTCAATAAGAAGGTCAGAGGGATACAGTAAGCCTGAAGTGAAGCACCGGATCTATAACTAGTGTCACAGGAATTATTCAAAACATAGTCAGCAAGAAGAGTCAGTCTTCTTGCACTTAAGTCGGCATTGTGCCATTTGTATTTAATTCCGATGCAATATCTGTGTTTCATCGTCAATAAGAAGGTCCGAGGGATACAGTAAACCTGAAGTGAAGCATCGGAATCTAAAACTAGTGTCACAGGAATGGTTCAAAGCATAGACAGTTGGAAGAGTCAGTCTTCTTGTACTTAAGTCGGCATTGTGCCTTTTGTATTTAATTCCGATGCAATTTCTGTGTTTCATCGTCAATAAGAGGGTCCAAGGGATACTGTAAAATTGGAGTGAAGCATTGTAGTCTACAACTAGTGTCACAGGAATGGTTCAAAACATAGACAGTAAGAAGAGTCAGTCTTCTTGTACTTAATTCGGCATTGTGCCTTTTGTATTTAATTCCGTTGCAATATCTGTGTTTCATCGTCAATGAGAAGGTCAGAGTGATACAGTAAACCTGAAGTGAAGCATTGGAATCTATAACTAGTGTCACAGGAATGGTTCAAAACATAGTCAGTAAGAAGAGTCAGTCTTCTTGTACTTAAGTCGGCATTGTGCCTTTTGTATTTAATTCCGATGCAATTTCTGTGTTTCATCGTCAATACGAAGGTCCAAGGGATACATTAAACCTGAAGTGAAGCATCGGAATCTATAACTAGTGTCACAGGAATGGTTCAAATCATAGACAGTAGGAAGAGTCAGCCTTCTTGTACTTAAGTCGGCATTGTGAATTTTGTATTTAATTCCGATGCAATTTCTGTGTTTCATCGTCAATAAGAAGGTCCAATGGATACAGTAAACCTAAAGTGAAGCATCAGAATCTAATACTAGTGTCACAGGAATGGTTCAAAGCATAGTCAGTAAGAAGAGTCAGTCTTGTTGTAGTTAATTCGGCATTGTGCCGTTTGTATTTCATTCCGATCCAATTTCTGTGTTTCATCTTCAATAAGAAGGTCCAAGGGATACAGTAACCTGAAGTGAAGCATCGGAAATTATAACTAGTGTCACAGGAATGGTTCATAACATACACAGTAGGAAGAGTCAGTCTTCTAGTAGTTAAGTCGGCATTGTGCATTTTCTATTTATTTCCGATGCAATTTCTGTGTTTCATCGTCAATAAGAAGGTCCAAGGGACACAGTAAACCTGGAGTGAAGCATCGGAATCTATAACTAGTGTCACAGGAATGGTTCAAAACATAGACGGTAGGAAGAGTCAGTCTTCTTGTACTTAAGTCGGCATTGTGCCTTTTGGATTTAATTCCGATGCAATTTCTGTGCTTCATCGTCAATAAGAAGGTCAGAGGGATACAGTTAACCTGCAGTGAAGCATCGGAATCTATAACTAGTGTCACATGAATGGTTCAAAACATAGACAGTAAGAAGAGTCAGTTTTCTTGTACTTAAGTCGGCATTGTGCCTTTTGTATTTAATTTCGATGCCATTTCTGTGATTCATCGTCAATAAGAAGGTCAGAGGTATACAGTAAACCTGAAGTGAAGCATCGGAAACTATAACTAGTGTCACAGGAATGGTTCAAAGCATAGAAAGTAAGAAAAGTCAGTTTTCTTGTACTTAAGCCGGCATCGTGCCTTATATATTTAATTCCGATGCAATTTCTGTGTTTCATCGTCAATACGAAGGTCAGAGGGATACAGTAAACCTGAAGTGAAGCATCGGAATCTATAACTAGTGTCACAGGAATGGTTCAAAACATAGACAGGAAGAAGAGTCAGTTATCTTGTACTTAAGTCGGTATTGCGAATTTTGTATTTAATTCCGAAGCAATTTCTGTGTCTCATCGTCAATAAGAAGGTCAGAGGGATACAGTAAACCTGAAGTAAAGCTTCGGAATCTATAACGAGTGTCACATGAATGGGTCAAAACATAGTCAGTAAGAAGAGTAAGTCTACTTGTACTTAAGTCGGCATTGTGCCTTTTGTATTTAATTCCGATGCAATTTCTGTGTATCATCGTCAATAAGAAGGTCCAAGGGATACATTAAACCTGGAGTGAAGCATCAGATCTATAACTAGTGTCACAGGAATGGTTCAAATCATAGACAGTATTAAGAGTCAGCCATCTTGTACTTAAGTCGGCATTGTGCATTTTCTATTTAATTCTGATCAAATTTCTGTGTTTCATCGTCAATAACAAGGTCCAAGGGATACAGTAAACCTGAAGTGAAGCATCGGAATTTATAACTAGTGACACAGGCATGGTTCAAAACATACACAGTAGGAAGAGTCAGTCTTCTAGTAGTTAAGTCGGCATTGTGCAATTTCTATTTAATTCCGATGCAATTTCTGTGTTTCATCGTCAATAAGAAGGTCCAAGGGATACAGTAAACCTGAAGTGAAGCATCGGAATCTATAACTGGTGTCACAGGAATGGTTCAAAACATAGACAGTAGCAAGAGTCAGTCTTCTTGTACTTAAGTCGGCATTGTGCCTATTGTATTTAATTCCGATGCAATTTCTGTGTTTCATCGTCAATAAGAAGGTCCACGGGACACAGTAAACCTGGAGTGAAGCATCGGAATCTATAACTAGTGTCACAGGAATAGTGCAAAACATAGACAGTAGGAAGAGGCAGTCTTCTTGTACTTAAGTCGGCATTGTGCCTTTTGTATTTAATCCGATGCAATTTCTGTGCTTCATCGTCAATAAGAAGGTCGGAGGGATACACTAAACCTGGAGTGAAGCATCAAAGTATATAACTAGTGTGACAGGAATGGTTCAAAACATAGACAGTAAGAAGAGTCAGTCTTCTTGTACCTAATTCAGCATTGTGCCTTTTGTATTTATTTCCGATGCGATTTCTTTGTTTCATCGTCAATAAGAAGGTCCAAGGGATACAGTAAACCTGGAGTGAAGCATCGGAATCTATAACTAGTGTCACAGGGACGGTTCAAAACATAGACAGTAAGATTAGTCAGTATTCTTGTACTTAAGTAGGCATTGTGCCTTTTCTATTTAATCCCGATGCAATTTCTGTGTTTCATCGTCAATAAGAAGGTCCAAGGGATACAGTAAACCTGAAGTGAAGCATCGGAATCTATAACTAGTGTCACAGGAATGGTTCAAAACATAGCCAGTAAGAAGAGTCAGTCTTCTTGTACGTAAGTCATCATTGTGCATTTTCTATTTAATTCTGATCCAATTTCTGTGTTTCATCGTCAATAAGAAGGTGAGAGGGATACAGTAAACCTGAAGTGAAGCATCGGAATCTATAACTAGTATCACAGGAATGGTTCAAGACATAATCAGTAAGAAGAGTCAGTCTTCTTGTACTTAAATCGGCATTGTGCCTTTTGTATTTTATTCCGATGCAATTTCTGTGTTTCATCGTCAATAAGAAGGTCCAAGGGATACAGTATACCTGAAATGAACCATCGGAAACTATAACTAGTCTCATAGAAATGGTTGAAAACATAGACAGTAGGACTAGTCAGTCTACATGTACTTAAGTCGGCATTGTGACTTTTGTATTTTATTCCGATGCAATTCCTGTGTTTCATCGTCAATAAGAAGGTCAGAGGCATACAGTAATCCCGAAGTTAAGCATCAGAATCTAATACTAGTGTCACAGGAATGGTTCAAAGCATAGTCAGTAAGAAGAGTCAGTCTTCTTGTAGTTAATTCGACATTGTGCGGTTTGTATTTCATTCCGATCCAATTTCTGTGTTTCATCGTCAATAAGAAGGTCCAAGGGATACAGTAAACCTAAAGTGAAGCATCGGAATTTATAACTAGTGTCACAGGAATGGTTTAAAACATACACAGTAGGAAGAGTCAGTCATCTAGTAGTTAAGTCGGCATTGTGCATTTTCTATTTAATTCCGATGCAATGTCTGTGTTTCATCGTCAATAAGAAGGTCCAAGGGATACAATAAACCTGAAGTGAAGCATCGGAATCTATAAATGGTGTCACAGGAATGGTTCAAAACATAGACAGTAGCAAGAGTCAGTCCTCTTGTACTGAAGTCGGCATTGTGCCTGTTGTATTTAATTCCGATGCAATTTCTGTGTTTCATCGTCAATAAGAAGGTCCAAGGGACACGGTAAACCTGGAGTGAAGCATCGGAATCTATAACTAGTGTCACAGGAATGGTTCATAACATAGACGGTAGGAAGAGTCAGCCTTCTTGTACTTAAGTCGGCATTGTGCCTTTTGTATTTAATTCCGATGCAATTTCTGTGTTTCATCGTCAATAAGAAGGTCCAAGGGATACAGTAAACCTGAAAAGAAGCATCGAAATCTATAACTAGTATTACAGGAATGGTTCAAAACATAGACTGCCAGAAGAAACAGTCTTCTTGTACTTTAGTCGGCATTGTGCCTTTTGTATTTAATTGCGATGCAATCTCTGTGTTTCATCGTCAATAGGAAGGTCCAAGGGATACAGTAAACCTGGAGTGAAGCATCGGAATCTGTAACTAGTGTCACAGGAATGGTTCAAAACATAGACAGGTGGAAGAGTCAGTCTTCTTTTACTGAAGTTGGTATTGTGCCGTTTGTATTTAATTCCGATGCAATTTCTGTGTTTCATCGTCAATAAGAAGGTCCAAGGGATACAATAAACCTGAAGTGAAGCATCGGAATCTATAAATGGTGTCACAGGAATGGTTCAAAACATAGACAGTAGCAAGAGTCAGTCCTCTTGTACTTAAGTCGGCATTGTGCCTATTGTATTTAATTCCGATGCAATTTCTGTGTTTCATCGTCAATAAGAAGGTCCAAGGGACACGGTAAACCTGGAGTGAAGCATCGGAATCTATAACTAGTGTCACAGGAATGGTTCATAACATAGACGGTAGGAAGAGTCAGCCTTCTTGTACTTAAGTCGGCATTGTGCCTTTTGTATTTAATTCCGATGCAATTTCTGTGTTTCATCGTCAATAAGAAGGTCCAAGGGATACAGTAAACCTGAAAAGAAGCATCGAAATCTATAACTAGTATTACAGGAATGGTTCAAAACATAGACTATCAGAAGAAACAGTCTTCTTGTACTTTAGTCGGCATTGTGCCTTTTGTATTTAATTGCGATGCAATCTCTGTGTTTCATCGTCAATAGGAAGGTCCAAGGGATACAGTAAACCTGGAGTGAAGCATCGGAATCTGTAACTAGTGTCACAGGAATGGTTCAAAACATAGACAGGTGGAAGAGTCAGTCTTCTTTTACTGAAGTCGGTATTGTGCCGTTTGTATTTAATTCCGATGCAATTTCTGTGTGTCATTGTCAATAAGAAGGTCCAAGGGATACAGTAAACATGAAGTGATGGATCGGAATTTATAACTAGTGTCACAGGAATAGTTCAAAACATACACAGTATGAAGAGTCAGTCTTCTAGTACTTAAGTCGGCATTGTGCATTTTCTATTTAATTCCGATGCAATTTCTGTGTTTCATCGTCAATAAGACGGTCAGAGGGATACAGTAAACCTGAAGTGAAGCATCAGAACCTATAACTAGTGTCACAGGAATGGTTCAAAACTTTGACAGTTGGAAGAGTCAGTCTTCTTGTACTTAAGTCGGCATTGTGCCTTTTGTATTTAATTCCGATGCAATTTCTATGTATCATCGTCAATAAGAAGGTCCACGGGATACGGTAAACCTGAAATGAACCATCGGAATCTATGACTAGTGTCACAGGAATGGTTCAAAACATAGTTAGTAAGAAGAGTCAGTCTTCTTGTACTGAAGTCGGTATTGTGCCTTTTGTATTTAATTCCGATGCAATTTCTGTGTTTCATCGTCTATAAGAAGGTCCAAGGGATACAGTAAACCTGAAGTGAAGCATCGGAATCTATAACTGGTGTCACAGGAATGGTTCAAAACATAGACAGTTGCAAGAGTCAGTCCTCTTGTACTTAAGTCGGCATTGTGCCTATTGTATTTCATTCCGATGCAAATTCTGTTTTTCATCGTCATTAAGAAAGTCCAAGGGACACAGTATACCTGGAGCGACGCATCGGAATCTATAACTAGTGTCACAGGAATGGTTCAAACATAGACAGTAGGAAGAGTCAGTCTTCTTGTACTTAAGTCGGCATTGTGCCTTTTATATTTAATTCCGATGCAATTTCTGTGCTTCATCGTTAATAAGAAGGTCAGAGGGATACGGTAAACCTGGAGTGAAGCATCGAAGTCTATAACTAGTGTCAAAGGAATGGTTCAAATCATAGACAGGTGGAAGAGTCAGTCTTCTTGTACCTAATTCGGCATTGTGCCTTTTGTATTTAATTCCGATGCGATTTCTGTGTTTCATCGTCAATAAGAAGGTCAGAGGGATACAGGAAACCTGGAGTGACGCATCGGAATCTATAACTAGTGTCACAGGAATGGTTCAAAACATAGACAGTAAGATGAGTCAGTATTCTTGTACTTAAGTCGGCACTGTGCCTTTTGTAGTTAAATCCGATGCAATTTCTGTGTTTCATCGTCAATAAGAAGGTCCAAGGGATACAGTAAACCTGGAGTGAAGCATCGTAGTCTACAACTAGTGTCACAGGAATGGTTCAAGACATAGACAGTAAGAAGAGTCAGTCTTCTTGTACTTAATTCGGCATTGTGCCTTTTGTATTTAATTCCGATGCAATATCTGTGTTTCATCGTCAATGAGATGGTCAGAGGGATACAGTAAACCTGAAGTGAAGCATCGGAATCTATAACTTGTGTCACAGGTATGGTTCAAAACATAGTCAGTAAGAAGAGTCAGTCTTCTTGTACTTAAGTCGGCATTGTGCCTTTTGTATTTAATTCCGATGCAATTTCTGTGTTTCATCGTCAATACGAAGGTCCAAGGGATACATTAACCCTGGAGTGAAGCATCGGAATCTATAACTAGTGTCACAGGAATGGTTCAAAACATAGACTGTCAGAAGAGTCAGTTTTCTTGTACTTAAGTCGGCATTGTGCCTATTGTATTTCATTCCGATGCAATTTCTGTTTTTCATCGTCATTAAGAAAGTCCAAGGGACACAGTATACCTGGAGTGACGCATCGGAATCTATAACTAGTGTCACAGGAATGGATCAAAACATAGACAGTAGGAAGACTCAGTCTTCTTGTACTTAAGTCGGCATTGTGCCTTTTGTATTTAATTCCGATGCAATTTCTGTGCTTCATCGTCAATAAGAAGGTCAGAGGGATACAGTAAACCTGGAGTTAAGCATCGAAGTCTATAACTAGTGTCAAAGGAATGGTTCAAAACATAGACAGGTGGAAGAGTCAGTCTTCTTGTACCTAATTCGGCATTGTGCCTTTTGTATTTATTTCCAAGGCGATTTCTGTGTTTCATCGTCAATAAGAAGGTCAGAGGGATACAGTAAGCCTGAAGTGAAGCATCGGATCTATAACTAGTGTCACAGGAATTATTCAAAACATAGTCAGCAAGAAGAGTCAGTCTTCTTGCACTTAAGTCGGCATTGTGCCATTTGTATTTAATTCCGATGCAATATCTGTGTTTCATCGTCAATAAGAAGGTCCGAGGGATACAGTAAACCTGAAGTGAAGCATCGGAATCTATAACTAGTGTCACAGGAATGGTTCAAAGCATAGACAGTTGGAAGAGTCAGTCTTCTTGTACTTAAGTCGGCATTGTGCCCTTTGTATTTAATTCCGATGCAATTTCTGTGTTTCATCGTCAATAAGAGGGTCCAAGGGATACAGTAAACCTGGAGTGAAGCATCGTAGTCTACAACTAGTGTCACAGGAATGGTTCAAAATATAGACAGTAAGAAGAGTCAGTCTTCTTGTACTTAATTCGGCATTGTGCCTTTTGTATTTAATTCCGATGCAATATCTGTGTTTCATCGTCAATGAGAAGGTCAGAGTGATACAGTTAACCTGAAGTGAAGCATCGGAATCTATAACTAGTGTCACAGGAATGGTTCAAAACATAGTCAGTAAGAAGAGTCAGTCTTCTTGTACTTAAGCCGGCATTGTGCCTTTTGTATTTAATTCCGATGCAATTTCTGTGTTTCATCGTCAATACGAAGGTCCAAGGGATACATTAAACCTGAAGTGAAGCATCGGAATCTATAACTAGTGTCACAGGAATGGTTCAAATCATAGACAGTAGGAAGAGTCAGCCTTCTTGTACTTAAGTCGGCATTGTGAATTTTGTATTTAATTCCGATGCAATTTCTGTGTTTCATCGTCAATAAGAAGGTCCGATGGGTACAGTAAACCTAAAGTGAAGCATTAGAATCTAATACTAGTGTCACAGGAATGGTTCCAAGCATAGTCAGTAAGAAGACTCAGTCTTGTTGTAGTTAATTCGGCATTGTGCCGTTTGTATTTCATTCCGATCCAATTTCTGTGTTTCATTGTCAATAAGAAGGTCCAAGGGATACAGTAACCTGAAGTGAAGCATCGGAAATTTTAACTAGGGTCACAGGAATGGTTCATAACATACACAGTAGGAAGAGTCAGCCTTCTTGTACTTAAGTCGGCATTGTGCCTTTTGTATTTAATTCCGATGCAATTTCTGTGCTTCATCGTCAATAAGAAGGTCAGAGGGATACAGTAAACCTGAAGTGAAGCATCGGAATCCATAACTGGTGTCACAGGAACAGTTCAAAGCATAGACAGTAGCAAGAGTCAGTCCTCTTGTACTTAAGTCAGCATTGTGCCCATTGTATTTAATTCCGATGCAATTTCTGTGTTTCATCGTCAATAAGAAGGTCCAAAGGACACAGTAAACCTGGAGTGAAGCATCGGAATCTATAACTAGTGTCACAGGAATGGTTCAAAACATAGACGGTAGGAACAGTCAGTCTTCTTGTACTTAAGTCGGCATTGTGCCTTTTGTATTTAATTCCGATGCAATTTCTCTGCTTCATCGTCAATAAGAAGGTCAGAGGGATACAGTAAACCTGGAGTGAAGCATCGGAGTCTATAACTAGTGTCACAGGAATGGTTCAAAACATAGACAGTAGGAAGAGTCAGTCTTCCTGTACCTAATTCGGCATTGTGCCTTTTGTATTTGATTCCGATGCGATGTCTGTGTTTCATCGTCAATAAGAACGTCAGAGGGATACAGTAAGCCTGAAGTGAAGCATCGGATCTATAACTAGTGTCACAGGAATGGTTCAAAACATAGTCAGTAAGAGGAGTCAGTCTTCTTGTACTTAAGTCGGCATTGTGCCTTTTGTATTTAATTCCGATGCAATTTCTGTGTTTCATCGTCAATAAGAAGGTCCAAGGAATACAGTAAACCTGGAGTGAAGCATCGGAATCTATAACTAGTGTCACAGGGACGGTTCAAAACATAGACAGTAAGATGAGTCAGTATTCTTGTACTTAAGTCGGCATTGTGCCTTTTCTATTTAGTTCTGATGCAATTTCTGTGTTTCATCGTCAATAAGAAGGTCCAAGGGATACAGTAAACCTGAAGTGTAGCATCGGAATCTATAACTAGTGTCACAGGAATGGTTCAAAACATAATCAGTAAGAAGAGTCAGACTTCTTTTACTTAAGCCGGCATTGTGCCTTTTGTATTTAATTCCGATGCCATTTCTGTGTTTCATCGTCAATGAGAAGGTCCAAGGGATACAGTAAACCTGGAGTGAAGCATCGGAGTCTACTACTAGTGTCACAGGAATGGTTGAAGACATAGACAGTAAGAAGCGTCAGTCTTCTTGTACTTAATTCGGCATTGTGCCATTTGTATTTTATTCCGATGCAATTTCTGTGTTTCATCGTCAATAAGAAGGTCCAAGGGATACAGTAAACCTGATGTGAAGCATCGGAATCTATAACTAGTGTCACAGGAGTGGTTCAAAACATAGTCAGTAAGAAGAGTCAGTCTTCTTGTACTTTAGTCGGCATTGTGCCTTTTGTATTTAATTCCGATGCAATTTCTGTGTTTCATCGTCACTAAGAAGGTCAGAGGGATACAGTAATCCTGAAGTTAAGCATCGGAATCTATAACTAGTGTCACACAAATGGTTCAAAGCATAGTCAGTAAGAAGAGTCAGTCTTCTTGTAGTTAAGTCGGCATTGTGCCTTTTGTATTTAATTCCGATGCAATTTCTGTGTTTCATCGTCAATAAGAAGGTCCAAGGGATACAGTAAACCTGAAGTGAAGCATCGGAATCTATAACTAGTGTCACAGGAATGGTTCAAAACATAGACTGTCAGAAGAGTCAGTCTTCTTGTAGTTAAGTCGGCATTGTGCCTTTTGTATTTAATTCCGATGCAATTTCTGTGTTTCATCGCCAATAAGATGGTCCAAGGGATACAGTAAACCTGGAGTGAAGCATCGGAAACTATAACTAGTGTCACAGGGACGGTTCAAAACATAGACAGTAAGATGAGTCAGTATTCTTTTACTTAAGTCGGCATTGTGCCTTTTCTATTTAAATCCGATGCAATTTCTGTGTTTGATCCTCAATAAGAAGGTCCAAGGGATACAGTAAAATTGAAGTGAAGCATCGGATTCTATAACTTGTGTCACAGGAATGGTTCAAAACATACTCAGTAAGAAGAGTCAGTCTCCTTGTACTTAAGTCATCATTGTGCATTTTCTATTTAATTCTGATCAAATTTCTGTATTTCATCGTCAACAAGAAGGTCCAAGGGATACAGTAAACCTGGAGTGAAGCATCGGGATCTATAACTAGTGTCACAGGAATGGTCCAAAACATAGACAGTAAGAAGAGTCAGACTTCTTTTACTTAAGTCGGCATTGTGCCTTTTGTATATAATTCCGAAGCAATTTCTGTCTTTCATCGTCAATAAGATGGTCCAAGGGATATAGTAAACCTGGAGTGAAGCATCGTAGTCTACAACTAGTTTCACAGGAATGGTTCAAGACATAGACAGTAAGAAGAATCAGTCTTCTTGTACTTAATTCGGCATTGTGCCATTTGTATTTAATTCCGATGCAATATCTGTGTTTCATCGTCAATAAGAAGGTCAGAGGATACAGTACACCTGAAGTGAAGCATCGGATCTACAACTAGTGTCACAGGAATGGTTCAAAACATAGTCAGTAAGAAGAGTCAGACTTCTTTTACTTAAGTCGGCATTGTGCCATTTGTATTTTATTCCGATGCAATTTCTGTGTTTCATCGTCAATAAGAAGGTCCAAGGGATACAGTAAACCTGAAGAGAAGCATCGGAATCTATAACTAGTGTCACAGGAATGGTTCAAAACATAGTCAGTAAGAAGAGTCAGTCTTCTTGTACTTAAGTCGGCATTGTGCCTTTTGTATTTAATTCCGATGCAATTTCTGTGTTTCATCGTCAATAATAAGGTCCAAGGGATACATTAAAACTGCAGTGAAGCATCGGAATGTATAACAAGTGTCACAGGAATGGTTCAAAACATATTCAGTAAGAAGAGTCAGTCTCCTTGTACTTAAATCGACATTGTGCATTTTGTATTTAATTCCGATGCAATTTCTGTGTTTCATCGTCAATAAGAAGGTCCAAGGGATACAGTAAACCTGGAGTGAAGCATCGGAATTTATAACTAGAGTCACAGGGACGGTTCAAAACATAGGCAGTAAGATGAGTCAGTATTCTTGTACTTAAGTCGGCATTGTGCTTTTTGAATTTAATTCCGATGCAATTTCTGTGTTTCATCGTCACTAAGAAGGTCCGAGGGATACAGTAATCCTGAAGTTAAGCATCGGAATCTATAACTAGTGTCACGCAAATGGTTCAAAACATAGTCAGTAAGAAGAGTCAGTCTTCTTGTAGTTAAGTCGGCATTGTGCCTTTTGTATTTAATTCCGATGCAATTTCTGTGTTTCATCGTCATTAAGAAGGTCCAAGGGATACAGTAAACCTGGAGTGAAGCATCGAAACTATAACTAGTGTCACAGGAATGGTTCAAAACATAGACTGTCAGAAGAGTCAGTCTTCTTGTACTTAAGTCGGCATTGTGCCTTTTGTATTTAATTCCGATGCAATTTCTGTGTTTCATCGCCAATAAGATGGTCCAAGGGATACAGTAAACCTGGAGTGAAGCATCGGAAACTATAACTAGTGTCACAGGGACGGTTCAAAACATAGACAGTAAGATGAGTCAGTATTCTTTTACTTAAGTCGGCATTGTGCCTTATCTATTTAAATCCGATGCAATTTCTGTGTTTCATCCTCAATAAGAAGGTCCAAGGGATACAGTAAACCTGAAGTGAAGCATCGGAATCTATAACTTGTGTCACAGGAATGGTTCAAAACATACTCTCTAAGAAGAGTCAGTCTCCTTGTACTTAAGTCATCATTGTGCATTTTCTATATAATTCTGATCAAATTTCTGTATTTCATCGTCAATAAGAAGGTCCAAGGGATACAGTAAACCTGAAGTGAAGCATCGGAATCTATAACTGGTGTCACAGGAATAGTTCAAAACATAGACAGTAGCAAGAGTCAGTCCTCTTGTACTTAAGTCAGCATTGTGCCTATTGTATTTAATTCCGATGCAATTTCTGTGTTTCATCGTCAATAAGAAGGTCCAAGGGACACAGTAAACCTGGAGTGAAGCATCGGAATCTATAACTAGTGTCACAGGAATGGTTCAAAACATAGACGGTAGGAAGAGTCAGTCTTCTTGTACTTAAGTCGGCATTGTGCCTTTTGTATTTAATTCCGATGCAATTTCTGTGCTTCATCGTCAATAAGAAGGTCAGAGGGATACAGTAAGCCTGAAGTGAAGCATCGGATCTATAACTAGTGTCACAGGAATGGTTCAAAACATAGTCAGTAAGAAGAGTCAGTCTTCTTGTACTTAAGTCGGCATTGTGCCTATTGTATTTAATTCCGATGCAATTTCTGTGTATCATCGTCAATAAGAAGGTCCAAGGAATACAGTAAACCTGGAGTGAAGCATCGGAATCTATAACTAGTGTCACAGGGACGGTTCAAATCATAGACTGTAAGATGAGTCAGTATTCTTGTACTTAAGTCGGCATTGTGCCTTTTCTATTTAATTCTGATGCAATTTCTGTGTTTCATCGACAACAAGAAGGTCCAAGGGATACAGTAAACCTGAAGTGTAGCATCGGAATCTATAACTAGTGTCACAGGAATGGTTCAAAACATAATCAGTAAGAAGATTCAGACTTCTTTTACTTAAGCCGGCATTGTGCCTTTTGTATTTAATTCCGATGCAATATCTGTGTTTCATCGTCAATAAGAAGGTCCAAGGGATACAGTAAACCTCGAGTGAAGCATCGGAGTCTACTACTAGTGTCACAGGAATGGTTGAAGACATAGACAGTAAGAAGCGTCAGTCTTCTTGTACTTAATTCGGCATTGTGCCATTTGTATTTTATTCCGATGCAATTTCTGTGTTTCATCGTCAATAAGAAGGTCCAAGGGATACAGTAAATCTGATGTGAAGCATCGGAATCTCTAACTAGTGTCACAGGAGTGGTCCAAAACATCGTCAGTAAGAAGAGTCAGTCTTCTTGTACTTAAGTCGGCATTGTGCCTTTTGTATTTAATTCCGATGCAATTTCTGTGTTTCATCGTCAATAATAAGGTCCAAGGGATACATTAAACCTGCAGTGAAGCATCGGAATATATAACAAGTGTCACAGGAATGGTTCAAAACATATTCAGTAAGTAGAGTCAGTCTCCTTGTACTTAAATCGACATTGTGCCTTTTGTATTTAATTCCGATGCAATTTCTGTGTTTCATCGTCAATAAGAGGGTCCAAGGGATACATTAAACCTGGAGTGAAGCATCGGAATTTATAACTAGAGTCACAGGGACGGTTCAACACATAGACAGTAAGATGAGTCAGTATTCTTGTACTTAAGTCGGCATTGTGCTTTTTGTATTTAATTCCGATGCAATTTCTGTGTTTCATCGTCACTAAGAAGGTCAGAGGGATACAGTAATCCTGAAGTTACGCATCGGAATCTATAACTAGTGTCACACAAATGGTTCAAAGCATAATCAGTAAGAAGAGTCAGTCCTCCTGTAGTTAAGTCGGCATTGTGCCTTTTGTATTTAATTCCGATGCAATTTCTGTGTTTCATCGTCAATAAGAAGGTCCAAGTGATACAGTAAACCTGAAGTGAAGCATCGGAATCTATAACGAGTGTCACAGGAATGGTTCAAAACATAGACTGTCAGAAGTGTCAGTCTTCTTGCAGTTAAGTCGGCATTGTGCCTTTTGTATTTAATTCCGATGCAATTTCTGTGTTTCATCGCCAATAAGATGGTCCATAGGATACAGTAAACCTGGAGTGAAGCATCGGAAACTATAACTAGTGTCACAGGGACGGTTCAAAACATAGACAGTAAGATGAGTCAGGATTCTTTTACTTAAGTCGACATTGTGCATTTTCTATTTAAATCCGATGCAATTTCTGTGTCTCATCCTCAGTAAGAAGGTCCAAGGGATACAGTAAACCTGAAGTGAAGCATCGGAATCTATAACTTGTGTCACAGGAATGGTTCAAAACAAACTCAGTAAGAAGAGTCAGTCTCCTTGTACTTAAGTCATCATTGTGCATTTTCTATTTAATTCTGATCAAATTTCTGTATATCATCGTCAATAAGAAGGTCCAAGGGATACAGTAAACCTGGAGTGAAGCATCGGGATCTATAACTAGTGTCACAGGAATCGTTCAAAACATAGAAAGTAAGAAGAGTCAGACTTCTTTTACTTAAGTCGGCATTGTGCCTTTTGTATTTAATTCCGAAGCAATTTCTGTCTTTCATCGTCAATAAGAAGGTCCAAGGGATATAGTAAACCTGGAGTGAAGCATCGTAGTCTACAACTAGTTTCACAGGAACGGTTCAAGACATAGACAGTAAGAAGAATCAGTCTTCTTGTACTTAATTCGGCATTGTGCCTTTTGTATTTAATTCCGATGCAATATCTGTGTTTCATCGTCAATAAGAACGTCAGAGGGATACAGTAAACCTGAAGTGAAGCATCGGATCTATAACTAGTGTAACAGGAATGGTTCAAATCATAGACTGTAAGATGAGTCAGTATTCTTGTACTTAAGTCGGCATTGTGCCTTTTCTATTTAATTCTGATGCAATTTCTGTGTTTCATCGACCACAAGAAGGTCCAAGGGATACAGTAAACCTGAAGTGTAGCATCGGAATCTATAACTAGTGTCACAGGAATGGTTCAAAACATAATCAGTAAGAAGATTCAGACTTCTTTTACTTAAGCCGGCATTGTGCCTTTTGTATTTAATTCCGATGCAATATCTGTGTTTCATCGTCAATAAGAAGGTCCAAGGGATACCGTAAACCTCGAGTGAAGCATCGGAGTCTACTACTGGTGTCACAGGAATGGTTGAAGACATAGACAGTAAGAAGCGTCAGTCTTCTTGTACTTAATTCGGCATTGTGCCATTTGTATTTTATTCCGATGCAATTTCTGTGTTTCATCGTCAATAAGAAGGTCCAAGGGATACAGTAAACCTGATGTGAAGCATCGGAATCTCTAACTAGTGTCACAGGAGTGGTCCAAAACATCGTCAGTAAGAAGAGTCAGTCTTCTTGTACTTAAGTCGGCATTGTGCCTTTTGTATTTAATTCCGATGCAATTTCTGTGTTTCATCGTCAATAATAAGGTCCAAGGGATACATTAAACCTGCAGTGAAGCATCGGAATATATAACAAGTGTCACAGGAATGGTTCAAAACATATTCAGTAAGTAGAGTCAGTCTCGTTGTACTTAAATCGACATTGTGCCTTTTGTATTTAATTCCGATGCAATTTCTGTGTTTCATCGTCAATAAGAAGGTCCAAGTGATACAGTAAACCTGAAGTGAAGCATCGGAATCTATAACTAGTGTCACAGGAATGGTTCAAAACATAGACTGTCAGAAGAGTCAGTCTTCTTGCAGTTAAGTCGGCATTGTGCCTTTTGTATTTAATTCCGATGCAATTTCTGTGTTTCATCGCCAATAAGATGGTCCATAGGATACAGTAAACCTGGAGTGAAGCATCGGAAACTATAACTAGTGTCACAGGGACGGTTCAAAACATAGACAGTAAGATGAGTCAGTATTCTTTTACTTAAGTCGACATTGTGCCTTTTCTATTTAAATCCGATGCAATTTCTGTGTTTCATCCTCAATAAGAAGGTCCAAGGGATACAGTAAACCTGAAGTGAAGCATCGGAATCTATAACTTGTGTCACAGGAATGGTTCAAAACAAACTCAGTAAGAAGAGTCAGTCTCCTTGTACTTAAGTCATCATTGTGCATTTTCTATTTAATTCTGATCAAATTTCTGTATTTCATCGTCAATAAGAAGGTCCAAGGGATACAGTAAACCTGGAGTGAAGCATCGGGATCTATAACTAGTGTCACAGGAATCGTTCAAAACATAGACAGTAAGAAGAGTCAGACTTCTTTTACTTAAGTCGGCATTGTGCCTTTTGTATTTAATTCCGAAGCAATTTCTGTCTTTCATCGTCAATAAGAAGGTCCAAGGGATATAGTAAACCTGGAGTGAAGCATCGTAGTCTACAACTAGTTTCACAGGAATGGTTCAAGACATAGACAGTAAGAAGAATCAGTCTTCTTGTACTTAATTCGGCATTGTGCCTTTTGTATTTAATTCCGATGCAATATCTGTGTTTCATCGTCAATAAGAACGTCAGAGGGATACAGTAAACCTGAAGTGAAGCATCGGATCTATAACTAGTGTCACAGGAATGGTTCAAAACATAGTCAGTAAGAAGAGTCAGTCTTCTTGTACTTATGTCGGCATTGTGCCTTTTGCATTTAATTCCGATGCAATTTCTGTGTTTCATCGTCAATAAGAACGTCCAAGGGATACAGTAAACCTCGAGTGAAGCATCGGCGTCTACTACTAGTGTCACAGGAATGGTTGAAGGCATAGTCAGTAAGAAGAGTCAGTCTTCTTGTGCTTATGTCGGCATTGTGCCTTTTGCATTTAATTCCGATGCAATTTCTGTGTTTCATCGTCAATAAGAAGGTCCAAGGGATACAGTAAACCTGAAGTGTAGCATCGGAATCTATAACTAGTGTCACAGGAATGGTTCAAATCGTAGACAGGAGGAAGAGTCAGTCTTCTTGTACTTACGTCGGCATTGTGAATTTTGCATTTAATTCCGATGCAATTTCTGTGTTTCATCGTCAATAAGAAGGTCAGAGGGATACATTAAACCTGAAGTGAAGCATCGGAATATATAACTAGAGTCACAGGAATGGTTCAAAGCATAGTCAGTAAGAAGAGTCAGTCTTCTTGTACTTAAGACGACATTGTGCCTTTTGTATTTAATTCCGAAGCAATTTCTGTGTTTCTTCGTCAATAAGAAGGTTTAAGGGATACAGTAAACCTGAAGTGAAGCATCGGAATCTATAACTGGTGTCACAGGAATAGTTCAAAACATAGACAGTAGCAAGAGTCAGTCCTCTTGTACTTAGGTCAGCATTGTGCCTTTTGTATTACTTTCCGATGCAATTTCTGTGTTTCATCGTCAATAAGAAGGTCCAAGGGACACAGTAAACCTGGAGTGAAGCATCGGAATCTATAACTAGTGTCACAGGAATGGTTCAAAACATAGACGGTAGGAAGAGTCAGTCTTCTTGTACTTAAGTCGGCATTGTGCCTTTTGTATTTAATTCCGATGCAATTTCTGTGCTTCATCGTCAATAAGAAGGTCAGATGGATACAGTAAACCTGGAGTGAAGCAACGGAGTCTATAACTAGTGTCACAGGAATGGTTCAAAACATAGACAGTAAGAAGAGCCAGTCTTCCTGTACCTAATTCGGCATTGTGAATTTTGTATTTGATTCCGATGCGATGTCTGTGTTTCATCGTCAATAAGAACGTCAGAGGGATACAGTAAGCCTGAAGTGAAGCATCACATCTATAACTAGTGTCACAGGAATGGTTCAAAACATCGTCAGTAAGAAGAGTCAGTCTTCTTGTACTTAAGTCGGCATTGTGCCTTTTGTATTTAATTCCGATGCAATTTCTGTGTCTCATCGTCAATAAAAAGGTCCAAGGGATACATTAAACCTGCAGTGAAGCATCGGAATATATAACAAGTGTCACAGGAATGGTTCAAAACAAATTCAGTAAGTAGAGTCAGTCCCCTTGTACTTAAATCGACATTGTGCCTTTTGTATTTAATTCCGATGCAATTTCTGTGTTTCATCGTCAATAAGAAGGTCCAAGGGATACATTAAACCTGGAGTGAAGCATCGGAATTTATAACTAGAGTCACAGGGACGGTTCAAAACATAGACAGTAAGATGAGTCAGTATTCTTGTACTTAAGTCGGCATTGTGCTTTTTGTATTTAATTCCGATGCAATTTCTGTGTTTCATCGTCACTTATAAGGTCAGAGGGATACAGTAATCCTGAAGTTAAGCATCGGAATCTATAACTAGTGTCACACAAATGGTTCAAAGCATAGTCAGTAAGAAGAGTTAGTCTTCTTGTAGTTAAGTCGGCATTGTGCCTTTTGTATTTAATTCCGATGCAATTTCTGTGTTTCATCGTCAATAAGAAGGTCCAAGGGATACAGTAAACCTGAAGTGAAGCATCGGAATCTATAACTAGTGTCACAGGAATGGTTCAAAACATAGACTGTCAGAACAGTCAGTCTTCTTGTAGTTAAGTCGGCATTGTGCTTTTGGATTTAATTCCGATGCAATTTCTGTGTTTCATCGCCAATAAGATGGTCCAAGGGATACAGTAAACCTGGAGTGAAGCATCGGAAACAATAACTAGTGTCACAGGGACGGTTCAAAACATAGACAGTAAGATGAGTCAGTATTCTTTTACATAAGTCGGCATTGTGCCTTTTCTATTTAAATCCGATGATATTTCTGTGTTTCATCCTCAATAAGAAGGTCCAAGGGATACAGTAAACCTGAAGTGAAGCATCGGAATCTATAACTTGTGTCACAGGAATGGTTCAAAACATACTCAGTAAGAAGAGTCAGTCTCCTTGTACATAAGTCATCACTGTGCATTTTCTATTTAATTCTGATCAAATTTCTGTATTTCATCGTCAATAAGAAGGTCCAAGGGATACAGTAAACATGGAGTGAAGCATCGGGATATATAACTAGTGTCACAGGAATGGTTCAAAACATAGACAGTAAGAAGAGTCAGACTTCTTTTACTGAAGTCGGCATTGTGCCTTTTGTATTTAATTCCGAAGCAATTTCTGTCTTTCATCGTCAATAAGATGGTCCAAGGGATATAGTAAACCTGGAGTGAAGCATCGTAGTCTACAACTAGTTTCACAGGAATGGTTCAAGACATAGACAGTAAGAAGAATCAGTCTTCTTGTACTTAATTTGGCATTGTGCCTTTTGTATTTAATTCCGATGCAATATCTGTGTTTCATCGTCAATAAGAAGGTCAGAGGGATACAGTAAACCTGAAGTGAAGCATCGGATCTATAACTAGTGTCACAGGAATGGTTCAAAACATAGTCAGTAAGAAGAGTCAGTCTTCGTGCACTTATGTCGGCATTGTGCCTTTTGTATTTAATTCCGATGCAATTTCTGTGTTTCATCGTCAATAAGAAGGTCCAAGGTATACAGTAAACCTGGCGTGAAGCATCGGAATCTATAACTAGTGTCACAGGGACGGTTCAAAGCATAGACAGTAAGATGAGTCAGTATTCTTGTACTTAAGTAGGCATTGTGCCTTTTCTATTTAATCCCAATGCAATATCTGTGTTTCATCGTCAATAAGAAGGTCCAACGGATACAGTAAACCGGAAGTGAAGCATTTGGAAACTATAACTAGTGTCACAGGAATGGTTCAAAACATAGCCAGTAAGAAGAGTCAATCTTCTTGTACTTAAGTCATCATTGTGCCTTTTCTATTTAATTTTGATCCAATTTCTGTGTTTCATCGTCAATAAGAAGGTCCAAGGGATACAGTAAACCTGGAGTGAAGCATCGGAATCTATAACTAGTGTCACAGGAATGGTTCAAATCATAGACAGTAAGAAGAGTCAGACTTCATTTACTTAAGTCGACATTGTGCCTTCTGTATTTAATTCCGATGCAATTTCTGTGTTTCATCGTCAATAAGAAGGTCCAAGGGATACAGTAAACCTAGAGTGAAGCATCGGAGTCTACACCTAGTGTCACAGGAATGGTTCAAGACATAGACAGTAAGAAGAGTCAGTCTTCTTGTACTTAATTCGGCATTGTGCCTATTGTATTTAATTCCGATGCAATTTCTGTGTTTCATCGTCAATAAGAAGGTCAGAGGGATGCAGTAAACCTGAAGTGAAGCATCGGAATCTATAACTAGTGTCACAGGAATGGTTCAAAACGTAGTCAGTAAGAAGAGTCAGTCTTCTTGTACTTAAGTCGGCATTGTGCCTTTTGTATTTAATTCCGATGCAATTTCTGTGTTTCATCGTCAATACGAAGGTCCAAGGGATACATTAAACCTGGAGTGAAGCTTCGGAATCTATAACTAGTGTCACAGGAATGGTTCTAATCGTAGACAGGAGGAAGAGTCAGTCTTCCTGTACTTACGTCGGCATTGTGAATTTTGCATTTAATTCCGATGCAATTTCTGTTTTTCATCGTCAATAAGAAGGTCAGAGGGATACATTAAACCTGAAGTGAAGCATCGGAATCTATAACTAGAGTCACAGGAATGGTTCAAAACATAGTCAGTAAGAAGAGTCAGTCTTCTTGTACTTAAGTCGACATTGTGCCTTTTGTATTTATTTCCGAAGCAATTTCTGTGTTTCATCGTCAATAAGAAGGTTTAAGGGATACAGTAAACCTGAAGTGAAGCAACGGAATCTATAGCTAGTGTCACAAGAATGGTTCACAACATAGTCAGTAAGAAGAGTCAGTCTTCTTGTACTTAAGTCGGCATTGTGCCTTTTCTATTTAATTGCCATGCAATTTCTGTGTTTCATCGTCAATAAGAAGGTCAGAGGGATACAGTAAATTTGAAGTGAAGCATCGGAATCTATAACTTGTGTGACAGGTATGGTTCAAAACATTGTCAGTAAGAAGAGGCAGTCTTCTTGTACATAAGTCGGCATTGGGCCTTTTGTATTTATTTCCGTTGCAATTTCTGTGTTTCATCGTCAATTAGAAGGTCCAATTGATACATTAAACCTCGAGTGAAGCATCGGAATCTATAACTAGTGTCACAGGGACGGTTCAAAACATAGACAGTAAGATGAGTCAGTATTCTTGTACTTTAGCCGGCATTGTGCCTTTTGTATTTGATTCCGATGCAATTTCTGTGTTTCATCGTCAGTAAGAAGGTCAGAGGGATACAGTAAGCCTGAAGTGAAGCATCGGATCTATAACTAGTGTCACAGGAATGGTTCAAAACATAGCCAGTAAGAAGAGTCAGTCTTCTTGTACTTAAGTCATCATTGTGCATTTTCTATTTAATTCTGATCCAATTTCTGTGTTTCATCGTCAATAAGAAGGTCCAAGGGATACAGTAAACCTGGAGTGAAGCATTGGAATCTATAACTAGTGTCACAGGGATGGTTCATAACATAGACTGTCATATGAGTCAGTCTTCTTGTACCCAGTTCGGCATTGTGCCTTTTGTATTTAATTCCGATGCGATTTCTGTGTTTCATCGTCAATACGAAGGTCAGAGGGATACAGTAAGCCTGAAGTGAAGCATCGGATCTATAACTAGCGTCACAGGAATGGTTCAAAACATAGCCAGTAAGAAGATTCAGTCTTCTTGTACTGAAGTCGGCATTGTCCCTTTTGTATTTAATTCCGATGCAATATCTGTGTTTCATCGTCAATAAGAAGGTCCAAGGGATACATTAAATCTGGAGTGAAGCATCGGAATTTATAACTAGAGTCACAGGGACGGTTCAAAACATAGACAGTAAGATGAGTCAGTATTCTAGTACTTAAGTCGGCATTGTGCTTTTTGTATTTAATTCCGATGCAATTTCTGTGTTTCATCGTCACTAAGAAGGTCAGAGGGATACAGTAATCCTGAAGTTAAGCATCGGAATCTATAACTAGTGTCACACAAATGGTTCAAAGCATAGTCAGTAAGAAGAGTTAGTCTTCTTGTAGTTAAGTCGGCATTGTGCCTTTTGTATTTAATTCCGATGCAATTTCTGTGTTTCATCGTCAATAAGAAGGTCCAAGGGATACAGTAAACCTGAAGTGAAGCATCGGAATCTATAACTAGTGTCACAGGAATGGTTCAAAACATAGACTGTCAGAACAGTCAGTCTTCTTGTAGTTAAGTCGGCATTGTGCCTTTTGTATTTAATTCCGATGCAATTTCTGTGTTTCATCGCCAATAAGATGGTCCAAGGGATACAGTAAACCTGGAGTGAAGCATCGGAAACAATAACTAGTGTCACAGGGACGGTTCAAAACATAGACAGTAAGATGAGTCAGTATTCTTGTACTTAAGTCGGCATTGTGCTTTTTGTATTTAATTCCGATGCAATTTCTGTGTTTCATCGTCACTAAGAAGGTCAGAGGGATACAGTAATCCTGAAGTTAAGCATCGGAATCTATAACTAGTGTCACACAAATGGTTCAAAGCATAGTCAGTAAGAAGAGTTAGTCTTCTTGTAGTTAAGTCGGCATTGTGCCTTTTGTATTTAATTCCGATGCAATTTCTGTGTTTCATCGTCAATAAGAAGGTCCAAGGGATACATTAAACCTGGAGTGAAGCATCGGAATTTATAACTAGAGTCACAGGGACGGTTCAAAACATAGACAGTAAGATGAGTCAGTATTCTTGTACTTAAGTCGGCATTGTGCTTTTTGTATTTAATTCCGATGCAATTTCTGTGTTTCATCGTCACTAAGAAGGTCAGAGGGATACAGTAATCCTGAAGTTAAGCATCGGAATCTATAACTAGTGTCACACAAATGGTTCAAAGCATAGTCAGTAAGAAGAGTTAGTCTTCTTGTAGTTAAGTCGGCATTGTGCCTTTTGTATTTAATTCCGATGCAATTTCTGTGTTTCATCGTCAATAAGAAGGTCCAAGGAATACAGTAAACCTGAAGTGAAGCATCGGAATCTATAACTAGTGTCACAGGAATGGTTCAAAACATAGACTGTCAGAACAGTCAGTCTTCTTCTAGTTAAGTCGGCATTGTGCCTTTTGTATTTAATTCCGATGCAATTTCTGTGTTTCATCGCCAATAAGATGGTCCAAGGGATACAGTAAACCTGGAGTGAAGCATCGGAAACAATAACTAGTGTCACAGGGACGGTTCAAAACATAGACAGTAAGATGAGTCAGCATTCTTTTACATAAGTCGGCATTGTGCCTTTTCTATTTAAATCCGATGATATTTCTGTGTTTCATCCTCAATAAGAAGGTCCAAGGGATACAGTAAACCTGAAGTGAAGCATCGGAATCTATAACTTGTGTCACAGGAATGGTTCAAAACATACTCAGTAAGAAGAGTCAGTCTCCTTGTACATAAGTCATCACTGTGCATTTTCTATTTAATTCTGATCAAATTTCTGTATTTCATCGTCAATAAGAAGGTCCAAGGGATACAGTAAACATGGAGTGAAGCATCGGGATATATAACTAGTGTCACAGGAATGGTTCAAAACATAGACAGTAAGAAGAGTCAGACTTCTTTTACTTAAGTCGGCATTGTGCCTTTTGTATTTAATTCCGAAGCAATTTCTGTCTTTCATCGTCAATAAGAAGGTCCAAGGGATATAGTAAACCTGGAGTGAAGCATCGTAGTCTACAACTAGTTTCACCGGAATGGTTCAAGACATAGACAGTAAGAAGAATCAGTCTTCTTGTACTTAATTTGGCATTGTGCCTTTTGTATTTAATTCCGATGCAATATCTGTGTTTCATCGTCAATAAGAAGGTCAGAGGGATACAGTAAACCTGAAGTGAAGCATCGGATCTATAACTAGTGTCACAGGAATGGTTCAAAACATAGTCAGTAAGAAGAGTCAGTCTTCGCGCACTTATGTCGGCATTGTGCCTTTTGTATTTAATTCCGATGCAATTTCTGTGTTTCATCGTCAATAAGAAGGTCCAAGGTATACAGTAAACCTGGAGTGAAGCATCGGAATCTATAACTAGTGTCACAGGGACGGTTCAAAGCATAGACAGTAAGATGAGTCAGTATTCTTGTACTTAAGTAGGCATTGTGCCTTTTCTATTTAATCCCAATGCAATATCTGTGTTTCATCGTCAATAAGAAGGTCCAACGGATACAGTAAACCGGAAGTGAAGCATTTGGAAACTATAACTAGTGTCACAGGAATGGTTCAAAACATAGCCAGTAAGAAGAGTCAATCTTCTTGTACTTAAGTCATCATTGTGCCTTTTCTATTTAATTCTGATCCAATTTCTGTGTTTCATCGTCAATAAGAAGGTCCAAGGGATACAGTAAACCTGGATTGAAGCATCGGAATCTATAACTAGTGTCACAGGAATGGTTCAAATCATAGACAGTAAGAAGAGTCAGACTTCATTTACTTAAGTCGACATTGTGCCTTCTGTATTTAATTCCGATGCAATTTCTGTGTTTCATCGTCAATAAGAAGGTCCAAGGGATACAGTAAACCTAGAGTGAAGCATCGGAGTCTACACCTAGTGTCACAGGAATGGTTCAAGACATAGACAGTAAGAAGAGTCAGTCTTCTTGTACTTAATTCGGCATTGTGCCTATTGTATTTAATTCCGATGCAATTTCTGTGTTTCATCGTCAATAAGAAGGTCAGAGGGATGCAGTAAACCTGAAGTGAAGCATCGGAATCTATAACTAGTGTCACAGGAATGGTTCAAAACGTAGTCAGTAAGAAGAGTCAGTCTTCTTGTACTTAAGTCGGCATTGTGCCTTTTGTATTTAATTCCGATGCAATTTCTGTGTTTCATCGTCGATACGAAGGTCCAAGGGATACATTAAACCTGGAGTGAAGCTTCGGAATCTATAACTAGTGTCACAGGAATGGTTCTAATCGTAGACAGGAGGAAGAGTCAGTCTTCCTGTACTTACGTCGGCATTGTGAATTTTGCATTTAATTCCGATGCAATTTCTGTTTTTCATCGTCAATAAGAAGGTCCAAGGGATACATTAAACCTGGAGTGAAGCATCGGAATCTATAACTAGTGTCACAGGAATGGTTCAAATCATAGACAGTAAGAAGAGTCAGACTTCATTTACTTAAGTCGACATTGTGCCTTCTGTATTTAATTCCGATGCAATTTCTGTGTTTCATCGTCAATAAGAAGGTTTAAGGGATACAGTAAACCTGAAGTGAAGCAACGGAATCTATAGCTAGTGTCACAAGAATGGTTCACAACATAGTCAGTAAGAAGAGTCAGTCTTCTTGTACTTAAGTCGGCATTGTGCCTTTTCTATTTAATTGCCATGCAATTTCTGTGTTTCATCGTCAATAAGAAGGTCAGAGGGATACAGTAAATTTGAAGTGAAGCATCGGAATCTGTATCTTGTGTGACAGGTATGGTTCAAAACATTGTCAGTAAGAAGAGTCAGTCTTCTTGTACATAAGTCGGCATTGGGCCTTTTGTATTTATTTCCGTTGCAATTTCTGTGTTTCATCGTCAATTAGAAGGTCCAATTGATACATTAAACCTCGAGTGAAGCATCGGAATCTATATCTAGTGTCACAGGGACGGTTCAAAACATAGACAGTAAGATGAGTCAGTATTCTTGTACTTTAGCCGGCATTGTGCCTTTTGTATTTGATTCCGATGCAATTTCTGTGTTTCATCGTCAGTAAGAAGGTCAGAGGGATACAGTAAGCCTGAAGTGAAGCATCGGATCTATAACTAGTGTCACAGGAATTGTTCAAAACATAGCCAGTAAGAAGAGTCAGTCTTCTTGTACTTAAGTCATCATTGTGCATTTTCTATTTAATTCTGATCCAATTTCTGTGTTTCATCGTCAATAAGAAGGTCCAAGGGATACAGTAAACCTGGAGTGAAGCATTGGAATCTATAACTAGTGTCACAGGGATGGTTCATAACATAGACTGTCATATGAGTCAGTCTTCTTGTACCCAGTTCGGCATTGTGCCTTTTGTATTTAATTCCGATGCGATTTCTGTGTTTCATCGTCAATACGAAGGTCAGAGGGATACAGTAAGCCTGAAGTGAAGCATCGGATCTATAACTAGTGTCACAGGAATGGTTCAAAACATAGCCAGTAAGAAGATTCAGTCTTCTTGTACTGAAGTCGGCATTGTCCCTTTTGTATTTAATTCCGATGCAATATCTGTGTTTCATCGTCAATAAGAAGGTCCAAGGGATACATTAAACCTGGAGTGAAGCATCAGAATCTATAACAAGTGTAACAGGAATGGTTCAAATCATAGACAGTAGGAAGAGTCAGTCTTCTTGTACTTACGTTGGGATTGTGAATTTTGTATTTAAATCCGATGCAATTTCTGTCTTTCATCGTCAATAAGAAGGCCAGCGGGATACATTAAACCTGAAGTGATGCATCGGAATCCATAACTAGTGTCACCGGAATGGTTCAAAACATAGACAGTAAGAACAGTCAGTCTTCTTGTACTTAAGTCGGCATTGTGCCTTTTGTATTTAATTGCGATGCAATTTCTGTGTTTCATCGTCAATATGAAGGTCCAAGGGATACAGTAATCCTGAAGTGAAGCATCGGAATCTACAACTAGTGTCAAAGGAAAGGTTCAAAACATGGACAGTAGCAAGAGTCAGTCTTCTTGTACTTAAGTCGGTATTTGCCTTTTGTATGTCATTCCGATGCAATTTCTGTGTTTCATCGTCAATAAGAAGGTCCAAGGGATGCATTAAACCTGGAGTGAAGCATTGGAATCTATAACTAGTGTCACAGGGACGGTTCAAAACATAGACACTAAGATGAGTCAGTATTCTTGTACTTAAGACGGCATTGTGCCTTTTCTATTTAATTCCGATGCAATTTCTGTGTTTTATCGTCAATAAGAAGGTCCAAGGGATACAGTAAACCTGAAGCATCGGAATCTATAGCTAGTGTCACAGGAATGGTTCAAAACATAGTCAGTAAGAAGAGTCAGTCTTCTTGTACTTAAATCATCATTGTGCATTTTCTATTTAATTCTGATCCAATTTCTGTGTTTCATTGTCAATAAGAAGGTCCAAAGGATACAGTAAACCTGGAGTGAAGCATCGGAATCCATAACTAGTGTCACAGGAATGGTTCAAAACATAGACCGTAAGAAGAGTCAGACTTCTTTTACTTACGTCGGCATTGTGCCTTTTGTATTTATTTCCGATGCAATGTCTGTGTTTCATCGTCAATCAGAAGGTCCAAAGGATACAGTAAAATTTTAGTGAAGCTTCGGAGTCTACATCTAGTGTCACAGGAATGGTTCAAGACATAGACAGTAAGAAGCGTCAGTCGTCTTGTACTTAATTCGGCATTGTGCCTTTTGTGTTTAATTCCGATGCAATTTCTGTGTTCCATCATCAATAAGAAGGTCCAAGGGATACAGTAAACCTGGAGTGAAGCATCGGAATCTATAACTAGTGTCACAGGAATGGTTCAAATCATAGACAGTAACAAGAGTCAGACTTCTTTTACTCAAGTCGTCATTGTGCCTCTTGTATTTAATTCCGATGCAATTTCTGTGTTTCATCGTCAATAAGAAGGTCCAAGGGATACAGTAAACCTAGAGTGAAGCATTGGAGTCTACAACTAGTGTCACAGCAATGGTTCAAGACATAGACAGTAAGAAGAGTCAGTCTTCTTGTACTTAATTCGGCATTGTGCCTATTGTATTTAATTCCGATGCAATTTCTGTGTTTCATCGTCAATAAGAAGGTCAGAGGCATACAGTAAACCTGAAGTGAAGCATCGGAATCTATAACTAGTGTCACAGGAATGGTTCAAAGCATAGTCAGTAAGAAGAGTCAGTCTTCTTGTACTTAAGTCGGCATTGTGCCTTTTGTATTCAATTCCGATGCAATTTCTGTGTTTCACCGTCAATAAGAAGGTTTAAGGGATACAGTAAACCTGAAGTGAAGCAACGGAATCTATAGCTAGTGTCACAAGAATGGTTCAAAAATAGTCAGGAAGAAGAGTCAGTCTTCCTGTACTTAAGTCGGCATTGTGCCTTTTCTATTTAATTGCGATGCAATTTCTGTGTTTCATCGTCAATAAGAAGGTCAGAGGGATACAGTAAACCTGAAGTGAAGCATCGGAATCTATAACTAGTGACAGAGGTATGGTTCAAACATTGTCAGTAAGAAGAGTCAGTCTTCTTGTACATAAGTCGGCATTGTGCCTTTTGTATTTAATTCCGATGCAATTTCTGTGTTTCATCGTCAATAAGTAGGTCCAATTGATACATTACACCTGGAGTGAAGCATCGGAATCTATAACTAGTGTCACAGGGACGGTTCAAAACATAGACAGTAAGATGAGTCAGTATTCTTGTACTTTAGTCGGCATTGTGCCTTTTGTATTTGATTCCGATGCAATTTCTGTGTTTCATCGTCAGTAAGAAGGTCAGAGGGATACAGTAAACCTGATGTGAAGCATCGGAATCTATAACTAGTGTCACAGGAATGGTTCAAAACATAGTCAGTAAGAAGAGTCAGTCTTCTTGTACTTAAGTCGGCGTTGTGCCTTTTGTATTTAATTCCGATGCAATTTTTGTGTTTTTCTTCGTCAATAACAAGGTCCAATGGATACAGTAAACCTGAAGTGAAGCATCGGAATCTATAACTAGTGTCACAGGAATGGTTCAAAACATAGACTGTCAGAAGAGTCAGTCTTCTTGCAGTTAAGTCGGCATTGTGACTTTTGTATTTAATTCCGATGCAATTTCTGTGTTTCATCGCCAATAAGATGGTCCATAAGATACAGTAAACCTGGAGTGAAGCATCGGAAACTATAACTAGTGTCACAGGGACGGTTCAAAACATAGACAGTAAGATGAGTCAGTATTCTTTTACTTAAGTCGACATTGTGCCTTTTCTATTTAAATCCGATGCAATTTCTGTGTTTCATCCTCAATAAGAAGGTCCAAGGGATACAGTAAACCTGAAGTGAAGCATCGGAATCTATAACTTGTGCCACAGGAATGGTTCAAAACAAACTCAGTAAGAAGAGTCAGTCTCCTTGTACTTAAGTCATCATTGTGCATTTTCTATTTAATTCTGATCAAATTTCTGTATTTCATCGTCAATAAGAAGGTCCAAGGGATACAGTAAACCTGGAGTGAAGCATCGGGATCTATAACTAGTGTCACAGGAATCGTTCAAAACATAGACAGTAAGAAGAGTCAGACTTCTTTTACTTAAGTCGGCATTGTGCCATTTGTATTTAATTCCGAAGCAATTTCTGTCTTTCATCGTCAATAAGAAGGTCCAAGGGATATAGTAAACCTGGAGTGAAGCATCGTAGTCTACAACTAGTTTCACAGGAATGGTTCAAGACATAGACAGTAAGAAGAATCAGTCTTCTTGTACTTAATTCGGCATTGTGCCTTTTGTATTTAATTCCGATGCAATATCTGTGTTTCATCGTCAGTAAGAAGGTCAGAGGGATACAGTAAGCCTGAAGTGAAGCATCGGATCTATAACTAGTGTCACAGGAATGGTTCAAAACATAGCCAGTAAGAAGAGTCAGTCTTCTTGTACTTAAGTCATCATTGTGCATTTTCTATTTAATTCTGATCCAATTTCTGTGTTTCATCGTCAATAAGAAGGTCCAAGGGATACAGTAAACCTGGAGTGAAGCATTGGAATCTATAACTAGTGTCACAGGGATGGTTCATAACATAGACTGTCATATGAGTCAGTCTTCTTGTACCCAGTTCGGCATTGTGCCTTTTGTATTTAATTCCGATGCGATTTCTGTGTTTCATCGTCAATACGAAGGTCAGAGGGATACAGTAAGCCTGAAGTGAAGCATCGGATCTATAACTAGTGTCACAGGAATGGTTCAAAACATAGCCAGTAAGAAGATTCAGTCTTCTTGTACTGAAGTCGGCATTGTCCCTTTTGTATTTAATTCCGATGCAATATCTGTGTTTCATCGTCAATAAGAAGGTCCAAGGGATACATTAAACCTGGAGTGAAGCATCAGAATCTATAACAAGTGTAACAGGAATGGTTCAAATCATAGACAGTAGGAAGAGTCAGTCTTCTTGTACTTACGTTGGGATTGTGAATTTTGTATTTAAATCCGATGCAATTTCTGTCTTTCATCGTCAATAAGAAGGCCAGCGGGATACATTAAACCTGAAGTGATGCATCGGAATCCATAACTAGTGTCACCGGAATGGTTCAAAACATAGACAGTAAGAAGAGTCAGTCTTCTTGTACTTAAGTCGACATGTGCCTTTTGTATTTAATTCCGAAGCAATTTCTGTGTTTCATCGTCAATATGAAGGTCCAAGGGATACAGTAATCCTGAAGTGAAGCATCGGAATCTACAACTAGTGTCAAAGGAAAGGTTCAAAACATGGACAGTAGCAAGAGTCAGTCTTCTTGTACTTAAGTCGGTATTTGCCTTTTGTATTTCATTCCGATGCAATTTCTGTGTTTCATCGTCAATAAGAAGGTCCAAGGGATGCATTAAACCTGGAGTAAAGCATTGGAATCTATAACTAGTGTCACAGGGACGGTTCAAAACATAGACAGAAAGATGAGTCAGTATTCTTGTACTTAAGTCGGCATTGTGCCTTTTCTATTTAATTCCGATGCAATTTCTGTGTTTTATCGTCAATAAGAAGGTCCAAGGGATACAGTAAACCTGAAGCATCGGAATCTATAGCTAGTGTCACAGGAATGGTTCAAAACAGAGTCAGTAAGAAGAGTCAGTCTTCTTGTACTTAAATCATCATTGTGCATTTTCTATTTAATTCTGATCCAATTTCTGTGTTTCATTGTCAATAAGAAGGTCCAAAGGATACAGTAAACCTGGAGTGAAGCATCGGAATCCATAACTAGTGTCACAGGAATGGTTCAAAACATAGACCGTAAGAAGAGTCAGACTTCTTTTACTTACGTCGGCATTGTGCCTTTTGTATTTATTTCCGATGCAATCTCTGTGTTTCATCGTCAATCAGAAGGTCCAAAGGATACAGTAAAATTTTAGTGAAGCTTCGGAGTCTACATCTAGTGTCACAGGAATGGTTCAAGACATAGACAGTAAGAAGCGTAAGTCTTCTTGTACTTAATTCGGCATTGTGCCTTTTGTATTTCATTCCGATGCAATTTCTGTGTTCCATCATCAATAAGAAGGTCCAAGGGATACAGTAAACCTGGAGTGAAGCATCGGAATCTATAACCAGTGTCACAGGAATGGTTCAAATCATAGACAGTAACAAGAGTCAGACTTCTTTTACTTAAGTCGTCATTGTGCCTTTTGTATTTAATTCCGATGCAATTTCTGTGTTTCATCGTCAATAAGAAGGTCCAAGAGATACAGTAAACCTAGAGTGAAGCATCGGAGTCTACAACTAGTGTCACAGCAATGGTTCAAGACATAGACAGTAAGAAGAGTCAGTCTTCTTGTACTTAATTCGGCATTGTGCCTATTGTAATTAATTCCGATGCAATTTCTGTGTTTCATCGTCAATAAGAAGGTCAGAGGCATACAGTAAGCCTGAAGTGAAGCATCGGAATCTATAACTAGTGTCACAGGAATGGTTCAAAGCATAGTCAGTAAGAAGAGTCAGTCTTCTTGTACTTAAGTCGGCATTGTGCCTTTTGTATTTAATTCCGATGCAATTTCTGTGTTTCACCGTCAATAAGAAGGTTTAAGGGATACAGTAAACCTGAAGTGAAGCAACGGAATCTATAGCTAGTGTCACAAGAATGGTTCAAACATAGTCAGGAAGAAGAGTCAGTCTTCCTGTACTTAAGTCGGCATTGTGCCTTTTCTATTTAATTGCGATGCAATTTCTGTGTTTCATCGTCAATAAGATGGTCAGAGGGATACAGTAAACCTGAAGTGAAGCATCGGAATCTATAACTAGTGACAGAGGTATGGTTCAAACATTGTCAGTAAGAAGAGTCAGTCTTCTTGTACATAAGTCGGCATTGTGCCTTTTGTATTTAATTCCGATGCAATTTCTGTGTTTCATCGTCAATAAGTAGGTCCAATTGATACATTACACCTGGAGTGAAGCATCGGAATCTATAACTAGTGTCACAGGGACGGTTCAAAACATAGACAGTAAGATGAGTCAGTATTCTTGTACTTTAGTCGGCATTGTGCCTTTTGTATTTGATTCCGATGCAATTTCTGTGTTTCATCGTCAGTAAGAAGGTCAGAGGGATACAGTAAACCTGATGTGAAGCATCGGAATCTATAACTAGTGTCACAGGAATGGTTCAAAACATAGTCAGTAAGAAGAGTCAGTCTTCTTGTACTTAAGTCGGCGTTGGGCCTTTTGTATTTAATTCCGATGCAATTTTTGTGTTTTTCTTCGTCAATAACAAGGTCCAATGGATACAGTAAACCTGAAGTGAAGCATCGGAATCTATAACTAGTGTCACAGGAATGGTTCAAAACATAGACTGTCAGAAGAGTCAGTCTTCTTGCAGTTAAGTCGGCATTGTGCCTTTTGTATTTAATTCCGATGCAATTTCTGTGTTTCATCGCCAATAAGATGGTCCATAAGATACAGTAAACCTGGAGTGAAGCATCGGAAACTATAACTAGTGTCACAGGGACGGTTCAAAACATAGACAGTAAGATGAGTCAGTATTCTTTTACTTAAGTCGACATTGTGCCTTTTCTATTTAAATCCGATGCAATTTCTGTGTTTCATCCTCAATAAGAAGGTCCAAGGGATACAGTAAACCTGAAGTGAAGCATCGGAATCTATAACTTGTGCCACAGGAATGGTTCAAAACAAACTCAGTAAGAAGAGTCAGTCTCCTTGTACTTAAGTCATCATTGTGCATTTTCTATTTAATTCTGATCAAATTTCTGTATTTCATCGTCAATAAGAAGGTCCAAGGGATACAGTAAACCTGGAGTGAAGCATAGGGATCTATAACTAGTGTCACAGGAATCGTTCAAAACATAGACAGTAAGAAGAGTCAGACTTCTTTTACTTAAGTCGGCATTGTGCCTTTTGTATTTAACTCCGAAGCAATTTCTGTCTTTCATCGTCAATAAGAAGGTCCAAGGGATATAGTAAACCTGGAGTGAAGCATCGTAGTCTACAACTAGTTTCACAGGAATGGTTCAAGACATAGACAGTAAGAAGAATCAGTCTTCTTGTACTTAATTCGGCATTGTGCCTTTTGTATTTAATTCAGATGCAATATCTGTGTTTCATCGTCAATAAGAAGGTCAGAGGGATACAGTAAACCTGAAGTGAAGCATTGGATCTATAACTAGTGTCACAGGAATGGTTCAAAACATAGTCAGTAAGAAGAGTCAGTCTTCTTGTACTTATGTCGGCATTGTGCCTTTTGCATTTAATTCCGATGCAATTTCTGTGTTTCATCGTCAATAAGAAGGTCCAAGGGATACAGTAAACCTCGAGTGAAGCATCGGCGTCTACTACTAGTGTCACAGGAATGGTTGAAGACATAGTCAGTAAGAAGAGTCAGTCTTCTTGTACTTATGTCGGCATTGTGCCTTTTGCATTTAATTCCGATGCAATTTCTGTGTTTCATCGTCAATAAGAAGGTCCAAGGGATACAGTAAACCTGAAGTGAAGCATCGGAATCTATAACTAGTGTCACAGGAATGGTTCAAATCGTAGACAGGAGGAAGAGTCAGTCTTCTTGTACTTACGTCGGCATTGTGAATTTTGCATTTAATTCCGATGCAATTTCTGTGTTTCATCGTCAATAAGAAGGTCAGAGGGATACATTAAACCTGAAGTGAAGCATCGGAATCTATAACTAGAGTCACAGGAATGGTTCAAAGCATAGTCAGTAAGAAGAGTCAGTCTTCTTGTACTTAAGACGACATTGTGCCTTTTGTATTTAATTCCGAAGCAATTTCTGTGTTTTATCGTCAATAAGAAGGTTTAAGGGATACAGTAAACCTGAAGTGAAGCAACGGAATCTATAACTAGAGTCACAGGAATGGTTCAAAACATAGTCAGTAAGAAGAGTCAGTCTTCTTGTACTTAAGTCGGCATTGTGCCTTTTGTATTTATTTCCGAAGCAATTTCTGTGTTTCATCGTCAATAAGAAGGTTTAAGGGATACAGTAAACCTGAAGTGAAGCAACGGAATCTATAGCTAGTGTCACAAGAATGGTTCACAACATAGTCAGTAAGAAGAGTCAGTCTTCTTGTACTTAAGTCGGCATTGTGCCTTTTCTATTTAATTGCCATGCAATTTCTGTGTTTCATCGTCAATAAGAAGGTCAGAGGGATACAGTAAACCTGAAGTGAAGCATCGGAATCTATAACTAGTGTGACAGGTATGGTTCAAAACATTGTCAGTAAGAAGAGTCAGTCATCTCGTACATAAGTCGGCATTGTGCCTTTTGTATTTATTTCCGTTGCAATTTATGTGTTTCATCGTCAATTAGAAGGTCCAATTGATACATTAAACCTCGAGTGAAGCATCGGAATCTATAACTAGTGTCAGAGGAATGGTTCAAAACATAGTCAGTAAGAAGAGTCAGTCTTCTTGTACTTAAGTCATCATTGTGCATTTTCTATTTAATTCTGATCCAATTTCTGTGTTTCATCGTCAATAAGAAGGTCCAAGGGATACAGTAAACCTGAAGTGAAGCATCGGAATCTATAACTAGTGTCACAGGAATTGTTCAAACATAGACTGTCAGAAGAGTCAGTCTTCTTGTAGTTAAGTCGGCATTGTGCCTTTTGTATTTAATTCCGATGCAATTTCTGTGTTTCATCGCCAATAAGATGGTCCAAGGGATACAGTAAACCTGGAGTGAAGCATCGGAAACTATAACTAGTGTCACAGGGACGGTTCAAAACATAGACAGTAAGATGAGTCAGTATTCTTTTACATAAGTCGGCATTGTGCCTTTTCTATTTAAATCCGATGCAATTTCTGTGTTTCATCCTCAATAAGAAGGACCAAGGGATACAGTAAACCTGAAGTGAAGCATCGGAATCTATAACTTGTGTCACAGGAATGGTTCAAAACATACTCAGTAAGAAGAGTCAGTCTCCTTGTACATAAGTCATCACTGTGCATTTTCTATTTAATTCTGATCAAATTTCTGTATTTCATCGTCAATAAGAAGGTCCAAGGGATACAGTAAACATGGAGTGAAGCATCGGGATATATAACTAGTGTCACAGGAATGGTTCAAAACCTAGACAGTAAGAAGTGTCAGACTTCTTTTACTTAAGTCGGCATTGTGCCTTTTGTATTTAATTCCGAAGCAATTTCTGTCTTTCATCGTCAATAAGAAGGTCCAAGGGATATAGTAAACCTGGAGTGAAGCATCGTAGTCTACAACTAGTTTCACAGGAATGGTTCAAGACATAGACAGTAAGAAGAATCAGTCTTCTTGTACTTAATTCGGCATTGTGCCTTGTGTATTTAATTCCGATGCAATATCTGTGTTTCATCGTCAATAAGAAGGTCAGAGGGATACAGTAAACCTGAAGTGAAGCATCGGATCTATAACTAGTGTCACAGGAATGGTTCAAAATATAGTCAGTAAGAAGTGTCAGTCTTCGTGTACTTATGTCGGCATTGTGCCTTTTGTATTTAATTCCGATGCAATTTCTGTGTTTCATCGTCAATAAGAAGGTCCAAGGTATACAGTAAACCTGGAGTGAAGCATCGGAATCTATAACTAGTGTCACAGGGACGGTTCAAAGCATAGACAGTAAGATGAGTCAGTATTCTTGTACTTAAGTAGGCATTGTGCCTTTTCTATTTAATCCCAATGCAATATCTGTGTTTCATCGTCAATAAGAAGGTCCAACGCATACAGTAAACCGGAAGTGAAGCATTTGGAAACTATAACTAGTGTCACAGGAATGGTTCAAAACATAGCCAGTAAGAAGAGTCAATCTTCTAGTACATAAGTCATCATTGTGCCTTTTCTATTTAATTCTGATCCAATTTCTGTGTTTCATCGTCAATAAGAAGGTCCAAGGGATACAGTAAACCTGGAGTGAAGCATCGGAATCTATAACTAGTGTCACAGGAATGGTTCAAATCATAGACAGTAAGAAGAGTCAGACTTCATTTACTTAAGTCGACATTGTGCCTTTTGTATTTAATTCCGATGCAATTTCTGTGTTTCATCGTCAATAAGAAGGTCCAAGGGATACAGTAAACCTAGAGTGAAGCATCGGAGTCTACACCTAGTGTCACAGGAATGGTTCAAGACATAGACAGTAAGAAGAGTCAGTCTTCTTGTACTTAATTCGGCATTGTGCCTATTGTATTTAATTCCGATGCAATTTCTGTGTTTCATCGTCAATAAGAAGGTCAGAGGGATGCAGTAAACCTGAAGTGAAGCATCGGAATCTATAACTAGTGTCACTGGAATGGTTCAAAACGTAGTCAGTAAGAAGAGTCAGTCTTCTTGTACTTAAGTCGGCATTGTGCCTTTTGAATTTAATTCCGATGCAATTTCTGTGTTTCATCGTCAATACGAAGGTCCAAGGGATACATAAAACCTGGAGTGAAGCTTCGGAATCTATAACTAGTGTCACAGGAATGGTTCAAATCGTAGACAGGAGGAAGTGTCAGTCTTCCTGTACTTACGTCGGCATTGTGAATTTTGCATTTAATTCCGATGCAATTTCTGTTTTTCATCGTCAATAAGAAGGTCAGAGGGATACATTAAACCTGAAGTGAAGCATCGGAATCTATAACTAGAGTCACAGGAATGGTTCAAAACATAGTCAGTAAGAAGAGTCAGTCTTCTTGTACTTAAGTCGACATTGTGCCTTTTGTATTTATTTCCGAAGCAATTTCTGTGTTTCATCGTCAATAAGAAGGTTTAAGGGATACAGTAAACCTGAAGTGAAGCAACGGAATCTATAGCTAGTGTCACAAGAATGGTTCACAACATAGTCAGTAAGAAGAGTCAGTCTTCTTGTACTTAAGTCGGCATTGTGCCTTTTCTATTTAATTGCCATGCAATTTCTGTGTTTCATCGTCAATAAGAAGGTCAGAGGGATACAGTAAACCTGAAGTGAAGCATCGGAATCTATAACTTGTGTGACAGGTATGGTTCAAAACATTGTCAGTAAGAAGAGTCAGTCTTCATGTACATAAGTCGGCATTGTGCCTTTTGTATTTATTTCCGTTGCAATTTATGTGTTTCATCGTCAATTAGAAGGTCCAAGTGATACATTAAACCTCGAGTGAAGCATCGGAATCTATAACTAGTGCCACAGGGACGGTTCAAAACATAGACAGTAAGATGAGTCAGTATTCTTGTACTTTAGCCGGCATTGTGCCTTTTGTATTTGATTCCGATGCAATTTCTGTGTTTCATCGTCAGTAAGAAGGTCAGAGGGATACAGTAAGCCTGAAGTGAAGCATCGGATCTATGACTAGGGTCACAGGAATGGTTCAAAACATAGCCAGTAAGAAGAGTCAGTCTTCTTGTACTTAAGTCATCATTGTGCATTTTCTATTTAATTCTGATCCATTTTCTGTGTTTCATCGTCAATAAGAAGGTCCAAGGGATACAGTAAACCTGGAGTGAAGCATTGGAATCTATAACTAGTGTCACAGGGATGGTTCATAACATAGACTGTCAGACGAGTCAGTCTTCTTGTACCCAGTTCGGCATTGTGCCTTTTGTATTTAATTCCGATGCGATTTCTGTGTTTCATCGTCAATACGAAGGTCAGAGGGATACAGTAAGCCTGAAGTGAAGCATCGGATCTATAACTAGTGTCACAGGAATGGTTCAAAACATAGCCAGTAAGAAGAGTCAGTCTTCTTGTACTGAAGTCGGCATTGTCCCTTTTGTATTTAATTCCGATGCAATATCTGTGTTTCATCGTCAATAAGAAGGTCCAAGGGATACATTAAACCTGGAGTGAAGCATCAGAATCTATAACAAGTGTAACAGGAATGGTTCAAATCATAGACAGTAGGAAGAGTCAGTCTTCTTGTACTTACGTTGGGATTGTGAATTTTGTATTTAAATCCGATGCAATTTCTGTCTTTCATCGTCAATAAGAAGGTCAGCGGGATACATTAAACCTGAAGTGATGCATCGGAATCTATAACTAGAGTCACAGGAATAGTTCAAATCATAGACAGTAAGAAGAGTCAGTCTTCTTGTACTTAAGTCGACATGTGCCTTTTGTATTTAATTCCGAAGCAATTTCTGTGTTTCATCGTCAATAAGAAGGTTTAAGGGATACAATAAACCTGAAGTGGAGCATCGGAATCTATAGCTAGTGTCACAAGATTGGTTCAAAACATAGTCAGTAAGAAGAGTCAATCTTCTTGTACTTAAGTCGGCATAGTGCCTTTTGTATTTAATTGCGATGCAATTTCTGTGTTTCATCGTCAATACGAAGGTCCAAGGGATACATAAAACCTGGAGTGAAGCTTCGGAATCTATAACTAGTGTCACAGAAATGGTTCAAATCGTAGACAGGAGGAAGAGTCAGTCTTCCTGTACTTACGTCGGCATTGTGAATTTTGCATTTAATTCCGATGCAATTTCTGTTTTTCATCGTCAATAAGAAGGTCAGAGGGATACATTAAACCTGAAGTGAAGCATCGGAATCTATAACTAGAGTCACAGGAATGGTTCAAAACATAGTCAGTAAGAAGAGTCAGTCTTCTTGTACTTAAGTCGACATTGTGCCTTTTGTATTTATTTCCGAAGCAATTTCTGTGTTTCATCGTCAATAAGAAGGTTTAAGGGATACAGTAAACCTGAAGTGAAGCAACGGAATCTATAGCTAGTGTCACAAGAATGGTTCACAACATAGTCAGTAAGAAGAGTCAGTCTTCTTGTACTTAAGTCGGCATTGTGCCTTTTCTATTTAATTGCCATGCAATTTCTGTGTTTCATCGTCAATAAGAAGGTCAGAGGGATACAGTAAACCTGAAGTGAAGCATCGGAATCTATAACTTGTGTGACAGGTATGGTTCAAAACATTGTCAGTAAGAAGAGTCAGTCTTCTTGTACATAAGTCGGCATTGTGCCTTTTGTATTTATTTCCGTTGCAATTTATGTGTTTCATCGTCAATTAGAAGGTCCAAGTGATACATTAAACCTCGAGTGAAGCATCGGAATCTATAACTAGTGTCACAGGGACGGTTCAAAACATAGACAGTAAGATGAGTCAGTATTCTTGTACTTTAGCCGGCATTGTGCCTTTTGTATTTGATTCCGATGCAATTTCTGTGTTTCATCGTCAGTAAGAAGGTCAGAGGGATACAGTAAGCCTGAAGTGAAGCATCGGATCTATAACTAGTGTCACAGGAATGGTTCAAAACATAGCCAGTAAGAAGAGTCAGTCTTCTTGTACTTAAGTCATCATTGTGCATTTTCTATTTAATTCTGATCCAATTTCTGTGTTTCATCGTCAATAAGAAGGTCCAAGGGATACAGTAAACCTGGAGTGAAGCATTGGAATCTATAACTAGTGTCACAGGGATGGTTCATAACATAGACTGTCAGACGAGTCAGTCTTCTTGTACCCAGTTCGGCATTGTTCCTTTTGTATTTAATTCCGATGCGATTTCTGTGTTTCATCGTCAATACGAAGGTCAGAGGGATACAGTAAGCCTGAAGTGAAGCATCGGATCTATAACTAGTGTCACAGGAATGGTTCAAAACATAGCCAGTAAGAAGAGTCAGTCTTCTTGTACTGAAGTCGGCATTGTCCCTTTTGTATTTAATTCCGATGCAATATCTGTGTTTCATCGTCAATAAGAAGGTCCAAGGGATACATTAAACCTGGAGTGAAGCATCAGAATCTATAACAAGTGTAACAGGAATGGTTCAAATCATAGACAGTAGGAAGAGTCAGTCTTCTTGTACTTACGTTGGGTTTGTGAATTTTGTATTTAAATCCGATGCAATTTCTGTCTTTCATCGTCAATAAGAAGGTCAGCGGGATACATTAAACCTGAAGTGATGCATCGGAATCTATAACTAGAGTCACAGGAATGGTTCAAATCATAGACAGTAAGAAGAGTCAGTCTTCTTGTACCTAAGTAGGTATTTGCCTTTTGTATTTCATTCCGATGCAATTTCTGTGTTTCATCGTCAATAAGAAGGTCCAAGGGATGCATTAAACCTGGAGTGAAGCATTGGAATCTATAACTAGTGTCACAGGGACGGTTCAAAACATAGACAGTAAGATGAGTCAGTATTCTTGTACTTAAGTCGGCATTGTGCCTTTTCTATTTAATTCCGATGCAATTTCTGTGTTTTATCGTCAATAAGAAGGTCCAAGGGATACAGTAAACCTGAAGCATCGGAATCTATAACTAGTGTCACAGGAATGGTTCAAAACATAGTCAGTAAGAAGAGCCAGTCTTCTTGTACTTAAATCATCATTGTGCATTTTCTATTTAATTCTGATCCAATTTCTGTGTTTCATTGTCAATAAGAAGGTCCAAAGGATACAGTAAACCTGGAGTGAAGCATCGGAATCCATAACTAGTGTCACAGGAATGGTTCAAAACATAGACAGTAAGAAGAGTCAGACTTCTTTTACTTACGTCGGCATTGTGCCTTTTGTATTTATTTCCGATGCAATCTCTGTGTTTCATCGTCAATCAGAAGGTCCAAAGGATACAGTAAAATTTTAGTGAAGCTTCGGAGTCTACATCTAGTGTCACAGGAATGGTTCAAGACATAGACAGTAAGAAGCGTCAGTCTTCTTGTACTTAATTCGGCATTGTGCCATTTGTATTAATTCCGATGCAATTTCTGTGTTCCATCATCAATAAGAAGGTCCAAGGGATACAGTAAACCTGGAGTGAAGCATCGGAATCTATAACTAGTGTCACAGGAATGGTTCAAATCATAGACAGTAACAAGAGTCAGACTTCTTTTACTTAAGTCGTCATTGTGCCTTTTGTATTTAATTCCGATGCAATTTCTGTGTTTCATCGTCAATAAGAAGGTCCAAGGGATACAGTAAACCTAGAGTGAAGCATCGGAGTCTACAACTAGTGTCACAGCAATGGTTCAAGACATAGACAGTAAGAAGAGTCAGTCTTCTTGTACTTAATTCGGCATTGTGCCTATTGTATTTAATTCCGATGCAATTTCTGTGTTTCATCGTCAATAAGAAGGTCAGAGGCATACAGTAAACCTGAAGTGAAGCATTGGAATCTATAACTAGTGTCACAGGAATGGTTCAAAGCATAGTCAGTAAGAAGAGTCAGTCTTCTTGTACTTAAGTCGGCATTGTGCCTTTTGTATTTAATTCCGATGCAATTTCTGTGTTTCATCGTCAATAAGAAGGTTTAAGGGATACAGTAAACCTGAAGTGAAGCAACGGAATCTATAGCTAGTGTCACAAGAGTGGTTCAAACATAGTCAGGAAGAAGAGTCAGTCTTCATGTACTTAAGTCGGCATTGTGCCTTTTCTATTTAATTGCGATGCAATTTCTGTGTTTCATCGTCAATAAAAAGGTCAGAGGGATACAGTAAACTTGAAGTGAAGCATCGGAATCTATAACTAGTGTCACAGGTATGGTTCAAAACATTGTCAGTAAGAAGAATCAGTCTTCTTGTACATAAGTCGGCATTGTGCCTTTTGTATTTAATTCCGATGCAATTTCTGTGTTTCATCGTCAATAAGTAGGTCCAATTGATACATTACACCTGGAGTGAAGCATCGGAATCTATAACTAGTGTCACAGGGACGGTTCAAAACATAGACAGTAAGATGATTCAGTATTCTTGTACTTTAGTCGGCATTGTGCCTTTTGTATTTGATTCCGATGCAATTTCTGTGTTTCATCGTCAGTAAGATGGTCAGAGGGATACAGTAAACCTGATGTGAAGCATCGGAATATATAACTAGTGTCACAGGAATGGTTCAAAACATAGTCAGTAAGAAGAGTCAGTCTTCTTGTACTTAAGTCGGCGTTGTGCCTTTTTTATTTAATTCCGATGCAATTTTTGTGTTTTTCTTCGTCAATAACAAGGTCCAAGGGATACAGTAAACCCGGAGTGAAGCATCAGAATCTATAACTAGTGTCACAGGTATGGTTCAAAACATAGACTGTCTGAAGAGTCAGTCTTCTTGTCCCTAGTTCGGCATTGTGCCTTTTGTATTTAATTCCGATGCGATTTCTGTGTTTCATCGTCAATAGGAAGGTCAGAGGGATACAGTAAGCCAGAAGTGAAGCATCTGATCTATAACTAGTGTCACAGGAATGGTTCAAAACATAGCCAGTAAGAAGAGTCAGTCTTCTTGTACTTAAGTCATCATTGTGCATTTTCTATTTAATTCTGATCCAATTTCTGTGTTTCATCGTCAATAAGAAGGTCCAAGGGATACAGTAAACCTGGAGTGAAGCATCGGAATCTATAACTAGTGTCACAGGGACGCTTCAAAAGATAGACTGTCAGACGAGTCAGTCTTCTTGTACCTAGTTCGGCATTGTGCCTTTTGTATTTAATTCCGATGCGATTTCTGTGTTTCATCGTTAATAGGAAGGTCAGAGGGATACAGTAAGCCTGACGTGAAGCATCGGATCTATAACTAGTGTCACAGGAATGGTTCAAAACATAGCCAGTAAGAAGAGTCAGTCTTCTTGTACTGAAGTCGGCATTGTCCCTTTTGTATTTACTTCCGATGCAATTTCTGTGTTTCATCGTCAATAAGAACGTCCAAGGGATACATTAAACCTGGAGTGAAGCATCAGAATCCATAACAAGTGTAACAGGAATGGTTCAAATCATAGACAGTAGGAAGAGTTAGTCTTCTTGCACTTACGTTGGGATTGTGAATTTTCTATTTAAATCCGATGCAATTTCTGTGTTTCATCGTCATTAAGAAGGTCAGCGGGATACATTAAACCTGAAGTGATGCATCGGAATCTATAACTAGAGTCACAGGAATGGTTCAAATCATAGCCAGTAAGAAGAGTCAGTCTTCTTGTACTTAAGGCGACATGTGCCTTCTGTATTTAATTCCGAAGCAATTTCTGTGTTTCATCGTCAATAAGAAGGTTTAAGGGATACAGTAAACCTGAAGTGGAGCATCGGAATCTATAGCTAGTGTCACAAGAATGGTTCAAAACATAGTCAGTAAGAAGAGTCAATCTTCTTGTACTTCAGTCGGCATTGTGCCTTTTGTATTTAATTGCGATGCAATTTCTGTGTTTCATCGTCAATATGAAGGTCCAAGGGATACAGTAATCCTGAAGTTAAACATCGGAATCTATGACTAGTGTCACAGGAATGGTTCAAAACATAGTCAGTAAGAAGAGTCAGTTTTCTTGTACTTAAGTCGGTATTGTGCCTTTTGTATTTAATTCCGATGCAATTTCTGTGTTTCATCGTCAATAAGAAGGTGCAAGGAATACAGTAAACCTGAAGTGAAGCATCGGAATCTATAACTAGTGTCAAAGGAAAGGTTCAAAACATAGACAGTAGCAAGAGTCAGTCTTCTTGTACTTAGGTCGGCATTGTGCCTATTGTATTTAATTCCGATGCTATTTCTGTGCTTTATCGTCAATACGATGGTCCAAGGGATACAGTAAACCTGAAGTGAAGCATCGGAATCTATAACTTGTGTTACAGGAATGGATCAAAACATACTCAGTAAGAAGAGTCAGTCTCCTTGTACTTAAGTCATCATTGTGCATTTTCTATTTATTTCTGATCCAATTTCTGTGTTTCATCGTCAATAAGAAGGTCCAAGGGATACAGTAAACCTGGAGTGAAGCATCGGAATCTATAACTAGTGTCACAGGGACGGTTCAAAGCATAGACAGTAAGATGAGTCAGTATTCTTGTACTTAAGTAGGCATTGTGCCTTTTCTATTTAATCCAAATGCAATTTCTGTGTTTCATCGTCAATATGAAGGTCCAACGGATACAGTAAACCGGAAGTGAAACATTTGGAACCTATAACTAGTGTCACAGGAATGGTTCAAAACATAGCCAGTAATAAGAGTCAATCTTCTTGTACTTAAGTCATCATTGTGCCTTTTCTATTTAATTCTGATCCAATTTCTGTGTTTCATCGTCAATAAGAAGGTCCAAGGGATACAGTAAACCTGGAGTGAAGCATCGGAATCCATGACTAGTGTCACAGGAATGGTTCAAATCATAGACAGTAAGAAGAGTCAGACTTCTTTTACTTAAGTCGGCATTGTGCCTTTTGTATTTAATTCCGATGCAATTTCTGTGTTTCATCGTCAATAAGAAGGTCCAAGGGATACAGTAAACCTAGAGTGAAGCATCGGAGTCTACAACTAGTGTCACAGGAATGGTTCAAGACATAGACAGTAAGAAGAGTCAGTCTTCTTGTACTTAATTCGGCATTGTGCCCATTGTATTTAATTCCGATGCAATTTCTGTGTTTCATCGTCAATAAGAAGGTCAGAGGGATACAGTAAACCTGAAGTAAAGCATCGGAATCTATAACTAGTGTCACAGGAATGGTTCAAAACGTAGTCAGTAAGAAGAGTCAGTCTTCTTGTACTTAAGTAGGCATTGTGCCTTTTGTAATTAATTCCGATGCAATTTCTGTGTTTCATCGTCAATACGAAGGTCCAAGGGATACATTAAACCTGGAGTGAAGCATCGGAATCTATAACTAGTGTCACAGGAATTGTTCAAATCGTAGACAGGAGGAAGAGTCAGTCTTCTTGTACTTACGTCGGCATTGTGAATTTTGCATTTAGTTCCGATGCAATTTCTGTGATTCATCGTCAATAAGAAGGTCAGAGGGATACATATAACCTGAAGTGAAGCATCGGAATCTATAACTAGAGTCACAGGAATGGTTCAAAACATAGTCAGTAAGAAGAGTCAGTCTTCTTGTACTTAAGTCGACATTGTGCCTTTTGTATTTAATCCGAAGCAATTTCTGTGTTTCATCGTCAATAAGAAGGTTTAAGGAATACAGTAAACCTGAAGTGAAGCAACGGAATCTATAGCTAGTGTCACAAGAATGGTTCACAACATAGTCAGTAAGAAGAGTCAGTCTTCTTGTACTTAAGTCGGCATTGTGCCTTTTCTATTTAATTGCGATGCAATTTCTGTGTTTCATCGTCAATAAGAAGGTCAGAGGGATACAGTAAACCTGAAGTGAAGCATCGGAATCTATAACTTGTGTCACAGGTATGGTTCAAAACATTGTCAGTAAGAAGAGTCAGTCTTCTTGTACATAAGTCGGCATTGTGCCTTTTGTATTTAATCCGATGCAATTTCTGTTTCATCGTCAATTAGAAGGTCCAATTGATACATAAACCTCGAGTGAAGGATCGGAATCTATAACTAGTGTCACAGGGAAGGTTCAAAACATAGACAGTAAGATGAGTCAGTATTCTTGTACTTTAGTCGGCATTGTGCCTTTTGTATTTGATTCCGATGCAATTTCTGTGTTTCATCGTCATTAAGAAGGTCAGCGGGATACATTAAACCTGAAGTGATGCATCGGAATCTATAACTAGAGTCACAGGAATGGTTCAAATCATAGACAGTAAGAAGAGTCGGTCTTCTTGTACTTAAGTCGACATGTGCCTTTTGTATTTAATTCCGAAGCAATTTCTGTGTTTCATCGTCAATAAGAAGGTTTAAGGGATACAGTAAACCTGAAGTGGAGCATCGGAATCTATAGTTAGTGTCACAAGAATGGTTCAAAACATAGTCAGTAAGAAGAGTCAGTCTTCTTGTACTTAAGTCGGCATTGTGCCTTTTGTATTTAATTGCGATGCAATTTCTGTGTTTCATCGTCAATAAGAAGGTCCAAGGGACACAGTAATCCTGAAGTGAAGCATCGGAATCTATAACTAGTGTCACAGGAATGGTTCAAAACATAGACAGTAAGAAGAGTCAGACTTCTTTTACTTACGTCGGCATTGTGCCTTTTGTATTTAATTCCGATGCAATCTCTGTGTTTCATCGTCAATCAGTAGGTCCAAAGGATACAGTAAAATTTTAGTGAAGCATCGGAGTCTACATCTAGTATCACAGGAATGGTTCAAGGCATAGACAGAAAGAAGCGTCAGTCTTCTTGAACTTAATGCGGCATTGTGCCTTTTGTATTTGATTCCGATGCAATTTCTGTGTTCCATCGTCAATAAGAAGGTCCAAGGGATACAGTAAACCTGGAGTGAAGCATCGGAATCTATAACTAGAGTCACAGGAATGGTTCAAATCATAGACAGTAAGAAGAGTCAGACTTCTTTTACTTAAGTCGGCATTGTGCCTCTTGTATTTATTTCCGATGCAATTTCTGTGTTTCATCGTCAATAAGAAGGTCCAAGGGATACAGTAAACCTAGAGTGAAGCATCGGAGTCTACAACTAGTGTCACAGGAATGGTTCAAGACATAGACAGTAAGAAGAGTCAGTCTTCTTGTACTTAATTCGGCATTGTGCCTATTGTATTTATTCCGATGCAATTTCTGTGTTTCATCGTCAATAAGAAGGTCCAATGGATACAGTAAACCTGAAGTGAAGCATCGGAATCTATAACTAGTGTCACAGGAATGGTTCAAATCGTAGACAGGAGGAAGAGTCAGTCTTCCTGTACTTACGTCGGCATTGTGAATTTTGCATTTAATTCCGATGCAATTTCTGTGCTTTATCGTCAATACGAAGGTCAGAGGGATACATTAAACCTGAAGTGAAGCATCGGAATCTATAACTAGAGTCACAGGAATGGTTCAAACATAGTCAGTTAGAAGAGTCAGTCTTCTTGTACTTAAGTCGACATTGTGCCTTTTGTATTTAATTCCGAAGCAATTTCTGTGTTTCATCGTCAATAAGAAGGTTGAAGGGATACAGTAAACCTGAAGTGAAGCAACGGAATCTATAGCTAGTGTCACAAGAATGGTTCAAAGCATAGTCAGTAAGAAGAGTCAGTCTTCTTGTACTTAAGTCGGCATTGTGCCTTTTCTATTTAATTGCGATGCAATTTCTGTGTTTCATCGTCAATAAGAAGGTCAGAGGGATACAGTAAACCTGAAGTGAAACATCGGATTCTATAACTAGTGTCACAGGTATGGTTCAAAACATTGTCAGTAAGAAGAGTCAGTCTTCTTGTACATAAGTCGGCATTGTGCCTTTTGTATTTAATTCCGATGCAATTTCTGTGTTTCATCGTCAATAAGTAGGTCCAATTGATACATTACACCTGGAGTGAAGCATCGGAATCTATAACTAGTGTCACAGGGACGGTTCAAAACATAGACAGTAAGATGAGTCCGTATTCTTGTACTTTAGTCGGCATTGTGCCTTTTGTATTTGATTCCGATGCAATTTCTGTGTTTCATCGTCAGTAAGAAGGTCAGAGGGATACAGTAAACCTGATGTGAAGCATCGGAATCTATAACTAGTGTCACAGGAATGGTTCAAAACATAGCCAGTAAGAAGAGTCAGTCTTCTTGTACTTAAGTCATCATTGTGCATTTTCCATTTAGTTCTGATCCAATTTCTGTGTTTCATCGTCAATAAGAAGGTCCAAGGGATACATTAAACCTGGAGTGAAGCATCAGAATCCATAACAAGTGTAACAGGAATGGTTCAAATCATAGACAGTAGGAAGAGTCAGTCTTCTTGTACTTACGTTGGGATTGTGAATTATGTATTTATATCCGATGCAATTTCTGTGTTTCATCGTCAATAAGAAGGTCAGCGGCATACATTAAACCTGAAGTGATGCATCGGAATCTATAACTAGAGTCACAGGAATGGTTCAAATCATAGACAGTAAGAAGAGTCAGTCTTCTTGTACTTAAGTCGACATGTGCCTTTTGTATTTAATTCCAAAGCAATGTCTGTGTTTCATCGTCAATAAGAAGGTTTAAGGGATACAGTAAACCTGAAGTGGAGCATCGGAATCTATAGCTAGTGTCACAAGAATGGTTCAAAACATAGTCAGTAAGAAGTCTTCTTGTACTTAAGTCGGCATTGTGCCTTTTGTATTTAATTGCGATGCAATTTCTGTGTTTCATCGTCAATATGAAGGTCCAAGGGATACAGTAATCCTGAAGTTAAGCATCGGAATCTATGACTAGTGTCACAGGAATGGTTCAAAACATAGTCAGTAAGAAGAGTCAGTTTTCTTGTACTTAAGTCGGTATTGTGCCTTTTGTATTTAATTCCGATGCAATTTCTGTGTTTCATCGTCAATAAGAAGGTCCAAGGAATACAGTAAACCTGAATTGAAGCATCGGAATCTATAACTAGTGTCAAAGGAAAGGTTCAAAACATAGACAGTAGCAAGAGTCAGTCTTCTTATACTTAGGTCGGCATTGTGCCTATTGTATTTAATTCCGATGCTATTTCTGTTCTTTATCGTCAATAAGAAGGTCAATGGGACACAGTAAACCTGGAGTGAAGCCTCGGAATCTATAACTAGTGTCACAGGAATGGTTCTAAACATAGACAGTAGGAAGAGTCAGTCTTCTTGTACTTAGGTCGGCATTGTGCCTTTTGTATTTAATTCCGATGCAATTTCTGTGTTTCATCGTCAATAAAAAGGTCAGAGGGATACAGTAAATATGAAGTGAAGCATCGGAAATATAACTAGTGCCACAGGAATGGTTCAAAACATAGTCAGTAAGAAGAGTCATTCTTCTTGTACATAAGTCGGTATTGTGCCTTTTGTATTTCATTCCGATGCAATTTCTGTGTTTCATCGTCAATAAGAAGGGTCAAGGGATACAGTAAACCTGGAGTGAAGCATTGGAATCTATAACTAGTGTCACAGGGACGGTTCAAAACATAGAAAGTAAGATGAGTCAGTATTCTTGTACTTAAGTCGGCATTGTGCCTTTTCTATTTAATTCCGATGCAATTTCTGTGTTTCATCGTCAATAAGAAGGTTCAAGGGACGCAGTAAACCTGAAGTGAAGCATCGGAATCTATTACTAGTGTCACAGGAATGGTTCAAAACATAGTCAGTAAGAAGAGTCAGTCTTCTTGTACTTAAGTCATCATTGTGCATTTTCTATTTAATTCTGATCCAATTTCTGTGTTTCATTGTCAATAAGAAGGTCCAAAGGATACAGTAAACCTGGAGTGAAGCATCGGAATCTGTAACTAGTGTCACAGGAATGGTTCAAAACATAGACAGTAAGAAGAGTCAGACTTCTTTTACTTACGTCGGCATTGTGCCTTTTGTATTTAATTCCGATGCAATCTCTGTGTTTCATCGTCAATCAGAAGGTCCAAAGGATACGGTAAAATTTTAGTGAAGCATCGGAGTCTACATCTAGTGTCACAGGAATGGTTCAAGACATAGACAGAAAGAAGCGTCAGTCTTCTTGTACTTAATTCGGCATTGTGCCTTTTGTATTTGATTCCGATGCAATTTCTGTGTTCCATCGTCAATAAGAAGGTCCAAGGGATACAGTAAACCTGGAGTGAAGCATCGGAATCTATAACTAGTGTCACAGGAATGGTTCAAATCATAGACAGTAAGACGAGTCAGACTTCTTTTACTTAAGTCGGCATTGTGCCTCTTGTATTTAATTCCGATGCAATTTCTGTGTTTCATCGTCAATAAGAACGTCCAAGGGATACAGTAAACCTAGAGTGAAGCATCGGAGTCTACAACTAGTGTCCCAGGAATGGTTCAAGACATAGACAGTAAGAAGAGTCAGTCTTCTTGTACTTAATTCGGCATTGTGCCTATTGTATTTAATTCCGATACAATTTCTGTATTTCATCGTCAATAAGAAGGTCAGAGGGATACAGTAAACCTGAAGTGAAGCATCGGAATCTATAACTAGTGTCACAGGAATGGTTCAAAACATAGTCAGTAAGAAGAGTCAGTCTTCTTGTACTTAAGTCGGCATTGTGCCTTTTGTATTTAATTCCGATGCAATTTCTGTGTTTCATCGTCAATACGAAGGTCCAAGGGATACATTAAACCTGGAGTGAAGCATCGGAATCTATAACTAGTGTCACAGGAATGGTTCAAATCGTAGACAGGAGGAAGAGTCAGTCTTCCTGTACTTACGTCGGCATTGTGCCTTTTGTATTTAATTCCGATGCAATTTCTGTGTTTCATCGTCAGTAAGAAGGTCAGAGGGATACAGTAAACCTGATGTGAAGCATCGGAATCTATAACTAGTTTCACAAAAATGGTTCAAAACATAGTCAGTAAGAAGAGTCAGTCTTCTTGTACTTAAGTCGGCGTTGTGCCTTTTGTATTTAATTGCGATGTAATTTTTGTGTTTTCCTTCGTCAATAAGAAGGTCAGAGGGATACAGTAAGCCTGAAGTGAAGCATCTGATCTATAACTAGTGTCACAGGAATGGTTCAAAACATAGCCAGTAAGAAGAGTCAGTCTTCTTGTACTTATGTCATCATTGTGCATTTTCTATTTAATTCTGATCCAATTTCTGTGTTTCATCGTCAATAAGAAGGTCCAAGGGATACAGTAAACCTGGAGTGAAGCATCGGAATCTATAACTAGTGTCACAGGGATGGTTCAAAACATAGACTGTCAGACGAGTCAGTCTTCTAGTACCTAGTTCGGCATTGTGCCTTTTGTATTTAATTCCGATGCGATATCTGTGTTTCATCGTCAATAGGAAGGTCAGAGGGATACAGTAAGCCTGAAGTGAAGCATCGGATCTATAACTAGGGTCACAGGAATGGTTCAAAACATAGCCAGTAAGAGGAGTCAGTCTTCTTGTACTGAAGTCGGCGTTGTCCCTTTTGTATTTAATTCCGATGCAATTTCTGTGTTTCATCGTCAATAAGAAGGTCCAAAGGATACATTAAACCTGGAGTGAAGCATCAGAATCCATAACAAGTGTAACAGGAATGGTTCAAATCATAGACAGTAGGAAGAGTCAGTCTTCTTGTACTTACGTTGGGATTGTGAATTTTGTATTTCAATCCGATGCAATTTCTGTGTTTCATCGTCAATAAGAAGGTCAACGGCATACATTAAACCTGAAGTGATGCATCGGAATCTATAACTAGAGTCACAGGAATGGTTCAAATCATAGACAGTAAGAGGAGTCAGTCTTCTTGTACTTAAGTCGACATGTGCCTTTTTTATAATTCCGAAGCAATTTCTGTGTTTCATCGTCAATAAGAAGGTTTAAGGGATACAGTAAACCTGAAGTGGAGCATCGGAATCTATAGCTAGTGTCACAAGAATGGTTCAAAACATAGTCAGTAAGAAGAGTCAGTCTTCTTGTACTTAAGACGGCATTGTGCCTTTTGTATTTAATTGCGATGCAATTTCTGTGTTTCATCGTCAATATGAAGGACCAAGGGAGACAGTAATCCTGAAGTTAAGCATCGGAATCTATGACTAGTGTCACAGGAATGGTTCAAAACATAGTCAGTAAGAAGAGTCAGTTTTCTTGTACTTAAGTTGGTATTGTGCCTTTTGTATTTAATTCCGATGCAATTTCTGTGTTTCATCGTCAATAAGAAAGTCCAAGGAATACAGTAAACCTGAATTGAAGCATCGGAATCTATAACTAGTGTCAAAGGTAAGGTTCAAAACATAGACAGTAGCAAGAGTCAGTCTTCTTGTACTTAGGTCGGCATTGTGCCTACTGTATTTAATTCCGATGCTATTTCTGTGCTTTATCGTCAATCAGAAGGTCCAAAGGATACACTAAAATTTTACTGAAGCATCGGAGTCTACATCTAGTGTCACAGGAATGGTTCAAAACATAGACAGTAAGAAGCGTCAGTCTTCTTGTACTTAATTCGGCAATGTGCCTTTTGTATTTAATTCCGACGCAATTTCTGTGTTTCATCGTCATTAAGAAGGTCAGAGGGATACAGTAATCCTGAAGTGAAGCATCGGAATCTATAACTAGTGTCACAGGTATGGTTCAAAGCACAGTCAGTAAGAAGAGTCAGTCTTCTTGTACTTATGTCGGCATTGTGCCTTTTGTATTTAATTCCGATGCAATTTCTGTGTTTCATCGTCAATAAGAAGGTCCAACTGATACATTAAACCAGGAGTGAAGCATCGGAATCTATAACTAGTGCCACAGGGACGGTTCAAAACATAGACACTAAGATGAGTCAGTATTCTTGTACTTTAGTCGGCATTGTGCTTTTCGTATTTTATTCCGATGCAATTTCTGTGTTTCATCGTCAGTAAGAAGGTCAGAGGGATACAGTAAACCTGATGTGAAGCATCGGAATCTATAACTAGTGTCACAGGAATGGTTCAAAACATAGTCAGTAAGAAGAGTCAGTCTTCTTGTACTTAAGTCGGCATTGTGCCTTTTGTATTTAATTCCGATGCAATTTCTGTGTATCATCGTCAATAAGAAGGTTCAAGGGATACAGTAAACCTGGAGTGAAGCATCGGAATCTATAACTAGTGTCACAGGGATGGTTCAAAACATAACCTGTCAGAAGAATCAGTCTTCTAGTACCTAGTTCGGCATTGTGCCCTTTTGTATTTAATTCCGATGCGATATCTACGTTTCATCGTCAATAGGAAGGTCAGAGGGATACAGTAAATCTGAAGTATAGCATCGGATCTATAACTAGTGTCACAGGAATGGTTCAAAATATAGTCAGTGAGAAGAGTCAGTCTTCTTTATCTTTAGTCGGCATTGTGCCTTTTGTATTCAATTCCAATGCAATTTCTGTGTTTCATCGTCAATAAGAAGGTCCAAGGGATACAGTAAACCTGGAGTGAAGCATCGGAATCTATAACTAGTGTCACAGGGACGGTTCATAACATAGACAGTAAGAAGAGTCAGTATTCTTGTACTTAAGTCGGCATTGTGCATTTTCTATTTAATTCCGATGCAATTTCTGTGTTTCATCGTCAATAAGAGGGTCCAAGGGATACAGTAAACCTGAAGTGAAGCATCGGAATCTATAACTAAGGTCACAGGAATGGTTCAAAACATAGCCAGTAAGAAGAGTCAGTTTTCTTGTACTTAAGTCATCATTGTGCATTTTCTATTTAATTATAATCCAATTTCTGTGTTTCATCGTCAATAAGAAGGTCCAAGGGATACAGTAAACCTGGAGTGAAGCATCGGAATCTATAACTAGTGTCACAGGAATGGTTCAAATCATAGACAGTAAGAAGAGTCAGACTTCTTTCACTTAAGTCGGCATTGTGCCTTTTGTATTTAATTCCGATGCAATTTCTGTCTTTCATCGTCAATAGGAAGGTCCAAGGGATACAGTAAACCTAGAGTGAAGCATCGGAGTCTACAACTAGTGTCACAGGAATGGATCAAGACATAGACAGTAAGAAGAGTCAGCCTTCTTGTACTTAATTCGGCATTGTGCCTTTTGTATTTAATTGCGATGCAATTTCTGTGTTTCATCGTCAATAAGTAGGTCCAAGGGATACAGTAATCCTGAAGTTAAGCATCGGAATCTATGACTAGTGTCACAGGAATGGTTCAAAACATAGTCAGTAAGAAGAGTCAGTTTTCTTGTACTTAAGTCGGTATTGTGCCCTTTGTATTTAATTCCGATGCAATTTCTGTGTTTCATCGTCAATAAGAAGGTCCAGGGGATACAGTAAACCTGAAGTGAAGCATCGGAATCTATAACTGGTGTCAAAGGAAAGGTTCAAAACATAGATAGTAGCAAGAGTCAGTCTTCTTGTACTTAAGTCGGCATTGTGCCTATTCTATTTAATTCCGATGCTATTTCTGTGCTTCATCGTCAATAAGAAGGTCCTAGGAACACATTAAACCTGGAGTGAAGCAACGGAATCTATAACTAGTGTCACAGGAATGGTTCAAAACATAGACAGTAAGAAGAGTCAGTGTTCTTGTCCTTAATTCGGCATTGTGCCTTTTGTATTTAATTCCGATGCAATTTCTGTGTTTCATCGTTAGTAAGAAGGTCAGAGGGATACAGTAAACCTGAAGTGAAACATCGGATCTTTAACTAGTGTCACAGGAATGCTTCAAAACATAGTCAGTAAGAAGAGTCAGTCTTCTTGTACTTAAGTCGGTATTATGCCTTTTGTATTTAATTACGATGCAATTTCTGTGTTTCATCGTCAATAAGAAGGTCCAAGGGATACAGTAAACCTGGAGTGAAGCATTGGAATCTATAACTAGTGTCACAGAGTGGGTTCAACACATAGACAGTAAGATGAGTCAGTATTCTTGTACTTAAGTCGGCATTGTGCCTTTTCTATTTAATTCCGATGCAATTTCTGTGTTTCATCGTCAATAAGATGGTCCAAGGGATACAGTAAACCTGAAGTGAGGCATCGGAATCTATAACTAGTGTCACAGGAATGGTTCAAAACCTAGTCAGTAAGAAGAGTCAGTCTTCTTGTACTGAAGTCATCATTGTTCATTTTCTATTTAATTCTGATCCAATTTCTGTGTTTCATCGTCAATAAGAGGGTCCAACGGATACAGTAAACCTGGAGTGAAGCATCGGAATCTATAACTATTGCCACAGGAATGGTTCAAAACATAGACAGTAAGAAGGGTCAGACTTCTTTTACTTACGTCGGCGTTGTGCCTTTTGTATTTAATTCCGATGCAATTTCTGTGTTTCATCGTCAATCAGAAGGTCCAAACGATACAGTAAACCTGGAGTGAAGCATCAGAGTCTACAACTAGTGTCACAGAAATGGTTCAAGACATAGGCAGTAAGAAGCGTCAGTCTTCTTGTACTTAATTCGGCATTGTGCCTTTTGTATTTAATTCCGATGCAATTTCTGTGTTTCATCGTCAATAAGAAGGTCCAAGGGATACAGTAAACCTGAAGTGAAGCATCGGAATCTATAACTAGTGTCACAGGAATGGTTCAAAACATAGTCAGTAAGAAGAGTCAGCCTTCTTGTACTTAAGTCATCATTGTGCATTTTCTATTTAATTCTGACCCAATTTCTGTGTTTCATTGTCAATAAGAAGGTCCAAAGGATACAGTAAACCTGGAGTGAAGCATCGGAATCTATAACTAGTGTCACAGGAATGGTTCAAAACATAGACAGTAAGAAGAGACAGACCAGATTTACTTACGTCGGCATTGTGCCGTTTGTATTTTATTCCGATGCAATTTCTGTGTTTCATCGTCAATCAGAAGGTCCAAAGGATACACTAAAATTTTACTGAAGCATCGGAGTCTACATCTAGTGTCACAGGAATGGTTCAAAACATAGACAGTAAGAAGCGTCAGTCTTCTTGTACTTAATTCGGCAATGTGCCTTTTGTATTTAATTCGGATGCAATTTCTGTGTTTCATCGTCAATAAGAAGGTCAGAGGGATACAGTAAACCTGAAGTGAAGCATCGGAATCTATAACTAGTGTCACAGGTATGGTTCAAAGCATAGTCAGTAAGAAGAGTCAGTCTTCTTGTACTTATGTCGGCATTGTGCCTTTTGTATTTAATTCCGATGCAATTTCTGTGTTTCATCGTCAATAAGAAGGTCCAACTGATACATTAAACCAGGAGTGAAGCATCGGAATCTATAACTAGTGCCACAGGGACGGTTCAAAACATAGACAGTAAAATCAGTCAGTATTCTTGTACTTTAGTCGGCATTGTGCTTTTCGTATTTTATTCCGATGCAATTTCTGTGTTTCATCGTCAGTAAGAAGGTCAGAGGGATACAGTAAACCTGATGTGAAGAATCGGAATCTATAACTAGTGTCACAGGAATGGTTCAAAACATAGTCAGTAAGAAGAGTCAGTCTTCTTGTACTTAAGTCGGCATTGTGCCTTTTTTATTTAATTCCGATGCAATTTCTGTGTTTCATCGTCAATAAGAAGGTCCAACTGATACATTAAACCAGGAGTGAAGCATCGGAATCTATAACTAGTGTCACAGGGACGGTTCATAACATAGACAGTAAGATGAGTCAGTATTCTTGTACTTAAGTAGGCATTGTGCATTTTCTATTTAATTCCGATGCAATTTCTGTGTTTCATCGTCAATAAGAGGGTCCAAGGGATACAGAAAAATTGAAGTGAAGAATCGGAATCTATAACTAAGGTCACAGGAATGGTTCAAGACATAGACAGTAAGAAGAGTCAGCCTTCTTGTACTTAATTCGGCATTGTGCCTTTTGTATTTAATTCCGATGCAATTTCTGTGTTTCATCGTCAATAAGAAGGTCAGAGGGATACAGTCAACCTGAAGTGAAGCACCGGAATCTATAACTAGTGTCACAGGAGTGGTTCAAAACATAGTCAGTAAGAGGAGTCAGTCTTCTTGTACTTAAGTCGGCATTGTGCCTTTGTATTTAATTCCGGTTGAAATTTCTGTGTTTCATCGTCAATAAGAAGGTCCAAGGGATACATTAAACCTGGAGTGAAGCATCGGAATCTATAACTAGTGTCACAGGAATGGTTCAAATCATAGTCATTAGGAACAGTCAGTCTTCTTGTACTTACGTCGGCATTGTGAATTTTGTATTTAATTCCGATGCAATTTCTGTGTTTCATCGTCAATAAGAAGGTCAGAGGGATATATTAAACCTGAAGTGAAGCATCGGAATCTATAACTAGAGTCACAGGAATGGTTCAAATCATAGACAGTAAGAAGAGTCAGTCTTCTTGTACTTAAGTCGGCATTGTGCCTTTTTTATTTCCTTCCGAAACAATTTCTGTGTTTCATCGTCAATAAGAAAGTTTAAGGGATACAGTAAACCTGAAGTGAAGCATCGGAATCTATTGCTAGTGTCACATGAATGGTTCAAAACATAGTCAGTAAGAAGAGTCAGTTTTCTTGTACGTAAGCCGGCATTGTGCCTTTAGTATTTAATTGCGATGCAATTTCTGTGTTTCATCGTCAATAAGTAGGTCCAAGGGATACAGTAATCCTGAAATTAAGCATCGGAATCTATGACTAGTGTCACAGGAATGGTTCAAAACATAGTCAGTAAGAAGAGTCAGTTTTCTTGCACTTAAGTCGGTATTGTGCTCTTTGTATTTAATTCCGATGCAATTTCTGTGTTTCATCGTCAATAAGAAGGTCCAAGGGATACAGTAAACCTGGAGTGAAGCATCGGAATCTATAACTAGTGTCACAGGGACGGTTCATAACATAGACAGTAAGAAGAGTCAGTATTCTTGTACTTAAGTCGGCATTGTGCATTTTCTATTTAATTCCGATGCAATTTCTGTGTTTCATCGTCAATAAGAGGGTCCAAGGGATACAGTAAACCTGAAGTGAAGCATCGGAATCTATAACTAAGGTCACAGGAATGGTTCAAAGCATAGCCAGTAAGTAGAGTCAGTTTTCTTGTACTTAAGTCATCATTGTGCATTTTCTATTTAATTATAATCCAATTTCTGTGTTTCATCGTCAATAAGAAGGTCCAAGGGATACAGTAAACCTGGAGTGAAGCATCGGAATCTATAACTAGTGTCACAGGAATGGTTCAAATCATAGACAGTAAGAAGAGTCAGACTTTTTTCACTTAAGTCGGCATTGTGCCTTTTGTATTTAATTCCGATGCAATTTCTGTCTTTCATCGTCAATAGGAAGGTCCAAGGGATACAGTAAACCTAGAGTGAAGCATCGGAGTCTACAACTAGTGTCACAGGAATGGATCAAGACATAGACAGTAAGAAGAGTCAGCCTTCTTGTACTTAATTCGGCATTGTGCCTTTTGTATTTAATTGCGATGCAATTTCTGTGTTTCATCGTCAATAAGTAGGTCCAAGGGATACAGTAATCCTGAAGTTAAGCATCGGAATCTATGACTAGTGTCACAGGAATGGTTCAAAACATAGTCAGTAAGAAGAGTCAGTTTTCTTGTACTTAAGTCGGTATTGTGCCCTTTGTATTTAATTCCGATGCAATTTCTGTGATTCATCGTCAATAAGAAGGTCCAGGGGATACAGTAAACCTGGAGTGAAGCATCGGAATCTATAACTAGTGTCACAGGGACGGTTCATAACATAGACAGTAAGAAGAGTCAGTATTCTTGTACTTAAGTCGGCATTGTGCATTTTCTATTTAATTCCGATGCAATTTCTGTGTTTCATCGTTAGTAAGAAGGTCAGAGGGATACAGTAAACCTGAAGTGAAACATCGGATCTATAACTAGTGTCACAGGAATGCTTCAAAACATAGTCAGTAAGAAGAGTCAGTCTTCTTGTACTTATGTCGGTATTATGCCTTTTGTATTTAATTACGATGCAATTTCTGTGTTTCATCGTCAATAAGAAGGTCCAAGGGATACAGTAAACCTGGAGTGAAGCATTGGAATCTATAACTAGTGTCACAGAGAGGGTTCAACACATAGACAGTAAGATGAGTCAGTATTCTTGTACTTAAGTCGGCATTGTGCCTTTTCTATTTAATTCCGATGCAATTTCTGTGTTTCATCGTCAATAAGATGGTCCAAGGGATACAGTAAACCTGAAGTGAGGCATCGGAATCTATAACTAGTGTCACAGGAATAGTTCAAAACCTAGTCAGTAAGAAGAGTCAGTCTTCTTTTACTGATGTCATCATTGTTAATTTTCTATTTAATTCTGATCCAATTTCTGTGTTTCATCGTCAATAAGAGGGTCCAACGGATACAGTAAACCTGGAGTGAAGCATCGGAATCTATAACTATTGCCACAGGAATGGTTCAAAACATAGACAGTAAGAAGGGTCAGACTTCTTTTACTTACGTCGGCGTTGTGCCTTTTGTATTTAATTCCGATGCAATTTCTGTGTTTCATCGTCAATCAGAAGGTCCAAACGATACAGTAAACCTGGAGTGAAGCATCAGAGTCTACAACTAGTGTCACAGAAATGGTTCAAGACATAGGCAGTAAGAAGCGTCAGTCTTCTTGTACTTAATTCGGCATTGTGCCTTTTGTATTTAATTCCGATGCAATTTCTGTGTTTCATCGTCAATAAGAATGTCCAAGGGATACAGTAAACCTGAAGTGAAGCATCGGAATCTATAACTAGTGTCACAGGAATGGTTCAAAACATAGTCAGTAAGAAGAGTCAGCCTTCTTGTACTTAAGTCATCATTGTGCATTTTCTATTTAATTCTGACCCAATTTCTGTGTTTCATTGTCAATAAGAAGGTCCAAAGGATACAGTAAACCTGGAGTGAAGCATCGGAATCTATAACTAGTGTCACAGGAATGGTTCAAAACATAGACAGTAAGAAGAGTCAGACCAGATTTACTTACGTCGGCATTGTGCCGTTTGTATTTTATTCCGATGCAATTTCTGTGTTTCATCGTCAATAAGAAGGTCAGAGGGATACAGTAAACCTGAAGTGAAGCATCGGAATCTATAACTAGTGTCACAGGTATGGTTCAAAGCATAGTCAGTAAGAAGAGTCAGTCTTCTTGTACTTATGTCGGCATTGTGCCTTTTGTATTTAATTCCGATGCAATTTCTGTGTTTCATCGTCAATAAGAAGGTCCATCTGATACATTAAACCAGGAGTGAAGCATCGGAATCTATAACTAGTGCCACAGGGACGGTTCAAAACATAGACAGTAAGATGAGTCAGTATTCTTGTACTTTAGTCGGCATTGTGCTTTTCGTATTTTATTCCGATGCAATTTCTGTGTTTCATCGTCAGTAAGAAGGTCAGAGGGATACAGTAAACCTGATGTGAAGAATCGGAATCTATAACTAGTGTCACAGGAATGGTTCAAAACATAGTCAGTAAGAAGAGTCAGTCTTCTTGTACTTAAGTCGGCATTGTGCCTTTTGTATTTAATTCCGATGCAATTTCTGTGTATCATCGTCAATAAGAAGGTCCAAGGGATACAGTAAACATGGAGTGAAGCATCGGAATCTATAACTAGTGTCACAGGGATGGTTCAAAACATAACCTGTCAGAAGAGTCAGTCTTCTAGTACCTAGTTCGGCATTGTGCCTTTTGTATTTAATTCCGATGCGATTTCTACGTTTCATCGTCAATAGGAAGGTCAGAGGGATACAGTAAACCTGAAGTATAGCATCGGATCTATAACTAGTGTCACAGGAATGGTACAAAATATAGTCAGTATGAAGAGTCAGTCTTCTTTATCTTTAGTCGGCATTGTGCCTTTTGTATTTAATTCCAATGCAATTTCTGTGTTTCATCGTCAATAAGAAGGTCCAAGGGATACAGTAAACCTGGAGTGAAGCATCGGAATCTATAACTAGTGTCACAGGGACGGTTCATAACATAGACAGTAAGATGAGTCAGTATTCTTGTACTTAAGTAGGCATTGTGCATTTTCTATTTAATTCCGATGCAATTTCTGTGTTTCATCGTCAATAAGAGGGTCCAAGGGATACAGTAAAATTGAAGTGAAGCATCGGAATCTATAACTAAGGTCACAGGAATGGTTCAAGACATAGACAGTAAGAAGAGTCAGCCTTCTTGTACTTAATTCGGCATTGTGCCTTTTGTATTTAATTCCGATGCAATTTCTGTGTTTCATCGTCAATAAGAAGGTCAGAGGGATACAGTAAACCTGAAGTGAAGCACCGGAATCTATAACTAGTGTCACAGGAGTGGTTCAAAACATAGTCAGTAAGAGGAGTCAGTCTTCTTGTACTTAAGTCGGCATTGTGCCTTTGTATTTAATTCCGGTTGAAATTTCTGTGTTTCATCGTCAATAAGAAGGTCCAAGGGATACATGAAACCTTGAGTGAAGCATCGGAATCTATAACTAGTGTCACAGGAATGGTTCAAATCATAGTCATTAGGAACAGTCAGTCTTCTTGTACTTACGTCGGCATTGTGAATTTTGTATTTAATTCCGATGCAATTTCTGTGTTTCATCGTCAATAAGAAGGTCAGAGGGATATATTAAACCTGAAGTGAAGCATCGGAATCTATAACTAGAGTCACAGGAATGGTTCAAATCATAGACAGTAAGAAGAGTCAGTCTTCTTGTACTTAAGTCGGCATTGTGCCTTTTTTATTTCCTTCCGAAGCAATTTCTGTGTTTCATCGTCAATAAGAAAGTTTAAGGGATACAGTAAACCTGAAGTGAAGCATCGGAATCTATTGCTAGTGTCACATGAATGGTTCAAAACATAGTCAGTAAGAAGAGTCAGTCTTCTTGTACGTAAGCCGGCATTGTGCCTTTAGTATTTAATTGCGATGCAATTTCTGTGTTTCATCGTCAATAAGTAGGTCCAAGGGATACAGTAATCCTGAAATTAAGCATCGGAATCTATGACTAGTGTCACAGGAGTGGTTCAAAACATAGTCAGTAAGAAGAGTCAGTTTTCTTGTACTTAAGTCGGTATTGTGCTCTTTGTATTTAATTCCGATGCAATTTCTGTGTTTCATCGTCTATAAGAAGGTCCAAGGGATACAGTAAACCTGAAGTGAAGCATCAGAATCTATAACAGGTGTCAAAGGAAAGGTTCAAAACATAGACAGTAGCAAGAGTCAGTCTTCTTGTACTTAAGTCGGCATTGTGCCTATTCTATTTAATTCCGATGCTATTTCTGTGCTTCATCGTCAGTAAGAAGGTCCAAGGGACACATTAAACCTGGAGTGAAGCAACGGAATCTATAACTAGTGTCACAGGAATGGTTCAAAACATAGACAGTAAGAAGAGTCAGTCTTCTTGTACTTAATTCGGCATTGTGCCTTTTGTATTTAATTCCGGTGCAATTTCTGTGTTTCATCGTCAGTAAGAAGGTCAGAGGGATACAGTAAACCTGAAGTGAAACATCGGATCTATAACTAGTGTCACAGGAATGCTTCAAAACATAGTCAGTAAGAAGAGTCAGTCTTCTTGTACTTAAGTCGGTATTATGCCTTTTGTATTTAATTACGATGCAATTTCTGTGTTTCATCGTCAATAAGAAGGTCCAAGGGATACAGTAAACCTGGAGTGAAGCATTGGAATCTATAACTAGTGTCACAGAGAGGGTTCAAAACATAGACAGTAAGATGAGTCAGTATTCTTGTACTTAAGTCGGCATTGTGCCTTTTCTATTTAATTCCGATGCAATTTCTGTGTTTCATCGTCAATAAGATGGTCCAAGGGATACAGTAAACCTGAAGTGAGGCATCGGAATCTATAACTAGTGTCACAGGAATGGTTCGAAACATAGTCAGTAAGAAGAGTCAGTCTTCTTGTACTGAAGTCATCATTGTTCATTTTCTATTTAATTCTGATCCAATTTCAGTGTTTCATTGTCAATAAGAGGGTCCAACGGATACAGTAAACCTGGAGTGAAGCATCGGAATCTATAACTATTGCCACAGGAATGGTTCAAAACATAGACGGTAAGAAGGGTCAGACTTCTTTTACTTACGTCTTCGTTGTGCCTTTTGTATTTAATTCCGATGCAATTTCTGTGTTTCATCGTCAATCAGAAGGTCCAAACGATACAGTAAACCTGGAGTGAAGCATCAGAGTCTACAACTAGTGTCACAGAAATGGTTCAAGACATAGGCAGTAAGAAGCGTCAGTCTTCTTGTACTTAATTCGGCATTGTGCCTTTTGTATTTAATTCCGATGCAATTTCTGTGTTTCATCGTCAATAAGAAGGTCAGAGGGATACAGTAAACCTGAAGTGAAGCATCGTAAACTATAACTAGTGTCACAGGTATGGTTCAAAACATAGTCAGCAAGAAGAGACAGTCTTCTTGTACATAAGTCGGCATTGTGCCTTTTGTATCTAATTCCGTTGCAATTTCTGTGTTTCATCGTTAATAAGAAGGTCCAAGGGACGCAGTAAACCTGGAGTGAAGCATCAGAATCTATAACTAGTGTCACAGGAATGGTTCAAAACATAGACAGTAGGAAGAGTCAGTCTTCTTGTACTTAAGTCGGTATTGTGCCTTTTGTATTTAACTCCGATGCAATTTCTGTGTTTCATCGTCAATAAGATGGTCCAAGGGATACAGTAAACCTGGAGTGAAGCATCGGAAACTATAACTAGTGTCACAGGGACGGTTCAAAACATAGACAGCAAGATGAGTCAGTATTCTTTTACTTAAGTCGGCTTTGTGCCTTTTCTATTTAATTCCGATGCAATTTCTGTGTTTCATCGTCAATAAGAAGGTCCAAGTGATACAGTAAACCTGAAGTGAAGCATCGGAATCTATAACTTGTGTCACAGGAATGGTTCAAAACATACTCAGTAAGAAGAGTCAGTCTCCTTGTACTTAAGTCATCATTGTGCATTTTCTATTTAATTCTGATCAAATTTCTGTGTTTCATCGTCAATAAGAAGGTCCAAGGGATACAGTAAACCTATAGTGAAACATCGGAATCTATAACTAGTGTCACAGGAATGGTTCAAAACATAGACAGTAAGAAGAGTCAGACTTCTTTTACTTAAGTCGGCATTGTGACTTTTGTATTTAATTCCGATGCAATTTCTGTCTTTCATCGTCAATAAGAAGTTCCAAGGGATACAGCAAACCTGGAGTGAAGCATCGTAGTCCACAACTAGTGTCACAGGAATGGTTCAATACATAGACAGTAAGAAGAATCAGTCTTCTTGTACTTAATTCGGCATTGTGCCTTTTGTATTTAATTCCGATGCAATTTCTGTGTTTCATCGTCAATAAGAAGGTCCAAGTGATACAGTAAACCTCAAGTGAAGCATCGGAATCTATAACTTGTGTCACAGGAATGGTTCAAAACATAGTCAGTAAGAAGAGTCAGTCTCCTTGTACTTAAGTCGTCATTGTGCATTTTCTATTTAATTCTGATCAAATTTCTGTGTTTCATCGGCAATAAGAAGGTCAGAGGGATACAGTAAACCTGGAGTGAAGCATCGGAAACTATAACTAGTGTCACAGGGACGGTTCAAAACATAGACAGTAAGATGAGTCAGTATTCTTTTACTTAAGTCGGCATTGTGCCTTTTCTATTTAATTCCGATGCAATTTCTGTGTTTCATCGTCAATAAGAAGGTCCAAGTGATACAGTAAACCTGAAGTGAAGCATCGGAATCTATAACTTGTGTCACAGGAATGGTTAAAAACATACTCAGTAAGAAGAGTCAGTCTCCTTGTACTTAAGTCATCATTGTGAATTTTCTATTTAATTCTGATCAAATTTCTGTGTTTCATCGTCAATAAGAAGGTCAGAGGGATACAGTAAACCTGAAGTGAAGCATCGGAATCTATAACTTGTGTCACAGGAATGGTTCAAAACATAGTCAGTAAGAAGAGTCAGTCTTCTTGTACTTAAGTCGGCATTGTGCCGTTTGTATTTAATTCCGATGCAATTTCTGTGTTTCATCGTCAATAAGAAGGTCCAAGAGATACAGTAAACCTGAAATGAACCATCGGAATCTATAACTAGTGTCACAGGAATGGTTGAGAACATAGACAGTAGGAAAAGTCAGTCTACATGTACTTAAGTCGGCATTGTGCTTTTTGTATTTTATTCCGATGCAATTTCTGTGTTTCATCGTCAATAAGAAGGTCCAAGGGACACAGTAAACCTGGAGTGAATCATCTGAATCTATAACTAGTGTCACAGGAATGGTTTAAAACACATACAGTAGGAAGAGTCAGTCTTCTTGTACTTAAGTGGGCATTGTGCCCTTTGTATTTAATTCCGATGCAATTTCTGTGCTTCATCGTCAATAAGAAGGTCAGAGGGATACACTAAACCTGGAGTGAAGCATCGGAGTCTATAACTAGTGTCACAGGAATGGTTCAAAACATAGACAGTAAGAAGAGTCAGTCTTCTTCTACCTAATTCGGCATTGTGCCTTTTGTATTTAATTCCGATGCGATTTCCGTGTTTCATCGTCAATAGGAAGGTCAGAGGGATACAGTAAGCCTGAAGTGAAGCATCGGAATCTATTACTAGTGTCACAGGAATGGTTCAAAACATAGCCAGTAAGAAGAGTCAGTCTTCTTGTACTTAAGTCATCATCGTGCATTTTCTATTTAATTCTGATCCAATTTCTGTGTTTCATCGTCAATAAGAAGATCCAAGGGATACAGTAACCCTGGAGTGAAGCATCGGAATCTATTACTAGTGTCACAGGAATGGTTCAAATCATAGACAGTAAGAAGTGTCAGACTTCTTTTACTTAAGTCGGCATTGTGCCTTTTGTATTTAATTCCGATGCAATTTCTGTGTTTCATCGTCAATAAGATGGTCCAAGGGATACAGTAAACCTAGAGAGAAGCATCGGAGTCTACAACTAGTGTCACAGGAATGGTTCAAGACATAGACAGTAAGAAGAGTCAGTCTTCTTGTACTTAATTCGGCATTGTGCCTATTGTATTTAATTCCGATGCAATTTCTGTGTTTCATCGTCAATAAGAAGGTCAGAGGGATACAGTAAACCAGAAGTGAAGCATCGGAATCCATAACTAGTGTCACAGGAATGGTTCAAAACATAGTCAGTAAGAAGAGTCAGTCTTCTTGTACTTAAGTCGGCATTGTGCCTTTTGTATTTAATTGCGATGCAATTTCTGTGTTTCATCGTCAATAAGAAGGTCAGAGGGATACAGTAAACCTTAAGTGAAGCATCGGAGTCTATAACTAGTGTCACAGGTATGGTTCAAATCGTTGTCAGTAAGAAGAGTCAGTCTTCTTGTACATAAGTAGGCATTGTGCCTTTTGTATTTAATTCCGATGCAATTTCTGTGTTTCATCGTCAATAGGAAGGTCCAAGGGACACAGTAAACCTGGAGTGAAGCATCGGAATCTATAACTAGTGTCACAGGAATGGTTCAAAGCATAGACAGTAGGAAGAGTCAGTCTTCCTGTACTTAAGTCGGCATTGTGCCTTTTGTATTTAATTCCGATGCTATTTCTGTGCTTCATCGTCAATAAGAAGGTCGGAGGGATACAGTAAACCTGGAGTGAAGCAACGGAATCTATAGCTTGTGACACAGGAATGGTTCAAAACATACTCAGTAAGAAGAGTCAGTCTCCTTGTACTTAAGTCATCATTGCGCATTTTCTATTTAATTCTGATCAAATTTCTGTGTTTCATCGTCAATAAGAAGGTCCAAGGGATACAGTAAACCTGGAGTGAAGCATCGGAATCTATAACTAGCGTCACAGGAATGGTTCAAATCATAGACAGTAGGAAGAGTCAGTCTTCTTGTACTTACGTCGGCATTGTGAATTTTGCATTTAATTCCGATGCAATTTCTGTGTTTCATCGTCAATAAGAAGGTCAGAGGGATACATTAAACCTGAAGTGAAGCATTGGAATCTATAACTAGAGTCACAGGCATGGTTCAAAACATAGTCAGTAAGAAGAGTCAGTCTCCTTGTACATAACTCGGCATTGTGCCTTTTGTATTTAATTTCGATGCAATATCTGTATTTCATCGTCAATAAGAAGGTCAGGGGGATACAGTAAACCTGAAGGGAAGCATCGGAATCTATAACTTGTGTCACTGGAATGGTTCAAAACATAGTCAGTAAGAAGAGTCAGTCTTCTTGTACTTAAGTCGGCATTGTGCCTTTTGTATTCAATTTCGATGCAATTTCTGTGTTCCACCGTCAATAAGAAGGTCAGAGGGACACAGTAATCCCGAAGGTAAGCATCAGAATCCATAACTAGTATCACAGGAAGGCTTCCGAGCATAGTCAGTAAGAAGAGTCAGTCTTCTTGCAGTTAATTCGGCATTGTGCCGTTTGTATTTCATTCCGATCCAATTTCTGTGTTTCATCGTCAATAAGAAGGTCCAAGGGATACAGTAAACCTGAAGTGAAGCATCGGAATTTATAACTAGTGTCACAGGAATGGTTCAAATCATAGACAGTAGGAAGAGTCAGCCTTCTTGTACTTAAGTCGGCATTGTGAATTTTGTATTTCATTCCGATCCAATTTCTGTGTTTCATCGTCAATAAGAAGGTCCAGTGGATACAGTAAACCTAAAGTGAAGCATCGGAATCTATAACTAGTGTCACAGGAATGGTTCAAAACATAGACTGTCAGAAGAGTCAGTCTTCTTGTACATAAGTCGGCATTGTGCCTTTTGTATCTAATTCCGTTGCAATTTCTGTGTTTCATCGTTAATAAGAAGGTCCAAGGGACGCAGTAAACCTGGAGTGAAGCATCAGAATCTATAACTAGTGTCACAGGAATGGTTCAAAACATAGACAGTAGGAAGAGTCAGTCTTCTTGTACTTAAGTCGGCATTGTGCCTTTTGTATTTAATTCCGATCCAATTTCTGTGCTTCATCGTCAATAAGAAGGTCAGAGGGATACAGTAAACCTGGAGTAAAGCATCGGAGTCTATAACTAGTGTCACAGGAATGGTTCAAAACATAGACAGAAAGAAGAGTCAGTCTTATTGTACCTAATTCGGCATTGTGCCTTTTTTATCTAATTCCGATGCGATTTCAGTGTTTCATCGTCAATAAGAAGGTCAGGGGGATACAGCAAGCCTGAAGTGAATCATCGGAACTATAACTTGTGTGACAGGTATGGTTCAAAACATAGTCAGTAAGAAGAGTCAGTCTTCTTGTACTTAAGTCGGTATTGTGCCTTTTGTATTTAACTCCGACGCAATTTCTGTGTTTCATCGTCAATACGATGGTCCAAGGGATACAGTAAACCTTGAGTGAAGCATCGGAAACTATAACTAGTGTCACAGGGACGGTTCAAAACATAGACAGTAAGATGAGTCAGTATTCATTTACTTAAGTCGGCATTGTGCCTTTTCTATTTAATTCCGATGCAATTTCTGTGTTTCATCGTCAATAACAAGGTCCAAGTGATACAGTAAACCTGAAGTGAAGCATCGGAATGTATAACTTGTGTCACAGGAATGGTTCAAAACATACTCAGTAAGAAGAGTCAGTCTCCTTGTACTTAAGTCATCATTGTGCATTTTCTATTTAATTCTGATCAAATTTCTGTGTTTCATCGTCAATAAGAAGGTCCAAGGGATACAGTAAACCTATAGTGAAGCATCGGAATCTATAACTAGTGTCACAGGAATGGTTCAAAACATAGACAGTAAGAAGAGTCAGACTTCTTTTACTTAAGTCGGCATTGTGCTTTTTGTATTTTATTCCGATGCAAATTCTGTGTTTCATCGTCAATAAGAAGGTCCAAGGGACACAGTAAACCTGGAGTGAATCATCTGAATCTATAACTAGTGTCACAGGAATGGTTCAAAACATATACAGTAGGAAGAGTCAGTCTTCTTGTACTTAAGTGGGCATTGTGCCCTTTGTATTTAATTCCGATGCAATTTCTGTGCTTCATCGTCAATAGGAAGGTCAGAGGGATACACTAAACCTGGAGTGAAGCATCGGAGTCTATAACTAGTGTCACAGGAATGGTTCAAAACATAGACAGTAAGAAGAGTCAGTCTTCTTCTACCTAATTCGGCATTGTGCCTTCTGTATTTAATTCCGATGCGATTTCCGTGTTTCATCGTCAATAGGAAGGTCAGAGGGATACAGTAAGCCTGAAGTGAAGCATCGGAATCTATTACTAGTGTCACAGGAATGGTTCAAAACATAGCCAGTAAGAAGATGCAGTCTTCTTGTACTTAAGTCATCATTGTGCATTTTCTATTTAATTCTGATCCAATTTCTGTGTTTCATCGTCAATAAGAAGGTCCAAGGGATACAGTAACCCTGGAGTGAAGCATCGGAATCTATTACTAGTGTCACAGGAATGGTTCAAATCATAGACAGTAAGAAGAGTCAGACTTCTTTTACTTAAGTCGGCATTGTGCCTTTTGTATTTAATTCCGATGCAATTTCTGTGTTTCATCGTCAATAAGAAGGTCCAAGGGATACAGTAAACCTAGAGTGAAGCATCGGAGTCTACAACTAGTGTCACAGGAATGGTTCAAGGCATAGACAGTAAGAAGAGTCAGTCTTCTTGTACTTAATTCGGCATTGTGCCTATTGTATTTAATTCCGATGCAATTTCTGTGTTTCATCGTCAATAAGAAGGTCAGAGGGATACAGTAAACCAGAAGTGAAGCATCGGAATCCATAACTAGTGTCACAGGAATGGTGCAAAACATAGTCAGTAAGAAGAGTCAGTCTTCTTGTACTTAAGTCGGCATTGTGCCTTTTCTATTTAATTGCGATGCAATTTCTGTGTTTCATCGTCAATAAGAAGGTCAGAGGGATACAGCAAACCTTAAGTGAAGCATCGGAGTGTACAACTAGTGTCACAGGTATGGTTCAAAACATTGTCAGTAAGAAGAGTCAGTCTTCTTGTACATAAGTAGGCATTGTGCCTTTTGTATTTAATTCCGATGCATTTTCTGTGTTTCATCGTCAATAGGAAGGTCCAAGGGACACAGTAAACCTGGAGTGAAGCATCGGAATCTATAACTAGTGTCACAGGAATGGTTCAAATCATAGCCAGTAGGAAGAGTCAGTCTTCCTGTACTTAAGTCGGCATTGTGCCTTTTGTATTTAATTCCGATGTTATTTCTGTGCTTCATCGTCAATAAGAAGGTCGGAAGGATACAGTAAATTCTGGAGTGAAGCAACGGAATCTATAGCTTGTGTCACAGGAATGGTTCAAAACATACTCAGTAAGAAGAGTCAGTCTCCTTGTACTTAAGTCATCATTGTGCATTTTCTATTTAATTCTGATCAAATTTCTGTGTTTCATCGTCAATACGAAGGTCCAAGGGATACAGTAAACCTGGAGTGAAGCATCGGAATCTATAACTAGTGTCACAGGAATGGTTCAAATCATAGACAGTAGGAAGAGTCAGTCTTCTTGTACTTACGTCGGCATTGTGAATTTTGAATTTAATTCCGATGCAATTTCTGTGTGTCATCGTCAATAAGAAGGTCAGAGGGATACATTAAACCTGAAGTGAAGCATCGGAATCTATAACTAGAGTCACAGGCATACTTCAAAACATAGTCAGTAAGAAGAGTCAGTCTTCTTGTACATAAGTCGGCATTGTGCCTTTTGTATTTAATTTCGATGCAATATCTGTATTTCATCGTCAATAAGAAGGTCAGGGGGATACAGTAAACCTGAAGTGAAGCATCGGAATCTATAACTTGTGTCACTGGAATGGTTCAAAACATAGTCACTAAGAAGAGTCAGTCTTCTTGTACTTAAGTCGGCATTGTGCCTTTTGTATTTAACTCCGATGCAATTTCTGTGTTCCATCGTCAATAAGAAGGTCAGAGGGATACAGTAATCCCGAAGGTAAGCATCAGAATCTATAACTAGTATCACAGGAAGGGTTCCGAGCATAGTCAGTAAGAAAAGTCAGTCTTCTTGCAGTTAATTCGGCATTGTGCCGTTTGTATTTCATTCCGATCCAATTTCTGTGTTTCATCGTCAATAAGAACGTCCAAGGGATACAGTAAACCTGAAGTGAAGCATCGGAATTTATAACTAGTGTCACAGGAATGGTTCAAATCATAGACAGTAGGAAGAGTCAGCCTTCTTGTACTTAAGTCGGCATTGTGAATTTTGTATTTAATTCCGATGCAATTTCTGTGTTTCATCGTCAATAAGAAGGTCCAATGGATACAGTAAACCTAAAGTGAAGCATCGGAATCTATAATTAGTGACACAGGAATGGTTCAAAACATAGACTGTCAGAAGAGTCAGTCTTCTTGTACTTAAGTCGGCATTGTGCCTTTTGTATTTAATTCCGATGCAATTTCTGTGTTTCATCGTCAATAAGAAGGTCCAAGGGATACAGTAAACCTGAAATGAACCCTCGGAATCTATAACTAGTGTCGCAGGACTGGTTGAAAACATAGACAGTAGGAAAAGTCAGTCTACAAGTACTTATGTCGGCATTGTGCCTTTTGTATTTTATTCCGATGCAATTTCTGTGTTTCATCGTCAATAAGAAGGTCCAAGGGACACAGTAAACCTGGAGTGAAGCATCAGAATCTATAACGAGTGTCACAGGAATGGTTCAAAACACAGTCAGTAAGAAGAGTCAGTCTTCTTGTACTTAAGTCGGCATTGTGCCTTTTGTATTTAATTCCGATGCAATTTCTGTGTTCCATCGTCAATAAGAAGATCAGAGGGATTCAGTAATCCCGAAGGTAAGCATCAGAATCTATAACTAGTGTCACAGGAAGGGTTCCGAGCATAGTCAGTAAGAAGCGTCAGTCTTCTTGCAGTTAATTTGGCATTGTGCCTTTTGTATTTCATTCCGATCCAATTTCTGTGTTTCATCGTCAATAAGAAGGTCCAAGGGATACAGTAAACCTGAAGTGAAGCATCGGAATCCATAACTAGTGTCACAGGAATGGTTCAAAACGTAGTCAGTAAGAAGAGTCAGTCTTCTTGTACTTAAGTCGGCATTGTGCCTTTTGTATTTATTTGCGATGCAATTTCTGTGTTTCATCGTCAATAAGAAGGTCAGAGGGATACAGTAAACCTTAAGTGAAGCATCGGAGTCTATAACTAGTGTCACAGGTATGGTTCAAAGCATTGTCAGTAAGAAGAGTCAGTCTTCTTGTACATAAGTAGGCATTGTGCCTTTTGTATTTAATTCCGATGCAATTTCTGTGTTTCATCGTCAATATGAAGGTCCAAGGGACACAGTAAACCTGGAGTGAAGCATCGGAATCTATAACTAGTGTCACAGGAATGGTTCAAAGCATAGACAGTAGGAAGAGTCAGTCTTCCTGTACTTAAGTCGGCATTGTGCCTTTTGTATTTAATTCCGATGCTATTTCTGTGCTTCATCATCAATAAGAAGGTCGGAGGGATACAGTAAACCTGAAGTGAAGCAACGGAATCTATAGCTTGTGTCACAGGAATGGTTCAAAACATACTCAGTGAGAAGAGTCAGTCTTCTTGTACTTAAGTCATCATTGTGCATTTTCTATTTAATTCTGATCAAATTTCTGTGTTTCATCGTCAATAAGAAGGTCCAAGGGATACAGTAAACCTGGAGTGAAGCATCGGAATCTATAACTAGTGTCACAGGAATGGTTCAAATCATAGACAGTAGGAAGAGTCAGTCTTCTTGTACTTACGTCGACATTGTGAATTTTGCATTTAATTCCGATGCAATTTCTGTGTTTCATCGTCAATAAGAAGGTCAGAGGGATACATTAAACCCTTAAGTGAAGCATCGGAATCTATAACTAGAGTCACAGGCATGGTTCAAAACATAGTCAGTAAGAAGAGACAGTCTTCTTGTACTTAAGTCGACATTGTGCCTTTTGTATTTAATTCCGAAGCAATTTCTGTGTTTCATCGTCAATAAGAGGGTTTAAGGAATACAGTAAACCTGAAGTGAAGCATCGGAATCTATAGCTAGTGTCACAAGAATGGTTCAAAACATAGTCAGTAAGAAGAGTCAGTCTTCTTGTACTTAAGTCGGCATTGTGCCTTTTGTATTTAATTTCGATGCAATATCTGTATTTCATCGTCAATAAGAAGGTCAGGGGGATATAGTAAACCTGAAGTGAAGCATCGGAATCTATAACTTGTGACACTGGAATGGTTCAAAAACATAGTCAGCAAGAAGAGTCAGTCTTCTTGTACTTAAGTCGGCATTGTGCCTTTTGTATTTAATTCCGATGCAATTTCAGTGTTCCATCGTCAATAAGAAGGTCAGAGGGATACAGTAATCCCGAAGGTAAGCATCAGAATCTATAACTAGTGTCACAGGAAGGGTTCCGAGCATAGTCAGTAAGAAGAGTCAGTCTTCTTGCAGTTAATTCGGCATTGTGCCTTTTGTATTTCATTCCGATCCAATATCTGTGTTTCGTCGTCAATAAGAAGGTCCAAGGGATACAGTAAACCTGAAGTGAAGCATCGGAATTTATAACTAGTGTCACAGGAATGGTTCAAATCATAGACAGTAGGAAGAGTCATCCTTCTTGTACTTAAGTCGGCATTGTGAAGTTTGTATTTAATTCCGATGCAATTTCTGTGTTTCATCGTCAATTAGAAGGTCCAATGGATAAAGTAAACCTAAAGTGAAGCATCGGATTCTATAACTAATGTCACAGGAATGGTTCAAATCATAGACTGTCAGAAGAGTCAGTCTTCTTGTACTTAAGTCGGCATTGTGCCTTTTGTATTTAATTCCGATGCAATTTCTGTGTTTCATCGTCAATAAGAAGGTCCAAGAGACACAGTAAACCTGGAGTGAAGCATCGAAATCTATAACTAGTGTCACAGGAATGGTTCAAAACATATACAGTAGGAAGAGTCAGTCTTCTTGTACTTAAGTCGGCATTGTGCCTTTTGTATTTAATTAAGATGCAATTTCTGTGTTTCATCGTCAATAAGAAGGTCCAAGGGATACAGTAAACCTGAAATGAACCATCGGAATCTATAACTTGTGTCACAGGAATGGTTGAAAACATAGACTGTAGGAAAAGTCAGTCTACATGTACTTAAGTCGGCATTGTGCCTTTTGTATTTTATTCCGATGCAATTTCTGTGCTTCATCGTCAATAAGAAGGTCTGAGGGATACACTAAACCTGGAGTGAAGCATCGGAAACTATTACTAGTGTCACAGGAATGGTTCAAAACATAGACAGTAAGAAGAAACAGTATTCTTGTACCTAATTCGGCATTGTGCCTTTTGTATTTAATTCCGATACGATTTCTGTGTTTCGTCGTCAAAAGGAAGGTCAGAGGGATACAGTAAGCCTGAAGTCAAGCATCGGAATCTATTACTAGTGTCACAGGAATGGTTTAAACATAGCCAGTAAGAAGAGTTAGTCTTCTTGTACTTAAGTCATCATTGTGCATTTTCTATTTAATTCTGATCCAATTTCTGTGTTTCATCGTCAATAAGAAGGTCCAAGGGATACATTAAACCTGGAGTGAAGCATCGGAATCTATAACTAGTGTCACAGGAATGGTTCAAATCATAGACAGTAAGAAGAGTCAGACTTCTTTTACGTAAGTCGGCATTGTGCCTTTTGTATTTAATTCCGATGCAATTTCTGTGTTCCATCGTAAATAAGAAGGTCCATGGGATACAGTAAACCTGGAGTGAAGCATCGGAATCTATAACTAGTGTCACAGGAATGGTTCAAAAGCATAGACAGTAGCAAGTGTCAGTCTTCTTGTACTTAAGTCGGCATTGTGCCTTTTGTATTTAATTCCGATGCAATTTCTGTGCTTCATCGTCAATAAGAATGTCAGAGGGATACAGTAAACCTGGTGTGAAGCATCGGAGTCTACAACTAGTGTCACAGGAATGGTTCAAAACATAGACAGTAAGAAGAGTCAGTCATCTTGTACCTAATTCGGCATTGTGCCTTTTGTATTTAATTCCGATGAGATTTCAGTGTTTCATCGTCAATAAGAAGGTCAGAGGGATACAGTAAGGCTGAAGTGAAGCATCGGATCTACAACTAGTGACACAGGAACTGTTCAAAGCATAGTCAGTAAGAAGAGACAGTCTTCTTGTACTTATGTCGCCATTGTGCCTTTTCTATTTAATTCCGATCCTATTTCTGTGTTTCATCGTCAATAAGTAGGTCCAAGGGACCCAGTGAACCTGAAGTGAAGCATCGGAATCTATAACTAGTGTCACAATAATGGTTCAAAACACAGTCAGTAAGAAGCGTCAGTCTCCTTGTACTTAAGTCATCATTTTGCATTTTCTATCTAATTCTGATCAAATTTCTGTGTTTCATCGTAAATAAGAAGGTCCAAGGGATACAGTAAAGGTGGAGTGAAGCATCGGAATCTATAACTAGTGTCACAGGAATGGTTCAAAACATAGACACTAAGAAGACTCAGACTTCCTTTACATAAGTCGGCATTGTGCCTTTTGTATTTAATTCCGATGCAATTTCTGTCTTTCATCGTCAATAAGAAGGTCCAAGCGATACAGTAAACCTGGAGTGAACCATCGTAGTCTACAACTAGTGTCACAGGAATGGTTCAAGACATAGACAGTAAGAAGAATCAGTCTTCTTGTACTTAATTCGGCATCGTCCCTTTTGTATTTAATTCCGATGCAATATCTGTGTTTCATCGTCAATAAAAAGGTCAGAGGGATACAGTAAACCTGAAGTGAAGCATCGGAATCTATAACTTGTGTCACAGGAATGGTTAAAAACATAGTCAGTAAGAAGAGTCAGTCTTCTTGTACTTAAGTCGGCATTGTGCCTTTTGTATTTAATTCCGATGCAATTTCTGTGTTTATCGTCAATAAGAAGGTCAGAGGGATACAGTAATCCCGAAGTTAAGCATCAGAATCTATAACTAGTGTCACAGAATGGTTCAAAGCATAGTCAGTACGAAGAGTCAGTCTTCTTGCAGTTAATTCGGCATTGTGCCGTTTGTATTTCATTCCGATCCAATTTCTGTGTTTCATCGTCAATAAGAAGGTCCAAGGGATACAGTAAACCTGAAGTGAAGCATCGGAATTTATGACTAGTGTCACAGGAATGGTTCAAATCATAGACAGTAGGAAGAGTCAGCCTTCCTGTACTTAAGTCGGCATTGTGAATTTTGTATTTAATTCCGGGTCGATTTCAGTGTTTCATCGTCAATAAGAAGGTCAGAGGGATACAGTAAGCCTGAAGTGAAGCATCGGATCTATAACTAGTGTCACAGGTATGGTTCAAAACATATTCAGTAAGAAGAGTCAGTTATCTTGTACTTAAGTCGGCATTGTGCCTTTTGTATTTAATTCCGATGCAATTTCTGTGTTTCATCGTCAATAAGATGGACCAAGGGATACAGTAAAGCTGGAGTGAAGCATCGGAAACTATAACTAGTGTCACAGGGACGGTTCAAAACATAGACAGTAAGATGAGTCAGTATTCGTTTACTTAGGTCGGCATTGTGCCTTTTCTATTTCATTCCGATGCAATTTCTTTGTTTCATCGTCAATAAGAAAGTCCAAGGGATACAGTAAGCCTGAAGTGAAGCATCGGATCTATAACTAGTGTCACAGGTATGGTTCAAAACATATTCAGTAAGAAGAGTTACTCTTCTTGTACTTAAGTCGGCATTGTGCCTTTTGTATTCAATTCCGATGCAATTTCTGTGTTCCATCGTCAATAAGAAGGTCAGAGGGATACAGTAATCCCGAAGTTAAGCATCAGAATCTATAACTAGTGTCACAGGAATGGTTCAAAGCGTAGTCAGTAAGAAGAGTCAGTCTTCTTGCAGTTAATTCGGCATTGTGCCGTTTGTATTTCATTCCTATCCAATTTCTGTGCTTCATCGTCAATAAGAAGGTCCAAGGGATACAGTAAACCTGAAGTGAAGCATTGGAATTTATAACTAGTGTCACAGGAATGGTTCAAATCATAGACAGTAGGAAGAGTCAGCCTTCTTGTACTTAAGTCGGCATTGTGAATTTTGTATTTAATTCCGATGCAATTTCTGTGTTTCATCGTCAATAAGAAGGTCCAATGGATACAGTAAACCTAAAGTGAAGCATCGGAATCTATAACTAGTGTCACAGGAATGGTTCAAAACATAGACTGTCAGAAGAGTCAGTCTTCTTGTACTTAAGTCGGCATTGTGCCTTTTGTATTTAATTCCGATGCAATTTCTGTGTTTCATCGTCAATAAGAAGGTCCAAGGGATACAGTAAACCTGAAATGAACCATCGGAATCTATAACTAGTGTCACAGGAATGGTTGAAATCATAGACAGTAGGAAAAGTTAGTCTACATGTACTTAAGTCGGCATTGTGCCTTTTGTATTTTATTCCGATGCAATTTCAGTGTTTAATCGTCAATAAGAAGGTCCAAGGGACACAGTAAACCTGGAGTGAAGCATCAGAATCTATAACGAGTGTCACAGGAATGGTTCAAAACATAGTCAGTAAGAAGAGTCAGTCTTCTTGTACTTAAGTCAGCATTGTGCCTTTTGTATTTAATTCCGATGCAATTTCCGTGTTCCATCGTCAATAAGAAGGTCAGAGGGATACAGTAATCCCGAAGGTAAGCATCAGAATCTATAACTAGTGTCACAGGAAGGGTTCCGAGCATAGTCAGTAAGAAGAGTCAGTCTTCTTGCAGTTAATTCGGCATTGTGCCTTTTGTATTTCATTCCGATCCAATTTCTGTGTTTCATCGTCAATAAGAAGGTCCAAGGGATACAGTAAACCTGAAGTGAAGCATCGGAATTTATAACTAGTGTCACAGGAATGGTTCAAATCATAGACAGTAGGAAGAGTCAGCCTTCTTGTACTTAAGTCGGCATTGTGAAGTTTGTATTTAATTCCGATGCAATTCATGTGTTTCATCGTCAATAAGAAGGCCCAATGGATCAAGTAAACCTAAAGTGAAGCATCGGAATCCATAACTAGTGTCACAGGAATGGTTCAAAACATAGACTGTCAGAAGAGTCAGTCTTCTTGTACTTAACTCGGCATTGTACCTTTGGTATTTAATTCCGATGCAATATCTGTGTTTCATCGTCAATAATCAGGTCCAAGGGATACAGTAAACCTGAAATGAACCATCGGAATCTATAACTAGTGTCACAGGAATGGTTGAAAACATAGACAGTAGGAAAAGTCAGTCTACATGTACTTAAGTCGGCATTGTGCCTTTTGTATTTTATTCCGATGCAATTTCTGTGTTTCATCGTCAATAAGAAGGTCCAAGGGACACAGTAAACCTGGAGTGAAGCATCGAAATCTATAACTAGTGTCACAGGAATGGTTCAAAACATATACAGTAGGAAGAGTCAGTCTTCTTGTACTTAAGTCGGCATTGTGCCTTTTGTATTTAATTCCGATGCAATTTCTGTGCTTCATCGTCAATAAGAAGGTCAGAGGGATACACTAAACCTGGAGTGAAGCATCGGAAACTATAACTAGTGTCACAGGAATGGTTCAAAACATAGACAGTAAGAAGAAACAGTCTTCTTGTACCTAATTCGGCATTGTGCCTTTTGTATTTAATTCCGATGCGATTTCTGTGTTTCATCGTCAAATGGAAGGTCATAGGGATACAGTAAGCCTGAAGTCAAGCATCGGAAACTATTACTAGTGTCACAGGAATGGTTTAAACATAGCCAGTAAGAAGAGTTAGTCTTCTTGTACTTAAGTCATCATTGTGCATTTTCTATTTAATTCTGATCCAATTTCTGTGTTTCATCGTCAATAAGAAGGTCCAAGGGATACAGTAAACCTGGAGTGAAGCATCGGAATCTATAACTAGTGTCACAGGAATGGTTCAAATCATAGACAGTAAGAAGAGTCAGACTTCTTTTACTTAAGTCGGCATTGTGCCTTTTGTATTTAATTCCGATGCAATTTCTGTGTTTCATCGTAAATAAGAAGGTCCAAGGGATACAGTAAACCTAGAGTGAAGCATCGGAGTCTACAACTAGTGTCACAGGAATGGTTCAAGACATAGACAGTAAGAAGAGTCAGTCTTCTTGTACTTAATTCGGCATTGTGCCTATTGTATTTAATTCCGATGCAATTTCTGTAATTCATCGTCAATAAGAAGGTCAGAGGGATACAGTAAACCTGAAGTGAAGCATCGGAATCTATAACTAGTGTCACAGGAATGGTTCAAAACATAGTCAGTAAGAAGAGTCAGTCTTCTTGTACTTAAGTCGGCATTGTACCTTTTGCATTTAATTGCGATGCAATTTCTGTGTTTCATCGTCAATAAGAAGGTCGGAGGGATACAGTAAACCTGAAGTGAAGCATCGGAATCTATAACTAGTGTCACAGGTATGGATCAAAACGTTGCCACTAAGAAGAGTCAGTCTTCCTGTACATAAGTCGGCATTGTACCTTTTCTATTGAATACCGATGCAATTTCTGTGTTTCATCGTCAATTAGAAGGTCCAAGGGACACAGTAAACCTGGAGTGAAGCATCGGAATCTATAACTAGTGTCACAGGAATGGTTCAACAGCATAGACAGTAGCAAGAGTCAGTCTTCTTGTACTTAAGTCGGCATTGTGCCTTTTGTATTTAATTCCGATGCAATTTCTGTGCTTCATCGTCAATAAGAAGGTCAGAGGGATACAGTAAACCTGGTGTGAAGCATCGGAGTCTATAACTAGTGTCACAGGAATGGTTCAAAACATAGACAGTAAGAAGAGTCAGTCTTCTTGTACTTAATTCGGCATTGTGCCTTTTGTATTTAATTCCGATGCGATTTAAGTGTTTCATCGTCAATAAGAAGGTCAGAGGGATACAGTAAGCCTGAAGTGAAGCATCGGATCTATAACTAGTGTCACAGGTATGGTTCAAAACATAGTCAGTAAGAAGAGTCAGTCTTCTTGTACTTAAGTCGGCATTGTGCCTTTTGTATTTTATTCCGATGCAATTTCTGTGTTTCATTGTCAATAAGATGGTCCAAGGGATACAGTAAAGCTGGAGTGAAGCATCGGAAACTATAACTAGTGTCACAGGGACGGTTCAAAACATAGACAGTAAGATGAGTCAGTATAATTTTACTTAAGTCGGCATTGTGCCTTTTCTATTTCATTCCGATGCAATTTCTGTGTTTCAGCGTCAATAAGAAGGTGAAAGGGATACAGTAAACCTAAAGTGAAGCATCGGAATCTATAGCTTGTGTCACAGGAATGGTTCAAAACATACTCAGTAAGAAGAGTCAGTCTCCTTGTACTTAAGTCATCATTTTGCATTTTCTATCTAATTCTGATCAAATTTCTGTGTTTCATCGTCAATAAGAAGGTCAGAGGGATACAGTAATCCCGAAGTTAAGCATCAGAATCTATAACTAGTGTCACAGGAATGGTTCAAAGCATAGTCAGTAAGAAGAGTCAGTCTTCTTGCAGTTAATTCGGCATTGTGCCGTTTGTATTTCATTCCGATCCAATTTCTGTGTTTCATCGTCAATAAGAAGGTCCAAGGGATACAGTAAACCTGAAGTGAAGCATCGGAATTTATAACTAGTGTCACAGGAATGGTTCAAATCATAGACAGTAGGAAGAGTCAGCCTTCTTGTACTTAAGTCGGCATTGTGAATTTTGTATTTAATTCCGATGCGATTTCAGTGTTTCATCGTCAATAAGAAGGTCAGAGGGATACAGTAAGCCTGAAGTGAAGCATCGGATCTATAACTAGTGTCACAGGTATGGTTCAAAACATAGTCAGTAAGAAGAGTCAGCCTTCTTGTACTTAAGTCGGCATTGTGCCTTTTGTATTTAAGTCCGATGCAATTTCTGTGTTTCATCGTCAATAAGATGGTCCAAGGGATACAGTAAAGCTGGAGTGAAGCATCGGAAACTATAACTAGTGTCACAGGGACGGTTCAAAACATAGACAGTAAGATGAGTCAGTATTCGTTTACTTAAGTCGGCATTGTGCCTTTTCTATTTCATTCCGACGCAATTTCTGTGTTTCATCGTCAATAAGAAGGTCCACGGGATACAGTAAACCTGAAGTGAAGCATCGGAATTTATAACTAGTGTCACAGGGATGGTTGAAATCATAGACAGTAGGAAGAGTCAGCCTTCTTGTACTTACGTCGGCATTGTGAATTTTGTATTTAATTCCGATGCAATTTCTGTGTTTCTTCGTCAATAAGAAGGTCCAATGGATGCAGTAAAGCTAAAGTGAAGCTTCGGAATCTATAACTAGTGTCACAGGAATGGTTCAAAACATAGACTGTCAGAAGAGTCAGTCGTCTTGTACTTAAGTCGGCATTGTGCCTTTTGTATTTAATTCCGATGCAATTTCTGTGTTTCATCGTCAATAAGAAAGTCCAAGGGATACAGTAAACCTGAAATGAACCATCGTAATCGATAACTAGTGTCACAGGAATGGTTGAAATCATAGACAGAAGGAAAAGTCAGTCTACATGTACTTAAGTCGGCATTGTGCCTTTTGTATTTTATTCCGATGCAATTTCTGTGTTTCATCGTCAATAAGAAGGTCTGAGGGATACAGTAATCCCGAAGTTAAGCATCAGAATCTATAACTAGTGTCACAGGAATGGTTCAAAGCATAGTCAGTAAGAAGAGTCAGTCTTCTTGCAGTAAATTCGGCATTGTGCCGTTTGTATTTCAATCCGATCCAATTTCTGTGTTTCATCGTCAATAAGATGGTCCAAGGGATACAGTAAACCTGAAGTGAAGCATCGGAATTTATAACTAGTGTCACAGGAATGGTTCAATACATACACAGTAGGAAGAGTCAGTCTTCTAGTACTTAAGTCGGCATTGTGCAATTTCAATTTTATTCTGATGCAATTTCTGTGTTTCATCGTCAATAAGAAGTTCCAAGGGATACAGTAAACCTGAAGTGAAGCATCGGAACCTATAACTGGTGTCACTGGAATGGTTCAAAACATAGACAGTAGAAAGAGTCAGTCTTCTTGTACTTAAGTCGGCATAGTGCCTGTTGTATTTAATTCCGATGCAATTTCTGTGTTTCATCGTCAATAAGAAGGTCCAAGGGACACAGTAAACCTGGAGTGAAGCATCGGAATCTATAACTAGTGTCACAGGAATGGTTCAAAACATAGACAGTAGGAAGAGTCAGTCTTCTTGTACTTAAGTCGGCATTGTGCCTTTTGTATTTAATTCCGATGCAATTTCTGTGTTTCATCGTCAATAAGAAGGTCCAAGGGATACAGTAAACCTGAAGTGAAGCATCGTAATCTATAGCTAGTGTCACAAGAATGGTTCAAAACATAGTCAGTAAGAAGAGTCAGTCTTCTTGTACTTAAGTCGGCATTGTGCCTTTTGTATTTAATTGAGATGCAATTTCTGTGTTTCATCGTCAATAAGAAGGTCAGAGGGATACAGTAAACCTGAAGTGAAGCATCGGAATCTATAACTAGTGTCACAGGGACGGTTCAAAACATAGACAGTAAGATGAGTCAGTATTCTTGTACTTAAGTAGGCATTGTGCCTTTTCTATTTAATCCCAATGCAATTTCTGTGTTTCATCGTCAATAAGAAGGTACAACGGATACAGTAAACCTGAAGTGATGCATCGGAATCTATAACTGGTGTCACAGGAATGGTTCAAAACATAGACAGTAGCAAGAGTCAGTCTTCTTGTACTTAAGTCGGCATTGTGCCTGTTGTATTTAATTCCGATCCAATTTCTGTGTTTCATCGTCAATAAGAAGGTCCAAGGGACACAGTAAACCTGGAGTGAAGCATCGGAATCTATAACTAGTGTCACAGGAATGGTTCAAAACATAGACAGTAGGAAGAGTCAGTCTTCTTGTACATAAGTCGGCATTGTGCCTTTTGTATTTAATTCCGATGGAATTTCTGTGCTTTATCGTCAATAAGAAAGTCTGAGGGATACACAAAACCTGGAATGAAGCATCGGAGTCTATAACTAGTGTCACAGGAATGGTTCAAATCATAGACAGTAAGAAGAGTCAGTCTTCTTGTACTTAAGTCATCATTGTGCATTTTCTATTCAATTCTGATCCAATTTCTGTGTTTCATCGTCAATAAGAAGGTCAGAGGGATACAGTAAACCTGAAGGGATGCATCGGAATCTATAACTAGTGTCACAGGAATGGTTCAAAACATAGCCAGTATGAAGAGTCAGTCTTCTTGTACTTAAGTCATCATTGTGCATTTTCTATTCAATTCTGATCCAATTTCTGTGTTTCATCGTCAATAAGAAGGTCCAAGGGAAACAGTAAACCTGGAGTGAAGCATCGGAATCTATAACTAGTGTCACAGGAATGGTTCAAATCATAGACAGTAAGAAGAGTTAGACTTCTTTTACCTAAGTCGGCATTGTGCCTTTTGTATTTAATTCCGATGCAATTTCTGTGTTTCATCGTCAATAAGAATGTCCAAGGATTACAGTAAACCTAGAGTGAAGCATCGGAGCCTACAACTAGTATCACAGGAAAGGTTCAAGACATAGACAGTAAGAAGAGTCAGTCTTCTTGTACTTAATTCGGCATTGTGCCTATTGTATTTAATTCCGATGCAATTTCTGTGTTTCATCGTCAATAAGAAGGTCAGAGGGATACAGTAAACCTGAAGTGAAGCATCAGAATCTATAACTAGTGTCACAGGAATGGTTCAAAACATAGTCAGTAAGAAGAGTCATTCTTCTTGTACTTAAGTCGGCATTGTGCCTTTTGTATTTAATTCCGATGCAATTTCTGTGTTTCATCGTCAATAAGAAGGTCCAAGGGATACATTAAACCTGGAGTGAAGCATCGGAATCTATAACTAGTGTCACAGGAATGGTTCAAATCATAGACAGTAGGAAGAGTCAGTCTTCTTGTACGTACGTCGGCATTGTGAATTTTGCATTTAATTCCGATGCAATTTCTGTGTTTCATCGTCAATAAGTCGGTCAGAGGGATACATAAAACCTGAAGTGAAGCATCGGAATCTATAACTAGTGTCACAGGAATGGTTCAAGACATAGACAGTAAGAAGTGTCAGTGTTCTTGTACTTAATTCGGCATTCTGCTTTTTGTATTTAATTCCGATGCAATTTCTGTGTTTCATCGTCAATAAGAAGGTTTAAGGGATACAGTAAACCTGAAGTGAAGCATCGGAATCAATAGCTAGTGTCACAAGAATGGTTCGAAACATAGTCAGTAAGAAGTGTCAGTCTTCTTGTACTTAAGTCGGCATTGTGCTTTTTGTATTTAATTGCGATGCAATTTCTGTGTTTCATCGTCAATAAGAAGATCAGGGGGATACAGTAAACCTGAAGTGAAGCATCGGATCTATAACTAGTGTCACAGGTATGGTTCAAAACATATTCAGTAAGAAGAGTCAGTTATCTTGTACTTAAGTCGGCATTGTGCCTTTTGTATTTAATTCCGATGCAATTTCTGTGTTTCATCGTCAATAAGATGGACCAAGGGATACAGTAAAGCTGGAGTGAAGCATCGGAAACTATAACTAGTGTCACAGGGACGGTTCAAAACATAGACAGTAAGATGAGTCAGTATTCGTTTACTTAGGTCGGCATTGTGCCTTTTCTATTTCATTCCGATGCAATTTCTTTGTTTCATCGTCAATAAGAATGTCCAAGGGATACAGTAAGCCTGAAGTGAAGCATCGGATCTATAACTAGTGTCACAGGTATGGTTCAAAACATATTCAGTAAGAAGAGTTACTCTTCTTGTACTTAAGTCGGCATTGTGCCTTTTGTATTCAATTCCGATCCAATTTCTGTGTTCCATCGTCAATAAGAAGGTCAGAGGGATACAGTAATCCCGAAGTTAAGCATCAGAATCTATAACTAGTGTCACAGGAATGGTTCAAAGCGTAGTCAGTAAGAAGAGTCAGTCTTCTTGCAGTTAACTCGGCATTGTGCCGTTTGTATTTCATTCCTATCCAATTTCTGTGTTTCATCGTCAATAAGAAGGTCCAAGGGATACAGTAAACCTGAAGTGAAGCATCGGAATTTATAACTAGTGTCACAGGAATGGTTCAAATCATAGACAGTAGGAAGAGTCAGCCTTCTTGTACTTAAGTCGGCATTGTGAATTTTGTATTTAATTCCGATGCAATTTCTGTGTTTCATCGTCAATAAGAAGGTCCAATGGATACAGTAAACCTAAAGTGAAGCATCGGAATCTATAACTAGTGTCACAGGAATGGTTCAAAACATAGACTGTCAGAAGAGTCAGTCTTCTTGTACTTAAGTCGGCATTGTGCCTTTTGTATTTAATTCCGATGCAATTTCTTTGTTTCATCGTCAATAAGAAGGTCCAAGGGATACAGTAAACCTGAAATGAACCATCGGAATCTATAACTAGTGTCACAGGAATGGTTGAAATCATAGACAGTAGGAAAAGTTAGTCTACATGTACTTAAGTCGGCATTGTGCCTTTTGTATTTTATTCCGATGCAATTTCTGTGTTTCATCGTCAATAAGAAGGTCCAAGGGACACAGTAAACCTGGAGTGAAGCATCAGAATCTATAACGAGTGTCACAGGAATGGTTCAAAACATAGTCAGTAAGAAGAGTCAGTCTTCTTGTACTTAAGTCGGCAATGTGCCTTTTGTATTTAATTCCGATGCAATTTCCGTGTTCCATCGTCAATAAGAAGGTCAGAGGGATACAGTAATCCCGAAGGTAAGCATCAGAATCTATAACTAGTGTCACAGGAAGGGTTCCGAGCATAGACAGTAAGAAGAGTCAGTCTTCTTGCAGTTAATTCGGCATTGTGCCGTTTGTATTTCATTCCGATCCAATTTCTGTGTTTCATCGTCAATAAGAAGGTCCAAGGGATACAGTAAACCTGAAGTGAAGCATCGGAATTTATAACTAGTGTCACAGGAATGGTTCAAATCATAGACAGTAGGAAGAGTCAGCCTTCTTGTACTTAAGTCGGCATTGTGAGTTTTGTATTTAATTCCGATGCGATTTCAGTGTTTCATCGTCAATAAGAAGGTCAGAGGGATACAGTAAGCCTGAAGTGAAGCATCGGATCTATAACTAGTGTCACAGGTATGGTTCAAAACATAGTCAGTAAGAAGAGTCAGCCTTCTTGTACTTAAGTCGGCATTGTGCCTTTTGTATTTAAGTCCGATGCAATTTCTGTGTTTCATCGTCAATAAGATGGTCCAAGGGATACAGTAAAGCTGGAGTGAAGCATCGGAAACTATAACTAGTGTCACAGGGACGGTTAAAAACATAGACAGTAAGATGAGTCAGTATTCGTTTACTTAAGTCGGCATTGTGCCTTTTCTAATTCATTCCGATGCAATTTCTGTGTTTCATCGTCAATAAGAAGGTCCACGGGATACAGTAAACCTGAAGTGAAGCATCGGAATTTATAACTAGTGTCACAGGGATGGTTGAAATCATAGACAGTAGGAAGAGTCAGTCTTCTTGTACTTAAGTCGGCATTGTGCCTTTTGTATTTAATTCCGATGCAATTTCTGTGCTTTATCGTCAATAAGAAGGTCTGAGGGATACATGAAACCTGGAGTCAAGCATCGGAGTCCATAACTAGTGTCACAGGAATGGTTCAAAACATAGACAGTAAGAAGAGTCAGTCTTCTTGTACCTAATTCGGCATTGTGCCTTTTGTATTTAATTCCGATGCGATTTCTGTGTTTCATCGTCAATAAGAAGGTCCAAGGGATACAGTAAACCTGAAGTGAAGCATCGGAATCTATAGCTAGTGTCACAAGAATGGTTCAAAACATAGTCAGTGAGAAGAGTCAGTCTTCTTGTACGTAAGTCGGCATTGTGCCTTTTGTATTTAATTGAGATGCAATTTCTGTGTTTCATCGTCAATAAGAAGGTCAGAGGGATACAGTAACCTGAAGTGAAGCATCGGAATCTATAACTAGTGTCACAGGGACGGTTCAAAACATAGACAGGTAGATGAGTCAGTATTCTTGTACTTAAGTAGGCATAGTGCCTTTTCTATTTAATCCCAATGCAATTTCTGTGTTTCATCGTCAATAAGAAGGTACAACGGATACAGTAAACCTGAAGTGATGCATCGGAATCTATAACTGGTGTCACAGGAATGGTTCAAAACATAGACAGTAGCAAGAGTCAGTCTTCTTGTACTTAAGTCGGCATTGTGCCTGTTGTATTTAATTCCGATCCAATTTCTGTGTTTCATCGTCAATAAGAAGGTCCAAGGGACACAGTAAACCTGGAGTGAAGCATCGGAATCTATAACTAGTGTCACAGGAATGGTTCAAAACATAGACAGTAGGAAGAGTCAGTCTTCTTGTACATAAGTCGGCATTGGTCCTTTTGTAATTAATTCCGATGGAATTTCTGTGCTTTATCGTCAATAAGAAAGTCTGAGGGATACACAAAACCTGGAATGAAGCATCGGAGTCTATAACTAGTGTCACAGGAATGGTTCAAAACATAGACAGTAAGAAGAGTCAGTCTTCTTGTACTTAAGTCATCATTGTGCATTTTCTATTCAATTCTGATCCAATTTCTGTGTTTCATCGTCAATAAGAAGGTCAGAGGGATACAGTAAACCTGAAGGGATGCATCGGAATCTATAACTAGTGTCACAGGAATGGTTCAAAACATAGCCAGTATGAAGAGTCAGTCTTCTTGTACTTAAGTTATCATTGTGCATTTTCTATTCAATTCTGATCCAATTTCTGTGTTTCATCGTCAATAAGAAGGTCCAAGGGATACAGTAAACCTGGAGTGAAGCATCGGAATCTATAACTAGTGTCACAGGAATGGTTCAAATCATAGACAGTAAGAAGAGTTAGACATCTTTTACTTAAGTCGGCATTGTGCCTTTTGTATTTATTTCCGATGCAATTTCTGTGTTTCATCGTCAATAAGAATGTCCAAGGGATACAGTAAACCTAGAGTGAAGCATCGGAGCCTACAACTAGTGTCACAGGAAAGGTTCAAGACATAGACAGTAAGAAGAGTCAGTCTTCTTGTACTTTATTCGGCATTGTGCCTATTGTATTTAATTCCCATGCAATTTCTGTGTTTCATCGTCAATAAGAAGGTCAGAGGGATACAGTAATCCTGAAGTGAAGCATCAGAATCTATAACTAGTGTCACAGGAATGGTTCAAAACATAGTCAGTAAGAAGAGTCATTCTTGTTGTACTTAAGTCGGCATTGTGCCTTTTGTATTTAATTCCGATGCAATTTCTGTGTTTCATCGTCAATAAGAAGGTCCAAGGGATACATTAAACCTGGAGTGAAGCATCGGAATCTATAACTAGTGTCACAGGAATGGTTCAAATCATAGACAGTAGGAAGAGTCAGTCTTCTTGTACGTACGTCGGCATTGTGAATTTGGCATTTAATTCCGATGCAATTTCTGTGTTTCATCGTCAATAAGACGGTCAGAGGGATACATAAAACCTGAAGTGAAGCATCGGAATCTATAACTAGTGTCACAGGAATGGTTCAAGTCATAGACAGTAAGAAGTGTCAGTGTTCTTGTACTTAATTCGGCATTCTGCTTTTTGTATTTAATTCCGATGCAATTTCTGTGTTTCATCGTCAATAAGAAGGTTTAAGGGATACAGTAAACCTGAAGTGAAGCATCGGAATCCATAGCTAGTGTCACAAGAATGGTTCAAAACATAGTCAGTAAGTAGTGTCAGTCTTCTTGTACTTAAGTCGGCATTGTGCCTTTTGTATTTAATTGCGATGCAATTTCTGTGTTTCATCGTCAATAAGAAGGTCAGGGGGATACAGTAAACCTGAAGTGAAGCATCGGAATCTATAACTAGTGTCACAGGATTGGTTCAACACATAGCCAGTAAGAAGAGTCAGTCTTCTTGTACTTAAGTCATCATTGTGCATTTTCTATTCAATTCTGATCCAATTTCTGTGTTTCATCGTCAATAAGAAGGTCCAAGGGAAACAGTAAACCTGGAGTGAAGCATCGGAATCTATAACTAGTGTCACAGGAATGGTTCAAATCATAGTCAGTAAGAAGAGTCAGTCTTCTTGTACTTAAGTCGGCATTGTGCCTTTTGTATTTAATTCCGATGCAATTTCTGTGTTTCATCGTCAATAAGAAGGTCCAAGGGATACAGTAAACCTAGAGTGAAGCATCGGAGCCTACAACTAGTGTCACAGGAATGGTTCAAGACATAGACAGTATGAAGAGTCAGTCTTCTTGTACTTAATTCGGCATTGTGCCTATTGTATTTCATTCCGATGCAATTTCTGTGTTTCATCGTCAATAAGAAGGTCAGAGGGATACAGTAAACCTGAAGTGAAGCATCAGAATCTATAACTAGTGTCACAGGAATGGATCAAAACATAGTCAGTAAGAAGAGTCAGTCTTCTTGTACTTAAGTCGGCATTGTGCCTTTTGTATTTAATTCCGATGCAATTTCTGTGTTTCATCGTAAATAAGAAAGTCCAAGGGATACATTAACCCTGGAGTGAAGCATCGGAATCTATAACTAGTGTCACAGGAATGGTTCAAATCATAGACAGTAGGAAGAGTCAGTCTTCTTGTACTTACGTCGGCATTGTGAATTTTGCATTTAATTCCGATGCAATTTCTGTGTTTCATCGTTAATAAGACGGTCAGAGGGATACATTAAACCTGAAATGAAGCATCGGAATCTATAACTAGTGTCACAGGTATGGTTCAAAACATTGTCAGTAAGAAGAGTCAGTCTTCTTGTACATAAGTAGGCATTGTGCCTTTTGTATTTAATTCCGATGCAATTTCTGTGTTTCATCGTCAATAAGAAGGTCCAATTGATACATTAAACATGGAGTGAAGCATCGGAATCTATAACTAGTGTCACAGGGACGGTTCAAACATAGACAGTAAGATGAGTCAGTATTCTTGTACTTTAGTCGGATCGTGCCTTTTGTATTTAATTCCGATGCAATTTCTGTGTTTCATCGTCAGTAAGAAGGTCAGAGGGATACAGTAAATCTGATGTGAAGCATCGGAATCTAAAACTAGTGTCACAGGAATGGTTCAAAACATAGTCAGTAAGAAGAGTCAGTCTTCTGGTACTTAAGTCGGCATTGTGCCTTTTGTATTACATTCCGATGCAATTTCTGAGTTTCATCGTCAATAAGAAGGTCCAAGCGATACAGTAAACCTGGAGTGAAGCATCGGAATCTATAACTAGTGTCACAGGGATGGTTCATAACATAGACTGTCAGAAGAGTCAGTCTTCTTGTACATAGTTCGGCATTGTGCCTTTTGTATTTAATTCCGATGCAATTTGTGTGTTTCATCGTCAATAAGAAGGTCAGAGGGATACAGTAAACCTGAAGTGAAGCATCGGATATATAACTAGTGCCGCAGGAATGGTTCAAAACATAGTCAGTAAGAAGAGTCAGTCTTCTTGTACTTAAGTCGGTATTGTGCCTTTTGTATTTAATTCCGATGCAATTTCTGTGTTTCATCGTCAATAAGAAGGTCCAAGGGATACAGTAAGCCTGGAGTGAAGCATTGGAATCTATAACTAGTGTCACAGGGTCGGTTCAAAACATAGACAGTAAGATGAGTCAGTATTCTTGTACTTAAGTCGGCATTGTGCCTTTTCTATTCAATTCCGATGCAATTTCTGTCTTTCATCGTCAATAAGAAGGTCCAAGGGATACAGTAAACCTGAAGTGAAGCATCGGAATCTATAACTAGTGTCACAGGAATGGTTCAAAGCATAGTCAGTAAGAAGACTCAGTCTTCTTGTACTTAAGTCATCATTGTGCATTTTCTATTTAATTCTGATCCAATTTCTGTGTTTCATCGTCAATAAGAAGGTCCAAATTATACAGTAAACCTGGAGTGAAGCATCGGAATCTATAACTAGTGTCACAGGAATAGTTCAAAACAAAGTCAGCAAGAAGAGTCAGCCATCTTTTACTTAAGTCGGCATTGTGACTTTTGTATCTAATTCCGATGCAATTTCTGTGTTTCATCGTCAATAAGATGGTCAGAGGGATACAGTAAACCTGAAGTGAAGCATCGGATATATAACTAGTGCCGCAGGAATGGTTCAAAACATAGTCAGTAAGATGAGTCAGTATTCTTGTACTTTAGTCGGCATTGTGCCTTTAGTATTTAATTCCGATGCAATTTCTGTGTTTCATCGTCAGTAAGAAGGTCAGAGTGGTACAGTAAACCTGATGTGAAGCATCGGAATCTATAACTAGTGTCACAGGAATGGTTCAGAACATAGTCAGTAAGAAGTGTCTGTCTTCTTGTACTTATGTCGGCATTGTGCCTTTTGTATTTACTTCCGATGCACTTTCTGTGTTTCATCGTCAATAAGAAGGTCCAAGGGATACAGTAGACCTGAACTGAAGCATCGGAATCTATAACTAGTGTCACAGGAATGGTTCAAAACATAGACTGTCAGAAGAGTCAGTCTCCTTGTACTTAAGTCGGCATTGTGCCTTTTGTAATTAATTCCGATGCAGTTTCTGTGTTTCATCGTCAATAAGAAGGTCCAAGGGATACAGTAAACCTGGAGTGAAGCACCGGAATCTATAACTAGTGTCACAGGAATGATTCAAAACGTAGACTGTCAGAAAAGTCAGTCTTGTTGTACTTTAGTCGGCATTGTGCCTTTTGTATTTAATTCCGAAGCAATTTCTGTGTTTCATCGTCAATAAGAAGGTCCAAGGGATACATTAAACCTGGAGTGAAGCATCGGAATCTGTAACTAGTGTCACAGGAATGGTTCAAATCATAGACAGTAGGAAGACTCAGTCTTCTTGTACTTACGTCGGCATTGTGAATTTTGTATTTAATTCCGATGCAATTTCTGTGTTTCATCGTCAATAAGAAGGTCAGAGGGATACATTAAACCTGAAGTGAAGCATCGGAATCTATAACGAGAGTCACAGGAATGGTTTAGATCATAGGCAGTAAGAAGAGTCAGTCTTCTTGTACTTAAGTCGGAATTGTGCATTTTGTATTTACTTCCGAAGCAATTTCTGTGTTTCATCGTCAATAAGAAAGTTTAAGGGATACAGTAAACCTGAAGTGAAGCATCGGAATCTATTGCTAGTGTCACAAGAATGGTTCAAAACATAGTCAGTAAGAAGAGTCAGTCTTCTTGTACATAAGTCGGCATTATGCCTTTTGTATTTAATTGCGATGCAATTTCTGTGTTTCATCGTCAATAAGTAGGTCAAGGGATACAGTAGACCTGAACTGAAGCATCGGAATCTATAACTAGAGTCACAGGAATGTTTCAAAACATAGACAGTAAGAAGAGTCAGTCTTCTTGTACTTAAGTCGGCATTGTGCCTTTTGTATTTAATTCCGAAGCAATTTCTGTGTTTCATCGTCAATAAGAATGTCAGAGGGATACAGTAATCCTGAAGTTAAGCATCGAAATCTGTGACTAGTGTCACAGGAATGGTTCAAGACATAGTCAGTAAGAAGAGTCAGACTTCTTGTACATAAGTCGGTGTTGTGCCTTTTGTATTTAATTCCGATGCAATTCCTGTGTTTCATCGTCAATAAGAAGGTCCACGGGATACAGTAAACCTCGAGTGAAGCACTGGAATCTATAACTAGTGTCACAGGGACGGTTCAAAATATGGACAGTAAGATGAGTCAGTATTCTTGTACTTAAGTCGGCATTGTGCCTTTTCAATTTAATTCCGATGCAATTTCTGTGTTTCATCGTCAATAAGAAGGTCCAAGGGATACAGTAAACCTGAAGTGAGGCATCGGAATCTATAACTAGTGTCACAGGAATGGTTCAAAACATTGTCAGTAAGAAGAGTCGGTCTTCTTGTACTGAAGTCATCATTGTTCATTTTCTATTTAATTCTGATCCAATTTCTGTGTTTCATCGTCAATAAGAAGATCCAAGGGATACAGTAGACCTGAACTGTAGCATCGGAATATATAACTAGAGTCACAGGAATGGTTCAAAACATAGACAGTAAGAAGAGTCAGTCTTCTTGTACTTAAGTCGGCATTGTGCCTTTTGTATTTAATTCCGATGCAATTTCTGTGTTTCATCGTCAATAAGAAGGTCCAAGGGATACATTAAACCTGGAGTGAAGCATCGGAATCTATAACTAGTGTCACAGGAATGGTTCAAATCTTAGACAGTAGGAGGAGTCAGTCTTCTTGTACTTACGTCGGTATTGTGAATTTTGTATTTAATTCCGATGCAATTTCTGTGTTTCATCGTCAATAAGAAGGTCAGAGGGATACATTAAACCTGAAGTGAAGCATCGGAATCTATAACTAGAGTCTCAGGAATGGTTCAAAATATAGACAGTAAGAAGAGTCAGTCTTCTTGTACTTAAGTCGGCATTGTGCCATTTGTATTTACTTCCGAAGCAATTTCTGTGTTTCATCATCATTAAGAAGGTTTAAGGGATACAGTAAACCTGAAGTGAAGCATCGGAATCTATGGCTAGTGTCACAAGAATGGTTCAAAACATAATCAGTAAGAAGAGTCAGTCTTCTTGTGCATAAGTCGGCATTGTGCCTTTTGTATTTAATTACGATGCAATTTCTGTGTTTCATCGTCAATAAGTAGGTCCAAGGGATACAGTAATCCTGAAGTTAAGCATCGGAATCTATGACTAGTGTCACAGGAATGGTTCAAAACATAGTCAGTAAGAAGAGTCAGTTTTCTTGTACTTAAGTCGGATTGTGCCTATTCTATTTAATTCCGATGCTATTTCTGTGCTTCATCGTCAATAAGAAGGTCCAAGGGACACAGTAAACCTGGAGTGAAGCAGCGGAATCTATAACTAGTGTCACAGGAATGGTTCAAAACATAGACAGTAGGAAGAGTCAATCTTCTTGTACTTAAGTCGGTATTGTGCCTTTTCTATTTAATTCCGATGCAATTTCTGTGTTTCATCGTCAATAAGAAGGTCCAAGGGATACAGTAATCCTGAAGTGAGGCATCGGAATCTATAACTAGTGTCACAGGAATGGTTCAAAACATAGTCAGTAAGAAAGTCGGTCTTCTTGTACTGAAGTCATCATTGTTCATTTTCTATTTAATTCTGATCCAATTTCTGTGTTTCATCGTCAATAAGAAGGTCCAAGGGATACAGTAGACCTGAACTGAAGCATCGGAATCTATAACTAGAGTCGCAGGAATGGTTCAAAACATAGACAGTAAGAAGAGTCAGTCTTCTTGTACTTAAGTCGGCATTGTGCCTTTTGTATTTAATTCGGAAGCAATTTCTGTGTTTCATCGTCAATAAGAATGTCAGTGGGATACAGTAATCCTGAAGTTAAGCATCGGAATCTATGACTAGTGTCACAGGAATGGTTCAAAATATAGCCAGTAAGAAGAGTCAGACTTCTTGTACTTAAGTCGGTATTGTGCCTTTTGTATTTAATTCCGATGCAATTCCTGTGTTTTCTCGTCAATAAGAAGGTCCAAAGGATACAGTAAACCTGAAGTGAAGCGTCGGAATCTATGACTTGCGTCACAGGAATGGTGCAAAACATAGAGAGTAGGAAGAGTTAGTCTTCTTGTACTTAAGTCGGCATTGTGCTTTCTGTATTTAATTCCGATCCAATTTCTGTGTCTCATCGTCAATAAGAAGGTCAAAGGGATGCAGTAAACCTGAAGTGAAGCATCGGAAACTATAACTAGAGTCACAGGAATGGTTCAAGGCATAGACAGTAAGAAGAGTCAGTCTTCTTGTACTTAAGTCAGCAATGTGCCTTTTGTATTTACTTCCGAAGCAATTTCTGTGTTTCATCATCAATAAGAAGGTTTAAGGGATACAGTAAACCTGAAGTGAAGCATCGGAATCTATAGCTAGTGTCACAAAAATGGTTCAAAACATAGTCAGTAAGAAGAGTCAGTCTTCTTGTACATAAGTCGGCATTGTGCCTTTTGTGTTTAATTACGATGCAATTTCTGTGTTTCATCGTCAATAAGTAGGTCCAAGGGATACAGTAATCCTGAAGTTAAGCATCGGAATCTATGACTAGTGTCACAGGAATGGTTCAAAACATAGTCAGTAAGAAGAGTCAGTTTTCTTGTACTTAAGTCGGATTGTGCCTATTCTATTTAATTCCGATGCTATTTCTGTGCTTCATCGTCAATAAGAAGGTCCAAGGGACACAGTAAACCTTGAGTGAAGCAGCGGAATCTGTAACTAGTGTCACAGGAATGGTTCAAAACATAGACAGTAGGAAGAGTCAATCTTCTTGTACTTAAGTCGGTATTGTGCCTTTTGTATTTAATTCCGATGCAATTTCTGTGTTTCATCGTCAATAAGAAGGTCCAAGGGATACAGTTAACCTCGAGTGAAGCACTGGAATCTATAACTAGTGTCACAGGGACGGTTCAAAACATAGATAGTAAGATGAGTCAGTATTCGTGTACTTAAGTCGGCATTGTGCCATTTCTATTTAATTCCGAAGCAATTTCTGTGTTTCATCGTCAATAAGAAGGTCCAAGGGATACAGTAAACCTGAAGTGAGGCATCGGAATCTATAACTAGTGTCACAGGAATGGTTCAAAACATAGTCAGTAAGAAGAGTCGGTCTTCTTGTACTGAAGTCATCATTGTTCATTTTCTATTTAATTCTGATCCAATTTCTGTGTTTCATCGTCAATAAGAAGGTCCAAGGGATACAGTAGACCTGAACTAAAGCATCGGAATCTATATCTAGAGTCACAGGAATGGTTCAAAACATAGACAGTAAGAAGAGTCCGTCTTATTGTACTTAAGTCGGCATTGTGCCTTTTGTATTTAATTCCGAAGCAATTTCTGTGTTTCATCGTCAATAAGAATGTCTGAGGGATACAGTAATCCTGAAGTTAAGCATCGGAATCTATGACTAGTATCACAGGAATGGTTCAAAACATAGTCAGTAAGAAGAGTCAGACTTCTTGTACTTAAGTCGGTATTGTGCCTTTTGTATTTAATTCCGATGCAATTCCTGTGTTTTATCGTCAATAAGAAGGTCCAAAGGATACAGTAAACCTGAAGTGAAGCGTCGGAATCTATGACTTGCGTCACAGGAATGGTGCAAAACATAGAGAGTAGGAAGAGTCAGTCTTCTTGTACTTAACTCGGCATTGTGCTTTTTGTATTTAATTCCGATGCAATTTCTGTGTCTCATCGTCAATAAGAAGGTCAAAGGGATACAGTAATCCTGAAGTTAAGCATCGGAATCTATGACTAGTGTCACAGGAATGGTTCAAAACATAGTTAGTAAGAAGAGTCAGTTTTCTTGTACTTAAGTCGGTATTGTGCCTTTTGTATTTAATTCCAATGCAATTTCTGTGTTTCATCGTCAATAAGAAGGTCCAAGGGATACAGTAAACCTGAAGTGAAGCATCGTAATCCATAACTAGTGTCAAAGGGAAGGTTCAAAACATAGACAGTAGCAAGAGTCAGTCTTCTTGTACTTAAGTCGGCATTGTGCCTATCGTGTTTAATTCCGATGCTATTTCTGTGCTTCATCGTCCATAAGAAGGTCCAAGGGACACAGTAAACCTGGAGTGAAGCATCGGAATCTATAACTAGTGTCACAGGGACGGTTCCAAACATAGACAGTAAGATGAGTCAGTATTCTTGTACTTAAGTCGGCATTGTGCATTATGCATTTAATTCCGATGCAATTTCAGTGTTTCATCGTCAATAAGAAGGTCCAAGGGATACAGTATACCTGAACTGAAGCATCGGAATCTATAACTAGTGTCACAGGAATGGTTCATAACATAGACAGTAAGAAGAGTCAGTCTTCTTGTACTTAAGTCGGCATTGTGCCTTTTGTGTTTAATTCCGATGCAATTTCTGTGTTTCATCGTCAATAGGAAGGTCCGAAGGATACAGTTAACCTGGAGTGAAGCACCGGAATCTAGAACTAGTGTCACAGGAATGGTTAAAAACATAGACAGTAAGAAGAGTCAGTCTTCTTCTACTTAATTCGGCATTGTGCCTTTTGTATTTAATGCTGATGCAATATCTGTGTTTCATCGTCAATAAGAAGGTCAGAGGGATGCAGAAAACTTAAAGAGAAGCATCGGAATCTATAACTAGTGTCACAGGAATGGTTCAAAGCATAGTCAGTAAGAAGAGTCAGTCTTCTTGTACTTAAGTCGGCATTGTGCCTTTCGTATTTAATTCCGATGCAATTTCTGTGTTTCATCGTCAATAAGAAGGTCCAAGGGATACAGTAAACCTATAGTGAAGCATCGCAGTCTATAACTAGTGTCACAGGAATGGTTCAAAACATAGTCAGTAAGAAGAGTCAGTCTGCTTGTACTTAAGTCATCATTGTGCATATTCTATTAAATTCTGATGCAATTTCTGTGTTTCATCGTCAATAAGAAAGTCCAAGGGATACAGTAAACCTATAGTGAACCATCGGAGTGTATAACTAGTGTCACAGGAATGGTTCAAAACATAGACAGTAAGAAGAGTCAGTTTTCTTGTACCTAATTCGGCATTGTGCCTTTTGTATTTAAGTCGGATGCAATTTCTGTGTTTCATCGGAAATAAGAAGGTCAGAGGGATACAGTAAACCTGATGTGAAGCACGGCATCTATAACTAGTGTCTCACGAATGGTTCAAATCATAGACAGTTGGAAGAGTCACTCTTCTTGTACTTAAGTCGGCATTGTGGCTTTTGTATTTAATTCCGATGCAATTTCTGTGTTTCATCGTCAATAAGAAGGTCCAAGCGATACAGTAAACCTGAAATGAACCATCGGAATCTATAACTAGTGTCACAGGAATGATTCAAAACATTGACAGTAGGAAAAGTCAGTCTACATGTACTTAAGTCGGCATTGTGGCTTTTCTATTTCATTCCGATGCAATTTCTGTGTTTCATCGTCAATAAGAAGGTCAGATGGATACATTAAAACTGAAGTGAAGCATCGGAATCTATAACTAGTGTCACAGGAATGGTTCAAAACATAGTCAGTAAGAAGACTCAGTCTTCTGGTACTTAAGTCGGCATTGTGCCTCTTGTATTTAATTCCGATGCAATTTGTGTGTTTCATCGTCAATAAGAAGGTCAGAGGGATACAGTAAACCTGAAGTGAAGCATCGGAATCTATTACTAGTGTCCCAGGAATGGTTCTAAACATAGAGAGTTGGAAGACTCAGTCTTTTTGTACTTAAGTCGCCATTGTACCTCTTGTATTTAATTCCGATGCAATTTGTGTGTTTCATCGTCAATAAGAAGGTCAGAGGGATTCAATAAAACTGAAGTGAACATCGGAATCTATAACTAGTGTCACAGGAAAGGTTTAAAACATAGACTGTCAGAAGAGTCAGTCTTCTTGTACTTAAGATGGCATTGTGCATTTTGTATTTAATTCTGATGCAATTTCTGTGTTTCATCGTCAATGAGAAGGTCCAAGGGATACAGTAAACCTGGAGTGAAGCATCGGAATCTATCACTAGTGTCACAGGAGTGGTTCTAAAGATAGAAAGAAAGAAGAGTCAGTCTTCTAGTACTTAAGTCTGCATTGTGCCTTTTGTATTTAATTCCGATGCAATTTCTGTGTTTCATCGTCAATATGAGGGTCCGAGTGATACAGTAAACCTGAAGTGAAGCATCGGAATTTATAACTAGTGTCACAGGAATGGTTCAAAACATAGTCAATAAGAAGAGTCAGTATTCTTGTACTTAAGTCGGCATTGTGACTTTTGTATTTAATTCCGATACAATTTCTGTGTTTCATCGTCAATAAGAAGGTCCAAGGGATACTGTAAACCTGGAGTGAAGCATCGGAATCTATAACTAGTGTCACAGGGATGGTTCGGAACATAGACAGTAAGAAGAGTCAGTCTTCTTGTACTTTAGTCGGCATTGTGCCTTTTTTATTTAATTCCGATGCAATTTCTGTGTTTCGTCGTCAATAACAAGGTCAGAGGGATACAGTAATCCTGAAGTGAAGCATCGGAATCTGTGACTAGTGTCACTGGAATGGTGCAAAACATTGTCAGTAAGAAGAGTCAGTCTTCTTGTACTTAAGTCGGTATTGTGCCTTTTGAATTTAATTCCGATGCAATTTCTGTGTTTCATCGTCAATAAGAAGGTCCAAGGGATACAGTAAACCTGGAGTGAAGCACCGGAATCTATAACTAGTGTCACAGGAATGGTTCAAAACATAGACAGTCAAAAGAGTTAGTCTTCTTGTACTTTAATCGGCATTGTGCATTTTGTATTTAATTCCGAGGCAATTTCTGTGTTTCATCGTCAATAAGAAGGTAAGAGGGATACAGTAAACCTGAATAGAAGCATCGGAATCTATAGCTAGTGTGACTGTAATGGTTCAAACATAGACAGTAAGAAGAGTCAGTATTCTTGTACTTAAGTGAGCATCCTGAAGTTAAGCATCGGTATCTATGACTAGTGTCACAGGAATGGTTCAAAACATAGTCAGTAAGAAGAGTCAGTTTCTTGTACTTAAGTCGGCATTGTGCCTATTGTATTTAATCCCGATGCAATTTCTGTGTTTCATCGTCAATAAGAAGGTCCAAGGGATACAGTAAACCTGGAGTGAAGCATCGGAAACTATAACTAGTGTCACAGGGATGGTTCAAAACATAATCAGTAAGAAGAGCCAATCTTCTTGTACTTAAGTCGGCATTGTGCCTATTGTATTTGAATCCGATGCAAATTCTGTGTTTCATCGTCAATAAGAAGGTCCAAGGGATACAGTAAACCTGGAGTGAAGCATCGGAATCTATAACTAGTGTCACAGGGATGGTTCAAAGCATAGACTGTAATAAGAGTCAGTCTTCTTGTACTTTAGTCAGCATTGTGCCATTTTTATTTAATTCCGATGCAATTTCTGTGTTTCATCGTCAATAACAAGGTCAGAGGGATACAGTAATCCTGAAGTGAAGCATCGGAATCTGTGACTAGTGTCACAGGAATGGTGCAAAACATAGTCAGTAAGAAGAGTCAGTCTTCTTGTACCTAAGTCGGTATTCTGCCTTTTGAATTTAATTCCGATGCAATTTCTGTGTTTCATCGTCAATAAGAAGGTCCAAGGGATACAGTAAACCTGGAGTGAAGCACCGGAATCTATAACTAGTGTCACAGGATTGGATCAAAACATAGACTGTCAGAAGAGTCAGTCTTCTTGTACTTTAGTCGGCATTGTGCCTTTTGTATTTAATTCCGAAGCAATTTCTGTGTTTCATCGTCAATAAGAATGTCAGAGGGATATAGTAAACCTAAAGAGAAGCATCGGAATCTACAACTAGTGTCACAGGAATGGTTCAAAACATAGTCACTAAGAAGAGTCAGTCTTCTTGTACTTAATTCGGCATTGTGCATTTCGTATTTAATTCCGATGCAATTTCTGTATTTTATGGTCAAAAAGAAGGTCCAAGGGATACAGTAAACCTGGAGTGAAGCATCGGAATCTATAACTAGTGTCACAGGGACGGTTCAAAGCATAGACAGTAAGATGAGTCAGTATTCTTGTACTTTAGTCGGCATTGTGCTTTTTGTATTTAATTCCGATGAAATTTCTGTGTTTCATCGTCACTAAGAAGTTCAGTGGGATACAGTAATCCTGAAGTTAAGCATCAGAATCTATAACTAGTGCCACAGGAATGGTTCAAGAAATAGTCAGTAAGAAGAGTCAGTCTTCTTGTAGTTAAGTCGGCATTGTGCCTTTTTTATTTAATTCCGATGCAATTCCTGTGTTTCATCGTCAATAAGAAGGTCCAAGGGATACAGTAAACCTGAAATGAACCATCGGAATCTATAACTAGTGTCACAGGAATGGTTCAAAACACAGACAGTAGGAAAAGTCAGTCGACATGTACTTAAGTCGGCATTGTGCCTTTTCTATTTAATTCTGATGCATTTTCTGTGTTACATCGTCAATAAGAAGGTCCAAGGGATACAGTAAACCTGGAGTGAAGCATCGGAATCTATAACTAGTGTCACAGGAATGGTTCAAAACATAGTCAGTAAGAAGAGTCAGTCTTCTTGTACTTAAGTCATCATTGTGCATATTCTATTTAATTCTGATGCAATTTCTATGTTTCATCGTCAATAAGAAGGTCCAAGGGATAGAGTAAACCTGGAGTGAAACATCGGAATCTATAGCCAGTGTCACAGGAATGGTTCAAAACACAGACTGTAAGGAGAGTCAGACTTCTTTTACTTAAGTCGGCATTGTGCCTACTGTATTTAATTCCGATGCAATATTTGTGTTTCGTCGTCAATAAGACGGTCCAAGGGATACAGTAAACCTGGAGTGAAGCACGGAATCTATAACTAGTGGCACAGGAATGGTTCAAAACATAGTCAGTAAGAAGAGTCAGTCTTCTTGAACTTAGGTCGGTATTGTGCCCTTTGTATTTAATTCCGATGCAATTTCTGTGCTTCATCGTCAATAAGAAGGTCCAAGGGATACAGTAAACCTGGAGTGAAGCATCGGAATCTATAACTAGTGTCACAGGGACGGTTCAAAGCATAGACAGTAAGATGAGTCAGTATTCTTGTACTTTAGTCGGCATTGTGCTTTTTGTATTTAATTCCGATGAAATTTCTGTGTTTCATCGTCACTAAGAAGGTCAGTGGGATAGAGTAATCCTGAAGTTAAGCATCAGAATCTATAACTAGTGTCACAGGAATGGTTCAAAACATAGTCAGTAAGAAGAGTCAGTCTTCTTGTAGTTAAGTCGGCATTGTGCCTTTTCTAATTAATTCCGATGCAATTTCTGTGTTTAATCGTCAATAAGAAGGTCAGAGGGATACAGGTAACCTGAAGTGAAGCATCGGAATCTATAACTAGTGTCACACGAAAGGTTCAAATCATAGACAGTTGGAAGAGTCACTCTTCTTGTACTTAAGTCGGCATTGTGCCTTTTGTATTTACTTCCGATGCAATTTCTGTGTTTCATCGTCATTAAGAAGGGCCAAGGGATACAGTAAACCTGAAATGAACCACCGGAATCTATAACTAGTGTCACAGGAATGGTTCAAAACATTGACAGTAGGAAAAGTCAGTCTACATGTACTTAAGTCGGCATTGTGCCTTTTGTATTTAATTCCGATGCAATTTCTGTGTTCCATCGTCAATAAGAAGGTCAGAGGGATACAGTAAACCTGAAGTGAAGCATCGGAATCTATAACTAGTATCACAGGAATGGTTCAGAATATAGAGAGTTGGAAGGCTCAGTCTTCTTGTACTTAAGTCGGCACTGTGCCTCTTGTATTTAATCCCGATGCAATTTGTGTGTTTCATCGTCAATAAGTAGGTGAGAGGGATACCGTAAACCTCAAGTGAAGCATCGGAATAAAAAACTAGTGTCACAGGAATGGTTCAAATCATAGACAGTAGGAAGAATCAGTCTTCTTGTACTTAAGTCGATATTGTGCCTCTTGTATTTAATTCCGATGCAATTTGTGTCTTTCATCATCAATAAGAAGGTCAGAGGGATACAGTAAACTTGGAGTGAAGCACCGGAATCTATAACTAGTGTCACAGGAATGGTTCAAAATATAGACTGTCAGAAGAGTCAGTCTTCTTGTACTTTAGTCGGCATTTTGCCTTTTGTATTTAATTCTGATGCAATTTCTGTGTTTCATCGTCAATAAGAAGGTCCAAGGGATATAGTAAACCTGGAGTGAAGCATCGGAATATATAACTAGTGTCACAGGGATGGTTCAAACATAGACAGTAAGAAGAGTCCGTCTCGTTGTACCTAAGTCGGCATCGTGCCTTTTGTATTTACTTCCGATGCAATTTCTGTTATTCATCGTCAATAGGTAGGTAAGTGGGATACAGTAATCCTGAAGTTAAGCATCGGAATCTATAACTAGTGTCACAGGAATGGTGCAAAACATAGTCAGTAAGAAGAGTCAGTCTTCTTGTACTTAAGTCGGTATTGTGCCTTTTGAATTTAATTCCGATGCAATTTCTGTGTTTGATCGTCAATAAGAAGGTCCAAGGGATACAGTATACCTGGAGTGAAGTATCGGAATCTATAACTAGTGTCACAGGAATGGTTCAAAACATAGACAGTAAGAAGAGTCAGTCTTCTTGTACTTAATTCGGCATTGTGCCTTTTGTATTTAATTCTGATGCAATTTCTGTGTTTCATCGTCAATAAGAAGGTCAGAGGGATACAAGAAACCTAAATTGAAGCATCGGAATCTATAACCAGTGTCACAGGAATGGTTCAAAACATATTCAGTAAGAAGAGTCAGTCTTCTTCTACTTAAGTCATCATTGTAGATTTTCTATTTAATTCTGATGCAATTTCTGTGTTTCATCGTCAATAAGAAGGTCTAAGGGATACAGTAAACCTGGAGTGAAGCATCGGAATCCATAACTAGTGTCACAGGAATGGTTCAAAACACAGACAGTAAGAAGAGTCAGACTGCTTTTACTTAAGTCGGCATTGTGCTTACTGTATTTAATTCCGATGCAATTTCTGTGTTTCATCGTCAATAAGAAGTTCCAAGGGATACAGTAAACCTGGAGTGAAGGATCGGAATCTATAACTAGTGTCACAGGAATGGTTCAAAAGATAGTCAGTAAGAAGAAACAGTCCTCATGTACTTAAGTCGGTATTGTCCCTTTTGTATTTAATTCCGATGCAATTTCTGTGTTTCATCGTCAGCAAGAAGGTCCAAAGGATACAGTAAACCAGGAGTGAAGCATCGGAATCTATAACTATTGTCACAGGAAGGGTCAAACATAGACAGTAAGAAGAGTCCGTCTTCTTGTACTTAAGTCGTCATTGTGCTTTTGTAGTTAATTCCGATGCTTTTTCTCTGTTTCATCGTCAATAAGAAGGTCAAGGGATACAGTAAACCTGAATAGAAGCATCGGAATCTATAGCTAGTCTCACATTAATGGTTCAACCATAGACAGTAAGAACAGTCAGTATTCTTGTACTTAAGTCATCATTGTGCATTTTCTATTTAATTCTGATGCGATTTCTGTGTTGCATCGTCAATAAGAAGGTCCAAGGGATACAATAAACCTGGAGTGAAGCATCGGAATCTATAGCCAGTGTCACAGGAATGGTTCAAAACACAGACAGTAAGGAGAGACAGACTTCGTTTACTTAAGTCGGCATTGTGCCTATTGTATTTAATTCCGATGCAATTTCTGTATTTTATGGTCAAAAAGAAGGTCCAAGGGATACAGTAAACCTGGAGTGAAGCATCGGAATCTATAACTAGTGTCACAGGGACGGTTCAAAGCATAGACAGTAAGATGAGTCAGTATTCTTGTACTTTAGTCGGCATTGTGCTTTTTGTATTTAATTCCGATGAAATTTCTGTGTTTCATCGTCACTAAGAAGTTCAGTGGGATACAGTAATCCTGAAGTTAAGCATCAGAATCTATAACTAGTGCCACAGGAATGGTTCAAGAAATAGTCAGTAAGAAGAGTCAGTCTTCTTGTAGTTAAGTCGGCATTGTGCCTTTTTTATTTAATTCCGATGCAATTTCTGTGTTTCATCGTCAATAAGAAGGTCCAAGGGATACAGTAAACCTGAAATGAACCATCGGAATCTATAACTAGTGTCACAGGAATGGTTCAAAACATAGACAGTAGGAAAAGTCAGTCGACATGTACTTAAGTCGGCATTGTGCCTTTTCTATTTAATTCTGATGCATTTTCTGTGTTACATCGTCAATAAGAAGGTCCAAGGGATACAGTAAACCTGGAGTGAAGCATCGGAATCTATAACTAGTGTCACAGGAATGGTTCAAAACATAGTCAGTAAGAAGAGTCAGTCTTCTTGTACTTAAGTCATCATTGTGCATATTCTATTTAATTCTGATGCAATTTCTATGTTTCATCGTCAATAAGAAGGTCCAAGGGATAGAGTAAACCTGTAGTGAAACATCGGAATCTATAGCCAGTGTCACAGGAATGGTTCAAAACACAGACTGTAAGGAGAGTCAGACTTCTTTTACTTAAGTCGGCATTGTGCCTACTGTATTTAATTCCGATGCAATATTTGTGTTTCGTCGTCAATAAGACGGTCCAAGGGATACAGTAAACCTGGAGTGAAGCACGGAATCTATAACTAGTGGCACAGGAATGGTTCAAAACATAGTCAGTAAGAAGAGTCAGTCTTCTTGAACTTAGGTCGGTATTGTGCCCTTTGTATTTAATTCCGATGCAATTTCTGTGCTTCATCGTCAATAAGAAGGTCCAAGGGATACAGTAAACCTGGAGTGAAGCATCGGAATCTATAACTAGTGTCACAGGGACGGTTCAAAGCATAGACAGTAAGATGAGTCAGTATTCTTGTACTTTAGTCGGCATTGTGCTTTTTGTATTTAATTCCGATGAAATTTCTGTGTTTCATCGTCACTAAGAAGGTCAGTGGGATAGAGTAATCCTGAAGTTAAGCATCAGAATCTATAACTAGTGTCACAGGAATGGTTCAAAACATAGTCAGTAAGAAGAGTCAGTCTTCTTGTAGTTAAGTCGGCATTGTGCCTTTTCTAATTAATTCCGATGCAATTTCTGTGTTTAATCGTCAATAAGAAGGTCAGAGGGATACAGGTAACCTGAAGTGAAGCATCGGAATCTATAACTAGTGTCACACGAAAGGTTCAAATCATAGACAGTTGGAAGAGTCACTCTTCTTGTACTTAAGTCGGCATTGTGCCTTTTGTATTTACTTCCGATGCAATTTCTGTGTTTCATCGTCATTAAGAAGGTCCAAGGGATACAGTAAACCTGAAATGAACCACCGGAATCTATAACTAGTGTCACAGGAATGGTTCAAAACATTGACAGTAGGAAAAGTCAGTCTACATGTACTTAAGTCGGCATTGTGCCTTTTGTATTTAATTCCGATGCAATTTCTGTGTTCCATCGTCAATAAGAAGGTCAGAGGGATACAGTAAACCTGAAGTGAAGCATCGGAATCTATAACTAGTATCACAGGAATGGTTCAGAATATAGAGAGTTGGAAGGCTCAGTCTTCTTGTACTTAAGTCGGCACTGTGCCTCTTGTATTTAATCCCGATGCAATTTGTGTGTTTCATCGTCAATAAGTAGGTGAGAGGGATACCGTAAACCTCAAGTGAAGCATCGGAATAAAAAACTAGTGTCACAGGAATGGTTCAAATCATAGACAGTAGGAAGAATCAGTCTTCTTGTACTTAAGTCGATATTGTGCCTCTTGTATTTAATTCCGATGCAATTTGTGTCTTTCATCATCAATAAGAAGGTCAGAGGGATACAGTAAACTTGGAGTGAAGCACCGGAATCTATAACTAGTGTCACAGGAATGGTTCAAAATATAGACTGTCAGAAGAGTCAGTCTTCTTGTACTTTAGTCGGCATTTTGCCTTTTGTATTTAATTCTGATGCAATTTCTGTGTTTCATCGTCAATAAGAAGGTCCAAGGGATATAGTAAACCTGGAGTGAAGCATCGGAATATATAACTAGTGTCACAGGGATGGTTCAAACATAGACAGTAAGAAGAGTCCGTCTCGTTGTACCTAAGTCGGCATCGTGCCTTTTGTATTTACTTCCGATGCAATTTCTGTGTTTCATCGTCAATAGGTAGGTAAGTGGGATACAGTAATCCTGAAGTTAAGCATCGGAATCTATAACTAGTGTCACAGGAATGGTGCTAAACATAGTCAGTAAGAAGAGTCAGTCTTCTTGTACTTAAGTCGGTATTGTGCCTTTTGAATTTAATTCCGATGCAATTTCTGTGTTTGATCGTCAATAAGAAGGTCCAAGGGATACAGTATACCTGGAGTGAAGTATCGGAATCTATAACTAGTGTCACAGGAATGGTTCAAAACATAGACAGTAAGAAGAGTCAGTCTTCTTGTACTTAATTCGGCATTGTGCCTTTTGTATTTAATTCTGATGCAATTTCTGTGTTTCATCGTCAATAAGAAGGTCAGAGGGATACAAGAAACCTAAATTGGAGCATCGGAATCTATAACCAGTGTCACAGGAATGGTTCAAAACATATTCAGTAAGAAGAGTCAGTCTTCTTCTACTTAAGTCATCATTGTAGATTTTCTATTTAATTCTGATGCAATTTCTGTGTTTCATCGTCAATAAGAAGGTCTAAGGGATACAGTAAACCTGGAGTGAAGCATCGGAATCCATAGCTAGTGTCACAGGAATGGTTCAAAAGATAGTCAGTAAGAAGAAACAGTCCTCATGTACTTAAGTCGGTATTGTCCCTTTTGTATTTAATTCCGATGCAATTTCTGTGTTTCATCGTCAGCAAGAAGGTCCAAAGGATACAGTAAACCAGGAGTGAAGCATCGGAATCTATAACTATTGTCACAGGAAGGGTCAAACATAGACAGTAAGAAGAGTCCGTCTTCTTGTACTTAAGTCGTCATTGTGCTTTTGTAGTTAATTCCGATGCTTTTTCTCTGTTTCATCGTCAATAAGAAGGTCAAGGGATACAGTAAACCTGAATAGAAGCATCGGAATCTATAGCTAGTCTCACATTAATGGTTCAACCATAGACAGTAAGAACAGTCAGTATTCTTGTACTTAAGTCATCATTGTGCATTTTCTATTTAATTCTGATGCGATTTCTGTGTTGCATCGTCAATAAGAAGGTCCAAGGGATACAATAAACCTGGAGTGAAGCATCGGAATCTATAGCCAGTGTCACAGGAATGGTTCAAAACACAGACAGTAAGGAGAGACAGACTTCGTTTACTTAAGTCGGCATTGTGCCTATTGTATTTAATTCCGATGCAATTTTTGTGTTTCATCGTCAATAAGAAGGTCCAAGGGATGCAGTAAACCTGGAGTGAAGCATCAGAGTCTATAACTAGTGTCACAGGAATGGTTCAAAGCATAGACAGTAAGAAGAGTCAGTCTTCTTGTACTTAATTCGGCATTGTGCCTTTTGTATTTAAGTCAGATGCAATTTCTGTGTTTCATCGGAAATAAGAAGGTCAGTAGGATACAATAAACCTGATGTGAAGCACGGAGTCTATAACTAGTGGCACAGGAATGGTTCAAAACGTAGTCAGTGAGAAGAGTCAGTCTTCTTGTACTTAGGTCGGTGTTGTGCCCTTTGTATTTAATTCCGATGCAATTTCTGTGTTTCATCGTCAATAAGAAGGTCCAAGGGATATAGTAAACCTCAAGTGAAGCATCGGAATAAAAAACTAGGGTCACAGGAATGGTTCAAATCATAGACAGTTGGAGGAGTCAGTCTTCTTGTACTTAAGTCGGTATTGTGCCTTTTCTATTTAATTCCGATGCAATTTCTGTGTTTCATCGTCACTAAGAAGGTCAGATGGATACAGTACACTTGGAGTGAAGCACCGGAATCTAAAACTAGTGTCACAGGAATGGTTCAAAACATAGTCAGTAAGAAGAGTCAGTCTTCTTGTAGTTAAGTCGGCATTGTGCCTTTTCTAATTAATTCCGATGCAATTTCTGTGTTTAATCGTCAATAAGAAGGTCAGAGGGATACAGGTAACCTGAAGTGAAGCATCGGAATCTATAACTAGTGTCACACGAAAGGTTCAAATCATAGACAGTTGGAAGAGTCACTCTTCTTGTACTTAAGTCGGCATTGTGCCTTTTGTATTTACTTCCGATGCAATTTCTGTGTTTCATCGTCATTAAGAAGGTCCAAGGGATACAGTAAACCTGAAATGAACCACCGGAATCTATAACTAGTGTCACAGGAATGGTTCAAAACATTGACAGTAGGAAAAGTCAGTCTACATGTACTTAAGTCGGCATTGTGCCTTTTGTATTTAATTCCGATGCAATTTCTGTGTTCCATCGTCAATAAGAAGGTCAGAGGGATATAGTAAAACTGAAGTGAAGCATCGGAATCTATAACTAGTGTCACAGGATTGGTTCACAACATAGTCAGTTAGAAGACTCAGTCTTCCTGTACTGAAGTCGGCATTGTGCCTTTTGTATTTAATTCCGATGCAATTTGTGTCTTTCATCGTCAATAAGAAGGTCAGAGGGATACAGTAAACCTGAAGTGAAGCATCGGAATCTATAACTAGTATCACAGGAATGGTTCAGAATATAGAGAGTTGGAAGGCTCAGTCTTCTTGTACTTAAGTCGGCACTGTGCCTCTTGTATTTAATCCCGATGCAATTTGTGTGTTTCATCGTCAATAAGTAGGTGAGAGGGATACCGTAAACCTCAAGTGAAGCATCGGAATAAAAAACTAGTGTCACAGGAATGGTTCAAATCATAGACAGTAGGAAGAATCAGTCTTCTTGTACTTAAGTCGATATTGTGCCTCTTGTATTTAATTCCGATGCAATTTGTGTCTTTCATCATCAATAAGAAGGTCAGAGGGATACAGTAAACTTGGAGTGAAGCACCGGAATCTATAACTAGTGTCACAGGAATGGTTCAAAATATAGACTGTCAGAAGAGTCAGTCTTCTTGTACTTTAGTCGGCATTTTGCCTTTTGTATTTAATTCTGATGCAATTTCTGTGTTTCATCGTCAATAAGAAGGTCCAAGGGATATAGTAAACCTGGAGTGAAGCATCGGAATATATAACTAGTGTCACAGGGATGGTTCAAACATAGACAGTAAGAAGAGTCCGTCTCTTTGTACCTAAGTCGGCATCGTGCCTTTTGTATTTACTTCCGATGCAATTTCTGTGTTTCATCGTCAATAGGTAGGTAAGTGGGATACAGTAATCCTGAAGTTAAGCATCGGAATCTATAACTAGTGTCACAGGAATGGTGCAAAACATAGTCAGTAAGAAGAGTCAGTCTTCTTGTACTTAAGTCGGTATTGTGCCTTTTGAATTTAATTCCGATGCAATTTCTGTGTTTGATCGTCAATAAGAAGGTCCAAGGGATACAGTATACCTGGAGTGAAGTATCGGAATCTATAACTAGTGTCACAGGAATGGTTCAAAACATAGACAGTAAGAAGAGTCAGTCTTCTTGTACTTAATTCGGCATTGTGCCTTTTGTATTTAATTCTGATGCAAGTTCTGTGTTTCATCGTCAATAAGAAGGTCAGAGGGATACAAGAAACCTAAATTGAAGCATCGGAATCTATAACCAGTGTCACAGGAATGGTTCAAAACATATTCAGTAAGAAGAGTCAGTCTTCTTCTACTTAAGTCATCATTGTAGATTTTCTATTTAATTCTGATGCAATTTCTGTGTTTCATCGTCAATAAGAAGGTCTAAGGGATACAGTAAACCTGGAGTGAAGCATCGGAATCCATAACTAGTGTCACAGGAATGGTTCAAAACACAGACAGTAAGAAGAGTCAGACTGCTTTTACTTAAGTCGGCATTGTGCTTATTGTATTTAATTCCGATGCAATTTCTGTGTTTCATCGTCAATAAGAAGTTCCAAGGGATACAGTAAACCTGGAGTGAAGGATCGGAATCTATAACTAGTGTCACAGGAATGGATCAAAAGATAGTCAGTAAGAAGAAACAGTCCTCATGTACTTAAGTCGGTATTGTCCCTTTTGTATTTAATTCCGATGCAATTTCTGTGTTTCATCGTCAGCAAGAAGGTCCAAAGGATACAGTAAACCAGGAGTGAAGCATCGGAATCTATAACTATTGTCACAGGAAGGGTCAAACATAGACAGTAAGAAGAGTCCGTCTTCTTGTACTTAAGTCGTCATTGTGCTTTTGTAGTTAATTCCGATGCTTTTTCTCTGTTTCATCGTCAATAAGAAGGTCAAGGGATACAGTAAACCTGAATAGAAGCATCGGAATCTATAGCTAGTCTCACATTAATGGTTCAACCATAGACAGTAAGAACAGTCAGTATTCTTGTACTTAAGTCATCATTGTGCATTTTCTATTTAATTCTGATGCGATTTCTGTGTTGCATCGTCAATAAGAAGGTCCAAGGGATACAATAAACCTGGAGTGAAGCATCGGAATCTATAGCCAGTGTCACAGGAATGGTTCAAAACACAGACAGTAAGGAGAGACAGACTTCGTTTACTTAAGTCGGCATTGTGCCTATTGTATTTAATTCCGATGCAATTTTTGTGTTTCATCGTCAATAAGAAGGTCCAAGGGATGCAGTAAACCTGGAGTGAAGCATCAGAGTCTATAACTAGTGTCACAGGAATGGTTCAAAGCATAGACAGTAAGAAGAGTCAGACTTCTTGTACTTAATTCGGCATTGTGCCTTTTGTATTTAAGTCAGATGCAATTTCTGTGTTTCATCGGAAATAAGAAGGTCAGTAGGATACAGTAAACCTGATGTGAAGCACGGAGTCTATAACTAGTGGCACAGGAATGGTTCAAAACGTAGTCAGTGAGAAGAGTCAGTCTTCTTGTACTTAGGTCGGTGTTGTGCCCTTTGTATTTAATTCCGATGCAATTTCTGTGTTTCATCGTCAATAAGAAGGTCCAAGGGATATAGTAAACCTCAAGTGAAGCATCGGAATAAAAAACTAGGGTCACAGGAATGGTTCAAATCATAGACAGTTGGAGGAGTCAGTCTTCTTGTACTTAAGTCGGTATTGTGCCTTTTCTATTTAATTCCGATGCAATTTCTGTGTTTCATCGTCACTAAGAAGGTCAGATGGATACAGTACACTTGGAGTGAAGCACCGGAATCTAAAACTAGTGTCACAGGAATGGTTCAAAATATTGACTGTCAGAAGAGTCAGTCATCTTGTACTTTAGTCGGCATTGTGCCTTTTGTATTTAATTCTGATGCGATTTCTGTTTTTCATCGTCAATAAAAAGGTCCAAGGGATACAGTAAACCTAGAGTGAAGCATCGGAATCTATAACTAGTGTCACAGGAATGGTTCAAAGATAGACAGTAAGAAGAGTCAGTCTTCTTGTACCTAAGTTGGTATTGTGCCTTTTCTATTTAATTCCGATGCAATTTCTGTGTTTCATCGTCAATAAGAGGGTCCGAGGGATACAGTAAACCTGAAGTGAAGCATCGTAATTTATAACTAGTGTCACAGGAATGGTTCAAAAAATAGTCAATAAGAAGAGACAGTCTTCCTGTACGTAAGTCGGCATTGTGACTATTGTATTTATTTCCGATACAATATCTGTGTTTTATCGTCAATAAGAAGGTCCACGGGATACAGTAAAAGTGGAGTGAAGCATCGGAATGTATAACTAGTGTCGCAGGGATGGTTCAAACACAGACAGTAAGAAGAGTCAGTCTCCTTGTACCTAAGTCGGCATCGAGCCTTTTGTATTTAATTCCGATGCAATTTCTGTGTTTCATCGTCAATAAGTAGGTAAGTGGGATACAGTAATCCTGAAGTGAAGCATCGGAATCTATGACTAGTGTCACAGGAATGGTTCAAAACATATTCAGTAAGAAGAGTCAGTCTTCTTCTACTTAAGTCATCATTGTAGATTTTCTATTTAATTCTGATGCAATTTCTGTGTTTCATCGTCAATAAGAAGGTCTAAGGGATACAGTAAACCTGGAGTGAAGCATCCGAATCCGCAACTAGTGTCAGAGGAGTGGTTCAAAACACAGACAGTAAGAAGGGTCAGACTTCTTTACTAAAGTCGGCATTGTGCCTTTTGTATTTAATTACGATGCAATTCCTGTGTTTCATCGTCAATAAGAAGGTCCAAGGGATACAGTAAACCTGGAGTGAGGCATCGGAATCTATAACTAGTGTCACAGAATTGGTTCAAACATAGTCAGTGAGAAGAGACAGTCTTCTTGTACTTAAGTCGGTATTGTGTCTTTTGTATTTAATTACGATGCAATTTCTGTGTTTCATCGTCAATAAGAAGGTCCAAGGGATTCAGTAAACCAGGAGTGAAGCATCGGAGTCTATAACTAGTGTCACAGGAATGGTTCAAAACATAGACAGTAAGAAGAGTCAGTCTTCTTGTACTTAATTCGGCATTGTGCCTTTTGTATTTAATTCCGATGCAATTTCTGTGTTTCATCGACAATAACAAGGTCAGAGGGATACAGCAATCCTGAAGTGAAGCATCGGAATCTATGACTAGTGTCACAGGAATGGTGCAAAACATAGTCAGTAAGAAGAGTCAGTCTTCTTGTACTTAAGTCGGTATTGTGCCTTTTGAATTTAATTCCGATGCCATTTCTGTGTTTCATCGTCAATAAGAAGGTCCAAGCGATACAGTAAACCTGGAGTGAAGCATCGGAATCTATAACTAGTGTCATAGGAATGGTTCAAAACATAGACAGTAAGAAGAGTCAGACTTCTTTTACTTAAGTCGGCATTGTGCATTTGTATTCAATTCCAATGCAATTTCTGTGTTTCATCGTCAATAAGAAGGTCCAAGGGATACAGTAAACCAGGAGTGAAGCATCGGAGTCTTTAACTAGTGTCACAGGAATGGTTCAAAACATAGACAGTAAGAAGAGTCAGTCTTCTTGTACTTAATTCGGCATTGTGCCTTTTGTATTTAATTCTGATGCAATTTCTGTGTTTCATCGTCAACAAGAAGGTCTAAGGGATACAGTAAACCTGGAGTGAAGCATCGGAATCCATAACTAGTGTCAGAGGAGTGGTTCAAAACACAGACAGTAAGAAGGGTCAGACTTCTTTACTAAAGTCGGCATTGTGCCTTTTGTATTTAATTACGATGCAATTCCTGTGTTTCATCGTCAATAAGAAGGTCCAAGGGATACAGTAAACCTGGAGTGAGGCATCGGAATCTATAACTAGTGTCACAGGATTGGTTCAAACATAGTCAGTGAGAAGAGACAGTCTTCTTGTACTTAAGTCGGTATTGTGTCTTTTGTATTTAATTACGATGCAATTTCTGTGTTACATCGTCAATAAGAAGGTCCAAGGGATTCAGTAAACCAGGAGTGAAGCATCGGAGTCTATAACTAGTGTCACAGGAATCGTTCAAAACATAGACAGTAAGAAGAGTCAGTCTTCTTGTACTTAATTCGGCATTGTGCCTTTTGTATTTAATTGTGATGCAATTTCTGTGTTTCATCGTCAATAAGAAGGTCAGAGGGATACAAGAAACCTGAATTGAAGCATCGGAATCTATAACTAGTGTCACAGGAATGGTTCAAAACATATTCAGTAAGAAGAGTCAGTCTTATTGTACGTAAGTCATCATTGTAGATTTTCTATTTAATTCTGATGCAATTTCTGTGTTTCATCTTCTATACGAAGGTCTAAGGGATACAATAAACCTGGAGTGAAGCATCGGAATCCATAACTAGTGTCACAGGAATGGTTCAAAACACAGACAGAAAGAAGAGTCAGACTTCTTTTACTTACGTCGGCATTGTGCCTATTGTATTTAATTCCGATGCAATTTCTGTGTTTCATCGTCAATAAGAAGGTCCAAGGGATACAGTAAACTTGGAGTGAAGCATCGGAATCTATAACTAGTGTCACAGGAATGGTTCAAAACATAGTCAGTAAGAAGAAACAGTCTTCATGTACTTAAGTCGGTATTGTGCCTATTGTATTTAATTCCGATGCAATTTCTGTGTTTCATCGTAATAAGAAGGTCAAAGGGATACAGTAAACCTGGAGTGAAGCATCGGAATCTATAACTAGTGTCACAGGGACGGTTCAAAACATAGACAGTAAGATGAGTCAGTATTCTTGTACTTTAGTCGGCATTTGGCTTTTTGTATTTAATACCGATGCAATTTCTGTGTTTCATCGTCACTAAGAAGGTCAGTGGGATACAGTAATCCTGAAGTTAAGCATCGGAATCTATAACTAGTGTCACAGGATTGGTGCAAATCATAGTCAGTAAGAAGAGTCAGTCTTCTTGTAGCTAAGTCGGCATTGTGCCTTTTCTATTTAATTCCGATGCAATTTCTGTGTTTCATCGTCAATAAGAAGGTCAGAGGGAGACAGTAAACCTGAAGTGAAGCATCGGAATCTATAACTAGTGTCACACGAACGGTTCAAAGCATAGACAGTTGGAAGAGTCAGTCTTCTTGTACTTAAGTCGGCATTGTGCCTATTGTATTTCATTCCGATGCAATTTCTGTGTTTCATCGTCCATAAGTAGGTCCGAGGGATACAGTAAACCTCAAGTTAAGCATCGGAATAAAAAACTAGTGTCACAGGAATGGTTCAAAACATAGAGAGTAGGAAGAGTCAGTCTTCTTGTACATAAGTCGGCATTGTGCATTTTCTATGTCATTCCGATGCGATTTCTGTGTCTCATCGTCAATAGGAATATCCAAGGGATACAGTAAACCTGAAATGAAGCATCGGAATCTGTAACTAGTGTCACAGGAATTGGTCAAATCATAGTCAGTCTGAAGAGTCAGTCTTCTTGTACTTAAGTTGGCATTGTGCCTTTTCTATTTACTTACGACGCAATTTCTGTGTTTCATCGTCAGCAAGAAGATCTATAGGATACAGTACACCAGGTGTGAAGCATCGGAATCTATAACTATTGTCAAAGGAATGGTTCAAAACATAGACAGTAAGAAGAGTCCGTCCTCTTGTACTTAAGTCGTCATTGTGCTTTTCTATTTAATTCCGATGCAATTTCTGTGTTTCATCGTCAATAAGAAGGTCCAAGGGATACAGTAAACCTGAATAGAAGCATCGGAATCTATAGCTAGTGTCACAGGAATGGTTCAACCATAGACAGTAAGAAGAGTCAGTATTCTTGTACTTACGTCGGCATTGTGCCTTTTCAATTTAATTCCGAAAAATACTCTGTGTTTCATCGTCAATAAGAAGGACCAAGGGATACAGTAAACCTGGAGTGAGGCATCGGAATCTATAACTAGTGTCACAGGATTGGTTCAAACATAGTCAGTGAGAAGAGACAGTCTTCTTGTACTTAAGTCGGTATTGTGTCTTTTGTATTTAATTCCGATGCAATTTCTGTGTTTCATCGTCAATAAGAAGGTCCAAGGGATTCAGTAAACCAGGAGTGAAGCATCGGAGTCTATAACTAGTGTCGCAGGAATGGTTCAAAACATAGACAGTAAGAAGAGTCAGTCTTCTTGTACTTAATTCGGCATTGTGCCTTTTGTATTTAATTCTGATGCAATTTCTGTGTTTCATCGTCAATAAGAAGGTCAGAGGGCTACAAGAAACCTGATTTGAAGCATCGGAATCTATAACTAGTGTCACAGGAATGGTTCAAAACATATTCAGTAAGAAGAGTCAGTCTTCTTGTACTTAAGTCATCATTGCAGATTTTCTATTTAATTCTGATGCAATTTCTGTGTTTCATCGTCAATAAGAAGGTCTAAGGGATACAGTAAACCTGGAGTGAAGCATCGGAATCCATAACTAGTGTCACAGGAATGGTTCAAAACACAGACAATAAGAAGAGTCAGACTTCTTTTACTTAAGTCGGCATTGTGTATATTGTATTTATTTCCGATGCAATTTCTGTGTTTCATCGTCAATAAGAAGGTCCAAGGGATACAGTAAACCTGGAGTGAAGCATCGGAATCTATAACTAGTGTCACAGGAATGGTTCAAAACATAGTCAGTAAGAAGAAACAGTCTTCATGTACTTAAGTCGGTATTGTGCCTTTTGTATTTAATTCCAATGCAATTTCTGTGTTTCATCGTAATAAGAAGGTCAAAGGGATACAGTAAACCTGGAGTGAAGCATCGGAATCTATAACTAGTGTCACAGGGACGGTTCAAAACATAGACAGTAAGATAAGTCAGTATTCTTGTACTTTAGTCGGCATTTGGCTTTTTGTATTTAATTCCGAAGCAATATCTGTGTTTCATCGTCACTAAGAAGGTCAGTGGGGTACAGTAATCCTGAAGTTAAGCATCGGAATCTATAACTAGTGTCACAGGGTTGGTGCAAATCATAGTCAGTAAGAAGAGTCAGTCTTCTTGTAGTTAAGTCGGCATTGTGCCTTTTCTATTTAATTCCGATGAAATTTCTGTGTTTCATCGTCAATAAGAAGGTCAGAGGGAGACAGTAAACCTGAAGTGAAGCATCGGAATCTATAACTAGTGTCACACGAACGGTTCAAAACACAGACAGTTGGAAGAGTCAGTCTTCTTGTACTTAAGTCGGCATTGTGCCTATTGTATTTCAATCCGATGCAAATTCTGTGTTTCATCGTCCATAAGTAGGTCCGAGGGATACAGTAAACCTCAAGTTAAGCATCGGAATAAAAAACTAGTGTCACAGGAATGCTTCAAAACATAGACAGTAAGAAGAGTCCGTCCTCTTGTACTTAAGTCGTCATTGTGCTTTTGTATTTAATTCCGATGCAATTTCTGTGTTTCATCGTCAATAAGAAGGTCCAAGGGATTCAGTAAACCTGAATAGAAGAATCGGAATCTATAGCTAGTGTCACAGAAATGGTTCAACCATAGACAGTAAGAAGAGTCAGTATTCTTGTACTTAAGTCGGCATTGTGCCCATTCTATTTAATTCCAAAGCAATTTCTGTGTTTCATCGTCAATAAGAAGGTCCAAGGGATACAGTAAACCTGGAGTGAAGCATCGGAGACTATAACTAGTGTCACAGGAATGGTTCAAAACATAGACAGTAAGAAGAGTCAGTCTTCTTGTACTTAATTCGGCATTGTGCCTTTTGTATTTATTTCGGATGCAATTTCTGTGTTTCATCGGAAATAAGAAGGTCAGAGGGATACAGTAAACCAGATGTGAAGCACGGAATCTATAACTAGTGGCACAGGATTGGTTCAAATCACAGTCAGTCTGAAGAGTCAGTCTTCTTGTACTTAGGTCGGTATTGTGCCTTTTGTATTTAATTCCGATGCATTTTCTGTGTTACATCGTCAATAAGAAGGTCCAAGGGATACAGTAAACCCGGAGGGAAGCATCGGAATCTGTAACTATTGTCACAGGGACGGTTCAAAACATAGACAGTAAGATTAGTCAGTATTCTTGTACTTTAGTCGGCATTGTGCTTTTTGTATTCAATTCCGATGCAATTTCTGTGTTTCATCGTCACTAAGAAGGTCAGTGGGATACAGTAATCCTGAAGTTAAGCATCCGAATCTATAACTAGTGTCACAGGAATGGATCAAAAATAGTCACTAAGAAGAGTCAGTCTACTTGTAGTTAAGTCGGCATTGTGCCTTTTCTATTTAATTCCGATGCAATTTCTGTGTTTCATCGTCAATAAGAAGGTCAGAGGGATACAGTAAACCTGAAGTGAAGCATCGGAATCTATAACTAGTGTCACACGAATGGTTCAAATCATAGACAGTTGGAAGAGTCACTCTTCTTGTACTTAAGTCGGCATTGTGCCTTTTGTATTTAATTCCGATGCAATTTCTGTGTTTCATCGGAAATAAGAAGGTCAGAGGGATACAGTAAACCCGATGTGAAGCACGGAATCTATAACTAGTGGCACAGGATTGGTTCAAATCACAGTCAGTCTGAAGAGTCAGTCTTCTTGTACTTAGGTCGGTATTGTGCCTTTTGTATCTAATTCCGATGCATTTTCTGTGTTACATCGTCAATAAGAAGGTCCAAGGGATACAGTAAATCTGAAATGAACCATCGGAATCTATAACTAGTGTCACAGGAATGGTTCAAAACATAGACAGTTGGAAAAGTCAGTCTACATGTACTTAAGTGGCCATTGTGCCTTTTGTATTTAATTCCGATGCAATTTCTGTGTTTCATCGTCAATACGAAGATCAGAGGGATACAGTAACCCTGAAGTGAAGCATCGGAATCTATAACTAGTGTCACAGGAATGGTTCAAAACATAGTCAGTAAAAAGACTCAGTCTTCTTTTACTTAAGTCGGCATTGTGCCTCTTGTATTTAATTCCGATGCATTATTTGTGTTTCATCGTCAAAAGGAAGGTCAAAAGGGATACAGTAAACCTGAAGTGAAGCATCGGAATCTATATCTAGTGTCACAGGAATGGTTCAAAACATAGAGAGTTGGAAGACTCCGTCTTCTTGTACTTAAGTCGGCATTGTGCCTTTTGAATTTCATTCCGATGCTAATTCTGTGTTTCATCGTCCATAAGAAGGTCCGAAAGATACAGTAAACCTCAGGTGAAGCATCGGAAAAAAAAACTAGTGTCACAGGAATGGTTCAAAACATGGACTGTCAGAAGAGTCACTCTTCTTGTACTTTAGTCGGCATTGTGCCTTTTGTATTTAATTCTGATGCAATTTCTGTGTTTCATCGTCAATAAGAAGGGCCAAGGGATACAGTAAACCTGGAGTGAAGCATCGGAATCTGTAACTAGTGTCACAGGAATGGTTCAAAAGATAAACGGTAAGAAGAGACAGTCTACTTGTACTTAAGTCGGCATTGTGCCTCTTGTATTTAATTCCGATGCAATTTGTGTGTTTCATCGTCAATAAGAAGGTCAGAGGGATACAGTAAACCTGAAGTGATGCATCGGAATCTATAACTAGCGTCACAGGAATGGTTCAAAACATAGAGAGTTGGAAGACTCAGTCTTCTTGTACTTAAGTCGGCATTGTGTCTTTTGAATTTCATTCCGATGCAATTTCTGTGTGTCAACGTCCATAAGAAGGTCCGAGGGATACAGTAGACCTCAAGTGAAGCATCGGAATAAAAAACTAGTGTCACAGGAATGGTTCAAATCATAGACAGTAGGAAGAGTCAGTCTTCTTGTACTTAAGTCGGTATTGTGCCTTTGCTTTTTAATTCCAATGCAATTTCTGTGCCATCGTCAATAAGAAGGTCCAAGGGATACAGTAAACCTGGAGTGAAGCATCGGAGTCTATAACTAGTGTCACACGAATGGTTCAAAAGATAGACAGTAAGAAGAGTCAGTCTTCTTGTACTTAAGTCTGCATTGTGCCTTTTGTATTTAATTCCGATGCAATTTCTGTGATTCATCGTCAATAAGAGGGTCCGAGCGATACAGTAAACCTGAAGTGAAGCATCGGAATGTATAACTTGTGTCACAGGAATGGTTCAAAACATAGTCAATAAGATGAGTCAGTCTTCTTGTACTTAAGTCGGCATTGTGACTTTTGTATTTAATTCCCATACAATTTCTGTGTTTCATCGTCAATAAGAAGGTCCAAGGGATACTGTAAACGTGGAGTGAAGCATCGGAATCTATAACTAGTGTCACAGGGATGGTTCAAAGCATAGACAGTAAGAAGAGTCAGTCTTATTGTACCTATGTCGGCATCGTGCCTATTGTATTTAATTCCGATGCAATTTCTGTGTTTCATCGTCAATAAGAAGGTAAGTGGGATACAGTAATCCTCAAGTTAAGCTTCGGTATCTATGACTAGTGTCACAGGAATGGTTCAAAACATAGTCAGTAAGAAGTGTCAGTCTTATGGTACTTAAGTCGGCATTGTGCCTATTGTAATTGATTCCGATGCAATTTCTGTGTTTCATCGTCAATAAGAAGGTCCAAGGGATACAGTAAACCTGGAGTGATGCATCGGAATCTATAACTAGTGTCACAGGGATGTTTCAAAACATAGACAGTAAGAAGAGTCAGTCTTCTTGTACTTTAGTCGGCATTGTGCCTTTTGTATTTAATTCCGATGCAATTTCTGTGTTTCACCGTCAATAACAAGGTCAGAGGGATACAGTAATCCTGAAGTGAAGCATCGAAATCTATGACTAGTGTCACAGGAATGGTGCAAAACATAGTCTGTAAGAAGAGTCAGTCTTCTTGTACTTAAGTCGGTATTGTGACTTTTGTATTTAATTCCGATGCAATTTCTGTGTTACATCGTCAATAAGAAGGTCCAAGGGATACAGTAAACCTGGAGTGAAGCATCGGAATCTATAACTAGTGTCACAGGAATGGTTCAAAACATAGACAGTAAGAAGAGTCAGACTTCTTTTACTTACGACGGCATTGTGCACTTGTATTCAATTCCGATGCAATTTCTGTGTTTCATCGTCCATAAGCAGGTCCAAGGGATACAGTAAACCAGGAGTGAAGCATCGGAGTGTATAACTAGTGTCACAGGAATGGTTCAAAACATAGACAGTAAGAAGAGTCAGTCTTCTTGTACTTAATTCGGCATTGTGCCCTTTGTATTTAATTCTGATGCAATTTCTGCGTTTCATCGTCAATAAGAAGGTCTAAGGGATACAGTAAACCTGGAGTGAAGCATCGGAATCCATAACTAGTGTCACAGGAATGGTTCAAACCACAGACAGTAAAAACGGTAAGACTACTTTTACTTAAGTCGGCATTGTGCCTTTTGTATCTAATTCCGATGCAATTACTGTGTTTCATCGTCAATAAGAAGGTCTAAGGGATACAGTAAACCTGGAGTGAAGCATCGGAATCTATAACTAGTGTCACAGGAATGGTTCAAAGCATAGTCAGTAAGAAGAGACAGTCTTCTTGTACTTAAGTCGGCATTGTGCCTTTTATTTTTAATTCCGATGCAATTTCTGTGTTTCATCGTCAATAAGAAGGGCAGAGGGATACAATAAACCTGAAGTGAAGCATCGGAATCTATAACTAGTGTCACACGAATGGTTCAAATCATAGACAGTTGGAAGAGTCACTCTTCTTGTACTTAAGTCGGCATTGTGCCTTTTGTATTTAATTCCGATGCAATTTCTGTGTTTCATCGGAAATAAGAAGGTCAGAGGGATACAGTAAACCCGATGTGAAGCACGGAATCTATAACTAGTGGCACAGGATTGGTTCAAATCACAGTCAGTCTGAAGAGTCAGTCTTCTTGTACTTAGGTCGGTATTGTGCCTTTTGTATTTAATTCCGATGCATTTTCTGTGTTACATCGTCAATACGAAGGTCCAAGGGATACAGTAAATCTGAAATGAACCATCGGAATCTATAACTAGTGTCACAGGAATGGTTCAAAACATAGACAGTTGGAAAAGTCAGTCTACATGTACTTAAGTGGCCATTGTGCCTTTTGTATTTAATTCCGATGCAATTTCTGTGTTTCATCGTCAATACGAAGATCAGAGGGATACAGTAACCCTGAAGTGAAGCATCGGAATCTATAACTAGTGTCACAGGAATGGTTCAAAACATAGTCAGTAAAAAGACTCAGTCTTCTTTTACTTAAGTCGGCATTGTGCCTCTTGTATTTAATTCCGATGCATTATTTGTGTTTCATCGTCAAAAGGAAGGTCAAAAGGGATACAGTAAACCTGAAGTGAAGCATCGGAATCTAGATCTAGTGTCACAGGAATGGTTCAAAACATAGAGAGTTGGAAGACTCCGTCTTCTTGTACTTAAGTCGGCATTGTGCGTTTTGAATTTCATTCCGATGCTAATTCTGTGTTTCATCGTCCATAAGAAGGTCCGAAAGATACAGTAAACCTCAGGTGAAGCATCGGAAAAAAAACTAGTGTCACAGGAATGGTTCAAAACATGGACTGTCAGAAGAGTCAGTCTTCTTGTACTTTAGTCGGCATTGTGCCTTTTGTATTTAATTCTGATGCAATTTCTGTGTTTCATCGTCAATAAGAAGGGCCAAGGGATACAGTAAACCTGGAGTGAAGCATCGGAATCTGTAACTAGTGTCACAGGAATGGTTCAAAAGATAAACGGTAAGAAGAGACAGTCTACTTGTACTTAAGTCGGCATTGTGCCTCTTGTATTTAATTCCGATGCAATTTGTGTGTTTCATCGTCAATAAGAAGGTCAGAGGGATACAGTAAACCTGAAGTGATGCATCGGAATCTATAACTAGCGTCACAGGAATGGTTCAAAATATAGAGAGTTGGAAGACTCAGTCTTCTTGTACTTAAGTCGGCATTGTGTCTTTTGAATTTCATTCCGATGCAATTTCTGTGTGTCAACGTCCATAAGAAGGTCCGAGGGATACAGTAGACCTCAAGTGAAGCATCGGAATAAAAAACTAGTGTCACAGGAATGGTTCAAATCATAGACAGTAGGAAGAGTCAGTCTTCTTGTACTTAAGTCGGTATTGTGCCTTTGCTTTTTAATTCCGATGCAATTTCTGTGCCATCGTCAATAAGAAGGTCCAAGGGATACAGTAAACCTGGAGTGAAGCATCGGAGTCTATAACTAGTGTCACACGAATGGTTCAAAAGATAGACAGTAAGAAGAGTCAGTCTTCTTGTACTTAAGTCTGCATTGTGCCTTTTGTATTTAATTCCGATGCAATTTCTGTGATTCATCGTCAATAAGAGGGTCCGAGCGATACAGTAAACCTGAAGTGAAGCATCGGAATGTATAACTAGTGTCACAGGAATGGTTCAAAACATAGTCAATAAGATGAGTCAGTCTTCTTGTACTTAAGTCGGCATTGTGACTTTTGTATTTAATTCCCATACAATTTCTGTGTTTCATCGTCAATAAGAAGGTCCAAGGGATACTGTAAACGTGGAGTGAAGCATCGGAATCTATAACTAGTGTCACAGGGATGGTTCAAAGCATAGACAGTAAGAAGAGTCAGTCTTATTGTACCTATGTCGGCATCGTGCCTATTGTATTTAATTCCGATGCAATTTCTGTGTTTCATCGTCAATAAGAAGGTAACTGGGATACAGTAATCCTCAAGTTAAGCTTCGGTATCTATGACTAGTGTCACAGGAATGGTTCAAAACATAGTCAGTAAGAAGTGTCAGTCTTATGGTACTTAAGTCGGCATTGTGCCTATTGTAATTGATTCCGATGCAATTTCTGTGATTCATCGTCAATAAGAAGGTCCAAGGGATACAGTAAACCTGGAGTGAAGCATCGGAATCTATAACTAGTGTCACAGGGATGTTTCAAAACATAGACAGTAAGAAGAGTCAGTCTTCTTGTACTTTAGTCGGCATTGTGCCTTTTGTATTTAATTCCGATGCATTTCTGTGTTTCACCGTCAATAACAAGGTCAGAGGGATACAGTAATCCTGAAGTGAAGCATCGAAATCTATGACTAGTGTCACAGGACTGGTGCAAAACATAGTCAGTAAGAAGAGTCAGTCTTCTTGTACTTAAGTCGGTATTGTGACTTTTGTATTTAATTCCGATGCAATTTCTGTGTTACATCGTCAATAAGAAGGTCCAAGGGATACAGTAAACCTGGAGTGAAGCATCGGAATCTATAACTAGTGTCACAGGAATGGTTCAAAACATAGACAGTAAGAAGAGTCAGACTTCTTTTACTTACGTCGGCATTGTGCACTTGTATTCAATTCCGATGCAATTTCTGTGTTTCATCGTCCATAAGCAGGTCCAAGGGATACAGTAAACCAGGAGTGAAGCATCGGAGTGTATAACTAGTGTCACAGGAATGGTTCAAAACATAGACAGTAAGAAGAGTCAGTCTTCTTGTACTTAATTCGGCATTGTGCCCTTTGTATTTAATTCTGATGCAATTTCTGCGTTTCATCGTCAATAAGAAGGTCTAAGGGATACAGTAAACCTGGAGTGAAGCATCGGAATCCATAACTAGTGTCACAGGAATGGTTCAAACCACAGACAGTAAAAAGGGTAAGACTACTTTTACTTAAGTCGGCATTGTGCCTTTTGTATCTAATTCCGATGCAATTACTGTGTTTCATCGTCAATAAGAAGGTCTAAGGGATACAGTAAACCTGGAGTGAAGCATCGGAATCTATAACTAGTGTCACAGGAATGGTTCAAAGCATAGTCAGTAAGAAGAGACAGTCTTCTTGTACTTAAGTCGGCATTGTGCCTTTTATTTTTAATTCCGATGCAATTTCTGTGTTTCATCGTCAATAAGAAGGTCCAAGGGATACAGTAAACCAGGAGTGAAGCATCGGAGTCTATAACTAGTGTCACAGGAATGGTTCAAAACATAGACAGTAAGAAGAGTCAGTCTTCTTGTACTTAATTCGGCATTGTGCCTTTTGTATTTAATTCTGATGCAATTTCTGTGTTTCATCGTCAATAAGAAGGTCAGAGGGATACAGGAAACCTGAATTGAAGCATCGGAATCTATAACTAGTGTCACAGGAATGGTTCAAAGCATAGTCAGTAAGAAGAGTCAGTCTTCTTGTACTTAAGTCATCATTGTAGATTTTCTATTTAATTCTGATGCAATTTCGGTGTTTCATCGTCAATAAGATGGTCCATAGGATACAGTAAACCTGGAGTGAAGCATCGGAATCTATAACTAGTGTCACAGGAATGGTTCAAAACATAGTCAGTAAGAAGAGTCAGTCTTCTTGTACTTAAGTCGGCATTGTGCCTATTGTATCTCATTACGATGCAATTTCTGTGTTTCATCGTCCTTAAGAAGGTCCGAGGGATACAGTAAACCCGAATAGAAGCATCGGAATGTATAGCTAGTGTCACAGGAATGGTTCAAAACACAGACAGTAAGAAGAGTCAGACTTCTTTTACTTAAGTCAGCATTGAGCCTATTGTATTTAATTCCGATGCAATTTCTGTGTTTCATCGTCAATAAGAATGTCCAAGGGATACAGTAAACCTGGAGTAAAGCATCGGAGTCTATAACTAGTGTCACAGGAATGGTTCAAAACATAGACAGTAAGATGAGTCAGTCTTCTTGTACTTAATTCGGCTTTTTGCCTTTTGTATTTAGTTCGGATGCGATTTCTGTGTTTCATCGGAAATAAGAAGGTCAGAGGGATACAGTAAACCTGATGTGAAGCACGGAATCTATAACTAGTGGCACAGGAATGGTTCAAATCATAGTCAGTAAGAAGAGACAGTCTTGTTGTACTTAGGTCGGTATTGTGCCTTTTGTATTTAATTCCGATACAATTTCTGTGTTTCATCGTCAATAAGAAGGTCCAAGGGATACAGTAAACCTGGAGTGAAGCATCGGAATCTATAACTAGTGTCACAGGGACGGTTCAAAGCATAGACAGTAAGATGAGTCAGTATTCTTGTACTTTTTTCGGCATTGTGCTTTTTGTATTTAATTCCGATGCAATTTCCGTGTTCAATCGTCACTAAGAAGGTCAGTGGGATACAGTAATCCTGAAGTTAAGCATCAGAATCTATAACTGGTGTCACAGGAATGGTTCAAAACATAGTCAGTAAGAAGGGTCAGTCTTCTTGTAGTTAAGTCGGCATTGTGCCTTTTCTATCTAATTCCGATGCAATTTCTGTGTTTCATCGTCAATAACAAGGTCAGAGGGATACAGTAAACCTGAAGTGAAGCATCGGAATCTATAACTAGTGTCACACGAATGGTTCAAATCATAGACAGTAGGAAAAGTCAGTCTACATGTACTTAAGTCGGCATTGTGCCTTTTGTATTTAATTCCGATGCAATTTCTGTGTTTCATCGTCAATAAGAAGGTCAGAGGGATACAGTAACCCTAAAGTGAAGCATCGGAATGTATAACCAGTGTCACAGTAATGGTTCAAAACATAGTCAGTAAGAAGACTCAGTCTCCTTGTACTTAAGTCGGCATTGTGCCTCTTGTATTTAATTCCGATGCAATTTGTGTGTTTCATCGTCAATAAGAAGGTCAGAGGGATACAGTAAACATGAAGTGAAGCATCGGAATCTATAACTAGTCTCACAGGAATGGTTCAAAACATAGACAGTAAGATGAGTCAGTCTTGTTGTACTTAAGTCGGCATTGTGCCTTTTGAATTTCATTCCGATGCAATTTCTGTGTTTCATTGTCCATAAGAAGGTCCGAGGGATACAGTAAACCTCAAGTGAAGTATCGTAATAAAAAACTAGTGTCACAAGAATGGTTCAAAACATAGACTGTCAGAAGAGTCAGTCTTATTGTACTTTAGTCGGCATTGTGCCTTTTGTATTCAATTCTGATGCAATTTCTGTGTTTCATCGTCAATAAGAAGGTCCAGGGGTTTCAGTAATCCTGGAGTGAAGCATCGGAATCTATAACTAGTGTCACAGGAATGGTTCAAAGCATTGACAGTAGGAAGAGTCAGTCTTCTTGTACTTAAGTCGGCATTGTGAATTTTTTATTTAATTCCGATGAAATCTCTGTGTTCCATCGACAATAAGAAGGTCCAAGGGATACAATAAACCTGAAGTGAAGCATCGGAATCTATAACTAGTGTCACAGGGATGGTTCTAAACATAGACAGTAAGAAGAGTCAGTCTTCTTGTACCTAAGTCGGCATCGTGCCTTTTGCATTTCATTCCGATGCAATTTGTGTGTTTTATCGTCAATAAGAAGGTCAGTGGGATACAGTAATCCTGAAGTTAATCATCGGTATCTTTGACTAGTGTCACAGGAATGGTTCAAAAAATATTTGGTAAGAAGAGTCAGTCTTATTGTACTTAAGATGGCATTGTGAATATTGTATTTAATTCCGATGCAATTTCTGTGTTTCATCGTCAATAAGAAGGGTCAAGGGATACAGTAAACCTGGAGTGAAGCATCGGAATCTATAACTAGTGTCACAGGGATGGTTCAAAACATAGACAGTAAGAAGAGTCAGACTTCTTTTACTTACGTCGGCATTGTGCACTTGTATTCAATTCCGATGCAATTTCTGTGTTTCATCGTCCATAAGCAGGTCCAAGGGATACAGTAAACCAGGAGTGAAGCATCGGAGTGTATAACTAGTGTCACAGGAATGGTTCAAAACATAGACAGTAAGGAGAGTCAGTCTTCTTGTACTTAATTCGGCATTGTGCCCTTTGTATTTAATTCTGATGCAATTTCTGCGTTTCATCGTCAATAAGAAGGTCTAAGGGATACAGTAAACCTGGAGTGAAGCATCGGAATCCATAACTAGTGTCACAGGAATGGTTCAAACCACAGACAGTAAAAAGGGTAAGACTACTTTTACTTAAGTCGGCATTGTGCCTTTTGTATCTAATTCCGATGCAATTACTGTGTTTCATCGTCAATAAGAAGGTCTAAGGGATACAGTAAACCTGGAGTGAAGCATCGGAATCTATAACTAGTGTCACAGGAATGGTTCAAAGCATAGTCAGTAAGAAGAGACAGTCTTCTTGTACTTAAGTCGGCATTGTGCCTTTTATTTTTAATTCCGATGCAATTTCTGTGTTTCATCGTCAATAAGAATTTCCAAGGGAAACAGTAAACCAGGAGTGAAGCATCGGAGTCTATAACTAGTGTCACAGGAATGGTTCAAAACATAGACAGTAAGAAGAGTCAGTCCTCTTGTACTTAATTCGGCATTGTGCCTTTTGTATTTAATTCTGATGCAATTTCTGTGTTTCATCGTCAATAAGAAGGTCAGAGGGATACAGGAAACCTGAATTGAAGCATCGGAATCTATAACTAGTGTCACAGGAATGGTTCAAAACATAGTCAGTAAGAAGAGTCAGTCTTCTTGTACTTAAGTCATCATTGTAGATTTTCTATTTAATTCTGATGCAATTTCGGTGTTTCTTAGTCAATAAGATGGTCCATAGGATACAGTAAACCTGGAGTGAAGCATCGGTATCTATAACTAGTGTCACAGGAATGGTTCAAAACATAGTCAGTAAGAAGAGTCAGTCTTCTTGTACTTAAGTCGGCATTGTGCCTATTGTATCTCATTACGATGCAATTTCTGTGTTTCATCGTCCTTAAGAAGGTCCGAGGGATACAGTAAACCCGAATAGAAGCATCGGAATGTATAGCTAGTGTCACAGGAATGGTTCAAAACACAGACAGTAAGAAGAGTCAGACTTCTTTTACTTAAGTCAGCATTGAGCCTATTGTATTTAATTCCGATGCAATTTCTGTGTTTCATCGTCAATAAGAATGTCCAAGGGATACAGTAAACCTGGAGTAAAGCATCGGAGTCTATAACTAGTGTCACAGGAATGGTTCAAAACATAGACAGTAAGATGAGTCAGTCTTCTTGTACTTAATTCGGCTTTTTGCCTTTTGTATTTAGTTCGGATGCGATTTCTGTGTTTCATCGGAAATAAGAAGGTCAGAGGGATACAGTAAACCTGATGTGAAGCACGGAATCTATAACTAGTGGCACAGGAATGGTTCAAATCGTAGTCAGTAAGAAGAGACAGTCTTGTTGTACTTAGGTCGGTATTGTGCCTTTTGTATTTAATTCCGATACAATTTCTGTGTTTCATCGTCAATAAGAAGGTCCAAGGGATACAGTAAACCTGGAGTGAAGCATCGGAATCTATAACTAGTGTCACAGGAATGGTTCAAAATATAGACAGTAAGAAGAGTCCGTCTTCTTGTACTTACGTCGGCATTGTGCTTTTGTATTTAATTCCGATGCAATTTCTGTGTTTCATCCCGTCAATAAGAAATTCCACGGTATACGGTAAACCTGTAGTGAAGCATCAGAATCTATAACTAGTGTCACAGGAATTGTTCAAAACATAGTCAGTCTGAAGAGTCAGTCTTCTTGTACTTAAGTCGGCATTGTGCCTTTTCAAGTTAATTACGATGCAATTTCTGTGTTTCATCGTCTGCAAGAGGGTCCAAAGGATACAGTAAACCAGGAGTGAAGCATCGGATCTATAACTAGTGTCACAGGAGTGGTTCACATCATAGAGAGTAAGAAGAGTCCGTCTTCTTGTACTTATGTCGGCATTGTGCTTTTGTATTTAATTCCGATGCAATTTCTGTGTTTCATCGTCAATAAGAAGGTCCAAGGTATACAGTAAACCTGGAGAGAAGCATCGGAATCTATAATTAGTGCCACAGCATTGGTTCAAAACGTGGACAGTGAGATGAGTCAGTCTTCTTGTACTTAATTCGGCATTGTGCCTTTTGTATTTAATTCCGACGCAATTTCTGTGTTTCATTGTCAATAAGAACTTCAGAGGGATACAGTAAATCTGAAGTGAAGCATCGGAATCTATAACTAGCGTCACACGAATGGTTCAAAACATAGACAGTAAGAAGAGTCAGTCTTCTTGTACTTAAGTCGGCATTGTGCCTTTTGTATTTAATTCCGATGTAATTTCTGTGTTTTATTGTCAATAAGACGGTCAGAGGGATACAGTAAACCTGAAGTGAAGCATCGGAATCTATAACTAGTGTCACAGGAATGGTTCAAACATAGTCAGTAAGAAGAGTCCGTCTTCTTGTACTTATGTCGGCATTGTGCTTTTGTATTTAATTCCGATGCAATTTCTGTGTTTCATCGTCAACAAGAAGGTCCAAGGTATACAGTAAACCTGGAGTGAAGCATCGGAATCCATAACTAGAGTCACAGGAATGGTTCAAAACATAGACAGTAAGATGAGTCAGTCTTCTTGTACTTAAGTCGGCAATGTGCTTTTGTATTTAATTCCGATGCAATTTCTGTGTTTTATCGTCAATAAGAAGGTCCAAGGTATACAGTAAACCTGGAGTGAAGCATCGGAATCTATAACTAGTGTCACAGGAATGGTTCAAAACATAGACAGTAAGATGAGTGAGTCTTCTTGTACTTAAATCGGCATTGTGCCTTTTGTATTTAATACGGACGCAATTTCTGTGTTTCATCGTCAATATGAACGTCAGAATGATACAGTAAATCTGAAGTGAGGCATCGGAATCAATAAGTAGTGTCACAGGAATGGTTCAAAACATAGACAGTAAGAAGAGGTAGTCTTCTTGTACTTAAGTCAGCATTGCTCCTTTTGTATTTAATTCCGATGTAATTTCTGTTTTTTATCGTCAATAAGAAGGTCAGAGGGACACAGTAAACCTGAAGTGAAGCATTGGTATCTATAACTAGTGTCACAGGAATGGTTCAAAACATAGTCAGTAAGAAGAGTCAGTCTTCTTGTACTTCAGTAGGCATTGTGCCTTTTGTATTTAATTCCGATGCAATTTCTGTGTTTTATCGTCAATAAGAAGGTCAGAGGGATACAGTAAACCTGAAGTGAAGCATCGGAATCTACAACTAGTGTCACAGGAATGGTTCAAAACATAGAGAGTTGGAAGACTCAGTCTTCTTGTACTGAAGTCGGCATTGTGCCTTTTAAATTTCATTCTGATGCAATTTCTGTGTTTCATCGTCCATAAGAAGGTCTGAGGGATACAGTAAACCTCAAGTGAAGCATCGGAATAAAAAACTAGTGTCACAGGAATGGTTCAAAACATAGACAGTAGGAAGAGTCAGTCTTCTTGTACCTAAGTCGGTATTGTGCCTTTTCATTTTAATTCCGATGCAATTTCTGTGTTTCATCGTCAATAAGAAGGTCAGAGGGATACAGTAAACCTGGAGTGAAGCACCGGAATCTATAACTAGTGTCACAGGAATGGTTCTAAACACAAACTCTCAGAAGAGTCAGTCTTCTTGTAGTTAAGTCTGCATTGTGCCTAGTGTCACAGGAATGGTTTAAAACATAGACAGTAAGAAGAGTCAGACTTCTTTTACTTAAGTCGGCATTGTGCCTTTTGTATTCAATTCCGATGCAATTTCTGTGTTTCATCGTCAATAAGAAGGTCTAAGGGATACAGTAAACCAGGAGTGAAGCACAGGAGTCTATAACTAGTGTCACAGGAATGGTTCAAAACATAGACAGTAAGAAGAGTCAGTCTTCTTGTACTTAATTCGGCATTGTGCCTTTTGTATTTAATTCTGACGAATTTTTGGGTTTCATCGTCTATAAGAAGGTCAGAGGGATACAGTAAAATTGAAGTGAAGCATCGGAATCTATAACTAGTGTCACACGAACGGTTCAAAACATAGACAGTTGGAAGAGTCAGTCTTCTTGTACTTAAGTCGGCATTGTGCCTTTTGTATTTAATTCCGATGCAATTTCTGTGCTACATTGTCAATAAGAAGTTCCAAGGGATACAGTAAACCTGAAATGAACCATCGGAATCTATATCTAGTGTCACAGGAATCGTTCAAAGCATAGACAGTAGGAAAAGTCAGTCTTCTTGTACTTAAGTCGGCATTGTGAATTTTTTATTTAATTCCGATACAATCTCTGTGTTTCATCGACAATAAGAAGGTCCAAGGGATACAATAAACCTGAAGTGAAGCATCGGAATCTATAACTAGTGTCACCGGGATGGTTCTAAACATAGACAGTAAGAAGTGTCAGTCTTCTTGTACTTTAGTCGGCATTGTGCCATTTGTATTTAATTCCGATGCAATTTCTGTGTTTCATCGTCAATAAGAAGGTCAGTGGGATACAGTAATCCTGAAGTTAATCATCGGTATCTATGACTAGTGTCACAGGAATGGTTCAAAAAATATATGGTAAGAAGAGTCAGTCTTATTGTACTTAAGATGGCATTGTGCCTATTGTATTTAATTCCGATGCAATTTCTGTGTTTCATCGTCAATAAGAAGGGTCAAGGGATACAGTAAACCTGGAGTGAAGCATCGGAATCTATAACTAGTGTCACAGGGGTGTTTCAAAACATAGACAGTAAGAAGAGTCAGTCTTCTTGTACTTTAGTCGGCATTGTGCCATTTGTATTTAATTCCGATGCAATTTCTGTGTTTCATCGTCAATAAAAGGTCAGAGGGATACAGTATTCCCGAAGTGAAGCATCGGAATCTATGACTAGTGTCACAGGAATTGTGCCAAACACAGTCAGTAAGAAGAGTCAGTCTTCTTGTAATTAAGTCGGTATTGTGCCTTTTGTATTTAACTCCGATGGATTTTCTGTGTTTGATCGTCAATAAGAGGGTCCAAGGGATACAGTTAACCTGGAGTGAAGCACCGGAGTCTATAACTAGTGTCACAGGAATGGTTCAAAAGCATAGACAGTAAGAAGAGTCAGTCTTCTTGTACTTAATTCGGCATTGTGCCTTTTGTATTTAATTCTGATGCAATATCTGTGTTTCCTCGTCAATAAGAAGGTCTAAGGGATACAGTAAACCTGGAGTGAAGCATCGGAATCCATTAGTAGTGCCACAGGAATGGTTCAAAACACAGACAGTAAGAAGAGTCAGACTTCATTTACTTAAGTCGGCATAGTGTCTTTTGTATTTAGTTCCGATGCAATTTCTGTGTGTCATCGTCAATAAGTAGGTCCAAGGGATACAGTAAACCTGGAGTGAAGCATCGGAATCTATAACTTGTGTCACAGGAATGGTTCAGAACATAGTCAGTAAGAAGAGACAGTCTTCTTGTACTTAAGTCGGTATTATGTCTTTTGTATTTAAATTCGATGCAATTTCTGTGTTTCATCGTCAATAAGAAGGTCCAAGGGATACAGTAAACCAGGAGTGAAGCATCGGAGTCTATAACTAGTGTCACAGGAATGGTACAAAAAATAGTCAGTAAGAGGAGTCAGTCTTCTTTTACTTAATACGGCATTGTGCCCTTTGTATTTAATGCTGATGCAATTTCTGTGTTTCATCGTCAATACGAAGGTCTAAGGGATACAGTAAACCTGGAGTGAAGCATCGGAATCTATAACTAGTGTCATAGGAATGGTTCAAAACACAGACAGTAAGAAGAGTCAGACTTCTTTTACTTACGTCGGCATTGTGCATTTTGTATTTAATTAAGATGCATTTTCTGTGTTTCATCGTCAATAAGAAGGTCCAAAGGATACAGTAAAGCTAGAGTGAAGCATCGGAAACTATAACTAGTGTCACAGGAATGTTTCAAAACATAGTCAGTAAGAAGAGACAGTCTTCTTGTACTTATGTCGGTATTGTGCCTTTTGTATTTAATTCCGATGCAATTTCTGTGTTTCATCGTCAATAAGAAGGTCTAGGGGATACAGTAAACCTGAAGTGAAGTATCGGAATCTATAACTAGTGTCACAGGAATTGTTCAAAACATAGTCAGTCTGAAGAGTCGGTCTTCTTGTACTTAAGTCGGCATTGTGACTTTTCTATTTAATTACGATGCAATTTCTGTGTTTCATCGTCAGCAAGAAGGTCCAAAGGATACAGTAAACCAGGAGTGAAGCATCGAAATCTATGACTAGTGTCACAGGAATGGTTCAAAATATAGACAGTAAGAAGAGTCCGTCTTCTTGTACTTACGTCGGCATTGTGCTTTTGTATTTAATTCCGATGCAATTTCTGTGTTTCATCCCGTCAATAAGAAGAGCCACGGTATACGGTAAACCTGTAGTGAAGCATCGGAATCTATAACTAGTGTCACAGGAATTGTTCAAAACATAGTCAGTCTGAAGAGTCAGTCTTCTTGTACTTAAGTCGGCATTGTGCCTTTTCAAGTTAATTACGATGCAATTTCTGTGTTTCATCGTCTGCAAGAGGGTCCAAAGGATACAGTAAACCAGGAGTGAAGCATCGGATCTATAACTAGTGTCACAGGAGTGGTTCACATCATAGAGAGTAAGAAGAGTCCGTCTTCTTGTACTTATGTCGGCATTCTGCTTTTGTATTTAATTCCGATGCAATTTCTGTGTTTCATCGTCAATAAGAAGGTCCAAGGTATACAGTAAACCTGGAGGGAAGCATCGGAATCTATAATTAGTGCCACAGGATTGGTTCAAAACGTGGACAGTGAGATGAGTCAGTCTTCTTGTACTTAATTCGGCATTGTGCCTTTTTTATTTAATTCCGACCCAATTTCTATGTTTCATTGTCAATAAGAACTTCAGAGGGATACAGTAAATCTGAAGTGAAGCATCGGAATCTATAACTAGCGTCACACGAATGGTTCAAAACATAGACAGTAAGAAGAGTCAGTCTTCTTGTACTTAAGTCGGCATTGTGCCTTTTGTATTTAATTCTGATGTAATTTCTGTGTTTTATTGTCAATAAGACGGTCAGAGGGATACAGTTAACCTGAAGTGAAGCATCGGAATCTATAACTAGTGTCACAGGAATTGTTCAAAATATAGTCAGTCTGAAGAGTCAGTCTTCTTGTACTTAAGTCAGCAATGTGCCTTTTATAATTAATTACGATGCAATTTCAATGTTTCATCGTCAGTAATAAGGTCCAAGGGATACTTTAAACCTGGGGTGAAGCATCGGAATCTATAACTAGTGTCACAGGAATGGTTCAAATCATAGACAGTAAGAAGAGTCAGTCTACTTCTACTTAAGTCGGCATTGTGTCTTTTGTATTTAATTCCGATGCAATTTCTGTGTTTTATCGTCCATACGAAGGTCAGAGTGATACAGTAAACCTGAAGTGAAGCATCGGAATCTATAACTAGTGTCACAGGAATGGTTCAAACATAGTCAGTAAGAAGAGTCCGTCTTCTTGTACTTATGTCGGCATTGTGCTTTTGTATTTAATTCCGATGCAATTTCTGTGTTTCATCGTCAACAAGAAGGTCCAAGGTATACAGTAAACCTGTAGTGAAGCATCGGAATCCATAACTAGAGTTACAGAAATGGTTCAAAACATAGACAGTAAGATGAGTCAGTCTTCTTGTACTTAAGTCGGCAATGTGCTTTTGTATTTAATTCCGATGCAATTTCTGTGTTTTATCGTCAATTAGAAGGTCCAAGGTATACAGTAAACCTGGAGTGAAGCATCGGAATCTATAACTAGTGTCACAGGAATGGTTCAAAACATAGACAGTAAGATGAGTGAGTCTTCTTGTACTTAAATCGGCATTGTGCCTTTTGTATTTAATACGGACGCAATTTCTGTGTTTCATCGTCAATATGAACGTCAGAATGATACAGTAAATCTGAAGTGAAGCATCGGAATCAATAAGTAGTGTCACAGGAATGGTTCAAAACATAGACAGTAAGAAGAGGTAGTCTTCTTGTACTGAAGTCAGCATTGCTCCTTTTGTATTTAATTCCGATGTAATTTCTGTATTTTATCGTCAATAAGAAGGTCAGAGGGACACAGTAAACCTGAAGTGAAGCATTGGTATCTATAACTAGTGTCACAGGAATGGTTCAAAACATAGTCAGTAAGAAGAGTCAGTCTTCTTGTACTTCAGTAGGCATTGTGCCTTTTGTATTTAATTCCGATGCAATTTCTGTGTTTTATCGTCAATAAGAAGGTCAGAGGGATACAGTAAACCTGAAGTGAAGCGTCGGAATCTACAACTAGTGTCACAGGAATGGTTCAAAACATAGAGAGTTGGAAGACTCAGTCTTCTTGTACTGAAGTCGGCATTGTGCCTTTTAAATTTCATTCTGATGCAATTTCTGTGTTTCATCGTCCATAAGAAGGTCTGAGGGATACAGTAAACCTCAAGTGAAGCATCGGAATAAAAAACTAGTGTCACAGGAATGGTTCAATACATAGACAGTAGGAAGAGTCAGTCTTCTTGTACCTAAGCCGGTATTGTGCCTTTTCTATTTAATTCCGATGCAATTTCTGTGTTTCATCGTCAATAAGAAGGTCAGAGGGATACAGTAAACCTGGAGTGAAGCACCGGAATCTATAACTAGTGTCACAGGAATGGTTCTAAACACAAATTCTCAGAAGAGTCAGTCTTCTTGTACTTAAGTCTGCATTGTGCCTTTTGTATTTAATTCCGATGCAATTTCTGTGTTACATCGTCAATAAGAAGGTCAGTGGGATACAGATATCCTGAGGTTAAGCATCGGTATCAATGACTAGTGTCACAGGAATGGTTCAAAACATAGTCAGTAAGAAGAGTCAGTCTTCTTGTACTTAAGTCGGTATTGTGCCTTTTGTATTTAATTCCGATGCAATTTCTGTGTTTCATCGTCAATAAGAAGGTCGAAGGGATACAGGAAACCTTCAGTGAAGCATCGGAATCTATAACTAGTGTCACAGGAATGGTTCAAAACATAGACAGTAAGAAGAGTCAGACTTCTTTTACTTAAGTCGGCATTGTGCTTTTTCTATTTAATTCCGATGCCGTTGCTGTGTCTCTTCGTCAATAGGAAAGTCCAAGGGATACAGTAAACCTGAAGTGAAGCATCGGAATCTATAACTAGTGTCACAGGAATTGTTCAAAATATAGTCAGTCTGAAGAGTCAGTCTTCTTGTGCTTAAGTCGGCAATGTGCCTTTTCTATTTAATTACGATGCGATATCTGTGTTTCATCGTCAGTAAGAAGGTCCAAGGGATACTGTAAAACCGGAGTGAAGCATCGGAATCTATAACTAGTGTCAGAGGTATGGTTCAAATCATAGACACTAAGAAGAGTAAGTGTTCTTCTACTTAAGTCGGCATTGTGCGTTTTGTATTTAATTCCGATGCAATTTCTGTGTTTTATCGTCAATAAGAAGGTCAGAGGGATACAGTAAACCTGAAGTGAAGCATCGGAATATATAACTAGTGTCACAGGAATGGTTCAAACATAGGCAATAAGAAGAGTCCGTCATCTTGTACTTAAGTCGGCATTGTGCTTTTGTATTTAATTCCGATGCAATTTCTGTGTTTCATCGTCAATAAGAAGGTCCGAGGTATACAGTAGACCTGGTGTGAAGCATCGGAATCTATAACTAGTGTCACAGAAATGGTTCTAAACGTAGACAGTAAGATGAGTCAGTCTTCTTGTACTTAAGTCGGCATTGTGATTTTGTATTTAATTCCGATGCAATTTCTGTGTTTTATCGTCAATAAGAAGGTCCAAGGTATACAGTAAACCTGGAGTGAAGCATCAGAATGTATAACTAGTAACACAATAATGGTTCGAAACATTGACAGTAAGATGAGTCAGTCTTCTTGTACTTAAATCGCCATTGTGCCTCTTGTATTTAATACCGACGCAATTTCTGTGTTTCATCGTCAATAAGAACGTCAGAGGCATACAGTAAATCTGAAGCGAAGCATCGGAATCTATAACTAGTGACACAGGAATTGTTCAAAACATAGACAGTAAGAAGAGCCAGTCTTCTTGTACTTAAGTCGGCATCGTGCCTTTTGTATTTAATTCCGATGCAATTTCTGTGTTTCATCCTCAATAAGAAGGTCAGTGGGATACAGTAATCCTGAAGTTAAGCATCGGTATCTATGACTAGTGTCACAGGAATGGTTCAAAACGTAGTCAGTAAGAACAGTCAGTCTTCTTGTACTTAAGTCGGCATTGTGCCTATTGTATTAATTTCCGATGCAATTTCTGTGTTTCATCGTCATTAAGAAGGTCCAAGGGATACAGTAAACCTGGAGTGAAGTATCGGAATCTATAACTAGTGTCACAGGAATGGTTCAAAACATAGACAGTAAGAAGAGTCAGTCTTCTTGTACTTTAGTCGGCATTGTGCCTTTTGTATTTAATTCCGATGCAATTTCTGTGTTTCATCGTCAATAACAAGGTCAGAGGGATACAATAATCCTGAAGTGAAGCAACGGAATCTATGACTAGTGTCACAGGAATGGTGCAAATCATAGTCAGTAAGAAGAGACAGTCGTCTTGTGCTTAAGTCGGTATTGTGTCTTTTGTATTTAATTCCGATGCAATTTCTGTGTTTCATAGTCAATAAGATGGTCCAAGGGATACAGCAAACCAGGAGTGAAGCATCGGAGTCTATAACTAGTGTCACAGGATTGGTTAAAAACATAGTCAGTAAGAAGAGTCAGTCTTCTTGCACTTAAGTCATCATTGTGCATTTTCTATTTAATTCTGCTGCTATTTCTGTGTTACATCGTCAATAAGAAGGTCTAAGGGATACCGTAAACCTGGAGTGAAGCATCGGAATCCATAAATAGTGTCACGGGAATGGTTCAAAGCACAGACAGTAAGAAGGGTCAGACTTCTTTTACTTATGTCGGCAATGTGCCTTTTGTATTTAATTCCGATGCAATTTCTGTGTTTCATCGTCAATACGAAGGTCCATGGGATACAGTAAACCTGAAGTGAAGCATCGGAATCTATAACTAGTGTCACAGGAATGGTTCTAAACATAGTCAGTAAGAAGAGACAGTATTCTTGTACTTTAGTTGGTATTGTGCCTTTTGTATTTAACTCCGATGCAATTTCTGTGTTTCATCGTCAATAAGAAGGTCCAAGGGATACAGTTAACATGGAGTGAAGCATAGGAATCTATAACTAGTGTCACAGGGACGGATCAAAACATAGACAGTGAGATGAGTCAGTATTCTTGTACTTTAGTCGGCATTGTGCTTTTTGTATTTAATTCCGTTGCAATTACTGTGTTTCATCGTCTCTAAGAAGGTCAGTGGGATACAGTAATCCTGAAGTTAAGCATCGGAATCTATAACTAGTGTCACAGGAATGGTGCATATCATTGTCAGTAAGAAGAGTTTGTCTTCTTGTAGTTAAGTCAGCATTGTGACTTTTCTATTTCATTCCGATGCAATTTCTGTGTTTCATCGTCAATATGAAGGTCAGAGGGATACAGTAAACCTGAAGTGAAGCATCGGAATCTATAACTAGTGTCACAGGAACGGTTCAAAACATAGACAGTTGGAAGAGTCAGTCTTCTTGTACTTAAGTCGGCATTGTGGCTTTTGTATTTAATTCCGATGAAATTTCTTTGTTTCATTGTCAATAAGAGGGTCCAAGGGATACAGTAAACCTGAAATGAACCATCGGAATCTACAACTAGTGTCACAGGAATCGTTCAAAGCATAGACAGTGGGAGAAGTCAAACTACATGTACTTAAGTCGGCATTGTGCCTTTTATATTTAATTCCGATGCAATTTCTGCGTTTCATCGTCAATAAGAAGGTCAGAGGGATACATTAAACCTGAAGTGAAGCATCGGAATCTATAACTAGTGTCACAGGAATGGTTCAAAACATAGTCAGTAAGAAGAGTCAGTCTTCTTGTACTTAAGTCGGCATTGTGCCTATTAAATTTAATTCCGATGCAATTAGTGTGTTTCATCGTCAATAAGAAGGTCCAAGTGATACAGTATGCCAGAAGTGAAGCATCGGAATCTATAACTAGTGTCACAGGAATGGTTCAAATCATAGACAGTAGGAAGAGTCAGTCTTCTTGTACTTAAGTCGGTATTGTGCCTTTTCTATTTAATTCCGATGCAATTTCTGTGTTTCATCGTCAATAAGAAGGTCAGATGGATACAGTATACCTGAAGTGAAGCATCAGAATCTATAACTAGTGTCACACGAATGGTTCAAAACATAGAGAGTTGGAAGATTCAGTCTTCTTGTACATAATTCGGCATTGTGCCTTTTGTATTTCATTCCGATGCAATTTCTGTGTTTCATCGTCCATAAGAAGGTCCGAGGGATACAGTAAACCTCACGTGAAGCATCGGAATAAAAAACTAGTGTCACAGGAATGGTTCAAAACATAGAGAGTAGGAAGAGTCAGTCTTCTTTTACATAAGCCGGCATTGTGCTTTTTCTATTTAATTCCGATGCGATTTCTGTGTCTCATCTTCAATAGGAATGTCCAAGGGATACAGTAAACCTCAAGAGAAGCATCGGAAACTATAACTAGTGTCACAGGATTTGTTCAAAACATAGTCAATATGAAGAGTCAGTCTTCTTGTACTTAAGTCGGCATTGTGATTTTGTATTTAATTCCGATGCAATTTCTGTGTTTTATCGTCAATAAGGAGGTCCAAGGTATACAGTAAACCTGGAGTGAAGCATCAGAATGTATAACTAGTAACACAATAATGGTTCGAAACATTGACAGTAAGATGAGTCAGTCTTCTTGTACTTAAATCGCCATTGTGCCTCTTGTATTTAATACCGACGCAATTTCTGTGTTTCATCGTCAATAAGAACGTCAGAGGCATACAGTAAATCTGAAGCGAAGCATCGGAATCTATAACTAGTGACACAGGAATTGTTCAAAACATAGACAGTAAGAAGAGCCAGTCTTCTTGTACTTAAGTCGGCATTGTGCCTTTTGTATTTAATTCCGATGCAATTTCTGTGTTTCATCGTCAATATGGAGGTCTAAGGGATACAGTAAACCTGGAGTGAAGCATAGGAATCTATAACTAGTGTCACAGGAATGTTTCAAAACATAGACAGTAAGATGAGTCAGTCTTCTTGTACTTAAGTCGGCATTATGCCTTTTGTATTTCATTCCGATACAATTTCTGTGTTTCATCGCCAATAAGAAGGTCCAAGGGATACAGTAAACCTGAAGTGAAGCATCAGAATCTATAACTAGTGTCACAGGAATGGTTCAAAACATAGTCAGTAAGAAGAGTCAGTCTTCTTGTACTTAAGTCGGCATTGTGCCTTTTGAATTTAATTCCGATGCAATTTCTGTGTTTCATCGTCACTAAGAAGGTCAGTGGGATACAGCAATCCTGAAGTTAAGCTTCAGAAACTATAACTAGTGTCACAGGAATGGTTCAAAACATAGTCAGTAAGAAGAGTCAGTCTTCCTGTAGTTAAGTGGGTATTGTTCCTTTTCTATTTAATTGCGATGCATTTTCGGTGTTTCATCGTCAATAAGAAGGTCGGAGGGATACAGTAAACCTGAAGTGAAGCATCGGAATTTATAACTAGTGTCACAGGAATGGTTCAAAGCGTAGTCAATAAGAAGAGTCAGTCTTCTTGTACTTAAGTCGGCATTGTGCCTTTTGAATTTAATTCCGATATAATTTCTGTGTTTCATCGTCAATAAGAAGGTCCAAGAGATACAGTAAACCAGGACTGAAGCATCGGAATCTATAACTAGTGTCACAGGGATGGTTCAAAACATAGACAGTAAGAAGAGTCAGTCTTCTTGTACCTAAGTCGGCATCGTGCCTTTTGTATTTAATTCCGATGCAATTTCTGTGTTTCATCGTCAATAACAAGGTCAGAGGGATACAATAATCCTGAAGTGAAGCAACGGAATCTATGACTAGTGTCACAGGAATGGTGCAAATCATAGTCAGTAAGAAGAGTCAGTCTTCTTGTACTTAAGTCGGTATTGTGCCTTTTGTATTTAATTCCGATGCAATTTCTGTGTTTCATCGTCAATAAGAAGGTCCAAGGGATACATTAAACCTGGAGTGAAGCATCGGAATCTATAACTAGTGTCACAGGAATGGTTCAAAACATAGACAGTAAGAAGAGTCTGACTTCTTTTACTTAAGTCGGCATTGTGATTTTTGTATTTAATTCCGATGCAATTTCTGTTTTACATCGTCAATAAGATGGTCCAAGGGATACAGCAAACCAGGAGTGAAGCATCGGAGTCTATAACTAGTGTCACAGGATTGGTTAAAAACATAGTCAGTAAGAAGAGTCAGTCTTCTTGTACTTAAGTCATCATTGTGCATTTTCTATTTAATTCTGATGCTATTTCTGTGTTACATCGTCAATAAGAAGGTCTAAGGGATACAGAAACCTGGAGTGAAGCATCGGAATCCATAAATAGTGTCACGGGAATGGTTCAAAGCACAGACAGTAAGAAGGGTCAGACTTCTTTTACTTATGTCGGCAATGTGCCTTTTGTATTTAATTCCGATGCAATTTCTGTGTTTCATCGTCAATACGAAGGTCCATGGGATACAGTAAACCTGAAGTGAAGCATCGGAATCTATAACTAGTGTCACAGGAATGGTTCTAAACATAGTCAGTAAGAAGAGACAGTATTCTTGTACTTTAGTTGGTATTGTGCCTTTTGTATTTAACTCCGATGCAATTTCTGTGTTTCATCGTCAATAAGAAGGTCCAAGGGATACAGTTAACATGGAGTGAAGCATAGGAATCTATAACTAGTGTCACAGGGACGGATCAAAACATAGACAGTGAGATGAGTCAGTATTCTTGTACTTTAGTCGGCATTGTGCTTTTTGTATTTAATTCCGATGCAATTACTGTGTTTCATCGTCTCTAAGAAGGTCAGTGGGATACAGTAATCCTGAAGTTAAGCATCGGAATCTATAACTAGTGTCACAGGAATGGTGCATATCATTGTCAGTAAGAAGAGTTTGTCTTCTTGTAGTTAAGTCAGCATTGTGACTTTTCTATTTCATTCCGATGCAATTTCTGTGTTTCATCGTCAATATGAAGGTCAGAGGGATACAGTAAACCTGAAGTGAAGCATCGGAATCTATAACTAGTGTCACAGGAACGGTTCAAAACATAGACAGTTGGAAGAGTCAGTCTTCTTGTACTTAAGTCGGCATTGTGGCTTTTGTATTTAATTCCGATGAAATTTCGTTGTTTCATTGTCAATAAGAGGGTCCAAGGGATACAGTAAACCTGAAATGAACCATCGGAATCTACAACTAGTGTCACAGGAATCGTTCAAAGCATAGACAGTGGGAGAAGTCAAACTACATGTACTTAAGTCGGCATTGTGCCTTTTATATTTAATTCCGATGCAATTTCTGTGTTTCATCGTCAATAAGAAGGTCAGAGGGATACATTAAACCTGAAGTGAAGCATCGGAATCTATAACTAGTGTCACAGGAATGGTTCAAAACATAGTCAGTAAGAAGAGTCAGTCTTCTTGTACTTAAGTCGGCATTGTGCCTATTAAATTTAATTCCGATGCAATTAGTGTGTTTCATCGTCAATAAGAAGGTCCAAGTGATACAGTATGCCAGAAGTGAAGCATCGGAATCTATAACTAGTGTCACAGGAATGGTTCAAATCATAGACAGTAGGAAGAGTCAGTCTTCTTGTACTTAAGTCGGTATTGTGCCTGTTCTATTTAATTCCGATGCAATTTCTGTGTTTCATCGTCAATAAGAAGGTCAGATGGATACAGTATACCTGAAGTGAAGCATCAGAATCTATAACTAGTGTCACACGAATGGTTCAAAACATAGAGAGTTGGAAGATTCAGTCTTCTTGTACTTAATTCGGCATTGTGCCTTTTGTATTTCATTCCGATGCAATTTCTGTGTTTCATCGTCCATAAGAAGGTCCGAGGGATACAGTAAACCTCACGTGAAGCATCGGAATAAAAAACTAGTGTCACAGGAATGGTTCAAAACATAGAGAGTAGGAAGAGTCAGTCTTCTTTTACATAAGCCGGCATTGTGCTTTTTCTATTTAATTCCGATGCGATTTCTGTGTCTCATCTTCAATAGGAATGTCCAAGGGATACAGTAAACCTCAAGAGAAGCATCGGAAACTATAACTAGTGTCACAGGATTTGTTCAAAACATAGTCAATATGAAGAGTCAGTCTTCTTGTACTTAAGTCGGCATTGTGATTTTGTATTTAATTCCGATGCAATTTCTGTGTTTTATCGTCAATAAGAAGGTCCAAGGTATACAGTAAACCTGGAGTGAAGCATCAGAATGTATAACTAGTAACACAATAATGGTTCGAAACATTGACAGTAAGATGAGTCAGTCTTCTTGTACTTAAATCGCCATTGTGCCTCTTGTATTTAATACCGACGCAATTTCTGTGTTTCATCGTCAATAAGAACGTCAGAGGCATACAGTAAATCTGAAGCGAAGCATCGGAATCTATAACTAGTGACACAGGAATTGTTCAAAACATAGACAGTAAGAAGAGCCAGTCTTCTTGTACTTAAGTCGGCATTGTGCCTTTTGTATTTAATTCCGATGCAATTTCTGTGTTTCATCGTCAATATGGAGGTCTAAGGGATACAGTAAACCTGGAGTGAAGCATAGGAATCTATAACTAGTGTCACAGGAATGTTTCAAAACATAGACAGTAAGATGAGTCAGTCTTCTTGTACTTAAGTCGGCATTATGCCTTTTGTATTTCATTCCGATACAATTTCTGTGTTTCATCGCCAATAAGAAGGTCCAAGGGATACAGTAAACCTGAAGTGAAGCATCAGAATCTATAACTAGTGTCACAGGAATGGTTCAAAACATAGTCAGTAAGAAGAGTCAGTCTTCTTGTACTTAAGTCGGCATTGTGCCTTTTGAATTTAATTCCGATGCAATTTCTGTGTTTCATCGTCACTAAGAAGGTCAGTGGGATACAGCAATCCTGAAGTTAAGCTTCAGAAACTATAACTAGTGTCACAGGAATGGTGCAAATCATAGTCAGTAAGAAGAGTCAGTCTTCTTGTACTTAAGTCGGTATTGTGCCTTTTGTATTTAATTCCGATGCAATTTCTGTGTTTCATCGTCAATAACAAGGTCAGAGGGATACAATAATCCTGAAGTGAAGCAACGGAATCTATGACTAGTGTCACAGGAATGGTGCAAATCATAGTCAGTAAGAAGAGTCAGTCTTCTTGTACTTAAGTCGGTATTGTGCCTTTTGTATTTAATTCCGATGCAATTTCTGTGTTTCATCGTCAATAAGAAGGTCCAAGGGATACATTAAACCTGGAGTGAAGCATCGGAATCTATAACTAGTGTCACAGGAATGGTTCAAAACATAGACAGTAAGAAGAGTCTGACTTCTTTTACTTAAGTCGGCATTGTGATTTTTGTATTTAATTCCGATGCAATTTCTGTTTTACATCGTCAATAAGATGGTCCAAGGGATACAGCAAACCAGGAGTGAAGCATCGGAGTCTATAACTAGTGTCACAGGATTGGTTAAAAACATAGTCAGTAAGAAGAGTCAGTCTTCTTGTACTTAAGTCATCATTGTGCATTTTCTATTTAATTCTGATGCTATTTCTGTGTTACATCGTCAATAAGAAGGTCTAAGGGATACAGAAACCTGGAGTGAAGCATCGGAATCCATAAATAGTGTCACGGGAATGGTTCAAAGCACAGACAGTAAGAAGGGTCAGACTTCTTTTACTTATGTCGGCAATGTGCCTTTTGTATTTAATTCCGATGCAATTTCTGTGTTTCATCGTCAATACGAAGGTCCATGGGATACAGTAAACCTGAAGTGAAGCATCGGAATCTATAACTAGTGTCACAGGAATGGTTCTAAACATAGTCAGTAAGAAGAGACAGTATTCTTGTACTTTAGTTGGTATTGTCCCTTTTGTATTTAACTCCGATGCAATTTCTGTGTTTCATCGTCAATAAGAAGGTCCAAGGGATACAGTTAACATGGAGTGAAGCATAGGAATCTATAACTAGTGTCACAGGGACGGATCAAAACATAGACAGTGAGATGAGTCAGTATTCTTGTACTTTAGTCGGCATTGTGCTTTTTGTATTTAATTCCGATGCAATTACTGTGTTTCATCGTCTCTAAGAAGGTCAGTGGGATACAGTAATCCTGAAGTTAAGCATCGGAATCTATAACTAGTGTCACAGGAATGGTGCATATCATTGTCAGTAAGAAGAGTTTGTCTTCTTGTAGTTAAGTCAGCATTGTGACTTTTCTATTTCATTCCGATGCAATTTCTGTGTTTCATCGTCAATATGAAGGTCAGAGGGATACAGTAAACCTGAAGTGAAGCATCGGAATCTATAACTAGTGTCACAGGAACGGTTCAAAACATAGACAGTTGGAAGAGTCAGTCTTCTTGTACTTAAGTCGGCATTGTGGCTTTTGTATTTAATTCCGATGAAATTTCGTTGTTTCATTGTCAATAAGAGGGTCCAAGGGATACAGTAAACCTGAAATGAACCATCGGAATCTACAACTAGTGTCACAGGAATCGTTCAAAGCATAGACAGTGGGAGAAGTCAAACTACATGTACTTAAGTCGGCATTGTGCCTTTTATATTTAATTCCGATGCAATTTCTGTGTTTCATCGTCAATAAGAAGGTCAGAGGGATACATTAAACCTGAAGTGAAGCATCGGAATCTATAACTAGTGTCACAGGAATGGTTCAAAACATAGTCAGTAAGAAGAGTCAGTCTTCTTGTACTTAAGTCGGCATTGTGCCTATTAAATTTAATTCCGATGCAATTAGTGTGTTTCATCGTCAATAAGAAGGTCCAAGTGATACAGTATGCCAGAAGTGAAGCATCGGAATCTATAACTAGTGTCACAGGAATGGTTCAAATCATAGACAGTAGGAAGAGTCAGTCTTCTTGTACTTAAGTCGGTATTGTGCCTGTTCTATTTAATTCCGATGCAATTTCTGTGTTTCATCGTCAATAAGAAGGTCAGATGGATACAGTATACCTGAAGTGAAGCATCAGAATCTATAACTAGTGTCACACGAATGGTTCAAAACATAGAGAGTTGGAAGATTCAGTCTTCTTGTACTTAATTCGGCATTGTGCCTTTTGTATTTCATTCCGATGCAATTTCTGTGTTTCATCGTCCATAAGAAGGTCCGAGGGATACAGTAAACCTCACGTGAAGCATCGGAATAAAAAACTAGTGTCACAGGAATGGTTCAAAACATAGAGAGTAGGAAGAGTCAGTCTTCTTTTACATAAGCCGGCATTGTGCTTTTTCTATTTAATTCCGATGCGATTTCTGTGTCTCATCTTCAATAGGAATGTCCAAGGGATACAGTAAACCTCAAGAGAAGCATCGGAAACTATAACTAGTGTCACAGGATTTGTTCAAAACATAGTCAATATGAAGAGTCAGTCTTCTTGTACTTAAGTCGGCATTGTGATTTTGTATTTAATTCCGATGCAATTTCTGTGTTTTATCGTCAATAAGAAGGTCCAAGGTATACAGTAAACCTGGAGTGAAGCATCAGAATGTATAACTAGTAACACAATAATGGTTCGAAACATTGACAGTAAGATGAGTCAGTCTTCTTGTACTTAAATCGCCATTGTGCCTCTTGTATTTAATACCGACGCAATTTCTGTGTTTCATCGTCAATAAGAACGTCAGAGGCATACAGTAAATCTGAAGCGAAGCATCGGAATCTATAACTAGTGACACAGGAATTGTTCAAAACATAGACAGTAAGAAGAGCCAGTCTTCTTGTACTTAAGTCGGCATTGTGCCTTTTGTATTTAATTCCGATGCAATTTCTGTGTTTCATCGTCAATATGGAGGTCTAAGGGATACAGTAAACCTGGAGTGAAGCATAGGAATCTATAACTAGTGTCACAGGAATGTTTCAAAACATAGACAGTAAGATGAGTCAGTCTTCTTGTACTTAAGTCGGCATTATGCCTTTTGTATTTCATTCCGATACAATTTCTGTGTTTCATCGCCAATAAGAAGGTCCAAGGGATACAGTAAACCTGAAGTGAAGCATCAGAATCTATAACTAGTGTCACAGGAATGGTTCAAAACATAGTCAGTAAGAAGAGTCAGTCTTCTTGTACTTAAGTCGGCATTGTGCCTTTTGAATTTAATTCCGATGCAATTTCTGTGTTTCATCGTCACTAAGAAGGTCAGTGGGATACAGCAATCCTGAAGTTAAGCTTCAGAAACTATAACTAGTGTCACAGGAATGGTTCAAAACATAGTCAGTAAGAAGAGTCAGTCTTCTTGTAGTTAAGTGGGTATTGTTCCTTTTCTATTTAATTGCGATGCATTTTCGGTGTTTCATCGTCAATAAGAAGGTCGGAGGGATACAGTAAACCTGAAGTGAAGCATCGGAATTTATAACTAGTGTCACAGGAATGGTTCAAAGCGTAGTCAATAAGAAGAGTCAGTCTTCTTGTACTTAAGTCGGCATTGTGCCTTTTGAATTTAATTCCGATATAATTTCTGTGTTTCATCGTCAATAAGAAGGTCCAAGAGATACAGTAAACCAGGACTGAAGCATCGGAATCTATAACTAGTGTCACAGGGATGGTTCAAAACATAGACAGTAAGAAGAGTCAGTCTTCTTGTACCTAAGTCGGCATCGTGCCTTTTGTATTTAATTCCGATGCAATTTCTGTGTTTCATCGTCAATAACAAGGTCAGAGGGATACAATAATCCTGAAGTGAAGCAACGGAATCTATGACTAGTGTCACAGGAATGGTGCAAATCATAGTCAGTAAGAAGAGTCAGTCTTCTTGTACTTAAGTCGGTATTGTGCCTTTTGTATTTAATTCCGATGCAATTTCTGTGTTTCATCGTCAATAAGAAGGTCCAAGGGATACATTAAACCTGGAGTGAAGCATCGGAATCTATAACTAGTGTCACAGGAATGGTTCAAAACATAGACAGTAAGAAGAGTCTGACTTCTTTTACTTAAGTCGGCATTGTGATTTTTGTATTTAATTCCGATGCAATTTCTGTTTTACATCGTCAATAAGATGGTCCAAGGGATACAGCAAACCAGGAGTGAAGCATCGGAGTCTATAACTAGTGTCACAGGATTGGTTAAAAACATAGTCAGTAAGAAGAGTCAGTCTTCTTGTACTTAAGTCATCATTGTGCATTTTCTATTTAATTCTGATGCTATTTCTGTGTTACATCGTCAATAAGAAGGTCTAAGGAGTACAGAAACCTGGAGTGAAGCATCGGAATCCATAAATAGTGTCACGGGAATGGTTCAAAGCACAGACAGTAAGAAGGGTCAGACTTCTTTTACTTATGTCGGCAATGTGCCTTTTGTATTTAATTCCGATGCAATTTCTGTGTTTCATCGTCAATACGAAGGTCCATGGGATACAGTAAACCTGAAGTGAAGCATCGGAATCTATAACTAGTGTCACAGGAATGGTTCTAAACATAGTCAGTAAGAAGAGACAGTATTCTTGTACTTTAGTTGGTATTGTGCCTTTTGTATTTAACTCCGATGCAATTTCTGTGTTTCATCGTCAATAAGAAGGTCCAAGGGATACAGTTAACATGGAGTGAAGCATAGGAATCTATAACTAGTGTCACAGGGACGGATCAAAACATAGACAGTGAGATGAGTCAGTATTCTTGTACTTTAGTCGGCATTGTGCTTTTTGTATTTAATTCCGATGCAATTACTGTGTTTCATCGTCTCTAAGAAGGTCAGTGGGATACAGTAATCCTGAAGTTAAGCATCGGAATCTATAACTAGTGTCACAGGAATGGTGCATATCATTGTCAGTAAGAAGAGTTTGTCTTCTTGTAGTTAAGTCAGCATTGTGACTTTTCTATTTCATTCCGATGCAATTTCTGTGTTTCATCGTCAATATGAAGGTCAGAGGGATACAGTAAACCTGAAGTGAAGCATCGGAATCTATAACTAGTGTCACAGGAACGGTTCAAAACATAGACAGTTGGAAGAGTCAGTCTTCTTGTACTTAAGTCGGCATTGTGGCTTTTGTATTTAATTCCGATGAAATTTCGTTGTTTCATTGTCAATAAGATGGTCCAAGGGATACAGTAAACCTGAAATGAACCATCGGAATCTACAACTAGTGTCACAGGAATCGTTCAAAGCATAGACAGTGGGAGAAGTCAAACTACATGTACTTAAGTCGGCATTGTGCCTTTTATATTTAATTCCGATGCAATTTCTGTGTTTCATCGTCAATAAGAAGGTCAGAGGGATACATTAAACCTGAAGTGAAGCATCGGAATCTATAACTAGTGTCACAGGAATGGTTCAAAACATAGTCAGTAAGAAGAGTCAGTCTTCTTGTACTTAAGTCGGCATTGTGCCTATTAAATTTAATTCCGATGCAATTAGTGTGTTTCATCGTCAATAAGAAGGTCCAAGTGATACAGTATGCCAGAAGTGAAGCATCGGAATCTATAACTAGTGTCACAGGAATGGTTCAAATCATAGACAGTAGGAAGAGTCAGTCTTCTTGTACTTAAGTCGGTATTGTGCCTGTTCTATTTAATTCCGATGCAATTTCTGTGTTTCATCGTCAATAAGAAGGTCAGATGGATACAGTATACCTGAAGTGAAGCATCAGAATCTATAACTAGTGTCACACGAATGGTTCAAAACATAGAGAGTTGGAAGATTCAGTCTTCTTGTACTTAATTCGGCATTGTGCCTTTTGTATTTCATTCCGATGCAATTTCTGTGTTTCATCGTCCATAAGAAGGTCCGAGGGATACAGTAAACCTCACGTGAAGCATCGGAATAAAAAACTAGTGTCACAGGAATGGTTCAAAACATAGAGAGTAGGAAGAGTCAGTCTTCTTTTACATAAGCCGGCATTGTGCTTTTTCTATTTAATTCCGATGCGATTACTGTGTCTCATCGTCAATAGGAATGTCCAAGGGATGCAGTAAACCTCAAGAGAAGCATCGGAAACTATAACTAGTGTCACAGGATTTGTTCAAAACATAGTCAATATGAAGAGTCAGTCTTCCTGTACTTAAGCCGGCATTGTGCGTTTTCTATTAAATTACGATGCAATTTCTGTGTTTCAACGTCAATAAGAAGGTCCAAGGGATACAGTAAACCAGGAGTAAAGCATCGGAATCCATAAATAGTGTCACAGGAATGGTTCAAAACGCAGACAGTAAGAAGGGTCAGACTTCTTTTACTTATGTCGGCATTGTGCCTTTTGTATTTAATTCCGATGCAATTTCTGTGTTTCATCGTCAATACGAAGGTCCATGGGATACAGTAAACCTGAAGTGAAGCATCGGAATCTATAACTAGTGTCACAGGAATGGTTCGAAACATAGTCAGTAAGAAGAGACAGTCTTCTTGTACTTTAGTAGGTATTGTGCCTTTTGTATTTAACTCCGATGCAATTTCTGTGTTTCATCGTCAATAAGAAGGTCCAAGGGATACAGTTAACATGGAATGAAGCATAGGAATCTATAACTAGTGTCACAGGGACGGATCAAAACATAGAGAGTTGGAAGATTCAGTCTTCTTGTACATAAGCCGGCATTGTGCTTTTTGTATTTAATTCCGATGCGATTTCTGTGTCTCATCGTCAATAGGTATGTCCAAGGGATACAGTAAACCTCAAGAGAAGCATCGGAAACTATAACTAGTGTCACAGGATTTGTTCAAAGCATAGTCAGTCTGAAGAGTCAGTCTTCTTGTACTTAAGCCGGCATTGTGCGTTTTCTATTAAATTACGATGCAATTTCTGTGTTTCAACGTCAATAAGAAGGTCCAAGGGATACAGTAAACCAGGAGTGTAGCATCGGAATCTATAACTAGTGTCACAGGAATGGTTCAAAATATAGACAGTAGGAAGAGTCCGTCTTCTTTTACTTAAGTCGGCATTGTGCTTTTGTATTTAATTCCGATGCAATTTCTGTGTTTCATCGTCAATAAGAAGGTCCAAGGCATACAGTAAACCTGGAGTGAAGCATCGGAATCCAGAACTAGTGTCACAGGATTGGCTCAAAGCATAGACAGTGAGATAAGTCAGTCTTCTTGTACTTAATTCGGCATTGTGCCTTTTGTATTTAATTCCGACGCAATTTCTGTGTTTCATCGTCAATAAGAAGGTCAGAGGGATACAGTAATCCTGAAATGAAGCATCGGAATCTATGACTAGTGTCACAGGAATGGTGCAAAACATAGTCAGTAAGATGAGTCAGTCTTCTTGTACTTAAGTCGGTATTGTGCCTTTTGTATTTAATTCCGATGCAATTTCTGTGTTTCAACGTCAATAAGAAGGTCCAAGGGTTACAGTAAACCTGGAGTGAAGCATCGGAATCTATAACTAGCGTCACAGGAATGGTTCAAAACATAGACAGTAAGAAGAGTCTGACTTCTTTTGCTTAAGTCGGCATTGTGCCTCTTGTATTCAATTCCGATGCAATTTCTGTGTTTCATCGTCAATAATAAGTTCCAAGGGATACAGTATACCAAGAGTGAAGCATCGGAGTCTATAACTAGTGTCACAGGAATGGTTTAAAACGTAGACACTAATAAGTGTCTGTCTACTTGCACTTAATTCGGCATTGTGCCTTTTGTATTTATTTCTGATGAAATTTCTGTGTTTCATCGTCAATAAGAAGGTCAGAGTGATACAGGAAACCTGTAGTGAAGCATCGGAATCTATAACTAGTGTCACAGGAATGGTTCAAAACATAGTCAGTAAGAAGAGTCAGTCTTCTTGTACTTAGGTCATCATTGTGCATTTTTTATTTAATTCTAATGAAATTTCTGTGTTTCATCGTCAATAAGAAGGTCTATGGGATACAGTAAACCTGGAGTGAAGCATCGGAATCCATAACTAGTGTAACAGGAATGATTCAAAACACAGACAGTATGAAGAGTCAGACTTCTTTTACTTAAATCGGCATTGTGCCTTTTTATATAATTCCGATTCAATTTCTGTGATTCATCGTCAATACGAAGGTCCAAGGGATACAGTAAACCTGGAGTGAAGCATCGGAATCTATAACTAGTGTCACAGGAATGGTTCAAAACACAGACAGTAAGAAGAGTCAGACTTCTTTTACTTAAGTCGGCATTGTACCTTTTTATTTAATTCCGATGCAATTACTGTGTTTCATCGTCAATACGAAGGTCCAAGGGATACAGTAAACCTGGAGTGAAGCAACGGAATCTATAACTAGTGTCACAGGAATGGTTCAAAACATAGTCAGTAAGAAGAGACAGTCTTCTTGTACTTTAGTCGGTATTGTGCTTTTTGTATTTAATTCCGATGCAATTTCTGTCTTTCATCGTCAAGAAGAAGGTCCAAGGGATACGGTTGAGCTGGAGTGAAGCATCGGAATCTATAACTAGTGTCACAGGGACGGTTCAAAACATAGACAGTAAGATGAGTCAGTATTCTTGTACTTTAGTCGGCATTGTGCTTTTTGTATTTAATTCCGATGCAATTTCTGTGTTTCATCGTCAATAAGAAGGTCAGAGGGATACAGTAAACCTGAGGTGATGCATCGGAATCTATAACTAGTGTCACAGGAATGGTTCAAAACATAGTCAGTAAGAAGAGTCAGTCTTCTTGTACTTAAGTCGGCATTGTGCCTATTGTAATTAATTCCGATGCAATTAGTGTGTTTCATCGTCAATAACAAGGTCCAAGAGGTACAGTATACCAGAAGTGAAGCATCGGAATCTGTAACTAGTGCCACAGGAATGGTTCAAAGCATAGACAGTGAGATGAGTCAGCCTTCTTGTACTTAATTCGGCATTGTGCCTTTTGTATTTAATTGAGACGCAATTTCTGTGTTTCATTGTCAATAAGAACGTCAGAGGGATACAGTAAATCTGAAGTGAAGCGTCGGAATCTGTAACTAGTGTCACAGGAATGGTTCAAAACAAAGACAGTAAGAAGAGTCAGTCTCCTTGTACTTAAGTGGGCATTGTGCCTTTTGTATTTAATTCCGATGTAATTTCTGTGTTTTATCGTCATTAAGAAGGTCAGAGGGATACAGTAAACCTGAAGTGAAGCATTGGAGTCTATAACTAGTGTCACAGGAATGGTTCAAATCATAGTCAGTAAGAGGAGTCAGTTTTTTTGTACTTCAGTCGGCATTGTGCCTTTTGTATTTAATTCCGATGCAATTTCTGTGTTTCATCGTCAATATGAAGGTCTAAGGGATAGAGTCAATCTGGAGTGAAGCATAGTGTCACACGAATGGTTCAAAACATAGACAGTAAGATAAATCAGTCTTTCTGTACTTAAGTCGGCATTGTGCCTTTTGTATTTAATTCCGATGCAATATCTATGTTTCATCGCCAATAAGAAGATCCAAGGGATACAGTAAACTTAAAGGAAGCATCAGAATCTATAACTAGTGTCACAGGAGTGGTTCAAAACATAGAGAGTGGGAAGAGTCAGTCTTCTTGTACTTAAGTCGGCATTGTGCCTTTTCTATTTCATTCCGATGCGGTTTCTGTGTCTCTTCGTCAATAGGAATTTCCAAGGGATACAGTAAACCTGAAGTGAAGCATCGGAATCTATACCTAGTGGCACAGGAATTGTTCAAAATATAGTCAGTCTGAAGAGTCAGTCTTCTTGTACTTAAGTCGGCAATGTGCCTTTTCAATTTAATTACGATGCAATTTCTGTGTTTCATCGTCAGTAGGAAGGTCCAAGGGATACTGTAAACCTGGAGTGAAGCATCGGAACCTATAACTAGTGTCACAGGAATGGTTCAAAACATAGACAGTAAGAAGAGTCAGTCTGCTTCTACTTAAGTCGGCATTGTGCCTTTTGTATTTAATTCCGATGCAATATCTGTTCTTTATCGTCAATAAGAAGGTCAGAGGGATACAGTAAACCTGAAGTGAAGCATCGGAATCTATAACTAGTGTCACAGGAACGGTTCAAACATACTCAGTAAGAAGAGTCTGCATTCTTGTACATAAGTCGGCATTGTGCTTTTGTATTTAATTCCGATGCAATTTCTGTGTTTCATCGTCAACAGGAAGGTCCAAGGTATACAGTAAACCTGGAGTGAAGCATCGGAATCGATAACTAGTGTCACAGGAATAGTTCAAAACATAGACAGTAAGATGAGTCAGTCTTCTTGTACTTAAGTCGGCATTGTGCCTATTGTAATTAATTCCGATGCAATTAGTGTGTTTCATCGTCAATAACAAGGTCCAAGAGGTACAGTATACCAGAAGTGAAGCATCGGAATCTATAACTAGTGTCACAGGAATGGTTCAAAACATAGAGAGTAAGATGAGTCAGTCTTCTTGTACTTAAGTCGGCATTGTGCTGTTGTATTTAATTCCGATGCAATTTCTGTGTTTCATCGTCAATAAGATGGTCCAAGGTATACAGTAAACCTGGAGTGAAGCACCGGAATCTATAACTAGTGCCACAGGAATGCTTCAATACATAGACAGTACGATGAGTCGGTCTTCGTGTACTTAATTCGGCATTGTGCCTTTTGTATTTAATACCGACGCAGTTTCTGTGTTTCATCGTCAATAAGAACGTCAGAGGGATCCAGTAAATCTGAAGTGAAGCATCGGAATCTATAACTAGTGTCACAGGAATGGTTCAAAACATAGACAGTAAGAAGAGTCAGTCTTCTTGCACTTAAGTCGGCATTGTGCCTTTTGTATTTAATTCCGATGTAATTTCTGTGTTTTATCGTCAATACGAAGGTCAGAGGGATACAGTAAAACTGAAGTGAAGCATCGTAATCTGTAACTATTGTCACAGGAATGGTTCAAAACATAGTCAGTAGGAAGAATCAGTCTTCTTGTACTTCAATAGGCATTGTGCCTTTTGTATTTAATTCCGATGCAATTTCTGTGTTTCATCGTCAATATGAAGGTCTAAGGGATACAGTAAACGTGGAGTGAAGCATCGGAATCTATAACTAGTGTCACAGGATTGTTTCAAAACATAGACAGTAACAAGAGTCAGTCTTCTTGTACTTAAGTTGGCATTGTGCCTTTTGTATTTAATTCCGATGCAATTTCTGTGTTCCATCGTCATTAAGAAGGTCAGTAGGATACAGTAATCCTGAAGTTAAGCTTCAGAAACTATAACTAGTTTCACAGAAATGGTTCAAAACATAGTCAGTAAGAAGAGTCAGTCTTCTTGTAGTTAAGTCGGTATTGTGCCTTTTCTATTTAATTCCGATGCAATTTCTGTGTTTCATCGTCAATAAGAAGGTCAGTGGGATACAGTAAACCTGAAGTGAAGCATCGGAATCTATAACTAGCGTCACAGGAATGGTTCAAAGCTTAGAGAGTTGGAAGAGTCAGTATTCTTGTACTTAAGTCGGCATTGTGCCTTTAGTATTTAATTCCGATGTAATTTCTGTGTTTCATCGTCAATAAGAAGGTCCAAGGGATACAGTAAACCTGAAATGAATCGTCGGAATTTATAACTAGTGTTACAGGAATGGTTCAAAACATAGCCAGTAGGAAAAGTCAGTCTACACGTACTTAAGTCGGCATTGTGCCTTTTGTATTTAATTCCGATGTAATTTCTGTGTTTCATCGTCAATAAGAAGGTTAGAGGGATACAGTTAACCTGAAGTGAAGCATCGGAATCTATAACTAGTGCCACAGGAACGGTTCAAAGCATAGTCAGTAAGAAGAGTCCGTCTTCTTGTACTTAAGTCGGCATTGTGCATTTTGTATTTAATTCCGATGCAATTTGTGTGTTTCATCGTCAATAAGAAGGTCCAAGGGATACAGTAAACCTGAAGTGAAGCGTCGGAATCTATAACTGGCGTCACAGGAATGGTTCAAAACATAGAGAGTTGGAAGAGTCAGTCTACTTGTACATAAGTCGGCATTGTGCCTTTTGTATTTCATTCCGATGCAATTTCTGTGTTTCATCGTCCATAAGAAGGTCCGAGGGATACAGTAAACCTGAAGTGAAGCATCGCAATAAAAAACTAGTGTCACAGGAAAGGTTCAAAACATAGAGAGTAGGAAGAGTCAGTCTTCTTGTACTTAAGTCGGCATTGTGCTTTTTCTATTTAATTCCAATGCGATTTCTGTGTCTCATCGTCAATAGGAAGGTCTAAGGGATACTGTAAACCTGGAGTGAAGCATCGGAACCTATAACTAGTGTCACAGGAATGGTTCAAAACATAGACAGTAAGAAGAGTCAGCCTGCTTCTGCTTAAGTCGGCATTGTGCCTTTTGTATTTAATTCCGATGCAATATCTGTTCTTTATCGTCAATAAGAAGGTTAGAGGGATACAGTAAACCTGAAGTGAAGCATCGGAATCTATAACTAGTGTCACAGGAACGGTTCAAACATACTCAGTAAGAAGAGTCTGCATTCTTGTACTTAAGTCGGCATTGTGCTTTTGTATTTAATTCCGATGCAATTTCTGTGTTTCATCGTCAACAGGAAGGTCCAAGGTATACAGTAAACTTGGAGTGAAGCATCGGAATCGATAACTAGTGTCACAGGAATGGTTCAAAACATAGACAGTAAGATGAGTCAGTCTTCTTGTACTTAAGTCGGCATTGTGCTTTTGTATTTAATTCCGATAAATTTCTAGGTTTCATCGTCAATAGGAAGGTCCAAGGTATACAGTAAACCTGGAATGAAGCATCGGAATCGATAACTAGTGTCACAGGAATGGTTCAAAACATAGACAGTAAGAGGAGTCAGTCTTCTGGTACTTAAGTAGGCATTGTGCCTTTTGTATTTAATTCCGATGTAATTTCTGTGTTTTATCGTCAATAAGAAGGTCAGAGGGATACAGTAAAACTGAAGTGAAGCATTGTAATCTGTAACTATTGTCACAGGAATGGTTCAAAACATAGTCAGTAAGAAGAATCAGTCTTCTTGTACTTCAGTAGGCATTGTGCCTTTTGTATTTCATTCCGATGCAATTTCTGTGTTTCATCGTCAATATGAAGGTCTAAGGGATACAGTAAACGTGGAGTGAAGCATCGGAATCTATAACTATTGTCACAGGATTGTTTCGTAACATAGACAGTAAGAAGAGTCAGTCTTCTTGTACTTAAGTTGGCATTGTGCCTTTTGTATTAAATTCCGGTGCAATTTCTGTGTTCCATCGTCATTAAGAAGGTCAGTGGGATACAGTAATCCTGAAGTTAAGCTTCAGAATCTATAACTAGTTTCACAGAAATGGTTCAAAACATAGTCAGTAAGAAGAGTCAGTCTTCTTGTAGTTAAGTCGGTATTGTGATTTTTCTATTTAATTCCGATGCAATTTCTGTGTTTCATCGTCAATAAGAAGGTCAGTGGGATACAGTAAACCTGAAGTGAAGAATCGGAATCTATAACTAGCGTCACAGGAATGGTTCACAGCTTAGAGAGTTGGAAGAGTCAGTATTCTTGTACTTAAGTCGGCATTGTGCCTTTAGTATTTAATTCCGATGTAATTTCTGTGTTGCATCGTCAATAAGAAGGGCCAAGGGGTACAGTAAACCTGGAGTGAAGCATCGGAATCTATAACTAGTGTCACAGGGATGGTTCAAAACATAGACAGTAAGAAGAGTCAGTCTTCTTGTACTTTAGTCGGCATTGTGCCATTTGTATTTAATTCCGATGCAATTTCTGTGTTTCATCGTCAATAAAATGTCAGAGGGATACAGTATTCCTGAAGTGAAGCATCGGAATCCATAAGTAGTGTCAAAGGATTGGTTCAAATCACAGACAGTAAGAAGAGTCAGACTTCTTTTACTTAAGTCGGCATAGTGTCTTTTGTATTTAGTTCCGATGCAATTTCTGTGTTTCATCGTCAATAAGTAGGTCCAAGGGATACAGTAAACCTGGAGTGAAGCATCGGAATCTATAACTAGTGTCACAGGAATGGTTCAAAACATAGTCAGTAAGAAGAGACAGTCTTCTTGTACTTAAGTCGGTATTATGTCTTTTGTATTTAAATTCGATGCAATTTCTGTGTTTCATCGTCAATAAGAAGGTCCAAGGGATACATTAAACCAGGAGTGAAGCATCGGAGTCTATAACTAGTGTCACAGGAATGGTGCAAAAAATAGTCAGTAAGAGGAGTCAGTCTTCTTTTACTTAATTCGGCATTGTGCCCTTTGTATTTAATTCTGATGCAATTTCTATGTTTCATCGTCAATACGAAGGTCTAAGGGATACAGTAAACCTGGAGTGAAGCATCGGAATCCATAACTAGTGTCATAGGAATGGTTCAAAACACAGACAGTAAGAAGAGTCAGACTCCTTTTACTTACGTCGGCATTGTGCATTTTGTAATTAATTAAGATGCATTTTCTGTGTTTCATCGTCAATAAGAAGGTCCAAAGGATACAGTAAAGCTAGAGTGAAGCATCGGAATTTATAACTAGTGTCACAGGAATGTTTCAAAACATAGTCAGTAAGAAGAGACAGTCTTCTTGTACTTATGTCGATATTGTGCCTTTTGTATTTAATTCCGATGCAATTTCTGTGTTTCATCGTCAATAAGAAGGTCCGGGGGATACAGTAAACCTGGAGTGAAGCATCGGAATCTATAACTAGTGTCACAGGGACGGTTCAAAACATAGACAGTAAGATGACTCAGTATTCTTGTACTTAAGTCGGCATTGTGCCTTTTCAATTTAATTACGATGCAATTTCTGTGTATCATCGTCTGCAAGAGGGTCCAAAGGATACAGTAAACCAGGAGTGAAGCATCAGAATCTGTAACTAGTGTCACAGGAGTGGTTCACATCATAGACAGTAAAGAGAGTCCGTCTTCTTGTACTTACGTCGGCATTGTGCTTTTGTATTTAATTCCGATGCAATTTCTGTGTTTCATCGTCAATAAGAAGGTCCAAGGTATACAGTAAACCTGGAGGGAAGCATCGGAATCTATAATTAGTGCCACAGGAATGGTTCAAAACATAGACAGTGAGATGAGTCAGTCTTCTTGTACTTAATTCGGCATTGTGCCTTTTGTATTTAATTCCGACGCAATTTCTGTGTTTCATTGTCAATAAGAACTTCAGAGGGATACAGTAAATCTGAAGTGAAGAATCGGAATCTATAACTAGTGTCACAGGAATGGTTCAAAACATAGACAGTAAGATGAGTCAGTCTTCTTGTACTTAAGTCGGCATTGTGCCTTTTGTATTTAATTCCAATGTAATTTCTGTGTTTTATTGTCAATAAGACGGTCAGAGGGATACAGTAAACCTGAAGTGAAGCTTCGGAATCTATAACTAGTGTCACAGGAATTGTTCAAAATATAGTCAGTCTGAAGAGTCAGTCTTCTTGTACTTAAGTCGGCAATGTGCCTTTTATAATTAATTACGATGCAATTTCTGTGTTTCATCGTCAGTAATAAGGTCCAAGGGATACTTTAAACCTGGGGTGAAGCACCGGAATCTATAACTAGTGTCACAGGAATGGTTCAAAACATAGACAGCAAGAAGAGTCAGTGTACTTCTACTTAAGTCGGCATTGTGCCTTTTGTATTTAATTCCGATGCAATTTCTGTGATTTATCGTCAATACGAAGGTCAGAGGGATACAGCAAACCTGAAGTGAAGCATCGGAATCTATAACTAGTGTCACAGGAATGGTTCAACATAGTCAGTAAGAAGAGTCCGTCTTCTTGTACTTATGTCGGCATTGTGCTTTTGTATTTAATTCCGATGCAATTTATGTGTTTCATCGTCAATAAGAAGGTCCAAGGTATACAGTAAACCTAGAGTGAAGCATCGGAATCCATAACTAGAGTCACAGGAATGGTTCAAAACATAGACAGTAAGATGAGTCAGTCTTCTTGTACTTAAGACGGCAATGTGCTTTTGTATTTAATTCCGATGCAATTTCTGTGTTTTATCGTCAATAAGAAGGTCCAAGGTATACAGTAAACCTGGAGTGAAGCATCGGAATCTCTAACTAGTGTCACAGGAATGGTTCAAAACATAGACAGTAAGATGAGTGAGTCTTCTTGTACTTAAATCGGCATTGTGCCTTTTGTATTTAATACGGACGCAATTTCTGTGTTTCATCGTCAATATGAGCGTCAGAATGATACAGTAAATCTGAAGTGAAGCATCGGAATCAATAACTAGTGTCACAGGAATGGTTCAAACATAGACAGTAAGAAGAGACAGTCTTCTTGTACTTATGTCGGTATTGTGCCTTTTGTATTTAATTCCGATGCAATTTCTGTGTTTCATCGTCAATAAGAAGGTCCAGGGGATACAGTAAACCTGGAGTGAAGCATCGGAATCTATAACTAGTGTCACAGGGACGGTTCAAAACATAGACAGTAAGATGACTCAGTATTCTTGTACTTTAGTCGGCATTGTGCTTTTTGTATTAATTTCCGATGCAATTTCTGTGTTTCATCGTCACTAAGAAGGTCAGTGGGATACAGTAATTCTGAAGTTAAGCATCGGAATCTATAACTAGTGTCACAGGAATGGTGCAAATCATAGACAGTAAGAAGAGTCAGTCTTCTTGTAGTTAAGTCGGCATTGTGCCTTTTCTATTTAATTCCGATGCAATTTCTGTGTTTCATCGTCAATAAGAAGGTCAGAGGGATACAGTAAACCTAAAGTGAAGCATCGGAATCTATAACTAGTGTCACACGAACGGTTCATAACATAGACAGTTGGAAGGGTCAGTCGTCTTGTACTTAAGTCGGCATTGTGCCTTTTGTATTTAATTGCGATGCAATTTCTGTGTTTCATCGTCAATAAGAAGGTCAGAGGGATACAGTAAACCTGAAGTGAAGTATCGAATCTATAACTAGTGTCACAGGAATTGTTCAAATTATAGTCAGTCTGAAGAGTCGGTCTTCTTGTACTTAAGTCGGCATTGTGCCTTTTCTATTTCATTACGATGCAATTTCTGTGTTTCATCGTTAGCAAGAAGGTCCAAAAGATACAGTAAACCAGGAGTGAAGCATCGGAATCTATGACTAGTGTCACAGGAATGGTTCAAAACATAGACGGTAAGAAGAGTCCGTCTTCTTGTACTTACGTCGGCATTGTGCTTTTGTATTTAATTCCGATGCAATTTCTGTGTTTCATCCCGTCAATAAGAAGGTCCACGGTATACGGTAAACCTGTAGTGATGCATCGGAATCTATAACTAGTGTCACAGGAATTGTTCAAAACATAGTCAGTCTGAAGAGTCAGTCTTCTTGTACTTAAGTCGGCATTGTGCCTTTTCAATTTAATTACGATGCAATTTCTGTGTTTCATCGTCTGCAAGAGGGTCCAAAGGATACAGTAAACCAGGAGTGAAGCATCGGAATCTATAACTAGTGTCACAGGAGTGGTTCACATCATAGACAGTAAGAAGAGTCCGTCTTCTTGTACTTACGTCGGCATTGTGCTTTTGTATTTAATTCCGATGCAATTTCTGTGTTTCATCGTCAATAAGAAGGTCCAAGGTATACAGTAAACCTGGAGGGAAGCATCGGAATCTATAATTAGTGCCACAGGAATGGTTCAAAGCATAGACAGTGAGATGAGTCAGTCTTCTTGTACTTAATTCGGCGTTGTGCCTTTTGTACTTAATTCCGACGCAATTTCTGTGTTTCATTGTCAATAAGAACTTCAGGGGGATACAGTAAATCTGAAGTGAAGCATCGGAATCTATAACTAGTGTCACAGGAATGGTTCAAAAAAAACAGTAAGATGAGTCAGTTTTCTTGTACTTAAGTCGGCATTGTGCCTTTTGTATTTAATTCCGATGTAATTTCTGTGTTTTATTGTCAATAAGACGGTCAGAGGGATACAGTAAAACTGAAGTGAAGCATCGGAATCTATAACTAGTGTCACAGGAATTGTTCAAAATATAGTCAGTCTGAAGAGTCAGTCTTCTTGTACTTAAGTCGGCAATGTGCCTTTTATAATTAATTACGATGTAATTTCTGTGTCTCATCGTCAGTAATAAGGTCCAAGGGATACTTTAAACCGGGGGTGAAGCATCGGAATCTATAACTAGTGTCACAGGAATGGTTCAAAACATAGACAGTAAGAAGAGTCAGTCTACTTCTACTTAAGTCGGCATTGTGCCTTTTGTATTTAATTCCGATGCAATTTCTGTGTTTTATCGTCAATACGAAGGTCAGAGGGATATAGCAAACCTGAAGTGAAGCATCGGAATCTATAACTAGTGTCACAGGAATGGTTCAAACATAGTCAGTAAGAAGAGTCCGTCTTCTTGTACTTATGTCGGCATTGTGCTTTTGTATTTAATTCCGATGCAATTTCTGTGTTTCATCGTGAATAAGAAGGTCCAAGGTATACAGTAAACCTGGAGGGAAGCATCGGAATCTATAATTAGTGCCACAGGAATGGTTCAAAGCATAGACAGTGAGATGAGTCAGTCTTCTTGTACTTAATTCGGCATTGTGCCTTTTGTATTTAATTCCGACGCAATTTCTGTGTTTCATTGTCAATAAGAACTTCAGGGGGATACAGTAAATCTGAAGTCAAGCATCGGAATCTATAACTAGTGTCACAGGAATGGTTCAAAAAAAAAGCAGTAAGATGAGTCAGTTTTCTTGTACTTAAGTCGGCATTGTGCCTTTTGTATTTAATTCCGATGTAATTTCTGTGTTTTATCGTCAATAAGAAGGTCAGAGGGACACAGTAGACCTGAAGTGAAGCATTGGAATCTATAACTAGAGTCACAGGAATGGTTCAAAACATAGTCAGTAGGAAGAGTCAGTCTTCTTGTACTTCAGTAGGCATTGTGCCTTTTGTATTTAATTCCGATGCAATTTCTGTGTTTCATCGTCAATAAGAAGGTCAGAGGGATACAGTAAACCTGGAGTGAAGCACCGGAATCTATAACTAGTGTCACAGGAATGGTTCAAAACATAGACTCTCAGTAGAGTCAGTCTTCTTGTACTTTAGTCGGCATTGTGCCTTTTGTATTTAATTCTGATGCAATTTCTGAGTTTCATCGTCAATAAGATGGTCAAAGGGATAGAGTAAACCTGGAGTGAAGCATCGGAATCTAAAACTAGTGTCACGGGAATGGATCAAAAGATAGACAGTGAGAAGCGTCAGTCTTCTTGTACTTAAGTCTGCATTGTGCCTTTTGTATTTAACTCCGATGCAATTTCTGTGTTTCATCGTCTATAAGAAGGTCAGTGGGATAATGTTATCCTGAAGTTAAGCATCGGTATCAATGACTAGTGTCACAAGAATGGTTCAAAACATAGTCAGTAAGAAGAGTCAGTCTTCTTGTACTTAAGTCGGCATTGTGCCTATTGTATTTAATTCCGATGCAATTTCTGTGTTTCATCGTCAATAAGATGGGCCAAGGGATACAGTAAACCTGGAGTGAAGCATCGGAATCTATAACTAGTGTCACAGGGATGGTTCGAAACATAGACAGTAAGAAGAGTCAGTCTTCTTGTACATTAGTCGGCATTGTGCCTATTGCATTTAATTCCGATGCAATTTCTGTGTTTCATCGTCAATAACAAGGTCAGAGGGATACAGTAATCCTGAAGTGAAGCATCGGAATCTATGACTAGTGTCACTGGAATGGTGCGAAACATAGTCAGTATGAAGAGTCAGTCTTCTTGTACTTAAGTCGGTATAGTGCCTTTTGTATTTAAATCCGATGCAATTTCTGTGTTTCATCGTCAATAAGAAGGTCGAAGGGATACAGGAAACCTGCAGTGAAGCATCGGAATCTATAACTAGTGTCACAGGAATGGTTCAAAACATAGACAGTAAGAAGAGTCCGTCCTCTTGTACTTACGTCGGCATTGTGATTTTGTATTTAATTGCGATGCAATTTCTGTGTTTCATTGTCAATAAGAAGTTCCAAGGTATACAGTAAACCTTGAGTGAAGCATCGGAATCTATAACTAGTGTCACAGGAGTTGTTCAAATCTTAGTCAGTAAGAAGAATCAGTCTTCTTGTACTTCAGTCGGCATTGTGCCTTTTGTATTTAATTCCGATGCCGTTTCTGTGTTTCATCGTCAATATGAAGGTCTAAGGGATACAGTAAATCTGGAGTGAAGCTTCGGATTCTATAACTAGTGCCACAGGAATGGTTCCAAACATAGACAGTAAGATGAGTCAGTCTTATTGTACTTAAGTCGGCATTGTGCATTTTGTATTTAATTCCGATGCAATATCTGTGTTTCATCGCCAATACGAAGGTCCAAGGGATACAGTAAACCTAAAGAAAGCATCAGAATCTATAACTAGTGTCACAGGAGTGGTTCAAAACATAGAGAGTAGGAAGAGTCAGTCTTCGTGTACTTAAGTCGGCATTGTGCTTTTTCTATTTAATTCCGATGCCGTTTCTGTGTCTCTTCGTCAATAGGAAGGTCCAAGGGATACAGTAAACCTGAAGTGAAGCATCGGAATCTATAACTAGTGTAACAGGAATTGTTCAAAATATAGTCAGTCTGAAGAGTCAGTCTTCTTGTACTTAAGTCGGCAATGTGCCTTTTCTATTTAATTACGATGCAATATCTGTGTTTCATCGTCAGTAAGAAGGTCCAAGGGGTACTGTAAACCTGGAGTGAAGCATCGGAATCTATAACTAGTGTCACAGGAATGGTTCAAATCATAGACAGTAAGAAGAGTAAGTGTTCTTCTACTTAAGTCGGCATTGTGCGTTTTGTATTTAATTCCGATGCAATTTCTGTGTTTTATCGTCAATAGGATGGTCAGAGGGATACAGTAAACCTGAAGTGAAGCATCGGAATACATAACTAGTGTCACAGGAATGGTTCAAACATAGTCAATAAGAAGAGTCCGTCTTCTTGTACTTAAGTCGGCATTGTGCGTTTTGTATTTAATTCCGATGCAATTTCTGTGTTTCATCGTCAATAAGAACGTCAGAGGGATACAGTAAATCTGACGTGAAGCATCGGAATCTATAACTAGTGTCACAGGAATTGTTCAAAACATAGACAGTAAGAAGAGCCAGTCTTCTTGTACTTAAGTCGGCATTGTGCCTTTTGTATTTAATTCCGATGCAATTTCTGTGTTTCATCGTCAATATGAAGGTCTAAGGGATACAGTAAACCTGGAGTGAAGCATCGGAATCTATAACTAGTGTCACAGGAATGTTTCAAAACATAGACAGTAAGATGAGTCAGTCTTCTTGTACTTAAGTCGGCATTATGCCTTTTGTATTTCAATCCGATGCAATTTCTGTGTTTCATCGCCAATAAGAAGGTCCAAGGGATACAGTAAACCTGAAGTGAAGCATCAGAATCTATAACTAGTGTCACAGGAATGGTTCAAAACATAGTCAGTAAGAAGAGTCAGTCTTCTTGTACTTAAGTCGGCATTGTGCCTTTTGTATTTAATTCCAATGCAATTTCTGTGTTTCATCGTCACTAAGAAGGTCAGTGGGATACAGCAATCCTGAAGTTAAGCTTGAGAAACTATAACTAGTGTCACAGGAATGGTTAAAAACATAGTCAGTAAGAAGAGTCAGTCTTCAAGTAGTTAAGTGGGTATTGTTCCTTTTCTATTTAATTGCGATGCAATTTCGGTGTTTCATCGTCAATAAGAAGGTCCGGGGGATACAGTAAACCTGAAGTGAAGCATCGGAATTTATAACTAGTGTCACAGGAATGGTTCAAAGCGTAGCCAATAAGAAGAGTCAGTCTTCTTGTACTTATGTCGGCATTGTGCCTTTTGAATTTAATTCCGATATAATTTCTGTGTTTCATCGTCAATAAGAAGGTCCAAGGGATACAGTAACCCAGGACTGAAGCATCGGAATCTATAACTAGTGTCACCGGGATGGTTCAAAACATAGACAGTAATAAGAGTCAGTCTTCTTGTACTTAATTCGGCATTGCGCCTTTTGTATTTTATTCTGATGCAATTTCTGCGTTTCATCGTCAATAAGAAGGTCAGAGGGATACAGTAATCCTGAAGTGAAGCATCGGAATCTATAACTAGTGTCACAGGAATGGTTAAAAACATAGTCAGTAAGAAGAGTCAGTCTTCTTGTACCTAAGTCATCATTGTGCATTTTCTATTTAATTCTGATGCTATTTCTGTGTTTCATCGTCAATAAGAAGGTCTAAGGGATACAGAAAACCTGAAGTGAAGCATCGGAATCAATAACTAGTGTCACAGGAATGGTTCAAACATAGTCAGTAAGAAGAGACAGTCTTCTTGTACTTTAGTAGGTATTGTGCCTTTTGTATATAACTCCGATGCAATTTCTGTGTTTCATCGTCAATAAGAAGGTCCAAGGGATACAGTTAACATGGAGTGAAGCATCGGAATCTATAACTAGTGTCACAGGGACGGATCAAATCATCGACAGTGAGATGAGTCAGTATTCTTGTACTTTAGTCGGCATTGTGCTTTTTGTATTTAATTCCGATGCAATTTCTGTGATTCATCGTCACTAAGACGGTCAGTGGGATACAGTAATCCTGAAGTTAAGCATCGGAATCTATAACTAGTGTCACAGGAATGGTGCATATCATTGTCAGTAAGAAGAGTTTGTCTTCTTGTAGTTAAGTCGGCATTGTGACATTTCTATTTAATTCCGATGCAATTTCTGTGTTTCATCGTCAATATGAAGGTCAGAGGGATACAGTAAACCTGAAGTGAAGCGTCGGAATCTATAACTAGTGTCACAGGAACGGTTCAAATCATAGACAGTTGGAAGAGACAGTCTTCTTGTACTTAAGTCGGCATTGTGCTTTTTGTATTTAATTCCGATGAAATTTCTTTGTTTCATTGTCAATAAGAGGGTCCAAGGGATACAGTAAACCTGAAATGAACCATCGGAATCTACAACTAGTGTCACAGGAATCGTTCAAAGCATAGACAGTGGGAGAAGTCAATCTACATGTACTTAAGTCGGCATTGTGCCTTTTATATTTAATTCCGATGCAATTTCTGTGTTTCATCGTCAATAAGAAGGTCAGAGGGATACAGTAAACCTGAAGTGAAGCATCGGAATCTATAACTAGTGTCACAGGAATGGTTCAAAACATAGTCAGTAAGAAGAGTCAGTCTTCTTGTACTTAAGTCGGCATTGTGCCTATTAAATTTAATTCCGATGCAATTAGTGTGTTTCATCGTCAATAAGAAGGTCCAAGTGATACAGTATGCCAGAAGTGAAGCATCGGAATCTATAACTAGTGCCACAGGAATGGTTCAAATCATAGACAGTAGGAAGAGTCAGTCTTCTTGTACTTAAGTCGGTATTGTGCCTTTTCTATTTAATTCCGATGCAATTTCTGTGTTTCATCGTCAATAAGAAGGTCAGATGGATACTGTATACCTGAAGTGAAGCATCAGAATCTATAACTAGTGTCACAGGAATGGTTCAAAACATAGAGAGTTGGAAGATTCAGTCTTCCTGTACTTAATTCGGCATTGTGCCTTTTGTATTTCATTCCGATGCAATTTCTGTGATTCATCGTCCATAAGAAGGTCCGAGGGATACAGTAAACCTCACGTGAAGCATCGGAATAAAAAACTGGTGTCACAGGAATGGTTCAAAACATAGATAGTAGGAAGTGTCCGTCTTCTTTTACTTAAGTCGGCATTGTGCTTTTGTATTCAATTCCGATGCAATTTCTGTGTTTCATCGTCAATAAGAAGTTCCAAGGGATACAGTATACCAGGAGTGAAGCATCGGAGTCTATAACTAGTGTCACAGGAATGGTTCAAAACGTAGACACTAATAAGAGTCTGTCTTCTTGCACTTAATTCGGCATTGTGCCTTTTGAATTTATTTCTGATGCAATTTCTGTGTTTCATCGTCAATAAGAAGGTCAGAGGGATACAGGAAACCTGTAGTGAAGCATCGGAATCTATAACTAGTGTCACAGGAATGGTTCAAAACATAGTCAGTAAGAAGAGTCAGTCTTCTTGTACTTAGGTCATCATTGTGCATTTTCTATTTAATTCTGATGCAATTTCTGTGTTTCATCGTCAATAAGAAGGTGTATGGGATACAGTAAACCTGGAGTGAAGATCGGAATCCATAACTAGTGTAACAGGAAAAATTCAAAACACAGACAGTAAGAAGAGTCAGACTTCATTTACTTAAATCGGCATTGTGCCTTTTATATATAATTCCGATGCAATTTCTGTGATTCATCGTCAATACGAAGGTCCAAGGGATACAGTAAACCTGGAGTGAAGCATCGGAATCTATAACTAGTGTCACAGGAATGGTTCAAAACACAGACAGTAAGAAGAGTCAGACTTCTTTTACTTAAGTCGGCATTGTGCCTTTTTATTTAATTCCGATGCAATTTCTGTGTTTCATCGTCAATACGAAGGTCCAAGGGATACAGTAAACCTGGAGTGAAGCAACGGAATCTATAACTAGTGTCACAGGAATGGTTCAAAACATAGTCAGTAAGAAGAGACAGTCTTCTTGTACTTTAGTCGGTATTGTGCTTTTTGTATTTAATTCCGATGCAATTTCTGTCTTTCATCGTCAAGAAGAAGGTCCAAGGGATACAGTTGAGCTGGAGTGAAGCATCGGAATCTATAACTAGTGTCACACGGACGGTTCAAAACATAGACAGTAAGATGAGTCAGTATTCTTGTACTTTAGTCGGCATTGTGCTTTTTGTATTTAATTCCGATACAATTTCTGTGTTTCATCGTCAATAAGAAGGTCAGAGGGATACAGTAAACCTGAAGTGAAGCATCGAAATCTATAACTAGTGTCACAGGAGTGGTTTAAAACATAGTCAGTAAGTAGAGTCAGTCTTCTTGTACTTAAGTCGGCATTGTGCCTATTGTATTTAATTCCGATGCAATTAGTGTGTTTCATCGTCAATAACAAGGTCCAAGAGGTACAGTATACCAGAAGTGAAGCATCGGAATCTATAACTAGTGTCACAGGAATGGTTCAAAACAAAGAGAGTAGGAAGAGTCAGTCTTCTTGTACTTAAGTCGGCATTGTGCTTTTGTATATAATTCCGATGCAATTTCTGTGTTTCATCGTCAATACGAAGGTCCAAGGTATACAGTAAACCTGGAGTGAGGCATCGGAATCTATAACTAGTGTCACAGGAATGGTTCAAAGCATAGACAGTGAGATGAGTCAGCCTTCTTGTACTTCATTCGGCATTGTGCCTTTTGTATTTAATTCAGACGCAATTTCTGTGTTTCATTGTCAATAAGAACGTCAGAGGGATACAGTAAATCTGAAGTGAAGCGTCGGAATCTATAACTAGTGTCACAGGAATGGTTCAAAACGTAGACAGTAAGAAGAGTCAGTCTCCTTGTACTTAAGTCGGCATTGTGCCTTTTGTATTTAATTCCGATGTAATTTCTGTGTTTTATCGTCATTAAGAAGGTCAGAGGGATACAGTAAACCTGAAGTGAAGCATTGGAGTCTATAACTAGTCTCACAGGAATGGTTCAAATCATAGTCAGTAAGAGGAGTCAGTCTTTTTGTACTTCAGTCGGCATTGTGCCTTTTGTATTTAATTCCGATGCAATTTCTGTGTTTCATCGTCAATATGAAGGTCTAAGGGATAGAGTCAATCTGGAGTGAAGCATAGTGTCACACGAATGGTTCAAAACATAGATAGTAAGATGAGTCAGCCTTCTTGTACTTAAGTTCGCATTGTGCTATTGTATTTAATTCCGATACAATTTCTGTGTTTCATCGTCAATAAGAAGGTCCAAGGTATACATTAAACCTGGAGTGAAGCATCAGAGTCTATAACTAGTGTCACAGGAATGGTTCTAAACATAGACAGTAAGAAGAGTCAGTCTTCTTGTACTTAATTCGGCATTGTGTCTTTTGTATTTATTTCCGATGCAATTTCTGTGATTCATCGTCAATAAGAAGGTCAGAGGGATACAGTAAACATGATGTCAAGCATCGTAATCTGTAACTAGTGTCACAGGAATGGTTCAAAAAATAGTCAGTAAGAAGAGTCAGTCTTCTTGTACTTAAGTCGGTATTGTGCCTTTTGTATTTAATTCCGAAGCAATTTCTGTGTTTCATCGTCAATAAGAAGGTCAGAGGGATACAGTAAACCTGAAGTGAAGCATTGGAATCTATAACTAGTGTCACAGGAATGGTTAAAATCATAGAGAGCTGGAAGATTCAGTCTTCTTGTACTTAAGTCGGCATTGTACCTTTTGTATTTCATTCTGATGCAATTTCTGTGTTTCATCGTCCATAAGATGGTCCGGGGGAGACAATAAACCTCAAGTGAAGCATCGGAATAAAAAACTAGTGCCACAGGAATGGTTCAAACATAGAGAGTAGGAAGAGTGAGTCTTCTTGTACTTAAGTCGGCATTGTGCCTTTTGTATTTCATTCTGATGCAATTTCTGTGTTTCATCGTCCATAAGATGGTCCGAGGGAGACAGTAAACCTCAAGTGAAGCATCGGAATAAAAAACTAGTGTCACAGGAATGGTTCAAACATAGAGAGTAGGAAGAGTCAGTCTTCTTGTACTTAAGTCGGCATTGTGCTGTTTCTATTTAATACCGATGCGATTTCTGTGTCTCATCGTCAATAAGAAGGTCCAAGGGATACAGTAAACCTGAAGTTAAGCATCGGAATCTATAACTAGTGTCACAGGAATGGTTCAAAACGTAGTAAGAAGAGTCAGTGTTCTTCTACTTAAGTCGGCATTGTGCCTATTGTATTTAATTCCGATGCAATTAGTGTGTTTCATCGTCAATAAGAAGGTCTAAGAAATACAGTATACCGGAAGTGAAGCATCGGAATCTATAACTAGTGTCACAGGAATGGTTCAAAACATAGAGAGTGGGAAGATTCAGTCTACTTGTACTTAAGTCGGCATTGTGCCTTTTGTATTTAATTCCGATGCAATTTCTGTGTTTCATCGTCAATAAGAAGGTCAGTGGGATACAGTAAAAATGAAGCGAAGCATCGGAATCTATAACCAGCGTCACAAGAATGATTCAAAGCATAGAGAGTTGGAAGAGTCAGTATTCTTATACTTAAGTCGGCATTGTACCTTTTGTATTCAATTCCGATGCAATATCTGTGTCTCATCGTCAATAAGAAGGTCAGTGGGATACAGTAAACATGAAGTGAAGCATCGGAATCTATAACTAGCGTCACAGGAATGGTTCAAAGCATAGAGAGTTGGAAGAGTCAGTATTCTTGTACTTAAGTCGGCATTGTGCCTTTTGTATTTAATTCCGATGCAATTTCTGTGTTTCATCGTCAATAAGAAGGTCCAAGGGATACAGTAAGCCTGAAATGAACCATCGGAATCTATAACTAGTGTCACAGGAATGGTTCAAAACATAGACAGTAGGAAAAGTCAGTCAACACGTACTTAAGTCGGCATTGTGCCTTTTGTATTTAATTCCGATGCAATTTCTGTGTTTCATCGTCAATAAGAAGGTCAGTGGGATACAGTAAACATGAAGTGAAGCATCGGAATCTATAACTAGCGTCACAGGAATGGTTCAAAGCATAGAGAGTTGGAAGAGTCAGTATTCTTGTACTTAAGTCGGCATTGTGCCTTTTGTATTTAATTCCGATGCAATTTCTGTGTTTCATCGTCAATAAGAAGGTCCAAGGGATACAGTAATCCTGAAATGAACCATCGGAATCTATAACTAGTGTCACAGGAATGGTTCAAAACATAGACAGTAGGAAAAGTCAGTCAACACGGACTTAAGTCGGCATTGTGCCTTTTGTATTTAATTCCGGTGCAATTTCTGTGTTTCATCGTCAATAAGAAGGTCAGAGGGATACAGTAAACCTGAAGTGAAGCATCGGAATCTATAACTTGTGTCACAGGAATGGTTCAAAGCATAGTCAGTAAGAAGAGTCAGTCTTCTTGTACTTAAGTCGGCATTGTGCCATTTGTATTTAATTCCGATGCAATTTGTGTGTTTCATCGTCAATAAGAAGGTCCAAGGTATACAGTAAACCTCAAGTGAAGCATCGGAATCTATAACTAGGGTCACAGGAATGGTTCAAAACATAGACATTAGGAAGAGTCAGTCTTCTTGTTCTTAAGTCGGTATTGTGCCTTTTCTATTTAATTCGGATGCAATTTCTGTGTTTCTTTGTCAATACGAAGGTCAGAGGGATACAGTAACCCTGAAGTGAAGCATCGGAATCTATAACTAGTGTCACAGGAATGGTTCAAAACATAGAGAGTTGGAAGAGTCAGTCTACTTGTTCATAAGTCGGCATTGTGCCTTTTGTATTTCATTCCGATGCAATTTCTGTGTTTCATCGATCATAAGAAGGTCCGAGGGATGCAGTAAACCTCAATTTAAGCATCGGAATAAAAAACTAGTGTCACAGGAAAGGTTCAAACATAGAGAGTGGGACGAGTCAGTCTTCTTGTACTTAAGTCGGCATTGTGCGTTTTCTATTTAATTCCGATGCGATTTCTGTGTCTCATCGTCAATAGGAAGATCCAAGGGATACAGTAAACCTGAAGTGAAGCATCGGAATAAAAAACTAGTGTCACAGGGAAGGTTCAAAACATAGAGAGTAGGAAGAGTCAGTCTTCTTGTACTTAAGTCGGCATTGTGCTTTTTCTATTCCGATGCGATTTCTGTGTCTCATCATCAATAGGAAGGTCTAAGGGACACAGTAAACCTGAAGTGAAGCATCGGAATTTATAACTAGAGTCACAGGAATGGTTCAAAACATAGTCAGTAAGAAGAGTCAGTCTTCTTGTACGTAAGTCGGCATTGTGAATTTTGTATTTAATTCCGATGCAATTTCTGTGATTCATCGTCACTAAGAAGGTCAGTAGGATACAGTAAACATGAAGTGAAGCATCGGAATCTATAACTAGCGTCACAGGAATGGTTCAAAGCATAGAGAGTTGGAAGAGTCAGTATTCTTGTACTTAAGTCGGCATTGTGCCTTTTGTATTTAATTCCGATGCAATTTCTGTGTTTCATCGTCATTAAGAAGGTCCAAGATATACAGTAAATATGGAGTGAAGCATCGGAATCTACAACTAGTTTCACAGGAATGGTTCATATCACAGACAGTAAGAAGAGTCAGACTTCTTTTATTTAAGTCGGCATTGTGCCTTTTGTATTTAATTCCGATGCAATTTCTGTGTTTCATCGTCAATAAGAAGGTCCAAGGGATACAGTAAAACTGGAGTGAAGCATCAGAGTCTATAACTAGTGTCACAGGAATGGTTCAAAACATAGACAGTAAGAAGAGTCAGTCTTCTTGTACTTAATTCAGCATTGTGCCTTTTGTATTTAATTCCGATGCAATTCCTGTGTTTCATCGTCAATAAGAAGGTCAGAGGGATACAGTAAACATGATGTGCAGTATCATAATCTATGACTAGTGTCACAGGAATGGTTCAAAACATAGTCAGTAAGAAGAGTCAGTCTTCTTGCACTTAAGTCGGTATTGTGCCTTTTGTATTTAATTCCGATGCAATTTCTGTGCTTCTACGTCAATAAGAGGGTCCAAGGGATACAGTAAACCTGGAGTGAAGCATCGGAATCTATAACTAGTGTCAGAGGGACGGTTTAAAACATAGACAGTAACATGACTCAGTATTCTTGTACTTTAGTCGGCATTGTGCTTTTTGTATTTAATTCGGATGCAATTTCTGTGTTTCATCGTCACTAAGAAGGTCAGTAGGATACAGTAATCCTGAAGTTAAGCATCGGAATCTATGGCTAGTGTCACAGGAATGGTTCAAAACATAGACAGTAGGAAGAGTCAGTCTTCTTGTACTTAAGTCATCATTGTGCTTTATCTATTTAATTCCGATGCGATTTCTGTGTCTCATCGTCAATAGGAAGGTCCAAGGGATACAGTAAACCTGAAGTGAAGCATCGGAATTTATAACTAGTGTCACAGGAATGGTTCAAAACATAGTCAGTAAGAAGAGTCAGTCTTCTTGTCCGTAAGTGTGCATTGTGAATTATGTATTTAATTCCGATACAATATCTGTGTTTCATCGTCAATAAGAAGGTCCAAGGGATACAGTAAACTTGGAGTGATGCATCGGAATCTATAACTAATGTCACAGGGATGGTTCAAGTCATAGACAGTAAGAAGAGTCAGTCTTCTTGTACTTAAGTCGGCATTGTGCCTTTTGTATTTAATTCCGATGCATTTTCTGTGTCTCATCGTCAATAAGAAGGTCAGAGGGATACAGTTATCCTGAAGTTAAGTATCGGAATCTATGACTAGTGTCACAGGAATGGTTCAAATCATAGACAGTAGGAAGAATCAGTTTTCTTGTACTTAAGTCGGCATTGTGCCTTTTGTATTTAATTCCGATGCAATTTCTGTGTTTCATCGTCAATAAGAAGGTCAGTGGGATACAGTAAAAATGAAGCGAAGCATCGGAATCTATAACCAGCGTCACAAGAATGATTCAAAGCATAGAGAGTTGGAAGAGTCAGTATTCTTATACTTAAGTCGGCATTGTACCTTTTGTATTCAATTCCGATGCAATATCTGTGTCTCATCGTCAATAAGAAGGTCAGTGGGATACAGTAAACATGAAGTGAAGCATCGGAATCTATAACTAGCGTCACAGGAATGGTTCAAAGCATAGAGAGTTGGAAGAGTCAGTATTCTTGTACTTAAGTCGGCATTGTGCCTTTTGTATTTAATTCCGATGCAATTTCTGTGTTTCATCGTCAATAAGAAGGTCCAAGGGATACAGTAAGCCTGAAATGAACCATCGGAATCTATAACTAGTGTCACAGGAATGGTTCAAATCATAGACAGTAGGAAAAGTCAGTCAACACGTACTTAAGTCGGCATTGTGCCTTTTGTATTTAATTCCGATGCAATTTCTGTGTTTCATCGTCAATAAGAAGGTCAGTGGGATACAGTAAACATGAAGTGAAGCATCGGAATCTATAACTAGCGTCACAGGAATGGTTCAAAGCATAGAGAGTTGGAAGAGTCAGTATTCTTGTACTTAAGTCGGCATTGTGCCTTTTGTATTTAATTCCGATGCAATTTCTGTGTTTCATCGTCAATAAGAAGGTCCAAGGGATACAGTAATCCTGAAATGAACCATCGGAATCTATAACTAGTGTCACAGGAATGGTTCAAAACATAGACAGTAGGAAAAGTCAGTCAACACGGACTTAAGTCGGCATTGTGCCTTTTGTATTTAATTCCGATGCAATTTCTGTGTTTCATCGTCAATAAGAAGGTCAGAGGGATACAGTAAACCTGAAGTGAAGCATCGGAATCTATAACTTGTGTCACAGGAATGGTTCAAAGCATAGTCAGTAAGAAGAGTCAGTCTTCTTGTACTTAAGTCGGCATTGTGCCATTTGTATTTAATTCCGATGCAATTTGTGTGTTTCATCGTCAATAAGAAGGTCCAAGGTATACAGTAAACCTCAAGTGAAGCATCGGAATCTATAACTAGGGTCACAGGAATGGTTCAAAACATAGACATTAGGAAGAGTCAGTCTTCTTGTTCTTAAGTCGGTATTGTGCCTTTTCTATTTAATTCGGATGCAATTTCTGTGTTTCTTTGTCAATACGAAGGTCAGAGGGATACAGTAACCCTGAAGTGAAGCATCGGAATCTATAACTAGTGTCACAGGAATGGTTCAAAACATAGAGAGTTGGAAGAGTCAGTCTACTTGTTCATAAGTCGGCATTGTGCCTTTTGTATTTCATTCCGATGCAATTTCTGTGTTTCATCGATCATAAGAAGGTCCGAGGGATGCAGTAAACCTCAATTTAAGCATCGGAATAAAAAACTAGTGTCACAGGAAAGGTTCAAACATAGAGAGTGGGACGAGTCAGTCTTCTTGTACTTAAGTCGGCATTGTGCGTTTTCTATTTAATTCCGATGCGATTTCTGTGTCTCATCGTCAATAGGAAGATCCAAGGGATACAGTAAACCTGAAGTGAAGCATCGGAATAAAAAACTAGTGTCACAGGGAAGGTTCAAAACATAGAGAGTAGGAAGAGTCAGTCTTCTTGTACTTAAGTCGGCATTGTGCTTTTTCTATTCCGATGCGATTTCTGTGTCTCATCATCAATAGGAAGGTCTAAGGGACACAGTAAACCTGAAGTGAAGCATCGGAATTTATAACTAGAGTCACAGGAATGGTTCAAAACATAGTCAGTAAGAAGAGTCAGTCTTCTTGTACGTAAGTCGGCATTGTGAATTTTGTATTTAATTCCGATGCAATTTCTGTGATTCATCGTCACTAAGAAGGTCAGTAGGATACAGTAAACATGAAGTGAAGCATCGGAATCTATAACTAGCGTCACAGGAATGGTTCAAAGCATAGAGAGTTGGAAGAGTCAGTATTCTTGTACTTAAGTCGGCATTGTGCCTTTTGTATTTAATTCCGATGCAATTTCTGTGTTTCATCGTCATTAAGAAGGTCCAAGATATACAGTAAATATGGAGTGAAGCATCGGAATCTACAACTAGTTTCACAGGAATGGTTCATATCACAGACAGTAAGAAGAGTCAGACTTCTTTTATTTAAGTCGGCATTGTGCCTTTTGTATTTAATTCCGATGCAATTTCTGTGTTTCATCGTCAATAAGAAGGTCCAAGGGATACAGTAAAACTGGAGTGAAGCATCAGAGTCTATAACTAGTGTCACAGGAATGGTTCAAAACATAGACAGTAAGAAGAGTCAGTCTTCTTGTACTTAATTCAGCATTGTGCCTTTTGTATTTAATTCCGATGCAATTCCTGTGTTTCATCGTCAATAAGAAGGTCAGAGGGATACAGTAAACATGATGTGCAGTATCATAATCTATGACTAGTGTCACAGGAATGGTTCAAAACATAGTCAGTAAGAAGAGTCAGTCTTCTTGCACTTAAGTCGGTATTGTGCCTTTTGTATTTAATTCCGATGCAATTTCTGTGCTTCTACGTCAATAAGAGGGTCCAAGGGATACAGTAAACCTGGAGTGAAGCATCGGAATCTATAACTAGTGTCAGAGGGACGGTTTAAAACATAGACAGTAACATGACTCAGTATTCTTGTACTTTAGTCGGCATTGTGCTTTTTGTATTTAATTCGGATGCAATTTCTGTGTTTCATCGTCACTAAGAAGGTCAGTAGGATACAGTAATCCTGAAGTTAAGCATCGGAATCTATGGCTAGTGTCACAGGAATGGTTCAAAACATAGACAGTAGGAAGAGTCAGTCTTCTTGTACTTAAGTCATCATTGTGCTTTATCTATTTAATTCCGATGCGATTTCTGTGTCTCATCGTCAATAGGAAGGTCCAAGGGATACAGTAAACCTGAAGTGAAGCATCGGAATTTATAACTAGTGTCACAGGAATGGTTCAAAACATAGTCAGTAAGAAGAGTCAGTCTACTTGTCCGTAAGTGTGCATTGTGAATTATGTATTTAATTCCGATACAATATCTGTGTTTCATCGTCAATAAGAAGGTCCAAGGGATACAGTAAACTTGGAGTGATGCATCGGAATCTATAACTAATGTCACAGGGATGGTTCAAGTCATAGACAGTAAGAAGAGTCAGTCTTCTTGTACTTAAGTCGGCATTGTGCCTTTTGTATTTAATTCCGATGCATTTTCTGTGTCTCATCGTCAATAAGAAGGTCAGAGGGATACAGTTATCCTGAAGTTAAGTATCGGAATCTATGACTAGTGTCACAGGAATGGTTCAAATCATAGACAGTAGGAAGAATCAGTTTTCTTGTACTTAAGTCGGCATTGTGCCATTTGTATTTAATTCCGATGCAATTTCTGTGTTTCATCGTCAATAAGAAGGTGCAAGGGATACACTAAGCCTGAAATGAAGCATCGGAATCTATAACTAGTGTCACAGGAATGGTTCAAAATATAGTCAGTAAGAGGAGTCAGTCTTCTTGTACTTAAGTCATCATTGTGCATTTTCTATTTAATTCTGAAGACATTTCTGTGCTTCATCGTCAATAAGAAGGTCCAAGGGATCCAGTAAACCTGGAGTGAAGCATCGGAATCTATAACTAGTGTCACAGGAATGGTTCTAAACAAAGACAGTAAGATGAGTCAGTCTTCTTGTACTTAATTCGGCATTGTGCCTTTTGTATTTAATTCCGATGCAATTTCTGTGATTCATCGTCAATAAGAAGGTCAGAGGGATACAGTAAAAATGATGTGAAGCATCGTAATCTATAACTAGTGTCACAGGAATGGTTCAAAATATAGTCAGTAAGAAGAGTCAGTCATCTTGTACTTAAGTCGGTATTGCGCTTTTTGTATTTAATTCCGATGCAATTTCTGTGTTTGATCGTCAACAAGAAGGTCCAAGAGATACAGTAAACCTGAAATGAACCATCGGAATCTATAACTAGTGTCAGAGGAATGGTTCAAAACATAGACAGTAGGAATAAGGCAGTCTACATATACTTAAGTCGGCATTGTGCCTTTTGTATTTAATTCCGATGCAACTTCTGTGTTTCATCGTCAATAAGAAGGTCAGAGGGATACAGTAAACCTCAAGTGAAGCATTGGAATAAGAAACTAGTGTCACAGGAATGGTTCAAACATAGAGAGTAGGAAGAGTCAGTCTTCTTGTACTTAAGTCGGCATTGTGCTGTTTCTATTTAATACCGATGCGATTTCTGTGTCTCATCGTCAATAAGAAGGTCCAAGGGATACAGTAAACCTCAAGTGAAGCCTTGGAATCTATAACTAGTGTCACAGGAATGGTTCAAACATAGTCAGAAAGAAGAGTCAGTCTTCTTGTACTTAAATCGGCATTGTGCCTTTTGTATTTAATTCCGATGCAAAATCTGTGATTTATCGTCAATAAGAAGGTCCAAGGGATACAGTAAACCTGGAGTGAAGCATCGCAATCCATAACTAGTGTCACAGGGATGGTTCAAAACATAGACAGTAAGAAGAGTCAGTCTCCTTGTACTTAAGTCGGCATTGTGCCCTTTGTATTTAATTCCGATGCAATTTCTGTGTTTCATTGTCAATAAGAAGGTCCAAAGGTTACAGTAAACCTGAAGCGAACCATCGAAATCTATAACTAGTATCACAGAAATGGTTCAAACATAGACGGTATGCAGAGTCAGTCTTCTTGTACTTAAGTCGGCATTGTGCCTTTTCTATTTAATTCCGATGCAATTTCTGTGTTTCATCGTCAATAAGAAGGACCAAGGGATACAGTAAACCTGGAGTGAAGCATCGGAATCTATAACTAGTGTCACAGGAATTGTTCAAAACACAGACAGTAAGAAGAGTCAGTCTTCTTGTACTTATGTCGGCATTGTGCCGTTTGTATTTAATTCCGAAGCAATTTCTGTGTTTTATCGTCAATAAGAAGGTCAGAGGGATACAGTAAACCTGAAGTGAAGCATCGGAATCTATAACTAGTATCATAGGAATGGTTCAAAACATAGACAGTAAGCAGAGTCAGTCTTGTTGTACTTAAGTCGGCATTGTGGTTTTTTTATTCAATTCCGATGAAATTTCTGAGTTCAATCGTCAATAAGAAGGTCCAAGGGACACAGTAAACCTACAGTGAAGCATCGGAATCTATAACTAGTGTAACAGGAATGGTACAAATCATAGTCAGTAAGAAGAGTCAGTCTTCTTGTACTTAAGTCTTCATTGTGCCTTTTGTATTTAATTCCGATGCAATTGCTATGTTTCATCGTCACTTAGACGGTCAGTGGGATACAGTAATCCTGAAGTTAAGCATCGGAATCTATAACTAGTGTCACAGGAATGGTTCAAAACATGGTCAGTACGAAGAGTCAGTCTTCTTGTAGTTAAGTGGGTATTGTGCCTTTTCTATTTAATTCCGATGCAATTTCTGTGTTTCATCGTCAATATGAAGGTCATAGGGATACAGTAAACCTGAAGTGAAGCATCGGAATCTATAACTAGTGTCACAGGATAGGTTCAAAACATAGTCACTAAGAAGAGTCAGTCTTCTTGTACTTAAGTCGGCATTGTGCCTTTTGTATTTAATTCCGATGCAATTACTGTGTTTCATCGTCAATAAGAAGGTGCAAGGGCTACAGTAAAGCTGGAGTGAAGCATCGGAATCTATAACTAGTGTCACAGGAATGGTTCAAAACATGGTCAGTAAGAAGAGTAAGTCTTCTTGTAGTTAAGTCGGTATTGTGCCTTTTCTATTTAATTCCGGTGCAATTTCTGTGTATCATCGTCAATAAGAGGGTCCAAGGGATACAGTAGACCTGAAATGAACCATGGGAATCTATAACTAGTGCCACAGGAGTGGTTCATAACATAGACAGTAGGAAAAGTCAGTCTACACGTACTTCAGCGGAATTGTGCCTTTTGTATTTAATTCCGGTGCAATTTCTGTGTTTCATCGTCAACAAGAAGGTCAGAGTTATACAGTAAACCTGAAGTGAAGCATCGGAATCTATAACTAGTGTCACAGGAATGGTTCAAAGCATAGTCAGTAAGGAGAGTCAGTCTTCTTGTACTTAAGTCGGCATTGTGCCTTTTGTATTTAATTCCGATGCAATTTGTGTGTTTCATCGTCAATAAAAAGGTCCAAGGGATACAGTAAACCTGAAGTGAAGCATCGGCATCTATAACTAGTGTCCCAGGAATGGTTCAAAACATAGACAGTAGGAAGAGTCTGTCTTCTTGTACTTAAGTTGGCATATTGCCTTTTGTATTTAATTCCGATGCAATTTCTGTGTTTCATCGTCAATATGAAGGTCCAAGGGATACAGTAAACCTGGAGTGAAGCATCAGAGTCTATAACTAGTGTCACAGGAATGGTTCAAAAGCATAGTCAGTAAGAAGAGTCTGTCTTCATGTACTTAAGTCGGTATTGTGCCTTTTATATTTAATTCCGATGCAATTTCTGTGTTTCTACGTCAATAAGAGGGTCCAAGGGATACAGTAAACCTGGATTGAAGCATCGGAATCTATAACTAGTGTCAGAGGTACGGTTCAAAACATATCAGTAACAAGAGTCAGTGTTCTTGTACTTTAGTCGGCATTGTGCTTTTTGTATTTAATTCCGATGCAATTTCTGTGATTCATCGTAACTAAGAAGGTCAGTGGGATCCAGTAATCCTGAAGTTAAGCATCGGAATCAATAACTAGTGTCAAAGGAATGGTTCAAAACATAGTCAGTAAGAAGAGTCAGTCTTCTTGTAGTTAAGTCGGCATTGTTCCTTTTCTATTTAATTCCGTTGCAATTTCTGTGTTTCATCGTCATAAATAAGGGCAGAGGGATACAGTAAACCTGAAGTGAAGCATCGGAATCTATAACTAGTGTCACAGGAATGGTTCAAAATACAGACAGTAGGAAGAGTCAGCCTTCTTGTACTTAAGTCGGCATTGTGCTTTATCTATTTAATTCCGATGCGATTTCTGTGTCTCATCGTCAATGGGAAGGTCCAAGGGATACAGTAAACCTGAAGTAAAGCATCGGAATTTATAACTAGTGTCACAGGAATGGTTCAAAACATAGTCATTATGAAGAGTCAGTCTTCTTGTACGTAAGTCTGCATTGTGAATTTTGTATTTAATTCCGATACAATTTCTGTGTTTCATCGTCAATACGAAGGTACAAGGGATACAGTAAACCTGGAGTGATGCATCGGAATCTATAACTAGTGTCACAGGGATGGTTCAAAACATAGACAGTAAGGAGAGTCAGTCTTCTTGTACTTAAGTCGGCATTGTGCCTTTTGTATTTAATTGCGATGCATTTTCTGTGTTTCATCGTCAATAAGTAGGTCAAAGGGATGCAGTAATCCTGAAGTTAAGTATCGGAATGTATGACTAGTGTCACAGGTATGGTTCAAGACATAGACAGTAGGAAGAGTCAGTCTTCTTGTACTTAAGCCATCATTGTGCCTTTGTATTTAATTCGATGCAATTTCTGTGTTTCATCGACACTAAGAAGGTCAGTGGGATACAGTAATCCTGAAGTTAAGCATCGGAATCTATAACTAGTGTCACACGAATGGTTCAAGGCATAGACAGTTGGAAGGGTCGGTCTCCTTGTACTTTGGTCGGCATTGTGCCTTTTGTATTTAATTCCGATGCAATTTCTGTGTTTGATCGTCAATAAGAAGGTCCAATAGATACAGTAAACCGGAAATGAACCATCGGAATCTATAACTAGTGTCATAGGAATGGTTCAAACATAGACAGTAGGAAAAGTCAGTCTACATATACTTAAGTCGGCATTGTGCCTTTTGTACTTAATTCCGATGCAACTTCTGTGTTACATCGGCAATAAGAAGGTCAGAGCGATACAGTAAACCCGAAGTGAAGCATCGGAATCTATAACTAGTGTCACAGGAATGGTTCAAAACATAGTCAGTAAGAAGAGTCTGTCTTCTTGTACTAAAGTCGGCATTGTGGTTTTATATTTAATTCCGATGCAATTTCTGTCTTTCAACGTCAATAAGAAGGTCCAAGGTATACAGTAATCCTGGAGTGAAGCATCGGAATCTATAACTAGTGTCACAGGAATGGTTCAAAGCATAGTCAGTAAGATGAGTCAGTCTTCTTGTACTTAAGTCGGCATTGTGCCTTTTGTATTTAATTCCGATGTAATTTCTGTGTTTCATCGTCACTAAGACTGTCAGTGGGATACAGTAATCCTGAAGCTAAGCATCGGAATCTAAAACTGGTGTCACAGGAGTTGTTCAAAACATGGTCAGTAAGAAGAGTCAGTCTTCTTGTACTTAAGTCGGCATTGTGCCTTTTGTATTTAATTCCGATGCAATTTCTGTGTTTCATCGTCAATAAGAAGGGCCAAGGGATACAGTAAACCTCGAGTGAAGCATCGGAATCTATAACTTGTGTCACAGCAATGGTTCAAAAAGTAGACAGGAAGAAGAGTCAGTCTCCTTGTACTTAAGTCGGCATTGTGCGTTTTGTATTTAATTCCGATGCAATTTCTGTGTTTCATCGTCAATATGAAGGTCCAAGGGATACAGTAAACCTGAAGCGAAGAATTGAAATCTATAACTAGTATCACAGAAATGGTTCAAAACATAGACAGTATGCAGAGTCAGTCTTCTTGTACTTAAGTCGGCATTGTGCCTTTTGTATTTAATTCCGATGCAATTGCTATGTTTCATCGTCACTAAGACGGTCAGTGGGATACAGTAATCAAGAAGTTAAGCATCGAAATCTATAACTAGTGTCACAGGAATGGTTCAAAACATGGTCAGTAAGAAGAGTCAGTCTTCTTGTAGTTAAGTCGGTATTGTGCCTTTTCTATTTAATTCCTATGCAATGTCTGTGCTTCATCGTCAATAAGAGGGTCCAAGGGATACAGTAGACCTGAAATGAACCATGGGAATCTATAACTAGTGCCACAGGAATGGTTCATAACATAGACAGTAGGAAAAGTCAGTCTACACGTACTTCAGCGGAATTGTGCCTTTTGTATTTAATTCCGGTGCAATTTCTGTGTTTCATCGTCAACAAGAAGGTCAGAGGGATACAGTAAACCTGAAGTGAAGCATCGGAATCTATAACTAGTGTCACAGGAATGGTTCAAAGCATAGTCAGTAAGGAGAGTCAGTCTTCTTGTACTTAAGTCGGCATTGTGCCTTTTGTATTTAATTCCGATGCAATTTGTGTGTTTCATCGTCAATAAAAAGGTCCAAGGGATACAGTAAACCTGAAGTGAAGCATCGGCATCTATAACTAGTGTCCCAGGAATGGTTCAAAACATAGACAGTAGGAAGAGTCTGTCTTCTTGTACTTAAGTCGGCATATTGCCTTTTGTATTTAATTCCGATGCAATTTCTGTGTTTCATCGTCAATATGAAGGTCCAAGGGATACAGTAAACCTGGAGTGAAGCATCAGAGTCTATAACTAGTGTCACAGGAATGGTTCAAAAGCATAGTCAGTAAGAAGAGTCTGTCTTCATGTACTTAAGTCGGTATTGTGCCTTTTGTATTTAATTCCGATGCAATTTCTGTGTTTCTACGTCAATAAGAGGGTCCAAGGGATACAGTAAACCTGGATTGAAGCATCGGAATCTATAACTAGTGTCAGAGGTACGGTTCAAAACATATCAGTAACAAGAGTCAGTGTTCTTGTACTTTAGTCGGCATTGTGCTTTTTGTATTTAATTCCGATGCAATTTCTGTGATTCATCGTAACTAAGAAGGTCAGTGGGATCCAGTAATCCTGAAGTTAAGCATCGGAATCAATAACTAGTGTCAAAGGAATGGTTCAAAACATAGTCAGTAAGAAGAGTCAGTCTTCTTGTAGTTAAGTCGGCATTGTTCCTTTTCTATTTAATTCCGTTGCAATTTCTGTGTTTCATCGTCATAAATAAGGGCAGAGGGATACAGTAAACCTGAAGTGAAGCATCGGAATCTATAACTAGTGTCACAGGAATGGTTCAAAATACAGACAGTAGGAAGAGTCAGCCTTCTTTTACTTAAGTCGGCATTGTGCTTTATCTATTTAATTCCGATGCGATTTCTGTGTCTCATCGTCAATGGGAAGGTCCAAGGGATACAGTAAACCTGAAGTAAAGCATCGGAATTTATAACTAGTGTCACAGGAATGGTTCAAAACATAGTCATTATGAAGAGTCAGTCTTCTTGTACGTAAGTCTGCATTGTGAATTTTGTATTTAATTCCGATACAATTTCTGTGTTTCATCGTCAATAAGAAGGTACAAGGGATACAGTAAACCTGGAGTGATGCATCGGAATCTATAACTAGTGTCACAGGGATGGTTCAAAACATAGACAGTAAGGAGAGTCAGTCTTCTTGTACTTAAGTCGGCATTGTGCCTTTTGTATTTAATTGCGATGCATTTTCTGTGTTTCATCGTCAATAAGAAGGTCAAAGGGATGCAGTAATCCTGAAGTTAAGTATCGGAATGTATGACTAGTGTCACAGGTATGGTTCAAGACATAGACAGTAGGAAGAGTCAGTCTTCTTGTACTTAAGCCATCATTGTGCCTTTGTATTTAATTCGATGCAATTTCTGTGTTTCATCGACACCAAGAAGGTCAGTGGGATACAGTAATCCTGAAGTTAAGCATCGGAATCTATAACTAGTGTCACACGAATGGTTCAAGGCATAGACAGTTGGAAGGGTCAGTCTCCTTGTACTTTGGTCGGCATTGTGCCTTTTGTATTTAATTCCGATGCAATTTCTGTGTTTGATCGTCAATAAGAAGGTCCAAGAGATACAGTAAACCGGAAATGAACCATCGGAATCTATAACTAGTGTCATAGGAATGGTTCAAACATAGACAGTAGGAAAAGTCAGTCTACATATACTTAAGTCGGCATTGTGCCTTTTGTACTTAATTCCGATGCAACTTCTGTGTTACATCGGCAATAAGAAGGTCAGAGCGATACAGTAAACCCGAAGTGAAGCATCGGAATCTATAACTAGTGTCACAGGAATGGTTCAAAACATAGTCAGTAAGAAGAGTCTGTCTTCTTGTACTAAAGTCGGCATTGTGGTTTTATATTTAATTCCGATGCAATTTCTGTCTTTCAACGTCAATAAGAAGGTCCAAGGTATACAGTAATCCTGGAGTGAAGCATCGGAATCTATAACTAGTGTCACAGGAATGGTTCAAAGCATAGTCAGTAAGATGAGTCAGTCTTCTTGTACTTAAGTCGGCATTGTGCCTTTTATATTTAATTCCGATGTAATTTCTGTGTTTCATCGTCACTAAGACTGTCAGTGGGATTCAGTAATCCTGAAGCTAAGCATCGGAATCTAAAACTGGTGTCACAGGAGTTGTTCAAAACATGGTCAGTAAGAAGAGTCAGTCTTCTTGTACTTAAGTCGGCATTGTGCCTTTTGTATTTAATTCCGATCCAATTTCTGTGTTTCATCGTCAATAAGAAGGGCCAAGGGATACAGTAAACCTCGAGTGAAGCATCGGAATCTATAACTTGTGTCACAGGAATGGTTCAAAAAGTAGACAGGAAGAAGAGTCAGTCTCCTTGTACTTAAGTCGGCATTGTGCGTTTTGTATTTAATTCCGATGCAATTTCTGTGTTTCATCGTCAATATGAAGGTCCAAGGGATACAGTAAACCTGAAGCGAAGAATTGAAATCTATAACTAGTATCACAGAAATGGTTCAAAACATAGACAGTATGCAGAGTCAGTCTTCTTGTACTTAAGTCGGCATTGTGCCTTTTGTATTTAATTCCGATGCAATTGCTATGTTTCATCGTCACTAAGACGGTCAGTGGGATACAGTAATCAAGAAGTTAAGCATCGAAATCTATAACTAGTGTCACAGGAATGGTTCAAAACATGGTCAGTAAGAAGAGTCAGTCTTCTTGTAGTTAAGTCGGTATTGTGCCTTTTCTATTTAATTCCTATGCAATGTCTGTGCTTCATCGTCAATAAGAAGGTCATAGGGATACAGTAAACCTGAAGTGAAGCATCGGAATCTATAACTAGTGTCACAGGATAGGTTCAAAACATAGTCACTAAGAAGAGTCAGTCTTCTCGTACTTAAGTCGGCATTGTGCCTTTTGTATTTAATTCCGATGCAATTTCTGTGTTTCATCGTCAATAAGAAGGTGCAAGGGATACAGTAAAGCTGGAGTGAAGCATCGGAATCTATAACTAGTGTCACAGGAATGGTTCAAAACATGGTCAGTAAGAAGAGTAAGTCTTCTTGTAGTTAAGTCGGTACTGTGCCTTTTCTATTTAATTCCGATGCAATTTATGTGTTTCATCGTCAATAAGAATGTCCAAGGGATACAGTAAACCTGAAATGAACCATGGGAATCTAAAACTAGTGTCACAGGAATGGTTTAAAACATAGACAGTAGGAAAAGTCAGTCTACACGCACTTCAGCGGAATTGTGCCTTTTGTATTTACTTCCGATGCAACTTCTGTGTTTCTACGTCAATAAGAAGGTCCACGGGATACAGTAACCCTGGAGTGAAGCATCGGATTCTATAACTAGTGTCAGAGGGACGGTTCAAAACATAGACAGTAACATGAGTCAGTATTCTTGTACTTTAGTCGCCATTGTGCTTTTTGTATTTAATTCCGATGCAATTACTGTGTTTTATCGTCACTAAGAAGGTCAGTGGGATACAGTAATCCAGAAGTTAAGCATCGGAATCTATAACTAGTGTCACACGAATGGTTCAAGGCATAGACAGTTGGAAGGGTCGGTCTCCTTGTACTTTAGTCGGCATTGTGCCTTTTGTACTTAATTCCGATGCAACTTCTGTGTTTCATCGTCAATAAGAAGGTCAGAGCGATACAGTAAACCTGAAGTGAAGCATCGGAATCTATAACTAGTGTCACAGGAATGGTTCAAAACATAGTCAGTAAGAAGAGTCAGTCTTCTTGTACTTAAGTTGGCATTGTGCCTTTTGTATTTAATTCCGATGCAATTAGTGTGTTTCATCGTCAATAACAAAGTCCAAGGGATACAGTAAACCTGAAGTGAAGCATCGGAATCTATAACTAGTGTCACAGGAATGGTTCAAATCACAGAGAGTTGGAAGATTCAGTCTTCTTGTACTTAAGTCGGCATTGTGCCTTTTGTATTTAATTCCGTTGCCATTTCTGTGTTTCATCGTCCATAAGAAGGTCCGAGGGAGACAGTAAACCTCAAGTGAAGCATCGGAATAAAAAACTAGTGACACAGGAATGGTTCAAACATAGATAGTAGGAAGAGTCAGTCTTCTTGTACTTAAGTCGGCATTGTGCTGTTTCTATTTAATACCGATGCGATTTCTGTGTCTCATCGTCAATAAGAAGGTCCAAGGGATACAGGAAACCTGAAGTGAAGCATCGGAATCTATAACTAGTGTCACAGGAATGTTTCAAAACATAGTCAGTAAGAAGAGTCAGTCTTCTTGTACTTAAGTCGGCATGGTGCCATTTTTATTTAATTACGATGCAATTTCTGTGTTTCATCGTCAAGAAGAAGGTCCAAGGGATACAGTAAACCTTGAGTGAAGCATCGGAATCTATACTAGTGTCACACGAATGGTTCAAAACATAGACAGTAAGAAGAGTCAGTCTTCTTGTACTTATGTCGGCATTGTGACTTTTGTATTCAATTCCGATGCAATTTCTATGTTTTATCGTCAATAAGAAGGTCAGAGGGATACAGTAAACCCGAAGTGAAGCATCGGAATCTATAACTAGTGTCACAGGAATGGTTCAAACATAGTCAGTAAGAAGAGTCCGTCTTCTTGTACTTAAGTCGGCATTGTGGTTTTGTATTTAATTCCGATGCAATTTCTTTTTCATAGTCAATAAGAAGGTCCAAGGTATACAGTAATCCTGGAGTGAAGCATCGGAATCTATAACTAGTGTCACAGGAATGGTTCAAAACATAGTCAGTAAGATGAGTCAGTCTTTTTGTACTTAAGTTGGCATTGTGCCTTTTGTATTTAATTCCGATGTAATTTCTGTGTTTCATCGTCACTAAGACTGTCAGTGGGATACAGTAATCCTGAAGCTAAGCATCGGAATCTAAAACTGGTGTCACAGGAGTTGTTCAAAACATGGTCAGTAAGAAGAGTCAGTCTTCTTGTAGTTAAGTCGGTATTGTGCCTTTTCCATTTCATTCCGATGCAATTTCTGTGTTTCATCGTCAATAAGAAGGTCAGAGGGATACAGTAAACCTGAAGTGAAGCATCGGAATCTATAACTAGTGTCACAGGAATTGTTCAAATCATAGACAGTAAGAAGAGTCAGTCTTCTTGTACTTATGTCGGCATTGTGCCTTTTGTATCTAATTCCGAAGCAATATCTGTGTTTTATCGTCAATAAGAAGGTCAGAGGGATACAGTAAACCTGAAGTGAAGCATCGGAATCTATAACTAGTGTCACTGGAATTGTTCAAACCATAGACAGTAAGAAGAGTCAGTCTTTTTGTACTTAAGTCGGCATTGTGCTTTTGTATTTCATTCCGGTGCAATCTCTGTGTTTCATCGTCAATAAGAAGGTCCAAGGGATACAGTAAACCTAGGGTGAAGAATCGGAATCTATAACTAGTGTCACAGGAATGGTTCAAAACGTAGTCGGTAAGAAGAGTCAGTCTTCTAGTACTTAAGTCGGCATTGTGCCTTTTGTATTTAATTCCGATGCAATTTCTGTGTTTCATCGTCATTAAGAAGCTCCAAGGCATACAGTAAAGCTGGAGTGAAGCATCGGAATCTATAAGTAGTGTCACAGGAATGGTTCAAAACATGGTCAGTAAGAAGAGTCAGTCTTCTTGTAGTTAAGTCGGTATTGTGCCCTTTCTATTTAATTCGGATGCAATTTCTGTGTTTCATCGTCAATAAGAACGTCCAAGGGATACAGGAAACCTGAAATGTACCATGGGAATCCATAACTAGTGTCACAGGAATGGTTCAAAACATAGACAGTAGGAAAAGTCAATTTACTCGTACTTAAGTCGGCATTGTGCCCTTTGTATTTAATTCCGATGCAATTTCTGTGTTTCATCGTCAATAAGAGGGTCAGAGGGATACAGTAAACCTCAAGTGAAGCATCGGAGTCTATAACTAGTGTCACAGGAATGGTTCAAACATAGTCAGTAAGAAGAGTCAGTCTTCTTGTACTCAAGTCTTCATTGTGCCTTTTGTATTTAATTCCGATGCAATTTCTGTGTTTCATCGTCAATAAAAAGGTCCAAGGGATACAGTAAACCTGGAGTGAAGCATCGGAATCTATAACTAGTGTCACAGGGATGGTTCAAAACATAGACAGGTAGAAGAGTCAGTCTCCTTGTACTTAAGTCGGCATTGTGCGTTTTGTATTTAATTCCGATCAAATTTCTGTGTTTAATCGTCAATATGAAGGTCCAAGGGATACAGTAAACCTGAAGCGAAGCATTGAAATCTAAATCTAGTATCACAGAAATGGTTCAAAACATAGACAGTATGCAGAGTCAGTCTTCTTGTACTTAAGTCGGCATTGTGCCTTATCTATTTAATTCCGATGCAATTTCTGTGTTTCATCGTCAATAAGAAGGTCCGAGGGATACAGTAAACCTGGAGTGAATCATCGGAATCTATATCTAGTGTCCCAGGAATGGTTCAAAACATAGACAGTAGGAAGAGTCTGTCTTCTTGTACTTAAATCGGTATTGTGCCTTTTCTATTTAATTCCGATGCAATTTCTGTGTTTCATCGTCAATAAGAAGGTCAGAGGGATACAGTAAACCTGAAGTGAAGCATCGGAATCTATACTAGTGTCACAGGAATGTTTCAAAACATAGAGAGATGGAAGAGTCAGTCTTCTTGTACTTAAGTCGCCATTGTGCCTTTTGTATTTTATTCCGATGCAATTTTTGTGTTTCATCGTCCATAAGAAGGTCCGAAGGATACAGTAAACCTCAAGTGAAGCATCGGAATAAAAAACTAGTGTCACAGGAATGGTTCAAAACATAGAGAGTAGGAAGAGTCAGTCTTCTTGTACTTAATTCGGCATTGTGCCTTTTGTATTTCATTCCGATGCAATTTCTGTGTTTCATCGTCAATAAGAAGGTCAGAGGGATACAGTAAACCTAGAGTGAAGCATCGGAATCTATAACTAGTATCACAGAAATGGTTCAAATCATAGACAGTATGCAGAGTCAGTCTTCTTGTACTTAAGTCGGCATTGTGCCTTTTCTATTTAATTCCGGTGCAATATCTGTGTTTTATCGTCAATAAGAAGGTCAGAGGGATACAGTAAACCTGAAGTGAAGCATCGGAATCTATAACTAGTGTCACAGCAATGGTTCAAAACATAATCAGTAAGACGAATCCGTCTTCTTGTACTTAAGTCGGCATTGTGCTTTTGTATTTAATTCCGATGCAATTTCTGTGTTTCATCGTCAATAAGAAGGTCCAAGGGATACAGTAAACCCGAAGTGAAGCATCGGAATCTATAACTAGTGTCACAGGAATGGTTCAAACATAGTCAGTAAGAAGAGTCCGTCTTCTTGTACTTAAGTCGGCATTGTGGTTTTGTATTTAATTCCGATGCAATTTCTTTTTCATAGTCAATAAGAAGGTCCAAGGTATACAGTAATCCTGGAGTGAAGCATCGGAATCTATAACTAGTGTCACAGGAATGGTTCAAAACATAGTCAGTAAGATGAGTCAGTCTTTTTGTACTTAAGTTGGCATTGTGCCTTTTGTATTTAATTCCGATGTAATTTCTGTGTTTCATCGTCACTAAGACTGTCAGTGGGATACAGTAATCCTGAAGCTAAGCATCGGAATCTAAAACTGGTGTCACAGGAGTTGTTCAAAACATGGTCAGTAAGAAGAGTCAGTCTTCTTGTAGTTAAGTCGGTATTGTGCCTTTTCCATTTCATTCCGATGCAATTTCTGTGTTTCATCGTCAATAAGAAGGTCAGAGGGATACAGTAAACCTGAAGTGAAGCATCGGAATCTATAACTAGTGTCACGGGAATTGTTCAAAGCATAGACAGTAAGAAGAGTCAGTCTTCTTGTACTTATGTCGGCATTGTGCCTTTTGTATCTAATTCCGAAGCAATATCTGTGTTTTATCGTCAATAAGAAGGTCAGAGGGATACAGTAAACCTGAAGTGAAGCATCGGAATCTATAACTAGTGTCACTGGAATTGTTCAAACCATAGACAGTAAGAATAGTCAGTCTTTTTGTACTTAAGTCGGCATTGTGCTTTTGTATTTCATTCCGATGCAATCTCTGTGTTTCATCGTCAATAAGAAGGTCCAAGGGATACAGTAAACCTAGGGTGAAGAATCGGAATCTATAACTAGTGTCACAGGAATGGTTCAAAACGTAGTCGGTAAGAAGAGTCAGTCTTCTAGTACTTAAGTCGGCATTGTGCCTTTTGTATTTAATTCCGATGCAATTTCTGTGTTTCATCGTCATTAAGAAGCTCCAAGGCATACAGTAAAGCTGGAATGAAGGATCGGAATCTATAAGTAGTGTCACAGGAATGGTTCAAAACATGGTCAGTAAGAAGAGTCAGTCTTCTTGTAGTTAAGTCGGTATTGTGCCCTTTCTATTTAATTCGGATGCAATTTCTGTGTTTCATCGTCAATAAGAACGTCCAAGGGATACAGGAAACCTGAAATGTACCATGGGAATCCATAACTAGTGTCACAGGAATGGTTCAAAACATAGACAGTAGGAAAAGTCAATTTACTCGTACTTAAGTCGGCATTGTGCCCTTTGTATTTAATTCCGATGCAATTTCTGTGTTTCATCGTCAATAAGAGGGTCAGAGGGATACAGTAAACCTCAAGTGAAGCATCGGAGTCTATAACTAGTGTCACAGGAATGGTTCAAACATAGTCAGTAAGAAGAGTCAGTCTTCTTGTACTCAAGTCGGCATTGTGCCTTTTGTATTTAATTCCGATGCAATTTCTGTGTTTCATCGTCAATAAAAAGGTCCAAGGGATACAGTAAACCTGGAGTGAAGCATCGGAATCTATAACTAGTGTCACAGGGATGGTTCAAAACATAGACAGGTAGAAGAGTCAGTCTCCTTGTACTTAAGTCGGCATTGTGCGTTTTGTATTTAATTCCGATCAAATTTCTGTGTTTAATCGTCAATATGAAGGTCCAAGTGATACAGTAAACCTGAAGCGAAGCATTGAAATCTAAATCTAGTATCACAGAAATGGTTCAAAACATAGACAGTATGCAGAGTCAGTCTTCTTGTACTTAAGTCGGCATTGTGCCTTATCTATTTAATTCCGATGCAATTTCTGTGTTTCATCGTCAATAAGAAGGTCCGAGGGATACAGTAAACCTGGAGTGAATCATCGGAATCTATATCTAGTGTCCCAGGAATGGTTCAAAACATAGACAGTAGGAAGAGTCTGTCTTCTTGTACTTAAATCGGTATTGTGCCTTTTCTATTTAATTCCGATGCAATTTCTGTGTTTCATCGTCAATAAGAAGGTCAGAGGGATACAGTAAACCTGAAGTGAAGCATCGGAATCTATACTAGTGTCACAGGAATGTTTCAAAACATAGAGAGATGGAAGAGTCAGTCTTCTTGTACTTAAGTCGGCATTGTGCCTTTTCTATTTAATTCCGGTGCAATATCTGTGTTTTATCGTCAATAAGAAGGTCAGAGGGATACAGTAAACCTGAAGTGAAGCATCGGAATCTATAACTAGTGTCACAGCAATGGTTCAAAACATAATCAGTAAGACGAATCCGTCTTCTTGTACTTAAGTCGGCATTGTGCTTTTGTATTTAATTCCGATGCAATTTCTGTGTTTCATCGTCAATAAGAAGGTCCAAGGGATACAGTAAACCTAGAGTGAAGAATCGGAATCTATAACTAGTGTAACAGGAATTGTTCAAAACGTAGTCACTAAGAAGAGTCAGTCTTCTAGTACTTAAGTCGGCATTGTGCCATTTGTATTTAATTCCGATGCAATTTCTGTGTTTCATCGTCATTAAGAACGTCCAAGGGATACAGGAAACCTGAAATGTACCATGGGAATCCATAACTAGTGTCACAGGAATGGTTCAAAGCATAGACAGTAGGAAAAGTCAGTCTACACGTACTTAAGTCGGCATTGTGCCTTTTGTATATAATTCCGATGCAATTTCTGTGTTTCATCGTCAATAAGAAGGTCAGAGGGATACAGTAAACCTCAAGTGAAGCATCGGAATCTATAACTAGTGTCACAGGAATGGTTCAAACATAGTCAGTAAGAAGAGTCAGTCTTCTTGTACTTAAGTCGGCATTGTGCCTTTTGTATTTAATTCCGATGCAATTTCTGTGTTTCATCGTCAATAAGAAGGTCAGAAGGATACAGTAAACCTGAAGTGAAGCTTCGGAATCTATACTAGTGTCACAGGAATGTTTCAAAACATAGAGAGATGGAAGAGTCAGTCTTCTTGTACTTAAGTCGCCATTGTGCCTTTAGTATTTCATTCCGATGCAATTTTTGTGTTTCATCGTCCATAAGAAGGTCCGAAGGATACAGTAAACCTCAAGTGAAGCATCGGAATAAAAAACTAGTGTCACAGGAATGGTTCAAAACATAGAGAGTAGGAAGAGTCAGTCTTCTTGTACTTAATTCGCCATTGTGCCTTTTGTATTTCATTCCGATGCAATTTCTGTGTTTCATCGTCAATACGAAGGTCAGAGGGATACAGTAAACCTAGAGTGAAGCATCGGAGTCTATAACTAGTATCACAGAAATGGTTCAAAACATAGACAGTATGCAGAGTCAGTCTTCTTGTACTTAAGTCGGCATTGTGCCTTTTCTATTTAATTCCGATGCAATATCTGTGTTTTATCGTCAATAAGAAGGTCAGAGGGATACAGTAAACCTGAAGTGAAGCATCGGAATCTATAACTAGTGTCACAGCAATGGTTCAAAACATAATCAGTAAGACGAATCCGTCTTCTTGTACTTAAGTCGGCATTGTGCTTTTGTATTTAATTCCGATGCAATTTCTGTGTTTCATCGTCAATAAGAAGGTCCAAGGGATACAGTAAACCTAGAGTGAAGAATCGGAATCTATAACTAGTGTAACAGGAATGGTTCAAAACGTAGTCACTAAGAAGAGTCAGTCTTCTAGTACTTAAGTCGGCATTGTGCCATTTGTATTTAATTCCGATGCAATTTCTGTGTTTCATCGTCATTAAGAACGTCCAAGGGATACAGGAAACCTGAAATGTACCATGGGAATCCATAACTAGTGTCACAGGAATGGTTCAAAGCACTGACAGTAGGAAAAGTCAGTCTACACGTACTTAAGTCGGCATTGTGCCTTTTGTATATAATTCCGATGCAATTTCTGTGTTTCATCGTCAATAAGAAGGTCAGAGGGATACAGTAAACCTCAAGTGAAGCATCGGAATCTATAACTAGTGTCACAGGAATGGTTCAAACATAGTCAGTAAGAAGAGTCAGTCTTCTTGTACTTAAGTCGGCATTGTGCCTTTTGTATTTAATTCCGATGCAATTTCTGTGTTTCATCGTCAATAAGAAGGTCCAAGGGATACAGTAAACCTGGAGTGAAGCATCGGAATCTATAACTAGTTGCACAGGGGTGGTTCAAAACATAGACAGGAAGAAGAGTCAGTCTCCTTGTACTTAAGTCGGCATTGTGCGTTTTGTATTTAATTCCGATGCAATTTCTGTGTTTCATCGTCAATATGAAGGTCCAAGGGATACAGTAAACCTGAAGGGAAGCATTGAAATCTATAACTAGTATCACAGAAATGGTTCAAAACATAGACAGTATGCAGAGTCAGTCTTCTTGTACTTAAGTCGGCAATGTGCCTTATCTATTTAATTCCGATGCAATTTCTGTGTTTCATCGTCAATAAGAAGGTCCAAGGGATACAGTAAACCTGGAGTGAAGCATCGGAATCTATAACTAGTGTCACTGGAATGGTTCAAAACATCGACAGTAAGAAGAGTCAGTCTTCTTGTACTTAATTCGGCATTGTGCCTTTAATATTTAATTCCGATGCAATTTCAGTGTTTCATCGTCAATAAGAAGGTCCATGGGATACAGTAAACCCGGAGTGAAGCATCGGAATCTATAACTAGTGTCACAGGAATTGTTCAAAACATAGACAGTAAGAAGAGTCAGTCTTCTTGTACTTATGTCGGCATTGTGCCTTTTGTATTTAATTCCGAAGCAATTTCTGTGTTTTATCGTCAATAAGAAGGTCAGAGGGATACAGTAAACCAGAAGTGAAGCATCGGAATCTATAACTAGTGTCACAGGAATGTTTCAAAACATAGTCAGTAAGAAGAATACGTCTTCTTGTACTTAAGTCGGCATTGTGCTTTTGTATTTAATTCCGATGCAATTTCTTTGTTTCATCGTCAGCAAGAAGGTCCAAGGGATACAGTAAACCTAGAGTGAAGCATCGGAATCCATAACTAGTGTCACAGGAATGATTCAAAACAAAGTCAGTAAGAAGAGTCAGTCTTCTTGTACTTAAGTCCGCATTGTGCCTTTTGTATTTAATTCCGATGCAATTTCTGTGTTTCATCGTCAATAAGAAGGTCCAAGGGATACAGTAAACCTGAAATGAACCATGGGAATCTATAACTAGTGTCACAGGAATGGTTTAAACATAGAAAGAAGGAAAAGTCAGTCTACACGTTCTTAAGTGGCATTGTGCCTTTTGTATTTAATTCCGATGCGATTTGTGTGTTTCAAAGCCAATAAGAAATTCAGAGGGATACAGTAAACCAGAAGTGAAGCATCGCAATCTATAACTAGTGTCACAGGAATGGTTCAAAGCATAGTCAGTAAGAAGAGTCAGTCTTCTTGTACTTAAGTCGGCATTGTGCCTTTTGTATTTAATTCCGATGCACTTTTTGTGTGTTTCTTCGTCAATAAAAACGTGCAAGGGATACAGTAAACCTGAAGTTAAGCATCGGAATCGATATCTAGTGTCCTAGGAATGGTTCAAAACATAGACAGTAGGAAGAGTCTGTCTCCTTGTACTTAAATCGGTATTGTGCCTTTTCTATTTAATTCCGATGCAATATCTGTGTTTCATCGTCAATAAGAAGGTCAGAGGGATACAGTAAACCTGAAGTGAAGTATCGGAATCTGTACTAGTGTCACAGAAATGTTTCAAAACATAGAGAGATGGAAGAGTCAGTCTTCCTGTACTTAAGTCGCCATTGTGCCTTTTGTATTTCATTCCGATGCAATTTTTGTGTTTCATCGTCCATAAGAAGATCCGAAGGATACAGTAAACCTCAAGTGAAGCATCGGAATAAAATACTAGTGTCACAGGAATGGTTCAAAACATAGAGAGTAGGAAGAGTCAGTCTTCTTGTACTTAATTTGGCATTGTGCCTTCTGTATTTCATTCCGATGCAATTTCTGTGTTTCATCGTCAATAAGAAGGTCAGAGGGATACAGTAAACATCAAGAGAAGCCTCGGAATCTGTAACTAGTGTCACAGGAATGGTTCAAACCCAGTCAGTAAGAAGAGTCAATTTTCTTGTACTTAAGTCGGCATTGTGCTTTTGTATTTATTTCCGATGCAATTTCTGTGTTTCATCGTCAATGAGAAGGTCCAAGGGATACAGTAAACCTGAAGATAAGCATCGGAATCTATAACTAGTGTCACAGGAATGATTCAAAACGTAGTCCGTAAGAAGAGTCAGTCTTCTTGTACTTACGTCTGCATTGTGCCTTTTGTATTTAATTCCGATGCAATTTCTGTGTTTCATCGTCAATAAGAAGATCCAAGGGATACAGTAAACCTGAAGCGAAGCATCGGATTCTATAACTAGTATCACAGAAATGGTTCAAAACATTGACGGTAAAAAGAGTCGGTCTTCTTGTACTTAAGTCGGCATTCTGCCTTTTCAATTTAATTCCGATGCAATTTCTGTGTTTCATCGTCAATAAGAAGGTCCAAGGGATACAGCGAATCTCAAGTGAAGGATCGGAATCTATAACTAGTGTCACAGGAATGGTCCAAAGCATAGTCGGTAAGATGAGCAAGTCATCTTGTACTTATGTCGGCATTGTGCCTTTTGTATTTAATTCCGATGCAATTTCTGTGTTTCATCGTCAATAAGAAGGTCCAAGGGATACAGTAAACCTGGAGTGAAGCATCGGAATCTGTAACTAGTGTCACAGGAATGGTCCAAAATTTAGACAGTATGAAGAGTCAGTCTTCTTGTACTTAAGTCGGCATTGTGCCTTTTTTATTTAATTCCGATGCAATTTCTGTGTTTCATCGTCAATAAGAAGGTCCAAGGGATACAGTATACCTAGAGTGAAGCGTCGGAATCTATAACTAGTGTGACAGGAAAGGTTCAAACATAGACAGTAAGAAGAGTCAGTCTTTTTGAACTTAATTCTGCATTGTGCCTTTTGTATTTAATTCCGACGCTATTTCTGTGTTTCATCGTCAATAAGAACGTCAGAGGGATACAGTAAATCTGAAGTGAAGCATCGGAATCTATAACTAGTGTCACAGGAATGGTTCAAAACATAGACAGTAAAAAGAGTCGGTCTTCTTGTACTTAAGTCGGCATTGTGCCTTTTGTATTTAATTCCGATGTAATTTCGGTGTTTTATCGTCAATACGAAGGTCAGAGGGATACAGTAAACCTGAAGTGAAGCATCGGAATCTATAACTAGTGTCACAGGAATGATTCAAAACATAGTCCGTAAGAAGAGTCAGTCTTCTTGTACTTACGTCTGCATTGTGCCTTTTGTATTTAATTCCGATGCAATTTCTGTGTTTCATCGCCAATAAGAAGGTCCAAGGGATACAGTAAACCTGAAGTGAAGCCCCAGAATCTATAACTAGATTCACAGGAATCGTTCAAAACATAGTCAGTAAGAAGAGTCTGTCTTCTTGTACTTAAGTCGGCCTTGTGCCCCTTGTATTGAATTCCGATGCAATTTCTGTGTTTCATCGTCAATAAGATGGTCCAAGGGATACAGTAAACCTGAAGTGAAGCATAGAAATCTACAACTAGTGTCACAGGAATGGTTCAAAGCATAGACAGAAGAAGAGTGTGTCTTCTTGTACTTAAGTCGGCATTGTGCCTTTTGTACTTAATTCCGATGCAATTTCTGTGTTTCATCGTTAATTAGAAGGGCAGAGGGATACAGTAAACCTCAAGTGAAGCATCGGAATCTATAACTAGTGTCACAGGAATGGTTCAAACATAGTCAGTAAGAAGAGTCAGTCTTCTTGTACTTAAGTCGGCATTGTGCCTTTTGTATTTAATTCCCATGCAATTTCTGTATTTCATCGTCAATAAGAAGGTCCAAGGGATACAGTAAACCTGGAGTGAAGCATCGGAATCTATAACTAGTGTCACAGGGGTGGTTCAAAACATAGACAGGAAGAAGAGTCAGTCTCCTTGTACTTAAGTCGGCATTGTGCGTTTTGTATTTAATTTCGATGCAATTTCTGTGTTTCATCGTCAATATGAAGGTCCAAGGGATACAGTAAACCTGAAGCAAAGCATTGAAATCTATAACTAGTATCACAGAAATGGTTCAAAACATAGACAGTATGCAGGGTCAGTCTTCTTGTACTTAAGTCGGCATTGTGCCTTATCTATTTAATTCCGATGCAATTTCTGTGTTTCATCGTCAATAAGAAGGTCCAAGGGATACAGTAAACCCGGAGTGAAGCATCGGAATCTATAACTAGTGTCCCAGGAATTGTTCAAAACATAGACAGTAAGAAGAGTCAGTCTTCTTGTACTTATGTCGGCATTGTGCCTTCTGTATTTAATTCCGAAGCAATTTCTGTGTTTTATCGTCAATAAGAAGGTCAGAGGGATACAGTAAACCTGAAGTGAAGCATCGGAATCTATAACTAGTGTCACAGGAATGTTTCAAAACATAGTCAGTAAGAAGAATCCGTCTTCTTGTACTTAAGTCGGCATTGTGTTTTTGTATTTAATTCCGATGCAATTTCTGTGTTTCATGGTCAACAAGAAGGTCCAAGGGATACAGTAAACCTAGAGTGAAGCATTGGAATTAATAACTAGTGTCACAGGAATGGTTCAAAACATAGTCAGTAAGAAGAGTCAGTCTTCTTGTACTTAAGTCGGCATTGTGCCTTTTGTATTTAATTCCGATGCAATTTCTGTGTTTCATCGTCATTAAGAAGGTCCAAGGGGTACAGTAAAGCTGGAGTGAAGCATCGGAATCTATAACTAGTGTCACAGGAATGGTTCAAAACATGGTCAGTAAGACGAGTCAGTATTCTTGTAGTTAAGTCGGTATTGTGCCCTTTCTATTTAATTCGGATGCAATTTCTGTGTTTCATTGTCAATAAGAAGGTCCAAGGGATACAGTAAACCTGAAATGAACCATGGGAATCTATAACTAGTGTCACAGGAATGGTTTAAAACATAGACAGAAGGAAAAGTCAGTCTACACGTACTTAAGTGGCATTGTGCCTTTTGTATTTAATTCCGAAGCAATTTGTGTGTTTCAAAGTCAATAAGAAATTCAGAGGGACACAGTAAACCAGAAGTGAAGCATCGGAATCTATAACTAGTGTCACAGGAATGGTTCAAAGCATAGTCAGTAAGAAGAGTCAGTCTTCTTGTACTTAAGTCGGCATTGTGCCTTTTGTATTTAATTCCGATGCACTTTTTGTGTGTTTCTTCGTCAATAAAAACGTCCAAGGGATACAGTAAACCTGAAGTTAAGCATCGGAATCGACATCTAGTGTCCCAGGAATGGTTCAAAACATAGACAGTAAAAAGAGTCAGTCTTCTTGTACTTAAGTCGGCATTGTGCCTTTTGTATTTAATTCGGATGCAATTTCTGTGTTTCATCGTCAATAAGAAGGTCCAAGAGATACAGTAAACCTGAAGCGAAGCATCGGATTCTATAACTAGTATCACAGAAATGGTTCAAAACATAGACAGTAAGCAGAGTCAGTCTTCTTGTACTTAAGTCGGCATTGTGCTTTTGTGTTTAATTCCGATGCAATTTCTGTGTTTCATCGTCAATAAGAAGGTCCAAGGGATACAGTAAACCTGAAGCGAAGCATCGGATTTTATAACCAGTATCACAGAAATGGTTCAAAACATAGACAGTAAAAAGAGTCGGTCTTCTTGTACTTAAGTCGGCATTGTGCCTTTTGTATTTAATTCCGATGTAATTTCTGTGTTTTATCGTCAATACGAAGGTCAGAGGGATACAGTAAACCTGAAGATAAGCATCGGAATCTATAACTAGTGTCACAGGAATGATTCAAAACGTAGTCCGTAAGAAGAGTCAGTCTTCTTGTACTTACGTCTGCATTGTGCCTTTTGTATTTAATTCCGATGCAATTTCTGTGTTTCATCGTCAATACGAAGGTCAGAGGGATACAGTAAACCTGAAGATAAGCATCGGAATCTATAACTAGTGTCACAGGAATGATTCAAAACGTAGTCCGTAAGAAGAGTCAGTCTTCTTGTACTTACGTCTGCATTGTGCCTTTTGTATTTAATTTCGATGCAATTTCTGTGTTTCATCGTCAATAAGAAGGTCCAAGGGATACAGTATACCTAGAGTGAAGCATCGGAATCTATAACTAGTGTGACAGGAAAGGTTCAAACATAGACAGTAAGATGAGTCAGTCTTTTTGTACTTAATTCTGCATTGTGCCTTTTGTATTTAATTCCGACGCTATTTCTGTGTTTCATCGTCAATAAGAAGGTCCAAGGGATACAGTAAACCTGAAGTGAAGCATAGAAATCTACAACTAGTGTCACAGGATTGGTTCAAAGCATAGACAGAAGAAGAGTGTGTCTTCTTGTACTTAAGTCGGCATTGTGCCTTTTGTATTTAATTCCGATGCAATTTCTGTGTTTCATCGTTAATTAGAAGGGCAGAGGGATACAGTAAACCTGAAGTGAAGCATCGGAATCTATAACTAGTGCCACAGGAATCGTTCAAAACATAGTCAGCAAGAAGAGTCTGACTTCTTGTACTTAAGTCGGCCTTGTGCCCTTTGTAATTAATTCCGATGCAATTGCTGTGTTTCATCGTCAATAGGAAGGTCCATGGGATACAGTAAACCTGAAGTGAAGACCCGGAATCTATAACTAGTGTCACATAAATGGTTCAAAGCATAGTCAGTAAGAAGAGTCAGTCTTCTTGTACTTAAGGCGGCATTGTGCCTTTTGTATTTAATTCCGATGCAATTTCTGTGTTTCACCGTCAATAAGAAGGTCCAAGGGATACAGTAAACCTGGAGTGAAGCATCGGAGTCTGTAACTAGTGTCACAGGAATGGTTCAAATCATAGACAGTAGGAAGAGTCATACTTCTTGTACTTAATTCGGCATTGTGCGTTTTGTATTTAATTCCGACGGAACTTCTGTGTTTCATCGTCAATAAGAAAGCCAGTGGGATACAGTAAACCTGGAGTGAAGCATCGGAATCCATAACTAGTGTCACAGGGATGGTTCAAAACATGGACAGTTAGAAGAGTCAGTCTTCTTGTACTTAAGTCGGCATTGTGCCATTTGTATTTAATTCCGTTGCAATTTCTGTGTTACATCGTCAATAAGAAGGGCAGAGGTTTACAGTACACCTGAAGTGAAGCATCGGAATCTATAACTAGTGTCACAGGAATGGTTCAACAAATAGACAGTAGGAAGAGTCAGTCTTCATGTACTTCATTCGGCATTGTGGCTTTTCTATTTAATTCCGATGCAATTGCAGTGTTCCATCGTCAATAAGAAGGTCCAAGGGATACAGTTAACCTGAAGTGTAGCATCGGAATCTATAACTAGTGACACAGGAATTGTTCAAAGCATAGTCAGTAAGAAGAGACAGTCTTCTTGTACTTATGTCGGCATTGTGCCTTTTCTATTTAATTCCGATGCTATTTCTGTGTTTCATCGTCAATAAGTAGGTCCAAGGGACCCAGTGAACCTGAAGTGAAGCATCGGAATCTATAACTAGTGTCACAATAATGGTTCAAAACATAGTCTATAAGAAGAGTCAGTCTTCTTGTTCTTAAGTCGGCATTGTGCCTTTTGCATTTAATTCCTATGCAATTTTTGTGTTTCATCGTCAATAAGAAGGTCCAAGGGATACAGTAACCCTGAAGTGAAGCATCGAAATCTATAACTAGTGTCACAGGAATGGTTCAAAAACATAGACAGAAGAAGAGTCAGTCTTCCTGTACTTATGTCGGCATTGTGCCATTTGTATTTAATTCAGTTGCCATTTCTGTGTTTCATCGTCAATAAGAAGGGCAGAGGGATACAGTAAACCTGCAGTGAAGCATCGGAACCTATAACTAGTGTCACAGGAATGGTTCAAAACATAGACAGTAGGAAGAGTCAGTCTTCTTGTACTTAAGTCGGCATTGTGCCTCTTCTATTTAATTCCGATGCAATTTCTGTGTTTCATCGTCAATAAGAAGGTACAAGGGATACAGTAAACCTGGAGTGATGCATCGGAAACTATAACTAGTAACACATTGATGGTTCAAAAACTAGAACGAAAGAAGAGTCAGTATTCTTGTACTTAAGTCGACATTGTGCCTTTTGTATTCTATTTCGATGCAATTATTGTGTTGCAGCGTTAATAAAAAGGTCCAAGGGATACAGTAAACCGGGAGTGAAGTATCGGAATCTATAACTAGTGTCACAATAATGGTTCAAACATAGTCAGTAAGAAGAGTCAGTCTTCTTGTACTTAAGTCTGCATTGTGCTTCTTGTATTTAATTCCGATGCAATTTCTGAGTTTCATCGTCAATAAGAAGGACCAAGGGATACAGTAAACCTGGAGTGAAGCATCGGAATGTATATCTAGTGTCATAGGAATGAATCAAAACATAGTCTGTAGGAAGAGTCAGTCTTCTTGTACTGAAGTCGGCATTGTGCCTTTTTTATTTAATTCCGATGCAATTTCTGTGTTTCATCGTCAATAAGAAGGTCCAAGGGATACAGTAAACCTCAAGTGAAGCATCGGAATCTATAACTAGTGTCACCGGAATTGTTCAAAACATAGACAGTAAGAAGAGACAGTCTTCTTGTACATAATTCGGCATTGTGCCTTTAGTATTTACTTCCCATGCAATTTCTGTGTTTCATCGTCAATACGAAGGTCCAAGGGATACAGTAAACCTGAAGTGAAGCACCGGAATCTATAACAAGTGTCACACGAATGGTTCAAATCATAGCCAGTAAGAAGAGGCAGTCTTCTTGTACTTAAGTCGCCATTGTGCCTTTTGTATTTAATTCCGATGCAATTTCTGTGTATCATCGTCAATAAGAGGGTCCAAGGGACACAGTAAACCTGTAGTGATGCATCGGAATCTTTAACTAGTGACACAGGGATGGTTCAAAAAATAGAACGTAAGAAGAGTCAGTATTCTTGTACCTAAGTCGACATTGTGCCTTTTGTATTTAATTCCAATGCAATTTTTGTGTTTCATCGTTAGTAAAAAGGTCCAAGGGATACAGTAAACCGGGAGTGAAGCATCGGAATCTATAACTAGTGTCACAATAATGGTTTAAACATAGTCAGTAAGAAGAGTCAGACTTCTTGTACTAAGTCTGCATTGTGCTTTTTGTATTTAATTCCGATGCAATTTCTGTGTTTCATCGTCAATAAGAAGGTCCAAGGGATACAGTAAACCTGGAGTGAAGCATCGGAATGTATAACTAGTGCCATAGGAATGAATCAAAACATAGTCTGTAAGAAGAGTCAGTCTTCTTGTACTAAAGTCGGCATTGTGCCTTTTGTATTTAATTCCGATGCAATTTCTGTGTTTCATCGTCAATAAGGAGGTCCAAAGGATACAGTAAACCTGAAGTGAGGCATCGAAATCTATAACTAGTGTCACAGGAATGGTTCAAAAACATAGACAGAAGAAGAGTCAGTCTTCTTGTACTAAAGTCGGCATTGTGCCTTTTGCATTTGATTCCGATGCAATTTTTGTGTTTCATCGTCAATACGAAGGTCCAAGGGATACAGTAAACCTGAAGTGAAGCATCGAAATCTATAACTAGTGTCACAGGAATGGTTCAAAAACATAGACAGAAGAAGAGTCAGTCTTCTGGTACTTATGTCGGCATTGTGCCATTTGTATTTAATTCAGTTGACATTTCTGTGTTTCATCGTCAATAAGAAGGGCAGAGGGATACAGTAAACCTGAAGTGAAGCATCGGAATCTATAAATAGTGTCACAGGAATGGTTCAAAGCATAGACAGTGGGAAGAGTCAGTCTTCTTGTACTTAAGTCGGCATTGTGCCTTTAGTATTTACTTCCCATGCAATTTCTGTGTTTCATCGTCAATAAGAAGGTCATAGGGATACAGTAAATCTGAAGTGAAGCATCGGAATCTATAACTAGTGTCACAGGAATGGTTCAAAATATAGTCAGTAAGAAGAGTCAGTCTTCTTGTACATAATCCGGCATTGTGCCTTTCGTATTTAATTCCGTTGCAATTTCTGTGTTTCATCGTCCATAAAAAGGTCAGAGGGATACAGTAAAGCTGAAGTGAAGCATCGGAATCTATAACTAGTTTCAAAGGAATGGTTCAAGACATAGTCAGTAAGAAGAGTCAGTCTTCTTGTACTTAAGTCGGCATTGTGCCATTTGTATTTAATTGCGATGCAATTTCTGTGTTTCATCGTCAATAAGTAGGTCCAAGGGATACAGTAAACCTGGACTGATGCATCGGAATCTATAACTAGTGACACAGGGATGGTTCAAAAAATAGAACGTAAGAAGAGTCAGTATTCTTGTACTTAAGTCGACATTCTGCCTTTTGTATTTAATTCCGATGAAATTTTTGTGTTTCATCGTTAATAAGAAGGTCCATGGGATACAGTAAACCGGGAGTGAAGTATCGGAATCTGTAACTAGTGTCACAATAATGGTTCAAACATAGTCAGTAAGAAGAGACAGTCTTCTTGTACTTAAGTCTGCATTGTGCTTTTTGTATTTAATTCCGATGCAATTTCTGAGTTTCATCGTCAATATGAAGGTCCAAGGGATACAGTAAACCTGGAGTGAAGCATCGGAATGTATAACTAGTGTCATAGGAATGAATCAAAACATAGTCTGTAAGAAGAGTCAGTCTTCTTGTACTTAAGTCGGCATTGTGCCTTTTTTATTTAATTCCGATGCAATTTCTGTGTTTCATCGTCAATAAGAAGGTCCAAGGGATACAGTAAACCTGGAGTGAAGCATCGGAATCTATAACTAGTGTCACAGGAATGGTTCAAACATCGACAGTAAGAAGAGACAGTCTTCTTGTACTTAATTCGGCATTGTGCCTTTAGTATTTACTTCCCATGCAATTTCTGTGTTTCATTGTCAATAAGAAGGTCAGAGGGATACAGTAAATCTGAAGTGAAACATCGGAATCTATAACTAGTGTCACAGGAATGGTTCAAAATTTAGTCAGTAAGGAGAGTCAGTCTCCTTTACTTAAGCCGCCATTGTGCATTTTGTATTTAATTCCGATGCAATTTTTGTGTTTCATCGTCAATAAGAAGGTCTAAGGGATACAGTAAACCTGAAGTGAAGCACCAGAATCTATAACTAGTGTCACAGGAATTATTCAAACATAGTCAGTAAGAAGAGTCAGTCTTCTTGTACTGAAGTCGGCATTGTGCCTTTTGTATTTAATTCCGATGCAATTTCTGTGTTTCATCGTCCATAAGAATGTCAGAGGGATACAGTAAAGCTGAAGTGAAGCATCGGAATCTATAGCTAGTGTCACAGGAATGGTTCAAGACATAGTCAGTAAGAAGAGTCAGTCTTCTTGTACCTAAGTCGGCATTGTGCCATTTGTATTTAATTCCGATGCAATTTCTGTGTTTCATCGTCAATAAGTAGGTCCAAGGGATACAGTAAAGCTGGAGTGATGCATCGGAATCTTTAACTAGTGACACAGGGATGGTTCAAAAATAGGACGTAAGAAGAGTCAGTCTTCTAGTACTAAAGTCGTCATTGTGCCTTTTGTACTTAATTCAGATGCAATTTCTGTGTTTCATTGTCAATAAGAAGCTCCAAAGGATACAGTAAACCTGAAGTGAAGCATCGAAATCTGTAACTAGTGTCACAGGAATGGTTCAAAAACATAGACAGAAGAAGAGTCAGTCGTCTTGTACTTAAGTCGGCATTGTGCCATTTGTATTTAATTCAGTTGCAATTTCTGTGTTTCATCGTCAATAAGAACGGCAGAGGAATACAGTAAACCTGAAGTGAAGCATCGGAATCTATAACTAGTGTCACAGGAATGGTTCAAGACATAGACAGTAGGAAGAGTCAGTCTTCTTGTACTTATGTCGGCTTTGTGCCTTTTCTATTTAATTCCGATGCAATTTCTGTGTTTCATCGTCAATAAGAAAGTCCAAGGGATACAGTAAACCTGAAGGGAAGCATCAGAGTTTATAGCTAGTGTCACAGGAATGGTTCAAAACCTAGTCAGTAAAAAGAGTCAGTCTTCTTGTACTTAAGTCGGCATTGTGCCTTTTGTATTTAATTCCGATGCAATTTCTGTGTTTCAACGTCAATAAGAAGGTCCAAGGGATACAGTACACCTGATGTGAAGCATCGGAATCTATAAATAGTGTCACAGGAATGGTTCAAAGCATAGACAGTGGGAAGAGTCAGTCTTCTTGTACTTAAGTCGGCATTGTGCATTTGTATTTCATTCCGATGCAATTTCTGTGTTTCATCGTCAATAAGAAGGTCAGAGGGATGCAGTAAACCTCAAGTGAAGCATCCGAATCTATAACTAGTGTCACAGGAATGATTCAAAACATAGACAGTAGGAAGAGTCAGTCTTCTTGTACTTAAGTCGGCATTGTGCCTTTTATATTTATCTCCGATGCAATTGCTGTGTTACATCGTCAATAAGAAGGTCCAAGGGATACAGTAAACCCTTAAGTGAAGCATCGGAATCGTTAACTAGTGTCACAGGAATGGTTTCAAAGCATAGTCAGTATGTAGAGTCAGTCTTCTTGTACTTAAGGCGGCATTGTTCCGTTTGTATTTATCTCCGATGCAATTTCTGTGTTTCATCGTCAATAAGAAAGTCCAACGGATATAGTAAACCTGGAGTGAAGCATCGGAATCTATAACTAGTGTCACAGGAATGGTTCAAACCATAGGCAGTAAGAAGAGTCAGTCTTCTTGTACTTAAGTCGGCATTGTGCCTTTTTTATTCAATTCCGATGCAATTTCTGTGTTTCATCGTCAATACGAAGGTCCAAGGGATACAGTAAACCTGGAGTGAAGCATCGGAATCTATAACTAGTGCCACAGGAATGGTTCAAAACATCGACAGTAAGACGAGACAGTCTTCTTGTACTTAATTCGGCATTGTGCCTTTAGTATTTACTTCCCATGCAATTTCTGTGTTTCATCGTCAATAAGAAGGTCAGAGGGATACAGTAAATCTGAAGTGAAGCGTCGGAATCTATAACTAGTGACACACGAATGGTTCAAAATATAGTCAGTAAGAAGAGTCAGTCTTCTTGTACTTAAGCCGGCATTGTGCATTTTGTATTTAATTCCGATGCAATTTCTGTGTTTCATCGTCAATAAGAAGGTCTAAGGGATACAGTAAACCTGAAGTGAAGCATCAGAATCTATAACTAGTGTCACAGGAATTATTCAAAACATAGTCAGTGGGATGAGTCAGTCTTCTTGTACTTAAGTCGGCATTGTCCCTTTTGCATTTAATTCCGATGCAATTTCAGTGTCTCATCGTCAATACGATGGTCCAAGGGATATAGTAAACCTGAAGTGAAGCACCGGAATCTATAACAAGTGTCACACGAATGGTTCAAATCATAGCCAGTAAGAAGAGGCAGTCTTCTTGTACTTAAGTCGCCATTGTGCCTTTTGTATTTAATTCCGATGCAATTTCTGTGTATCATTGTCAATAAGAGTGTCCAAGGGATACAGTAAACCTGGAGTGAAGCATCGGAATCTATATCTAGTTTCACATGAATGGTTCAAAACATAGACAGTAAGAAGAGTCACTCTTCTTGTACTTAATCCGGCATTGTGCCTTTTGTATTTAATTCCGATGCAATTTCTGTGTATCATCGTCCATAAAAAGGTCAGAGGGATACAGTAAAGCTGAAGTGAAGCCTCGGAATCTATAACTAGTGTCAAAGGAATGGTTCAAGACATAGTCAGTAAGAAGAGTCAGTCTTCTTGAACTTAAGTCGGCATTGTTCCATTTGTATTTAATTCCGATGCAATTTCTGTGTTTCATCGTCAATAAGTATGTCCAAGGGATACAGTAAACCTGGAGTGATGCATCGGAATCTATAACTAGTGACACAGGGATGGTTCAAAAAATAGAACGTAAGAAGAGTCAGTATTCTTGTACTTAAGTCGACATTGTGCCTTTTGTATTTAATTCCGATGCAATTTTTGTGTTTCATCGTTAATAAAAAGGTCCAAGGGATACAGTAAACCGGGAGTGAAGTATCGGAATATATAACTAGTGTCACAATAATGGTTCAAACATAGTCAGTAAGAAGAGTCAGTCTTTTTGTACTTAAGTCTGCATTGTGCTTTTTGTATTTAATTCCGATGCAATTTCTGAGTTTCATCGTCCATAAGAAGGTCCAAGGGATACAGTAAACCTGGAGTGAAGCATCGGAATGTATAACTAGTGTCATAGGAATGACTCATAACATAGTCTGTGAGAAGAGTCAGTCTTCTTGTACTTAAGTCGGCATTGTGCCTTTTTTATTTAATTCCGATGCAATTTCTGTGTTTCGTCGTATAAAAGAAGGTCCAAGGGATACAGTAGATCTGGGGTGAAGCATCGGAATCTATAACTAGTGTCACAGGAATGGTTCAAAACATCGACAGTAAGAAGAGACAGTCTTCTTGTACTTAATTCGGCATTGTGCCTTTAGTATTTACTTCCCTGTGTTTCATCGTCAATAAGAAGGTCAGAGGGATACAGTAAATCTGAAGTGAAGCATCGGAATCTATAACTAGTGTCACAGGAATGGTTCAAATTTTAGTCAGTAAGGAGAGTCAGTCTCCTTTACATAAGCCGGCATTGTGCATTTTGTATTTAATTCCGATGCAATTTCTGTGTTTCATCGTCAATAAGAAGGTCTAAGGGATACAGTAAACCTGAAGTGAAGCACCAGAATCTATAACTAGTGTCACAGGAATTATTCAAACATAGTCAGTAAGAAGAGTCAGTCTTCTTGTACTGAAGTCGGCATTGTGCCTTTTGTATTTAATTCCGATGCAATTTCTGTGTTTCATCGTCCATAAGAATGTCAGAGGGATACAGTAAAGCTGAAGTGAAGCATCGGAATCTATAACTAGTGTCACAGGAATGGTTCAAGACATAGTCAGTAAGAAGAGTCAGTCTTCTTGTACCTAAGTCGGCATTGTGCCAGTTGTATTTAATTCCGATGCAATGTCTGTGTTTCATCGTCAATAAGTAGGTCCAAGGGATACAGTAAACCTGGAGTGATGCATCGGAATCTTTAACTAGTGACACAGGGATGGTTCAAAAAATAGGACGTAAGAAGAGTCAGTCTTCTTGTACTAAAGTCGGCATTGTGCCTTTTGTACTTAATTCAGATGCAATTTCTGTGTTTCATTGTCAATAAGAAGGTCCAAAGGATACAGTAAACCTGAAGTGAAGCATCGAAATCTGTAACTAGTGTCACAGGAATGGTTCAAAAACATAGACAGAAGAAGAGTCAGTCGTCTTGTACTTAAGTCGGCATTGTGCCATTTGTATTTAATTCAGTTGTAATTTCTGTGTTTCATCGTCAATAAGAACGGCAGAGGAATACAGTAAACCTGAAGTGAAGCATCGAAATCTATAACTAGTGTCACAGGAATGGTTCAAGACATAGACAGTAGGAAGAGTCAGTCTTCTTGTACTTATGTCGGCTTTGTGCCTTTTCTATTTAATTCCGATGCAATTTCTGTGTTTCATCGTCAATAAGAAAGTCCAAGGGATACAGTAAACCTGAAGGGAAGCATCAGAGTTTATAGCTAGTGTCACAGGAATGGTTCAAAACCTAGTCAGTAAAAAGAGTCAGTCTTCTTGTACTTAAGTCGGCATTGTGCTTTTTGTATTTAATTCCGATGCAATTTCTGTGTTTCAACGTCAATAAGAAGGTCCAAGGGATACAGTACACCTGATGTGAAGCATCGGAATCTATAAATAGTGTCACAGGAATGGTTCAAAGCATAGACAGTGGGAAGAGTCAGTCTTCTTGTACTTAAGTCGGCATTGTGCATTTGTATTTCATTCCGATGCAATTTCTGTGTTTCATCGTCAATAAGAAGGTCAGAGGGATGCAGTAAACCTCAAGTGAAGCATCGGAATCTATAACTAGTGTCACAGGAATGATTCAAAACATAGACAGTAGGAAGAGTCAGTCTTCTTGTACTTAAGTCGGCATTGTGCCTTTTATATTTATCTCCGATGCAATTGCTGTGTTACATCGTCAATAAGAAGGTCCAAGGGATACAGTAAACCCTTAAGTGAAGCATCGGAATCGTTAACTAGTGTCACAGGAATGGTTCAAAGCATAGTCAGTATGAAGAGTCAGTCTTCTTGTACTTAAGTCGGCATTGTTCCGTTTGTATTTATCTCCGATGCTATTTCTGTGTTTCATCGTCAATAAGAAAGTCCAACGGATATAGTAAACCTGGAGTGAAGCATCGGAATCTATAACTAGTGTCACAGGAATGGTTCAAACCATAGGCAGTAAGAAGAGTCAGTCTTCTTGTACTTAAGTCGGCATTGTGCCTTTTTTATTCAATTCCAATGCAATTTCTGTGTTTCATCGTCAATACGAAGGTCCAAGGGATACAGTAAACCTGGAGTGAAGCATTGGAATCTATAACTAGTGTCACATGAATGGTTCAAATCATAGACAGTAAGAAGAGACAGTCTTCTTGTACTTAATTCGGCATTGTGCCTTTAGTATTTACTTCCCATGCAATTTCTGTGTTTCATCGTTAATAAGAAGGTCAGAGGGATACAGTAAATCTGAAGTGAAGCATCGGAATCTATAACTAGTGTCACACGAATGGTTCAAAATATAGTCAGTAAGAAGAGTCAGTCTTCTTGTACTTAGGCCGGCATTGTGCATTTTGTATTTAATTCCGATGCAATTTCTGTGTTTCGTCGTCAATAAGAAGGTCTAAGGGATACAGTAAACCTGAAGTGAAGCATCAGAATCTATAACTAGTGTCACAGGAATTATTCAAAACATAGTCAGTGGGATGAGTCAGTCTTCTTGTACTTAAGTCGGCATTGTCCCTTTTGCATTTAATTCCGATGCAATTTCAGTGTCTCATCGTCAATACGAAGGTCCAAGGGATACAGTAAACCTGAAGTGAAGCACCGGAATCTATAACAAGTGTCACACGAATGGTTCAAATCATAGCCAGTAAGAAGAGGCAGTCTTCTTGTACTTAAGTCGCCATTGTGCCTTTTGTATTTAAATCCGATGCAATTTCTGTGTATCATTGTCAATAAGAGTGTCCAAGGGATACAGTAAACCTGGAGTGAAGCATCGGAATCTATATCTAGTGTCACATGAATGGTTCAAAACATAGACAGTAAGAAGAGTCACTCTTCTTGTACTTAATCCGGCATTGTGCCTTTTGTATTTAATTCCGATGCAATTTCTGTGTATCATCGTCCATAAAAAGGTCAGAGGAATACAGTAAAGCTGAAGTGAAGCATCGGAACCTATAACTAGTGTCAAAGGAATGGTTCAAGACATAGTCAGTAAGAAGAGTCAGTCTTCTTGAACTTAAGTCGGCATTGTTCCATTTGTATTTAATTCCGTTGCAATTTCTGTGTTTCATCGTCAATAAGTATGTCCAAGGGATACAGTAAACCTGAAGTGATGCATCGGAATCTATAACTAGTGACACAGGGATGGTTCAAAAAATAGAACGTAAGAAGAGTCAGTATTCTTGTACTTAAGTCGACATTGTGCCTTTTGTATTTAATTCCGATGCAATTTTTGTGTTTCATCGTTAATAAAAAGGTCCAAGGGATACAGTAAACCGGGAGTGAAGTATCGGAATATATAACTAGTGTCACAATAATGGTTCAAACATAGCCAGTAAGAAGAGTCAGTCTTTTTGTACTTAAGTCTGCATTGTGCTTTTTGTATTTAATTCCGATGCAATTTCTGAGTTTCATCGTCAATAAGAAGGTCCAAGGGATACAGTAAACCTGGAGTGAAGCATCGGAATGCATAACTAGTGTCATAGGAATGACTCATAACATTGTCTGTGAGAAGAGTCAGTCTTCTTGTACTTAAGTCGGCATTGTGCCTTTTTTATTTAATTCCGATGCAATTTCTGTGTTTCGTCGTATATAAGAAGGTCCAAGGGATACAGTAAATCTGGGGTGAAGCATCGGAATCTATAACTAGTGTCACAGGAATGGTTCAAAACATCGACAGTAAGAAGAGACAGTCTTCTAGTACTTAATTCGGCATTGTGCCTTTAGTATTTACTTCCCTGTGTTTCATCGTCAATAAGAAGGTCAGAGGGATACAGTAAATCTGAAGTGAAGCATCGGAATCCATAACTAGTGTCACAGGATTGGTTCAAAATATAGTCAGTAAGAAGAGTCAGTCTTCTTGTACTTAAGCCGGCATTGTGCATTTTGTATTTAATTCCGATGCAATTTCTGTGTTTCATCGTCAATAAGAAGGTCTAAGGGATACAGTAAACCTGAAGTGAAGCATCAGAATCTATAACTAGTGTCACAGGAATTATTCAAAACATAGTCAGTAAGAAGAGTCAGTCTTCTTGTACTTAAGTCGGCATTGTGCCTTTTGTATTTAATTCCGATGCAATTTCTGTTTTTCATCGTCAATACGAAGGTCCAAGGGATACAGTAAACCTGAAGTGAAGCACCGGAATCTATAACAAGTGTCACACGAATGGTTCAAAACAGAGACAGTAAGAAGAGTCAGTCTTCTTGTACTTAATCCGGCATTGTGCCTTTTGTATTTAATTCCGATGCAATTTCTATGTTTCATCGTCCATAAGAAGGTCAGAGGGATACAGTAAAGCTGAAGTGAAGCATCGGAATCTATAACTAGTGTCACAGGAATGGTTCAAGACATAGTCAGTAAGAAGAGTCAGTCTTCTTGTACTTAAGTCGGCATTGTGCCATTTGTATTTAATTCCGATGCAATGTTTGTGTGTCATCGTCAATAAGAAGGTCCAAGGGATACAGTAAACCTGGAGTGATGCATCGGAATCTTTAACTAGTGACACAGGGATGGTTCAAAAAATAGAACGTAAGAAGAGTCAGTCTTCTTGTACTAAAGTCGGCATTGTGCCTTTTGTATTTAATTCCGATGCAATTTCTGTGTCTCATCGTCAATAAGAAGGTCCAAAGGATACAGTAAACCTGAAGTGAAGCATCGAAATCTATAACTAGTGTCACAGGAATGGTTCAAAACATAGTCAGTAAGAAGAGTCAGTCTTCTTGAACTTAAGTCGGCATTGTGACATTTGTATTTAATTCAGTTGCAATTTCTGTGTTTCATCGTCAATAAGAAGGGTAGAGGAATACAGTAAACCTGAAGTGAAGCATCGGAATCTCTAACTAGTGTCACAGGAATGATTCAAAACATAGACAGTAATAAGAGTCAGTCTTCTTGTACTTAAGTCGGCATTGTGCTTTTCTATTTATCTCCGATGCAATATCTGTGTTTCATCGTCAATAAGAAGGTCCAAGGGAAATAGTAAACCTGGAGTGAAGCATCGGAATCTATAACTAGTGTCACAGGAATGGTTCAAACATAGGCAGTAAGAAGAGTCAGTCTTCTTGTACTTAAATCGGCATTGTGCCTTTTTTATTTACTTCCCATGCAATTTCTGTGTTTCATCGTCAATAAGAAGGTCTAAGGGATACAGTAAACCTGAAGTGAAGCATCAGAATCTATAACTAGTGTCACAGGAATGGTTCAAAACATAGTCAGTAAAGAGAGTCAGTCTTCTTGTACTTAAGTCGGCATTGTGCCTTTTGTATTTAAATCCGATGCAATTTCTGTGTTTCATCGTCGATACGAAGGTCCAAGGGATACAGTAAACCTGAAGTGAAGCGCCGGAATCTATAACAAGTGTCACATGAATGGTTCAAAACACAGCCAGTAATCAGAGGCAGTCTTCTTGTACTTAAGTCGCCATTGGGCTTTTGTATTTAATTCCGATGCAATTTCTGTGTATCATCATCAATAAGATGGTCCAAGGGATACATAAACCTGGAGTGGGGCATCGGAATCTATAACTAGTGTCACATGAATGGTTCAAAACATAGACAGTAATAAGAGCCAGTCATCTTGTACTTAATCCGGCATTGTGCCTTTTGTATTTAATTCCGATGCAATTTCTGTGTTTCATCGTCCGTAAGCAGGTCAGAGGGATACAGTAAAGCTGAAGTGAAGCATCGGAATATATAAGTAGTGTCACAGGAATGGTTCAAGACATAGTCAGTAAGAAGAGTCAGTCTTCTTGTACTTAAGTCGGCATTGAGCCATTTGTACTTAATTCCGATGAAATTTCTGTGTTTCATCGTTAATAAGTAGGTCCAAGGGATACAGTAAACCTGGAGTGATGCACCGGAATCTATAACTAGTGACACAGGGATGGTTCAAAACAAAGACAGTAAGAAGAGTCAGTATTCTTGTACTTAAGTAGGCATTGTGCCGTTTGTATTTAATTCCGATGCTATTTCTGTGTTTCATCCTCAATAAGAGGGTCTAAGGAATACAGTAAACTTGAATTGAAGCTTCAGAATCTATAACTAGTGTCACAGGAATTATTCAAAACATAGTCAGTAGGAAGAGTCAGTCTTCTTGTACTTAAGTCGGCATTGTGCCTTTTGTATTTAATTCCGATGCAATTTCTGTGTTTCATCGTCAATACGAAGGTCCAAGGGATACAGTAAACCTGAAGTGAAGCACCGGAATCTATAACAAGTGTCACACGAATGGTTCAAGACATAGTCAGTAAGTAGAGTTAGTCTTCTTGTACTTAAGACGGCATTGTGCCATTTGTATTTAATTCCGATGCAATTTCTGTGTTTCATCGTCAATAAGTAGGTCCAGGGGATACAGTAAACCTGGAGTGATGCATCGGAATCTATAACTAATGACACAGGGATGGTTCAAAAAATAGAACGTAAGAAGAGTCAGTATTCTTGTACTTAAGTCGACATTGTGCTTTTTGTATTCAATTCCGATGCAATTTTTTGTTTCATCGTTAATAAAAAGGTCCAAGGGATACAGTAAACCGGGCTTGAAGTATCGGAATCTATAACTAGTGTCACAATAATGGTTCAAACATAGTCAGTAAGAAGAGTCAGTCTTCTTGTACTTAAGTCTGCATTGTGCTTTTTGTATTTAATTCCGATACAATTTCTGAGTTTCATCGTCAATAAGAAGGTCCAAGGGATACAGAAAACCTGGAGGGAAGCAACGGAATGTATAACTAGTGTCATAGGAATGAAACAAAACATAGTCTATAAGAAGAGTCAGTCTTCTTGTACTTAAGTCGGCATTGTGCCTTTTTTATTTAATTCCGATGCAATTTCTGTGTTTCGTCGTATATAAGAAGGTACAAGGGATACAGTAAATCTGGAGTGAAGCATCGGAATCTATAACTAGTGTCACAGGAATGGTTCAAAACATCGACAGTAAGATCAGACAGTCTTCTTGTACTTAATTCGGCATTGTGCCTTTAGTATTTACTTCCCATGCAATTTCTGTGTTTTATCATCAATAAGAAGGTCAGAGGGATACAGTAAATCTGAAGTGAAGCATCGGAATCTATAACTAGTGTCACAGGAATGGTTCAAAATATAGTCAGTAAGAAGAGACAGTCTTCTTGTACTTAAGCCGGCATTGTGCATTTTGTATTTTCTTTCCGATGCAATTCCTGTGTTTCATCGTCAATAAGAAGGTCTAAGGGATACAGTAAACCTGAAGTGAAGCATCAGAATCTATAACTAGTGTCACAGGAATTATTCAAAACATAGTCAGTAAGAAGAGTCAGTCTTCTTGTACTTAAGACGGCATTGTGCCTTTTGTATTTTATTCCGATGCAATTTCTGTGTTTCATCGTCAATACGAAGGTCCAAGGGATACAGTAAACCTGAAGTGAAGCACCGGAATCTATAACAAGTGTCACACGAATGGTTCAAATCATAGCCAGTAAGAAGAGGCAGTCTTCTTGTACTTAAGTCGCCATAGTGCCTTTTGTATTTAATTCCGATGCAATTTCTGTGTATCATCGTCAATAAGAAGGGCCAAGGGATACAGTAAACCTGGAGTGAAGCATCGGAATCTATAACTAGTGTCACATGAATGGTTCAAATATAGACAGTAAGAAGAGTCAGTCTTCTTGTACTTAATCTTCCATTGTGCCTTTTGTATTTAATTCCGATGCAATTTCTATGTTTCATCGTCCATAAGAAGGTCAGAGGGATACAGTAAAGCTGAAGTGAAGCATCGGAATCTATAACTAGTGTCACAGGAATGGTTCAAGACATAGTCAGTAAGAAGAGTCAGTCTTCTTGTACTTAAGTCGGCATTGTGCCTTTTGTATTTAATTCCGATGCAATTTTTGTGTTTTATCGTCAATAAGAAGGTCCAAAGGATACAGTAAACCTGAAGTGAAGCATCCAAATCTATAACTAGTGTCACAGGAATGGTTCAAAAACATAGACAGAAGAAGAGTCAGTCTTCTTGTACTTAAGTCGGCATTGTGCCATTTGTATTTAATTCAGTTGCAATTTCTGTGTTTCATCGTCAATAAGAAGGGCAGAGGAATTCAGAAAACCCGAAGTGAAGCATCGGAATCTATAACTAGTGTCACAGGAATGGTTCAAGGCATAGTCAGTAGGAAGAGTCAGTCTTCTTGCACTTATGTCGGCTTTGTGCCTTTTCTATTTAATTCCGATGCAATTTCTGTGTTTCATCGTCAATAAAAAGGTCCAAGGGATACAGTAAACCTGATGTGAAGCATCGGAATCTATAACTAGTGTCACAGGAATGGTTCAAAACGCAGTCAGTAAGAAGAGTCAGTCTTCCTGTACTTAAGTCGGCATTGTGCCTTTTGTATTTAATTCCGATGCAATTTCTGTGTTTCATCGTCAATACGAAGGTCCAAGGGATACAGTAAACCTGAAGTGAAGCACCGGAATCTATAACAAGTGTCACATGAATGGTTCAAAACATAGCCAGTATGAAGAGGCAGTCTTCTTGTACTTAAGTCGCCATAGTGCCTTTTGTATTTATGTCCGATGTAATTTCTGTGTATCATCGTCAATAAGATGGTCCAAGGGATACAGTAAACCTGGAGTGAGGCATCGGAATCTATAACTAGTGTCACATGAATGGTTCAAAACATAGACAGTAAGAAGTGTCAGTCTTCTTGTACTGAATCCGGCATTGTGCCTTTAGTATTTCATTCCGATGCAATTTCTGTGTTTCATCGTCCATAAGAAGGTCAGAGGGATACAGTAAACCTGGAGTGAAGCATCGGAATCTATAACTAGTGTCATAGGAATGAATCAAAACATAGTCTGTAAGAGGAGTCGGTCTTCTTGTACTAAAGTTGGCATTGTGCCTTTGTATTTAATTCCGATGCAATATCTGCGATTCATCCTCAATAAGAAGGTCCAAAGGATACAGTAAACCTGAAGTGAAGCATCGAAATCTATAACTAGTGTCTCAGGAATGGTTCAAAAACATAGACAGAAGAAGAGTCAATCCTTTTGTACTTAAGTCGGCATTGTGCCATTTGTATTTAATTCAGTTGCAATTTCTGTGTTTCATCGCCAATAAGAAGGGCAAAGGGATACAGTAAACCTGAAGTGAAGCATCGGAATCTATAACTAGTGTCTCAGGAATGGTTCAAGACATAGACAGTAGGAAGAGTCAGTCTTCCTGTACTTATGTCGGCATTGTGCCTTTTCTATTTAATTCCGATGCAATTGCTGTGTTTCATCGTCAATAAGAAGGTCCAAGGGATACAGTAAACCTGAAGTGAAGCATCGGAATCTATAACTAGTGTCACAGGAATGGTTCAAAGCATAGTCAGTAAGAAGAATCAGTCATCTTGTACTTAAGTCGGCATTGTGCCATTTATATTTAATTCCGATGCAATATCTGTGTTTCATCGTCAATAAGAATGTCCAAGGGATACAGTAAACCTGAAGTGAAACATCAGAGTTTATAACTAGTGTCACAGGAATGGTTCAAAACATAGTCAGTAAGAAGAGTCAGTCTTCTTGTACTTAAGTCGGCATTGTGCATTTTGTATTTAATTCCGATGCAATTTCTGTGTTTCATCGTCAATAAGAAGGTCCAAGGGATACAGTAAGCCTGAAGTGAAGCGCCGGAATCTATAACAAGTGTCACACGAATGGTTCAAATCATAGCCAGTAAGAAGAGGCAGTCTTCTTGTACTTAAGTCGCCATAGTGCCTTTTGTATTTAATTCCGATGCAATTTCTGTGTATCATCGTCAATAAGAGGGGCCAAGGGATACAGTAAACCTGGAGTGAAGCATCGGAATCTATAACTAGTGTCACATGAATGGTTCAAAACATAGACAGTAAGAAGAGTCAGTCTTCTTGTACTTAATCTTCCATTGTGCCTTTTGTATTTAATTCCGATGCAATTTCTATGTTTCATCGTCCATAAGAAGGTCAGAGGGATACAGTAAAGCTGAAGTGAAGCATCGGAATCTATAACTAGTGTCACAGGAATGGTTCAAGACATAGTCAGTAAGAAGAGTCAGTCTTCTTGTACTTAAGTCGGCATTGTGCCTTTTGTATTTAATTCCGATGCAATTTTTGTGTTTTATCGTCAATAAGAAGGTCCAAAGGATACAGTAAACCTGAAGTGAAGCATCCAAATCTATAACTAGTGTCACAGGAATGGTTCAAAACATAGACAGTGGGAAGAGTCAGTCTTCTTGTACTTAAGTCGGCATTGTGCCTTTTGTATTTAATTCCGATGCAATTTCTGTGATTCATCGTCAATAAGAAGGTCAGAGGGATGCAGTAAACCTGCAGTGAAGCATCGGAATCTATAACTAGTGTCACAGGAATGATTCAAAACATAGACAGTAGGAAGAGTCAGTCTTTTTGTACTTAAGTCGGCATTGTGCCTTTTCTATTTATCTCCGATGCAATTTCTGTGTTTCATCGTCAATAAGAAAGTCCAAGGGATATAGTAAACCTGGAGTGAAGCATCGGAATCTATAACTAGTGTCACAGGAATGGTTCAAACATAGGCAGTAAGAAGAGTCAGTCTTCTTGTACTTAAGTCGGCATTGTGCCTTTTTTATTTAATTCCGATGCAATTTCTGTGTTTCATCGTCAATAAGAAGGTCCAAGGGATACAGTAAACCTGAAGTGAAGCTTCGGAATCTATAAATAGTGTCACAGGAATGGTTCAAAACATAGACAGTGGGAAGAGTCAGTCTTCTTGTACTTAAGTCGGCATTGTGCCTTTTGTATTTAATTCCGATGCAATTTCTGTGATTCATCGTCAATAAGAAGGTCAGAGGGATGCAGTAAACCTGCAGTGAAGCATCGGAATCTATAACTAGTGTCACAGGAATGATTCAAAACATAGACAGTAGGAAGAGTCAGTCTTTTTGTACTTAAGTCGGCATTGTGCCTTTTCTATTTATCTCCGATGCAATTTCTGTGTTTCATCGTCAATAAGAAAGTCCAAGGGATATAGTAAACCTGGAGTGAAGCATCGGAATCTATAACTAGTGTCACAGGAATGGTTCAAACATAGGCAGTAAGAAGAGTCAGTCTTCTTGTACTTAATTCGACATTGTGCCTTTAGTATTTACTTCCCATGCAATTTCTGTGTTTCATCGTCAATAAGAAGGTCTGAGGGATACAGTAAATCTGAAGTGAAGCATCGGAATCTATAACTAGCGTCACAGGAATGGTTCAAAACATAGTCAGTAAGAAGAGTCAGTCTTCTTGTACTGAAGTTGGCATTGTGCATTTTGTATTTAATTCCGATGCAATTTCTGTGTTTCATCGTCAATAAGAAGGTCTAAGGGATACAGTAAACCTGAAGTGAAGCATCAGAATCTATAACTAGTGTCACAGGAATGGTTCAAAACGCAGTCAGTAAGAAGAGTCAGTCTTCCTGTACTTTAGTCGGCATTGTGCCTTTTGTATTTAATTCCGATGCAATTTCTGTGTTTCATCGTCAATACGAAGGTCCAAGGGATACAGTAAACCTGAAGTGAAGCACCGGAATCTATAACAAGTGTCACATGAATGGTTCAAAACATAGCCAGTATGAAGAGGCAGTCTTCTTGTACTTAAGTCGCCATAGTGCCTTTTGTATTTATGTCCGATGTAATTTCTGTGTATCATCGTCAATAAGATGGTCCAAGGGATACAGTAAACCTGGAGTGAGGCATCGGAATCTATAACTAGTGTCACATGAATGGTTCAAAACATAGACAGTAAGAAGTGTAGTCTTCTTGTGCTGAATCCGGCATTGTGCCTTTAGTATTTCATTCCGATGCAATTTCTGTGTTTCATCGTCCATAAGAAGGTCAGAGGGATACAGTAAACCTGGAGTGAAGCATCGGAATCTATAACAAGTGTCATAGGAATGAATCAAAACATAGTCTGTAAGAGGAGTCAGTCTTCTTGTACTAAAGTCGGCATTGTGCCTTTGTATTTAATTCCGATGCAATATCTTCGATTCATCCTCAATAAGAAGGTCCAAAGGATACAGTAAACCTGAAGTGAAGCATCGATACTCTATAACTAGTGTCTTAGGAATGGTTCAAAAACATAGACAGAAGAAGAGTCAATCCTTTTGTACTTAAGTCGGCATTGTGCCATTTGTATTTAATTCAGTTGCAATTTCTGTGTTTCATCGCCAATAAGAAGGGCAAAGGGATACAGTAAACCTGAAGTGAAGCATCGGAATCTATAACTAGTGTCTCAGGAATGGTTCAAGACATAGACAGTAGGAAGAGTCAGTCTTCCTGTACTTATGTCGGCATTGTGCCTTTCCTATTTAATTCCGATGCAATTGCTGTGTTTCATCGTCAATAAGAAGGTCCAAGGGATACAGTAAACCTGAAGTGAAGCATCGGAATCTATAACTAGTGTCACAGGAATGGTTCAAAGCATAGTCAGTAAGGAGAATCAGTCTTCTTGTACTTAAGTCGGCATTGTGCCATTTATATTTAATTCCGATGCAATATCTGTGTTTCATCGTCAATAAGAATGTCCAAGGGATACAGTAAACCTGAAGTGAAACATAAGAGTTTATAACTAGTGTCACAGGAATGGTTCAAAACATAGTCAGTAAGAAGAGTCAGTCTTCTTGTACATAAGTCGGCATTGTGCCTTTTGTATTTAATTCCGATGCAATTTCTGTGTTTCATCGTCAATAAGAAGGTCCAAGGGATACAGTAAGCCTGAAGTGAAGCGCCGGAATCTATAACAAGTGTCACATGAATGGTTCGAAACATAGCCAGTAAGAAGAGGCAGTCTTCTTGTACTTAAGTCGCCATTGTGCTTTTGTATTTAATTCCGATGCAACTTCTGTGTATCATCATCAATAAGATGGTCCAAGGGATACAGTAAACCTCGAGTGAGGCATCGGAATCTATAAGTAGTGTCACAGGAATGGTTCAAGACATAGTCAGTAAGAAGAGTCAGTCTTCTTGTACTTAAGTCGGCATTGAGCCATTTGTACTTAATTCCGATGCAATTTCTGTGTTTCATCGTTAATAAGTAGGTCAAAGGGATACAGTAAACCTGGAGTGATGCATCGCAATCTATAACTAGTGACACAGGGATGGTTCAAAACATAGAAAGTAAGAAAAGTCAGTATTCTTGTACTTAAGTCGGCATTGTGCCGTTTGTATTTAATTCCGATGCAATTTCTGTGTTTCATCGTCAATAAGAAGGTCTAAGGGATACAGTAAACCTGAATTGAAGCATCAGAATCTATAACTAGTGTCACAGGAATTATTCAAAACATAGTCAGTAAGAAGAGTCAGTCTTCTTGTACTTAAGTCGGCATTGTGCCTTTTGTATTTAAGTCCGATGCAATTTCTGTGTTTCATCGTCAATACGAAGGCCCAAGTGATACAGTAAACCTGAAGGGGAGCACCGGAATCTATAACAAGTGTCACACGAATTTTTAAAAACATAGCCAGTAAGAAGTGGCAGTCTTCTTGTACTTAAGTCGCCATTGTGCCTTTTGTATTTAATTCCGATGCAATTTCTGTGTAACATCGTCAATAAGAAGGTCCAAGGGATACAGTAAACCTGGAGTGAAGCATCGGCATCTATAACTAGTGTCACATGAATGCTTCAAAACATAGACAGTAAGAAGAGTCAGTCTACTTGTACTGTATCCGGCATTGTGCTTTTTGTACTTAATTCCGATGCAATTTCTGTGTTCCATCGTTCATAAGAAGGTCAGAGGGATACAGTAAACCTGGAGTGAAGCATCGGAATCTATAACTAGTGTCATAGGAATGAATCAAAACATAGTCTGTAAGAAGAGTCAGTCTTCTTGTACTAAAGTCGGCATTGTGCCTTTTGTATTTAATTCCGATGCAATTTCTGTGTTTCATCGTCAATAAGAAGGTCCAAAGGATACAGTAAACCTGAAGTGAAGCATCGAAATCAATAACTAGTGTCTCAGAAACGGTTCAAAAACATAGACAGAAGAAGAGTCAGTCTTCTTGTACTTAAGTCGGCATTGTGCCATTTTTATTTAATTCAGTTGCAATTTCTGTGTTTCATCGTAAATAAGAAGGTCCAAGGGATACAGTAAACCTGAAGTGAAACATCAGAGTTTATAACTAGTGTCACAGGAATGGTTCAAAACATAGTCAGTAAGAAGAGTCAGTCTTCTTGTACTTAAGTCGGCATTGTGCCTTTTGTATTTAATTCCGATGCAATTTCCGTGTTTCATCGTCAATAAGAAGGTCCAAGGGATACAGTAAACCTGAAGTGAAGCTTCGGAATCTATAAATAGTGTCACAGGAATGGTTCAAAACATAGACAGTGGGAAGAGTCAGTCATCTTGTACTTAAGTCGGCATTGTGCCTTTTGTATTTAATTCCGATGCAATTTCTGTGTTTCATCGTCAATAAGAAGGTCGGAGGGATGCAGTAAACCTGAAGTGAAGCACCGGAATCTATAACTAGTGTCACAGGAATGGTTCAAAACTAAGACAGTAGGAAGGGTCAGTCTTTTTCTACTTAAGTCGGCATTGTGCCTTTTCTATTTATCTCCGATGCAATTTCTGTGTTTCATTGTCAATATGAAAGTCCAAGGGATATAGTAAACCTGGAGTGAAGCATCGGAATCTATAACTAGTGTCACAGGAATGGTTCAAACATAGGCAGTAAGAAGAGTCAGTCTTCCTGTACTTAAGTCGGCATTGTGCCTTTTTTATTTAATTCCGATGCAATTTCTGTGTTTCATCGTCAATAAGAAGGTCCAAGGGATACGGTAAACCAGGAGTGAAGCATCGGAATTTATAACTAGTATCACAGGAATGGTTCAAAACATCGACAGTGAGAAGAGACAGTCTTCTTGTACTTAATTCGGCATTGTGCCTTTAGTATTTACTTCCCATGCAATTTCTGTGTTTCATCGTCAATAAGAAGGTCAGAGGGATACAGTAAATCTGAAGTGAAGCATCGGAATCTATAACTAGCGTCACAGGAATGGTTCAAAACATAGTCAGTAAGAAGAGTCAGTCTTCTTGTACTTAAGTTGGCATTGTGCATTTTGTATGTAATTCCGATGCAATTTCTGTGTTTCATCGTCAATAAGAAGGTCTAAGGGATACAGTAAACCTGAAGTGAAGCATCAGAATCTATAACTATTGTCACAGGAATGGTTCAAAACGCAGTCAGTAAGAAGAGTCAGTCTTCCTGTATTTAAGTCGGCATTGTGCCTTTTGTATTTAATTCCGATGCAATTTCTGTGTTTCATCGTCAATACGAAGGTCCAAGGGATACAGTAAACCTGAAGTGAAGCACCGGAATCTATAACAAGTGTCACATGAATGGTTCAAAACATAGCCAGTATGAAGAGGCAGTCTTCTTGTACTTAAGTCGCCATTGTGCCTTTTGTATTTAATTCCGATGTAATTTCTGTGTATCATCGTCAATAAGATGGTCCAAGGGATACAGTAAACCTGGAGTGAGGCATCGGAATCTATAACTAGTGTCACATGAATGGTTCAAAACATAGACAGTAAGAAGTGTCTGTCTTCTTGTACTGAATCCGGCATTGTGCCTTTAGTATTTCATTTCGATGCAATTTCTGTGTTTCATCGTCCATAAGAAGGTCAGAGGGATACAGTAAATCTGGAGTGAAGCATCGGAATCTATAACTAGTGTCATAGGAATGAATCAAAACATAGTCTGTAAGAAGAGTCAGTCTTCTTGTACTAAAGTCGGCATTGTGCCTTTGTATTTAATTCCGATGCAATATCTGCGATTCATCCTCAATAAGAAGGTCCAAAGGATACAGTAAACCTGAAGTGAAGCATCGAAATCTATAACTAGTGTCACAGGAATGGTTCAAAAACATAGACAGAAGAAGAGTCAGTCTTCTTGTACTTAAGTCGGCATTGTGCCATTTGTATTTAATTCAGTTGCAATTTCTGTGTTTCATCGTCAATAAGAAGGGCAGAGGTATACAGTAAACCTGAAGTGAAGCATCGGAATCTATAACTAGTGTCTCAGGAATGGTTCAAGACTTAGACAGTAGGAAGAGTCAGTCTTCTTGTACTTATGTCGGCATGGTGCCTTTTCTATTTATTTCCGATGCAATTGCAGTGTTTCATCGTCAATAAGAACGTCCAAGGGATACAGTAAACCTGAAGAGAAGCATCGGAATCATTAACTAGTGTCACAGGAATGGTTCAAAGCATAGTCAGTAAGAAGAGTCAGTCTTCTTGTACTTAAGTCGGCATTGTGCCATTTATATTTATTTCCGATGCAATTTCTGTGTTTAATCGTCAACAAGAAGGTCCGAGGGATACAGTAAACCTGAAGTGAAGCATCAGAGATTATAACTAGTGTCACAGGAATGGTTCAACACATAGTCAGGAAGAAGAGTTAGTCTTCTTGTACTTAAGTCGGCATTGTGCCTTTTGTATTTAATTCCGATGCAATTTCTGTGTTTCATCGTCAATAAGAAGGTCCAAGGGATACAGTAAACGTGAAGTGAAGCATCGGAATCTATAAATAGTGTCACAGGAATGGTTCAATACATAGTCAGTGGGAAGAGTCAGTCTTCTTGTACGTAAGTCGGCATTGTGCCTTTTGTATTTAATTCCGATGCAATTTCTGTGTTTCATCGTCAATAAGAAGGTCAGAGGGATGCAGTAAACCTGAAGTGAAGCATCGGAATCTATAACTAGTGTCACAGGAATGATTCAAAACATAGACAGTAGGAAGAGTCAGTCTTCTTGTACTTAAGTCGGCATTGTGCCTTTTCTATTTATCTCCGATGCAATTTCTGTGTTTCGTCGTCAATAAGAAGGTCCAAGGGATATAGTAAACCTGGAGTGAAGCATCGGAATCTATAACTAGTGTCACAGGAATGGTTCAAACATAGGCAGTAAGAAGAGTCAGTCTTCTTGTACTTGAGTCGGCATTGTGCCTTTTTTATTTAATTCCGATGCAATTTCTGTGTTTCATCGTCAATAAGAAGGTCCAAGGGATACAGTAAACCTGGAGTGAAGCATCGGAATCTATAACTAGTGTCACAGGAATGGTTCAAAACACCGACAGTAAGAAGAGACAGTCTTCTTGTACTTAATTCGGCATTGTGCCTTTAGTATTTACTTCCCATGCAATTTCTGTGTTTCATCGTCAGTAAGATGGTCAGAGGGATACAGTAAATCTGAAGTGAAGCATCGGAATCTATAACTAGCGTCACAGAAATGGTTCAAAACATAGTCAGTAAGAAGAGTCAGTCTCTTTGTACTTAATTCGGCATTGTGCATTTTGAATTTAATTCCGATGCAATTTCTGTGTTTCATCGTCAAGAAGAAGGTCTAAGGGATACAGTAAACCTGAAGTGAAGCATCAGAATCTATAACTAGTGTCACAGGAATGGTTCAAAACATAGTCAGTAAGAAGAGTCAGTCTTCTTGTACTTAAGTCGGCATTGTTCCTTTTGTATTTAATTCCGATGCAATTTCTGTGTTTCATCGTCAATATGAAGGTCCAAGGGTTACAGTAAACCTGAAGTGAAGCACCGGAATCTATAACAAGTGTCACATGAATGGTTCAAAACATAGCCAGTAAGATGAGGCAGTCTTCTTGTACTTAAGTCGCCATTCTGCCTTTTGTATTTAATTCCGATGTAATTTCTGTGTATCATCGTCAATAAGATGGTCCAAGGGATACAGAAAACCTGGAGTGAGTTATCGGAATCTATAACTAGTGTCACATGAATGGTTCAAAGCATAGACAGTAAGAAGAGTCAGTCTTCTTGTACTTAATCCGGCATTGTGCCTTTTGTATTTCATTCCGATCCAATTTCTGTATTTCATCGTCCATAAGAAGGTCAGAGGGATACAGTAAAGATGAAGTGAAGCATCGGAATCTATAACTAGCGTCACAGGAATGGTTCAAAACATCGACAGTAAGAAGACTCAGTCTTCTTGTACTTAATTCGGAATTGTGCCTTTTGTATTTAATTACGATGCAATTTCTGTGTTTCATCGTCAATAAGAAGGTCAGAGGGATACAGTAAACCTGAAGTGAAGAATCGGAATCTGTAACTAGTGTCACAGGGATGGTTCAAACATAGTCAGTAAGAAGAGGCAGTCTTCTTGTACTTAAGTCGCCATTGTGCCTTTTGTATTTAATTACGATGCAATTTCTGTGTTGCATCGTCAATAAGAAGGTCCAAGGGATACAGTAAACCTGAAGTGAAGCATCAGAATCTATAACTAGTGTCACAGGAATGGTTCAAAACATAGTCAGTGAGAAGAGTCAGTCTTCTTGTACTTAAGTCGGCATTGTGCCTTTTGTATTTATTTCCGATGCAATTTCTAAGTTTCATCGTCAATAAGAAGGTCCAAGGGATACAGTAAACCTGAAGTGAAGCACCGGAATCTATAACTAGTGTCACATTAATGGTTCAAATCGTAGTCAGTAAGAAGAGTCAGAGTTCTTGTACTTAAGTCGCCATTGTGCCTTTTGTATTTAATCCCGATGCAATTTCTGTAATTCATCGTCAATAAGAAGGTCAGAGGGATACAGTAAACCTGATGTGAGGCATCGGAATCTATAACTAGTGTCACAGGGATGGGTCAAAACATAGACAGTAAGAAGAGTCAGTATTCTTGTACTTAAGTGGGCATTGTGCCTTTTGTATTTAATTCCGAAGCAATTTCTGTGTTTCATCTTCAATAAGAAGGTCCAAGGGATACAATAAACCTGAAGTGAAGCATCAGAGTCAATAGCTAGTGTCACAGGAATGGTTCAAAACATAGTCAGTAAGAAGAGTCAGTCTTCTTGTACATAAGTCGGCATTGTGCCTTTTGTATTTAATTCCGATGCAATTTCTGTGTTTCATCGTCAATAAGAAGGTCCAAGGGATACAGTAACCCTGAAGTGAAGCATCGGAATCTATAACTAGTGTAACAGGAATGGTTGAAAACATAGACAGTGGGAAGAGTCAGTCTTCTTGTACTTAAGTCTGCATTGTGCCTTTTGTATTTAATTCCGATGCAATTTCTGTGTTTCTTCGTCAATAAGAAGGTCTAAGGGATACAGTAAACCTGGAGTGAAGCATCGGAATCTATAACTAGTGTCATAGGAATGAATCAAAACATAGTCTGTAAGAAGAGTCAATCTTCTTGCACTAAAGTCGGCATTGTGCCTTTTTTATTTAATTCCGATGCAATTTCAGTGTTTCATCGTCAATAAGAAGGTCCAAGGGATACAGTAAACCAGACGTGAAGCATCGGAATCTATAACTAGTGTAACAGGGATGGTTCAAAACATAGACAGTAAGAAGAGTCAGTATTCTTGTACTTAAGTCGGCATTGTGCCTTTTGTATTTAATTCCGATGCAATTTCTGTCTTTCATCGTCAATAAGAAGGTCAGAGGGATATAGTAAACCTGAACTGAAGCAACGGAATCTATAACTAGTGTCACTATAACGGTCCAAAGTATAGACAGTAGGAAGAGTCAGTCTTCTTGTACTTAAGTCGGCATTGTGCCTTTTCTATTTAATTCCTATGCATTTTCTGTGTTTCATCGTCAATAAGAAGGTCCTATTAATATAGTAAACCTGGAGTGAAGCATCGGAATCTATAACTAGTGTCACAGGAATGGTTCAAAACATAGACAGTAAGTAGCGTCAGTCTTCTTGTACTTAAGTCGCCATTGTGCCTATTTTATTTAATTCCGATGCAATTTCTATGTTTCATCGTCAATAAGAAGGGCCAAGGGATACAGTAAACCTGGAGTGAAGCATCGGAATCTATAACTAGCGTCACGGGAATGGTTCAAAACATCGACAGTAAGAAGACTCAGTCTTCTTGTACTTAATTCGGAATTGTGCTTTTTGTATTTAATTCCGATGCAATTTCTGTGTTTCATCGTCAATAAGAACGTCAGAGGGATACAGTAAACCTGAAGTGAAGCATCGGAATCTATAACTAGTGTCACAGGGATGGTTCAAAACATAGACAGTAAGAAGAGGCAGTCTTCTTGTACTTAAGCCGCCATTGTGCCTTTTGTATTTCATTCCGATGCAATTTCTGTGTGTCATCGTCAATAAGATGGTGCAAGGGATACAGTAAACCTGGAGTGAAGCATCGGAATCTATAACTAGTGTCACATGAATGGTTCAAAACATAGACAGTAAGAAGAGCCAGTCTTCTTGCACTTAATCCGGCATTATGCCTTTTGTATTTAATTTCGATGCAATTTCTCTGTTTCATCGTCCATAAGAAGGTCAGAGGGATACAGTAAACCTGAACTGAAGCACCGGAATCTATAACTAGTGTCAATATAATGGTTCAAAGCATAGACAGTAGGAAGAGTCAGTCTTCTTGTACTTAAGTCGGCATTGTGCCTTTTATATTTAATTCCTATGCAATTTCTGTGTTTCATCGTCAATAAGAAGGTCCTAGGGATATAGTAAACCTGGAGCGAAGCATCGGAATCTATAACTAGTGTCACAGGTATGGTTCAAAACATAGACAGTAAGTAGCGTCAGTCTTCTTGTACTTAAGTCGGCATTGTGCCTTTTTTATTTAATTCGGAAGCAATTTCTGTGTTTCATCGTCAATAAGAAGGTCCAAGGGATACAGTAAACCTGGAGTGAAGCATCGGAATCCATTACTAGTGTCACAGGAGTGGTTCAAAACATCGACATTAAGAAGAGTCAGTCTTCTTGTACTTAATTCGGCATTGTGCCTTTAGTATTTAATTCCGATGCCATTTCTGTGTTTTATCGTGAATAAGAAGGTCAGAGGGATACAGTAAATCTGAAGTCAAGCATCGGAATCTCTTACTAGTGTCACAGGAATGGTTCAAAACATAGTCAGTAAGAGGAGTCAGTCTTCTTGTACTTAAGTCGGCTTTGAGCCTTTTGTATTTAATTCCGATGCAATTTCTGTGTTTCATCGTCAATAAGAAGGTCCAAGGGATACAGTAAACCTGAAGTAAAGCATCAGAATCTATAACTAGTGTCACTGGAATGGTTCAAAACATAGTCAGTGAGAAGAGTCAGTCTTCTTGTACTTAAGTCGGCATTGTGCCTTTTGTATTTATTTCCGATACAATTTCTGTGTTTCATCGTCAATAAGAAGGTCCAAGGGATACAGTAAACCTGAAGTGAAGCACCGGAATCTATAACTAGTGTCACATGAATGGTTCAAATCATAGTCAGTAAGAAGAGTCAGAGTTCTTGTACTTAAGTCGCCATTGTGCCTTTTGTATTTAATTCCGAAGCAATTTCTGTGTTTCATCTTCAATAAGAAGGTCCAAGGGATACAATATACCTGAAGTGAAGCATCAGAGTCAATAGCTAGTGTCACAGGAATGGTTCAAAACATAGTCAGTAAGAAGAGTCAGTCTTCTTGTACATAAGTCGGCATTGTGCCTTTTGTATTTAATCCCGATGCAATTTCTGTGTTTCATCGTCAATAAGAAGGTCCAAGGGATACAGTAAACCTGAAGTGAAGCATCGGAATCTATAACTAGTGTAACAGGATTGGTTCAAACATAGACTGTGGGAAGAGTCAGTCTTTTTATACTTAAGTCGGCATTGTGCCTTTTCTATTTAATTCCTATGCAATTTTTGTGTTTCATCGTTGTTAAATAGGTCCAAGGGATACAGTAAACCGGGAGTGAAGCATTGGAATCTATAACTAGTGTCACAATAATGGTTCAAACATAGTCAGTAACAAGAGTCAGTCTTCTTGTACTTAAGTCTGCATTGTGCCTTTTGTATTTAATTCCGATGCAATTTCTGTGTTTCATCGTCAATAAGAAGGTCCAAGAGATACAGTAAACCTGGAGTGAAGAATCGAATTCTATAACTAGTGTCATAGAAATGAATCAAAACATAGTCTGTAAGAAGAGTCAATCTTCTTGTACTAATGTCAGCATTGCGCCTCTTGTATTTAATTCCGATGCAATTTCAGTGTTTCATCGTCAATAAGAAGGGCCAAGGGATACAGAAAACCAGAAGTGAAGCATCGGAATCTATAACTAGTGTCACAGGGATGGTTCAAAACATAGACAGTAAGAAGAGTCAGTATTCTTGTACTTAAGTCGGCATTGTGCTTTTCTATTTAATTCCAATGCAATTTCTGTGTTTCATCGTCAATAAGAAGGTCCTAGGGATATAGTAAACCTGGAGTGAAGCATCGGATTCTCTAACTAGTGTCACAGGAATAAATCAAAACATAGTCAGCAAGAAGAGTCAGTCTTCTTGTACTAAAGTCGGCATTGCGCCTTTTGTATTCAATTTCGATGCAATTTCAGTGTTTCATCGTCAATAAGAAGGTCCAAGGGATACAGTAAACCATAAGTGAAGCATCGGAATCTATAACTAGTGTCACAGGGATGGTCCAAAACATAGACAGTAAGAAGAGTCAGTATTCTTGTACTTAAGTCGGCATTCTGCATTTTGTATTAAATTCCGATGCACTTTCTATGTTTCATCGTCAATAAGAAGGTCCAAGGGATACAGTAAACCTGGAGTGAAGCATCGGAATCTATAACTAGTGTCACAGGAATGAATTAAAACATAGTCAGCAAGAAGAATCAGTCTTCTTGTACTAAAGTCGGCATTGCGCCTTTTGTATTCAATTTCGATGCAATTTCAGTGTTTCATCGTCAATAAGAAGGTCCAAGGGATACAGTAAACCATAAGTGAAGCATCGGAATCTATAACTAGTGTCACAGGGATGGTTCAAAACATAGACAGTAAGAAGAGTCAGTATTCTTGTACTTAAACGGGCATTGTGTCTTTTGTATTTAATTCCGAAGCAATTTCTGTGTTTCATCTTCAATAAAAAGGTCCAAGGGATACAATAAACCTGAAGTGAAGCATCAGGGTCTATAGCTAGTGTCACAGGAATGGTTCAAAACATAGTCAGTAAGAAGAGTCAGTTTTCTTCTACATAAGTCGGCATTGTGCCTTTTATATTTAATTCCTATGCAATTTCTGTGTTTCATCGACAATAAGAAGGTCCATGGGATACAGTAAACCTGGAGTGAAGCATCGAAATCTATAACTAGTGTCACAGGAATGGCTCAAAACATCGACATTAAGAAGAGTCAGTTTTCTTGTACTTAATTCGGCATTGTGCCTTTAGTATTTAAAACCGATGCAATTTCTGTGTTTCTTCGTCAATAAGAAGGTCCAAGGGATACAGTAAACCTGAAGTGAAGCACCGGAATCTATAACTAGTGTCACATGAATGGTTCAGATCATAGTCAGTAAGAAGAGTCAGAGTTCCTGTACTTAAGTCGCCATTGTGCCTTCCGTATTTAATTCCGATGCAATTTCTGTGTTTCATCGTCAATAAGAAGGTCAGAGGGATACATTAAACCTGAACTGAAGCACCAGAATCTATAACTAGTGTCACTGTAATGGTTCAAAGCATAGACGGTAGGAAGAGTCAGTCTTCTTGTACTTAAATCGCCATTGTGCTTTTTGTATTTAGTCCCGATGCAATTTCTGTAATTCATCGTCAATAAGAAGGTCAGAGGGATACAGTAAACCTGAAGTGAGGCATCGGAATCTATAACTAGTGTCACAGGGATGGGTCAAAACATAGACAGTAAGAAGAGTCAGTATTCTTGTACTTAAGTGGGCATTGTGCCTTTTGTATTTAATTCCGATGCAATTTCTGTGTTTCATCGTCAATAAGAAGGTCCAAGGGATACAGTAACCCTGAAGTGAAGCATCGGAATCTATAACTAGTGTAACAGGAATGGTTCAAAACGCAGTCAGTAAGAAGAGTCAGTCTTCCTGTATTTAAGTCGGCATTGTGCCTTTTGTATTTAATTCCGATGCAATTTCTGTGTTTCATCGTCAATACGAAGGTCCAAGGGATACAGTAAACCTGAAGTGAAGCACCGGAATCTATAACAAGTGTCACATGAATGGTTCAAAACATAGCCAGTATGAAGAGGCAGTCTTCTTGTACTTAAGTCGCCATTGTGCCTTTTGTATTTAATTCCGATGTAATTTCTGTGTATCATCGTCAATAAGATGGTCCAAGGGATACAGTAAACCTGGAGTGAGGCATCGGAATCTATAACTAGTGTCACATGAATGGTTCAAAACATAGACAGTAAGAAGTGTCTGTCTTCTTGTACTGAATCCGGCATTGTGCCTTTAGTATTTCATTTCGATGCAATTTCTGTGTTTCATCGTCCATAAGAAGGTCAGAGGGATACAGTAAATCTGGAGTGAAGCATCGGAATCTATAACTAGTGTCATAGGAATGAATCAAAACATAGTCTGTAAGAAGAGTCAGTCTTCTTGTACTAAAGTCGGCATTGTGCCTTTGTATTTAATTCCGATGCAATATCTGCGATTCATCCTCAATAAGAAGGTCCAAAGGATACAGTAAACCTGAAGTGAAGCATCGAAATCTATAACTAGTGTCACAGGAATGGTTCAAAAACATAGACAGAAGAAGAGTCAGTCTTCTTGTACTTAAGTCGGCATTGTGCCATTTGTATTTAATTCAGTTGCAATTTCTGTGTTTCATCGTCAATAAGAAGGGCACAGGTATACAGTAAACCTGAAGTGAAGCATCGGAATCTATAACTAGTGTCTCAGGAATGGTTCAAGACTTAGACAGTAGGAAGAGTCAGTCTTCTTGTACTTATGTCGGCATGGTGCCTTTTCTATTTATTTCCGATGCAATTGCAGTGTTTCATCGTCAATAAGAACGTCCAAGGGATACAGTAAACCTGAAGAGAAGCATCGGAATCATTAACTAGTGTCACAGGAATGGTTTAAAGCATAGTCAGTAAGAAGAGTCAGTCTTCTTGTACTTAAGTCGGCATTGTGCCATTTATATTTATTTCCGATGCAATTTCTGTGTTTCATCGTCAACAAGAAGGTCCGAGGGATACAGTAAACCTGAAGTGAAGCATCAGAGATTATAACTAGTGTCACAGGAATGGTTCAAAACATAGTCAGGAAGAAGAGTTAGTCTTCTTGTACTTAAGTCGGCATTGTGCCTTTTGTATTTAATTCCGATGCAATTTCTGTGTTTCATCGTCAATAAGAAGGTCCAAGGGATACAGTAAACGTGAAGTGAAGCATCGGAATCTATAAATAGTGTCACAGGAATGGTTCAATACATAGTCAGTGGGAAGAGTCAGTCTTCTTGTACGTAAGTCGGCATTGTGCCTTTTGTATTTAATTCCGATGCAATTTCTGTGTTTCATCGTCAATAAGAAGGTCAGAGGGATGCAGTAAACCTGAAGTGAAGCATCGGAATCTATAACTAGTGTCACAGGAATGATTCAAAACATAGACAGTAGGAAGAGTCAGTCTTCTTGTACTTAAGTCGGCATTGTGCCTTTTCTATTTATCTCCGATGCAATTTCTGTGTTTCGTCGTCAATAAGAAGGTCCAAGGGATATAGTAAACCTGGAGTGAAGCATCGGAATCTATAACTAGTGTCACAGGAATGGTTCAAACATAGGCAGTAAGAAGAGTCAGTCTTCTTGTACTTGAGTCGGCATTGTGCCTTTTTTATTTAATTCCGATGCAATTTCTGTGTTTCATCGTCAATAAGAAGGTCCAAGGGATACAGTAAACCTGGAGTGAAGCATCGGAATCTATAACTAGTGTCACAGGAATGGTTCAAAACACCGACAGTAAGAAGAGACAGTCTTCTTGTACTTAATTCGGCATTGTGCCTTTAGTATTTACTTCCCATGCAATTTCTGTGTTTCATCGTCAGTAAGATGGTCAGAGGGATACAGTAAATCTGAAGTGAAGCATCGGAATCTATAACTAGCGTCACAGAAATGGTTCAAAACATAGTCAGTAAGAAGAGTCAGTCTTTTTGTACTTAATTCGGCATTGTGCATTTTGAATTTAATTCCGATGCAATTTCTGTGTTTCATCGTCAAGAAGAAGGTCTAAGGGATACAGTAAACCTGAAGTGAAGCATCAGAATCTATAACTAGTGTCACAGGAATGGTTCAAAACATAGTCAGTAAGAAGAGTCAGTCTTCTTGTACTTAAGTCGGCATTGTTCCTTTTGTATTTAATTCCGATGCAATTTCTGTGTTTCATCGTCAATATGAAGGTCCAAGGGTTACAGTAAACCTGAAGTGAAGCACCGGAATCTATAACAAGTGTCACATGAATGGTTCAAAACATAGCCAGTAAGATGAGGCAGTCTTCTTGTACTTAAGTCGCCATTGTGCCTTTTGTATTTAATTCCGATGTAATTTCTGTGTATCATCGTCAATAAGATGGTCCAAGGGATACAGAAAACCTGGAGTGAGGCATCGGAATCTATAACTAGTGTCACATGAATGGTTCAAAGCATAGACAGTAAGAAGAGTCAGTCTTCTTGTACTTAATCCGGCATTGTGCCTTTTGTATTTCATTCCGATCCAATTTCTGTATTTCATCGTCCATAAGAAGGTCAGAGGGATACAGTAAAGATGAAGTGAAGCATCGGAATCTATAACTAGCGTCACAGGAATGGTTCAAAACATCGACAGTAAGAAGACTCAGTCTTCTTGTACTTAATTCGGAATTGTGCCTTTTGTATTTAATTACGATGCAATTTCTGTGTTTCATCGTCAATAAGAAGGTCAGAGGGATACAGTAAACCTGAAGTGAAGAATCGGAATCTGTAACTAGTGTCACAGGGATGGTTCAAACATAGTCAGTAAGAAGAGGCAGTCTTCTTGTACTTAAGTCGCCATTGTGCCTTTTGTATTTAATTACGATGCAATTTCTGTGTTGCATCGTCAATAAGAAGGTCCAAGGGATACAGTAAACCTGAAGTGAAGCATCAGAATCTATAACTAGTGTCACAGGAATGGTTCAAAACATAGTCAGTGAGAAGAGTCAGTCTTCTTGTACTTAAGTCGGCATTGTGCGTTTTGTATTTATTTCCGATGCAATTTCTAAGTTTCATCGTCAATAAGAAGGTCCAAGGGATACAGTAAACCTGAAGTGAAGCACCGGAATCTATAACTAGTGTCACATTAATGGTTCAAATCGTAGTCAGTAAGAAGAGTCAGAGTTCTTGTACTTAAGTCGCCATTGTGCCTTTTGTATTTAATCCCGATGCAATTTCTGTAATTCATCGTCAATAAGAAGGTCAGAGGGATACAGTAAACCTGATGTGAGGCATCGGAATCTATAACTAGTGTCACAGGGATGGGTCAAAACATAGACAGTAAGAAGAGTCAGTATTCTTGTACTTAAGTGGGCATTGTGCCTTTTGTATTTAATTCCGAAGCAATTTCTGTGTTTCATCTTCAATAAGAAGGTCCAAGGGATACAATAAACCTGAAGTGAAGCATCAGAGTCAATAGCTAGTGTCACAGGAATGGTTCAAAACATAGTCAGTAAGAAGAGTCAGTCTTCTTGTACACAAGTCGGCATTGTGCCTTTTGTATTTAATTCCGATGCAATTTCTGTGTTTCATCGTCAATAAGAAGGTCCAAGGGATACAGTAACCCTGAAGTGAAGCATCGGAATCTATAACTAGTGTAACAGGAATGGTTGAAAACATAGACAGTGGGAAGAGTCAGTCTTCTTGTACTTAAGTCTGCATTGTGCCTTTTGTATTTAATTCCGATGCAATTTCTGTGTTTCTTCGTCAATAAGAAGGTCTAAGGGATACAGTAAACCTGGAGTGAAGCATCGGAATCTATAACTAGTGTCATAGGAATGAATCAAAACATAGTCTGTAAGAAGAGTCAATCTTCTTGCACTAAAGTCGGCATTGTGCCTTTTTTATTTAATTCCGATGCAATTTCAGTGTTTCATCGTCAATAAGAAGGTCCAAGGGATACAGTAAACCAGACGTGAAGCATCGGAATCTATAACTAGTGTAACAGGGATGGTTCAAAACATAGACAGTAAGAAGAGTCAGTATTCTTGTACTTAAGTCGGCATTGTGCCTTTTGTATTTAATTCCGATGCAATTTCTGTCTTTCATCGTCAATAAGAAGGTCAGAGGGATATAGTAAACCTGAACTGAAGCAACGGAATCTATAACTAGTGTCACTATAACGGTCCAAAGTATAGACAGTAGGAAGAGTCAGTCTTCTTGTACTTAAGTCGGCATTGTGCCTTTTCTATTTAATTCCTATGCATTTTCTGTGTTTCATCGTCAATAAGAAGGTCCTATTAATATAGTAAACCTGGAGTGAAGCATCGGAATCTATAACTAGTGTCACAGGAATGGTTCAAAACATAGACAGTAAGTAGCGTCAGTCTTCTTGTACTTAAGTCGCCATTGTGCCTATTTTATTTAATTCCGATGCAATTTCTATGTTTCATCGTCAATAAGAAGGGCCAAGGGATACAGTAAACCTGGAGTGAAGCATCGGAATCTATAACTAGCGTCACAGGAATGGTTCAAAACATCGACAGTAAGAAGACTCAGTCTTCTTGTACTTAATTCGGAATTGTGCTTTTTGTATTTAATTCCGATGCAATTTCTGTGTTTCATCGTCAATAAGAACGTCAGAGGGATACAGTAAACCTGAAGTGAAGCATCGGAATCTATAACTAGTGTCACAGGGATGGTTCAAAACATAGACAGTAAGAAGAGGCAGTCTTCTTGTACTTAAGCCGCCATTGTGCCTTTTGTATTTCATTCCGATGCAATTTCTGTGTATCATCGTCAATAAGATGGTGCAAGGGATACAGTAAACCTGGAGTGAAGCATCGGAATCTATAACTAGTGTCACATGAATGGTTCAAAACATAGACAGTAAGAAGAGCCAGTCTTCTTGCACTTAATCCGGCATTATGCCTTTTGTATTTAATTTCGATGCAATTTCTCTGTTTCATCGTCCATAAGAAGGTCAGAGGGATACAGTAAACCTGAACTGAAGCACCGGAATCTATAACTAGTGTCAATATAATGGTTCAAAGCATAGACAGTAGGAAGAGTCAGTCTTCTTGTACTTAAGTCGGCATTGTGCCTTTTATATTTAATTCCTATGCAATTTCTGTGTTTCATCGTCAATAAGAAGGTCCTAGGGATATAGTAAACCTGGAGCGAAGCATCGGAATCTATAACTAGTGTCACAGGTATGGTTCAAAACATAGACAGTAAGTAGCGTCAGTCTTCTTGTACTTAAGTCGGCATTGTGCCTTTTTTATTTAATTCGGAAGCAATTTCTGTGTTTCATCGTCAATAAGAAGGTCCAAGGGATACAGTAAACCTGGAGTGAAGCATCGGAATCCATTACTAGTGTCACAGGAGTGGTTCAAAACATCGACATTAAGAAGAGTCAGTCTTCTTGTACTTAATTCGGCATTGTGCCTTTAGTATTTAATTCCGATGCCATTTCTGTGTTTTATCGTGAATAAGAAGGTCAGAGGGATACAGTAAATCTGAAGTCAAGCATCGGAATCTCTTACTAGTGTCACAGGAATGGTTCAAAACATAGTCAGTAAGAGGAGTCAGTCTTCTTGTACTTAAGTCGGCTTTGAGCCTTTTGTATTTAATTCCGATGCAATTTCTGTGTTTCATCGTCAATAAGAAGGTCCAAGGGATACAGTAAACCTGAAGTAAAGCATCAGAATCTATAACTAGTGTCACTGGAATGGTTCAAAACATAGTCAGTGAGAAGAGTCAGTCTTCTTGTACTTAAGTCGGCATTGTGCCTTTTGTATTTATTTCCGATACAATTTCTGTGTTTCATCGTCAATAAGAAGGTCCAAGGGATACAGTAAACCTGAAGTGAAGCACCGGAATCTATAACTAGTGTCACATGAATGGTTCAAATCATAGTCAGTAAGAAGAGTCAGAGTTCTTGTACTTAAGTCGCCATTGTGCCTTTTGTATTTAATTCCGAAGCAATTTCTGTGTTTCATCTTCAATAAGAAGGTCCAAGGGATACAATATACCTGAAGTGAAGCATCAGAGTCAATAGCTAGTGTCACAGGAATGGTTCAAAACATAGTCAGTAAGAAGAGTCAGTCTTCTTGTACATAAGTCGGCATTGTGCCTTTTGTATTTAATCCCGATGCAATTTCTGTGTTTCATCGTCAATAAGAAGGTCCAAGGGATACAGTAAACCTGAAGTGAAGCATCGGAATCTATAACTAGTGTAACAGGATTGGTTCAAACATAGACTGTGGGAAGAGTCAGTCTTTTTATACTTAAGTCGGCATTGTGCCTTTTCTATTTAATTCCTATGCAATTTTTGTGTTTCATCGTTATTAAATAGGTCCAAGGGATACAGTAAACCGGGAGTGAAGCATTGGAATCTATAACTAGTGTCACAATAATGGTTCAAACATAGTCAGTAACAAGAGTCAGTCTTCTTGTACTTAAGTCTGCATTGTGCCTTTTGTATTTAATTCCGATGCAATTTCTGTGTTTCATCGTCAATAAGAAGGTCCAAGAGATACAGTAAACCTGGAGTGAAGAATCGAATTCTATAACTAGTGTCATAGAAATGAATCAAAACATAGTCTGTAAGAAGAGTCAATCTTCTTGTACTAATGTCAGCATTGCGCCTCTTGTATTTAATTCCGATGCAATTTCAGTGTTTCATCGTCAATAAGAAGGGCCAAGGGATACAGAAAACCAGAAGTGAAGCATCGGAATCTATAACTAGTGTCACAGGGATGGTTCAAAACATAGACAGTAAGAAGAGTCAGTATTCTTGTACTTAAGTCGGCATTGTGCTTTTCTATTTAATTCCAATGCAATTTCTGTGTTTCATCGTCAATAAGAAGGTCCTAGGGATATAGTAAACCTGGAGTGAAGCATCGGATTCTCTAACTAGTGTCACAGGAATAAATCAAAACATAGTCAGCAAGAAGAGTCAGTCTTCTTGTACTAAAGTCGGCATTGCGCCTTTTGTATTCAATTTCGATGCAATTTCAGTGTTTCATCGTCAATAAGAAGGTCCAAGGGATACAGTAAACCATAAGTGAAGCATCGGAATCTATAACTAGTGTCACAGGGATGGTCCAAAACATAGACAGTAAGAAGAGTCAGTATTCTTGTACTTAAGTCGGCATTCTGCATTTTGTATTAAATTCCGATGCACTTTCTATGTTTCATCGTCAATAAGAAGGTCCAAGGGATACAGTAAACCTGGAGTGAAGCATCGGAATCTATAACTAGTGTCACAGGAATGAATTAAAACATAGTCAGCAAGAAGAATCAGTCTTCTTGTACTAAAGTCGGCATTGCGCCTTTTGTATTCAATTTCGATGCAATTTCAGTGTTTCATCGTCAATAAGAAGGTCCAAGGGATACAGTAAACCATAAGTGAAGCATCGGAATCTATAACTAGTGTCACAGGGATGGTTCAAAACATAGACAGTAAGAAGAGTCAGTATTCTTGTACTTAAACGGGCATTGTGTCTTTTGTATTTAATTCCGAAGCAATTTCTGTGTTTCATCTTCAATAAAAAGGTCCAAGGGATACAATAAACCTGAAGTGAAGCATCAGGGTCTATAGCTAGTGTCACAGGAATGGTTCAAAACATAGTCAGTAAGAAGAGTCAGTTTTCTTCTACATAAGTCGGCATTGTGCCTTTTATATTTAATTCCTATGCAATTTCTGTGTTTCATCGACAATAAGAAGGTCCATGGGATACAGTAAACCTGGAGTGAAGCATCGAAATCTATAACTAGTGTCACAGGAATGGCTCAAAACATCGACATTAAGAAGAGTCAGTTTTCTTGTACTTAATTCGGCATTGTGCCTTTAGTATTTAAAACCGATGCCATTTCTGTGTTTCATCGTGAATAAGAAGGTCAGAGGGATACAGTAAATCTGAAGTCAAGCATCGGAATCTATTACTAGTGTCACAGGAATGGTTCAAAACATAGTCAGTAAGAAGAGTTAGTCTTCTTGTACTTAAGTCGGCTTTGTGCCTTTTGTATTTAATTCCGATGCAATTTCTGTGTTTCATCGTCAATAAGAAGGTCCAAGGGATACAGTAAACCTGAAGTGAAGCATCACAATCTATAACTAGTGTCACAGGAATGGTTCAAAACATAGTCAGTGAGAACAGTCAGTCTTCTTGTACTTAAGTCGGCATTGTGCCTTTTGTATTTACTTCCGATGCAATTTCTGTGTTTCTTCGTCAATAAGAAGGTCCAAGGGATACAGTAAACCTGAAGTGAAGCACCGGAATCTATAACTAGTGTCACATGAATGGTTCAGATCATAGTCAGTAAGAAGAGTCAGAGTTCCTGTACTTAAGTCGCCATTGTGCCTTCCGTATTTAATTCCGATGCAATTTCTGTGTTTCATCGTCAATAAGAAGGTCAGAGGGATACATTAAACCTGAACTGAAGCACCAGAATCTATAACTAGTGTCACTGTAATGGTTCAAAGCATAGACGGTAGGAAGAGTCAGTCTTCTTGTACTTAAATCGCCATTGTGCTTTTTGTATTTAGTCCCGATGCAATTTCTGTAATTCATCGTCAATAAGAAGGTCAGAGGGATACAGTAAACCTGAAGTGAGGCATCGGAATCTATAACTAGTGTCACAGGGATGGGTCAAAACATAGACAGTAAGAAGAGTCAGTATTCTTGTACTTAAGTGGGCATTGTGCCTTTTGTATTTAATTCCGATGCAATTTCTGTGTTTCATCGTCAATAAGAAGGTCCAAGGGATACAGTAACCCTGAAGTGAAGCATCGGAATCTATAACTAGTGTAACAGGAATGGTTGAAAACATAGACAGTGGGAAGAGTCAGTCTTCTTGTACTTAAGTCTGCATTGTGCCTTTTGTATTTAATTCCGATGCAATTTCAGTGTTTCATCGTCAATAAGAAGGTCCAAGGGATACAGTAAACCAGAAGTGAAGCATCGGAATCTATAACTAGTGTAACAAGGATGGTTCAAAACATAGACAGTAAGAAGAGTCAGTATTCTTGTACTTAAGACGGCATTGTGCCTTTTGTATTTAATTCCGATGCAATTTCTGTGTTTCATCGTCAATAAGAAGGTCAGAGGGATACAGTAAACCTGAACTGAAGCACCGGAATCTATAACTAGTGTCACTATAACGGTCCAAAGTATAGACAGTAGGAAGAGTCAGTCTTCTTGTACTTAAGTCGGCATTGTGCCTTTTCTATTTAATTCCTATGCAATTTCTGTGTTTCATCGTCAATAAGAAGGTCCTATTAATATAGTAAACCTGGAGTGAAGCATCGGAATCTATAACTAGTGTCACAGGAATGGTTCAAAACATAGACAGTAAGTAGCGTCAGTCTTCTTGTACTTAAGTCGGCATTGTGCCTATTTTATTTAATTCCGATGCAATTTCTATGTTTCATCGTCAATACGAAGGTCCAAGGGATACAGTAAACCTGGAGTGAAGCATCGGAATCTATAACTAGCGTCACAGGAATGGTTCAAAACATCGACAGTAAGAAGACTCAGTCTTCTTGTACTTAATTCGGAATTGTGCTTTTTGTATTTAATTCCGATGCAATTACTGTGTTTCATCGTCAATAAGATGGTCCAAGGGATACAGTAAACCTGGAGTGAAGCATCGGAATCTATAACTAGTGTCACATGAATGGTTCAAAACATAGACAGTAAGAAGAGCCAGTCTTCTTGCACTTAATCCGGCATTATGCCTTTTGTATTTAATTTCGATGCAATTTCTCTGTTTCATCGTCCATAAGAAGGTCAGAGGGATACAGTAAACCTGAACTGAAGCACCGGAATCTATAACTAGTGTCAATATAATGGTTAAAAGCATAGACAGTAGGAAGAGTCAGTCTTCTTGTACTTAAGTCGGCATTGTGCCTTTTATATTTAATTCCTATGCAATTTCTGTGTTTCATCGTCAATAAGAAGTTCCTAGGGATATAGTAAACCTGGAGTGAAGCATCGGAATCTATAACTAGTGTCACAGGAATGGTTCAAAACATAGTCAGTAAGAAGAGTCAGTCTTCTTGTACTTAAGTCGGCTTTGTGCCTTTTGTATTTAATTCCGATGCAATTTCTGTGTTTCATCGTCAATAAGAAGGTCCAAGGAATACAGTAAACCTGAAGTGAGGCATCGGAATCTATAACTAGTGTCACAGGGATGGGTCAAAACATAGACAGTAAGAAGAGTCAGTATTCTTGTACTTAAGTGGGCATTGTGCCTTTTGTATTTAATTCCGATGCAATTTCTGTGTTTCATCGTCAATAAGAAGGTCCAAGGGATACAGTAACCCTGAAGTGAAGCATCGGAATCTATAACTAGTGTAACAGGAATGGTTGAAAACATAGACAGTGGGAAGAGTCAGTCTTCTTGTACTTAAGTCTGCATTGTGCCTTTTGTATTTAATTCCGATACAATTTCTGTGTTTCATCGTCAATAAGAAGGTCCAAGGGATACAGTAAACCTGAAGTGAAGCACCGGAATCTATAACTAGTGTCACATGAACGGTTCAAATCATAATCAGTAAGAAGAGTCAGAGTTCTTGTACTTAAGTCGCCATTGTGCGTTTTGTATTTAATTCCGAAGCAATTTCTGTGTTTCATCTTCAATAAGAAGGTCCAAGGGATACAATATGCCTGAAGTGAAGCATCAGAGTCAATAGCTAGTTTCACTGGAATGGTTCAAAACATAGTCAGTAAGAAGAGTCAGTCTTCTTGTACATAAGTCGGCATTGTGCCTTTTGTATTTAATTCCGATGCAATTTCTGTGTTTCATCTTCAATAAGAAGGTCCAAGGGGTACAGTAAACCTGAAGTGAAGCATCGGAATCTATAGCTAGTGTAACAGGATTGGTTCAAACATAGACAGTGGGAAGAGTCAGTCTTTTTGTACTTCAGTCGGCAATGTGACTTTTGTATTTAATTCCGATGCAATTTCTGTGTTTCATCGTCAATAAGAAGGTCGGAGGGATACAGTAAACCTGAACTGATGCACCGGAATCTATAACTAGTGTCACAGGAATGGTTCAAAACATAGACAGTAGGAAGAGTCAGTCTTCTTGTACATAAGTCGGCATTGTGCCTTTTCTATTTAATTCCTATGCAATTTTTGTGTTTCATCGTTATTAAATAGGTCCAAGGGATACAGTAAACCTGGAGTGAAGCATCGGAATCTATAACTAGTGTCACAGGAATGGTTCAAAACATAGTCAGTAAGAAGAGTCAGTCTTCTTGTACTTAAGTCGGCTTTGTGCCTTTTGTATTTAATTCCGATGCAATTTCTGTGTTTCATCGTCAATAAGAAGGTCCAAGGGATACAGTAAACCATAAGTGAAGCATCGGAATCTATAACTAGTGTCACAGGGATGGTTCAAAACATAGACAGTAAGAAGAGTCAGTATTCTTGTACTTAAGTCGGCATTCTGCCTTTTGTATTAAATTCCGATGCACTTTCTATGTTTCATCGTCAAAAAGAAGGTCCAAGGGATACAGTAAACCATAAGTGAAGCATCGGAATCTATAACTAGTGTCACAGGGATGGTTCAAAACATAGACAGTAAGAAGAGTCAGTATTCTTGTACTTAAAAGGGCATTGTGTCTTTTGTATTTAATTCCGAAGCAATTTCTGTGTTTCATCTTCAATAAGAAGGTCCAAGGGATACAATAAACCTGAAGTGAAGCATCAGGGTCTATAGCTAGTGTCACAGGAATGGTTCAAAACATAGTCAGTAAGAAGAGTCAGTCTTCTTCTACGTAAGTCGGCATTGTGCCTTTTATATTTAATTCCTATGCAATTTCTGTGTTTCATCGACAATAAGAAGGTCCATGGGATACAGTAAACCTGGAGTGAAGCATCGGAATCTATAACTAGTGTCACAGGAATGGCTCAAAACATCGACATTAAGAAGAGTCAGTCTTCTTGTACTTAATTCGGCATTGTGCCTTTAGTATTTAAAACCGATGCCATTTCTGTGTTTCATCGTGAATAAGAAGGTCAGAGGGATACAGTAAATCTGAAGTCAAGCATCGGAATCTATTACTAGTGTCACAGGAATGGTTCAAAACATAGTCAGTGAGAACAGTCAGTCTTCTTGTACTTAAGTCGGCATTGTGCCTTCCGTATTTAATTCCGATGCAATTTCTGTGTTTCATCGTCAATAAGAAGGTCAGAGGGATACATTAAACCTGAACTGAAGCACCAGAATCTATAACTAGTGTCACTGTAATGGTTCAAAGCATAGACGGTAAAAAGAGTCGGTCTTCTTGTACTTAAGTCGGCATTCTGCCTTTTCAATTTAATTCCGATGCAATTTCTGTGTTTCATCGTCAATAAGAAGGTCCAAGGGATACAGCGAATCTCAAGTGAAGGATCGGAATCTATAACTAGTGTCACAGGAATGGTTCAAAACATCGACAGTAAGAAGACTCAGTCTTCTTGTACTTAATTCGGAATTGTGCTTTTTGTATTTAATTCCGATGCAATTTCTGTGTTTCATCGTCAATAAGATGGTCCAAGGGATACAGTAAACCTGGAGTGAAGCATCGGAATCTATAACTAGTGTCACATGAATGGTTCAAAACATAGACAGTAAGAAGAGCCAGTCTTCTTGCACTTAATCCGGCATTATGCCTTTTGTATTTAATTTCGATGCAATTTCTCTGTTTCATCGTCCATAAGAAGTTCCTAGGGATATAGTAAACCTGGAGTGAAGCATCGGAATCTATAACTAGTGTCACAGGAATCGTTCAAAACATAGTCAGTAAGAAGAGCCAGTCTTCTTGTACTTAAGTCGGCTTTGTGCCTTTTGTATTTAATTCCGATGCAATTTCTGTGTTTCATCGTCAATAAGAAGGTCCAAGGGATACAGTAAACCTGAAGTAAAGCATCAGAATCTATAACTAATGTCACAGGAATGGTTCAAAACATAGTCAGTTAGAAGAGTCAGTCTTCTTGTACTTAAGTCGGCATTGTGCATTTTGTATTTATTTCCGATACAATTTCTGTGTTTCATCGTCAATAAGAAGGTCCAAGGGATACAGTAAACCTGAAGTGAAGCACCGGAATCTATAACTAGTGTCACATGAACGGTTCAAATCATAATCAGTAAGAAGAGTCAGAGTTCTTGTACTTAAGTCGCCATTGTGCCTTTTGTATTTAATTCCGAAGCAATTTCTGTGTTTCATCTTCAATAAGAAGGTCCAAGGGATACAATATACCTGAAGTGAAGCATCAGAGTCAATAGCTAGTGTCACAGGAATGGTTCAAAACATAGTCAGTAAGAAGAGTCAGTCTTCTTGTACATAAGTCGGCATTGTGCCTTTTGTATTTAATTCCGATGCAATTTCTGTGTTTCATCGTCAATAAGAAGGTCCAAGGGATACAGTAAACCTGAAGTGAAGCATCGGAATCTATAACTAGTGTAACAGGATTGGTTCAAACATAGACAGTGGGAAGAGTAAGTCTTTTTGTACTTCAGTCGGCAATGTGACTTTTGTATTTAATTCCGATGCAATTTCTGTGTTTCATCGTCAATAAGAAGGTCGGAGGGCTACAGTAAACCTGAACTGATGCACCGGAATCTATAACTAGTGTCACAGGAATGGTTCAAAACATAGACAGTAGGAAGAGTCAGTCTTCTTGTACATAAGTCGGCATTGTGCCTTTTCTATTTAACTCCTATGCAATTTTTGTGTTTCATCGTTATTAAATAGGTCCAAGGGATACAGTAAACCGGGAGTGAAGCATTGGAATCTATAACTAGTGTCACAATAATGGTTCAAACATAGTCAGCAAGAAGAGTCAGTCTTCTTGTACTTAAGTCTGCATTGTGCCTTTTGTATTTAATTCCGATGCAATTTCTGTGTTTCATCGTCAATAAGAAGGTCCAAGGGATACAGTAAACCTGGAGTGAAGAATCGGAATCTATAACTAGTGTCATAGAAATGAATCAAAACATAGTCTGTAAGAAGAGTCAATCTCCTTGTACTAATGTCGGCATTGTGCCTTTTGTATTTAATTCCGATGCAATTTCAGTGTTTCATCGTCAATAAGAAGGGCCAAGGGATACAGAAAACCAGAAGTGAAGCATCGGAATCTATAACTAGTGTCACAGGGATGGTTCAAAACATAGACAGTAAGAAGAGTCAGTATTCTTGTACTTAAGTCGGCATTGTGCTTTTCTATTTAATTCCAATGCAATTTCTGTGTTTCATCGTCAATAAGAAGGTCCTAGGGATATAGTAAACCTGGAGTGAAGCATCGGATTCTATAACTAGTGTCACAGGAATAAATCAAAACATAGTCAGCAAGAAGAGTCAGTCCTCTTGTACTAAAGTCGGCATTGCGCCTTTTGTATTCAATTTCGATGCAATTTCAGTGTTTCATCGTCAATAAGAAGGTCCAAGGTATACAGTAAACCATAAGGGAAGCATCGGAATCTATAACTAGTGTCACAGGGATGGTTCAAAACATAGACAAAAAGAAGAGTCAGTATTCTAGTACTTAAGTGGGCATTGTGTCTTTTGTATTTAATTCCGAAGCAATTTCTGTGTTTCATCTTCAATAAGAAGGTCCAAGGGATACAATAAACCTGAAGTGAAGCATCAGGGTCTATAGCTAGTGTCACAGGAATGGTTCAAAACATAGTCAGTAAGAAGAGTCAGTCTTCTTCTACATATGTCGGCATTGTGCCTTTTATATTTACTTCCTATGCAATTTCTGTGTTTCATCGACAATAAGAAGGTAAATGGGATACAGTAAACCTGGAGTGAAGCATCGGAATCTATGACTAGTGTCACAGGAATGGCTCAAAACATCGACATTAAGAAGAGTCAGTCTTCTTGTACTTAATTCGGCATTGTGCCTTTAGTATTTAAAACCGATGCCATTTCTGTGTTTCATCGTGAATAAGAAGGACAGAGGGATACAGTAAATCTGAAGTCAAGCATCGGAATCTATTACTAGTGTCACAGGAATGGTTCAAAACATAGTCAGTAAGAAGAGTCAGTCTTCTTGTACTTAAGTCGGCTTTGTGCCTTTTGTATTTAATTCCGATGCAATTTCTTTGTTTCATCGTCAATAAGAAGGTCCAAGGGATACAGTAAACCTGAAGTGAAGCATCAGAATCTATAACTAGTGTCACAGGAGTGGTTCAAAACATAGTCAGTGAGAAGAGTCAGTCTTCTTGTACTTAAGTCGGCATTGTGCCTTTTGTATTTACTTCCGATGCAATTTCTGCGTTTCATCGTCAATAAGAAGGTCCAAGGGATACAGTAAACCTGAAGTGAAGCACCGGAATCTATAACTAGTGTCACATGAATGGTTCAGATCATAGTCAGTAAGAAGAGTCAGAGTTCTTGTACTTAAGTCGCCATTGTGCCTTCTGTATATAATTCCGATGCAATTCTGTGTTTCATCGTCAATAAGAAGGACAGAGGGATACATTAAACCTGAACTGAGGCACCAGAATCTATAACTAGTGTCACTGTAATATTTCAAAGCATAGACGGTAGGAAGAGTCAGTCTTCTTTTACTTAAGTCGGCATTGTGCTTTTCTATTTAATTGCTATGCAATTTCTGTGTTTCATCGTCAATAAGAAGGTCCTAGGGATATAGTAAACCTGGAGTGAAGTATCGGAATCTATAACTAGTGTCACAGGAATGGTTCAAATCATAGACAGTAAGTAACGTCAGTCATCTTGTACTTAAGTCGGCATTGTGCCTTTTTATTTAAATCCGATGCAATTTCTGTGTTTCATCGTCAATTAGAAGTTCCAAGGGATACAGTAAACCTGGAGTGAAGCATCGGAATCTATAACTAGTGTCACAGGAATGGTTCAAAACATCGACAGTAAGAAGAGTCAGTCTTCTTGTACTTAATTCGGCATTGTGCCTTTAGTATTTAATTCCGATGCCATTTCTGTGTTTTATCGTGAATAAGAAGGTCAGAGGGATACAGTAAATCTGAAGTCAAGCATCGGAATCTGTTACTAGTGTCACAGGAATGGTTCAAAACATAGTCAGTAAGAAGAGTCAGTCTTCTTGTACTTAAGTCGGCTTTGTGCCTTTTGTATTTAATTCCGATGCAATTTCTGTGTTTCATCGTCAATAAGAAGGTCCAGGGGATACAGTAAACCTGAAGTAAAGCATCAGAATCTATAACTAGTGTCACAGGAATTGTTCAAAACATAGTCAGTGAGAAGAGTCAGTCTTCTTGTACTTAAGAAGGCATTGTGCCTTTTGTATTTATTTCCGATACAATTTCTGTGTTTCATCGTCAATAAGAAGTTCCAAGGGATACAGTAAACCTGAAGTGAAGCACCGGAATCTATAACTAGTGTCACATGAACGGTTCAAATCATAGTCAGTAAGAAGAGTCAGAGTTCTTGTACTTAAGTCGCCATTGTGCCTTTTGTATTTAATTCCGAAGCAATTTCTGTGTTTCATCTTCAATAAGAAGGTCCAAGGGACACAATATACCTGAAGTGAAGCATCAGAGTCAATAGCTAGTGTACAGGAATGGTTCAAAACATAGTCAGTAAGAAGAGTCAGTCTTCTTGTACATAAGTCGGCATTGTGCCTTTTGTATTTAATTCCGATGCAATTTCTGTGTTTCATCGTCAATAAGAAGGTCCAAGGGATACAGTAAACCTGAAGTGAAGCATCGGAATCTATAACTAGTGTAACAGGATTGGTTCAAACATAGACAGTGGGAAGAGTCAGTCTTTTTGTACTTCAGTCGGCAATGTGACTTTTGTATTTAATTCCGTTGCAATTTCTGTGTTTCATCGTCAATAAGAAGGTCGGAGGGATACAGTAAACCTGAACTGATTCACCGGAATCTATAACTAGTGTCACAGGAATGGTTCAAAACATAGAAAGTAGGAAGAGTCAGTCTTCTTGTACTTAAGTCGGCATTGTGCCTTTTCTATTTAATTCCTATGCAATTTTCGTGTTTCATCGTTATTAAATAGGTCCAAGGGATACAGTAAACCGGGAGTGAAGCATTGGAATCTATAACTAGTGTCACAATAATGGTTCAAACATAGTCAGTAAGAAGAGTCAGTCTTCTTGTACTTAAGTCTGCATTGTGCCTTTTGTATTTAATTCCGATGCAATTTCTGTGTTTCATCGTCAATAAGAAGGTCCAAGGGATACAGTAAACCTGGAGTGAAGAATCGGAATCTATAACTAGTGTCATAGAAATGAATCAAAACATAGTCTGTAAGAAGAGTCAATCTTCTTGTACTAATGTCGGCATTGTGCCTTTTGTATTTAATTCCGATGCAATTTCAGTGTTTCATCGTCAATAAGAAGGGCCAAGGGATACAGAAAACCAGAAGTGAAGCATCGGAATCTATAACTAGTGTCACAGGGATGGTTCAAAACATAGACAGTAAGAAAAGTCAGTATTCTTGTACTTAAGTCGGCATTGTGCTTTTCTATTTAATTCCAGTGCAATTTCTGTGTTTCATCGTCAATAAGAAGGTCCTAGAGATATAGTAAACCTGGAGTGAAGCATCGGATTCTATAACTAGTGTCACAGGAATAAATCAAAACATAGTCAGCAAGAAGAGTCAGTCTTCTTGTACTAAAGTCGGCATTGCGCCTTTTGTATTCAATTTCGATGCAATTTCAGTGTTTCATCGTCAATAAGAAGGTCCAAGGGATACAGTATACCATAAGTGAAGCATCGGAATCTATAACTAGTGTCACAGGGATGGTTCAAAACATAGACAGTAAGAAGAGTCAGTATTCTTGTACTTAAGTCGGCATTGCGCCTTTTGTATTCAATTTCGATGCAATTTCAGTGTTTCATCGTCAATAAGAAGGTCCAAGGGATACAGTAAACCATAAGTGAAGCATCGGAATCTATAACTAGTGTCACACGGATGGTTCAAAACATAGACAGTAAGAAGAGTCAGTATTCTTGTACTTAAGTGGGCATTGTGTCTTTTGTATTTAATTCCGAAGCAATTTCTGTGTTTCATCTTCAATAAGAAGGTCCAAGGGATACAATAAACGTGAAGTGAAGCATCAGGGTCTATAGCTAGTGTCACAGGAATGGTTCAAAACATAGTCAGTAAGAAGAGTCAGTCTTCTTCTACATATGTCGGCATTGTGCCTTTTATATTTACTTCCTATGCAATTTCTGTGTTTCATCGACAATAAGAAGGTCCATGGGATACAGTAAACCTGGAGTGAAGCATCGGAATCTATAACTAGTGTCACAGGAATGGCTCAAAACATCGACATTAAGAAGAGTCAGTCTTCTTGTACTTAATTCGGCATTGTGCCTTCTGTATTTAATTCCGATGCAATTCTGTGTTTCATCGTCAATAAGAAGGTCAGAGGGATACATTAAACCTGAACTGAGGCACCTGAATCTATAACTAGTGTCACTGTAATGGTTCAAAGCATAGACGGTAGGAAGAGTCAGTCTTCTTTTTCTTAAGTCGGCATTGTGCTTTTCTATTTAATTCCTATGCAATTTCTGTGTTTCATCGTCAATAAGAAGGTCCTAGGGATATAGTAAACCTGGAGTGAAGTATCGGAATCTATAACTAGTGTCACAGGAATGGTTCAAATCATAGACAGTAAGTAGCGTCAGTCTTCTTGTACTTAAGTCGGCATTGTGCCTCTTTATTTAATTCCGATGCAATTTCTGTGTTTCATCGTCAATTAGAAGTTCCAAGGGATACAGTAAACCTGGAGTGAAGCATCGGAATCTATAACTAGTGTCACAGGAATGGTTCAAAACATCGACAGTAAGAAGAGTCAGTCTTCTTGTACTTAATTCGGCATTGTGCCTTTAGTATTTAATTCCGATGCCATTTCTGTGTTTCATCGTGAATAAGAAGGTCAGAGGGATACAGTAAATCTGAAGTCAAGCATCGGAATCTATAACTAGTGTCACAGGAATGGTTTAAAACATAGTCAGTAAGAAGAGTCAGTCTTCTTGTACTTAAGTCAGCTTTGTGCCTTTTGTATTTAATTCCGATGCGATTTCTGTGTTTCATCGTCAATAAGAAGGTCCAAGGGATACAGTAAACCTGAAGTGAAGCATCAGAATCTATAACTAGTGTCACAGGAATGGTTCAAAACATAGTCAGTAAGAAGAGTCAGTCTTCTTGTACTTAAGTCGGCATTGTGCCTTTTGTATTTATTTCCGATGCACTTTCTGTGTTTCATCGTCAACAAGAAGGTCCAAGGGCTACAGTATACCTGAAGTGAAGCACCGGAATCTATAACTAGTGTCACATGAATGGTTCAAATCTTAGTCAGTAAGAAGAGTCAGTCTTCTTGTACTTAAGTCGGCATTCTGCCTCTTGTATTTAATTCCGATGCACTTTCTATGTTTCATCGTCAATAAGAAGTTCCAAGGGATACGGTAAAACTGGAGTGAAGCATCGGAAACGATAACTAGTGGCACAGGAATGAATGAAAACATAGTCAGCAAGAAGAGTCAGTCCTCTTGTACTAAAGTCGGCATTGCGCCTTTTGTATTCAATTCCCATGCAATTTCAGTGTTTCATCGTCAATAAGAGGGTCCAAGGGATACAGTAAACCAGAAGTGAAGCATCGCAATCTATAACTAGTGTCAGAGGGATGGTTCAAAACATAGACAGTAAGAAGAGTCAGTATTCTTGTACTTAAGTGGGCATTGTGTCTTTTGTATCTAATTCCGAAGCAATTTCTGTGTTTCATCTTCAATAAGAAGGTCCAAGGGATACAATAAACCTGAAGTGAAGCATCAGGGTCTATAGCTAGTGTCACAGGAATGGTTCAAAACATAGTCAGTAAGAAGAGTCAGTCTTCTTGTACATAAGTCAGTATTGTGCCTTTTATATTTAATTCCTATGCAATTTCTGTGTGTCATCGTCAATAAGAAGGTCCAAGGGATACAGTAAACCTGGAGTGAAGCATCGGAATCTATAACTAGTGTCACAGGAATGGCTCAAAACATCGACATTAAGAAGAGTCAGTCTTCTTGTACTTAATTCGGCATTGTGCCTTTAGTATTTAAAACCGATGCCATTTCTGTGTTTCATCGTGAATAAGAAGGTCAGAGGGATACAGTAAATCTGAAGTCAAGCATCGGAATCTATTACTAGTGTCACAGGAATGGTTCAAAACATAGTCAGTAAGAAGAGTCAGTCTTCTTGTACTTAAGTCGGCTTTGTGCCTTTTGTATTTAATTCCGATGCAATTTCTGTGTTTCATCGTCAATAAGAAGGTCCAAGGGATACAGTAAACCTGAAGTGAAGCATCAGAATCTATAACTAGTGTCACAGGAGTGGTTCAAAACATAGTCAGTGAGAAGAGTCAGTCTTCTTGTACTTAAGTCGGCATTGTGCCTTTTGTATTTACTTCCGATGCAATTTCTGTGTTTCATCGTCAATAAGAAGGTCCAAGGGATACAGTAAACCTGAAGTGAAGCACCGGAATCTATAACTAGTGTCACATGAATGGTTCAGATCATAGTCAGTAAGAAGAGTCAGAGTTCTTGTACTTAAGTCGCCATTGTGCCTTCTGTATATAATTCCGATGCAATTCTGTGTTTCATCGTCAATAAGAAGGTCAGAGGGATACATTAAACCTGAACTGAGGCACCAGAATCTATAACTAGTGTCACTGTAATATTTCAAAGCATAGACGGTAGGAAGAGTCAGTCTTCTTTTACTTAAGTCGGCATTGTGCTTTTCTATTTAATTGCTATGCAATTTCTGTGTTTCATCGTCAATAAGAAGGTCCTAGGGATATAGTAAACCTGGAGTGAAGTATCGGAATCTATAACTAGTGTCACAGGAATGGTTCAAATCATAGACAGTAAGTAGCGTCAGTCATCTTGTACTTAAGTCGGCATTGTGCCTTTTTATTTAATTCCGATGCAATTTCTGTGTTTCATCGTCAATTAGAAGTTCCAAGGGATACAGTAAACCTGGAGTGAAGCATCGGAATCTATAACTAGTGTCACAGGAATGGTTCAAAACATCGACAGTAAGAAGAGTCAGTCTTCTTGTACTTAATTCGGCATTGTGCCTTTAGTATTTAATTCCGATGCCATTTCTGTGTTTTATCGTGAATAAGAAGGTCAGAGGGATACAGTAAATCTGAAGTCAAGCATCGGAATCTGTTACTAGTGTCACAGGAATGGTTCAAAACATAGTCAGTAAGAAGAGTCAGTCTTCTTGTACTTAAGTCGGCTTTGTGCCTTTTGTATTTAATTCCGATGCAATTTCTGTGTTTCATCGTCAATAAGAAGGTCCAGGGGATACAGTAAACCTGAAGTAAAGCATCAGAATCTATAACTAGTGTCACAGGAATTGTTCAAAACATAGTCAGTGAGAAGAGTCAGTCTTCTTGTACTTAAGAAGGCATTGTGCCTTTTGTATTTATTTCCGATACAATTTCTGTGTTTCATCGTCAATAAGAAGTTCCAAGGGATACAGTAAACCTGAAGTGAAGCACCGGAATCTATAACTAGTGTCACATGAACGGTTCAAATCATAGTCAGTAAGAAGAGTCAGAGTTCTTGTACTTAAGTCGCCATTGTGCCTTTTGTATTTAATTCCGAAGCAATTTCTGTGTTTCATCTTCAATAAGAAGGTCCAAGGGACACAATATACCTGAAGTGAAGCATCAGAGTCAATAGCTAGTGTACAGGAATGGTTCAAAACATAGTCAGTAAGAAGAGTCAGTCTTCTTGTACTTCAGTCGGCAATGTGACTTTTGTATTTAATTCCGATGCAATTTCTGTGTTTCATCGTCAATAAGAAGGTCGGAGGGATACAGTAAACCTGAACTGATTCACCGGAATCTATAACTAGTGTCACAGGAATGGTTCAAAACATAGACAGTAGGAAGAGTCAGTCTTCTTGTACTTAAGTCGGCATTGTGCCTTTTCTATTTAATTCCTATGCAATTTTTGTGTTTCATCGTTATTAAATAGGTCCAAGGGATACAGTAAACCGGGAGTGAAGCATTGGAATCTATAACTAGTGTCACAATAATGGTTCAAACATAGTCAGTAAGAAGAGTCAGTCTTCTTGTACTTAAGTCTGCATTGTGCCTTTTGTATTTAATTCCGATGCAATTTCTGTGTTTCATCGTCAATAAGAAGGTCCAAGGGATACAGTAAACCTGGAGTGAAGAATCGGAATCTATAACTAGTGTCATAGAAATGAATCAAAACATAGTCTGTAAGAAGAGTCAATCTTCTTGTACTAATGTCGGCATTGTGCCTTTTGTATTTAATTCCGATGCAATTTCAGTGTTTCATCGTCAATAAGAAGGGCCAAGGGATACAGAAAACCAGAAGTGAAGCATCGGAATCTATAACTAGTGTCACAGGGATGGTTCAAAACATAGACAGTAAGAAAAGTCAGTATTCTTGTACTTAAGTCGGCATTGTGCTTTTCTATTTAATTCCAATGCAATTTCTGTGTTTCATCGTCAATAAGAAGGTCCTAGAGATATAGTAAACCTGGAGTGAAGCATCGGATTCTATAACTAGTGTCACAGGAATAAATCAAAACATAGTCAGCAAGAAGAGTCAGTCTTCTTGTACTAAAGTCGGCATTGCGCCTTTTGTATTCAATTTCGATGCAATTTCAGTGTTTCATCGTCAATAAGAAGGTCCAAGGGATACAGTATACCATAAGTGAAGCATCGGAATCTATAACTAGTGTCACAGGGATGGTTCAAAACATAGACAGTAAGAAGAGTCAGTATTCTTGTACTTAAGTCGGCATTGCGCCTTTTGTATTCAATTTCGATGCAATTTCAGTGTTTCATCGTCAATAAGAAGGTCCAAGGGATACAGTAAACCATAAGTGAAGCATCGGAATCTATAACTAGTGTCACACGGATGGTTCAAAACATAGACAGTAAGAAGAGTCAGTATTCTTGTACTTAAGTGGGCATTGTGTCTTTTGTATTTAATTCCGAAGCAATTTCTGTGTTTCATCTTCAATAAGAAGGTCCAAGGGATACAATAAACGTGAAGTGAAGCATCAGGGTCTATAGCTAGTGTCACAGGAATGGTTCAAAACATAGTCAGTAAGTAGAGTCAGTCTTCTTCTACATATGTCGGCATTGTGCCTTTTATATTTACTTCCTATGCAATTTCTGTGTTTCATCGACAATAAGAAGGTCCATGGGATACAGTAAACCTGGAGTGAAGCATCGGAATCTATAACTAGTGTCACAGGAATGGCTCAAAACATCGACATTAAGAAGAGTCAGTCTTCTTGTACTTAATTCGGCATTGTGCCTTCTGTATTTAATTCCGATGCAATTCTGTGTTTCATCGTCAATAAGAAGGTCAGAGGGATACATTAAACCTGAACTGAGGCACCAGAATCTATAACTAGTGTCACTGTAATGGTTCAAAGCATAGACGGTAGGAAGAGTCAGTCTTCTTTTTCTTAAGTCGGCATTGTGCTTTTCTATTTAATTCCTATGCAATTTCTGTGTTTCATCGTCAATAAGAAGGTCCTAGGGATATAGTAAACCTGGAGTGAAGTATCGGAATCTATAACTAGTGTCACAGGAATGGTTCAAATCATAGACAGTAAGTAGCGTCAGTCTTCTTGTACTTAAGTCGGCATTGTGCCTCTTTATTTAATTCCGATGCAATTTCTGTGTTTCATCGTCAATTAGAAGTTCCAAGGGATACAGTAAACCTGGAGTGAAGCATCGGAATCTATAACTAGTGTCACAGGAATGGTTCAAAACATCGACAGTAAGAAGAGTCAGTCTTCTTGTACTTAATTCGGCATTGTGCCTTTAGTATTTAATTCCGATGCCATTTCTGTGTTTTATCGTGAATAAGAAGGTCAGAGGGATACAGTAAATCTGAAGTCAAGCATCGGAATCTATAACTAGTGTCACAGGAATGGTTTAAAACATAGTCAGTAAGAAGAGTCAGTCTTCTTGTACTTAAGTCAGCTTTGTGCCTTTTGTATTTAATTCCGATGCGATTTCTGTGTTTCATCGTCAATAAGAAGGTCCAAGGGATACAGTAAACCTGAAGTGAAGCATCAGAATCTATAACTAGTGTCACAGGAATGGTTCAAAACATAGTCAGTAAGAAGAGTCAGTCTTCTTGTACTTAAGTCGGCATTGTGCCTTTTGTATTTATTTCCGATGCACTTTCTGTGTTTCATCGTCAACAAGAAGGTCCAAGGGCTACAGTATACCTGAAGTGAAGCACCGGAATCTATAACTAGGGTCACATGAATGGTTCAAATCTTAGTCAGTAAGAAGAGTCAGTCTTCTTGTACTTAAGTCGGCATTCTGCCTTTTGTATTTAATTCCGATGCACTTTCTATGTTTCATCGTCAATAAGAAGGTCCAAGGGATACGGTAAAACTGGAGTGAAGCATCGGAAACGATAACTAGTGGCACAGGAATGAATGAAAACATAGTCAGCAAGAAGAGTCAGTCCTCTTGTACTAAAGTCGGCATTGCGCCTTTTGTATTCAATTCCCATGCAATTTCAGTGTTTCATCGTCAATAAGAGGGTCCAAGGGATACAGTAAACCAGAAGTGAAGCATCGCAATCTATAACTAGTGTCAGAGGGATGGTTCAAAACATAGACAGTAAGAAGAGTCAGTATTCTTGTACTTAAGTGGGCATTGTGTCTTTTGTATCTAATTCCGAAGCAATTTCTGTGTTTCATCTTCAATAAGAAGGTCCAAGGGATACAATAAACCTGAAGTGAAGCATCAGGGTCTATAGCTAGTGTCACAGGAATGGTTCAAAACATAGTCAGTAAGAAGAGTCAGTCTTCTTGTACATAAGTCAGTATTGTGCCTTTTATATTTAATTCCTATGCAATTTCTGTGTGTCATCGTCAATAAGAAGGTCCAAGGGATACAGTAAAACTGAAGTGAAGCACCGGAATCTATAACTAGTGTCACATGAATGGTTCAAATCATAGTCAGTAAGAAGAGTCAGAGTTCTTGTACTTATGTCGGCATTGTGCCTTTTGTATTTAATTCCGATGCAATTTCTGTGTTTCATCGTCAATAAGAAGGTCAGAGGGATACATTAAACCTAAACTGAAGCACCGGAATCTATAACTAGTGTCACTGTAATGGTTCAAAGAATAGACAGTAGGAAGAGTCAGTCTTCTTGTACCTAAGTCGGCATTGTGCTTTTCTATTTAATTCCTATGCAATTTCTGTGTTTCATCGTCAATAAGAAGGTCCTAGGGATATAGTAAACCTGGAGTGAAGTTTCGGAATCTATAACTAGTGTCACAGGAATGGTTCAAATCATAGACAGTAAGTAGCGTCAGTCTTCTTGTACTTAAGTCGGCACTGTGCCTTTTTTATTTAATTCCGATGCAATTTCTGTGTTTCATCGTCAATAAGAAGGGTCAAGGGATACAGTAAACCTGGAGTGAAGCATCGGAATCTATAACTAGTGTCACAGGAATGGTACAAAACATCGACAGTAGAAAGAGTCAGCCTTCTTGTACTTAATTCAGCATTGTGCCTTTAGTATTTAATTCCGATGCCATTTCTGTGTTTCATCGTGAATAAGAAGGTCAGAGGGATACAGTAAATCTGAAGTCAAGCATCGGAATCTATAACTAGTGTCACAGGAATGGTTTAAAACATAGTCAGTAAGAAGAGCCAGTCTTCTTGTACTTAAGTCAGCTTTGTGCCTTTTGTATTTAATTCCGATGCTATTTCTGTGTTTCATCGTCAATAAGAAGGTCCAAGGGATACAGTAAACCTGAAGTGAAGCATCAGAATCTATAACTAGTGTCACAGGAATGGTTCAAAACATAGTCAGTAAGAAGAGTCAGTCTTCTTGTACTTAAGTCGGCACTGTGCCTTTTTTATTTAATTCCGATGCAATTGCTGTGTTTCATCGTCAATAAGAAGGTCCAAGGGATACAGTAAACCTGAAGTGAAGCATCGGAATCTATAACTAGTGTCACAGGGATGGTTCAAAACATAGACAGTAAGAAGAGTCAGTATTCTTGTACTTAAGTCGGCATTCTGCTTTTTGTATTTAATTCCGATGCACTTTCTATGATTCATCGTCAATTAGAAGGTCCAAGGGATACAGTAAACCTGGAGTGAAGCATCGGAATCTATAACTAGTGTCACAGGAATGAATTAAAACATAGTCAGCAAGAAGAGTCAGTCTTCTTGTACTAAAGTCGGCATTGCGCCTTTTGTATTCAATTTCGATGCAATTTCAGTGTTTCATCGTCAATAAGAAGGTCCAAGGGATACAGTAAACCATAAGTGAAGCATCGGAATCTATAACTAGTGTCACAGGAATGGCTCAAAACATCGACATTAAGAAGAGTCAGTCTTCTTGTACTTAATTCGGAATTGTGCCTTTAGTATTTAAAACCGATGCCATTTCTGTGTTTCATCGTGAATAAGAAGGTGAGAGGGATACAGTAAATCTGAAGTCAAGCATCGGAATCTATTACTAGTGTCACAGGAATGGTTCAAAACATAGTCAGTAAGAAGAGTCAGTCTTCTTGTACTTAAGTCGGCTTTGTGCCTTTTGTATTTAATTCCGATGCAATTTCTGTGTTTCATCGTCAATAAGAAGGTCCAAGGGATACAGTAAACCTGAAGTGAAGCATCAGAATCTATAACTAGTGTCACAGGAATGGTTCAAATCATAGACAGTAAGTAGCGTCAGTCTTCTTGTACTTAAGTCGGCACTGTGCCTTTTTTATTTAATTCCGATGCAATTTCTGTGTTTCATCGTCAATAAGAAGGTCCAAGGGATACAGTAAACCTGGAGTGAAGCATCGGAATCTATAACTAGTGTCACAGGAATGGTACAAAACATCGACAGTAGAAAGAGTCAGCCTTCTTGTACTTAATTCAGCATTGTGCCTTTAGTATTTAATTCCGATGCCATTTCTGTGTTTCATCGTGAATAAGAAGGTCAGAGGGATACAGTAAATCTGAAGTCAAGCATCGGAATCTATAACTAGTGTCACATGAATGGTTCAGATCATAGTCAGTAAGAAGAGTCAGAGTTCTTGTACTTAAGTCGCCATTGTGCCTTCTGTATATAATTCCGATGCAATTTCTGTGTTTCATCGTCAATAAGAAGGTCCAAGGGATACAGTAAACCTGAAGTAAAGCATCAGAATCTATAACTAATGTCACAGGAATGGTTCAAAACATAGTCAGTGAGAAGAGTCTGTCTTCTTGTACTTAAGTCGGCATTGTGCCTTTTGTATTTATTTCCGATACAATTTCTGTGTTTCATCGTCAATAAGAAGGTCCAAGGGATACAGTAAACCTGAAGTGAAGCACCGGAATCTATAACTAGTGTCACATGAACGGTTCAAATAATAGTCAGTAAGAAGAGTCAGAGTTCTTGTACTTAAGTCGCCATTGTGCCTTTTGTATTTAATTCCGAAGCAATTTCTGTGTTTCATCTTCAATAAGAAGGTCCAAGGGATACAATATACCTGAAGTGAAGCATCAGAGTCAACAGCTAGTGCCACAGGAATGGTTCAAAACATAGTCAGTAAGAAGAGTCAGTCTTCTTGTACATAAGTCGGCATTGTGCCTTTTGTATTTAATTCCGATGCAATTTCTGTGTTTCATCGTCAATAAGAAGGTCCAGGGGATACAGTAAACCTGAAGTGAAGCATCGGAATCTATAACTAGTGTAACAGGATTGGTTCAAACATAGACAGTGGGAAGAGTCAGTCTTTTTGTACTTCAGTCGGCAATGTGACTTTTGTATTTAATTCCGATGCAATTTCTGTGTTTCATCGTCAATAAGAAGGTCGGAGGGATACAGTAAACCTGAACTGATGCACCGGAATCTATAACTAGTGTCACAGGAATGGTTCAAAACATAGACAGTAGGAAGAGTCAGTCTTCTTGTACTTAAGTCGGCATTGTGCCTTTTCTAATTAATTCCTATGCAATTTTTGTGTTTCATCGTTATTAAATAGGTCCAAGGGATACAGTAAACCGGGAGTGAAGCATTGGAATCTATAACTAGTGTCACAATAATGGTTCAAACATAGTCAGTAAGAAGAGTCAGTCTTCTTGTACTTAAGTCTGCATTGTGCCTTTTGTATTTAATTCCGATCCAATTTCTGTGTTTCATCGTCAATAAGAAGGTCCAAGGGATACAGTAAATCTGGAGTGAAGAATCGGAATCTATAACTAGTGTCATAGAAATGAATCAAAACATAGTCTGTAAGAAGAGTCAATCTTCTTGTACTAATGTCGGCATTGTGCCTTTTGTATTTAATTCCGATGCAATTTCAGTGTTTCATCGTCAATAAGAAGGGCCAAGGGATACAGAAAACCAGAAGTGAAGCATCGGAATCTATAACTAGTGTCACAGGGATGGTTCAAAACATAGACAGTAAGAAGAGTCAGTATTCTTGTACTTAAGTCGGCATTGTGCTTTTCTATTTAATTCCAATGCAATTTCTGTGTTTCATCGTCAATAAGAAGGTCCTAGGGATATAGTAAACCTGGAGTGAAGCATCGGAATCTATAACTAGTGTCACAGGAATGGTACAAAACATCGACAGTAGAAAGAGTCAGCCTTCTTGTACTTAATTCAGCATTGTGCCTTTAGTATTTAATTCCGATGCCATTTCTGTGTTTCATCGTGAATAAGAAGGTCAGAGGGATACAGTAAATCTGAAGTCAAGCATCGGAATCTATAACTAGTGTCACAGGAATGGTTTAAAACATAGTCAGTAAGAAGAGCCAGTCTTCTTGTACTTAAGTCAGCTTTGTGCCTTTTGTATTTAATTCCGATGCTATTTCTGTGTTTCATCGTCAATAAGAAGGTCCAAGGGATACAGTAAACCTGAAGTGAAGCATCAGAATCTATAACTAGTGTCACAGGAATGGTTCAAAACATAGTCAGTAAGAAGAGTCAGTCTTCTTGTACTTAAGTCGGCACTGTGCCTTTTTTATTTAATTCCGATGCAATTGCTGTGTTTCATCGTCAATAAGAAGGTCCAAGGGATACAGTAAACCTGAAGTGAAGCATCGGAATCTATAACTAGTGTCACAGGGATGGTTCAAAACATAGACAGTAAGAAGAGTCAGTATTCTTGTACTTATGTCGGCATTCTGCCTTTTGTATTTAATTCCGATGCACTTTCTATGATTCATCGTCAATTAGAAGGTCCAAGGGATACAGTAAACCTGGAGTGAAGCATCGGAATCTATAACTAGTGTCACAGGAATGAATTAAAACATAGTCAGCAAGAAGAGTCAGTCTTCTTGTACTAAAGTCGGCATTGCGCCTTTTGTATTCAATTTCGATGCAATTTCAGTGTTTCATCGTCAATAAGAAGGTCCAAGGGATACAGTAAACCATAAGTGAAGCATCGGAATCTATAACTAGAGTCACAGGAATGGCTCAAAACATCGACATTAAGAAGAGTCAGTCTTCTTGTACTTAATTCGGAATTGTGCCTTTAGTATTTAAAACCGATGCCATTTCTGTGTTTCATCGTGAATAAGAAGGTGAGAGGGATACAGTAAATCTGAAGTCAAGCATCGGAATCTATTACTAGTGTCACAGGAATGGTTCAAAACATAGTCAGTAAGAAGAGTCAGTCTTCTTGTACGTAAGTCGGCTTTGTGCCTTTTGTATTTAATTCCGATGCAATTTCTGTGTTTCATCGTCAATAAGAAGGTCCAAGGGATACAGTAAACCTGAAGTGAAGCATCAGAATCTATAACTAGTGTCACAGGAATGGTTCAAATCATAGACAGTAAGTAGCGTCAGTCTTCTTGTACTTAAGTCGGCACTGTGCCTTTTTTATTTAATTCCGATGCAATTTCTGTGTTTCATCGTCAATAAGAAGGTCCAAGGGATACAGTAAACCTGGAGTGAAGCATCGGAATCTATAACTAGTGTCACAGGAATGGTACAAAACATCGACAGTAGAAAGAGTCAGCCTTCTTGTACTTAATTCAGCATTGTGCCTTTAGTATTTAATTCCGATGCCATTTCTGTGTTTCATCGTGAATAAGAAGGTCAGAGGGATACAGTAAATCTGAAGTCAAGCATCGGAATCTATAACTAGTGTCACATGAATGGTTCAGATCATAGTCAGTAAGAAGAGTCAGAGTTCTTGTACTTAAGTCGCCATTGTGCCTTCTGTATATAATTCCGATGCAATTTCTGTGTTTCATCGTCAATAAGAAGGTCCAAGGGATACAGTAAACCTGAAGTAAAGCATCAGAATCTATAACTAGTGTCACAGGAATGGTTCAAAACATAGTCAGTGAGAAGAGTCAGTCTTCTTGTACTTAAGTCGGCATTGTGCCTTTTGTATTTATTTCCGATACAATTTCTGTGTTTCATCGTCAATAAGAAGGTCCAAGGGATACAGTAAACCTGAAGTGAAGCACCGGAATCTATAACTAGTGTCACATGAACGGTTCAAATAATAGTCAGTAAGAAGAGTCAGAGTTCTTGTACTTAAGTCGCCATTGTGCCTTTTGTATTTAATTCCGAAGCAATTTCTGTGTTTCATCTTCAATAAGAAGGTCCAAGGGATACAATATACCTGAAGTGAAGCATCAGAGTCAATAGCTAGTGCCACAGGAATGGTTCAAAACATAGTCAGTAAGAAGAGTCAGTCTTCTTGTACATAAGTCGGCATTGTGCCTTTTGTATTTAATTCCGATGCAATTTCTGTGTTTCATCGTCAATAAGAAGGTCCAGGGGATACAGTAAACCTGAAGTGAAGCATCGGAATCTATAACTAGTGTAACAGGATTGGTTCAAACATAGACAGTGGGAAGAGTCAGTCTTTTTGTACTTCAGTCGGCAATGTGACTTTTGTATTTAATTCCGATGCAATTTCTGTGTTTCATCGTCAATAAGAAGGTCGGAGGGATACAGTAAACCTGAACTGATGCACCGGAATCTATAACTAGTGTCACAGGAATGGTTCAAAACATAGACAGTAGGAAGAGTCAGTCTTCTTGTACTTAAGTCGGCATTGTGCCTTTTCTAATTAATTCCTATGCAATTTTTGTGTTTCATCGTTATTAAATAGGTCCAAGGGATACAGTAAACCGGGAGTGAAGCATTGGAATCTATAACTAGTGTCACAATAATGGTTCAAACATAGTCAGTAAGAAGAGTCAGTCTTCTTGTACTTAAGTCTGCATTGTGCCTTTTGTATTTAATTCCGATGCAATTTCTGTGTTTCATCGTCAATAAGAAGGTCCAAGGGATACAGTAAATCTGGAGTGAAGAATCGGAATCTATAACTAGTGTCATAGAAATGAATCAAAACATAGTCTGTAAGAAGAGTCAATCTTCTTGTACTAATGTCGGCATTGTGCCTTTTGTATTTAATTCCGATGCAATTTCAGTGTTTCATCGTCAATAAGAAGGGCCAAGGGATACAGAAAACCAGAAGTGAAGCATCGGAATCTATAACTAGTGTCACAGGGATGGTTCAAAACATAGACAGTAAGAAGAGTCAGTATTCTTGTACTTAAGTCGGCATTGTGCTTTTCTATTTAATTCCAATGCAATTTCTGTGTTTCATCGTCAATAAGAAGGTCCTAGGGATATAGTAAACCTGGAGTGAAGCATCGGATTCTATAACTAGTGTCACAGGAATAAATCAAAACATAGTCAGCAAGAATAGTCAGTCTTCTTGTACTAAAGTCGGCATTGCGCCTTTTGTATTCAATTTCGATGCAATTTCAGTGTTTCATCGTCAATAAGAAGGTCCAAGGGATACAGTAAACCATAAGTGAAGCATCGGAATCTATAACTAGTGTCACAGGGATGGTTCAAAACATAGACAGTAAGAAGAGTCAGTATTCTTGTACTTAAGTCGGCATTCTGCCTTTTGTATTTAATTCCGATGCACTTTCTATGTTTCATCGTCAATTAGAAGGTCCAAGGGATACAGTAAACCTGGAGTGAAGCATCGGATTCTATAACTAGTGTCACAGGAATGAATTAAAACATAGTCAGCAAGAAGAGTCAGTCTTCTTGTACTAAAGTCGGCATTGCGCCTTTTGTATTCAATTTCGATGCAATTTCAGTGTTTCATCGTCAATAAGAAGGTCCAAGGGATACAGTAAACCTAAAGTGAAGCATCGGAATCTATAACTAGTGTCACAGGGATGGTTCAAGACATAGACTGTAAGAAGAGTCAGTATTCTTGTACTTAAGTGGGCATTGTGTCTTTTGTATTTAATTCCGAAGCAATTTCTGTGTTTTATCTTCAATAAGAAGGTCCAAGGGATACAATAAACCTGAAGTGAAGCATCAGGGTCTATAGCTAGTGTCACAGGAATGGTTCAAAACATAGTCAGTAAGAAGAGTCAGTCTTCTTGTACTTAAGTCGGCATTGTGCCTTTTGTATTTATTTCCGATGCACTTTCTGTGTTTCATCGTCAACAAGAAGGTCCAAGGGCTACAGTATACCTGAAGTGAAGCACCGGAATCTATAACTAGGGTCACATGAATGGTTCAAATCTTAGTCAGTAAGAAGAGTCAGTCTTCTTGTACTTAAGTCGGCATTCTGCCTTTTGTATTTAATTCCGATGCACTTTCTTTGTTTCATCGTCAATAAGAAGGTCCAAGGGATACGGTAAAACTGGAGTGAAGCATAGGAAACGATAACTAGTGTCACAGGAATGAATTAAAACATAGTCAGCAAGAAGAGTCAGTCTTCTTGTACTAAAGTCGGCATTGCGCCTTTTGTATTCAATTTCGATGCAATTTCAGTGTTTCATCGTCAATAAGAAGGTCCAAGGGATACAGTAAACCATAAGTGAAGCATCGGAATCTATAACTAGTGTCACAGGAATGGCTCAAAACATCGACATTAAGAAGAGTCAGTCTTCTTGTACTTAATTCGGAATTGTGCCTTTAGTATTTAAAACCGATGCCATTTCTGTGTTTCATCGTGAATAAGAAGGTGAGAGGGATACAGTAAATCTGAAGTCAAGCATCGGAATCTATTACTAGTGTCACAGGAATGGTTCAAAACATAGTCAGTAAGAAGAGTCAGTCTTCTTGTACTTAAGTCGGCTTTGTGCCTTTTGTATTTAATTCCGATGCAATTTCTGTGTTTCATCGTCAATAAGAAGGTCCAAGGGATACAGTAAACCTGAAGTGAAGCATCAGAATCTATAACTAGTGTCACAGGAATGGTTCAAATCATAGACAGTAAGTAGCGTCAGTCTTCTTGTACTTAAGTCGGCACTGTGCCTTTTTTATTTAATTCCGATGCAATTTCTGTGTTTCATCGTCAATAAGAAGGTCCAAGGGATACAGTAAACCTGGAGTGAAGCATCGGAATCTATAACTAGTGTCACAGGAATGGTACAAAACATCGACAGTAGAAAGAGTCAGCCTTCTTGTACTTAATTCAGCATTGTGCCTTTAGTATTTAATTCCGATGCCATTTCTGTGTTTCATCGTGAATAAGAAGGTCAGAGGGATACAGTAAATCTGAAGTCAAGCATCGGAATCTATAACTAGTGTCACATGAATGGTTCAGATCATAGTCAGTAAGAAGAGTCAGAGTTCTTGTACTTAAGTCGCCATTGTGCCTTCTGTATATAATTCCGATGCAATTTCTGTGTTTCATCGTCAATAAGAAGGTCCAAGGGATACAGTAAACCTGAAGTAAAGCATCAGAATCTATAACTAATGTCACAGGAATGGTTCAAAACATAGTCAGTGAGAAGAGTCTGTCTTCTTGTACTTAAGTCGGCATTGTGCCTTTTGTATTTATTTCCGATACAATTTCTGTGTTTCATCGTCAATAAGAAGGTCCAAGGGATACAGTAAACCTGAAGTGAAGCACCGGAATCTATAACTAGTGTCACATGAACGGTTCAAATAATAGTCAGTAAGAAGAGTCAGAGTTCTTGTACTTAAGTCGCCATTGTGCCTTTTGTATTTAATTCCGAAGCAATTTCTGTGTTTCATCTTCAATAAGAAGGTCCAAGGGATACAATATACCTGAAGTGAAGCATCAGAGTCAACAGCTAGTGCCACAGGAATGGTTCAAAACATAGTCAGTAAGAAGAGTCAGTCTTCTTGTACATAAGTCGGCATTGTGCCTTTTGTATTTAATTCCGATGCAATTTCTGTGTTTCATCGTCAATAAGAAGGTCCAGGGGATACAGTAAACCTGAAGTGAAGCATCGGAATCTATAACTAGTGTAACAGGATTGGTTCAAACATAGACAGTGGGAAGAGTCAGTCTTTTTGTACTTCAGTCGGCAATGTGACTTTTGTATTTAATTCCGATGCAATTTCTGTGTTTCATCGTCAATAAGAAGGTCGGAGGGATACAGTAAACCTGAACTGATGCACCGGAATCTATAACTAGTGTCACAGGAATGGTTCAAAACATAGACAGTAGGAAGAGTCAGTCTTCTTGTACTTAAGTCGGCATTGTGCCTTTTCTAATTAATTCCTATGCAATTTTTGTGTTTCATCGTTATTAAATAGGTCCAAGGGATACAGTAAACCGGGAGTGAAGCATTGGAATCTATAACTAGTGTCACAATAATGGTTCAAACATAGTCAGTAAGAAGAGTCAGTCTTCTTGTACTTAAGTCTGCATTGTGCCTTTTGTATTTAATTCCGATCCAATTTCTGTGTTTCATCGTCAATAAGAAGGTCCAAGGGATACAGTAAATCTGGAGTGAAGAATCGGAATCTATAACTAGTGTCATAGAAATGAATCAAAACATAGTCTGTAAGAAGAGTCAATCTTCTTGTACTAATGTCGGCATTGTGCCTTTTGTATTTAATTCCGATGCAATTTCAGTGTTTCATCGTCAATAAGAAGGGCCAAGGGATACAGAAAACCAGAAGTGAAGCATCGGAATCTATAACTAGTGTCACAGGGATGGTTCAAAACATAGACAGTAAGAAGAGTCAGTATTCTTGTACTTAAGTCGGCATTGTGCTTTTCTATTTAATTCCAATGCAATTTCTGTGTTTCATCGTCAATAAGAAGGTCCTAGGGATATAGTAAACCTGGAGTGAAGCATCGGAATCTATAACTAGTGTCACAGGAATGGTACAAAACATCGACAGTAGAAAGAGTCAGCCTTCTTGTACTTAATTCAGCATTGTGCCTTTAGTATTTAATTCCGATGCCATTTCTGTGTTTCATCGTGAATAAGAAGGTCAGAGGGATACAGTAAATCTGAAGTCAAGCATCGGAATCTATAACTAGTGTCACAGGAATGGTTTAAAACATAGTCAGTAAGAAGAGCCAGTCTTCTTGTACTTAAGTCAGCTTTGTGCCTTTTGTATTTAATTCCGATGCTATTTCTGTGTTTCATCGTCAATAAGAAGGTCCAAGGGATACAGTAAACCTGAAGTGAAGCATCAGAATCTATAACTAGTGTCACAGGAATGGTTCAAAACATAGTCAGTAAGAAGAGTCAGTCTTCTTGTACTTAAGTCGGCACTGTGCCTTTTTTATTTAATTCCGATGCAATTGCTGTGTTTCATCGTCAATAAGAAGGTCCAAGGGATACAGTAAACCTGAAGTGAAGCATCGGAATCTATAACTAGTGTCACAGGGATGGTTCAAAACATAGACAGTAAGAAGAGTCAGTATTCTTGTACTTATGTCGGCATTCTGCCTTTTGTATTTAATTCCGATGCACTTTCTATGATTCATCGTCAATTAGAAGGTCCAAGGGATACAGTAAACCTGGAGTGAAGCATCGGAATCTATAACTAGTGTCACAGGAATGAATTAAAACATAGTCAGCAAGAAGAGTCAGTCTTCTTGTACTAAAGTCGGCATTGCGCCTTTTGTATTCAATTTCGATGCAATTTCAGTGTTTCATCGTCAATAAGAAGGTCCAAGGGATACAGTAAACCATAAGTGAAGCATCGGAATCTATAACTAGAGTCACAGGAATGGCTCAAAACATCGACATTAAGAAGAGTCAGTCTTCTTGTACTTAATTCGGAATTGTGCCTTTAGTATTTAAAACCGATGCCATTTCTGTGTTTCATCGTGAATAAGAAGGTGAGAGGGATACAGTAAATCTGAAGTCAAGCATCGGAATCTATTACTAGTGTCACAGGAATGGTTCAAAACATAGTCAGTAAGAAGAGTCAGTCTTCTTGTACGTAAGTCGGCTTTGTGCCTTTTGTATTTAATTCCGATGCAATTTCTGTGTTTCATCGTCAATAAGAAGGTCCAAGGGATACAGTAAACCTGAAGTGAAGCATCAGAATCTATAACTAGTGTCACAGGAATGGTTCAAATCATAGACAGTAAGTAGCGTCAGTCTTCTTGTACTTAAGTCGGCACTGTGCCTTTTTTATTTAATTCCGATGCAATTTCTGTGTTTCATCGTCAATAAGAAGGTCCAAGGGATACAGTAAACCTGGAGTGAAGCATCGGAATCTATAACTAGTGTCACAGGAATGGTACAAAACATCGACAGTAGAAAGAGTCAGCCTTCTTGTACTTAATTCAGCATTGTGCCTTTAGTATTTAATTCCGATGCCATTTCTGTGTTTCATCGTGAATAAGAAGGTCAGAGGGATACAGTAAATCTGAAGTCAAGCATCGGAATCTATAACTAGTGTCACATGAATGGTTCAGATCATAGTCAGTAAGAAGAGTCAGAGTTCTTGTACTTAAGTCGCCATTGTGCCTTCTGTATATAATTCCGATGCAATTTCTGTGTTTCATCGTCAATAAGAAGGTCCAAGGGATACAGTAAACCTGAAGTAAAGCATCAGAATCTATAACTAGTGTCACAGGAATGGTTCAAAACATAGTCAGTGAGAAGAGTCAGTCTTCTTGTACTTAAGTCGGCATTGTGCCTTTTGTATTTATTTCCGATACAATTTCTGTGTTTCATCGTCAATAAGAAGGTCCAAGGGATACAGTAAACCTGAAGTGAAGCACCGGAATCTATAACTAGTGTCACATGAACGGTTCAAATAATAGTCAGTAAGAAGAGTCAGAGTTCTTGTACTTAAGTCGCCATTGTGCCTTTTGTATTTAATTCCGAAGCAATTTCTGTGTTTCATCTTCAATAAGAAGGTCCAAGGGATACAATATACCTGAAGTGAAGCATCAGAGTCAATAGCTAGTGCCACAGGAATGGTTCAAAACATAGTCAGTAAGAAGAGTCAGTCTTCTTGTACATAAGTCGGCATTGTGCCTTTTGTATTTAATTCCGATGCAATTTCTGTGTTTCATCGTCAATAAGAAGGTCCAGGGGATACAGTAAACCTGAAGTGAAGCATCGGAATCTATAACTAGTGTAACAGGATTGGTTCAAACATAGACAGTGGGAAGAGTCAGTCTTTTTGTACTTCAGTCGGCAATGTGACTTTTGTATTTAATTCCGATGCAATTTCTGTGTTTCATCGTCAATAAGAAGGTCGGAGGGATACAGTAAACCTGAACTGATGCACCGGAATCTATAACTAGTGTCACAGGAATGGTTCAAAACATAGACAGTAGGAAGAGTCAGTCTTCTTGTACTTAAGTCGGCATTGTGCCTTTTCTAATTAATTCCTATGCAATTTTTGTGTTTCATCGTTATTAAATAGGTCCAAGGGATACAGTAAACCGGGAGTGAAGCATTGGAATCTATAACTAGTGTCACAATAATGGTTCAAACATAGTCAGTAAGAAGAGTCAGTCTTCTTGTACTTAAGTCTGCATTGTGCCTTTTGTATTTAATTCCGATGCAATTTCTGTGTTTCATCGTCAATAAGAAGGTCCAAGGGATACAGTAAATCTGGAGTGAAGAATCGGAATCTATAACTAGTGTCATAGAAATGAATCAAAACATAGTCTGTAAGAAGAGTCAATCTTCTTGTACTAATGTCGGCATTGTGCCTTTTGTATTTAATTCCGATGCAATTTCAGTGTTTCATCGTCAATAAGAAGGGCCAAGGGATACAGAAAACCAGAAGTGAAGCATCGGAATCTATAACTAGTGTCACAGGGATGGTTCAAAACATAGACAGTAAGAAGAGTCAGTATTCTTGTACTTAAGTCGGCATTGTGCTTTTCTATTTAATTCCAATGCAATTTCTGTGTTTCATCGTCAATAAGAAGGTCCTAGGGATATAGTAAACCTGGAGTGAAGCATCGGATTCTATAACTAGTGTCACAGGAATAAATCAAAACATAGTCAGCAAGAATAGTCAGTCTTCTTGTACTAAAGTCGGCATTGCGCCTTTTGTATTCAATTTCGATGCAATTTCAGTGTTTCATCGTCAATAAGAAGGTCCAAGGGATACAGTAAACCATAAGTGAAGCATCGGAATCTATAACTAGTGTCACAGGGATGGTTCAAAACATAGACAGTAAGAAGAGTCAGTATTCTTGTACTTAAGTCGGCATTCTGCCTTTTGTATTTAATTCCGATGCACTTTCTATGTTTCATCGTCAATTAGAAGGTCCAAGGGATACAGTAAACCTGGAGTGAAGCATCGGATTCTATAACTAGTGTCACAGGAATGAATTAAAACATAGTCAGCAAGAAGAGTCAGTCTTCTTGTACTAAAGTCGGCATTGCGCCTTTTGTATTCAATTTCGATGCAATTTCAGTGTTTCATCGTCAATAAGAAGGTCCAAGGGATACAGTAAACCTAAAGTGAAGCATCGGAATCTATAACTAGTGTCACAGGGATGGTTCAAGACATAGACTGTAAGAAGAGTCAGTATTCTTGTACTTAAGTGGGCATTGTGTCTTTTGTATTTAATTCCGAAGCAATTTCTGTGTTTTATCTTCAATAAGAAGGTCCAAGGGATACAATAAACCTGAAGTGAAGCATCAGGGTCTATAGCTAGTGTCACAGGAATGGTTCAAAACATAGTCAGTAAGAAGAGTCAGTCTTCTTGTACTTAAGTCGGCATTGTGCCTTTTGTATTTATTTCCGATGCACTTTCTGTGTTTCATCGTCAACAAGAAGGTCCAAGGGCTACAGTATACCTGAAGTGAAGCACCGGAATCTATAACTAGGGTCACATGAATGGTTCAAATCTTAGTCAGTAAGAAGAGTCAGTCTTCTTGTACTTAAGTCGGCATTCTGCCTTTTGTATTTAATTCCGATGCACTTTCTTTGTTTCATCGTCAATAAGAAGGTCCAAGGGATACGGTAAAACTGGAGTGAAGCATAGGAAACGATAACTAGTGTCACAGGAATGAATGAAAACATAGTCAGCAAGAAGAGTCAGTCCTCTTGTACTAAAGTCGGCATTGCGCCTTTTGTATTCAATTCCCATGCAATTTCAGTGTTTCATCGTCAATAAGAAGGTCCAAGGGATACAGTAAACCAGAAGTGAAGCATCGCAATCTATAACTAGTGTCAGAGGGATGGTTCAAAACATAGACAGTAAGAAGAGTCAGTATTCTTGTACTTAAGTGGGCATTGTGTCTTTTGTATCTAATTCTGAAGCAATTTCTGTGTTTCATCTTCAATAAGAAGGTCCAAGGGATACAATAAACCTGAAGTGAAGCATCAGGGTCTATAGCTAGTGTCACAGGAATGGTTCAAAACATAGTCAGTAAGAAGAGTCAGTCTTCTTGTACATAAGTCAGCATTGTGCCTTTTATATTTAATTCCTATGCAATTTCTGTGTGTCATCGTCAATAAGAAGGTCCAAGGGATACAGTAAACCTGAAGTGAAGCATCCGAATCTATAACTAGTGTAACTGGATTGGTTCAAAACATAGACAGTAAGTAGCGTCATTCTTCTTGTACTTAAGTCGGCATTGTGCCTTTTTTATTTAATTCCGATGCAATTTCTGTGTTTTATCGTCAATAAGAAGGTCCAAGGGATACAGTATACCTGAAGTGAAGCACCGGAATCTATAACTAGTGTCACATGAATGGTTCAAATCATAGTCAGCAACAAGAGTCAGAGTTCTTGTACTTAAGTCGCATTTTTGCCTTTTGTATTTAATTCCGATGCAATTTCTGTGTTTCATCGTCAATAAGAAGGTCAGAGGGATACATTAAACCTAAACTGAAGCACCGGAATCTATAACTAGTGTCACTGTAATGGTTCAAAGAATAGACAGTAGGAAGAGTCAGTCTTCTTGTACCTAAGTCGGCATTGTGCTTTTCTATTTAATTCCTATGCAATTTCTGTGTTTCATCGTCAATAAGAAGGTCCTAGGGATATAGTAAACCTGGAGTGAAGCATCGGAATCTATAACTAGTGTCACAGGAATGGTTCAAATCATAGACAGTAAGTAGCGTCAGTCTTCTTGTACTTAAGTCGGCACTGTGCCTTTTTTATTTAATTCCGATGCAATTTCTGTGTTTCATCGTCAATAAGAAGGTCCAAGGGATACAGTAAACCTGGAGTGAAGCATCGGAATCTATAACTAGTGTCACAGGAATGGTACAAAACATCGACAGTAGAAAGAGTCAGTCTTCTTGTACTTAATCAGCATTGTGCCTTTAGTATTTAATTCCGATGCCATTTCTGTGTTTCATCGTGAATAAGAAGGTCAGAGGGATACAGTAAACCTGAAGTCAAGCATCGGAATCTATAACTAGTGTCACAGGAATGGTTTAAAACATAGTCAATAAGAAGAGCCAGTCTTCTTGTACTTAAGTCAGCTTTGTGCCTTTTGTATTTAATTCCGATGCTATTTCTGTGTTTTATCGTCAATAAGAAGGTCCAAGGGATACAGTAAACCTGAAGTGAAGCATCAGAATCTATAACTAGTGTCACAGGAATGGTTCAAAACATAGTCAGTAAGAAGAGTCAGTCTTCTTGTACTTAAGTCGGCACTGTGCCTTTTTTATTTAATTCCGATGCAATTGCTGTGTTTCATCGTCAATAAGAAGGTCCAAGGGATACAGTAAACCTGAAGTGAAGCATCGGAATCTATAACTAGCGTCACAGGGATGGTTCAAAACATAGACAGTAAGAAGAGTCAGTATTCTTGTACTTAAGTCGGCATTCTGCCTTTTGTATTTAATTCCGATGCACTTTCTATGTTTCATCGTCAATTAGAAGGTCCAAGGGATACAGTAAACCTGGAGTGAAGCATCGGAATCTATAACTAGTGTCACAGGAATGAATAAAAACATAGTCAGCAAGAAGAGTCAGTCTTCTTGTACTAAAGTCGGCATTGCGCCTTTTGTATTCAATTTCGATGCAATTTCAGTGTTTCATCGTCAATAAGAAGGTCCAAGGGATACAGTAAACCATAAGTGAAGCATCGGAATCTGTAACTAGTGTCACAGGGATGGTTCAAAACATAGACAGTAAGAAGAGTCAGTATTCTTGTACTTAAGTGGGCATTGTGTCTTTTGTATTTAATTCCGAAGCAATTTCTGTGTTTCATCTTCAATAAGAAGGTCCAAGGGATACAATTAACCTGAAGTGAAGCATCAGGGTCTATAGTTAGTGTCACAGGAATGGTTCAAAACATAGTCAGTAAGAAGAGTCAGTCTTCTTCTACATATGTCGGCATTGTGCCTTTTATATTTAATTCCTAATCAATTTCTGTGTTTCATCGACAATAAGAAGGTCCATGGGATACAGTAAACCTGGAGTGAAGCATCGGAATCTATAACTAGTGTCACAGGAATGGCTCAAAACATCGACATTAAGAAGAGTCAGTCTTCTTGTACTTAATTCGGAATTGTGCCTTTAGTATTTAAAACCGATGCCATTTCTGTGTTTCATCGTGAATAAGAAGGTCAGAGGGATACAGTAAATCTGAAGTCAAGCATCGGAATCAATTACTAGTGTCACAGGAATGGTTCAAAACATAGTCAGTAAGAAGAGTCAGTCTTCTTGTACTTATGTCGGCTTTGTGCCTTTTGTATTTAATTCCGATGCAATTTCTGTGTTTCATCGTCAATAAGAAGGTCCAAGGGATACAGTAAACCTGAAGTGAAGCATCAGAATCTATAACTAGTGTCACAGGAGTGGTTCAAAACATAGTCAGTGAGAAGAGTCAGTCTTCTTGTACTTAAGTCGGCATTGTGCCTTTTGTATTTACTTCCGATGCAATTTCTGTGTTTCATCGTCAATAAGAAGGTCCAAGGGATACAGTAAACCTGAAGTGAAGCACCGGAATCTATAACTAGTGTCACATGAATGGTTCAGATCATAGTCAGTAAGGAGAGTCAGAGTTCTTGTACTTAAGTCGCCATTGTGCCTTCTGTATTTAATTCCGATGCAATTCTGTGTTTCATCGTCAATAAGAAGGTCAGAGGGATACATTAAACCTGAACTGAAGCACCAGAATCTATAACTAGTTTCACTGTAATGGTTCAAAGCAGAGACGGTAGGAAGAGTCAGTCTTCTTTTACTTAAGTCGGCATTGTGCTTTTCTATTTAATTCCTATGCAATTTCTGTGTTCCATCATCAATAAGAAGGTCCTAGGGATATAGTAATCCTGGAGTGAAGTATCGGAATCTATAACTAGTGTCACAGGAATGGTTCAAATCATAGACAGTAAGTAGCGTCAGTCTTCTTGTACTTAAGTCGGCATTGTGCCTTTTTATTTAATTCCGATGCAATTTCTGTGTTTCATCGTCAATTAGAAGTTCGAAGGGATACAGTAAACCTGGAGTAAAGTATCGGAATCTATAACTAGTGTCACAGGAATGGTTCAAATCATAGACAGTAAGTAGCGTCATTCTTCTTGTACTTAAGTCGGCATTGTGCCTTTTTTATTTAATTCCGATGCAATTTCTGTGTTTTATCGTCAATAAGAAGGTCCAAGGGATACAGTATACCTGAAGTGAAGCACCGGAATCTATAACTAGTTTCACATGAATGGTTCAAATCATAGTCAGTAAGAAGAGTCAGAGTTCTTGTACTTAAGTCGCATTTTTGCCTTTTGTATTTAATTCCGATGCAATTTCTGTGTTTCATCGTCAATAAGAAGGTCAGAGGGATACATTAAACCTAAACTGAAGCACCGGAATCTATAACTAGTGTCACTGTAATGGTTCAAAGAATAGACAGTAGGAAGAGTCAGTCTTCTTGTACCTAAGTCGGCATTGTGCTTTTCTATTTAATTCCTATGCAATTTCTGTGTTTCATCGTCAATAAGAAGGTCCTAGGGATATAGTAAACCTGGAGTGAAGCATCGGAATCTATAACTAGTGTCACAGGAATGGTTCAAATCATAGACAGTATGTAGCGTCAGTCTTCTTGTACTTAAGTTGGCACTGTGCCTTTTTTATTTAATTCCGATGCAATTTCTGTGTTTCATCGTCAATAAGAAGGTCCAAGGGATACAGTAAACCTGGAGTGAAGCATCGGAATCTATAACTAGTGTCACAGGAATGGTACAAAACATCGACAGTAGAAAGAGTCAGTCTTCTTGTACTTAATTCAGCATTGTGCCTTTAGTATTTAATTCCAATGCCATTTCTGTGTTTCATCGTGAATAAGAAGGTCAGAGGGATACAGTAAATCTGAAGTCAAGCATCGGAATCTATAACTAGTGTCACAGGAATGGTTTAAAACATAGTCAGTAAGAAGAGCCAGTCTTCTTGTACTTAAGTCAGCTTTGTGCCTTTTGTATTTAATTCCGATGCTATTTCTGTGTTTCATCGTCAATAAGAAGGTCCAAGGGATACAATAAACCTGAAGTGAAGCATCAGGGTCTATAGCTAGTGTCACAGGAATGGTTCAAAACATAGTCAGTAAGAAGAGTCAGTCTTCTTGTACATATGTCGGCATTGTGCCTTTTATATTTAATTCCTATGCAATTTCTGTGTTTCATCGACAATAAGAAGGTCCATGGGATACAGTAAACCTGGAGTGAAGCGTCGGAATCTATAACTAGTGTCACAGGAATGGCTCAAAACATCGACATTAAGAAGAGTCAGTCTTCTTGTACTTAATTCGGAATTGTGCCTTTAGTATTTAAAACCGATGCCATTTCTGTGTTTCATCGTGAATAAGAAGGTCAGAGGGATACAGTAAATCTGAAGTCAAGCATCGGAATCTATTACTAGTGTCACAGGAATGGTTCAAAACATAGTCAGTAAGAAGAGTCAGTCTTCTTGTACTTAAGTCGGCTTTGTGCCCTTTTGTATTTAATTCCGATGCAATTTCTGTGTTTCATCGTCAAGAAGAAGGTCCAAGGGATACAGTAAACCTGAAGTGAAGCATCAGAATCTATAACTAGTGTCACAGGAGTGGTTCAAAACATAGTCAGTGAGAAGAGTCAGTCTTCTTGTACTTAAGTCGGCATTGTGCCTTTTGTATTTACTTCCGATGCAATTTCTGTGTTTCATCGTCAATAAGAAGGTCCAAGGGATACAGTAAACCTGAAGTGAAGCACCGGAATCTATAACTAGTGTCACATGAATGGTTCAGATCATAGTCAGTAAGAAGAGTCAGAGTTCTTGTACTTAAGTCGCCATTGTGCCTTCTGTATTTAATTCCGAAGCAATTTCTGTGTTTCATCGTCAATAAGAAGGTCCAAGGGATACAATAAACCTGAAGTGAAGCATCAGGGTCTATAGCTAGTGTCACAGGAATGGTTCAAAACATAGTCAGTAAGAAGAGTCAGTCTTCTTGTACATAAGGCGGCATTGTGCCTTTTAAATTTAATTCCTATGCAATTTCTGTGTTTCACCGTCAATAAGAAGGTCCTAGGGATACAGTAAACCTGAAGTGAAGCATCGGAATCTATAACTAGTGTAACAGGATTGGTTCAAACCATAGACAGTAAGTAGCGTCATTCTTCTTGTACTTAAGTCGGCATTGTGCCTTTTTTATTTAATTCCGATGCAATTTCTGTGTTTCATCGTCAATAAGAAGGTCCAAGGGATACAGTAAACCTGAAGTGAAGCACCGGAATCTATAACTAGTGTCACATGAATGGTTCAAATCATAGTCAGTAAGAAGAGTCAGAGTTCTTGTACTTAAGTCGCCATTGTGCCTTTAGTATTTAATTCCGATGCAATTTCTGTGTTTCATCGTCAATAAGAAGGTCAGAGTGATACATTAAACCTGAACTGAAGCACCGGAATCTATAACTAGTGTCACTGTAATGGTTCAAAGAATAGACAGTAGGAAGAGTCAGTCTTCTTATACTTAAGTCGGCATTCTGCTTTTCTATTTAATTCCTATGCAATTTCTGTGTTTCATCGTCAATAAGAAGGTCCTAGGGATATGGTAAACCTGGAGTGAAGCATCGGATTCTATAACTAGTGGCACAGGAATGGTTCAAAACATAGACAGTAAGTAGCGTCAGTCTTCTTGTACTTAATTCGGCATTGTGCCTTTAGTATTTAATTCCGATGCCATTTCTGTGTTTCATCGTGAATAAGATGGTCAGAGGGATACAGTAAATCTGAAGTCAAGCATCGGAATCTATAACTAGTGTCACAGGAATGGTTTAAAACATAGTCAGTAAGAACAGTCAGTCTTCTTGTACTTAAGTCAGCTTTGTGCCTTTTGTATTTAATTCCGATGCGATTTCTGTGTTTCATCGTCAATAAGAACGTCCAAGGGATACAGTAAACCTGAAGTGAAGCATCAGAATCTATAACTAGTGTCACAGGAATGGTTCAAAACATAGTCAGTAAGAAGAGTCAGTCTTCTTGTACTTAAGTCGGCTTTGTGCCTTTTGTATTTATTTCCGATGCAATTTCTGTGTTTCATCGTTAACAAGAAGGTCCAAGGGATCCAGTATACCTGAAGTGAAGCACCGGAATCTATAACTAGTGTCACATGAATGGTTCAAATCATAGTCAGTAAGAAGAGTCAGACATCTTCTACTTAAGTCGCCATTGTGCCTTTTGTATTTAATTCCGATGCAATTGCTGTGTTACATCGTCAATAAGAAGGTCCAAGGGATACAGTAAACCTGAAGTGAAGCATCGGAATCTATAACTAGTGTCACAGGAATGGTTCAAAACATAGTCAGTAAGAAGAGTCAGTCTTCTTGTACTTAAGTCGGCATTGTGCCTTTTGTATTTATTTCCGATGCAATTTCTGTGTTTCATCGTCAACAAGAAGGTCCAAGGGATACAGTAAACCTGAAGTGAAGCACCGGAATCTATAACTAGTGTCACATGAATGAGTCAAATCATAGTCAGTAAGAAGAGTCGGACATCTTGTACTTATGTCGCCATTGTGCCTTTTGTATTTAATTCCGATGCAATTTCTGTGTTTCATCGTCAATAAGAAGGTCCAAGGGATACAGTAAACCTGGAGTGAAGCATCGGAATCTATAACTAGTGTCACATGAATGGTTCAAAACATAGACAGTAAGAAGAGTCAGTCTTCTTGTACTTAATTCGGAATTGTGCCTTTTGTATTTAATTCCGATGGTATTTCTGTGTTTCATCGTCAATAAGAAGGTCTGAGGGATACAGTAAACCTGAAGTGAAGCATCGGAATCCATAACTAGTGTCACAGGAATGGTTCGAAACATAGTCAGTAAGAAGAGTCAGTCTTCTTGTACTTAAGTCGGCAATGTGCCTTTTGTATATAATTCCGATTCAATTTCTTTGTTTCATCGTAAATGAGAAGGTCCAAGGGATACAGTAAACCTGGAGTAAAGCATCAGAATCTGTAACTAGTGACACTGGAATGGTACAAAACATAGACAGTAGGAAGAGTCAGTCTTCTTGCACTTAAGTCGGCATTGTAACTTTTCTATTTAATTCCGATGCAATTGCTGTGTTTCATCGTCAATAAGAAGGCCCACGGGATACAGTAAACCTGAAGTGAAGCATCGGAATCTATAAGTAGTGTCACAGGAATGGTTCAAATCATAGTCAGTAAGAATAGTCAGTCCTCTTGTACTTAAGTCGGCATTGTGCCTTTTGTAATTATTTCCGATGCATTTTCTATGTTTCATCGTCAATAAGAAGGTCCAAGGGTTATAGTAAACCTGGAGTAAAGCTACGGAATCTATAACTAGTGTAACAGGAATGGTTCAAAACATAGACAGTAAGTAGCGTCAGGCTTCTTGTACTAAAGTCGGCATTGTGATTTTTTATAGAATTCCGATGCAAATTCTGTGTTTCATCGTCAATAAGAAGGTCCAAGGGATACAGTAAATCTGGAGTGAAGCATCGGAATCTATAACTAGTGTCACAGGAATGGTTCAAAACGTCGACAGTAAGAAGAGTCAGTCTTCTTGTACTTAATTTGAAATTGTGCCTTTAGTACTTAATTCCGATGCAATTTCTGTGTTACATCGTGAATAAGAAGGTCAGAGGGATAAAGTAAATCTGAAGTCAAGCATCGGAATCTATAACTAGTGTCACAGGAATGGTTCAAAACATAGTCAGTAAGAAGAGTCAGTCTTCTTGTACTTAAGTCGGCATTGTGCCTTTTGTATTTATTTCCGATGCAATTTCTATGTTTCATCGTCAATAAGAAGGTCCAAGGGATACAGTAAACCTGGAGTGAAGCATCGGAATGTATAACTAGTGTCACAGGAATGAACCAAACATAGTCAGTAAGAAGAGTCAGTCTTCTTGTACTTAAGTCGGCATTGTGCCTTTTGTATTTAATTCCGATGCAATTTCAGTGTTTCACGTCAATAAGAAGGTCCAAGGGATACAGTAAACCAGAAGTGAAGCATCGGAATCTATAACTAGTGTCACAGGGATGGTTCAAAACACAGACAGTAAGAACAGTCAGTATTATTGTACTTAAGTCGGCATTGTGCCTTTTGTATTTAATTCCGATGCAATTTCTGTGTTTCATCGTCAATAAGAAGGTCAGAGGGATACATTAAACCTGAACTGAAGCACCGGAATCTATAACCAGTGTCACTATAATGGTTCAAAGCATAGCAATAGGAAGAGTCAGTCTTCTTGTACTTTAGTCGGCATTGTGCCTTTTCTATTTAATTCCTATGCAATTTCTGTGTTTCATCGTCAATAAGAAGGTCCTAGGGATATAGTAAACCTGGAGAGAAGCATCGGAATCTATAACTAGTGTCACAGGAATGGTTCAAAACATAGACAGTAAGCAGCGTCAGTCTTCTTGTACTTAAGTCGGCATTGTGCCTTTTTTATTTAATTCCGATGCAATTTCTGTGTTTCATCGTCAATAAGAAGGTCCAAGGGATACAGTAAACCTGCAGTGAAGCATCGGAATCTATTACTAGTGTCACAGGAATGGTTCAAAACATCGACAGTAAGAAGAGTCAGTCTTCTTGTACTTAATTTGGCGTTGTGCCTTTAGTATTTAATTCCGATGCCATTTCTGTGTTTCATCGTGAATAAGAAGGTCAGAGGGATACAGTAAATCTGAAGTCAAGCATCGGAATCTATAACTAGTGTCACAGGAATGGTTCACATCATAGTCAGTAAGAAGAGTCAGTCTTCTTGTACTTACGTCGGGTTTGTGCCTTTTGTATTTAATTCCGATGCAATATCTGCGTTTCATCGTCAATAAGAATGTCCAAGGGATACAGTAAACCAGAAGTGAAGCTACGGAATCTATAACTAGTGTCACAGGTATGGTTCGAAACGTAGTCAGTAAGAACAGTCAGAATTCTTGTACTTAAGTCGGCATTGTGAATTTTATATTTATTTCCGATGCAATTTCTGTGTTTCATCGTCAATAAGAAGGTCCAAGGTGTACAGTAAACCTGAAGTGAAGCACCGGAATCTATAACTAGTGTCACATGAATGGTTCAAATCATAGTCGGTAAGAAGAGTCAGACTTCTTGTACTTAAGTCGCCATTGTGCCTTTTGTAATTAATTCCGATGCAATTTCAGTGTTTCATCGTCAATAAGAAGGTCCAAGGGATACAGTAAACCAGAAGTGAAGCTTCGGAATCTATAACTAGTGTCACAGGTATGGTTCGAAACATAGTCAGTAAGAACAGTCAGAATTCTTGTACCTAAGTCGCCATTGTGCCTTTTGTATTAAATTCCGATGCAATTTCTGTGTTTCATCGTCAATAAGAAGGTCAGAGAGATACATTAAACCTGAACCGAAGCACCGGAATCTATAACTAGTGTCACTATAATGGTTCAAAGCATAGACAATAGGAAGAGTCAGTCTTCTTGTACTTAAGTCGGCATTGTGCCTTTTCTATTTAACTCCTATGCAATTTCTGTGTTTCATCGTCAATAAGAATGTCCTAGGGATATAGTTATCCTGGAGAGAAGCAACGGAATCTATAACAAGTGTCACAGGAATGGTTCAAAACATAGACAGTAAGCAGCGTCAGTCTTCTTGTACTTAAGTCGGCATTGTGCCTTTTTTATTTAATTCCGATGCAATTTCTGTGTTTCATTGTCAATAAGAAGGTCCAAGGGATACAGTAAGCCTGGAGTGAAGCATCGGAATCTATTACTAGTGTCACAGGAATGGTTCAAAACATCGACAGTAAGAAGAGTCAGTCTTCTTGTACTTAAATTGGCGTTGTGCCTTTAGTATTTAATTCCGATGCCATTTCTGTGTTTCATCGTGAATAAGAAGGTCAGAGGGATACAGTAAATCTGAAGTCAAGCATCGGAATCTATAAGTAGTGTCACAGGAATGGTTTAAAACATAGTCAGTAAGAAGAGTCAGTCTTCTTGTACTTAAGTCGGCTTTGTGCATTTTGTATTTAATTCCGATGCAATTTCTGTGTTTCATCGTCAATAAGAAGGTCCAAGGGATACAGTAAACCTGAAGTGAAGCATTAGAATCTATAACTAGTGTCACAGGAATGGGTCAAATCATAGTCAGTAAGAAGAGTCAGTCTTCTTCTACTTAAGTCGGCATTGTGCCTTTTGTATTTATTTCCGATGCAATTTCTGTGTTTCATCGTCAACAAGAAGGTCCAAGGGATACAGTAAACCTGAAGTGAAGCACCGGAATCTATAACTAGTGTCACATGAATGAGTCAAATCATAGTCAGTAAGAAGAGTCGGACATCTTGTACTTATGTCGCCATTGTGCCTTTTGTATTTAATGCCGATGCAATTTCTGTGTTTCATCGTCAATAAGAAGGTCCAAGGGATACAGTAAACCTGGAGTGAAGCATCGGAATCTATAACTAGTGTCACATGAATGGTTCAAAACATAGACAGTATGAAGAGTCAGTCTTCTTGTACTTAAGTCGGCATTGTGCCTTTTGTATTTAATTCCGATTCAATTTCTTTGTTTCATCGTCAATGAGAAGGTCCAAGGGATACAGTAAACCTGGAGTAAAGCATCAGAATCTGTAACTAGTGATACTGGAATGGTACAAAACATAGACAGTAGGATGAGTCAGTCTTCTTGCACTTAAGTCGGCATTGTAACTTTTCTATTTAATTCCGATGCAATTGCTGTGTTTCATCGTCAATATGAAGGCCCACGGGATACAGTAAACCTGAAGTGAAGCATCGGAATCTATAAGTAGTGTCACAGGAATGGTTCAAATCATAGTCAGTAAGAAGAGTCAGTCCTCTTGTACTTAAGTCGGCATTGTGCCTTTTGTAATTATTTCCGAAGCATTTTCTATGTTTCATCGTCAATAAGAAGGTCCAAGGGATACAGTAAACCTGGAGTGAAGCATCGGAATCTATAACAAGTCTCACAGGAATGAACCAAACATAGTCAGTAAGAAGAGTCAGTCTTCTTGTACTAAAGTCGGCATTGTGCCTTTTCTATTTAATTCCTACGCAATTTCTGTGTTTCATCGTCAATAAGAAGGTCCAAGGGTTATAGTAAACCTGGAGTAAAGCTACGGAATCTATAACTAGTGTAACAGGAATGGTTCAAAACATAGACAGTAAGTAGCGTCAGGCTTCTTGTACTAAAGTCGGCATTGTGATTTTTTATTTAATTCCGATGCAAATTCTGTGTTTCATCGTCAATACGAAGGTCCAAGGGATACAGTAAATCTGGAGTGAAGCATCGGAATCTATAACTAGTGTCACAGGAATCGTTCAAAACGTCGACAGTAAGAAGAGTCAGTCTTCTTGTACTTAATTTGGCATTGTGCCTTTAGTACTTAATTCCGATGTAATTTCTGTGTTACATCGTGAATAAGAAGGTCAGAGGGATACAGTAAATCTGAAGTCAAGCATCGGAATCTATAACTAGAGTCACAGGAATGGTTCAAAACATAGTCAGTAAGAAGAGTCAGTCTTCTTGTACTTAAGTCGGCATTGTGCCTTTTGTATTTATTTCCGATGCAATTTCTATGTTTCATCGTCAATACGAAGGTCCAAGGGATACAGTAAACCTGGAGTGAAGCATCGGAATGTATAACTAGTGTCACAGGAATGAACGAAACATAGTCAGTAAGAAGAGTCAGTCTTATTGTACTTAAGTCGGCATTGTGCCTTTTGTATTTAATTCCGATGCAATTTCTGTGTTTCACGTCAATAAGAAGGTCCAAGGGATACAGTAAACCAGAAGTGAAGCATCGGAATCTATAACTAGTGTCACAGGGATGGTTCAAAACATAGACAGTAAGAACAGTCAGTATTATTGTACTTAAGTCGGCATTGTGCCTTTTGTATTTAATTCCGATGCAATTTCTGTGTTTCATCGTCAATAAGAAGGTCAGAGGGATACATTAAACCTGAACTGAAGCACCGGAATCTATAACCAGTGTCACTATAATGGTTCAAAGCATAGCAATAGGAAGAGTCAGTCTTCTTGTACTTTAGTCGGCATTGTGCCTTTTCTATTTAATTCCTATGCAATTTCTGTGTTTCATCGTCAATAAGAAGGTCCTAGGGATAAAGTAAACCTGGAAAGAAGCATCGGAATCTATAACTAGTGTCACAGGAATGGTTCAAAACATAGACAGTAAGCAGCGTCAGTCTTCTTGTACTTAAGTCGGCATTGTGCCTTTTTTATTTAATTCCGATGCAATTTCTGTGTTTCATCGTCAATAAGAAGGTCCAAGGGATACAGTAAACCTGCAGTGAAGCATCGGAATCTATTACTAGTGTCACAGGAATGGTTCAAAACATGGACAGTAAGAAGAGTCAGTCTTCTTGTACTTAATTTGGCGTTGTGCCTTTAGTATTTAATTCCGATGCCATTTCTGTGTTTCATCGTGAATGAGAAGGTCAGAGGGATACAGTAAATCTGAAGTCAAGCATCGGAATCTATAACTAGTGTCACAGGAATGGTTCACATCATAGTCAGTAAGAAGAGTCAGTATTCTTGTACTTACGTCGGGTTTGTGCCTTTTGTATTTAATTCCGATGCAATATCTGTGTTTCATCGTCAATAAGAATGTCCAAGGGATACAGTAAACCTGAAGTGAAGCATCAGAATCTATAACTAGTGTCACAGGAATGGTTCAAAGCATAGTCAGTAAGAAGAGTCAGTCTTCTTGTACTTAAGTCGGCATTGTGCCTTTTATATTTATTTCCGATGCAATTTCTGTGTTTCATCGTCAATAAGAAGGTCCAAGGTATACAGTAAACCTGAAGTGAAGCACCGGAATCTATAACTAGTGTCACATGAATGGTTCAAATCATAGTCGGTAAGAAGAGTCAGACTTCTTGTACTTAAGTCGCCATTGTGCCTTTTGTGATTAATTCCGATGCAATTTCAGTGTTTCATCGTCAATAAGAAGGTCCAAGGGATACAGTAAACCAGAAGTGAAGCTTCGGAATCTATAACTAGTGTCACAGGTATGGTTCGAAACATAGTCAGTAAGAACAGTCAGTATTCTTGTACTTAAGTCGCCATTGTGCCTTTTGTATTTAATTCCGATGCAATTTCTGTGTTTCATCGTCAATAAGAAGGTCAGAGAGATACATTAAACCTGAACCGAAGCACCTGAATCTATAACTAGAGTCACTATAATGGTTCAAAGCATAGACAGTAGGAAGAGTCAGTCTTCAGGTACTTAAGTCGGCATTGTGCCTTTTCTATTTAATTCCTATGCAATTTCTGTGTTTCATCGTCAATAGGAAGGTCCTAATGGTATAGTAAACCTGGAGAGAAGCATAGGAATCTATAACTAGTGTCACAGGAATGGTTCAAAACATAGACAGTAAGTAGCGTCAGTCTTCTTTTACTTAATTTGTCATTGTGCCTTTTTTATTTAATTCCGATGCAATTTCTGTGTTTCATCGTCAATAAGAAGGTCCAAGGGATACAGTAAACCTGAAGTAAAGCGTCGGAATCTATTACTAGTGTCACAGGAATGGTTCAAAACATCGAAAGTAAGAAGAGTCAGTCTTCTTGTACTTAATTTGGCATTGTGCCATTAGTATTTAATTCCCATGCCATTTCTGTGTTTCATCGTGAATAAGAAGGTCAGAGGGATATAGTAAATCTCAAGTCAAGCATCGGAATCTGTAACTAGTGTCACATGAATGGTTTAAAACATAGTCAGTAAGAAGAGTCTGTCTTCTTGTACTTAAGTCGGCTTTGTGCCTTTTGTATTAAATTCCGATGCAATTTCTGTGTTTCATCGTCAATATGAAGGTCCAAGGGATACAGTAAACCTGAAGTGAAGCATCAGAATCTATAACTAGTGTCACAGGAATGGTTCAAAACATAGTCAGTATGAAGAGTCAGTCTTCTTGTACTTAAGTCGGCATTGTGCCTTTTGTATTTATTTCCGATGCAATTTCTGTGTTTCATCGTCAACAAGAAGGTCCAAGGGATACAGTAAACCTGAAGTGTAGCACCGGAATCTATAACTAGTGTCACATGAATGGTTCAAATCATAGTCAGTAAGTAGAGTCTGACATCTTGTACTTAAGTCGCCATTGTTCCTTTTGTATTTAATTCCGATGCAATTCCTGTCTTTTATCGTCAATAAGAAGGTCCAAGGGATACAGCAAACCTGGAGTGAAGCATCGGAATCTATTACTAGTGTCACAGGAATGGTTCAAAACATAGTCAGTAAGAAGAGTCAGTCTTCTTGTACTTAAGTCGGCTTTGTGCATTTTGTATTTAATTCCGATGCAATTTCTGTGTTTCATCGTCAATAAGAAGGTCCAAAGGATACAGTAAACCTGAAGTGAAGCATCAGAATCTATAACTAGTGTCACAGGAATGTTGCAAATCATAGTCAGTAAGAAGAGTCAGTCTTCTTGTACTTAAGTAGGCATTGTGCCTTTTGTATTTAATTCCGATGCAATTTCTGTGTTTCATCGTCAATAAGAAGGTCCAAGGGATACAGTAGACTTGGAGTGAAGCATCGGAATCTATAACTAGTGTCACATGAATGGTTCAAAACATAGTAAGAAGAGTCAGTCTTCTTGTACTTAAGTCGGCATTGAGCCTTTTGTATTTAATTCCAATGCAATTTCAGTGTTTCACGTCAATAAGAAGGTCCAAGGGATACAGTAAACCAGAAGTGAAGCATCGGAATCTATAACTAGTGTCACAGGGATGGTTCAAAACATAGACAGTAGGAACAGTCAGTATTCTTGTACTTAAGTCGGCATTGTGCCTTTTGTATTTAATTCCGATGCAATTTCTGTGTTTCATCGTCAATAAGAAGGTCAGAGGGATACATTAAACCTGAAATGAAGCACCGGAATCTATAACTAGTGTCACTATAATGGTTCAAAGCATAGACAATAGGAAGAGTCAGTCTTCTTGTACTTTAGTCGGCATTGTGCCTTTTCTATTTAATTCCTATGCAATTTCTGTGTTTCATAGTCAATAAGAAGGTCCTAGGGATATAGTAAACCTGGAGAGAAGCATCGGAATCTATAACTAGTGTCACAGGAATGGTTCAAAACATAGACAGTAAGCAGCCTCAGTCTTCTTTTACTTAAGTCGGCATTGTGCCTTTTTTATTTACTTCCGATGCAATTTCTGTGTTTCATCGTCAATAAGAAGGTCCAAGGGATACAGAAAACCTGGAGTGAAGCATCGGAATCTATTACTAGTGTCACAGGAATGGTTCAAAACATAGACAATAAGAAGAGTCAGTCTTCTTGTACTTAATTTGGCGTTGTGCCTTTAGTATTTAATTCCGATGCAATTTCTGTGTTTCATCGTCAATAAGAAGGTGCAAGGGATACAGTAAACCTGAAGTGAAGCATCAGAATCTATTACTAGTGTCACAGGAATGGTTCAAATCATAGTCAGTAAGAAGAGTCAGTCTTCTTGTACTTAAGTCGGCATTGTGCCTTTTGTATTTATTTCCGATGTAATTTCTGTGTTTCATCGTCAACAAGAAGGTCCAAGGGATACAGTAAACCTGAAGTGAAGCACCAGAATCTATAACTAGTGTCACATGAATGATTCTAATCATAGTCAGTAAGACGAGTCAGACATCTTGTACTTAAGTCGCCATTGTGCCTTTTGTATTTAATTCCGATGCAATTTCTGTGTTTCATCGTCAATAAGAAGGTCCAAGGGATACAGTAAACCTGGAGTGAAGCATCGGAATCTATAACTAGTGTCACATGAATGGTTCAAAACATAGACAGTAAGAAGAGTCAGTCTTATTGCACTTAAGTCGGCATTGTGCCTTTTCTATTTAATTCCGATGCAATTGCTGTGTTTCATCGTCAATAAGAAGGTCCAAGGGATGCAGTAAACCTGAAGTAAAGCATCGGAATCTATAACTAGTGACACAGGAATGGTTCAAAACATAGACAGTAGGAAGAGTCAGTCTTATTGCACTTAAGTCGGCATTGTGCCTTTTCTATTTAATTCCGATGCAATTGCTGTGTTTCATCGTCAATAAGAAGGTCCAAGGGATGCAGTAAACCTGAAGTGAAGCATCGGAATCTATAACTAGTGTCACAGGAATGGTTCAAAACATAGTCAGTAAGGAGAGTCAGTGTTCTTGTACTTAAGTCGGCATTGTGCCTTTTGTATTTATTTCCGATGCAATTTCTATGTTTCATCGTCAATAAGAAGGTCCAAGGGATACAGTAAACTTGGAGTGAAGCATCGGAATCTATAACTAGTGTCACAGGAATGAACCAAAACATAGTCAGTAAGAAGAGTCAGTCTTCTTGTACTAAAGTCGGCATTGCGCCTTTTCTATTTAATTCCTACGCAATTTCTGTGTTTCATCGTCAATAAGAAGGTCCAAGGGATATAGTAAACCTGGAGTAAAGCCTCGGAATCTATAACTAGTGTAACAGGAATGGTTCAAAGCATAGACAGTAAGTAGCGTCAGGCTTCTTGTGCTAAAGTCGGCATTGTGCCTTATTTATTTAATTCCGATGCAAATTCTGTGTTTCATCGTCAATAAGAAGGTCCAAGGGATACAGTAAACCTGGAGTGAAGCATCTGAATCTATAACTAGTGTCACAGGAATGGTTCAAAACGTTGACAGTAAGAAAAGTCAGTTTTCTTGTACTTAATTCGGCATTGTGCCTTTAGTATTTAATTCCGATGCAATTTCTGTGTTTCATCGTGAATAAGAAGGTCAGAGGGATATAGTAAATCTGAAGTCAAGCATCGGAATCTATAACTAGTGTCACAGGAATGGTTCAAAACATAGTCAGCAAGAAGAGTCAGACTTCTTGTACTTAAGTCGGCTTTGTGCCTTTTGTATTTATTTCCCATGCAATTTCTGTGTTTCATCGTCAATAAGAAGGTCCAGGGATACAGTAAACCTGAAGTGAAGCATCAGAATCTATAACTAGTGTCAGAGGAATGGTTCAAAGCATAGTCAGTAAGAAGAGTCAGTCTTCTTGTACTTAAGTCGGCATTGTGCCTTTTATATTTATTTCCGAAGCAATTTCTGTGTTTCATCGACAATAAGAAGGTCCAAGGGATACAGTAAACCTTAAGTGAAGCACCGGAATCTATAACTAGTGTCACATGAATGGTTCAAATCATAGTCAGTAAGAAGAGTCAGACTTCTTGTACTTAAGTCGCCATTGTGCCTTTTGTATTTAATTCCGATGCAATTTCAGTGTTTCATCGTCAATAAGAAGGTCTAAGGGATACAGTAAAGCAGAAGTGAAGCATCGGAATCTATAACTAGTGTCACAGGTATGGTTCGAAACATAGACAGTAAGAACAGTCAGTATTCTTGTACTTAAGTCGGCATTGTGCCTTTTCTATTTAATTCATATGCAATTTCTGGATTTCATCGTCAATAAGTAGGTCCTAATGATATAGTAAACCTGGAGAGAAGCATCGGAATCTATAACTAGTGTCACAGGAATGGTTCAAAACATAGACAGTAAGAAGAGTCAGTCTTCTTGTACTTAATTCGGAATTGTGCCTTTTGTATTTAATTCCGATGCAATTTCTGTGCTTCATCGTCAATAAGAAGGTCAGAGGGATACAGTAAACCTGAAGTGAAGCATCAGAATCTATAATAAGTGTCACAGGAATGGTTCAAAACATAGTCAGTAAGAAGAGTCAGTCTTCTTGTACTTAAGTCGGCATTGTTCCTTTTGTATTTATTTCCGATGCAATTTCTGTATTTCATCGTCAACAAGAAGGTCCAAGGGATGCAGTAAACCTGAAGTGAAGCACCGGAATTTATAACTAGTGTCACATGAATGGTTCAAATCATAGTCAGCAAGAAGAGTCTGACATCTTGTACTTAAGTCGCCATTGTTCCTTTTGCATTCAATTCCGATGCAATTCCTGTGTTTTATCGTCAATAAGAAGGTCAGAGGGATACAGTAAACCTGGAGTGAAGCATCGGAATCTATAACTAGTGCCACATGAATGGTTCAAAACATAGACAGTAAGAAGAGTCAGTCTTCTTGTACTTAATTCGGAATTGTGCCTTTTGTATTTAATTCCGATGCAATTTCTGTGCTTCATCGTCAATAAGAAGGTCAGAGGGATACAGTAAACCTGAAGTGAAGCATCGGAATCTATAACTAGTGTCACAGGAATGGTTTAAAACATAGTCAGTAAGGAGAGTCAGTCTTCTTGTACTTAAGTCGGCATTGTGCCTTTTGTATTTATTTCCGATGCAATTTCTATGTTTCATCGTCAATAAGAAGGTCCAAGGGATACAGTAAACTTGGAGTGAAGCATCGGAATCTATAACTAGTGTCACAGGAATGAACCAAAACATAGTCAGTAAGAAGAGTCAGTCTTCTTGTACTAAAGTCGGCATTGTGCCTTTTCTATTTAATTCCTACGCAATTTCTGTGTTTCATCGTCAATAAGAAGGTCCAAGGGATATAGTAAACCTGGAGTAAAGCCTCGGAATCTATAACTAGTGTCACAGGAATGGTTCAAAGCATAGACAGTAAGTAGCGTCAGGCTTCTTGTGCTAAAGTCGGCATTGTGCGTTATTTATTTAATTCCGATGCAAATTCTGTGTTTCATCGTCAATAAGAAGGTCCAAGGGATGCAGTAAACCTGGAGTGAAGCATTGGAATCTATAACTAGTGTCACAGGAATGAATCAAAACATACTCAGTAAGAAGAGTCAGTCTTCTTGTACTAAAGTCGGCATTGTGCCTTTTGTATTTAATTCCGTTGCAATTTCAGTGTTTCATCGTCAATAAGATGGTCCAAGGGATACAGTAAACCAGAAGTGAAGCATCGGAATCTATAACTAGTGTCACAGGAATGGTTCAAAACATAATCAGTAAGAAGAGTCAGTCTTCTTGTACTTAAGTCGGCATTGTGCCTTTTGTATTTAATTCCGATTCAATGTCTGTGTTTCATCGTCAATAAGAAGGTCCAAGGGATACAGTAAACCTGGAGTAAAGCATCGGAATCTATAACTAGTGTCACAGGAATGGTTCAAAACATAGTCAGTGAGAAGAGTCAGACTTCTTGTACTTAAGTCGGCTTTGTGCCTTTTGTATTTATTTCCGATGCAATTTCTGTGTTTCATCGTCAATAAGAAGGTCCAGGGATACAGTAAACCTGAAGTGAAGCATCAGAATCTATAACTAGTGTCAGAGGAATGGTTCAAAGCATAGTCAGTAAGAAGAGTCAGTCTTCTTTTACTTAAGTCGGCATTGTGCCTTTTATATTTATTTCCGATGCAATTTCTGTGTTTCATCAACAATAAGAAGGTCCAAGGGATACAGTAAACCTCAAGTGAAGCACCGGAATCTATAACTAGTGTCACTATAAATGTTCAAAGCATAGACAGTAGGAAGAGTCAGTCTTCTTGTACTTAAGTCGGCATTGTGCCTTTTTTATTTAATTCCTATGCAATTTCTGTGTTTCATCGTCAATAAGAAGGTCCTAATGATATAGTAAACCTGGAGAGAAGCATCGGAATCTATAACTAGTGTCACAGGAATGGTTCAAAACATAGACAGTAAGAAGAGTCAGACTTCTTGTACTTAATTCGGAATTGTGCCTTTTGTATTTAATTCCGATGCAATTTCTGTGCTTCATCGTCAATAAGAAGGTCAGAGGGATACAGTAAACCTAAAGTGAAGCATCAGAATCTATAATAAGTGTCACAGGAATGGTTCAAAACATAGTCAGTAAGAAGAGTCAGTCTTCTTGTACTTAAGTCGGCATTGTGCCTTTTGTATTTATTTCCGATGCAATTTCTGTATTTCATCGTCAACAAGAAGGTCCAAGGGATGCAGTAAACCTGAAGTGAAGCACCGGAATTTATAACTAGTATCACATGAATGGTTCAAATCATAGTCAGTAAGAAGAGTCTGACATCTTGTACTTAAGTCGCCAGTGTTCCTTTTGTATTCAATTCCGATGCAATTCCTGTGTTTTATCGTCAATAAGAAGGTCCAAGGGATACAGTAAACCTGGAGTGAAGCATCGGAATCTATAACTAGTGCCACATGAATGGTTCAAAACATAGACAGTAAGAAGAGTCAGTCTTCTTGTACTTAATTCGGAATTGTGCCTTTTGTATTTAATTCCGATGCAACTTCTGTGCTTCATCGTCAATAAGAAGGTCAGAGGGATACAGTAAACCTGAAGTGAAGCATCGGAATCTATAACTAGTGTCACAGGAATGGTTCAAAACATAGTCAGTAAGAAGAGTCAGTGTTCTTGTACTTAAGTTGGCATTATGCCCTTTGTATTTATTTCCGATGCAATTTCTATGTTTCATCGTCAGTAAGAAGGTCCAAGGGATACAGTAAACCTGGAGTGAAACATTGGAATCTATAACTAGTGTCACAGGAATGAATCAAAACATAGTCAGTAAGAAGAGTCAGTCTTCTTGTACTAAAGTCGGCATTGTGCCTTTTGTATTTAATTCCGATGCAACTTCAGTGTTTCATCGTCAATAAGATGGTCCAAGGGATACAGTAAACCAGAAGTGAAGCATCGGAATCTGTAACTAGTGTCACAGGGATGGTTCAAAACAGAGACAGTAAGAAGAGTCAGTATTCTTGTACTTAGGTGGGCATTGTGCCTTTTGTATTTAATTCTGAAGCAATTTCTGTGTTTCATCTTCAATAAGAAGGTCCAAGGGATACAACAAACCTGAAGTGAAGCATCAGAGTCTATAGCTAGTGTCACAGGAATGTTTCAAAACATAGTCAGTAAGAAGAGTCAGTCTTCTTGTACTTAAGTCGGCAATGTGACTTTTGTATTTAATTCCGATGCAATTTCTGTGTTTCATCGTCAACACGAAGGTCAGAGGGATTCAGTAAACCTGAACTGAAGCACCGGAATCTATAACTAGTGTCACAGGAATGGTTGAAAACATAGACAGTAGGAAGAGTCAGTCTGCTTGTACTTAAGTCGGCATTGTGCCTTTTCTATTTAATTCTAATGCAATTTCTGTGTTACATCGTCAATAAGAAGGTCCAAGGGATACAGTAAACCTGAAGTGAAGCATCGGAATCTATAGCTAGTGTCACAGAAATGGTTCAAATCATAGATAGTAAGAAGAGTCAGTCTTCTTGTACATAAGTCGGCATTGTGCCTTTTGTATTTAATTCCGATGCAAATTCTTTGTTTCATTTATTTATTTATTTATTTATTTATTTATTGTTCCGTGGGACCACATTTAGGAGAAGTCTCCATGGTCATGGAACGAGTCAATACATGAAATTATAACACGATTGTAGAAACACATAAAATGAAACTAGTCGTTAGTTTAAATAAAGAAAATCAAGAATGTAACACTGGAATTTGCTTAATTTTTTATCTATTCCAGGAGCTCCTCGACAGAATAGAAGGAGTGAGCCATGAGGAAACTCTTCAGTTTAGACTTAAAAGTTTTTGGGCTACTGCTAAGATTTTTGAGTTCTTGTGGTAGCTTATTGAAAATGGATGCAGCAGAATACTGCACTCCTTTCTGCACAAGAGTCAAGGAAGTGCATTCCACATGCAGATTTGATTTCTGCCTAGTATTAACTGAGTGAAAGCTGCTAATAATAAGTTGGTCCAAAGGATACAGTGAACCTGAAGTGAAGCATCGGAATCTATAACTAGTGTCACAGGGATGGTTCAAAACATAGTCAGTAAGAAGAGTCAGTCTTCTTGTACTTAACTCGGCTTTGTGCCTTTTGTATATATTTCCGATGCAATTTATGTGTTTCATCGTCAATAAGAAGGTCCAAGGGATACAGTAAGCCTGGAGTGAAGCATCGGAATCTATTACTAGTGTCACAGGAATGGTTCAAAACATCGACAGTAAGAAGAGTCAGTCTTCTTGTACTTAAATTGGCGTTGTGCCTTTAGTATTTAATTCCGATGCCATTTCTGTGTTTCATCGTGAATAAGAAGGTCAGAGGGATACAGTAAATCTGAAGTCAAGCATCGGAATCTATAAGTAGTGTCACAGGAATGGTTCAAAACATAGACAGTAAGTAGCGTCAGTCTTCTTGTACTTAAGTCGGCATTGTGCCTTTTTTATTTAATTCCGATGCAATTTCTGTATTTCATCGTCAATAAGAAGGTCCAAGGGATACAGTAAACCTGGAGTGAAGCATCGGAATCTATAACAAGTGTCACAGGAATGGTTCAAAACATCGACAGCAAGAAGAGTCAGTCTTCTTGTACTTAATTCGGCATTGTGCCTTTAGTATTTTATTCCGATGCCATTTCTGTGTTTCATCGTGAATAAAAAGGTCACAGGGATAAAGTAAATCTGAAGTCAAGCATCGGAATCTACAACTAGTGTCACAGGAATGGTTCAAAACATAGTCAGTAAGAAGAGTCAGTCTTCTTGTACTTAAGTCGGCTTTGTGCCTTTTGTATTTAATTCCGATGCAATTTCTGTGTTTCATCGTCAATAAGAAGGTCCAAGGGATACAGTAAACCTGAAGTGAACCATCAGAATCTATAACTAGTGACACAGGTATGGTTCGAAACATAGACAGTAAGAACAGTCAGTATTCTTGTACTTAAGTCGGCATTGTGCCTTTTCTATTTAATTCATATGCAATTTCTGGATTTCATCGTCAATAAGTAGGTCCTAATGATATAGTAAACCTGGAGAGAAGCATCGGAATCTATAACTAGTGTCACAGGAATGGTTCAAAACATAGACAGTAAGAAGAGTCAGTCTTCTTGTACTTAATTCGGAATTGTGCCTTTTGTATTTAATTCCGATGCAATTTCTGTGCTTCATCGTCAATAAGAAGGTCAGAGGGATACAGTAAACCTGAAGTGAAGCATCAGAATCTATAATAAGTGTCACAGGAATGGTTCAAAACATAGTCAGTAAGAAGAGTCAGTCTTCTTGTACTTAAGTCGGCATTGTTCCTTTTGTATTTATTTCCGATGCAATTTCTGTATTTCATCGTCAACAAGAAGGTCCAAGGGATGCAGTAAACCTGAAGTGAAGCACCGGAATTTATAACTAGTGTCACATGAATGGTTCAAATCATAGTCAGCAAGAAGAGTCTGACATCTTGTACTTAAGTCGCCATTGTTCCTTTTGCATTCAATTCCGATGCAATTCCTGTGTTTTATCGTCAATAAGAAGGTCCAAGGGATACAGTAAACCTGGAGTGAAGCATCGGAATCTATAAGTAGTGCCACATGAATGGTTCAAAACATAGACAGTAAGAAGAGTCAGTCTTCTTGTACTTAATTCGGAATTGTGCCTTTTGTATTTAATTCCGGTGCAATTTCTGTGCTTCATCGTCAATAAGAAGGTCAGAGGGATACAGTAAACCTGAAGTGAAGCATCGGAATCTATAACTAGTGTCACAGGAATGGTTTAAAACATAGTCAGTAAGGAGAGTCAGTCTTCTTGTACTTAAGTCGGCATTGTGCCTTTTGTATTTATTTCCGATGCAATTTCTATGTTTCATCGTCAATAAGAAGGTCCAAGGGATACAGTAAACTTGGAGTGAAGCATCGGAATCTATAACTAGTGTCACAGGAATGAACCAAAACATAGTCAGTAAGAAGAGTCAGTCTTCTTGTACTAAAGTCGGCATTGTGCCTTTTCTATTTAATTCCTACGCAATTTCTGTGTTTCATCGTCAATAAGAAGGTCCAAGGGATATAGTAAACCTGGAGTAAAGCCTCGGAATCTATAACTAGTGTCACAGGAATGGTTCAAAGCATAGACAGTAAGTAGCGTCAGGCTTCTTGTGCTAAAGTCGGCATTGTGCCTTATTTATTTAATTCCGATGCAAATTCTGTGTTTCATCGTCAATAAGAAGGTCCAAGGGATACAGTAAACCTGGAGTGAAGCATTGGAATCTATAACTAGTGTCACAGGAATGAATCAAAACATACTCAGTAAGAAGAGTCAGTCTTCTTGTACTAAAGTCGGCATTGTGCCTTTTGTATTTAATTCCGTTGCAATTTCAGTGTTTCATCGTCAATAAGATGGTCCAAGGGATACAGTAAACCAGAAGTGAAGCATCGGAATCTATAACTAGTGTCACAGGAATGGTTCAAAACATAATCAGTAAGAAGAGTCAGTCTTCTTGTACTTAAGTCGGCATTGTGCCTTTTGTATTTAATTCCGATTCAATTTCTGTGTTTCATCGTCAATAAGAAGGTCCAAGGGATACAGTAAACCTGGAGTAAAGCATCGGAATCTATAACTAGTGTCACAGGAATGGTTCAAAACATAGTCAGTGAGAAGAGTCAGACTTCTTGTACTTAAGTCGGCTTTGTGCCTTTTGTATTTATTTCCGATGCAATTTCTGTGTTTCATCGTCAATAAGAAGGTCCAGGGATACAGTAAACCTGAAGTGAAGCATCAGAATCTATAACTAGTGTCAGAGGAATGGTTCAAAGCATAGTCAGTAAGAAGAGTCAGTCTTCTTTTACTTAAGTTGGCATTGTGCCTTTTATATTTATTTCCGATGCAATTTCTGTGTTTCATCAACAATAAGAAGGTCCAAGGGATACAGTAAACCTCAAGTGAAGCACCGGAATCTATAACTAGTGTCACTATAAATGTTCAAAGCATAGACAGTAGGAAGAGTCAGTCTTCTTGTACTTAAGTCGGCATTGTGCCTTTTTTATTTAATTCCTATGCAATTTCTGTGTTTCATCGTCAATAAGAAGGTCCTAATGATATAGTAAACCTGGAGAGAAGCATCGGAATCTATAACTAGTGTCACAGGAATGGTTCAAAACATAGACAGTAAGAAGAGTCAGACTTCTTGTACTTAATTCGGAATTGTGCCTTTTGTATTTAATTCCGATGCAATTTCTGTGCTTCATCGTCAATAAGAAGGTCAGAGGGATACAGTAAATCTGAAGTCAAGCATCGGAATCTACAACTAGTGTCACAGGAATGGTTCAAAACATAGTCAGTAAGAAGAGTCAGTCTTCTTGTACTTAAGTCGGCTTTGTGCCTTTTGTATTTAATTCCGATGCAATTTCTGTGTTTCATCGTCAATAAGAAGGTCCAAGGGATACAGTAAACCTGAAGTGAACCATCAGAATCTATAACTAGTGTCACAGGTATGGTTCGAAACATAGACAGTAAGAACAGTCAGTATTCTTGTACTTAAGTCGGCATTGTGCCTTTTCTATTTAATTCATATGCAATTTCTGGATTTCATCGTCAATAAGTAGGTCCTAATGATATAGTAAACCTGGAGAGAAGCATCGGAATCTATAACTAGTGTCACAGGAATGGTTCAAAACATAGACAGTAAGAAGAGTCAGTCTTCTTGTACTTAATTCGGAATTGTGCCTTTTGTATTTAATTCCGATGCAATTTCTGTGCTTCATCGTCAATAAGAAGGTCAGAGGGATACAGTAAACCTGAAGTGAAGCATCAGAATCTATAATAAGTGTCACAGGAATGGTTCAAAACATAGTCAGTAAGAAGAGTCAGTCTTCTTGTACTTAAGTCGGCATTGTTCCTTTTGTATTTATTTCCGATGCAATTTCTGTATTTCATCGTCAACAAGAAGGTCCAAGGGATGCAGTAAACCTGAAGTGAAGCACCGGAATTTATAACTAGTGTCACATGAATGGTTCAAATCATAGTCAGCAAGAAGAGTCTGACATCTTGTACTTAAGTCGCCATTGTTCCTTTTGCATTCAATTCCGATGCAATTCCTGTGTTTTATCGTCAATAAGAAGGTCCAAGGGATACAGTAAACCTGGAGTGAAGCATCGGAATCTATAACTAGTGCCACATGAATGGTTCAAAACATAGACAGTAAGAAGAGTCAGTCTTCTTGTACTTAATTCGGAATTGTGCCTTTTGTATTTAATTCCGATGCAATTTCTGTGCTTCATCGTCAATAAGAAGGTCAGAGGGATACAGTAAACCTGAAGTGAAGCATCGGAATCTATAACTAGTGTCACAGGAATGGTTTAAAACATAGTCAGTAAGGAGAGTCAGTCTTCTTGTACTTAAGTCGGCATTGTGCCTTTTGTATTTATTTCCGATGCAATTTCTATGTTTCATCGTCAATAAGAAGGTCCAAGGGATACAGTAAACTTGGAGTGAAGCATCGGAATCTATAACTAGTGTCACAGGAATGAACCAAAACATAGTCAGTAAGAAGAGTCAGTCTTCTTGTACTAAAGTCGGCATTGTGCCTTTTCTATTTAATTCCTACGCAATTTCTGTGTTTCATCGTCAATAAGATGGTCCAAGGGATATAGTAAACCTGGAGTAAAGCCTCGGAATCTATAACTAGTGTCACAGGAATGGTTCAAAGCATAGACAGTAAGTAGCGTCAGGCTTCTTGTGCTAAAGTCGGCATTGTGCCTTATTTATTTAATTCCGATGCAAATTCTGTGTTTCATCGTCAATAAGAAGGTCCAAGGGATACAGTAAACCTGGAGTGAAGCATTGGAATCTATAACTAGTGTCACAGGAATGAATCAAAACATACTCAGTAAGAAGAGTCAGTCTTCTTGTACTAAAGTCGGCATTGTGCCTTTTGTATTTAATTCCGTTGCAATTTCAGTGTTTCATCGTCAATAAGATGGTCCAAGGGATACAGTAAACCAGAAGTGATGCATCGGAATCTATAACTAGTGTCACAGGAATGGTTCAAAACATAATCAGTAAGAAGAGTCAGTCTTCTTGTACTTAAGTCGGCATTGTGCCTTTTGTATTTAATTCCGATTCAATTTCTGTGTTTCATCGTCAATAAGAAGGTCCAAGGGATACAGTAAACCTGGAGTAAAGCATCGGAATCTATAACTAGTGTCACAGGAATGGTTCAAAACATAGTCAGTGAGAAGAGTCAGACTTCTTGTACTTAAGTCGGCTTTGTGCCTTTTGTATTTATTTCCGATGCAATTTCTGTGTTTCATCGTCAATAAGAAGGTCCAGGGATACAGTAAACCTGAAGTGAAGCATCAGAATCTATAACTAGTGTCAGAGGAATGGTTCAAAGCATAGTCAGTAAGAAGAGTCAGTCTTCTTTTACTTAAGTCGGCATTGTGCCTTTTATATTTATTTCCGATGCAATTTCTGTGTTTCATCAACAATAATAAGGTCCAAGGGATACAGTAAACCTCAAGTGAAGCACCGGAATCTATAACTAGTGTCACCATAAATGTTCAAAGCATAGACAGTAGGAAGAGTCAGTCTTCTTGTACTTAAGTCGGCATTGTGCCTTTTTTATTTAATTCCTATGCAATTTCTGTGTTTCATCGTCAATAAGAAGGTCCTAATGATATAGTAAACCTGGAGAGAAGCATCGGAATCTATAACTAGTGTCACAGGAATGGTTTAAAACATAGACAGTAAGAAGAGTCAGACTTCTTGTACTTAATTCGGAATTGTGCCTTTTGTATTTAATTCCGATGCAATTTCTGTGCTTCATCGTCAATAAGAAGGTCAGAGGGATACAGTAAACATAAAGTGAAGCATCAGAATCTATAATAAGTGTCACAGGAATGGTTCAAAACATAGTCAGTAAGAAGAGTCAGTCTTCTTGTACTTAAGTCGGCATTGTGCCTTTTGTATTTATTTCCGATGCAATTTCTGTATTTCATCGTCAACAAGAAGGTCCAAGGGATGCAGTAAACCTGAAGTGAAGCACCGGAATTTATAACTAGTATCGCATGAATGGTTCAAATCATAGTCAGTAAGAAACGTCTGACATCTTGTACTTAAGTCGCCAGTGTTCCTTTTGTATTCAATTCCGATGCAATTCCTGTGTTTTATCGTCAATAAGAATGTCCAAGGGATACAGTAAACCTGGAGTGAAGCATCGGAATCTATAACTAGTGCCACATGAATGGTTCAAAACATAGACAGTAAGAAGAGTCAGTCTTCTTGTACTTAATTCGGAATTGTGCCTTTTGTATTTAATTCCGATGCAATTTCTATGTTTCATCGTCAGTAAGAAGGTCCAAGGGATACAGTAAACCTGGAGTGAAACATTGGAATCTATAACTAGTGTCACAGGAATGAATCAAAACATAGTCAGTAAGAAGAGTCAGTCTTCTTGTACTAAAGTCGGCATTGTGCCTTTTGTATTTAATTCCGATGCAATTTCAGTGTTTCATCGTCAATAAGATGGTCCAAGGGATACAGTAAACCAGAAGTGAAGCATCGGAATCTGTAACTAGTGTCACAGGGATGGTTCAAAACAGAGACAGTAAGAAGAGTCAGTATTCTTGTACTTAGGTGGGCATTGTGCCTTTTGTATTTAATTCTGAAGCAATTTCTGTGTTTCATCTTCAATAAGAAGGTCCAAGGGATACAACAAACCTGAAGTGAAGCATCAGAGTCTATAGCTAGTGTCACAGGAATGTTTCAAAACATAGTCAGTAAGAAGAGTCAGTCTTCTTGTACATACGTCGGCATTGTGCCTTTTGTATTTAATTCCGATGCAATTTCTGTGTTTCATCGTCAGTAAGAAGGTCCAAGGGATACAGTAAACCTGAAGTGAAGCATCGGAATCTATAACTAGTGTAACAGGAATGGTTCAAAACGTAGACAGTGGGAAGAGTCAGTCTTCTTGTACTTAAGTCGGCAATGTGACTTTTGTATTTAATTCCGATGCAATTTCTGTGTTTCATCGTCAACACGAAGGTCAGAGGGATTCAGTAAACCTGAACTGAAGCACCGGAATCTATAACTAGTGTCACAGGAATGGTTGAAAACATAGACAGTAGGAAGAGTCAGTCTGCTTGTACTTAAGTCGGCATTGTGCCTTTTCTATTTAATTCTAATGCAATTTCTGTGTTACATCGTCAATAAGAAGGTCCAAGGGATACAGTAAACCTGAAGTGAAGCATCGGAATCTATAGCTAGTGTCACAGAAATGGTTCAAATCATAGATAGTAAGAAGAGTCAGTCTTCTTGTACATAAGTCGGCATTGTGCCTTTTGTATTTAATTCCGATGCAAATTCTTTGTTTCATTTATTTATTTATTTATTTATTTATTTATTGTTCCGTGGGACCACATTTAGGAGAAGTCTCCATGGTCATGGAACGAGTCAATACATGAAATTATAACACGATTGTAGAAACACATAAAATGAAACTAGTCGTTAGTTTAAATAAAGAAAATCAAGAATGTAACACTGGAATTTGCTTAATTTTTTATCTATTCCAGGAGCTCCTCGACAGAATAGAAGGAGTGAGCCATGAGGAAACTCTTCAGTTTAGACTTAAAAGTTTTTGGGCTACTGCTAAGATTTTTGAGTTCTTGTGGTAGCTTATTGAAAATGGATGCAGCAGAATACTGCACTCCTTTCTGCACAAGAGTCAAGGAAGTGCATTCCACATGCAGATTTGATTTCTGCCTAGTATTAACTGAGTGAAAGCTGCTAATAATAAGTTGGTCCAAAGGATACAGTGAACCTGAAGTGAACCATCGGAATCTATAACTAGTGTCACAGGGATGGTTCAAAACATAGTCAGTAAGAAGAGTCAGTCTTCTTGTACTTAACTCGGCTTTGTGCCTTTTGTATATATTTCCGATGCAATTTATGTGTTTCATCGTCAATAAGAAGGTCCAAGGGATACAGTAAGCCTGGAGTGAAGCATCGGAATCTATTACTAGTGTCACAGGAATGGTTCAAAACATCGACAGTAAGAAGAGTCAGACTTCTTGTACTTAAATTGGCGTTGTGCCTTTAGTATTTAATTCCGATGCCATTTCTGTGTTTCATCGTGAATAAGAAGGTCAGAGGGATACAGTAAATCTGAAGTCAAGCATCGGAATCTATAAGTAGTGTCACAGGATTGGTTCAAAACATAGACAGTAAGTAGCGTCAGTCTTCTTGTACTTAAGTCGGCATTGTGCCTTTTTTATTTAATTCCGATGCAATTTCTGTATTTCATCGTCAATAAGAAGGTCCAAGGGATACAGTAAACCTGGAGTGAAGCATCGGAATCTATAACAAGTGTCACAGGAATGGTTCAAAACATCGACAGCAAGAAGAGTCAGTCTTCTTGTACTTAATTCGGCATTGTGCCTTTAGTATTTTATTCCGATGCCATTTCTGTGTTTCATCGTGAATAAAAAGGTCAGAGGGATAAAGTAAATCTGAAGTCAAGCATCGGAATCTACAACTAGTGTCACAGGAATGGTTCAAAACATAGTCAGTAAGAAGAGTCAGTCTTCTTGTACTTAAGTCGGCTTTGTGCCTTTTGTATTTAATTCCGATGCAATTTCTGTGTTTCATCGTCAATAAGAAGGTCCAAGGGATACAGTAAACCTGAAGTGAACCATCAGAATCTATAACTAGTGTCACAGAAATGGTTCAAAACATAGTCAGTAAGAAGAGTCAGTCTTCTTGTACTTAAGTCGGCTTTGTGCCTTTTGTATATATTTCCGATGCAATTTCTGTGTTTCATCGTCAATAAGAAGGTCCAAGGGATACAGTAAACCTGAAGTGAAGCACCGGAATCTATAACTAGAGTCACATGAATGGTTCAAATAATAGTCAGTAAGAAGAGTCAGACATCTTGTACTTAAGTCGCCATTGTGCCATTTGTATTTAATTCCGATGCAATTTCTGTGTTTCATCGTCAATAAGAAGGTCCAAGGGATACAGTAAACCTGGAGTGAAGCATCGGAATCTATAACTAGTGTCACAGGAATGGTTCAAAACATAGTCAGTAAGAAGAGTCAGTCTTCTTGTATTTAAGTCGGCGTTGTGCCTTTTGTATTTAATTCCGATGCAATTTCTGTGTTTCATCGTCAATAAGAAGGTCCAAGCGATACAGTAAACCTGAAGTGAACCATCAGAATCTATAACTAGTGTCACAGAAATGGTTCAAAACATAGTCAGTAAGAAGAGTCAGTCTTCTTGTACTTAAGTCGGCTTTGTGCCTTTTGTATATATTTCCGATGCAATTTCTGTGTTTCATCGTCAATAAGAAGGTCCAAGGGATACAGTAAACCTGAAGTGAAGCACCGGAATCTATAACTAGTGTCACATGAATGGTTCAAATCATAGTCAGTAAGAAGAGTCAGACATCTTGTACTCAAGTCGCCATTGTGCCATTTGTATTTAATTCCGATGCAATTTCTGTGTTTCATCGTCAATAAGAAGGTCCAAGGGAAACAGTAAACCTGGAGTGAAGCATCGGAATATATAACTAGTGTCACATGAACGGTTCAAAACATAGACAGTAAGAAGAGTCAGTCTTCTTGTACTTAATTCGGAATGGTGCCTTTTGTATTTAATTCCGATGCAATTTCTGTGTTTCATCGTCAATAAGAAGGTCAGAGGGATACAGTAATCCTGAAGTGAAGCATCGGAATCTATAACTAGTGTCACAGGAATGGTTCAAAACATAGTCAGTAAGAAGAGTCAGTCTTCTTGTATTTAAGTCGGCGTTGTGCCTTTTGTATTTAAGTCCGATGCAATTTCTGTGTTTCATCGTCAATAAGAAGGTCCAAGGGATACAGTAAACCTGGAGTGAAGCATCGGAATCTATAACTAGTGACACAGGAAAGGTTCAAATCATAGACAGTAGGAAGAGTCAGTCTTCTTGCACTTAAGTCGGCATTGTGCCTTTTGTATTTACTTCCGATGCAATTTCAGTGTTTCATCGTCAATACGAAGGTCCAAGGGATACAGTAAACCAGAAGTGAAGCATCGGAATCTATAACTAGTGTCACAGGGATGGTTCAAAGCATAGACAGTAAGAAGAGTCAGTATTCTTGTACTCAAGTGGGCATTGTGCCTATTGTATTTCATTCCGAAGCAATTTCTGCGTTGAATCTTCAATAAAAAGGTCCAAGGGATACAATAAACCTAAAGTGAAGCATCAGAGTCTATAACTAGTGACACAGGAATGGTTCAAAACATAGACAGTAAGAAGAGTCAGTCTTCTTGCACTTATGTCGGCATTGTGCCTTTTCTATTTAATTCCGATGCAATTGCTGTGTTTCCTCGTCAATAAGAAGGTCCAAGGGATACATTAAACGTGAAGTGAAACATCGGAATCTATAACTAGTGTCACAGGAATGGTCCAAAGGTAGTCAGTAAGAAGAGTCAGTCTTCTTGTACTTAAGTCGGTATTGTGCCTTTTGTATTTAATTCCGATGCAATTTCTATGTTTCATCGTCAATAAGAAGGTCAGAGGGATACAGTTAACGTGAAGTGAAGCATCGGAATCTATAGCTAGTGTCACAGGAATGGTACAAAACATAGTCAGTAAGAAGAGTTAGTCTTCTTGTACATAAGTCGGAATTGTGCCTTTTATATTTAATTCCGATGCAATTTCTGTGTTTCATCGTCAATAAGAAGGTCCAAGGGATACAGTAAGCCTGAAGTGAAGCATCGGCATCTATAACTAGTGTAACAGGAATGGTTCAAAACATAGACAGTGGGAAGAGTCAGTCTTCTTGTATTTATGTCGGCATTGTGACTTTTGTATTTAATTCCTATGCAATTTCTATGTTTCATCGTCAATAAGAAGGTCCAAGGGATATAGTAAACCTGGAGTGAAGCATCGGAATCTATAACTAGTGACACAGGAATGGTACAAATCGTAGACAGTAGGAAGAGTCAGTCTTCTTGCACTTAATTCGGCATTGTGCCTTTTCTATTTAATTCCGATGCAATTTTTGTGTTTCATCGTTAATAAGAAGGTCCAAGGGATACAGTAAACGAGGAGTGAAGCATCGGAATCTATAACTAGTGTCACAGGAATGGTTCAAACATAGACAGTAAGTAGCGTCTGTCTTCTTGTACTTAAGTCGGCATTGTGCCTTTTGTATTTAATTCCGATGCAATTTCTGTGTTCCATCGTCAACAAAAAGGTCAGAGGGATGCAGTAAACCTGAAGTGAAGCATCGGAATCTATAACTAGTGTCACAGGAATGGTTCAAAGCATAGACAGTAGGAAATGTCAGTCTATTTGTACCTAAGTCGGCATCTGCCTTTTCTATTTAACTTCGATGCAATTTCTGTGTTTCATCGTCAATAAGAAGGTCCAAGGGATATAGTGAACCTGGAGTGAAGCATCGGAATCCATAAGTAGTGTCACAGGAATGGTTCATGACATAGGCAGTAAGAAGAGTCAGTCTTCTTGTACTAGAATCGGCATTCTGCCTTTTTTATTTAATTCCGATGCAATTTCTGTATTTCATCATCAATAAGAAGGTTTAAGGGATACAGTAAACCTGGAGTGAAGCATCGGAATCTATAACTAGTGTCACAGGAATGATTCAAAACATCGACAGTATGAAGAGACTGTCTTCTTGTACTTAATTCGGCATTGTGCCATTAGTATTTAATTCCGATGCAATTTCTGTGTTTCATCGTCAATAAGAAGGTCAGAGGGATACAGTAAATCTGATGTGAAGCATCGGTATCTATAACTAGTGTCACAGGAATGTTTCAAAACATAGTCAGCAAGAAGAGTCAGTCTTCTTGTACTTAACTCGGCTTTGTGCCTTTTGTATATATTTCCGATGCAATTTCTGTGTTTCATCGTCAATAAGAAGGTCCAAGGGATACAGTAAACCTGAAGTGAAGCACCGGAATCTATAACTAGTGTCACTATAATGGTTCAAAACATTGACAGTAGGAAGAGTCAGTCTTCTTGTACTTAAATAGGCATTGAGCCTTTTCTATTTAATTCCTACGCAATTTCTGTGTTTCATCGTCAATAAGAAGGACCTAGGGATATAGTAAACCTGGAGTGAAGCATCGGAATCTATAACTAGTGTCACAGGAATGGTTCAAAACATAGACAGTAAGTAGCGTCAGTCTTCTTGTACTTAAGTCGGCATTGTGCCTTTTTTATTTAATTCCGATACAATTTCTGTGTTTCATCGTCAATAAGAAGGTCCAAGGGATACAGTAAACCTGGAGTGAAGCATCGGAATCTATAACAAGTGTCACAGGAATGGTTCAAAACATCGACAGCAAGAAGAGTCAGTCTTCTTGTACTTAATTCGGTATTGTGCCTTTAGTATTTTATTCCGTTGCCATTTCTGTGTTTCATCGTGAATAAAAAGGTCAGAGGGATAATGTAAATCTGAAGTCAAGCATCGGAATCTACTACTAGTGTCACAGGAATGGTTCAAAACATAGTCAGTAAGAAGAGTCAGTCTTCTTGTACTTAAGTCGGCTTTGTGCCTTTTGTATTTAATTCCGATGCAATTTCTGTGTTTCATCGTCAATAAGAAGGTCCAAGGGATACAGTAAACCTGAAGTGAACCATCAGAATCTATAACTAGTGTCACAGGAATGGTTCAAAACATAGTCAGTAAGAAGAGTCAGTCTTCTTGTACTTAAGTCGGCTTTGTGCTTTTTGTATATATTTCCGATGCAATTTCTGTGTTTCATCGTCAATAAGAAGGTCCAAGGGATACAGTAAACCTGAAGTGAAGCACCGGAATCTATAACTAGTGTCACATGAACGGTTCAAATCATAGTCAGTAAGAAGAGTCAGACATCTTGTACTTAAGTCGCCATTGTGCCATTTGTATTTAATTCCGATGCAATTTCTGTGTTTCATCGTCAATAAGAGGGTCCAAGGGATACAGTAAACCTGGAGTGAAGCATCGGAATCTATAACTAGTGTCACATGAACGGTTCAAAACATAGACAGTAAGAAGAGTCAGTCTTCTTGTACTTAATTCGGAATGGTGCCTTTTGTATTTAATTCCGATGCAATTTCTGTGTTTCATCGTCAATAAGAAGGTCAGAGGGATACAGTAAACCTGAAGTGAAGCATCGGAATCTATAACTAGTGTCACAGGAATGGTTCAAAACATAGTCAGTAAGAAGAGTCAGTCTTCTTGTATTTAAGTCGGCGTTGTGCCTTTTGTATTTAATTCCGATGCAATTTCTGTGTTTCATCGTCAATAAGAAGTTCCAAGGGATACAGTAAATCTGGAGTGAAGCATCGGAATCTATAACTAGTGACACAGGAATGGTTCAAATCATAGACAGTAGGAAGAGTCAGTCTTCTTGCACTTAAGTCGGCATTGTGCCTTTTGTATTTACTTCCGATGCAATTTCAGTGTTTCATCGTCAATAAGAAGGTCCAAGGGATACAGTAAACCAGAAGTGAAGCATCGGAATCTATAACTAGTGTCACAGGGATGGTTCAAAGCATAGACAGTAAGAAGAGTCAGTATTCTTGTACTCAAGTGGGCATTGTGCCTATTGTATTTCATTCCGAAGCAATTTCTGCGTTGAATCTTCAATAAAAAGGTCCAAGGGATACAATAAACCTAAAGTGAAGAATCAGAGTCTATAACTAGTGACACAGGAATGGTTCAAAACATAGACAGTAAGAAGAGTCAGTCTTCTTGCACTTAGGTCGGCATTGTGCCTTTTCTATTTAATTCCGATGCAATTGCTGTGTTTCCTCGTCAATAAGAAGGTCCAAGGGATACATTAAACCTGAAGTGAAACATCGGAATCTATAACTAGTGTCACAGGAATGGTCCAAACGTAGTCAGTAAGAAGAGTCAGTCTTCTTGTACTTAAGTCGGTATTGTGCCTTTTGTATTTAATTCCGATGCAATTTCTATGTTTCATCGTCAATAAGAAGGTCAGAGGGATACAGTTAACGTGAAGTGAAGCATCGGAATCTATAGCTAGTGTCACAGGAATGGTACAAAACATAGTCAGTAAGAAGAGTTAGTCTTCTTGTACATAAGTCGGCATTGTGCCTTTTGTATTTAATTCCGATGCAATTTCTGTGTTTCATCGTCAATAAGAAGGTCCAAGGGAAACAGTAACCCTGAAGTGAAGCATCGGCATCTATAACTAGTGTAACAGGAATGGTTCAAAACATAGACAGTGGGAAGAGTCAGTCTTCTTGTACTTATGTCGGCATTGTGACTTTTGTATTTAATTCCTATGCAATTTCTATGTTTCATCGTCAATAAGAAGGTCCAAGGGATATAGTAAACCTGGAGTGAAGCATCGGAATCTATAACTAGTGACACAGGAATGGTACAAATCATAGACAGTAGGAAGAGTCAGTCTTCTTGCACTTAATTCGGCATTGTGCCTTTTCTATTTAATTCCGATGCAATTTTTGTGTTTCATCGTTAATAAGAAGGTCCAAGGGATACAGTAAACAAGGAGTGAAGCATCGGAATCTATAACTAGTTTCACAAAAGTGGTTCAAAACGTAGTCAGTAAGAAGAGTCAGTCTTCTTGTACTTAAGTCGGCATTGTGCCTTTTGTATTTAATTCCGATGCAATTTCTATGTTTCATCGTCAATAAGAAGGTCCAAGGGATATAGAAAACCTGGAGTGAAGCATCGGAATCTATAACTAGTGTCACAGGAATGGTTCAAACATAGACAGTAAGTAGCGTCTGTCTTCTTGTACTTAAGTCGGCATTGTGCCTTTTGTATTTAATTCCGATGCAATTTCTGTGTTCCATCGTCAACAAAAAGGTCAGAGGGATGCAGTAAACCTGAAGTGAAGCATCGGAATCTATAACTAGTGTCACAGGAATGGTTCAAAGCATAGACAGTAGGAAATGTCAGTCTATTTGTACCTAAGTCGGCATTCTGCCTTTTCTATTTAACTTCGATGCAATTTCTGTGTTTCATCGTCAATAAGAAGGTCCAAGGGATATAGTGAACCTGGAGTGAAGCATCGGAATCCATAAGTAGTGTCACAGGAATGGTTCATGACATAGGCAGTAAGAAGAGTCAGTCTTCTTGTACTAGAATCGGCATTCTGCCTTTTTTATTTAATTCCGATGCAATTTCTGTATTTCATCATCAATAAGAAGGTTTAAGGGATACAGTAAACCTGGAGTGAAGCATCGGAATCTATAACTAGTGTCACAGGAATGGTTCAAAACATCGACAGTATGAAGAGACTGTCTTCTTGTACTTAATTCGGCATTGTGCCATTAGTATTTAATTCCGATGCAATTTCTGTGTTTCATCGTCAATAAGAAGGTCAGAGGGATACAGTAAATCTGATGTGAAGCATCGGTATCTATAACTAGTGTCACAGGAATGGTTCAAAACATAGTCAGTAAGAAGAGTCAGTCTTCTTGTACATAAGTCGGCATTGCGCATTTTGTATTCAATTCCGATGCAATTTCTGTGTTTCATCGTCAATAAGAAGGTCTAGGGGATACAGTAAACCTGAAGTGAAGCATCGGAATCTATAACTAGTGTAACAGGAATGGTTCAAAACATAGACAGTGGGAAGAGTCAGTCTTCTTGTACTTAAGTCGGCAATGTGACTTTTGTATTTAATTCCGATGCAATTTCTGTGTTTCATCGTCAAAAAGATGGTCCAAGGGATACGGTAAACCAGAAGTGAAGCATCGGAATCTATAACTAGTGTCACAGGGATGGTTCAAAACAGAGACAGTAAGAAGAGTCAGTATTATTGTACTTAGGTGGGCATTGTGCCTTTTGTATTTAATTCTGAAGCAATTTCTGTGTTTCATCTTCAATAAGAAGGTCCAAGGGATACAACAAACCTGATGTGAAGCATCAGAGTCTATAGCTAGTGTCACAGGAATGTTTCAAAACATAGTCAGGAAGAAGAGTCAGTCTTCTTGCACATAAGTCGGCATTGTGCCTTTTGTATTTAATTCCGATGCAATTTCTGTGTTTCATCGTCAGTAAGAAGGTCCAAGTTATACAGTAAACCTGAAGTGAAGCATCGGAATCTATAGCTAGTGTCACAGGAATGGTACAAAACATAGTCAGTAAGAAGAGTTAGTCTTCTTGTACATAAGTCGGCATTGTGCCTTTTGTATTTAATTCCGATGCAATTTCTGTGTTTCATCGTCAATAAGAAGGTCCAAGGGAAACAGTAACCCTGAAGTGAAGCATCGGCATCTATAACTAGTGTAACAGGAATGGTTCAAAACATAGACAGTGGGAAGAGTCAGTCTTCTTGTACTTATGTCGGCATTGTGACTTTTGTATTTAATTCCTATGCAATTTCTATGTTTCATCGTCAATAAGAAGGTCCAAGGGATATAGTAAACCTGGAGTGAAGCATCGGAATCTATAGCTAGTGTCACATAAATGGTTCAAAACATAGATAGTAAGAAGAGTCAGTCTCCTTGTACATAAGTCGGCATTGTGCCTTTTGTATTTGATTCCGATGCAAATTCTTTGTTTCATCGTCAATAAGTTGGTCCAAAGGATACAGTGAACCTGAAGTGAAGCATCGGAATCTATAACTAGTGTCACAGGGATGGTTCAAAACATAGTCAGTAAGAAGAGTCAGTCTTCTTGTACTTAACTCGGCTTTGTGCCTTTTGTATATATTTCCGATGCAATTTCTGTGTTTCATCGTCAATAAGAAGGTCCAAGGGATACAGTAAACCTGAAGTGAAGCACCGGAATCTATAACTAGTGTCACTATAATGGTTCAAAACATAGACAGTAGGAAGAGTCAGTCTTCTTGTACTTAAATAGGCATTGAGCCTTTTCTATTTAATTCCTATGCAATTTCTGTGTTTCATCGTCAATAAGAAGGTCCTAGGGATATAGTAAACCTGGAGTGAAGCATCGGAATCTATAACTAGTGTCACAGGAATGGTTCAAAACATAGACAGTAAGTAGCGTCAGTCTTCTTGTACTTAAGTCGGCATTGTGCCTTTTTTATTTAATTCCGATGCAATTTCTGTGTTTCATCGTGAATAAAAAGGTCAGAGGGATAATGTAAATCTGAAGTCAAGCATCGGAATCTACTACTAGTGTCACAGGAATGGTTCAAAACATAGTCAGTAAGAAGAGTCAGTCTTCTTGTACTTAAGTCGGCTTTGTGCCTTTTGTATTTAATTCCGATGCAATTTCTGTGTTTCATCGTCAATAAGAAGGTCCAAGGGATACAGTAAACCTGAAGTGAACCATCAGAATCTATAACTAGTGTCACAGGAATGGTTCAAAACATAGTCAGTAAGAAGAGTCAGTCTTCTTGTACTTAAGTCGGCTTTGTGCCTTTTGTATATATTTCCGATGCAATTTCTGTGTTTCATCGTCAATAAGAAGGTCCAAGGGATACAGTAAACCTGAAGTGAAGCACCGGAATCTATAACTAGTGTCACATGAACGGTTCAAATCATAGTCAGTAAGAAGAGTCAGACATCTTGTACTTAAGTCGCCATTGTGCCATTTGTATTTAATTCCGATGCAATTTCTGTGTTTCATCGTCAATAAGAAGGTCCAAGGGATACAGTAAACCTGGAGTGAAGCATCGGAATCTATAACTAGTGTCACATGAACGGTTCAAAACATAGACAGTAAGAAGAGTCAGTCTTCTTGTACTTAATTCGGAATGGTGCCTTTTGTATTTAATTCCGATGCAATTTCTGTGTTTCATCGTCAATAAGAAGGTCAGAGGGATACAGTAAACCTGAAGTGAAGCATCGGAATCTATAACTAGTGTCACAGGAATGGTTCAAAACATAGTCAGTAAGAAGAGTCAGTCTTCTTGTATTTAAGTCGGCGTTGTGCCTTTTGTATTTAATTCCGATGCAATTTCTGTGTTTCATCGGCAATAAGAAGTTCCAAGGGATACAGTAAATCTGGAGTGAAGCATCGGAATCTATAACTAGTGACACAGGAATGGTTCAAATCATAGACAGTAGGAAGAGTCAGTCTTCTTGCACTTAAGTCGGCATTGTGCCTTTTGTATTTACTTCCGATGCAATTTCAGTGTTTCATCGTCAATAAGAAGGTCCAAGGGATACAGTAAACCAGAAGTGAAGCATCGGAATCTATAACTAGTGTCACAGGGATGGTTCAAAGCATAGACAGTAAGAAGAGTCAGTATTCTTGTACTCAAGTGGGCATTGTGCCTATTGTATTTCATTCCGAAGCAATTTCTGCGTTGAATCTTCAATAAAAAGGTCCAAGGGATACAATAAACCTAAAGTGAAGCATCAGAGTCTATAACTAGTGACACAGGAATGGTTCAAAACATAGACAGTAAGAAGAGTCAGTCTTCTTGCACTTAGGTCGGCATTGTGCCTTTTCTATTTAATTCCGATGCAATTGCTGTGTTTCCTCGTCAATAAGAAGGTCCAAGGGATACATTAAACCTGAAGTGAAACATCGGAATCTATAACTAGTGTCACAGGAATGGTCCAAACGTAGTCAGTAAGAAGAGTCAGTCTTCTTGTACTTAAGTCGGTATTGTGCCTTTTGTATTTAATTCCGATGCAATTTCTATGTTTCATCGTCAATAAGAAGGTCAGAGGGATACAGTTAACGTGAAGTGAAGCATCGGAATCTATAGCTAGTGTCACAGGAATGGGACAAAACATAGTCAGTAAGAAGAGTTAGTCTTCTTGTACATAAGTCGGCATTGTGCCTTTTGTATTAAATTCCGATGCAATTTCTGTGTTTCATCGTCAATAAGAAGGTCCAAGGGAAACAGTAACCCTGAAGTGAAGCATCGGCATCTATAACTAGTGTAACAGGAATGGTTCAAAACATAGACAGTGGGAAGAGTCAGTCTTCTTGTACTTATGTCGGCATTGTGACTTTTGTATTTAATTCCTATGCGATTTCTATGTTTCATCGTCAATAAGAAGGTCCAAGGGATATAGTAAACCTGGAGTGAAGCATCGGAATCTATAACTAGTGACACAGGAATGGTACAAATCATAGACAGTAGGAAGAGTCAGTCTTCTTGCACTTAATTCGGCATTGTGCCTTTTCTATTTAATTCCGATGCAATTTTTGTGTTTCATCGTTAATAAGAAGGTCCAAGGGATACAGTAAACAAGGAGTGAAGCATCGGAATCTATAACTAGTTTCACAAAAGTGGTTCAAAACGTAGTCAGTAAGAAGAGTCAGTCTTCTTGTACTTAAGTCGGCATTGTGCCTTTTGTATTTAATTCCGATGCAATTTCTATGTTTCATCGTCAATAAGAAGGTCCAAGGGATATAGAAAACCTGGAGTGAAGCATCGGAATCTATAACTAGTGTCACAGGAATGGTTCAAACATAGACAGTAAGTAGCGTCTGTCTTCTTGTACTTAAGTCGGCATTGTGCCTTTTGTATTTAATTCCGATGCAATTTCTGTGTTCCATCGTCAACAAAAAGGTCAGAGGGATGCAGTAAACCTGAAGTGAAGCATCGGAATCTATAACTAGTGTCACAGGAATGGTTCAAAGCATAGACAGTAGGAAATGTCAGTCTACTTGTACCTAAGTCGGCATTCTGCCTTTTCTATTTAACTTCGATGCAATTTCTGTGTTTCATCGTCAATAAGAAGGTCCAAGGGATATAGTGAACCTGGAGTGAAGCATCGGAATCCATAAGTAGTGTCACAGGAATGGTTCATGACATAGGCAGTAAGAAGAGTCAGTCTTCTTGTACTAGAATCGGCATTCTGCCTTTTTTATTTAATTCCGATGCAATTTCTGTATTTCATCATCAATAAGAAGGTTTAAGGGATACAGTAAACCTGGAGTGAAGCATCGGAATCTATAACTAGTGTCACAGGAATGGTTCAAAACATCGACAGTATGAAGAGACTGTCTTCTTGTACTTAATTCGGCATTGTGCCATTAGTATTTAATTCCGATGCAATTTCTGTGTTTCATCGTCAATAAGAAGGTCAGAGGGATACAGTAAATCTGATGTGAAGCATCGGTATCTATAACTAGTGTCACAGGAATGGTTCAAAACATAGTCAGTAAGAAGAGTCAGTCTTCTTGTACATAAGTCGGCATTGCGCATTTTGTATTCAATTCCGATGCAATTTCTGTGTTTCATCGTCAATAAGAAGGTCTAGGGGATACAGTAAACCTGAAGTGAAGCATCGGAATCTATAACTAGTGTAACAGGAATGGTTCAAAACATAGACAGTGGGAAGAGTCAGTCTTCTTGTACTTAAGTCGGCAATGTGACTTTTGTATTTAATTCCGATGCAATTTCTGTGTTTCATCGTCAATACGAAGGTCAGAGGGATACAGTAAACCTGAACTGAAGCACCGGAATCTATAACTAGAGTCACAGGAATGGTTCAAAACATAGTCAGTAAGAAGAGTCAGTCTTCTTGTATCTAAGTCGGCGTTGTGCTTTTGTATTTAATTCCGATGCAATTTCTGTGTTTCATCTTCAAAAAGATGGTCCAAGGGATACAGTAAACCAGAAGTGAAGCATCGGAATCTATAACTAGTGTCACAGGGATGGTTCAAAACAGAGACAGTAAGAAGAGTCAGTATTATTGTACTTAGGTGGGCATTGTGCCTTTTGTATTTAATTCTGAAGCAATTTCTGTGTTTCATCTTCAATAAGAAGGTCCAAGGGATACAACAAACCTGATGTGAAGCATCAGAGTCTATAGCTAGTGTCACAGGAATGTTTCAAAACATAGTCAGCAAGAAGAGTCAGTCTTCTTGCACATAAGTCGGCATTGTGCCTTTTGTATTTAATTCCGATGCAATTTCTGTGTTTCATCGTCAGTAAGAAGGTCCAAGGGATACAGTAAACCTGAAGTGAAGCATCGGAATCTATAACTAGTGTAACAGGAATGGTTCAAAACATAGACAGTGGGAAGAGTCAGTCTTCTTGTACTTAAGTCGGCAATGTGACTTTTGTATATAATTCCGATCCAATTTCTGTGTTTCATCGTCAATACGAAGGTCAGAGGGATACAGTAAACCTGAACTGAAGCAACGGAATCTATAACTAGTGTCACAGGAATGGTTCAAAACATAGACAGTAGGAAGAGTCAGTCTGCTTGTACTTAAGTCGGCATTGTGCCTTTTCTATTTAATTCCTATGCAATTTATGTGTTTCATCGTCAATAAGAAGGTCCAAGGGATACAGTAAACATGAAGTGAAGCATCGGAATCTATAGCTAGTGTCACAGAAATGGTTCAAAACATAGATAGTAAGAAGAGTCAGTCTCCTTGTACATAAGTCGGCATTGTGCCTTTTGTATTTAATTCCGATGCAAATTCTTTGTTTCATCGTCAATAAGTTGGTCCAAAGGATACAGTGAACCTGAAGTGAAGCATCGGAATCTATAACTAGTGTCACAGGGATGGTTCAAAACATAGTCAGTAAGAAGAGTCAGTCTTCTTGTACTTAACTCGGCTTTGTGCCTTTTGTATATATTTCCGATGCAATTTCTGTGTTTCATCGTCAATAAGAAGGTCCAAGGGATACAGTAAACCTGAAGTGAAGCACCGGAATCTAAACTAGTGTCACTATAATGGTTCAAAACATAGACAGTAGGAAGAGTCAGTCTTCTTGTACTTAAATAGGCATTGAGCCTTTTCTATTTAATTCCTATGCAATTTCTGTGTTTCATCGTCAATAAGAAGGTCCTAGGGATATAGTATACCTGGAGTGAAGCATCGGAATCTATAACTAGTGTCACAGGAATGGTTCAAAACATAGACAGTAAGTAGCGTCAGTCTTCTTGTACTTAAGTCGGCATTGTGCCTTTTTTATTTAATTCCGATGCAATTTCTGTGTTTCATCGTCAATAAGAAGGTCCAAGGGATACAGTAAACCTGGAGGAAGCATCGGAATCTATAACAAGTGTCACAGGAATGGTTCAAAACATCGACAGCAAGAAGAGTCAGTCTTCTTGTACTTAATTCGGTATTGTGCCTTTAGTGTTTTATTCCGATGCCATTTCTGTGTTTCATCGTGAATAAAAAGGTCAGAGGGATAATGTAAATCTGAAGTCAAGCATCGGAATCTACTACTAGTGTCACAGAAATGGTTCAAAACATAGTCAGTAAGAAGAGTCAGTCTTCTTGTACATAAGTCGGCTTTGTGCCTTTTGTATTTAATTCCGATGCAATTTCTGTGATTCATCGTCAATAAGAAGGTCCAAGGGATACAGTAAACCTGAAGTGAACCATCAGAATCTATAACTAGTGTCACAGGAATGGTTCAAAACATAGTCAGTAAGAAGAGTCAGTCTTCTTGTACTTAAGTCGGCTTTGTGCCTTTTGTATATATTTCCGATGCAATTTCTGTGTTTCATCGTCAATAAGAAGGTCCAAGGGATACAGTAAACCTGAAGTGAAGCACCGGAATCTATAACTAGTGTCACATGAACGTTTCAAATCATAGTCAGTAAGAAGAGTCAGACATCTTGTACTTAAGTCGCCATTGTGCCATTTGTATTTAATTCCGATGCAATTTCTGTGTTTCATCGTCAATAAGAAGGTCCAAGGGATACAGTAAACCTGGAGTGAAGCATCGGAATCTATAACTAGTGTCACATGAACGGTTCAAAACATAGACAGTAAGAAGAGTCAGTCTTCTTGTACTTAATTCGGAATGGTGCCTTTTGTATTTAATTCCGATGCAATTTCTGTGTTTCATCGTCAATAAGAAGGTCAGAGGGATACAGTAAACCTGAAGTGCAGCATCGGAATCTATAACTAGTGTCACAGGAATGGTTCAAAACATAGTCAGTAAGAAGAGTCAGTCTTCTTGTATTTAAGTCGGCGTTGTGCCTTTTGTATTTAATTCCGATGCAATTTCTGTGTTTCATCGTCAATAAGAAGTTCCAAGGGATACAGTAAATCTGGAGTGAAGCATCGGAATCTATAACTAGTGACACAGGAATGGTTCAAATCATAGACAGTAGGAAGAGTCAGTCTTCTTGCACTTAAGTCGGCATTGTGCCTTTTGTATTTACTTCCGATGCAATTGCTGTGTTTCCTCGTCAATAAGAAGGTCCAAGGGATACATTAAACCTGAAGTGAAACATCGGAATCTATAACTAGTGTCACAGGAATGGTCCAAACGTAGTCAGTAAGAAGAGTCAGTCTTCTTGTACTTAAGTCGGTATTGTGCCTTTTGTATTTAATTCCGATGCAATTTCTATGTTTCATCGTCAATAAGAAGGTCAGAGGGATACAGTTAACGTGAAGTGAAGCATCGGAATCTATAGCTAGTGTCACAGGAATGGTACAAAACATAGTCAGTAAGAAGAGTTAGTCTTCTTGTACATAAGTCGGCATTGTGCCTTTTGTATTTAATTCCGATGCAATTTCTGTGTTTCATCGTCAATAAGAAGGTCCAAGGGAAACAGTAACCCTGAAGTGAAGCATCGGCATCTATAACTAGTGTAACAGGAATGGTTCAAAACATAGACAGTGGGAAGAGTCAGTCTTCTTGTACTTATGTCGGCATTGTGACTTTTGTATTTAATTCCTATGCGATTTCTATGTTTCATCGTCAATAAGAAGGTCCAAGGGATATAGTAAACCTGGAGTGAAGCATCGGAATCTATAACTAGTGACACAGGAATGGTACAAATCATAGACAGTAGGAAGAGTCAGTCTTCTTGCACTTAATTCGGCATTGTGCCTTTTCTATTTAATTCCGATGCAATTTTTGTGTTTCATCGTTAATAAGAAGGTCCAAGGGATACAGTAAACAAGGAGTGAAGCATCGGAATCTATAACTAGTTTCACAAAAGTGGTTCAAAACGTAGTCAGTTAGAAGAGTCAGTCTTCTTGTACTTAAGTCGGCATTGTGCCTTTTGTATTTAATTCCGATGCAATTTCTATGTTTCATCGTCAATAAGAAGGTCCAAGGGATATAGAAAATCTGGAGTGAAGCATCGGAATCTATAACTAGTGTCACAGGAATGGTTCAAAACATCGACAGTATGAAGAGACTGTCTTCTTGTACTTAATTCGGCATTGTGCCATTAGTATTTAATTCCGATGCAATTTCTGTGTTTCATCGTCAATAAGAAGGTCAGAGGGATACAGTAAATCTGATGTGAAGCATCGGTATCTATAACTAGTGTCACAGGAATGGTTCAAAACATAGTCAGTAAGAAGAGTCAGTCTTCTTGTACATAAGTCGGCATTGCGCATTTTGTATTCAATTCCGATGCAATTTCTGTGTTTCATCGTCAATAAGAAGGTCTAGGGGATACAGTAAACCTGAAGTGAAGCATCGGAATCTATAACTAGTGTAACAGGAATGGTTCAAAACATAGACAGTGGGAAGAGTCAGTCTTCTTGTACTTAAGTCGGCAATGTGACTTTTGTATTTAATTCCGATGCAATTTCTGTGTTTCATCGTCAATATGAAGGTCAGAGGGATACAGTAAACCTGAACTGAAGCACCGGAATCTATAACTAGAGTCACAGGAATGGTACAAAACATAGTCAGTAAGAAGAGTCAGTCTTCTTGTATCTAAGTCGGCGTTGTGCTTTTGTATTTAATTCCGATGCAATTTCTGTGTTTCATCTTCAAAAAGATGGTCCAAGGGATACAGTAAACCAGAAGTGAAGCATCGGAATCTATAACTAGTGTCACAGGGATGGTTCAAAACAGAGACAGTAAGAAGAGTCAGTATTATTGTACTTAGGTGGGCATTGTGCCTTTTGTATTTAATTCTGAAGCAATTTCTGTGTTTCATCTTCAATAAGAAGGTCCAAGGGATACAACAAACTTGATGTGAAGCATCAGAGTCTATAGCTAGTGTCACAGGAATGTTTCAAAACATAGTCAGCAAGAAGAGTCAGTCTTCTTGCACATAAGTCGGCATTGTGCCTTTTGTATTTAATTCCGATGCAATTTCTGTGTTTCATCGTCAGTAAGAAGGTCCAAGGGATACAGTAAACCTGAAGTGAAGCATCGGAATCTATAACTAGTGTAACAGGAATGATTCAAAACATAGACAGTGGGAAGAGTCAGTCTTCTTGTACTTAAGTCGGCAATGTGACTTTTGTATATAATTCCGATCCAATTTCTGTGTTTCATCGTCAATACAAAGGTCAGAGGGATACAGTAAACCTGAACTGAAGCACCGGAATCTATAACTAGTGTCACAGGAATGGTTCAAAACATAGACAGTAGGAAGAGTCAGTCTGCTTGTACTTAAGTCGGCATTGTGCCTTTTCTATTTAATTCCTATGCAATTTATGTGTTTCATCGTCAATAAGAAGGTCCAAGGGATACAGTAAACATGAAGTGAAGCATCGGAATCTATAGCTAGTGTCACAGAAATGGTTCAAAACATAGATAGTAAGAAGAGTCAGTCTCCTTGTACATAAGTCGGCATTGTGCCTTTTGTATTTAATTCCGATGCAAATTCTTTGTTTCATCGTCAATAAGTTGGTCCAAAGGATACAGTGAACCTGAAGTGAAGCATCGGAATCTATAACTAGTGTCACAGGGATGGTTCAAAACATAGTCAGTAAGAAGAGTCAGTCTTCTTGTACTTAACTCGGCTTTGTGCCTTTTGTATATATTTCCGATGCAATTTCTGTGTTTCATCGTCAATAAGAAGGTCCAAGGGATACAGTAAACCTGAAGTGAAGCACCGGAATCTAAACTAGTGTCACTATAATGGTTCAAAACATAGACAGTAGGAAGAGTCAGTCTTCTTGTACTTAAATAGGCATTGAGCCTTTTCTATTTAATTCCTATGCAATTTCTGTGTTTCATCGTCAATAAGAAGGTCCTAGGGATGTTGTATACCTGGAGTGAAGCATCGGAATCTATAACTAGTGTCACAGGAATGGTTCAAAACATAGACAGTAAGTAGCGTCAGTCTTCTTGTACTTAAGTCGGCATTGTGCCTTTTTTATTTAATTCCGATGCAATTTCTGTGTTTCATCGTCAATAAGAAGGTCCAAGGGATACAGTAAACCTGGAGGAAGCATCGGAATCTATAACAAGTGTCACAGGAATGGTTCAAAACATCGACAGCAAGAAGAGTCAGTCTTCTTGTACTTAATTCGGTATTGTGCCTTTAGTGTTTTATTCCGATGCCATTTCTGTGTTTCATCGTGAATAAAAAGGTCAGAGGGATAATGTAAATCTGAAGTCAAGCATCGGAATCTACTACTAGTGTCACAGGAATGGTTCAAAACATAGTCAGTAAGAAGAGTCAGTCTTCTTGTACTTAAGTCGGCTTTGTGCCTTTTGTATTTAATTCCGATGCAATTTCTGTGATTCATCGTCAATAAGAAGGTCCAAGGGATACAGTAAACCTGAAGTGAACCATCAGAATCTATAACTAGTGTCACAGGAATGGTTCAAAACATAGTCAGTAAGAAGAGTCAGTCTTCTTGTACTTAAGTCGGCTTTGTGCCTTTTGTATATATTTCCGATGCAATTTCTGTGTTTCATCGTCAATAAGAAGGTCCAAGGGATACAGTAAACCTGAAGTGAAGCACCGGAATCTATAACTAGTGTCACATGAACGGTTCAAATCATAGTCAGTAAGAAGAGTCAGACATCTTGTACTTAAGTCGCTATTGTGCCATTTGTATTTAATTCCGATGCAATTTCTGTGTTTCATCGTCAATAAGAAGGTCCAAGGGATACAGTAAACCTGGAGTGAAGCATCGGAATCTATAACTAGTGTCACATGAACGGTTCAAAACATAGACAGTAAGAAGAGTCAGTCTTCTTGTACTTAATTCGGAATGGTGCCTTTTGTATTTAATTCCGATGCAATTTCTGTGTTTCATCGTCAATAAGAAGGTCAGAGGGATACAGTAAACCTGAAGTGAAGCATCGGAATCTATAACTAGTGTCACAGGAATGGTTCAAAACATAGTCAGTAAGAAGAGTCAGTCTTCTTGTATTTAAGTCGGCGTTGTGCCTTTTGTATTTAATTCCGATGCAATTTCTGTGTTTCATCGTCAATAAGAAGTTCCAAGGGATACAGTAAATCTGGAGTGAAGCATCGGAATCTATAACTAGTGACACAGGAATGGTTCAAATCATAGACAGTAGGAAGAGTCAGTCTTCTTGCACTTAAGTCGGCATTGTGCCTTTTGTATTTACTTCCGATGCAATTTCAGTGTTTCATCGTCAATAAGAAAGTCCAAGGGATACAGTAAACCAGAAGTGAAGCATCGGAATCTATAACTAGTGTCACAGGGATGGTTCAAAGCATAGACAGTAAGAAGAGTCAGTATTCTTGTACTCAAGTGGGCATTGTGCCTATTGTATTTCATTCCGAAGCAATTTCTGCGTTGAATCTTCAATAAAAAGGTCCAAGGGATACAATAAACCTAAAGTGAAGCATCAGAGTCTATAACTAGTGACACAGGAATGGTTCAAAACATAGACAGTAAGAAGAGTCAGTCTTCTTGCACTTAGGTCGGCATTGTGCCTTTTCTATTTAATTCCGATGCAATTGCTGTGTTTCCTCGTCAATAAGAAGGTCCAAGGGATACATTAAACCTGAGGTGAAACATCGGAATCTATAACTAGTGTCACAGGAATGGTCCAAAAGTAGTCAGTTAGAAGAGTCAGTCTTCTTGTACTTAAGTCGGTATTGTGCCTTTTGTATTTAATTCCGATGCAATTTCTATGTTTCATCGTCAATAAGAAGGTCAGAGGGATACAGTTAACGTGAAGTGAAGCATCGGAATCTATAGCTAGTGTCACAGGAATGGTACAAAACATAGTCAGTAAGAAGAGTTAGTCTTCTTGTACATAAGTCGGCATTGTGCCTTTTGTATTTAATTCCGATGCAATTTCTGTGTTTCATCGTCAATAAGAAGGTCCAAGGGAAACAGTAACCCTGAAGTGAAGCATCGGCATCTATAACTAGTGTAACAGGAATGGTTCAAAACATAGACAGTGGGAAGAGTCAGTCTTCTTGTACTTATGTCGGCATTGTGACTTTTGTATTTAATTCCTATGCAATTTCTATGTTTCATCGTCAATAAGAAGGTCCAAGGGATATAGTAAACCTGGAGTGAAGCATCGGAATCTATAACTAGTGACACAGGAATGGTACAAATCATAGACAGTATAAAGAGTCAGTCTTCTTGCACTTAATTCGGCATTGTGCCTTTTCTATTTAATTCCGATGCAATTTTTGTGTTTCATCGTTAATAAGAAGGTCCAAGGGATACAGTAAACAAGGAGTGAAGCATCGGAATCTATAACTAGTTTCACAAAAGTGGTTCAAAACGTAGTCAGTAAGAAGAGTCAGTCTTCTTGTACTTAAGTCGGCATTGTGCCTTTTGTATTTAATTCCGATGCAATTTCTATGTTTCATCGTCAATAAGAAGGTCCAAGGGATATAGAAAACCTGGAGTGAAGCATCGGAATCTATAACTAGTGTCACAGGAATGGTTCGAACATAGACAGTAAGTAGCGTCTGTCTTCTTGTACTTAAGTCGGCATTGTGCCTTTTGTATTTAATTCCGATGCAATTTCTGTGTTCCATCGTCAACAAAAAGGTCAGAGGGATGCAGTAAACCTGAAGTGAAGCATCGGAATCTATAACTAGTGTCACAGGAATGGTTCAAAGCATAGACAGTAGGAAGAGTCAGTCTATTTGTACCTAAGTCGGCATTCTGCCTTTTCTATTTAACTCCGATGCAATTTCTGTGTTTCATCGTCAATAAGAAGGTCCAAGGGATATAGTGAACCTGGAGTGAAGCATCGGAATCCATAACTAGTGTCACAGGGATGGTTCATGACATAGGCAGTAAGAAGAGTCAGTCTTCTTGTACTAGAATCGGCATTCTACCTTTTTTATTTAATTCCGATGCAATTTCTGTATTTCATCGTCAATAAGAAGGCTTAAGGGATACAGTAAACCTGGAGTGAAGCATCGGAATCTATAACTAGTGTCACAGGAATGGTTCAAAACATCGACAGTATGAAGAGACTGTCTTCTTGTACCTAATTCGGCATTGTGCCATTAGTATTTAATTCCGATGCAATTTCTGTGTTTCATCGTCAATAAGAAGGTCAGAGGGATACAGTAAATCTGATGTGAAGCATCGGTATCTATAACTAGTGTCACAGGAATGGTTCAAAACATAGTCAGTAAGAAGAGTCAGTCTTCTTGTACTTAAGTCGGCATTGCGCATTTTGTATTCAATTCCGATGCAATTTCTGTGTTTCATCGTCAATAAGAAGGTCTAGGGGATACAGTAAACCTGAAAAGAAGCTACAGAATCGATAACTAGTGTCACAGGAATGGTTCAAAACATAGTCAGTAAGAAGAGTCAGTCTTCTTGTACATATGTCGGCATTGTGAACTTTGTATTTAATTCCGATGAAACCTTTGTTTCTACGTCAATAAGAAGGCCCAAGGGATACAGTAAACCTGAAGTGATGCACCGGAATCTATAACTAGTGTCACAGGAATGGTTCAAAACATAGTCAGTAAGAAGAGTCAGTCTTCTTGTACTTAAGTCGGCATTGTGCCTTTTGTGTTTAATTCCGATGCAATTTCTGTGTTCCATCGTCACTAAGGAGGTCCAAGGGATACAGCAAATCTGGAGTGAAGCATAGGAATCTATAATTAGTGTCACAGGAATGGTTCAAAACATAGTCAGTAAGAAGAATCAGTCTTCTTGTACTTAAGTCGGCATTGTGCCTTTTGTATTTAATTCCGATGCAATTTTTGTGTTTCATCGTCAATAAGAAGGTCCAAGGGATACAGTAAGCCTGCAGGGGAAGCATCGGCATCTGTAACTAGTGTAACAGGAATGGTTCAAAGCATAGACAGTGGGAAGAGTCAGTTTTCGTGTACTTAAGTCGGCATTGTGACTTTTGTATTTAATACCGATGCAATTTCTGTGTTTCATCGTCAATACGAAGGTCAGAGGGATACAGTAAACCTGAAGTGAAGCATCGGAATCTATAACTAGTGTCACAGGAATGGTTCAAAACATAGACAGTAGGAAGAGTCAGTCTTCTTGTACTTAAGTCCTCATTGTGCCTTTTCTATTTAATTCCCATGCAATTATGTGTTTCATCGTCAATAAGAAGGTCCAAGGGATATAGTAAACCTGAAGTGAAGCATCGGAATCTATAACTAGTGTCACAAAAGTGGTTCAAAACGTAGTCGGTAAGAAGAGTCAGTCTGCTTGTACTTAAGTCGGCATTGTGCCTTTTGTATTTAATTCCGATGCAATTTCTATGTTTCATCGTCAATAAGAAGGTCCAAGGGATATTGAAAACCTGGAGTGAAGCATCGGAATCTATAACTAGTGTCACAGGAATGGTTCAAACATAGACAGTAAGTAGCGTCAGTCTTCTTGTACTTAAGTCGGCATTGTGCCTTTTTTATTTAATTCCGATGCAATTTCTGTGTTTCATCGTCAAAAAGAAGGTCCAACGGATACAGTAAACCTGGAGTGAGGCATCGGAATCTATAACTAGTGTCACAGGAATGGTTCAAAACATCGACAGTATGAAGTGTCAGTCTTCTTGTACTCAATTCGGCATTGTGCCATTAGTATTTAATTCCGATGCAATTTCAGTGTTTCATCGTCAATGAGACGGTCCATGGGATACAGTAAACCTGAAGTGAAGCATCGGAATCTATAACTAGTGTCACATGAATGGATCAAATCATAGTCAGTAAGAAGAGTCAGACTTCTTGTACTTATGTCGCCATTGTGCCATTTGAATTTAATTCCGATGCAATTTCTGTGTTTCATCGTAAATAAGAAGGTCCAAGGGATACAGTAAACCTGGAGTGAAGCATCGGAATCTATAACAAGTGTCACAGGAATGGTTCAAAACATCGGCAGTAAGAAGAGTCAGTCTTCTTGTACTTAATTCGGCATTGTGCCATTAGTATTTAATTCCGATGTAATTTCATTGTTTCATCGTCAATAAGAAGGCCCATGGGATACAGTAAACCTGAAGTGAAGCATCGGAATCTATAACTAGTGTCACAGGAATGGTTCAAACATAGTCAGTAAGAAGAGTCAGTCCTCTTGTACTTAAGTCGGCATTGTGCCTTTTGTATTTAATTCCGATGCAATTTGTGTGTTTCATCGTCAATAAGAAGGTCATAGGGATACAGTAAACCTGGAGTGAAGCATCGGAATCTATAACTAGTGACACAGGAATGGTTCAGAACAGAGACAGTAGGAAGAGTCAGTCTTCTTACACTTAAGTTGGCATTGTGCCTTTTCTATTTATTTCCGATGCAATTGCTGTGTTTCATCGTCAATAAGAAGGTCCAAGGGATACAGTAAACCTGAAGTGAAGCATCGGCATCTATAACTAGTGTCACGGAAATGGTTCAAAGCATAGTCAGTAAGAAGAGTCAGTCTTCATGTACTGAAGTCGGCATTGTGCCTTTTGTATTTAATTCCGATGCAATTTCTGTGTTCATTCGTCAACAAAAAGGTCAGAGGGATGCAGATAACCTGAAGTGAAGCATCGGAATCTATAACTAGTGTCACAGGAATGGTTCAAAGCATAGACAGTAGGAAGAGTCAGTCTATTTGTACTTAAGTTGGCATTCTGCCTTTTCTATTTAACTCCGATGCAATTTCAGTGTTTCATCGGCAATAATCAGGTCCAAGGGATATAGTAAACATGGAGTGAAGCATCGGAATCCATAACTAGTGTCACAGGAATGGTTCAAGACATAGGCAGTAAAAAGAGTCAGTCTTCTTGTACTAGAATCGGCATTGTGCTTTTTTAATTTAATTCCGATGCAATTTCTGTATTTCATCGTCAATAAGAAGGTTTAAGGGATACAGTAAACCTGGAGTGAAGCATCGGAATCTATAAGTAGTGTCACAGGAATGGTTCAAATCATAGTCAGTAAGAAGAGTCAGTCTTCTTGTACTTAGGTCGCATTGCGCATTTTGTATTCAATTCCGATGCAATTTCTGTGTTTCATCGTCAATAAGAAGGTCTAGGGGATACAGTAAACCTGAAGTGAAGCAACGGAATCTATAACTAGTGTCACAGGAATTGCTAAAAACATAGTCAGTAAGAAGAGTCAGTCTTCTTGTACTTAAGTCGGCATTGTGCCTTTGGATTTAATTCCGATGCAATTTCTGTGTTTCATCGTCAATAAGGAGGTCCAAGGGACACTGCAAACTTGGAGTGAAGCATCGGAATCTATAATTAGTGTCACAGGAATGGTTCAAAACATAGTCAGTAAGAAGAGTCAGTCTTCTTGTACTTAAGTCGGCATTGTGCCTTTTGTATTTAATTCCTATGCAATTTTTGTGTTTCATCGTCAATAAGAAGGTCCATGGGATACAGTTAGCCTGAACTGAAGCATCGGCATCTATAACTAGTGTAACAGGAATGGTTCAGAACATAGACAGTGGGAAGAGTCAGTCTTCTTTTACTTAAGTCGGCATTGTGACTTTTGTATTTAATTCCGATGCAATTTCTGTGTTTCGTCGTCAATAAGGAGGTCCAAGGGATACAGTAAACCTGGAGTGAAGCATCGGAATCTATAACTAGTGACACAGGAATGGTTCAGAACGGAGACAGTAGGAAGAGTCAGTCTACTTGCACTTAAGTTGGCATTGTGCCTTTTCTATTAATTTCCGATGCAATTGCTGTGTTTCATCGTCAATAAGAACGTCCAAGGGATACAGTAAACCTGAATTGAAGCATCGGCATCTATAACTAGTGTCACGGAAATGGTTCAAAGCATAGTCAGTAAGAAGAGTCAGTCTTCATGTACTTAAGTCGGCATTGTGCCTTTTGTATTTAATTCCGATGCAAGTTCTGTGTTTCATCGTCAATAAGAAGGTCCAAGATATTCAGTAAGCCTAATGTGAAGCATCGGAATCAATAAATAGTGTCACAGGAATGGTTTAAAACATAGACAGTGGGAAGAATCAGTCTTCTTATACTTAAGTCGGCATTGTGCCTTTTGTATTTAATTCCGATGCAATTTCTGTGTTCATTCGTCAACAAAAAGGTCAGAGGGATGCAGATAACCTGAAGTGAAGCATCGGAATCTATAACTAGTGTCACAGGAATGGTTCAAAGCATAGACAGTAGGAAGAGTCAGTCTATTTGTACTTAAGTCGGCATTCTGCCTTTTCTATTTAACTCCGATGCAATTTCAGAGTTTCATCGGCAATAAGAAGGTCCAAGGGATATAGTAAACCTGGAGTCAAGCATCGGAATCCATAACTAGTGTCACAGGAATGGTTCAAGACATAGGCAGTAAGGAGAGTCAGTCTTCTTGTACTAGAATCGGCATTGTGCATTTTTAATTTAATTCCGATGCAATTTCTGTATTTCATCGTCAATAAGAAGGTTTAAGGGATACAGTAAACCTGGAGTGAAGCATCGGAATCTATAAGTAGTGTCACAGGAATGGTTCAAAACATAGTCAGTAAGAAGAGTCAGTCTTCTTGTACTTAGGTCGCATTGCGCATTTTGTATTCAATTCCGATGCAATTTCTGTGTTTCATCGTCAATAAGAAGGTCTAGGGGATATAGTGAACCTGAAGTGAAGCAACAGAATCTATAACTAGTGTCACAGGAATTGTTCAAAACATAGTCAGTAAGAAGAGTCAGTCTTCTTGTACTTAAGTCGGCATTGTGCCTTTTGTATTTAATTCCGATGCAATTTCTGTGTTTCATCGTCAATAAGGAGGTCCAAGGGATACAGCTAACTTGGAGTGAAGCATCGGAATCTATAACTAGTGTCACAGGAATGGTTCAAAACATCGACAGTATGAAGTGTCAGTCTTCTTGTACTCAATTCGGCATTGTGCCATTAGTATTTAATTGCGATGCAATTTCAGTGTTTCATCGTCAATGAGACGGTCCATGGGATACAGTAAACCTGAAGTGAAGCATCGGAATCTATAACTAGTGTCACATGAATGGATCAAATCATAGTCAGTAAGAAGAGTCAGACTTCTTGTACTTATGTCGCCATTGTGCCATTTGAATTTAATTCCGATGCAATTTCTGTGTTTCATCGTAAATAAGAAGGTCCAAGGGATACAGTAAACCTGGAGTGAAGCATCGGAATCTATAACAAGTGTCACAGGAATGGTTCAAAACATCGACAGTAAGAAGAGTCAGTCTTCTTGTACTTAATTCGGCATTGTGCCATTAGTATTTAATTCCGATGTAATTTCATTGTTTCATCGTCAATAAGAAGGCCCATGGGATACAGTAAACCTGAAGTGAAGCATCGGAATCTATAACTAGTGTCACAGGAATGGTTCAAAACATAGTCAGTAAGAAGAGTCAGTCCTCTTGTACTTAAGTCGGCATTGTGCCTTTTGTATTTAATTCCGATGCAATTTGTGTGTTTCATCGTCAATAAGAAGGTCATAGGGATACAGTAAACCTGGAGTGAAGCATCGGAATCTATAACTAGTGACACAGGAATGGTTCAGAACAGAGACAGTAGGAAGAGTCAGTCTTCTTGCACTTAAGTTGGCATTGTGCCTTTTCTATTTATTTCCGATGCAATTGCTGTGTTTCATCGTCAATAAGAAGGTCCAAGGGATACAGTAAACCTGAAGTGAAGCATCGGCATCTATAACTAGTGTCACGGAAATGGTTCAAAGCATAGTCAGTAAGAAGAGTCAGTCTTCATGTACTGAAGTCGGCATTGTGCCTTTTGTATTTAATTCCGATGCAATTTCTGTGTTCATTCGTCAACAAAAAGGTCAGAGGGATTCAGATAACCTGAAGTGAAGCATCGGAATCTATAACTAGTGTCACAGGAATGGTTCAAAGCATAGACAGTAGGAAGAGTCAGTCTATTTGTACTTAAGTTGGCATTCTGCCTTTTCTATTTAACTCCGATGCAATTTCAGTGTTTCATCGGCAATAATAAGGTCCAAGGGATATAGTAAACATGGAGTGAAGCATCGGAATCCATAACTAGTGTCACAGGAATGGTTCAAGACATAGGCAGTAAAAAGAGTCAGTCTTCTTGTACTAGAATCGGCATTGTGCTTTTTTAATTTAATTCCGATGCAATTTCTGTATTTCATCGTCAATAAGAAGGTTTAAGGGATACAGTAAACCTGGAGTGAAGCATCGGAATCTATAAGTAGTGTCACAGGAATGGTTCAAATCATAGTCAGTAAGAAGAGTCAGTCTTCTTGTACTTAGGTCGCATTGCGCATTTTGTATTCAATTCCGATGCAATTTCTGTGTTTCATCGTCAATAAGAAGGTCTAGGGGATACAGTAAACCTGAAGTGAAGCAACGGAATCTATAACTAGTGTCACAGGAATTGCTAAAAACATAGTCAGTAAGAAGAGTCAGTCTTCTTGTACTTAAGTCGGCATTGTGCCTTTTGTATTTAATTCCGATGCAATTTCTGTGTTTCATCGTCAATAAGGAGGTCCAAGGGATACTGCAAACTTGGAGTGAAGCATCGGAATCTATAATTAGTGTCACAGGAATGGTTCAAAACATAGTCAGTAAGAAGAGTCAGTCTTCTTGTACTTAAGTCGGCATTGTGCCTTTTGTATTTAATTCCTATGCAATTTTTGTGTTTCATCGTCAATAAGAAGGTCCAAGGGATACAGTAAGCCTGAACTGAAGCATCGGCATCTATAACTAGTGTAACAGGAATGGTTCAAAACATAGACAGTGGGAAGAGTCAGTCTTCTTTTACTTATGTCGGCATTGTGACTTTTGTATTTAATTCCGATGCAATTTCTGTGTTTCATCGTCAATAAGAAGGTCAGAGGTATACAGTAAACCTGAAGTGAAGCATCGGAATCTATAACTAGTGTCACAGGATTGGTTCAAAACATAGACAGTAGGAAGAGTCAGTCTTCTTGTACTTAAGTCAGCATTGTGCCTTTTCTATTTAATTCCTATGCAATTTCTGTGTTTCATCGTCAATAAGAAGGTCCAAGGGATATAGTATCTCTGGAGTGCAGCATCGGAATCTATAACTAGTGTCACAGGAATGGTTAAAACATAGACAGTAAGTAGCGTGTCTTCTTGTACTTAAGTCGGTATTGTGCCTTTTTTATTTAATTCCGATGCAATTTCTGTGTTTCATCGTCAATAAGAAAGTCCAAGGGATACAGTAAACCTGGAGTGAGGCATCGGAATCTATAAGTAGTGTCACAGGAATGGTTCAAAACATCGACAGTAAGAAGAGTCAGTCTTCTTGTACTTAATTCGGCATTGTGCCATTAGTATTTAATTCCGATGCAATTTCAGTGTTTCATCGTCAATGTGACGGTCCATGGGATACAGTAAACCTGAAGTGAAGCATCGGAATCTATAACTAGTGTCACATGAATGGTTCAAATCATAGTCAGTAAGGAGAGTCAGACTTCTTGTACTTATGTCGCCATTGTGCCATTTGAATTTAATTCCGATTCAATTTCTGTGTTTCATCGTCAATAAGGAGGTCCAAGGGATACAGTAGACCTGGAGTGAAGCATCGGAATCTATAACTAGTGTCACAGGAATGGTTCAAAACATCGACAGTAAGAAGGGTCAGTCTTCTTGTACTTAATTCGGCATTGTGCCATTAGTATTTAATTCCGATGCAATTTCAGTGTTTCATCGTCAATAAGAAGGTCCATGGGGTACAGTAAACCTGAAGTGAAGCATCGGAATCTATAACTAGTGTAACAGGAATGGTTCAAAACATAGTCAGTAAGAAGAGTCAGTCCTCTTGAACTTAAGTCGGCATTGTGCCTTTTGTATTTAATTCCGATGCAGTTTGTGTATTTCATCGTCAATAAGAAGGTCCAAGGGATACAGTAAACCTGGAGTGAAGCATCGGAATCTATAACTAGTGACACAGGAATGGTTCAGAACATAGACAGTAGGAAGAGTCAGTCTTCTTGCACTTAAGCCGGCATTGTGCTTTTTCTATTTAATTCCGATGCAATTGCTGTGTTTCATCGTCAATAAGAAGGTCCAAGGCATACAGTAAACCTGAAGTGAAGCATCGGCATCTATAACTAGTGTCACGGAAATGGTTCAAAGCATAGTCAGTAAGAAGAGTCAGTCTTCATGTACTTAAGTCGGCATTGTGCCTTTTTTATTTAATTCCGAAGCAATTTCTGTGTTTCATCGTCAATAAGAAGGTCCAAGAGATACAGTAAGCCTGATGTGAAGCATCGGAATCAATAACTAGTGTCACAGGAATGGTTTAAAACATAGACAGTGGGAAGAATCAGTCTCCTTGTACTTAAGTCGGCATTGTGCCTTTTGTATTTAATTCCGATGCAATTTCTGTGTTCCATCGTCAACAAAAAGGTCAGAGGGATGCAGTAAACCTGAAGTGAAGCATCGGAATCTATAACTAGTGTTACATGAGTGGTTCAAAACATAGTCAGTAAGAAGAGTCAGTCTTCTTGTACTTAAGTCGGCATTGTGCCTTTTGTATTTAATTCCGATGCAATTTCTGTCTTTCGTCGTCAATGAGAAGGTCCAAGGGATACAGTAAACCTGGACTGAAGCATCGGAATCTAGAGCTAGTGACACAGGGATGGGTCAAAACATAGACAGTAAGAAGAGTCAGTATTCTTGTACTTAAGTCGGCATTGTGCCCTTTGTATTTAATTCCGATGAAATTTTTGTTTCTTCGTCAATAAGAAGGTCCAAGGGATACAGTAAACCTGAAGTGATGCACCGGAATCTATAACTAGTGTCACAGGATTGGTTCAAAACATAGTTAGTAAGAAGAGTCAGTCTTCTTGTACTTAAGTCGGCATTGTGCCTTTTGTATTTAATTCCGATGCAATTTCTGTGTTTCATCGTCAATAAGGAGGTCCAAGGGATACAGCAAACCTGGAGTGAAGCATCGGAATCTATAATTAGTGTCAAAGGAATGGTTCAAAATAGTCAGTAAGAAGAGTCAGTCCTCTTGTACTTAAGTCGGCATTGTGCCTTTTGTATTTAATTCCGATGCAATTTGTGTGTTTCATCGTCAATAAGAAGGTCCAAGGGATACAATAAACCTGGAGTGAAGCATCGGAATCTATAACTAGTGACATAGGAATGGTTCAGAACATAGACAGTAGGAAGAGTCAGTCTTCTTGCACTTAAATCGGCATTGTGCCTTTTCTATTTAATTCCGATGCAATTGCTGTGTTTCATCGTCAATAAGAAGGTCCAAGGGATACAGTGAACCTGAAGTGAAGCATTGGCATCTATAACTAGTGTCACGGAAATGGTTCAAAGCATAGTCAGTAAGAAGACTCAGTCTTCATGTACTTAAGTCGGCATTGTGCCTTTTGTATTTAATTCCGGTGCAATTTCTGTGTTTCATCGTCAACAAAAAGGACAGAGGGATGCAGTAAACCTGAAGTGAAGCATCGGAATCTATAACTAGTGTCACAGGAATGGTTCAAAGCATAGACAGTAGGAAGAGTCAGTCTATTTGTACTTAAGTCGGCATTCTGCCTTTTCTATTTAACTCCGATGAAATTTCTGTGTTTCATCGTCAATAAGAAGGTCCAAGGGATATAGTAAACCTGGAGTGAAGCATCGGAATCCATAACTAGTGTCACAGGAATGGTTCAAGGCATAGGCAGTAAGAAGAGTCAGTCTTCTTGTACTAGAATCGGCATTGTGCCTTTTTTATTTAATTCCGTTGCAATTTCTGTATTTCATCGTCAATAAGAACGTTTAAGGGATACAGTAAACCTGGAGTGAAGCATCGGAATCTATAACTAGTGTCACAGGAATGGTTCAAAACATCGACAGTATGAAGAGACAGTCTTCTTGTACTTAATTCGGCATTGTGCCTTTTGTATTTAATTCCGATGCAAGTTCTGTGTTTCATCGTCAATAAGAAGGTCCAAGATATTCAGTAAGCCTAATGTGAAGCATCGGAATCAATAAATAGTGTCACAGGAATGGTTTAAAACATAGACAGTGGGAAGAATCAGTCTTCTTATACTTAAGTCGGCATTGTGCCTTTTGTATTTAATTCCGATGCAATTTCTGTGTTCATTCGTCAACAAAAAGGTCAGAGGGATGCAGATAACCTGAAGTGAAGCATCGGAATCTATAACTAGTGTCACAGGAATGGTTCAAAGCATAGACAGTAGGAAGAGTCAGTCTATTTGTACTTAAGTCGGCATTCTGCCTTTTCTATTTAACTCCGATGCAATTTCAGAGTTTCATCGGCAATAAGAAGGTCCAAGGGATATAGTAAACCTGGAGTGAAGCATCGGAATCCATAACTAGTGTCACAGGAATGGTTCATGACATAGGCAGTAAGGAGAGTCAGTCTTCTTGTACTAGAATCGGCATTGTGCATTTTTAATTTAATTCCGATGCAATTTCTGTATTTCATCGTCAATAAGAAGGTTTAAGGGATACAGTAAACCTGGAGTGAAGCATCGGAATCTATAAGTAGTGTCACAGGAATGGTTCAAAACATAGTCAGTAAGAAGAGTCAGTCTTCTTGTACTTAGGTCGCATTGCGCATTTTGTATTCAATTCCGATGCAATTTCTGTGTTTCATCGTCAATAAGAAGGTCTAGGGGATATAGTGAACCTGAAGTGAAGCAACAGAATCTATAACTAGTGTCACAGGAATTGTTCAAAACATAGTCAGTAAGAAGAGTCAGTCTTCTTGTACTTAAGTCGGCATTGTGCCTTTTGTATTTAATTCCGATGCAATTTCTGTGTTTCATCGTCAATAAGGAGGTCCAAGGGATACAGCTAACTTGGAGTGAAGCATCGGAATCTATAATTAGTGTCACAGGAATGGTTCAAAACATAGTCAGTAAGAAGAGTCAGTCTTCTTGTACTTAAGTCGGCATTGTGCCTTTTGTATTTAATTCCGATGCAATTTTTGTGTTTCATCGTCAATAAGAAGGTCCAAGGGATACAGTAAGCCTGAACTGAAGCATCGGCATCTATAACTAGTGTAACAGGAATGGTTCAAAACATAGACAGTGGGAAGAGTCAGTCTTCTTTTACTTATGTCGGCATTGTGACTTTTGTATTTAATTCCGATGCAATTTCTGTGTTTCATCGTCAATAAGAAGGTCAGAGGTATACAGTAAACCTGAAGTGAAGCATCGGAATCTATAACTAGTGTCACAGGATTGGTTCAAAACATAGACAGTAGGAAGAGTCAGTCTTCTTGTACTTAAGTCAGCATTGTGCCTTTTCTATTTAATTCCTATGCAATTTCTGTGTTTCATCGTCAATAAGAAGGTCCAAGGGATATAGTATCTCTGGAGTGCAGCATCGGAATCTATAACTAGTGTCACAGGAATGGTTAAAACATAGACAGTAAGTAGCGTGTCTTCTTGTACTTAAGTCGGTATTGTGCCTTTTTTATTTAATTCCGATGCAATTTCTGTGTTTCATCGTCAATAAGAAAGTCCAAGGGATACAGTAAACCTGGAGTGAGGCATCGGAATCTATAAGTAGTGTCACAGGAATGGTTCAAAACATCGACAGTAAGAAGAGTCAGTCTTCTTGTACTTAATTCGGCATTGTGCCATTAGTATTTAATTCCGATGCAATTTCAGTGTTTCATCGTCAATGTGACGGTCCATGGGATACAGTAAACCTGAAGTGAAGCATCGGAATCTATAACTAGTGTCACATGAATGGTTCAAATCATAGTCAGTAAGGAGAGTCAGACTTCTTGTACTTATGTCGCCATTGTGCCATTTGAATTTAATTCCGATTCAATTTCTGTGTTTCATCGTCAATAAGGAGGTCCAAGGGATACAGTAGACCTGGAGTGAAGCATCGGAATCTATAACTAGTGTCACAGGAATGGTTCAAAACATCGACAGTAAGAAGGGTCAGTCTTCTTGTACTTAATTCGGCATTGTGCCATTAGTATTTAATTCCGATGCAATTTCAGTGTTTCATCGTCAATAAGAAGGTCCATGGGGTACAGTAAACCTGAAGTGAAGCATCGGAATCTATAACTAGTGTAACAGGAATGGTTCAAAACATAGTCAGTAAGAAGAGTCAGTCCTCTTGAACTTAAGTCGGCATTGTGCCTTTTGTATTTAATTCCGATGCAGTTTGTGTATTTCATCGTCAATAAGAAGGTCCAAGGGATACAGTAAACCTGGAGTGAAGCATCGGAATCTATAACTAGTGACACAGGAATGGTTCAGAACATAGACAGTAGGAAGAGTCAGTCTTCTTGCACTTAAGCCGGCATTGTGCTTTTTCTATTTAATTCCGATGCAATTGCTGTGTTTCATCGTCAATAAGAAGGTCCAAGGCATACAGTAAACCTGAAGTGAAGCATCGGCATCTATAACTAGTGTCACGGAAATGGTTCAAAGCATAGTCAGTAAGAAGAGTCAGTCTTCATGTACTTAAGTCGGCATTGTGCCTTTTTTATTTAATTCCGAAGCAATTTCTGTGTTTCATCGTCAATAAGAAGGTCCAAGAGATACAGTAAGCCTGATGTGAAGCATCGGAATCAATAACTAGTGTCACAGGAATGGTTTAAAACATAGACAGTGGGAAGAATCAGTCTCCTTGTACTTAAGTCGGCATTGTGCCTTTTGTATTTAATTCCGATGCAATTTCTGTGTTCCATCGTCAACAAAAAGGTCAGAGGGATGCAGTAAACCTGAAGTGAAGCATCGGAATCTATAACTAGTGTTACATGAGTGGTTCAAAACATAGTCAGTAAGAAGAGTCAGTCTTCTTGTACTTAAGTCGGCATTGTGCCTTTTGTATTTAATTCCGATGCAATTTCTGTCTTTCGTCGTCAATGAGAAGGTCCAAGGGATACAGTAAACCTGGACTGAAGCATCGGAATCTAGAGCTAGTGACACAGGGATGGGTCAAAACATAGACAGTAAGAAGAGTCAGTATTCTTGTACTTAAGTCGGCATTGTGCCCTTTGTATTTAATTCCGATGAAATTTTTGTTTCTTCGTCAATAAGAAGGTCCAAGGGATACAGTAAACCTGAAGTGATGCACCGGAATCTATAACTAGTGTCACAGGATTGGTTCAAAACATAGTTAGTAAGAAGAGTCAGTCTTCTTGTACTTAAGTCGGCATTGTGCCTTTTGTATTTAATTCCGATGCAATTTCTGTGTTTCATCGTCAATAAGGAGGTCCAAGGGATACAGCAAACCTGGAGTGAAGCATCGGAATCTATAATTAGTGTCAAAGGAATGGTTCAAAATAGTCAGTAAGATGAGTCAGTCCTCTTGTACTTAAGTCGGCATTGTGCCTTTTGTATTTAATTCCGATGCAATTTGTGTGTTTCATCGTCAATAAGAAGGTCCAAGGGATACAATAAACCTGGAGTGAAGCATCGGAATCTATAACTAGTGACATAGGAATGGTTCAGAACATAGACAGTAGGAAGAGTCAGTCTTCTTGCACTTAAATCGGCATTGTGCCTTTTCTATTTAATTCCGATGCAATTGCTGTGTTTCATCGTCAATAAGAAGGTCCAAGGGATACAGTGAACCTGAAGTGAAGCATTGGCATCTATAACTAGTGTCACGGAAATGGTTCAAAGCATAGTCAGTAAGAAGACTCAGTCTTCATGTACTTAAGTCGGCATTGTGCCTTTTGTATTTAATTCCGGTGCAATTTCTGTGTTTCATCGTCAACAAAAAGGACAGAGGGATGCAGTAAACCTGAAGTGAAGCATCGGAATCTATAACTAGTGTCACAGGAATGGTTCAAAGCATAGACAGTAGGAAGAGTCAGTCTATTTGTACTTAAGTCGGCATTCTGCCTTTTCTATTTAACTCCGATGAAATTTCTGTGTTTCATCGTCAATAAGAAGGTCCAAGGGATATAGTAAACCTGGAGTGAAGCATCGGAATCCATAACTAGTGTCACAGGAATGGTTCAAGGCATAGGCAGTAAGAAGAGTCAGTCTTCTTGTACTAGAATCGGCATTGTGCCTTTTTTATTTAATTCCGTTGCAATTTCTGTATTTCATCGTCAATAAGAACGTTTAAGGGATACAGTAAACCTGGAGTGAAGCATCGGAATCTATAACTAGTGTCACAGGAATGGTTCAAAACATCGACAGTATGAAGAGACAGTCTTCTTGTACTTAATTCGGCATTGTGCCTTTAGTATTTAATTCTGATGCAATTTCTGTGTTTCATCGTCAATAAGAAGGCCAGAGGGATACAGTAAATCTGATGTGAAGCATCGGAATCTATAACTAGTGTCACAGGAATGGTTCAAAACATAGTCAGTAAGAAGAGTCAGTCTTCTTGTACTTAAGTCGGCATTGCGCATTTTGTATTCAATTCCGATGCAATTTCTGTGTTTCATCGCCAATAAGAAGGTCTAGGGGATACAGTAAACCTGCAGTGAAGCAACAGAATCTATAACTAGTGTCACAGAAATCGTTCAAAACATAGTCAGTAAGAAGAGTTAGTCTTCTTGTACTTAAGTCGGCATTGTGCCTTTTGTATTTAATTCCGATGCTATTTCTCTGTTTCATCGTCAATAAGAAGGTCCAAGGGATACAGTAAACCTGAAGTGAAGCATCGGAATCTATAACTAGTGTTACATGAGTGGTTCAAAACATAGTCAGTAAGAAGAGTCAGTCTTCTTGTACTTAAGTCGGCATTGTGCCTTTTGTATTTAATTCCGATGCAATTTCTGTGTTTCATCGTCAATAAGGAGGTCCAAGGGATACAGCAAACCTGGTGTGAAGCATCGGAATCTATAATTAGTGTCACAGGAATGGTTCAAAACATAGTCAGTAAGAAGAGTCAGTCCTCTGGTACTTAAGTCGGCATTGTGCCTTTTGTATTTAATTCCGATGCAATTTGTGTGTTTCATCGTCAATAAGAAGGTCCAAGGGATACAGTAAACCTGGAGTGAAGCATCGGAACCTATAACTAGTGTCACAGGAATGGTTCAAAGCATAGACAGTAGGAAGAGTCAGTCTATTTGTACTTAAGTCGGCATTCTGCCTTTTCTATTTAACTCCGTTGCAATTTCTGTGTTTCATCGTCAATAAGAAGGTCCAAGGGATATAGTAAACCTGGAGTGAAGCATCGGAATCCATAACTAGTGTCACAGGAATGGTTCAAGACATAGGCAGTAGGATGAGTCAGTCTTCTTGTACTAGAATCGGCATTGTGATTTTATTATTTAATTCCGGTGCAATTTCTGTGTTTCATCGTCAATAAGAAGGTCCAAGAGATACAGTAAGCCTGATGTGAAGCATCGGAATCAATAACTAGTGTCACAGGAATGGTTTAAAACATAGACAGTGGGAAGAATCAGTTTCCTTGTACATAAGTCGGCATTGTGCCCTTTGTATTTAATTCCGATGCAATTTCTGTGTTCCATCGTCAACAAAAAGGAAAGAGGGATGCAGTAAACCTGGAGTGAAGCATCGGAATCTATAACTAGTGTCACAGGAATGGTTCAAAGCATAGACAGTAGGAAGAGTCAGTCTATTTGTACTTAAGTCGGCATTCTGCCTATTCTATTTAACTCCGTTGCAATTTCTGTGTTTCATCGTCAATAAGAAGGTCCAAGGGATATAGTATCTCTGGAGTGCAGCATCGGAATCTATAACTAGTGTCACAGGAATGGTTAAAACATAGACAGTAAGTAGCGTCAGTCTTCTTGTACTTAAGTCGGTATTGTGCCTTTTTTATTTAATTCCGATGCAATTTCTGTGTTTCATCGTCAATAAGAAGGTCCAAGGGATACAGTAAACCTGGAGTGAGGCATCGGAATCTATAACTAGTGTCACAGGAATGGTTCAAAACATCGACAGTAAGTAGAGTCAGTCTTCTTGTACTTAATTCGGCATTGTGCCATTAGTATTTAATTCCGATGCAATTTCAGTGTTTCATCGTCAATGTGACGGTCCATGGGATACAGTAAACCTGAAGTGAAGCATCGGAATCTATAACTAGTGTCACATGAATGGTTCAAATCATAGTCAGTAAGGAGAGTCAGACTTCTTGTACTTATGTCGCCATTGTGCCATTTGAATTTAATTCCGATTCAATTTCTGTGTTTCATCGTCAATAAGGAGGTCCAAGGGATACAGTAAACCTGGAGTGAAGCATCGGAATCTATAACTAGTGTCACAGGAATGGTTCAAAACATCGACAGTAAGAAGGGTCAGTCTTCTTGTACTTAATTCGGCATTGTGCCATTAGTATTTAATTCCGATGCAATTTCAGTGTTTCATCGTCAATAAGAAGGTCCATGGGATACAGTAAACCTGAAGTGAAGCATCGGAATCTATAACTAGTGTCACAGGAATGGTTCAAAACATAGTCAGTAAGAAGAGTCAGTCCTCTTGAACTTAAGTCGGCATTGTGCCTTTTGTATTTAATTCCGAAGCAATTTCTGTGTTTCATCGTCAATAAGAAGGTCCAAGAGATACAGTAAGCCTGATGTGAAGCATCGGAATCAATAACTAGTGTCACAGGAATGGTTTAAAACATAGACAGTGGGAAGAATCAGTCTCCTTGTACTTAAGTCGGCATTGTGCCTTTTGTATTTAATTCCGATGCAATTTCTGTGTTCCATCGTCAACAAAAAGGTCAGAGGGATGCAGTAAACCTGAAGTGAAGCATCGGAATCTATAACTAGTGTTACATGAGTGGTTCAAAACATAGTCAGTAAGAAGAGTCAGTATTCTTGTACTTAAGTCGGCATTGTGCCCTTTGTATTTAATTCCGATTAAATTTTTGTTTCTTCGTCAATAAGAAGGTCCAAGGGATACAGTAAACCTGAAGTGATGCACCGGAATCTATAACTAGTGTCACAGGATTGGTTCAGAGCATAGTTATTAAGAAGAGTCAGTCTTCTTGTACTTAAGTCGGCATTGTGCCTTTTGTATTTAATTTCGATGCAATTTCTGTGTTTCATCGTCAATAAGGAGGTCCAAGGGATACAGCAAACCTGGAGTGAAGCATCGGAATCTATAATTAGTGTCAAAGGAATGGTTCAAAATAGTCAGTAAGAAGAGTCAGTCCTCTTGTACTTAAGTCGGCATTGTGCCTTTTGTATTTAATTCCAATGCAATTTGTGTGTTTCATCGTCAATAAGAAGGTCCAAGGGATGCAGTAAACCTGAAGTGAAGCATCGGAATCTATAACTAGTGTCACAGGAATGGTTCAAAGCATAGACAGTAGGAAGAGTCAGTCTATTTGTACTTAAGTCGGCATTCTGAATTTTCTATTTAACTCCGATGCAATTTCTGTGTTTCATCGTCAATAAGAAGGTCCAAGGGATATAGTAAACCTGGAGTGAAGCATCGGAATCCATAACTAGTGTCACAGGAATGGTTCAAGGCATAGGCAGTAAGAAGAGTCAGTCTTCTTGTACTAGAATCGGCATTGTGCCTTTTTTATTTAATTCCGTTGCAATTTCTGTATTTCATCGTCAATAAGAAGGTTTAAGGGATACAGTAAACCTGGAGTGAAGCATTGGAATCTATAACTAGTGTCACAGGAATGGTTCAAAACATCGACAGTATGAAGAGACAGTCTTCTTGTACTTAATTCGGCATTGTGCCTTTAGTATTTAATTCTGATGCAATTTCTGTGTTTCATCGTCAATAAGAAGGCCAGAGGGATACAGTAAATCTGATGTGAAGCATCGGAATCTATAACTAGTGTCACAGGAATGGTTCAAAACATAGTCAGTAAGAAGAGTCAGTCTTCTTGTACTTAAGTCGGCATTGCGCATTTTGTATTCAATTCCGATGCATTTTCTGTGTTTCATCGCCAATAAGAAGGTCTAGGGGATACAGTAAACCTGAAGTGAAGCAACAGAATTTATAACTAGTGTCACAGAAATGGTTCAAAACATAGTCAGTAAGAAGAGTTAGTCTTCTTGTACTTAAGTCGGCATTGTGCCTTTTGTATTTAATTCCGATGCTATTTCTCTGTTTCATCGTCAATAAGAAGGTCCAAGGGATACAGTAAACCTGAAGTGAAGCATCGGAATCTATAACTAGTGTTACATGAGTGGTTCAAATCATAGTCAGTAAGAAGAGTCAGTCTTCTTGTACTTAAGTCGGCATTGTGCCTTTTGTATTTAATTCCGATGCAATTTCTGTCTTTCGTCGCCAAAAAGAAGGTCCAAGGGATACAGTAAACCTGGACTGAAGCATCGGAATCTAGAACTAGTGACACAGGGATGGGTCAAAACATAGACAGTAAGAAGAGTCAGTATTCTTGTACTTAAGTCGGCATTGTGCCCTTTTTATTTAATTCCGATGAAATTTTTGTTTCTTCGTCAATAAGAAGGTCCAAGGGATACAGTAAACCTGAAGTGATGCACCGGAATCTATAACTAGTGTCACAGGATTGGTCCAAAACATAGTCAGTAAGAAGAGTCAGTCTTCTTGTACTTAAGTCGGCATTGTGCCTTTTGTATTTAATTCCGATGCAATTTCTGTGTTTCATCGTCAATAAGGAGGTCCAAGGGATACAGCAAACCTGGTGTGAAGCATCGGAATCTATAATTAGTGTCACAGGAATGGTTCAAAACATAGTCAGTAAGAAGAGTCAGTCCTCTTGTACTTAAGTCGGCATTGTGCCTTTTGTATTTAATTCCGATGCAATTTGTGTGTTTCATCGTCAATAAGAAGGTCCAAGGGATACAGTAAACCTGGAGTGAAGCATCGGAATCTATAACTAGTGTCACAGGAATGGTTCAAAGCATAGACAGTTGGAAGAGTCAGTGTATTTGTACTTAAGTCGGCATTCTGCCTTTTCTATTTAACTCCGTTGCAATTTCTGTGTTTCATCGTCAATAAGAAGGTCCAAGGGATATAGTAAACCTGGAGTGAAGCATCGGAATCCATAACTAGTGTCACAGGAATGGTTCAAGACATAGGCAGTAGGATGAGTCAGTCTTCTTGTACTAGAATCGGCATTGTGATTTTATTATTTAATTCCGGTGCAATTTCTGTGTTTCATCGTCAATAAGAAGGTCCAAGAGATACAGTAAGCCTGATGTGAAGCATCGGAATCAATAACTAGTGTCACAGGAATGGTTTAAAACATAGACAGTGGGAAGAATCAGTTTCCTTGTACATAAGTCGGCATTGTGCCCTTTGTATTTAATTCCGACGCAATTTCTGTGTTCCATCGTCAACAAAAAGGAAAGAGGGATGCAGTAAACCTGAAGTGAAGCATCGGAATCTATAACTAGTGTCACAGGAATGGTTCAACGCATAGACAGTAGGAAGAGTCAGTCTATTTGTACTTAAGTCGGCATTCTGCCTTTTCTATTTAACTCCGTTGCAATTTCTGTGTTTCATCGTCAATAAGAAGGTCCAAGGGATATAGTAAACCTGGAGTGAAGCATCGGAATCCATAACTAGTGTCACAGGAATGGTTCAAGACATAGGCAGTAAGATGAGTCAGTCTTCTTGTACTAGAATCGGCATTGTGCCTTTATTATTTAATTCCGATGCAATTTCTGTATTTCATCGTCAATAAGAAGGTTCAAGGGATACAGTAAACCTGGAGGGAAGCATCGGAATCTATAACTAGTGTCACAGGAATGGTTCAAAACATCGACAGTATGAAGAGACAGTCTTCTTGTACTTAATTCGGCATTGTGCCTTTAGTATTTAATTCCGATGCAATTTCTGTGTTTCATCGTCAATAAGAAGGTCAGAGGGATACGGTAAATCTGAAGTCAAGCATCGGAATCTATAACTAGTGTGACAGGAATGGTTCAAAACATAGTCAGTAAGAAGAGACAGTCTTCTTGTACTTAAGTCGGCATTGCGCATTTTGTATTCAATTCCGATGCAATTTCTGTGTTTCATCGTCAATAAGAAGGTCTAGGGGATACAGTAAACCTGAAGTGAAGCAACAGAATCTATAACTAGTGTCACAGGAATGGTTCAAAACATAGTCAGTAAGAAGAGTCAGTCTTCTTGTAGTTAAGTCGGCATTGTGCCTTTTGTATTTAATTCCGATGCAATTTCTGTCTTTCGTCGTCCAAAAGAAGGTCCAAGGGATACAGTAAACCTGGAGTGAAGCATCGGAATCTGTAACTAGTGTCACATGAATGAATCAAAAACATAGTCAGTAAGAAGAGTCAGTCTTCTTGCACTTAAGTCGGCATTGTGTCTTTTGTATTTAATTCCGAAGCAATTTCTGTGTTTCATCGTCAATAAGAAGGTCCAAGGGATACAGTAAACCTGAGCAAAGCATCAGAATCTATAACTAGTGTCACAGGAATGGTTCAAAACATAGACAGTGTGCTCCCTGCCGCCGTTGGATAAGCAGCTGCAGCAGCAAGTCGTATACTCCTAGCTCACTCATTTTCTACATGGTTTAATTTTTAATTTCTTTGCGTGTTTTTGGTACTTGCATTGTTTAATTCATAAATTTCGGGCGTATTATAGTATTTGAGAGTTTAGCATCGTGTTTTAGTACCTGAATAGTGTAATTTCGCTTAGTCTCCTTCCGCCGCCGAGCAGTGTCAGCAGTGCGCAAGTAGCAGCATTACTGCATTTACTAGGCAATCTTGTATTTTAATAGCCGTTTAAATTTTGTCGATTTGTTTGCGCTCTCTGTAGATTAGTTCAGACGTTCTTTGCAAAACAGTTTTTAGCATGGATAGGGACTGCAACTGCTGTGTTCGGATGCAGGCTGAGTTGGCATCCCTTCGCTCCCAGCTTCAGGCAGTGTTGGCTTCGGTCACACAGCTTGAGGCTGTGGCCAATGGGCATCACTGTGGGGGTCCGGATGGGGGTTTGTCGGGGACGGCCAGCTCGTCCCACGCATCCCCTGATCGGACTAAGACTGTGGTTGCCCGGGATACTGCCCGCATTGAGGCTGATCCCTCACCTGTGGTAGAGTGGGAGATCGTTTCAAGGTGTGGCAGGGGGCGAAAGACATTCCGGAGGGCTGAACGGAAAGCCTCTCCAGTTTGTCTGACGAACCGGTTTCAGGCTCTGTCTCAGGCTGATACTGATCTTCGGCGTGACATGGCTGCTTGTCCTGTTCCAGAGGTTGCCCCTCAGTCTGCAAGATCCGGGCAGTCGCAGAGGGTGGGCTTACTGGTAGTTGGGAGCTCCAACGTCAGGCGCGTAATGGGGCCCCTTAGGGAAATGGCAGCAAGAGAGGGGAAGAAAACCAATGTGCACTCCGTGTGCATACCGGGGGGAGTCATTCCAGATGTGGAAAGGGTCCTTCCGGATGCCATGGAGGGTACAGGGTGCACCCATCTGCAGGTGGTCGCTCATGTCGGCACCAATGATGTGTGTCGCTATGGATCGGAGGAAATCCTCTCTGGCTTCCGGCGGCTATCTGATTTGGTGAAGACTGCCAGTCTCGCTAGCGGGATGAAAGCAGAGCTCACCATCTGCAGCATCGTCGGCAGGACTGACTGCGGACCTTTGGTACAGAGCCGAGTGGAGGGTCTGAATCAGAGGCTGAGACGGTTCTGCGACCGTGTGGGCTGCAGATTCCTCGACTTGCGCCATAGGGTGGTGGGGTTTCGGTTTCCGCTGGATAGGTCAGGAGTCCACTACACGCAACAAGTGGCTACACGGGTAGCAGGGGTTGTGTGGCGTGGGCTGGGCGGTTTTTTAGGTTAGATGGCCTTGGGCAAGTACAGAAAGGGCAACAGCCTCAACGGGTGTGGGGCAAAGTCAGGACATGCGGGGACCAAGCAGCAATCGGTATTGTAATTGTCAACTGTCGAAGCTGCGTTGGTAAAGTACCGGAACTTCAAGCGCTGATAGAAAGCACCGAAGCTGAAATCGTTATAGGTACAGAAAGCTGGCTTAAGCCAGAGATAAATTCTGCCGAAATTTTTACAAAGGTACAGACGGTGTTTAGGAAGGATAGATTGCATGCAACCGGTGGTGGAGTGTTCGTCGCTGTTAGTAGTAGTTTATCCTGTAGTGAAGTAGAAGTGGATAGTTACTGTGAATTATTATGGGTGGAGGTTACACTAAACAACCGAACTAGGTTAATAATTGGCTCCTTTTACCGACCTCCCGACTCAGCAGCATTAGTGGCAGAACAACTGAGAGAAAATTTGGAATATATTTCACATAAATTTTCTCAGCATGTTATAGTCTTAGGTGGAGATTTCAATTTACCAGATATAGACTGGGACACTCAGATGTTTAGGACGGGTGGTAGGGACAGAGCATCGAGTGACATTATACTGAGTGCACTATCCGAAAATTACCTCGAGCAATTAAACAGAGAACCGACTCGTGGAGATAACATCTTGGACCTACTGATAACAAACAGACCCGAACTTTTCGACTCTGTATGTACAGAACAGGGAATCAGTGATCATAAGGCCGTTGCAGCATCCCTGAATATGGAAGTTAATAGGAATATAAAAAAAGGGAGGAAGGTTTATCTGTTTAGCAAGAGTAATAGAAGGCAGATTTCAGACTACCTAACAGATCAAAAGGAAAATTTCTGTTCCGACACTGACAATGTTGAGTGTTTATGGAAAAAGTTCAAGGCAATCGTAAAATGCGTTTTAGACAGGTACGTGCCGAGTAAAACTGTGAGGGACGGGAAAAACCCACCGTGGTACAACAACAAAGTTAGGAAACTACTGCGAAAGCAAAGAGAGCTCCACTCCAAGTTTAAACGCAGCCAAAACCTCTCAGACAAACAGAAGCTAAACGATGTCAAAGTTAGCGTAAGGAGGGCTATGCGTGAAGCGTTCATTGAATTCGAAAGTAAAATTCTATGTACCGACTTGACAGAAAATCCTAGGAAGTTCTGGTCTTACGTTAAATCAGTAAGTGGCTCGTAACAGCATATCCAGACACTACGGGATGATGATGGCATTGAAACAGAGGAAGACACGCGTAAAGCTGAAATACTAAACACCTTTTTCCAAAGCTGTTTCACAGAGGAAGACCGCACTGCAGTTCCTTCTCTAAATCCTCGCACAAACGAAAAAATGGCTGACATCGAAATAAGTGTCCAAGGAATAGAAAAGCAACTGGAATCACTCAATAGAGGAAAGTCCACTGGACCTGACGGGATACCAATTCGATTCTACACAGAGTACGCGAAAGAACTTGCCCCCCTTCTAACAGCCGTGTACCGCAAGTCTCTAGAGGAACGGAGGGTTCCAAATGATTGGAAAAGAGCACAGATAGTCCCAGTCTTCAAGAAGGGTCGTCGAGCAGATGCGCAAAACTATAGACCTATATCTCTTACGTCCATCTCTTGTAGAATTTTAGAACATGTTTTTTGCTCGCGTATCATGTCATTTCTGGAAACCCAGAATCTACTATGTAGGAATCAACATGGATTCCGGAAACAGCGATCGTGTGAGACCCAACTCGCCTTATTTGTTCATGAGACCCAGAAAATATTAGATACAGGCTCCCAGGTAGATGCTATTTTTCTTGACTTCCGGAAGACGTTCGATACAGTTCCGCACTGTCGCCTGATAAACAAAGTAAGAGCCTACGGAATATCAGACCAGCTGTGTGGCTGGATTGAAGAGTTTTTAGCAAACAGAACACACCATGTTGTTATCAATGGAGAGACGTCTACAGACGTTAAAGTAACCTCTGGCGTGCCACAGGGGAGTGTTATGGGACCATTGCTTTTCACAATATATATAAATGACTTAGTAGATAGTGTCGGAAGTTCCATGCGGCTTTTCGCGGATGATGCTGTAGTATACAGAGAAGTTGCTGCATTAGAAAATTGTAGCGAGATACAGGAAGATCTGCAGCGGATAGGCACTTGGTGCAGGGAGTGGCAACTGACCCTTAACATAGACAAATGTAATGTATTGCGAATACATAGAAAGAAGGATCCTTTATTGTATGATTATATGGTAGCGGAACAAACACTGGTAGCAGTTACTTCTGTAAAATATCTGGGAGTATGCGTACGGAACGATTTGAAGTGGAATGATCATATAAAATTAATTGTTGGTAAGGCGGGTACCAGGTTGAGATTCCTTGGGAGAGTGCTTAGAAAATGTAGTCCATCAACAAAGGAGGTGGCTTACAAAACACTTGTTCGACCTATACTTGAGTATTGCTCATCAGTGTGGGATCCGTACCAGGTCGGGTTGACGGAGGAGATAGAAAAGATCCAAAGAAGAGCGGCGCGTTTCGTTACCGGGTTATTTGGCAACCGTGATAGCGTTACGGAGATGTTTAATAAACTCAAGTGGCAGACTCTGCAAGAGAGGCGCTCTGCATCGCGGTGTAGCTTGCTGTCCAGGTTTCGAGAGGGTGCGTTTCTGGATGAGGTATCGAATATATTGCTTCCCCCTACTTATACATCCCGAGGAGATCACGAATGTAAAATTAGAGAGATTAGAGCGCGCACGGAGGCTTTCAGACAGTCGTTCTTCCCGCGAACCATACGCGACTGAAACAGGAAAGGGAGGTAATGACAGTGGCACGTAAAGTGCCCTCCGCCACACACCGTTGGGTGGCTTGCGGAGTATCAATGTAGATGTAGATGTAGACAGTAAGTAGCGTCAGTCTTCTTGTACTTAAGTCGGCATTGTGCCTTTTGTATCTAATTCCGATGCAATTTCTGTGTTTCATCGTCAATAAGAAGGTCCAAGGGATACAGAAAACCTGAAGTAAAGCATCGGATCTATAACTAGTGTAACAGGAATGGTTCAAAACAAAGACTGTGGGAAGAGTCAGTCTTCTTGTACTTAAGTCGGCATTGTGACTTTCGTATTTAATTCCGATGCAATTTCTGTGTTTCATCGTCAATAAGCAGGTCAGAGGGATACAGTAAACCTGAAGTGAAGCATCGGAATCTATAACTAGTGTCACAGGAATGGTTCAAATCATAGACAGTAGGAAGAGTCAGTCTTCTTGTACTTAAGTCGGCATTGTGTCTTTTGTATTTAATTCCGAAGCAATTTCTGTGATTCATCGTCAATAAGAAGGTCCAAGGAATACAGTAAACCTGGATTGAAGAATCGCAATCTATAACTAGTGTCACAGGAATGAATCAAAACATAGTCCGTGAGAAGACTCAGTCTTCTTGTACTAAAGTCGGCATTCTGCCTTTTGTATTTAATTCCGATGCAATTTCAGTGTTGCATCGTCAATAAGAAGGTCCAAGGGATACAGTAAACCCGGAGTGAAGCATCGGAATCTATAACTAGTGTCACAGGGATGGTTCAAAACATAGACAGTAAGAAGAGTCAGTATTCTTGTACTTAAGTCGGCAATGTGCCTTATGTATTTAATTCCGATGGAATTTCTGTATTTCATCGTCAATAAGGAGGTCCAAGGGATACAGTAAACCTGGAGTGAAGCATCGGAATCTATGATTAGTGTCACAGGAATGGTTCAAAACATAGTCAGTAAGAAGAGTCAGTCTTCTTGTACTGAAGTCGGCATTGTGACTTTTGTATTTAATTCCGATGCAATTTTTGTAATTCATCGTTAATAAGAAGGTCCAAGTTATACAGTATACCGGAAGTGAAGCATCAGAATCTATAACTAGTGTCACAAAAATGGTTCAAAGCATAATCAGTAAGAAGAGTCAGTCTTCTTGTACTTAAGTCGGCATTGTGTCTTTTGTATTTAATTCCGAAGCAATTTCTGTGTTTCATCGTCAATAAGAAGGTCCAAGGGATACAGTAAACCTGGAGTGAAGCATCGGAATCTGTAACTAGTGTCACATGAATGAATCAAAAACATAGTCAGTAAGAAGAGTCAGTCTTCTTGCACTTAAGTCGGCATTGTGTCTTTTGTATTTAATTCCGAAGCAATTTCTGTGTTTCATCGTCAATAAGAAGGTCCAAGGGATACAGTAAACCTGAAGTGAAGCATCAGAATCTATAACTAGTGTCACAGGAATGGTTCAAAACATAGACAGTGTGCTCCCTGCCGCCGTTGGATAAGCAGCTGCAGCAGCAAGTCGTATACTCCTAGCTCACTCATTTTCTACATAGTTTAATTTTTAATTTCTTTGCGTGTTTTTGGTACTTGCATTGTTTAATTCATAAATTTCGGGCGTATTATAGTATTTGAGAGTGTAGCATCGTGTTTTAGTACCTGAATAGTGTAATTTCGATTAGTCTCCTTCCGCCGCCGAGCAGTGTCAGCAGTGCGCAAGTAGCAGCATTACTGCATTTACTAGGCAATCTTGTATTTTAATAGCCGTTTAAATTTTGTCGATTTGTTTGCGCTCTCTGTAGATTAGTTCAGACGTTCTTTGCAAAACAGTTTTTAGCATGGATAGGGACTGCAACTGCTGTGTTCGGATGCAGGCTGAGTTGGCATCCCTTCGCTCCCAGCTTCAGGCAGTGTTGGCTTCGGTCACACAGCTTGAGGCTGTGGCCAATGGGCATCACTGTGGGGGTCCGGATGGGGGTTTGTCGGGGACGGCCAGCTCGTCCCACGCATCCCCTGATCGGACTAAGACTGTGGTTGCCCGGGATACTGCCCGCATTGAGGCTGATCCCTCACCTGTGGTAGAGTGGGAGGTCGTTTCAAGGTGTGGCAGGGGGCGAAAGACATTCCGGAGGGCTGAACGGAAAGCCTCTCCAGTTTGTCTGACGAACCGGTTTCAGGCTCTGTCTCAGGCTGATACTGATCTTCGGCGTGACATGGCTGCTTGTCCTGTTCCAGAGGTTGCCCCTCAGTCTGCAAGATCCGGGCAGTCGCAGAGGGTGGGCTTACTGGTAGTTGGGAGCTCCAACGTCAGGCGCGTAATGGGGCCCCTTAGGGAAATGGCAGCAAGAGAGGGGAAGAAAACCAATGTGCACTCCGTGTGCATACCGGGGGGAGTCATTCCAGATGTGGAAAGGGTCCTTCCGGATGCCATGGAGGGTACAGGGTGCACCCATCTGCAGGTGGTCGCTCATGTCGGCACCAATGATGTGTGTCGCTATGGATCGGAGGAAATCCTCTCTGGCTTCCGGCGGCTATCTGATTTGGTGAAGACTGCCAGTCTCGCTAGCGGGATGAAAGCAGAGCTCACCATCTGCAGCATCGTCGGCAGGACTGACTGCGGACCTTTGGTACAGAGCCGAGTGGAGGGTCTGAATCAGAGGCTGAGACGGTTCTGCGACCGTGTGGGCTGCAGATTCCTCGACTTGCGCCATAGGGTGGTGGGGTTTCGGTTTCCGCTGGATAGGTCAGGAGTCCACTACACGCAACAAGTGGCTACACGGGTAGCAGGGGTTGTGTGGCGTGGGCTGGGCGGTTTTTTAGGTTAGATGGCCTTGGGCAAGTACAGAATGGGCAACAGCCTCAACGGGTGTGGGGCAAAGTCAGGACATGCGGGGACCAAGCAGCAATCGGTATTGTAATTGTCAACTGTCGAAGCTGCGTTGGTAAAGTACCGGAACTTCAAGCGCTGATAGAAAGCACCGAAGCTGAAATCGTTATAGGTACAGAAAGCTGGCTTAAGCCAGAGATAAATTCTGCCGAAATTTTTACAAAGGTACAGACGGTGTTTAGGAAGGATAGATTGCATGCAACCGGTGGTGGAGTGTTCGTCGCTGTTAGTAGTAGTTTATCCTGTAGTGAAGTAGAAGTGGATAGTTACTGTGAATTATTATGGGTGGAGGTTACACTAAACAACCGAACTAGGTTAATAATTGGCTCCTTTTACCGACCTCCCGACTCAGCAGCATTAGTGGCAGAACAACTGAGAGAAAATTTGGAATATATTTCACATAAATTTTCTCAGCATGTTATAGTCTTAGGTGGAGATTTCAATTTACCAGATATAGACTGGGACACTCAGATGTTTAGGACGGGTGGTAGGGACAGAGCATCGAGTGACATTATACTGAGTGCACTATCCGAAAATTACCTCGAGCAATTAAACAGAGAACCGACTCGTGGAGATAACATCTTGGACCTACTGATAACAAACAGACCCGAACTTTTCGACTCTGTATGTACAGAACAGGGAATCAGTGATCATAAGGCCGTTGCAGCATCCCTGAATATGGAAGTTAATAGGAATATAAAAAAAGGGAGGAAGGTTTATCTGTTTAGCAAGAGTAATAGAAGGCAGATTTCAGACTACCTAACAGATCAAAAGGAAAATTTCTGTTCCGACACTGACAATGTTGAGTGTTTATGGAAAAAGTTCAAGGCAATCGTAAAATGCGTTTTAGACAGGTACGTGCCGAGTAAAACTGTGAGGGACGGGAAAAACCCACCGTGGTACAACAACAAAGTTAGGAAACTACTGCGAAAGCAAAGAGAGCTCCACTCCAAGTTTAAACGCAGCCAAAACCTCTCAGACAAACAGAAGCTAAACGATGTCAAAGTTAGCGTAAGGAGGGCTATGCGTGAAGCGTTCATTGAATTCGAAAGTAAAATTCTATGTACCGACTTGACAGAAAATCCTAGGAAGTTCTGGTCTTACGTTAAATCAGTAAGTGGCTCGTAACAGCATATCCAGACACTACGGGATGATGATGGCATTGAAACAGAGGAAGACACGCGTAAAGCTGAAATACTAAACACCTTTTTCCAAAGCTGTTTCACAGAGGAAGACCGCACTGCAGTTCCTTCTCTAAATCCTCGCACAAACGAAAAAATGGCTGACATCGAAATAAGTGTCCAAGGAATAGAAAAGCAACTGGAATCACTCAATAGAGGAAAGTCCACTGGACCTGACGGGATACCAATTCGATTCTACACAGAGTACGCGAAAGAACTTGCCCCCCTTCTAACAGCCGTGTACCGCAAGTCTCTAGAGGAACGGAGGGTTCCAAATGATTGGAAAAGAGCACAGATAGTCCCAGTCTTCAAGAAGGGTCGTCGAGCAGATGCGCAAAACTATAGACCTATATCTCTTACGTCCATCTCTTGTAGAATTTTAGAACATGTTTTTTGCTCGCGTATCATGTCATTTCTGGAAACCCAGAATCTACTATGTAGGAATCAACATGGATTCCGGAAACAGCGATCGTGTGAGACCCAACTCGCCTTATTTGTTCATGAGACCCAGAAAATATTAGATACAGGCTCCCAGGTAGATGCTATTTTTCTTGACTTCCGGAAGGCGTTCGATACAGTTCCGCACTGTCGCCTGATAAACAAAGTAAGAGCCTACGGAATATCAGACCAGCTGTGTGGCTGGATTGAAGAGTTTTTAGCAAACAGAACACAGCATGTTGTTATCAATGGAGAGACGTCTACAGACGTTAAAGTAACCTCTGGCGTGCCACAGGGGAGTGTTATGGGACCATTGCTTTTCACAATATATATAAATGACTTAGTAGATAGTGTCGGAAGTTCCATGCGGCTTTTAGCGGATGATGCTGTAGTATACAGAGAAGTTGCTGCATTAGAAAATTGTAGCGAAATACAGGAAGATCTGAAGCGGATAGGCACTTGGTGCAGGGAGTGGCAACTGACCCCTAACATAGACAAATGTAATGTATTGCGAATACATAGAAAGAAGGATCCTTTATTGTATGATTATATGGTAGCGGAACAAACACTGGTAGCAGTTACTTCTGTAAAATATCAGGGAGTATGCGTACGGAACGATTTGAAGTGGAATGATCATATAAAATTAATTGTTGGTAAGGCGGGTACCAGGTTGAGATTCCTTGGGAGAGTGCTTAGAAAATGTAGTCCATCAACAAAGGAGGTGGCTTACAAAACACTTGTTCGACCTATACTTGAGTATTGCTCATCAGTGTGGGATCCGTACCAGGTCGGGTTGACGGAGGAGATAGAAAAGATCCAAAGAAGAGCGGCGCGTTTCGTTACCGGGTTATTTGGTAACCGTGATAGCGTTACGGAGATGTTTAATAAACTCAAGTGGCAGACTCTGCAAGAGAGGCGCTCTGCATCGCGGTGTAGCTTGCTGTCCAGGTTTCGAGAGGGTGCGTTTCTGGATGAGGTATCGAATATATTGCTTCCCCCTACTTATACCTCCCGAGGAGATCACGAATGTAAAATTAGAGAGATTAGAGCGCGCACGGAGGCTTTCAGACAGTCGTTCTTCCCGCGAACCATACGCGACTGGAACAGGAAAGGGAGGTAATGACAGTGGCACGTAAAGTGCCCTCCGCCACACACCGTTGGGTGGCTTGCGGAGTATCAATGTAGATGTAGATGTAGACAGTAAGTAGCGTCAGTCTTCTTGTACTTAAGTCGGCATTGTGCCTTTTGTATCTAATTCCGATGCAATTTCTGTGTTTCATCGTCAATAAGCAGGTCCAAGGGATACAGAAAACCTGAAGTAAAGCATCGGATCTATAACTAGTGTAACAGGAATGGTTCAAAACAAAGCCTGTGGGAAGAGTCAGTCTTCTTGTACTTAAGTCGCCATTGTGACTTTCGTATTTAATTCCGAAGCAATTTCTGTGTTTCATCGTCAATAAGCAGGTCAGAGGGATACAGTAAACCTGAAGTGAAGCATCGGAATCTATAACTAGTGTCACAGGAATGGTTCAAAACATAGACAGTAGGAAGAGTCAGTCTTCTTGTATTAAGTCGGCATTGTGCCTTTTGTATTTAATTCCGATGCAATTTCTGTGTTTCATCGTCAATAAGAAGGTCCAAGGGATACAGCAAACCTGAAGTAAAGCATCGGATCTATAACTAGTGTAACAGGAATGGTTCAAAACAAAGACAGTGGGAAGAGTCAGTCTTCTTGTACTTAAGTCGGCATTGTGACTTTCGTATTTAATTCCGATGCAATTTCTGTGTTTCATCGTCAACAAGCAGGTCAGAGGGATACAGTAAACCTGAAGTGAAGCATCGGAATCTATTACTAGTGTCACAGGAATGGTTCAAAACATAGACAGTAGGAAGAGTCAGTCTTCTTGTACTTAAGTCGGCATTGTCCCTTTTCTATTTAATTCCTATGCAATTTCTGTGTTTCATCGTCAATAAGAAGGTCCAAGGGATATAGTAAACCTGGAGTGAAGCATCGGAATCTATAACTAGTGTCACAGGAATGGTTCAAAAACATCGACAGTAAGAAGAGTCAGTCTTCTTGTACTTAATTCGGCATTGTGCTTTTAGTATTTAATTCCGATGCAATTTCTGTGTTTCATCGTCAATAAGAAGGTTCAGAGGGATACAGTAAATCTGAAGTCAAGCATCGGAATCTATAACTAGTGTGACAGGAATGGTTCAAAACATAGTCAGTAAGAAGAGTCAGTCTTCATGTACTTAAGTCGGCATTGTGCCTTTCGTATTTAATTCCGATGCAATTTCTGTGTTTCATCGTCAATAAGAAGGTCCAAGGGATACAGTAAACCTGAAGTGAATTATCAGAATCTATAACTAGTGTCACAGGAATGGTTCAAAACATAGGCAGTAAGTAGCGTCAGTCTTCTTGTACTTAAGTCGGCATTGTGCCTTTTTTATTTAATTCCTATGCTATTTCTGTGTTTCATCGTCAATAAGAAGGTCCAAGGGATATAGTAAACCTGGAGTGAAGCATCGGAATCTATAACTAGCGTCACCGTAATGGTTCAAAACATAGGCAGTAAGCAGCGTCAGTCTTCATGTACTTAAGTCGGCATTGTGCCTGTTTTATTTAATTCCGATGCAATTTATGTGTTTCATCGTCTATACGAAGGTCCAAGGGATACAGTAAACCTGGAGTGAAGCATCGGAATCTATAACTAGTGTCACAGGAATGGTTCAAAAACATCGACAGTAAGAAGAGTCAGTCTTCTTGTACATAATTCGGCATTGTGCTTTTAGTATTTAATTCCGATGCAATTTCTGTGTTTCATCGTCAATAAGAAGGTCAGAGGGATACAGTAAATCTGAAGTCAAGCATCGGAATCTATAACTAGTGTGACAGGAATGGTTCAAAACATAGTCAGTAAGAAGAGTCAGTCTTCTTGTACTTAAGCCGGCATTGTGCCTTTTGTATTTATTTCCCATGCAATTTCTGTGTTTAATCGTCAATAAGAAGGTCGAAGGGATACAGTAAACCTGAAGTGAAGCATCGGAATCTATAACTAGTGTCTAATGAATGGTTCAAATCATAGTCAGTAAGAAGAATCAGTCTTCTTGTACTTAAATCGGCATTGTGCCTTTTGTATTTAGTTCCGATGTAATTTCTGTGTTTTATCGTCAATAAGAGGGTCAGAGGGATACAGTAAACTTGAAGTGAAGCATCGGAATCCATAACTATTGTCACAGGAATGGTTCAAAACATAGTCAGTAAGAGGAGTCAGTCTTCTTGTACTTCAGTAGGCATTGTGCCTTTTGTATTTAATTCCGATGCAATTTCTGTGTTTCATCGTCAATATGAAGGTCTAAGGGATACAGTAAACCTGGAGTGAAGAATCGGAATCTATAAGTAGTGTCACAGAATTGTTTCAAAACATAGAAAGTAAGATGAGTTAGTCTTCTTGTACTTAAGTCGGCATTGTGCCTTTTGTATTTCTTTCCGATGCAATTTCTGTGTTTCATCGCCAATAAGAAGGTCCAAAGGATACAGTAAACCTGAAGTGAAGCATCAGAATCTATAACTAGTGTCACAGGAATGGTTCAAAACATAATCAGTAAGAAGAGTCAGTCTTCTTGTACTTAAGCCGGCATTGTGGCTTTTGTATTTATTTACGATGCAATTTCTGTGTTTCATCGTCAATAAGAAGGTCCAAGGGATACAGTAAACCTGAAGTGAAGCATCGGAATCTATAACTAGTGTCACATGAATGGTTCAAATCATAGTCAGTAAGAAGAATCAGTCTTCTTGTACTTAAGTCGGCATTGTGCCGTTTGTAGTTAATTCCGATGTAATTTCTGTGTTTTATCGTCAATAAGAAGGTCAGAGGGATACAGTAAACCAGAAGTGAAGCATTGGAATCTATAACTATTGTCACAGGAATGGTTCAAAACATAGTCAGTAAGAAGAGTCAGTCTTCTTGTACTTCAGTAGGCATTGTGCCTTTTGTATTTAATTTCGATGCAATTGCTGTGTTTCATCGTCAATATGAAGGTCTAAGGGATACAGTAAACCTGAAGTGATGCATCGGAATCTATAACTACTGTCACAGGATTGTTTCATAACATAGACAGTAAGATGAGTCAGTCCTCTTGTACTTAAGTCGGCATTGTGCCTTTTGTATTTCTTTCCGATGCAATTTCTGTATTTTATCGCCAATAAGAATCTCCAAGGGACACAGTAAACCTGAAGTGAAACATCAGAATCCATAACTAGTGTCACAGGAATGGTTCAAAACATAGTCAGTAAGAAGAGTCAGTGTTCTTGTACTTAAGTCGGCATTGTGCCTTATGTATTTAAATCCGATGCAATTTCTGTGTTTGATCGTCACTAAGAAGGTCAGTGGGATACAGTAATCCTGAAGTTAAGCTTCACAATCTATAACTAGTTTCACAGGAATGGTTCAAAACATAGTCTGTAAGAAGAGTCAGTCTTCTTGTAGTTAAGTCGGTATTGAGCCTTTTCTATCTAATTCCGATGCAATTTCTGTGTTTCATCGTCAATAAGAAGGTCAGAGGGATACAGTAAACCTGAAGTGAAGCATCGGAATCTATAACTAGCGTCATAGGAATGGTTCAAAACATAGAGAGTTGGAAGAGTCAGTATTTTTGTACTTAAGTCGGCATTGTGCCTTTTGTATTTAATTCCGATGCAATTTCTGTGTTTCATCGTCAATAAGAAGGTCCAAGGGATACAGTAAACCTGAAATGAACCATCGGAATATATAACTAGTGTCACAGGAATGGTTCAAAACATAGACAGTAGGAAAAGTCAGTCTACACGTACTTAAGTAGGTATTGTGCCTTTTGTATTTAATTCCGTTGCAATTTCTGTGTTTCATCGTCAATAAGAAGGTCAGAGGGATACATTAAACCTGAAGTGAAGCATCGGAATCTATAACTAGTCTCACAGGAATGGTTCAATGCATAGTCAGTAAGAAGAGTCAGTCTTCTTGTACTTAAGTCGGCATTGTGCCTTTTGTATTTAATTCCGATGCAATTTGTGTGTTTCATCGTCAATAAGAAGGTCCAAGGGATACAGTAAACCTGAAGTGAAGCATCGGAATCTATAACTAGGGTCACAGGAATGGTTCAAAACATAGACATTAGGAAGAGTCAGTCTTCTTGTACTTATGTCGGTATTGTGCCTTTTCTATTTAACTCCGATGCAATTTCTGTGTTTCATTGTCAATACGAAGGTCAGAGGGATACAGTTAACCTGAAGTGAAGCATCGAAATCTTAACGAGTGTCACAGGAATGGTTCAAAACATACAGACTTGGAAGAGTCAGTCTACTTGTACATAAGTCGGCATTGTGCCTTTTGTATTTCATTCCGATGCAATTTCTGTGTTTCGTCGTCCATAAGAAGGTCCGAGGGATACAGTAAACCTCAAGTGAATCATCGGAATAAAAAACTAGTGTCACAGGAAAGGTTAAAAACATAGAGAGTAGGAAGAGTCAGTATTCTTGTACTTAAGTCGGCATTGTACTATTTCTATTTAATTCCCATGCGATTTCTGTGTCTCATCGTCAATAGGAAGATCCAAGGGATACAGTAAACCTGAAGTGAAGCATCGGAATAAAAAACTAGTGTCACAGTTAAGGTTCAAAACATAGAGAGTAGGAAGTGTCAGTCTTCTTGTACTTAAGTCGGCATTGTGCTTTTTCTATTTAATTCCGATGCGATTTCTGTGTCTCATCGTCAATAGGAAGGTCTAAGGGATACAGTAAACCTGAAGTGAAGCATCGGAATTTATAACTAGTGTCACAGGAATTGTTCAAAACATAGTCAGTAAGAAGACTCAGTCTTCTTGTGCGTAAGTCGGCATTTTGAATTTTGAATGTAATTCCGATACAATTTCTGTGTTTCATCGTCAATAAGAAGGTCCAAGGGATACAGTAAACCTGGAGTGAAGCATCGGAATCTACAACTAGTGTCACAGGGTTGGTTCAAAACAGAGACAGAAAGAAGAGTCAGTCTTCTTGTACCTAAGTCGGCATTGTGCCTTTTGTATTTAATTCCGATGCAATTTCTGTGTTTCATCGTCAATAAGAAGGTCAGAGGGATACAGTAATCCTGAAGTTAAGCATCGGAATCTACGACTAGTGTCAATGGAATGGTTCAAAACATAGACAGTAGGAAGATTTAGCTTCTTGTACTTAAGTCATCATTGTGCATTTTCTATTTAATTCTGAAGCAATTTCTGTGATTCATCGTCAATAAGAGGGTCCAAGGGATACAGTAAACCTGGAGTGAAGCATCGGAATCTATAACTAGTTTCACAGGAATGGTTCAAAAGCACAGACAGTAAGAAGAGTAAGACTTCATTTACTTAAGTCGGCATTGTGCCTTTTGTATTTAATTCCGATGCAATTTCTGTGTTTCATCGTCAATAAGAAGGTCCAAGGGATACAGTAAACCTGGAGTGAAGCATCAGAGTCTACAACTATTGTCACAGGAATGGTTCAAAACATAGACAGTAAGAAAAGTCAGTCTACTTGTACTTAATTCGGCATTGTGCTTTTGTATTTAATTCCGATGCAATTTCTGTGTTTCATCGTCAATAAGAAGGTCCAAGGGATGCAGTGAACCTGGAGTGAAGCATCGGAATCTATAACTAGTGTCAGAGGGACAGTTCAAAACATAGACGGTAACATGAGTCAGTATCCTTGTACTTTAGTCGGCATTGTGCTTTTTGTATTTAATTCCGAAGCAATTTCTGTGTTTCATCGTCACTAAGAAGGTCAGTGGGATACAGTAATCCTGAAGTTAAGTATCGGAATCCATAACTAGTGTCTCAGGAATGGTTCAAAACATAGTCAGTAAGAAGAGTCAGTCTTCCTGTAGTTAAGTCATCATTATTCCTTCTCTATTTAATTCCGATGCAATTTCTGTCTTTCATCGTCAATAATAAGGTCAGAGGGATACAGTAAAGCTGAAGTGAAGCATCGGAATCTATAACTAGTGTCAAAGGAATGGTTCAAAACATAGACAGTAGGTAGAGTCAGTCTTCTTGTACTTAAGTCGGCATTGTGCTTTTTCTATTTAATTCCGGTGCGATTTCTGTGTCTCATCGTCAATAGGAAGGTCCAAGGGATACAGTAAAGCTGAAGTGAAGCATCGGAATTTATAACTAGTGTCACAGGAATGGTTCAAAACATAGTCAGTATGAAGGGTCAGTCGTCTTGTACGTAAGTCGGCATTGTGAATTTTGTATTTAATTCCGATACAATTTCTGCGTTTCATCGTCAATAAGAAGGTCCAAGGGATACAGTAAACCTGGAGTGAAGCATCGGAATCTATAACTAGTGTCACAGGGATGGTTCAAAACATAGACAGTAAGAAGAGTCAGTCTTCTTGTAGTTAAGTCGGCATTGTGCCTTTTGTATTTAATTCCGAAGCAATTTCTGTGTTTCATCGTCACTAAGAAGGTCAGTGGGATACCGTAATCCTGAAGTTAAGCTTCAGAATCTATATTTAGTTTCACAGGAATGGTTCAAAACATAGTCAGTAAGAAGAGTCAGTCTTCTTGTACTTAAGTCGGTATTGTGCCTTTTCTATTTAATTCCGATGCAATTTCTGTGTTTCATCGTCAATAAGAAGGTCAGAGGGATACAGTAAACCTGAACGGAAGCATCGGAATCTATAACTAGCGTCATAGGAATGGTTCAAAACATAGAGAGTTGGAAGAGTCAGTATTTTCGTACTTAAGTCAGCATTGTGCCTATTGTATCTAATTCCGATGCAATTTCTGTGTTTCATCGTCAATAAGAAGGTCCAGGGGATACAGTAAACCTGAAATGAACCATCGGAATCTATAACTAGTGTCACAGGAATAGTTCAAAACATAGACAGTAGGAAAAGTCAGTCTACACGTACTGAAGTCGGCATTGTGCCTTTTGTATTTAATTCCGATGCAATTTCTGTGTTTCATCGTCAATAAGAAGGTCAGAAGGATGCAGTAAATCTGAAGTGAAGCATCGGAGTCTATAACTAGTCTCACAGGAATGGTTCAAAGCATAGTCAGTAAGAAGAGTCAGTCTTCTTGTACTTAAGTCGGCATTGTGCCTTTTGTATTTAATTCCGATGCAATTTGTGTGTTTCATCGTCAATAAGAAGGTCCAAGGGTACAGTAAACCTGAAGTGAAGCATCGGAATCTATAACTAGGGTCACAGGAATGGTTCAAAACATAGACATTATGAAGAGTCAGTCTTCTTGTACTTACGTCGGTATTGTGCCTTTTCTATTTAATTCCGATGCAATTTCTGTGTTTCATTGTCAATACGAAGGTCAGAGGGATACAGTAAACCTGAAGTGAAGCATCGGAATCTATAACTAGTGTCACAGGAATGGTTCAAAGCTTAGAGACTTGGAAGAGACAGTTTACTTGAACATAAGTCGGCATTGTGCCGTTTGTATTTCATTCCGATGCAATTTTTGTGTTTCATCGTCAATAAGAAGGTCCAAGGGATACAGAAAACCTGGAGGGAAGAATCAGAGTCTACAACTATTGTCACAGGAATGGTTCAAAACATAGACAGTAAGAAGAGTCAGTCTTCTTGTACTTAATTCGGCATTGTGCCTTTTGTATTTAATTCCGATGCAATTTCTGTATTTCATCGTCAATATGAAGGTCAGAGGGATACAGTCATCCTGAAGTTAAGCATCGGAATCTAAGACTAGTGTCACAGGAATGGTTCAAAACATAGACAGTAGGAAGAGTCGGTCTTCTTGTACTTAAGTCGGCATTGTGCCTTTTGAATTTAATTCCGATGTAATTTCTGTGTTTTATCGTCATTACGAAGGTCAGAGAGATACAGTAAACCTGAAATGAAGCATCGGAATCTATAACTAGTGCCACAGGAATGATTCAAAACATGGACAGTAGGAAGAGTCAGTCTTCTTGTACTTAAGTCGGCATTGTGCCTTTTCTATTTATCTCAAATGCAATTTCTGAGTTTCATCGTAGTAAGAAGGTCCAAGGGATACAGTAAACCTGAAGTGAAGCATCGGAATCTGTATCTAGTGTCACAGGAATGGTTCAAACATAGTCAGTAAGAAGACTCGGTCTTCTCGTACTTAAGTCATCATTGTGCATTTTCTATTTAATTCTGAAGCAATTTCTGTGTTTGATCGTCAATAAGAAGGTGCAAGGGATACAGTAAACCTGGAGTGAAGCATCGGAATCTATAATTAGTTTCACAGGAATGGTTCAAAACACAGACAGTAAGAAGAGTCGGACTTCTTTTACTTAAGTCGGCATTGTGCCTTTTGTATTTAATTCGGATGCAATTTCTGTGTTTCATCGTCAATAAGAAGGTCCAAGGGATACAGTAAACCTGGAGTGAAGCATCAGAGTCAATAACTAGTGTCACAGGAATGGTTCTAAACATAGACAGTAGGAAGAATCGGTCTTCTTGTACTTAATTCGGCATTGTGCCTTTTGTATTCAATTCCGATGCAATTTCTGTGTTTCATCGTCAATAAGAAAGTCAGAGGGATACAGTAAACCTGATGTGAAGCATCGTAATCTATAACTAGTGTCACAGGAATGGTTCAAAACATAGTCAGTAAAAAGAGTCTGTCTTCTTGTACTTAAGTCGGTATTGTGCCTTTTGTATTTAATTCCGATGCAATTTCTGTGTTTCTACGCCAATTAGAAGGTCCAAGGGATACAGTAAACCTGGAGTGAAGCATCGGAATCTATAACTAGTGTCAGAGGGACGGTTCAAAGCATAGACAGTAACATGAGTCAGTATTCTTGTACTTTAGTCGGCATTGTGCTTTTTGTATTTAATTCCAATGCAATTTCTGTGTTTCATCGTCACTAAGAAGGTCAGTAGGATACTGTAATCCTGGAGTTAAGCATCGGAATCTAGAACTAGTGTCACAGGAATGGTTCAAAACATAGTCAGTAAGAAGAGTCAGTCTTCTTGTAGTTAAGTCGGCATTGTTCCTAATCTATTTAATTCCGATGCAATTTCTGTGTTTCATCGTCAATAACAAGGTCAGAGGGATACAGTAAACCTGAAGTGAAGCATCGGAATATATAACTAGTGTCACACGAATGGTTCAAAACATTGACTGTAGGAAAAGTCAGTCTACATATACTTAAGTCGGCATTTTGGATTTTGTATTTAATTCCGATGCAACTTCTGTGTTTTATCGACAATAAGAAGGTCAGAGGGATACAGTAAACCTGAAGTGAAGCATCGGAATCTATACCTAGTGTCACAGGAATGGTTTAAATCATAGTCAGTCTTCTTGTACTTAAGTTGGCATTGTGCCTTTTGTAGTTCATTCCGATGCAATTAGTGTGTTTCATCGTCTATCAGAAGGTCCAAGGGATACAGTAAACCTGAAGTGAAGCATCGGAATCTATAATTAGTGTCACAGGAATGGTTCAAAGCATAGTCAGTAAGAAGAGTCAGCCTTCTTGTACTTAAGCCGGCATTGTGCATTTTGTACTTAATTCCGATGCAATTTCTGTGTTTCATCGTCAATAAGAACGTCCAAAGGATACAGTAAACCTGAAATGAACCATGGGAATCTATAACTAGTGTCACAGGAATGGTTCAAAACATAGACAGTAGGAAATGTCAGTCTACACGTACTTAAGTCGGCATTGTGCCTTTTGTATTTAATTCCCATGCAATATCTGTGTTTCATCTTCAATAAGAAGTTCAGAGGGATACAGTTAACCTCAAGTGAAGCATCGGAATCTATAACTAGTGTCACAGGAATGGTTCAAACATAGTCAGTAAGAAGAGTCAGTCCTCTTGTACTTAAGTCGGCATTGTGCCTTTTCTATTTAATTCCGATGCAATTTCTGTGTTTCAACGTCAATAAGAAGGTCCACGGGATACAGTAAACCTGGAGTGAAGCATCGGAATCTATAACTAGTGTCACAGGAATTATTCAAAACATAGACAGTAAGAAGAGTCAATCTTCTTGTACTTAAGTCGGCATTGTGCCTTTTGTATTTAATTCCGATGCAATTTTTGTGTTTCATCGTCTATAAGTAGGTCCAAGGTATACAGTAAACCTGGAGTGAAGCATTGGAGTCTATAACTAGTGTCACAGGAATGGTTCAAATCATAGACAGTAAGATGAGTCAGTCAACTTGTAGTTAAGTCGGCATTGTGCCTTTTGTATTTAATTCCAATGCAATTTCTGTGCTTCGTCGTCAATAAGAAGGTCCAAGGGATACAGTAAGCCTGAAGAGAAGCATCGAAATCTATAATTAGTATCACAGGAATGGTTCAAAACATAGACAATAAGCAGAGTCAGTCTTCTTGTACTTAAGTCGGCATTGTGCTTTTTTTATTTAATTCCCACGCAATTTCTGTGTTTAATCGTCCAATAAGAAGGTCCAAGGGATACAGTAAACCTAGAGTGAAGCATCGGAATCTATAACTAGTGTCACAGGAATGGTTCGAAACATAGTCAGTAAGAAGAGTCAGTCTTCTTGTACTTAAGTCGAAATTGTGCCTTTTGTATTTAATTCCGATGCAATTTCTGTGTTTCATCGTCACTAAGAAGGTCAGTGGGATACAGTAATCCTGAAGTTAGGCATCGGAATCTATAACTAGTGTCACAGGAATTGTTCAAAGCATGGTCAGTAAGAAGAGTCAGTCTTCTTGTAGTTAAGTCGGTATTGTGCCTTTTCTATTTAATTCCGATGCAATTTCTGTGTTTCAACGTCAATAAGGAGGTCCACGGGATACAGTAAACCTGGAGTGAAGCATCGGAATCTATAACTAGTGTCACAGGAATTATTCAAAACATAGACAGTAAGAAGAGTCAATCTTCTTGTACTTATGTCGGCATTGTGCCTTTTGTATTTAATTCCGATGCAATTTTTGTGTTTCATCGTCTATAAGTAGGTCCAAGGTATACAGTAAACCTGGAGTGAAGCATTGGAGTCTATAATTAGTGTCACAGGAATGGTTCAAATCATTGACAGTAAGATGAGTCAGTCAACTTGTAGTTAAGTCGGCATTGTGCCTATTGTATTTAATTCCGATGCAATTTCTGTGTTTTATCGTCAATAAGAAGGTTAGAGGGATACAGTAAACCTGAAGGGAAGCATCGGAATATATAACTAGTGTCACAGGAATGTTTCAAAACATAGTCAGTATGAAGAGTCCGTCTTCTTGTACTTAAGTCGTCATTGTGCTTTTGTATTTAATTGCGATGCAATTTCTGTGTTTCATCGTCAATAAGAAGGTCCAAGGTATACAGTAAACCTTGAGTGAAGCACCGGAATCTATAACTAGTGTCACAGGAATGGTTCAAAACATGGTCAGTAAGAAGAGTCAGTCTTCTTGTAGTTAAGTCGGTATTGTGCCTTTTCTATTTAATTCCGATGCAATTTCTGTGTTTCATCGTCAATAAGAAGGTCAGAGGGATACAGTTAACCTGAAGTGAAGCATCGGAATCTATAACTAGTGTCACAGGAATGGTTCAAAGCATAGTCAGTAAGAAGAGTCAGCCTTCTTTGACTTAAGCCGGCATTGTGCATTTTGTACTTAATTCCGATGCAATTTCTGTGTTTCATCGTCAATAAGAACGTCCAAAGGATACAGTAAACCTGAAATGTACCATGGGAATCTATAACTAGTGTCACAGGAATGGTTCAAAACATAGACAGTAGGAAATGTCAGTCTACACGTACTTAAGTCGGCATTGTGCCTTTTGTATTTAATTCCCATGCAATATCTGTGTTTCATCGTCAATAAGAAGTTCAGAGGGATACAGTTAACCTCAAGTGAAGCATCGGAATCTATAACTAGTGTCACAGGAATGGTTCAAACATAGTCAGTAAGAAGAGTCAGTCCTCTTGTACTTAAGTCGGCATTCTGCCTTTTCAATTTAATTCCGATGCAATTTCTGTGTTTCAACGTCAATAAGAAGGTCCACGGGATACAGTAAACCTGGAGTGAAGCATCGGAATCTATAACTAGTGTCACAGGAATTATTCAAAACATAGACAGTAAGAAGAGTCAATCTTCTTGTACTTATGTCGGCATTGTGCCTTTTGTAGTTGATTCCGGTGCAATTAGTGTGTTTCATCGTCTATCAGAAGGTCCAAGGGATACAGTAAACCTGAAGTGAAGCATCGGAATCTATAACTAGTGTCACAGGAATGGTTCAAATCATAGAGAGTTGGAATATTCAGTCTTCTTGTACTTAAGTCGGCATTGTGCCTCTTGTATTTCATTCCGAAGCAATTTCTGTGTTTCATCGTCAATACGATGGTCCAAGGGATACAGTAAACCTGAAGTGAAGCACCGGAATCTATAATTAGTGTCACACGAATGGTTCAAAACATAGCCAGTAAGAAGAGCAGTCTTCTTGTACTTAAGTCGCCATTGCGCCTTTTGTATTTAATTTCGATGCAATTTCTGTGTATCATCGTCAATAAGAAGGTCCAAGGGATACAGTAAACCTGGAGTGATGCATCGGAATCTGTAACTAGTGTCACATGAATGGTTCAAATCATAGACAGTAAGAAGAGTTAGTCTTCTTGTACTTAATCCGGCATTGTGCCTTTTGTATTTAATTCCGATGCAATTTCTGTGTTTCATCGTCCATACGAAGGTCAGAGGGATACAGTAAAGCTGAAGTGAAGCATCGGAATCTATAACTAGTGTCACAGGAATGGTTCAAAACATAGTCAGTAAGAAGAGTCAGTCTTCTTGTACTTAAGTCGGCAGTGTGCCATTTGTATTTAATTCCGATGCAATTTTTGTGTTTTATCGTCAATAAGAAGGTCCAAGGGATACAGTAAACCGGAGTGAAGCATCGGAATCTTTAACTAGTGTCACAAAAATGGTTCAAACATAGTCAGTAAGAAGAGTCAGTCTTCTTGTACTTAAGTCTGCATTGTGCCTTTTGTATTTAATTCCGATGCAATTTCTGTGTTTCATCGTCAATACGAAGGTCCAAGGGATACAGTAAACCTGGAGTGAAGCATCGGAATCTACAACTAGTGTCATAGGAATGAATCATAACATAGTCTGTAAGAAGAGTCTGTCTTCTTGTACTAAAGTCGGCATTGTGCCTTTTGTATTTAATTCCGATGCAATTTCAGTGTTTCATCGTCAATAAGAAGGTCCAAGGGATACAGTAAACCAGAAGTGAAGCATCGGAATCTACAACTAGTGTCACAGGGATGGTTCAAAACATAGACAGCAAGAAGAGTCAGTATTCTTATACTTATGTCGGCATTGTGCCTTTTGTATTTTATTCCGACGCAACTTCTGTGTTTCATCGTCAATAAGAAGGTCAGAGGGATACAGTAAACCTGATCTGAAGCAACGGAATCTACAACTAGTGTCACTATAATGGTTAAAAACATAGACAGTAGGAAGAGTCAGTCTTCTTGTACTTAAGTCGGCATTGTGCCTTTTCTGTTTAATTCCCATGCAATTTCTGTGTTTCATTGCAAATAAGAAGGACCTAGGGATATAGTAAACCTGGAGTGAAGCATCGAAATCTATAACTAGTGTCACAGGAGAGGTTCAAAACCTAGACAGTAAGAAGAGTCTGTCTTCTTGTACTTAAGTCAGCATTGTGCCTTGTGTAATTAATTCCGATGCAATTTCTGTGTTTAACCGTCAATATGAAGGTCCAAGGGATACAGTAAACCTGGAGTGAAGCGTCGGAATCTATAACTACTGTGACAGGAATGGTTCAAATCATAGACAGTAAGATGAGTCACTCTTGTTGTACTTAAGTCGGTATTGTGCCTTTTGTATTTAATTCCGATGCAATATCTATGTTTCATCGCCAATAACATGGTCCAAGGGATACAGTAAACCTGAAGTGAAGCATCAGAATCTATAACTAGTGTCACAGGAATCGTTCAAAACTTAATCAGTAAAAAGAGTCTGTCTTCTTGTACTTAAGTCGGCCTTGTGCCCTTTGTATTTAATTCCGATGCAATTTCTGTGCTTCATCGTCAATAAGAAGGTACAAGGGATACAGTAAACCTGAAGTGACGCATCGAAATCTATAACTAGTGTCACATGAATGGTTCAAAACATAGACTGAAGAAGAGTGTGTCTTCTTGTACTTATGTCGGCATTGTGCCTTTTGTATTTAATTCCGATGCAATTGCTGTGTTTCATCGTCAATAAGAAGGTCTAAGGAATACAGTAAACCTGAAGTGAAGCATCGGAATCTATAACTAGTGTCACAGGAATCGTTCAAAACATAGTCAGTAAGAAGAGTCTGACTTATTGTACTGAAGTCGGCCTTGTGCCCTTTGTATTTAATTCCGAAGCAATTGCTGTGTTTCATCGTCAATAAGAAGGTCTAAGGGATACAGTAAACCTGAAGTGAAGCATCGGAATCTATAACTGGTGTCACAGGAATGGTTCAAAGCATAGTCAGTAAGAAGAGTCAGTCTTCTTGTACTTAAATCGGCATTGTGCCTTTTGTATTTAATTCCGATGCAATTGCTGTGTTTCATCGTCAATAAGAAGGTCCAAGGGATACAGTAAACCTGGAGTGAAGCATCGGAATCTGTAACTAGTGTCACAGGAATGGTTCAAAACATAGACAGTAAGCAGAGTCAATCTTCTTGTACTTAAGTCGGCATTGTGTCTTTTTTATTTAATTCCGATGCAATTTCTGTGTTTCAGCGTCAATATGAAGGTCCAAGGGATACAGTAAACCTAAAGTGAGCATCGGAAACTATAACTAGTGTCACAGGAATGGTTCAAAATATAGACAGTAAGAAGAGTCAGTCATCATGTACTTAATTCGGCATTGTGCGTTTTGTATTTAATTCCGTCGGAATTTCTGTGTTTCATCGTCAATAAGAACGTCACAGGGATACAGTAAACCTGGAGTGAAGCATCGTAATCCATAACTAGTGTCACAGGGATGGTTCAAAGCATAGACAGTAAGAAGAGTCAGTATTCTTGTACTCAATTCGGCACTGTGCCTTTTGGATTTAATTCCGATGCAATATCTTTGTTTCATCGTCAATGAGAAGGTCAGAGGGATGCAGCAAACCTGAAATGAAGCATCGGAATCTATAACTAGTGCCACAGGAATGATTCAAAACATAGACAGTAGGAAGAGTCAGTCTTCTTGTACTTAAGTCGGCATTGTGCATTTTGTATTTAATTCCGATGCAATTTCTGTGTTCCATCGTCAATACGATGGTCCAAGGGATACAGTAAACCTGAAGTGAAGCACCGGAATCTGTAATTAGTGTCACATGAATAGTTCAAAGCATAGCCAGTAAGAAGAGGCAGTCTTCTTGTACTAAAGTCGCCATTGTGATTTTTGTATTTAATTCCGATGCAATTTCTGTGTATCATCGTCAATAAGAAGGTCCAAGGGATACAGTAAACCTGGAGTGAAGCATCGGAATCTGTAACTAGTGTCACATGAATGGTTTAAATCTTAGACAGTAAGAAGAGTCAGTCTTCTTGTACTTAATCCGGCATTGTGCCTTTTGTATTTAATTCCGATGCAATTTCTGTGTTTAATCGTCAATAAGTAGGTCCAAGGGATACAGTAAACCCGGAGTGAAGCATCGGAATCTATAACTAGTGACACAGGGTTGGTTCAAAACATAGACAGTAAGAAGAGTCAGTATTCTTGTACTTAAGTCGGCATTGTGCCTTTTGTATTTAATTCCGATGCAATTTTTGTGTTTCATCGTTAATAAAAAGGTCCAAGGGATACAGTAAACCGGGAGTGAAGCATCGGAATCTATAACTAGTGTCACAAAAAAGGGTCAAACATAATCTGAAAGAAGAGTCAGTCTTCTTGTACTAAAGTCTGCATTGTGCCTTTTGTATTTAATTCCGATGCAATTTCTGTGTTTCATCGTCAATAAGAAGGTCCAAGGTATACAGTAAACCTGGAGTGAAGCATCGGAATCTATAACTAGTGTCATAGGAATGAATCATATCATAGTCTGTAAGAAGAGTCAGTCTTCTTGTACTAAAGTCGGCATTGTGCCTTTTGTATTTAATTCCGATGCAATTTCAGTGTTTCATCGTCAATAAGAAGGTCCAAGGGATACAGTAAACCAGAAGTGAAGCATCGGAATCTATAACTAGTGTCACAGGGATGGTTCAAACATAGACAGTAAGAAGTGTCGGTATTATTGTACTTAAGTCGACATTGTGCCTTTTGTATTTAATTCCAATGCAATTTCGGTGTTTAACCGTCAATATGAAGGTCCAAGGGATACAGTAAACCTGGAGTGAAGCGTCGGAATCTATAACTACTGTGACAGGAATGGTTCAAATCATAGACAGTAAGATGAGTCACTCTTGTTGTACTTAAGTCGGTGTTGTGCCTTTTGTATTTAATTCCGATGCAATATCTATGTTTCATCGCCAATAACATGGTCCAAGGGATACAGTAAAACTGAAGTGAAGCATCAGAATCTATAACTAGTGTCACAGGAATCGTTCAAAACATAGGCAGTAAGAAGAGACAGTCTTCTTGTACTTAAGTCGGCATTGTGCTTTTAGTATTTACTTCCCATGCTATTTCTGTGTTTCATCGTCACAAACATGGTCCAAGGGATACAGTAAACCTGAAGTGAAGCATCCGAATCTATAACTAGTGTAACAGGAATGGTTCAAAACATAGGCAGTAAGAAGAGTCAGTCTTCTTGTACTTAAGTCGGCATTGTGCCTTTAGTATTTACTTCCCATGCTATTTCTGTGTTTCATCGTCAATAAGAAGGTCAGAGGGATACAGTAAATCTCAAGTGAAGCATCGGAATCTATAACTAGCGTCACAGGAATGGTTCAAAACATAGTCAGTAAGAAGAGTCAGTCTTCTTGTGCTTAAGTCGGCATTGTGCATTTTGTATTTAATTCCGATGCAATTACTGTGTTTCATCGCCAATACGATGGTCCAAGGGATACAGTAAACCTGAAGTGAAGCACCGGAATCTATAATTAGTGTCACATGAATGGTTCAAAGCATAGCCAGTAAGAAGAGGCAGTCTTCTTGTACTAAAGTCGCCATTGTGATTTTTGTATTTAATTCCGATGCAATTTCTGTGTATCATCGTCAATAAGAAGGTCCAAGGGATACAGTAAACCGGGAGTGAAGCATCGGAATCTGTAACTAGTGTCACATGAATGGTTTAAATCTTAGACAGTAAGAAGAGACAGTCGTCTTGTACCTAATCCGGCATTGTGCCTTTTGTATTTAATTCCGATGCAATTTCTGTGTTTAATCGTCAATAAGTAGGTCCAAGGGATACAGTAAACCCGGAGTGAAGCATCGGAATCTATAACTAGTGACACAGGGTTGGTTCAAAACATAGACAGTAAGAAGAGTCAGAATTCTTGTACTTGAGTCGGCAATGTGCCTTTTGTATTTAATTCCGATGCAATTTTTGTGTTTCATCGTTAATAAAAAGGTCCAAGGGATACAGTAAACCAGGAGTGAAGCATCGGAATCTATAACTAGTGTCACAAAAAAGGTTCAAACATAGTCTGAAAGGAGAGTCAGTCTTCTTGTACTTAAGTCTGCATTGTGCCTTTTGAATTTAATTCCGATCCAATTTCTGTGTTTCATCGTCAATAAGAAGGTCCAAGGTATACAGTAAACCTGGAGTGAAGCATCGGAATCTATAACTAGTGTCGTAGGAATGAATCATATCATAGTCTGTAAGAAGAGTCAGCCTTCTTGTACTAAAGTCGGCATTGTGCCTTTTGTATTTAATTCCGATGCAATTTCAGTGTTTCATCGTCAATAAGAAGGTCCTAGGGATATAGTAAACCTGGAGTGAAACGTCGGAATCTATAACTACTGTGACAGGAATGGTTTAAATCATAGACAGTAAGATGAGTCACTCTTGTTGTACTTAAGTCGGTATTGTGCCTTTTGTATTTAATTCCGATGCAATATCTATGTTTCATCGCCAATAACATGGTCCAAGGGATACAGTTAACCTGAAGTGAAGCATCAGAATCTATAACTAGTGTCACAGGAATCGTTCAAAACATAGTCAGTAAGAAGAGTCTGTCTTCTTGTACTTAAGTCGGCCTTGTGCCCGTTGTATTTAATTCCGATGCTATTTCTGTGCTTCATCGTCAATAAGAAGGTCCAAGGGATACAGTAAACCTGAAGTGACGCATCGAAATCTATAACTAGTGTCACATGAATGGTTCAAAACATAGACTGAAGAAGAGTGTGTCTTCTTGTACTTATGTCGGCATTGTGCCTTTTGTTTTCAATTCCGATGCAATTGCTGTGTTTCATCGTCAATAAGAAGGTCTAAGGAATACAGTAAACCTGAAGTGAAGCATCGGAATCTATAACTAGTGTCACAGGAATCGTTCAAAACATAGTCAGTAAGAAAAGTCTGACTTATTGTACTTAAGTCCGCCTTGTGCCCTTTGTATTTAATTCCGAAGCAATTGCTGTGTTTCATCGTCAATAAGAAGGTCGAAGGGATACAGTAAACCTGAAGTGAAGCATCGGAATCTATAACTGGTGTCACAGGAATGGTTCAAAGCATAGTCAGTAAGAAGAGTCAGTCTTCTTGTACTTAAATCGGCATTGTGCCTTTTGTATTTAATTCCGAAGCAATTGCTGTGTTTCATCGTCAATAAGAAGGTCCAAGGGATACAGTAAACCTGGAGTGAAGCATCGGATCTGTAACTAGTGTCACAGGAATGGTTCAAAACATAGACAGTAAGCAGAGTCAATCTTCTTGTACTTAAGTCGGCATTGTGTCTTTTTTATTTAATTCCGATGCAATTTCTGTGTTTCAGCGTCAATATGAAGGTCCAAGGGATACGGTAAACCTAAAGTGAGCATCGGAAACTATAACTAGTGTCACAGGAATGGTTCAAAATATAGACAGTAAGAAGAGTCAGTCATCATGTACTTAATTCGGCAATGTTGTGTTTTGTATTTAATTCCGTCGGAATTTCTGTGTTTTTTCGTCAATAAGAACGTCACAGGGATACAGTAAACCTGGAGTGAAGCATCGTAATCCATAACTAGTGTCACAGGGATGGTTCAAAGCATAGACAGTAAGAAGAGTCAGTATTCTTGTACTCAATTCGGCACTGTGCCTTTTGGATTTAATTCCGATGCAATTTCTTTGTTTCATCGTCAATGAGAAGGTCAGAGGGATGCAGCAAACCTGAAATGAAGCATCGGAATCTATAACTAGTGCCACAGGAATGATTCAAAACATAGACAGTAGGAAGAGTCAGTCTTCTTGTACTTAAGTCGGCATTGTGCCTTTTCTATTTATCTCCGATGCAATTTCTGTGTTTCATCGTCAAAAAGAAGGTCCAAGGGATATAGTAAACCTGGAGTCAAGCATCCTAATCTATAACTAGTGTAACAGGAATGGTTCAAAACATAGGCAGTAAGAAGAGTCAGTCTTCTTGTACTTAAGTCGGCATTGTGCCTTTAGTGTTTACTTCCCATGCTATTTCTGTGTTTCATCGTCAATAAGAAGGTCAGAGGGATACAGTTAATCTCAAGTGAAGCATCGGAATCTATAACTAGCGTCACAGGAATGGTTCAAAACATAGTCAGTAAGAAGAGTCAGTCTTCTTGTACTTAAGTCGGCATTGTGCATTTTGTATTTAATTCCGATGCAATTTCTGTGTTTCATCGTCAATACGATGGTCCAAGGGATACAGTAAACCTGAAGTGAAGCACCGGATTCTATAATTAGTGTCACATGAATGGTTCAAAGCATAGCCAGTAAGAAGAGGCAGTCTTCTTGTACTAAAGTTGCCATTGTGATTTTTGTATTTAATTCCGATGCAATTTCTGTGTATCATCGTCAATAAGAAGGTCCAAGGGATACAGTAAACCTGAAGTGAAGCATCGGAATCTATAACTAGTGACACAGGGTTGGTTCAAAACATAGACAGTAAGAAGAGTCAGTCTTCTTGTACTTAATTCGGCATTGTGCCTTTAGTATTTAATTCCGATGCAATTTTTGTGTTTCATCGTTAATAAAAAGGTCCAAGGCATACAGTAAACCGGGAGTGAAGCATTGGAATCTATAACAAGTGTCACAAAAAAGGTTCAAACGTAGTCTGAAAGAAGTGTCAGTCTTCTTGTACTTAAGTCTGCATTGAGCCTTTTGTATTTATTTCCGATGCAATTTCAGTGTTTCATCGTCAATAAGAAGGTCCAAGGGATACAGTAAACCAGAAATGAAGCATCGGAATCTATAACTAGTGTCACAGGGATGGTTCAAACATAGACAGTAAGAAGTGTCGGTATTATTGTACTTAAGTCGACATTGTGCCTTTTGTAATTAATTCCAATGCAATTTCTGTGTTTCATCGTCATTAAGAAGGTCAGAAGGATACAGTAAACCTGAACTGAAGCACCGGAATCTATAACTAGTGTCACTATAATGGTTCAAAACATAGACAGTAGGAAGAGTCAGTCTTCTTGTACGTAAGTCGACATTGTGCCTTTTCTATTTAATTCCCATGCAATTTCTGTGTTTCATCGCAAATAAGAAGGTTCTAGGGATATAGTAAACCTGGAGTGAAGCATCGGAATCTATAACTAGTGTCACAGGAATGGTTCAAAACATAGTCAGTAAGAAGAGTCAGTCTTCTTGTACTTAAGTCGGCTTTGTGCATTTTGTATTTCATTCCGATGCAATTTCTGTGTTCCATCGTCAATAAGAAGGTCCAAGGGATACAGTAAACCTGAAGTGAAGCATCAGAATCTATAGCTAGTGTCACAGGAATGGTTCAAAACATAGTCAGTAAGAAGAGTTAGTCTTCTTGTACTTAGGTCAGCATTGTGCCTTTTGTATTTATTTCCGATGCAATTTCTGTGTTTCATCGTCAATAAGAAGGTCCAAGGTATACAGTATACCTAGAGTGGAGCATCGGAATCTATAACTAGTGTCACAGGAGAGGTTCAAAACATAGACAGTAAGGAGAGTCAGTCTTCTTGTACTTCATTCGGCATTGTGCCTTTTGTATTTAATTCCGACGTAATTTCTGTGCTTCATCGCCAATATGAACGTCAGAGGGATACAGTAAATCTGAAGTGAAGCATCGGAATCTATAACTAGTGTCACAGGAATGGTTCAAAACATAGACAGTAAGAAGAGTCGGTCTTCTTGTACTTAAGTCGGCATTGTGCCTTTTGAATTCAATTCCGATGTGATTTCTGTGTTTTATCGTCATTACGAAGGTCAGAGAGATACAGTAAACCTGAAATGAAGCGTCGGAATCTATAACTAGTGCCACAGGAATGATTCAAAACATGGACAGTAGGAAGAGTCGGTCTTCTTGTACTTAAGTCGGCATTGTGCCTTTTCTATTTATCGCAAATGCAATTTCTGTGTTTCATCGTCAATAAGAAGGTCCAAGGGATATAGTAAACCTGGAGTGAAGCATTCGAATCTATAACTAGTGTAACAGGAATGGTTCAAAACATAGGCAGTAAGAAGAGTCAGTCTTCTTGTAATTAAGTCGGCATTGTGCCTTTAGTATTTACTTCCCATGCAATTTCTGTGTTTCATCGTCAATAAGAAGGTCAGAGGGATACAGTAAATCTCAAGTGAAGCATCGGAATCTATAACTAGTGTCACAGGAATGGTTCAAAACATAGTCAGTAAGAAGAGTCAGTCTTCTTGTACTTAAGTCGGCAGTGTGCCATTTGTATTTAATTCCGATGCAATTTATGTGTTTAATCGTCAATAAGTAGGTCCAAGAGATACAGTAAACCCGGAGTGAAGCATCGGAATCTATAACTAGTGACACAGGGTTGGTTCAAAAAATAGACAGTAAGAAGGGTCAGTATTCTTGTACTTAAGTCGGAATTGTGCCTTTTGTATTTAATTCCGATGCAATTTTTGTGTTTCATCGTTAATAAAAAGGTCCAAGGGATACAGTAAACCGGGAGTGAAGCATCGGAATCTATAACTAGTGTCATAGGAATGAATCATATCATAGTGTGTAAGAAGAGTCAGACTTCTTGTACTAAAGTCGGCATTGTGCCTTTTGTATTTAATTCCGATGCAATTTCAGTGTTTCATCATCAATAAGAAGGTCCAAGGGATACAGTAAACCAGAAGTGAAGCATCGGAATCTATAACTAGTGTCACAGGGATGGTTCAAACATAGACAGTAAGAAGTGTCAGTATTATTGTACTTAAGTCGACATTGTGCCTTTTGTATTTAATTCCAATGCAATTTCTGTGTTTCATCGTCAATAAGAAGGTCAGAGGGATACAGTAAACCTGAACTGAAGCACCGGAATCTATAACTAGTGTCACTATAATGGTTCAAAACATAGACAGTAGGAAGAGTCAGTCTTCTTGTACGTAAGTCGACATTGTGCCTTTTCTATTTAATTCCCATGCAATTTCTGTGTTTCATCGCAAATAAGAAGGTCCTAGGGATATAGTAAACCTGGAGTGAAGCATCGGAATCTATAACTAGTGTCACAGGAATGGTTCAAAACATAGACAGTAGGTAGCGGCCGTCTTCTTGTACTTAAGTCGGCATTGTGCCTTTTTTATTTAATTCCGATGCAATTTTTGTGTTTCATCGTCAATAAGAAGGTCCAAGGGATACAGTAAACCTGGAGTGAAGCATCGGTATCTATGACTAGTGTCACAGGAATGGTTCAAAACATCGACAGTAAGAAGAGTCAGTCTTCTTGTACTTAATTCGGCATTGTGCCTTTAGTATTTAATTCGGATGCAATTTCTGTGTTTCATCGTGAATAAGAAGGTCAGAGGGATACAGTAAATCTGAAGTCAAGCATCGGAATCTATAACTAGTGTCACAGGAATGGTTCAAAACATAGTCAGTAAGAAGAGTCAGTCTTCTTGTACTTAAGTCGGCTTTGTGCATTTTGTATTTCATTCCGATGCAATTTCTGTGTTTCATCGTCAATAAGAACGTCCAAGGGATACAGTATACCTGAAGTGAAGCATCAGAATCTATAACTAGTGTCACAGGAATGGTTCAAAACATAGTCAGTAAGAAGAGTCAGTCTTCCTGTACTTCAGTCGGCATTGTGCCTTTTGTATTTATTTCCGATGCAATTTCTGTGTTTCATCGTCAATAAGAAGGTCCAAGGGATACAGTATACCTAGAGTGAAGCATCGGAATCTATAACTAGTGACACAGGAGAGGTTCAAAACATAGACAGTAAGAAGAGTCAGTCTTCTTGTACTTCATTCGGCATTGTGCCTTTTGTATTTAATTCCGACGTAATTTCTGTGTTTCAGCGTCAATAAGAACGTCAGAGGGATACAGTAAATCTGAAGTGAAGCACCGGAATCTATAACTAGTGTCACAGGAATGGTTCATAACATAGACAGTAAGAAGAGTCGGTCTTCTTGTACTTAAGTCGGCATTGTGCCTTTTGAATTTAATTCCGATGTAATTACTGTGTTTTATCGTCACTACGAAGGTCAGAGGGATACAGTAAACCTGAAGTGAAGCATCGGAATCTATAACTAGTGTCACAGGATTCGTTCAAAACATAGTCAGTAAGAAGAGTCTGACTTCTTATACTTAAGTCGGCCTTGTGCCCTTTGTATTTAATTCCGATGCAATTGCTGTGTTTCATCGTCAATAAGAAGGACTAAGGGATACAGTAAACCTGAAGTGAAGCATCGGAATCTATAACTAGTTTCACAGGAATGGTTCAAAGCATAGTCAGTAAGAAGAGTCAGTCTTCTTGTACTTAAATCGGCATTGTGCCTTTTGTATTTAAATCCGATGCAATTGCTGTGTTTCATCGTCAATATGAAGGTCCAAGGCATACAGTAAACCTAGAGTGAGCATCGGAATCTATAACTAGTGTCACAGGAATGGTTCAAAACATAGTCAGTAAGAAGAGTTAGTCTTCTTGTACTTATGTCTTCATTGTGCCTTTTGTCTTTAATTCCGATGCCATTTCTGTGTTTCATCGTCAATAAGAAGGTCCAAGGGATACAGTAAACCTGAAGTGAAGCATCGGAATCTATAAATAGTGTCACAGGAATGGTTCAAAACATAGACAGTGGGAAGAGTCAGTCTTCTTGTACTTCAGTCGGTATTGTGCCTTTTGTATTTAATTCCGATGCAATTTCTTTGTTTCATCGTCAATAAGAAGGTCAGAGGGAAGCAGCAAACCTGAAATGAAGCATCGGAATCTATAACTAGTACCACAGGAATGATTCAAAACATAGACAGTAGGAAGCGTCAGTCTTCTTGTACTTAAGTCGGCATTGTGCCTTTTCAATTTATCTCCGATGCAATTTCTATGTTTCATCGTCAATAAGAAGGTCCAAGGGATATAGTAAACATGGAGTGAAGCATCGGAATCTATAACTAGTGTCACAGGAATGGTTCAAAACATAGGCAGTAAGAAGAGGTAGTCTTCTTGTACTTAAGTCGGCATTGTGCCTTTAGTATTTACTTCCCATGCAATTTCTGTGTTTCATCGTCAATAAGAAGGTCAGAGGGATACAGTAAATCTCAAGTGAAGCATCGGAATCTATAACTAGCGTCACAGGAATGGTTCAAAACATAGCCAGTAAGAAGAGTTAGTCGTCTTGTACTTATGTCTGCATTGTGCATTTTGTATTTAATTCCGATGCAATTTCTGTGTTTCGTTGTCAATAAGAAGGTCAGAGGGATACAGTAAACCTGAACTGAAGCACCGGAATCTATAACTAGTGTCACAGGAATGGTTCAAAGCATAGACAGTAAGTAGCGGCAGTCTTCTTGTCCTTAAGTCGGCATTGTGCCTTTTTTCTTTAATTCCGATGCAATTTCTGTGTTTCATCGTCAATAACAAGGACAAAGGGATACAGTAAACCTGGAGTGATGAATCGGAATCCATAACTAGTGTCACAGGAATGGTTCAAAGCATCGACAGTAAGAAGAGTCAGTCTTCTTGTACGTAATTCGGCATTGTGCCTTTAGTATTTAATTCCGATGTAATTTCTACGTTTCATCGTCAATAAGAAGGTCCATGGAATACAGTTAACCTGGAGTGAAGCATCGGAATCTATAAGTAGTGCCACAGGAATGGTTCAAAACATAGACAGTAGGAAGAGTCAGTCTTCTTGCACTTAAGTCGGCATTGTGCCTTTTCTATTTAATTCCGATGCAATTGCTGTGTTTCATCGTCAATAAGAAGATCCAAGGGGTACAGTAAACCTGAAGTGAAGAATCGGAATCTATAACTAGTGCCACAGGAATGGTTCAAAACATAGTCAGTAAGAAGAGTCAGTCTTCCTGTACTTAAGTCGGCATTGTGGCATTTGTATTTAATTCCGATGCAATTTCTATGTTTCATCGTCAATAAGAAGGTCCAAGGGATACAGTAAACCCGACGTGAAGCAGCGGAATCTATAACTAGTGTCACAGGAATGAATAAAACATACTCAGTAAGAAGAGTCAGTTTTCTTGTACTAAAGTCGGCATTGTGCCTTTTGTATTTAATTCCGATGCAATTTCAGTGTTTCATCGTCAATAAGAAGGTCCCAGGGATACAGTAAACCTGAAGTGAAGAAACGGAATCTATAACTAGTGTCACAGGGATGGTTCAAAACATAGACAGTAAGAAGAGTCAGTATTCTTGTACTTAAGTCGGCATTGTGCCTTTTGTATTTAATTCCGAAGCAATTTCTGTGTTTCATCTTCAATAAGATGGTCCAAGGGATACAATAAACCTAAAGTGAAGCATCAGAGTCTATAGCTAGTGTCACAGGAATGGTTCAAAACATAGCCAGTAAGAAGAGTCAGTCTTCTTGTACATAAGTCGGAATTGTGCCTTTTGTATTTAATTCCGATGCAATTTCTGTGTTTCATCGTCAATAAGAAGGTCCAAGGGATACAGTAAACCTGAAGTGAAGCATCGGAAACTATAACTAGTGTCACAGGAATGGTTCAAAACATAGACAGTGGGATGAGTCAGTCTTCTTGTACTTAAGTCGGCATTGTGCCTTTTGTATTTAATTCCGATGCAATTTCTATGTTTCATCGTCAATAAGAAAGTCCAAGGGATACAGTAAACCTGAAGTGAAGCAGCAGAATCTATAACTAGTGTCACAGGAATGAATCAAAACATAGTCAGTAAGAAGAGTCAGTCTTCTTGTACTAAAATCGGCATTGTGCCTTTTGTATTTAATTCCGATGCAATTTCAGTGTTTCATCGTCAATACGAAGGTCCAAGGGATACAGTAAACCTGAAGTGAAGCATCGGAATCTATAACTAGTGTCACAGGGGTGGTTCAAAACATAGACGGTGAGAAGAGTCAGTATTCTTGTACTTAAGTCGGCATTGTGCCTTTTGTATTTAATTCCGAAGCAATTTCTGTGTTTCATCTTCTATGAGAAGGATCAAGGGATACAATAAACCTAAAGTGAAGCATCAGAGTCTATAGCTAGTGTCACAGGAATGGTTCAAAACATGGTCAGTAAGAAGAGTCAGTCTTCTTGTACATAAGTCGTAATTGTGCCTTTTGTATTTAATTCCGATGCAATTTCTGTGTTTCATCGTCAATAAGAAGGTCCAAGGGATACAGTAAACCTGAAGTGAAGCATCGGAATCTATAACTAGTGTAACAGGAATGGTTCAAAACATAGTCAGTAAGAAGAGTCAGTCTTCTTGTACTTCAGTCGGCATTGTGCCTTTTGTATTTATTTCCGATGCAATTTCTGTGTTTCATCGTCAATAAGAAGGTCCAAGGGATACAGTAAACCTGAAGTGAAGCACCGGAATCTATAACTAGTGTCACATGAATGGTTCAAATCATAGTCAGTAAGAAGAGTCAGACTTCTTGTACTTAAGTCGGGTTTGTGCCTTTTGTATTTAATTCCGATGCAATTTCTGTGTTTCATCGTCAATAAGAAGGTCCAAGGGATACAGTAAACCTGGAGTGAAGCATCGGAATCTATAACTAGCGTCACATGAATGGTTCAAAACATAGACAGTGAGAAGAGTCAGTCTTCTTGTACTTAATTCGGAACTGTGAATTTTGTATTTAATTCCGATGCAATATCTGTGTTTCATCGTCAATAAGAAGGTCAGAGGGATACAGTTAATCTGAACTGAAGCACCGGAATCTATAACTAGTGTCACAGGAATGGTTCAAAACTTAGACAGTAAGTAGCGTCAGTCTTCTTGTACATAAGTCGGCATTGTGCCTTTTTTATGTAATTCCGATGCAATTTCTGTGTTTCATCGTCAATAAGAAGGTCAAAGGGATACAGTAAACCTGGAGTGAAGCATCGGAATCTATAACTAGTGTCACAGGAATGGTTCAAAACATCGACAGTAAGAAGAGTCAGCCTTCTTGTCCTTAATTCGGCACTGTGCTTTTAATATTTAATTCCGATGCAATTTCAGTGTTTCATCGTCAATAAGAAGGTCCACGGGATACAGTAAACCTGAAGTCAAGCACCGGAATCTATAACTAGTGTCACATGAATGGTTCAAATCATAGTAAGTAAGAAGAGTCAGTCTTCTTGTACTTAAGTCGGCATTGTGCCTTTTCTATTTAATTCCGATGCAATTGTTGTGTTTCATCGTCATTAAGAAGATCCAAGGGATACAGTAAACCTGAAGTGAAGCATCGGAATCTATAACTAGTGCCACAGGAATGGTTCAAAACATAGGCAGTAAGAAGAGTCAGTCTTCTTGTACTTAAGTCGGCATTGTGCCTTTTGTATTTAATTCCGAAGCAATTTCTGTGTTTCATCTTCTATAAGAAGGATCAAGGGATACAATAAACCTAAAGTGAAGCATCAGAGTCTATAGCTAGTGTCACAGGAATGGTTCAAAACATGGTCAGTAAGAAGAGTCAGTCTTCTTGTACATAAGTCGTAATTGTGCCTTTTGTATTTAATTCCGATGCAATTTCTGTGTTTCATCGTCAATAAGAAGGTCCAAGGGATACAGTAAACCTGAAGTGAAGCATCGGAATCTATAACTAGTGTAACAGGAATGGTTCAAAACATAGTCAGTAAGATGAGTCAGTCTTCTTGTTCTTCAGTCGGCATTGTGCCTTTTGTATTAATTTCCGATGCAATTTCTGTGTTTCATCGTCAATAAGAAGGTCCAAGGGATACAGTAAACCTGATGTGAAGCACCGGAATCTATAACTAGTGTCACATGAATGGTTCAAATCATAGTCAGTCAGAAGAGTCAGACTTCTTGTACTTAAGTCGGCATTGTGCCTTTTGTATTTAATTCCGATGCAATTTCTGTGTTTCATCGTCAATAAGAAGGTCCAACGGATACAGCAAACCTGGAGTGAAGCATCGGAATCTATTACTAGCGTCACATGAATGGTTCAAAACATAGACAGTGAGAAGAGTCAGTCTTCTTGTACTTAATTCGGAACTGTGAATTTTGTATTTAATTCCGATGCAATTTCTGTGTTTCATCGTCAATAAGAAGGTCAGAGGGATACAGTTAACCTGAACTGAAGCACCGGAATCTATAACTAGTGTCACAGGAATGGTTCAAAACTTAGACAGTAAGTAGCGTCAGTCTTCTTGTACATAAGTCGGCATTGTGCCTTTTTTATGTAATTCCGATGCAATTTCTGTGTTTCATCGTCAATAAGAAGGTCAAAGGGATACAGTAAACCTGGAGTGAAGCATCGGAATCTATAACTAGTGTCACAGGAATGGTTCAAAACATCGACAGTAAGAAGAGTCAGTCTTCTTGTACTTAATTCGGCACTGTGCTTTTAATATTTAATTCCGATGCAATTTCAGTGTTTCATCGTCAATAAGAAGGTCCATGGGATACAGTAAACCTGAAGTGAAGCATCAGAATCTATGACTAGTGTCACTGGAATGGTTCAAAACATAGTCAGTAAGAAGAGCCAGTCTTCTTGTACTTAAGTCGGCATTGTGCCTTTTGTATTTATTTCCGATGCAATTTCTGTGTTTCATCGTCAATAAGAAGGTCCAAGGGATACAGTAAACCTGAAGTGAAGCAGCGGAATCTATAACTAGTGTCACAGGAATGAATCAAACATACTCAGTAAGAAGAGTCAGTCTTCTTGTACTAAAGTTGGCATTGTGCCTTTTGTATTTAATTCCGATGCAATTTCAGTGTTTCATCGTCAATAAGAAGGTCCAAGGGATACAGTAAACCTGAAGTGAAGCAACTGAATCTATAACTAGTGTCAAAGGGATGGTTCAAAACATAGACAGTAAGAAGAGTCAGTATTCTTGTACTTAAGTCGGCATTGTGCCTTTTGTATTTAATTCCGAAGCAATTTCTGTGTTTCATCTTCAATAAGAAGGTCCAAGGGATACATTAAACCTAAAGTAAAGCATCAGAGTCTATAGCTAGTGTCACAGGAATGGTTTCTAAGCATAGTCAGTAAGAAGAGTCAGTCTGCTTGTACATAAGTCGGAATTGTGCCTTTTGTATTTAATTGCGACTCAAATTCTGTGTTTCATCGTCAATAAGAAGGTCCAAGGGATACAGTAAACCTGAAGTGAAGCATCGGAATCTATAACTAGTGTAACAGGAATGGTTCAAAACATAGACAGTGGGAAGAGTCAGTCTTCTTGTACTTAAGTCGGCATTGTGCCTTTTGTATTTAATTCCGATGCAATTTCTATGTTTCATCGTCAATAAGAAGGTCCAAGGGATACAGTAAACCTGAAGTGAAGCAGCGGAATCTATAACTAGTGTCACAGGAATGAATCAAATCATAGCCAGTAAGAAGAGTCAGTCTTCTTGTACTAAAATCGGCATTGTGCCTTTTGTATTTAATTCCGATGCAATTTCAGTGTTTCATCGTCAATAAGAAGGACCAAGGGGTACAGTAAACCTGAAGTGAAGCAACGGAATCTATAACTAGTGTCACAGGGATGGTTCAAATCATAGACAGTAAGAAGAGTCAGTATTCTTGTACTTAAGTCGGCATTGTGCCTTTTGTATTTAATTCCGAAGCAATTTCCGTGTTTCATCTTCAATAACAAGGGTCAAGGGATACAATAAACCTAAAGTGAAGCTTCAGAGTCTATAGCTAGTGTCACAGGAATGGTTCAAAGCATGGTCAGTAACAAGAGTCAGTCTTCTTGTACATAAGTCGGAATTGTGCCTTTTGTATTTAATTCCGATGCAATTTCTGTGTTTCATCGTCAATAAGAACGTCCAAGGGATACAGTTAACCAGAAGTGAAGCATCGGAATCTATAACTAGTGTAACAGGAATGGTTCAAAACATAGACAGTGGGAAGAGTCAGTTTTCTTGTACTTAAATCGGCATTGTGACTTTTGTATTTAATTCCGACGCAATTTCTGTGTTTCATCGTCAATAAGAAGGTCAGAGGGATACAGTAAACCTGAACTGAAGCACCGGAATCTATAACTAGTGTCACAGGAATGGTTCAAAACATAGACAGTAGGAAGAGTCAGTCTTCTTGTACTTAAGTCGGCATTGTGCGTTTTCTATTTATTTCCTATGCAATTTCAGTGTTTCATCGTCAATAAGAAGGTCCAAGGGATACAGTAAACCTGGCGTAAAGCTCGAAATCTATAACTGGTGTCACAGGAATGTTTCAAAACATAGTCAGTAAGAAGAGTCAGTCTCCTTGTACTTAAGTCGGCTTTGTGCCTTTTGTATTTAATTCCGATGCAATTTCTGTGTTTCATCGTCAATAAGAAGGTCCAAGGGACACAGTAAACCTGAAGTGAAGCATCAGAATCTATAACTAGTGTCACAGGAATGGTTCAAAACCTAGTCAGTAAGAAGCGTCAGTCTTCTTGTACTTCAATCGGCATTGTGAATTTTGTATTTATTTCCGATGCAATTTCTGTGTTTCAACGTCAATTCGAAGGTCCAAGGGATACAGTAAACCTGAAGTGAAGCACCGGAATCTATAACTAGTGTCACATGAATGGTTCAAAACATAGACAGTAAGAAGAGTCAGTCATCTTGTACTTAATTCGGAATTGTGAATTTTGTATTTAATTCCGATGCAATTTCTGTGTTTCATCGTCAATAAGAAGGTTAGAGGGATACAGTAAACCTGAACTGAAGCACCGGAATCTATAACTAGAGTCACAGAAATGGTTCTAAACATAGACAGTAGGAAGAGTCAGTCTTCTTGTACTTAAGTCGGCATTGTGCCTTTTCCATTTAATTCCTATGCAATTTCTGTGTTTCATCGTCAATAAGAAGGACCCAGGGATATAGTAAACCTGAAGTGAAACATCGGAATCTATAACTAGTGTCACAGGAATGGTTCAAAGCATGGTCAGTAAGAAGAGTCAGTCTTCTTGTAATTAAGTCGGCATTGTGCTTTTTGTTTTTATTTCCGATGCAATTTCTATGTTTCATCGTCAATAAGAAGGTCCAAGGGATACAGTAAACCTGGAGTGAAGCAGCGGAATCTATAACTAGTGTCACAGGAATGAACCAAAACGTAGTCAGTAAGAAGTGTCAGTCTTCTTGAACTAAAATCGGCATTGTGCCTTTTGTATTTAATTCCGATGCAATTTCAGTGTTTCATCGTCAATAAGAAGGACCAAGGGATACAGTAAACCTGAAGTGAAGCATCGTAATCTTTAACTAGTGTCACAGGGATGGTTCAAAATATAGACAGTAAGGAGAGTCAGTATTCTTGTACTTAAGTCGGCATTGTGCCTTTTGTATTTAATTCCGAAGCAATTTCTGTGTTTCATCTTCAATAAGAAGGTTCAAGGGATATAGTAAACCTAAAGTGAAGCATCAGAGTCTATAGCTAGTGTCACAGGAATGGTTCAAAGCATGGTCAGTAAGAAGAGTCAGTCTTCTTGTAATTAAGTCGGCATTGTGCTTTTTGTTTTTAATTCCGATGCAATTTCTATGTTTCATCGTCAATAAGAAGGTCCAAGGGATACAGTAAACCTGGAGTGAAGCAGCGGAATCTATAACTAGTGTCACAGGAATGGTACAAAACATAGTCAGTAAGAAGAGTTAGTCTTCTTGTACATAAGTCGGCATTGTGCCTTTTGTATTTAATTCCGATGCAATTTCTGTGTTTCATCGTCAATAAGAAGGTCCAAGGGAAACAGTAACCCTGAAGTGAAGCATCGGCATCTATAACTAGTGTAACAGGAATGGTTCAAAACATAGACAGTGGGAAGAGTCAGTCTTCTTGTACTTATGTCGGCATTGTGACTTTTGTATTTAATTCCTATGCAATTTCTATGTTTCATCGTCAATAAGAAGGTCCAAGGGATATAGTAAACCTGGAGTGAAGCATCGGAATCTATAACTAGTGACACAGGAATGGTACAAATCATAGACAGTAGGAAGAGTCAGTCTTCTTGTACTTAAGTCGGCATTGTGCCCTTTCTATTTAATTCCGATGCAATTTTTGTGTTTCATCGTTAATAAGAAGGTCCAAGGGATATAGTAAACTGGGAGTGAAGCATCGGAATCTATAACTAGTGTCACAAAAATGGTTCAAAACATACTCAGTAAGAAGAGTCAGTCCTCTTGTACTTAAGTCGGCATTGTGCCTTTTGTATTTAATTCCGATGCAATTTCTATGTTTCATCGTCAATAAGAAGGTCCAAGGGATATACTAAACCTGGAGTGAAGCATCAGGCATCTATAACTAGTGTCACAGGAATGGTTCAAAACATCGACAGTAAGAAGAGTCAGTCTTCTTGTACTTAATTCGGCACTGTGCTTTTAATATTTAATTCCGATGCAATTTCAGTGTTTCATCGTCAATAAGAAGGTCCATGGGATACAGTAAACCTGAAGTGAAGCATCAGAATCTATGACTAGTGTCACTGGAATGGTTCAAAACATAGTCAGTAAGAAGAGCCAGTCTTCTTGTACTTAAGTCGGCATTGTGCCTTTTGTATTTATTTCCGATGCAATTTCTGTGTTTTATCGTCAATAAGAAGGTCCAAGGGATACAGTAAACCTGAAGTGAAGCAGCGGAATCTATAACTAGTGTCACAGGAATGAATCAAACATACTCAGTAAGAAGTGTCAGTCTTCTTGTACTAAAGTCGGCATTGTGCCTTTTGTATTTAATTCCGATGCAATTTCAGTGTTTCATCGTCAATAAGAAGGTCCAAGGGATACAGTAAACCTGAAGTGAAGCAACTGAATCTATAACTAGTGTCAAAGGGATGGTTCAAAACATAGACAGTAAGAAGAGTCAGTATTCTTGTACTTAAGTCGGCATTGTGCCTTTTGTATTTAATTCCGAAGCAATTTCTGTGTTTCATCTTCAATAAGAAGGTCCAAGGGATACATTAAACCTAAAGTAAAGCATCAGAGTCTATAGCTAGTGTCACAGGAATGGTTCAAAGCATAGTCAGTAAGAAGAGTCAGTCTGCTTGTACATAAGTCGGAATTGTGCCTTTTGTATTTAATTGCGACTCAAATTCTGTGTTTCATCGTCAATAAGAAGGTCCAAGGGATACAGTAAACCTGAAGTGAAGCATCGGAATCTATAACTAGTGTAACAGGAATGGTTCAAAACATAGACAGTGGGAAGAGTCAGTCTTCTTGTACTTAAGTCGGCATTGTGCCTTTTGTATTTAATTCCGATGCAATTTCTATGTTTCATCGTCAATAAGAATGTCCAAGGGATACAGTAAACCTGAAGTGAAGCAGCGGAATCTATAACTAGTGTCACAGGAATGAATCAAATCATAGCCAGTAAGAAGAGTCAGTCTTCTTGTACTAAAATCGGCATTGTGCCTTTTGTATTTAATTCCGATGCAATTTCAGTGTTTCATCGTCAATAAGAAGGACCAAGGGGTACAGTAAACCTGAAGTGAAGCAACGGAATCTATAACTAGTGTCACAGGGATGGTTCAAATCATAGACAGTAAGAAGAGTCAGTATTCTTGTACTTAAGTCGGCATTGTGCCTTTTGTATTTAATTCCGAAGCAATTTCCGTGTTTCATCTTCAATAAGAAGGGTCAAGGGATACAATAAACCTAAAGTGAAGCTTCAGAGTCTATAGCTAGTGTCACAGGAATGGTTCAAAGCATGGTCAGTAACAAGAGTCAGTCTTCTTGTACATAAGTCGGAATTGTGCCTTTTGTATTTAATTCCGATGCAATTTCTGTGTTTCATCGTCAATAAGAACGTCCAAGGGATACAGTTAACCAGAAGTGAAGCATCGGAATCTATAACTAGTGTAACAGGAATGGTTCAAAACATAGACAGTGGGAAGAGTCAGTTTTTTTGTACTTAAGTCGGCATTGTGACTTTTGTATTTAATTCCGACGCAATTTCTGTGTTTCATCGTCAATAAGAAGGTCAGAGGGATACAGTAAACCTGAACTGAAGCACCGGAATCTATAACTAGTGTCACAGGAATGGTTCAAAACATAGACAGTAGGAAGAGTCAGTCTTCTTGTACTTAAGTCGGCATTGTGCGTTTTCTATTTATTTCCTATGCAATTTCTGTGTCTCATCGTCAATAAGAAGGTCCAAGGGATACAGTAAACCTGGCGTAAAGCTCGAAATCTATAACTGGTGTCACAGGAATGTTTCAAAACATAGTCAGTAAGAAGAGTCAGTCTCCTTGTACTTAAGTCGGCTTTGTGCCTTTTGTATTTAATTCCGATGCAATTTCTGTGTTTCATCGTCAATAAGAAGGTCCAAGGGACACAGTAAACCTGAAGTGAAGCATCAGAATCTATAACTAGTGTCACAGGAATGGTTCAAAACCTAGTCAGTAAGAAGCGTCAGTCTTCTTGTACTTCAATCGGCATTGTGCCTTTTGTATTTATTTCCGATGCAATTTCTGTGTTTCAACGTCAATTCGAAGGTCCAAGGGATACAGTAAACCTGAAGTGAAGCACCGGAATCTATAACTAGTGTCACATGAATGGTTCAAAACATAGACAGTAAGAAGAGTCAGTCATCTTGTACTTAATTCGGAATTGTGAATTTTGTATTTAATTCCGATGCAATTTCTGTGTTTCATCGTCAATAAGAAGGTTAGAGGGATACAGTAAACCTGAACTGAAGCACCGGAATCTATAACTAGAGTCACAGAAATGGTTCTAAACATAGACAGTAGGAAGAGTCAGTCTTCTTGTACTTAAGTCGGCATTGTGCCTTTTCCATTTAATTCCTATGCAATTTCTGTGTTTCATCGTCAATAAGAAGGTCCGAGGGATATAGTAAACCTGAAGTGAAACATCGGAATCTATAACTAGTGTCACAGGAATGGTTCAAAGCATGGTCAGTAAGAGGAGTCAGTCTTCTTGTAATTAAGTCGGCATTGTGCTTTTTGTTTTTAATTCCGATGCAATTTCTATGTTTCATCGTCAATAAGAAGGTCCAAGGGATACAGTAAACCTGGAGTGAAGCAGCGGAATCTATAACTAGTGTCACAGGAATGAACCAAAACGTAGTCAGTAAGAAGTGTCAGACTTCTTGAACTGAAATCGGCATTGTGCCTTTTGTATTTAATTCCGATGCAATTTCTGTGTTTCATCGTCAATAAGAAGGTCAAAGGGATACAGTAAACCTGGAGTGAAGCATCGGAATCTATAACTAGTGTCACAGGAATGGTTCAAAATATAGACAGTAAGGAGAGTCAGTATTCTTGTACTTAAGTCGGCATTGTGCCTTTTGCATTTAATTCCGAAGCAATTTCTGTGTTTCATCTTCAATAAGAAGGTTCAAGGGATACAATAAACCTAAAGTGAAGCATCAGAGTCTATAGCTAGTGTCACAGGAATGGTTCAAAGCATGGTCAGTAAGAAGAGTCAGTCTTCTTGTACATGTCGGAATTGTGCCCTTTCTATTTAATTCCGATGCAATTTTTGTGTTTCATCGTTAATAAGAAGGTCCAAGGGATATAGTAAACTGGGAGTGAAGCATCGGAATCTATAACTAGTGTCACAAAAATGGTTCAAAACATAGTCAGTAAGAAGAGTCAGTCCTCTTGTACTTAAGTCGGCATTGTGCCTTTTGTATTTAATTCCGATGCAATTTCTATGTTTCATCGTCAATAAGAAGGTCCAAGGGATATACTAAACCTGGAGTGAAGCATCAGGAATCTATAACTAGTGTCACAGGAATGGTTCAAAACTTAGACAGTAAGTAGCGTCAGTCTTCTTGTACTTAGGTCGGCATTGTGACTTTTTTATTTAATTCCGATGCAATTTCTGTGTTTCATCGTCAATAAGAAGGTCAAAGGGATACAGTAAACCTGGAGTGAAGCATCGGAATCTATAACTAGTGTCACAGGAATGGTTCAAAACATCGACAGTAAGAAGAGTCAGTCTTCTTGTACTTAATTCGGCACTGTGCCTTTAATATTTAATTCCGATGCAATTTCAGTGTTTCATCGTCAATAAGAAGGTCCATGGGATACAGTAAACCTGAAGTGAAGCATCAGAATCTATAACTAGTGTCACTGGAACGGTTCAAAACATAGTCAGTAAGAAGAGCCAGTCTTCTTGTACTTAAGTCGGCATTGTGCCTTTTGTATTTATTTCCGATGCAATTTCTGTGTTTCATCGTCAATAAGAAGGTCCACGGGATACAGTAAACCTGAAGTCAAGCACCGGAATCTATAACTAGTGTCACATGAATGGTTCAAATCATAGTAAGTGAGAAGAGTCAGACTTCTTGTACTTAAGTCGCCATTGTGCCTTTTGTATTTAATTCCGATGCAATTTCTGTGTTTCATCGTCAATAAGAAGGTCCAAGGGATACAGTAAACCTGGAGTGAAGCATTGGAATCTATAACTAGTGTCACATGAATGGTTCAAATCATAGACAGTAAGAAGAGTCTGTCTTCTTGTACTTAATTCGGAATTGTGCCTTTTGTATTTAATTCCGATGCAATTTCTGTGTTTCATCGTCAGTAAGAAGGTCAGAGGGATACAGTAAAACTGAAGTGAAGCATCGGAATCTATAACTAGTGTCACAGGAATGGTTCAAAACATAGTCAGTAAGAAGAGTCAGTCTTCTTGTACTTAAGTCGGCATTGTGACTTTTGTATTTAATTCCGATGCAATTTCTGTGTTTCATCGTCAATAAGAAGGTCCAAGGGATACAGTTAACCTGGAGTGAAGCATCGGATTCTATAAGTAGTGCCACAGGAATTGTTCAAAACATAGACAGTAGGAAGAGTCAGTCTTCTTGCACTTAAGTCGGCATTGTGCCTTTTCTATTTAATTCCGATGCAATTGCTGTGTTTCATCGTCAATAAGAAGGACCAAGGGATACAGTAAACCTGGAGTAAAGCTCGGACTCTATAACTAGTGTCACAGGAATGGTTCAAAACATCGACAGTAAGAAGAGTCAGTATTCTTGTACTTAATTCGGCATTGTGCCTTTAGTATTTAATTCCGATGCAATTTCTGTGTTTCATCGTGTATAAGATGGTCAGAGGCATTCAGTAAATCTGAAGTCAAGCATCGGAATCTATAACTAGTGTCACAGGAATGGTTCAAAACATAGTCAGTAAGAAGAGACAGTCTTCTTGTACTTAAGTCAGCTTTCTGCCTTTTGTATATAATTCCGATGCAATTTCTGTGTTTCACCGTCAATAAGAAGGTCCAAGGGACACAGTAAAACTGAAGTGAAGCAGCGGAATCTATAACTAGTGTCACAGGAATGAATCAAACATACTCAGTAAGAAGAGTCAGTCTTCTTGTACTAAAGTCGGCATTGTGCCTTTTGTATTTAATTCCGATGCAATTTCAGTGTTTCATCGTCAATAAGAAGGTCCAAGGGATACAGTAAACCTGAAGTGAAGCAACGGAATCTATAACTAGTGCCACAGGGATGGTTCAAACAAAGACAGTAAGAAGAGTCTGTATTCTTGTACTTAAGTCTTCATTGTGCCATTTGTATTTAATTCCGAAGCAATTTCTGTGTTTCATCTTCAATAAGAAGGTCCAAAGGATACAATAAACCTAAAGTGAAGCATCTGTGTCTATAGCTAGTGTCACAGGAATGGTTCAAAACATAGTCAGTAAGAAGAGTCAGTCTTCTTGTACATAAGTCGGAATTGTGCCTTTTGTATTTAATTCCGATGCAATTTCTGTGTTTCATCGTCAATAAGAAGGTCCAAGGGATACAGTAAACCTGAAGTGAAGCATCGGAATCTATAACTAGTGTCACAGGAATGAATCAAAACATAGTCAGTAAGAAGAGTCAGTCTTCTTGTACTAAAATCGGCATTGTGCCTTTTGTATTTAATTCCGATGCAATTTCAGTGTTTCATCGTCAATAAGAAGGACCAAGGGATACAGTAAACCTGGAGTAAAGCTCGGAATCTATAACTAGTGTCACAGGAATGGTTCAAAACATCGACAGTAAGAAGAGTCAGTATTCTTGTACTTAATTCGGCATTGTGCCTTTAGTATTTAATTCCGATGCAATTTCTGTGTTTCATCGTGTATAAGATGGTCAGAGGCATACAGTAAATCTGAAGTCAAGCATCGGAATCTATAACTAGTGTCACAGGAATGGTTTAAAACATAGTCAGTAAGGAGAGTCAGTCTTCTTGTACTTAAGTCGGCTTTGTGCCTTTTGTATTTAATTCCGATGCAATTTCTGTGTTTCATCGTCAATAAGAAGGTCCAAGGGACACAGTAAACATGAAGTGAAGCATCAGAATCTATAACTAGTGTCACAGGAATGGTTCAAAACATAGTCAGTAAGAAGAGTCAGTCTTCTTGTACTTGAGACGGCATTGTGCCTTTTGTATTTATTTCCGATGCAATTTCTGTTTTTCATCGTCAATAAGAGGGTCCAAGGGATACAGTAAACCTGAAGTGAAGCACCGGAATCTATAACAAGTGTCACATGAATGGTTCAAATCATAGTCAGTAAGAAGAGTCAGACTTCTTGCACTTAAGTCGCCATTGTGCCTTTTGTATTTAATTCCGATGCAATTTCTGTGTTTCATCGTCAATAAGAAGGTCCAAGGGATACAGTAAACCTGGAGTGAAGCATCGGAATCTATAACTAGCGTAACATGAATGGTTCAAAACATAGACAGTAAGAAGAGTCAGTCATCTTGTACTTAATTCGGAATTGTGAATTTTGTATTTAATTCCGATGCAATTTCTGTGTTTCATCTTCAATAAGAAGGTCAGAGGGATACAGTAAACCAGAAGTGAAGCATCGGAATCTATAACTAGTGTAACAGGAATGGTTCAAAACATAGACAGTGGGAAGAGTCAGTCTTCTTGTACTTAAGTCGGCATTGTGCGTTTTGTGTTTAATTCCGATGCAATTTCTATGTTTCATCGTCAATAAGAAGGTCCAGGGGATAGAGTAAACCTGAAGTGAAGCAGCGGAATCTATAACTAGTGTCACAGGAATGAATCAAAACATAGTCAGTAAGAAGAGTCAGTCTTCTTGTACTAAAATCGGCATTGTGCCTTTTGTATTTAATTCCGATGCAATTTCAGTGTTTCATCGTCAATAAGAAGGACCAAGGGATACAGTAAACCTGGAGTAAAGCTCGGAATCTATAACTAGTGTCACAGGAATGGTTCAAAACATCGACAGTAAGCAGAGTCAGTATTCTTGTAGTTAATTCGGCATTGTGCCTTTAGTATTTAATTCCGATGCAATTTCTGTGTTTCATCGTGTATAAGATGGTCAGAGGCATTCAGTAAATCTGAAGTCAAGCATCGGAATCTATAACTAGTGTCACAGGAATGGTTCAAAACATAGTCAGTAAGAAGAGTCAGGCTTCTTTTACTTAAGTCAGCTTTCTGCCTTTTGTATATAATTCCGATGCAATTTCTGTGTTTCATCGTCAATAAGAAGGTCCAAGGGACACAGTAAAACTGAAGTGAAGCATCAGAATCTATAACTAGTGTCACAGGAATGGTTCAAAACATAGTCAGTAAGAAGAGTCAGTCTTCTTGTACTTCAGTCGGCATTGTGCCTTTTGTATTTATTTCCTATGCAATTTCTGTGTTTCATCGTCAATAAGAAGGTCCAAGGGATACAGTAAACCTGGAGTAAAGCTCTAAATCTATAACTAGTGTCACAGGAATGGTTCAAATCATCCACAGTAAGAAGAGTCTGTCTTCTTGTACTTAATTCGGCATTGTGCCTTTAGTATTTAATTCCGATGCAATTTCTGTGTTTCATCGTGTATAAGATGGTCAGAGGCATACAGTAAATCTGAAGTCAAGCATCGGAATCTATAACTAGTGTCACAGGAATGGTTCAAAACATAGTCAGTAAGGAGAGTCAGTCTTCTTGTACTTAAGTCGGCTTTGTGCCTTTTGTATTTAATTCCGATGCAATTTCTGTGTTTCATCGTCAATAAGAAGGTCCAAGGGACACAGTAAACATGAAGTGAAGCATCAGAATCTATAACTAGTGTCACAGGAATGGTTCAAAACATAGTCAGTAAGAAGAGTCAGTCTTCTTGTACTTCAGACGGCATTGTGCCTTTTGTATTTATTTCCGATGCAATTTCTGTGTTTCATCGTCAATAAGAGGGTCCAAGGGATACAGTAAACCTGAAGTGAAGCACCGGAATCTATAACAAGTGTCACATGAATGGTTCAAATCATAGTCAGTAAGAAGAGTCAGACTTCTTGCACTTAAGTCGCCATTGTGCCTTTTGTATTTAATTCCGATGCAATTTCTGTGTTTCATCGTCAATAAGAAGGTCCAAGGGATACAGTAAACCTGGAGTGAAGCATCGGAATCTATAACTAGCGTCACATGAATGGTTCAAAACATAGACAGTAAGAAGAGTCTGTCATCTTGTACTTAATTCGGAATTGTGAATTTTGTATTTAATTCCGATGCAATTTCTGTGTTTCATCGTCAATAAGAAGGTCAGAGGGATACAGTAAACCTGAACTGAAGCACCGGAATCTATAACTAGAGTCACAGAAATGGTTGAAAACATAGACAGTAGGAAGAGTCAGTCTTCTTGTACTTAAGTCGGCATTGTGCCTTTTCTAATTAATTCCTATGCAATTTCTGTGTTTCATCGTCAATAAGATGGTCCGAGGGATATAGTAAACCTGAAGTGAAGCATCGGAATCTATAACTAGTGTCACAGGAATGGTTCAAAACATCGTCAGTAAGAAGAGTCAGTCTTCTTGTAATTAAGTCGGCATTGTGCTTTTTGTTTTTAATTCCGATGCAATTTCTATGTTTCATCGTCAATAAGAAAGTCCAAGGGATACAGTAAACCTGGAGTGAAGCAGCGGAATCTATAACTAGTGTCACAGGAATGATTCAAAACATAGTCAGTAAGAAGAGTCAGTCTTCTTGTACTAAAATCGGCATTGTGCCTTTTGTATTTAATTCCGATGCAATTTCAGTGTTTCATCGTCAATACGAAGGACCAATGGATACAGTAAACCTGAAGTGAAGCATCGGAATCTATAACCAGTGTCACAGGGATGGTTCAAAACATAGACAGTAAGAAGAGTCAGTATTCTTGTACATAAGTCGGCATTGTGCCTTTTGTATTTAATTCCGAAGCAATTTCTGTGTTTCATCTTCAATAAGAAGGTTCAAGGGATACAATAAACCTAAAGTGAAGCACCAGAGTCTATAGCTAGTGTCACAGGAATGGTTCAAAGCATGGTCAGTAAGAAGAGTCAGTCTTCTTGTACATAAGTCGGAATTGTGCCTTTTGTATTTAATTCCGATGCAATTTCTGTGTTTCATCGTCAATAAGAAGGTCCAAGGGATACAGTAAACATGAAGTGAAGCATCGGAATCCATAACTAGTGTAACAGGAATGGTTCAAAACATAGACAGTGGGAAGAGTCAGTCTTCTTGTACTTAAGTCGGCATTGTGACTTTTGTATTTAATTCCGACGCAATTTCTGTGTTTCATCGTCAATAAGAAGGTTAGAGGGATACAGTAAACCTGAACTGAAGCACCGGAATCTATAACTAGTGTCACAGGAATGGTTCAAAACATAGACAGTAGGAAATGTCAGTCTTCTTGTACTTAAGTCGGCATTGTGCCTTTTCTATTTATTTCCTACGCAATTTCTGTGTTTCATCGTCAATAAGAAGGTCCAAGGGATACAGTAAACCCGGAGTAAAGCTCTAAATCTATAACTAGTGTCACAGGAATGGTTCAAAACATCGACAGTAAGAAGCGTCAGTCTTCTTGTACTTAATTCGGCATTGTGCCTTTAGTATTTAATTCCGATGCAATTTCTGTTTTTCATCGTGTATAAGATGGCCAGAGGCATACAGTAAATCAGAAGTCAAGCATCGGAATCTATAACTGGTGTCACAGGAATGGTTCAAAACATAGTCAGTAAGAAGAGTCAGTCTTCTTGTACTTAAGCCGGCTTTGTGCCCTATGTATTTAATTCCGATGCAATTTCTGTGTTTCATCGTCAATAAGAAGGTCCAAGGGACACAGTAAACCTGGAGTGAAGCAGCGGAATCTATAACTAGTGTCACAGGAATGAATCAAAACATAGTCAGTAAGAAGAGTCAGTCTTCTTGTACTAAAATCGGCATTGTGCCTTTTGTATTTAATTCCGATGCAATTTCAGTGTTTCATCGTCAATACGAAGGACCAAGGGATACAGTAAACCTGAAGTGAAGCATCGGAATCTATAACTAGTGTCACAGGGATGGTTCAAAACATAGACAGTAAGAAGAGTCAGTATTCTTGTACTTAAGTCGGCATTGTGCCGTTTGTATTTAATTCCGAAGCAATTTCTGTGTTTCATCTTCACAAAGAAGGTTCAAGGGATACAGTAAACCTGAAGTGAAGCACCGGAATCTATAACTAGTGTCACATGAATGGTTCAAATCATAGTCAGTAAGAAGAGTCAGACTTCTTGCACTTAAGTCGCCATTGTGCCTTTTGTATTTAATTCCTATGCAACTTCTGTGTTTCATCGTCAATAAGAAGTTCCGAGGGATATAGTAAACCTGAAGTGAAGCATCGGAATCTATAACTAGTGTCACAGGAATGGTTCAAACATGGTCAGTAAGAAGAGTCAGTCTTCTTGTAATTAAGTCGGCATTGTGCTTTTTGTTTTAATTTCCGATGCAATTTCTATGTTTCATCGTCAATAAGAAGGTCCAAGGGATACAGTAAACCTGGAGTGAAGCATCGGAACCTATAACTAGCGTCACATGAATGGTTCAAAACATAGACAGTAAGAAGAGTCAGTCATCTTGTACTTAATTCGGAATTGTGAATTTTGTATTTCTTTCCGATGCAATTTCTGTGTTTCATCGTCAATAAGAAGGTCAGAGGGATACAGTAAACCTGAACTGAAGCACCGGAATCTATAACTAAATTCACAGAAATGGTTCAAAACATAGACAGTAGGAAGAGTCAGTCTTCTTGTACTTAAGTCGGCATTGTGCCTTTTCTATTTAATTCCTATGCAATTTCTGTGTTTCATCGTCAATAAGCAGGTCCGAGGGATATAGTAAACCTGAAGTGAAGCATCGGAATCTATAACTAGTGTCACAGGAATGGTTCAAAACATGGTTAGTAAGAAGAGTCAGTCTTCTTGTAATTAAGTCGGCATTGTGCTTTTTGTTTTTAATTCCGATGCAATTTCTATGTTTCATCGTCAATAAGAAGGTAAAAGGGATACAGTAAACCTGGAGAGAAGCAGCGGAATCTATAACTAGTGTCACAGGAATGAATCAAAACATAGTCAGTAAGAAGAGTCAGTCTTCTTGTACTAAAATCGGCATTGTGCCTTTTGTATTTAATTCCGATGCAATTTCAGTGTATCATCGTCAATAAGAAGGACCAAGGGATACAGTAAACCTGAAGTGAAGCATCGGAATCTATAACCAGTGTCACAGGGATGGTTCAAAACATAGACAGTAAGAAGAGTCAGTATTCTTGTACATAAGTCGGCATTGTGCCTTTTGTATTTAATTCCGAAGCAATTTCTGTGTTTCATCTTCAATAAGAAGGTTCAAGGGATACAATAAACCTAAAGTGAAGCACCAGAGTCTATAGCTAGTGTCACAGGAATGGTTCAAAGCATGGTCAGTAAGAAGAGTCAGTCTTCTTGTACATAAGTCGGAATTGTGCCTTTTGTATTTAATTCCGATGCAATTTCTGTGTTTCATCGTCAATACGAAGGTCCAAGGGATACAGTAAACATGAAGTGAAGCATCGGAATCTATAACTAGTGTAACAGGAATGGTTCAAAACATAGACAGTGGGAAGAGTCAGTCTTCTTGTACTTAAGTCGGCATTGTGACATTTGTATTTAATTCCGACGCAATTTCTGTGTTTCATCGTCAATAAGAAGGTCAGAGGGATACAGTAAACCTGAACTGAAGCACCGGAATCTATAACTAGTGTCACAGGAATGGTTCAAAACATAGACAGTAGGAAATGTCAGTCTTCTTGTACTTAAGTCGGCATTGTGCCTTTTCTATTTATTTCCTACGCAATTTCTGTGTTTCATCGTCAATAAGAAGGTCCAAGGGATACAGTAAACCCGGAGTAAAGCTCTAAATCTATACCTAGTGTCACAGGAATGGTTCAAAACATCGACAGTAAGAAGCGTCAGTCTTCTTGTACTTAATTCGGCATTGTGCCTTTAGTATTTAATTCCGATGCAATTTCTGTGTTTTATCGTGTATAAGATGGTCAGAGGCATACAGTAAATCTGAAGTCAAGCATCGGAATCCATAACTGGTGTCACAGGAATGGTTCAAAACATAGTCAGTAAGAAGAGTCAGTCTTCTTGTACTTAAGTCGGCTTTGTGGCTTTTGTATTTAATTCCGATGCAATTTCTGTGTTTCATCGTCAATAAGAAGGTCCAAGGGACACAGTAAACCTGAAGTGAAGCATCAGAATCTATAACTAGTGTCACAGGAATGGTTCAAAACATAGTCAGTAAGAAGAGTCAGTCTTCTTGTACTTCAGACGGCATTGTGCCTTTTGTATTTATTTCCGATGCAATTTCTGTGTTTCATCGTCAATAAGAAGGTCCAAGGGATACAGTAAACCTGAAGTGAAGCACCGGAATCTATAACTAGTGTCACATGAATGGTTAAAATCATAGTCAGTAAGAAGAGTCAGACTTCTTGCACTTAAGTCGCCATTGTGCCTTTTGTATTTAATTCCGATGCAATTTCTGTGTTTCATCGTCAATAAGAAGAACCAAGGGATACAGTAAACCTGGAGTGAAGCACCGGAATCTATAACTAGAGTCACAGAAATGGTTCAAAACATAGACAGTAGGAAGAGTCAGTCTTCTTGTACTTAAGTCGGCATTGTGCCTTTTCTATTTAATTCCTATGCAATTTCTGTGTTTCATCGTCAATAAGATGGTCCGAGGGATATAGTAAACCTGAAGTGAAGCATCGGAATCTATAACTAGTGTCAAAGGAATGGTTCAAAACATGGTCAGTAAGAAGAGTCAGTCTTCTTGTAATTAAGTCGGCATTGTGCTTTTTGTTTTTAATTCCGATGCAATTTCTATGTTTCATCGTCAATAAGAAGGTCCAAGGGATACAGTAAACCTGGAGTGAAGCAGCGGAATCTATAACTAGTGTCACAGGAATGAATCAAAACATAGTCAGTAAGAAGAGTCAGTCTTCTTGTACTAAAATCGGCATTGTGCCTTTTGTATTTAATTCCGATGCAATTTTAGTGTTTCATCGTCAATACGAAGGACCCAGGGATACAGTAAACCTGAAGTGAAGCATCGGAATCTATAACTAGTGTCACAGGGATGGTTCAAAACATAGACAGTAAGAAGAGTCAGTATTCTTGTACTTAAGCCGGCATTGTGCCTTTTGAATTTAATTCCGAAGCAATTTCTGTGTTTCATCTTCAATAAGAAGGTTCAAGGGATACAATAAACCTATTGTGAAGCATCAGAGTCTATAGCTAGTGTCACAGGAATGGTTCAAAGTATGGTCAGTAACAAGAGTCAGTCTTCTTGTACATAAGTCGGAATTGTGCCTTTTGTATTTCATTCCGATGCAATATCTGTGTTTCATCGTCAATAAGAACGTCCAAGGGATACAGTAAACCTGAAGTGAAGCATCATAATCTATAACTAGTGTAACAGGAATGGTTCAAAACATAGACAGTGGGAAGAGTCAGTCTTCTTGTACTTAAGTCGGCATTGTGACTTTTGTATTTAATTCCGATGCAATTTCAGTGTTTCATCGTCAATAAGAAGGACCAAGGGATACAGTAAACCTGAAGTGAAGCATCGGAATCTATAACCAGTGTCACAGGGATGGTTCAAAACATAGACAGTAAGAAGAGTCAGTATTCTTGTACTTAAGTCGGCATTGTGCCTTTTCTATTTATTTCCTATGCAATTTCTGTGTTTCATCGTCAATAAGAAGGTCCAAGTGATACAGTAAACCTGGAGTAAAGCTCTAAATCTATAACTAGTGTCACAGGAATGGTTGAAAACATCGACAGTAAGAAGAGTCAGTCTTCTTGTACTTAATTCGGCATTGTGCCTTTAGTATTTAATTCCGATGCAATTTCTGTGTTTCATCGTGTATAAGATGGTCATAGGCATACAGTAAATCTGAAGTCAAGCATCGGAATCTATTACTAGTGTCACAGGAATGGTTCAAAACATAGTCAGTAAGAAGAGTCAGTCTTCTTGTACTTAAGTCGGCATTGTGCCATTTGTATTAAATTCCGAAGCAATTTCTGTGTTTCATCTTCAATAAGAAGGTCCAAGGGATACAGTAAACCTGAAGTGAAGCACCGGAATCTATAACTAGTGTCACATGATTGGTTCAAATCATAGTCAGTAAGAAGGGTCAGACTTCTTGCACTTAAGTCGCCATTGTGCCTTTTGTATTTAATTCCGATGCAATTTCTGTGTTTCATCGTCAATAAGAAGGTCCAAGGGATACAGTAAACCTGGAGTGAAGCATCGGAATCTATAACTAGCGTCACATGAATGGTTCAAAACATAGACAGTAAGAAGAGTCAGTCATCTTGTACTTAATTCGGAATTGTGAATTTTGTATTTAATTCCGATGCAATTTCTGTGTTTTATCGTCAATAACAAGGTCAGAGGGATACAGTAAACCTGAATTGAAGCACCGGAATCTATAATTAGAGTCACAGAAATGGTTCAAAACATAGACAGTAGGAGGAGTCAGTCTTCTTGTACTTAAGTCGGCATTGTGCCTTTTCCATTTAATTCCTATGCAATTTCTGTGTTTCATCGTCAATAAGAAGGTCCGAGGGATATAGTAAACCTGAAGTGAAGCATCGGAATCTATAACTAGTGTCACAGGAATGGTTCAAAACATGGTCAGTAAGAAGAGTCAGTCTTCTTGTAATTAAGTCGGCATTGTGCTTTTTGTTTTTAATTCCGATGCAATTTCTGCGTTTCATCGTCAATACGAAGGACCAAGGGATACAGTAAACCTGAAGTGAAGCATCGGAATCTATAACTAGTGTCACAGGGATGGTTCAAAACATAGACAGTAAGAAGAGTCAGTATTCTTGTACTTAAGTCGGCATTGTGCCTTTTGTATTTAATTCCGAAGCAATTTCTGTGTTTCATCTTCAATAAGAAGGATCAAGGGATACAGTAAACCTGAAGTGAAGCACCGGAATCTATAACTAGTGTCACATGAATGGTTCAAATCATAGTCAGTAAGAAGAGTCAGACTTCTTGCACTTAAGTCGCCATTGTGCCTTTTGTATTTAATTCCGATGCAATTTCTGTGTTTCATCGTCAATAAGAAGGTCCAAGGGATACAGTAAACCTGGAGTGAAGCATCGGAATCTATAACTAGCGTCACATGAATGGTTCAAAACATAGACAGTAAGAAGGGTCAGTCATCTTGTACTTAATTCGGAATTGTGAATTTCACAATAAGAAGGTCAGAGGGGTACAGTAAACCTGAACTGAAGCACCGGAATCTATAACTAGATTCACAGAAATGGTTCAGTCTTCTTGTACTTAAGTCGGCATTGTGCCTTTTCTATTTAATTCCTATGCAATTTCTGTGTTTCATCGTCAATAAGAAGGTCCGAGGGATATAGTAAACCTGAAGTGAAGCATCGGAATCTATAACTAGTGTCACGGGAATGGTTCAAAACATGGTCAGTAAGAAGAGTCAGTCTTCTTGTAATTAAGTCGGCATTGTGCTTTTTGTTTTTAATTCCGATGCAATTTCTATGTTTCATCGTCAATAAGAAGGTCCAAGGGATACAGTAAACCTGGAGTGAAGCAGCGGAATCTATAACTAGTGTCACAGGAATGAATCAAAACATAGTCAGTAAGAAGAGTCAGTCTTCTTGAACTGAAATCGGCATTGTGCCTTTTGTATTTAATTCCGATGCAATTTCAGTGTTTCATCGTCAATAAGAAGGACCAAGGGATACAGTAAACCTGAAGTGAAGCATCGGAATCTATAACTAGTGTCACAGGGATGGTTCAAAACATTGACAGTAAGAAGAGTCAGTATTCTTGTACTTAAGTCGGCATTGTGCCTTTTGTATTTAATTCCGAAGCAATTTCTGTGTTTCATCTTCAATAAGAAGGTTCAAGGGATACAATAAACCTAAAGTGAAGCATCAGAGTCTATAGCTAGTGTCACAGGAATGGTTCAAAGCATGGTCAGTAAGAAGAGTCAGTCTTCTTGTATATAAGTGGGAATTGTGCCAATTGTATTTAATTCCGATGCAATTTCTGTGTTTCATCGTCAATAAGAAGGTCCAAGGGACACAGTAAACCTGAAGTGAAGCATCAGAATCTATAACTAGTGTCACAGGAATGGTTCAAAACATAGTCAGTAAGAAGAGTCGCTCTTCTTGTACTTCAGACGGCATTGTGCCTTTTGTATCTATTTCCGATGCAATTTCTGTGTTTCATCGTCAATAAGAAGGTCTAAGGGATACAGTAAACCTGAAGTGAAGCACCGGAATCTATAACTAGCTTCACATGAATGGTTCAAATCATAGTCAGTAAGAAGAGTCAGACTTCTTGCACTTAAGTCGCCATTGTGACTTTTGTATTTAATTCCGATGCAATTTCTGTGTTTCATCGTCAATAAGAAGGTCCAAGGGATACAGTAAACCTGGAGTGAAGCATCGGAATCTATAACTAGCGTCACATGAATGGTTCAAAACATAGACAGTAAGAAGAGTCAGTCATCTTGTACTTAAGTCGGCATTGTGACTTTTGTATTTAATTCCGACGCAATTTCTGTGTTTCATCGTCAATAAGAAGGTCAGAGGGATACAGTAAACCTGAACTGAAGCACCGGAATCTATAACTAGTGTCAGAGGAATGGTTCAAAACATAGACAGTAGGAAGAGTCAGTCTTCTTGTACTTAAGTCGGCTTTGTGCCTTTTCTATTTATTTCCTATGCAATTTCTGTGTTTCATCGTCAATAAGAAGGTCCAAGTGATACAGTAAACCTGGAGTAAAGCTCTAAATCTATAACTAGTGTCACAGGAATGGTTCAAAACATCGACAGTAAGAAGAGTCAGTCTTCTTGTACTTAATTCGGCATTGTGCCTTTAGTATTTAATTCCGATGCAATTTCTGTGTTTCATCGTGTATAAGATGGTCATAGGCATACAGTAAATCTGAAGTCAAGCATCGGAATCTATAACTAGTGTCACAGGAATGGTTCAAAACATAGTCAGTAAGAAGAGTCTGTCTTCTTGTACTTAAGTCGGCATTGTGCCTTTTGTATTAAATTCCGAAGCAATTTCTGTGTTTCATCTTCAATAAGAAGGTCCAAGGGATACAGTAAACCTGAAGTGAAGCACCGGAATCTATAACTAGTGTCACATGAATGGTTCAAATCATAGTCAGTAAGAAGGGTCAGACTTCTTGCACTTAAGTCGCCATTGTGCCTTTTGTATTTAATTCCGATGCAATTTCTGTGTTTCATCGTCAATAAGAAGGTCCAAGGGATACAGTAAACCTGGAGTGATGCATCGGAATCTATAACTAGCGTCACATGAATGGTTCAAAACATAGACAGTAAGAAGAGTCAGTCATCTTGTACTTAATTCGGAATTGTGAATTTTGTATTTAATTCCGATGCAATTTCTGTGTTTTATCGTCAATAAGAAGGTCAGAGGGATACAGTAAACCTGAACTGAAGCACCGGAATCTATAACTAGATTCACAGAAATGGTTCAAAACATAGACAGTAGGAAGAGTCAGTCTTCTTGTACTTAAGTCGGCATTGTGCCTTTTCTATTTAATTCCTATGCAATTTCTGTGTTTCATCGTCAATAAGAAGGTCCGAGGGATATAGTAAACCTGAAGTGAAGCATCGGAATCTATAACTAGTGTCACAGGAATGGTTCAAAACATGGTCAGTAAGAAGAGTCAGTCTTCTTGTAATTAAGTCGGCATTGTGCTTTTTGTTTTTAATTCCGATGCAATTTCTATGTTTCATCGTCAATAAGAATGTCCAAGGGATACAGTAAACCTGGAGTGAAGCAGCGGAATCTATAACTAGTGTCACAGGAATGAATCAAAACATAGTCAGTAAGAAGAGTCAGTCTTCTTGAACTAAAGTCGGCATTGTGCCTTTTGTATTTAATTCCGATGCAATTTCAGTGTTTCATCGTCAATAAGAAGGACCAAGGAATACAGTAAACCTGAAGTGAAGCATCGGAATCTATAACTAGTGTCACAGGGATGGTTCAAAACATAGACAGTAAGAAGAGTCAGTATTCTTGTACTTAAGTCGGCATTGTGCCTTTTGTATTTAATTCCGAAGCAATTTCTGTGTTTCATCTTCAATAAGAAGGATCAAGGGATACAATAAACCTAAAGTGAAGCATCAGAGTCTATAGCTAGTGTCACAGGAATGGTTCAAAGCATGGTCAGTAAGAAGAGTCAGTCTTCTTGTACATAAGTCGGAATTGTGCCTTTTGTATTTAATTCCGATGCAATTTCTGTGTTTCATCGTCAATAAGAAGGTCCAAGGGATACAGTAAACCTGAAGTGAAGCATCGGAATCTATAAATAGTGTAACAGGAATGGTTCAAAGCATAGACAGTGGGAAGAGTCAGTCTTCTTGTACTTAAGTCGGCATTGTTACTTTTGTATTTAATTCCGACGCAATTTCTGTGTTTCATCGTCAATAAGAAGGTCAGAGGGATACAGTAAACCTGAACTGAAGCACCGGAATCTATAACTAGTTGCACAGGAATGGTTCAAAACATAGACAGTAGTAAGAGTCAGTCTTCTTGTACTTAAGTCGGCATTGTGCCTATTCTATTTATTTCCTATGCAATTTCTGTGTTTCATCGTCAATAAGAAGGTCCAAGGGATACAGTAAACCTGGAGTAAAGCTCTAAATCTATAACTAGTGTCACAGGAATGGTTCAAAACATCGACAGTAAGAAGAGTCAGTCTTCTTGTACTTAATTCGGCATTGTGCCTTTAGTATTTAATTCCGATGCAATTTCTGTGTTTCATCGTGTATAAGATGGTCAGAGGCATACAGTCAATCTGAAGTCAAGCATCGGAATCTATAACTAGTGTCACAGGAATGGTTCAAAACATAGTCAGTAAGAAGAGTCAGTCTTCTTGTACTTAAGTCGGCTTTGCGCCTTTCTATTTAATTCCTATGCAATTTCTGTGTTTCATCGTCAATAAGAAGGTCCGAGGGATATAGTAAACCTGGAGTGAAGCATCGGAATCTATAACTAGTGTCACAGGAATGGTTCAAAACATGGTCAGTAAGAAGAGTCAGTCTTCTTGTACATAAGTCGGAATTGTGCCTTATGTATTTAATTCCGATTCAATTTCTGTGTTTCATCGACAATAAGAAGGTCCAAGGGATACAGTAAACCTGAAGTGAAGCATCGGAATCTATAACTAGTGTAACAGGAATGGTTCAAAACATAGACAGTGGGAAGAGTCAGTCTTCTTGTACTTAAGTCGGCATTGTGACTTTTGTATTTAATTCCGACGCAATTTCTGTGTTTCATCGTCAATAAGAAGGTCAGAGGGATACAGTAAACCTGAACTGAAACACCGGAATCTATAACTAGTGTCACAGGAATGGTTCAAAACATAGACAGTAGGACTAGTCAGTCTTCTTGTACTTAAGTCGGCATTGTGCCTTTTCTATTTATTTCCTATGCATTTTGTGTGTTTCATCGTCAATAAGAAGGTCCAAGGGATACTGTAAACCTGGAGTAAAGCTCTAAATCTATAACTAGTGTCACAGGAATGGTTCAAAACATCGACAGTAAGAAGAGTCAGTCTTCTTGTACTTAATTCGGCATTGTGCCTTTAGTATTTAATTCCGATGCGATTTCTGTGTTTCATCGTGTATAAGATGGTCAGAGGCATACAGTAAATCTGAAGTCAAGCATCGGAATCTATAACTAGTGTCACAGGAATGGTTCAAAACATAGTCAGTAAGAAGAGTCAGTCTTCTTGTACTTAAGTCGGCTTTGCGCCTTTTGTATTTAATTCCGATGCAATTTCTGTGTTTCATCGTCAATAAGAAGGTCCAAGGGACACAGCAAACCTGAAGTGAAGCATCAGAATCTATAACTAGTGTCACAGGAATGGTTCAAAACATAGTCAGTAAGAAGAGTCAGTCTTCTTGTACTTCAGTCGGCAATGTGCCTTTTGTATTTATTTCCGATGCAATTTCTGTGTTTCATCGTCAATAAGAAGGTCCAAGGGACACAGTAAACCTGAAGTGAAGCATCAGAATCTATAACTAGTGTCACAGGAATGGTTCAAAACATAGTCAGTAAGAAGAGTCAGTCTTCTTGTACTTAAGTCGGCATTGTGCCTTTTGTATTTATTTCCGATGCAATTTCTGTGTTTCATCGTCAATAAGAAGGTCAGAGGGATACAGTAAACCTGAACTGAAGCACCGGGATCTATAACTAGAGTCACAGAAATGGTTCAAAACATAGAAAGTAGGAAGAGTCAGTCTTCTTGTACTTAAGTCGGCATTGTGCCTTTCTATTTAATTCCTATGCAATTTCTGTGTTTCATCGTCAATAAGAAGGTCCGAGGGATATAGTAAACCTGGAGTGAAGCATCGGAATCTATAACTAGTGTCACAGGAATGGTTCAAAACATGGTCAGTAAGAAGAGTCAGTCTTCTTGTACATAAGTCGGAATTGTGCCTTTTGTATTTATTTCCGATGCAATTTCTGTGTTTCATCGTGAATAATAAGGTCCAAGGGGAACAGTAAACCTAAAGTGAAGCACCGGAATCTATAACTAGCTTAACATGAATGGTTCAAATCATAGTCAGTAAGAAGAGTCAGACTTCTTGCACTTAAGTCGCCATTGTGCCTTTTGTATTTAATTCCGATGCAATTTCTGTGTTTCATCGTCAATAAGAAGGTCCAAGGGATACAGTAAACCTGGTGTGAAGCATCGGAATCTATAACTAGCGTCACATGAATGGTTCAAAACATAGACAGTAAGAAGAGTCAGTCATCTTGTACTTAATTCGGAATTGTGAATTTTGTATTTAATTCCGATGCAATTTCTGTGTTTCATCGTCAATAAGAAGGTCAGAGGGATACAGTAAACCTGAACTGAAGCACCGGGATCTATAACTAGAGTCACAGAAATGGTTCAAAACATAGACAGTAGGAAGAGTCAGTCTTCTTGTACTTAAGTCGGCATTGTGCCTTTCTATTTAATTCCTATGCAATTTCTGTGTTTCATCGTCAATAAGAAGGTCCGAGGGATATAGTAAACCTGGAGTGAAGCATCGGAATCTATAACTAGTGTCACAGGAATGGTTCAAAACATGGTCAGTAAGAAGAGTCAGTCTTCTTGTACATAAGTCGGAATTGTGCCTTATGTATTTAATTCCGATTCAATTTCTGTGTTTCATCGACAATAAGAAGGTCCAAGGGATACAGTAAACCTGAAGTGAAGCATCGGAATCTATAACTAGTGTAACAGGAATGGTTCAAAACATAGACAGTGGGAAGAGTCAGTCTTCTTGTACTTAAGTCGGCATTGTGACTTTTGTATTTAATTCCGACGCAATTTCTGTGTTTCATCGTCAATAAGAAGGTCAGAGGGATACAGTAAACCTGAACTGAAACACCGGAATCTATAACTAGTGTCACAGGAATGGTTCAAAACATAGACAGTAGGACTAGTCAGTCTTCTTGTACTTAAGTCGGCATTGTGCCTTTTCTATTTATTTCCTATGCATTTTGTGTGTTTCATCGTCAATAAGAAGGTCCAAGGGATACTGTAAACCTGGAGTAAAGCTCTAAATCTATAACTAGTGTCACAGGAATGGTTCAAAACATCGACAGTAAGAAGAGTCAGTCTTCTTGTACTTAATTCGGCATTGTGCCTTTAGTATTTAATTCCGATGCGATTTCTGTGTTTCATCGTGTATAAGATGGTCAGAGGCATACAGTAAATCTGAAGTCAAGCATCGGAATCTATAACTAGTGTCACAGGAATGGTTCAAAACATAGTCAGTAAGAAGAGTCAGTCTTCTTGTACTTAAGTCGGCTTTGCGCCTTTTGTATTTAATTCCGATGCAATTTCTGTGTTTCATCGTCAATAAGAAGGTCCAAGGGACACAGCAAACCTGAAGTGAAGCATCAGAATCTATAACTAGTGTCACAGGAATGGTTCAAAACATAGTCAGTAAGAAGAGTCAGTCTTCTTGTACTTCAGTCGGCAATGTGCCTTTTGTATTTATTTCCGATGCAATTTCTGTGTTTCATCGTCAATAAGAAGGTCCAAGGGACACAGTAAACCTGAAGTGAAGCATCAGAATCTATAACTAGTGTCACAGGAATGGTTCAAAACATAGTCAGTAAGAAGAGTCAGTCTTCTTGTACTTAAGTCGGCATTGTGCCTTTTGTATTTATTTCCGATGCAATTTCTGTGTTTCATCGTCAATAAGAAGGTCCAAGGGATACAGTAAACCTGAAGTGAAGCACCGGAATCTATAATTAGTGTCACATGAATGGTTCAAAACATAGTCAGTAAGAAGAGTCAGTCTTCTTGTACTTCAGTCAGCATTGTGCCTTTTGTATTTATTTCCGATGCAATTTCTGTGTTTCATCGTCAATAAGAAGGTCCAAGGGATACAGTAAACCTGAAGTGAAGCACCGGAATCTATAATTAGTGTCACATGAATGGTTCAAATCATAGTCAGTAAGAAGAGACAGACTTCTTGTACTTAAGTCGCCATTGTGCCTTTTGTATTTAATTCCGATGTAATTTCTGTGTTTCATCGTCAATAAGAAGGTCCAAGGGATACAGTAAACCTGGAGTGAAGCATCGGAATCTATAACTAGCGTCACATGAATGGTTCAAAACATAGACAGTAAGAAGAGTCAGTCTTCTTGTACTTAATTCGGAATTGTGAATTTTGTATTCAATTCCGATGCAATTTCTGTGTTTCATCGTCAATAAGAAGGTCAGAGGGATACAGTTAACCTGAACTGAAGCACCGGAATCTATAACTAGAGTCACAGAAATGGTTCAAATATAGACAGTAGGAAGAGTCAGTCTTCTTGTACTTAAGTCGGCATTGTGCCTTTTCTATTTAATTCCTATGCAATTTCTGTGTTTCATCGTCAATAGGAAGGTCCGAGGGATATAGTAAACCTGAAGTGAAGCATCGGAGTCTATAACTAGTGTCACAGAAATGGTTCAAAACATGGTCAGTAAGAAGAGTCAGTCTCCTTGTAATTAAGTCGGCATTATGCTTTTTGTTTTTAATTCCGATGCAATTTCTATGTTTCATCGTCAATAAGAAGGACCAAGGGATACAGTAAACCTGGAGTGAAGCAGCGGAATCTATAACTAGTGTCACAGGAATGAATCAAAACATAGTCAGTAAGAAGAGTCAGTCTTCTTGTACTAAAGTCGGCATTGTTCCTTTTGTATTTACTTCCGATGCAATGTCAGTGTTACATCGTCAATAAGAAGGTCAGAGGGATACAGTAAACCTGAAGTGAAGATTTGGAATCTATAACTAGTGTCACAGGAATGGTTCAAAACATAGACAGTAAGAAGAGTCAGTCTTCTTGTACTCAAGTCGGCATTGTGCCTTTTCTATTTAATTCCTATGCAATTTCTGTGTTTCATCGTCAATAAGAAGGTCCAAGGGATATAGTATACCTGGAGTGACGCATCGGAAACTAACTAGTGACACAGGAATGGTTCAAAACATAGACAGTAGGATGAGTCAGTCTTCTTGCAGTTAAGTCGGCATTGTGCCTTTTCTATTTAATTCCGATGCAATTTTAGTGTTTCATCGTTAATAAGAAGGTCCAAGGGTTACAGTAAACTGGGAGTGAAGCATCGGAATCTATAACTAGTGTCACAAAAATGGTTCAAAACATAGTCAGTAAGAAGAGTCAGTCCTCTTGTACTTAAGTCGGCTTTGTGCCTTTTGTATTTAATTCCGATGCAATTTCTGTGTTTCATCGTCAATAAGAAGGTCCAAGGGACACAGTAAACCTGAAGTGAAGCATCAGAATCTATAACTAGTGTCACAGGAATGGTTCAAAACATAGTCAGTAAGAAGAGTCAGTGTTCTTGTACTTCAGACGGCATTGTGCCTTTTGTATTTATTTCCGATGCTATTTCTGTGTTTCATCGTCAATAAGAAGGTCCAAGGGATACAGTAAACCTGAAGTGAAGCACCGGAATCTATAACTAGTGTCACATGAATGGTTCAAATCATAGTCAGTAAGAAGAGTCAGACTTCTTGCACTTAAGTCGCCATTGTGCCTTTTGTATTTAATTCCGATGCAATTTCTGTGTTTCATCGTCAATAAGAAGGTCCAAGGGATACAGTAAATCTGGAGTGAAGCAACGGAATCTATAACTAGCGTCACATGAATGGTTCAAAACATAGACAGTAAGAAGAGTCAGTCATCTTGTACTTAATTCGGAATTGTGAATTTTGTATTTAATTCCGATGCAATTTCTGTGTTTCATCGTCAATAAGAAGGTCAGAGGGATACAGTAAACCTGAACTGAAGCACCGGAATCTATAACTAGAGTCACAGAAATGGTTCAAAACATAGACAGTAGGAAGAGTCAGTCTTCTTGTACTTAAGTCGGCATTGTGCCTTTTCTATTTAATTCCTATGCAATTTCTGTGTTTCATCGTCAATAAGAAGGTCCGAGGGATATAGTAAACCTGAAGTGAAGCATCGGAATCTATAACTAGTGTCACAGGAATGGTTCAAAACATGGTCAGTAAGAAGAGTCAGTCTTCTTGTAATTAAGTCGGCATTGTGATTTTTTTTTTTAATTCCGATGAAATTTCTATGTTTCATCGTCAATAAGAAGGTCCAAGGGATACAGTAAACCTGGAGTGAAGCAGCGGAATCTATAACTAGTGTCACAGGAATGAATCAAAACATAGTCAGTAAGAAGAGTCAATCTTCTTGCACTAAAATCGGCATTGTGCCTTTTGTATTTAATTCCGATGCAATTTCAGTGCCTCATCGTCAATAAGAAGGACCAAGGGATACAGTAAACCTGAAGTGAAGCATCGGAATCTATAACTAGTGTCACAGGGATGGTTCAAAACATAGACAGTGGGAAGAGTCAGTCTTCTTGTACTTAAGTCGGCATGGTGTCTTTTGTATTTAATTTCGACGCAATTTCTGTGTTTCATCGTCAATAAGAAGGTAAGAGGGATACAGTAAACCTGAACTGAAGCACCGGAATCTATAACTAGTGTCACAGGAATGGTTCAAAACATAGACAGTTGGAAGAGTCACTCTTCTTGTACTTAAGTCGGCATTGTGCCTTTAGTATTTAATTCCGATGCAATTTCTGTGCTTCATCGTGTATAAGATGGTCAGAGGCATACAGTAAATCTGAAGTCTAGCATCGGAATCTATAACTAGTGTCACAGGAATGGTTCAAAACATAGTCAGTAAGAAGAGTCAGTCTTCTTGTACTTAAGTCGGCTTTGTGCCTTTTGTATTTAATTCCGATGCAATTTCTGTGTTTCATCGTCAATAAGAAGGTCCAAGGGATACAGTAAACCTGAAGTGAAGCATCGGAATCTATAACTAGTGTCACAGGAATGGTTCAAAACATAGTCAGTAAGAAGAGTCAGTCTTCTTGTACTTAAGTCGGCATTGTGCCTTTTGTATTAAATTCCGAAGCAATTTCTGTGTTTCATCTTCAATAAGAAGGTCCAAGGGATACAGTAAACCTGAAGTGAAGCACCGGAATCTATAACTAGTGTCACATGAATGGTTCAAATCATAGTCAGTAAGAAGGGTCAGACTTCTTGCACTTAAGTCGCCATTGTGCCTTTTGTATTTAATTCCGATGCAATTTCTGTGTTTCATCGTCAATAAGAAGGTCCAAGGGATACAGTAAACCTGGAGTGAAGCATCGGAATCTATAACTAGCGTCACATGAATGGTTCAAAACATAGACAGTAAGAAGAGTCAGTCATCTTGTACTTAATTCGGAATTGTGAATTTTGTATTTAATTCCGATGCAATTTCTGTGTTTTATCGTCAATAAGAAGGTCAGAGGGATACAGTAAACCTGAACTGAAGCACCGGAATCTATAACTAGAATCACAGAAATGGTTCAAAACATAGACAGTAGGAAGAGTCAGTCTTCTTGTACTTAAGTCGGCATTGTGCCTTTTCTATTTAATTCCTATGCAATTTCTGTGTTTCATCGTCAATAAGAATGTCCGAGGGATATAGTAAACCTGAAGTGAAGCATCGGAATCTATAACTAGTGTCACAGGAATGGTTCAAAACATGGTCAGTAAGAAGAGTCAGTCTTCTTGTAATTAAGTCGGCATTGTGCTTTTTGTTTTTATTTCCGATGCAATTTCTTTGTTTCATCGTCAATAAGAAGGTCCAAGGGATACAGTAAACATGGAGTGAAGCAGCGGAATCTATAACTAGTGTCACAGGAATGAATCAAAACATAGTCAGTAAGAAGAGTCAGTCTTCTTGTACTAAAATCGACATTGTGCCTTTTGTATTTAATTCTGATGCAATTTCGGTGTTTCATCGTCAATACGAAGGACCAAGGGATACAGTAAACCTGAAGTGAAGCATCGGAATCTATAACTAGTGTCACAGGGATGGTTCAAAACATAGACAGTAAGAAGAGTCAGTATTCTTGTACTTAAGTCGGCATTGTGCCTTTTGTATTTAATTCCGAAGCAATTTCTGTGTTTAATCTTCAATAAGAAGGTTCAAGGGATACAGTAAACCTGAAGTGAAGCACCGGAATCTATAACTAGTGTCACATGAATGGTTCAAATCATAGTCAGTAAGAAGAGTCAGACTTCTTGCACTTAAGTCGCCATTGTGCCTTTTGTATTTAATTCCGATGCAATTTCTGTGTTTCATCGTCAATAAGAAGGTCCAAGGGATACAGTAAACCTGGAGTGAAGCATCGGAATCTATAACTAGCGTCACATGAATGGTTCAAAACATAGACAGTAAGAAGAGTCAGTCATCTTGTACTTAATTCGGAATTGTGAATTTTGTATTTAATTCCGATGCAATTTCTGTGTTTCATCGTCAATAAGAAGGTCAGTGGGATACAGTAAACCTGAACTGAAGCACCGGGATCTATAACTAGATTCACAGAAATGGTTCAAAACATAGACAGTAGGAAGAGTCAGTCTTCTTGTACTTAAGTCGGCATTGTGCCTTTTCTATTTAATTCCTATGCAATTTCTGTGTTTCATCGTCAATAAGAAGGTCCGAGGGATATAGTAAACCTGAAGTGAAGCATCGGAATCTATAACTAGTGTCACAGGAATGGTTCAAAACATGGTCAGTAAGAAGAGTCAGTCTTCTTGTAATTAAGTCGGCATTGTGCTTTTTGTTTTTAATTCCGATGCAATTTCTATGTTTCATCGTCAATAAGAAGGTCCAAGGGATACAGTAAACCTGGAGTGAAGCAGCGGAATCTATAACTAGTGTCACAGGAATGAATCAAAACATAGTCAGTAAGAAGAGTCAGTCTTCTTGAACTAAAATCGGCATTGTGCCTTTTGTATTTAATTCCGATGCAATTTCAGTGTTTCATCGTCAATAAGTAGGACCAAGGGATACAGTAAACCTGAAGTGAAGCATCGGAATCTATAACTAGTGTCACAGGGATGGTTCAAAACATAGACAGTAAGAAGAGTCAGTATTCTTGTACTTAAGTCGGCATTGTGCCTTTTGTATTTAATTCCGAAGCAATTTCTGTGTTTCATCTTCAATAAGAAGGTTCAAGGGATACAATAAACCTAAAGTGAAGCATCAGAGTCTATAGCTAGTGTCACAGGAATGGTTCAAAGCATGGTCAGTAGGAAGAGTCAGTCTTCTTGTACTTAAGTCGGCATTGTGCCTTTTCTATTTATTTCCTATGCAATTTCTGTGTTTCACCGTCAATAAGAAGGTCCAAGGGATACAGTAAACCTGGAGTAAAGCTCTAAATCTATAACTAGTGTCACAGGAATGGTTCAAAACATCGACAGTAAGAAGAGTCAGTCTTCTTGTACTTAATTCGGCATTGTGCCTTTAGTATTTAATTCCGATGAAATTTCTGTGTTTCATCGTGTATAAGATGGTCAGAGACATACAGTAAATCTGAAGTCAAGCATCGGAATCTATAACTAGTGTCACAGGAATGGTTCAAAACATAGTCAGTAAGAAGAGTCAGTCTTCTTGTACTTAAGTCGGCTTTGTGCCTTTTGTATTTAATTCCGATGCAATTTCTGTGTTTCATCGTCAATAAGAAGGTCCAAGGGACACAGTAAACCTGAAGTGAAGCATCAGAATCTATAACTAGGGTCACAGGAATGGTTCAAAACATAGTCAGTAAGAAGAGTCACTCTTCTTGTACTTCAGACGGCATTGTGCCTTTTGTATTTATTTCCGATGCAATTTCTGTGTTTCATCGTCAATAAGAAGGTCCAAGGGATACAGTAAACCTGAAGTGAAGCACCGGAATCTATAACTAGTGTCACATGAATGGTTCAAATCATAGTCAGTAAGAAGAGTCAGACTTCCTGCACTTAAGTCGACATTGTGCCTTTTGTATTTAATTCCGATGCAATTTCTGTGTTTCATCGTCAATAAGAAGGTCCAAGGGATACAGTAAACCTGGAGTGAAGCATCGGAATCTATAACTAGCGTCACATTAATGGTTCAAAACATAGACAGTAAGAAGAGTCAGTCATCCTGTACTTAATTCGGAATTGTGAATTTTGTATTTAATTCCGATGCAATTTCTGTGTTTCATCGTCAATAAGAAGGTCAGAGGGATACAGTAAACCTGAACTGAAGCACCGGGATCTATAACTAGAGTCGCAGAAATGGTTCAAAACATAGACAGTATTAAGAGTCAGTCTTCTTGTACTTAAGTCGGCATTGTGCCTTTTCTATTTAATTCCTATGCAATTTCTGTGTTTCATCGTCAATAGGAAGGTCCGAGGGATATAGTAAACCTGAAGTGAAGCATCGGAATCTATAACTAGTGTCACAGGAATGGTTCAAAACATGGTCAGTAAGAAGAGCCAGTCTTCTTGTAATTAAGTCGGCATTGTGCTTTTTGTTTTTAATTCCGATGCAATTTCTATGTTTCATCGTCAATAAGAAGGTCCAAGGGATACAGTAAACCTGGAGTGAAGCAGCGGAATCTATAACTAGTGTCACAGGAATGAATCAAAACATAGTCAGTAAGAAGAGTCAGTCTTCTTGTACTAAAATCGGCATTGTGCCTTTTGTATTTAATTCCGATGCAATTTCAGTGTTTCATCGTCAATACGAAGGACCAAGGGATACAGTAAACCTGAGGTAAAGCATCGGAATCTATAACTAGTGTCACAGGGATGGTTCAAAACATAGACAGTAAGAAGAGTCAGTATTCTTGTACTTAAGTCGGCATTGTGCCTTTTGTATTTAATTCCGAAGCAATTTCTGTGTTTCATCTTCAATAAGAAGGTTCAAGGGATACAATAAACCTAAAGTGAAGCATCAGAGTCTATAGCTAGTATCACAGGAATGGTTCAAAGCATGGTCAGTAAGAAGAGTCAGTCTTCTTGTACATAAGTCGGAATTGTGCCTTTTGTATTTAATTCCGATGCAATTTCTGTGTTTCATCGTCAATAAGAACTTCCAAGGGATACAGTAAACCTGAAGTGAAGCATCGGAATCTATAACTAGTGTAACAGGAATGGTTCAAAACATAGACAGTGGGAAGAGTCAGTCTTCTTGTACTTAAGTCGGCATTGTGACTTTTGTATTTAATTCCGACGCAATTTCTGTGTTTCATCGTCAATAAGAAGGTCAGAGGGATACAGTAAACCTGAACTGAAGCACTGGAATCTATAACTAGTGTCACAGGAATGGTTCAAAACATAGACAGTAGGACTAGTCAGTCTTCTTGTACTTAAGTCGGCATTGTGCCTTTTCTATTTATTTCCTATGCATTTTGTGTGTTTCATCGTCAATAAGAAGGTCCAAGGGATACAGTAAACCTGGAGTAAAGCTCTAAATCTATAACTAGTTTCACACGAATGGTTCAAAACATCGACAGTAAGAAGAGTCAGTCTTCTTGTACTTAATTCGGCATTGTGCCTTTAGTATTTAATTCCGATGCAATTTCTGTGTTTCATCGTGTATAAGATGGTCAGAGGCATACAGTAAATCTGAAGTCAAGCATCGGAATCTATAACTAGTGTCACAGGAATGGTTCAAAACATAGTCAGTAAGAAGAGTCAGTCTTCTTGTACTTAAGTCGGCTTTGCGCCTTTTGTATTTAATTCCGATGCAATTTCTGTGTTTCATCGTCAATAAGAAGGTCCAAGGGACACAGTAAACCTGAAGTGAAGCATCAGAATCTATAACTAGTGTCACAGGAATGGTTCAAAACATAGTCAGTAAGAAGAGTCAGTCATCTTGTACTTCAGTCGTCATTGTGCCTTTTGTATTTATTTCCGATGCAATTTCTGTGTTTCATCGTCAATAAGAAGGTCCAAGGGATACAGTAAACCTGAAGTGAAGCACCGGAATCTATAATTAGTGTCACATGAATGGTTCAAATCATAGTCAGTAAGAAGAGACAGACTTCTTGTACTTAAGTCGCCATTGTGCCTTTTGTATTTAATTCCGATGTAATTTCTGTGTTTCATCGTCAATAAGAAGGTCCAAGGGATACAGTAAACCTGGAGTGAAGCATCGGAATCTATAACTAGCGTCACATGAATGGTTCAAAACATAGACAGTAAGAAGAGTCAGTCTTCTTGTACTTAATTCGGAATTGTGCCTTTTGTATTTAATTCCGATGCAATTTCTGTGTTTCATCGTCAATAAGAAGGTCAGAGGGATACAGTTAACCTGAACTGAAGCACCGGAATCTATAACTAGAGTCACAGAAATGGTTCAAAACATAGACAGTAGGAAGAGTCAGTCTTCTTGTACTTAAGTCGGCATTGTGCCTTTTCTATTTAATTCCTATGCAATTTCTGTGTTTCATCGTCAATAAGAAGGTCCGAGGGATATAGTAAACCTGAAGTGAAGCATCGGAATCTATAACTAGTGTCACAGGAATGGTTCAAAGCATGGTCAGTAAGAAGAGTCAGTCTTCTTGTAATTAAGTCGGCATTGTGCTTTTTTTTTTAATTCCGATGCAATTTCTATGTTTCATCGTCAATAAGAAGGACCAAGGGATACAGTAAACCTGGAGTGAAGCAGCGGAATGTATAACTAGTGTCACAGGAATGAATCAAAACATAGTCAGTAAGAAGAGTCAGTCTTCTTGTACTAAAGTCGGCATTGTTCCTTTTGTATTTAATTCCGATGCAATGTCGGTGTTACATCGTCAATAAGAAGGTCAGAGGGATACAGTAAACCTGAAGTGAAGCATCGGAATCTATAACTAGTGTCACAGGAATGGTTCAAAACATAGTCAGTAAGAAGAGTCAGTCTTCTTGTACTCAAGTCGGCATTGTGCCTTTTCTATTTAATTCCTATGCAATTTCTGTGTTTCATCGTCAATAAGAAGGTCCAAGGGATATAGTAAACCTGGAGTGACGCATCGGAATCCAACTAGTGACACAGGAATGGTTCAAAACATAGACAGTAGGATGAGTCAGTCTTCTTGCACTTAAGTCGGCATTGTGCCTTTTCTATTTAATTCCGATGCAATTTTTGTGTTTCATCGTTAATAAGAAGGTCCAAGGGTTACAGTAAACTGGGAGTGAAGCATCGGAATCTATAACTAGTGTCACAAAAATGGTTCAAAACATAGTCAGTAAGAAGAGTCAGTCCTCTTGTACTTAAGTCGGCTTTGTGCCTTTTGTATTTAATTCCGATGCAATTTCTGTGTTTCATCGTCAATAAGAAGGTCCAAGGGACACAGTAAACCTGAAGTGAAGCATCAGAATCTATAACTAGTGTCACAGGAATGGTTCAAAACATAGTCAGTAAGAAGTGTCAGTCTTCTTGTACTTCAGACGGCATTGTGCCTTTTGTATTTATTTCCGATGCAATTTCTGTGTTTCATCGTCAATAAGAAGGTCCAAGGGATACAGTAAACCAGAAGTGAAGCACCGGAATCTATAACTAGTGTCACATGAATGGTTCAAATCATAGTCAGTAAGAAGTGTCAGACTTCTTGCACTTAAGTCGCCATTGTGCCTTTTGTATTTAATTCCGATGCAATTTCTGTGTTTCATCGTCAATAAGAAGGTCCAAGGGATACAGTAAACCTGGAGTGAAGCATCGGAATCTATAACTAGCGTCACATGAATGGTTCAAAACATAGACAGTAAGAAGAGTCAGTCATCTTGTACTTAATTCGGAATTGTGAATTTTGTATTTAATTCCGATGCAATTTCTGTGTTTCATCGTCAATAAGAAGGTCAGTGGGATACAGTAAACCTGAACTGAAGCACCGGAATCTATAACTAGAGTCACAGAAATGGTTCAAAACATAGACAGCAGGAAGAGTCAGTCTTCTTGTACTTAAGTCGGCATTGTGCCTTTTCTATTTAATTCCGATGCAAATTTTGTGTTTCATCGTTAATAAGAAGGTCCAAGGGTTACAGTAAACTGGGAGTGAAGCATCGGAATCTATAACTAGTGTCACAAAAAGGGTTCAAAACATAGTCAATAAGAAGAGTCAGTCCTCTTGTACTTAAGTCGGCTTTGTGCCTTTTGTATTTAATTCCGATGCAATTTCTGTGTTTCATCGTCAATAAGAAGGTCCAAGGGACACAGTAAACCTGAAGTGAAGCATCAGAATCTATAACTAGTGTCACAGGAATGGTTCAAAACATAGTCAGTAAGAAGAGTCAGTCTTCTTGTACTTCAGACGGCATTGTGCCTTTTGTATTTATTTCCGATGCAATTTCTGTGTTTCATCGTCAATAAGAAGGTCCAAGGGATACAGTAAACCTGAAGTGAAGCACCGGAATCTATAACTAGTGTCACATGAATGGTTCATATCATAGTCAGTAAGAAGAGTCAGTGTTCTTGTACTTCAGACGGCATTGTGCCTTTTGTATTTATTTCCGATGCAATTTCTGTGTTTCATCGTCAATAAGAAGGTCAGAGGGATACAGTAAACCTGAACTGAAGCACCGGAATCTATAACTAGTGTCACAGGAATGGTTCAAAACATAGACAGTAGGACTAGTCAGTCTTCTTGTACTTAAGTCGGCATTGTGCCTTTTCTATTTATTTCCTATGCATTTTGTGTGTTTCATCGTCAATAAGAAGGTCCAAGGGATACAGTAAACCTGGAGTAAAGCTCTAAATCTATAACTAGTTTCACACGAATGGTTCAAAACATCGACAGTAAGAAGAGTCAGTCTTCTTGTACTTAATTCGGCATTGTGCCTTTAGTATTTAATTCCGATGCAATTTCTGTGTTTCATCGTGTATAAGATGGTCAGAGGCATACAGTAAATCTGAAGTCAAGCATCGGAATCTATAACTAGTGTCACAGGAATGGTTCAAAACATAGTCAGTAAGAAGAGTCAGTCTTCTTGTACTTAAGTCGGCTTTGCGCCTTTTGTATTTAATTCCGATGCAATTTCTGTGTTTCATCGTCAATAAGAAGGTCCAAGGGACACAGTAAACCTGAAGTGAAGCATCAGAATCTATAACTAGTGTCACAGGAATGGTTCAAAACATAGTCAGTAAGAAGAGTCAGTCTTCTTGTACTTCAGTCGTCATTGTGCCTTTTGTATTTATTTCCGATGCAATTTCTGTGTTTCATCGTCAATAAGAAGGTCCAAGGGATACAGTAAACCTGAAGTGAAGCACCGGAATCTATAATTAGTGTCACATGAATGGTTCAAATCATAGTCAGTAAGAAGAGACAGACTTCTTGTACTTAAGTCGCCATTGTGCCTTTTGAATTTAATTCCGATGTAATTTCTGTGTTTCATCGTCAATAAGAAGGTCCAAGGGATACAGTAAACCTGGAGTGAAGCATCGGAATCTATAACTAGCGTCACATGAATGGTTCAAAACATAGACAGTAAGAAGAGTCAGTCTTCTTGTACTTAATTCGGAATTGTGAATTTTGTATTTAATTCCGATGCAATTTCTGCGTTTCATCGTCAATAAGAAGGTCAGAGGGATACAGTTAACCTGAACTGAAGCACCGGAATCTATAACTAGAGTCACAGAAATGGTTCAAAACATAGACAGTAGGAAGAGTCAGTCTTCTTGTACTTAAGTCGGCATTGTGCCTTTTCTATTTAATTCCTATGCAATTTCTGTGTTTCATCGTCAATAAGAAGGTCCGAGGGATATAGTAAACCTGAAGTGAAGCATCGGAATCTATAACTAGTGTCACAGGAATGGTTCAAAACATGGTCAGTAAGAAGAGTCAGTCTTCTTGTAATTAAGTCGGCATTGTGCTTTTTGTTTTTAATTCCGATGCAATTTCTATGTTTCATCGTCAATAAGAAGGACCAATGGATACAGTAAACCTGGAGTGTAGCAGCGGAATCTATAACTAGTGTCACAGGAATGAATCAAAACATAGTCAGTAAGAAGAGTCAGTCTTCTTGTACTAAAGTCGGCATTGTTCCTTTTGTATTTAATTCCGATGCAATGTCGGTGTTACATCGTCAATAAGAAGGTCAGAGGGATACAGTAAACCTGAAGTGAAGCATCGGAATCTATAACTAGTGTCACAGGAATGGTTCAAAACATAGTCAGTAAGAAGAGTCAGTCTTCTTGTACTCAAGTCGGCATTGTGCCTTTTCTATTTAATTCCTATGCAATTTCTGTGTTTCATCGACAATAAGAAGGTCCAAGGGATATAGTAAACCTGGAGTGACGCATCGGAATCCAACTAGTGACACAGGAATGGTTCAAAACATAGACAGTAGGATGAGTCAGTCTTCTTGCACTTAAGTCGGCATTGTGCCTTTTCTATTTAATTCCGATGCAATTTTTGTGTTTCATCGTTAATAAGAAGGTCCAAGGGTTACAGTAAACTGGGAGTGAAGCATCGGAATCTATAACTAGTGTCACAAAAATGGTTCAAAACATAGTCAGTAAGAAGAGTCAGTCCTCTTGTACTTAAGTCGGCTTTGTGCCTTTTGTATTTAATTCCGATGCAATTTCTGTGTTTCATCGTCAATAAGAAGGTCCAAGGGACACAGTAAACCTGAAGTGAAGCATCAGAATCTATAACTAGTGTCACAGGAATGGTTCAAAACATAGTCAGTAAGAAGTGTCAGTCTTCTTGTACTTCAGACGGCATTGTGCCTTTTGTATTTATTTCCGATGCAATTTCTGTGTTTCATCGTCAATAAGAAGGTCCAAGGGATACAGTAAACCTGAAGTGAAGCACCGGAATCTATAACTAGTGTCACATGAATGGTTCAAATCATAGTCAGTAAGAAGTGTCAGACTTCTTGCACTTAAGTCGCCATTGTGCCTTTTGTATTTAATTCCGATGCAATTTCTGTGTTTCATCGTCAATAAGAAGGTCCAAGGGATACAGTAAACCTGAAGTGAAGCACCGGAATCTATAATTAGTGTCACATGAATGGTTCAAATCATAGTCAGTAAGAAGAGACAGACTTCTTGTACTTAAGTCGCCATTGTGCCTTTTGAATTTAATTCCGATGTAATTTCTGTGTTTCATCGTCAATAAGAAGGTCCAAGGGATACAGTAAACCTGGAGTGAAGCATCGGAATCTATAACTAGCGTCACATGAATGGTTCAAAACATAGACAGTAAGAAGAGTCAGTCTTCTTGTACTTAATTCGGAATTGTGAATTTTGTATTTAATTCCGATGCAATTTCTGTGTTTCATCGTCAATAAGAAGGTCAGAGGGATACAGTTAACCTGAACTGAAGCACCGGAATCTATAACTAGAGTCACAGAAATGGTTCAAAACATAGACAGTAGGAAGAGTCAGTCTTCTTGTACTTAAGTCGGCATTGTGCCTTTTCTATTTATTTCCTATGCATTTTGTGTGTTTCATCGTCAATAAGAAGGTCCAAGGGATACAGTAAACCTGGAGTAAAGCTCTAAATCTATAACTAGTTTCACACGAATGGTTCAAAACATCGACAGTAAGAAGAGTCAGTCTTCTTGTACTTAATTCGGCATTGTGCCTTTAGTATTTAATTCCGATGCAATTTCTGTGTTTCATCGTCAATAAGAAGGTCCAAGGGATACAGTAAACCTGAAGTGAAGCACCGGAATCTATAACTAGTGTCACATGAATGGTTCATATCATAGTCAGTAAGAAGAGTCAGTGTTCTTGTACTTCAGACGGCATTGTGCCTTTTGTATTTATTTCCGATGCAATTTCTGTGTTTCATCGTCAATAAGAAGGTCAGAGGGATACAGTAAACCTGAACTGAAGCACCGGAATCTATAACTAGTGTCACAGGAATGGTTCAAAACATAGACAGTAGGACTAGTCAGTCTTCTTGTACTTAAGTCGGCATTGTGCCTTTTCTATTTATTTCCTATGCATTTTGTGTGTTTCATCGTCAATAAGAAGGTCCAAGGGATACAGTAAACCTGGAGTAAAGCTCTAAATCTATAACTAGTTTCACACGAATGGTTCAAAACATCGACAGTAAGAAGAGTCAGTCTTCTTGTACTTAATTCGGCATTGTGCCTTTAGTATTTAATTCCGATGCAATTTCTGTGTTTCATCGTGTATAAGATGGTCAGAGGCATACAGTAAATCTGAAGTCAAGCATCGGAATCTATAACTAGTGTCACAGGAATGGTTCAAAACATAGTCAGTAAGAAGAGTCAGTCTTCTTGTACTTAAGTCGGCTTTGCGCCTTTTGTATTTAATTCCGATGCAATTTCTGTGTTTCATCGTCAATAAGAAGGTCCAAGGGACACAGTAAACCTGAAGTGAAGCATCAGAATCTATAACTAGTGTCACAGGAATGGTTCAAAACATAGTCAGTAAGAAGAGTCAGTCTTCTTGTACTTCAGTCGTCATTGTGCCTTTTGTATTTATTTCCGATGCAATTTCTGTGTTTCATCGTCAATAAGAAGGTCCAAGGGATACAGTAAACCTGAAGTGAAGCACCGGAATCTATAATTAGTGTCACATGAATGGTTCAAATCATAGTCAGTAAGAAGAGACAGACTTCTTGTACTTAAGTCGCCATTGTGCCTTTTGAATTTAATTCCGATGTAATTTCTGTGTTTCATCGTCAATAAGAAGGTCCAAGGGATACAGTAAACCTGGAGTGAAGCATCGGAATCTATAACTAGCGTCACATGAATGGTTCAAAACATAGACAGTAAGAAGAGTCAGTCTTCTTGTACTTAATTCGGAATTGTGAATTTTGTATTTAATTCCGATGCAATTTCTGTGTTTCATCGTCAATAAGAAGATCAGAGGGATACAGTTAACCTGAACTGAAGCACCGGAATCTATAACTAGAGTCACAGAAATGGTTCAAAACATAGACAGTAGGAAGAGTCAGTCTTCTTGTACTTAAGTCGGCATTGTGCCTTTTCTATTTAATTCCTATGCAATTTCTGTGTTTCATCGTCAATAAGAAGGTCCGAGGGATATAGTAAACCTGAAGTGAAGCATCGGAATCTATAACTAGTGTCACAGGAATGGTTCAAAACATGGTCAGTAAGAAGAGTCAGTCTTCTTGTAATTAAGTCGGCATTGTGCTTTTTGTTTTTAATTCCGATGCAATTTCTATGTTTCATCGTCAATAAGAAGGACCAATGGATACAGTAAACCTGGAGTGTAGCAGCGGAATCTATAACTAGTGTCACAGGAATGAATCAAAACATAGTCAGTAAGAAGAGTCAGTCTTCTTGTACTAAAGTCGGCATTGTTCCTTTTGTATTTAATTCCGATGCAATGTCGGTGTTACATCGTCAATAAGAAGGTCAGAGGGATACAGTAAACCTGAAGTGAAGCATCGGAATCTATAACTAGTGTCACAGGAATGGTTCAAAACATAGTCAGTAAGAAGAGTCAGTCTTCTTGTACTCAAGTCGGCATTGTGCCTTTTCTATTTAATTCCTATGCAATTTCTGTGTTTCATCGACAATAAGAAGGTCCAAGGGATATAGTAAACCTGGAGTGACGCATCGGAATCCAACTAGTGACACAGGAATGGTTCAAAACATAGACAGTAGGATGAGTCAGTCTTCTTGCACTTAAGTCGGCATTGTGCCTTTTGTATTTAATTCCGATGCAATTTTTGTGTTTCATCGTTAATAAGAAGGTCCAAGGGTTACAGTAAACTGGGAGTGAAGCATCGGAATCTATAACTAGTGTCACAAAAATGGTTCAAAACATAGTCAGTAAGAAGAGTCAGTCCTCTTGTACTTAAGTCGGCTTTGTGCCTTTTGTATTTAATTCCGATGCAATTTCTGTGTTTCATCGTCAATAAGAAGGTCCAAGGGACACAGTAAACCTGAAGTAAAGCATCAGAATCTATAACTAGTGTCACAGGAATGGTTCAAAACATAGTCAGTAAGAAGTGTCAGTCTTCTTGTACTTCAGACGGCATTGTGCCTTTTGTATTTATTTCCGATGCAATTTCTGTGTTTCATCGTCAATAAGAAGGTCCAAGGGATACAGTAAACCTGAAGTGAAGCACCGGAATCTATAACTAGTGTCACATGAATGGTTCAAATCATAGTCAGTAAGAAGTGTCAGACTTCTTGCACTTAAGTCGCCATTGTGCCTTTTGTATTTAATTCCGATGCAATTTCTGTGTTTCATCGTCAATAAGAAGGTCCAAGGGATACAGTAAACCTGGAGTGAAGCATCGGAATCTATAACTAGCGTCACATGAATGGTTCAAAACATAGACAGTAAGAAGAGTCAGTCATCTTGTACTTAATTCGGAATTGTGAATTTTGTATTTAATTCCGATGCAATTTCTGTGTTTCATCGTCAATAAGAAGGTCAGTGGGATACAGTAAACCTGAACTGAAGCACCGGAATCTATAACTAGAGTCACAGAAATGGTTCAAAACATAGACAGTAGGAAGAATCAGTCTTCATGTACTTAAGTCGGCATTGTGCCTTTTCTATTTAATTCCTATGCAATTTCTGTGTTTCATCGTCAATAAGAAGGTCCGAGGGATATAGTAAACCTGAAGTGAAGCATCGGAATCTATAACTAGTGTCACAGGAATGAATCAAAACATAGTCAGTAAGAAGAGTCAGTCTTCTTGTACAAAATTCGGCATTGTGCCTTTGGTATTTAATTCCGATGCAATTTCAGTGCTTCATCGTCAATAAGAAGGACCAAGGGATACAGTAAACCTGAAGTTAAGCATCGGAATCTATAACTAGTGTCACAGGGATGGTTCAAAACATAGACAGTGGGATGAGTCAGTCTTCTTGTACTTAAGTCGGCATGGTGACTTTTGTATTTAATTTCGACGCAATTTCTGTGTTTCATCGTCAATAAGAAGGTCAGAGGGGTACAGTAAACCTGAACTGAAGCACCGGAATCTATAACTAGTGTCACAGGAATGGTTCAAAACATAGACAGTTGGAAGAGTCACTCTTCTTGTACTTAAGTCGGCATTGTGCCTTTTCTATTTATTTCCTATGCAATTTCTGTGTTTCATCGTCAATAAGAAGGTCCAATGGATACAGTAAACCTGGAGTAAAGGTCTAAATCTATAACTAGTGTCACAGGAATGGTTCAAAACATCGACAGTAAGAAGAGTCAGTCTTCTTGTACTTAATTCGGCATTGTGCCATTAGTATTTAATTCCGATGCAATTTCTGTGCTTCATCGTGTATAAGATGGTCAGAGGCATACAGTAAATCTGAAGTCAAGCATCGGAATCTATAACTAGTGTCACAGGAATGGTTCAAAACATAGTCAGTAAGAAGAGTCAGTCTTCTTGTACTTAAGTCGGCTTTGTGCCTTTTGTATTTAATTCCGATGCAATTTCTGTGTTTCATCGTCAATAAGAAGGTCCAAGGGATACAGTAAACCTGAAGTGAAGCACCGGAATCTATAATTAGTGTCACATGAATGGTTCAAATCATAGTCAGTAAGAAGAGACAGACTTCTTGTACTTAAGTCGCCATTGTGCCTTTTGTATTTAATTCCGATGTAATTTCAGTGTTTCATCGTCAATAAGAAGGTCCAAGGGATACAGTAAACCTGGAGTGAAGCATCGGAATCTATAACTAGCGTCACATGAATGGTTCAAAACATAGACAGTAAGAAGAGTCAGTCTTCTTGTACTTAATTTGGAATTGTGAATTTTGTATTTAATTCCGATGCAATTTCTGTGTTTCATCGTCAATAAGAAGGTCAGAGGGATACAGTTAACCTGAACTGAAGCACCGGAATCTATAACTAGAGTCACAGAAATTATTCAAAACATAGACAGTAGGAAGAGTCAGTCTTCTTGTACTTAAGTCGGCATTGTGCCTTTTCTATTTAATTCCGATGCAAATTTTGTGTTTCATCGTTAATAAGAAGGTCCAAGGGTTACAGTAAACTGGGAGTGAAGCATCGGAATCTATAACTAGTGTCACAAAAAGGGTTCAAAACATAGTCAGTAAGAAGAGTCAGTCCTCTTGTACTTAAGTCGGCTTTGTGCCTTTTGTATTTAATTCCGATGCAATTTCTGTGTTTCATCGTCAATAAGAAGGTCCAAGGGACACAGTAAACCTGAAGTGAAGCATCAGAATCTATAACTAGTGTCACAGGAATGGTTCAAAACATAGTCAGTAAGAAGAGTCAGTCTTCTTGTACTTCAGACGGCATTGTGCCTTTTGTATTTATTTCCGATGCAATTTCTGTGTTTCATCGTCAATAAGAAGGTCCAAGGGATACAGTAAACCTGAAGTGAAGCACCGGAATCTATAACTAGTGTCAGATGAATGGTTCATATCATAGTCAGTAAGAAGAGTCAGACTTCTTGCACTTAAGTCGCCATTGTGCCTTTTGTATTTAATTCCGATGCAATTTCTGTGTTTCATCGACAATAAGAAGGTCCAAGGGATACAGTAAACCTGGAGTGAAGCATCGGAATCTATAACTAGCGTCACATGAATGGTTCAAAACATAGCCAGTAAGAAGAGTCAGACACCTTGTACTTAATTGGGAATTGTGAATTTTGTATTTAATTCCGATGCAATTTCTGTGTTTCATCGTCAATAAGAAGGTCAGAGGGATACAGTAAACCTGAACTGAAGCACCGGAATCTATAACTAGAGTCACAGAAATGGTTCAAAACATAGACAGTAGGAAGAGTCAGTCTTCTTGTACTTAAGCCGGCATTGTGCCTTTTCTATTTAATTCCTATGCAATTTCTGTGTTTCATCGTCAATAAGAAGGTCCGAGGGATATAGTAAACCTGAAGTGAAGCATCGGAATCTATAACTAGTGTCACAGGAATGGTTCAAAGCATGGTCAGTAAGAAGAGTCAGTCTTCTTGTAATTAAGTCGGCATTGTGCTTTTTGTTTTTAATTCCGATGAAATTTCTATGTTTCATCGTCAATAAGAAGGTCCAAGGGATACAGTAAACCTGGAGTGAAGCAGCGGAATCTATAACTAGTGTCACAGGAATGAATCAAAACATAGTCAGTAAGAAGAGTCAGTCTTCTTGTACAAAAATCGGCATTGTGCCTTTCGTATTTAATTCCGATGCAATTTCAGTGCTACATCGTCAATAAGAAGGACCAAGGGATACAGTAAACCTGAAGTGAAGTATCGGAATCTATAACTAGTGTCACAGGGATGGTTCAAAACATAGACAGTGGGAAGAGTCAGTCTTCTTGTACTTAGGTCGGCATGGTGACTTTTGTATTTAATTTCGACGCAATTTCTGTGTTTCATCGTCAATAAGAAGGTCAGAGGGATACAGTAAACCTGAACTGAAGCACCGGAATCTATAACTAGTGTCACAGGAATGGTTCAAACATAGTCAGTAAGAAGAGTCAGTCTTCTTGTACTTAAGTCGGCTTTGTGCCTTTTGTATTTAATTCCGATGCAATTTTTGTGTTTCATCGTCAATAAGAAGGTCCAAGGGATACAGTAAACCTGAAGTGAAGCACCGGAATCTATAATTAGTGTCACATGAATGGTTCAAATCATAGTCAGTAAGAAGAGACAGACTTCTTGTACTTAAGTCGCCATTGTGCCTTTTGTATTTAATTCCGATGTAATTTCTGTGTTTCATCGTCAATAAGAAGGTCCAAGGGATACAGTAAACCTGGAGTGAAGCATCGGAATCTATAACTAGCGTCACATGAATGGTTCAAAACATAGACAGTAAGAAGAGTCAGTCTTCTTGTACTTAATTCGGAATTGTGCCTTTTGTATTTAATTCCGATGCAATTTCTGTGTTTCATCGTCAATAAGAAGGTCAGAGGGATACAGTTAACCTGAACTGAAGCACCGGAATCTATAACTAGAGTCACAGAAATGGTTCAAAACATAGACAGTAGGAAGAGTCAGTCTTCTTGTACTTAAGTCGGCATTGTGCCTTTTCTATTTAATTCCTATGCAATTTCTGTGTTTCATCGTCAATAAGAGGTCCAAGGGATATAGTAAACCTGGAGTGACGCATCGGAATCTAACTAGTGACACAGGAATGGTTCAAAACATAGACAGTAGGATGTGTCAGTCTTCTTGTACTTAAGTCGGCATTGTGCCTTTTCTATTTAATTCCGATGCAATTTTTGTGTTACATCGTTAATAAGAAGGTCCAAGGGATACAGTAAACTGGGAGTGAAGCATCGGAATCTATAACTAGTGTCACAAAAATAGTTCAAAACATAGTCAGTAAGAAGAGTCAGTCCTCTTGTACTTAAGTCGGCTTTGTGCCTTTTGTATTTAATTCCGATGCAATTTCTGTGTTTCATCGTCAATAAGAAGGTCCAAGGGACACAGTAAACCTGAAGTGAAGCATCAGAATCTATAACTAGTGTCACAGGAATGGTTCAAAACATAGTCAGTAAGAAGAGTAAGTCTTCTTGTACTTCAGACGGCATTGTGCCTTTTGTATTTATTTCCGATGCAATTTCTGTGTTTCATCGTCAATAAGAAGGTCCAAGGGATACAGTAAACCTGAAGTGAAGTACCGGAATCTACAACTAGTGTCACATGAATGGTTCAAATCATAGTCAGTAAGAAGAGTCAGACTTCTTGCACTTAAGTCGCCATTGTGCCTTTTGTATTTAATTCCGATGCAATTTCTGTGTTTCATCGTCAATAAGAAGGTCCAAGGGATACAGTAAACCTGGAGTGAAGCATCGGAATCTATAACTAGCGTCACATGAATGGTTCAAAACATAGACAGTAAGAAGAGTCAGTCATCTTGTACTTAATTCGGAATTGTGAATTTTGTATTTAATTCCGATGCAATTTCTGTGTTTCATCGTCAATAAGAAGGTCAGAGGGATACAGTAAACTTGAACTGAAGCACCGGAATCTATAACTAGAGTCACAGAAATGGTTCAAAACATAGACAGTAGGAAAAGTCAGTCTTCTTGTACTTAAGTCGCCATTCTTCCTTTTCTATTTAATTCCTATGCAATTTCTGTGTTTCATCGTCAATAAGAAGGTCCGAGGGATATAGTAAACCTGAAGTGAAGCATCGGAATCTATAACTAGTGTCACAGGAATGGTTCAAAACATGGTCAGTAAGAAGAGTCAGTCTTCTTGTAATTAAGTCGGCATTGTGCTTTTTGTTTTTAATTCCGATGAAATTTCTATGTTTCATCGTCAATAAGAACGTCCAAGGGATACAGTAAACCTGGAGTGAAGCAGCGGAATCTATAACTAGTGTCACAGGAATGAATCAAAACATAGTCAGTAAGAAGAGTCAGTCTTCTTGTACTAAAATCGGCATTGTGCCTTTTGTATTTAATTCCGATGCAATTTCAGTGTTTCATCGTCAATAAGAAGGACCAAGGGATACAGTAAACCTGAAGTGAAGCATCGGAATCTATAACTAGTGTCACAGGGATGGTTCAAAACATAGACAGTAAGAAGAGTCAGTATTCTTGTACTTAAGTCGGCATTGTGCCTTTTGTATTTAATTCCGCAGCAATTTCTGTGTTTCCTCTTCAATAAGAAGGTTCAAGGGATACAATAAACCTAAAGTGAAGCATCAGAGTCTATAGCTAGTGTCACAGGAATGGTTCAAAGCATGGTCAGTAAGAAAAGTCAGTCTTCTTGTACATAAGTCGGAATTGTGCGTTTTGTATTTAATTCCGATGCAATTTCTGTGTTTCATCGTCAATAAGAAGGTCCAAGGGATACAGTAAACCTGAAGTGAAGCATCGGAATCTATAACTAGTGTAACAGGAATGGTTCAAAACATAGACAGTGGGAAGAGTCAGTCTTCTTGTACTTAAGTCGGCATTGTGACTTTTGTATTTAATTCCGACGCAATTTCTGTGTTTCATCGTCAATAAGAAGGTCAGAGGGATACAGTAAACCTGAACTGAAGCACCGGAATCTATAACTATTGTCACAGGAATGGTTCAAAACATAGACAGTAGGAAGAGTCACTTTTCTTGTACTTAAGTCGGCATTGTGCCTTTTCTATTTATTTCCTATGCAATTTCTGTGTTTCATCGTCAATAAGAAGGTCCGAGGGATACAGTAAACCTGGAGTAAAGCTCTAAAACTATAACTAGTGTCACAGGAATGGTTCAAAACATCGACAGTAAGAAGAGTCAGTCTTCTTGTACTTAATTCGGCATTGTGCCTTTAGTATTTAATTCCGATGCAATTTCTGTGTTTCATCGTGTATAAGATGGTCAGAGGCATACAGTAAATCTTAAGTCAAGCATCGGAATCTATAACTAGTGTCACAGGAATGGTTCAAAACATAGACAGTAAGAAGAGTCAGTTTTCTTGTACTTAAGTCGGCATTGTGCCTTTTGTATATAATTCCGATTCAATTTCTGTGTTTCTTCGTCAATAAGAAGGTCAGAGAAATACAGAAAACCTGAAGTGAAGCATCGGAATCTATAACTAGTGTCACAGGAATGGTTCAAAACATAGACAGTAAGAAGAGTCAGTCTTTTTGTACTTAAATCGGCATTGTGCCTTTTGTATTTAATTCCGATGCAATTTCTGTGTTTCATCATCAATACGAAGGTCAGAGGGATACAATAAACCTGAAATGAAGCATCGGAATCTATAACTAGTGTCACAAGAGTGGTTCAAATCATAGACAGTAAGAAGAGTCAGTCTTCTTGTACTTAAGTCGGCATTGTGACTTTTGAATTTAATTCCGATGCAATTTACGTGTTTCATCGTCAATAAGAAGGTCAGAGGGATACAGTAAACCTGAAGTGAAGCATCGGAATCTATAACTAGTGTCACAGGAATGGTTCCAAACATAAACAGTAAGAAGAGTCAGTTTTCTTGTTCTTAGGTCGGCATTGTGCCTTTTGTATTTAATTCCGATGCAATTTCAGTGTTACATCGTCAATAAGAAGGTCAGAGGGATACAGGAAACCTGAAGTGAAGCATCGGAATCTATAACTAGTGTCACAGGAATGGTTCAAAACATAGACAGTAGGAAGAGTCAGTCTTCTTGTACTTAAGTCGGCATTGTGCCTTTTCTATTTAATTCCGATGCAAATTTTGTGTTTCATCGTTAATAAGAAGGTCCAAGGGTTACAGTAAACTGGGAGTGAAGCATCGGAATCTATAACTAGTGTCACAAAAAGGGTTCAAGACATAGTCAGTAAGAAGAGTCAGTCCTCTTGTACTTAAGTCGGCTTTGTGCCTTTTGTATTTAATTCCGATGCAATTTCTGTGTTTCATCGTCAATAAGAAGGTCCAAGGGACACAGTAAACCTGAAGTGAAGCATCAGAATCTATAACTAGTGTCACAGGAATGGTTCAAAACATAGTCAGTAAGAAGAGTCAGTCTTCTTGTACTTCAGACGGCATTGTGCCTTTTGTATTTATTTCCGATGCAATTTCTGTGTTTCATCGTCAATAAGAAGGTCCAAGGGATACAGTAAACCTGAAGTGAAGCACCGGAATCTATAACTAGTGTCAGATGAATGGTTCATATCATAGTCAGTAAGAAGAGTCAGACTTCTTGCACTTAAGTCGCCATTGTGCCTTTTGTATTTAATTCCGATGCAATTTCTGTGTTTCATCGACAATAAGAAGGTCCAAGGGATACAGTAAACCTGGAGTGAAGCATCGGAATCTATAACTAGCGTCACATGAATGGTTCAAAACATAGCCAGTAAGAAGAGTCAGACACCTTGTACTTAATTGGGAATTGTGAATTTTGTATTTAATTCCGATGCAATTTCTGTGTTTCATCGTCAATAAGAAGGTCAGAGGGATACAGTAAACCTGAACTGAAGCACCGGAATCTATAACTAGAGTCACAGAAATGGTTCAAAACATAGACAGTAGGAAGAGTCAGTCTTCTTGTACTTAAGCCGGCATTGTGCCTTTTCTATTTAATTCCTATGCAATTTCTGTGTTTCATCGTCAATAAGAAGGTCCGAGGGATATAGTAAACCTGAAGTGAAGCATCGGAATCTATAACTAGGAATGGTTCAAAGCATGGTCAGTAAGAAGAGTCAGTCTTCTTGTAATTAAGTCGGCATTGTGCTTTTTGTTTTTAATTCCGATGAAATTTCTATGTTTCATCGTCAATAAGAAGGTCCAAGGGATACAGTAAACCTGGAGTGAAGCAGCGGAATCTATAACTAGTGTCACAGGAATGAATCAAAACATAGTCAGTAAGAAGAGTCAGTCTTCTTGTACAAAAATCGGCATTGTGCCTTTCGTATTTAATTCCGATGCAATTTCAGTGCTACATCGTCAATAAGAAGGACCAAGGGATACAGTAAACCTGAAGTGAAGTATCGGAATCTATAACTAGTGTCACAGGGATGGTTCAAAACATAGACAGTGGGAAGAGTCAGTCTTCTTGTACTTAGGTCGGCATGGTGACTTTTGTATTTAATTTCGACGCAATTTCTGTGTTTCATCGTCAATAAGAAGGTCAGAGGGATACAGTAAACCTGAACTGAAGCACCGGAATCTATAACTAGTGTCACAGGACTGGTTCAAACATAGTCAGTAAGAAGAGTCAGTCTTCTTGTACTTAAGTCGGCTTTGTGCCTTTTGTATTTAATTCCGATGCAATTTCTGTGTTTCATCGTCAATAAGAAGGTCCAAGGGATACAGTAAACCTGAAGTGAAGCACCGGAATCTATAATTAGTGTCACATGAATGGTTCAAATCATAGTCAGTAAGAAGAGACAGACTTCTTGTACTTAAGTCGCCATTGTGCCTTTTGTATTTAATTCCGATGTAATTTCAGTGTTTCATCGTCAATAAGAAGGTCCAAGGGATACAGTAAACCTGGAGTGAAGCATCGGAATCTATAACTAGCGTCACATGAATGGTTCAAAACATAGACAGTAAGAAGAGTCAGTCTTCTTGTACTTAATTCGGAATTGTGCCTTTTGTATTTAATTCCGATGCAATTTCTGTGTTTCATCGTCAATAAGAAGGTCAGAGGGATACAGTTAACCTGAACTGAAGCACCGGAATCTATAACTAGAGTCACAGAAATGGTTCAAAACATAGACAGTAGGAAGAGTCAGTCTTCTTGTACTTAAGTCGGCATTGTGCCTTTTCTATTTAATTCCTATGCAATTTCTGTGTTTCATCGTCAATAAGAAGGTCCGAGGGATATAGTAAACCTGAAGTGAAGCATCGGAATCTATAACTAGTGTCACAGGAATGGTTCAAAACATGGTCAGTAAGAAGAGTCAGTCTTCTTGTAATTAAGTCGGCATTGTGCTTTTAGTTTTTAATTCCGATGCAATTTCTATGTTTCATCGTCAATAAGAAGGTCCAAGGGATACAGTAAACCTGGAGTGAAGCAGCGGAATCTATAACTAGTGTCACAGGAATGAATCAAAACATAGTCAGTAAGAAGAGTCAGTCTTCTTGTACTAAAGTCGGCATTGTTCCTTTTGTATTTAATTCCGATGCAATGTCAGTGTTACATCGTCAATAAGAAGGTCAGAGGGATACAGTAAACCTGAAGTGAAGCATCGGAATCTATAACTAGTGTCACAGGAATGGTTCAAAACATAGACAGTAGGAAGAGTCAGTCTTCTTGTACTCAAGTCGTCATTGTGCCTTTTCTATTTAATTCCTATGCAATTTCTGTGTTTCATCGTCAATAAGAGGTCCAAGGGATATAGTAAACCTGGAGTGACGCATCGGAATCTAACTAGTGACACAGGAATGGTTCAAAACATAGACAGTAGGATGTGTCAGTCTTCTTGTACTTAAGTCGGCATTGTGCCTTTTCTATTTAATTCCGATGCAATTTTTGTGTTACATCGTTAATAAGAAGGTCCAAGGGATACAGTAAACTGGGAGTGAAGCATCGGAATCTATAACTAGTGTCACAAAAATAGTTCAAAACATAGTCAGTAAGAAGAGTCAGTCCTCTTGTACTTAAGTCGGCTTTGTGCCTTTTGTATTTAATTCCGATGCAATTTCTGTGTTTCATCGTCAATAAGAAGGTCCAAGGGACACAGTAAACCTGAAGTGAAGCATCAGAATCTATAACTAGTGTCACAGGAATGGTTCAAAACATAGTCAGTAAGAAGAGTAAGTCTTCTTGTACTTCAGACGGCATTGTGCCTTTTGTATTTATTTCCGATGCAATTTCTGTGTTTCATCGTCAATAAGAAGGTCCAAGGGATACAGTAAACCTGAAGTGAAGTACCGGAATCTACAACTAGTGTCACATGAATGGTTCAAATCATAGTCAGTAAGAAGAGTCAGACTTCTTGCACTTAAGTCGCCATTGTGCCTTTTGTATTTAATTCCGATGCAATTTCTGTGTTTCATCGTCAATAAGAAGGTCCAAGGGATACAGTAAAACTGGAGTGAAGCATCGGAATCTATAACTAGCGTCACATGAATGGTTCAAAACATAGACAGTAAGAAGAGTCAGTCATCTTGTACTTAATTCGGAATTGTGAATTTTGTATTTAATTCCGATGCAATTTCTGTGTTTCATCGTCAATAAGAAGGTCAGAGGGATACAGTAAACTTGAACTGAAGCACCGGAATCTATAACTAGAGTCACAGAAATGGTTCAAAACATAGACAGTAGGAAAAGTCAGTCTTCTTGTACTTAAGTCGCCATTCTTCCTTTTCTATTTAATTCCTATGCAATTTCTGTGTTTCATCGTCAATAAGAAGGTCCGAGGGATATAGTAAACCTGAAGTGAAGCATCGGAATCTATAACTAGTGTCACAGGAATGGTTCAAAACATGGTCAGTAAGAAGAGTCAGTCTTCTAGTAATTAAGTCGGCATTGTGCTTTTAGTTTTTAATTCCGATGAAATTTCTATGTTTCATCGTCAATAAGAACGTCCAAGGGATACAGTAAACCTGGAGTGAAGCAGCGGAATCTATAACTAGTGTCACAGGAATGAATCAAAACATAGTCAGTAAGAAGAGTCAGTCTTCTTGTACTAAAATCGGCATTGTGCCTTTTGTATTTAATTCCGATGCAATTTCAGTGTTTCATCGTCAATAAGAAGGACCAAGGGATACAGTAAACCTGAAGTGAAGCATCGGAATCTATAACTAGTGTCACAGGGATGGTTCAAAACATAGACAGTAAGAAGAGTCAGTATTCTTGTACTTAAGTCGGCATTGTGCCTTTTGTATTTAATTCCGAAGCAATTTCTGTGTTTCCTCTTCAATAAGAAGGTTCAAGGGATACAATAAACCTAAAGTGAAGCATCAGAGTCTATAGCTAGTGTCACAGGAATGGTTCAAAGCATGGTCAGTAAGGAGAGTCAGTCTTCTTGTACATAAGTCGGAATTGTGCGTTTTGTATTTAATTCCGATGCAATTTCTGTGTTTCATCGTCAATAAGAAGGTCCAAGGGATACAGTAAACCTGAAGTGAAGCATCGGAATCTATAACTAGTGTAACGGGAATGGTTCAAAACATAGACAGTGGGAAGAGTCAGTCTTCTTGTACTTAAGTCGGCATTGTGACTTTTGTATTTAATTCCGACGCAATTTCTGTGTTTCATCGTCAATAAGAAGGTCAGAGGGATACAGTAAACCTGAACTGAAGCACCGGAATCTATAACTATTGTCACAGGAGTGGTTCAAAACATAGACAGTAGGAAGAGTCACTTTTCTTGTACTTAAGTCGGCATTGTGCCTTTTCTATTTATTTCCTATGCAATTTCTGTGTTTCATCGTCAATAAGAAGGTCCGAGGGATACAGTAAACCTGGAGTAAAGCTCTAAAACTATAACTAGTGTCACAGGAATGGTTCAAAACATCGACAGTAAGAAGAGTCAGTCTTCTTGTACTTAATTCGGCATTGTGCCTTTAGTATTTAATTCCGATGCAATTTCTGTGTTTCATCGTGTATAAGATGGTCAGAGGCATACAGTAAATCTTAAGTCAAGCATCGGAATCTATAACTAGTGTCACAGGAATGGTTCAAAACATAGACAGTAAGAAGAGTCAGTTTTCTTGTACTTAAGTCGGCATTGTGCCTTTTGTATATAATTCCGATTCAATTTCTGTGTTTCTTCGTCAATAAGAAGGTCAGAGAAATACAGAAAACCTGAAGTGAAGCATCGGAATCTATAACTAGTGTCACAGGAATGGTTCAAAACATAGACAGTAAGAAGAGTCAGTCTTTTTGTACTTAAATCGGCATTGTGCCTTTTGTATTTAATTCCGATGCAATTTCTGTGTTTCATCATCAATACGAAGGTCAGAGGGATACAATAAACCTGAAATGAAGCATCGGAATCTATAACTAGTGTCACAAGAGTGGTTCAAATCATAGACAGTAAGAAGAGTCAGTCTTCTTGTACTTAAGTCGGCATTGTGACTTTTGAATTTAATTCCGATGCAATTTACGTGTTTCATCGTCAATAAGAAGGTCAGAGGGATACAGTAAACCTGAAGTGAAGCATCGGAATCTATAACTAGTGTCACAGGAATGGTTCCAAACATAAACAGTAAGAAGAGTCAGTTTTCTTGTTCTTAGGTCGGCATTGTGCCTTTTGTATTTAATTCCGATGCAATTTCAGTGTTACATCGTCAGTAAGAAGGTCAGAGGGATACAGGAAACCTGAAGTGAAGCATCGGAATCTATAACTAGTGTCACAGGAATGGTTCAAAACATAGACAGTAGGAAGAGTCAGTCTTCTTGTACTCAAGTCGGCATTGTGCCTTTTCTATTTAATTCCTATGCAATTTCTGTGTTTCATCGTCAATAAGAAGGTCCAATGGATATAGTAAACCTGGAGTGACGCATCGGAATCTATAACTAGTGACACAGGAATGGTTCAAAACATAGACAGTAGGATGAGTCAGTCTTCTTGCACTTAAGTCGGCATTGTGCCTTTTCTATTTAATTCCGATACAATTTTTGTGTTTCATCGTTAATAAGAAGGTCCAAGGGATACAGTAAACTGGGAGTGAAGCATCGGAATCTATAACTAGTGTCACAAAAATGGTTCAAAACATAGTCAGTAAGAAGAGTCAGTCCTCTTGTACTTAAGTCGGCATTGTGCCTTTTGTATTTAATTCCGATGCAATTTCTATGTTTCATCGTCAATAAGAAGGTCCAAGGGATATAGTTAACCTGGAGTGAAGCATCGGAATCTATAACTAGCGTCAAAGGAATGGTTCAAGACTTAGACAGTAAGTAGCGTCAGTCTTCTTGTACTTAAGTCGGCATTGTGCCTTTTTTATTTAATTCCGATGCAATTTCTGTGTTTCATCGTCAATAAGAAGGTCAAAGGGATACAGTAAACCTGGAGTGAAGCATCGGAATCTATAACTAGTGTCACAGGAATGGTTCAAAACATCGGCAGTAAGAAGAGTCAGTCTTCTTGTACTTAATTCGGCATTGTGCCTTTAATATTTAATTCCGATACAATTTCAGTGTTTCATCGTCAATAAGAAGGTCCATGGGATACAGTAAAACTGAAGTGAACCATCGGAATCTATAACTAGTGTCACATTAATGGTTCAAATCATAGTCAGTAAGAAGAGTCAGACTTCTTGCACTTAAGTCACCATTGTGCCATTTGTATTTAATTCTGATGCAATTTCTGTGTTTCATCGTCAATAAGAAGGTCCAAGGGATACAGTAAACCTGGAGTGAAGCATCGGAATCTATAACTAGTGTCACAAGAATGGCTCAAAACATAGTCAGTAAGAAGAGTCAGTCTTCTTGTACTTAAGTCGGCTTTGTGCCTTTTGCATTTAATTCTGATGCAATTTCTGTGTTTCATCGTCAATAAGAAGGTCCAAGGGATACAGTATACCTGAAGTGAAGCATCAGAATCTATAACTAGTGTCACAGGAATGGTTCAAAACATAGTCAGTAAGAAGAGCCAGTCTTCTTGTACTTAAGTCGACATTGTGCCTTTTGTATTTATTTCCGATGCAATTTCTGTGTTTCATCGTCAATAAGAAGGTCCAAGGGACACAGTAAACCTGAAGTCAAGCACCGGAATCTATAACTAGTGTCACATGAATGGTTCAAATCATAGTAAGTAAGAAGAGTCAGTCTTCTTGTACTTAATTCGGAATTGTGCCTTTTGTATTTAATTCCGATGCAATTTCTGTGTTTCATCGTCAGTAAGAAGGTCAGAGGGATACAGTAAACCTGAAGTGAAGCATCGGAATCTATAACTAGTGTCACAGGAATGGTTCAAAACATAGTCAGCAAGAAGAGTCAGTCTTCATGTACTTAAGTCGGCATTGTGACTTTTGTATTTAATTCCGATGCAATTTCTGTGTTTCATCGTCAATAAGAAGGTCCAAGGGATACAGTTAACCTGGAGTGAAGCATCGGAATCTATAAGTAGTGCCACAGGAATGGTTCAAAACATAGACAGTAGGAAGAGTCAGTCTTCTTGCACTTAAGTCGGCATTGTGCCTTTTCTATTTAATTCCGATGCAATTGCTGTGTTTCATCGTCAATAAGAAGATCCAAGGGATACAGTAAACCTGAAGTGAAGCATCGGAATCTATAACTAGTGCCACAGGAATGGTTCAAAACATAGTCAGTAAGAAGGGTCAGTCTTCTTGTACTTATGCCGGCATTGTGCCTTTTGTATTTAATTCCGATGCAATTTCTATGTTTCTTCGTCAATAAGAAGGTCCAAGGGATACAGTAAACCTGAAGTGAAGCAGCGGAATCTATAACTAGTGTCACAGGAATGAATCAAACATACTCAGTAAGAAGAGTCAGTGTTCTTGTACTGAAGTCGGCATTGTGCCTTTTGTATTTAATTCCGATGCAATTTCTGTGTTTCATCGTCAATAAGAAGGTCCAAGGGACACAGTAAACCTGAAGTGAAGCATCAGAATCTATAACTAGTGTCACAGGAATGGTTCAAAACATAGTCAGTATAAAGAGTCAGTCTTCTTGTACTTCAGACGGCATTGTGCCTTTTGTATTTATTTCCGATGCAATTTCTGTGTTTCATCGTCAATAAGAAGGTCCAAGGGATACAGTAAACCTGAAGTGAAGCACCGGAATCTATAACTAGTGTCAGATGAATGGTTCATATCATAGTCAGTAAGAAGAGTCAGACTTCTTGCACTTAAGTCGCCATTGTGCCTTTTGTATTTAATTCCGATGCAATTTCTGTGTTTCATCGACGATAAGAAGGTCCAAGGGATACAGTAAACCTGGAGTGAAGCATCGGAATCTATAACTAGCGTCACATGAATGGTTCAAAACATAGCCAGTAAGAAGAGTCAGACACCTTGTACTTAATTGGGAATTGTGAATTTTGTATTTAATTCCGATGCAATTTCTGTGTTTCATCGTCAATAAGAAGGTCAGAGGGATACAGTAAACCTGAACTGAAGCACCGGAATCTATAACTAGAGTCACAGAAATGGTTCAAAACATAGACAGTAGGAAGAGTCAGTCTTCTTGTACTTAAGCCGGCATTGTGCCTTTTCTATTTAATTCCTATGCAATTTCTGTGTTTCAGCGTCAATAAGAAGGTCCGAGGGATATAGTAAACCTGAAGTGAAGCATAGGAATCTATAACTAGTGTCACAGGAATGGTTCAAAGCATGGTCAGTAAGAAGAGTCAGTCTTCTTGTAATTAAGTCGGCATTGTGCTTTTTGTTTTTAATTCCGATGAAATTTCTATGTTTCATCGTCAATAAGAAGGTCCAAGGGATACAGTAAACCTGGAGTGAAGCAGCGGAATCTATAACTAGTGTCACAGGAATGAATCAAAACATAGTCAGTAAGAAGAGTCAGTCTTCTTGTACAAAAATCGGCATTGTGCCTTTCGTATTTAATTCCGATGCAATTTCAGTGCTACATCGTCAATAAGAAGGACCAAGGGATACAGTAAACCTGAAGTGAAGTATCGGAATCTATAACTAGTGTCACAGGGATGGTTCAAAACATAGACAGTGGGAAGAGTCAGTCTTCTTGTACTTAGGTCGGCATGGTGACTTTTGTATTTAATTTCGACGCAATTTCTGTGTTTCATCGTCAATAAGAAGGTCAGAGGGATACAGTAAACCTGAACTGAAGCACCGGAATCTATAACTAGTGTCACAGAAATGGTTCAAACATAGTCAGTAAGAAGAGTCAGTCTTCTTGTACTTAAGTCTGCTTTGTGCCTTTTGTATTTAATTCCGATGCAATTTCTGTGTTTCATCGTCAATAAGAAGGTCCAAGGGATACAGTAAACCTGAAGTGAAGCACCGGAATCTATAATTAGTGTCACATGAATGGTTCAAATCATAGTCAGTAAGAAGAGACAGACTTCTTGTACTTAAGTCGCCATTGTGCCTTTTGTATTTAATTCCGATGTAATTTCTGTGTTTCATCGTCAATAAGAAGGTCCAAGGGATACAGTAAACCTGGAGTGAAGCATCGGAATCTATAACTAGCGTCACATGAATGGTTCAAAACATAGACAGTAAGAAGAGTCAGTCTTCTTGTACTTAATTCGGAATTGTGCCTTTTGTATTTAATTCCGATGCAATTTCTGTGTTTCATCGTCAATAAGAAGGTCAGAGGGATACAGTTAACCTGAACTGAAGCACCGGAATCTATAACTAGATTCACAGAAATGGTTCAAAACATAGACAGTAGGAAGAGTCAGTCTTCTTGTACTTAAGTCGGCATTGTGCCTTTTCTATTTAATTCCTATGCAATTTCTGTGTTTCATCGTCAATAAGAAGGTCCGAGGGATATAGTAAACCTGAAGTGAAGCATCGGAATCTATAACTAGTGTCACAGGAATGGTTCAAAACATGGTCAGTAAGAAGAGTCAGTCTTCGTGTAATTAAGTCGGCATTGTGCTTTTAGTTTTTAATTCCGATGCAATTTCTATGTTTCATCGTCAATAAGAAGGTCCAAGGGATACAGTAAACCTGGAGTGAAGCAGCGGAATCTATAACTAGTGTCACAGAAATGAATCAAAACATAGTCAGTAAGAAGAGTCAGTCTTCTTGTACTAAAGTCGGCATTGTTCCTTTTGTATTTAATTCCGATGCAATGTCAGTGTTACATCGTCAATAAGAAGGTCAGAGGGATACAGTAAACCTGAAGTGAAGCATCGGAATCTATAACTAGTGTCACAGGAATGGTTCAAAACGTAGACAGTAGGAAGAGTCAGTCTTCTTGTACTCAAGTCGTCATTGTGCCTTTTCTATTTAATTCCTATGCAATTTCTGTGTTTCATCGTCAATAAGAGGTCCAAGGGATATAGTAAACCTGGAGTGACGCATCGGAATCTAACTAGTGACACAGGAATGGTTCAAAACATAGACAGTAGGATGTGTCAGTCTTCTTGTACTTAAGTCGGCATTGTGCCTTTTCTATTTAATTCCGATGCAATTTTTGTGTTACATCGTTAATAAGAAGGTCCAAGGGATACAGTAAACTGGGAGTGAAGCATCGGAATCTATAACTAGTGTCACAAAAATAGTTCAAAACATAGTCAGTAAGAAGAGTCATTCCTCTTGTACTTAAGTCGGCTTTGTGCCTTTTGTATTTAATTCCGATGCAATTTCTGTGTTTCATCGTCAATAAGAAGGTCCAAGGGACACAGTAAACCTGAAGTGAAGCATCAGAATCTATAACTAGTGTCACAGGAATGGTTCAAAACATAGTCAGTAAGAAGAGTAAGTCTTCTTGTACTTCAGACGGCATTGTGCCTTTTGTATTTATTTCCGATGCAATTTCTGTGTTTCATCGTCAATAAGAAGGTCCAAGGGATACAGTAAACCTGAAGTGAAGTACCGGAATCTACAACTAGTGTCACATGAATGGTTCAAATCATAGTCAGTAAGAAGAGTCAGACTTCTTGCACTTAAGTCGCCATTGTGCCTTTTGTATTTAATTCCGATGCAATTTCTGTGTTTCATCGTCAATAAGAAGGTCCAAGGGATACAGTAAACCTGGAGTGAAGCATCGGAATCTATAACTAGCGTCACATGAATGGTTCAAAACATAGACAGTAAGAAGAGTCAGTCATCTTGTACTTAATTCGGAATTGTGAATTTTGTATTTAATTCCGATGCAATTTCTGTGTTTCATCGTCAATAAGAAGGTCAGAGGGATACAGTAAACTTGAACTGAAGCACCGGAATCTATAACTAGAGTCACAGAAATGGTTCAAAACATAGACAGTAGGAAGAGTCAGTCTTCTTGTACTTAAGTCGCCATTCTTCCTTTTCTATTTAATTCCTATGCAATTTCTGTGTTTCATCGTCAATAAGAAGGTCCGAGGGATGTAGTGAACCTGAAGTGAAGCATCGGAATCTATAACTAGTGTCACAGGAATGGTTCAAAACATGGTCAGTAAGAAGAGTCAGTCTTCTTGTAATTAAGTCGGCATTGTGCTTTTTGTTTTTAATTCCGATGAAATTTCTATGTTTCATCGTCAATAAGAACGTCCAAGGGATACAGTAAACCTGGAGTGAAGCAGCGGAATCTATAACTAGTGTCACAGGAATGAATCAAAACATAGTCAGTAAGAAGAGTCAGTCTTCTTGTACTAAAATCGGCATTGTGCCTTTTGTATTTAATTCCGATGCAATTTCAGTGTTTCATCGTCAATAAGAAGGACCAAGGGATACAGTAAACCTGAAGTGAAGCATCGGAATCTATAACTAGAGTCACAGGGATGGTTCAAAACATAGACAGTAAGAAGAGTCAGTATTCTTGTACTTAAGTCGGCATTGTGCCTTTTGTATTTAATTCCGAAGCAATTTCTGTGTTTCCTCTTCAATAAGAAGGTTCAAGGGATACAATAAACCTAAAGTGAAGCATCAGAGTCTATAGCTAGTGTCACAGGAATGGTTCAAAGCATGGTCAGTAAGAAGAGTCAGTCTTCTTGTACATAAGTCGGAATTGTGCGTTTTGTATTTAATTCCGATGCAATTTCTGTGTTTCATCGTCAATAAGAAGGTCCAAGGGATACAGTAAACCTGAAGTGAAGCATCGGAATCTATAACTAGTGTAACAGGAATGGTTCAAAACATAGACAGTGGGAAGAGTCAGTCTTCTTGTACTTAAGTCGGCATTGTGCCTTTTCTATTTATTTCCTATGCAATTTCTGTGTTTCATCGTCAATAAGAAGGTCCGAGGGATACAGTAAACCTGGAGTAAAGCTCTAAAACTATAACTAGTGTCACAGGAATGGTTCAAAACATCGACAGTAAGAAGAGTCAGTCTTCTTGTACTTAATTCGGCATTGTGCCTTTAGTATTTAATTCCGATGCAATTTCTGTGTTTCATCGTGTATAAGATGGTCAGAGGCATACAGTAAATCTTAAGTCAAGCATCGGAATCTATAACTAGTGTCACAGGAATGGTTCAAAACATAGACAGTAAGAAGAGTCAGTTTTCTTGTACTTAAGTCGGCATTGTGCCTTTTGTATATAATTCCGATTCAATTTCTGTGTTTCTTCGTCAATAAGAAGGTCAGAGAAATACAGAAAACCTGAAGTGAAGCATCGGAATCTATAACTAGTGTCACAGGAATGGTTCAAAACATAGACAGTAAGAAGAGTCAGTCTTTTTGTACTTAAATCGGCATTGTGCCTTTTGTATTTAATTCCGATGCAATTTCTGTGTTTCATCATCAATACGAAGGTCAGAGGGATACAATAAACCTGAAATGAAGCATCGGAATCTATAACTAGTGTCACAAGAGTGGTTCAAATCATAGACAGTAAGAAGAGTCAGTCTTCTTGTACTTAAGTCGGCACTGTGACTTTTGAATTTAATTCCGATGCAATTTACGTGTTTCATCGTCAATAAGAAGGTCAGAGGGATACAGTAAACCTGAAGTGAAGCATCGGAATCTATAACTAGTGTCACAGGAATGGTTCCAAACATAAACAGTAAGAAGAGTCAGTTTTCTTGTTCTTAGGTCGGCATTGTGCCTTTTGTATTTAATTCCGATGCAATTTCAGTGTTACATCGTCAATAAGAAGGTCAGAGGGATACAGGAAACCTGAAGTGAAGCATCGGAATCTATAACTAGTGTCACAGGAATGGTTCAAAACATAGACAGTAGGAAGAGTCAGTCTTCTTGTACTCAAGTCGGCATTGTGCCTTTTCTATTTAATTCCTATGCAATTTCTGTGTTTCATCGTCAATAAGAAGGTCCAATGGATATAGTAAACCTGGAGTGACGCATCGGAATCTATAACTAGTGACACAGGAATGGTTCAAAACATAGACAGTAGGATGAGTCAGTCTTCTTGCACTTAAGTCGGCATTGTGCCTTTTCTATTTAATTCCGATACAATTTTTGTGTTTCATCGTTAATAAGAAGGTCCAAGGGATACAGTAAACTGGGAGTGAAGCATCGGAATCTATAACTAGTGTCACAAAAATGGTTCAAAACATAGTCAGTAAGAAGAGTCAGTCCTCTTGTACTTAAGTCGGCATTGTGCCTTTTGTATTTAATTCCGATGCAATTTCTATGTTTCATCGTCAATAAGAAGGACCAAGGGATATAGTTAACCTGGAGTGAAGCATCGGAATCTATAACTAGCGTCAAAGGAATGGTTCAAGACTTAGACAGTAAGTAGCGTCAGTCTTCTTGTACTTAAGTCGGCATTGTGCCTTTTTTATTTAATTCCGATGCAATTTCTGTGTTTCATCGTCAATAAGAAGGTCAAAGGGATACAGTAAACCTGGAGTGAAGCATCGGAATCTATAACTAGTGTCACAGTAATGGTTCAAAACATCGGCAGTAAGAAGAGTCAGTCTTCTTGTACTTAATTCGGCATTGTGCCTTTAATATTTAATTCCGATACAATTTCAGTGTTTCATCGTCAATAAGAAGGTCCATGGGATACAGTAAAACTGAAGTGAACCATCGGAATCTATAACTAGTGTCACATTAATGGTTCAAATCATAGTCAGTAAGAAGAGTCAGACTTCTTGCACTTAAGTCACCATTGTGCCATTTGTATTTAATTCTGATGCAATTTCTGTGTTTCATCGTCAATAAGAAGGTCCAAGGGATACAGTAAACCTGGAGTGAAGCATCGGAATCTATAACTAGTGTCACAAGAATGGCTCAAAACATAGTCAGTAAGAAGAGTCAGTCTTCTTGTACTTAAGTCGGCTTTGTGCCTTTTGTATTTAATTCCGATGCAATTTCTGTGTTTCATCGTCAATAAGAAGGTCCAAGGGATACAGTATACCTGAAGTGAAGCATCAGAATCTATAACTAGTGTCACAGGAATGGTTCAAAACATAGTCAGTAAGAAGAGCCAGTCTTCTTGTACTTAAGTCGACATTGTGCCTTTTGTATTTATTTCCGATGCAATTTCTGTGTTTCATCGTCAATAAGAAGGTCCAAGGGACACAGTAAACCTGAAGTCAAGCACCGGAATCTATAACTAGTGTCACATGAATGGTTCAAATCATAGTAAGTAAGAAGAGTCAGTCCTCTTGTACTTAATTCGGAATTGTGCCTTTTGTATTTAATTCCGATGCAATTTCTATGTTTCTTCGTCAATAAGAAGGTCCAAGGGATACAGTAAACCTGAAGTGAAGCAGCGGAATCTATAACTAGTGTCACAGGAATGAATCAAACATACTCAGTAAGAAGAGTCAGTGTTCTTGTACTAAAGTCGGCATTGTGCCTTTTGTATTTAATTCCGATGCAATTTCTGTGTTTCATTGGCAATAAGAAGGTCCAAGGGATACAGTAAACCTGAAGTGAAGCAACGGAATCGATAACTAGTGTCACAGGTATGGTTCAAAACATAGACAGTAAGAAGAGTCAGTATTCTTGTACTTAAGTCGGCATTGTGCCGTTTGTATTTAATTCCGAAGCAATTTCTGTGTTTCATCTTCAATAAGAAGGTCCAAGGGATACAATAAACCTAAAGTGAAGCATCAGAGTCTATAGCTAGTGTCACAGGAATGGTTCAAAACATAGTCAGTAAGAAGAGTCAGTCTTCTTGTACATAAGTCGGAATTGTGCCTTTTGTATTTAATTCCGATGCAATTTCTGTGTTTCATCGTCAATAAGAAGGTCCAAGGGATACAGTAAACCAGAAGTGAAGCATCGGAATCTATAACTAGTGTAACAGGAATGGTTCAAAACAAAGACAGTGGGAAGAGTCAGTCTTCTTGTACTTAAGTCGGCATTGTGACTTTTGTATTTAATTCCGACGCAATTTCTGTGTTTCATCGTCAATAAGAAGGTCAGAGGCATACAGTAAATCTTAAGTCAAGCATCGGAATCTATAACTAGTGTCACAGGAATGGTTCAAAACATAGACAGTAAGAAGAGTCAGTTTTCTTGTACTTAAGTCGGCATTGTGCCTTTTGTATATAATTCCGATTCAATTTCTGTGTTTCTTCGTCAATAAGAAGGTCAGAGAAATACAGAAAACCTGAAGTGAAGCATCGGAATCTATAACTAGTGTCACAGGAATGGTTCAAAACATAGACAGTAAGAAGAGTCAGTCTTTTTGTACTTAAATCGGCATTGTGCCTTTTGTATTTAATTCCGATGCAATTTCTGTGTTTCATCATCAATACGAAGGTCAGAGGGATACAATAAACCTGAAATGAAGCATCGGAATCTATAACTAGTGTCACAAGAGTGGTTCAAATCATAGACAGTAAGAAGAGTCAGTCTTCTTGTACTTAAGTCGGCATTGTGACTTTTGAATTTAATTCCGATGCAATTTACGTGTTTCATCGTCAATAAGAAGGTCAGAGGGATACAGTAAACCTGAAGTGAAGCATCGGAATCTATAACTAGTGTCACAGGAATGGTTCCAAACATAAACAGTAAGAAGAGTCAGTTTTCTTGTTCTTAGGTCGGCATTGTGCCTTTTGTATTTAATTCCGATGCAATTTCAGTGTTACATCGTCAATAAGAAGGTCAGAGGGATACAGGAAACCTGAAGTGAAGCATCGGAATCTATAACTAGTGTCACAGGAATGGTTCAAAACATAGACAGTAGGATGAGTCAGTCTTCTTGCACTTAAGTCGGCATTGTGCCTTTTCTATTTAATTCCGATACAATTTTTGTGTTTCATCGTTAATAAGAAGGTCCAAGGGATACAGTAAACTGGGAGTGAAGCATCGGAATCTATAACTAGTGTCACAAAAATGGTTCAAAACATAGTCAGTAAGAAGAGTCAGTCCTCTTGTACTTAAGTCGGCATTGTGCCTTTTGTATTTAATTCCGATGCAATTTCTATGTTTCATCGTCAATAAGAAGGTCCAAGGGATATAGTTAACCTGGAGTGAAGCATCGGAATCTATAACTAGCGTCAAAGGAATGGTTCAAGACTTAGACAGTAAGTAGCGTCAGTCTTCTTGTACTTAAGTCGGCATTGTGCCTTTTTTATTTAATTCCGATGCAATTTCTGTGTTTCATCGTCAATAAGAAGGTCAAAGGGATACAGTAAACCTGGAGTGAAGCATCGGAATCTATAACTAGTGTCACAGTAATGGTTCAAAACATCGGCAGTAAGAAGAGTCAGTCTTCTTGTACTTAATTCGGCATTGTGCCTTTAATATTTAATTCCGATACAATTTCAGTGTTTCATCGTCAATAAGAAGGTCCATGGGATACAGTAAAACTGAAGTGAACCATCGGAATCTATAACTAGTGTCACATTAATGGTTCAAATCATAGTCAGTAAGAAGAGTCAGACTTCTTGCACTTAAGTCACCATTGTGCCATTTGTATTTAATTCTGATGCAATTTCTGTGTTTCATCGTCAATAAGAAGGTCCAAGGGATACAGTAAACCTGGAGTGAAGCATCGGAATCTATAACTAGAGTCACAAGAATGGCTCAAAACATAGTCAGTAAGAAGAGTTAGTCTTCTTGTACTTAAGTCGGCTTTGTGCCTTTTGTATTTAATTCCGATGCAATTTCTGTGTTTCATCGTCAATAAGAAGGTCCAAGGGATACAGTATACCTGAAGTGAAGCATGAGAATCTATAACTAGTGTCACAGGAATGGTTCAAAACATAGTCAGTAAGAAGAGCCAGTCTTCTTGTACTTAAGTCGACATTGTGCCTTTTGTATTTATTTCCGATGCAATTTCTGTGTTTCATCGTCAATAAGAAGGTCCAAGGGACACAGTAAACCTGAAGTCAAGCACCGGAATCTATAACTAGTGTCACATGAATGGTTCAAATCATAGTAAGTAAGAAGAGTCAGTCTTCTTGTACTTAATTCGGAATTGTGCCTTTTGTATTTAATTCCGATGCAATTTCTGTGTTTCATCGTCAGTAAGAAGGTCAGAGGGATACAGTAAACCTGAAGTGAAGCATCGGAATCTATAACTAGTGTCACAGGAATGGTTCAAAACATAGTCAGCAAGAAGAGTCAGTCTTCATGTACTTAAGTCGGCATTGTGACTTTTGTATTTAATTCCGATGCAATTTCTGTGTTTCATCGTCAATAAGAAGGTAAAAGGGATACAGTTAACCTGGAGTGAAGCATCGGAATCTATAAGTAGTGCCACAGGAATGGTTCAAAACATAGACAGTAGGAAGAGTCAGTCTTCTTGCACTTAAGTCGGCATTGTGCCTTTTCTATTTAATTCCGATGCAATTGCTGTGTTTCATCGTCAATAAGAAGATCCAAGGGATACAGTAAACCTGAAGTGAAGCATCGGAATCTATAACTAGTGCCACAGGAATGGTTCAAAACATAGTCAGTAAGAAGAGTCAGTCTTCTTGTACTTATGCCGGCATTGTGCCTTTTGTATTTAATTCCGATGCAATTTCTATGTTTCTTCGTCAATAAGAAGGTCCAAGGGAGACAGTAAACCTGAAGTGAAGCAGCGGAATCTATAACTAGTGTCACAGGAATGAATCAAACATACTCAGTAAGAAGAGACAGTGTTCTTGTACTAAAGTCGGCATTGTGCCTTTTGTATTTAATTTCGATGCAATTTCTGTGTTTCATTGGCAATAAGAAGGTCCAAGGGATACAGTAAACCTGAAGTGAAGCAACGGAATCGATAACTAGTGTCACAGGTATGGTTCAAAACATAGACAGTAAGAAGAGTCAGTATTCTTGTACTTAAGTCGGCATTGTGCCGTTTGTATTTAATTCCGAAGCAATTTCTGTGTTTCATCTTCAATAAGAAGGTCCAAGGGATACAATAAACCTAAAGTGAAGCATCAGAGTCTATAGCTAGTGTCACAGGAATGGTTCAAAACATAGTCAGTAAGAAGAGTCAGTCTTCTTGTACATAAGTCGGAATTGTGCCTTTTGTATTTAATTCCGATGCAATTTCTGTGTTTCATCGTCAATAAGAAGGTCCAAGGGATACAGTAAACCAGAAGTGAAGCATCGGAATCTATAACTAGTGTAACAGGAATGGTTCAAAACAAAGACAGTGGGAAGAGTCAGTCTTCTTGTACTTAAGTCGGCATTGTGACTTTTGTATTTAATTCCGACGCAATTTCTGTGTTTCATCGTCAATAAGAAGGTCAGAGGGATACAGTAAACCTGAACTGAAGCATCTGAATCTATAACTAGTGCCACAGGAATGGTTCAAAACATAGTCAGTAAGAAGAGTCAGTCTTCTTGTACTTAAGTCGGCATTGTGCCTTTTGTATTTAATTCCGATGCAATTTCTATGTTTCATCGTCAATAAGAAGGTCCAAGGGATACAGTAAACCTGAAGTGAAGCAGCGGAATCTATAACTATTGTCACAGGAATGAATCAAACATACTCAGTAAGAAGAGTCAGTCTTCTTGTACTAAAGTCGGCATTGTGCCTTTTGTATTTAATTCCGATGCAATTTCAGTGTTTCATCGTCAATAAGAAGGTCCAAATGATACAGTAAACCTGAAGTGAAGCAACGGAATCTATAACTAGTGTCACAGGGATGGTTCAAAACATAGACAGTAAGAAGAGTCTTTATTCTTGTACTTAAGTCGGCATTGTGCCTTTTGTATTTAATTCCGAAGCAATTTCTGTGTTTCATCTTCAATAAGAAGGTCCAAGGGAATCAATAAACCTAAAGTGAAGCATCAGAGTCTATAGGTAGTGTCACAGGAATGGTTCAAAACATAGTCAGTAAGAAGAGTCTGTCTTCTTGTACATAAGTCGGAATTGTGCCTTTTGTATTTAATTCCGATGCAATTTCTGTGTTTCATCGTCAATAAGAAGGTCCAAGGGATACAGTAAACCTGAAGTGAAGCATCGGAATCTATAACTAGTGTAACAGGATTGGTTCGAAACATAGACAGTGGTAAGAGTCAGTCTTCTTGTACTTAAGTCGGCATTGTGCCTTTTGTATTTAATTCCGATGCAATTTCTATGTCTCATCGACAATAAGAAGGTCCAAGGGATACAGTAAACCTGAAGTGAAGCAGCGGAATCTATAACTAGTGTCACAGGAATGAATCAAAACATAGTTAGCAAGAAGAGTCAGTCTTCTTGTACTAAAATCGGCATTGTGCCTTTTGTATTTATTTCCGATGCAATTTCAGTGTTTCATCGTCAATAAGAAGGGCCAAGGGATACAGTAAACCTGAAGTGAAGCATCGGAATCTATAACTAGTGTCACAGGGATGGTTCAAAACATAGACAGTAAGAAGAGTCAGTATTCTTGTACTTAAGTCGGCATTGTGCCTTTAGTATTTAATTCCGATGCAATTTCTGTGTTTCATCGTGTATAAGATGGTCAGAGGGATACAGTAAATCTGAAGTCAAGCATCGGAATCTATAACTAGTGTCACAGGAATGGTTCAAAACATAGTCAGTAAGGAGAGTCAGTCTTCTTGTACTTAAGTCGGCTTTGTGCCTTTTGTATTTAATTCCGATGCAATTTCTATGTTTCATCGTCAATAAGAAGGTCCAAGGGACACAGTAAACCTGAAGTGAAGCATCAGAATCTATAACTCGTGTCACAGGAATGGTTCAAAACATAGTCAGTAAGAAGAGTCAGTCTTCTTGTACTTCAGTCGGCATTGTGCCTTTTGTATTTATTTCCGATGCAATTTCTGTGCTTGATCGTCAATAAGAAGGTCCAAGGGATACAGTAACCCTGAAGTGAAGCACCGGAATCTATAACTAGTGTCACATGAATGGTTCAAATCATAGTCAGTAAGAAGAGTTAGACTTCTTGTACTTAAGTCGCCATTGTGCCTTTTGTATTTAATTCCGATGCAATTTCTGTGTTTCATCGTCAATAAGAAGGTCCAAGGGATACAGTAAACCTGGAGTGAACCATCGTAATCTATAACTAGCGTCACATGAATGGTTCAAAACATAGACAGTAAGAAGAGTCAGTCTTCTTGTACTTAATTTGGAATTGTGAATTTTGTATTTACTTCCGATGAAATTTCTGTATTTCATCGTCAATAAGAAGGTCAGAGGGATACAGTAAACCTGAAGTGAAGCATCGGAATCTATAACTAGTGTCACAGGAATGGTTCAAAACATAGGCAGTAGGAAGAGTCAGTAATCTTGTACTCAAGTCGGCATTGTGCCTTTTCTATTTAATTCCTATGCAATTTCTGTGTTTCATCGTCAATAAGAAGGTCCAAGGGATATAGTAAACCTGGAGTGACGCATCGGAATCTATAACAAGTGACACCGGAATGGTTCAAAACATAGACAGTAGGAAGAGTCAGTCTTCTTGCACTTAAGTCGGCATTGTGCCTTTTCTATTTAATTCCGATGCAATTTTTGTGTTTCATCGTTAATAAGAAGGTCCAAGGGATACAGTAAACTGGGAGTGAAGCATCGGAATTTATAACTAGTGTCACAAAAATGGTTCAAAACATAGTCAGTAAGAAGAGTCAGTCCTCTTGTACTTAGTCGGCATTGTGCATTTTGTATTTAATTCCGGTGCAATTTCTATGTTTCATCGTCAATAAGAAGGTCCAAGGGATATAGTAAACCTGGAGTGAAGCATCGGAATCTATAACTTGTGTCACAGGAATGGTTCAAAACATAGACGGTAAGTAGCGTCAGTCTTCTTGTACTTAAGTCGGCATTGTGCATTTTTTATTTAATTCCGATGCAATTTCTGTGTTTCATCGTCAATAAGAAGGTCCAAGGGATACAGTAAACCTGGAGTGAAGCATTGGAATCTATAACTAGTGTCACATGAATGGTTCAAATCATAGACAGTAAGATGAGTCAGTCTTCTTGTATTTAATTCGGAATTGTGCCTTTTGTATTTAATTCCGATGCAATTTCTGTGTTTCATCGTCAGTAAGAAGGTCAGAGGGATACAGTAAACCTGAAGTGAAGCATCGGAATCTATAACTAGTGTCACAGGAATGGTTCACAACATAGTCAGTAAGAAGAGTCAGTCTTCTTGTACTTAAGTCGGCATTGTGACTTTTGTATTTAATTCCGATGCAATTTCTGTGTTTCATCGTCAATAAGAAGGTCCAAGGGATACAGTAAACCTGAAGTGAAGCATCGGAATCTATAACTAGTGCCACAGGAATGGTTCAAATTATAGTCAGTAAGAAGAGTCAGTCTTCTTGTACTTAAGTCGGCATTGTGCCTTTTCTATTTAATTCCGATGCAATTTCAGTGTTTCATCGTCAATAAGAAGGTCCAAGGGATACAGAAAACCTGAAGTGAGGCAACGGAATCTAAAATTAGTGTCACAGGGATGGTTCAAAACATAGACAGTAAGAAGAGTCAGTATTCTTGTGCTTAAGTCGGCATTGTGCCTTTTGTATTTTATTCCGAAACAATTTCTGTGTTTCATCTTCAATAATAAGGTCCAAGGGATACAATAAACCTAAAGTGAAGCATCAGAGTCTATAGCTAGTGTCACAGGAATGGTTCAAAACATAGTCAGTAAGAAGAGTCAGTCTTCTTGTACATAAGTCGAAATTGTGCCTTTTGTATTTAATTCCGATGCAATTTCTGTGTTTCATCGTCAATAAGAGGGTCCAAGGGATACAGTAAACCTGAAGTGAAGCATCGGAATCTATAACTAGTGTCACAGGAATGGTTCAAAACATAGTCAGTAAGAAGAGCCAGTCTTCTTGTACTTAAGTCGGCATTGTGCCTTTTGTATTTATTTCCGATGCAATTTCTGTGTTTCATCGTCAATAAGAAGGTCAAAGGGATACAGTAAACCTGAAGTCAAGCACCGGAATCAATAACTAGTGTAACATGAATGGTTCAAATCATGGTAAGTAAGAAGAGTCAGACTTCTTGTACTTAAGTCGCCATTGTGCCCTTTGTATTTAATTCCGATGCAATTTCTGTGTTTCATCGTCAATAAGAAGGTCCAAGGGATACAGTAAACCTGGAGTGAAGCATTGGAAACTATAACTAGTGTCACATGAATGGTTCAAATCATAGACAGTAAGATGAGTCAGTCTTCTTGTACTTAATTCCGAATTGTGCATTTTGTATTTAATTCCGATGCAATTTCTGTGTTTCATCGTCAGTAAGAAGGTCAGAGGGATACAGTAAACCTGAAGTGAAGCATCGGAATCTATAACTAGTGTCACAGGAATGGTCCAAAACATAGTCAGTAAGAAGAGTCAGTCTTCTTGTACTTAAGTCGGCATTGTGACTTTTGTATTTAATTCCGATGCAATTTCTGTGTTTCATCGTCAATAAGAAGGTCCAAGGGATACAGTTAACCTGGAGTGAAGCATCGGAGTCTATAAGTAGTGCCACAGGAAGGGTTCAAAACATAGACAGTAGGAAGAGTCAGTCTTCTTGCACTTAAGTCGGCATTGTGCCTTTTCTATTTAATTCCGATGCAATTGCTGTGTTTCATCGTCAATAAGAAGATCCAAGGGATACAGTAAACCTGAAGTGAAGCATCGGAACCAATAACTAGTGCCACAGGAATGGTTCAAATTATAGTCAGTAAGAAGAGTCAGTCTTCTTGTACTTAAGTCGGCATTGTGCCTTTTGTATTTAATTCCGATGCCATTTCAGTGTTTCATCGTCAATAAGAAGGTCCAAGGGATACAGTAAACCTGAAGTGAGGCAACGGAATCTAAAACTAGTGTCACAGGGATGGTTCAAAACATAGACAGTAAGAAGAGTCAGTATTCTTGTGCTTAAGTCGGCATTGTGCCTTTTGTATTTAATTCCGAAGCAATATCTGTGTTTTATCTTCAATAAGAAGGTCCAAGGGATACAATAACCCTAAAGTGAAGCATCAGAGTCTATAGCTAGTGTCACAGGAACGGTTCAAAACATAGTCAGTAAGAAGTGTCAGTCTTCTTGTACTTAAGTCGGCATTGTGCCTTTTGTATTTAATTCCGATGCAAATTCTATGTTTCATCGTCAATATGAAGGTCCAAGGGATACAGTAAACCTGAAGTGAAGCAGCGGAATCTATAACTAGTGTCACAGGAATGAATCAAAACATAGTCAGTAAGAAGAGTCAGTCTTCTTGTACTAAAATCGGCATTGTGCCTTTTGTATTTAATTCCGATGCAATTTCAGTGTTTCATCGTCAATAAGAAGGTCCAAGGGATACAGTACACCTGAAGTGAAGCATCGGAATCTATAACTAGTGTCACAGGGATGGTTCAAAACATAGACAGTAAGAAGAGTCAGTATTCTTGTACTTAAGTCGGCATAGTGCCTTTTGTATTTAATTCCGAAGCAATTTCTGTGTTTCATCTTCAATAAGAAGGTTCAAGGGATACAATAAACCTAAAGTGAAGCATCAGAGCCTATAGCTAGTGTTACAGGAATGGTTCAAATCATGGTCAGTAAGAAGAGTCAGTCTTCTTGTACATAAGTCGGAATTGTGCCTTTTGTATTTAATTCCGATGCAATTTCTGTGTTTCATCGTCAATAAGAAGGTCAGAGGGATACAGTAAACCGGAACTGAAGCACCGGAATCTATAACTAGTGTCACAGGAATGTTTCAAAACATAGACAGTAGGAAGAGTCAGTCTTCCTGTACTTAAGCCGGCATTGTGCCTTTTCTATTTATTTCCTATGAAATTTCTGTGTTTCATCGTCAATAAGAAGGTCCAAGGGATACAGTAAACCTGGAGTAAAGCTCGGAATCTATAACTAGTGTCACAGGAATGGTTCAAAACATCGACAGTAAGAAGAGTCAGTCTTCTTGTACTTAATTCGGCATTGTGCCCTTAGTATTTAATTCCGATGCAATTTCTGTGTTTCATCGTGTATAAGAAGGTCAGAGGCATACAGTAAATCTGCAGTCAAGCATCGAAATCTATAACTAGTGTCACAGGAAAGGTTCAAAACATAGTCAGTAAGAAGAGTCAGTCTTCTTGTACTTAAGTCGGCTTTGTGCCTTTTGTATTTATTTCTGATGCAATTTCTGTGTTTCATCGTCAATAAGAAGGTCCAAGGGGCACAGTAAACCTGAAGTGAAGCATCAGAATCTATAACTAGTGTCACAGGAATGGTTCAAAACATAGTCAGTAAGAAGAGTCAGTCTTCTTGTACTTCAGTCGGCATTGTGCCTTTTGTATTTATTTCCGATGCAATTTCTGTGTTTCATCGTCAATAAGAAGGTCCAAGGGATACAGTAAACCTGAAGTGAAACACCGGAATCTATAACTAGTGTCACATGAATGGTTCAAATCATAGTCAGTAAGAAGAGTCAGACTTCTTGTACTTAAGTCGCCATTGTGCCTTTTGTATTTAATTCCGATGTAATTTCTGTGTTTCATCGTCAATAAGAAGGTCCAAGGGATACAGTGAACCTGAAGTGAGGCAACGGAATCTAAAACTAGTGTCACAGGGATGGTTCAAAACATAGACAGTAAGAAGAGTCAGTATTCTTGTGCTTAAGTCGGCATTGTGCCTTTTGTATTTAATTCCGAAGCAATTTCTGTGTTTCATCATCAATAAGAAGGTCCAAGGGATACAATAAACCTAAAGTGAAGCATCAGAGTCTATAGCTAGTGTCACAGGAATGGTTCAAACATAGTCAGTAAGAAGAGTCAGTCTTCTTGTACATAAGTCGGAATTGTGCCTTTTGTTTTTAATTCCGATGCAATTTCTGTGTTTCATCGTCAATAAGAGGGTCCAAGGGATACAGTAAACCTAAAGTGAAGCATCGGAATCTATAACTAGTGTAACAGGAATGGTTCAAAACATAGACAGTGGGAAGAGTCAGTCTTCTTGTACTTAAGTCGGCATTGTGCCTTTTGTATTTAATTCCGATGCAAATTCTATGTTTCATCGTCAATAAGAAGGTCCAAGGGATACAGTAAACCTGAAGTGAAGCAGCGGAATCTATAACTAGTGTCACAGGAATGAATCAAAACATAGTCAGTAAGAAGAGTCAGTCTTCTTGTACTAAAATCGGCATTGTGCCTTTTGTATTTAATTCCGATGCAATTTCAGTGTTTCATCGTCAATAAGAAGGTCCAAGTGATACAGTAAACCTGAAGTGAAGCATCGGAATCTATAACTAGTGTCACAGGGATGGTTCAAAACATAGACAGTAAGAAGAGTCAGTATTCTTGTACTTAAGTCGGCATTGTGCCTTTTGTATTTAATTCCGAAGCAATTTCTGTGTTTCATCTTCAATAAGAAGGTCCAAGGGATACAATAAACCTAAAGTGAAGCATCAGAGCCTATAGCTAGTGTTACAGGAATGGTTCAAAACATGGTCAGTAAGAAGAGTCAGTCTTCTTGTACATAAGTCGGAATTGTGCCTTTTGTATTTAATTCCGATGCAATTGCTGTGTTTCATCGTCAATAAGAAGGTCCAAGGGATACAGTTAACCTGGAGTGAAGCATCGGAGTCTATAAGTAGTGCCACAGGAATGGTTCAAAACATAGACAGTAGGAAGAGTCAGTCTTCTTGCACTTAAGTCGGCATTGTGCCTTTTCTATTTAATTATGATGCAATTGCTGTGTTTCATCGTCAATACGAAGATCCAAGGGATACAGTAAACCTGAAGTGAAGCATCGGAACCTATAACTAGTGGCACAGGAATGGTTCAAATTATAGTCAGTAAGAAGAGTCAGTCTTCTTGTACTTAGGTCGGCTTTGTGCCTTTTGTATTTAATTCCGATGCCATTTCAGTGTTTCATCGTCAATAAGAAGGTCCAAGGGATACAGTAAACCTGAAGTGAGGCAACGGAATCTAAAACTAGTGTCACAGAGATGGTTCAAAACATAGACAGTAAGAAGAGTCAGTATTCTTGTGCTTAAGTCGGCATTGTGCCTTTTGTATTTAATTCCGAAGCAATATCTGTGTTTTATCTTCAATAAGAAGGTCCAAGGGATACGATAACCATTAAGTGAAGCATCAGAGTCTATAGCTAGTGTCACAGGAATGGTTCAAAACATAGTCAGTAAGAAGAGTCAGTCTTCTTGTACTTAATTCGGCATTGTGCCTTTAGTATTTAATTCCGATGCAATTTCTGTGTTTCATCGTGTATAAGAAGGTCAGAGGCATACAGTAAATCTGCAGTCAAGCATCGAAATCTATAACTAGTGTCACAGGAAAGGTTCAAAACATAGTCAGTAAGAAGAGTCAGTCTTCTTGTACTTAAGTCGGCTTTGTGCCTTTTGTATTTATTTCTGATGCATTTTCTGTGTTTCATTGTCAATAAGAAGGTCCAAGGGACACAGTAAACCTGAAGTGAAGCATCAGAATCTATAACTAGTGTCACAGGAATGGTTCAAAACATAGTCAGTAAGAAGAGTCAGTCTTCTTGTACTTCAGTCGGCATTGTGCCATTTGTATTTATTTCCGATGCAATTTCTGTGTTTCATCGTCAATAAGAAGGTCCAAGGCATACAGTAAACCTGAAGTGAAGCACCGGAATCTATAACTAGTGTCACATGAATGGTTCAAATCATAGTCAGTAAGAAGAGTCAGACTTCTTGTACTTAAGTCGATATTGTGCCTTTTGTATTTAATTCCGATGCAATTTCTGTGTTTCATCGTCAATAAGAAGGTCCAAGGGATACAGTAAACCTGAAGTGAAGCATCGGAATCTATAACTAGTGCCACAGGAATGGTTCAAATTATAGTCAGTAAGAAGAGTCAGTCTTCTTGTACTTAAGTCGGCATTGTGCCTTTTGTATTTAATTCCGATGCCATTTCAGTGCTTCATCGTCAATAAGAAGGTCCAAGGGATACAGTAAACCTGAAGTGAGGCAACGGAATCTAAAACTAGTGTCACAGGGATGGTTCAAAACATAGACAGTAAGAAGAGTCAGTATTCTTGTGCTTAAGTCGGCACTGTGCCTTTTGTATTTAATTCCGAAGCAATTTCTGTGTTTCATCATCAATAAGAAGGTCCAAGGGATACAATAAACCTAAAGTGAAGCATCAGAGTCTATAGCTAGTGTCACAGGAATGGTTCAAAACATAGTCAGTAAGAAGAGTCAGTCTTCTTGTACATAAGTCGGAATTGTGCCTTTTGTATTTAATTCCGATGCAATTTCTGTGTTTCATCGTCAATAAGAGGGTCCAAGGGATACAGTAAACCTAAAGTGAAGCATCGGAATCTATAACTAGTGTAACAGGAATGGTTCAAAACATAGACAGTGGGAAGAGTCAGTCTTCTTGTACTTAAGTCTGCATTGTGCCTTTTGTATTTAATTCCGATGCAAATTCTATGTTTCATCGTCAATAAGAAGGTCCAAGGGATACAGTAAACCTGAAGTGAAGCAGCGGAATCTATAACTAGTGTCACAGGGATGGTTCAAAACATAGACAGTAAGAAGAGTCAGTATTCTTGTACTTAAGTCGGCATTGTGCCTTTTGTATTTAATTCCGAAGCAATTTCTGTGTTTCATCTTCAATAAGAAGGTTCAAGGGATACAATAAACCTAAAGTGAAGCATCAGAGCCTATAGCTAGTGTTACAGGAATGGTTCAAAACATGGTCAGTAAGAAGAGTCAGTCTTCTTGTACATAAGTCGGAATTGCGCCTTTTGTATTTAATTCCGATGCAATTTCTGTGTTTCATCGTCAATAAGAAGGTCAGAGGGATACTCTAAACCTGAACTGAAGCACCGGAATCTATAACTAGTGTCACAGGAATGTTTCAAAACATAGACAGTAGGAAGAGTCAGTCTTCCTGTACTTAAGCCGGCATTGTGTCTTTTCTATTTATTGCCTATGCAATTTCTGTGTTTCATCGTCAATAAGAAGGTCCAAGGGATACAGTAAACCTGGAGTAAAGCTCGGAATCTATAACTAGTGTCACAGGAATGGTTCAAAACTTCGACAGTAAGAAGAGTAAGTCTTCTTGTACTTAATTCGGCATTGTGCCTTTAGTATTTAATTCCGATGCAATTTCTGTGTTTCATCGTGTATAAGAAGGTCAGAGGCATACAGTAAATCTGCAGTCAAGCATCGAAATCTATAACTAGTGTCACAGGAATGGTTCAAAACATAGTCAGTAAGAAGTGTCAGTCTTCTTGTACTTAAGTCGGCTTTCTGCCTTTTGTATTTATTTCCGATGCAGTTTCTGTGTTTCATCGTCAATAAGAAGGTCCAAGGGATACAGTAAACCTGAAGTGAAGCACCGGAATCTATAACTAGTGTCACAGGAATGGTTCAAATCATAGTCAGTAAGAAGAGTCAGACTTCTTGTACTTAAGTCGCCATTGTGCATTTTGTATTAAATTCCGATGCAATTTCTGTGTTTCATCGTCAATACGAAGGTCCAAGGGATACAGTAAACCTGGAGTGAAGCATCGGAATCTATAACTAGCGTCACATGAATGGTTCAAAACATAGACAGTAAGAAGAGTCATTCTTCTTGTACTTAATTCGGAATTGTGAATTTTGTATTTAATTCCGTTGCAATTTCTGTGTTTCATCGTCAATAAGAAGGTCAGAGGGATACAGTAAACCTGAAGTGAAGCACCGGAATCTATAACTAGAGTCACAGAAATGGTTCAAAACATAGACAGTAGGAAGAGTCAGTCTTCTTGTACTTAAGTCGGCATTGTGCCTTTTCTATTTAATTCCTATGCAATTTCTGTAATTCATCGTCAATATGAAGGTCCAAGGGATACAGTAAACCTGGAGTGAAGCAGCGGAATCTATAACTAGTGTCACAGGAATGAATCAAAACATAGTCAGTAAGAAGAGTCAGTCTTCTTGTATTAAAGTCGGCATTGTGCCTTTTGTATTTAATTCCGATGCAATTTCAGTGTTACATCGTCAATAAGAAGGTCAGAGGGATACAGTAAACCTGAAGTGAAGCATCGGAATCTATAACTAGTGTCACAGGAATGGTTCAAATCATAGACAGTAGGAAGAGTCAGTCTTCTTGTACTCAAGTCGGCATTGTGCCTCTTCTATTTAATTCCTATGCAATTTCTGTGTTTCATCGTCAATAAGAAGGTCCAAGGGATATAGTAAACCTGGAGTGACGCATCGGAATCTGTAACTAGTGACACAGGAATGGTTCAAAACATAGACAGTAGGAAGAGTCAGTCCACTTGTATTTAAGTCGGCATTGTGCCTTTTGTTTTTAATTCCGATGCAATTTCTATGTTTCATCGTCAATAAGAAGGTCCAAGGGATATAGTAAACCTGGAGTGAAGCATCGGAATCTATAACTAGTGTCACAAAAATGGTTCAAAACATAGTCAGTAAGAAGAGTCAGTCCACTTGTACTTAAGTCGGCATTGTGCCTTTTGTATTTAATTGCGATGCAATTTCTATGTTTCATCGTCAATAAGAATGTCCAATGGATATAGTAATTCTGGAGTGAAGCATTGGAATCTATAACTAGTGTCACATGCGTGGTTAAAATCATAGACAGTAAGAAGAGTCAGTATTCTTGTACTTAATTCGGAATTGTGCCTTTTGTATTTAATTCCGATGCAATTTCTGTGTTTCATCGTCAGTAAGAAGGTCAGAGGGATACAGTAAACCTGAAGTGCAGCATCGGAATCTATAACTAGTGTCACAGGAATGGTTCAAAACATAGTCAGTAAGAAGAGTCAGTCTTCTTGTACTTAAGTCGGCATTGTGACTTTTGTATTTAATTCCGATGCAATTTCTGTGTTTCATCGTCAATAAGAAGGTCCAAGGGATACAGTTAACCTGAAGTGAAGCATCGGAATCTATAAGTAGTGCCACAGGAATGGTTCAAAACATAGACAGTAGGAAGAGTCAGTCTTCTTGCACTTAAGTCGGCATTGTGCTATTTCTATTTAATTCCGATGCAATTGCTGTGTTTCATCGTCAATAAGAAGGTCCAAGGGATACAGTAAACCTGAAGTGAAGCAGCGGAATCTGTAACTAGTGTCACAGGAATGAATCAAATCATAGTCAGTAAGAAGAGTCAGTCTTCTTGTACTTAAGTCGGCATTGTGCCTTTTGTATTTAATTCCGATGCAATTTCTGTGTTTCATCGTCAATAAGAAGGTCCAAGGGATACAGTTAACCTGGAGTGAAGCATCGGAGTCTATAAGTAGTGCCACAGGAAGGGTTCAAAACATAGACAGTAGGAAGAGTCAGTCTTCTTGCACTTAAGTCGGCATTGTGCCTTTTCTATTTAATTCCGATGCAATTGCTGTGTTTCATCGTCAATAAGAAGATCCAAGGGATACAGTAAACCTGAAGTGAAGCATCGGAACCTATAACTAGTGCCACAGGAATGGTTCAAATTATAGTCAGTAAGAAGAGTCAGTCTTCTTGTACTTAAGACGGCATTGTGCCTTTTGTATTTAATTCCGATGCCATTTCAGTGTTTCATCGTCAATAAGAAGGTCCAAGGGATACAGTAAACCTGAAGTGAGGCAACGGAATCTAAAACTAGTGTCACAGGGATGGTTCAAAACATAGACAGTAAGAAGAGTCAGTATTCTTGTGCTTAAGTCGGCATTGTGCCTTTTGTATTTAATTCCGAAGCAATATCTGTGTTTTATCTTCAATAAGAAGGTCCAAGGGATACAATAACCCTAAAGTGAAGCATCAGAGTCTATAGCTAGTGTCACAGGAACGGTTCAAAACATAGTCAGTAAGAAGTGTCAGTCTTCTTGTACTTAAGTCGGCATTGTGCCTTTTGTATTTAATTCCGATGCAAATTCTATGTTTCATCGTCAATATGAAGGTCCAAGGGATACAGTAAACCTGAAGTGAAGCAGCGGAATCTATAACTAGTGTCACAGGAATGAATCAAAACATAGTCAGTAAGAAGAGTCAGTCTTCTTGTACTAAAATCGGCATTGTGCCTTTTGTATTTAATTCCGATGCAATTTCAGTGTTTCATCGTCAATAAGAAGGTCCAAGGGATACAGTACACCTGAAGTGAAGCATCGGAATCTATAACTAGTGTCACAGGGATGGTTCAAAACATAGACAGTAAGAAGAGTCAGTATTCTTGTACTTAAGTCGGCATAGTGCCTTTTGTATTTAATTCCGAAGCAATTTCTGTGTTTCATCTTCAATAAGAAGGTTCAAGGGATACAATAAACCTAAAGTGAAGCATCAGAGCCTATAGCTAGTGTTACAGGAATGCTTCAAATCATGGTCAGTAAGAAGAGTCAGTCTTCTTGTACATAAGTCGGAATTGTGCCTTTTGTATTTAATTCCGATGCAATTTCTGTGTTTCATCGTCAATAAGAAGGTCAGAGGGATACAGTAAACCTGAACTGAAGCACCGGAATCTATAACTAGTGTCACAGGAATGTTTCAAAACATAGACAGTAGGAAGAGTCAGTCTTCCTGTACTTAAGCCGGCATTGTGCCTTTTCTATTTATTTCCTATGAAATTTCTGTGTTTCATCGTCAATAAGAAGGTCCAAGGGATACAGTAGACCTGGAGTTAAGCTCGGAATCTATAACTAGTGTCACAGGAATGGTTCAAAACATCGACAGTAAGAAGAGTCAGTCTTCTTGTACTTAATTCGGCATTGTGCCCTTAGTATTTAATTCCGATGCAATTTCTGTGTTTCATCGTGTATAAGAAGGTCAGAGGCATACAGTAAATCTGCAGTCAAGCATCGAAATCTATAACTAGTGTCACAGGAAAGGTTCAAAACATAGTCAGTAAGAAGAGTCAGTCTTCTTGTACTTAAGTCGGCTTTGTGCCTTTTGTATTTATTTCTGATGCAATTTCTGTGTTTCATCGTCAATAAGAAGGTCCAAGGGGCACAGTAAACCTGAAGTGAAGCATCAGAATCTATAACTAGTGTCACAGGAATGGTTCAAAACATAGTCAGTAAGAAGAGTCAGTCTTCTTGTACTTCAGTCGGCATTGTGCCTTTTGTATTTATTTCCGATGCAATTTCTGTGTTTCATCGTCAATAAGAAGGTCCAAGGGATACAGTAAACCTGAAGTGAAACACCGGAATCTATAACTAGTGTCACATGAATGGTTCAAATCATAGTCAGTAAGAAGAGTCAGACTTCTTGTACTTAAGTCGCCATTGTGCCTTTTGTATTTAATTCCGATGTAATTTCTGTGTTTCATCGTCAATAAGAAGGTCCAAGGGATACAGTAAACCTGAAGTGAAGCATCGGAATCTATAACTGGTGCCACGGGAATGGTTCAAATTATAGTCAGTAAGAAGAGTCAGTCTTCTTGTACTTAAGTCGGCATTGTGCCTTTTGTATTTAATTCCGATGCCATTTCAGTGCTTCATCGTCAATAAGAAGGTCCAAGGGATACAGTGAACCTGAAGTGAGGCAACGGAATCTAAAACTAGTGTCACAGGGATGGTTCAAAACATAGACAGTAAGAAGAGTCAGTATTCTTGTGCTTAAGTCGGCATTGTGCCTTTTGTATTTAATTCCGAAGCAATTTCTGTGTTTCATCATCAATAAGAAGGTCCAAGGGATACAATAAACCTAAAGTGAAGCATCAGAGTCTATAGCTAGTGTCACAGGAATGGTTCAAACATAGTCAGTAAGAAGAGTCAGTCTTCTTGTACATAAGTCGGAATTGTGCCTTTTGTATTTAATACCGATGCAATTTCTGTGTTTCATCGTCAATAAGAGGGTCCAAGGGATACAGTAAACCTAAAGTGAAGCATCGGAATCTATAACTAGTGTAACAGGAATGGTTCAAAGCATAGACAGTGGAAGAGTCAGTCTTCTTGTACTTAAGTCGGCATTGTGCCTTTTGTATTTAATTCCGATGCAAATTCTATGTTTCATCGTCAATAAGAAGGTCCAAGGGATACAGTAAACCTGAAGTGAAGCAGCGGAATCTATAACTAGTGTCACAGGAATGAATCAAAACATAGTCAGTAAGAAGAGTCAGTCTTCTTGTACTAAAATCGGCATTGTGCCTTTTGTATTTAATTCCGATGCAATTTCAGTGTCTCATCGTCAATAAGAAGGTCCAAGTGATACAGTAAACCTGAAGTGAAGCATCGGAATCTATAACTAGTGTCACAGGGATGGTTCAAAACATAGACAGTAAGAAGAGTCAGTATTCTTGTACTTAAGTCGGCATTGTGCCTTTTGTATTTAATTCCGAAGCAATTTCTGTGTTTCATCTTCAATAAGAAGGTTCAAGGGATACAATAAACCTAAAGTGAAGCATCAGAGCCTATAGCTAGTGTTACAGGAATGGTTCAAAACATGGTCAGTAAGAAGAGTCAGTCTTCTTGTACATAAGTCGGAATTGTGCCTTTTGTATTTAATTCCGATGCAATTGCTGTGTTTCATCGTCAATAAGAAGGTCCAAGGGATACAGTTAACCTGGAGTGAAGCATCGGAGTCTATAAGTAGTGCCACAGGAATGGTTCAAAACATAGACAGTAGGAAGAGTCAGTCTTCTTGCACTTAAGTCGGCATTGTGCCTTTTCTATTTAATTCCGATGCAATTGCTGTGTTTCATCGTCAATACGAAGATCCAAGGGATACAGTAAACCTGAAGTGAAGCATCGGAACCTATATCTAGTGCCACAGGAATGGTTCAAATTATAGTCAGTAAGAAGAGTCAGTCTTCTTGTACTTAGGTCGGCTTTGTGCCTTTTGTATTTAATTCCGATGCCATTTCAGTGTTTCATCGTCAACAAGAAGGTCCAAGGGACACAGTAAACCTGAAGTGAGGCAACGGAATCTAAAACTAGTGTCACAGAGATGGTTCAAAACATAGACAGTAAGAAGAGTCAGTATTCTTGTGCTTAAGTCGGCATTGTGCCTTTTGTATTTAATTCCGAAGCAATATCTGCGTTTTATCTTCAATAAGAAGGTCCAAGGGATACGATAACCATAAAGTGAAGCATCAGAGTCTATAGCTAGTGTCACAGGAATGGTTCAAAACATAGTCAGTAAGAAGAGTCAGTCTTCTTGTACTTAATTCGGCATTGTGCCTTTAGTATTTAATTCCGATGCAATTTCTGTGTTTCAACGTGTATAAGAAGGTCAGAGGCATACAGTAAATCTGCAGTCAAGCATCGAAATCTATAACTAGTGTCACAGGAAAGGTTCAAAACATAGTCAGTAAGAAGAGTCAGTCTTCTTGTACTTAAGTCGGCTTTGTGCCTTTTGTATTTATTTCTGATGCATTTTCTGTGTTTCATTGTCAATAAGAAGGTCCAAGGGACACAGTAAACCTGAAGTGAAGCATCAGAATCTATAACTAGTGTCACAGGAATGGTTCAAAACATAGTCAGTAAGAAGAGTCAGTCTTCTTGTACTTCAGTCGGCATTGTGCCTTTTGTATTTATTTCCGATGCAATTTCTGTGTTTCATCGTCAATAAGAAGGTCCAAGGCATACAGTAAACCTGAAGTGAAGCACCGGAATCTATAACTAGTGTCACATGAATGGTTCAAATCATAGTCAGTAAGAAGAGTCAGACTTCTTGTACTTAAGTCGATATTGTGCCTTTTGTATTTAATTCCGATGCAATTTCTGTGTTTCATCGTCAATAAGAAGGTCCAAGGGATACAGTAAACCTGAAGTGAAGCATCGGAATCTATAACTAGTGCCACAGGAATGGTTCAAATTATAGTCAGTAAGAAGAGTCAGTCTTCTTGTACTTAAGTCGGCATTGTGCCTTTTGTATTTAATTCCGATGCCATTTCAGTGCTTCATCGTCAATAAGAAGGTCCAAGGGATACAGTAAACCTGAAGTGAGGCAACGGAATCTAAAACTAGTGTCACAGGGATGGTTCAAAACATAGTCAGTAAGAAGAGTCAGTCTTCTTGTACATAAGTCGGAATTGTGCCTTTTGTATTTAATTCCGACGCAATTTCTGTGTTTCATCGTCAATAAGAGGGTCCAAGGGATACAGTAAACCTAAAGTGAAGCATCGGAATCTATAACTAGTGTAACAGGAATGGTTCAAAACATAGACAGTGGGAAGAGTCAGTCTTCTTGTACTTAAGTCTGCATTGTGCCTTTTGTATTTAATTCCGATGCAAATTCTATGTTTCATCGTCAATAAGAAGGTCCAAGGGATACAGTAAACCTGAAGTGAAGCAGCGGAATCTATAACTAGTGTCACAGGAATGAATCAAAACATAGTCAGTAAGAAGAGTCAGTCTTCTTGTACTAAAATCGGCATTGTGCCTTTTGTATTTAATTCCGATGCAATTTCAGTGTTTCATCGTCAATAAGAAGGTCCAAGTGATACAGTAAACCTGAAGTGAAGCAGCGGAATCTATAACTAGTGTCACAGGGATGGTTCAAAACATAGACAGTAAGAAGAGTCAGTATTCTTGTACTTAAGTCGGCATTGTGCCTTTTGTATTTAATTCCGAAGCAATTTCTGTGTTTCATCTTCAATAAGAAGGTTCAAGGGATACAATAAACCTAAAGTGAAGCATCAGAGCCTATAGCTAGTGTTACAGGAATGGTTCAAAACATGGTCAGTAAGAAGAGTCAGTCTTCTTGTACATAAGTCGGAATTGCGCCTTTTGTATTTAATTCCGATGCAATTTCTGTGTTTCATCGTCAATAAGAAGGTCAGAGGGATACTCTAAACCTGAACTGAAGCACCGGAATCTATAACTAGTGTCACAGGAATGTTTCAAAACATAGACAGTAGGAAGAGTCAGTCTTCCTGTACTTAAGCCGGCATTGTGTCTTTTCTATTTATTTCCTATGCAATTTCTGTGTTTCATCGTCAATAAGAAGGTCCAAGGGATACAGTAAACCTGGAGTAAAGCTCGGAATCTATAACTAGTGTCACAGGAATGGTTCAAAACATCGACAGTAAGAAGAGTAAGTCTTCTTGTACTTAATTCGGCATTGTGCCTTTAGTATTTAATTCCGATGCAATTTCTGTGTTTCATCGTGTATAAGAAGGTCAGAGGCATACAGTAAATCTGCAGTCAAGCATCGAAATCTATAACTAGTGTCACAGGAATGGTTCAAAACATAGTCAGTAAGAAGTGTCAGTCTTCTTGTACTTAAGTCGGCTTTCTGCCTTTTGTATTTATTTCCGATGCAATTTCTGTGTTTCATCGTCAATAAGAAGGTCCAAGGGATACAGTAAACCTGAAGTGAAGCACCGGAATCTATAACTAGTGTCACAGGAATGGTTCAAATCATAGTCAGTAAGAAGAGTCAGACTTCTTGTACTTAAGTCGCCATTGTGCATTTTGTATTAAATTCCGATGCAATTTCTGTGTTTCATCGTCAATACGAAGGTCCAAGGGATACAGTAAACCTGGAGTGAAGCAGCGGAATCTATAACTAGTGTCACAGGAATGATTCAAAACATAGTCAGTAAGAAGAGTCAGTCTTCTTGTATTAAAGTCGGCATTGTGCCTTTTGTATTTAATTCCGATGCAATTTCAGTGTTACATCGTCAATAAGAAGGTCAGAGGGATACAGTAAACCTGAAGTGAAGCATCGAAATCTATAACTAGTGTCACAGGAATGGTTCAAAACATAGTCAGTAAGAAGTGTCAGTCTTCTTGTACTTAAGTCGGCTTTCTGCCTTTTGTATTTATTTCCGATGCAATTTCTGTGTTTCATCGTCAATAAGAAGGTCCAAGGGATACAGTAAACCTGAAGTGAAGCACCGGAATCTATAACTAGTGTCACAGGAATGGTTCAAATCATAGTCAGTAAGAAGAGTCAGACTTCTTGTACTTAAGTCGCCATTGTGCATTTTGTATGAAATTCCGATGCAATTTCTGTGTTTCATCGTCAATACGAAGGTCCAAGGGATACAGTAAACCTGGAGTGAAGCAGCGGAATCTATAACTAGTGTCACAGGAATGATTCAAAACATAGTCAGTAAGAAGAGTCAGTCTTCTTGTATTAAAGTCGGCATTGTGCCTTTTGTATTTAATTCCGATGCAATTTCAGTGTTACATCGTCAATAAGAAGGTCAGAGGGATACAGTAAAAATGAAGTGAAGCATCGGAATCTATAACTAGTGTCACAGGAATGGTTCAAATCATAGACAGTAGGAAGAGTCAGTCTTCTTGTACTCAAGTCGGCATTGTGCCTTTTCTATTTAATTCCTATGCAATTTCTGTGTTTCATCGTCAATAAGAAGGTCCAAGGGATATAGTAAACCTGGAGTGACGCATCGGAATCTGTAACTAGTGACACAGGAATGGTTCAAAACATAGACAGTAGGAAGAGTCAGTCCACTTGTACTTAAGTCGGCATTGTGCCTTTTGTATTTAATTCCGATGCAATTTCTATGTTTCATCGTCAATAAGAAGGTCCAAGGGATATAGTAAACCTGGAGTGAAGCATCGGAATCTATAACTAGTGTCACAAAAATGGTTCAAAACATAGTCAGTAAGAAGAGTCAGTCCACTTGTACTTAAGTCGGCATTGTGCCTTTTGTATTTAATTGCGATGCAATTTCTATGTTTCATCGTCAATAAGAAGGTCCAATGGATATAGTAATTCTGGAGTGAAGCATTGGAATCTATAACTAGTGTCACATGAATGGTTAAAATCATAGACAGTAAGAAGAGTCAGTCTTCTTGTACTTAATTCGGAATTGTGCCTTTTGTATTTAATTCCGATGCAATTTCTGTGTTTCATCGTCAGTAAGAAGGTCAGAGGGATACAGTAAACCTGAAGTGAAGCATCGGAATCTATAACTAGTGTCACAGGAATGGTTCAAAACATAGTCAGTAAGAAGAGTCAGTCTTCTTGTACTTAAGTCGGCATTGTGACTTTTGTATTTAATTCCGATGCAATTTCTGTGTTTCATCGTCAATAAGAAGGTCCAAGGGATACAGTTAACCTGAAGTGAAGCATCGGAATCTATAAGTAGTGCCACAGGAATGGTTCAAAACATAGACAGTAGGAAGAGTCAGTCTTCTTGCACTTAAGTCGGCATTGTGCTATTTCTATTTAATTCCGATGCAATTGCTGTGTTTCATCGTCAATAAGAAGGTCCAAGGGATACAGTAAACCTGAAGTGAAGCAGCGGAATCTGTAACTAGTGTCACAGGAATGAATCAAATCATAGTCAGTAAGAAGAGTCAGTCTTCTTGTACTAAAATCGGCATTGTGCGTTTTCTATTTAATTCCGATGCAATTTCAGTGTTTCATCGTCAATATGAAGGACCAAGGGATACAGTAAACCTGAAGTGAAGCATCGGAATCTATAACTAGTGTCACAGGGATGATTCAAAACATAGACAGTAAGAAGAGTCAGTATTCCTGTACTTAAGTCGGCATTGTGCCTTTTGTATTTAATTCCGAAGCAATTTCTGTGTTTCATCTTCAATAAGAAGGTTCAAGGGATACAATAAACCTAAAGTGAAGCATCAGAGTCTATAGCTAGTGTCACAGGAATGGTTCAAAACATAGACAGTAGGAAGAGTCAGTCTTCTTGCACTTAAGTCGGCATTGTGCCTTTTCTATTTAATTCCGATGCAATTGCTGTGTTTCATCGTCATTAAGAAGATCCAAGGGATACAGTAAACCTGAAGTGAAGCATCGGAATCTATAACTAGTGCCACAGGAATGGTTCAAAACATAGTCAGTAAGAAGAGTCAGTCTTCTTGTACTTAAGTCGGTATTATGCCTTTTGTATTTAATTCCGATGCAATTTCTATGTTTCATCGTCAATAAGAAGGTCCAAGGGATACAGTAAACCTGAAGTGAAGCAGCGGAATCTATAACTAGTGTCACAGGAATGAATAAAGCATACTCAGTAAGAAGAGTCAGTGTTCTTGTACTAAAGTCGGCCATGTGCCTTTTGTATTTATTTTCCGATGCAATTTCAGTGTTTCATTGTCAATAAGAAGGTCCAAGGGATACAGTAAACCTGAAGTGAAGCAGCGGAATCTATAACTAGTGTCACAGGTATGGTTCAAAACATAGACAGTAAGAAGAGTCAGTATTCTTGTACTTAAGTCTGCATTGTGCCGTTTGTATTTAATTCCGAAGCAATTTCTGTGTTTCATCTTCAATAAGAAGGTCCAAGGGATACAATAAACCTAAAGTGAAGCATCAGAGTCCATAGCTAGTGTCACAGGAATGGTTCAAAACATAGTCAGTAGGAAGAGTCTGTCTTCTTGTACATAACTCGGAATTGTGCCTTTTGTATTTAATTCCGATGCAATTTCTGTGTTTCATCGTCAATAGGAAGGTCCAAGGAATACAGTAGACCTGAAGTGAAGCATCGGAATCTATAACTAGTGTAACAGGAATGGTTCAAAACATAGAGAGTGGGAAGAGTCAGTCTTCTAGTACTTAAGTCGGCATTGTGCCTTTTGTATTTGATTCCGATGCAATTTCTATGTTTCATCGTCAATAAGAAGGTCCAAGGGATACAGTAAACCTGAAGTGAAGCAGCGGAATCTATAACTAGTGTCACAGGAATGAATCAAAACATAGTCAGTAAGAAGAGTCAGTCTTCTCGTACTAAAATCGGCATTGTGCGTTTTCTATTTAATTCCGATGCAATTTCAGTGTTTCATCGTCAATATGAAAGACCAAGGGATACAGTAAACCTGAAGTGAAGCATCGGAATCTATAACTAGTGTCACAGGGATGATTCAAAACATAGACAGTAAGAAGAGTCAGTATTCCTGTACTTAAGTCGGCATTGTGCCTTTTGTATTTAATTCCGAAGCAATTTCTGTGTTTCATCTTCAATAAGAAGGTTCAAGGGATACAATAAACCTAAAGTGAAGCATCAGAGTCTATAGCTAGTGTCACAGGAATGGTTCAAAACATGGTCAGTAAGAAGAGTCAGTCTTCTTGTACATAAGTCGGAATTTGCCTTTTGTATTTAATTCCGAAGCAATTTCTGTGTTTCATCTTCAATACGAAGGTCAGAGGGATACAGTAAACCTGAACTGAAGCATCGGAATCTATAACTAGTGCCACAGGAATGGTTCAAAACTTAGTCAGTAAGAAGAGTCAGTCTTCTTGTACTTAAGTCGGCATTGTGCCTTTTGTATTTAATTCCGATGCAATTTCTATGTTTCATCGTCAATAAGAAGGTCCAAGGGATACAGTAAACCTTAAGTGAAGCAGCGGAATCTATAACTAGTGTCACAGGAATGAATCAAACATACTCAGTAAGAAGAGTCAGTCTTCTTGTACTAAAGTCGGCATTGTGCCTTTTGTATTTAATTCCGATGCAATTTCAGTGTTTCATCGTCAATAAGAAGGTCCAAGGGATACAATAAACCTAAAGTGAAGCATCAGAGTCTATAGCTAGTGTCACAGGTATGGTTCAAAACATAGTCAGTAAGAAGAGTCAGTCTTCTTGTACATAAGTCGGAATTGCGCCTTTTGTATTTAATTCCGGTGCAATTTCTGTGTTTCATCGTCAATAAGAAGGTCCAAGGGATACAGTAAACCTGAAGTGAAGCATCGGAATCTATAACTAGTGTAACAGGTATGGTTCAAAACATAGACAGTGGGAAGAGTCAGTCTTCTTGTACTTAAGTCGGCATTGTGCCTTTTGTATTTATTTCCGATGCAATTTCTATGTCTCATCGACAATAAGAAGGTCCAAGGGATACAGTAAACCTGAAGTGAAGCAGCGGAATCTATAACTAGTGTCACACGAATGAATCAAAACATAGTTAGTAAGAAGAGTCAGTCTTCTTGTACTAAAATCGGCATTGTGCCTTTTGTATTCAATTCCGATGCAATTTCAGTGTTTCATCGTCAATAAGAAGGGCCAAGGGATACAGTAAACCTGGAGTGAAGCATCGGAATCTATAACTAGTGTCACAAGAATGGCTCAAAACATAGTCAGTAAGAAGAGTCAGTATTCTTGTACTTAAGTCGGCATTGTGCCTTTAGTATTTAATTCCGATGCAATTTCTGTGTTTCATCGTGTATAAGATGGTCAGAGGCATACAGTAAATCTGAAGTCAAGCATCGGAATCTGTAACTAGTGTCACAGGAATGGTTCAAACATAGTCAGTAAGAAGAGTCAGTCTTCTTGTACTTAAGTCGGCTTTGTGCCTTTTGTATTTAATTCCGATTCAATTTCTGTGTTTCATCGTCAATAAGAAGGTCCAAGGGACACAGTAAACCTGAAGTGAAGCATCAGAATCTATAACTAGTGTCACAGGAATGGTTCAAAACATAGTCAGTAAGAAGACTCAGTCTTCTTGTACTTCAGTCGGCATTGTGCCATTTGTATTTATTTCCGATGCAATTTCTGTGTTTCATCGTCAATAAGAAGGTCCAAGGGATACAGTAAACCTGAAGTGAAGCACCGGAATCTATAACTAGTGTCACATGAATGGTTCAAATCATAGTCAGTAAGAAGAGTCAGACTTCTTGTACTTAAGTCGCCATTGTGCCTTATGTATGTAATTCCGATGCAATTTCTGTGTTTCATCGTCAATAAGAAGGTCCAAGGGATACAGTAAACCTGTAGTGAAGCATCGTAATCTATAACTAGTGTCACAATAATGGTTCAAAACATAGACAGTAAGTAGCGTCAGTCTTCTTGTACTTAAGTCGGCATTGTGCCATTTTTATTTAATTCCGATGCAATTTCTGTGGTTCATCGTCAATAAGAAGGTCCAAGGGATACAGTAAACCTGGAGTGAAGCATCGGAATCTATAACTTGTGTCACAAGAATGGCTCAAAACATAGTCAGTAAGAAGAGTCAGTCTTCTTGTACTTAAGTCGGCTTTGTGCCTTTTGTATTTAATTCCGATGCAATTTCTGTGTTTCATCTTCAATAAGAAGGTCCAAGGGATACAGTAAACCTGAAGTCAAGCACTGGAATCTATAACTAGTGTCACATGAATGGTTCAAATCATAGTAAGTAAGAAGAGTCAGACTTCTTGTACTTAAGTCGCCATTGTGCCTTTTGTATTTAATTCCGAAGCAATTTCTGTGTTTCATCGTCAATAATAAGGTCCAAGGGATACAGTAAACCTGGAGTGAAGCATTGGAATCTATAACTAGTGTCACATGAATGGTTCAAATCATAGACAGTAAGATGAGTCAGTCTTCTTGTACTTAATTCGGAATTGTGCCTTTTGTATTTAATTCCAATGCAATTTCCGTGTTTCATCGTCAGTAAGAAGGTCAGAGGGATACAGAAAACCTGAAGTGAAGCATCGGAATCTATAACTAGTGTCACAGGAATGGTTCAATACATAGTCAGTAAGAAGAGTCAGTCTTCTTGTACTTAAGTCGGCATTGTGACTTTTGTATTTAATTCCGAAGCAATTTCTGTGTTTCATCGTCAATAAGAAGGTCCAAGGGATACAGTTAACCTAGAGTGAAGCATCGGAAACTATAAGTAGTCCCACAGGAATGGTTCAAAACATAGACAGTAGGAAGAGTCAGTCTTCTTGCACTTAAGTCGGCATTGTGCCGTTTCTATTTATTTCCGATGCAATTGCTGTGTTTCATCGTCAATAAGAAGATCCAAGGGATACAGTAAACCTGAAGTGAAGCATCGGAATCTATAACTAGTGCCACAGGAATGGTTCAAATTATAGTCAGTAAGAAGACACAGTCTTCTTGTACTTAAGTCGGCATTGTGCCTTTTGTATTTAATTCCGATGCAATTTCAGTGTTTCATCGTCAATAAGAAGGTCCAAGGGATACAGAAAACCTGAAGTGAGGCACCGGAATCTAAAACTAGTGTCACAGGGATGGTTCAAAACATAGACAGTAAGAAGAGTCAGTATTCTTGTGGTTAAGTCGGCATTGTACCTTTTGTATTTTATTCCGAAGCAATTTCTGTGTTTCATCTTCAATAAGAAGGTCCAAGGGATACAATAAACCTAAAGTGAAGCATCAGAGTCTATAGCTAGTGTCACAGGAATGGTTCAAAACATAGTCAGTAAGAAGAGTCAGTCTTCTTGTACATAAGTCGGAATTGTGCCTTTTGTATTTAATTCCGATGCAATTTCTGTGTTTCATCGTCAATAAGAGGGTCCAAGGGATACGGTAAACCTGAAGTGAAGCATCGGAATCTATAACTAGTGTCACAGGAATGGTTCAAAACATAGTCAGTAAGAAGAGCCAGTCTTCTTGTACTTAAGTCGGCATTGTGACTTTGTATTTATTTCCGATGCAATTTCTGTGTTTCATCGTCAATAAGAAGGTCCAAGGGATACAGTAAACCTGAAGTCAAGCACCGGAATCTATAACTAGTGTCACATGAATGGTTCAAATCATAGTAAATAAGAAGAGTCAGACTTCTTGTACTTAAGTCGCCATTGTGCCTTTTGTATTTAATTCCGACGCAATTTCTGTGTTTCATCGTCAACAAGAAGGTCCAAGGGATACAGTAAACCTGGAGTGAAGCATTGGAATCTATAACTAGTGTAACATGAATGGTTCAAATCATAGACAGTAAGATGAGTCAGTCTTCTTGTACTTAAATCGGAATTGTGCCTTTTGTATTTAATTCCGATGCAATTTCTGTGTTTCATCGTCAGTAAGAAGGTCAGAGCGATACAGTAAACCTGAAGTGAAGCATCGGAATCTATAACTAGTGTCACAGGAATGGTTCAAAACATAGTCAGTAAGAAGAGTCAGTCTTCATGTACTTAAGTCGGCATTGTGACTTTTGTATTTAATTCCGATGCAATTTCTGTGTTGCATCGTCAATAAGAAGGTCCAAGGGATACAGTTAACCTGGAGTGAAGCATCGGAATCTATAAGTAGTGCCACAGGAATGGTTCAAAACATAGACAGTAGGAAGAGTCAGTCTTCTTGCACTTAAGTCGGCATTGTGCCTTTTCTATTTAATTCCGATGCAATTGCTGTGTTTCATCGTCAATAAGAAGATCCAAGGGATACAGTAAACCTGAACTGAAGCATCGGAATCTATAACTAGTGCCACAGGAATGGTTCAAATTATAGTCAGTAAGAAGAGTCAGTCTTCTTGTACTTAAGTCGGCATTGTGCCTTTTGTATTTAATTTCGATGCAGTTTCAGTGTTTCATCGTCAATAAGAAGGTCCAAGGGATACAGTAAACCTGAAGTGAGGCAACGGAATCTATAACTAGAGTCACAGGAATGAATCAAACATACTCAGTAAGAAGAGTCAGTCTTCTTGTACTAAAGTCGGCATTGTGCCTTTTGTATTTAATTCCGATGCAATTTCAGTGTTTCATCGTCAATAAGAAGGTCCAAGGGATACAATAAACCTAAAGTGAAGCATCAGAGTCTATAGCTAGTGTCACAGGAATGGTTCAAAACATAGTCAGTAAGAAGAGTCAGTCTTCTTGTACATAAGTCGGAATTGCGCCTTTTGTATTTAATTCCGATGCAATTTCTGTGTTTCATCGTCAATAAGAAGGTCCAAGGGATACAGTAAACCTGAAGTGAAGCATCGGAATCTATAACTAGTGTAACAGGAATAGTTCAAAACATAGACAGTGGGAAGAGTCAGTCTTCTTGTACTTAAGTCGGCATTGTCCTTTTGTATTTAATTCCGATGCAATTTCTATGTCTCATCGACAATAAGAAGGTCCAAGGGATACAGTAAACCTGAAGTGAAGCAGCGGAATCTATAACTAGTGTCACACGAATGAATCAAAACATAGTTAGTAAAAAGAGTCAGTCTTCTTGTACTAAAATCGGCATTGTGCCTTTTGTATTCAATTCCGATGCAATTTCAGTGTTTCATCGTGAATAAGAAGGGCCAAGGGATACAGTATACCTGAAGTGAAGCATCGGAATCTATAACTAGTGTCACAGGGATGGTTCAAAACATAGACAGTAAGAAGAGTCAGTATTCTTGCACTGAAGTCGGCATTGTGCCTTCAGTATTTAATTCCGATGCAATTTCTGTGTTTCATCGTGTATAAGATGGTCAGAGGCATACAGTAAATCTGAAGTCAAGCATCGGAATCTGTAACTAGTGTCACAGGAATGGTTCCAAACATAGTCAGTAAGAAGAGTCAGTCTTCTTGTACTTAAGTCGGCTTTGTGCCTTTTGTATGTAATTCCGATGCAATTTCTGTGTTTCATCGTCAATAAGAAGGTCCAAGGGACACAGTAAACCTGAAGTGAAGCATCAGAATCTATAACTAGTGTCACAGGAATGGTTGAAAACATAGTCAGTAAGAAGACTCAGTCTTCTTGTACTTCAGTCGGCATTGTGCCATTTGTATTTATTTCCGATGCAATTTCTGTGTTTAATCGTCAATAAGAAGGTCCAAGGGATACAGTATACCTGAAGTGAAGCAACGGAATCTATAACTAGTGTCACATGAATGGTTCAAATCATAATCAGTAAGAAGAGTCAAACTTCTTGTACTTAAGTCGCCATTGTGCCTTAAGTATTTAATTCCGATGCAATTTCAGTGTTTCATCGTCAATAAGAAGGTCCAAGGGATACAGTAAACCTGGAGTGAACCATCGGAATCTATAACTAGCGTCACAAGAATGGTTCAAGACATAGACAGTAAGAAGAGTCAGTCTTCTTGTACTTAATTCGGAATTGTGAATTTTGTATGTAATTCCGATGCAATTTCTGTGTTTCATCGTCAATAGGAAGGTCAGAGGGATACAGTAAACCTGAAGTGAAGCATCGGAATCTATAACTAGTGTCACAGGAATGGTTCAAAACATAGACAGTAGGAAGAGTCAGTCATCTTGTACTCAAGTCGGCATTGTGCCTTTTCTATTTAATTCCTACGCAATTTCTATGTTTCATCGTCAATAAGAAGGTCCAAGGGATATAGTAAACCTGGAGTGAAGCATCGGAATCTATAACTAGTGTCACAGGAATGGTTCAAAACATAGACAGTAAGTAGCGTCAGTCTTCTTGTACTTAAGTCGGCATTGTGCCATTTTTATTTAATTCCGATGCAATTTCTGTGTTTCATCGTCAATAAGAAGGTCCAAGGGATACAGTAAACCTGGAGTGAAGCATCGGAATCTATAACTAGTGTCACAAGAATGGCTCAAAACATAGTCAGTAAGAAGAGTCAGTCTTCTTGTACTTAAGTCGGCTTTGTGCCTTTTGTATTTCATTCCGATGCAATTTCTGTGTTTCATCTTCAATAAGAAGGTCCAAGGGATACAGTAAACCTGAAGTGAAGCATCGGAATCTATAACTAGTGTCACAGGAATGGTTCAAAACATAGTCAGTAAGAAGAGCCAGTCTTCTTGTACTTAAGTCAGCATTGTGCCTTTTGTATTTATTTCCGATGCAATTTCTGTGTTTCATCGTCAGTAAGAAGGTCCAAGGGATACAGTAAACCTGAAGTCAAGCACCGGAATCTATAACTAGTGTCACATGAATGGTTCAAATCATAGTAAGTAAGAAGAGTCAGACTTCTTGTACTTAAGTCGCCATTGTGCCTTTTGTATTTAATTCCGATGCAATTTCTGTGTTTCATCGTCAATAAGAAGGTCCAAGGGATACAGTAAACCTGGAGTGAAGCATTGGAATCTATAACTAGTGTCACATGAATGGTTCAAATCATAGACAGTAAGATGAGTCAGTCTTCTTGTACTTAATTCGGAATTGTGACTTTTGTATTTAATTCCAATGCAATTTCTGTGTTTCAGCGTCAGTAAGTAGGTCAGAGGGATACAGTAAACCTGAAGTGAAGCATCGGAATCTATAACTAGTGTCACAGGAATGGTTCAAAACATAGTCAGTAAGAAGAGTCAGTCTTCTTGTACTTAAGTCGGCATTGTGACTTTTGTATTTAATTCCGATGCAACTTCTGTGTTTCATCGTCAATAAGAAGGTCCAAGGGATACAGTTAACCTGGAGTGAAGCATCGGAATCTATAACTAGTGCCACAGGAATGGTTCAAATTATAGTCAGTAAGACGAGTCAGTCTTCTTGTACTTAAGTCGGCATAGTGCCATTTGTATTTAATTCCGATGCAATTTCAGTGTTTCATCGTCAATAAGAAGGTCCAAGGGATACAGAAAACCTGAAGTGAGGCAACGGAATCTAAAACTAGTGTCACAGGGATGGTTCAAAACATAGACAGTAAGAAGAGTCAGTATTCTTGTGGATAAGTCGGCATTGTGCCTTTTGTATTTTATTCCGAAGCAATTTCTGTGTTTCATCTTCAATAAGAAGGTCCAAGGGATACAATAAACCTAAAGTGAAGCATCAGAGTCTATAGCTAGTGTCACAGGAATGGTTCAAAACATAGTCAGTAAGAAGAGTCAGTCTTCTTGTACATAAGTCGGAATTGTGCCTTTTGTATTTAATTCCGATGCAATTTCTGTGTTTCATCGTCAATAAGAGGGTCCAAGGGATACGGTAAACCTGAAGTGAAGCATCGGAATCTATAACTAGTGTCACAGGAATGGTTCAAAACATAGTCAGTAAGAAGAGCCAGTCTTCTTGTACTTAAGTCGGCATTGTGACTTTGTATTTATTTCCGATGCAATTTCTGTGTTTCATCGTCAATAAGAAGGTCCAAGGGATACAGTAAACCTGAAGTCAAGCACCGGACTCTATAACTAGTGTCACATGAATGGTTCAAATCATAGTAAATAAGAAGAGTCAGACTTCTTGTACTTAAGTCGCCATTGTGCCTTTTGTATTTAATTCCGACGCAATTTCTGTGATTCATCGTCAACAAGAAGGTCCAAGGGATACAGTAAACGTGGAGTGAAGCATTGGAATCTATAACTAGTGTCACATGAATGGTTCAAATCATAGACAGTAAGATGAGTCAGTCTTCATGTACTTAAATCGGAATTGTGCCTTTTGTATGTAATTCCGATGCAATTTCTGTGTTTCATCGTCAGTAAGAAGGTCAGAGGGATACAGTAAACCTGAAGTGAAGCATCGGAATCTATAACTAGTGTCACAGGAATGGTTCAAAACATAGTCAGTAAGAAGAGTCAGTCTTCATGTACTTAAGTCGGCATTGTGACTTTTGTATTTAATTCCGATGCAATTTCTGTGTTGCATCGTCAATAAGAAGGTCCAAGGGATACAGTTAACCTGGAGTGAAGCATCGGAATCTATAAGTAGTGCCACAGGAATGGTTCAAAACATAGACAGTAGGAAGAGTCAGTCTTCTTGCACTTAAGTCGGCATTGTGCCTTTTCTATTTAATTCCGATGCAATTGCTGTGTTTCATCGTCAATAAGAAGATCCAAGGGATACAGTAAACCTGAACTGAAGCATCGGAATCTATAACTAGTGCCACAGGAATGGTTCAAATTATAGTCAGTAAGAAGAGTCAGTCTTCTTGTACTTAAGTCGGCATTGTGCCTTTTGTATTTAATTCCGATGCAGTTTCAGTGTTTCATCGTCAATAGGAAGGTCCAAGGGATACAGTAAACCTGAAGTGAGGCAACGGAATCTAAAATTAGTGTCACAGGGATGGTTCAAAACATAGACAGTAAGAAGAGTCAGTATTCTTGTGCTTAAGTCGGCATTGTGCCTTTTGTATTTAATTCCGAAGCAATTTCTGTGTTTCATCTTCAATAAGAAGGTCCAAGGGATACAATAAACCTAAAGTGAAGCATCAGAGTCTATAGCTAGTGTCACAGGAATGGTTCAAAACATAGTCAGTAAGAAGAGTCAGTCTTCTTGTACATAAGTCGGAATTGTGCCTTTTGTATTTACTTCCGATGCAATTTCTGTGTTTCATCGTCAATAAGAGGGTCCAAGGGATACAGTAAACCTGAAGTGAAGCATCGGAATCTATAACTAGTGTAACAGGAATGGTTCAAAACATAGACAGTGGGAAGAGTCAGTCTTCTTGTACTTAAGTCGGCATTGTGCCTTTTGTATTTAATTCCGATACAAATTCTATGTTTCATCGTCAATAAGATGGTCCAAGGGATACAGTAAACCTGAAGTGAAGCAGCGGAATCTATAACTAGTGTCACAGGAATGAATCAAAACATAGTCAGTAAGAAGAGTCAGTCTTCTTGTACTAAAATCGGCATTGTGCCTTTTGTATTTAATTCCGATGCAATTTCAGTGTTTCATCGTCAATAAGAAGGTCCAAGACGCACAGTAAACCTGAAGTGAAGCATCAGAATCTATAACTAGTGTCACAGGAATGGTTCAAACATAGTCAGTAAGAAGAGTCAGTCATCTTGTACTTAAGTCGGCATTGTGCTTTTTGTATTTATTTCCGATGCAATTTCTGTGTTTCATCGTCAATAAGAAGGTCCAAGGGATACAGTAAACCTGAAGTGAAGTACCGGAATCTGTAACTAGTGTCACATGAATGGTTCAAATCATAGTCAGTAAGAAGAGTCAGACTTCTTGTACTTAAGTCGCCATTGTGCCTTTTGTATTTAATTCCGATGCAATTTCTGTGTTTCATCGTCAATAAGAAGGTCCAAGGGATACAGTAAACCTGGAGTGAAGCATCGGAATCTATAACTAGCGTCACATGAATGGTTCCAAACATAGACAGTAAGAAGAGTCATTCTTCTTGTACTTAATTCGGAATTGTGAATTTTGTATTTAATTCCGTTGCAATTTCTGTGTTTCATCGTCAATAAGAAGGTCAGAGGGATACAGTAAACCTGAAGTGAAGCACCGGAATCTATAACTAGAGTCACAGAAAAGGTTCAAAACATAGACAGTAGGAAGAGTCAGTCTTCTTGTACTTAAGTCGGCATTGTGCCTTTTCTATTTCATTCCTATGCAATTTCTGTGTTTCATCGTCAATAAGAAGGTCCAAGGGATACAGTAAACCTGGAGTGAAGCAGCGGAATCTATAACTAGTGTCACAGGAATGAATCAAAACATAGTCAGTAAGAAGAGTCAGTCTTCTTGTATTAAAGTCGGCATTGTGCCTTTTGTATTTAATTCCGATGCAATTTCAGTGTTACATCGTCAATAAGAAGGTCAGAGGGATACAGTAATCCTGAAGTGAAGCATCGGAATCTATAACTAGTGTCACAGGAGTGGTTCAAAACATAGACAGTAGGAAGAGTCAGTCTTCTTGTACTCAAGTCGGCATTGTGCCTTATCTATTTAATTCCTATGCAATTTCTGTGTTTCATCGTCAATAAGAAGGTCCAAGGGATATAGTAAACCTGGAGTGACGCATCTTAATCTGTAACTAGTGACACAGGAATGGTTCAAAACATAGACAGTAGGAAGAGTCAGTCTTCTTGCACTTAAGTCGGCATTGTGCCTTTTCTATTTAATTCCGATGCAATTTTTGTGTTTCATCGTTATTAAGAAGGTCCAAGGGATATAGTAAAATGGGAGTGAAGCATCGGAATCTATAACTAGTGTCACAAAAATGGTTCAAAACATAGTCAGTAAGAAGAGTCAGTCCACTTGTACTTAAGTCGGCATTGTGCCTTTTGTATTTAATTCCGATGCAATTTCTATGTTTCATCGTCAATAAGAAGGTCCAAGGGATATAGTAAACCTGGAGTGAAGCATCGGAATCTAAAACTAGTGTCACAGGAATGGTTCAAAACTTAGACAGTAAGTAGCGTCAGTCTTCTTGTACTTAAGTCGGCATTGTGCCTTTTTTATTTAATTCCGATGCGATTTCTGTGTTTCATCGTCAATAAGAACGTCAAAGGGGTACAGTAAACCTGGAGTGAAGCATCGGAATCTATAACTAGTGTCACAGGAATGGTTCAAAACATCGACAGTAAGATGAGTCAGTCTTCTTGTACTTAATTCGGCATTGTGCCTTTAATATTTAATTCCGATGCAATTTCAGTGATTCATCGTCAATAAGAAGGTCCATGGGATACAGTAAACCTGAAGTGAAGCATCGGAATCTATAACTAGTGTCACATGAATGGTTCAAATCATAGTCAGTAAGAAGAGTCAGACTTCTTGTACTTAAGTCACCATTGTGCCATTTGTATTTAATTCCGATGCAATTTCTGTGTTTCATCGTCAATAAGAAGGTCCAAGAGATACAGTAAACCTGGAGTGAAGCATCGGAATCTATAACTAGTGTCACAAGAACGGCTCAAAACATTGTCAGTAAGAAGATTCAGTCTTCTTGTACTTAATTCGGCATTGTGCCTTTTGTATTTAATTCCGATGCATTGTCTGTGTTTCATCGTCAATAAGAAGGTCAGTGGGATACAGTAAACCTGAAGTGAAGCACCGGAATCTATAACTAGTGTCACAGGAATGGTTCAATACATAGTGAGTAAGAAGAGTCAGTCATATTGTACTTAAGTAGGCATTGAGCCTTTTGTATTTAATTCCGATGCAATTTGTGTGTTTCATCGTCAATAAGAATGTCCAAGGGATACAGTAAACCTGGAGTGAAGCATCGGAATCTATAACTAGTGACACAGGAATGGTTCAGAACATAGACAGTAGGAAGAGTCAGTCTTCTTGCACTTAAGTCGGCATTATGCCTTTTCTATTTACTTCCGATGCAATTGCTGTGTTTCATCGTCAACAAGAAGGTCAGAGGGATACAGTAAAACTGAAGTGAAGCATCGGAATCTATAACTAGTGTCACAGGAATGGTTCAAATCATAGACAGTAGGAAGAGTCAGTCTATTTGTACTTAAGTCGGCAATCAGAATTTTCTATTTAACTCCGATGCAATTTCTGTGTTTCATCGTCAATAAGAAGGTCCAACGGATATAGTAAACCTGGAGTGAAGCATCGGAATCTATAACTAGTATCACAGGAATGGTTCAAAACATAGACAGTAAGTAGCGTCAGTCTTCTTGTACTTAAGTCGGCATTGTGCCTTTTTTATTTAATTCCGATGCAATTTCTTTGTTTCGTCGTCTATAAGAAGGCCCAAGTGATACAGTAAACCAGGAGTGAAGCATCGGAATCTATAACTAGTGTCACAGGAATGGTTCAAAAACATCGACAGTAAGAAGAGTCAGTCTTCTTGTACTTAATTCGGCATTGTGCCTTTAGTATTTTATTCCGATGCAATTTCTGTGTTTCATCGTCAATAAGAAGGTCAGAGGGATACAGTAAATCTGAAGTCAAGCATCGGAATCTATAACTAGTGTCACAGGAATGGTTCAAAGCATAGTCAGTAAGAAGAGTCAGTCTTCTTGTACTTAAGTCGGCATTGTGCCTTTTGTATTTAATTCTGATGCAATTTCTGTGTTTCATCGTCAATACGAAGGTCCAAGGGATACAGTAAACCTGATGTGAAGCATCAGAATCTATAACTAGTGTCACAGGAATGGTTCAAAACATAGTCAGTAAGAAGAGTCAGTCTTCTTGTACTTAAGCCGGCATTGTGACTTTTGTATTTATTTACGATGCAATTTCTGTGTTTCATCGTCAATAAGAAGGTCCAAGGGATACTGTAAACCTGAAGTGAAGCATCGGAATCTATAACTAGTGTCACATGAATGGTTCAAGTCATAGTCGGTAAGAAGAATCAGTCTTCTTGTACTTAAGACGCCATTGTGCCTTTTGTATTTAATTCCAATGCAATTTCTGTGTTTCATCGTCAATAAGAAGGTCCATGGGTTACAGTAAACCTGGAGTGAAGCATCGGAACCTATAACCAGTGTCACATGAAAGGCTCAAAACATAGACAGTAGGAAGGGTCAATCTTCTTGTACTTAATTTGGCATTGTGCCTTTTGTATTTAATTCCGATGCAAATTGTATGTTTCATCGCCAAAAAGAAGATCAGAGGGATACAGTAAACCTCAAGTGAAGCATCGGAATCTATAATTAGTGTCACACGAATGGTTCAAAACATAGTCAGTAAGAAGAGTCAGTCTTCTTGTACTTAAGTCGGCATTGTGCCTTTTGTATTTAATTCCGATGCAATTTCTGTCTTTCATCGTCAATAAGAAGGTCCAAGGGATACAGTAAACCAGGAGTGAAGCATCGGAATCTATAACTAGTGTCACAGGAATGAATCAAAACATAGTCAGTAAGAAGAGTCAGTCTTCCTGTACTTAATTCGGCATTGTGCCTTTTGTATTAAATTCCGATGCAATTTCTGTGTTTCGTCATTCAATAAGAAGGTCAGATGGATACAGTAAACTTGAACTGAAGCACCGGAATCTATAACTAGTGTCACAGGAATGGTTCAAAACATAGACAGTAAGTAGCGGCAGTCTTCTTGTACTTAAGTCGGCATTGTTCCTTTTTTATTTAATTCCGATGCAATTTCTGTGTTTCATCGTCAATAAGAAGGTCCAAGTGATACAGTAAACCTGGAGTGAAGCATTGGAATCTATAACTAGTGTCACATGAATGGTTCAAATCATAGACCATAAGAAGAGTCAGTTTTCTTGTACTTAATTCGGAATTGTGCCTTTTGTATTTAATTCTGATGCAGTTTCTGTGTTTCATCGTCAGTAAGAAGGTCAGAGGGATACAGAAAACCTGAAGTGAAGCATCGGAATCTATAACTAGTGTCACAGGAATTGGTCAAAACATAGTCAGTAAGAAGAGTCAGTCTTCTTGTACTTAAGTCGGCATTGTGACTTTTGTATTTAATTCCGATGCAATTTCTGTGTTTCATCGTCAATAAGAAGGTCCAAGGGATACAGTTAACCTGGAGTGAAGCATCGGAATCTATAAGTAGTGCCACAGGATTGGTTCAAAACATAGACAGTTGGAAGATTCAGTCTTCTTGCACTTAACTCGGCATTGTGCCTTTTCTATTTAATTCCGATGCAATTGCTGTGTTTCATCGTCAATAAGAAGATCCAAGGGATACAGAAAACCTGAAGTGAAGCATCGGAAACTATAACTAGTGCCACAGGAATGGCTCAAAACATAGACAGTGGGAAGAGTCAGTCTTCTTGTACTTAAGTCGGCATTGTGCCTTTTGTATTTCAATCCGATGCAATTTCTATGTTTCATCGTCAATAAGAAGGTCCAAGGGATACAGTAAACCTGAAGTGAAGCAGCGGAATCTTTAACTAGTGTCACAGGAATGAATCAAAACATAGTCAGTAAAAAGAGTCAGTCTTCTTGTACTAAAATCGGCATTGTGCCTTACGTATTTAATTCCGATGCAATTTCAGTGTTTCATCGTCAATAAGAAGGTCCAAGGGATACAGTAAACCTGAAGTGAAGCATCGGAATCTATAACTAGTGTCACAGGGATGGTTCAAAACATAGACAGTAAGAAGAGTCAGTATTCTTGTACTTAAGTCGGCATTGTGCCTCTTGTATTTAATTCCGAAGCAATTTCTGTGTTTCATCTTCAATAAGAAGGTTCCAGGGATACAATAAACCTAAAGTGAAGCATCAGAGTCTATAGCTAGTGTCACAGGAATGGTTCAAAACATGGTCAGTAAGAAGAGTCAGTCTTCTTGTACATAAGTCGGAATTGTGCCTTTTGTATTTAATTCCGATGCAATTTCTGTGTTTCATCGTCAATAAGACGGTCCAAGGGATACAGGAAACCTGAAGTGAAGCATCGGAATCTATAACTAGTGTAACAGGAATGGTTCAAAACATAGACAGTAGGAAGAGTCAGTCTTCTTGTACATAAGTCGGCATTGTGACTTTTGTATTTAATTCCGACGCAATTTCTGTCTTTCATCGTCAATAAGAAGGTCAGAGGGATACAGTAAACCTGAACTGAAGCACCGGAATCTATAACTAGTGTCACAGGAATGGTTCAAAACATAGACAGTAGGAAGAGTCAGTCTTCTTGTACTTAAGTCGGCATTGTGCCTTTAGTATTTAATTCCGATGCAATTTCTGTGTTTCATCGTGTATAAGAAGGTCAGAGGCATACAGTATATCTGAAGTCAAGCATCGGAATCAATAACTAGTGTCACAGGAATGGTTCAAAACACAGTCAGTAAGAAGAGTCAGTCTTCTTGTACTTAAGTCGGCTTTGTGCCTTTTGTATTTAATTGGGATGCAATTTCTGTGTTTCATCGTCAGTAAGAAGGTCAGAGGGATACAGAAAACCTGAAGTGAAGCATCGGAATCTATAACTAGTGTCACAGGAATTGGTCAAAACATAGTCAGTAAGAAGAGTCAGTCTTCTTGTACTTAAGTCGGCATTGTGACTTTTGTATTTAATTCCGATGCAATTTCTGTGTTTCATCGTCAATAAGAAGGTCCAAGGGATACAGTTAACCTGGAGTGAAGCATCGGAATCTATAAGTAGTGCCACAGGATTGGTTCAAAACATAGACAGTTGGAAGATTCAGTCTTCTTGCACTTAACTCGGCATTGTGCCTTTTCTATTTAATTCCGATGCAATTGCTGTGTTTCATCGTCAATAAGAAGATCCAAGGGATACAGAAAACCTGAAGTGAAGCATCGGAAACTATAACTAGTGCCACAGGAATGGCTCAAAACATAGACAGTGGGAAGAGTCAGTCTTCTTGTACTTAAGTCGGCATTGTGCCTTTTGTATTTCAATCCGATGCAATTTCTATGTTTCATCGTCAATAAGAAGGTCCAAGGGATACAGTAAACCTGAAGTGAAGCAGCGGAATCTTTAACTAGTGTCACAGGAATGAATCAAAACATAGTCAGTAAAAAGAGTCAGTCTTCTTGTACTAATATCGGCATTGTGCCTTACGTATTTAATTCCGATGCAATTTCAGTGTTTCATCGTCAATAAGAAGGTCCAAGGGATACAGTAAACCTGAAGTGAAGCATCGGAATCTATAACTAGTGTCACAGGGATGGTTCAAAACATAGACAGTAAGAAGAGTCAGTATTCTTGTACTTAAGTCGGCATTGTGCCTCTTGTATTTAATTCCGAAGCAATTTCTGTGTTTCATCTTCAATAAGAAGGTTCCAGGGATACAATAAACCTAAAGTGAAGCATCAGAGTCTATAGCTAGTGTCACAGGAATGGTTCAAAGCATGGTCAGTAAGAAGAGTCAGTCTTCTTGTACATAAGTCGGAATTGTGCCTTTTGTATTTAATTCCGATGCAATTTCTGTGTTTCATCGTCAATAAGAAGGTCCAAGGGATACAGGAAACCTGAAGTGAAGCATCGGAATCTATAACTAGTGTAACAGGAATGGTTCAAAACATAGACAGTGGGAAGAGTCAGTCTTCTTGTACATAAGTCGGCATTGTGACTTTTGTATTTAATTCCGACGCAATTTCTGTCTTTCATCGTCAATAAGAAGGTCAGAGGGATACAGTAAACCTGAACTGAAGCACCGGAATCTATAACTAGTGTCACAGGAATGGTTCAAAACATAGACAGTAGGAAGAGTCAGTCTTCTTGTACTTAAGTCGGCATTGTGCCTTTAGTATTTAATTCCGATGCAATTTCTGTGTTTCATCGTGTATAAGAAGGTCAGAGGCATACAGTATATCTGAAGTCAAGCATCGGAATCAATAACTAGTGTCACAGGAATGGTTCAAAACACAGTCAGTAAGAAGAGTCAGTCTTCTTGTACTTAAGTCGGCTTTGTGCCTTTTGTATTTAATTGGGATGCAATTTCTGTGTTTCATCGTCAATAAGAAGGTCCAAGTGACACAGTAAACCTGAAGTGAAGCATCAGAATCTATAACTAGTGTCACAGGAATGGTGCAAAACATAGTCAGTAAGAAGAGTCAGTCTTCTTGTACTTCAGTCGGCATTGTGCCTTTTGTATTTATTTCCGATGCAATTTGTGTGCTTCATCGTCAATAAGAAGGTCAAAGGGATACAGTAAACCTGAAGTGAAGCACCGGAATCTATAACTAGTGTCACATGAATGGTTCAAATCATAGTCAGTAAGAAGAGTCAGACTTCTTGTACTTAAGTCGCCACTGTGCCTTTTGTATTTAATTACGATGCAATTTCTGTGTTTCATCGTCAATAAGAAGGTCCAAGGGAAACAGTAAACCAGGAGTGAAGCATCGGAATCTATAACTAGCGTCACATGAATGGTTCAAAACATAGACAGTAAGAAGAGTCAGTCTTCTTGTACTTAATTCGGAATTGTGAATTTTGTATTTAATTCCGATGCAACTTCTGTGTTTCATCGTCAATAAGAAGGTCAGAGGGATACAGTAAACCTGAACTGAAGCACCGGAATCTAAACTAGAGTCACAGAAATGGTTCAAAACATAGACAGTAGGAAGAGTCAGTCTTCTTGTACTTAAGTCGGCATTGTGCCTTTTGTATTTAATTCCGATGCAATTTCAGTGTTACATCGTCAATAAGAAGGTCCAAGTGATACAGTAAACCTGGAGTGAAGCATTGGAATCTATAACTAGTGTCACATGAATGGTTCAAATCATAGACCATAAGAAGAGTCAGTTTTCTTGTACTTAATTCGGAATTGTGCCTTTTGTATTTAATTCTGATGCAGTTTCTGTGTTTCATCGTCAGTAAGAAGGTCAGAGGGATACAGAAAACCTGAAGTGAAGCATCGGAATCTGTAACTAGTGTCACAGGAATTGGTCAAAACATAGTCAGTAAGAAGAGTCAGTCTTCTTGTACTTAAGTCGGCATTGTGACTTTTGTATTTAATTCCGATGCAATTTCTGTGTTTCATCGTCAATAAGAAGGTCCAAGGGATACAGTTAACCTGGAGTGAAGCATCGGAATCTATAAGTAGTGCCACAGTATTGGTTCAAAACATAGACAGTTGGAAGATTCAGTCTTCTTGCACTTAACTCGGCATTGTGCCTTTTCTATTTAATTCCGATGCAATTGCTGTGTTTCATCGTCAATAAGAAGATCCAAGGGATACAGAAAACCTGAAGTGAAGCATCTGAAACTATAACTAGTGCCACAGGAATGGCTCAAAACATAGACAGTGGGAAGAGTCAGTCTTCTTGTACTTAAGTCGGCATTGTGCCTTTTGTATTTCAATCCGATGCAATTTCTATGTTTCATCGTCAATAAGAAGGTCCAAGGGATACAGTAAACCTGAAGTGAAGCAGCGGAATCTTTAACTAGTGTCACAGGAATGAATCAAAACATAGTCAGTAAAAAGAGTCAGTCTTCTTGTACTAAAATCGGCATTGTGCCTTACGTATTTAATTCCGATGCAATTTCAGTGTTTCATCGTCAATAAGAAGGTCCAAGGGATACAGTAAACCTGAAGTGAAGCATCGGAATCTATAACTAGTGTCACAGGGATGGTTCAAAACATAGACAGTAAGAAGAGTCAGTATTCTTGTACTTAAGTCGGCATTGTGCCTCTTGTATTTAATTCCGAAGCAATTTCTGTGTTTCATCTTCAATAAGAAGGTTCCAGGGATACAATAAACCTAAAGTGAAGCATCAGAGTCTATAGCTAGTGTCACAGGAATGGTTCAAAACATGGTCAGTAAGAAGAGTCAGTCTTCTTGTACATAAGTCGGAATTGTGCCTTTTGTATTTAATTCCGATGCAATTTCTGTGTTTCATCGTCAATAAGAAGGTCCAAGGGATACAGGAAACCTGAAGTGAAGCATCGGAATCTATAACTAGTGTAACAGGAATGGTTCAAAACATAGACAGTGGGAAGAGTCAGTCTTCTTGTACATAAGTCGGCATTGTGACTTTTGTATTTAATTCCGACGCAATTTCTGTCTTTCATCGTCAATAAGAAGGTCAGAGGGATACAGTAAACCTGAACTGAAGCACCGGAATCTATAACTAGTGTCACAGGAATGGTTCAAAACATAGACAGTAGGAAGAGTCAGTCTTCTTGTACTTAAGTCGGCATTGTGCCTTTAGTATTTAATTCCGATGCAATTTCTGTGTTTCATCGTGTATAAGAAGGTCAGAGGCATACAGTATATCTGAAGTCAAGCATCGGAATCAATAACTAGTGTCACAGGAATGGTTCAAAACACAGTCAGTAAGAAGAGTCAGTCTTCTTGTACTTAAGTCGGCTTTGTGCCTTTTGTATTTAATTGGGATGCAATTTCTGTGTTTCATCGTCAATAAGAAGGTCCAAGTGACACAGTAAACCTGAAGTGAAGCATCAGAATCTATAACTAGTGTCACAGGAATGGTTCAAAACATAGTCAGTAAGAAGAGTCAGTCTTCTTGTACTTCAGTCGGCATTGTGCCTTTTGTATTTATTTCCGATGCAATTTGTGTGCTTCATCGTCAATAAGAAGGTCCAAGGGATACAGTAAACCTGAAGTGAAGCACCGGAATCTATAACTAGTGTCACATGAATGGTTCAAATCATAGTCAGTAAGAAGAGTCAGACTTCTTGTACTTAAGTCGCCATTGTGCCTTTTGTATTTAATTACTATGCAATTTCTGTGTTTCATCGTCAATAAGAAGGTCCAAGGGAAACAGTAAACCAGGAGTGAAGCATCGGAATCTATAACTAGCGTCACATGAATGGTTCAAAACATAGACAGTAAGAAGAGTCAGTCTTCTTGTACTTAATTCGGAATTGTGAATTTTGTATTTAATTCCGATGCAACTTCTGTGTTTCATCGTCAATAAGAAGGTCAGAGGGATACAGTAAACCTGAACTGAAGCACCGGAATCTAAACTAGAGTCACAGAAATGGTTCAAAACATAGACAGTAGGAAGAGTCAGTCTTCTTGTACTTAAGTCGGCATTGTGCCTTTTGTATTTAATTCCGATGCAATTTCAGTGTTACATCGTCAATAAGAAGGCCAGAGGGATACAGTAAACCTGAAGTGAAGCATCGGAATCTATAACTAGTGTCACAGGAATGGTTCAAAACATAGACAGTAGGAAGAGTCAGTCTTCTTGTACTCAAGTCGGAATTGTGCCTTTTCTATTTAATTCCTATGCAATTGCTGTGTTTCATCGTCAATAAGAAGGTCCAAGGGATATAGTAAACCTGGAGTGACGCATCGGAATCTATAACTAGTGACACAGGAATGGTTCAAAACATAGACAGTAGGAAGTGTCAGTCTTCTTGTACTTAAGTCGGCATTGTGCCTTTTCTAGTTAATTCCGATGCAATTTTTGTGTTTCATCGTTAATAAGAATGTCCAAGGAATACAGTAAACTGGGAGTGAAGCATCGGAATCAATAACTAGTGTCACAAAAATGGTTCAAAACATAGTCAGTAAGAAGAGTCAGTCCTCTTGTACTTATTCGGCATTGTGCCTTTTGTATTTAATTCCGATGCAATTTCTATGTTTCATCGTCAATAAGAAGGTCCAACGGATATAGTAAACCTGGAGTGAAGCGTCGGAATCTATAACTAGTGTCACAGGAATGGTTCAAATCTTAGACAGTAAGTAGCGTCAGTCTTCTTGTACTTAAGTCGGCATTGTGCCTTTTTTATTTAATTCCGATGCAATTTCTGTGTTTCATCGTCAATAAGAAGGTCAAAGGGATACAGTAAACCTGGAGTGAAGCATCGGAATCTATAACTAGTGTCACAAGAATGGCTCAAAACATAGTCAGTAAGAAGAGTCAGTCTTCTTGTACTTAATTCGGCATTGTGCCTTTTGTATTTAATTCCGATGCAATGTCTGTGTTTCATCGTCAATAAGAAGGTCAGAGGGATACAGTAAACCTGAAGTGAAGCATCGGAATCTATAACTAGTGTCACAGGAATGGTTCAAAACATGGTCAGTAAGAAGGGTCAGTCATTTTGTACTTAAGTCGGCATTGACCCTTTTGTATTTAATTCCAATGCAATTTGTGTGTTTCATCGTCAATAAGAAGGTCCAAGGGATACTGGAAACCTGGAGTGAAGCATCGCAATCTATAACTAGTGACACAGGAATGGTTCAGCACATAGACAGTAGGAAGAGTCAGTCTTCTTGCATTTAAGTCGGCATTGTGCCTTTTGTATTTACTTCCGATGCAATTGCTGTGTTTCATCGTCAACAAGAAGGTCAGAGGGATACAGTAAACCTGAAGTGAAGCATCGGAATCTATAAATAGTGTCACAGGAATGCTTCAAAACATAGACAGTAGGAAAAGTCAGTCTATTTGTACTTAAGTCGGCATTCTGAATTTTCTATTTAACTCCGATGCAATTTCTGTGTTTCATCGTCAATAAGAAGGTCCAAGGGATATAGTAAACCTGGAGTGAAGCATCGGACTCTAGAAGTAGTGACACAGGGACGGTTCAAAACACAGACAGTAAGAAGAGTCAGTCTTCTTGTACTTAAGTCGGCATTGTGCCTTTTTTATTTAATTCCGATGCAATTTCTGTGTTTCTTCGTCAATAAGAAGGTCCAAGGGATACAGTAAACCTGGAGTGAAGCATCGGAATCAAGAAGTAGTGACACAGGGATGGTTCAAAACACAGACAGTAAGAAGAGTCAGTATTCTTGTACTTAAGTCGGCATTGTGCCCTTTGTATTTAATTCCGATGAAATTTCTGTGTTTCATCGTCAATGAGAAGGTCCAAGGGATACAGTAAACCTGAAGTAAAGAATCGGATCTATAACTAGTGTAACAGGAATGGTTCAAAATAAAGACAGTGGGAAGAGTCAGTCTTCTTGTACTTAAGTCGGCATTGTGACTTTCGTATTTAATTCCGATGCAATTTCTGTGTTTCATCGTCAATAAGCAGGACAGAGGGATACAGTAAACCTGAAGTGAAGCATCGGAATCTATAACTAGTGTCACAGGAATAGTTCAAAACATAGTCAGTAGGAAGAGTCAGTCTTCTTGTACTTAAGTCGGTATTGTGCATTTACTATTTAATTCCTATGCAATTTCTGTGTTTCTTCGTCGATAAGAAGGTCCAATTGATATAGTAAACCTGGAGTGAAGCATCGGAATCTACAACTAGTGTCACAGGAATGGTTCAAAACATAGACAGTAAGTAGCGTCAGTCTTCTTGTACTTAAGTCGGCATTGTGCCTTTTTTATTTAATTCCGATGCAATTTCTTTGTTTCATCGTCTATAAGAAGGCCCAAGAGATGCAGTTAACCTGGAGTGAAGCATCGGAATCTATAACTAGTGTCACAGGAATCGTTCAAAAACATCGACAGTAAGAAGAGTCAGTCTTCTTGTACTTATTTCGGCATTGTGCCATTAGTATTTAATTCCGATGCAATTTCTGTGTTTCATCGTCAATAAGAAGGTCAGAGGGATACAGTAAATCTGAAGTCAAGCATCGGAATCTATAACTAGTGTCACAGGAATGGTTCAAAACATAGTCAGTAAGAAGAGTCAGTCCTCTTGTACTTAAGTCGGCATTGTGCCTTTTGTATTTATTTCCGATGCAATTTCTATGTTTCATCGTCAATAAGAAGGTCCAAGGGATATAGTAAACCTGGAGTGAAGCATCGGAATCTATAACTAGTGTCACAGGAATGGTTCAAAACTTAGACAGTAAGTAGCGTCAGTCTTCTTGTACTTAAGTCGGCATTGTGCCTTTAGTATTTAATTCCGCTGCAATTTATGAGTTTCATCGTTAAAATGAAGGTCAGAGGGATACAGTAAGTCTGAAGTCAAGCATCGGAATCTATAACTAGTGTCACAGGGATGGTTCAAAACATAGTCAGTAAGAAGAGTCAGTCTTCTTGTACCTAAGTCGGCATTGTGCCTTTTGTATTTAATTCCGATGCAATGTCTGTGTTTTATCGTCAATAAGAAGGTCAGAGGGATACAGTAAACCTGAAGTGAAGCATCGGAATCTATAACTAGTGTCACAGGAATGGTTCAAAACATAGTCAGTAAGAAGAGTCAGTCATATTGTACTTATGTCGGCATTGAGCCTTTTGTATTAAATTCCGATGCAATTTGTGTGTTTCGTCGTCAATAAGAAGGTCCAAGGGATACAGTAAACCTGGAGTGAAGCATCGGAATCTAAAACTAGTGACACAGGAATGGTTCAGAACATAGACAGTAGGAAGAGTCAGTCTTCTTGCACCTAAGTCGGCATTGTGCCTTTTCTATTTACTTCCGATGCAATTGCTGTGTTTCATCGTCAACAAGAAGGTCAGAGGGATACAGTAAACCTGAAGTGAAGCATCGGAATCTATTACTAGTGCCACAGGAATGGTTCAAAACATAGACAGTAGGAAGAGTCAGTCTATTTGTACTTAAGTCGGCATCCTGAATTTTCTATTTAACTCCGATGCAATTTCTGTTTTTCATCGTCAATAAGAAGGTCCAAGGGATATAGTAAACCTGGAGTGAAGCATCGGAATCTATAATTAGTGTCACAGGAATGGTTCAAGTCATAGGCAGTAAGAAGAGTCAGTCTTCTTGTACTTAAGTCGGCATTGTGCCTTTTTTATTTAATTCCGATGCAATTTCTGTATTTCATCGTCAGTATGAAGGTCTAGGGGATATAGTAAACCTGAAGTGAAGCATCAGAATCTATAACTAGTGTCACAGGAATGGTTTAAAACATAGTCAGTAAGAATAGACAGTCTTCTTTTACTTAAGTCGGCATTGTGCCTTTTGTATTAAATTCCGATGCAATTTCTGTGTTTCATCGTCAATAAGAAGGTCCAAGGGATACAGTAAACCTGAAGTGAAACATCGGAATCTATAATTAGTGTCACATGAATGGTTCAAAACATAGTAATAAAGAAGAGTCAGTCTTCTTGTACTTAAGTCGGCATTGTGACTTTTGTATTTAAATTCCGATGCAATTTCTGTGTTTCTTTGTCAATAAGAAGGTCCAAGGGATACAGTAAACCTGGAGTGAAGCATCGGAATCTAGAACTATTGACACAGGGATGGTTCAAAACACAGACAGTAAGAAGAGTCAATATTCTTGTACTTAAGTCGGCATTGTGCCCTTTGTATTTAATTCCGATGAAATTTCTGTGTTTCATCGTCAATACGAAGGTCCAAGGGATACAGTAAACCTGAAGTAAAACATCGGATCTATAACTAGTGTAACAGGAATGGTTCAAAATAAAGACAGTGGGAAGAGTCAGTCTTCTTGTACTTAAGTCGGAATTGTGACTTTCGTATTTAATTCCGATGCAATTTCTGTGTTTCATCGTCAATAAGCAGGTCAGAGGGATACAGTAAACCTGAAGTGAAGCATCGGAATCTATAACTAGTGTCACAGGAATGGTTCAAAACATAGACAGTAGGAAGAGTCAGTCTCCTTGTACTTAAGTCGGTATTGTGCCTTTTCTATTTAATTCCTATGCAATTTCTGTGTTTCATCGTCAATAAGAAGGTCCAATTGATGTAGTAAACCTGGAGTGAAGCATCGGAATCTATAACTAGTGTCACAGGAATGGTTCAAAACATAGACAGTAAGTAGCGTCAGTCTTCTTGTACTTAAGTCAGCATTGTGCCTTTTTTATTTAATCCCGATGCAATTTCTTTGTTTCATCGTCTATAAGTAGGCCCAAGGGATACAGTAAACCTGGAGTGAAGCATCGGAATCTGTAACTAGTGTCACAGGAATGGTTCACAAACATCGACAGTAAGAAGTGTCAGTCTTCTTGTACTTAATTCGGCATTGTGCCTTTAGTATTTAGTTCCGATGCAATTTCTGTGTTTCATGGCCAATACGAAGGTCAGAGGAACACAGTAAATCTGAAGTCAAGCATCGGAATCTATAACTAGTGTCACAGGAATCTTTCAAATCATAGTCAGTAAGAAGAGTCAGTCTTCTTGTACTTAATTTGGCATTGTACCTTTTGTATTTAATTCCGATGCAATTTCTGTGTTTCATATTCAATAAGAAGGTCCAAGGGATACAGTAAACCTGAAGTGAAGCATCAGAGTCTATAACTAGTGTCACAGGAATGGTTCAAAACATAGTCAGTAAGAAAATTCAGTCTTTATGTACATAAGTCGGCATTGTGCCTTTTGTATGTAATTCCGATGCAATTTCTGTGTTTGATCGTCAATAAGAAGGTCCAAGGGATACAGTAAACCTATACTGAAGCATCGGAATCTATAACTAGTGTCACAGGAATGGTTCAAAGCATCGACAGTAAGAAGAGTCAGTCTTCTTGTACGTAATTCGGCATTGTGCCTTTGGTATTTAATTCCGATGCAATTTCTGTGTTTCATCGTCAATAAGAAGGTCAGAGGGATACAGTAAACCTGGAGTGAAGCATCGGAATCTGTAACTAGTGTCACAGGAATGGTTCACAAACATCGACAGTAAGAAGTGTCAGTCTTCTTGTACTTAATTCGGCATTGTGCCTTTAGTATTTAGTTCCGATGCAATTTCTGTGTTTCATGGCCAATACGAAGGTCAGAGGAACACAGTAAATCTGAAGTCAAGCATCGGAATCTATAACTAGTGTCACAGGAATCTTTCAAATCATAGTCAGTAAGAAGAGTCAGTCTTCTTGTACTTAAATTGGCATTGTGCCTTTTGTATTTAATTCCGATGCAATTTTTGTGTTTCATCGTCAATAAGAAGGTCCAAGGGATACAGTAAACCTGGAGTGAAGTATCGGAATCTGTAACTAGTGTCACAGGAATGGTTCAAACATAGACAGTAAACAGAGTCAGTCTTCTTGTACTTAAGTCGGCATTGTGCCTTTTTTATTTAATTCCGATGCAATTTCTGTGTTTCATCGTCAATAAGAACGTCCAAGGTATACTGTAAACCTAGAGTGAAGCATCGGAATCTATAACTAGTGACACAGAAATGGTTCAAAACATAGACAGTAAGAAGAGTCAGTCTTCTTGTTCTTAATTCGGCATTGTGCGTTTTGTATTTAATTACGACGCAATTTCTGTGTTTCATCGTCAATAAGAACGTCAAAGGCATACAGTAAACCTGGAGTGAACCATCGGAATCTATAACTAGTGTCATAGGGGTGGTTCAAATCATAGACAGTAAGAAGAGTAAGTATTCTTGTACTTAATTCGGCACTGTGCCTTTTGAATTTAATTCCGATGCAATTTCTGTGATTCATCGTCAGTAAGAAGGTCTAAGGGATACAGTATACCTGAAGTGAAGCATCAGAATCTATAACTAGTGGCACAGAAATGGTTCGAAACATAGTCAGTAAGAAGAGTCAGTCTTCTTGTACTTAATCCGGCATTGTGCCTTTTGTATTTAATTCTGATGCAAATTCTGTATTTCATCGTCGATAAGAAGGTCAGAGGGATACAGTAATCCTGAAGTGAAGCATCGGAATCTATAACTAGTGTCACAGGAATGGTTCAAAACATAGTAAGTAAAAAGAGTCAGCCTTCTTGTACTTAAGTCGGCATTGTGCCTTTTGTATTTAATTCCGATGCAATTTCTGTGTTTCATCGTCAATAAGAAGGTCGAAGGGATACAGTAAACCTGGAGTGAAGCATCGGAATCTATAACTAGTGACACAGGGATGGTTCAAAATATAGACAGTAAGAAGAGTCAGTACTCTTGTACTTAAGTCGGCATTGTGCATTTTCTATTTAATACCGATGCAATTGCTGTGTTTCATCGTCAATAAGTAGGTCCAAGGGATACAGTAAACCTGAAGTGAAGCACCCGGATCTATAACTAGTGTCACAGGAATGGTTCAAAACATAGTCAGTAAGAAGAGTCAGTCTTCTTGTACTTAAGTCGGCATTGTGCCTTTTGTATTTAATTCCGATGCAATTTCTGTGTTTCATCGTCAATAAGGAGGTCCAAGGGATAGAGTAAACCTGGAGTGAAGCATCTGAATCTATAACTAGTGTCACAGGAATTTTTCAAAACATAGTCAGTAAGAAAAGTCAGTCTTCTTGTACTTAAGTCGGCATTGTGCCTTTTGTAATTATTTCCGATGCTATTTTTGTGTTTCATCGTCAATAAGAAGGTCCAAGGGATACAGTACACCTGAAGTGAAGCATCGGAATCTATAACTAGTGTCACAGAAATGGTTCAAAACATAGTAAGTAAGAAGCGTCAGTTTTCTTGTACTTAAGTCGGCATTGTGCCTTTTGTATTTAATTCCGATGCAATTTCTGTGTTTCATCGTCAACAAGAAGGTCCTAGGGATACAGTAAACCTGAGGTAAGGCTTCGGTATCTATAACTAGTGTCACAGGAATGGTTCAAACCATAGTCATTAAGAAGAGTCAGTCTTCTTGTACATAAGTAGTCATTGTGCCTTTGTATTTAATTCCGATGCAAATTCTATGTTTCATCGTCAATAAGAAGGTCCAAGGGATACAGTAAACCTGTAGTGAAGCTTCGGAATCTGTAACTAGTGTCACAGGAATGGTTCAAACATAGACAGTAAGCAGAGTCCGCCTTCTTGTACTTAAGTCGGCATTGTGCCTTTTTTATTTAATTCAAATGCAATTTCTGTGTTTCATCGTCAATAAGAAGGTCCAAGGAATACTGTAAACGTAGAGTGAAGCATCGGAAACTATAACTAGTGTCACAGGAATGGTTCAAAACAAAGACAGTAAGAAGAGTCAGTCTTCTTGTACTTAATTCGGCATTGTGCCTTTTGTATTTAATTCCGACGCAATTTCTGTGTTTCATCGTCAATAAGGACATCAGAGGGTTACAGTAAATCTGAAGTGAAGCATCGGAATCTATAACTAGTGTCACAGGAATGGTTCAAAACATAGTCAGTAAGAAGAGTCAGTCTTCTTGTACTAATGTCGGCGCTGTGCCTTTTGAATTTAATTACGTTGCAATTTCTGTGTTTCATCGTCAATAAGAAGGTCCAAAGGATACAGTAAACCTAGAGTGAACCATCGGAATCTATAACTAGTGTCACAGGAATGAATCAAACATAGTCAGTAAGATGAGTCAGTCTTCTTGTACTAAATTCGGCATTGTGCCTTTGTATTTAATTCCGATGCAATTTCTGTGTTTCATCGTCGATAAGAAGGTCCAGGGGATACAGTAAACCTGGAGTGAAGCATCGGAATCTATAACTAGTGTCACAGGGATGGTTCAAACACAGACAGTGAGAAGAGTCAGTATTCTTTTACTTAAGTCGGCATTGTGCCTTTTGTATTTAATTCCGATGCAATTTCTGTGTTTCACGGTCAATAAGAAGGTCCAGGGGATACAGTAAACCTGTAGTGAAGCATCGGAATCTATAACTAGTGTCACAGGAATGGCCCAAATTATAGACAGTAGGAAGAGTCAGTCTTCCTGTACTTAAGTCGGTTGTGTGCCTTTCTATTTAATTCCGATGCAATTTCTGTGTTTCATCGTCAATAAGAAGGTCAGAGGGATACAGTAAACCTGAAGTGAAGCATGGGAATCTATAACTAGTGTCACAGGAATGGTTCAAATCATAGAGAGTTGGAAGATTAAGTCTTCTTGTACTTAAGTCGGCATTGTGCCTTTTGTATTTCATTCCGATGCAATTTCTGTGTTTCATCGTCAATAAGAAGGTCCGAGGGATATAGTAAACGTCAAGTGAAGCATCGGAATAAAAAACTAGTGTCACAGGAATGGTTCAAAGCATTGAGAGTAGGAAGAGTCAGTCTTCTTGTACTTAAGTCGGCATTGTGCTTATTCTATTTAATACCGATGCGATTTCTGCGTCTCATCGTCAATAAGAAGGTCCAAGGGATACAGTAAACCTGAAGTGAAGCATCGGAATCTATAACTTGTGTCACAGGAATGGTTCAAAACATAGTCAGTAAGAAGAGTCAGTCTTCTTGTACTTAAGTCGGCATTGTGTGTTTTGTATTTAATTCCGATGCAAAATCTGTGTTTCATCGCCAATAAGAAGGTCCAAGGGATACAGTAAACCTGAAGTGAAGCATCAGAATCTATAACTAGTGTCACAGCAATCGTTAAAAACATAGTCAGTAAGAACAGTCAGTCTTCTTGTACTTAAGTCGGCCTTGTGCCTTTTGTATTTAATTCCGATGCAATATCTCTGTTTCATCGTCAATACGAAGGTCCAAGGTATACAGTAAACCTGAAGTGAAGCATCGAAATCTATAACTAGTGTCACAGGAATGGTTCAAAACATAGACAGAAGAAGAGACAGCCTTCTTGTACTTAAGTCGGCATTGTGCCTTTTGTATTTAATTCAGATGCAATTTCTGAGAATCAGCGTCCATAAGAAGGGCAGAGGGATACAGTAAACCTGGAGTGGAGCAGCGGAATCTATAACTAGTGTCACAGGAATGAATCAAAACATAGTCAGTAAGAAGAGTCAGTCTTCTTGTATTAAAGTCGGCATTGTGCCTTTTGTATTTAATTCCGATGCAATTTCAGTGTTACATCGTCAATAAGAAGGTCAGAGGGATACAGTAAACCTGAAGTGAAGCATCGGAATCTATAACTAGTGTCACAGGAATGGTTCAAAACATAAACAGTAGGAAGAGTCAGTCTTCTTGTACTCAAGTCGGCATTGTGCCTTTTCTATTTAATTCCTATGCAATTTCTGTGTTTCATCGTCAATAAGAAGGTCCAAGGGATATAGTAAACCTGGAGTGACGCATCGGAATCTGTAACTAGTGACACAGGAATGGTTCAAAACATAGACAGTAGGAAGAGTCAGTCTTCTTGCACTTAAGTCGGCATTGTGCCTTTTCTATTTAATTCCGATGCAATTTTTGTGTTTCATCGTTATTAAGAAGGTCCAAGGGATACAGTAAAATGGGAGTGAAGCATCGGAATCTATAACTAGTGTCACAAAAATGGTTCAAAACATAGTCAGTAAGAAGAGTCAGTCCACTTGTACTTAAGTCGGCATTGTGCCTTTTGTATTTAATTCCGATGCAATTTCTGTGTTTCATCGTCAATAAGGAGGTCCAAGGGATAGAGTAAACCTGGAGTGAAGCATCGGAATCTATAACTAGTGTCACAGGAATTTTTCAAAACATAGTCAGTAAGAAAAGTCAGTCTTCTTGTACTTAAGTCGGCATTGTGCCTTTTGTAATTATTTCCGATGCTATTTTTGTGTTTCATCGTCAATAAGAAGGTCCAAGGGATACAGTACACCTGAAGTGAAGCATCAGAAACTATAACTAGTGTCACAGAAATGGTTCAAAACATAGTAAGTAAGAAGCGTCAGTTTTCTTGTACTTAAGTCGGCATTGTGCCTTTTGTATTTAATTCCGATGCAATTTCTGTGTTTCATCGTCAACAAGAAGGTCCTAGGGATACAGTAAACCTGAGGTAAGGCTTCGGTATCTATAACTAGTGTCACAGGAATGGTTCAAACCATAGTCATTAAGAAGAGTCAGTCTTCTTGACATAAGTAGTCATTGTGCCTTTGTATTTAATTCCGATGCAAATTCTATGTTTCATCGTCAATAAGAAGGTCCAAGGGATACAGTAAACCTGTAGTGAAGCTTCGGAATCTGTAACTAGTGTCACAGGAATGGTTCAAACATAGACAGTAAGCAGAGTCCGCCTTCTTGTACTTAAGTCGGCATTGTGCCTTTTTTATTTAATTCAAATGCAATTTCTGTGTTTCATCGTCAATAAGAAGGTCCAAGGAATACTGTAAACGTAGAGTGAAGCATCGGAAACTATAACTAGTGTCACAGGAATGGTTCAAAACAAAGACAGTAAGAAGAGTCAGTCTTCTTGTACTTAATTCGGCATTGTGCCTTTTGTATTTAATTCCGACGCAATTTCTGTGTTTCATCGTCAATAAGGACATCAGAGGGTTACAGTAAATCTGAAGTGAAGCATCGGAATCTATAACTAGTGTCACAGGAATGGTTCAAAACATAGTCAGTAAGAAGAGTCAGTCTTCTTGTACTAATGTCGGCGCTGTGCCTTTTGTATTTAATTACGTTGCAATTTCTGTGTTTCATCGTCAATAAGAAGGTCCAAAGGATACAGTAAACCTAGAGTGAACCATCGGAATCTATAACTAGTGTCACAGGAATGAATCAAACATAGTCAGTAAGATGAGTCAGTCTTCTTGTACTAAATTCGGCATTGTGCCTTTGTATTTAATTCCGATGCAATTTCTGTGTTTCATCGTCGATAAGAAGGTCCAGGGGATACAGTAAACCTGGAGTGAAGCATCGGAATCTATAACTAGTGTCACAGGGATGGTTCAAACATAGACAGTGAGAAGAGTCAGTATTCTTTTACTTAAGTCGGCATTGTGCCTTTTGTATTTAATTCCGATGCAATTTCTGTGTTTCACGGTCAATAAGAAGGTCCAAGGGATACAGTAAACCTGTAGTGAAGCATCGGAATCTATAACTAGTGTCACAGGAATGGCCCAAATTATAGACAGTAGGAAGAGTCAGTCTTCCTGTACTTAAGTCGGTTGTGTGCCTTTTCTATTTAATTCCGATGCAATTTCTGTGTTTCATCGTCAATAAGAAGGTCAGAGGGATACAGTAAACCTGAAGTGAAGCATGGGAATCTATAACTAGTGTCACAGGAATGGTTCAAATCATAGAGAGTTGGAAGATTAAGTCTTCTTGTACTTAAGTCGGCATTGTGCCTTTTGTATTTCATTCCGATGCAATTTCTGTGTTTCATCGTCAATAAGAAGGTCCGAGGGATATAGTAAACGTCAAGTGAAGCATCGGAATAAAAAACTAGTGTCACAGGAATGGTTCAAAGCATTGAGAGTAGGAAGAGTCAGTCTTCTTGTACTTAAGTCGGCATTGTGCTTATTCTATTTAATACCGATGCGATTTCTGCGTCTCATCGTCAATAAGAAGGTCCAAGGGATACAGTAAACCTGAAGTGAAGCATCGGAATCTATAACATGTGTCACAGGAATGGTTCAAAACATAGTCAGTAAGAAGAGTCAGTCTTCTTGTACTTAAGTCGGCATTGTGTGTTTTGTATTTAATTCCGATGCAAAATCTGTGTTTCATCGCCAATAAGAAGGTCCAAGGGATACAGTAAACCTGAAGTGAAGCATCAGAATCTATAACTAGTGTCACAGCAATCGTTAAAAATATAGTCAGTAAGAACAGTCAGTCTTCTTGTACTTAAGTCGGCCTTGTGCCTTTTGTATTTAATTCCGATGCAATATCTCTGTTTCATCGTCAATACGAAGGTCCAAGGTATACAGTAAACCTGAAGTGAAGCATCGAAATCTATAACTAGTGTCACAGGAATGGTTCAAAACATAGACAGAAGAAGAGACAGCCTTCTTGTACTTAAGTCGGCATTGTGCCTTTTGTATGTAATTCAGATGCAATTTCTGAGAATCAGCGTCCATAAGAAGGGCAGATGGATACAGTAAACCTGGAGTGGAGCAGCGGAATCTATAACTAGTGTCACAGGAATGAATCAAAACATAGTCAGTAAGAAGAGTCAGTCTTCTTGTATTAAAGTCGGCATTGTGCCTTTTGTATTTAATTCCGATGCAATTTCAGTGTTACATCGTCAATAAGAAGGTCAGAGGGATACAGTAAACCTGAAGTGAAGCATCGGAATCTATAACTAGTGTCACAGGAATGGTTCAAAACATAAACAGTAGGAAGAGTCAGTCTTCTTGTACCTAAGTCGGCATTGTGCCTTTTCTATTTAATTCCTATGCAATTTCTGTGTTTCATCGTCAATAAGAAGGTCCAAGGGATATAGTAAACCTGGAGTGACGCATCGGAATCTGTAACTAGTGACACAGGAATGGTTCAAAACATAGACAGTAGGAAGAGTCAGTCTTCTTGCACTTAAGTCGGCATTGTGCCTTTTCTATTTAATTCCGATGCAATTTTTGTGTTTCATCGTTATTAAGAAGGTCCAAGGGATACAGTAAAATGGGAGTGAAGCATCGGAATCTATAACTAGTGTCACAAAAATGGTTCAAAACATAGTCAGTAAGAAGAGTCAGTCCACTTGTACTTAAGTCGGCATTGTGCCTTTTGTATTTAATTCCGATGCAATTTCTATGTTTCATCGTCAATAAGAAGGTCCAAGGGATATAGTAAACCTGGAGTGAAGCATCGGAATCTATAACTAGTGTCACAGGAATGGTTCAAAACTTAGACAGTAAGTAGCGTCAGTCTTCTTGTACTTAAGTCGGCATTGTGCCTTTTTTATTTAATTCCGATGCAATTTCTGTGTTTCATCGTCAATAAGAACGTCAAAGGGATACAGTAAACCTGGAGTGAAGCATCGGAATCTATAACTAATGTCACAGGAATGGTTCAAAACATCGACAGTAAGAAGAGTCAGTCTTCTTGTACTTAATTCGGCATTGTGCCTTTAATATTTAATTCCGATGCAATTTCAGTGTTTCATCGTCAATAAGAAGGTCCATGGGATACAGTAAACCTGAAGTGAAGCATCGGAATCTATAACTAGTGTCACATGAATGGTTCAAATCATAGTCAGTAAGAAGAGTCAGACTTCTTGTACTTAAGTCACCATTGTGCCATTTGTATTTAATTCCGATGCAATTTCTGTGTTTCATCGTCAATAAGAAGGTCCAAGGGATACAGTAAACCTGGAGTGAAGCATCGGAATCTATAACTAGTGTCACAAGAATGGCTCAAAACATAGTCAGTAAGAAGATTCAGTCTTCTTGTACTTAATTCGGCATTGTGCCTTTTGTATTTAATTCCGATGCATTGTCTGTGTTTCATCGTCAACAAGAAGGTCAGTGGGATACAGTAAACCTGAAGTGAAGCACCGGAATCTATAACTAGTGTCAAAGGAATGGTTCAAAACATAGTCAGTAAGAAGAGTCAGTCATATTGTACTTAAGTAGGCATTGAGCCTTTTGTATTTAATTCCGATGCAATTTGTGTGTTTCATCGTCAATAAGAAGGTCCAAGGGATACAGTAAACCTGGAGTGAAGCATCGGAATCTATAACTAGTGACACAGGAATGGTTCAGAACATAGACAGTAGGAAGAGTCAGTCTTCTTGCACTTAAGTCGGCATTATGCCTTTTCTATTTACTTCCGATGCAATTGCTGTGTTTCATCGTCAACAAGAAGGTCAGAGGGATACAGTAAAACTGAAGTGAAGCATCGGAATCTATAACTAGTGTCACAGGAATGGTTCAAATCATAGACAGTAGGAAGAGTCAGTCTATTTGTACTTAAGTCGGCAATCAGAATTTTCTATTTAACTCCGATGCTATTTCTGTGTTTCATCGTCAATAAGAAGGTCCAACGGATATAGTAAACCTGGAGTGAAGCATCGGAATCTATAATTAGTGTCACAGGAATGGTTCAAGTCATAGGCAGTAAGAAGAGTCAGTCCTCTTGTACTTAAGTCGGCATTGTGCCTTTTTTATTTAATTCTGATGCAATTTCTGTATTTCATCGTCAATAATAAGGTCTAGGGGATATAGTAAACCTGAAGTGAAGCATCAGAATCTATAACTAGTGTCACAGGAATGGTTCAAAACATAGTCAGTAAGAAGAGACAGTCTTCTTGTACTTAAGTCGGCATTGTGCCTTTTGTATTAAATTCCGATGCAATTTCTGTGTTTCATCGTCAATAAGAAGGTCCAAGGGATACAGTAAACCTGAAGTGAACATCGGAATCTATAATTAGTGTCACATGAATGGTTCAAAACATAGTCAGTAAGAAGAGTCAGTCTTCTTGTACTTAAGTCGGCATTCTGAATTTTGTATTTAATTCCGATGCAATTTCTGTCTTTCATCGTCAATAAGAAGGTCCAAGGGATACAGTAAACCTGGAGTGAAGCATCGGAATCTATAACTAGTGTCACAGGAATGGTTCAAAACATAGTCAGTAGGAAGAGTCAGTCTACTTGCACTTAAGTCGGTATTGTTCCTGTACTATTTAATTCCTATGCAATTTCTGTGTTTCTTCGTCAATAAGAAGGTCCAATTGATATAGTAAACCTGGAGTGAAGCATCGGAATCTATAACTAGTATCACAGGAATGGTTCAAAACATAGACAGTAAGTAGCGTCAGTCTTCTTGTACTTAAGTCGGCATTGTGCCTTTTTTATTTAATTCCGATGAAATTTCTTTGTTTCGTCGTCTATAAGAAGGCCCAAGAGATACAGTAAACCAGGAGTGAAGCATCGGAATCTATAACTAGTGTCACAGGAATGGTTCAAAAACATCGACAGTAAGAAGAGTCAGTCTTCTTGTACTTAATTCGGCATTGTGCCTTTAGTATTTTACTCCGATGCAATTTCTGTGTTTCATCGTCAATAAGGTCAGAGGGATACAGTAACTCTGAAGTCAAGCATCGGAATCTATAACTTGTGTCACAGGAATGGTTCAAAGCATAGTCAGTAAGAAGAGTCAGTCTTCTTGTACTTAAGTCGGCATTGTGCCTTTTGTATTTAATTCTGATGCAATTTCTGTGTTTCGTCGTAAATACGAAGGTCCAAGGGATAGAGTAAACCTGATGTGAAGCATCAGAATCTATAACTAGTGTCACAGGAATGGTTCAAAACATAGTCAGTAAGAAGAGTCAGTCTTCTTGTACTTAATTTGGCATTGTGCCTTTTGTATTTAATTCCGATGCAAATTGTATGTTTCATCGCCAAAAAGAAGAACAGAGGGATACAGTAAACCTCAAGTGAAGCATCGGAATCTATAATTAGTGTCACATCAATGGTTCAGAACATAGTCAGTAAGAAGAGTCAGTCTTCTTGCACCTAAGTCGGCATTGTGCCTTTTGTATTTAATTCCGATGCAATTTCTGTCTTTCATCGTCAATACGAAGGTCCAAGGGATACAGTAAACCAGGAGTGAAGCATCGGAATCTATAACTAGTGTCACAGGAATGAATCAAAACATAGTCAGTAAGAAGAGTCAGTCTTCCTGTACTTAATTCGGCATTGTGCCTTTTGTATTAAATTCCGATGCAATTTCTGTGTTTCGTTGTCAATAAGAAGGTCAGATGGATACAGTAAACTTGAACTGAAGCACCGGAATCTATAACTAGTGTCACAGGAATGGTTCAAAACATAGACAGTAAGTAGCGGCAGTCTTCTTGTACTTAAGTCGGCATTGTGCCTTTTTTATTTAATTCCGATGCAATTTCTGTGTTTCATCGTCAATAACAAGGTCCAAGGGATACAGTAAACCTGGAGTGAAGAATCGGAATCCGTAACTAGTGTCACAGGAATGGTTGAAAGCATCCACAGTAAGAAGAGTCAGTCTTCTTGTACGTAATTCGGCATTGTGCCTTTAGTATTTAATTCCGATGCAATTTCTGAGTTTCATCGTGAATAAGAAGGTCAGAGGGATACAGTAAATCTGAAGTCAGGCATCGGAATCTATAACTAGTGTCACAGGAATGGTTCAAAACATAGTCAGTAAGAAGAGCCAGTCTTCTTGTACTTAAGTCGGCATTGTGCCTTTTGTATTTATTTCCGATGCAATTTCTGTGTTTCATCGTCAATAAGTAGGTCCAAGTGTTACAGACAACCTGAAGTCAAGCACCGGAATCTATAACTAGTGTCACATGAATGGTTCAAATCATAGTAAGTAAGAAGAGATAGACTTCTTGTACTTAAGTCGCCATTGTGTCTTTTGTATTCAATTCCGATGCAATTTCTGTGTTTCATCGTCAATAAGAAGGTCCAAGTGATACAGTAAAACTGGAGTGAAGCATTGGAATCTATAACTAGTGTCACAGGAATGGTTCAAAACATAGTCAGTAAGAAGAGACAGTCTTCTTGTACTTAAGTCGGCATTGTGCCTTTTGTATTAAATTCCGATGCAATTTCTGTGTTTCATCGTCAATAAGAAGGTCCAAGGGATACAGTAAACCTGAAGTGAAGCATCGGAATCTATAATTAGTGTCACATGAATGGTTCAAAACATAGTCAGTAAGAAGAGTCAGTCTTCTTGTACTTAAGTCGGCATTCTGACTTTTGTATTTAATTCCGATGCAATTTCTGTCTTTCATCGTCAATAAGAAGGTCCAAGGGATACAGTAAACCTGGAGTGAAGCATCGGAATCTATAACTAGTGTCACAGGAATGGTTCAAAACATAGTCAGTAGGAAGAGTCAGTCTTCATGCACTTAAGTCGGTATTGTTCCTTTACTATTTAATTCCTATGCAATTTCTGTGTTTCTTCGTCAATAAGAAGGTCCAATTGATATAGTAAACCTGGAGTGAAGCATCGGAATCTATAACTAGTATCACAGGAATGGTTCAGAACATAGTCAGTAAGAAGAGTCAGTCTTCTTGTACTTAAGTCGGCATTCTGACTTTTGTATTTAATTCCGATGCAATTTCTGTCCTTCATCGTCAATAAGAAGGTCCAAGGGATACAGTAAACCTGGAGTGAAGCATCGGAATCTATAACTAGTGTCACATGAATGGTTCAAGTCATAGTCAGTAAGAAGAATCAGTCTTCTTGTACTTAAGACGCCATTGTGCCTTTTGTATTTAATTCCAATGCAATTTCTGTGTTTCATCGTCAATAAGAAGGTCCATGGGTTACAGTAAACCTGGAGTGAAGCATCGGAACCTATAACCAGTGTCACATGAAAGGCTCAAAACATAGACAGTAGGAAGGGTCAATCTTCTTGTACTTAATTTGGCATTGTGCCTTTTGTATTTAATTCCGATGCAAATTGTATGTTTCATCGCCAAAAAGAAGATCAGAGGGATACAGTAAACCTCAAGTGAAGCATCGGAATCTATAATTAGTGTCACATGAATGGTTCAAAACATAGTCAGTAAGAAGAGTCAGTCTTCTTGTACTTAAGTCGGCATTGTGCCTTCTGTATTTAATTCCGATGCAATTTCTGTCTTTCATCGTCAATACGAAGGTCCAAGGGATACAGTAAACCAGGAGTGAAGCATCGGAATCTATAACTAGTGTCACAGGAATGAATCAAAACATAGTCAGTAAGAAGAGTCAGTCTTCCTGTACTTAATTCGGCATTGTGCCTTTTGTATTAAATTCCGATGCAATTTCTGTGTTTCGTTGTCAATAAGAAGGTCAGATGGATACAGTTAACTTGAACTGAAGCACCGGAATCTATAACTAGTGTCACAGGAATGGTTCAAAACATAGACAGTAAGTAGCGGCAGTCTTCTTGTACTTAAGTCGGCATTGTGCCTTTTTTATTTAATTCCGATGCAATTTCTGTGTTTCATCGTCAATAACAAGGTCCAAGGGATACAGTAAACCTGGAGTGAAGAATCGGAATCCGTAACTAGTGTCACAGGAATGGTTGAAAGCATCCACAGTAAGAAGAGTCAGTCTTCTTGTACGTAATTCGGCATTGTGCCTTTAGTATTTAATTCCGATGCAATTTCTGAGTTTCATCGTGAATAAGAAGGTCAGAGGGATACAGTAAATCTGAAGTCAGGCATCGGAATCTATAGCTAGTGTCACAGGAATGGTTCAAAACATAGTCAGTAAGAAGAGCCAGTCTTCTTGTACTTAAGTCGGCATTGTGCCTTTTGTATTTATTTCCGATGCAATTTCTGTGTTTCATCGTCAATAAGTAGGTCCAAGGGCTACAGACAACCTGAAGTCAAGCACCGGAATCTATAACTAGTGTCACATGAATGGTTCAAATCATAGTAAGAAAGAAGAGATAGACTTCTTGTACTTAAGTCGCCATTGTGCCTTTTGTATTTAATTCCGATGCAATTTCTGTGTTTCATCGTCAATAAGAAGGTCCAAGTGATACAGTAAACCTGGAGTGAAGCATTGGAATCTATAACTAGTGTCACATGAATGGTTCAAATCATAGACCGTAAGAAGAGTCAGTCTTCTTGTACTTAATTCGGAATTGTGCCTTTTGTATTTAATTCCGATGCAGTTTCTGTGTTTCATCGTCAGTAAGAAGGTCAGAGGGATACAGAAAACCTGAAGTGAAGCTTCGGAATCTATAACTAGTGTCACAGGAATGGATCAAAACATAGTCAGTAAGAAGAGTCAGTCTTCTTGTACTTAAGTCGGCATTGTGACTTTTGTATTTAATTCCGATGCAATTTCTGTGTTTCATCGTCAATAAGAAGGTCCAAGGGATACAGTTAACCTGGAGTGAAGCATCGGAATCTATAAGTAGTGCCACAGGATTGGTTCAAAACATAGACAGTAGGAAGATTCAGTCTTCTTGCACTTAACTCGGCATTGTGCCTTTTCTATTTAATTCCGATGCAATTGCTGTGTTTCATCGTCAATAAGAAGATCCAAGGGATACAGAAAATCTGAAGTGAAGCATCGGAATCTATAACTAGTGCCACAGGAATGGCTCAGAACATAGACAGTGGGAAGAGTCAGTCTTCTTGTACTTAAGTCGGCATTGTGCCTTTTGTATTTCAATCAGATGCAATTTCTATGTTTCATCGTCAATAAGAAGGTCCAAGGGATACAGTAAACCTGAAGTGAAGCAGCGGAATCTATAACTAGTGTCACAGGAATGAATCAAAACATAGTCAGTAAGAAGAGTCAGTCTTCTTGTACTAAAATCGGCATTGTGCCTTATGTATTTAATTCCGATGCAATTTCAGTGTTTCATCGTCAATAAGAAGGTCCAAGGGATACAGTAAACCTGAAGTGAAGCATCGGAATCTATAACTAGTGTCACAGGGATGGTTCAAAACATAGACAGTAAGAAGAGTCAGTATTCTTGTACTTAAGTCGGCATTGTGCCTCTTGTATTTAATTCCGAAGCAATTTCTGTGTTTCATCTTCAATAAGAAGGGTCCAGGGATACAATAAACCTAAAGTGAAGCATCAGAGTCTATAGCTAGTGTCACAGGAATGGTTCAAAACATGATCAGTAAGAAGAGTCAGTCTTCTTGTACATAAGTCGGAATTGTGCCTTTTGTATTTAATTCCGATGCAATTTCTGTGTTTCATCGTCAATAAGAAGGTCCAAGGGATACAGGAAACCTGAAGTGAAGCATCGGAATCTATAACTAGTGTAACAGGAATGGTTCAAAACATAGACAGTGGGAAGAGTCAGTCTTCTTGTACTTAAGTCGGCATTGTGCCTTTTGTATTTAATTCCGGTGCAATTTCAGTGTTACATCGTCAATAAGAAGGCCAGAGGGATACAGTAAACCTGAAGTGAAGCATCGGAATCTATAACTAGTGTCACAGGAATGGTTCAAAACATAGACAGTAGGAAGAGTCAGTCTTCTTGTACTTAATTCGGCATTGTGCCTTTAGTATTTAATTCCGATGCAATTTCTGTGTTTCATCGTGTATAAGAAGGTCCGAGGCATACAGTAAATCTGAAGTCAAGCATCGGAATCTATAACTAGTGTCACAGGAATGGTTCAAAACATAGTCAGTAAGAAGAGTCAGTCTTCTTGTACTTAAGTCGGCTTTGTGCCTTTTGTATTTAATTGGGATGCAATTTCTGTGTTTCATCGTCAATAAGAAGGTCCAAGTGACACAGTAAACCTGAAGTGAAGCATCAGAATCTATAACTAGTGCCACAGGAATGGTTCAAAGCATAGTCAGTAAGAAGAGTCAGTCTTCTTGTACTTCAGTCGGCATTGTGCCTTTTGTATTTATTTCCGATGCAATTTGTGTGCTTCATCGTCAATAAGTAGGTCCAAGGGATACAGTAAACCTGAAGTGAAGCACCGGAATCTATAACTAGTGTCACATGAATGGTTCAAATCATAGTCAGTAAGAAGAGTCAGACTTCTTGTACTTAAGTCGCCATTGTGCCTTTTGTATTTAATTACGATGCAATTTCTGTGTTTCATCGTCAATAAGAAGGTCCAAGGGAAACAGTAAACCAGGAGTGAAGCATCGGAATCTATAACTAGCGTTACATGAATGGTTCAAAACATAGACAGTAAGAAGAGTCAGTCTTCTTGTACTTAATTCGGAATTGTGAATTTTGTATTTAATTCCGATGCAACTTCTCTGTTTCATCGTCAATAAGAAGGTCAGAGGGATACAGTAAACCTGAACTGAAGCACCGGAATCTAAACTAGAGTCACAGAAATGGTTCAAAACATAGACAGTAGGAAGAGTCAGTCTTCTTGTACTTAAGTCGGCATTGTGCCTTTTGTATTTAATTCCGATGCAATTTCAGTGTTACATCGTCAATAAGAAGGCCAGAGGGATACAGTAAACCTGAAGTGAAGCATCGGAATCTATAACTAGTGTCACAGGAATGGTTCAAAACATAGACAGTAGGAAGAGTCAGTCTTCTTGTACTCAAGTCGGCATTGTGCCTTTTCTATTTAATTCCTATGCAATTTCTGTGTTTCATCGTCAATAAGAAGGTCCAAGGGATATAGTAAACCTGGAGTGACGCATCGGAATCTATAACTAGTGACACAGGAATGGTTCAAAACATAGACAGTAGGAAGAGTCAGTCTTCTTGCACTTAAGTCGGCATTGTGCCTTTTCTATTTAATTCCGATGCAATTTTTGTGTTTCATCGTTAATAAGAATGTCCAAGGGATACAGTAGACTGGGAGTGAAGCATCGGAATCAATAACTAGTGTCACAAAAATGGTTCAAAACATAGTCAGTAAGAAGAGTCAGTCCTCTTGTACTTATTCGGCATTGTGCCTTTTGTATTTAATTCCGATGCAATTTCTATGTTTCATCGTCAATAAGAAGGTCCAAGGGATATAGTAAACCTGGAGTGAAGCGTCGGAATCTATAACTAGTGTCACAGGAATGGTTCAAATCTCAGACAGTAAGTAGCGTCAGTCTTCTTGTACTTAAGTCGGCATTATGCCTTTTTTATTTAATTCCGATTCAATGTCTGTGTTTCATCGTCAATAAGAAGGTCAAAGGGATACAGTAAACCTGGAATGAAGCATCGGAATCTATAACTAGTGTCACAGGAATGGTTCAAAACATCGACAGTAAGAAGAGTCAGTCTTCTTGTACTTAATTCGGCATTGTGCCTTTAATATTTAATTCCGATGCAATTTCAGTGTTTAATCGTCAATAAGAAGGTCCATGGGATACAGTAAACCTGAAGTGAAGCATCGGAATCTATAACTAGTGTCACATGAATGGTTCAAATCATAGTCAGTAAGAAGAGTCAGACTTCTTGTACTTAAGTCACCATTGTGCAATTTGTATTTAATTCCGATGCAATTTCTGTGTTTCATCGTCAATAAGAAGGTCCAAGGGATACAGTAAACCTGGAGTGAAGCATCGGAATCTATAACTAGTGTCACAAGAATGGCTCAAAACATAGTCAGTAAGAAGAGTCAGTCTTCTTGTACTTAATTCGGCATTGTGCCTTTTGTATTTAATTCCGATGCAATGTCTGTGTTTCATCGTCAATAAGAAGGTCAGAGGGATACAGTAAACCTGAAGTGAAGCATCGGAATCTATAACTAGTGTCACAGGAATGGTTCAAAACATAGTCAGTAAGAAGAGTCAGTCATATTGTACTTAAGTCGGCATTGAGCCTTTTGTATTTAATTCCAATGCAATTTGTGTGTTTCATCGTCAATAAGAAGGTCCAAGGGATACTGTAAACCTGGAGTGAAGCATCGGAATCTATAACTAGTGACACAGGAATGGTTCAGCACATAGACAGTAGGAAGAGTCAGTCTTCTTGCATTTAAGTCGGCATTGTGCCTTTTCTATTTACTTCCGATGCAATTGCTGTGTTTCATCGTCAACAAGAAGGTCAGAGGGATACAGTAAACCTGAAGTCAAGCATCGGAAACTATAACTAGTGTCACAGGAATGCTTCAAAGCATAGACAGTAGGAAGAGTCAGTCTATTTGTACTTAAGTCGGCGTTCTGAATTTTCTATTTAACTCCGATGCAATTTCTGTGTTTCATCGTCAATAAGAAGGTCCAAGGGATACAGTAAACCTGGAGTGAAGAATCGGAATCCGTAACTAGTGTCACAGGAATGGTTGAAAGCATCCACAGTAAGAAGAGTCAGTCTTCTTGTACGTAATTCGGCATTGTGCCTTTAGTATTTAATTCCGATGCAATTTCTGAGTTTCATCGTGAATAAGAAGGTCAAGGGATACAGTAAACCTGAAGTGAAGCATCGGAAACTGTAACTAGTGTCACAGGAATGCTTCAAAACATAGACAGTAGGAAGAGTCAGTCTATTTGTACTTAAGTCGGCATTCTGAATTTTCTATTTAACTCCGATGCAATTTCTGTGTTTCATCGTCAATAAGAAGGTCCAAGGGATACAGTAAACCTGGAGTGAAGAATCGGAATCCGTAACTAGTGTCACAGGAATGGTTGAAAGCATCCACAGTAAGAAGAGTCAGTCTTCTTGTACTTAATTCGGCATTGTGCCTTTTGTATTTAATTCCGATGCAATGTCTGTGTTTCATCGTCAATAAGAAGGTCAGAGGGATACAGTAAACTTGAACTGAAGCACCGGAATCTATAACTAGTGTCACAGGAATGGTTCAAAACATAGACAGTAAGTAGCGGCAGTCTTCTTGTACTTAAGTCGGCATTGTGCCTTTTTTATTTAATTCCGATGCAATTTCTGTGTTTCATCGTCTATAACAAGGTCCAAGGGATACAGTAAACCTGGAGTGAAGAATCGGAATCCGTAACTAGTGTCACAGGAATGGTTGAAAGCATCCACAGTAAGAAGAGTCAGTCTTCTTGTACGTAATTCGGCATTGTGCCTTTAGTATTTAATTCCGATGCAATTTCTGAGTTTCATCGTGAATAAGAAGGTCAGAGGGATACAGTAAATCTGAAGTCAGGCATCGGAATCTATAACTAGTGTCACAGGAATGGTTCAAAACATAGTCAGTAAGAAGAGTCAGTCTTCTTGTACTTAAGTCGGCATTCTGACTTTTGTATTTAATTCCGATGCAATTTCTGTCTTTCATCGTCAATAAGAAGGTCCAAGGGATACAGTAAACCTGGAGTGAAGCATCGGAATCTATAACTAGTGTCACAGGAATGGTTCAAAACATAGTCAGTAGGAAGAGTCAGTCTTCATGCACTTAAGTCGGTATTGTTTCTTTACTATTTAATTCCTATGCAATTTCTGTGTTTCTTCGTCAATAAGAAGGTCCAATTGATATAGTAAACCTGGAGTGAAGCATCGGAATCTATAACTAGTATCACAGGAATGGTTCAGAACATAGTCAGTAAGAAGAGTCGGTCTTCTTGTACTTAAGTCGGCATTCTGGCTTTTGTATTTAATTCCGATGCAATTTCTGTCTTTCATCGTCAATAAGAAGGTCCAACTGATACAGTAAACCTGGAGTGAAGCATCGGAATCTATAACTAGTGTCACATGAATGGTTCAAGTCATAGTCAGTAAGAAGAATCAGTCTTCTTGTACTTAAGACGCCATTGTGCCTTTTGTATTTAATTCCAATGCAATTTCTGTGTTTCATCGTCAATAAGAAGGTCCATGGGTTACAGTAAACCTGGAGTGAAGCATCGGAACCTATAACCAGTGTCACATGAAATTCTCAAAACATAGACAGTAGGAAGGGTCAATCTTCTTGTACTTAATTTGGCATTGTGCCTTTTGTATTTAATTCCGATGCAAATTGTATGTTTCATCGCCAAAAAGAAGATCAGAGGGATACAGTAAACCTCAAGTGAAGCATCTGAATCTATAATTAGTGTCACATGAATGGTTCAAAACATAGTCAGTAAGAAGAGTCAGTCTTCTTGTACTTAAGTCGGCATTGTGCCTTCTGTATTTAATTCCGATGCAATTTCTGTCTTTCATCGTCAATACGAAGGTCCAAGGGATACAGTAAACCAGGAGTGAAGCATCGGAATCTATAACTAGTGTCACAGGAATGAATCAAAACATAGTCAGTAAGAAGAGTCAGTCTTCCTGTACTTAATTCGGCATTGTGCCTTTTGTATTAAATTCCGATGCAATTTCTGTGTTTCGTTGTCAATAAGAAGGTCAGATGGATACAGTAAACTTGAACTGAAGCACCGGAATCTATAACTAGTGTCACAGGAATGGTTCAAAACATAGACAGTAAGTAGCGGCAGTCTTCTTGTACTTAAGTCGGCATTGTGCCTTTTTTATTTAATTCCGATGCAATTTCTGTGTTTCATCGTCAATAACAAGGTCCAAGGGATACAGTAAACCTGGAGTGAAGAATCGGAATCCGTAACTAGTGTCACAGGAATGGTTGAAAGCATCCACAGTAAGAAGAGTCAGTCTTCTTGTACGTAATTCGGCATTGTGCCTTTAGTATTTAATTCCGATGCAATTTCTGAGTTTCATCGTGAATAAGAAGGTCAGAGGGATACAGTAAATCTGAAGTCAGGCATCGGAATCTATAACTAGTGTCACAGGAATGGTTCAAAACATAGTCAGTAAGAAGAGCCAGTCTTCTTGTACTTAAGTCGGCATTGTGCCTTTTGTATTTATTTCCGATGCAATTTCTGTGTTTCATCGTCAATAAGTAGGTCCAAGGGTTACAGACAACCTGAAGTCAAGCACCGGAATCTATAACTAGTGTCACATGAATGGTTCAAATCATAGTAAGAAAGAAGAGATAGACTTCTTGTACTTAAGTCGCCATTGTGCCTTTTGTATTTAATTCCGATGCAATTTCTGTGTTTCATCGTCAATAAGAAGGTCCAAGTGATACAGTAAACCTGGAGTGAAGCATTGGAATCTATAACTAGTGTCACATGAATGGTTCAAATCATAGACCGTAAGAAGAGTCAGTCTTCTTGTACTTAATTCGGAATTGTGCCTTTTGTATTTAATTCCGATGCAGTTTCTGTGTTTCATCGTCAGTAAGAAGGTCAGAGGGATACAGAAAACCTGAAGTGAAGCATCGGAATCTATAACTAGTGTCACAGGAATGGATCAAAACATAGTCAGTAAGAAGAGTCAGTCTTCTTGTACTTAAGTCGGCATTGTGCCTTTTGTATTTAATTCCGATGCAATTTCTGTGTTTCATCGTCAATAAGAAGGTCCAAGGGATACAGTTAACCTGGAGTGAAGCATCGGAATCTATAAGTAGTGTCACAGGAATGAATCAAAACATAGTCAGTAAGAAGAGTCAGTCTTCTTGTACTAAAATCGGCATTGTGCCTTATGTATTTAATTCCGATGCAATTTCAGTGTTTCATCGTCAATAAGAAGGTCCAAGGGATACAGTAAACCTGAAGTGAAGCATCGGAATCTATAACTAGTGTCACAGGGATGGTTCAAAACATAGACAGTAAGAAGAGTCAGTATTCTTGTACTTAAGTCGGCATTGTGCCTCTTGTATTTAATTCCGAAGCAATTTCTGTGTTTCATCTTCAATAAGAAGGGTCCAGGGATACAATAAACCTAAAGTGAAGCATCAGAGTCTATAGCTAGTGTCACAGGAATGGTTCAAAACATGATCAGTAAGAAGAGTCAGTCTTCTTGTACATAAGTCGGAATTGTGCCTTTTGTATTTAATTCCGATGCAATTTCTGTGTTTCATCGTCAATAAGAAGGTCCAAGGGATACAGGAAACCTGAAATGAAGCATCGGAATCTATAACTAGTGTAACAGGAATAGTTCAAAACATAGACAGTGGGAAGAGTCAGTCTTCTTGTACTTAAGTCGGCATTGTGCCTTTTGTATTTAATTCCGATGCAATTTCAGTGTTACATCGTCAGTAAGAAGGCCAGAGGGATACAGTAAACCTGAAGTGAAGCATCGGAATCTATAACTAGTGTCACAGGAATGGTTCAAAACATAGACAGTAGGAAGAGTCAGTCTTCTTGTACTTAATTCGGCATTGTGCCTTTAGTATTTAATTCCGATGCAATTTCTGTGTTTCATCGTGTATAAGAAGGTCCGAGGCATACAGTAAATCTGAAGTCAAGCATCGGAATCTATAACTAGTGTCACAGGAATGGTTCAAAACATAGTCAGTAAGAAGAGTCAGTCTTCTTGTACTTAAGTCGGCTTTGTGCCTTTTGTATTTAATTGGGATGCAATTTCTGTGTTTCATCGTCAATAAGAAGGTCCAAGTGACACAGTAAACCTGAAGTGAAGCATCAGAATCTATAACTAGTGCCACAGGAATGGTTCAAAGCATAGTCAGTAAGAAGAGTCAGTCTTCTTGTACTTCAGTCGGCATTGTGCCTTTTGTATTTATTTCCGATGCAATTTGTGTGCTTCATCGTCAATAAGTAGGTCCAAGGGATACAGTAAACCTGAAGTGAAGCACCGGAATCTATAACTAGTGTCACATGAATGGTTCAAATCATAGTCAGTAAGAAGAGTCAGACTTCTTGTACTTAAGTCGCCATTGTGCCTTTTGTATTTAATTACGATGCAATTTCTGTGTTTCATCGTCAATAAGAAGGTCCAAGGGAAACAGTAAACCAGGAGTGAAGCATCGGAATCTATAACTAGCGTTACATGAAAGGTTCAAAACATAGACAGTAAGAAGAGTCAGTCTTCTTGTACTTAATTCGGAATTGTGAATTTTGTATTTAATTCCGATGCAACTTCTCTGTTTCATCGTCAATAAGAAGGTCAGAGGGATACAGTAAACCTGAACTGAAGCACCGGAATCTAAACTAGAGTCACAGAAATGGTTCAAAACATAGACAGTAGGAAGAGTCAGTCTTCTTGTACTTAAGTCGGCATTGTGCCTTTTGTATTTAATTCCGATGCAATTTCAGTGTTACATCGTCAATAAGAAGGCCAGAGGGATACAGTAAACCTGAAGTGAAGCATCGGAATCTATAACTAGTGTCACAGGAATGGTTCAAAACATAGACAGTAGGAAGAGTCAGTCTTCTTGTACTCAAGTCGGCATTGTGCCTTTTCTATTTAATTCCTATGCAATTTCTGTGTTTCATCGTCAATAAGAAGGTCCAAGGGATATAGTAAACCTGGAGTGACGCATCGGAATCTATAACTAGTGACACAGGAATGGTTCAAAACATAGACAGTAGGAAGAGTCAGTCTTCTTGCACTTAAGTCGGCATTGTGCCTTTTCTATTTAATTCCGATGCAATTTTTGTGTTTCATCGTTAATAAGAATGTCCAAGGGATACAGTAAACTGGGAGTGAAGCATCGGAATCAATAACTAGTGTCACAAAAATGGTTCAAAACATAGTCAGTAAGAAGAGTCAGTCCTCTTGTACTTATTCGGCATTGTGCCTTTTGTATTTAATTCCGATGCAATTTCTATGTTTCATCGTCAATAAGAAGGTCCAAGGGATATAGTAAACCTGGAGTGAAGCGTCGGAATCTATAACTAGTGTCACAGGAATGGTTCAAATCTCAGACAGTAAGTAGCGTCAGTCTTCTTGTACTTAAGTCGGCATTATGCCTTTTTTATTTAATTCCGATTCAATGTCTGTGTTTCATCGTCAATAAGAAGGTCAAAGGGATACAGTAAACCTGGAATGAAGCATCGGAATCTATAACTAGTGTCACAGGAATGGTTCAAAACATCGACAGTAAGAAGAGTCAGTCTTCTTGTACTTAATTCGGCATTGTGCCTTTAATATTTAATTCCGATGCAATTTCAGTGTTTAATCGTCAATAAGAAGGTCCATGGGATACAGTAAACCTGAAGTGAAGCATCGGAATCTATAACTAGTGTCACATGAATGGTTCAAATCATAGTCAGTAAGAAGAGTCAGACTTCTTGTACTTAAGTCACCATTGTGCAATTTGTATTTAATTCCGATGCAATTTCTGTGTTTCATCGTCAATAAGAAGGTCCAAGGGATACAGTAAACCTGGAGTGAAGCATCGGAATCTATAACTAGTGTCACAAGAATGGCTCAAAACATAGTCAGTAAGAAGAGTCAGTCTTCTTGTACTTAATTCGGCATTGTGCCTTTTGTATTTAATTCCGATGCAATGTCTGTGTTTCATCGTCAATAAGAAGGTCAGAGGGATACAGTAAACCTGAAGTGAAGCATCGGAATCTATAACTAGTGTCACAGGAATGGTTCAAAACATAGTCAGTAAGAAGAGTCAGTCATATTGTACTTAAGTCGGCATTGAGCCTTTTGTATTTAATTCCAATGCAATTTGTGTGTTTCATCGTCAATAAGAAGGTCCAAGGGATACTGTAAACCTGGAGTGAAGCATCGGAATCTATAACTAGTGACACAGGAATGGTTCAGCACATAGACAGTAGGAAGAGTCAGTCTTCTTGCATTTAAGTCGGCATTGTGCCTTTTCTATTTACTTCCGATGCAATTGCTGTGTTTCATCGTCAACAAGAAGGTCAGAGGGATACAGTAAACCTGAAGTCAAGCATCGGAAACTATAACTAGTGTCACAGGAATGCTTCAAAGCATAGACAGTAGGAAGAGTCAGTCTATTTGTACTTAAGTCGGCGTTCTGAATTTTCTATTTAACTCCGATGCAATTTCTGTGTTTCATCGTCAATAAGAAGGTCCAAGGGATACAGTAAACCTGGAGTGAAGAATCGGAATCCGTAACTAGTGTCACAGGAATGGTTGAAAGCATCCACAGTAAGAAGAGTCAGTCTTCTTGTACGTAATTCGGCATTGTGCCTTTAGTATTTAATTCCGATGCAATTTCTGAGTTTCATCGTGAATAAGAAGGTCAAGGGATACAGTAAACCTGAAGTGAAGCATCGGAAACTGTAACTAGTGTCACAGGAATGCTTCAAAACATAGACAGTAGGAAGAGTCAGTCTATTTGTACTTAAGTCGGCATTCTGAATTTTCTATTTAACTCCGATGCAATTTCTGTGTTTCATCGTCAATAAGAAGGTCCAAGGGATACAGTAAACCTGGAGTGAAGAATCGGAATCCGTAACTAGTGTCACAGGAATGGTTGAAAGCATCCACAGTAAGAAGAGTCAGTCTTCTTGTACTTAATTCGGCATTGTGCCTTTTGTATTTAATTCCGATGCAATGTCTGTGTTTCATCGTCAATAAGAAGGTCAGAGGGATACAGTAAACTTGAACTGAAGCACCGGAATCTATAACTAGTGTCACAGGAATGGTTCAAAACATAGACAGTAAGTAGCGGCAGTCTTCTTGTACTTAAGTCGGCATTGTGCCTTTTTTATTTAATTCCGATGCAATTTCTGTGTTTCATCGACTATAACAAGGTCCAAGGGATACAGTAAACCTGGAGTGAAGAATCGGAATCCGTAACTAGTGTCACAGGAATGGTTGAAAGCATCCACAGTAAGAAGAGTCAGTCTTCTTGTACGTAATTCGGCATTGTGCCTTTAGTATTTAATTCCGATGCAATTTCTGAGTTTCATCGTGAATAAGAAGGTCAGAGGGATACAGTAAATCTGAAGTCAGGCATCGGAATCTATAACTAGTGTCACAGGAATGGTTCAAAACATAGTCAGTAAGAAGAGCCAGTCTTCTTGTACTTAAGTCGGCATTGTGCCTTTTGTATTTATTTCCGATGCAATTTCTGTGTTTCATCGTCAATAAGTAGGTCCAAGTGTTACAGACAACCTGAAGTCAAGCACCGGAATCTATAACTAGTGTCACATGAATGGTTCAAATCATAGTAAGTAAGAAGAGATAGACTTCTTGTACTTAAGTCGCCATTGTGCCTTTTGTATTCAATTCCGATGCAATTTCTGTGTTTCATCGTCAATAAGAAGGTCCAAGTGATACAGTAAACCTGGAGTGAAGCATTGGAATCTATAACTAGTGTCACAGGAATGGTTCAAAACATAGTCAGTAAGAAGAGACAGTCTTCTTGTACTTAAGTCGGCATTGTGCCTTTTGTATTAAATTCCGATGCAATTTCTGTGTTTCATCGTCAATAAGAAGGTCCAAGGGATACAGTAAACCTGAAGTGAAGCATCGGAATCTATAATTAGTGTCACATGAATGGTTCAAAACATAGTCAGTAAGAAGAGTCAGTCTTCTTGTACTTAAGTCGGCATTCTGACTTTTGTATTTAATTCCGATGCAATTTCTGTCTTTCATCGTCAATAAGAAGGTCCAAGGGATACAGTAAACCTGGAGTGAAGCATCGGAATCTATAACTAGTGTCACAGGAATGGTTCAAAACATAGTCAGTGGGAAGAGTCAGTCTTCATGCACTTAAGTCGGTATTGTTCCTTTACTATTTAATTCCTATGCAATTTCTGTGTTTCTTTGTCAATAAGAAGGTCCAATTGATATAGTAAACCTGGAGTGAAGCATCGGAATCTATAACTAGTATCACAGGAATGGTTCAGAACATAGTCAGTAAGAAGAGTCGGTCTTCTTGTACTTAAGTCGGCATTCTGACTTTTGTATTTAATTCCGATGCAATTTCTGTCTTTCATCGTCAATAAGAAGGTCCAAGGGATACAGTAAACCTGGAGTGAAGCATCGGAATCTATAACTAGTGTCACATGAATGGTTCAAGTCATAGTCAGTAAGAAGAATCAGTCTTCTTGTACTTAAGACGCCATTGTGCCTTTTGTATTTAATTCCAATGCAATTTCTGTGTTTCATCGTCAATAAGAAGGTCCATGGGTTACAGTAAACCTGGAGTGAAGCATCGGAACCTATAACCAGTGTCACATGAAAGGCTCAAAACATAGACAGTAGGAAGGGTCAATCTTCTTGTACTTAATTTGGCATTGTGCCTTTTGTATTTAATTCCGATGCAAATTGTATGTTTCATCGCCAAAAAGAAGATCAGAGGGATACAGTAAACCTCAAGTGAAGCATCGGAATCTATAATTAGTGTCACATGAATGGTTCAAAACATAGTCAGTAAGAAGAGTCAGTCTTCTTGTACTTAAGTCGGCATTGTGCCTTCTGTATTTAATTCCGATGCAATTTCTGTCTTTCATCGTCAATACGAAGGTCCAAGGGATACAGTAAACCAGGAGTGAAGCATCGGAATCTATAACTAGTGTCACAGGAATGAATCAAAACATAGTCAGTAAGAAGAGTCAGTCTTCCTGTACTTAATTCGGCATTGTGCCTTTTGTATTAAATTCCGATGCAATTTCTGTGTTTCGTTGTCAATAAGAAGGTCAGATGGATACAGTAAACTTGAACTGAAGCACCGGAATCTATAACTAGTGTCACAGGAATGGTTCAAAACATAGACAGTAAGTAGCGGCAGTCTTCTTGTACTTAAGTCGGCATTGTGCCTTTTTTATTTAATTCCGATGCAATTTCTGTGTTTCATCGTCAATAACAAGGTCCAAGGGATACAGTAAACCTGGAGTGAAGAATCGGAATCCGTAACTAGTGTCACAGGAATGGTTGAAAGCATCCACAGTAAGAAGAGTCAGTCTTCTTGTACGTAATTCGGCATTGTGCCTTTAGTATTTAATTCCGATGCAATTTCTGAGTTTCATCGTGAATAAGAAGGTCAGAGGGATACAGTAAATCTGAAGTCAGGCATCGGAATCTATAACTAGTGTCACAGGAATGGTTCAAAACATAGTCAGTAAGAAGAGCCAGTCTTCTTGTACTTAAGTCGGCATTGTGCCTTTTGTATTTATTTCCGATGCAATTTCTGTGTTTCATCGTCAATAAGTAGGTCCAAGGGTTACAGACAACCTGAAGTCAAGCACCGGAATCTATAACTAGTGTCACATGAATGGTTCAAATCATAGTAAGAAAGAAGAGATAGACTTCTTGTACTTAAGTCGCCATTGTGCCTTTTGTATTTAATTCCGATGCAATTTCTGTGTTTCATCGTCAATAAGAAGGTCCAAGTGATACAGTAAACCTGGAGTGAAGCATTGGAATCTATAACTAGTGTCACATGAATGGTTCAAATCATAGACCGTAAGAAGAGTCAGTCTTCTTGTACTTAATTCGGAATTGTGCCTTTTGTATTTAATTCCGATGCAGTTTCTGTGTTTCATCGTCAGTAAGAAGGTCAGAGGGATACAGAAAACCTGAAGTGAAGCATCGGAATCTATAACTAGTGTCACAGGAATGGATCAAAACATAGTCAGTAAGAAGAGTCAGTCTTCTTGTACTTAAGTCGGCATTGTGCCTTTTGTATTTAATTCCGATGCAATTTCTGTGTTTCATCGTCAATAAGAAGGTCCAAGGGATACAGTTAACCTGGAGTGAAGCATCGGAATCTATAAGTAGTGTCACAGGAATGAATCAAAACATAGTCAGTAAGAAGAGTCAGTCTTCTTGTACTAAAATCGGCATTGTGCCTTATGTATTTAATTCCGATGCAATTTCAGTGTTTCATCGTCAATAAGAAGGTCCAAGGGATACAGTAAACCTGAAGTGAAGCATCGGAATCTATAACTAGTGTCACAGGGATGGTTCAAAACATAGACAGTAAGAAGAGTCAGTATTCTTGTACTTAAGTCGGCATTGTGCCTCTTGTATTTAATTCCGAAGCAATTTCTGTGTTTCATCTTCAATAAGAAGGGTCCAGGGATACAATAAACCTAAAGTGAAGCATCAGAGTCTATAGCTAGTGTCACAGGAATGGTTCAAAACATGATCAGTAAGAAGAGTCAGTCTTCTTGTACATAAGTCGGAATTGTGCCTTTTGTATTTAATTCCGATGCAATTTCTGTGTTTCATCGTCAATAAGAAGGTCCAAGGGATACAGGAAACCTGAAGTGAAGCATCGGAATCTATAACTAGTGTAACAGGAATAGTTCAAAACATAGACAGTGGGAAGAGTCAGTCTTCTTGTACTTAAGTCGGCATTGTGCCTTTTGTATTTAATTCCGATGCAATTTCAGTGTTACATCGTCAGTAAGAAGGCCAGAGGGATACAGTAAACCTGAAGTGAAGCATCGGAATCTATAACTAGTGTCACAGGAATGGTTCAAAACATAGACAGTAGGAAGAGTCAGTCTTCTTGTACTTAATTCGGCATTGTGCCTTTAGTATTTAATTCCGATGCAATTTCTGTGTTTCATCGTGTATAAGAAGGTCCGAGGCATACAGTAAATCTGAAGTCAAGCATCGGAATCTATAACTAGTGTCACAGGAATGGTTCAAAACATAGTCAGTAAGAAGAGTCAGTCTTCTTGTACTTAAGTCGGCTTTGTGCCTTTTGTATTTAATTGGGATGCAATTTCTGTGTTTCATCGTCAATAAGAAGGTCCAAGTGACACAGTAAACCTGAAGTGAAGCATCAGAATCTATAACTAGTGCCACAGGAATGGTTCAAAGCATAGTCAGTAAGAAGAGTCAGTCTTCTTGTACTTCAGTCGGCATTGTGCCTTTTGTATTTATTTCCGATGCAATTTGTGTGCTTCATCGTCAATAAGTAGGTCCAAGGGATACAGTAAACCTGAAGTGAAGCACCGGAATCTATAACTAGTGTCACATGAATGGTTCAAATCATAGTCAGTAAGAAGAGTCAGACTTCTTGTACTTAAGTCGCCATTGTGCCTTTTGTATTTAATTACGATGCAATTTCTGTGTTTCATCGTCAATAAGAAGGTCCAAGGGAAACAGTAAACCAGGAGTGAAGCATCGGAATCTATAACTAGCGTCACATGAATGGTTCAAAACATAGACAGTAGGAAGAGTCAGTCTTCTTGTACTTAAGTCGGCATTGTGCCTTTTGTATTTAATTCCGATGCAATTTCAGTGTTACATCGTCAATAAGAAGGCCAGAGGGATACAGTAAACCTGAAGTGAAGCATCGGAATCTATAACTAGTGTCACAGGAATGGTTCAAAACATAGACAGTAGGAAGAGTCAGTCTTCTTGTACTCAAGTCGGCATTGTGCCTTTTCTATTTAATTCCTATGCAATTTCTGTGTTTCATCGTCAATAAGAAGGTCCAAGGGATATAGTAAACCTGGAGTGACGCATCGGAATCTATAACTAGTGACACAGGAATGGTTCAAAACATAGACAGTAGGAAGAGTCAGTCTTCTTGCACTTAAGTCGGCATTGTGCCTTTTCTATTTAATTCCGATTCAATTTTTGTGTTTCATCGTTAATAAGAATGTCCAAGGGATACAGTAAACTGGGAGTGAAGCATCGGAATCAATAACTAGTGTCACAAAAATGGTTCAAAACATAGTCAGTAAGAAGAGTCAGTCCTCTTGTACTTATTCGGCATTGTGCCTTTTGTATTTAATTCCGATGCAATTTCTATGTTTCATCGTCAATAAGAAGGTCCAAGGGATATAGTAAACCTGGAGTGAAGCGTCGGAATCTATAACTAGTGTCACAGGAATGGTTCAAATCTCAGACAGTAAGTAGCGTCAGTCTTCTTGTACTTAAGTCGGCATTATGCCTTTTTTATTTAATTCCGATTCAATGTCTGTGTTTCATCGTCAATAAGAAGGTCAAAGGGATACAGTAAACCTGGAATGAAGCATCGGAATCTATAACTAGTGTCACAGGAATGGTTCAAAACATCGACAGTAAGAAGAGTCAGTCTTCTTGTACTTAATTCGGCATTGTGCCTTTAATATTTAATTCCGATGCAATTTCAGTGTTTCATCGTCAATAAGAAGGTCCATGGGATACAGTAAACCTGAAGTGAAGCATCGGAATCTATAACTAGTGTCACATGAATGGTTCAAATCATAGTCAGTAAGAAGAGTCAGACTTCTTGTACTTAAGTCACCATTGTGCAATTTGTATTTAATTCCGATGCAATTTCTGTGTTTCATCGTCAATAAGAAGGTCCAAGGGATACAGTAAATCTGGAGTGAAGCATCGGAATCTATAACTAGTGTCACAAGAATGGCTCAAAACATAGTCAGTAAGAAGAGTCAGTCTTCTTGTACTTAATTCGGCATTGTGCCTTTTGTATTTAATTCCGATGCAATGTCTGTGTTTCATCGTCAATAAGAAGGTCAGAGGGATACAGTAAACCTGAAGTGAAGCATCGGAATCTATAACTAGTGTCACAGGAATGGTTCAAAACATAGTCAGTAGGAAGAGTCAGTCATATTGTACTTAAGTCGGCATTGAGCCTTTTGTATTTAATTCCAATGCAATTTGTGTGTTTCATCGTCAATAAGAAGGTCCAAGGGATACTGTAAACCTGGAGTGAAGCATCGGAATCTATAACTAGTGACACAGGAATGGTTCAGCACATAGACAGTAGGAAGAGTCAGTCTTCTTGCATTTAAGTCGGCATTGTGCCTTTTCTATTTACTTCCGATGCAATTGCTGTGTTTCATCGTCAACAAGAAGGTCAGAGGGATACAGTAAACCTGAAGTGAAGCATCGGAAACTATAACTAGTGTCACAGGAATGCTTCAAAACATAGACAGTAGGAAGAGTCAGTCTATTTGTACTTAAGTCGGCATTCTGAATTTTCTATTTAACTCCGATGCAATTTCTGTGTTTCATCGTCAATAAGAAGGTCCAAGGGATATAGTAAACCTGGAGTGAAGCATCGGACTCTAGAAGTAGTGACACAGGGATGGTTCAAAACACAGACAGTAAGAAGAGTCAGTCTTCTTGTACTTAAGTCGGCATTGTGCCTTTTTTATTTAATTCCGATGCAATTTCTGTGTTTCTTCGTCAATAAGAAGGTCCAAGGGATACAGTAAACCTGGAGTGAAGCATCGGAATCAAGAAGTAGTGACACAGGGATGGTTCAAAACACAGACAGTAAGAAGAGTCAGTATTCTTGTCCTTAAGTCGACATTGTGCCCTTTGTATTTAATTCCGATGAAATTTCTGTGTTTCATCGTCAATGAGAAGGTCCAAGGGATACAGTAAACCTGAAGTAAAGCACCGGATCTATAACTAGTGTAACAGGAATGGTTCAAAATAAAGACAGTGGGAAGAGTCAGTCTTCTTGTACTTAAGTCGGCATTGTGAGTTTCGTATTTAATTCCGATGCAATTTCTGTGTTTCATCGTCAATAAGCAGGCAGAGGGATACAGTAACCCTGAAGTGAAGCATCGGAATCTATAACTAGTGTCACAGGAATGGTTCAAAACATAGTCAGTAGGAAGAGTCAGTCTTCTTGTACTTAAGTCGGTATTGTGCCTTTACTATTTAATTCCTATGCAATTTCTGTGTTTCTTCGTCAATAAGAAGGTCCAATTGATATAGTAAACCTGGAGTGAAGCATCGGAATCTACAACTAGTGTCACAGGAATGGTTCAAAACATAGACAGTAAGTTGCGTCAGTCTTCTTGTACTTAAGTCGGCATTGTGCCTTTTTTATTTAATTCCGATGCAATTTCTTTGTTTCATCGTCTATAAGAAGGCCCAAGAGATGCAGTAAACCTGGAGTGAAGCATCGGAATCTATAACTAGTGTCACAGGAATCGTTCAAAAACATCGACAGTAAGAAGAGTCAGTCTTCTTGCACTTATTTCGGCATTGTGCCTTTAGTATTTAATTCCGATGCAATTTCTGTGTTTCATCGTCAAAAAGAAGGTCAGAGGGATACAGTAAATCTGAAGTCAAGCATCGGAATCTATAACTAGTGTCACAGGAATGGTTCAAAGCATAGTCAGTAAGAAAGTCAGTCCTCTTGTACTTAAGTCGGCATTGTGCCTTTTGTATTTAATTCCGATGCAATTTCTATGTTTCATCGTCAATAAGAAGGTCCAATGGATATAGTAAACCTGGAGTGAAGCATCGGAATCTATAACTAGTGTCACAGGAATGGTTCAAAACTTAGACAGTAAGTAGCGTCAGTCTTCTTGTACTTAAGTCGGCATTGTGCCATTAGTATTTAATTCCGATGCAATTTATGTGTTTCATCGTTAAAATGAAGGTCAGAGGGATACAGTAAATCTGAAGTCAAGCATCGGAATCTATAATTAGTGTAACAGGAATGGTTCAAAACATAGTCAGTAAGAAGAGTCAGTCTTCTTGTACGTAAGTCGGCATTGTGCCTTTTGTATTTAATTCCGATGCAATTTCTGTGTTTCTTCGTCAATAAGAAGGTCCAAGAGATGCAGTAAACCTGGAGTGAAGCATCGGAATCTATAACTAGTGTCACAGGAATCGTTCAAAAACATCGACAGTAAGAAGAGTCAGTCTTCTTGTACTTAAGTCGGCATTGTGCCTTTTTTATTTAATTCCGATGCAATTTCTGTGTTTCTTCGTCAATAAGAAGGTCCAAGGGATACAGTAAACCTGGAGTGAAGCATCGGAATCAAGAAGTAGTGACACAGGGATGGTTCAAAACACAGACAGTAAGAAGAGTCAGTATTCTTGTCCTTAAGTCGACATTGTGCCCTTTGTATTTAATTCCGATGAAATTTCTGTGTTTCATCGTCAATGAGAAGGTCCAAGGGATACAGTAAACCTGAAGTAAAGCACCGGATCTATAACTAGTGTAACAGGAATGGTTCAAAATAAAGACAGTGGGAAGAGTCAGTCTTCTTGTACTTAAGTCGGCATTGTGAGTTTCGTATTTAATTCCGATGCAATTTCTGTGTTTCATCGTCAATAAGCAGGCAGAGGGATACAGTAACCCTGAAGTGAAGCATCGGAATCTATAACTAGTGTCACCGGAATGGTTCAAAACATAGTCAGTAGGAAGAGTCAGTCTTCTTGTACTTAAGTCGGTATTGTGCCTTTACTATTTAATTCCTATGCAATTTCTGTGTTTCTTCGTCAATAAGAAGGTCCAATTGATATAGTAAACCTGGAGTGAAGCATCGGAATCTACAACTAGTGTCACAGGAATGGTTCAAAACATAGACAGTAAGTTGCGTCAGTCTTCTTGTACTTAAGTCGGCATTGTGCCTTTTTTATTTAATTCCGATGCAATTTCTTTGTTTCATCGTCTATAAGAAGGCCCAAGAGATGCAGTAAACCTGGAGTGAAGCATCGGAATCTATAACTAGTGTCACAGGAATCGTTCAAAAACATCGACAGTAAGAAGAGTCAGTCTTCTTGCACTTATTTCGGCATTGTGCCTTTAGTATTTAATTCCGATGCAATTTCTGTGTTTCATCGTCAAAAAGAAGGTCAGAGGGATACAGTAAATCTGAAGTCAAGCATCGGAATCTATAACTAGTGTCACAGGAATGGTTCAAAGCATAGTCAGTAAGAAGAGTCAGTCCTCTTGTACTTAAGTCGGCATTGTGCCTTTTGTATTTAATTCCGATGCAATTTCTATGTTTCATCGTCAATAAGAAGGTCCAATGGATATAGTAAACCTGGAGTGAAGCATCGGAATCTATAACTAGTGTCACAGGAATGGTTCAAAACTTAGACAGTAAGTAGCGTCAGTCTTCTTGTACTTAAGTCGGCATTGTGCCATTAGTATTTAATTCCGATGCAATTTATGTGTTTCATCGTTAAAATGAAGGTCAGAGGGATACAGTAAATCTGAAGTCAAGCATCGGAATCTATAATTAGTGTAACAGGAATGGTTCAAAACATAGTCAGTAAGAAGAGTCAGTCTTCTTGTACGTAAGTCGGCATTGTGCCTTTTGTATTTAATTCCGATGCAATGTCTGTGTTTTATCGTCAATAAGAAGGTCAGAGGGATACAGTAAACCTGAAGTGAAGCATCGGAATCTATAACTAGTGTCACAGGAATGGTTCAAAACATAGTCAGTAAGAAGAGTCAGTCATATTGTACTTATGTCGGCATTGAGCCTTTTGTATTAAATTCCGATGCAATTTGTGTATTTCATCGTCAATAAGAAGGTCCAAGGGAAACAGTAAACCAGGAGTGAAGCATCGGAATCTATAACTAGCGTCACATGAATGGTTCAAAACATAGACAGTAAGAAGAGTCAGTCTTCTTGTACTTAATTCGGAATAGTGAATTTTGTATTTAATTCTGATGCAACTTCTGTGTTTCATCGTCAATAAGAAGGTCAGAGGGATACAGTAAACCTGAACTGAAGCAGCGGAATCTAAACTAGAGTCACAGAAATGGTTCAAAACATAGACAGTAGGAAGAGTCAGTCTTCTTGTACTTAAGTCGGCATTGTGCCTTTTGTATTTAATTCCGATGCAATTTCAGTGTTACATCGTCAATAAGAAGGCCAGAGGGATACAGTAAACCTGAAGTGAAGCATCGGAATCTGTAACTAGTGTCACAGGAATGGTTCAAAACATAGACAGTAGGAAGAGTCAGTCTTCTTGTACTCAAGTCGGCATTGTGCCTTTTCTATTTAATTCCTATGCAATTTCTGTGTTTCATCGTCAATAAGAAGGTCCAAGGGATATAGTAAACCTGGAGTGACGCATCGGAATCTATAACTAGTGACACAGGAATGGTTCAAAACATAGACAGTAGGAAGAGTCAGTTTCTTGCACTTAAGTCGGCATTGTGCCTTTTCTATTTAATTCCGATGCAATTTTTGTGTTTCATCGTTAATAAGAATGTCCACGGGATACAGTAAACTGAGAGTGAAGCATCGGAATCAATAACTAGTGTCACAAAAATGGTTCAAAACATAGTCAGTAAGAAGAGTCAGTCCTCTTGTACTTATTCGGCATTGTGCCTTTTGTATTTAATTCCGATGCAATTTCTATGTTTAATCGTCAATAAGAAGGTCCAAGGTATATAGTAAACCTGGAGTGAAGCGTCGGAATCTATAACTAGTGTCACAGGAATGGTTCAAATCTTAAACAGTAAGTAGCGTCAGTCTTCTTGTACTTAAGTCGGCATTGTGCCTTTTTTATTTAATTCCGATGCAATTTCTGTGTTTCATCGTCAATAAGAAGGTCAAAGGGATACAGTAATCCTGGAGTGAAGCATCGGAATCTATAACTAGTGTCACAGGAATGGTTCAAAACATCGACAGTAAGAAGAGTCAGTCTTCTTGTACTTAATTCGGCATTGTGCCTTTAATATTTAATTCCGATGCAATTTCAGTGTTTCATCGTCAATAAGAAGGTCCATGGGATACAGTAAACCTGAAGTGAAGCATCGGAATCTATAACTAGTGTCACATGAATGGTTCAAATCATAGTCAGTAAGAAGAGTCAGACTTCTTGTACTTAAGTCACCATTGTGCAATTTGTATTTAATTCCGATGCAATTTCTGTGTTTCATCGTCAGTAAGAAGGTCCAAGGGATACAGTAAACCTGGAGTGAAGCATCGGAATCTATAACTAGTGTCACAAGAATGGCTCAAAACATAGTCAGTAAGAAGAGTCAGTCTTCTTGTACTTAAGTCGGCATTGAGCCTTTAGTATTTAATTCCGATGCAATTTATGTGTTTCATCGTTAAAATGAAGGTCAGAGGGATACAGTAAATCTGAAGTCAAGCATCGGAATCTATAACTAGTGTCACAGGAATGGTTCAAAACATAGTCAGTAAGAAGAGTCAGTCTTCATGTACGTAAGTCGGCATTGTGCCTATTGTATTTAATTCCGATGCAATGTCTGTGTTTTATCGTCAATAAGAAGGTCAGAGGGATACAGTAAACCTGAAGTGAAGCATCGGAATCTATAACTAGTGTCACAGGAATGGTTCAAAACATAGTCAGTAAGAAGAGTCAGTCATATTGTACTTATGTCGGCATTGAGCCTTTTGTATTAAATTCCGATGCAATTTGTGTGTTTCATCGTCAATAAGAAGGTCCAAGGGATACAGTAAACCTGGAGTGAAGCATCGGAATCTAAAACTAGTGACACAGGAATGGTTCAGAACATAGACTGTAGGAAGAGTCAGTCTTCTTGCACCTAAGTCGGCATTGTGCCTTTTCTATTTACTTCCGATGCAATTGCTGTGTTTCATCGTCAACAAGAAGGTCAGAGGGATACAGTAAACCTGAAGTGAAGCATCGGAATCTATTACTAGTGTCACAGGAATGGTTCAAAACATAGACAGTAGGAAGAGTCAGTCTATTTGTACTTAAGTCTGCATCCTGAATTTTCTATTTAACTCCGATGCAATTTCTGTTTTTCATCGTTAATAAGAAGGTCCAAGGGATATAGTAAACCTGGAGTGAAGCATCGGAATCTATAATTAGTGTCACAGGAATGGTTCAAGTCATAGGCAGTAAGAAGAGTCAGTCTTCTTGTACTTAAGTCGGCATTGTGCCTTTTTTATTTAATTCCGATGCAATTTCTGTACTTCATCGTCAATATGAAGGACTAGGGGATATAGTAAACATGAAGTGAAGCATCAGAATCTATAACTAGTGTCACAGGAATGGTTTAAAACATAGTCAGTAAGAAGAGACAGTCTTCTTTTACTTAAGTCGGCATTGTGCCTTTTGTATTAAATTCCGATGCAATTTCTGTGTTTCATCGTCAATAAGAAGGTCCAAGGGATACAGTAAACCTGAAGTGAAGCATCGGAATCTATAATTAGTGTCACATGAATGGTTCAAAACATAGTCATAAAGAAGAGTCAGTCTTCTTGTACTTAAGTCGGCATTGTGACTTTTGTATTTAAATTCCGATGCAATTTCTGTGTTTCTTCGTCAATAAGAAGGTCCAAGGGATACAGTAAACCTGGAGTGAAGCATCGGAATCTAGAACTATTGACACAGGGATGGTTCAAAACACAGACAGTAAGAAGAGTCAGTATTCTTGTACTTAAGTCGGCATTGTGCCCTTTGTATTTAATTCCGATGAAATTTCTGTGTTTCATCGTCAATAAGAAGGTCCAAGGGATACAGTAAACCTGAAGTAAAACATCGGAATCTATAACTAGTGTCACAGGAATGGTTCAAAACATAGTCAGTAAGAAGTGTCAGTCATATTGTACTTATGTCGGCATTGAGCCTTTTGTATTAAATTCCGATGCAATTTGTGTATTTCATCGTCAATAAGAAGGTCCAAGGGAAACAGTAAACCAGGAGTGAAGCATCGGAATCTATAACTAGCGTCACATGAATGGTTCAAAACATAGACAGTAAGAAGAGTCAGTCTTCTTGTACTTAATTCGGAATAGTGAATTTTGTATTTAATTCTGATGCAACTTCTGTGTTTCATCGTCAATAAGAAGGTCAGAGGGATACAGTAAACCTGAACTGAAGCAGCGGAATCTAAACTAGAGTCACAGAAATGGTTCAAAACATAGACAGTAGGAAGAGTCAGTCTTCTTGTACTTAAGTCGGCATTGTGCCTTTTGTATTTAATTCCGATGCAATTTCAGTGTTACATCGTCAATAAGAAGGCCAGAGGGATACAGTAAACCTGAAGTGAAGCATCGGAATCTGTAACTAGTGTCACAGGAATGGTTCAAAACATAGACAGTAGGAAGAGTCAGTCTTCTTGTACTCAAGTCGGCATTGTGCCTTTTCTATTTAATTCCTATGCAATTTCTGTGTTTCATCGTCAATAAGAAGGTCCAAGGGATATAGTAAACCTGGAGTGACGCATCGGAATCTATAACTAGTGACACAGGAATGGTTCAAAACATAGACAGTAGGAAGAGTCAGTTTCTTGCACTTAAGTCGGCATTGTGCCTTTTCTATTTAATTCCGATGCAATTTTTGTGTTTCATCGTTAATAAGAATGTCCACGGGATACAGTAAACTGAGAGTGAAGCATCGGAATCAATAACTAGTGTCACAAAAATGGTTCAAAACATAGTCAGTAAGAAGAGTCAGTCCTCTTGTACTTATTCGGCATTGTGCCTTTTGTATTTAATTCCGATGCAATTTCTATGTTTAATCGTCAATAAGAAGGTCCAAGGTATATAGTAAACCTGGAGTGAAGCGTCGGAATCTATAACTAGTGTCACAGGAATGGTTCAAATCTTAAACAGTAAGTAGCGTCAGTCTTCTTGTACTTAAGTCGGCATTGTGCCTTTTTTATTTAATTCCGATGCAATTTCTGTGTTTCATCGTCAATAAGAAGGTCAAAGGGATACAGTAATCCTGGAGTGAAGCATCGGAATCTATAACTAGTGTCACAGGAATGGTTCAAAACATCGACAGTAAGAAGAGTCAGTCTTCTTGTACTTAATTCGGCATTGTGCCTTTAATATTTAATTCCGATGCAATTTCAGTGTTTCATCGTCAATAAGAAGGTCCATGGGATACAGTAAACCTGAAGTGAAGCATCGGAATCTATAACTAGTGTCACATGAATGGTTCAAATCATAGTCAGTAAGAAGAGTCAGACTTCTTGTACTTAAGTCACCATTGTGCAATTTGTATTTAATTCCGATGCAATTTCTGTGTTTCATCGTCAGTAAGAAGGTCCAAGGGATACAGTAAACCTGGAGTGAAGCATCGGAATCTATAACTAGTGTCACAAGAATGGCTCAAAACATAGTCAGTAAGAAGAGTCAGTCTTCTTGTACTTAAGTCGGCATTGAGCCTTTAGTATTTAATTCCGATGCAATTTATGTGTTTCATCGTTAAAATGAAGGTCAGAGGGATACAGTAAATCTGAAGTCAAGCATCGGAATCTATAACTAGTGTCACAGGAATGGTTCAAAACATAGTCAGTAAGAAGAGTCAGTCTTCATGTACGTAAGTCGGCATTGTGCCTTTTGTATTTAATTCCGATGCAATGTCTGTGTTTTATCGTCAATAAGAAGGTCAGAGGGATACAGTAAACCTGAAGTGAAGCATCGGAATCTATAACTAGTGTCACAGGAATGGTTCAAAACATAGTCAGTAAGAAGAGTCAGTCATATTGTACTTATGTCGGCATTGAGCCTTTTGTATTAAATTCCGATGCAATTTGTGTGTTTCATCGTCAATAAGAAGGTCCAAGGGATACAGTAAACCTGGAGTGAAGCATCGGAATCTAAAACTAGTGACACAGGAATGGTTCAGAACATAGACTGTAGGAAGAGTCAGTCTTCTTGCACCTAAGTCGGCATTGTGCCTTTTCTATTTACTTCCGATGCAATTGCTGTGTTTCATCGTCAACAAGAAGGTCAGAGGGATACAGTAAACCTGAAGTGAAGCATCGGAATCTATTACTAGTGTCACAGGAATGGTTCAAAACATAGACAGTAGGAAGAGTCAGTCTATTTGTACTTAAGTCGGCATCCTGAATTTTCTATTTAACTCCGATGCAATTTCTGTTTTTCATCGTCAATAAGAAGGTCCAAGGGATATAGTAAACCTGGAGTGAAGCATCGGAATCTATAATTAGTGTCACAGGAATGGTTCAAGTCATAGGCAGTAAGAAGAGTCAGTCTTCTTGTACTTAAGTCGGCATTGTGCCTTTTTTATTTAATTCCGATGCAATTTCTGTACTTCATCGTCAATATGAAGGACTAGGGGATATAGTAAACATGAAGTGAAGCATCAGAATCTATAACTAGTGTCACAGGAATGGTTTAAAACATAGTCAGTAAGAAGAGACAGTCTTCTTTTACTTAAGTCGGCATTGTGCCTTTTGTATTAAATTCCGATGCAATTTCTGTGTTTCATCGTCAATAAGAAGGTCCAAGGGATACAGTAAACCTGAAGTGAAGCATCGGAATCTATAATTAGTGTCACATGAATGGTTCAAAACATAGTCATAAAGAAGAGTCAGTCTTCTTGTACTTAAGTCGGCATTGTGACTTTTGTATTTAAATTCCGATGCAATTTCTGTGTTTCTTCGTCAATAAGAAGGTCCAAGGGATACAGTAAACCTGGAGTGAAGCATCGGAATCTAGAACTATTGACACAGGGATGGTTCAAAACACAGACAGTAAGAAGAGTCAGTATTCTTGTACTTAAGTCGGCATTGTGCCCTTTGTATTTAATTCCGATGAAATTTCTGTGTTTCATCGTCAATAAGAAGGTCCAAGGGATACAGTAAACCTGAAGTAAAACATCGGATCTATAACTAGTGTAACAGGAATGGTTCAAAATAAAGACAGTGGGAAGAGTCAGTCTTCTCGTACTTAAGTCGGCATTGTGACTTTCGTATTTAATTCCGATGCAATTTCTGTGTTTCATCGTCAATAAGCAGGTCAGAGGGATACAGTAAACCTGAAGTGAAGCATCGGAATCTATAACTAGTGTCACAGGAATGGTTCAAAACATAGACAGTAGGAAGAGTCAGTCTTCTTGTACTTAAGTCGGTATTGTGCCTTTTCTATTTAATTCCTATGCAATTTCTGTGTTTCATCGTCAATAAGAAGGTCCAATTGATATAGTAAACCTGGAGTGAAGCATCGGAATCTATAACTAGTGTCACAGGAATGGTTCAAATCATAGTCAGTAAGAAGAGTCAGTCTTCTTGTACTTAATTTGGCATTGTACCTTTTGTATTTAATTCCGATGCAATTTCTGTGTTTCATCTTCAATAAGAAGGTCCAAGGGATACAGTAAACCTATACTGAAGCATCGGAATCTATAACTAGTGTCACAGGAATGGTTCAAAGCATCGACAGTAAGAAGAGTCAGTCTTCTTGTACGTAATTTGGCATTGTGCCTTTAGTATTTAATTCCGATGCAATTTCTGTGTTTCATCGTCAATAAGAAGGTCAGAGGGATACAGTAAATCTGAAGTCAAGCATCGGAATCTATAACTAGTGTCACAGGAATGGTTCAACACATAGACAGTAGAAAAAGTCAGTCTACATGTACTTAAGTCGGCATTGTGCCGTTTGTATTTAATTCCGATGCAATTTCTGTGTTTCATCGTCAATAAGAAGGTCAGAGTGATACAGTAAACCTGAGGTGAAGCATCGGATACTATAACTAGTGTCACAGGAATGGTTCAAAACTTAGTCAGTAAGAAGAGTCAGTCTTCTTGTACTTAAATTGGCATTGTGCCTTTTGTATTTAATTCCGATGCAATTAGTGTGTTTCATCGTCAATACGAAGGTCCAAGGGATACAGTAAACCAGAAGTGAAACATCGGAATCTATAACTAGTGTCACAGGAATGGCTCAAAACATAGACTGCAGGAAGAGTCGGTCTTCCTGTACTTAAGTCGGTATTGTGCCTTTTCTATTTAATTTCGATGCAATTTCTGTGTTTCATCGTCAATAATAAGGTCCAAGGCATACAGTACACCTGAAGTGAAGCATCGAAATCTATAACTAGTGTCACAGTAATGGTTCAAAACATAGACAGAAGAAGAGTCAGTCTTCTTGTACTTAAGTCGGCATTGTGCCTTTTGTATTTAATTCCGATTCAATTGCTGTGTTTCCTCGTCAATAAGAAGGTCCTAGGGGTACAGTAAACCTGAGGTGAAGCATCGGTATCTATAACTAGTGTCACAGGAATGGATCAAATCATAGACAGTAGGAAAAGTCAGTCATCTTATACTTAAGTCGGCATTGTGCCTTTTCTATTCAATTCCGATTCAATTGCTGTGTTTCCTCGTCAATAAGAAGGTCCTAGGGATAGAGTAAACCTGAGGTGAAGCATCGGTATCTATAACTAGTGTCACAGGAATGGATCAAATCATAGACAGTAGGAAAAGTCAGTCATCTTATACTTAAGTCGGCATTGTGCCTTTAGTATTTAATTCCGATGCAATTTTTGTGTTTCATCGTCAATAAGAAGGTCCAAGGGATACAGTAAACCTGGAGTGAAGTATCGGAATCTGTAACTAGTGTCACAGGAATGGTTCAAACATAGTCAGTAAGAAGAGTCAGTCTTCTTGCACTTAGGTCGGCATTGTGCCTTTTGTATTTAATTCCGATGTAACTTCTGTGTTTCATCGTCAATAAGAAGGTCCAAGGGATACAGTAAACCTGAAGTGAAGCATCGTATCTATAACTAGTGTCACAGGAATGGTTCAAAACTTAGACAGTAGGAAGAGACAGTCTTCTTGTACTTAAGTCGGCATTGTGCCTTTTTTATTTAATTGTGATGCAATTTCTGTGTTTCATCGTCAATATGAAGATCCAAGGGATACAGTAAACCTGGAGTGAGGCATCGGAATCTATAACTACTGTCACAGGAATGGTTCAAATCGCCGACAGTTACAAGAGTCAGTCTTCTTGTACTTAAGTCGGTATTGTGCCTTTACTATTTAATTCCTATGCAATTTCTGTGTTTCTTCGTCAATAAGAAGGTCCAATTGATATAGTAAACCTGGAGTGAAGCATCGGAATCTACAACTAGTGTCACAGGAATGGTTCAAAACATAGACAGTAAGTAGCGTCAGTCTTCTTGTACTTAAGTCGGCATTGTGCCTTTTTTATTTAATTCCGATGCAATTTCTTTGTTTCTTCGTCTATAAGAAGGCCCAAGAGATGCAGTAAACCTGGAGTGAAGCATCGGAATCTATAACTAGTGTCACAGGAATCGTTCAAAAACATCGACAGTAAGAAGAGTCAGTCTTCTTGTACTTATTTCGGCATTGTGCCTTTAGTATTTAATTCCGATGCAATTTCTATGTTTCATCGTCAATAAGAAGGTCCAAGGGATATAGTAAACCTGGAGTGAAGCATCGGAATCTATAACTAGTGTCACAGGAATGGTTCAAAACTTAGACAGTAAGTAGCGTCAGTCTTCTTGTACTTAAGTCGGCATTGTGCCTTTAGTATTTAATTCCGATGCAATTTATGTGTTTCATCGTTAAAATGAAGGTCAGAGGGATACAGTAAATCTGAAGTCAAGCATCGGAATCTATAACTAGTGTCACAGGAATGGTTCAAAACATAGTCAGTAAGAAGAGTCAGTCTTCATGTACGTAAGTCGGCATTGTGCCTTTTGTATTTAATTCCGATGCAATGTCTGTGTTTTATCGTCAATAAGAAGGTCAGAGGGATACAGTAAACCTGAAGTGAAGCATCGGAATCTATAACTAGTGTCACAGGAATGGTTCAAAACATAGTCAGTAAGAAGAGTCAGTCATATTGTACTTATGTCGGCATTGAGCCTTTTGTATTAAATTCCGATGCAATTTGTGTGTTTCATCGTCAATAAGAAGGTCCAAGGGATACAGTAAACCTGGAGTGAAGCATCGGAATCTAAAACTAGTGACACAGGAATGGTTCAGAACATAGACTGTAGGAAGAGTCAGTCTTCTTGCACCTAAGTCGGCATTGTGATTTTTCTATTTACTTCCGATGCAATTGCTGTGTTTCATCGTCAACAAGAAGGTCAGAGGGATACAGTAAACCTGAAGTGAAGTATCGGAATCTATTACTAGTGTCACAGGAATGGTTCAAAACATAGACAGTAGGAAGAGTCAGTCTATTTGTACTTAAGTCGGCATCCTGAATTTTCTATTTAACTCCGATGCAATTTCTGTTTTTCATCGTCAATAAGAAGGTCCAAGGGATATAGTAAACCTGGAGTGAAGCATCGGAATCTATAATTAGTGTCACAGGAATGGTTCAAGTCATAGGCAGTAAGAAGAGTCAGTCTTCTTGTACTTAAGTCGGCATTGTGCCTTTTTTATTTAATTCCGATGCAATTTCTGTACTTCATCGTCAATATGAAGGTCTAGGGGATATAGTAAACATGAAGTGAAGCATCAGAATCTATAACTAGTGTCACAGGAATGGTTTAAAACATAGTCAGTAAGAAGAGACAGTCTTCTTTTACTTAAGTCGGCATTGTGCCTTTTGTATTAAATTCCGATGCAATTTCTGTGTTTCATCGTCAATAAGAAGGTCCAAGGGATACAGTAAACCTGAAGTGAAGCATCGGAATCTATAATTAGTGTCACATGAAAGGTTCAAAACATAGTCATAAAGAAGAGTCAGTCTTCTTGTACTTAAGTCGGCATTGTGACTTTTGTATTTAAATTCCGATGCAATTTCTGTGTTTCTTCGTCAATAAGAAGGTCCAAGGGATACAGTAAACCAGAAGTGAAACATCGGATCTATAACTAGTGTAACAGGAATGGTTCAAAATAAAGACAGTGGGAAGAGTCAGTCTTCTCGTACTTAAGTCGGCATTGTGACTTTCGTATTTAATTCCGATGCAATTTCTGTGTTTCATCGTCAATAAGCAGGTCAGAGGGATACAGTAAACCTGAAGTGAAGCATCGGAATCTATAACTGGTGTCACAGGAATGGTTCAAAGCATCGACAGTAAGAAGAGTCAGTCTTCTTGTACGTAATTTGGCATTGTGCCTTTAGTATTTAATTCCGATGCAATTTCTGTGTTTCATCGTCAATAAGAAGGTCAGAGGGATACAGTAAATCTGAAGTCAAGCATCGGAATCTATAACTAGTGTCACAGGAATGGTTCAACACATAGACAGTAGAAAAAGTCAGTCTACATGTACTTAAGTCGGCATTGTGCCGTTTGTATTTAATTCCGATGCAATTTCTGTGTTTCATCGTCAATAAGAAGGTCAGAGTGATACAGTAAACCTGAGGTGAAGCATCGGATACTATAACTAGTGTCACAGGAATGGTTCAAAACTTAGTCAGTAAGAAGAGTCAGTCTTCTTGTACTTAAATTGGCATTGTGCCTTTTGTATTTAATTCCGATGCAATTAGTGTGTTTCATCGTCAATACGAAGGTCCAAGGGATACAGTAAACCAGAAGTGAAACATCGGAATCTATAACTAGTGTCACAGGAATGGCTCAAAACATAGACTGCAGGAAGAGTCAGTCTTCCTGTACTTAAGTCGGTATTGTGCCTTTTCTATTTAATTCCGATGCAATTTCTGTGTTTCATCGTCAATAATAAGGTCCAAGGCATACAGTACACCTGAAGTGAAGCATCGAAATCTATAACTAGTGTCACAGTAATGGTTCAAAACATAGACAGAAGAAGAGTCAGTCTTCTTGTACTTAAGTCGGCATTGTGCCTTTTGTATTTAATTCCGATTCAATTGCTGTGTTTCCTCGTCAATAAGAAGGTCCTAGGGGTACAGTAAACCTGAGGTGAAGCATCGGTATCTATAACTAGTGTCACAGGAATGGATCAAATCATAGACAGTAGGAAAAGTCAGTCATCTTATACTTAAGTCGGCATTGTGCCTTTTCTATTTAATTCCGATTCAATTGCTGTGTTTCCTCGTCAATAAGAAGGTCCTAGGGATAGAGTAAACCTGAGGTGAAGCATCGGTAACTATAACTAGTGTCACAGGAATGGATCAAATCATAGACAGTAGGAAAAGTCAGTCATCTTATACTTAAGTCGGCATTGTGCCTTTAGTATTTAATTCCGATGCAATTTTTGTGTTTCATCGTCAATAAGAAGGTCCAAGGGATACAGTAAACCTGGAGTGAAGTATCGGAATCTGTAACTAGTGTCACAGGAATGGTTCAAACATAGACAGTAAGCAGAGTCAGTCTGCTTGTACTTAAGTCGGCAATGTGCCTTTTTTATTTAATTCCGATGCAATTTCTGTGTTTCATCGTCAATAAGAACGTCCAAGGTATACTGTAAACCTAGAGTGAAGCATCGGAATCTATAACTAGTGTCACAGGAATGGTTCAAAACATAGACAGTAAGAAGAGTCAGTCTTCTTGTACTTAATTCGGCATTGTGCGTTTTGTATTTAATTCCGACGCAATTTCTGTGTTTCATCGTCAATAAGAACGTCAAAGGCATACAGTAAACCTGGAGTGAACCATCGGAATCTATAACTAGTGTCATAGGGGTGGTTCAAAACATAGACAGTAAGAAGAGTAAGTATTCTTGTACTTAATTCGGCACTGTGCCTTTTGGATTTAGTTCCGATGCAATTTCTGTGATTCATCGTCAGTAAGAAGGTCTAAGGGATACAGTAAACCTGAAGTGAAGCATCAGAATTTATAACTAGTGGCAAAGGAATGGTTCGAAACATAGTCAGTAAGAAGAGTCAGTCTTCTTGTACTTAATCCGGCATTGTGCCTTTTGTATTTCATTCTGATGCAAATTCTGTATTTCATCGTCAATAAGAAGGTCAGAGGGATACAGTAATCCTGAAGTGAAGCATCGGAATCTATAACTAGTGTCACAGGAATGGTTCAAAACATAGTAAGTAAGAAGAGTCAGCCTTCTTGTACTTAAGTCGGCATTGTGCCTTTTGTATTTAATTCCGATGCAATTTCTGTGTTTCATCGTCAATAAGAAGGTCCAAGGGATACAGTAAACCTGGAGTGAAGCATCGGAATCTATAACTAGTGACACAGGGATGGTTCAAAATATAGACAGTAAGAAGAGTCAGTACTCTTGTACTTAAGTCGGCATTGTGCTTTTTCTATTTAATTCCGATGCAATTGCTGTGTTTCATCGTCAATAAGTAGGTCCAAGGGATACAGTAAACCTGAAGTGAAGCACCCGAATCTATAACTAGTGTCACAGGAATGGTTCAAAACATAGTCAGTAAGAAAAGTCAGTCTTATTGTACTTAAGTCGGCATTGTGCCTTTTGTATTTAATTCCGATGCAATTTCTGTGTTTCATCGTCAATAAGGAGGTCCAAGGGATAGAGTAAACCTGGAGTGAAGCATCGGAATCTATAACTAGTGTCACAGGAATTTTTTAAAACATAGTCAGTAAGAAAAGTCAGTCTTCTTGTACTTAAGTCGGCATTGTGCCTTTTGTAATTAATTCCGATGCTATTTTTGTGTTTCATCGTCAATAAGAAGGTCCAAGGGATACAGTCCACCTGAAGTGAAGCATCGGAATCTATAACTAGTGTCACAGAAATGGTTCAAAACATAGTAAGTAAGAGGCGTCAGTTTTCTTGTACTTAAGTCGGCATTGTGCCTTTTGTATTTAATTCCGATGCAATTTCTGTGTTTCATCGTCAATAAGAAGGTCCTAGGGATACAGTAAACCTGAAGTGAAGCATCGAAATCTATAACTTGTGTCACAGGAATGGTTCAAAACATAGTCAGTAAGAAGAGTCAGTCTTCTTGTACTTAAGTCGGCATTGTGCCTTTTGTATTTAATTCCGATGCAATATCTGTGTTTCATCGTCAATAAGAAGGTCCAAGATATACAGTAAACCTGAAGTGAAGCATCGAAATCTATAACTAGTGTCACAGGAATGGTTCAAAACATAGACAGAAGAAGAGACAGCCTTCTTGTACTTAAGTCGGCATTGTGCCTTTTGTATTTAATTCAGATGCAATTTCAGAGATTCAGCGTCCATAAGAAGGGCAGTGGGATACAGTAAACCCGAAGTGAAGCATCGGAATCTATAACTAGTGTCACAGCAATCGTTCAAAACATAGTCAGTAACAACAGTCAGTCTTCTTGTACTAAAGTCGGCCTTGTGCCTTTTGTATTAAATTCCGATGCAATTTCTGTAGTTCATCGTCAATAAGAAGGTCCAAGGGATACAGTAAACCTGGAGTGAAGCATCGGAATCTGTAACTAGTGTCACAGGAATGGTTCAATCATAGACAGTAAGCAGAGTCAGTCTTCCTGTACTAAATTCGGCATTGTGCCTTTGTATTTAATTCCGATGCAATTTCTGTGTTTCATCGTCGATAAGAAGGTCCAGGGGATACAGTAAACCTAGAGTGAACCATCGGAATCTATAACTAGTGTCACAGGAATGAATCAAACATAGTCAGTAAGAAGAGTCAGTCTTCTTGTACTAAATTCGGCATTGTGCCTTTGTATTTAATTCCGATGCAATTTCTGTGTTTCATCGTCGATAAGAAGGTCCAGGGGATACAGTAAACCTGGAGTGAAGCATCGGAAACTATAACTAGTGTCACAGGAATGGTTCAACACATAGACAGTAGGAAAAGTCAGTCTACATGTACTTAAGTCGGCATTGTGCCGTTTGTATTAATTTCCGATGCAATTTCTGTGTTTCATCGTCAATAAGAAGGTCAGAGGGATACAGTAAACGTGAAGTGAAGCATCGGAATCTACAACTAGTGTCACAGGAATGGTTCAAAACATAGTCAGTAAGAAGAGTCAGTCTTCTTGTACTTAAGTTGGCATTGTGCCTTTGGTATTTAATTCAGATGCAACTAGTGTGTTTCATCGTCAGTAAGTAGGTCCAAGGGATACAGTAAACCAGAGGTGAAGCTTCGGAATCTATAACTAGTGTCACAGGAATGGCTCAAGCATAGACAGTAGGAAGAGTCAGTCTTCCTGTACTTAAGTCGGTTTTGTGCCTTTTCTATTTAATTCCGATGCAATTTCTGTGTTTCATCGTCAATAAGAAGGTCAGAGGGGTACAGTAAACCTGAAGTGAAGCATGGGAATCTATAACTAGTGTCACAGGAATGGTTCAAATCATAGAGAGTTGGAGGATTCAGTCTTTTTGTACTTAAGTCGGCATTGTGCCTTTTGTATTTCATTCCGATGCAATTTCTGTGTTTCATCGCCAATAAGAAGGTCCGAGGGATATAGTAAACCTCAAGTGAAGCATCGGAATAAAAAACTAGTGTCACAGGAATGGTTGAAAACATAGAGAGTAGGAAGAGTCAGTCTTCTTGTACTTAAGTCGGCATTGTGCTTATTCTATTTAATACCGATGCGATTTCTGTGTCTCATCGTCAATAATAAGGTCCTAGGGACACAGTAAACCTGAAGTGAAGCATCGGAATCTATAACTTGTGTCACAGGAATGGTTCAAAACATAGTCAGTAAGAAGAGCCAGTCTTCTTGTACTTAAGTCGGCATTGTGCCTTTTGTATTCAATTCCGATGCAAAATCTGTGTTTCATCGCCAATAAGAAGGTCAAGGGATACAGTAAACCTGAAGTGAAGCATCGAAATCTATAACTAGTGTCACAGGAATGGTTCAAAACATAGACAGAAGAAGAGCCAGCCTTCTTGTACTTAAGTCGGCATTGTGCCTTTTGTATTTAATTCAGATGCAATTTCTGAGTTTCATCGTCCATAAGAAGGCAGAGGGATACAGTGAACCTGAAGTGAAGCATCGGAATCTTCAACTAGTGTCACAGCAATCGTTCAAAACATAGTCAGTAAGAACAGTCAGTCTTCTTGTACTTAAGTCGGCCTTGTGCCTTTTGTATTAAATTCCGATGCAATATCTGTGTTTCATCGTCAATAAGTAGGTCCAAGGGATACAGTAAACCTGGAGTGAAGCATCGGAATCTGTAACTAGTGTCACAGGAATGGTTCAATCATAGACAGTAAGCAGAGACAGTCTTCCTGTACTAAAGTTGGCATTGTGCCTTTTTTATTTAATTCCGATGAAATTTCTGTGTTCATCGACAATAAGAACGTCCAAGGGATACTGTAAACCTAGAGTTAAGCATCGGAATCTATGACTAGTGTCACAGGAATGGTTCAAAACATAGACAGTAAGAAGAGTCAGTCTTCTTGTACTTAATTCGGCATTGTGCGTTTTGTATTTAATTCCGACGCAATTTCTGTGTTTCATCGTCAATAAGAACGTCAGAGGGATACAGTAAACCTGGAGTGAAGCATCGGAATCTATAACTAGTGTCACATGGATGGTACAAAACATAGACAGTAAGAAGAGTAAGTTTTCTTGTACTTAATTCGGCACTGTGCCTTTTGGATTTAATTCCGATTCAATTTCTGTGTTTCATCGTCAATAAGAAGGTCTAAGGGATACAGTAAACCTGAAGTGAAGCATCAGAGTCTATCACTAGTGTCACAGGAATGGTTCAAAACATAGTCAGTAAGAAGAGTCAGTCTTCTTGTACGTAATCCGGCATTGTGAATTTTGCATTTAATTACGATGCAAATTCTGTGTTTCATCGTCAATAAGATGGTCAGAGGGATACAGTAAACCTGAAGTGAAGCATCGGAATCTATAACCAGTGTCACAGGAATGGTTCAAAACATAGTCAGTAAGAAGAGTCAGTCTTCTTGTACTTATGTCGGCATTGTGCCTTTTGTATTTAATTGCGATGCAATTTCTGTGTTTCATCGTCCATAAGAAGGTCCAAGGGATACAGTAAACCTGGAGTGAAGCATCGGAATCTATAACTAGTGACGCAGGGATGGTTCAAACATAGACAGTAAGAGGAGTCAGTATTCTTGTTCTTAAGTCGGCATTGTGCCTTTTCTATTTAATTCCGTTTCAATTGCTGTGTTTCATCGTCAATAAGAAGGTCCAAGGGATACAGTAAACCTGAAGTGAAGCACCGGAATCTATAACTAGTGTCACAGGAATGGTTCAAAACATAGTCAGTAAGAAGAGTCAGTCTTCTTGTACTTAAGTCGGCATTGTGCCTTTTGTATTTAATTCCGATGCAATATCTGTGTTTCATCGTCAATAAGGAGGTTCAAGGGATAGAGTAAACCTGGAGTGAAGCATCGGAATCTATAACTAGTGTCACAGGAATGGTTCAAAACATAGTCAGTAGGAAGAGTCAGTCTTCTTGTACTTAAATCGGCATTGTGCCTTTTGTATTTAATTCCGATGCTATTTTTGTGTTTCATCGTCAATAAGAAGGTCCAAGGGATACAGTAAACCGGGAGTGAAGCATCGGAATCTATAACTAGAGTCACAGAAATGGTTCAAAACATAGTCAGTAACAAGAGTCAGTCTTTTTGTACTTAAGTCGCCAATGTGCCTATTGTATTTAATTCCGATGCAATTTCTGTGTTTCATCGTCAATAAGAAGGTCCAAGGGATACAGTAAACCAGAAGTGAAGCATCGGAATCTATAACTAGTGCCACAGGAATGGCTCAAAACATAGACAGTAGGAAGAGTCAGTCTTCCTGTACTTAAGTCGGTTGTGTGCCTTTTCTATTTAATTCCGATGCAATTTCTGTGTTTCATCGTCATTAAGAAGGTCAGAGGGATACAGTAAACCTGAAGTGAAGCATGGGAATCTATAACTAGTGTCACAGGAATGGTTCAAATCATAGAGAGTTGGAAGATTAAGTCTTCTTGTACTTAAGTCGGCATTGTGCCTTTTGTATTTCATTCCGATGCAATTTCTCTGTTTCATCATCAATAAGAAGGTCCGAGGGATATAGTAAACGTCAAGTGAAGCATCGGAAAAAAAACTAGTGTCACAGGAATGGTTCAAAGCTAAGAGAGTAGGAAGAGTCAGTCTTCTTGTACTTGAGTCGGCATTGTGCTTATTCTATTTAATACCGATGCGATTTCTGTGTCTCATCGTCAATAAGAAGGTCCTAGGGATACATTAAACCTGAAGTTAAGCATCGGAATCTATAACTTGTGTCACAGGAATGGTTCAAAACATAGTCAGTAAGAAGAATCAGTCTTTTTGTACATAAGTCGGCATTGTGCCTTTTGTATTTAATTCCGATGCAATTTCTGTGTTTCACGGTCAATAACAAGGTCCAAGGGATACAGTAAACCTGTAGTGAAGCATCGGAATCTATAACTAGTGTCACAGGAATAGTTCAAAGCATCGACAGTAAGAAGAGTCAGTCTTCTTGTACTTAATTCGGCATTGTGCCTTTAGTAATTAATTCCGATGCAATTTCTGTGTTTTACCGTCAATAAGAAGGTCAGAGGGATACAGTAAATCTGCAGTCAAGCATCGGAATCTATAACTAGTGTCACAGGAATGGTTCAACACATAGATAGTAGGAAAAGTTAGTCTACATGTACTTAAGTCGGCATTGTGCCGTTTGTATTACTTTCCGATGCAATTTCTGTGTTTCATCGTCAATAAGAAGGTCAGAGGGATACAGTAAACCTGAAGTGAAGCATCGGAATCTACAACTAGTGTCACAGGAATGGTTCAAAACATAGTCCGTAAGAAGAGTCAGTCTCCTTGTACTTAAGTTGGCATTGTGCCTTTTGTATTTAATTCCGATGCAATTAGTGTGTTTCATCGTCAATAAGTAGGTCCAAGGGATACAGTAAACCAGAGGTGAAGCATCGGAATCTATAACTAGTGTCACAGGAATGGCTCAAATAATAGACAGTAGGAAGAGTCAGTCTTCTTGTACTTAAGTAAGTTTTGTGCCTTTTCTATTTAATTACGATGCAATTTCTGTGTTTCATCGTCAATAAGAAGGTCAGAGGGGTACAGTAAACCTGAAGTGAAGCATGGGAATCTATAACTAGTGTCACAGGAATGGTTCAAATCATAGAGAGTTGGAAGATTCAGTCTTCTTGTACTTAAGTCGGCATTGTGCCTTTTGTATTTCATTCCGATGCACTTTCTGTGTTTCATCGTCAATAAGAAGGTCCGAGGGATATAGTAAACCTCAAGTGAAGCATCGGAATAAAAAACTAGTGTCACAGGAATGGTTCAAAGCATAGAGAGTAGGAAGAGTCAGTCTTCTTGTACTTAAGTCGGCATTGTGCTCATTCTATTTAATACCGATGCGATTTCTATGTCTCATCGTCAATAAGAAGGTAGTAGGGACACAGTAAACATGAAGTGAAGCATCGGAATCCATAACTTGTGTCACAGGAATGGTTCGAAACATAGTCAGTAAGAAGAGTCAGTCTTCTTGTACTTAAGTCGGCATTGTGCCTTTTGTATTTAATTCCGATGCAAAATCTGTGTTTCATTGCCAATAAGAATGTCCAAGGGATACAGTAAACATGAAGTGAAGCATCAGAATCTATAACTAGTGTCACAGCAATCGTTCAAAACATAGTCAGTAAGAACAGTCAGTCTTCTTGTACTTAGGTCGGCCTTGTGCCTTTTGTATTTAATTCCGATGCAATATCTGTGTTTCATCGTCAATAAGAAGGTCCAAGGGATACAGTAAACCTGAAGTGAAGCATCGTAATCTATAACTAGTGTCACAGGAATGGTTCAAAACATAGACAGAAGAAGAGACAGCCTTCTTGTACTTAAGTCGGCATTGTGCCTTTTGTATTTAATTCAGATGCAATTTCTGAGTTTCATCGTCCATAAGAAGGGCAGAGGGATACAGTAAACCTGAAGTGAAGCATCGGAATCTTCAACTAGTGTCACAGCAATCGTTCAAAGCATAGTCAGTAAGAACAGTCAGTCTTCTTGTACTTAAGTCGGCCTTGTGCCTTTTGTATTAAATTCCGATGCAATTTCTGTGTTTCATCGTCAATAAGAAGGTCCAAGGGATACAGTAAACCTGGAGTGAAGCATCGGAATCTGTAACTAGTGTCACAGGAATGGATCAATCATAGACAGTAAGCAGAGACAGTCTTCCTGTACTAAAGTTGGCATTGTGCCTTTTTTATTTAATTCCGATGCAATTTCTGTGTTTCATCGACAATAAGAAAGTCCAAGGGATACTGTAAACCTAGAGTGAAGCATCGGAATCTATAACTAGTGTCACAGGAATGGTTCGAAACATAGACAGTAAGAAGAGTCAGTCTTCTTGTACTTAATTCGGCATTGTGCGTTTTGTATTTATTTCCGACGCAATTTCTGTGTTTCATCGTCAATAAGAACGTCAGAGGGATACAGTAAACCTGGAGTGAAGCATCGGAATCTATAACTAGTGTCACAGGGATGGTACAAAACATAGACAGTAAGAAGAGTAAGTATTCTTGTACTTAATTCGGCACTGTGCTTTTTGGATTTAATTCCGATGCAATTTCTGTGTTTCATCGTCAATAAGAAGGTCTAAGGGATACAGTAAACCTGAAGTGAAGCATCAGAATCTATAACTAGTATCACAGGAATGGTTCAAAACATAGTCAGTAAGAAGAGTCAGTCTTCTTGTACTTAATCCGGCATTGTGAATTTTGTATTTAATTCCTCTGCAAATTCTGTGTTTCATCGTCAATAAGAAGGTCAGAGGGATACAGTAAACCTGAAGCGAAGCATCGGAATCTATAACTAGTGTCACAGGAATGGTTCAAAACATAGTCAGTAAGAAGAGTCAGTCTTCTTGTACTTAAGTCGGCATTGTGCCTTTTGTATTTAATTCCGATGCAATTTCTGTGTTTCATCGTCCATAAGAAGGTCCAAGGGATACAGTAAACCTGGAGTGAAGCATCGGAATCTATAACTAGTGACGCAGGGATGGTTCAAACATAGACAGTAAGAAGAGTCTGTATTCTTGTACTTAAGTCGGCATTCTGCCTTTTCTATTTAATTCCGATGCAATTGCTGTGTTTCATCGTCAATAAGAAGGTCCAAGGGATACAGTAAACCTGAAGTGAAGCACCGGAATCTATAACTAGTGCCACAGGAATGGTTCAAAACATAGTCAGTAAGAAGAGTCAGTCTTCTTGTACTTAAGTCGGCATTGTGCCTTTTGTATTTAATTCCTATGCAATTTCTGTGTTTCATCGTCAATAAGGAGGTTCAAGGGATAGAGTAATCCTGGAGTGAAGCATCGGAAACTATAACTAGTGTCACAGGAATGGTTCAAAACATAGTCAGTAAGAAGAGTCAGTCTTCTTGTACTTAAGTCGGCAATGTGCCTATTGTATTTAATTCCGATGCAATTTCTGTGTTTCATCGTCAATAAGAAGGTCATAGGGATACAGTAAACCTGAGGTGAAGCATCGGTATCTATAACTAGTGTCACAGGAATGGTTCAAAGCATAGTCAGTAAGCAGAGTCAGTCTTCTTGTAATTAAGTCGGCATTGTGACTTTTGTATTTAATTCCGATGCAATTTCTGTGTTTCATCGTCAATAAGAAGGTCCAAGGGATACAGTAAACCTGGAATGAAGCATCGGAATCTGCAACTAGTGTCACAGGAATGGTACAAACATAGACAGTAAGCAGAGTCAGTCTTCTTGTACTTATGTCGGCATTGTGCCTTTTTTATTTAATTCCGATGCAATTTCTGCGTTTCATCGTCAATAAGAAGATCCAAGGGATACTGTAAACCTAGAGTGAAGCATCGGAATCTCTAACTAGTGTCACAGGAATGGTTGAAATCATAGACAGTAAGAAGTGTCAGTCTTCTTGTACTTAATTCGGCATTGTGCGTTTTGTATTTAATTCCTACGCAATTTCTGTGTTTTATCGTCAATAAGAACGTCAGAGGGATACAGTAAACCTGGAGTGAAAAATCGGAATCTATAACTAGTGTCACAGGGATGGTTCAAAACATAGACAGTAAGAAGAGAAAGTATTCTTGTACTTAATTCGGCACTGTGCCTTTTGGATTTAATTCCGATGCAATTTCTGTGTTTCATCGTCAATAAGAAGGTCTAAGGGATACAGTAAACCTGAAGTGTAACATCGGAATCTATAACTAGTGTCACAGGAATGGTTCAAAGCATAGTCTGTAAGAAGAGTCAGTCTTCTTGTACTTAATCCGGCATAGTTGCTTTTGTATTTAATTCCGATGCAGATTCTGTGTTTCATCGTCAATTAGAAGGTCAGAGGGATACAGTAAACCTGAAGTGAAGCTTCGGACTCTATAACTAGAGCCACAGGAATGGTTCAGAACATAGTCAGTAAGAAGAGTCAGTCTTCTTGTACTTAAGTCGGCATTGTGCCTTTTGTATTCAATTCCGACGCAATTTCTGTGTTTCATCGTCAATAAGAAGGTCCAAGGGATACAGTAAACCTTGAGTGAAGCATCGGAATCTATAACTAGTGTCACGGGAATGGTTCAAAACATAATCAGTAAGGAGAGTCAGTCTTCTTGTACATATGTCGGCATTGTGCCTTTTGTATTTAATCCCGATGCAATATCTATGTTTCATCGTCAAGAAGGAGGTCAGAGGGATACAGTAAACCGGGAGTGAAGCATCGGAATCTATAACTAGTGTCACAGAAATGGTTCAAAACATAGTCAGTAAGAAGAGTCAGTCTTCTTGTACTTAAGTCGGCATTGTGCCTTTTGTATTTAATCCCGATGCAATTTCTGAGTTTCATCGTCAATAAGAAGGTCCAAGGGATACAGTAAACCTGAAGTGAAGCATCGAAATCTATAACTAGTGTCACAGGAATGGTTCAAAACATAGACAGAAGAAGAGACAGCCTTCTTGTACTTAAGTCGGCATTGTGCCTTTTGTATTTAATTCAGATGCAATTTCTGAGATTCAGCGTCCATAAGAAGGGCAGAGGGATACAGTAAACCTGAAGTGAAGCATCGGAATCTATAACTAGTGTCACAGCAATCGTTCAAAGCATAGTCAGTAAGAACAGTCAATCTTCTTGTACTAAAGTAGGCCTTGTGCCTTTTGTATCAAATTCCGATGCAATTTCTGTGTTTCATCGTCAATAAGAAGGTCCAAGGGATACAGTAAACCTGGAGTGAAGCATCGGAATCTGTAACTAGTTTCACAGGAATGGTTCAATCATAGACAGTAAGCAGAGTCAGTCTTCCTGTACTAAATTCGGCATTGTGCCTTTGTATTTAATTCCGATGCAATTTCTGTGTTTCATCGTCGATAAGAAGGTCCAGGGGATACAGTAAACCTAGAGTGAACCATCGGAATCTATAACTAGTGTCACAGGAAAGAATCAAACATAGTCAGTAAGAAGAGTCAGTCTTCTTGAACTAAATTCGGCATTGTGCCTTTGTATTTAATTGCAATGCAATTTCTGTGTTTCATCGTCGATAAGAAGGTCCAGGGGATACAGTAAACCTGGAGTGAAGCATCGGAATCTATAACTAGTGTCACAGGGATGGTTCGAACGTAGACAGTGGGAAGAGTCAGTATTCTTTTACTTAAGTCGGCATTGTGCCTTTTGTATTTAATTCCGATGCAATTTCTGTGTTTCATCTTCAATAAGAAGGTCCAAGGGATACAGTGAACCTGAAGTGAAGCATCAGAGTCTATAACTAGTGTCACAGGAATGGTTCAAAACATAGTCAGTAAGAAGAGTCAGTCTTTTTGTACATAAGTCGGCATTGTGCCTTTTGTATTTAATTCCGATGCAATTTCTGTGTTTCACGGTCAATAACAAGGTCCAAGGGATACAGTAAACCTGTAGTGAAGCATCGGAATCTATAACTAGTGTCACAGGAATAGTTCAAAGCATCGACAGTAAGAAGAGTCAGTCTTCTTGTACTTAATTCGGCACTGTGCCTTTAGTAATTAATTCAGATGCAATTTCTGTGTTTTACCGTCAATAAGAAGGTCAGAGGGATACAGTAAATCTGAAGTCAAGCATCGGAATCTATAACTAGTGTCACAGGAATGGTTCAACACATAGACAGTAGGAAAAGTCAGTCTACATGTACTTAAGTCGGCATTGTGCCTTTTGTATTTAGTTCCGATGCAAAATCTGTGTTTCATCGCCAATAAGAAGGTCCAAGGGATACAGTAAACCAGAAGTGAAGCATCAGAATCTATAACTAGTGTCACAGCAATCGTTCAAAACATAGTCAGTAAGAACAGTCAGTCTTCTTGTACTTAAGTCGGCATTGTGCCTTTTGTATTTAGTTCCGATGCAAAATCTGTGTTTCATCGCCAATAAGAAGGTCCAAGGGATACAGTAAACCAGAAGTGAAGCATCAGAATCTATAACTAGTGTCACAGCAATCGTTCAAAACATAGTCAGTAAGAACAGTCAGTCTTCTTGTACTTAAGTCGGCCTTGTGCCTTTTGTATTTAATTCCGATGCAATATCTGTGTTTCATCGTCAATAAGAAGGTCCAAGGGATACAGTGAACCTGAAGTGAAGCATCTAAATCTATAACTAGTGTCACAGGAATGGTTCAAAACATAGACAGAAGAAGAGACAGCCTTCTTGTACTTAAGTCGGCATTGTGCCTTTTGTATTTAATTCAGATGCAATTTCTGAGTTTCATCGTCCATAAGAAGGGCAGAGGGATACAGTAAACCTGAAGTGAAGCATCGGAATCTTCAACTAGTGTCACAGCAATCGTTCAAAACATAGTCAGTAAGAACAGTCAGTCTTCTTGTACTTAAGTCGGCCTTGTGCCTTTTGTATTAAATTCCGATGCAATTTCTGTGTTTCATCGTCAATAAGAAGGTCCAAGGGATACAGTAAACCTGGAGTGAAGCATCGGAATCTGTAACTAGTGTCACAGGAATGGTTCAATCATAGACAGTAAGCAGAGACAGTCTTCCTGTACTAAAGTTGGCATAGTGCCTTTTTTATTTAATTCAGATCCAATTTCTGTGTTTCATCGACAATAAGAACGTCCAAGGGATACTGTAAACCTAGAGTGAAGCATCGGAATCTATAACTAGTGTCACAGGAATGGTTCGAAACATAGACAGTAAGAAGAGTCAGTCTTCTTGTACTTAATTCGGCATTGTGCGTTTTGTATTTAATTCCGACGCAATTTCTGTGTTTCATCGTCAATAAGAACGTCAGAGGGATACAGTAAACCTGGAGTGAAGCATCGGAATCTATAACTAGTGTCACAGGGATGGTACAAAACATAGACAGTAAGAAGAGTAAGTATTCTTGTACTTAATTCGGCACTGTGCCTTTTGGATTTAATTCCGATGCAATTTCTGTGATTCATCGTCAATAAGAAGGTCTAAGGGATACAGTTAACCTGAAGTGAAGCATCAGAATTTATAACTAGTGTCACAGGAATGGTTCAAAACATAGTCAGTAAGAAGAGTCAGTCTTCTTGTACTTAATCCGGCATTGTGAATTTTGTATTTAATTCCGATGCAAATTCTGTGTTTTATCGTCAATAAGAAGGTCAGAGGGATACAGTAAACCTGAAGTGAAGCATCGGAATCTATAACTAGTGTCACAGGAATGGTTCAAAACATAGTCAGTAAGAAGAGTCAGTCTCCTTGTACTTAAGTCGGCATTGTGCCTTTTGTATTTAATTCCGATGCAATTTCTGTGTTTCATCGTCCATAAGAAGGTCCAAGGGATACAGTAAACCTGGAGTGAAGCATCGGAATCTATAACTAGTGACGCAGGGATGGTTCAAACATAGACAGTAAGAAGAGTCAGTATTCTTGTACTTAAGTCGGCATTCTGCCTTTTCTATTTAATTCCGATGCAATTGCTGTGTTTCATCGTCAATAAGAAGGTCCAAGGGATACAGTAAACCTGAAGTGAAGCACCGGAATCTATAACTAGTGTCACAGGAATGGTTCAAAACATAGTCAGTAAGAAGAGTCGGTCTTCTTGTACTTAAGTCGGCATTGTGCCTTTTGTATTTAATTCGGATGCAATTTCTGTGTTTCATCGTCAATAAGGAGGTTCAAGGGATAGAGTAAACCTGGAGTGAAGCATCGGAATCTATAACTAGTGTCACAGGAATGGTTCAAAACATAATCAGTAAGAAGAGTCAGTCTTCTTGTACTTAAGTCGGCATTGTGCCTTTTGTATTTAATTCCGATGCTATTTTTGTGTTTCATCGTCAATAAGAAGGTCATAGGGATACAGTAAACCTGAGGTGAAGCATCGGTATCTATAACTAGCGTCACAGGAATGGTTCAAGGCATAGTCAGTAAGCAGAGTCAGTCTTCTTGTAATTAAGTCGGCATTGTGACTTTTGTATTTAATTCCGATGCAATTTCTGTGTTTTATCGTCAATAAGAAGGTCCAAGGGATACAGTAAACCTGGAATGAAGCATCGGAATCTGCAACTAGTGTCACAGGAATGGTTCAAACATAGACAGTAAGCAGAGTCAGTATTCTTGTACTTATGTCGGCATTGTGCCTTTTTTATTTAATTCCGATGCCATTTCTGCGTTTCATCGTCAATAAGAAGATCCAAGGGATACTGTAAACCTAGAGTGAAGCATCGGAATCTCTAACTAGTGTCACAGGAATGGTTGAAATCATAGACAGTAAGAAGTGTCAGTCTTCTTGTACTTAATTCGGCATTGTGCGTTTTGTATTTAATTCCGACGCAATTTCTGTGTTTTATCGTCAATAAGAACGTCAGAGGGATACAGTAAACCTGGAGTGAAAAATAGGAATCTATAACTAGTGTCACAGGGATGGTTCAAAAGATAGACAGTAAGAAGAGAAAGTATTCTTGTACTTAATTCGGCACTGTGCCTTTTGGATTTAATTCCGATGCAATTTCTGTGTTTCATCGTCAATAAGAAGGTCTAAGGGATACAGTAAACCTGAAGTGTAACATCGGAATCTATAACTAGTGTCACAGTAATGGTTCAAAGCATAGTCTGTAAGAAGAGTCAGTCTTCTTGTACTTAATGCGGCATTGTTGCTTTTGTATTTAATTCCGATGCAATTTCTGTGTTTCATCGTCAATAAGAAGGTCAGAGGGATACAGTAAACCTGAAGTGAAGCTTCGGACTCTATAACTAGTGTCACAGGAATGGTTCAGAACATAGTCAGTAAGAAGAGTCAGTCTTCTTGTACTTAAGTAGGCATTGTGCCTTTTGTATTTAATTCCGACGCAATTTCTGTGTTTCATCGTCAATAAGAAGGTCCAAGGGATACAGTAAACCTGGAGTGAAGCATCGGAATCTATAACTAGTGTCACGGGAATGGTTAGAACATAGCCAGTAAGAAGAGTCAGTCTTCTTGTACATATGTCGGCATTGTGCCTTTTGTATTTAATCCCGATGCAATATCTATGTTTCATCGTCAAGAAGGAGGTCAGAGGGATACAGTAAACTGGGAGTGAAGCATCGGAATCTATAACTAGTGTCACAGAAATGGTTCAAAACATAGTCAGTAAGAAGAGTCAGTCTTCTTGTACTTAAGTCGGCATTGTGCCTTTTGTATTTAATTCCGATGCAATTTCTGAGTTTCATCGTCAATAAGAAGGTCCAAGGGATACAGTAAACCTGGAGTGAAGCATCGGAATCTATAACTAGTGTCACAGGAGTGAATCAAAGCATAGTCAGTAAGAAGAGTCAGTCTTCTTGTACTAAAGTTGGCATTGTGTGTTTTGTATTTAATTCCGATGCAATTTCTGTGTTTCGTCGTCAATAAGAAGCTCCAAGGGATACAGTAAACCTGGAGTGAAGAATCGGAATCTATGACTAGTGTCACAGGGATGGTTCAAATCATAGTCAGTAAAAAGAGTCAGTCTTCTTGTACTTAAGTTGGCATTGCGCCTTTTGTATTTAATTCCGATGCAATTAGTGTGTTTCATCGTCAATAAGAAAGTCCAAGGGATACAGTGAACCAGAAGTGAAGCATCGGAATCTATAACTAGTGTCACAGGAATGGCTCAAATCATAGACAGTAGGAAGAGTCAGTCTTCCTGTACTTAAGTCGGTATTGAGCCTTTTCTATTTAATTCCGATGCAATTTCTGTGTTTCATCGTCAATAAGAAGGTCAGAGGGATTCAGTAAAACAGAAGTGAAGCATGGGATTCTGTAACTAGAGTCAAAGGAATGTTTCAAATCATAGAGAGTTGGAAGATTCAGTCTTCTTGTACTTAAGTCGGCATTGTGCCATTTGTATTTCATTCCGATGCAATTTCTGAGTTTCATCGTCAATAAGGAGGTCCAAGGAATAGAGTAATCCTGGAGTGAAGCACCGGAATCTATAACTAGTGTCACAGGAATGGTTCAAAACATAGTCAGTAAGAAGAGTCAGTCTTCTTGTACTTAAGTCGGCATTGTGCCTTTTGTATTTAATTCCGATGCTATTATAGTGTTTCATCGTCAATAAGAAGGTCCAAGGGATACAGTAAACCTGAAGTGAAGCATCGTATCTATAACTAGTGTCACAGGAATGGTTCAAAACTTAGACAGTAGGAAGAGACAGTCTTCTTGTACTTATGTCGGCATTGTGCCTTTTTTATTTAATTCTGATGCAATTTCTGTCTTTCATCGTCAATATGAAGATCCAAGGGATACAGTAAACCTGGAGTGAGGCATCGGAATCTATAACTACTGTCACAGGAATGGTTCAAATCGCCGACAGTTACAAGAGTCAGTCATCTTGTACTTAATTCGGCATTGTGCCTTTAGTATTTAATTCCTATGCAATTTCTGTGTTTCATCGACTATAAGAAGGTCGGAGGGATACAGAAAATCAGAAGTCTAGCATCGGAATCTATAACTAGTGTCACAGGAATGGTTCAAAACATAGACAGTAAGAAGAGTCAGTCTTCTTGTACTTACGTCGGCATTGTGCCTTTTTTATTTAATTCCGATGCAATTTCTGTCTTTCATCGTCAATAAGAAGGTCAGAGGGATACTGTAAACCAGAAGTGTAGCATGGGATTCTATAACTTGTGTCAAAGGAATGGTTCAAATCATAGAGAGTTGGAAGATTCAGTCTTCTTGTACTTAAGTCGGCATTGTGCCATTTGTATTTCATTCCGATGCAATTTCTGAGTTTCATCGTCCATAAGAAGGTCCGAGGGATACAGTAATCCTCAAGTGTAGCATCGGAATAAAAAACTAGTGTCACAGGAATGGTTCAAAGCATAGAGAGTAGGAAGAGTCAGTCTTCTTGTACTTAAGTCGGCATTGTGCATATTCTATTTAATACCGATGCGATTTCTGAGTCTCATCGTCAATAGGAAGGTCCAAGCGACACAGTAAACCTGAAGTGAAGCATCGGAATCTATAACTAGTGTCACAGGAATGGCTCAAAACATAGACAGTAGGAAGAGTCAGTCTTCCTGTACTTAAGTCGGTATTGAGCCTTTTCTATTTAATTCCGATGCAATTTCTGTGTTTCATCGTCAATAAGAAGGTCAGAGGGATTCAGTAAAACAGAAGTGAAGCATGGGATTCTGTAACTAGAGTCAAAGGAATGGTTCAAATCATAGAGAGTTGGAAGATTCAGTCTTCTTGTACTTAAGTCGGCATTGTGCCATTTGTATTTCATTCCGATGCAATTTCTGAGTTTCATCGTCAATAAGGAGGTCCAAGGAATAGAGTAATCCTGGAGTGAAGCATCGGAATCTATAACTAGTGTCACAGGAATGGTTCAAAACATAGTCAGTAAGAAGAGTCAGTCTTCTTGTACTTAAGTCGGCATTGTGCCTTTTGTATTTACTTCCGATGCTATTTTAGTGTTTCATCGTCAATAAGAAGGTCCAAGGGATACAGTAAACCTGAAGTGAAGCATCGTATCTATAACTAGTGTCACAGGAATGGTTCAAAACTTAGACAGTAGGAAGAGACAGTCTTCTTGTACTTAAGACGGCATTGTGCCATTTGTATTCATTTCCGATGCAATTTCTGTGTTTAATCGTCAATATGAAGGTCCAAGGGATACAGTAAACCTGGAGTGAATCATCGGAATCTATAACTAGTGTCACAGGAATGGTTCAAAACATAGACAGTAAGATGAGTCAGACTTGTAGTACTTAAGTCGGCATTGTGCCCTTTGGTGTTTAATTCCGATGCAAAATCTGTGTTTCATCGCCAATAAGAAGGTCCAAGCGATACAGTATACCTGAAGTGAAGCATCAGAATCTATAACTAGTGTCACAGGAATCGTTTAAAACATAGTCAGTAAGAAGAGTCAGTCCTCTTGTACTTTTGTCGGCCTTGTGCCGTTTGTATTTAATTCCGATGCAATTTCAGTGTTTCATCGTCAATAAGAAGGTCCAAGGCACACATTAAACCTGAAGTGAAGCATCGAAATCTATAACTAGTGTCACAGGAATGGTTCGAAACATAGACAGAAGAAGAGTCAGTCTTCTTGTACTTAAGTCGGGATTGTTCCTTTTGTATTTAATTCAGATGCAATTTCTGTGTTTCATCGTCCATAAGTAGGGCAGAGGGATACATTAAACCTGAAGTGACGCATCGGAATCTATAACTAGTGTCACAGGAATGGTTCAAAACATAGAGCGTAGGAAGAGTCAGTCTTCTCATACTTAAGTCGGCATTGTGCCTTTTCTATTTAATTCCGATTCAATTGCTGTGTTTCATCGTCAATAAGAAGGTCCTAGGGTTACAGTAAACCTGAGGTGAAGCTTCGGTATCTATAACTAGTGTCACAGGAATGGTTCAAAGAATAGTCAGTAAGAAGAGTCAGTCTTCTTGTACTTAAGTCGGCAATGTGCCTTTTGTATTAAATTCCGATGCAATTTCTGTGTTTCATCGTCAATACGAAGGTCCGAGGGATACAGTAAACCTGGAGTGAAGCATCGGAATCTGTAACTAGTGTCACAGGAATGGTTTAAATATAGACAGTAAGCAGAGTCAGTCTTCTTGTACTTAAGTCGGCATTGTGCCTTTTTTATTTAATTCCGGGCAATTTCTTTGTTTCATCGTCAATAAGAAGGTCCAAGGGATACTGTAAACCTAGTGTGAAGCATCGGAATCCATAACTAGTGTCACAGGAATGGTTCAAAAATAGACAGTAAGAAGAGTCAGTCTTCTTGTACTTCATTCGGCATTGTGCGTTTTGTATTTAATTCCGACGCAATTTCTGTGCTTCATCGTCAATAAGAACGTCAGAGGGATACAGTAAACCTGAAGTGAAGCATCGGAATCTGTAACTAGTGTCACAGGAATGGTTCAAACATAGTCAGTAAGAAGAGTCAGTCTTCTTGCACTTAGGTCGGCATTGTGCCTTTTGTATTTAATTCCGATGCAATTTCTGTGTTTCATCGTCAATAAGAAGGTCCAAGGGATACAGTAAACCTGAAGTGAAGCATCGTATCTATAACTAGTGTCACAGGAATGGTTCAAATCTTAGACAGTAGGAAGAGACAGTCTTCTTGTACTTAAGTCGGCATTGTGCCTTTTTTATTTAATTGTGATGCAATTTCTGTGTTTCATCGTCAATATGAAGATCCAAGGGATACAGTAAACCTGGAGTGAGGCATCGGAATCTATAACTACTGTCACAGGAATGGTTCAAATCGCCGACAGTTACAAGAGTCAGTCATCTTGTACTTAATTCGGCATTGTGCCTTTAGTATTTAATTCCTATGCAATTTCTGTGTTTCATCGACTATAAGAAGGTCAGAGGGATACAGAAAATCAGAAGTCTAGCATCGGAATCTATAACTAGTGTCACAGGAATGGTTCAAAACATAGACAGTAAGAAGAGTCAGTCTTCTTGTACTTACGTCGCCATTGTGCCTTTTTTATTTAATTCCGATGCAATTTCTGTCTTTCATCGTCAATAAGAAGGTCAGAGGGATACTGTAAATCAGAAGTGTAGCATGGGATTCTATAACTTGTGTCAAAGGAATGGTTCAAATCATAGAGAGTTGGAAGATTCTGTCTTCTTGTACTTAAGTCGGCATTGTGCCATTTGTATTTCATTTCGATGCAATTTCTGAGTTTCATCGTCCATAAGAAGGTCCGAGGGATACAGTAATCCTCAAGTGTAGCATCGGAATAAAAAACTAGTGTCACAGGAATGGTTCAAAACATAGAGAGTAGGAAGAGTCAGTCTTCTTGTACTTAAGTCGGCATTGCGCATATTCTATTTAATACCGATGCGATTTCTGAGTCTCATCGTCAATAGGAAGGTCCAAGCGACACAGTAAACCTGAAGTGAAGCATCGGAATCTATAACTAGTGTCACAGGAATGGTTCAAAACATAGTCAGTAAGAAGAGTCAGTCTTCTTGTACTTAAGACGGCATTGTGCCATTTGTATTTGATTCCGATGCAATTTCTGTGTTTAATCGTCAATATGAAGGTCCAAGGGATACAGTAAACCTGGAGTGAATCATCGGAAACTATAACTAGTGTCACAGGAATGGTTCAAAACATAGACAGTAAGATGAGTCAGACTTGTAGTACTTAAGTCGGCATTGTGCCCTTTGGTGTTTAATTCCGATGCAAAATCTGTGTTTCATCGCCAATAAGAAGGTCCAAGGGATACAGTATACCTGAAGTGAAGCATCAGAATCTATAACTAGTGTCACAGGAATCGTTTAAAACATAGTCAGTAAGAAGAGTCAGTCCTCTTGTACTTTTGTCGGCCTTGTGCCGTTTGTATTTAATTCCGATGCAATTTCAGTGTTTCATCGTCAATAAGAAGGTCCAAGGCATACAGTATACCTGAAGTGAAGCATCGAAATCTATAACTAGTGTCACAGGAATGGTTCAAAACATAGACAGAAGAAGAGTCAGTCTTCTTGTACTTAAGTCGGGATTGTTCCTTTTGTATTTAATTCTGATGCAATTTCTGTGTTTCATCGTCCATAAGTAGGGCAGAGGGATACAGTAAACCTGAAGAGACGCATCGGAATCTATAACTAGTGTCACAGGAATGGTTCAAAACATAGAGCGTAGGAAGAGTCAGTCTTCTTATACTTAAGTCGGCATTGTGCCTTTTCTATTTAATTCCGATTCAATTGCTGTGTTTCATCGTCAATAAGAAGGTCCTAGGGATACAGTAAACCTGAGGTGAAGCTTCGGTATCTATAACTAGTGTCATAGGAATGGTTCAAAGAATAGTCAGTAAGAAGAGTCAGTCTTCTTGTACTTAAGTCGGCAATGTGCCTTTTGTATTAAATTCCGATGCAATTTCTGTGTTTCATCGTCAATAAGAAGGTCCGAGGGATACAGTAAACCTGGAGTGAAGCATCGGAATCTGTAACTAGTGTCACAGGAATGGTTCAAATATAGACAGTAAGCAGAGTCAGTCTTCTTGTACTTAAGTCGGCATTGTGCCTTTTTTATATAATTCCGGGCAATTTCTTTGTTTCATCGTCAATAAGAAGGTCCAAGGGATACTGTAAACCTAGAGTGAAGCATCGGAATCCATAACTAGTGTCACAGGAATGGTTCAAAACATAGACAGTAAGAAGAGTCAGTCTTCTTGTACTTAATTCGGCATTGTGCGTTTTGTATTTAATTCCGACACAATTTCTGTGTTTCATCGTCAATAAGAACGTCAGAGGAATACAGTAAACCTGAAGTGAAGCATCGGAATCTGTAACTAGTGTCACAGGAATGGTTCAAAACATAGTCAGTAAGAAGAGTCAGTCTTCTTGCACTTAAGTCGGCATTGTGCCTTTTGTATTTAATTCCGATGCAATTTCTGTGTTTCATCGTCAATAAGAAGGTCCAAGGGATACAGTAAACCTGAATTGAAGCACCGGAATCTATAACTAGTGTCACAGGAATGGTTCAAATCATAGTCAGTAAGAAGAGTCAGTCTTCTTGTACTTAAGTTGGCATTCTGCCTTTTGTATTTAATTCCGATGCAATTTCTGTGTTTCGTCGTCAATAAGAAGCTCCAAGGGATACAGTAAACCTGAAGTGAAGCATCGGAATCTATGACTAGTGTCACAGGAATGGTTCAACTCATAGTCAGTAAGAAGAGTCAGTCTTCTTGTATTTAAGTCGGCATTGTACCTTTTTTATTTAATTCTGATGCAATTTCTGTGCTTCATCGTCAATATGAAGGTCCAAGGGATACAGTGAACCTGGAGTGAGGCATCGGAATCTATAACTACTGTCACAGGAATGGGGCAAAACACCGACAGTACTAAGAGTCAGTCATCTTGTACTTAATTCGGCATTGTGCCTTTAGTATTTAATTCCTATTCAATTTCTGTGTATCATCGTCAATAAGAAGGTCAGAGGGATACAGTAAATCAGAAGTCTAGCATCGGTTTCTATAAGTAGTGTCACAGGAATGGTTCAAAACATGGTCAGTAAGAAGAGTCAGTCTTCTTGTACTTACGTCGGCATTGTGCCTTTTTTATTTAATTCCGATGCAATTTCTGTGTTTCATCGTCAATAAGAAGGTCCAAGGGATACAGTAAAGCTGAAGTGAAGCATCGGAATCTGTAACTAGTGTCACAGGAATGGTTCAAATCATAGACAGTGGGATGAGTCAATCTTCTTGTACTTAAGTCGGCATTGTGCCTTTTGTATTTAATTCCGATGCAATTTCTGTGTTTCATCGTCAATAAGAAGGTCAGAGGGATGCAGTAAACCTGAAGTGAAGCATCGGAATCTATAACTAGTGTCACAGGAATGGTTCAAAACATAGACAGTAGGAGGAGTCAGTCTTCTTGTACTTAAGTCTTCATTGTGCCTTTTCTATTTAACTCCGATTCAATTTCTGTGTTTCATCGTCAATAAGAAGGTCCAACGGATATAGTAAACCTGGAGTGAAGCATCGGAACCTATAACTAGTTTCACAGGAATGGTTCAAAACATAGACAGTAAGACGAGTCAGTCTTCTTGTACTTAAGTCGGCATTGTGCCTTTTTTATTTAATTCCGATGCAATTTCTGTGTTTCGTCGACAATAAGGAGGTCCAAGGGATACAGTAAACCTTGAGTGAAGCATCGGAATCTATAACTAGTGTCACAGGAATGGTTCAAAAATAGACAGTAAGAAGAGTCAGTCTTCTTGTACTTAATTCGGCATTGTGCGTTTTGTATTTAATTCCGACGCAATTTCTGTGCTTCATCGTCAATAAGAACGTCAGAGGGATACAGTAAACCTGAAGTGAAGCATCGGAATCTGTAACTAGTGTCACAGGAATGGTTCAAACATAGTCAGTAAGAAGAGTCAGTCTTCTTGCACTTAGGTCGGCATTGTGCCTTTTGTATTTAATTCCGATGCAATTTCTGTGTTTCATCGTCAATAAGAAGGTCCAAGGGATACAGTAAACCTGAAGTGGAGCATCGTATCTATAACTAGTGTCACAGGAATGGTTCAAATCTTAGACAGTAGGAAGAGACAGTCTTCTTGTACTTAAGTCGGCATTGTGCCTTTTTTATTTAATTGTGATGCAATTTCTGTGTTTCATCGTCAATATGAAGATCCAAGGGATACAGTAAACCTGGAGTGAGGCATCGGAATCTATAACTACTGTCACAGGAATGGTTCAAATCGCCGACAGTTACAAGAGTCAGTCATCTTGTACTTAATTCGGCATTGTACCTTTAGTATTTAATTCCTATGCAATTTCTGTGTTTCATCGACTATAAGAAGGTCAGAGGGATACAGAAAATCAGAAGTCTAGCATCGGAATCTATAACTAGTGTCACAGGAATGGTTCAAAACATAGACAGTAAGTAGAGTCAGTCTTCTTGTACTTACGTCGCCATTGTGCCTTTTTTATTTAATTCCGATGCAATTTCTGTCTTTCATCGTCAATAAGAAGGTCAGAGGGATACTGTAAATCAGAAGTGTAGCATGGGATTCTATAACTTGTGTCAAAGGAATGGTTCAAATCATAGAGAGTTGGAAGATTCTGTCTTCTTGTACTTAAGTCGGCATTGTGCCATTTGTATTTCATTTCGATGCAATTTCTGAGTTTCATCGTCCATAAGAAGGTCCGAGGGATACAGTAATCCTCAAGTGTAGCATCGGAATAAAAAACTAGTGTCACAGGAATGGTTCAAAACATAGAGAGTAGGAAGAGTCAGTCTTCTTGTACTTAAGTCGGCATTGCGCATATTCTATTTAATACCGATGCGATTTCTGAGTCTCATCGTCAATAGGAAGGTCCAAGCGACACAGTAAACCTGAAGTGAAGCATCGGAATCTATAACTAGTGTCACAGGAATGGTTCAAAACATAGTCAGTAAGAAGAGTCAGTCTTCTTGTACTTAAGACGGCATTGTGCCATTTGTATTTGATTCCGATGCAATTTCTGTGTTTAATCGTCAATATGAAGGTCCAAGGGATACAGTAAACCTGGAGTGAATCATCGGAAACTATAACTAGTGTCACAGGAATGGTTCAAAACATAGACAGTAAGATGAGTCAGACTTGTAGTACTTAAGTCGGCATTGTGCCCTTTGGTGTTTAATTCCGATGCAAAATCTGTGTTTCATCGCCAATAAGAAGGTCCAAGGGATACAGTATACCTGAAGTGAAGCATCAGAATCTATAACTAGTGTCACAGGAATCGTTTAAAACATAGTCAGTAAGAAGAGTCAGTCCTCTTGTACTTTTGTCGGCCTTGTGCCGTTTGTATTTAATTCCGATGCAATTTCAGTGTTTCATCGTCAATAAGAAGGTCCAAGGCATACAGTAAACCTGAAGTGAAGCATCGAAATCTATAACTAGTGTCACAGGAATGGTTCAAAACATAGACAGAAGAAGAGTCAGTCTTCTTGTACTTAAGTCGGGATTGTTCCTTTTGTATTTAATTCTGATGCAATTTCTGTGTTTCATCGTCCATAAGTAGGGCAGAGGGATACAGTAAACCTGAAGTGACGCATCGGAATCTATAACTAGTGTCACAGGAATGGTTCAAAACATAGAGCGTAGGAAGAGTCAGTCTTCTTATACTTAAGTCGGCATTGTGCCTTTTCTATTTAATTCCGATTCAATTGCTGTGTTTCATCGTCAATAAGAAGGTCCTAGGGATACAGTAAACCTGAGGTGAAGCTTCGGTATCTATAACTAGTGTCACAGGAATGGTTCAAAGAATAGTCAGTAAGAAGAGTCAGTCTTCTTGTACTTAAGTCGGCAATGTGCCTTTTGTATTAAATTCCGATGCAATTTCTGTGTTTCATCGTCAATAAGAAGGTCCGAGGGATACAGTAAACCTGGAGTGAAGCATCGGAATCTGTAACTAGTGTCACAGGAATGGTTCAAATATAGACAGTAAGCAGAGTCAGTCTTCTTGTACTTAAGTCGGCATTGTGCCTTTTTTATTTAATTCCGGGCAATTTCTTTGTTTCATCGTCAATAAGAAGGTCCAAGGGATACTGTAAACCTAGAGTGAAGTATCGGAATCCATAACTAGTGTCACAGGAATGGTTCAAAACATAGACAGTAAGAAGAGTCAGTCTTCTTGTACTTAATTCGGCATTGTGCGTTTTGTATTTAATTCCGACACAATTTCTGTGTTTCATCATCAATAAGAACGTCAGAGGGATACAGTAAACCTGAAGTGAAGCATCGGAATCTGTAACTAGTGTCACAGGAATGGTTCAAAACATAGTCAGTAAGAAGAGTCAGTCTTCTTGCACTTAAGTCGGCATTGTGCCTTTTGTATTTAATTCCGATGCAATTTCTGTGTTTCATCGTCAATAAGAAGGTCCAAGGGATACAGTAAACCTGAATTGAAGCACCGGATTCTATAACTAGTGTCACAGGAATGGTTCAAATCATAGTCAGTAAGAAGAGTCAGTCTTCTTGTACTTAAGTTGGCATTCTGCCTTTTGTATTTAATTCCGATGCAATTTCTGTGTTTCGTCGTCAATAAGAAGCTCCAAGGGATACAGTAAACCTGAAGTGAAGCATCGGAATCTATGACTAGTGTCACAGGAATGGTTCAACTCATAGTCAGTAAGAAGAGTCAGTCTTCTTGTATTTAAGTCGGCATTGTACCTTTTTTATTTAATTCTGATGCAATTTCTGCGCTTCATCGTCAATATGAAGGTCCAAGGGATACAGTGAACCTGGAGTGAGGCATCGGAATCTATAACTACTGTCACAGGAATGGGGCAAAACACCGACAGTACTAGGAGTCAGTCATCTTGTACTTAATTCGGCATTGTGCCTTTAGTATTTAATTCCTATTCAATTTCTGTGTATCATCGTCAATAAGAAGGTCAGAGGGATACAGTAAATCAGAAGTCTAGCATCGGTATCTATAAGTAGTGTCACAGGAATGGTTCAAAACATGGTCAGTAAGAAGAGTCAGTCTTCTTGTACTTACGTCGGCATTGTGCCTTTTTTATTTAATTCCGATGCAATTTCTGTGTTTCATCGTCAATAAGAAGGTCCAAGGGATACAGTAAAGCAGAAGTGAAGCATCGGAATCTGTAACTAGTGTCACAGGAATGGTTCAAATCATAGACAGTGGGATGAGTCAATCTTCTTGTACTTAAGTCGGCATTGTGCCTTTTGTATTTAATTCCGATGCAATTTCTGTGTTTCATCGTCAATAAGAAGGTCAGAGGGATGCAGTAAACCTGAAGTGAAGCATCGGAAACTATAACTAGTGTCACAGGAATGGTTCAAAACATAGACAGTAGGAGGAGTCAGTCTTCTTGTACTTAAGTCTTCATTGTGCCTTTTCTATTTAACTCCGATTCAATTTCTGTGTTTCATCGTCAATAAGAAGGTCCAACGGATATAGTAAACCTGGAGTGAAGCATCGGAACCTATAACTAGTTTCACAGGAATGGTTCAAAACATAGACAGTAAGACGAGTCAGTCTTCTTGTACTTAAGTCGGCATTGTGCCTTTTTTATTTAATTCCGATGCAATTTCTGTGTTTCGTCGACAATAAGGAGGTCCAAGGGATACAGTAAACCTTGTGTGAAGCATCGGAATCTATAACTAGTGTCACAGGAATGGTTCAAATCATCGATAGTAAGAAGAGACAGTCTTCTTGTACTTAATTCGGCATTGTGCCTTTAGTATTTAATTCCGATGCAATATCAGTGTTTCATCGTCAATAAGAATGTCAGAGGGATACAGTAAACTTGAAGTGAAGCATTGGAATCTATAACTAGTGTCACAGGAATGTTTCAAAATATAGTCAGTAAGAAGAATCAGTCTACTTGTACTTAAGTCGGCATTGTGCCTTTTGTATTTAATTCCGATGCAATTTCTGTGTTTCATCGTCACTAAGAAGGTGCAGGGGATCCTGTGAACCTGGAGTGAAGAATCGGAATCTATAACTAGTGTCACAGGAATGGTTCAAAACATAGACAGTAAGATGAGTCAGACTTGTAGTACTTAAGTCGGCATTGTGCCCTTTGGTGTTTAATTCCGATGCAAAATCTGTGTTTCATCGCCAATAAGAAGGTCCAAGGGATACAGTATACCTGAAGTGAAGCATCAGAATCTATAACTAGTGTCACAGGAATCGTTTAAAACATAGTCAGTAAGAAGAGTCAGTCCTCTTGTACTTTTGTCGGCCTTGTGCCGTTTGTATTTAATTCCGATGCAATTTCAGTGTTTCATCGTCAATAAGAAGGTCCAAGGCATACAGTAAACCTGAAGTGAAGCATCGAAATCTATAACTAGTGTCACAGGAATGGTTCAAAACATAGACAGAAGAAGAGTCAGTCTTCTTGTACTTAAGTCGGGATTGTTCCTTTTGTATTTAATTCTGATGCAATTTCTGTGTTTCATCGTCCATAAGTAGGGCAGAGGGATACAGTAAACCTGAAGTGACGCATCGGAATCTATAACTAGTGTCACAGGAATGGTTCAAAACATAGAGCGTAGGAAGAGTCAGTCTTCTTATACTTAAGTCGGCATTGTGCCTTTTCTATTTAATTCCGATTCAATTGCTGTGTTTCATCGTCAATAAGAAGGTCCTAGGGATACAGTAAACCTGAGGTGAAGCTTCGGTATCTATAACTAGTGTCACAGGAATGGTTCAAAGAATAGTCAGTAAGAAGAGTCAGTCTTCTTGTACTTAAGTCGGCAATGTGCCTTTTGTATTAAATTCCGATGCAATTTCTGTGTTTCATCGTCAATAAGAAGGTCCGAGGGATACAGTAAACCTGGAGTGAAGCATCGGAATCTGTAACTAGTGTCACAGGAATGGTTCAAATATAGACAGTAAGCAGAGTCAGTCTTCTTGTACTTAAGTCGGCATTGTGCCTTTTTTATTTAATTCCGGGCAATTTCTTTGTTTCATCGTCAATAAGAAGGTCCAAGGGATACTGTAAACCTAGAGTGAAGCATCGGAATCCATAACTAGTGTCACAGGAATGGTTCAAAACATAGACAGTAAGAAGAGTCAGTCTTCTTGTACTTAATTCGGCATTGTGCGTTTTGTATTTAATTCCGACACAATTTCTGTGTTTCATCATCAATAAGAACGTCAGAGGGATACAGTAAACCTGAAGTGAAGCATCGGAATCTGTAACTAGTGTCACAGGAATGGTTCAAAACATAGTCAGTAAGAAGAGTCAGTCTTCTTGCACTTAAGTCGGCATTGTGCCTTTTGTATTTAATTCCGATGCAATTTCTGTGTTTCATCGTCAATAAGAAGGTCCAAGGGATACAGTAAACCTGAATTGAAGCACCGGATTCTATAACTAGTGTCACAGGAATGGTTCAAATCATAGTCAGTAAGAAGAGTCAGTCTTCTTGTACTTAAGTTGGCATTCTGCCTTTTGTATTTAATTCCGATGCAATTTCTGTGTTTCGTCGTCAATAAGAAGCTCCAAGGGATACAGTAAACCTGAAGTGAAGCATCGGAATCTATGACTAGTGTCACAGGAATGGTTCAACTCATAGTCAGTAAGAAGAGTCAGTCTTCTTGTATTTATGTCGGCATTGTACCTTTTTTATTTAATTCTGATGCAATTTCTGTGCTTCATCGTCAATATGAAGGTCCAAGGGATACAGTGAACCTGGAGTGAGGCATCGGAATCTATTACTACTGTCACAGGAATGGGGCAAAACACCGACAGTACTAAGAGTCAGTCATCTTGTACTTAATTCGGCATTGTGCCTTTAGTATTTAATTCCTATTCAATTTCTGTGTATCATCGTCAATAAGAAGGTCAGAGGGATACAGTAAATCAGAAGTCTAGCATCGGTATCTATAAGTAGTGTCACAGGAATGGTTCAAAACATGGTCAGTAAGAAGAGTCAGTCTTCTTGTACTTACGTCGGCATTGTGCCTTTTTTATTTAATTCCGATGCAATTTCTGTGTTTCATCGTCAATAAGAAGGTCCAAGGGATACAGTAAAGCTGAAGTGAAGCATCGGAATCTGTAACTAGTGTCACAGGAATGGTTCAAATCATAGACAGTGGGATGAGTCAATCTTCTTGTACTTAAGTCGGCATTGTGCCTTTTGTATTTAATTCCGATGCAATTTCTGTGTTTCATCGTCAATAAGAAGGTCAGAGGGATGCAGTAAACCTGAAGTGAAGCATCGGAATCTATAACTAGTGTCACAGGAATGGTTCAAAACATAGACAGTAGGAGGAGTCAGTCTTCTTGTACTTAAGTCTTCATTGTGCCTTTTCTATTTAACTCCGATTCAATTTCTGTGTTTCATCGTCAATAAGAAGGTCCAACGGATATAGTAAACCTGGAGTGAAGCATCGGAACCTATAACTAGTTTCACAGGAATGGTTCAAAACATAGACAGTAAGACGAGTCAGTCTTCTTGTACTTAAGTCGGCATTGTGCCTTTTTTATTTAATTCCGATGCAATTTCTGTGTTTCGTCGACAATAAGGAGGTCCAAGGGATACAGTAAACCTTGAGTGAAGCATCGGAATCTATAACTAGTGTCACAGGAATGGTTCAAATCATCGATAGTAAGAAGAGACAGTCTTCTTGTACTTAATTCGGCATTGTGCCTTTAGTATTTAATTCCGATGCAATTTCAGTGTTTCATCGTCAATAAGAATGTCAGAGGGATACAGTAAACTTGAAGTGAAGCATTGGAATCTATAACTAGTGTCACAGGAATGTTTCAAAATATAGTCAGTAAGAAGAATCAGTCTACTTGTACTTAAGTCGGCATTGTGCCTTTTGTATTTAATTCCGATGCAATTTCTGTGTTTCATCGTCACTAAGAAGGTGCAGGGGATCCTGTGAACCTGGGGTGAAGAATCGGAATCTATAACTAGAGACACAGGAATGGTTCAAAACATCGACAGTAGGAAGAGTCAGTCTTCTTGTACTTAATTCGGCATTGTGCCTTTAGTATTTAATTCAGATGCAATTTCTGTGTTTCATCGTCAATAAGAAGGACAGAGGGATACAGTAAATCTGAAGTCTAGCATCGGAATCTATAACTAGTCTCACAGGAATGTTTCAAAACATAGTCAGTTAGAAGCGACAGTCTTCTTGTACTTAAGTCGGCATTGTGCCTTTTGTATTTAATTCCGATGCAATTTCTGTGTTTCATCGTCAATAAGAAGCTCCAAGGGATACAGTAAACCTGAAGTGAAGCATCGGAATCTATGACTAGTGTCACAGGAATGGTTCAACTCATAGTCAGTAAGAAGAGTCAGTCTTCTTGTATTTAAGTCGGCATTGTGCCTTTTCTATTTAACTCTGATGCAATTTCTGTGTTTCATCGTCAATACGAAGGTCCAAGGGATATAGTAAACCTGGAGTGAAGCATCGGAACCTATAACTACTGTCACAGGAATGGTTCAAAACATAGACAGTAAGAAGAGTCAGTCTTCTTGTACTTAAGTCGGCATTGTGCCTTTAGTATTTAATTCCGATTCAATTTCTGTGTTTCATCGTCAAAAAGAAGGTCAGAGGGATACAGTAAATCTGAAGTGAAGCATCGGAATCTATAACTAGTGTCACAGGAATGGTTCAAAACATAGTCAGTGAGAAGAGTCAGTCTTCTTGTACTTAAGTCGGCATTGTGCATTTTGTAATTAATTCCGATGCAATTTCTGTGTTTCATCGTCGATAAGAAGGTCAGAGGGATGCAGTAAACCTGAAGTGAAGCATCGGAATCTATAACTAGTGTCACAGGAATGGTTCAAAACATAGACAGTAAGAAGAGTCAGTCTTCTTGTACTTAAGTCGGCATTGTGCCTTTTTTATTTAATTCCGATGCAATTTCTGTGTTTCATCGTCAATAAGAATGTCCAAGGGATACAGTAAACCTGGAGGGAAGCATCGGAATCTATAACTAGAGTCACAGGAATGGTTTCAAGCATCGACAGTCAGAAGAGACAGTCTTCTTGTACTTAATTCGGCATTGTGCCTTTAGTATTTGGTTCCGATGCAATTTCTGTGTTTCATCGTCAATAAGAAGGTGTAAGGGATACAGTAAACCTTAAGTGAAGCATCAGAATCTATAACTAGTGTAACAGGAATGGTTCAAAACATAGTCCGTAAGAAGAGTCAGTCTTCTTGTACTTAAGTCGGCATTGTGCCTTTTGTATTTAATTCCGATGCAATTTCTCTGTTTCACCGTCAGTAAGAATTTCCAAGGGATACAGTAAACCTGGAGTGAAGCATCGGAATCTATAACTAGTGTCACATGAATGGTTCAAAACATAGACAGTAAGAAGAGTCTCTCTTCTTGTACTTAATCCGGCATTGTGCCTTTTGTATTTAATTCCGATGCAATTTCTGTGTTTCATCGTCAATAAGAATGTCACAGGGATACAGTAAACCTGAAGTGAAGCATCGGAATCTATAACTAGTGTCACAGGAATGGTTCAAATTATAGTCAGTAAGAAGAATCAGTCTTCTTGTACTTAAGTCGGCATTGTGCCTTTTGTATTTTATTCCTATGCAATTTCTGTGTTTCATCGTGAATAAGAAGGTCCAAGGGATACTGTAAACCTGGAGTGAAGCATCGGAATCTGTAACTAGTGACACTGGGATGGTTCAAAACATCGACAGTAAGATGAGTCAGTATTCTTGTACTTAAGTCGGCATTGTGTCTTTTGTATTTAATTCCGATGCAATTTCTGTGATTCATCGTCAATAAGAAGGTTCAAGGGATACAGTAAACCTGAATTGAAGCACCGGATTCTATAACTAGTGTCACAGGAATGGTTCAAATCATAGACTGTGCGATGAGTCAATCTTCTTGTACTTAAGTCGGCATTGTGCCTTTTGTATTTAATTCCGATGCAATTTCTGTGTTTCATCGTCAATAAGAAGGTCAGAGGGATACAGTAAATCTGAAGTGAAGCATCGGAATCTATAACTAGTGTCACAGGAATGGTTCAAAACATAGTCAGTGAGAAGAGTCAGTCTTCTTGTACTTAAGTCGGCATTGTGCATTTTGTATTTAATTCCGATGCAATTTCTGTGTTTCATCGTCGATAAGAAGGTCAGAGGGATGCATTACACCTGAAGTGCAGCATCGGAATCAATAACTAGTGTCACAGGAATGGTTCAAAACATAGACAGTAGGAAGAGTCAGTCTTCTTGTACTTAAGTCGGCATTGTGCCTTTTCTATTTAACTCAGATTCAATTTCTGTGTTTCATCGTCAATAAGAAGGTCTATGGGATATAGTAAACCTGGAGTGAAGCATCGGAATATATAACTAGTGTCACAGGAATGGTTCAAAACATAGACAGTAAGAAGAGTCAGTCTTCTTGTACTTAAGTCGGCATTGTGCCTTTTTTATTTAATTCCGATGCAATTTCTGTGTTTCATCGTCAATAAGAATGTCCAAGGGATACAGTAAACCTGGAGGGAAGCATCGGAATCTATAACTAGAGTCACAGGAATGGTTTAAAGCATCGACAGTAAGAAGAGACAGTCTTCTTGTACTTAATTCGGCATTGTGCCTTTAGTATTTAATTCTGATGCAATTTCTGTGTTTCATCGTCAATAAGAAGGTCAGAGGGATACAGTAAATCTGAAGTGAAGCATCGGAATCTATAACTAGTGTCACAGGAATGGTTCAAAACATAGTCAGTGAGAAGAGTCAGTCTTCTTGTACTTAAGTCGGCATTGTGCATTTTGTATTTAATGCCGATGCAATTTCTGTGTTTCATCGTCAATAAGAAGGTCTAAGGGATACAGTAAACCTTAAGTGAAGCATCAGAATCTATAACTAGTGTAACAGGAATGGTTCAAAACATAGTCCGTAAGAAGAGTCAGTCTTCTTGTACTTAAGTCGGCATTGTGCCTTTTGTATTTAATTCCGATGCAATTTCTGTGTTTCATCGTCAGTAAGAATTTCCATGGGATACAGTAAACCTGGAGTGAAGCATCGGAATCTATAACTAGTGTCACATGAATGGTTCAAAACATAGACCGTAAGAAGAGTCTGTCTTCTTGTACTTTATCCGGCATTGTGCCTTTTGTATTTAATTCCGATGCAATTTCTGTGTTTCATCGTCAATACGAATGTCACAGGGATACAGTAATCCTGAAATGAAGCATTGGAATCTATAACTAGTGACACAGGGATCGTTCAAAACATAGACAGTAAAAAGAGTCAGTATTCTTGTACTTAAGTCGGCATTGTGCCTTTTGTATTTAATTCCTATTCAATTTCTGTGTTTCATCGACAATAAGAAGGTCCAAGGAATACAGTACGACTGGAGTGAAGCATCGGAATCTATAACTAGTGTCACAGGAATGGTTCAAAACATAGACAGTAAGTAGGGTCAGTCTTCTTGTACTTAAGTCGGCATTGTGCCTTTTTCATTTAATTCCGATGCTATTTCTGTGTTTCATCGTCAAGAAGAAGGTCCAAGGGATACAGTAAACATGGAGTGAAGCATCGGAATCTATAACTACTGTTACGGGAATGGTTCTAATCATCGACAGTAAGAAGAGTCAGTCTTCTTGTACTTAATTCGGCATTGTGCCTTTAGTATTTAATTCCGATGCAATTTCTGTGTTTCATCGTTAATAAGAAGGTCAGAGGTATACAGTAAATCTGAAGTCAAGCATCGGAATCTATAACTAGTGTCACAGGAATGGTTCAAAACATAGTCAGTAAGAAGAGTCAGTCTTCTTGTACTTCAGTCGGCATTGTGCCTTTTGTATTTAATACCGATGCAAGTTCTCTGTTTCATCGTCAATAAGAAGGTCCAAGGGATACAATAAACCTGGAGTGAAGCATCGGAATCTATAATTAGTGACACAGGGATCGTTCAATACATAGACAGTAAGAAGAGTCAGTATTCTTGTACTTAAGTCGGCATTGTGCCTTTAGTATTTAATTCCGATGCAATTTCTGTGTTTCATCGTTAATAAGAAGGTCAGAGGTATACAGTAAATCTGAAGTCAAGCATCGGAATCTATAACTAGTGTCACAGGAATGGTTCAAAACATAGTCAGTAAGAAGAGTCAGTCTTCTTGTACTTCAGTCGGCATTGTGCCTTTTGTATTTAATACCGATGCAAGTTCTGTGTTTCATCGTCAATAAGAAGGTCCAAGGGATACAATAAACCTGGAGTGAAGCATCGGAATCTATATCTAGTGACACAGGGATCGTTCAAAACATAGACAGTAGGAAGAACCAGTATTCTTGTACTTAAGTCGGCATTGTGCCTTTTGTATTTAATTCCGATGCAATTTCTGTGTTTCATCGTCAATAAGAAGGTCCAAGGGATACAGCAAACCGGGAGTGAAGCATCGGAATCAATAAGTAGTGTCACAGAAAGGGTTCAAACATAGTCAGTAAGAAGAGTCAGTGTTCTTGTACTTAAGTCGGCATTGTGCCATTTGTATTTAATTCCGATGCAATTTCTGTGTTTCATCGTCAATAAGAAGATCCACGGGGTACAGTAAACCTGGAGTGAAGCATCGGAATCAATAACTAGTGTCACAGGAATGAATCAAAACATAGTCAGTAAGAAGAGTCAGTCTTCTTGTACTAAAGTCGGCTTTGTGCATTTTGTATTTAATTCCGATGCAATTTCTGTATTTCATCGTTAATAAGAAGGTCCAAGGGATACAATAAACCTGGAGTGAAGCATCGGAATCTATAACTACTGACACAGGGATCGTTCAAAACATAGACAGTAAGAAGAGTCAGTATTCTTGTACTTAAGTCGCCATTGTGCCTTTTGTATTTAATTCCGATGCAATTTCTGTGTTTCAACGTCAATAAGAAAGTCCAAGGGATACAGTACACCGGGAGTGAAGCATCGGAATCTATAACTAGTGGCACAGAAGTGGTTCAAAACATAGTCTGTAAGAAGAGTCAGTCTTCTTGTACTTAAGTCGGCATTGTGCCTTTTGTATTTAATTCCGATGCAATGTCTGTGCTCCCTCGTAATTAAGAAGGTCCAAGGGATACAGTAAACCTGGAGTGAAGCATCGGAATCAATAACTAGTGTCACAGGAATGAATAAAACATAGTCAGTAAGAAGAGTCAGTCTTCTTGTACTAAAGTCGGCATGGTGCCATTTGTATTTAATTCCGATGCAATTTCTGTGTTTCATCGTCAATGAGAAGGTCCAAGGGATACAGTAAACCTGGAGTGAAGCATCGGAATCTATAACTAGTGTCACAGGGATGGTTCAAATCATAGACAGTAAGAAGAGTCAGTATTCTTGTACTTAAGTCGGCATTGTGCCTTTTGTATTTAAATCCGATGCAATTTCTGTGTTTCATCTTCAATAAGAAGGACCAAGGGATACAGTAAACATGAAGTGAAGCATTAGAGTGTATAACTAGTGTCACAGGAATGGTTCAAAACATAGTCAGTGAGAAGAGTCAGTCTTCTTGTACTTATGTCGGCATTGTGCCTTTTGTATTTAATTCCGATGCAATTTCTGTGTTTCATCGTCAATAAGAAGGTCCAAGGGATACAGTAAACCTGGAGTGAAGCATCGGAATCTATAACTAGTGACACAGGGATGGTTCAAAACATCGACAGTAAGAAGAGTCAGTCTTCTTGAACTTAATTCGGCATTGTGCCCTTAGTAATTAATTCCGATGCATTTTCTGTGTTTCCTCGTCAATAAGAAAATCAGAGGGATACAGTAAATCTGAAGTCTAGCATCGGAATGTATAACTAGTGTCACAGGAATGGTTCAAAACATAGACAGTAGGAAGAGACAGTCTTCTTGTAGTGAAGTCGGCATTGTGCCTTTTGAATTTAATTCCGATGCAATTTCTGTGTTTCATCGTCAATACGAAGGTCAGAGGGTTACAGTAAACCTGAAGTGAAGCATCGGAATCTATAACCAGTGTCACAGGAAAGGTTCAAAACATAGTCAGTAAGAAGAATCAGTCTTCTTGTACTTAAGTCGGCATTGTGCCTTTTGTATTTAATTCCGATGCTATTTCTGTGTTTCATCGTCAATAAGAAGGTCCAAGGGATACAGTAAACCTGGAGTGAAGCATCGGAATCTATAACTAGTGACACAGGGATGGTGCAAAACATCGACAGTAAGAAGAGTCAGTCTTCTTGTACTTAAGTCGGCATTGTGCCATTTGTATTTAATTCCGATGCAATTTCTGTGTTTCATCGTCAATACGAAGGTCCAAGGGATACAGTAAACCTGAAGTGATGCATCGGAATCTATAACTAGTGTCACAGGAATGGTTCAAAACGTAGTCAGTAAGAAGAGTCAGTTTTCTTGTACTTAGGTCGGCTTTGTGCCTTTTCTATTTAACTCCGATGCAATTTCTGTGTATCATCGTCAATAAGAATGTCCAAGGGATGTAGTAAACCTAGAGTGAAGCATCATAATCTATAACTAGTGTCACAGGAATGGTTCAAAACATAGACAGTAAGAAGAGTCAGTCTTCTTGTACATAAGTCGTCATTGTGCCTTTTCCATTTAATTCCGATGCAATTTCTGTGTTTCATCGTCAATATGTGGGTCCAAGGGATACAGTAAACCTGAAGTGAAGCATCGGAAAATATAACTAGTGTAACAGGAATGGTTCAAAGCATAGACAGTGGGAAGAGTCAGTCTTCTTGTACTTAAGTCCGCATTGTGCCTTTTGTATTTAATTCCGATGCAATTTCTGTGTTTCATCGTCAATAAGAAGGTCAGAGGGATACAGTAAACCTGAAGTGAAGCATCGGAATCTATAACTAGTGTCACAGGAATGGTTCAAAACATAGACAGTAGGAAGAGACAGTCTTCTTGTACTGAAGTCGGCATTGTGCCTTTTGAATTTAATTCCGATGCAATTTCTGTGTTTCATCGTCAATACGAAGGTCAGAGGGTTACAGTAAACCTGAAGTGAAGCATCGGAATCTATAACTAGTGTCACAGGGATGGTTCAAATTATAGACAGTAAGAAGAGTCAGTATTCTTCTACTTATGTCGGCATTGTGCATTTTGTATTTAATTCCGATGCAATTTCTGTGTTTCATCGTCAATAAGTAGGTCCAAGGGATACAGTAAACCTGAAGTGAAGCATCGGAAGATATAACTAGTGTAACAGGAATGGTTCAAAGCATAGACAGTGGGAAGAGTCAGTCATCTTGTACTTAAGTCGGCATTGTGCCTTTTGAATTTAATTCCGATGCAATTTCTGTGTTTCATCGTCAATAAGAAGGTCACAGGGTTACAGTAAACCTGAAGTGAAGCATCGGAATCTATAACTAGAATCACAGGAATGGTTCAAATCATAGACAGTAGGAAGAGACAGTCTTCTTGTATTTAAGTCGGCATTGTGGATTTTGTATTTAATTCCGATGCAATTTCTGTGTTTCATCGTCAATAAGAAGGTCAGAGGGATACAGCAAATCTGAAGTCAAGCATCGGAATCTGCAACTAGTGTCACAGGTATGGTTCAAAACATAGTCAGTAAGAAGAGTCAGTCTTCTTGTACTTAAGTCGGCATTGTGCCTTTTGTATTTAATTCCGATGCAAGTTCTGTGTTTCATCGTCAATAAGAAGGTCCAAGGTATACAGTAAACCTGGAGTGAAGCATCGGAATCTATAACTAGTGACACAGGGATGGTTAAAATCATAGACAGTAAGAAGAGTCAGTATTCTTGTACTTAAGTCGCCATTGTGCCTTTTGTATTTAATTCCGATGCAATTTCTGTGTTTCAACGTCAATAAGAAGGTCCAAGGGATACAGTACACCGGGAGTGAAGCATCGGAATCTATAACTAGTGGCACAGAAATGGTTCAAAACATAGTCAGTAAGAAGAGTCAGTCTTCTTGTACTTAAGTCGGCATTGTGCCTTTTGTATTTAATTCCGATGCAATTTCCTTGCTTCCTCGTAATTAAGAAGGTCCAAGGGATACAGTAAACCTGGAGTGAAGCATCGGAATCAATAACTAGTGTCACAGGAATGAATAAAACATAGTCAGTAAGAAGAGTCAGTCTTCTTGTACTAAAGTCGGCATGGTGCCATTTGTATTTAATTCCGATGCAATTTCTGTGTTTCATCGTCAATGAGAAGGTCCAAGGGATACAGTAAACCTGGAGTGAAGCATCGGAATCTATAACTAGTGTCACAGGGATGGTTCAAATCATAGACAGTAAGAAGAGTCAGTATTCTTTTACTTAAGTCGGCATTGTGCCTTTTGTATTTAATTCCGATGCAATTTCTGTGTTTCATCTTCAATAAGAAGGACCAAGGGATACAGTAAACCTGAAGTGAAGCATTAGAGTGTATAACTAGTGTCACAGGAATGGTTCAAAACATAGTCAGTGAGAGGAGTCAGTCTTCTTGTACTTAGGTCGGCATTGTGCCTTTTGTGTTTAATTCCGATGCAATTTCTGTGTTTCATCGTCAATGAGAAGGTCCAAGGGATACAGTAAACCTGGAGTGAAGCATCGGAATCTATAACTAGTGTCACAGGGATGGTTCAAATCATAGACAGTAAGAAGAGTCAGTATTCTTTTACTTAAGTCGGCATTGTGCCTTTTGTATTTAATTCCGATGCAATTTCTGTGTTTCATCTTCAATAAGAAGGACCAAGGGATACAGTAAACCTGAAGTGAAGCATTAGAGTGTATAACTAGTGTCACAGGAATGGTTCAAAACATAGACAGTAGGAAGAGACAGTCTTCTTGTACTGAAGTCGGCATTGTGCCTTTTCTATTTAACTCCGATGCAATTTCTGTGTATCATCGTCAATAAGAATGTCCAAGGGATGTAGTAAACCTGGAGTGAAGCATCATAAACTATAACTAGTGTCACAGGAATGGTTCAAAACATAGACAGTAAGAAGAGTCAGTCTTCTTGTACTTAAGTCGTCATTGTGCCTTTTTTATTTAATTCCGATGCAATTTCTGTGTTTCATCGTCAATATGTTGGTCCAAGGGATACAGTAAACCTGAAGTGAAGCATCGGAAAATATAACTAGTGTAACAGGAAGGGTTCAAAGCATAGACAGCGGGAAGAGTCAGTCTTCTTGTACTTAAGTCCGCATTGTGCCTTTTGTATTTAATTCCGATGCAATTTCTGTGTTTCATCGTCAATAAGAAGGTCAGAGGGATACAGTAAACCTGAAGTGAAGCATCGGAATCTATAACTAGTGTCACAGGAATGGTTCAAAACATAGACAGTAGGAAGAGACAGTCTTCTTGTACTGAAGTCGGCATTGTGCCTTTTGAATTTAATTCCGATGCAATTTCTGTGTTTCATCGTCAATACGAAGGTCAGAGGGTTACAGTAAACCTGAAGTGAAGCATCTGAATCTATAACTAGTGTCACAGGAAAGGTTCAAAACATAGTCAGTAAGAAGAATCAGTCTTCTTGTACTTAAGTCGGCATTATGCCTTTTGTATTTAATTCCGAAGCAATTTCTGTGTTTCATCGTCAATACGAAGGTCCAAGGGATACAGTAAACCTGAAGTGAAGCATTGGAATCTGTAACTAGTGTCACAGGAATGGTTCATAACATTGTCAGTAAGAAGAGTCGGACTTCTTGTACTTAGGTCGGCCTTGTGCCTTTTCTATTTAACTCCGATGCAATTTCTGTGTATCATCGTCAATAAGAAGGTCCAAGGGATATAGTAAACCTGGAGTGAAGCATCGGAATCTATAACTAGTGTCACATGAATGGTTCAAAACATAGACAGTAAGAAGAGTCAGTCTTCTTGTACTTAAGTCAGCATTGTGCCTTTTTTTATATAATTCCGATGCAATTTCAGCGTTTTATCGTCAATAAGAAGGTCCAAGGGATACAGTAAACCGGGAGTGAAGCATCGGAATCAATAACTAGTGTCACAGAAATGGTTCAAAACATAGTCAGCAAGAAGAGTCGGTCTTTTTGTACTTAAGTCGGCATTGTGCCTTTTGTATTTATTTCCGATGCAATTTCTGTGTTTCATCGTCAATAAGAAGGTCCAAGGGATACAGTAAACCTGGAGTGAAGCATCGGAATCAATAACTAGTGTCACAGGAATGAATCAAAACATAGTCAGCAAGAAGAGTCAGTCTTCTTGTACTAAAGTCGGCATTGTGCCTTTTGTATTTAATTCCGATGCAATTTCTGTGTTTCATCGTCAATAAGAAGGTCCAAGGGATACAGTAAACCTGGAGTGAAGCATCGGAATCTATAACTAGTGTCACAGGGATGGTTCAAATTATAGACAGTAAGAAGAGTCAGTATTCTTCTACTTAAGTCGGCATTGTGCATTTTGTATTTAATTCCGATGCAATTTCTGTGTTTCATCTTCAATAAGAAGGTCCAAGGCATACAGTAAACCTGAAGTGAAGCATTAGAGTATATAACTAGTGTCACAGGAATGGTTCAAAACATAGTCAGTAAGAAGAATCAGTCTTCTTGTACTTAAGTCGGCATTATGCCTTTTGTATTTAATTCCGATGCAATTTCTGTCTTTCATCGTCAATAAGAAGGTCCAAGGGATACAGTAAACCTGGAGTGAAGCATCGGAATCTATAACTAGTGACACAGGGAGGGTTCAAAGCATCGACAGTAAGAAGAGTCAGTCTCCTTGTACTTAATTCGGCATTGTGCCCATAGTACTTAATTCCGATGCAATTTCTGTGTTTCATCGTCAATAAGAAGGTCAGAGGGATAGAGTAAATCTGAAGTCTAGCATCGGAATCTATAACTAGTGTCACAGGAATGGTTCAAAACATAGTCAGTAAGAAGAGTCAGTCTTCTTGTACTTAAATCGGCATTGTGCCTTTTGTATTTAATTCCGAAGCAATTTCTGTGTTTCATCGTCAATACGAAGGTCCAAGGGATACAGTAAACCTGAAGTGAAGCATCGGAATCTATAACTAGTGTCACAGGAATGGTTCAAAACATAGTCAGTAAGAAGAGTCGGACTTCTTGTACTTATGTCGGCCTTGTGCCTTTTCTATTTAACTCCGATGCAATTTCTGTGTATCATCGTCAATAAGAAGGTCCAAGGGATATAGTAAACCTGGAGTGAAGCATCGGAATCTATAACTAGTGTCACATGAATGGTTCAAAACATAGACAGTAAGAAGAGTCAGTCTTCTTGTACTTAAGTCAGCATTGTGCCTTTTTTTATATAATTCCGATGCAATTTCAGCGTTTTATCGTCAATAAGAAGGTCCAAGGGATACAGTAAACCGGGAGTGAAGCATCGGAATCTATAACTAGTGTCACAGGAATGGTTCAAAACATAGTCAGCAAGAAGTGTCAGTCTTCTTGTACTAAAGTCGGCATTGTGCCTTTTGTATTTAATTCCGATGCAATTTCTGTGTTTCATCGTCAATAAGAAGGTCCAAGGGATACAGTAAACCTGGAGTGAAGCATCGGAATCTATAACTAGTGTCACAGGGATGGTTCAAATTATAGACATTAAGAAGAGTCAGTATTCTTCTACTTAAGTCGGCATTGTGCATTTTGTATTTAATTCCGATGCAATTTCTGTGTTTCATCTTCAATAAGAAGGTCCAAGGCATACAGTAAACCTGAAGTGAAGCATTAGAGTATATAACTAGTGTCACAGGAATGGTTCAAAACATAGTCAGTAAGAAGAGTCAGTCTTCTTGTACATAAGTCGGCATTGTGCCTTTTGTATTTAATTCCGATGCAATTTCTGTGTTTTATCGTCAATAAGTAGGTCCAAGGGATACAGTAAACCTGAAGTGAAGCATCGGAAAATATAACTAGTGTAACAGGAATGGTTCAAAGCATAGACAGTGGGAAGAGTCAGTCTACTTGTACTTAAGTCGGAATTGTGCCTTTTGTATTTAATTCCGATGGAATTTCTGTGTTTCATCGTCCATAAGAAGGTCAGAGGGATACAGTAAACCTGAAGTGAAGCATCGGAATGTGTAACTAGTGTCACAGGAATGGTTCAAAACATAACAGTAGGAAGAGTCAGTCTTCTTGTACTGAAATCGGCATTGTGCCTTTTGTATTTAATTCCGATGCAATTTCTGTGTTTCATCGTCAATAAGATGAGTAGAGGGATACAGTAAACCTGAAGTGAAGCATCGGAATCTATAACTAGTGTCACAGGAAAGGTTCAAAACATAGTCAGTAAGAAGAATCAGTCTTCTTGTACTTAAGTCGGCATTGTGGCTTTTGTATTTAATTCCGATGCAATTTCTGTGTTTCATCGTCAATAAGAAGGTCCAAGGGATACAGTAGACATGGTGTAATGCATCGGAATCTATAACTAGTGACACAGGGATGGTTCAAAACATCGACAGTAAGAAGAGTAAGTCTTCTTGTAATTAATTCGGCATTGTGCCCTTAGTACTTAATCCCGATGCAATTTCTGTGTTTCATCGTCAATAAGAAGGTCAGAGGGATACAGTAAATCTGAAGTCTAGCATCGGAATCTATAACTAGTGTACCAGGAATTGTTCAAAACATAGTCAGTAGGAAAAGACAGTCTTCTTGTACTTAAGTCGGCATTGTGCCTTTTGTATTTAATTCCCATGCAATTTCTGTGTATCATCGACAAGAAGAAGGTCCAAGGGATATAGTAAACCTGGAGTGAAGCATCGGAATCTACAACTAGTGTCACAGGGATGGTTCAAAGCATCGACAGTAGGAAGAGTCAGTCTTCTTGTACTTAATTCGGCATTGTGCCTTTGGTATTTAATTCAGATGCAATTTCTGTGTTTCATCGTCAATAAGCAGGTCAGAGGGATACAGTAAATCAGAAGTCTAGCATCGGAATCTATAACTAGTCTCACAGGAATGGTTTCCAAACATAGTCAGTAAGAAGCGACAGTCTTCTTGTACTTAAGTCGGCATTGTGCCTTTTGTGTTTAATTGCGATGCAATTTCTGTTTTTCATCGTCAATAAGAGGCTCCAAGGGATACAGTAAACCTGAAGTGAAGCATCGGAATCTATAACTAGTGTCACAGGAATGGTTCAACTCATAGTAAGTAAGAAGAGTCAGTCTCCTTGTACTTAAGTCGGCATTGTGCCTTTTCTATTTAACTCCGGTGCAATTTCTGTGTATCATCGTCAATAAGAACGTCCAAGGGATATAGTAAACCTGGAGTGAAGCATCGGAACCTATAACTGGTGTCACAGGAGTGGTTCAAAACATAGGCAGTAAGAAGAGTCAGTCTTCTTGTACTTAAGTCGGCATTGTGCCTTTTTTATTTAATTCCGATGCAATTACTGTATTTCATCGTCAAACAGAAGGTCCAAGGGATACAGTAAACCAGGAGGGAAGCATCGGAATCCATAACTAGTGTCACAGGAATGGTTCAAAACATCGACAGTATGAAGAGCCAGTCTTCTTGTACTTAATTCGGCATTGTGCCTTTAGTATTTAATTCCGATGCAATTTCTGTGTTTCATCGTCAATAAGAAGGTAAGAGGGACACAGTAAATCTGAAGTGAAGCATCTGAATCTATAACTAGTGTCACAGGAATGGTTCAAATCATAGTCAGTGTTAAGAGTCAGTCTTCTTGTACTTAAGTCGGCATTGTGCATTTTGTATTTAATTCCGATGCGATTTCTGTGTTTCATCGTCAATAAGAAGGTCAGAGGGATGCAGTAAACCTGATGTGAAGCATCGGAATCTATAACTAGTGTCACAGGAATTGTTCAAAACATAGACAGTTGGAAGAGTCAGTCTTCTTGTACTTAAGTCGGCATTGTGCCTTTTCTATTTAACTCCGATTCAATTTCTGTGTTTCATCGTCAATAAGAAGGTGTAAGGGATATAGTAAACCTGGAGTGAAGCATCGGAATCTATAACTAGTGTCACATGAATGGTTCAAAACATAGACAGTAAGAAGAGTCAGTCCTCTTGTACTTAATCCGGCATTGTGCCTTTTGTACTTAATTCCGATGAAATTTCTGTGTTTCATCGTCAATAAGAATGTCAGAGGGATACAGTAAACCTGGGGTGAAGCATCGGAATCTATAACTAGTGTCACAGGAATGGTTCAAAGTATAGTCAGTTAGAAGAATCAGTCTTCTTGTACTTAAGTCGGCATGGTGCCTTTTGTATTTAATTCCGATGCAATTTCTGTGTTTCATCGTGAATAAGAAGGTCCAGGGGATACAGTAAACCTGGAGTGAAGCATCGGAATCTATAACTAGTGACACTGGGATGGTCAATAAGAATGTCAGAGGGATACAGTAAACCTGGGGTGAAGCATCGGAATCTATAACTAGTGTCACAGGAATGGTTCAAAATATAGTCAGTAAGAAGAATCAGTCTTCTTGTACTTAAGTCGGCATTGTGCCTTTTGTATTTAATTCCGATGCAATTTCTGTGTTTCATCGTGAATAAGAAGGTCCAGGGGATACAGTAAACCTGGAGTGAAGCATCGGAATCTATAACTAGTGACACTGGGATGGTTTAAAACAGCGACAGTAAGATGTGTCAGTATTCTTGTACTTATGTCTTCATTGTGCCTTTTGTATTTAATTCCGATGCAATTTCTGTGTTTCATCTTCAATAAGAAGGTCGAAGGGATACTGTAAACCTGAAGTGAAGCACCGGAATCTATAACTAGTGTCATAGAAATGGCTCAATGCATAGACAGTGGGAAGAGTCAGTCTTCTTGTACATAAGACGGTATTGTGCCTTTAGTATTTAATTCCCATTCAATTTCAGTGTTTCATCGATAATAAGAAGGTCAGAGGTATACAGTAAATCTGAAGTCAAGCATCGGAATCTATAACTAGTGTCACAGGAATGGTTCAAAACATAGTCAGTAAGAAGAGTCAGTATTCTTGTACTTAAGTCGCCATTGTGCCTTTTGTATTTAATTCGGATGCAATTTCTGTGTTTCATCGTCAATAAGAAGGTCCAAGGGATACAGTAAACCGGGAGTGAAGCACCGGAATCTATAACTAGTGTCACAGAAATTGTTCAAAACATAGTCTGTAAGAAGAGTCAGTATTCTTGTACTTAAGTCGGCATTGTGCCTTTTGTATTTAATTCCGATGCAATTTCTGTGTTTCATCGTAAATAAGAAGGTCCAAGGGATACAGTAAATCTGGAGTGAAGCATCGGAATCAATAACTAGTGTCACAGGAATGAATAAAACATAGTCAGGAAGAAGAGTCAGTCTTCTTGTACTAAAGTCGGCATTGTGCCTTTTGTATTTCATTCCGATGCAATTTCTGTGTTTCATCGTCAAAACGAAGGTCCACGGGATACAGTAAACCAGGAGGGAAGCATCGGAATCCATAACTAGTGTCACAGGAATGGTTCAAAACATCGACAGTATGAAGAGCCAGTCTTCTTGTACTTAATTCGGCATTGTGCCTTCAGTATTTAATTCCGATGCAATTTCTGTGTTTCATCGTCAATAAGAAGGTAAGAGGGACACAGTAAATCTGAAGTGAAGCATCTGAATCTATAACTAGTGTCACAGGAATGGTTCAAATCATAGTCAGTGAGAAGAGTCAGTCTTCTTGTACTTAAGTCGGCATTGTGCATTTTGTATTTAATTCCGATGCGATTTCTGTGTTTCATCGTTAATAAGAAGGTCAGAGGGATGCAGTAAACCTGAAGTGAAGCATCGGAATCTATAATTAGTGTCACAGGAATGGTTCAAAGCATAGTCAGTAAGAAGAGTCAGTCCTCTTGTACTTAATCCGGCATTGTGCCTTTTGTATTTAATTCCGATGAAATTTCTGTGTTTCATCGTCAATAAGAATGTCAGAGGGATACAGTAAACCTGGGGTGAAGCATCGGAATCTATAACTAGTGTCACAGGAATGGTTCAAAATATAGTCAGTAAGAGGAATCAGTCTTCTTGTACTTAAGTCGGCATTGTGCCTTTTGTATTTAATTCCGATGCAATTTCTGTGTTTCATCGTGAATAAGAATGTCCAGGGGATACAGTAAACCTGGAGTGAAGCATCGGAATCTATAACTAGTGACACTGGGATGGTTTAAAACATCGACAGTAAGATGTGTCAGTATTCTTGTACTTAAGACGGTATTGTGCCTTTTGTATTTAATTCCGATGCAATTTCTGTGTTTCATCGTCAATAAGAAGGTCAGAGGGATACTGTAAACCTGAAGTGAAGCATCGGAATCTATAACTAGTGTCACAGGAATGGTTCAAAACATAGACAGTAGGAAGAGACAGTCTTCTTGTACTAAAGTCGGCACTGTGCCTTTTCTATTTAATTCCTATTCAATTTCTGTGTCTAATCGACAATAAGAAGGTCCAAGGGATATAGTAAACCTGGAGTGAAGCATCGGAATCTATAACTAGTGTCACAGGAATGGTTCAAACATAGACAGTAGGTAGGGTCACTCTTCTTGTACTTAAGTCGGCATTGTGCCTTTATTATTTAATTCCGATGCTATTTCTGTGTTTCATCGTCAATAAGAAGGTCCAAGTGATACAGTAAACATGGAGTGAAGAATTGGAATCTATAACTACTGTCGCAGGAATGGTTCTAATCATCGACAGTAAGAAGAGTCAGTCTTCTTGTACTTAATTCGCCATTGTGCCTTTAGTATTTAATTCCCATTCAATTTCAGTGTTTCATCGATAATAAGAAGGTCAGAGGTATACAGTAAATCTGAAGTCAAGCATCGGAATCTATAACTAGAGTCACAGGAATGGTTCAAAACATAGTCAGTAAGAAGAGTCAGTATTCTTGTACTTAAGTCGCTATTGTGCCTTTTGTATTTAATTCCGATGCAATTTCTGTGTTTCATCGTCAATAAGAAGGTCCAAGGGATACAGTAAACCGGGAGTGAAGCACCGGAATCTATAACTAGTGTCACAGAAATTGTTAAAAACATAGTCTGTAAGAAGAGTCAGTATTCTTGTACTTAAGTCGGCATTGTGCCTTTTGTATTTAATTCCGATGCAATTTCTGTGTTTCATCGTAAATAAGAAGGTCCAAGGGATAGAGTAAATCTGGAGTGAAGCATCGGAATCAATAACTAGTGTCACAGGAATGAATAAAACATAGTCAGGAAGAAGAGTCAGTCTTCTTGTACTAAAGTCGGCATTGTGCCTTTTGTATTTAATTCCGATGCAATTTCTGTGTTTCATCGTCAAAAAGAAGGTCCTAGGGATACAGTAAACCAGGAGGGAAGCATCGGAATCCATAACTAGTGTCACAGGAATGGTTCAAAACATCGACAGTATGAAGAGCCAGTCTTCTTGTACTTAATTCGGCATTGTGCCTTTAGTATTTAATTCCGATGCAATTTCTGTGTTTCATCGTCAATAAGAAGGTAAGAGGGACAAAGCAAATCTGAAGTGAAGCATCTGAATCTATAACTAGTGTCACAGGAATGGTTCAAATCATAGTCAGTGAGAAGAGTCAGTCTTCTTGTACTTAAGTCGGCATTGTGCATTTTGTATTTAATTTCGATGCGATTTCTGTGTTTCATCGTCAATAAGAAGGTCAGAGGGATGCAGTAAACCTGAAGTGAAGCATCGGAATCTATAACTAGTGTCACAGGAATGGTTCAAAACATAGACAGTTGGAAGAGTCAGTCTTCTTGTACTTAAATCGGCATTGTGCTTTTTCTATTTAACTCCGATTCAATTTCTGTGTTTCATCGTCAATAAGAAGGTGTAAGGGATATAGTAAACCTGGAGTGAAGCATCGGAATCTATAACTAGTGTCACATGAAAGGTTCAAAACATAGACAGTAAGAAGAGTCAGTCCTCTTGTACTTAATCCGGCATTGTGCCTTTTGTATTTAATTCCGATGAAATTTCTGTGTTTCATCGTCAATAAGAATGTCAGAGGGATACAGTAAACCTGAGGTGAAGCATCGGAATCTATAACTAGTGTCACAGGAATGGTTCAAAATATAGTCAGTAAGAAGAATCAGTCTTCTTGTACTTAAGTCGGCATTGTGCCTTTTGTATTTAATTCCGATGCAATTTCTGTGTTTCATCGTGAATAAGAAGGTCCAGGGGATACAGTAAACCTGGAGTGAAGCGTCGGAATCTATTACTAGTGACACTGGGATGGTTTAAAACATCGACAGTAAGATGTGTCAGTATTCTTGTACTTAAGTCGGCATTGTGCCTTTTGTATTTAATTCCGATGCAATTTCTGTGTCTAATCGACAATAAGAAGGTCCAAGGGATATAGTAAACCTGGAGTGAAGCATCGGATTCTATAACTAGTGTCACAGGAATGGTTCAAACATAGACAAAAAGTAGGGTCACTCTTCTTGTACTTAAGTCGGCATTGTGCCTTTATTATTTAATTCCGATGCTATTTCTGTGTTTCATCGTCAATAAGAAGGTCCAAGGGATGCAGTAAACATGGAGTGAAGAATCGGAATCTATAACTACTGTCGCAGGAATGGTTCTAATCATCGACAGTAAGAAGAGTCAGTCTTCTTGTACTTAATTCGGCATTGTGCCTTTAGTATTTAATTCCCATTCAATTTCAGTGTTTCATCGATAATAAGAAGGTCAGAGGTATACAGTAAATCTGAAGTCAAGCATCGGAATCTATAACTAGTGACACAGGGATCGTTCAAAACATAGACAGTAAGAAGAGTCAGTATTCTTGTACTTAAGTTGGCATTGTGCCTTTTGTATTTAATTCCGATGCAATTTCTGTGTTTCATCGTCAATAAGAAGGTCCAAGGGATACAGTAAACTGGGAGTGAAGCATCGGAATCTATAAGTTGTCACAGAAATGGTTCAAACATAGTCAGTAAGAAGAGTCAGTCTTCTTGTACTTAAGTCGGCATTGTGCCTTTTGTATTTAATTCCGATGCAAATTCTGTGTTTCATCGTCAATAAGAAGGTCCAAGGGACACAGTAAACCTGGAGTGAAGCATCGGAAAATATAACTAGTGTAACAGGAATGGTTCAACGCATAGACAGTGGGAAGAGTCAGTGTTCTTGTACTTAAGTCGGCATTGTGCCTTTTGTATTTAATTCCGATGCAATTTCTGTGTTTCATCGTCAATAAGAAGGTCAGAGGGATACAGTAAACCCGAAGTGAAGCATCGGAATCTATAACTAGAGTCACAGGAATGGTTCAAAACATAGACAGTAGGAAGAGACAGTATTCCTGTACTTAAGTCGGCATTGTGCCTTTTGTATTTAATTCCGATGCAATTTCTGTGGTTCATCGTAAATAAGAAGGTCAGAGGGATACAGTAAATCTGAAGTCAAGCATCGGAATCTATAACTAGTGTCACAGGAATGGTTCAAAACATAGTCAGTGAGAACAGTCAGTCTTCTTGTACTTATGTCGGCATTGTGCCTTTTGTATTTATTTCCGATGCACGTTCTGTGTTTCATCGTCAATAAGAAGGTCCAAGGGATACAGTAAACCTGGAGTGAAGCTTCGGAATCTATAACTAGTGACACAGGGATGGTTCAAAACATAGGCAGTAAGAAGAGTCAGTATTCTTGTACTTAAGTCGCCATTGTGACTTTTGTATTTAATTCCGATGCAATTTCTGTGTTTCATCTTCAATAAGAAGGTCCAAGGCATACAGTAAACCTGAAGTGAAGCATTAGAGTATATAACTAGTGTCACAGGAATGGTTCAAAACATAGTCTGTAAGAAGAGTCAGTCTTCTTGTACATAAGTCGGCATTGTGCCTTTTGTATTTAATTCCGATGCAATTTCTGTGTTTTATCGTAAATAAGTAGGTCCAAGGGATACAGTAAACCTGAAGTGAAGCATCGGAAAATATAACTAGTGTAACAGGAACGGTTCAAAGCATAGACAGTGGGAAGAGTCAGTCTTCTTGTACTTAAGTCGGCATTGTGCCTTTTGTATTTAATTCCGATGCAATTTCTGTGTTTCATCGTCAATACGAAGGTCAGAGGGATACAGTAAACCTGAAGTGAAGCATCGGAATGTGTAACTAGTGTCACAGGAATGGTTCGAAACATAGACAGTAGGAAGAGACAGTCTTCTTGTACTGAATCGGCATTGTGCCTTTTGTATTTAATTCCGATGCAATTTCTGTGTTTCATCGTCAATAAGAAGGTCAGAGGGATACAGTAAACCTGAAGTGAAGCATCGGAATGTATAACTAGTGTAACAGGAAAGGTTCAGAACATAGTCAGTAAGAAGAATCAGTCTTCTTGTACTTAAGTCGGCATTGTGCCTTTTGTATTTAATTCCCATGCAATTTCTGTGTATCATCGAGAATAAGAAGGTCCAAGGGATATAGTAAACCTGGAGTGAAGCATCGGAATCTATAACTAGTGTCACAGGGATGGTTCAAAGCATCGACAGTAGGAAGAGTCAGTCTTCTTGTACTTAATTCGGCATTGTGCCTTTGGTATTTAATTCAGATGCAATTTCTGTGTTTCATCGTCAATAAGAAGGTCAGAGGGATACAGCAAATCAGAAGTCTAGCATCGGAATCTATAACTAGTCTCACAGGAATGGTTTCCAAACATAGTCAGTAAGAAGCGACAGTCTTCTTGTACTTAAGTCGGCATTGTGCCTTTTGTATTTAATTCCGATGCAATTTCTGTGTTTCATCGTCAACAAGAAGCTCCAAGGGATACAGTAAACCTGAAGTGAAGCTTCGGAATCTATAACTAGTGTCACAGGAATGGTTCAACTCATAGTAAGTAAGAAGAGTCAGTCTCCTTGTACTTAAGTCGGCATTGTGCCTTTTCTATTTAACTCCGGTGCAAGTTCTGTGTATCATCGTCAATAAGAAAGTCCAAGGGATATAGTAAACCTGGAGTGAAGCATCGGAACCTATAACTGGTGTCACAGGAGTGGTTCAAATCATAGACAATAAGAAGAGTCAGTCTTCTTGTACTTAAGTCGGCATTGTGCCTTTTTTATTTAATTCCGATGCAATTTCTGTGTTTCATCGTCAAAAAGAAGGTCCAAGGGATACAGTAAACCAGGAGGGAAGCATCGGAACCCATAACTAGTGTCACAGGAATGGTTCAAAACATCGACAATATGAAGAGCCAGTCTTCTTGTACTTAATTCGGCATTGTGCCTTTAGTATTTAATTCCGATGCAATTTCTGTGTTTCATCGTCAATAAGAAGGTAAGAGGGACACAGTAAATCTGAAGTGAAGCATCTGAATCTATAACTAGTGTCACAGGAATGGTTCAACTCATAGTCAGTGAGAAGAGTCAGTCTTCTTGTACTTAAGTCGGCATTGTGCATTTTGTATTTAATTCCGATGCGATTTCTGTGTTTCATCGTCAATAAGAAGGTCAGAGGGATGCAGTAAACCTGAAGTGAAGCATCGGAATCTATAACTAGTGTCACAGGAATGGTTCAAAACATAGACAGTTGGAAGAGTCAGTCTTCTTGTACTTAAGTCGGCATTGTGCCTTTTCTATTTAACTCCGATTCAAATTCTGTGTTTCATCGTCAATAAGAAGGTGTAAGGGATATAGTAAACCTGGAGTGAAGCATCGGAATCTATAACTAGTGTCACAGGAATGGTTCAAAACATAGACAGTTGGAAGAGTCAGTCTCCTTGTACTTAAGTCGGCATTGTGCCTTTTCTATTTAACTCCGGTGCAAGTCCTGTGTATCATCGTCAATAAGAAAGTCCAAGGGATATAGTAAACCTGGAGTGAAGCATCGGAACCTATAACTGGTGTCACAGGAGTGGTTCAAATCATAGACAATAAGAAGAGTCCGTCTTCTTGTACTTAAGTCGGCATTGTGCCTTTTGTATTTAATTCCGATGAAATTTCTGTGTTTCATCGCCAATAAGAATGTCAGAGGGATACAGTAAACCTGGGGTGAAGCATCGGAATCTATAACTAGTGTCACAGGAATGGTACAAAATATAGTCAGTAAGAAGAATCAGTCTTCTTGTACTTAAGTCGGCATTGTGCCTTTTGTATTTAATTCCGATGCAATATCTGTGTTTCATCGTGAATAAGAAGGTCCAGGGGATACAGTAAACCTGGAGTGAAGCATCGGATTCTATAACTAGTGACACTGGGATGGTTTAAAACATCGACAGTAAGATGTGTCAGTATTCTTGTACTTAAGTCGGCATTGTGCCTCTTGTATTTAATTCCGATGCAATTTCTGTGTTTCATCTTCAATAAGAAGGTCCAAGGGATACTGTATACCTGAAGTGAAGCACCGGAATCTATAACTAGTGTCATAGGAATGGCTCAAAGCATAGACAGTGGGAAGAGTCAGTCTTCTTGTACTTAAGACGGTATTGTGCATTTTGTATTTAATTCCGATGCAATTTCTGTGTTTCATCGTCAATAAGAAGGTCAGAGGGATACAGTAAACCTGAAGTGAAGCATCGGAATCTATCACTAGTGTCACAGGAATGGTTCAAAACATAGACAGTAGGAAGAGACAGTCTTCTTGTACTTAAGTCGGCACTGTGCCTTTTCTATTTAATTCCTATTCAATTTCAGTGTCTAATCGACAATAAGAAGGTTCAAGGGATATAGTAAACCTGGAGTGAAGCATCGGAATCTATAACTAGTGTCACAGGAATGGTTCAAACATAGACAGTAAGTAGGGTCACTCTTCTTGTACTTAAGTCGGCATTGTGCCTTTATTATTTAATTCCGATGCTATTTCTGTGTATCATCGTCAATAAGAAGGTCCAAGGGATACAGTAAACATGGAGTGAAGAATTGGAATCTATAACTACTGTCGCAGGAATGGTTCTAATCATCGACAGTAAGAAGAGTCAGTCTTCTTGTACTTAATTCGGCATTGTTCCTTTAGTATTTAATTCCCATTCAATATCAGTGTTTCATCGATAATAAGAAGGTCAGAGGTATACAGTAAATCTGAAGTCAAGCATCGGAATCTATAACTAGTGTCACAGGAATGGTTCAAAACATAGTCAGTAAGAAGAGTCAGTCTTTCTGTACTTAAGTCGGCATTGTGCCTTTTGTATTTAATTCCGATGCAATTTCTGTGTTTCATCGTCAATAAGAAGGTCCAAGGGATACAGTAAACTGGGAGTGAAGCATCGGAATCTATAAGTTGTCACAGAAATGGTTCAAACATAGTCAGTAAGAAGAGTCAGTCTTCTTGTACTTAAGTCGGCGTTGTGCCTTTTGTATTTAATTCCGATGCACGTTCTGTGTTTCATCGTCAATAAGAAGGTCCAAGGGATACAGTAAACCTGGAGTGAAGCTTCGGAATCTATAACTAGTGACACAGGGATGGTTCAAAACATAGGCAGTAAGAAGAGTCAGTATTCTTGTACTTATGTCGCCATTGTGCCTTTTGTATTTAATTCCGATGCAATTTCTGTGTTTCATCGTCAATAAGAAGGTCCAAGGGATACAGTAAACCGGGAGTGAAGCATCGGAATCTATAACTAGTGTCACAGAAATTGTTCAAAACATAGTCTGTAAGAAGAGTCAGTCTTCTTGTACTTAAGTCGGCATTGTGCCTTTTGTATTTAATTCCGATGCAATTTCTGTGTTTCATCGTAAATTAGAAGGTCCAAGGGATACATTAAATCTGGAGTGAAGCATCGGAATCAATAACTAGTGTCACAGGAATGAATAAAACATAGTCAGGAAGAAGAGTCAGTCTTCTTGTACTAAAGTCGGCATTGTGCCTTTTGTATTTAATTCCGATGCAATTTCTGTGTTTCATCGTCAAAAAGAAGGTCCAAGGGATACAGTAAACCAGGAGGGAAGCATCGGAATCCATAACTAGTGTCACAGGAATGGTTCAAAACATCGACAGTATGAAGAGCCAGTCTTCTTGTACTTAATTCGGCATTGTGCCTTTAGTATTTAATTCCGATGCAATTTCTGTGTTTCATCGTCAATAATAAGGTAAGAGGGACACAGTAAATCTGAAGTGAAGCATCTGAATCTATAACTAGTGTCACAGGAATTTTTCAAATCATAGTCAGTGAGAAGAGTCAGTCTTCTTGTACTTAAGTCGGCATTGTGCATTTTGTATTTAATTCCGATGCAATTTCTGTGTTTCATCGTCAATAAGAAGGTCAGAGGGATACTGTAAACCTGAAGTGAAGCCCCGGAATCTATAACTAGTGTCACAGGAATGGCTCAAAGCATAGCCAGTGGGAAGAGTCAGTCTTCTTGTACTTAAGACGGTATTGTGCCTTTTGTATTTAATTCCGATGCAATTTCTGTGTTTCATCGTCAATAAGAAGGTCAGAGGGATACAGTAAACCTGAAGTGAAGCATCGGAATTTATAACTAGTGTCACAGGAATGGTTCAAAACATAGACAGTAGGAAGAGGCAGTCTTCCTGTACATAAGTCGGCACTGTGCCATTTCTATTTAATTCCTATTCAATTTCTGTGTCTAATCGACAATAAGAAGGTCCAAGGGATATAGTAAACCTGGAGTGAAGCATCGGAATCTATAACTAGTGTCACAGGAATGGTTCAAACATAGACAGTAAGTAGGGTCACTCTTCTTGTACTTAAGTCGGCATTGTGCCTTTAGTATTTAATTCCCATTCAATTTCAGTGTTTCATCGATAATAAGAAGGTCAGAGGTATACAGTAAATCTGAAGTCAAGCATCGGAATCTATAACTAGTGTCACAGGGATGTTTCAAAACATAGTCAGTAAGAAGAGTCAGTCTTCTTGTACTTAAGTCGGCATTGTGCCTTTTGTATTTAATTCCGATGCAAGTTCTGTGTTTCATCGTCAACAAGAAGGTAAAACGGATACAATAAACCTGGAGTGAAGCATCGGAATCTATAACTAGTGACACAGGGATCGTTCAAAACATAGACAGTAAGAAGAGTCAGTATTCTTGCACTTAAGTTGGCATTGTGCCTTTTGTATTTAATTCCGATGCAATCTCTGTGTTTCATCGTCAATAAGAAGGTCCAAGGGATACAGTAAACTGGGAGTGAAGCATCGGAATCTATAAGTTGTCACAGAAATGGTTCAAACATAGTCAGTAAGAAGAGTCAGTCTTCTTGTACTTAAGTCGGCATTGTGCCTTTTGTATTTAATTCCGATGCAAATTCTGTGTTTCATCGTCAATAAGAAGGTCCAAGGGACACAGTAAACCTGGAGTGAAGCATCGTAATCTATAACTAGTGTCACAGGAATGGTTCAAAACATAGACAGTAGGAAGAGACAGTCTTCTTGTACTGAAGTCGGCATTGTGCCTTTTGAATTTAATTCCGATGCAATTTCTGTGTTTCATCGTCAATACGAAGGTCAGAGGGTTACAGTAAACCAGAAGTGAAGCATCGGAATCTATAACTAGTGTCACAGGAAAGGTTCAAAACATAGTCAGTAAGAAGAATCAGTCTTCTTGTACTTAAGTCGGCATTGTGCCTTTTGTATTTAATTCCGATGCAATTTCTGTGTTTCATCGTCGATTAGAGGGTCCAAGGGATACAGTAAACCTGGAGTGAAGCATCGGAATCCATAACTAGTGACACAGGGATGGTTCAAAACATCGGCAGTAAGAAGAGTCAGTCTTCTTGTACTTAATTCGGCATTGTGCCCATAGTATTTAATTCCGATGCAATTTCTGTGTTTCATCGTCAATAAGAAGGTCAGAGGGATACAGTAAATCTGAAGTCTAGCATCGGAATCTATAACTAGTGTCACAGGAATGGTTCAAAACATAGTCAGTAAGAAGAGTCAGTCTTCCTGTACTTAATTCGGCATTGTGCCTTTAGTATTTAATTCCCATTCAATATCAGTGTTTCATCGATAATAAGAAGCTCCAAGGGATACAGTAAACCTGAAGTGAAGCATCGGAATCCATAACTAGTGTCACAGGAATGGTTCAACTCATAGTAAGTAAGAAGAGTCAGTCTCCTTGTACTTAAGTCGGCATTGTGCCTTTTCTATTTAACTCCGGTGCAAGTTCTGTGTATCATCGTCAATAAGAAGGTCCCAGGGATATAGTAAACCTGGAGTGAAGCATCGGAACCTATAACTGGTGTCACAGGAGTGGTTCAAATCATAGACAATAAGAAGAGTCAGTCTTCTTGTACTTAAGTCGGCATTGTGCCTTTTTTATTTAATTCCAATGCAATTTCTGTGTTTCATCGTCAAAAAGAAGGTCCAAGGGATACAGTAAACCAGGAGGGAAGCATCGGAATCCATAACTAGTGTCACAGGAATGGTTCAAAACATCGACAGTATGAAGAGCCAGTCTTCTTGTACTTAATTCGGCATTGTGCCTTTAGTATTTAATTCCGATGCAATTTCTGTGTTTCATCGTCAATAAGAAGGTAAGAGGGACACAGTAAATCTGAAGTGAAGCATCTGAATCTATAACTAGTGTCACAGGAATGGTTCAACTCATAGTCAGTGAGAAGAGTCAGTCTTCTTGTACTTAAGTCGGCATTGTGCATTTTGTATTTAATTCCGATGCGATTTCTGTGTTTCATCGTCAATAAGAAGGTCAGAGGGATGCAGTAAACCTGGAGGGAAGCATCGGAATCCATAACTAGTGTTACAGGAATGGTTCAAAACATCGACAGTATGAAGAGCCAGTCTTCTTGTACTTAATTCGGCATTGTGCCTTTAGTATTTAATTCCGATGCAATTTCTGTGTTTCATCGTAATAAGAAGGTAAGAGGGACACAGTAAATCTGAAGTGAAGCATCTGAATCTATAACTAGTGTCACAGGAATGGTTCAAATCAAAATCAGCGAGAAGAGTCAGTCTTCTTGTACTTAAGTCGGCATTGTGCATTTTGTATTTAATTTCGATGCGATTTCTGTGTTTCATCGTCAATAAGAAGGTCAGAGGGATGCAGTAAACCTGAAGTGAAGCATCGGAATCTATAACTAGTGTCACAGGAATGGTTCAAAACATAGACAGTTGGAAGAGACAGTCTTCTTGTACTTAAGTCGGCATTGTGCCTTTTCTATTTAACTCCGATTCAATTTCTGTGTTTCATCGTCAATAAGAAGGTGTAAGGGATGTAGTAAACCTGGAGTGAAGCATCGGAATCTATAACTAGTGTCACATGAATGGTTCAAAACATAGACAGTAAGAAGAGACAGTCCTCTTGTACTTAATCCGGCATTGTGCCTTTTGTATTTAATTCCGATGAAATTTCTGTGTTTCATCGTCAATAAGAATGTCAGAGGGATACAATAAACCTGAGGTGAAGCATCGGAATCTATAACTAGTGTCACAGGAATGGTTCAAAATATAGTCAGTAAGAAGAATCAGTCTTCTTGTACTTAAGTCGGCATTGTGCCTTTTGTATTTAATTCCGATGCAATTTCTGTGTTTCATCTTCAATAAGAAGGTCCAAGGGATACTGTAAACCTGAAGTGAAGCACTGGAATCTATAACTAGTGTCACAGGAATGGCTCAAAGCATAGACAGTGGGAAGAGTCAGTCTTGTTGTACTTAAGACGGTATTGTGCCTTTTGTATTTAATTCCGATGCAATTTCTGTGTTTCATCGTCAATAAGAAGGTCAGAGGGATACAGTAAACCTGAAGTGAAGCATCGGAATTTATAACTAGTGTCACAGGAATGGTTCAAAACATAGACAGTAGGAAGAGACAGTCTTCTTGTACATAAGTCGGCACTGTGCCATTTCTATTTAATTCCTATTCAATTTCTGTGTCTAATCGACAATAAGAAGGTCCAAGGGATATAGTAAACCTGGAGTGAAGCATCGGAATCTATAACTAGTGTCATGGGAATGGTTCAAACATAGACAGTAAGTAGGGTCACTCTTCTTGTACTTAAGTCGGCATTGTGCCTTTAGTATTTAATTCCCATTCAATTTCAGTGTTTCATCGATAATAAGAAGGTCAGAGGTACACAGTAAATCTGAAGTCCACCATCGGAATCTATAACTAGTGTCACAGGAATGGTTCAAAACATAGTCAGTAGGAAGAGTCAGACTTCTTGTACTTAAGTCGGCATTGTGCCTTTTGTATTTAATTCCGATGCAAGTTCTGTGTTTCATCGTCAACAAGAAGGTCCAACGGATACAATAAACCTGGAGTGAAGCATCGGAATCTATAACTAGTGACACAGGGATCGTTCAAAACATAGACAGTAAGAAGAGTCAGTATTCTTGTACTTAAGTTGGCATTGTGCCTTTTGTATTTAATTCCGATGCAATCTCTGTGTTTCATCGTCAATAAGACGGTCCAAGGGATACAGTAAACTGGGAGTGAAGCATCGGAATCTATAAGTTGTCACAGAAATGGTTCAAACATTGTCAGTAAGAAGAGTCAGTCTTCTTGTACTTAAGTCGGCATTGTGCCTTTTGTATTTAATTCCGATGCAAATTCTGTGTTTCATCGTCAATAAGAAGGTCCAAGGGACACAGTAAACCTGGAGTGAAGCATCGTAATCTATAACTAGTGTCACAGGAATGGTTCAAAACATAGACAGTAGGAAGAGACAGTCTTCTTGTACTGAAGTCGGCATTGTGCCTTTTGAATTTAATTCCGATGCAATTTCTGTGTTTCATCGTCAATACGAAGGTCAGAGGGTTACAGTAAACCAGAAGTGAAGCATCGGAATCTATAACTAGTGTCACAGGAAAGGTTCAAAACATAGTCAGTAAGAAGAATCAGTCTTCTTGTACTTAAGTCGGCATTGTGCCTTTTGTATTTAATTCCGATGCAATTTCTGTGTTTCATCGTCGATTAGAGGGTCCAAGGGATACAGTAAACCTGGAGTGAAGCATCGGAATCCATAACTAGTGACACAGGGATGGTTCAAAACATCCACAGTTAGAAGAGTCAGTCTTCTTGTACTTAATTCGGCATTGTGCCCATAGTATTTAATTCCGATGCAATTTCTGTGTTTCATCGTCAATAAGAAGGTCAGAGGGATACAGTAAATCTGAAGTCTAGCATCGGAATCTATAACTAGTGTCACAGGAATGGTTCAAAACATAGTCAGTAAGAAGAGTCAGTCTTCCTGTACTTAATTCGGCATTGTGCTTTTAGTATTTAATTCCCATTCAATATCAGTGTTTCATCGATAATAAGAAGGTCAGAGGTATACAGTAAATCTGAAGTCAAGCATCGGAATCTATAACTAGTGTCACAGGAATGGTTCAAAACATAGTCAGTAAGAAGAGTCAGTCTTCCTGTACTTAAGTCGGCATTGTGCCTTTTGTATTTAATTCCGATGCAATTTCTGTGTTTCATCGTCAATAAGAAGGTCCAAGGGATACAGTAAACTGGGAGTGAAGCATCGGAATCTATAAGTTGTCACAGAAATGGTTCAAACATAGTCAGTAAGAAGAGTCAGTCTTCTTGTACTTAAGTCGGCATTGTGCCTATTGTATTTAATTCCGATGCAATTTCTGTGTTTCATCGTCAACAAGAAGCTCCAAGGGATACAGTAAACCTGAAGTGAAGCATCGGAATCTATAACTAGTGTCACAGGAATGGTTCAACTCATAGTAAGTAAGAAGAGTCAGTCTCCTTGTACTTAAGTCGGCATTGTGCCTTTTCTATTTAACTCTGGTGCAAGTTCTGTGTATCATCGTCAATAAGAAGGTCCAAGGGATATAGTAAACCTGGAGTGAAGCATCGGAACCTATAACTGGTGTCACAGGAGTGGTTCAAATCATAGACAATAAGAAGAGTCAGTCTTCTTGTACTTAAGTCGGCATTGTGCCTTTTTTATTTAATTCCGATGCAATTTCTGTGTTTCATCGTCAAAAAGAAGGTCCAAGGGATACAGTAAACCAGGAGGGAAGCATCGGAATCCATAACTAGTGTCACAGGAATGGTTCAAAACATCGACAGTATGATGAGCCAGTCTTCTTGTACTTAATTCGGCATTGTGCCTTTAGTATTTAATTCCGATGCAATTTCTGTGTTTCATCGTCAATAAGAAGGTAAGAGGGACACAGTAAATCTGAAGTGAAGCATCTGAATCTATAACTAGTGTCACAGGAGTGGTTCAACTCATAGTCAGTGAGAAGAGTCAGTCTTCTTGTACTTAAGTCGGCATTGTGCATTTTGTATTTAATTCCGATGCGATTTCTGTGTTTCATCGTCAATAAGAAGGTCAGAGGGATGCAGTAAACCTGAAGTGAAGCATCGGAATCTATAACTAGTGTCACAGGAATGGTTCAAAACATAGACAGTTGGAAGACTCAGTCTTCTTGTACTTAAGTCGGCATTGTGCCTTTTCTATTTAACTCCGATTCAAATTCTGTGTTTCATCGTCAATAAGAAGGTGTAAGGGATATAGTAAACCTGGAGTGAAGCATCGGAATCTATAACTAGTGTCACATGAATGGTTCAAAACATAGACTGTTAGAAGAGTCAGTCCTCTTGTACTTAATCCGGCATTGTGCCTTTTGTATTTAATTCCCATGAAATTTCTGTGTTTCATCGTCAATAAGAATGTCAGAGGGATATAGTAAACCTGGGGTGAAGCATCGGAATCTATAACTAGTGTCACAGGAATGGTACAAAATATAGTCAGTAAGAAGAATCAGTCTTCTTGTACTTAAGTCGGCATTGTGCCTTTTGTATTTAATTCCGATGCAATATCTGTGTTTCATCGTGAATAAGAAGGTCCAGGGGATACAGTAAACCTGGAGTGAAGCATCGGATTCTATAACTAGTGACACTGGGATGGTTTAAAACATCGACAGTAAGATGTGTCAGTATTCTTGTACTTAAGTCGGCATTGTGCCTTTTGTATTTAATTCCGATGCAATTTCTGTGTTTCATCTTCAATAAGAAGGTCCAAGGGATACTGTAAACCTGAAGTGAAGCACCGGAATCTATAACTAGTGTCCTAGGAATGGCTCAAAGCATAGACAGTGGGAAGAGTCAGTCTTCTTGTACTTAAGGCGGTATTGTGCATTTTGTATTTAATTCCGATGCAATTTCTGTGTTTCATCGTCAATAAGAAGGTCAGAGGGATACTGTAAACCTGAAGTGAAGCATCGGAATCTATAACTAGTGTCACAGGAATGGTTCAAAACATAGACAGTAGGAAGAGACAGTCTTCTTGTACTTAAGTCGGCACTGTGCCTTTTCTATTTAATTCCTATTCAATTTCAGTGTCTAATCGACAATAAGAAAGTCCAAGGGATATAGTAAACCTGGAGTGAAGCATCGGAATCTATAACTAGTGTCACAGGAATGGTTCAAACATAGACAGTAAGTAGGGTCACTCTTCTTGTACTTAAGTCGGCATTGTGCCTTTATTATTTAATTCCGATGCTATTTCTGTGTATCATCGTCAATAAGAAGGTCCAAGGGATACAGTAAACATGGAGTGAAGAATTGGAATCTATAACTACTGTCGCAGGAATGGTTCTAATCATCGACAGTAAGAAGAGTCAGTCTTCTTGTACTTAATTCGGCATTGTGCCTTTAGTATTTAATTCCCATTCAATATCAGTGTTTCATCGATAATAAGAAGGTCAGAGGTATACAGTAAATCTGAAGTCAAGCATCGGAATCTATAACTAGTGTCACAGGAATGGTTCAAAACATAGTCAGTAAGAAGAGTCAGTCTTCCTGTACTTAAGTCGGCATTGTGCCTTTTGTATTTAATTCCGATGCAATTTCTGTGTTTCATCGTCAATAAGAAGGTCCAAGGGATACAGTAAACTGGGAGTGAAGCATCGGAATCTATAAGTTGTCACAGAAATGGTTCAACCATAGTCAGTAAGAACAGTCAGTCTTCTTGTACTTAAGTCGGCATTGTGCCTTTTGTATTTAATTCCGATGCACGTTCTGTGTTTCATCGTCAATAAGAAGGTCCAAGGGATACAGTAAACCTGGAGTGAAGCTTCGGAATCTATAACTAGTGACACAGGGATGGTTCAAAACATAGGCAGTAAGAAGAGTCAGTATTCTTGTACTTATGTCGCCATTGTGCCTTTTGTATTTAATTCCGATGCAATTTCTGTGTTTCATCGTCAATAAGAAGGTCCAAGGGATACAGTAAACCGGGAGTGAAGCATCGGAATCTATAACTAGTGTCACAGAAATTGTTCAAAACATAGTCTGTAAGAAGAGTCAGTCTTCTTGTACTTAAGTCGGCATTGTGCCTTTTGTATTTAATTCCGATGCAATTTCTGTGTTTCATCGTAAATTAGAAGGTCCAAGGGATACATTAAATCTGGAGTGAAGCATCGGAATCAATAACTAGTGTCACAGGAATGAATAAAACATAGTCAGGAAGAAGAGTCAGTCTTCTTGAACTAAAGTCGGCATTGTGCCCTTTGTATTTAATTCCGATGCAATTTCTGAGTTTCATCGTCAAAAAGAAGGTCCAAGGGATACAGTAAACCAGGAGGGAAGCATCGGAATCCATAACTAGTGTCACAGGAATGGTTCAAAACATCGACAGTATGAAGAGCCAGTCTTCTTGTAATTAATTCGGCATTGTGCCTTTAGTATTTAATTCCGATGCAATTTCTGTGTTTCATCGTCAATAATAAGGTAAGAGGGGCACAGTAAATCTGAAGTGAAGCATCTGAATCTATAACTAGTGTCACAGGAATGGTTCAAATCATAGTCAGTGAGAAGAGTCAGTCTTCTTGTACTTAAGTCGGCATTGTGCATTTTGTATTTAATTTCGATGCGATTTCTGTGTTTCATCGTCAATAAGAAGGTCAGAGGGATTCAGTAAACCTGAAGTGAAGCATCGGAATCTATAACTAGTGTCACAGGAATGGTTCAAAACATAGACAGTTGGGAGAGTCAGTCTTCTTGTACTTAAGTCGGCATTGTGCCTTTTCTATTTAACTCCGATTCAATTTCTGTGTTTCATCGTCAATAAGAAGGTGTAAGGGATATAGTAAACCTGGAGTGAAGCATCGGAATCTATAACTAGTGTCACATGAATGGTTCAAAACATAGACAGTAAGAAGAGACAGTCCTCTTGTACTTAATCCGGCATTGTGCCTTTTGTATTTAATTCCGATGAAATTTCTGTGTTTCATCGTCAATAAGAATGTCAGAGGGATACAATAAACCTGAGGTGAAGCATCGGAATCTATAACTAGTGTCACAGGAATGGTTCAAAATATAGTCAGTAAGAAGAATCAGTCTTCTTGTACTTAAGTCGGCATTGTGCCTTTTGTATTTAATTCCGATGCAATTTCTGTGTTTCATCTTCAATACGAAGGTCCAAGGGATACTGTAAACCTGAACTGAAGCACCGGAATCTATAACTAGTGTCACAGGAATGGCTCAAAGCATAGACAGTGGGAAGAGTCAGTCTTCTTGTACTTAAGACGGTATTGTGCCTTTTGTATTTAATTCCGATGCAATTTCTGTGTTTCATCGTCAATAAGAAGGTAAGAGGGATACAGTAAACCTGAAGTGAAGCATCGGAATTTATAACTAGTGTCACAGGAATGGTTCAAAACATAGACAGTAGGAAGAGACAGTCTTCTTGTACATAAGTCGGCACTGTGCCATTTCTATTTAATTCCTATTCAATTTCTGTGTCTAATCGACAATAAGAAGGTCCAAGGGATATAGTAAACCTGGAGTGAAGCATCGGAATCTATAACTAGTGTCACAGGAATGGTTCAAACATAGACAGTAAGTAGGGTCACTCTTCTTGTACTTATGTCGGCATTGTGCCTTTAGTATTTAATTCCCATTCAATTTCAGTGTTTCATCGATAATAAGAAGGTCAGAGGTATACAGTAAAGCTGAAGTCAAGCATCGGAATCTATAACTAGTGTCACAGGAATGGTTCAAAACATAGTCAGTAAGAAGAGTCAGTCTTCTTGTACTTAAGTCGGCATTGTGCCTTTTGTATTTAATTCCGATGCAAGTTCTGTGTTTCATCGTCAATAAGAAGGTCCAAGGGATACAGTAAACCTGGAGTGAAGCTTCGAAATCTATAACTAGTGACACAGGGATGGTTCAAAACATAGGCAGTAAGAAGAGTCAGTATTCTTGTACTTAAGTCGCCATTGTGCCTTTTGTATTTAATTCCGATGCAATTTCTGTGTTTCATCGTCAATAAGAAGGTCCAAGGGATACAGTAAACCGGGAGTGAAGCATCGGAATCTATAACTAGTGTCACAGAAATTGTTCAAAACATAGTCTGTAAGAAGAGTCAGTCTTCTTGTACTTAAGTCGGCATTGTGCCTTTTGTATTTAATTCCGATGCAATTTCTGTGTTTCATCGTAAATAAGAAGGTCCAAGTGATACAGTAAATCTGGAGTGAAGCATCGGAATCAATAACTAGTGTCACAGGAATGAATAAAACATAGTCAGGAAGAAGAGTCAGTCTCCTTGTACTAAAGTCGGCATTGTGCCTTTTGTATTTAATTCCGATGCAATTTCTGTGTTTCATCGTCAATAAGAAGGTCCAAGGGATACAGTAAAATTGGAGTGAAGCATCGGAATCTATAACTAGTGTCACAGTGATGGTTCAAATCATAGACAGTAAGAAGAGTCAGTATTCTTGTACTTAAGTCGGCATTGTGCCTTTTGTATCTAATTCCGATGCAATTTCTGTGTTTCATCTTCAATAGGAAGGTCCAAGGGATACAGTAAACCTGATGTGAAGCATCGGAAAATATAACTAGTGTAATAGGAATGGTTCAAAGCATAGACAGTGGGAAGAGTCAGTCTTCTTGTACTCAAGTCGGCATTGTGCTTTTTGTATTTAATTACGATGCAATTTCTGTGTTTCATCGTCAATAAGAAGGTCAGAGGGATACAGTAAATTTGAAGTGACGCATCGGAATCTATAACAAGTGTCACAGGAATGGTTCAAAGCATAGACAGTAGGAAGAGACAGGCTTCTTGTACTGAAGTCGGCATTGTGCATTTTGAATTTAATTCCGATGCAATTTCTGTGTTTCACCGTCAATAAGAAGGTCAGAGAGATACAGTAAACCTGAAGTAAAGCATCGGAATCTATAACTAGTGTCACAGGAATGGTTCAAAACATAGACAGTAAGAAGAGTCAGTCTTGTTGTACTTAAGTCGGCATTGTGCCCTTTTTATTTGATTCCGATGAAATTTCTGTGTTTCATCGTCTATAAGAAGGTCCAAGAGATACATTAAACCGGGAGTGATGCATCGGTATCTATAACTAGTGTCACACAAATGGTTCAAAACATAGTCTGTAAGAAGAGTCAGTCTTCTTGTACTTAAGTCGGCATTGTGACTTTTGTATTTAATTCCGATGCAATTTCTGTGTTTCATCGTCAATAAGAAGGTGCGAGGGATACAGTAAACCTGGAGTGAAGCATCGGAATCAATAACTAGTTTCACAGGAATGAATCGAAACATATTCAGTAAGAAGAGTCAGTCTTCTTGTACTAAAGTCGGCATTGTGCCTTTTGTATTTATTTCCGATGCAATTTCTGTGTTTCACCGTCAATAAGAAGGGCAGAGGGATACAGTAAACCTGAAGTGAAGCATCGGAATCCATAACTAGTGTCACAGGAATGGTTCAAAACATAGACAGCAGGAAGAGACAGTCTTCTTGTACTGAAGTCGGCATTGTGCCTTTTGAATTTAATTATAATGCAATTTCTGTGTTTCATCGTCAATAAGAGGGTCAGAGGGTTACAGTAAACCCGAAGTGAAGCATCGGAATCTATAACTAGTGTCACAGGAAAGGTTCAAAACATAGTCAGTTAGAAGATTCAGTCTTCTTGTACTTAAGTCGGCATTGTGCCTTTTGTATTTAATTCCGATGCAATTTCTGTGTTTCATCGTCAATAAGAGGGTCAGAGGGTTACAGTAAACCCGAAGTGAAGCATCGGAATCTATAACTAGTGTCACTGGAATGGTTCAAGACATAGACAGTATGAAGAGTCAGTCTTCTTGTACTTAATTCGGCATTATGCCTTTGTATTTAATTCCGATGCAATTTCTGTGTTTCATCGTCAATAAGAAGGTGAGAGGGATACAGTAATCCTGAAGTGAAGCATCGGAATCTATAACTAGTGTCACAGGAATGGTTCAAAACATAGACCAAAAGAAGAGTCAGTCTTCTTGTACTTAAGTCGGCATTGTGCCTATTTTATTTAATTCCGATGCAATTTCTGTGTTTCATCGTCAATAAGAAGGTCCAAGGGATACAGTAAACGTGGAGTGAAGCATCGGAATCTATAACTAGTGTCACAGGGATAGTTCAAATCATAGACAGTAAGAAGAGTCAGTATTCTTGTACTTAAGTCGGCATTGTGCTTTTGTATTTGATTCCGATACAATTTCTGTGTTTCATCTTAAATAAGAAGGTCCAAGGGATACAGTAAACCTGAAGTGAAGCATTAGAGTATATAACAAGTGTCGCAGGAATGGTTCAAAACATAGTCAGTAAGAAGAGTCAGTCTTCTTGTACATAAGTCGTCATTGTGCCTTTTCAATTTAATTCCGATGCAATTTCTGTGTTTCATCGTCAATAAGTAGGTCCAAGGGATACAGTAAACCTGAAGTGAAGCATCGGAAAATATAACTAGTGTAACAGGAATGGTTCAAAGCATAGACAGTGGGAAGAGTCAGTCTTCTTGGACTTAAGTCGGCATTGTGCCTTTTGTATTTAATTCCGATGCAATTTCTTTGTATCATCGTCAATAAGAAGGTCAGAGGGATACAGTAAATCTGGAGTGAAGCATCGGAATCAATAACTAGTGTCACAGGAATGAATAAAACATAGTCAGTAAGAAGAGTCAGTCTTCTTGTACTAAAGTCGGCATTGTGCCTTTTGTATTTAATTCCGATGCAATTTCTGTGTTTCATCGTCAATAAGAAGGTCCAAGGGATACAGTAAAATTGGAGTGAAGCATCGGAATCTATAACTAGTGTCACAGTGATGGTTCAAATCATAGACAGTAAGATGAATCAGTATTCTTGTACTTAAGTCGGCATTGTGCCTTTTGTATTTAATTCCGAATCAATTTCAGTGTTTCATCTTCAATAGCAAGGTCCAAGGGATACAGTAAACCTGAAGTGAAGCATCGGAAAATATAACTAGTGTAACAGGAATGGTTCAAAGCATAGACAGTGGGAAGAGTCAGTATTCTTGTATTCAAGTCGGCATTGTGCCTTTTGTATTTAATTACGATGCAATTTCTGTGTTTCATCGTCAATAAGAAGGTCAGAGGGATACAGTAAACCTGAAGTGACGCATCGGAATCTATAACTTGTGTCACAGGGATGGTTCAAAGCATAGACAGTAGGAAGAGACAGGCTTCTTGTACTGAAGTCGGCATTGTGCATTTTGAATTCAATTCCAATGCAATTTCTGTGTTTCACTGTCAATAAGAATGTCAGAGAGATACAGTAAACCTGAAGTGAAGCATCGGAATCTATAACTAGTGTCACATGGATGGTTCAAATCATAGACAGTAAGAAGAGTCAGTATTCAAGTACTTAAGTCGGCATTGTGCCTTTTGTATTTGATTCCGATGCAATTTCTGTGTTTCATCTTAAAGAAGAAGGTCCAAGGGATACAGTGAACCTGAAGTGAAGCATCAGAGTATATAACTAGTGTCACAGGAATGGTTCCAATCATAGTCAGTAAGAAGAGTCAGTCTTCTTGTACATAAGTCGTCATTGTGCCTTTTCCATTTAATTCCGATGCAATTTCTGTGTTTCATCGTCAATAAGTAGGTCCAAGGGATACAGTAAACCTGAAGAGAAGCATCGGAAAATATAACTAGTGTAACAGGAATGGTTCAAAGCATAGACAGTGGGAAGAGTCAGTCTTCTTGGACTTAAGTCGGCATTGTGCCTTTTGTATTTAATTCCAAAGCAATTTCTGTGTTTCATCGTCAATAAGAAGGTCAGAGGGATACAGAAAACCTGAAGTGAAGCATCGTAATCTATAACTAGTGTCACAGGAATGGTTCAAAACATAGACAGTAGGAGAGGCAGTCTTCTTGTACTGAAGTCGGCATTGTGCCTTTTGAATTTAATTCCGATGCAATTTCTGTGTTTCATCGTCAATACGAAGGTCAGAGGGTTACAGTAAACCAGAAGTGAAGCATCGGAATCTATAACTAGTGTCACAGGAAAGGTTCAAAACATAGTCAGTAAGAAGAATCAGTCTTCTTGTACTTAAGTCGGCATTGTGCCTTTTGTATTTAATTCCGATGCAATTTCTGTGTTTCATCGTCAATTAGAGGGTCCAAGGGATACAGTAAACCTGGAGTGAAGCATCGGAATCCATAACTAGTGACACAGGGATGGTTCAAAACATCGACAGTAAGAAGAGTCAGTCTTCTTGTACTTAATTCGGCATTGTGCCCATAGTATTTAATTCCGATGCAATTTCTGTGTTTCATCGTCAATAAGAAGGTCAGAGGGATACAGTAAATCTGAAGTCTAGCATCTGAATCTATAACTAGTGTCACAGGAATGGTTCAAAACGTAGTCAGTAAGAAGAGTCAGTCTTCTTGTACTTAAGTCGGCATTGTGCCTTTTGTATTTAATTCCGATGCAATTTCTGTGTTTCATCGTCAATACGAAGGTCCAAGGGATACAGTAAACCTGAAGTGAAGCATCGGAATCAATAATTAGTGTCACAGGAATGGTTCAAAACATAGGCAGTAAGAAGAGTCAGTCTTCTTGTACTTAGGTCGGCTTTGTGCCTTTTCTATTTAACTCCGATGCAATTTCTGTGTATCATCGTCAACAAGAAGGTCCAAGGGATATAGTAAACCTGGAGTGAAGCATCGGAATCTATAACTAGTGTCACAGGAATGGTTCAAAACAAAGACAGTAAGAAGAGTCAGTATTCTTGTACTTAAGTCGGCATTGTGCCTTTTTTATTTAATTCCGATGCAATTTCTGTGTTTCATCGTCAATAAGAAGGTCCAAGGGATACAGTAAACCGGGGGTTGAAACATCGGAATCTATAACTAGTGTCACAGAAATGGTTCAAAACATAGTCAGTAAGAAGAGTCAGTCTTCTTGTACTTAAGTCGGCATTGTGCCTTTTGTATTTAATTCCGATGCAATTTCTGTGTTTCATCGTCAATAAGAAGGTCCAAGGGGTACAGTAAACCTGGAGTGAAGCATCGGAATCAATAACTAGTGTCACAGGAATGAATCAAAACACAGTCAGTAAGAGGAGTCAGTCTTCTTGTACTAAAGTCGGCATTGTGCCTTTTGTATTTAATTCCGATGCAATTTCTGTGTTTCATCGTCAATAAGAAGGTCCAAGGGATACAGTAAAATTGGAGTGAAGCATCGGAATCTATAACTAGTGTCACAGTGATGGTTCAAATCATAGACAGTAAGAAGAATCAGTATTCTTGTACTTAAGTCGGCATTGTGCCTTTTGTATTTAATTCCGATGCGATTTCTGTGTTTCATCGTCAATAAGAAGGTCAGAGGGATGCAGTAAACCTGAAGTGAAGCATCGGAATCTATAACTAGTGTCACAGGAATGGTTCAAACATAGACAGTTGGAAGAGTCAGTCTTCTTGTACTTAAGTCGGCATTGTGCCTTTTCTATTTAACTCCGATTCAAATTCTGTGTTTCATCGTCAATAAGAAGGTGTAAGGGATATAGTAAACCTGGAGTGAAGCATCGGAATCTATAACTAGTGTCACATGAATGGTTCAAAACATAGACAGTTAGAAGAGTCAGTCCTCTTGTACTTAATCCGGCATTGTGCCTTTTGTATTTAATTCCGATGCAATTTCTGTGTTTCATCGTCAATAAAAATGTCAGAGGGATACAGTAAACCTGGGGTGAAGCATCGGAATCTATAACTAGTGTCACAGGAATGGTACAAAATATAGTCAGTAAGAAGAATCAGTCTTCTTGTACTTAAGTCGGCATTGTGCCTTTTGTATTTAATTCCGATGCAATATCTGTGTTTCATCGTGAATAAGAAGGTCCAGGGGATACAGTAAACCTGGAGTGAAGCATCGGATTCTATAACTAGTGACACTGGGATGGTTTAAAACATCGACAGTAAGATGTGTCAGTGTTCTTGTACTTAAGTCGGCATTGTGCCTTTTGTATTTAATTCCGATGCAATTTCTGTGTTTCATCTTCAATAAGAAGGTCCAAGGGATACTGTAAACCTAAGTTGAAGCACCGGAATCTATAACTAGTGTCATAGGAATGGCTCAAAGCATAGACAGTGGGAAGAGTCAGTCTTCTTGTACTTAAGACGGTATTGTGCATTTTGTATTTAATTCCGATGCAATTTCTGTGTTTCATCGTCAATAAGAAGGTCAGAGGGGTACTGTAAACCTGAAGTGAAGCATCGGAATCTATAACTAGTGTCACAGGAATGGTTCAAAACATAGACAGTAGGAAGAGACAGTCTTCTTGTACTTAAGTCGGCACTGTGCCTTTTCTATTTAATTCCTATTCAATTTCAGTGTCTAATCGACAATAAGAAGGTCCAAGGGATATAGTAAACCTGGAGTGAAGCATCGGAATCTATAACTAGTGTCACAGGAATGGTTCAAACATAGACAGTAAGTAGGGTCACTCTTCTTGTACTTAAGTCGGCATTGTGCCTTTATTATTTAATTCCGATGCTATTTCTGTGTATCATCGTCAATAAGAAGGTCCAAGGGATACAGTAAACATGGAGTGAAGAATTGGAATCTATAACTACTGTCGCAGGAATGGTTCTAATCATCGACAGTAAGAAGAGTCAGTCTTCTTGTACTTAATTCGGCATTGTGCCTTTAGTATTTAATTCCCATTCAATATCAGTGTTTCATCGATAATAAGAAGGTCAGAGGTATACAGTAAATCTGAAGTCAAGCATCGGAATCTATAACTAGTGTCACAGGAATGGTTCAAAACATAGTCAGTAAGAAGAGTCAGTCTTCCTGTACTTAAGTCGGCATTGTGCCTTTTGTATTTAATTCCGATGCAATTTCTGTGTTTCATCGTCAATAAGAAGGTCCAAGGGATACAGTAAACTGGGAGTGAAGCATCGGAATCTATAAGTTGTCACAGAAATGGTTCAAACATAGTCGGTAAGAAGAGTCAGTCTTCTTGTACTTAAGTCGGCATTGTGCCTTTTGTGTTTAATTCCGATGCACGTTCTGTGTTTCATCGTCAATAAGAAGGTCCAAGGGATACAGTAAACCTGGAGTGAAGCTTCGGAATCTATAACTAGTGTCACATGAATGGTTCAAAACATAGTCTGTAAGAAGAGTCAGTCTTCTTGTACTTAAGTCGGCATTGTGCCTTTTGTATTTAACTCCGATTCAATTTCTGTGTTTCATCGTCAATAAGAAGGTGTAAGGGATATAGTAAACCTGGAGTGAAGCATCGGAATCTATAACTAGTGTCACATGAATGGTTCAAAACATAGACAGTAAGAAGAGACAGTCCTCTTGTACTTAATCCGGCATTGTGCCTTTTGTATTTAATTCCGATGAAATTTCTGTGTTTCATCGTCAATAAGAATGTCAGAGGGATACAATAAACCTGAGGTGAAGCATCGGAATCTATAACTAGTGTCACAGGAATGGTTCAAAATATAGTCAGTAAGAAGAATCAGTCTTCTTGTACTTAAGTCGGCATTGTGCCTTTTGTATTTAATTCCGATGCAATTTCTGTGTTTCATCTTCAATACGAAGGTCCAAGGGATACTGTAAACCTGAAGTGAAGCACCGGAATCTATAACTAGTGTCACAGGAATGGCTCAAAGCATAGACAGTGGGAAGAGTCAGTCGTCTTGTACTTAAGACGGTATTGTGCCTTTTGTATTTAATTCCGATGCAATTTCTGTGTTTCATCGTCAATAAGAAGGTCAGAGGGATACAGTAAACCTGAAGTGAAGCATCGGAATTTATAACTAGTGTCACAGGAATGGTTCAAAACATAGACAGTGGGAAGAGACAGTCTTCTTGTACATAAGTCGGCACTGTGCCATTTCTATTTAATTCCTATTCAATTTCTGTGTCTAATCGACAATAAGAAGGTCCAAGGGATATAGTAAACCTGGAGTGAAGCATCGGAATCTATAACTAGTGTCACAGGAATGGTTCAAACATAGACAGTAAGTAGGGTCACTCTTCTTGTACTTATGTCGGCATTGTGCCTTTAGTATTTAATTCCCATTCAATTTCAGTGTTTCATCGATAATAAGAAGGTCAGAGGTATACAGTAAATCTGAAGTCAAGCATCGGAATCTATAACTAGTGTCACAGGAATGGTTCAAAACATAGTCAGTAAGAAGAGTCAGTCTTCTTGTACTTAAGTCGGCATTGTGCCTTTTGTATTTAATTCCGATGCAAGTTCTGTGTTTCATCGTCAATAAGAAGGTCCAAGGGATACAGTAAACCTGGAGTGAAGCTTCGGAATCTATAACTAGTGACACAGGGATGGTTCAAAACATAGGCAGTAAGAAGAGTCAGTATTCTTGTACTTAAGTCGCCATTGTGCCCTTTGTATTTAATTCCGATGCAATTTCTGTGTTTCATCGTCAATAAGAAGGTCCAAGGGATACAGTAAACCGGGAGTGAAGCATCGGAATCTATAACTAGTGTCACAGAAATTGTTCAAAACATAGTCTGTAAGAAGAGTCAGTCTTCTTGGACTTAAGACGGCATTGTGCCTTTTGTATTTAATTCCGATGCAATTTCTGTGTTTCATCGTAAATAAGAAGGTCCAAGGGATACAGTAAATCTGGAGTGAAGCATCGGAATCAATAACTAGTGTCACAGGAATGAATAAAACATAGTCAGGAAGAAGAGTCAGTCTTCTTGTACTAAAGTCGGCATTGTGCCTTTTGTATTTAATTCCGATGCAATTTCTGTGTTTCATCGTCAATAAGAAGGTCCAAGGGATACAGTAAAATTGGAGTGAAGCATCGGAATCTATAACTAGTGTCACAGTGATGGTTCAAATCATAGACAGTAAGAAGAGTCAGTATTCTTGTACTTAAGTCGGCATTGTGCCTTTTGTATCTAATTCCGATGCAATTTCTGTGTTTCATCTTCAATAGGAAGGTCCAAGGGATACAGTAAACCTGATGTGAAGCATCGGAAAATATAACTAGTGTAATAGGAATGGTTCAAGGCATAGACAGTGGGAAGAGTCAGTCTTCTTGTACTCAAGTCGGCATTGTGCTTTTTGTATTTAATTACGATGCAATTTCTGTGTTTCATCGTCAATAAGAAGGTCAGAGGGATACAGTAAACCTGAAGTGACGCATCGGAATCTATAACTTGTGTCACAGGAATGGTTCAAAGCATAGACAGTAGGAAGAGACAGGCTTCTTGTACTGAAGTCTGCATTGTGCATTTTGAATTTAATTCCGATGCAATTTCTGTGTTTCACCGTCAATAAGAAGGTCAGAGAGATACAGTAAACCTGAAGTAAAGCATCGGAATCTATAACTAGTGTCACAGGAATGGTTCAAAACATAGACAGTAAGAAGAGTCAGTCTTGTTGTACTTAAGTCGGCATTGTGCCTTTTTTATTTGATTCCGATGAAATTTCTGTGTTTCATCGTCTATAAGAACGTCCAAGGGATACATTAAACCGGGAGTGATGCATCGGTATCTATAACTAGTGTCACACAAATGGTTCAAGACATAGTCTGTAAGAAGAGTCAGTCTTCTTGTACTTAAGTCGGCATTGTGACTTTTGTATTTAATTCCGATGCAATTTCTGTGTTTCATCGTCAATAAGAAGGTGCAAGGGATACAGTAAACCTGGAGTGAAGCATCGGAATCAATAACTAGTTTCACAGGAAAGAATCGAAACATATTCAGTAAGAAGAGTCAGTCTTCTTGTACTAATGTCGGCATTGTGCCTTTTGTATTTATTTCCGATGCAATTTCTGTGTTTCACCGTCAATAAGAAGGGCAGAGGGATACAGTAAACCTGAAGTGAAGCATCGGAATCCATAACTAGTGTCACAGGAATGGTTCAAAACATAGACAGCAGGAAGAGACAGTCTTCTTGTACTGAAGTCGGCATTGTGCCTTTTGAATTTAATTAGGATGCAATTACTGTGTTTCATCGTCAATAAGAGGGTCAGAGGGTTACAGTAAACCCGAAGTGAAGCATCGGAATCTATAACTAGTGTCACAGGAAAGGTTCAAAACATAGTCAGTAAGAAGAATCAGTCTTCTTGTACTTAAGTCGGCATTGTGCCTTTTGTATTTAATTCCGATGCAATTTCTGTGTTTCATCGTCAATAAGATGGTCCAAGGGATACAGTAAACCTGGAGTGAAGCATCGGAATCTATAACTAGTGACACAGGGATGGTTCAAAACATCGACAGTAAGAAGAGTCAGTCTTCTTGTACTTAATTCGGCATTGTGCCCTTAGTAACTAATTCCGATGCAATTTCTGTGTTTCATCGACAATACGAAGGTCCAAGGGATACAGTAAACCTGAAATGAAGCATCGGAATCTATAACTAGTGTCACAGGAATGGTTCAAAACATAGTCATTAAGAAGAGTCAGTTTTCTTGTACTTAAGTCGGCTTTGTGCCTTTTCTATTTAACTCCGATTCAATTTCTGTGTATCATCGTCAATAGGAGTGTCCAAGGGATGTAGTAAACCTGGAGTGAAGCATCGGAATCTATAACTAGTGTCACAGGAATGTTTCAGAACATAGACCAAAAGAAGAGTCAGTCTTCTTGTACTTAAGTCGGCATTGTGCCTATTTTATTTAATTCCGATGCAATTTCTGTGTTTCATCGTCAATAAGAAGGTCCAAGGGATACAGTAAACGTGGAGTGAAGCATCGGAATCTATAACTAGTGTCACAGGGATAGTTCAAATCATAGACAGTAAGAAGAGTCAGTATTCTTGTACTTAAGTCGGCATTGTGCCTTTTGTATTTGATTCCGATACAATTTCTGTGTTTCATCTTAAATAAGAAGGTCCAAGGGATACAGTAAACCTGAAGTGAAGCATTAGAGTATATAACAAGTGTCACAGGAATGGTTCAAAACATAGTCAGTAAGAAGAGTCAGTCTTCTTGTACATAAGTCGTCATTGTGCCTTTTCAATTTAATTCCGATTCAATTTCTGTGTTTCATCGTCAATAAGTAGGTCCAAGGGATACAGTAAACCTGAAGTGAAGCATCGGAAAATATAACTAGTGTAACAGGAATGGTTCAAAGCATAGACAGTGGGAAGAGTCAGTCTTCTTGGACTTAAGTCGGCATTGTGCCTTTTGTATTTAATTCCGATGCAATTTCTTTGTATCATCGTCAATAAGAAGGTCAGAGGGATACAGTAAATCTGGAGTGAAGCATCGGAATCAATAACTAGTGTCACAGGAATGAATAAAACATAGTCAGTAAGAAGAGTCAGTCTTCTTGTACTAAAGTCGGCATTGTGCCTTTTGTATTTAATTCCGATGCAATTTCTGTGTTTCATCGTCGATAAGAAGGTCCAAGGGATACAGTAAAATTGGAGTGAAGCATCGGAATCTATAACTAGTGTCACAGTGATGGTTCAAATCATAGACAGTAAGAAGAATCAGTATTCTTGTACTTAAGTCGGCATTGTGCCTTTTGTATTTAATTCCGATGCAATGTCAGTGTTTCATCTTCAATAGCAAGGTCCAAGGGATAAAGTAAACCTGAAGTGAAGCATCGGAAAATATAACTAGTGTAACAGGAGTGGTTCAAAGCACAGACAGTGGGAAGAGTCAGTATTCTTGTATTCAAGTCGGCATTGTGCCTTTTGTATTTAATTACGATGCAATTTCTGTGTTTCATCGTCAATAAGAAGGTCAGAGGGATACAGTAAACCTGAAGTGACGCATCGGAATGTATAACTTGTGTCACAGGGATGGTTCAAAGCATAGACAGTAGGAAGAGACAGGCTTCTTGTACTGAAGTCGGCATTGTGCATTTTGAATTTAATTCCAATGGAATTTCTGTGTTTCACTGTCAATAAGAAGGTCAGAGAGATACAGTAAACCTGAAGTGAAGCATCGGAATCTATAACTAGTGTCACAGGAATGGTTCAAAACATAGACAGTAAGAAGAGTCAGTCTTGTTGTACTTAGGTCGGCATTGTGCCTTTTTTATTTGATTCCGATGCAATTTCTGTGTTTCATCGTCTATAAGAAGGTCCAAGGGATACAGTAAACTGGGAGTGATGCATCGGTATCTATAACTAGTGTCACACAAATGGTTCAAAACATAGTCAATAAGAAGAGTCAGTCTTCTTGTACTTAAGTCGGCATTGCGACTTTTGTATTTAATTCCGATGCAATTTCTGTGTTTCATCGGCAATAAGAAGGACCAAGGGATACAGTAAAACTGGAGTGAAGCATCGGAATCAATAACTAGTTTCACAGGAATGAATCAAAACATATTCAGTTAGAAGAGTCAGTCTTCTTGTACTAAAGTCGGCATTGTGCCTTTTGTATTTATTTCCGATGCAATTTCTGTGTTTCATCGTCAATAAGAAGGGCAGAGGGTTACAGTAAACCCGAAGTGAAGCATCGGAATCTATAACTAGTGTCACAGGAAAGTTTCAAAACATAGTCAGTAAGAAGAATCAGTCTTCTTGTACTGAAGTCGGCATTGTGCCTTTTGTTTTTAATTCCGATGCAATTTCTGTGTTTCATCGTCAATAAGAAGGTCCGAGGGATACAGTAAACCTGAAGTGAAGCATCGGAATCTATAACTAGTGTCACAGGAATGGTTCAAAACATAGTCATTAAGAAGAGTCAGTTTTCTTGTACTTAGGTCGGCATTGTGCCTTTTCTATTTAACTCCGATGCAATTTCTGTGTATCATCGTCAATAAGAATGTCCAAGGGATGTAATAAACCTGGAGTGAAGCATCGGAATCTATAACTAGTGTCACAGGAATGGTTCATAACATAGACAGAAAGAAGAATCAGTCTTCTTGTACTTAAGTCGGCATTGTGCCTTTTTAATTTAATTCCGATGCAATTTCTGTGTTTCATCGTCAATAAGAAGGTCCAAGGGATACAGTAAACGTGAAGTGAAGCATCGGAATCTATAACTAGTGTCACATGGATGGTTCAAATCATAGACAGTAAGAAGAGTCAGTATTCAAGTACTTAAGTCGGCATTGTGCCTTTTGTATTTGATTCCGATGCAATTTCTGTGTTTCATCTTAAAGAAGAAGGTCCAAGGGATACAGTGAACTTGAAGTGAAGCATCAGAGTATATAACTGGTGTCACAGGAATGGTTCCAATCATGGTCAGTAAGAAGAGTCAGTCTTCTTGTACATAAGTCGTCATTGTGCCTTTTCCATTTAATTCCGATGCAATTTCTGTGTTTCATCGTCAATAAGTAGGTCCAAGGGATACAGTAAACCTGAAGAGAAGCATCGGAAAATATAACTAGTGTAACAGGAATGGTTCAAAGCATAGACAGTGGGAAGAGTCAGTCTTCTTGGACTTAAGTCGGCATTGTGCCTTTTGTATTTAATTCCAAAGCAATTTCTGTGTTTCATCGTCAATAAGAAGGTCAGAGGGATACAGAAAACCTGAAGTGAAGCATCGTAATCTATAACTAGTGTCACAGGAATGGTTCAAAACATAGACAGTAGGAGAGGCAGTCTTCTTGTACTGAAGTCGGCATTGTGCCTTTTGAATTTAATTCCGATGCAATTTCTGTGTTTCATCGTCAATACGAAGGTCAGAGGGTTACAGTAAACCAGAAGTGAAGCATCGGAATCTATAACTAGTGTCACAGGAAAGGTTCAAAACATAGTCAGTAAGAAGAATCAGTCTTCTTGTACTTAAGTCGGCATTGTGCCTTTTGTATTTAATTCCGATGCAATTTCTGTGTTTCATCGTCAATTAGAGGGTCCAAGGGATACAGTAAACCTGGAGTGAAGCATCGGAATCCATAACTAGTGACACAGGGATGGTTCAAAACATCGACAGTAAGAAGAGTCAGTCTTCTTGTACTTAATTCGGCATTGTGCCCATAGTATTTAATTCCGATGCAATTTCTGTGTTTCATCGTCAATAAGAAGGTCAGAGGGATACAGTAAATCTGAAGTCTAGCATCGGAATCTATAACTAGTGTCACAGGAATGGTTCAAAACGTAGTCAGTAAGAAGAGTCAGTCTTCTTGTACTTAAGTCGGCATTGTGCCTTTTGTATTTAATTCCGATGCAATTTCTGTGTTTCATCGTCAATACGAAGGTCCAAGGGATACAGTAAACCTGAAGTGAAGCATCGGAATCAATAATTAGTGTCACAGGAATGGTTCAAAACATAGGCAGTAAGAAGAGTCAGTCTTCTTGTACTTAGGTCGGCTTTGTGCCTTTTCTATTTAACTCCGATGCAATTTCTGTGTATCATCGTCAACAAGAAGGTCCAAGGGATATAGTAAACCTGGAGTGAAGCATCGGAATCTATAACTAGTGTCACAGGAATGGTTCAAGACAAAGACAGTAAGAAGAGTCAGTATTCATGTACTTAAGTCGGCATTGTGCCTTTTTTATTTAATTCCGATGCAATTTCTGTGTTTCATCGTCAATAAGAAGGTCCAAGGGATACAGTAAACCGGGGTTTGAAACATCATAATCTATAACTAGTGTCACAGAAATGGTTCAAAACATAGTCAGTAAGAAGAGTCAGTCTTCTTGTACTTAAGTCGGCATTGTGCCTTTTGTATTTAATTCCGATGCAATTTCTGTGTTTCATCGTCAATAAGAAGGTCCAAGGGATACAGTAAACCTGGAGTGAAGCATCGGAATCAATAACTAGTGTCACAGGAATGAATCAAAACACAGTCAGTAAGAGGAGTCAGTCTTCTTGTACTAAAGTCGGCATTGTGCCTTTTGTATTTAATTCCGATGCAATTTCTGTGTTTCATCGACAATAAGAAGGTCCAAGGGATACAGTAAAATTGGAGTGAAGCATCGGAATCTATAACTAGTCTCACAGTGATGGTTCAAATCATAGACAGTAAGAAGAATCAGTATTCTTGTACTTAAGTCGGCATTGTGCCTTTTGTATTTAATTCCGATGCAATTTCTGTGTTTCATCTTCAATAGGAAGGTCCAAGGGATACAGTAAACCTGAAGTGAAGCATCGGAAAATATAACTAGTGTAACAGGAATGTTTCAAAGCATAGAGAGTGGGAGGAGTCAGTATTCTTGTATTCAAGTCGGCATTGTGCCTTTTGTATTTAATTACGATGCAATTTCTGTGTTTCATCGTCAATAAGAAGGTCAGAGGGATACAGTAAACCTGATGTGACGCATCGGAATCTATAACTAGTGTCACAGGAATGGTTCAAAACATAGACAGTAGGAAGAGACAGGCTTCTTGTACTGAAGTCGGCATTGTGCATTTTGAATTTAATTCCGATGCAATTTCTGTGTTTCACCGTCAATAAGAAGGTCAGAGCGATACAGTAAACCTGAAGTGAAGCATCGGAATCTATAACTAGTGTCACAGGAATGGTTCAAAACATAGACAGTAAGAAGAGTCAGTCTTGTTGTACTTAGGTCGGCATTGTGCCTTTTTTATTTGATTCCGATGCAATTTCTGTGTTTCATCGTCTATAAGAAGGTCCAAGGGATACAGTAAACCGGGAGTGATGCATCGGTATCTATAACTAGTGTCACACAAATGGTTCAAAACATAGTCAATAAGAAGAGTCAGTCTTCTTGTACTTAAGTCGGCATTGCGACTTTTGTATTTAATTCCGATGCAATTTCTGTGTTTCATCGTCAATAAGAAGGTCCAAGGGATACAGTAAAACTGGAGTGAAGCATCGGAATCAATAACTAGTTTCACAGGAATGAATCAAAACATATTCAGTTAGAAGAGTCAGTCTTCTTGTACTAAAGTCGGCATTGTGCCTTTTGTATTTATTTCCGATGCAATTTCTGTGTTTCATCGTCAATAAGAAGGGCAGAGGGATACAGTAAACCTGAAGTGAAGCATCGGAATCTATAACTAGGGTCACAGGAATGGTTCAAAGCATAGACTGTAGGAAGAGACAGTCTTCTTGTACTGAAGTCGGCATTGTGCCTTTTGAATTTAATTCCGATGCAATTTCTGTGTTTCATCGTCAATAAGAAGGTCAGAGGGTTAAAGTAAACCCGAAGTGAAGCATCGGAATCTATAACTAGTGTCACAGGAAAGGTTCAAAACATAGTCAGTAAGAAGAATCAGTCTTCTTGTACTGAAGTCGGCATTGTGCCTTTTGTATTTAATTCCGATGCAATTTCTGTGTTTCATCGTCAATAAGAAGGTCCGAGGGATACAGTAAACCCGAAGTGAAGCATCGGAATCTATAACTAGTGTCACAGGAATGGTTCAAAACATAGTCATTAAGAAGAGTCAGTTTTCTTGTACTTAGGTCGGCATTGTGCCTTTTCTATTTAACTCCGATGCAATTTCTGTGTATCATCGTCAATAAGAATGTCCAAGGGATGTAATAAACCTGGAGTGAAGCATCGGAATCTATAACTAGTGTCACAGGAATGGTTCATAACATAGACAGAAAGAAGAATCAGTCTTCTTGTACTTAAGTCGGCATTGTGCCTTTTTTATTTAATTCCGATGCAATTTCTGTGTTTCATCGTCAATAAGAAGGTCCAAGGGATACAGTAAACGTGAAGTGAAGCATCGGAATCTATAACTAGTGTCACATGGATGGTTCAAATCATAGACAGTAAGAAGAGTCAGTATTCAAGTACTTAAGTCGGCATTGTGCCATTTGTATTTGATTCCGATGCAATTTCTGTGTTTTATCTTAAAGAAGAAGGTCCAAGGGATACAGTAAACCTGAAGTGAAGCATCAGAGTATATAACTAGTGTCACAGGAATGGTTCCAATCATAGTCAGTAAGAAGAGCCAGTCTTCTTGTACATAAGTCGTCATTGTGCCTTTTCCATTTAATTCCGATGCAATTTCTGTGTTTCATCGTCAATAAGTAGGTCCAACGGATACAGTAAACCTGAAGAGAAGCATCGGAAAATATAACTAGTGTAACAGGAATGGTTCAAAGCATAGACAGTGGGAAGAGTCAGTCTTCTTGGACTTAAGTCGGCATTGTGCCTTTTGTATTTAATTCCAAAGCAATTTCTGTGTTTCATCGTCAATAAGAAGGTCAGAGGGATACAGAAAACCTGAAGTGAAGCATCGTAATCTACAACTAGTGTCACAGGAATGGTTCAAAACATAGACAGTAGGAAGAGACAGTCTTCTTGTACTGAAGTCGGCATTGTGCCTTTTGAATTTAATTCCGATGCAATTTCTGTGTTTCATCGTCAATACGAAGGTCAGAGGGTTACAGTAAACCAGAAGTGAAGCATCGGAAGCTATAACTAGTGTCACAGGAAAGGTTCAAAACATAGTCAGTAAGAAGAATCAGTCTTCTTGTACTTAAGTCGGCATTGTGCCTTTTGTATTTAATTCCGAAGCAATTTCTGTGTTTCATCGTCGATTAGAGGGTCCAAGGGATACAGTAAACCTGGAGTGAAGCATCGGAATCCATAACTAGTGACACAGGGATGGTTCAAAACATCGACAGTAAGAAGAGTCAGTCTTCTTGTACTTAATTCGGCATTGTGCCCATAGTATTTAATTCCGATGCAATTTCTGTGTTTCATCGTCAATAAGAAGGTCAGAGGGATACAGTAAATCTGAAGTCTAGCATCGGAATCTATAACTAGTGTCACAGGAATGGTTCAAAACGTAGTCAGTAAGAAGAGTCAGTCTTCTTGTACTTAAGTCGGCATTGTGCCTTTTGTATTTAATTCCGATGCAATTTCTGTGTTTCATCGTCAATACGAAGGTCCAAGGGATACAGTAAACCTGAAGTGAAGCATCGGAATCAATAATTAGTGTCACAGGAATGGTTCAAAACATAGGCAGTAAGAAGAGTCAGTCTTCTTGTACTTAGGTCGGCTTTGTGCCTTTTCTATTTAACTCCGATGCAATTTCTGTGTATCATCGTCAACAAGAAGGTCCAAGGGATATAGTAAACCTGGAGTGAATCATCGGAATCTATAACTAGTGTCACAGGAATGGTTCAAAACAAAGACAGTAAGAAGAGTCAGTATTCTTGTACTTAAGTCGGCATTGTGCCTTTTTTATTTAATTCCGATGCAATTTCTGTGTTTCATCGTCAATAAGAAGGTCCAAGGGATACAGTAAACCTGGAGTGAAGCATCGGAATCAATAACTAGTGTCACAGGAATGAATCAAAACACAGTCAGTAAGAGGAGTCAGTCTTCTTGTACTAAAGTCGGCATTGTGCCTTTTGTATTTAATTCCGATGCAATATCTGTGTTTCATCGTCAATAAGAAGGTCCAAGGGATACAGTAAACGTGGAGTGAAGCATCGGAATCTATAACTAGTGTAACAGGGATGGTTCAAATTATAGACAGTAAGAAGAGTCAGTATTCTTGTACTTAAGTCGGCATTGTGCATTTTGTATTTAATTCCGATGCAATTTCTGTGTTTCATCTTCAATAAGAAGGTCCAAGGCAGGCAGTAAACCTGAAGTGAAGCATTAGAGTATATAACTAGTGTCACAGGAATGGTTCAAAACATAGTCAGTAAGAGGAGTCAGTCTTCTTGTACATAAGTCGGCATGTCTCTTTTGTATTTAATTCCGATGCAATTTCTGTGTTTTATCGTCAATAAGTAGGTCCAAGGGATACAGTAAACCTGAAGTGAAGCATCGGAAAATATAACTAGTGTAACAGCAATGGTGCAAAGCATAGACAGTGAGAAGAGTCAGTCTTCTTGTACTTAAGTCGGCATTGTGCCTTTTGTATTTAATTCCGATGCAATTTCTGTGTTTCATCGTCGATAAGAAGGTCAGAGGGATACAGTAAACCTGAAGTGAAGCATCGGAATCTGTAACTAGTGTCACAGGAATTGTTCAAAACATAGACAGTAAGAAGAATCAGTCTTCTTGTACTTAAGTCGGCATTGTGCCATTTCTATTTAATTCCGATGCAATTTCTGTGTTTCATCGTCAATAAGAAGGTCCAAGGGATACAGTAGACATGGAGTAAAGCATCGGAATCTATAACTAGTGACACAGGGATGGTTCAAAACATCGACAGTAAGAAGAGTAAGTCTTCTTGTAATTAATTCGGCATTGTGCGCTTAGTACTTAATTCCGATGCAATTTCTGTTTTTCATCGTCAATAAGAAGGTCTGAGGGATACAGTAAATCTGAAGTCTAGCATCGGAATCTATTACTAGTGTACCAGGAATTGTTCAGAACATAGTCAGTAAGAAGAGACAGTCTTCTTGTACTTAAGTCGGCATTGTGCCTTTTGTATTTAATTCCCATGCAATTTCTGTGTATCATCGTCTATAAGAAGGTCCAAGGGATATAGTAAACCTGGAGTGAAGCATCGGAATCTATAACTAGTGACACAGGGATGGTTCAAAACATCGACAGTAAGAAGAGTAAGTCTTCTTGTAATTAATTCGGCATTGTGCGCTTAGTAGTTAATTCCGATGCAATTTCTGTTTTTCATCGTCAATAAGAAGGTCAGAGGGATACAGTAAACCTGAAGTGAAGCATCGGAATCTATAACTAGTGTCACAGGAATAATTCAACTCATAGTAAGTAAGAAGAGTCAGTCTCCTTGTACTTAAGTCGGCATTGTGCATTTTCTATTTAACTCCGGTGCAATTTCTGTGTATCATCGTCAATAAGAAGGTCCAAGGGATATAGTAAACCTGGAGTGAAGCATCGGAATCTATAACTAGTGTCACATGAATGATTCAAAACATAGACAGTAAGAAGAGTCAGTCCTCTTCTACTTAATCCCGCAGTGTGCCTTTTGTATTTAATTCCGTTGAAATTTCTGTGTTTCATCGTCAATAAGAATGTCAGAGGGATACAGTAAACCTGAGGTGAAGCATCGGAATCAATAACTAGTGTCACAGGAATGGTTTAAAATATAGTCAGTAAGAAGAATCAGTCTTCATGTACTTAAGTGGGCGTTGTGCCTTTTTTATTTAATTCCGATGCAATTTCTGTGTTTCATCGTGAATAAGAAGGTCCAAGGGATACAGTAAACCTGGAGCGAAGCATCGGAATCTATAACTAGTGACACTGGGATGGTTTAAATAATCGACAGTAAGATGTGTCAGTAATCTTGTACTTAAGTCGGCATTGTGCCTTTTGTATTTAATTCCGATGCAATTTCTGTGCTTCATCTTCAATAAGAAGGTCCAAGGGATGCAGTGAACATGGAGTGAAGAATCGGAATCTATAACTAGTGTCACAGGAATGGTTCAAACATAGACAGTAAGTAGGGTCAGTCTTCTTGTACTTAAGTCGGCATTGTGCCTTTTTTATTTAATTCCGATGCTATTTCTGTGTTTCATCGTCAATAAGAAGGTCCAAGGGATGCAGTAAACATGGAGTGAAGAATCGGAATCTATAACTACTGTCACAGGAATGGTTCTAATCATCGACAGTAAGAAGAGTCAGTCTTCTTGGACTTAATTCGGCATTGTGCCTTTAGTATTTAATTCCGATTCAATATCTGTGTTTCATCGATAATAAGAAGGTCAGAGGTATACAGTAAAACTGAAGTCAAGCATCGGAATCTGTAACTAGTGTCATAGGAATGGTTCAAAACATAGTCAGTAACAAGAGTCAGTCTTCTTGTACTTAAGTCGTCATTGTGCCTTTTGTATTTAATTCCGATGCAAGTTCTGTGTTTCATCGTAAATTAGAAGGTCCCAGGGATACAATAAACCTGGAGTGAAGCATCGGAATCTATAACTAGTGACACAGGGTTCGTTCAAAACATAGACAGTAAGAAGAGTCAGTCTTCTTGCAATTAATTCGGCATTGTGCCCTTAGTACTTAATTCCGATGCAATTTCTGTTTTTCATCGTCAATAAGAAGGTCACAAGGATACAGTAAATCTGAAGTCTAGCATCGGGATCTATAGCTAGTGTACCCGGAATTGTTCAGAACATAGTCAGTAAGAAGAAACAGTCTTCTTGTACTTAAGTCGGCATTGTGCCTTTTGTATTTAATTCCCATGCAATTTCTGTGTATCATCGTCAATAAGAGGGTCCAAGGGATATAGTAAACCTGAAGTGAAGCATCGGAATCTATAACTAGTGTCACAGGGATGGTTCAAAATATCGACAGTAGGAAGAGTCAGCATTCTTGTACTTAATTCGGCATTGTGCCTTTGGTATTTAATTCAGATGCAATTTCTGTGTTTCATCGTCAATAAGAAGGTCAGAGGGATACAGTAAACCTGAAGTCTAGCATCGGAATCTATAACTAGTCTCACTCGAATGGTTCAAAACATAGTCAGTAAGAAGCGACAGTCTTCTTGTTTTTAAGTCGGCATTGTGCCTTTTGTATTTAATTCCGATGCAATTTCTGTGTTTCATCGTCAATAAGAAGCTCCAAGGGATACAGTAAACCTGAAGTGAAGCATCGGAATCTATAACTAGTGTCACAGGAATGGTTCAACTCATAGTAAGTAAGAAGAGTCAGTCTCCTTGTACTTAAGTCGGCATTGTGCCTTTTCTATTTAACTCCGGTGCAATTTCTGTGTATCATCGTCAATAAGAAGGTCCAAGGGATATAGTAAACCTGGAGTGAAGCATCGGAATCTATAACTAGTGTCACATGAATGGTTCAAAACATAGACAGTAAGAAGAGTCAGTCCTCTTGTATTTAATCCGGCATTGTGCCTTTTGCATTTAATTCCGAAAGAAATTTCTGTGTTTCATCGTCAATAAGAATGTCAGAGGGATACAGTAAACCTGAGGTGAAGCATCGGAATCTATAACTAGTGTCACAGGAATGGTTCAAAGTACAGTCAGTAAGAAGAATCAGTCTTCTTGTACTTAAGTCGGCATTGTGCCTTTTGTATTTAATTCCGATGCAATTTCTGTGTTTCATCGTGAATAAGAAGGTCCAAGGGATACAGTAAACCTGGAGTGAAGCACCGGAATCTATAACTAGTTACACTGGGATGGTTTAAAACATCGACAGTAAGATGTGTCAGTATTCTTGTACTTAAGTCGGCATTGTGCCTTTTGTATTTAATTCCGATGCAATTTCTGTGTTTCATCTTCAATAAGAAGGTCCAAGGAATACAGTAAACCTGAAGTGAAGCACCGGAATCTATAACTAGTGTCACAGGAATGGCTCAAAGCATAGACAGTGGGAAGAGTCAGTCTTCTTGTACTTAAGACGGTATTGTGCCTTTGGTATTTAATTCCGACGCAATTTCTGTGTTTCATCGTCAATAAGAAGGTCAGAGGGTTACAGTAAACCTGAGGTGAAGCATCGGAATCGATAACTAGTGTCACAGGCATGGTTCAAAACATAGACAGTAGGAAGAGACAGTCTTCTTGTACTTAAGTCGGCACTGTGCCTTTTCTATTTAATTCCTATTCAATTTCTGTGTTTAATCGACAATAAGAAGGTCCAAGGGATATAGTAAACCTGGAGTGAAGCATCGGAATCTATAACTAGTGTCACAGGAATGGTTCAAACATAGACAGTAAGTAGGGTCAGTCTTCTTGTACTTAAGTCGGCATTGTGCCTTTTTTATTTAATTCCGATGCTATTTCTGTGTTTCATCGTCAATAAGAAGGTCCAAGGGATATAGTAAACATGGAGTGAAGAATCGGAATCTATAACTACTGTCACAGGAATGGTTCTAATCATCGACAGTAAGAAGAGTCAGTCTTCTTGTACTTAATTCGGCATTGTGCCTTTAGTATTTAATTCCGATTCAATTTTTGTGTTTCATCGATAATAAGAAGGTCAGAGGTATACAGTAAATCTGAAGTCAAGCATCGGAATCTATAACTAGTGTCACAGGAATGGTTCAAAACATAGTCAGTAAGAAGAGTCAGTCTTCTTGTACTTAAGTCGGCATTGTGCTTTTTTATTTAATTCCGATGCAATTTCTGTGTTTCATCGTCAATAAGAAGGTCCAAGGGATACAGTAAACCGGGAGTGAAGCATCGGAATCTATAAGTTGTCACAGAAATGGTTCAAACATAGTCAGTACGAAGAGTCAGTCTTCTTGTACTTAAGTCGGCATTGTGCCTTTTGTATTTAATTCCGATGAAATTTCTGTGTTTCATCGTCAATAAGAAGGTCCAAGGGATACAGAAAACCTGGAGTGAAGCATCGGAATCAATAACTAGTGTCACAGGAATGAATCAAAACATAGTCAGTAAGAAGAGTCAGTCTTCTTGTACTAAAGTCGGCTTTGTGCCTTTTGTATTTAATTCCGATGCAATTTCTGTGTTTCATCGTCAATAAGAAGGTCTAAGGGATACAGAAAACCTGAAGTGAAGCATTAGAGTATATAACTAGTGTCACAGGAACGGTTCAAAACATAGTCAGTAAGAAGAGTCAGTCTTCTTGTACATAAGTCGGCATTGTGCCTTTTGTATTTGATTCCGATACAATTTCTGTGTTTCATCGTCAATAAGTAGGTCCAAGGGATACAGTAAACCTGAAGTGAAGCATCGGAAAATATAACTAGTGTAACAGGAATGGTTCAAAGCATAGACGGTGGGATGAGTCAGTCTTCTTGTACTTAAGTCGGCATTGTGCCTTTTGTATTTAATTCCGATGCAATTTCTGTGTTTCATCGTCAATAAAAAGGTCAGAGGGATACAGTTAAACCCGAAGTGAAGCATCGGAATCTATAACTAGAGTCACAGGAATGGTTCAAAACATAGACAGTAGGAAGAGATAGTCTTTTTGTACTTAAGTCGGCATTGTGCCTTTTGTATTTAATTCCGATGCAATTTCTGTGTTTCATCGTCAATAAGAAGGTCAGAGGGATACAGTAAATCTGAAGTCAAGCATCGGAATCTATAACTAGTGTCACAGGAATGGTTCAAATCATAGTCAGTAAGAAGTGTCAGTCTTCTTGTACTTAAGTCGGCATTGTGCCTTTTGTATTTAATTCCGATGCACGTTCTGTGTTTCATCGTCAATAAGAAGGTCCAAGGGATACAGTAAACCTGGAGTGAAGCTTCGGAATCTATAACTAGTGACAAAGGGATGGTTCAAAACATAGGCAGTAAGAAGAGTCAGTATTCTTGTACTTAAGTTGCCATTGTGCCTTTTGTATTTAATTCCGATGCAATATCTGTGTTTCATCGTCAATAAGAAGGTACAAGGGATACAGTAAACCGGGAGTGAAGCATCGGAATCTATAACTAGTGTCACAGGAATGAATAAAACATAGTCAGTAAGAAGAGTCAGTCTTCTTGTACTAAAGTCGGCATTGTGCCTTTTGTATTTAATTCCGATGCAATTTCTGTGTTTCATCGTCAATAAGAAAGTCCAAGGGATACAGTAAACCAGGAGTGAAGCATCGGAATCTATAACTAGTGTCACAGTGATGGTTCAAATCATAGACAGTAAGAAGAGTCAGTATTCTTGTACTTAAGTCGGCATTTTGCCTTTTGTATTTAATTCCGATGCAATTTCTGTGTTTCATTTTCAATAAGAAGGTCCAAGGGATACAGTACACCTGAAGTGAAGCATTAGAGTATATAACTAGCGTCACAGGAATGGTTCAAAACATAGTCTGTAAGAAGAGTCAGTCTTCTTGTACATAAGTCGGCATTGTGCCTTTTCTATTTAATTCCGATGCAGTTTCTGTGTTTCATCGTCAATAAGTACGTACAAGGGATACAGTAAACCTGAAGTGAAGCATCGGAAAATATAACTAGTGTAACAGGAATGGTTCAAAGCATAGACACTGGGAAGAGTCAGTCATCTTAAACTTAAGTCGGAATTGTGCCTTTTGTATTTAATTCCGATGCAATTTCTGTGTTTCATCGTCAATAAGAAGGTCAGAGGGATACAGTAAACCCGAAGTGAAGCATCGGAATCTATAACTAGAGTCACAGGAATGGTTCTAAGCATAGACAGTAGGAAGAGACAGTCTTCTTGTACTTAAGTCGGCATTGTGCCTTTTGTATTTAATTCCGATGCAATTTCTGTGTTTCATCGTCAATAAGAAGGTCAGAGGGATACAGTAAATCTGAAGTCAAGCATCGGAATCTATAACTAGTGTCACAGGAATGGTTCAAAACATAGTCAGTTAGAAGAGTCAGTCATATTGTACTTAAGTGGGCATTGTGCCTTTTGTATTTAATTCCGATGCACGTTCTGTGTTTCATCGTCAATAAGAAGGTCCAAGGGATACAGTAAACCGGGAGTGAAGCATCGGAATCAATAACTAGTGTCACAGGAATGAATCAAACATAGTCAGTAAGAAGAGTCAGTCTTCTTGTACTTAAGTCGGCATTGTGCCTTTTGTATTTAATTCCGATGCACGTTCTGTGTTTCATCGTCAATAAGAAGGTCCATGGGATACAGTAAACCTGGAGTGAAGCTTCGGAATCTATAACTAGTGACACAGGGATGGTTCAAAACATAGGCAGTAAGAAGAGTCAGTATTCTAGTACTTAAGTCGCCATTGTGCCTTTTGTATTTAATTCCGATGCAATTTCTGTGTTTCATCGTCAATAAGAAGGTCCAAGGGATACTGAAAACCTGGAGTGAAGAATCGGAATCAATAACTAGTGTCACAGGAATGAATCAAAACATAGTCAGTAAGAAGAGTCAGTCTTCTTGTACTAATGTCGGCTTTGTGCCTTTTGTATTTAATTCCGATGCAATTTCTGTGTTTCATCGTCAATAAGAAGGTCTAAGGGATACAGAAAACCTGAAGTGAAGCATTAGAGTATATAACTAGTGTCACAGGAATGGTTCAAAGCATAGTCAGTAAGAAGAGTCAGTCTTCTTGTACATAAGACGGCATTGTGCCTTTTGTATTTGATTCCGATGCAATTTCTGTGTTTCATCGTCAATAAGTAGGTCCAAGGGATACAGTAAACCTGAAGTGAAGCATCGGAAAATATAACTAGTGTAACAGCAATGGTACAAAGCATAGACAGTGGGAAGAGTCAGTCTTCTTGTACTTAAGTCGGCATTGTGCCTTTTGTATTTGATTCCGATGCAATTTCTGTGTTTCATCGTCAATAAGAAGGTCAGAGGGATACAGTAAACCTAAAGTGAAGCATCGGAATCTGTAACTAGTGTCACAGGAATGGTTCAAAACATAGACAGTAGGAAGAGACAGTCTTCTTGTACTTAAGTCGGCATTGTGCCTTTTGTATTTAATTCCGATGCAATTTCTGTGTTTCATCGTCAATAAGAAGGTCAGAGGGATACAGTAAATCTGAAGTCAAGCATCGGAATCTATAACTAGTGTCACAGGAATGGTTCAAACATAGTCAGTAAGAAGAGTCAGTCTTCTTGTACTTAAGTCGGCATTGTGCCTTTTTTATTTAATTCCGATGCACGTTCTGTGCTTCATCGTCAATAAGAAGGTCCAAGGGATACAGTAAACCTGGAGTGAAGCTTCGGAATCTATAACTAGTGACACAGGGATCGTTCAAAACATAGGCAGTAAGAAGAGTCAGTATTCTTGTACTTAAGTCGCCATTGGGCCTTTTTTATTTAATTCCGATGCAATTTCTGTGTTTCATCGTCTATAAGAAGGTCCAAGGGATACAGTAAACCGGGAGTGATGCATCGGAATCTATAACTAGTGTCACACAAATGGTTCAAATCATAGTCAGTAAGAAGAGTCAGTCTTCTTGTACTTAAGTCGGCATTGTGAATTTTGTATTTATTTCCGATGCAATTTCTGTGTTTCATCGTCAATAAGAAGGTCCAAGGGATACAGTAAACCTGGAGTGAAGCATCGGAATCAATAACTAGTGTCACAGGAATGAATCAAAACATAGTCAGTATGAAGAGTCAGTCTTCTTGTACTAAAGTCGGCATTGTGCCTTTTGTATTTAATTCCGATGCAATTTCTGTGTTTCATCGTCAATAATAATGTCCAAGGGATACAGTAAACCTGGAGTGAAGCATCGGAATCTATAACTAGTGGCACAGGGATGGTTCAAATCATAGACAGTAAGAAGAGTCAGTATTCTTGTACTTAAGTCGGCATTGTGCCTTTTGTATTTAATTCCGATGCACGTTCTGTGTTTCATCGTCAATAAGAAGATCCAAGGGATACAGTAAACCGGGAGTGAAGCATCGGAATCAATAACTAGTGTCACAGGAATGAATCAAAACATAGTCAGTAAGATGAGTCAGTCTTCTTGTACTTAAGTCGGCATTGTGCCTTTTGTATTTAATTCCGATGCACGTTCTGTGTTTCATCGTCAATAAGAAGGTCCATGGGATACAGTAAACCTGGAGTGAAGCTTCGGAATCTATAACTAGTGACACAGGGATGGTTCAAAACATAGGCAGTAAGAAGAGTCAGTATTCTTGTACTTAAGTCGCCATTGTGCCTTTTGTATTTACTTCCGATGCAATTTCTGTGTTTCATCGTCAATAAGAAGGTCCAAGGGCTACTGAAAACCTGGAGTGAAGAATCGGAATCAATAACTAGTGTCACAGGAATGAATCAAAACATAGTCTGTAAGAAGAGTCAGTCTTCTTGTACTAAAGTCGGCTTTGTGCCTTTTGTATTAAATTCCGATGCAATTTCTGTGTTTCATCGTCAATAAGAAGGTCTAAGGGATACAGAAAACCTGAAGTAAAGCATTAGTGTATATAATTAGTGTCACAGGAATGGTTCAAACATAGTCAGTAAGAAGAGTCAGTCTTCTTGTACATAAGTCGGCATTGTGCCTTTTGTATTTGATTCCGATGCAATTTCTGTGTTTCATCGTCAATAAGTAGGTCCAAGGGATACAGTAAACCTGAAGTGAAGCATCGGAAAATATAACTAGTGTAACAGCAATGGTGCAAAGCATAGGCAGTGGGAAGAGTCAGTCTTCTTGTACTTAAGTCGGCATTGTGCCTTTTGTATTTAATTCCGATGCAATTTCTGTGTTTCATCGTCAACAAGAAGGTCAGAGGGATACAGTAAACCGGGAGTGAAGCATCGGAATCAATAACTAGAGTCACAGGAATGGTTCAAAACATAGACAGTAGGAAGAGACAGTCTTCTTGTACTTAAGTCGGCATTGTGCCTTTTGTATTTAATTCCGATGCAATTTCTGTGTTTCATCGTCAATATGAAGGTCAGAGGGATACAGTAAATCTGAAGTCAAACATCGGAATCTATAACTAGTGTCACAGGAATGGTTCAAAACATAGTCAGTAAAAAGAGTCAGTCTTCTTGTACTTAAGTCGGCATTGTGCCTTTTGTATTTAATTCCGACGCACGTTCTGTGCTTCATCGTCAATAAGAAGGTCCAAGGGATACAGTAAACCTGGAGTGAAGCTTCGGAATCTATAACTAGTGACACAGGGATGGTTCAAAACATAGGCAGTAAGAAGAGTCAGTATTCTTGTACTTAAGTCGCCATTGGGCCTTTTGTATTTAATTCCGATGCAATTTCTGTGTTTCATCGTCAATAAGAAGGTCCAAGGGATACAGTAAACCGGGAGTGAAGCATCGGAATCTATAACTAGTGTCACAGAAATGGTTCAAAGCATAGTAAGTAAGAAGAGTCAGTCTTCTTGTAGTTAAGTCGGCATTGTGCCTTTTGTATTTCATTCCGATGCAATTTCTGTGTTTCATCGTAAATAAGAAGGTCCAAGGGATACAGTAAATCTGGAGTGAAGCATCGGAATCAATAACTACTGTCACAGGAATGAATAAAACATAGTCAGTAAGAAGAGTCAGTCTTCTTGTACTAAAGTCGGCATTGTGCCCTTTGTATTTAATTCCGATGCAATTTCTGTGTTTCATCGTCAATAAGAAGGTCCAAGGGATACAGTAAACCAGGAGTGAAGCATCGGAATCTATAACTAGTGTCACAGAAATGGTTCAAAACATAGTCAGTAAGAAGAGTCAGTCTCCTTTTACATAAGTCTTCATTGTGCCTTTTCTATTTAATTCCGATGCAGTTTCTGTGTTTCATCGTCAATAAGTACGTACAAGGGATACAGTAAACCTGAAGTGAAGCATCGGAAAATATAACTAGTGTAACAGGAATGGTTCAAAGCATAGACAGTGGGAAGAGTCAGTCTTCTTGTACTCAAGTCGGCATTGTGCCTTTTGTATTTAATTACGATGCAATTTCTGTGTTTCATCGTCAATGAGAAGGTCAGATTGATACAGTAAACCTGAAGTGAAGCATCGGAATCTATAACTTGTGTCACAGGAATGGTTCAAAGCATAGACAGTAGGAAGAGACAGGCTTCTTGTACTGAAGTCGGCATTGTGCATTTTGAACTTAATTCCGATGCAATTTCTGTGTTTCACCGTCAATAAGAAGGTCAGAGAGATACAGTAAACCTGAAGTGAAGCATCGGAATCTATAATTAGTGTCACAGGAATGGTTCAAAACATAGACAGTAAGAAGAGTCAGTCTTGTTGTACTTAAGTCGGCATTGTGCCTTTTTTATTTAATTTCGATGCAATTTCTGTGTTTATCGTCTATAAGAAGGTCCAAGGGATACAGTAAACCGGGAGTGATGAATCGGAATCTATAACTAGTGTCACACAAATGGTTCAAATCATAGTCAGTAAGAAGAGTCAGTCTTCTTGTACTTAAGTCGGCATTGTGACTTTTGTATTTAATTCCGATGCAATTTCTGTGTTTCATCGTCAATAAGAAGGTCCAAGGGATACAGTAAACCTGGAGTGAAGCATCGGAATCAGTAACTAGTGTCACAGGAATGAATGAAAACATAGTCAGTATGAAGAGTCAGTCTTGTTGTACTAAAGTCGGCATTGTGCCTTTTGTATTTAATTCCGATGCAATTTCTGTGTTTCATCGTCAATAAGAATGTCCAAGGGATACAGTAAACCTGGAGTGAAGCATCGGAATCTATAACTAGTGGCACAGGGAAGGTTCAAATCATAGACAGTAAGAAGAGTCAGTATTCTTGTACTTAAGTCGGCATTGTGCATTTTGTATTTAATTCCGATGCAATATCTGTGTTTCATCTTCAATAAGAAAGTCCAAGGGATACAGTAAACCTTAAGTGAAGCATTAGAGTATATAACTAGTGTCACAGGAATGGTTCAAAACATAGGCAGTAAGAAGAGTCAGTCTTCTTGTACATAAGCCGGCATTGTGCCTTTTGTATTTAATTAAGATGCAATTTCTGTGTTTCATCGTCAATAAGTAGGTCCCAGGGATACAGTAAACCTGAAGTGAAGCATCGGAAAATATAACTAGTGTAACAGGAATGGTTCAAAGCATAGACAATGGGAAGAGTCAGTCTTCTTGTACTTAAGTCGGCATTGTGCCTTTTGTATTTAATTCCGATGCAATTTCTGTGTTTCATCGTCAACAAGAAGGTCAGAGGGATACAGTAAACCGGGAGTGAAGCATCGGAATCAATTACTAGAGTCACAGGAATGGTTCAAAACATAGACAGTAGGAAGAGACAGTCTTCTTGTACTTAAGTCGGCATTGTGCCTTTTGTATTTAATTCCGATGCAATTTCTGTGTTTCATCGTCAATATGAAGGTCAGAGGGATACAGTAAATCTGAAGTCAAACATCGGAATCTATAACTAGTGTCACAGGAATGGTTCAAAACATAGTCAGTAAAAAGAGTCAGTCTTCTTGTACTTAAGTCGGCATTGTGCCTTTTGTATTTAATTCCGACGCACGTTCTGTGCTTCATCGTCAATAAGAAGGTCCAAGGGATACAGTAAACCTGGAGTGAAGCTTCGGAATCTATAACTAGTGACACAGGGATGGTTCAAAACATAGGCAGTAAGAAGAGTCAGTATTCTTGTACTTAAGTCGCCATTGGGCCTTTTGTATTTAATTCCGATGCAATTTCTGTGTTTCATCGTCAATAAGAAGGTCCAAGGGATACAGTAAACCGGGAGTGAAGCATCGGAATCTATAACTAGTGTCACAGAAATGGTTCAAAGCATAGTAAGTAAGAAGAGTCAGTCTTCTTGTAGTTAAGTCGGCATTGTGCCTTTTGTATTTCATTCCGATGCAATTTCTGTGTTTCATCGTAAATAAGAAGGTCCAAGGGATACAGTAAATCTGGAGTGAAGCATCGGAATCAATAACTACTGTCACAGGAATGAATAAAACATAGTCAGTAAGAAGAGTCAGTCTTCTTGTACTAAAGTCGGCATTGTGCCCTTTGTATTTAATTCCGATGCAATTTCTGTGTTTCATCGTCAATAAGAAGGTCCAAGGGATACAGTAAACCAGGAGTGAAGCATCGGAATCTATAACTAGTGTCACAGAAATGGTTCAAAACATAGTCAGTAAGAAGAGTCAGTCTTCTTGTACATAAGTCGGCATTGTGCCTTTTCTATTTAATTCCGATGCAGTTTCTGTGTTTCATCGTCAATAAGTACGTACAAGGGATACAGTAAACCTGAAGTGAAGCATCGGAAAATATAACTAGTGTAACAGGAATGGTTCAAAGCATAGACAGTGGGAAGAGTCAGTCTTCTTGTACTCAAGTCGGCATTGTGCCTTTTGTATTTGATTACGATGCAATTTCTGTGTTTCATCGTCAATGAGAAGGTCAGATTGATACAGTAAACCTGAAGTGAAGCATCGGAATCTATAACTTGTGTCACAGGAATGGTTCAAAGCATAGACAGTAGGAAGAGACAGGCTTCTTGTACTGAAGTCGGCATTGTGCATTTTGAACTTAATTCCGATGCAATTTCTGTGTTTCACCGTCAATAAGAAGGTCAGAGAGATACAGTAAACCTGAAGTGAAGCATCGGAATCTATAATTAGTGTCACAGGAATGGTTCAAAACATAGACAGTAAGAAGAGTCAGTCTTGTTGTACTTAAGTCGGCATTGTGCCTTTTTTATTTAATTTCGATGCAATTTCTGTGTTTATCGTCTATAAGAAGGTCCAAGGGATACAGTAAACCGGGAGTGATGAATCGGAATCTATAACTAGTGTCACACAAATGGTTCAAATCATAGTCAGTAAGAAGAGTCAGTCTTCTCGTACTTAAGTCGGCATTGTGACTTTTGTATTTAATTCCGATGCAATTTCTGTGTTTCATCGTCAATAAGAAGGTCCAAGGGATACAGTAAACCTGGAGTGAAGCATCGGAATCAGTAACTAGTGTCACAGGAATGAATGAAAACATAGTCAGTATGAAGAGTCAGTATTCTTGTACTAAAGTCGGCATTGTGCCTTTTGTATTTAATTCCGATGCAATTTCTGTGTTTCATCGTCAATAAGAATGTCCAAGGGATACAGTAAACCTGGAGTGAAGCATCGGAATCTATAACTAGTGGCACAGGGACGGTTCAAATCATAGACAGTAAGAAGAGTCACTATTCTTGTACTTAAGTCGGCATTGTGCATTTTCTATTTAATTCCGATGCAATTTCTGTGTTTCATCTTCAATAAGAAGGTCCAAGGGATACAGTAAACCTGAAGTGAAGCATTCGGGTATATAACTAGTGTCACAGGAATGGTTCAAAACATAGGCAGTAAGAAGAGTCAGTCTTCTTGTACATAAGCCGGCATTGTGCCTTTTGTATTTAATTCCGATGCTATTTCTGTGTTTCATCGTCAATAAGTAGGTCCAAGGGATACAGTAAACCTGAAGTGAAGCATCGGAAAATATAACTAGTGTAACAGGAATGGTTCAAAGCATAGACAGTGGGAAGAGCCAGTCTTCTTGTACTTAAGTCGGCATTGTGCCTTTTGTATTTAATTCCGATGCAATTTCTGTGTTTCATCGTCAATAAGAATGTCCAAGGGATACAGTAAACCTGGAGTGAAGCATCGGAATCTATAACTAGTGGCACAGGGACGGTTCAAATCATAGACAGCAAGAAGAGTCAGTATTCTAGTACTTAAGTCGGCATTGTGCATTTTCTATTTAATTCCGATGCAATTTCTGTGTTTCATCTTCAATAAGAAGGTCCAAGGGATACAGTAAACCTGAAGTGAAGCATTAGAGTATATAACTAGTGTCACAGGAATGGTTCAAAACATAGGCAGTAAGAAGAGTCAGTCTTCTTGTACATATGCCGGCATTGTGCCTTTTGTATTTAATTCCGATGCAATTTCTGTGTTTCATCGTCAATAAGTAGGTCCAAGTGATACAGTAAACCTGAAGTGAAGCATCGGAAAATATAACTAGTGTAACAGGAATGGTTCAAAGCATAGACAGTAAGAAGAGTCAGTCTTCTTGTACAGAAGTCGGCATTGTTCCTTTTGTATTTAATTCCGATGCAATTTCTGTGTTTCATCGTCAATAAGAAGGTCAGAGGGATACAGTAAACTTGAAGTGAAGCATCGGAATCTATAACTAGTGTCACAGGAAATGTTCAAAACACAGTCAGTTAGAAGAATCAGTCTTCTTGTACTTAAGTCGGCATTGTGCCTTTTGTATTTAGTTCCGATGCAATTTCTGTGTTTCATCGTCAATAAGAAGGTCCAAGGGATACAGTAAACCTGGAGTGAAGCATCGGAATTTATAATTAGTGACACAGGGATGGTTCAAAACATCGACAGTAAGAAGAGTCAGTCTTCTTGTACTTAATTCGGCATTGAGCCTTTAGTACTTAATTCCGATGCAATTTCTATGTTTCATCGTCAATAAGAAGGTCAGAGGGATACAGTAAAACTGAAGTCTAGCATCGGAATCTAAACTAGTGTCACAGGAATGGTTCAATTCATAGTCAGTAAGAAGAGTCAGTCTTCTTGTACTTAAGTCGGCATTGTGATTTTTTTTTTTAATTCCGATGCAATATCTGTGTTTCATCGTCAATAAGAAGGTCCAAGGGATACAGAAAACCTGAAGTGAAGCATCGGAATCTATAACTAGTGTCACAGGAATGGTTCAAAACATAGTCAGTAAGAAGAGTCAGTCTTCTTGTACTTAAGTCGGCATTGTGCCTTTTCTATATAACTCCGATGCAATTTCTGTGTATCATCGTCAATAAGAAGGTCCAAGGGATATAGTAAACCTGGAGTGAAGCATCGGAATCTGTAACTAGTGTCTCAGGAATGGTTCAAAACATAGACAGTAAGAAGAGTCAGTCTTCTTGTACTTAAGTCGGCATTGTGCCTTTTTTATTTAATTCCGATGCAATTTCTGTAATTCATCGTCAATAAGAAGGTCCAAGGGATACAGTAAACCTGGAGTGAAGCATCGGAATCTATAACTACTGTCACAGGAATTGTTCAAAACATAGCCAGTAAGAAGAGCCAGTCTTCTTGTACTTAATTCGGCATTGTGCCTTTAGTAATTAAATCCGATGCAATTTCTGTGTTTCATCGTCAATAAGGTGGTCAGAGGTATACAGTAAATCTGAAGTGAAGCATCGGAATCTATAACTAGTGTCACAGGAATGGTTCAAATCATAGTCAGTAAGAAGAGTCAGTCTTCTTGTATTTAAGTCGGCCTTGTGCCTTTTGTATTTAATTCCGATGCAAGTTCTGTGATTCTTCGTCAATAAGAAGGTTCAAAGGATACAGTAAACCTTTAGTGAAGCATTGGAATCTATAACTAGTGTCACAGGAAAGAATCAAAACATAGTCAGTAAGAAGAGTCAGTCTTCTTGTACTAAAGTCGGCATTGTGCCTTTTGTATTTAATTCCGATGCTATTTCTGTGTTTCATCGTCAATAAGAAGGTCCATGGGATACAGTAAACCTGGAGTGAAGCATTGGAATCTATAACTAGTGTCACAGGGATGGTTCAAATCATAGACAGTAAGAAGAGTCAGTATTTTTGTACTTATGTCGGCATTGGGCCTTTTGTATTTAATTCCGATGCAATTTCTGTGTTTCATCGTCAATAAGTAGTTCAAGGGATACAGTAAACCTGAAGTGAAGCATGGAAAAATATAACTAGTGTAACAGTAATGGTTCAAAGCATAGACAGTGGGAAGAGTCAGTCTTCTTGTACTTAAGTCGGCATTGTGCCTTTTGTATTTAATTCCGATGCAATTTCTGTGTTTCATCGTCAATAAGAAGGCAGAGGGATACAGTAAACCTGAAGTGAAGCATCGGAATCTATAACTAGTGTCACAGGAATGGTTCAAAACATTGACAGTAGGAAGAGACAGTCTTCTTGTACTTAAGTCGGCATTGTGCCTTTTGTATTTAATTCCGATTGCAATTTCTGTGTTTCATCGTCAATAAGAAGGTCAGAAGGATACAGTAATCTTGAAGTGAAGCATCGGAAACTATAACTAGTGTCACAGGAAAGGATCAAAACATAGTCAGTAAGAAGAATCAGTCTTCTTGTATTTAAGTCGGCATTGTGCCTTTTGTATTTAATTCCGCTGCAATTTCTGTGTTTCATCGTCAATAAGAAGGTCCAAGGGATACAGTAAACCTGGAGTGAAGCATCGGAATCTATAACTAGTGACACAGGGATGGTTCAAAACATCGACAGTAAGAAGAGTCAGTCTTCTTGTATTTAATTCGGCATTGTGCCTTTAGTATTTAATTCCGGTGCTATTTCTGTGTTTCATCGTCAATAAGAAGGTCAGAGGGATACAGTAAATCTGAAGTCTAGCAACGGAATCTATAACTAGTGTCACAGGAATAGTTCAAAACATAGTCAGTAAGAAGAGTAAGTTTTCTTGTACTTAAGTCGGCATTGTGCCTTTTGTATTTAATTCCGATGCAATTTCTGTGTTTCATCGTCAATAAGAAGGTTTAAGGGATAAAGTAAACCTGAAGTGAAGCATCGGAATCTATAACTAGTGTCACAGGAATGGTTCAAAACATAGTCAGTAAGAAGAGTCAGTCTTCTTGTACTTAAGTCGGCATTGTGCCTTTTGTATTTAATTCCGAAGCAATTTCTGTGTTTCATCGTCAATAAGAAGGTCCAAGGGATACAGTAAACCTAAAGTGAAGCATCGGAATCTATAACTAGTGTCACAGGAATGGTTCAAATCATAGACAGTGGGATGAGTCAGTCTTCTTGTACTTAAGTCGGCATTGTGCCTTTTGTATTTAATTCCGATGCAATTTCTGTGTTTCATCGTCAATAAGAAGGTCAGAAGGATGCAGTAAACCTGAAGTGAAGCATCGGAATCTATAACTAGTATCACAGGAATGGTTCAAAACATAGACAGTAGGAAGAGTCAGTCTTCTTGTACTTAATTCGTCATTGTGCCTTTAGAATTTAATTCCGATGCAATTTCTGTGTTTCATCGTTAATAAGAAGGTCCAACGGATACAGTAAATCTGAAGTCAAGCATCGCAATCTATAACTAGTGTCACAGGAATGGTTCAAAACATAGTCAGTAAGAAGAGTCAGTCTTCTTGTACTTAAGTCGGCATTCTGCCTTTTGTATTTAATTCCGATGCAAGTTCTGTGTTTCATCGTCAATAAGAAGGTCCAAGGGATACAGTAAACCTGGAGTAAAGCATCGGAATCTACAACTAGTGAAACAGGGATGGTTCAAAACATAGACAGTAAGAAGAGTCAGTATTCTTGTACTTCAGTCGGCATTGTGCCTTTTGTATTTAGTTCCGATGCAATTTCTGTGTTTCATCGTCAATAAGAAGGTCCAAGGGATACAGTAAACCTGGAGTAAAGCATCGGAATCAGTAACTAGTGTCACAGGAATGAATCAAAACATAGTCAGTAAGAAGAGTCAGTTCTCTTGTCCTAAAGTCGGCATTGTGCCTTTTGTATTTAATTCCGATGCAATTTCTGTGTTTCATCGTCAATAAGAAGGTCCAAGGGATACAGTAAACCTGGAGTGAAGCATCGGAATCTATAACTAGTGTCACAGGGATGTTTCAAATCATAGACAGTGAGAAGAGTCAGTATTCTTGTACTTAAATCGGCATTGTGCCTTTTGTATTTTATTCCGATGCAATTTCTGTGTTTCATCTTCGATAAGAGGGTCCAAGGGATACAGTAAAACTGAAGTGAAGCATTAGAGTATATAACTAGTGTCACAGGAATGGTTCAAAACATAGGCAGTAAGAAGAGTCAGTCTTCTTGTACATAAGCCGGCATTGTGCCTTTTGTATTTAATTCCGATGCAATTTCTGTGTTTCATCGTCAACAAGTAGGTCCAAGGGATACAGTAAACCTGAAGTGAAGCATCGGAAAATATAACTAGTGTAACAGGAATGGTTCAAAGCATAGACAGTGGGAAGAGCCAGTCTTCTTGTACTTAAGTCGGCATTGTGCCTTTTGTATTTAGTTCCGATGCAATTTCTGTGTTTCATCGTCAATAAGAAGGTCCAAGGGATACTGTAAACCTGGAGTGAAGCATCGGAATCTATAAATAGTGACACAGGGATGGTTCAAAACATCGACAGTAAGAAGAGTCAGTCTTCTTGTACTTAATTCGGCATTGAGCCTTTAGTACTTAATTCCGATGCAATTTCTATGTTTCATCGTCAATAAGAAGGTCAGAGGGATACAGTAAAACTGAAGTCTAGCATCGGAATCTAAACTAGTGTCACAGGAATGGTTCAAATCATAGTCAGTAAGAAGAGTCAGTCTTCTTGCACTTAAGTCGGCATTGTGCCTTTTGTATTTAATTCCGATGCAATATCTGTGTTTCATCGTCAATAAGAAGGTCCAAGGGATACAGAAAACCTGGAGTGAAGCATCGGAATCTATAACTAGTGGCACAGGGACGGTTCAAATCATAGACAGCAAGAAGAGTCAGTATTCTAGTACTTAAGTCGGCATTGTGCATTTTCTATTTAATTCCGATGCAATTTCTGTGTTTCATCTTCAATAAGAAGGTCCAAGGGATACAGTAAACCTGAAGTGAAGCATTAGAGTATATAACTAGTGTCACAGGAATGGTTCAAAACATAGGCAGTAAGAAGAGTCAGTCTTCTTGTACATATGCCGGCATTGTGCCTTTTGTATTTAATTCCGATGCAATTTCTGTGTTTCATCGTCAATAAGTAGGTCCAAGTGATACAGTAAACCTGAAGTGAAGCATCGGAAAATATAACTAGTGTAACAGGAATGGTTCAAAGCATAGACAGTAAGAAGAGTCAGTCTTCTTGTACAGAAGTCGGCATTGTTCCTTTTGTATTTAATTCCGATGCAATTTCTGTGTTTCATCGTCAATAAGAAGGTCAGAGGGATACAGTAAACTTGAAGTGAAGCATCGGAATCTATAACTAGTGTCACAGGAAATGTTCAAAACATAGTCAGTTAGAAGAATCAGTCTTCTTGTACTTAAGTCGGCATTGTGCCTTTTGTATTTAGTTCCGATGCAATTTCTGTGTATCATCGTCAATAAGAAGGTCCAAGGGATATAGTAAACCTGGAGTGAAGCATCGGAATCTGTAACTAGTGTCTCAGGAATGGTTCAAAACATAGACAGTAAGAAGAGTCAGTCTTCTTGTACTTAAGTCGGCATTGTGCCTTTTTTATTTAATTCCGATGCAATTTCTGTAATTCATCGTCAATAAGAAGGTCCAAGGGATACAGTAAACCTGGAGTGAAGCATCGGAATCTATAACTACTGTCACAGGAATTGTTCAAAACATAGCCAGTAAGAAGAGCCAGTCTTCTTGTACTTAATTCGGCATTGTGCCTTTAGTAATTAAATCCGATGCAATTTCTGTGTTTCATCGTCAATAAGGTGGTCAGAGGTATACAGTAAATCTGAAGTGAAGCATCGGAATCTATAACTAGTGTCACAGGAATGGTTCAAATCATAGTCAGTAAGAAGAGTCAGTCTTCTTGTACTTAAGTCGGCATTGTGCCTTTTGTATTTAGTTCCGATGCAATTTCTGTGTTTCATCGTCAATAAGAAGGTCCAAGGGATACTGTAAACCTGGAGTGAAGCATCGGAATCTATAAATAGTGACACAGGGATGGTTCAAAACATCGACAGTAAGAAGAGTCAGTCTTCTTGTACTTAATTCGGCATTGAGCCTTTAGTACTTAATTCCGATGCAATTTCTATGTTTCATCGTCAATAAGAAGGTCAGAGGGATACAGTAAAACTGAAGTCTAGCATCGGAATCTAAACTAGTGTCACAGGAATGGTTCAAATCATAGTCAGTAAGAAGAGTCAGTCTTCTTGCACTTAAGTCGGCATTGTGCCTTTTGTATTTAATTCCGATGCAATATCTGTGTTTCATCGTCAATAAGAAGGTCCAAGGGATACAGAAAACCTGAAGTGAAGCATCGGAATCTATAACTAGTGTCACAGGAATGGTTCAAAACATAGTCAGTAAGAAGAGTCAGTCTTCTTGTACTTAAGTCGGCATTGTGCCTTTTCTATATAACTCCGATGCAATTTCTGTGTATCATCGTCAATAAGACGGTCCAAGGGATATAGTAAACCTGGAGTGAAGCATCGGAATCTGTAACTAGTGTCTCAGGAATGGTTCAAAACATAGACAGTAAGAAGAGTCAGTCTTCTTGTACTTAAGTCGGCATTGTGCCTTTTTTATTTAATTCCGATGCAATATCTGTAATTCATCGTCAATAAGAAGGTCCAAGGGATACGGTAAACCTGGAGTGAAGCATCGGAATCTATAACTACTGTCACAGGAATTGTTCAAAACATAGCCAGTAAGAAGAGCCAGTCTTCTTGTACTTAATTCGGCATTGTGCCTTTAGTAATTAAATCCGATGCAATTTCTGTGTTTCATCGTCAATAAGAAGGTCAGAGGTATACAGTAAATCTGAAGTGAAGCATCGGAATCTATAACTAGTTTCACAGGAATGGTTCAAATCATAGTCAGTAAGAAGAGTCAGTCTTCTTGTACTTAAGTCGGCCTTGTGCCTTTTGTATTTAATTCCGATGCAAGTTCTGTGATTCTTCGTCAATAAGAAGGTTCAAAGCATACAGTAAACCTTTAGTGAAGCATTGGAATCTATAACTAGTGTCACAGGAAAGAATCAAAACATAGTCAGTAAGAAGAGTCAGTCTTCTTGTACTAAAGTCGGCATTGTGCCTTTTGTATTTAATTCCGATGCTATTTTTGTGTTTCATCGTCAATAAGAAGGTCCATGGGATACAGTAAACCTGGAGTGAAGCATTGGAATCTATAACTAGTGACACAGGGATGGTTCAAATCATAGACAGTAAGAAGAGTCAGTATTCTTGTACTTATGTCGGCATTGGGCCTTTTGTATTTAATTCCGATGCAATTTCTGTGTTTCATCGTCAATAAGTAGTTCAAGGGATACAGTAAACCTGAAGTGAAGCATGGAAAAATATAACTAGTGTAACAGTAATGGTTCAAAGCATAGACAGTGGGAAGAGTCAGTCTTCTTGTACTTAAGTCGGCATTGTGCCTTTTGTATTTAATTCCGATGCAATTTCTGTGTTTCATCGTCAATAAGAAGGCAGAGGGATACAGTAAACCTGAAGTGAAGCATCGGAATCTATAACTAGTGTCACAGGAATGGTTCAAAACATTGACAGTAGGAAGAGACAGTCTTCTTGTACTTAAGTCGGCATTGTGCCTTTTGTATTTAATTCCGATGCAATTTCTGTGTTTCATCGTCAATAAGAAGGTCAGAAGGATACAGTAATCTTGAAGTGAAGCATCGGAAACTATAACTAGTGTCACAGGAAAGGATCAAAACATAGTCAGTAAGAAGAATCAGTCTTCTTGTCTTTAAGTCGGTATTGTGCCTTTTGTATTTAATTCCGATGCAATTTCTGTGTTTCATCGTCAATAAGAAGGTCCAAGGGATACAGTAAACCTGGAGTGAAGCATCGGAATCTATAACTAGTGACACAGGGATGGTTCAAAACATCGACAGTAAGAAGAGTCAGTCTTCTTGTATTTAATTCGGCATTGTGCCTTTAGTATTTAATTCCGGTGCTATTTCTGTGTTTCATCGTCAATAAGAAGGTCAGAGGGATACAGTAAATCTGAAGTCTAGCAACGGAATCTATAACTAGTGTCACAGGAATGGTTCAAAACATAGTCAGTAAGAAGAGTAAGTTTTCTTGTACTTAAGTCGGCATTGCGCCTTTTGTATTTAATTCCGATGCAATTTCTGTGTTTCATCGTCAATAAGAAGGTTTCAGGGATAAAGTAAACCTGAAGTGAAGCATCGGAATCTATAACTAGTGTCACAGGAATGGTTCAAAACATAGTCAGTAAGAAGAGTCAGTCTTCTTGTACTTAAGTCGGCATTGTGCCTTTTGTATTTAATTCCGAAGCAATTTCTGTGTTTCATCGTCAATAAGAAGGTCCAAGGGATACAGCAAACCTAAAGTGAAGCATCGGAATCTATAACTAGTGTCACAGGAATGGTTCAAAGCATAGACAGTGGGAAGAGTCAGTCTTCTTGTACTCAAGTCGGCATTGTGCCTTTTGTATTTAATTACGATGCAATTTCTGTGTTTCATCGTCAATGAGAAGGTCAGATTGATACAGTAAACCTGAAGTGAAGCATCGGAATCTATAACTTGTGTCACAGGAATGGTTCAAAGCATAGACAGTAGGAAGAGACAGGCTTCTTGTACTGAAGTCGGCATTGTGCATTTTGTACTTAATTCCGATGCAATTTCTGTGTTTCACCGTCAATAAGAAGGTCAGAGAGATACAGTAAACCTGAAGTGAAGCATCGGAATCTATAATTAGTGTCACAGGAATGGTTCAAAACATAGACAGTAAGAAGAGTCAGTCTTGTTGTACTTAAGTCGGCATTGTGCCTTTTTTATTTAATTTCGATGCAATTTCTGTGTTTATCGTCTATAAGAAGGTCCAAGGGATACAGTAAACCGGGAGTGATGAATCGGAATCTATAACTAGTGTCACACAAATGGTTCAAATCATAGTCAGTAAGAAGAGTCAGTCTTCTTGTACTTAAGTCGGCATTGTGACTTTTGTATTTAATTCCGATGCAATTTCTGTGTTTCATCGTCAATAAGAAGGTCCAAGGGATACAGTAAACCTGGAGTGAAGCATCGGAATCAGTAACTAGTGTCACAGGAATGAATGAAAACATAGTCAGTATGAAGAGTCAGTCTTCTTGTACTAAAGTCGGCATTGTGCCTTTTGTATTTAATTCCGATGCAATTTCTGTGTTTCATCGTCAATAAGAATGTCCAAGGGATACAGTAAACCTGGAGTGAAGCATCGGAATCTATAACTAGTGGCACAGGGAAGGTTCAAATCATAGACAGTAAGAAGAGTCAGTATTCTTGTACTTAAGTCGGCATTGTGCATTTTGTATTTAATTCCGATGCAATATCTGTGTTTCATCTTCAATAAGAAAGTCCAAGGGATACAGTAAACCTTAAGTGAAGCATTAGAGTATATAACTAGTGTCACAGGAATGGTTCAAAACATAGGCAGTAAGAAGAGTCAGTCTTCTTGTACATAAGCCGGCATTGTGCCTTTTGTATTTAATTCCGATGCAATTTCTGTGTTTCATCGTCAATAAGTAGGTCCCAGGGATACAGTAAACCTGAAGTGAAGCATCGGAAAATATAACTAGTGTAACAGGAATGGTTCAAAGCATAGACAATGGGAAGAGTCAGTCTTCTTGTACTTAAGTCGGCATTGTGCCTTTTGTATTTAATTCCGATGCAATTTCTGTGTTTCATCGTCAACAAGAAGGTCAGAGGGATACAGTAAACCGGGAGTGAAGCATCGGAATCAATAACTAGAGTCACAGGAATGGTTCAAAACATAGACAGTAGGAAGAGACAGTCTTCTTGTACTTAAGTCGGCATTGTGCCTTTTGTATTTAATTCCGATGCAATTTCTGTGTTTCATCGTCAATATGAAGGTCAGAGGGATACAGTAAATCTGAAGTCAAACATCGGAATCTATAACTAGTGTCACAGGAATGGTTCAAAACATAGTCAGTAAAAAGAGTCAGTCTTCTTGTACTTAAGTCGGCATTGTGCCTTTTGTATTTAATTCCGACGCACGTTCTGTGCTTCATCGTCAATAAGAAGGTCCAAGGGATACAGTAAACCTGGAGTGAAGCTTCGGAATCTATAACTAGTGACACAGGGATGGTTCAAAACATAGGCAGTAAGAAGAGTCAGTATTCTTGTACTTAAGTCGCCATTGGGCCTTTTGTATTTAATTCCGATGCAATTTCTGTGTTTCATCGTCAATAAGAAGGTCCAAGGGATACAGTAAACCGGGAGTGAAGCATCGGAATCTATAACTAGTGTCACAGAAATGGTTCAAAGCATAGTAAGTAAGAAGAGTCAGTCTTCTTGTAGTTAAGTCGGCATTGTGCCTTTTGTATTTCATTCCGATGCAATTTCTGTGTTTCATCGTAAATAAGAAGGTCCAAGGGATACAGTAAATCTGGAGTGAAGCATCGGAATCAATAACTACTGTCACAGGAATGAATAAAACATAGTCAGTAAGAAGAGTCAGTCTTCTTGTACTAAAGTCGGCATTGTGCCCTTTGTATTTAATTCCGATGCAATTTCTGTGTTTCATCGTCAATAAGAAGGTCCAAGGGATACAGTAAACCAGGAGTGAAGCATCGGAATCTATAACTAGTGTCACAGAAATGGTTCAAAACATAGTCAGTAAGAAGAGTCAGTCTTCTTGTACATAAGTCGGCATTGTGCCTTTTCTATTTAATTCCGATGCAGTTTCTGTGTTTCATCGTCAATAAGTACGTACAAGGGATACAGTAAACCTGAAGTGAAGCATCGGAAAATATAACTAGTGTAACAGGAATGGTTCAAAGCATAGACAGTGGGAAGAGTCAGTCTTCTTGTACTCAAGTCGGCATTGTGCCTTTTGTATTTAATTACGATGCAATTTCTGTGTTTCATCGTCAATGAGAAGGTCAGATTGATACAGTAAACCTGAAGTGAAGCATCGGAATCTATAACTTGTGTCACAGGAATGGTTCAAAGCATAGACAGTAGGAAGAGACAGGCTTCTTGTACTGAAGTCGGCATTGTGCATTTTGAACTTAATTCCGATGCAATTTCTGTGTTTCACCGTCAATAAGAAGGTCAGAGAGATACAGTAAACCTGAAGTGAAGCATCGGAATCTATAATTAGTGTCACAGGAATGGTTCAAAACATAGACAGTAAGAAGAGTCAGTCTTGTTGTACTTAAGTCGGCATTGTGCCTTTTTTATTTAATTTCGATGCAATTTCTGTGTTTATCGTCTATAAGAAGGTCCAAGGGATACAGTAAACCGGGAGTGATGAATCGGAATCTATAACTAGTGTCACACAAATGGTTCAAATCATAGTCAGTAAGAAGAGTCAGTCTTCTCGTACTTAAGTCGGCATTGTGACTTTTGTATTTAATTCCGATGCAATTTCTGTGTTTCATCGTCAATAAGAAGGTCCAAGGGATACAGTAAACCTGGAGTGAAGCATCGGAATCAGTAACTAGTGTCACAGGAATGAATGAAAACATAGTCAGTATGAAGAGTCAGTCTTCTTGTACTAAAGTCGGCATTGTGCCTTTTGTATTTAATTCCGATGCAATTTCTGTGTTTCATCGTCAATAAGAATGTCCAAGGGATACAGTAAACCTGGAGTGAAGCATCGGAATCTATAACTAGTGGCACAGGGACGGTTCAAATCATAGACAGTAAGAAGAGTCACTATTCTTGTACTTAAGTCGGCATTGTGCATTTTCTATTTAATTCCGATGCAATTTCTGTGTTTCATCTTCAATAAGAAGGTCCAAGGGATACAGTAAACCTGAAGTGAAGCATTCGGGTATATAACTAGTGTCACAGGAATGGTTCAAAACATAGGCAGTAAGAAGAGTCAGTCTTCTTGTACATAAGCCGGCATTGTGCCTTTTGTATTTAATTCCGATGCTATTTCTGTGTTTCATCGTCAATAAGTAGGTCCAAGGGATACAGTAAACCTGAAGTGAAGCATCAGAAAATATAACTAGTGTAACAGGAATGGTTCAAAGCATAGACAGTGGGAAGAGCCAGTCTTCTTGTACTTAAGTCGGCATTGTGCCTTTTGTATTTAATTCCGATGCAATTTCTGTGTTTCATCGTCAATAAGAATGTCCAAGGGATACAGTAAACCTGGAGTGAAGCATCGGAATCTATAACTAGTGGCACAGGGACGGTTCAAATCATAGACAGCAAGAAGAGTCAGTATTCTAGTACTTAAGTCGGCATTGTGCATTTTCTATTTAATTCCGATGCAATTTCTGTGTTTCATCTTCAATAAGAAGGTCCAAGGGATACAGTAAACCTGAAGTGAAGCATTAGAGTATATAACTAGTGTCACAGGAATGGTTCAAAACATAGGCAGTAAGAAGAGTCAGTCTTCTTGTACATATGCCGGCATTGTGCCTTTTGTATTTAATTCCGATGCAATTTCTGTGTTTCATCGTCAATAAGTAGGTCCAAGTGATACAGTAAACCTGAAGTGAAGCATCGGAAAATATAACTAGTGTAACAGGAATGGTTCAAAGCATAGACAGTAAGAAGAGTCAGTCTTCTTGTACAGAAGTCGGCATTGTTCCTTTTGTATTTAATTCCGATGCAATTTCTGTGTTTCATCGTCAATAAGAAGGTCAGAGGGATACAGTAAACTTGAAGTGAAGCATCGGAATCTATAACTAGTGTCACAGGAAATGTTCAAAACATAGTCAGTTAGAAGAATCAGTCTTCTTGTACTTAAGTCGGCATTGTGCCTTTTGTATTTAGTTCCGATGCAATTTCTGTGTTTCATCGTCAATAAGAAGGTCCAAGGGATACAGTAAACCTGGAGTGAAGCATCGGAATTTATAATTAGTGACACAGGGATGGTTCAAAACATCGACAGTAAGAAGAGTCAGTCTTCTTGTACTTAATTCGGCATTGAGCCTTTAGTACTTAATTCCGATGCAATTTCTATGTTTCATCGTCAATAAGAAGGTCAGAGGGATACAGTAAAACTGAAGTCTAGCATCGGAATCTAAACTAGTGTCACAGGAATGGTTCAATTCATAGTCAGTAAGAAGAGTCAGTCTTCTTGTACTTAAGTCGGCATTGTGATTTTTTTTTTTAATTCCGATGCAATATCTGTGTTTCATCGTCAATAAGAAGGTCCAAGGGATACAGAAAACCTGAAGTGAAGCATCGGAATCTATAACTAGTGTCACAGGAATGGTTCAAAACATAGTCAGTAAGAAGAGTCAGTCTTCTTGTACTTAAGTCGGCATTGTGCCTTTTCTATATAACTCCGATGCAATTTCTGTGTATCATCGTCAATAAGAAGGTCCAAGGGATATAGTAAACCTGGAGTGAAGCATCGGAATCTGTAACTAGTGTCTCAGGAATGGTTCAAAACATAGACAGTAAGAAGAGTCAGTCTTCTTGTACTTAAGTCGGCATTGTGCCTTTTTTATTTAATTCCGATGCAATTTCTGTAATTCATCGTCAATAAGAAGGTCCAAGGGATACAGTAAACCTGGAGTGAAGCATCGGAATCTATAACTACTGTCACAGGAATTGTTCAAAACATAGCCAGTAAGAAGAGCCAGTCTTCTTGTACTTAATTCGGCATTGTGCCTTTAGTAATTAAATCCGATGCAATTTCTGTGTTTCATCGTCAATAAGGTGGTCAGAGGTATACAGTAAATCTGAAGTGAAGCATCGGAATCTATAACTAGTGTCACAGGAATGGTTCAAATCATAGTCAGTAAGAAGAGTCAGTCTTCTTGTACTTAAGTCGGCCTTGTGCCTTTTGTATTTAATTCCGATGCAAGTTCTGTGATTCTTCGTCAATAAGAAGGTTCAAAGGATACAGTAAACCTTTAGTGAAGCATTGGAATCTATAACTAGTGTCACAGGAAAGAATCAAAACATAGTCAGTAAGAAGAGTCAGTCTTCTTGTACTAAAGTCGGCATTGTGCCTTTTGTATTTAATTCCGATGCTATTTCTGTGTTTCATCGTCAATAAGAAGGTCCATGGGATACAGTAAACCTGGAGTGAAGCATTGGAATCTATAACTAGTGTCACAGGGATGGTTCAAATCATAGACAGTAAGAAGAGTCAGTATTTTTGTACTTATGTCGGCATTGGGCCTTTTGTATTTAATTCCGATGCAATTTCTGTGTTTCATCGTCAATAAGTAGTTCAAGGGATACAGTAAACCTGAAGTGAAGCATGGAAAAATATAACTAGTGTAACAGTAATGGTTCAAAGCATAGACAGTGGGAAGAGTCAGTCTTCTTGTACTTAAGTCGGCATTGTGCCTTTTGTATTTAATTCCGATGCAATTTCTGTGTTTCATCGTCAATAAGAAGGCAGAGGGATACAGTAAACCTGAAGTGAAGCATCGGAATCTATAACTAGTGTCACAGGAATGGTTCAAAACATTGACAGTAGGAAGAGACAGTCTTCTTGTACTTATGTCGGCATTGTGCCTTTTGTATTTAATTCCGATTGCAATTTCTGTGTTTCATCGTCAATAAGAAGGTCAGAAGGATACAGTAATCTTGAAGTGAAGCATCGGAAACTATAACTAGTGTCACAGGAAAGGATCAAAACATAGTCAGTAAGAAGAATCAGTCTTCTTGTATTTAAGTCGGCATTGTGCCTTTTGTATTTAATTCCGATGCAATTTCTGTGTTTCATCGTCAATAAGAAGGTCCAAGGGATACAGTAAACCTGGAGTGAAGCATCGGAATCTATAACTAGTGACACAGGGATGGTTCAAAACATCGACAGTAAGAAGAGTCAGTCTTCTTGTATTTAATTCGGCATTGTGCCTTTAGTATTTAATTCCGGTGCTATTTCTGTGTTTCATCGTCAATAAGAAGGTCAGAGGGATACAGTAAATCTGAAGTCTAGCAACGGAATCTATAACTAGTGTCACAGGAATAGTTCAAAACATAGTCAGTAAGAAGAGTAAGTTTTCTTGTACTTAAGTCGGCATTGTGCCTTTTGTATTTAATTCCGATGCAATTTCTGTGTTTCATCGTCAATAAGAAGGTTTAAGGGATAAAGTAAACCTGAAGTGAAGCATCGGAATCTATAACTAGTGTCACAGGAATGGTTCAAAACATAGTCAGTAAGAAGAGTCAGTCTTCTTGTACTTAAGTCGGCATTGTGCCTTTTGTATTTAATTCCGAAGCAATTTCTGTGTTTCATCGTCAATAAGAAGGTCCAAGGGATACAGTAAACCTAAAGTGAAGCATCGGAATCTATAACTAGTGTCACAGGAATGGTTCAAATCATAGACAGTGGGATGAGTCAGTCTTCTTGTACTTAAGTCGGCATTGTGCCTTTTGTATTTAATTCCGATGCAATTTCTGTGTTTCATCGTGAATAAGAAGGTCAGAAGGATGCAGTAAACCTGAAGTGAAGCATCGGAATCTATAACTAGTATCACAGGAATGGTTCAAAACATAGACAGTAGGAAGAGTCAGTCTTCTTGTACTTAATTCGTCATTGTGCCTTTAGAATTTAATTCCGATGCAATTTCTGTGTTTCATCGTTAATAAGAAGGTCCAACGGATACAGTAAATCTGAAGTCAAGCATCGCAATCTATAACTAGTGTCACAGGAATGGTTCAAAACATAGTCAGTAAGAAGAGTCAGTCTTCTTGTACTTAAGTCGGCATTCTGCCTTTTGTATTTAATTCCGATGCAAGTTCTGTGTTTCATCGTCAATAAGAAGGTCCAAGGGATACAGTAAACCTGGAGTAAAGCATCGGAATCTACAACTAGTGAAACAGGGATGGTTCAAAACATAGACAGTAAGAAGAGTCAGTATTCTTGTACTTCAGTCGGCATTGTGCCTTTTGTATTTAGTTCCGATGCAATTTCTGTGTTTCATCGTCAATAAGAAGGTCCAAGGGATACAGTAAACCTGGAGTAAAGCATCGGAATCAGTAACTAGTGTCACAGGAATGAATCAAAACATAGTCAGTAAGAAGAGTCAGTTCTCTTGTACTAAAGTCGGCATTGTGCCTTTTGTATTTAATTCCGATGCAATTTCTGTGTTTCATCGTCAATAAGAAGGTCCAAGGGATACAGTAAACCTGGAGTGAAGCATCGGAATCTATAACTAGTGTCACAGGGATGTTTCAAATCATAGACAGTGAGAAGAGTCAGTATTCTTGTACTTAAATCGGCATTGTGCCTTTTGTATTTAATTCCGATGCAATTTCTGTGTTTCATCTTCGATAAGAGGGTCCAAGGGATACAGTAAAACTGAAGTGAAGCATTAGAGTATATAACTAGTGTCACAGGAATGGTTCAAAACATAGGCAGTAAGAAGAGTCAGTCTTCTTGTACATAAGCCGGCATTGTGCCTTTTGTATTTAATTCCGATGCAATTTCTGTGTTTCATCGTCAACAAGTAGGTCCAAGGGATACAGTAAACCTGAAGTGAAGCATCGGAAAATATAACTAGTGTAACAGGAATGGTTCAAAGCATAGACAGTGGGAAGAGCCAGTCTTCTTGTACTTAAGTCGGCATTGTGCCTTTTGTATTTAGTTCCGATGCAATTTCTGTGTTTCATCGTCAATAAGAAGGTCCAAGGGATACTGTAAACCTGGAGTGAAGCATCGGAATCTATAAATAGTGACACAGGGATGGTTCAAAACATCGACAGTAAGAAGAGTCAGTCTTCTTGTACTTAATTCGGCATTGAGCCTTTAGTACTTAATTCCGATGCAATTTCTATGTTTCATCGTCAATAAGAAGGTCAGAGGGATACAGTAAAACTGAAGTCTAGCATCGGAATCTAAACTAGTGTCACAGGAATGGTTCAAATCATAGTCAGTAAGAAGAGTCAGTCTTCTTGCACTTAAGTCGGCATTGTGCCTTTTGTATTTAATTCCGATGCAATATCTGTGTTTCATCGTCAATAAGAAGGTCCAAGGGATACAGAAAACCTGAAGTGAAGCATCGGAATCTATAACTAGTGTCACAGGAATGGTTCAAAACATAGTCAGTAAGAAGAGTCAGTCTTCTTGTACTTAAGTCGGCATTGTGCCTTTTCTATATAACTCCGATGCAATTTCTGTGTATCATCGTCAATAAGACGGTCCAAGGGATATAGTAAACCTGGAGTGAAGCATCGGAATCTGTAACTAGTGTCTCAGGAATGGTTCAAAACATAGACAGTAAGAAGAGTCAGTCTTCTTGTACTTAAGTCGGCATTGTGCCTTTTTTATTTAATTCCGATGCAATATCTGTAATTCATCGTCAATAAGAAGGTCCAAGGGATACGGTAAACCTGGAGTGAAGCATCGGAATCTATAACTACTGTCACAGGAATTGTTCAAAACATAGCCAGTAAGAAGAGCCAGTCTTCTTGTACTTAATTCGGCATTGTGCCTTTAGTAATTAAATCCGATGCAATTTCTGTGTTTCATCGTCAATAAGAAGGTCAGAGGTATACAGTAAATCTGAAGTGAAGCATCGGAATCTATAACTAGTTTCACAGGAATGGTTCAAATCATAGTCAGTAAGAAGAGTCAGTCTTCTTGTACTTAAGTCGGCCTTGTGCCTTTTGTATTTAATTCCGATGCAAGTTCTGTGATTCTTCGTCAATAAGAAGGTTCAAAGCATACAGTAAACCTTTAGTGAAGCATTGGAATCTATAACTAGTGTCACAGGAAAGAATCAAAACATAGTCAGTAAGAAGAGTCAGTCTTCTTGTACTAAAGTCGGCATTGTGCCTTTTGTATTTAATTCCGATGCTATTTTTGTGTTTCATCGTCAATAAGAAGGTCCATGGGATACAGTAAACCTGGAGTGAAGCATTGGAATCTATAACTAGTGACACAGGGATGGTTCAAATCATAGACAGTAAGAAGAGTCAGTATTCTTGTACTTATGTCGGCATTGGGCCTTTTGTATTTAATTCCGATGCAATTTCTGTGTTTCATCGTCAATAAGTAGTTCAAGGGATACAGTAAACCTGAAGTGAAGCATGGAAAAATATAACTAGTGTAACAGTAATGGTTCAAAGCATAGACAGTGGGAAGAGTCAGTCTTCTTGTACTTAAGTCGGCATTGTGCCTTTTGTATTTAATTCCGATGCAATTTCTGTGTTTCATCGTCAATAAGAAGGCAGAGGGATACAGTAAACCTGAAGTGAAGCATCGGAATCTATAACTAGTGTCACAGGAATGGTTCAAAACATTGACAGTAGGAAGAGACAGTCTTCTTGTACTTAAGTCGGCATTGTGCCTTTTGTATTTAATTCCGATGCAATTTCTGTGTTTCATCGTCAATAAGAAGGTCAGAAGGATACAGTAATCTTGAAGTGAAGCATCGGAAACTATAACTAGTGTCACAGGAAAGGATCAAAACATAGTCAGTAAGAAGAATCAGTCTTCTTGTCTTTAAGTCGGTATTGTGCCTTTTGTATTTAATTCCGATGCAATTTCTGTGTTTCATCGTCAATAAGAAGGTCCAAGGGATACAGTAAACCTGGAGTGAAGCATCGGAATCTATAACTAGTGACACAGGGATGGTTCAAAACATCGACAGTAAGAAGAGTCAGTCTTCTTGTATTTAATTCGGCATTGTGCCTTTAGTATTTAATTCCGGTGCTATTTCTGTGTTTCATCGTCAATAAGAAGGTCAGAGGGATACAGTAAATCTGAAGTCTAGCAACGGAATCTATAACTAGTGTCACAGGAATGGTTCAAAACATAGTCAGTAAGAAGAGTAAGTTTTCTTGTACTTAAGTCGGCATTGCGCCTTTTGTATTTAATTCCGATGCAATTTCTGTGTTTCATCGTCAATAAGAAGGTTTCAGGGATAAAGTAAACCTGAAGTGAAGCATCGGAATCTATAACTAGTGTCACAGGAATGGTTCAAAACATAGTCAGTAAGAAGAGTCAGTCTTCTTGTACTTAAGTCGGCATTGTGCCTTTTGTATTTAATTCCGAAGCAATTTCTGTGTTTCATCGTCAATAAGAAGGTCCAAGGGATACAGCAAACCTAAAGTGAAGCATCGGAATCTATAACTAGTGTCACAGGAATGGTTCAAATCATAGACAGTGGGATGAGTCAGTCTTCTTGTACTTAAGTCGGCATTGTGCCTTTTGTATTTAATTCCGATGCAATTTCTGTGTTTCATCGTCAATAAGAAGGTCAGAGGGATGCAGTAAACCTGAAGTGAAGCATCGGAATCTATAACTAGTATCACAGGAATGGTTCAAAACATAGACAGTAGGAAGAGTCAGTCTTCTTGTACTTAATTCGTCATTGTGCCTTTAGAATTTAATTCCGATGCAATTTCTGTGTTTCATCGTTAATAAGAAGGTCCAACGGATACAGCAAATCTGATGTCAAGCATCGGAATCTATAACTAGTGTCACAGGAATGGTTCAAAACATAGTCAGTAAGAAGAGTCAGTCTTCTTGTACTTAAGTCGGCATTCTGCCTTTTGTATTTAATTCCGATGCAAGTTCTGTGTTTCATCGTCAATAAGAAGGTCCAAGGGATACAGTAAACCTGGAGTAAAGCATCGGAATCTACAACTAGTGAAACAGGAATGGTTCAAAACATAGACAGTAAGAAGAGTCAGTATTCTTGTACTTCAGTCGGCATTGTGCCTTTTGTATTTAGTTCCGATGCAATTTCTGTGTTTCATCGTCAATAAGAAGGTCCAAGGGATACAGTAAACCTGGAGTAAAGCATCGGAATCAATAACTAGTGTCACAGGAATGAATCAAAACATAGTCAGTAAGAAGAGTCAGTTCTCTTGTACTAAAGTCGGCATTGTGCCTTTTGTATTTAATTCCGATGCAATTTCTGTGTTTCATCGTCAATAAGAAGGTCCAAGGGATACAGTAAACCTGGAGTGAAGCATCGGAATCTATAACTAGTGTCACAGGGATGTTTCAAATCATAGACAGTGAGAAGAGTCAGTATTCTTGTACTTAAATCGGCATTGTGCCTTTTGTATTTAATTCCGATGCAATTTCTGTGTTTCATCTTCGATAAGAGGGTCCAAGGGATACAGTAAAACTGAAGTGAAGCATTAGAGTATATAACTAGTGTCACAGGAATGGTTCAAAACATAGGCAGTAAGAAGAGTCAGTCTTCTTGTACATAAGCCGGCATTGTGCCTTTTGTATTTAATTCCGATGCAATTTCTGTGTTTCATCGTCAATAAGTAGGTCCAAGGGATACAGTAAACCTGAAGTGAAGCATCGGAAAATATAACTAGTGTAACAGGAATGGTTCAAAGCATAGACAGTGGGAAGAGCCAGTCTTCTTGTACTTAAGTCGGCATTGTGCCTTTTGTATTTAATTCCGATGCAATTTCTGTGTTTCATCGTCAATAAGAATGTCCAAGGGATACAGTAAACCTGGAGTGAAGCATCGGAATCTATAACTAGTGGCACAGGGACGGTTCAAATCATAGACAGTAAGAAGAGTCAGTATTCTTGTACTTAAATCGGCATTGTGCATTTTCTATTTAATTCCGATGCAATTTCTGTGTTTCATCTTCAATAAGAAGGTCCAAGGGATACAGTAAACCTGAAGTGAAGCATTAGAGTATATAACTAGTGTCACAGGAATGGTTCAAAACATAGGCAGTAAGAAGAGTCAGTCTTCTTGTACATAAGCCGGCATTGTGCCTTTTGTATTTAATTCCGATTCAATTTCTGTGTTTCATCGTCAATAAGTAGGTCCAAGGGATACAGTAAACCTGAAGTGAAGCATCGGAAAATATAACTAGTGTAACAGGAATGGTTCAAAGCATAGACACTGGGAAGAGCCAGTCTTCTTGTACTTAAGTCGGCATTGTGCCTTTTGTATTTAATTCCGATGCAATTTCTGTGTTTCATCGTCAATAAGGCGGTCAGAGGGATACAGTAAACCCGAAGTGAAGCATCGGAATGTATAACTAGTGTCCCAGGAATGGTTTAAAACATAGACAGTAGGAAGAGACAGTCTTCTTGTACAGAAGTCGGCATTGTTCCTTTTGTATTTAATTCAGATGCAATTTCTGTGTTTCATCGTCAATAAGAAGGTCAGAGGGATACAGTAAACCTGAAGTGAAGCATCGGAATCTATAACTAGTGTCACAGGAAATGTTCAAAACATAGTCAGTTAGAAGAATCAGTCTTCTTGTACTTAAGTCGGCATTGTGCCTTTTGTATTTAATTCCGATGCAATTTCTGTGTTTCATCGTCAATAAGAAGGTCCAAGGGATATAGTAAACCTGGAGTGAAGCATCGGAATCTATAACTAGTGTCTCAGGAATGGCTCAAAACATAGACAGTAAGAAGAGTCTGTCTTCTTGTACTTAAGTCGGCATTGTGCCTTTTTTATTTAATTCCGATGCAATATCTGTAATTCATCGTCAATAAGAAGGTCCAAGGGATACAGTAAACCTGGAGTGAAGCATCGGAATCTATAACTACTGTCACAGGAATTGTTCAAAACATAGCCAGTAAGAAGAGCCAGTCTTCTTGTACTTAATTCGGCATTGTGCCTTTAGTAATTAAATCCGATGCAATTTCTGTGTTTCATCGTCAATAAGAAGGTCAGAGGTATACAGTAAATCTGAAGTGAAGCATCGGAATCTATAACTAGTGTCACAGGAATGGTTCAAAACATAGACAGTAGGAAGAGAGAGTCTTCTTGTACTTAAGTCGGCATTGTGCCTTTTGTATTTAATTCCGATGCAAGTTCTGTGATTCTTCGTCAATAAGAAGGTTCAAATGATACAGTAAACCTTTAGTGAAGCATTGGAATCTATAACTAGTGCCACAGGAAAGAATCAAAACATAGTCAGTAAGAAGAGTCAGTCTTCTTGTACTAAAGTCGGCATTGTGCCTTTTGTATTTGATTCCGATGCAATTTCTGTGTTTCATCGTCAATAAGAAGGTCCATGGGATACAGTAAACCTGGAGTGAAGCATTGGAATCTATAACTAGTGTCACAGGGATGGTTAAAATCATAGACAGTAAGAAGAGTCAGTATTCTTGTACTTATGTCGGCATTGTGCCTTTTGTATTTAATTCCGATGCAATTTCTGTGTTTCATCGTCAATAAATAGGTCAAGGGATACAGTAAACCTGAAGTGAAGCAATGAAAAATATAACTAGTGTAACAGTAATGGTTCAAAGCATAGACAGTGGGAAGAGTCAGTGTTCTTGTACTTAAGTCGGCATTGTGCCTTTTGTATTTAGTTCCGATGCAATTTCTGTGTTTCATCGTCAATAAGAAGGCAGAGGGATACAGTAAACCTGAAGTGAAGCATCGGAATCTATAACTAGTGTCACAGGAATGGTTCAAAACATTGACAGTAGGAAGAGACAGTCTTCTTGTACTTAAGTCGGCATTGTGCCTTTTGTATTCAATTCCGATGCAATTTCTGTGTTTCGTCGTCAATAAGAAGGTCAGAGGGATACAGTAATCTTGAAGTGAAGCATCGGAAACTATAACTAGTGTCACAGGAAAGGATCAATACATAGTCACTAAGAAGAATCAGTCTTCTTGTACTTAAGTCGACATTGTGCCTTTTGTATTTAATTCCGATGCAATTTCTGTGATTCATCGTTAATAAGAAGGTCCAACGGATACAGTAAATCTGAAGTCAAGCATCGGAATCTATAACTTGTGTCACAGGAATGGTTCAAAGCATAGTCAGTAAGAAGAGTCAGTCTTTTTGTACTTAAGTCGGCATTCTGCCTTTTGTATTTAATTCCGATGCAAGTTCTGTGTTTCATCGTCAATAAGAAGGTCCAAGGGATACAGTAAACCTGGAGTAAAGCATCGGAATCTACAACTAGTGACACAGGGATGGTTCAGAACATAGACAGTAAGAAGAGTCAGTATTCTTGTACTTAAGTCGGCATTGTGCCTTTTGTATTTAGTTCCGATGCAATTTCTGTGTTTCATCGTCAATAAGAAGGTCCAAGGGATACAGTAAACCTGGAGTAAAGCATCGGAATCAATAACTAGTGTCACAGGAATGAATCAAAACATAGTCAGTAAGAAGAGTAAGTTCTCTTGTACTAAAGTCGGCATTGTGCCTTTTGTATTTAATTCCGATGCAATTTCTGTGTTTCATCGTCAATAAGAAGGTCCAAGGGATACAGTAAACCTGGAGTGAAGCATCGGAATCTATAACTAGTGTCACAGGGATGTTTCAAATCATAGACAGTAAGAAGAGTCAGTATTCTTGTACTTAAATCGGCATATTGCCTTTTGTATTTAATTCCGATGCAATTTCTGTGTTTCATCTTCAATAAGAAGGTCCAAGGGATACAGTAAAACTGAAGTGAAGCATTAGAGTATATAACTAGTGTCACAGGAATGGTTCAAAACATAGTCAGTAACAAGAGTCAGTCTTCTTGTACATAAGTCGGCATTGTGCCTTTTTATTTAATTCCGATGCAATTTCTGTGTTTCATCGTCAAGAAGAAGGTCCAAGGGATACAGTAAACCTGGAGTGAAGCATCGGAATCTATAACTAGTGTCACTGGAATGGTTCAAACCATCGACAGTAAGAAGAGACATTCTTCTTGTACTTAATTCGGCATTGTGCTTTTATTATTTAATTCCGATGCAATTCCTGTGTTGCATCGTCAATAAGGAGGTCAGAGAGATACAGTAAATCAGAAATGGAGCATCGGAATCTATAACTAGTGTCACAGGAATGGTTCAAAACATAGTCAGTGAGAAGAGTCAGTCTTCTTGTACTTAAGTCGGCATTGTGCCTTTTGTATTTAATTCCGATGCAATTTCTGTGTTTCATCGTCAATAAGAAGGTCAGAGGGATGCAGTAAACCTGAAGTGAAGCATCGGAATCTTCAACTAGTGTCACAGGAATGGTTCAAAACATAGACAGTAGGAAGAGTCAGTCTTCTTTTACTTAAGTCGGCATTGTGCCTTTTGTATTTAATTCCGATGCAATTTCTGTGTTTCTTCGTCAATAAGGAGGTCCAAGTGATACAGTAAACCTCGAGTGAAGCATCGGAATCTATAACTGATGTCACAGGAATGGTTCAAAACATAGTCAGTAAGAAGAGTCAGTCTTCTTGTACTTGGCATTGTACCTTTTGTATTTAATTCCGATGCAACTTCTCTGTTTCTTCGTCAATAAGGAGGACCAAGGGATACAGTAAACCTGGAGTGAAGCATCGGAATCTATAACTAGAGTCACAGGAATGGTTCGAAACATAGTCAGTAAGAAGAGTCAGTCTTCTTGTACTTAAGTCGGCATTGTGCCTTTTGTATTTAATTCCGAAGCTATTTTTGTGTTTCATCGTCAATAAGAAGGTCAGAGGGATACAGTAAACCAGAAGTGAAGCATCGGAATCTATAACTAGTGTAACAGGAATGGTTCATATCATACACAGTGGGAAGAGTCAGTCTTCTTGTATTTAAGCCGGCATTTTGCCTTTTGTATTTAATTCCGATGCAATTTCTGTGTTTCATCATCAATAAGAAGGTCCAAGGGATACAGTAAACCTGGTGTGATGCATCGGAATTCATAACTACTGTCACAGGAATGGTTCAAAACATCGACAGTAAGAAGAGTCAGTCTTCTTGTACTTAATTCGGCATTGTGGCTTTAGTTTTTAATTCCGATGCAATTTCAGTGTTTCATCGTTAATAAGAAGGTCAGAGGGATACATTAAATCTGAAGTCAAGCATCGGATTCTATAACGAGTGTCACAGGAATGGTTCAAAACATAGTCAGTAAGAAGAGTCAGTCTTCTTGTACTTATGTCGGCATTGTGCGTTTTGTATTTAATTCCGATGCAAGTTCTGTGTTTCATCTTCAATAAGAAGGTCCAAGGGATACAGTAAACCTGGAGTGAAGCATCGGAATCTATAACTAGTGACACAGGGATGGTTCAAAACATAGACAGTAAGAAGAGTCAGTATTCTTGTACTTATGTTGGCATTGTGCCTTTTGTATTTAATTCCGATGCAATTTCTGTGTTTCACCGTCAATAAGAAGGTACAAGGGATACAGTAAACCTGAAGTGAAGCACCGGAATCTATAACTAGTGTCACAGGAATGGTTCAAAACATAGTCAGCAAGAAAAGTCAGTCTTCTTGTATTTAAGTCGTCATTGTGCCTTTTGTATTTAATTCTGATGCAATTTCTTTGTTTCTTCGTCTATAAGGTGGTCCAAGGGTTAAAGTAAACCTTGGAGTGAAGCATCGGAATCTATAACTAGTGTCACAGTAATGGTTCAAAACATAGTCATTAAGAAGAGTCAGTCTTCTTGTACTTAAGTCGGCATTGTGCCTTTTGTATTTAATTCCGATGCTATTTTTGTGTTACATCGTCAATAAGAAGGCCCAAGGGATACAGTAAACCGGGAGTGAAGCATCGGAATCTATAACTAGTGTCACAGAAATGGTTCAAAACATATTCAGTAAGAAGAGTCAGTCATCTTGTACTTAAGTCGGCATTGTGCCTTTTGTACTTAATTCAGATGCAATTTCTGTGTTTCATCGTCAATAAGAAGGCTTAAGGGATACAGTAAACCTGGAGTGAAGCATCGGAATCTACTACTAGTGTCACAGGAATGAATCAAAGCATAGTCAGTAAGAAGAGTCAGTCTTCTTGTACTAAAGTCGGCATTGTAGCTTTTGTATTTAATTCCGATGCAATTTCTGTGTTTCATCGTCAATAAGAATGTCCAGGGAATACAGTAAACCTGGAGTTAAGCATCGGAATCTATAATAGTGTCACAGGGATGGTTCAAAACATAGACAGTAAGAAGAGGCAGTATTCTTGTACTTAAGTCGGCATTGTGCCTTTTGTATTTAATTCCGATGCAATTTCTGTGTTTCATCGTCAAAAAGAAGGTCCAAGGGATACAGTAAACCTGAAGTGAAACATCGGAGTCTATAACTAGTGTAACAGGAATGGTTCAAAGCATAGACAGTGGGAAGAGTCAGTCTTCTTGTACTTAAGTCGGCATTGTGCCTGTTGTATTTAATTCCGATGCAATTTCTATGTTTCAGCGTCAATAAGAAGGTCAGAGGGATACAGTAAAAATGAAGTGAAGCATCGGAATGTATAAGTAGTGTCACAGGAATGGTTAAAAACATAGACAGTACGAAGAGACAGTCTTCTTGTACTTACGTCGGCATTGTGAATTTTCTATTTACTTCCTATGCAATTTCTGTGTTTCATCGTCAATAAGAAGGTCCAAGGGATACAGTAAACCTGGAGTGAAGCATCGGAATCTATAACTAGTGTCACAGGAATGAATCAAAACATAGTCAGTAAGAAGAGTCAGTCTTCTTGTACTTAAGTCGGCATTGTGCCTTTTGTATTTAATTCCGATGCAATTTCTGTGTTTCATCTTCAATAAGAAGGTCCAAAGGATACAGTTAACTTGAAGGGAAGCATCAGAGTCTATAACTAGTGTCACAGGAATGGTTCAAAGCATAGTCAGTAAGAAGAGTCAGTCTTCTTGTACATAAGTCGGCATTGGGCCTTTTGTATTTAATTCCGATGCAGTTTTTGTGTTTCATCGGCAATAAGAAAGTCCAAGGGATACAGTAAACCTGAAGTGAAGCATCGGAATCTATAATTAGTGTAACAGGAATGGTTCAAAGCATAGCCAGTGGGAAGAGTCAGTATTCTTGTACTTAAGTCGGCGTTGCGCCTTTTGTATTTAATTCCAATGCAATTTCTGTGTTTCATCCTCAATAAGAAGGTCAGAGGGATACAGTAAACCTGAAGTGAAGCATCGGAATCTATAACTAGTGTCACAGGAATGGTTCAAAACATAGACAGTAGGAAGAGACTGTCTTCTTGTACTTAAGTCGGCATTGTGCCTTTTCTATTTAATTCCTATGCACTTTCTGTGTTTCATCGTCAATAAGTAGGTCCAAGGGATATGGTATACCTGGAGTGAAGCATCGGAATCTATAACTAGTGTCACAGGAATGGTTCAAAACATAGACAGTAAGTAGGGTCAGTCTTCTTCTACTTAAGTTGGCATTGTGCCTTTTTTATTTAATTCCGATGCAATTTCTGTGTTTCATCGTCAATAAGGAGGTCCAAGGGATACAGTAAACCTGGAGTGCAGCATCGGAATCTATAACTAGTGTCACAGGAATGGTTCAAATCATAGTCAGGAAGAAGAGTCAGTCTTCTTGTACTTAAGTCGGCAATGTGCCTTTTGTATATAATTACGATGCCATTTTTGTGTTTCATCATCAATAAGAAGGTCGAAGGGATACAGTAAACCGGGAGTGAAGCATCGGAATCTATAACTAGTGTCGCAGAAGTGGTTCAAAACATAGTCAGTAAGAAGAGTCAGTCTTCTTGTACTTAAGTCGGCATTGTGCCTTTTGTATTTAATTCCGATGCAATTTCTGTGTTTCATCGTCAATAAGAAGGTCCAAGGGATACAGTAAACCTGGAGTGAAGCATCGGAATCTATAACTAGTGTCACAGGAATGAATCAAAACATAGTCAGTCAGAAGAGTCAGACTTCTTGTACTTAAGTCGGCATTGTGCCTTTTGTATTTAATTCCGATGCAATTTCTGTGTTTCATCGTCAATAAGAAGATCCAAGGGATACAGTAAACCTGGAGTGAAGCATCGGAATCTATAACCAGTGTCACAGGAATGAATCAAAACATAGTCAGTAAGAAGAGTCAGTCTTCTTGTACTTAAGTCGGCATTGTGCCTTTTATATTTAATTCCGATGCAATTTCTGTGTTTCATCGTCAATAAGAAGGTCCAAGGGATACAGTAAACCTAGAGTTAAGCATCGGAATCTATAACTAGTGTCACAGGGATGGATCAAAACATAGACAGTAAGAAGAGTCGGTATTCTTGTACTTAAGTCGGCATTGTGCCTTTTGTATTTAATTCCGATGCAATTTCTGTGTTTATTCTTCAATATGAAGGTCCAAGGGATACAGTAAACCTGAAGTGAAGCATCAGAGTCTATAACTAGTGTCACAGGAATGGTTCAAAGCATAGACAGTGGCAAGAATCAGTCTTCTTGTACTTAAGTCGGCATTGTTCCTTTTGTATTTAATTCCGATGCAATTTCTATGTTTCATCGTCAATAAGAAGGTCAGAGGGATACAGTAAACCTGAAGTGAAGCATCGGAATCTATAACTAGTGTCACAGGAATGGTTCAAACCATAGACAGAAGGAAGAGACAGTCTTCTGGTACTTAAGTCGGCATTGTGCCTTTTCTATTTACTTCCTATGTAATTTCTGTGTTTCATCGTCAATAAGAAGGTCCAAGGGATATAGTAAACATGGAGTGAAGCATCGGAATCAATAACTAGTGTCACAGGAATGGCTCAAAACATAGACAGTAAGTAGGGTCAGTCTTCTTGTACTTAAGTCGGCATTGTGCCTTTTTTTATTTAATTCCGATGCAATTTCTGTGTTTGATCGTCAATAAGAAGGTCCAAGGGATATAGTAAACCTGGAGTGAAGCATCGGAATCAATAACTAGTGTCACAGGAATGGTTCAAAACATAGTCAGTAAGAAGAGTCAGTCTTCTTGTACTTAATTCCTCATTGTGCCTTTTGTACTTAATTCCGATGCAAGTTCTGTGTTTCATCGTCAACAAGAAGGTCAGAGGGATACAGTAAACCTGAAGTGAGGCATCGGAATCTATAACTAGTGTCACAGGAACGGTTCAAAACATAGACAGTAGGAAGAGACAGTCTTCTTGTACTTAAGCCGGCATTGTGCCTTTTCTATTTACCACGTATGCAATTTCTGTGTTTCATCGTCAATAAGAAGATCCAAGGGATATAGTAAACCTGGAGTGAAGCATCGGAATCAATAACTAGTGTCACAGCAATGGTTCTAAACATAGACAGTAAGTAGGGTCAGTCTTCTTGTATTTAATTCGGCATTGTGCCTTTAGTATTTAATTCCCATGCAATTTATGTGTTTCATCGTTAATAAGAAGGTCAGAGGGATACAGTAAATCTGAAGTCAAGCATCGGAATCTATAACTAGTGTCACAGGAATTTTTCAAAACATAGTCAGTAAGAAGAGTCAGTCTCCTTGTACTTAAGTCGGCATTGTGCCTTTTGTATTTAATTCCGATGCAAGTTCTGTGTTTCATCGTCAATACGATGGTCCAAGGGATACAGTAAACCTGAAGTGTAGCACCGGAATCTATAACTAGTGTCACAGGAATGGTTCAAAACATAGTCAGTAAGAAGAGTCAGTCTTCTTGTACTTAAGTCGGCAAAGTGTCTTTTGTATTTAATTCCGATGCTATTTTTGTGTTTCATCGTCAATAAGAAGGTCCAAGGGATACAGTAAACCGGGAGTGAAGCATCGGAATCTATAACTAGTGTCGCAGAAATGGTTCATAACATAGTCAGTAAGAATAGTCAGTCTTCTTGTCCTTAAGTCGGCATTGTGCCTTTTGTATTTAATTCCGATGCAATTTCTGTGTTTCATCGTCAATAAGAAGGTCCAAGGGATACAGTAAACCTGGAGTTAAGCATCGGAATCTATAACTAGTGTCACAGGGATGGATCAAAACATAGACAGTAAGAAGAGTCAGTATTCTTGTACTTAACTCGGCATTGTGCCTTTTGTATTTAGTTCCGATGCAATTTCTGTATTTCATCTTCAATATGAAGGTCCAAGGGATACAGTAAACCTGAAGTGAAGCATCAGAGTCTATAATTAGTGTCACAGGAATGGTTCAAAGCATAGCCAGAGGGAAGAGTCAGTCTTCTTGTACTTAAGTCGGCATTGTTCCTTTTGTATTTAATTCCGATGCAATTTCTATGTTTCATCGTCAATAAGAAGGTCAGAGGGATACAGTAAACATGAAGTGAAGCATCGGAATCAATAACTAGTGTCACAGGAATGGTTCAAAACATAGACAGTAGGAAGAGTCAGTCTTCTTTTACTTAAGTCGGCATTGTGCCTTTTGTATTTAATTCCGATGCAATTTCTGTGTTTCATCGTCAATAAGAAGGTCCAAGGGATACAGTAAACCTGGAGTGAAGCATCGGAATCTAAAACTTGTGACACAGGGATGGTTAAAATCATAGACAGTAAGAAGCGTCAGTATTCTTGTACTTAAGTCTGCATTGTGCCTTTTGTATTTATCTCCGATGCAATTTCTGTGTTTCATCGTCAGTAAGAAGGTCCAAGGGATACTGTAAACCTGAAGTGAAGCACCGGAATCTATTACTAGTGTCACAGGAATGGTTCAAAGCATAGTCAGTAAGAAGAGTCAGTCTTCTTGTACTTGGCATTGTGCCTTTTGTATTTAATTCCGATGCAATTTTTGTGTTTCTTCGTCAATAAGGAGGTCCAAGTGATACAGTAAACCTCGAGTGAAGCATCGGAATCTATAACTGATGTCACAGGAATGGTTCAAAACATAGTCAGTAAGAAGAGTCAGTCTTCTTGTACTTGGCATTGTGCCTTTTGTATTTAATTCCGATGCAATTTCTGTGTTTCTTCGTCAATAAGGAGGACCAAGGGATACAGTAAACCTGGAGTGAAGCATCGGAATCTATAACTAGAGTCACAGGAATGGTTCGAAACATAGTCAGTAAGAAGAGTCAGTCTTCTTGTACTTAATTCGGCATTGTGCCTTTTGTACTTAATTCCGAAGCTATTTTTGTGTTTCATCGTCAATAAGAAGGTCCGAGGGATACAGTAAACCAGAAGTGAAGCATCGGAATCTATAACTAGTGTAACAGGAATGGTTCATATCATACACAGTGGGAAGAGTCAGTCTTCTTGTATTTAAGCCGGCATTTTGCCTTTTGTATTTAATTCCGATTCAATTTCTGTGTTTCATCATCAATAAGAAGGTCCAAGGGATACAGTAAACCTGGTGTGAAGCATCGGAATTTATAACTACTGTCACAGGAATGGTTCAAAACATAGACAGTAAGTAGGGTCAGTGTTCTTGTACTTAAGTCGGCATTGTGCCTTTTTTATTTAAATCCGATGCAATTTCTGTGTTTCATCATCAATAAGAAGGTCCAAGGGATACAGTAAACCTGGTGTGATGCATCGGAATTTACAACTACTGTCACAGGAATGGTTCAAAACATCGACAGTAAGAAGAGTCAGTCTTCTTGTACTTAATTCGGCATTGTGGCTTTAGTTTTTAATTCCGATGCAATTTCAGTGTTTCATCGTTAATAAGAAGGTCAGAGGGATACATTAAATCTGAAGTCAAGCATCGGATTCTATAACTAGTGTGACAGGAATGGTTCAAAACATAGTCAGTAAGAAGAGTCAGTCTTCTTGTACTTATGTCGGCATTGTGCCTTTTGTATTTAATTCCGATGCAAGTTCTGTGTTTCATCTTCAATAAGAAGGTCCACGGGATACAGTAAACCTGGAGTGAAGCATCGGAATCTATAACTAGTGACACAGGGGTGGTTCAAAATATAGACAGTAAGAAGAGTCAGTATTCTTGTACTTAAGTCGGCATTGTGCCTTTTGTATTTAATACCGATGCAATTTCTGTGTTTCATCGTCAATACGATGGTCCAAGGGATACAGTAAACCTGAAGTGTAGCACCGGAATCTATAACTAGTGTCACAGGAATGGTTCAAAACATAGTCAGTAAGAAGAGTCAGTCTTCTTGTACTTAAGTCGGCAAAGTGTCTTTTGTATTTAATTCCGATGCTATTTTTGTGTTTCATCGTCAATAAGAAGGTCCAAGGGATACAGTAAACCGGGAGTGAAGCATCGGAATCTATAACTAGTGTCGCAGAAATGGTTCAAAACATAGTCAGTAAGAATAGTCAGTCTTCTTGTCCTTAAGTCGGCATTGTGCATTTTGTATTTAATTCCGATGCAATTTCTGTGTTTCATCGTCAATAAGAAGGTCCAAGGGATACAGTAAACCTGGAGTTAAGCATCGGAATCTATAACTAGTGTCACAGGGATGGATCAAAACATAGACAGTAAGAAGAGTCAGTATTCTTGTACTTAACTCGGCATTGTGCCTTTTGTATTTAGTTCCGATGCAATTTCTGTATTTCATCTTCAATATGAAGGTCCAAGGGGTACAGTAAACCTGAAGTGAAGCATCAGAGTCTATAATTAGTGTCACAGGAATGGTTCAAAGCATAGCCAGAGGGAAGAGTCAGTCTTCTTGTACTTAAGTCGGCATTGTTCCTTTTGTATTTAATTCCGATGCAATTTCTATGTTTCATCGTCAATAAGAAGGTCAGAGGGATACAGTAAACATGAAGTGAAGCATCGGAATCAGTAACTAGTGTCACAGGAATGGTTCAAAACATAGACAGTAGGAAGAGTCAGTCTTCTTTTACTTAAGTCGGCATTGTGCATTTTGTATTTAATTCCGATGCAATTTCTGTGTTTCATCGTCAATAAGAAGGTCCAAGGGATACAGTAAACCTGGAGTGAAGCATCGGAATCTAAAACTTGTGACACAGGGATGGTTAAAATCATAGACAGTAAGAAGCGTCAGTATTCTTGTACTTAAGTCTGCATTGTGCCTTTTGTATTTATCTCCGATGCAATTTCTGTGTTTCATCGTCAATAAGAAGGTCCAAGGGATACTGTAAACCTGAAGTGAAGCACCGGAATCTATTACTAATGTCACAGGAATGGTTCAAAGCATAGTCAGTAAGAAGAGTCAGTCTTCTTGTACTTGGCATTGTCACTTTTGTATTTAATTCCGATGCAATTTTAGTGTTTCTTCGTCAATAAGGAGGTCCAAGTGATACAGTAAACATCGAGTGAAGCATCGGAATCTATAACTGATGTCACAGGAATGGTTCAAAACATAGTCAGTAAGAAGAGTCAGTCTTCTTGTACTTGGCATTGTGCCTTTTGTATTTAATTCCGATGCAATTTCTGTGTTTCTTCGTCAATAAGGAGGACCAAGGGATACAGTAAACCTGGAGTGAAGCATCGGAATCTATAACTAGAGTCACAGGAATGGTTCGAAACATAGTCAGTAAGAAGAGTCAGTCTTCTTGTACTTAATTCGGCATTGTGCCTTTTGTATTTAATTCCGAAGCTATTTTTGTGTTTCATCGTCAATAAGAAGGTCAGAGGGATACAGTAAACCAGAAGTGAAGCATCGGAATCTATAACTAGTGTAACAGGAATGGTTCATATCATACACAGTGGGAAGAGTCAGTCTTCTTGTATTTAAGCCGGCATTTTGCCTTTTGTATTTAATTCCGATGCAATTTCTGTGTTTCATCATCAATAAGAAGGTCCAAGGGATACAGTAAACCTGGTGTGAAGCATCGGAATTTATAACTACTGTCACAGGAATGGTTCAAAACATAGACAGCAAGTAGGGTCAGTGTTCTTGTACTTAAGTCGGCATTGTGCCTTTTTTATTTAAATCCGATGCAATTTCTGTGTTTCATCATCAATAAGAAGGTCCAAGGGATACAGTAAACCTGGTGTGATGCATCGGAATTTACAACTACTGTCACAGGAATGGTTCAAAACATCGACAGTCAGAAGAGTCAGTCTTCTTGTACTTAATTCGGCATTGTGGCTTTAGTTTTTAATTCCGATGCAATTTCAGTGTTTCATCGTTAATGAGAAGGTCAGAGGGATACATTAAATCTGAAGTCAAGCATCGGATTCTATAACTAGTGTCACAGGAATGGTTCAAAACATAGTCAGTAAGAAGAGTCAGTCTTCTTGTACTTATGTCGGCATTGTGCCTTTTGTATTTAATTCCGATGCAATTTCTGTGTTTCATCGTCAATAAGAATGTCCAAGGGATACAGTAAACCTGGAGTTAAGCATCGGAATCTATAATAGTGTCACAGGGATGGTTCAAAACATAGACAGTAAGAAGAGGCAGTATTCTTGTACTTAAGTCGGCATTGTGCCTTTTGTATTTAATTCCGACGCAATTTCTATGTTTCAGCGTCAATAAGAAGGTCAGAGGGATACAGTAAAAATGAAGTGAAGCATCGGAATCTATAAGTAGTGTCACAGGAATGGTTAAAAACATAGACAGTACGAAGAGACAGTCTTCTTGTACTTACGTCGGCATTGTGAATTTTCTATTTACTTCCTATGCAATTTCTGTGTTTCATCGTCAATAAGAAGGTCCAAGGGATACAGTAAACCTGGAGTGAAGCATCGGAATCTATAACTAGTGTCACAGGGATGGTTCAAATCATAGACAGTGAGAAGAGTCAGTATTCTTGTACTTAAGTAAGCATTGTGCCTTTTGTATTTAATTCCGATGCAATTTCTGTGTTTCATCTTCAATAAGAAGGTCCGAAGGATACAGTAAACTTGAAGTGAAGCATCAGAGTCTATAACTAATGTCACAGGAATGGTTCAAAACATAGTCAGTAAGAAGAGTCTGTCTTCTTGTACATAAGTCGGCATTGTGCCTTTTGTATTTAATTCCCATGCAATTTTTGTGTTTCATCGTCAATAAGAAGGTCCAAGGGATACAGTAAATCTGAAGTGAAGCATCGGAATCTATAACTAGTGTAACAGGAATGGTTCAAAGCATAGACGGTGGGAAGAGTCAGTCTTATTCTACTTAAATCGGCATTGTGCCTTTTGTATTTAATTCCGATGCAATTTCTGTGTTTCATCGTCAATAAAAGGGTCAGAGGGATACACTAAACCTGAAGTGAAGCATCGGAATCTATTATTAGTGTCACAGGAATGGTTCAAAACACAGACAGTAGGAAGAGACAGTCTTCTTGTACGTAAGTCGGCATTGTGCCTTTTCTGTTTAACTCCGATGCAATTTCTGTGTATCAACGTCAATAAGAAGGGCCAATGGATATAGTATACTTGGAGTGAAGCATCGGAATCTATAACTAGTGTCACGGGAATGGTTCGAAACATAGACAACAAGAAGAGTCAGTCTTCTTGTACTTAAGTCGGCATTGTGCATTTTTTATTTAATTCCGATGCAATTTCTGTTTTTCATTGTCAATAAGAAGGTCAGAGGGATACAGTAAACCTGGAGTGAAGCATCGGAATCTATAACTAGTGTCACAGGGATGGTTCAAATCCTAGACAGTAAGAAGAGTCAGTATTCTTGTACCTAAGTCGGCATTGTGAATTTTGTATTTAATTCCGATGCAATTTCTGTGTTTCATCGTCAATTAGAAGGTCCAAGGGATACAGTAAACCTGAAGTGAGGCATCGGAATCTATAACTAGTGTAACAGGAATGGTTCAAAGCATTGAAAGTGGGAAGAGTCAGTCTTCTTGTACTTAAGTCGGCATTGTGCCTTTTGTATTTAATTCCGATGCAATTTCTGTGGTTCATCGTCAATAAGAAGGTCAAAGGGATACAGTAAACCTAAAGTGAAGCATCGGAATCTATAACTAGTGCCACAGGAACGGTTCAAAACATAGACAGTAGGAAGAGACAGTCTTCTTGTACTTAAGTCAGCATTGTGCCTTTTCTACTTAATTCCTATGCAATTTCTGTGTTTCATCGTCAATAAGAAGGTCCATGGAATATAGTAAACCTGGAGTGAAGCATCAGAATCTATAGCTAGTGTCACAGGAATGGTTCAAAACATAGTGATTAAGTAGGGTCAGTCTTCTTGTACTTAAGTCGTCATTGTGCCTTTTTTATTTAATTCCGATGCAATTTCTGTGTTTCATCTTCTATATGAAGGTCCAAGGGATACAGTAAACCTGAAGTGAAGCATCAGAGTCTATAACTAGTGTCACAGGAATGGTTCAAATCATAGTCAGTAAGAAGAGTCAGTCTTCGTGCACTTAAGTCGGCAATGTGCCTTTTGTATTTAATTCCGATGCAATTTCTATGTTTCATCGTCAATAAGAAGGTCCAAGGGATATAGTAACCCTGGAGTGAAGGATCGGAATCAATAACTAGAGTCACAGGAATGGTTCAAACATAAACAGTGAGTATGGTCAGTCTTCTTGTACTTAAGTCGGCATTGTGCCTTTTGTATTTAATTCCGATGTAATTTCTGTGTTTCATCGTCAATAAGAAGGTCCAAGGGATATAGTAAACCTGGAGTGAAGCATCGGAATCTATAACTAGTGGCACAGGAATGGTTCAAATCATAGACAGTAAGTAGGGTCAGTCTTCCTGTACCTAAGTCGGCATTGTGCCTTATCTATTTAATTCCTATGCAATTTCTGTGTTTCATCGTCAATAAGAAGGTCCAAGGGATATAGTAAACCTGGAGTGAAGCATCGGAATCTATAACTAGTGGCACAGGAATGGTTCAAAACATAGACAGTAAGTAGGGTCAGTCTTCTTGTACTTAAGTCGGCATTGTGCCTTTTTTATTTAATTCCGATGCAATTTCTGTGTTTCATCGTCAATAAGAAGGTCCAAAGGATACAGTAAACCTGGAGTGAAGCATCGGAATCTATAACTAGTGTCACAGGAATGCTTCAAAACATAGTCAGTAAGAAGAGTCAGCCTTCTTGTACTTAAGTCGGCATTGTGTCTTTTGTATTTAATTCCGATGCAATTTCTGTGTTTCATCGTCAGTAAGAAGGTCCAAGGGATACAGTAAACCTGAAGTGAAGCACCGGAATCTATAACTAGTGTCACAGGAATGGTTCAAAGCATAGTCAGTAAGATGAGTCAGTCTTCTTGTACTTAAGTCGGCATTGTGCCTTTTGTATTTCATTCCGATGCAATTTCTGTGTTTCTTCGTCAATAAGGAGGTCCAAGGGAGACAGTAAACCTGAAGTGAAGCATCAGAGTCTATAACTCCTGTCACAGGAACGGTTCAAAACATCGACAGCAAGAACAATCAGTCTTCTTGTACTTAAGTCGGCATTGTGCCTTTTTTATTGAATTACGATGCAATTTCTGTGTTTCATCGTCAATAAGAAGGTCCAAGGGATACAGTAAACCTGGAGTGAAGCATCGGAATATATAACTTCTGTCACAGGAATGGTGCAAAACATCGACAGCAAGAAGAGTCAGTCTACCTGTACTTAAGTCGGCATTGTGCCTTTTGTATTTTTTTCCGATGCAATTTCTGTGTTTCATCTTCATTAAGAAGGTCCAAGGGATACAGTAAACCTGAAGTGAAGCACCGGAATCTATAACTAGTGCCACATGAATGGTTCAAATCATAGTCAGTAAGAAGAGTCAGTCTTCTTGAACTTAAGTCGCCATTGTGCCTTTTGAATTTAGTTAAGATGCAATTTCTGTGTTTCATCGTCAATAAGAAGGTCCAAGGGATACAGTAAACCTGAAGTGAAGCACCGGAATCTATAACTAGTGTTACGGGAATGGTTCAAAAGATAGACAGTATGAAGAGTCAGTCTTCTAGTACTTTCGTCGGCATTGTGCCTTTTGTATTTAATTCCGATGCAATTTCTGTGTTTCATCTTCAATAAGAAGGTCCAAAGGATACAGTAAACTTGAAGTGAAGCATCAGTGTCTATAACTAGTGTCACAGGAATGGTTCAAAACATAGTCAGTAAGAAGAGTCAGTCTTCGTGTACATAAGTCGGCATTGTGCCTTTTGTGTTTAATTCCGATGCAATTTTTGTGTTTCATCGTCAATAAGAAGGTCCAAGGGATACAGTAAACCTGAAGTGATGCATCGGAATCTGTAACTAGTGTCACAGGAATGGTTCAACAGCATAGACAGTAGGAAGAGAGAGTCTTCTTGTACTTAAGTCGGCATTGGGCCTTTTCTATTTAAATCCTATGCAATTTCTGTGTTTCATCGTCAATAAGTTGGTCCATGGGATATAGTAAACCTGGAGTGAAGCATCGGAATCTGTCGCTAGTGTCACAGGAATGGTTCAATACATAGACAGTAAGTAGTGTCAGTCTTCCTGTACTTATGTCGGCATTGTGCCCTTTTTATTTAATTCCGATGCAATATCTGTGTTTCTTCGACAATAAGGAGGTCCAAGGGATACAGTAAACCTGGAGTGAAGCATCTGAATCTATAACTAGTGTCACAGGAATGGTTCAAATCATAGTCGGTAAGAAGAGTCAGTCTTCTTGTACTTAAGTCGGCATAGTGCCTTTTGTATTTAATTCCGATGCAATTTCTGTGTTTCATCGTCAATAAGAAGGTCCAAGGGATACAGTAAACATGGAGTGAAGCATCGGAATCTATAACTAGTGTCACAGGAATGAATCAAAACATAGTCAGTAAGATGAGTCAGTCTTCTTGTACTTAAGTCGGCATTGTGCCTTTTGTATTTAATTCCGATGCAATTTCTGTGTTTCATCGTCAATAAGAAGGTCCAAGGGATACAGTAAACCTGGAGTTAAGCATCGGAATCTATAACTAGTGTCACAGGGATGGTTCAAAACATAGACAGTAATAAGAGTCAGTATTCTTGTACTTAAGTCGGCATTGTGCCTTTTGTATTTAATTCTGATGCAATTTCTGTGTTTCATCTTCAATATGAAGGTCCAACGGATACACTAAACCAGAAGGGTAGCATCAGAATCTGTAACTAGTGTCACAGGAATGGTTCAAACATAGTCAGTAAGAAGAGTCAGTCTTCTTGTACTTAAGTCGCCATTGTGCCTTTTGTATTTAATTCCGATGCAATTTCTGTGTTTCATCGTCAATAAGAAGGTCCAAGGGATACAGTAAACCTGAAGTGAAGCACCGGAATCTATAACTAGTGTTACGGGAATGGTTCAAAAGATAGACAGTAAGAAGAGTCAGTCTTCTTGTACTTTCGTCGGCATTGTGCCTTTTGTATTTAATTCCGATGCAATTTCTGTGTTTCATCTTCAATAAGAAGGTCCAAAGGATACAGAAAACTTGAAGTGAAGCATCAGTGTCTATAAGTAGTGTCACAGGAATGGTTCAAAACATAGTCAGTAAGAAGAGTCAGTCTTCGTGTACATAATTCGGCATTGTGCCTTTTGTATTTAATTCCGATGCAATTTTTGTGTTTCATCGTCAATAAGAAGGTCCAAGGGATACAGTAAACCTGAAGTGATGCATCGGAATCTATAACTAGTGTAACAGAAATGGTTCAAAGCATAGACAGTGGGAAGAGTCAGTATTCTTGTACTTAAGTCGGCATTGTGCCTTTTGTACTTATTTCCGATGCAATTTCTGTGTTTCATCGTCAATAAGAAGGTCCAAGGGATACAGTAAACCTGGAGTGAAGCATCGGAATCTATAACTAGTGTCACAGGAATGAATCAAAACATAGTCAGTAAGATGAGTCAGTCTTCTTGTACTTAAGCCGGCATTGTGCCTTTTGTATTTAATTCCGATGCAATTTCTGTGTTTCATCATCAATAAGAAGGACCAAGGGATACAGTAAACCTGGAGTTAAGCATCGGAATCTATAACTAGTGTCACAGGGATGGTTCAAAACATAGACAGTAATAAGAGTCAGTATTCTTGTACTTAAGTCGGCATTGTGACTTTTGTATTTAATTCTGATGCAATTTCTGTGTTTCATCTTCAATATGAAGGTCCAAGGGATACACTAAACCAGAAGGGTAGCATCAGAATCTGTAACTAGTGTCACAGGAATGGTTCAAACATAGTCAGTAAGAAGAGTCATTCTTCTTGTCCTTAAGTCGCCATTGTGCCTTTTGTATTTAATTCCGATGCAATTTCTGTGTTTCATCGTCAATAAGAAGGTCCAAGGGATACAGTAAACCTGAAGTGAAGCACCGGAATCTATAACTAGTGTTACGGGAATGGTTCAAAAGATAGACAGTAAGAAGAGTCAGTCTTCTTGTACTTTCGTCGGCATTGTGCCTTTTGTATTTAATTCCGATGCAATTTCTGTGTTTCATCTTCAATAAGAAGGTCCAAAGGATACAGTAAACTTGAAGTGAAGCATCAGTGTCTATAACTAGTGTCACAGGAATGGTTGAAAACATAGTCAGTAAGAAGAGTCAGTCTTCGTGTACATAATTCGGCATTGTGCCTTTTGTATTTAATTCCGATGCAATTTTTGTGTTTCATCGTCAATAAGAAGGTCCAAGGGATACAGTAAACCTGAAGTGATGCATCGGAATCTATAACTAGTGTAACAGAAATGGTTCAAAGCATAGACAGTGGGAAGAGTCAGTATTCTTGTACTTAAGTCGGCATTGTGCCTTTTACATTTAATTCCGATGCAATTTCTGTGTTTCATCTTCAATAAGAAGGTCCAAAGGATACAGTAAACTTGAAGTGAAGCATCAGAGTCTGTAACTAGTGTCACAGGAATGGATCAAAACATAGTCAGTAAGAAGAGTCAGTCTTCTTGTACATATGTCGGCATTGTGCCTTTTGTATTTAATTCCGATGCAATTTTTGTGTTTCATCGTCAATAAGAAGGTCCAAGGGATACAGTAAACCTGAAGTGATGCATCGGAATCAATAACTAGTGTCACTGGAATGGTTCAAAACATAGACAGTTGGAAGAGAGAGTCTTCTTGTACTTAAGTCGGCATTTTGCCTTTTCTATTTAATTCCTATGCAATTTCTGTGTTTCATCGTCAATAAGAAGGTCCATGGGATATAGTAAACCTGGAGTGAAGCATCGGAATCTGTCGCTAGTGTCACAGGAATGGTTCAATACATAGACAGTGAGTAGGGTCAGTCTTCTTGTACTTAAGTCGGCATTGTGCCCTTTTTATTTAATTCCGATGCAATTTCTGTGTTTCATCTTCAATATGAAGGTCCAAGGGATACAGTAAACCTGAAGTGAAGCATCAGAGTCTATAACTAGTGTCACAGGTATGGTTCAAAACATAGTCAGTAAGTAGGGTCAGTCTTCTTGTACTTATGTCGGCATTGTGCCTTTTGTATTTAATTCCGATGCAATTTCTGTGTTTCATCGTCAATAAGAATGTCCAAGGGATACAGTAAACCTGAAGTGAAGCATCGGAATCTATAACTAGTGTAACAGGAATGGTTCAAAGCATAGACAGTGGGAGGAGTCAGTATTCTTGTACTTAAGTCAGCATTGTGCCTTTTGTATTTAATTCCGATGCAATTTCTGTGTTTCATCGTCAATAAGAAGGTCCAAGGGATACAGTAAACCTGAAGTGAAGCACCGGAATCTATAACTAGTGTTACAGGAATGGTTCAAAAGATAGACAGTAAGAAGAGTCAGTCTTCTTGTACTTTCGTCGGCATTGTGCCTATTGCATTTAATTCCGATGCAATTTCTGTGTTTCATCTTCAATAAGAAGGTCCAAAGGATACAGCAAACTTGAAGTGAAGCATCAGAGTCTATAACTAGTGTAACAGGAATGGTTCAATGCATAGACTGTGGGAAGAGTCAGTCTTCTTGTACTTAAGTCGGCATTGTGCCTTTTGTATTTAATTTCGATGCAATTTCTATGTTTCATCGTCAATAAGAAGGTAAGAGGGATACAGTAAACCTGAAGTGAAGCATCGGAATCTATAACTAGTGTAACAGGAGTGGTTCAAAGCATAGACAGCGGGGAAGAGTCAGTCTTCTTTTACTTAAGTCGGCATTGTGCATTTTGTATTTAATTCCAATGCAATTTCTGTGTTTCATCGTCAATAAGAAGGTCAGAGGGATACAGTAAACCTGAAGTGAAGCATCGGAATCTATAACTAGTGTCACAGGAATGGTTCAAAACATAGACAGTAGGAAGAGACTGTCTTCTTGTACTTAAGTCGGCCTTCTACCTTTTCTATATAATTCCTATGCAATTTCTGTGTTTCTTCGTCAATAAGAAGGTCCAATGGATATAGTAAACCTGGAGTGAAGCATCGGAATCTATAACTAGTGTCACAGCAATGGTTCAAAACATAGACAGTAAGTAGGGTCAGTCTTCGTGTACTTAAGTCGGCATTGTGCCTTTTTTATTTAATTCCGATGCAATTTCTGTGTTTCATCGTCAATGAGAAGGTCCAAGGGATACAGTAAACCTGGAGTGAAGCATCGGAATCTATGACTACTGTCACAGGAATGGTTCAAATCATCGACAGTAAGAAGAGTCAGTCTTCCTGTACTTAATTCGGTATTGTGCCTTTAGTATTTAATTCCGATGCAATTTATGTGTTTCATCGTTAAAAAGAAGGTCAGAGGGATACAGTAAATCTGAAGTCAAGCATCGGAATCTATAACTAGTGTGACAGGAATGGTTCAAAACATAGTCAGTAAGCGGAGTCAGTCTTCTTGTACTTAAGTCGGCATTGTGCCTTTTGTATTTAATTCCGATGCACGTTCTGTGTTTCATCGTCAACAAGAAGGTCCAAGGGATACAGTAAACCTGGAGTGAAGCATCGGAATCTATAACTAGTGACACAGGGATGGTTTAAAACATAGGCAGTGAGAAGAGTCAGTATTCTTGTACTTAAGACCGCATTGTGCCTTTTGTATTTAATTCTGATGCAATTTCTGTGTTTCATCGTCAATAAGAAGGTCCAAGGGATACAGTAAACCTGAAGTGAAGCACCGGAATCTATAACTAGTGTCACATGGATGGTTCAAATCATAGTCAGTAAGAAGAGTCAGTCTTCTTGTACTTGAGACGCCATTGTGCCTTTTGTATTTAATTCCGATGCAATTTCTGTGTTTCATCGTCAATGAGAAGGTCCAAGGGATAGAGTAAACCTGAAGTGAAGCACCGGAATCTATAACTTGTGTTACGGGAATGGTCCAAAATATAGACAGTAAGAAGAGTCAGTCTTCTTGTACTTTCGTCGGCATTGTGCCTTTCGTATTTAATTCCGATGCAATTTCTGTGTTTCATCTTCAATAAGAAGGTCCAAAGGATACAGCAAACCAGAAGTGAAGCATCAGAGTCTATAACTACTGTCACAGGAACGGTTCAAAACATCGACAGCAAGAACAGTCAGTCTTCTTGTACGTAAGTCGTCATTGTGCCTTTTTTATTGAATTCCGATGCAATTTCTGTGTTTCATCGTCAATAAGAAGGTCCAAGGGATACAGTAAACATGGAGTTATTCATCGGAATCTATAACTAGTGTCACAGGGATGGTTCAAAACATAGACAGTAATAAGAGTCAGTATTCTTGTACTTAAGTCGGCATTGTGCCTTTTGTATTTAATTCTGATGCAATTTCTGTGTTTCATCTTCAATATGAAGGTCCAAGGGATACACTAAACCAGAAGGGTAGCATCAGAATCTATAACTAGTGTCACAGGAATGGTTCATACATAGTCAGTAAGAAGAGTCAGTCTTCTTGTACTTAAGTCGGCATTGTGCCTTTTGTATTTATTTCCGATGCAATTTCTGTGTTTCATCTTCAATAAGAAGGTCCAAGGGATACAGTAAACCTGAAGTGAGGCGACGGAATCAATAACTAGTGTCACATGAATGGTTCAAATCATAGTCAGTAAGAAGAGTCAGTCTTCTTGTACTTAAGTCCGCATTGTGTCTTTTGTATTTAATTCCGATGCAATTTCTGTGTTTCATCGTCAATAACAAGGTCCAAGGGATACAGTAAACCTGGAGTGAAGCATCGGAATCTATAACTATTGTCACAGGAATGAAGGAAAACATAGACAGTAAGAAGTGTCAGTCTTCTTGTACTTAAGTCGGCAATGTGTCTTTTGTATTTAATTCCGATGCAATTTCTGGGTTTCATCGTCAATAAGAAGGTCCAAGGGACACAGTAAACCTGGAGTTAAACATCGGAATCTATAACTAGTGTCACATGGATGGATGAAAACCTAGTCAGTAAGAAGAGTCAGTATTCTTGTACTTAAGTCGGCATTGTGCCTTTTGTATTTAATTCCCATGCAATTTCTATGTTTCATCTTCAATATGAAGGTCCAAGGGATACAGTAAACCAGAAGTGAAGCATCAGAGTCTATAACTACTGTCACAGGAACGGTTCAAAACATCGACAGCAAGAACAGTCAGTCTTCTTGTACGTAAGTCGGCATTGTGCCTTTTTTATTGAATTCCGATGCAATTTCTGTGTTTCATCGTCAATACGAAGGTCCTAGGGATACAGTAAACCTGGAGTGATGAATCGGAATCTACAACCACTGTCACAGGAATGGTGCAAAGCATCGACAGCAAGAAGAGTCAGTCTTCTTGTACTTAAGTCGGCATTGTGCCTTTTGTATTTTTTTCCGATGCAATTTCTGTGTTTCATCTTCATTAAGAAGGTCCAAGGGATACAGTAAACCTGAAGTGAAGCACCGGAATCTATAACTAGTGTCACATGGATGGTTCAAATCATAGTCAGTAAGAAGAGTCAGTCTTCTTGTACTTAAGACGCCATTGTGCCTTTTGTATTTAATTCCGATGCAATTTCTGTGTTTCATCGTCAATGAGAAGGTCCAAGGGATAGAGTAAACCTGAAGTGAAGCACCGGAATCTATAACTTGTGTTACGGGAATGGTCCAAAATATAGACAGTAAGAAGAGTCAGTCTTCTTGTACTTTCGTCGGCATTGTGCCTTTCGTATTTAATTCCGATGCAATTTCTGTGTTTCATCTTCAATAAGAAGGTCCAAAGGATACAGCAAACCAGAAGTGAAGCATCAGAGTCTATAACTACTGTCACAGGAACGGTTCAAAACATCGACAGCAAGAACAGTCAGTCTTCTTGTACGTAAGTCGGCATTGTGCCTTTTTTATTGAATTCCGATGCAATTTCTGTGTTTCATCGTCAATAAGAAGGTCCAAGGGATACAGTAAACCTGGAGTTAGGCATCGGAATCTATAACTAGTGTCACAGGGATGGTTCAAAACATAGACAGTAATAAGAGTCAGTATTCTTGTACTTAAGTCGGCATTGTGCCTTTTGTATTTAATTCTGATGCAATTTCTGTGTTTCATCTTCAATATGAAGGTCCAAGGGATACACTAAACCAGAAGGGTAGCATCAGAAACTGTAACTAGTGTCACAGGAATGGTTCAAACATAGTCAGTAAGAAGAGTCAGTCTTATTGTACTTAAGTCGCCATTGTGCCTTTCGTATTTAATTCCGATGCAATTTCTGTGTTTCATCGTCAATAAGAAGGTCCAAGGGATACAGTAAACCTGAAGTGAAGCACCGGAATCTATAACTAGTGTTACGGGAATGGTTCAAAAGATAGACAGTAAGAAGAGTCAGTCTTCTTGTACTTTCGTCGGCATTGTGCCTTTTGTATTTAATTCCGATGCAATTTCTGTGTTTCATCTTCAATAAGAAGGTCCAAAGGATACAGTAAACTTGAAGTGAAGCATCAGTGTCTATAACTAGTGTCACAGGAATGGTTCAAAACATAGTCAGTAAGAAGAGTCAGTCTTCGTGTACATAATTCGGCATTGTGCCTTTTGTATTTAATTCCGATGCAATTTTTGTGTTTCATCGTCAATAAGAAGGTCCAAGGGATACAGTAAACCTGAAGTGATGCATCGGAATCTATAACTAGTGTAACAGAAATGGTTCAAAGCATAGACAGTGGGAAGAGTCAGTATTCTTGTACTTAAGTCGGCATTGTGCCTTTTGTATTTAATTCCGATGCAATTTCTGTGTTTAATGGTCAATAAGAAGGTCCAAGGGATACAGTAAACCTGGAGTGAAGCATCGGAATCTATAACTAGTGTCACAAGAATGAATCAAAGCATAGTAAGTAAGATGAGTCAGTCTTCTTGTACTTAAGTCGGCATTGTGCCTTTCGTATTTAATTCCGATGCAATTTCTGTGTTTCATCGTCAATAAGAAGGTCCAAGGGATACAGTAAACCTGGAGTTAAGCATCGGAATCTATAACTAGTGTCACAGGGATGGTTCAAAACATAGACAGTAATAAGAGTCAGTATTCTTGTACTTAAGTCGGCATTGTGCCTTTTGTATTTAATTCTGATGCAATTTCTGTGTTTCATCTTCAATATGAAGGTCCAAGGGATACACTAAACCAGAAGGGTAGCATCAGAATCTGTAACTAGTGTCACAGGAATGGTTCAAACATAGTCAGTAAGAAGAGTCAGTCTTCTTGTACTTAAGTCGCCATTGTGCCTTTTGTATTTAATTCCGATGCAATTTCTGTGTTTCATCGTCAATAAGAAGGTCCAAGGGATACAGTAAACCTGAAGTGAAGCACCGGAATCTATAACTAGTGTTACGGGAATGGTTCAAAAGATAGACAGTAAGAAGAGTCAGTCTTCTTGTATTTTCGTCGGCATTGTGCCTTTTGTATTTAATTCCGATGCAATTTCTGTGTTTCATCTTCAATAAGAAGGTCCAAAGGATACAGTAAACTTGAAGTGAAGCATCAGTGTCTATAACTAGTGTCACAGGAATGGTTTAAAACATAGTCAGTAAGAAGAGTCAGTCTTTGTGTAAATAATTCGGCATTGTGCCTTTTGTATTTAATTCCGATGCAATTTTTGTGTTTCATCGTCAATAAGAAGGTCCAAGGGGTACAGTAAACCTGAAGTGATGCATCGGAATCTATAACTAGTGTAACAGAAATGGTTCAAAGCATAGACAGTGGGAAGAGTCAGAATTCTTGTACTTAAGTCGGCATTGTGCCTTTTGTATTTAATTCCGATGCAATTTCTGTGTTTCATCGTCAATAAGAAGGTCCACGGGATACAGTAAACCTGAAGTGAAGCACCGGAATCTATAACTAGTGTTACGGGAATGGTTCAAAAGATATACAGTAAGAAGAGTCAGTCTTCTTGTACTGTCGTCGGCATTGTGCCTTTTACATTTAATTCCGATGCAATTTCTGTGTTTCATCTTCAATAAGAAGGTCCAAAGGATACAGTAAACTTGAAGTGAAGCATCAGAGTCTGTAACTAGTGTCACAGGAATAGATCAAAACATAGTCAGTAAGAAGAGTCAGTCTTCTTGTACATATGTCGGCATTGTGCCTTTTGTATTTAATTCCGATGAAATTTTTGTGTTTCATCGTCAATAAGAAGGTCCAAGGGATACAGTAAACCTGAAGTGATGCATCGGAATCAATAACTAGTGTCACAGGAATGGTTCAAAACATAGACAGTAGGAAGAGAGAGTCTTCTTGTACTTAAGTCGGCATTGTGCCTTTTCTATTATTTCCTATGCAATTTCTGTGTTTCATCGTCAATAAGAAGGTCCATGGGATATAGTAAACCTGGAGTGAAGCATCGGAATCTGTCGCTAGTGTCACAGGAATGGTTCAATACATAGACAGTGAGTAGGGTCAGTCTTCTTGTACTTAAGTCGGCATTGTGCCCTTTTTATTTAATTCCGATGCAATTTCTGTGTTTCATCTTCAATATGAAGGTCCAAGGGATACAGTAAACCTGAAGTGAAGCATCAGAGTCTATAACTAGTTTCACAGGTATGGTTCAAAACATAGTCAGTAAGTAGGGTCAGTCTTCTTGTACTTATGTCGGCATTCTGCCTTTTGTATTTAATTCCGATGCAATTTCTGTGTTTCATCGTTAATAAGAATGTCCTAGGGATACAGTAAACCTGAAGTGAAGCATCGGAATCTATAACTAGTGTAACAGGAATGGTTCAAAGCATAGACAGTGGGAGGAGTCAGTATTCTTGTACTTAAGTCAGCATTGTGCCTTTTGTATTTAATTCCGATGCAATTTCTGTGTTTCATCGTCAATAAGAAGGTCCAAGGGATACAGTAAACCTGAAGTGAAGCACCGGAATCTATAACTAGTGTTACAGGAATGGTTCAAAAGATAGACAGTAAGAAGAGTCAGTCTTCTTGTACTTTCGTCGGCATTGTGCCTATTGCATATAATTCCGATGCAATTTCTGTGTTTCATCTTCAATAAGAAGGTCCAAAGGATACAGTAAACTTGAAGTGAAGCATCAGAGTCTATAACTAGTGTAACAGGAATGGTTCAATGCATAGACTGTGGGAAGAGTCAGTCTTTTTGTACTTAAGTCAGCATTGTGCCTTTTGTATTTAATTTCGATGCAATTTCTATGTTTCATCGTCAATAAGAAGGTAAGAGGGATACAGTAAACCTGAAGTGAAGCATCGGAATCTATAACTAGTGTAACAGGAATGGTTCAAAGCATAGACAGCGGGGAAGAGTCAGTTTTCTTTTACTTAAGTCGGCATTGTGCATTTTGTATTTAATTCCAATGCAATTTCTGTGTTTCATCGTCAATGAGAAGGTCCAAGGGATACAGTAAACCTGAAGTGAAGCACCGTAATCTATAACTCGTGTCACAGGTATGGTTCAAAGCATAGTCAGTAAGAAAAGTCAGTCTTCTTGTACTTAAGTCGGCATTGTGCCCTTTGTATTTAATTCCGATGCAATTTCTGTGTTTCTTCGACAATAAGGAGGTCCAAGGGATACAGTAAACCTGGAGTGAAGCATCGGAATCTATAACTAGTGTCACAGCAATGGTTCAAAACATAGACAGTAAGTAGGGTCAGTCTTCGTGTACTTAAGTCGGCATTGTGCCTTTTTTATTTAATTCCGATGCAATTTCTGTGTTTCATCGTCAATGAGAAGGTCCAAGGGATACAGTAAACCTGGAGTGAAGCATCGGAATCTATAACTACTGTCACAGGAATGGTTCAAAACATCGACAGTAAGAAGAGTCAGTCTTCCTGTACTTAATTCGGTATTGTGCCTTTAGTATTTAATTCCGATGCAATATATGTGTTTCATCGTTAAAAAGAAGGTCAGAGGGATACAGTAAATCTGAAGTCAAGCATCGGAATCTATAACTAGTGTGACAGGAATGGTTCAAAACATAGTCAGTAAGAGGAGTCAGTCTTCTTGTACTTAAGTCGGCATTGTGCCTTTTGTATTTAATTCCGATGCACGTTCTGTGTTTCATCGTCAACAAGAAGGTCCAAGGGATACAGTAAACCTGGAGTGAAGCATCGGAATCTATAACTAGTGACACAGGGATGGTTTAAAACATAGGCAGTGAGAAGAGTCAGTATTCTTGTACTTAAGTCGGCATTGTGCCTTTTGTATTTAATTCCAATGCAATTTCTGTGTTTCATCGTCAATAAGAAGGTCCAAGGCATACAGTAAACCTGAAGTGAAGCACCGTAATCTATAACTCGTGTCACAGGTATGGTTCAAAGCATAGTCAGTAAGAAAAGTCAGTCTTCTTGTACTTAAGTCGGCATTGTGCCCTTTGTATTTAATTCCGATGCAATTTCTGTGTTTCTTCGACAATAAGGAGGTCCAAGGGATACAGTAAACCTGGAGTGAAGCATCGGAATCTATAACTAGTGTCACAGGAATGGTTCAAATCATAGTCGGTAAGAAGAGTCAGTCTTCTTGTACTTAAGTCGGCATTGTGCCTTTTGTATTTAATTCCGATGCAATTTCTGTGTTTCATCGTCAATAAGAAGGTCCAAGGGATACAGTAAACCTGGAGTGAAGCATCGGAATCTATAACTAGTGTCACAGGAATGAATCAAAACATAGTGAGTAAGAAGAGTCAGTCTTCTTGTACTTAAGTCGGCATTGTGCCTTTTGTATTTAATTCCGATGCAATTTCTGTGTTTCATCGTCAATAAGAAGGTCCAAGGGATACAGTAAACCTGGAGTTAAGCATCGGAATCTATAACTAGTGTCACAGGGATGGTTCAAAACATAGACAGTAATAAGAGTCAGTATTCTTGTACTTAAGTCGGCATTGTGCCTTTTGTATTTATTTCCGATGCAATTTCTGTGTTTCATCGTCAATAACAAGGTCCAAGGGATGCAGTAAACCTGGAGTGAAGCATCGGAATCTATAACTATTGTCACAGGAATGAATGAAAACATAGACAGTAAGAAGTGTCAGTCTTCTTGTACTTAAGTCGGCAATGTGTCTTTTGTATTTAATTCCGATGCAATTTCTGGGTTTCATAGTCAATAAGAAGGTCCAAGGGACACAGTAAACCTGGAGTTAAACATCGGAATCTATAACTAGTGTCACAGGGATGGATGAAAACCTAGTCAGTAAGAAGAGTCAGTATTCTTGTACTTAAGTCGGCATTGTGCCTTTTGTATTTAATTCCGATGCAATTTCTATGTTTCATCTTCAATATGAAGTTCCAAGGGATACAGTACACCAGAAGTGAAGCATCAGAGTCTATAACTACTGTCACAGGAACGGTTCAAAACATCGACAGCAAGAACAGTCAGTCTTCTTGTACGTAAATCGGCATTGTGCCTTTTTTATTGAATTCCGATGCAATTTCTGTGTTTCATCGTCAATACGAAGGTCCAAGGGATACAGTAAACCTGGAGTGAAGAATCGGAATCTATAACCACTGTCACAGGAATGGTGCAAAGCATCGACAGCAAGAAGAGTCAGTCTTCTTGTACTTAAGTCGGCATTGTGTCTTTTGTATTTTTTTCCGATGCAATTTCTGTGTTTCATCTTCATTAAGAAGGTCCAAGGGATACAGTAAACCTGAAGTGAAGCACCGGAATCTATAACTAGTGTCACATGGATGGTTCAAATCATAGTCAGTAAGAAGAGTCAGTCTTCTTGTACTTAAGTCGCCATTATGCCTTTTGTATTTAATTCCGATGCAATTTCTGTGTTTCATCGTCAATGAGAAGGTCCAAGGGACACAGTAAACCTGGAGTTAAACATCGGAATCTATAACTTGTGTTACAGGAATGGTCCAAAAGATAGACAGTAAGAAGAGTCAGTCTTCTTGTACTTTCGTCGGCATTGTGCCTTTTGTATTTAATTCCGATGCAATTTCTGTGTTTCATCTTCAATAAGAAGGTCCAAAGGATACAGCAAACCAGAAGTGAAGCATCAGAGTCTATAACTACTGTCACAGGAACGGTTCAAAACATCGACAGCAAGAACAGTCAGTCTTCTTGTACATATGTCGGCATTGTGCCTTTTGTATTTAATTCCGATGCAATTTTTGTGTTTCATCGTCAATAAGAAGGTCCAAGGGATACAGTAAACCTGAAGTGATGCATCGGAAACTATAACTAGTGTCACAGGAATGGTTCAAAACATAGACAGTAGGAAGAGAGAGTCTTCTTGTACTTAAGTCGGCATTGTGCCTTTTCTATTTAATTCCTACGCAATTTCTGTGTTTCATCGTCAATAAGAAGGTCCATGGGAAATAGTAAACCTGGAGTGAAGCATCGGAATCTGTCGCTAGTGTCACAGGAATGGTTCAATACATAGACAGTGAGTAGGGTCAGTCTTCTTGTACTTAAGTCGGCATTGTGCCCTTTTTATTTAATTCCGATGCAATTTCTGTGTTTCATCTTCAATATGAAGGTCCAAGGGATACAGTAAACCTGAAGTGAAGCATCGGAATCTATAACTAGTGTAACAGGAATGGTTCAAAGCATAGACAGTGGGAGGAGTCAGTATTCTTGTACTTAAGTCAGCATTGTGCTTTTTGTATTTAATTCCGATGCAATTTCTGGGTTTCATCGTCAATATGAAGGTCCAAGGGATACAGTAAACCAGAAGTGAAGCATCAGAGTCTATAACTACTGTCACAGGAACGGTTCAAAACATCGACAGCAAGAACAGTCAGTCTTCTTGTACGTAAGTCGGCATTGTGCCTTTTTTATTGAATTCCGATGCAATTTCTGTGTTTCATCGTCAATACGAAGGTCCAAGGGATACAGTAAACCTGGAGTGAAGAATCGGAATCTATAACCACTGTCACAGGAATGGTGCAAAGCATCGACAGCAAGAAGAGTCAGTCTTCTTGTACTTAAGTCGGCATTGTGCCTTTTGTATTTTTTTCCGATGCAATTTCTGTGTTTCATCTTCATTAAGAAGGTCCAAGGGATACAGTAAACTTGAAGTGAAGCATCAGTGTCTATAACTAGTGTCACAGGAATGGTTCAAAACATAGTCAGTAAGAAGAGTCAGTCTTCGTGTACATAATTCGGCATTGTGCCTTTTGTATTTAATTCCGATGCAGTTTTTGTGTTTCATCGTCAATAAGAAGGTCCAAGGGATACAGTAAACCTGAAGTGATGCATCGGAATCTATAACTAGTGTAACAGAAATGGTTCAACACATAGACAGTGGGAAGAGTCAGTATTCTTGTACTTAAGTCGGCATTGTGCCTTTTGTATTTAATTCCGAAGCAATTTCTGTGTTTCATCGTCAATAAGAAGGTCCAAGGGATACAGTAAACCTGAAGTGAAGCACCGGAATCTATAACTAGTGTTACGGGAATGGTTCAAAAGATAGACAGTAAGAAGAGTCAGTCTTCTTGTACTTTCGTCGGCATTGTGCCTTTTGCATTTAATTCCGATGCAATTTTTGTGTTTCATCTTCAATAAGAAGGTCCAAAGGATACAGTAAACTTGAAGTGAAGCATCAGAGTCTGTAACTAGTGTCACAGGAATGGATCAAAACGTAGTCAGTAAGAAGAGTCAGTCTTCTTGTACATAAGTCGACATTGTGCCTTTTGTATTTAATTCCGATGCAATTTTTGTGTTTCATCGTCAATAAGAAGGTCCAAGGGATACAGTAAACCTGAAGTGATGCATCGGAATCTATAACTAGTGTCACAGGAATGGTTCAAAAGATAGACAGTAAGAAGAGTCAGTATTCTTGTACTTTCGTCGGCATTGTGCCTTTTGCATTTAATTCCGATGCAATTTCTGTGTTTCATCTTCAATAAGAAGGTCCAAAGGATACAGTAAACTTGAAGTGAAGCATCAGAGTCTATAACTAGTGTAACAGGAATGGTTCAAAGCATAGACTGTGTGAAGAGTCAGTCTTCTTGTACTTAAGTCGGCATTGTGCCTTTTGTATTTAATTTCGATGCAATTTCTATGTTTCATCGTCAATAAGAAGGTAAGAGGGAAACAGTAAACCTGAAGTGAAGCATCGGAAACTATAACTAGTGTAACAGGAATGGTTCGAAGCATAGACAGCGGGGAAGAGTCAGTCTTCTTGTACTTAAGTCGGCATTGTGCATTTTGTATTTAATTCCAATGCAATTTCTGTGTTTCATCGTCAATAAGAAGGTCAGAGGGATACAGTAAACCTGAAGTGAAGCATCGGAATCTATAACTAGTGTCACAGGAATGGTTCAAAACATAGACAGCAGGAAGAGACTGTCTTCTTGTACTTAAGTCGGCCTTCTACCTTTTCTATATAATTCCTATGCAATTTCTGTGTTTCTTCGTCAATAAGAAGGTCCAATGGATATAGTAAACCTGGAGTGAAGCATCGGAATCTATAACTAGTGTCACAGGAATGGTTCAAAACATAGACAGTAAGTAGGGTCAGTCTTCGTGTACTTAAGTCGGCATTGTGCCTTTTTTATTTAATTCCGATGCAATTTCTGGGTTTCATCGTCAATAAGAAGGTCCAAGGGACACAGTAAACCTGGAGTTAAACATCGGAATCTATAACTATAGTCACAGGAATGAATGAAAACATAGACATTAAGAAGTGTCAGTCTTCTTGTACTTAAGTCGGCAATGTGCCTTTTGTATTTAATTCCGATGCACTTTCTGGGTTTCATCGTCAATAAGAAGGTCCAAGGGACACAGTAAACCTGGAGTTAAACATCGGAATCTATAACTAGTGTCACAGTGATGGATGAAAACCTAGTCAGTAAGAAGAGTCAGTATTCTTGTACTTAAGTCGGCATTGTGCCTTTTTTATTGAATTCCGATGCAATTTCTGTGTTTCATCGTCAATAAGAAGGTCCAAGGGATACAGTAAACCTCGAGTGAAGCATCGGAATCTATAACTACTGTCACAGGAATGGTTCAAAACATAGATAGTAGGAAGAGACTGTCTTCTTGTACTTAAGTCGGCCTTCTACCTTTTCTATATAATTCCTATGCAATTTCTGTGTTTCTTCGTCAATAAGAAGGTCCAATGGATATAGTAAACCTGGAGTGAAGCACCGGAATCTATAACTTGTGTTACGGGAATGGTCCAAAAGATAGACAGTAAGAAGAGTCAGTCTTCTTGTACTTTCGTCGGCATTGTGCCTTTTGTATTTAATTCCGATGCAATTTCTGTGTTTCATCTTCAATAGGATGGTCCAAAGGATACAGTAAACTTGAAGTGAAGCATCAGTGTCTATAACTAGTGTCACAAGAATGGTTCAAAACATAGTAAGAAGAGTCAGTCTTCGTGTACATAAGTCGGCATTGTGCCTTTTGGATTTAATTCCGATGCAATTTTTGTGTTTCATCGTCAATAAGAAGGTCCAAGGGATACAGTAAACCTGAAGTGATGCATCGGAATCTATAACTAGTGTAACAGGAATGGTGCAAAGCATAGACAGTGGGAAGAGTCAGTATTCTTGTACATAACTCGGCATTGTGCCTTTTGTATTTAATTCCGATGCAATTTCTGTGTTTCATCGTCAATAAGAAGGTCCAAGGGATACAGTAAACCTGAAGTGAAGCACCGGAATCAATTACTAGTGTTACAGGAATGGTTCAAAAGATAGACAGTAAGAAGAGTCAGTCTTCTTGTACTTTCGTCGGCATTGTGCCTTTTGCATTTAATTCCGATGCAATTTCTGTGTTTCATCTTCAATAAGAAGGTCCAAAGGATACAGTAAACTTGAAGTGAATCATCAGAGTCTGTAACTAGTGTCACAGGAATGGATCAAAACATAGTCAGTAAGAAGAGTCAGTCTTCTTGTACATAAGTCGGCATTGTGCCTTTTGTATTGAATTCCGATGCAATCTTTGTGTTTCATCGTCAATAAGAAAGTCCAAGGGATACAGTAAACCTGAAGTGATGCATCGGAATCTATAACTAGTGTCACAGGAATGGTTCAAATCATAGACAGTAGGAGGAGACAGTGTTCTTTTACTTAAGTCGGCATTGTGCCTTTTCTATTTAATTCCTATGCAATTTCTATGTTTCATCGTCAATAAGAAGGTCCAAGGGATATAGTAAAAATGGAGTGAAGCATCGGAAACAATAACTGGTGTCACAGGAATGGTTCAAAACATAGAGATTAAGTAGGGTCAGTCTTCTTGTACTTAAGTCGGCATTGTGCCTTTTGTATTTAATTCCGATGCAATTTCTGTGATTCATCGTCAATAAGAAGGTCCAAGGGATACAGTAAACCTGAAGTGAAGCATCGGAATCTATAACTAGTGTAACAGGAGTGGTTCAAAGCACAGACTGTGGGATGAGTCAGTCTTCTTGTACTTAAGTCGGCATTGTGCCTTTTGTATTTAATTTCGATGCAATTTCTATGTTTCATCGTCAATAAGAAGGTAAGAGGGATACAGTTAACCTGAAGTGAAGCAGCGGAATCTATAACTAGTGTAATAGGAACGGTTCAAAGCATAGACAGTGGGAAGAGTCAGTCTTCTTGTACTTAAGTCGGCATTGCGCATTTTGTATTTAATTCCAATGCAATTTCTGTGTTCCATCGTCAATAAGAAGGTCAGAGGGATACAGTAAACCTGAAGTGAAGCATCGGAATCTATAACTAGTGTCACAGGAATGGTTCAAAACATAGACAGTAGGAAGAGACTGTCTTCTTGTACTTAAGTCGGCCTTTTACCTTTTCTATATAATTCCTATGCAATTTCTGTGTTTCTTCGTCAATAAGAAGGTCCAATGGATATAGTAAATCTGGTGTGAAGCATCGGAATCTATAATTAGTGTCACAGGAATGGTTCAAAACATAGACAGTAAGTAGTTTCAGTCTTCGTGTACTTAAGTCGGCATAGTGCCTTTTTTATTTAATTCCGATGCAATTTCTGTGTTTCATCGTCAATGTGAAGGTCCAAGGGATACAGTAAACCTTGAGTGAAGCATCGGAATCTATAACTACTGTCACAGGAATGGTTCAAAACATCCTCAGTAAGAAGAGTCAGTCTTCCTGTACTTAATTCGGTATTGTGCCTTTAGTATTTAATTCCGATGCAATTTATGTGTTTCATCGGTAAAAAGAAGGTCAGAGGCATACAGTAAATCTGAAGTCAAGCATCGGAATCTATAACTAGTGTGACAGGAATGGTTCAAAACATAGTCAGTAAGAGGAGTCAGTCTTCTTGTACTTAAGTCGGCATTGTGCCTTTTGTATTTAATTGCGATGCACATTCTGTGTTTCATCGTCAACAAGAAGGTCCAAGGGATACAGTAAACCTGGAGTGAAGCATCGGAATCTATAACAAGTGACACAGGGATGGTTTAAAACATAGACAGTAAGAAGAGTCAGTATTCTTGTACTTAAGTCGGCATTGTGCCTTTTGTATTTAATTCCGATGCAATTTCTGTGTTTCATCGTCAATAAGAAGGTCCAAGGGATACAGTAAACCTGAAGTGAAGCACCGTAATCTATAACTCGTGTCACAGGAATGGTTCAAAGCATAGTCAGTAAGAAGAGTCAGTCTTCTTGTACTTAAGTCGACATTGTGCCCTTTGCATTTAATTCCGATGCAATTTCTGTGTTTCTGCGACAATAAGGAGGTCCAAGGGATACAGTAAACCTGGAGTGAAGCATCAGAATCTATAACTAGTGTCACAGTAATGGTTCAAATCATAGTCGGTAAGAAGAGTCAGTCTTCTTGTACTTAAGTCGGCATTGTGCCTTTTGCATATAATTCCGATGCAATTTCTGTGTTTCATCGTCAATAAGAAGGTCCAAGGGATACAGTAAACCTGGAGTGCAGCATCGGAATCTATAACTAGTGTCACAGGAATGAATCAAAACATAGTCAGTAAGAAGAGTCAGTCTTCTTGTACTTAAGTCGGCATTGTGCCTTTTGTATTTAATTCCGATTCAATTTCTGCGTTTCATCGTCAATAAGAAGGTCCAAGGGATACAGTAAACCTGGAGGTAAGCATCGGAATCTATAACTAGTGTCACAGGGATGGTTTAAAACATAGACAGTAAGAAGAGTCAGTATTCTTGTACTTAAGTCGGCATTGTGCATTTTGTATTTAATTCTGATGCAATTTCTGTGTTTCATCTTCAATATGAGGGTCCAAGGGATACACTAAACCTGAAGTGTAGCATCAGAATCTATAACTAGTGTCACAGGAATGGTTCAAACATAGTCAGTAAGAAGAGTCAGTCTTCTTGTACTTAAGTCGGCATTGTGCCTTTTGTATTTATTTCCGATGCAATTTCTGTGTTTCATCTTCAATAAGAAGGTCCAAGGGATACAGTAAACCTGAAGTGAGGCGACGGAATCAATAACTAGTGTCACATGAATGGTTCAAATCATAGTCAGCAAGAAGAGTCAGTCTTCTTGTACTTAAGTCGCCATTGTGCCTTTTGTATTTAAGTCCGATGCAATTTCTGTGTTTCATCGTCAATAAGAATTTCCAAGGGATACACCAAACCTGAAGTGTAGCATCAGAATCCATAACTAGTGTCACATGAATGGTGCAAATCATAGTCAGTAAGAAGAGTCAGTCTTCTTGTACTTAAGTCGCCATTGTGCCTTTTGTATTAAATTCCGATGCAATTTCTGTGTTTCATCGTCAATAAGAAGGTCCAAGGTATACAGTAAACCTGAAGTGAAGCACCGGAATCTATAACTTGTGTTACGGGAATGGTTCAAAAGATAGACAGTAAGAAGAGTCAGTCTTCTTGTACTTTCGTCGGCATTGTGCCTCTTGTATTTAATTCCGATGCAATTTCTGTGTTTCATCTTCAATTAGAAGGTCCAAAGGATACAGTAAACTTAAAGTGAAGCATCAGTGCCTATAACTAGTGTCACAGGAATGGATCAAAGCATAGTCAGTAAGAAGAGTCAGTCTTCTTGTACATAAGTCGGCATTGTGCCTTTTGTATTTAATTCCGATGCAATTTTTGTGTTTCATCGTCAATATGAAGGTCCAAGGGATACAGTAAACCTGAAGTGATGCATCGGAATCTATAACTAGTGTAACAGGAATGGTTCAAAGCATAGACAGTGGGAAGAGTCAGTCTTCTTGTACTTAAGTCGGCATTGTGCCTTTTGAATTTAATTCCGATGCAATTTCTGTGTTTCATCGTCAATAAGAAGGTCAGAGGGATACAGTAAACCTGATGTGAAGCATTGGAATCTATAACTAGTGTCACAGGAATGGTTCAAAACATAGACAGTAGGAAGAGAGAGTCTTCTTGTACTTAAGTCGGCATTGTGCCTTTTGTATTTAATTCCGATGCAATTTCTGTGTTTCATCGTCAATAAGAATGTCCAAGGGATACAGTAAACCTGAAGTGAAGCACCGGAATCTATAACTAGTGTTACAGGAATGGTTCAAAAGATAGACAGTAAGAAGAGTCAGTCTTCTTGTACTTTCGTCGGCATTGTGCCTTTTGCATTTAATTCCGATGCAATTTCTGTGTTTCATCTTCAATAAGAAGGTCCAAAGGATACAGTAAACTTGAAGTGAAGCATCAGAGTCTATAACTAGTGTCACAGGAATGGATCAAAACATAGTCAGTAAGAAGAGTCAGTCTTCTTGTACATAAGTCGGCATTGTGCCTTTTGTATTTATTTCCGATGCAATTTTTGTGTTTCATCGTCAATAAGAAGGTCCAAGGGATACAGTAAACCTGAAGTGATGCATCGAAATCTATAACTAGTGTAACAGGAATTGTTCAAAGCATAGACAGTGGGAAGAGTCAGTCTTCTTGTACTTAAGTCGGCATTGTGCCTTTTGTACTTAATTCCGATGCAATTTCTGTGTTTCATCGTCAATAAGAAGGTCCAAGGGATACAGTAAACCTGAAGTGAAGCATCGGATTCTATAACTAGTGTAACAGTAGTGGTTCAAAGCATAGACTGTGGGAAGAGTCAGTCTTCTTGTACTTAAGTCGGCATTGTGCCTTTTGTGTTTAATTTCGATGCAATTTCTATGTTTCATCGTCAATAAGAAGGTAAGAGGGATACAGTAAACCTGAAGTGAAACATCCGAATTTATAACTAGTGTAACAGGAACGGTTCAAAGCGTAGACAGTGGGAAGAGTCAGTCTTCTTGTACTTAAGTCGGCATTGTGCATTTTGTATTTAATTCCAATGCAATTTCTGTGTTTCATCGTCAATAAGAAGGTCAGAGGGATACAGTAAACCTGAAGTGAAGCATCGGAATCTATAACTAGTGTCACAGGAATGGTTCAAAACATAGACAGTAGGAAGAGACTGTCTTCTTGTACTTAAGTCGGCCTTCTACCTTTTCTATATAATTCCTATGCAATTTCTGTGTTTCTTCGTCAATAAGAAGGTCCAATGGATATAGTAAATCTGGAGTGAAGCATCGGAATCTATAACTAGTGTCACAGGAATGGTTCAAAACATAGACAGTAAGTAGGGTCAGTCTTCGTGTACTTAAGTCGGAATAGTGCCTTTTTTATTTAATTCTGATGCAATTTCTGTGTTTCATCGTCAATGAGAAGGTCCAAGGGATACAGTAAACCTGGAGTGAAGCATCGGAATCTATAACTACTGTCACAGGAATGGTTCAAAACATCGACAGTAAGAAGAGTCAGTCTTCCTGTACTTAATTCGGTATTGTGCCTTTAGTATTTAATTCCGATGCAAATTTATGTGTTTCATCGTTAAAAAGAAGGTCAGAGGCATACAGTAAATCTGAAATCAAGCATCGGAATCTATAACTAGTGTGACAGGAATGGTTCAAAACATAGTCAGTAAGAGGAGTCAGTCTTCTTGTACTTAAGTCGGCATTGTGCCTTTTGTATTTAATTGCGATGCACGTTCTGTGTTTCATCGTCAACAAGAAGGTCCAAGGGATACAGTAAACCTGGAGTGAAGCATCAGAATCTATAACTAGTGACACAGGGATGGTTTAAAACATAGACAGTAAGAAGAGTCAGTATTCTTGTACTTAAGCCGGCATTGTGCCTTTTGTATTTAATTCCGATGCAATTTCTGTGTTTCATCGTCAATAAGAAGGTCCAAGGGATACAGTAAACCTGAAGTGAAGCACCGGAATCAATTACTAGTGTTACAGGAATGGTTCAAAAGATAGACAGTAAGAAGAGTCAGTCTTCTTGTACTTTCGTCGGCATTGTGCCTTTTGCATTTAATTCCGATGCAATTTCTGTGTTTCATCTTCAATAAGAAGGTCCAAAGGATACAGTAAACTTGAAGTGAAGCATCAGAGTCTGTAACTAGTGTCACAGGAATGGATCAAAACATAGTCAGTAAGAAGAGTCAGTCTTCTTGTACATAAGTCGGCATTGTGCCTTTTGTATTGAATTCCGATGCAATTTTTGTGTTTCATCGTCAATAAGAAAGTCCAAGGGATACAGTAAACCTGAAGTGATGCATCGGAATCTATAACTAGTGTCACAGGAATGGTTCAAATCATAGACAGTAGGAGGAGACAGTGTTCTTTTACTTAAGTCGGCATTGTGCCTTTTCTATTTAATTCCTATGCAATTTCTATGTTTCATCGTCAATAAGAAGGTCCAAGGGATATAGTAAAAATGGAGTGAAGCATCGGAAACAATAACTGGTGTCACAGGAATGGTTCAAAACATAGAGATTAAGTAGGGTCAGTCTTCTTGTACTTAAGTCGGCATTGTGCCTTTTGTATTTAATTCCGATGCAATTTCTGTGATTCATCGTCAATAAGAAGGTCCAAGGGATACAGTAAACCTGAAGTGAAGCATCGGAATCTATAACTAGTGTAACAGGAGTGGTTCAAAGCACAGACTGTGGGATGAGTCAGTCTTCTTGTACTTAAGTCGGCATTGTGCCTTTTGTATTTAATTTCGATGCAATTTCTATGTTTCATCGTCAATAAGAAGGTAAGAGGGATACAGTTAACCTGAAGTGAAGCAGCGGAATCTATAACTAGTGTAATAGGAACGGTTCAAAACATAGACAGTGGGAAGAGTCAGTCTTCTTGTACTTAAGTCGGCATTGCGCATTTTGTATTTAATTCCAATGCAATTTCTGTGTTCCATCGTCAATAAGAAGGTCAGAGGGATACAGTAAACCTGAAGTGAAGCATCGGAATCTATAACTAGTGTCACAGGAATGGTTCAAAACATAGACAGTAGGAAGAGACTGTCTTCTTGTACTTAAGTCGGCCTTCTACCTTTTCTATATAATTCCTATGCAATTTCTGTGTTTCTTCGTCAATAAGAAGGTCCAATGGATATAGTAAATCTGGTGTGAAGCATCGGAATCAATAATTAGTGTCACAGGAATGGTTCAAAACATAGACAGTAAGTAGTTTCAGTCTTCGTGTACTTAAGTCGGCATAGTGCCTTTTTTATTTAATTCCGATGCAATTTCTGTGTTTCATCGTCAATGTGAAGGTCCAAGGGATACAGTAAACCTGGAGTGAAGCATCGGAATCTATAACTACTGTCACAGGAATGGTTCAAAACATCGTCAGTAAGAAGAGTCAGTCTTCCTGTACTTAATTCGGTATTGTGCCTTTAGTATTTAATTCCGATGCAATTTATGTGTTTCATCGGTAAAAAGAAGGTCAGAGGCATACAGTAAATCTGAAGTCAGGCATCGGAATCTATAACTAGTGTGACAGGAATGGTTCAAAACATAGTCAGTAAGAGGAGTCAGTCTTCTTGTACTTAAGTCGGCATTGTGCCTTTTGTATTTAATTGCGATGCACATTCTGTGTTTCATCGTCAACAAGAAGGTCCAAGGGATACAGTAAACCTGGAGTGAAGCATCGGAATCTATAACTAGTGACACAGGGATGGTTTAAAACATAGACAGTAAGAAGAGTCAGTATTCTTGTACTTAAGTCGGCATTGTGCCTTTTGTATTTAATTCCGATGCAATTTCTGTGTTTCATCGTCAATAAGAAGGTCCAAGGGATACAGTAAACCTGAAGTGAAGCACCGTAATCTATAACTCGTGTCACAGGAATGGTTCAAAGCATAGTCAGTAAGAAGAATCAGTCTTCTTGTACTTAAGTCGACATTGTGCCCTTTGCATTTAATTCCGATGCAATTTCTGTGTTTCTGCGACAATAAGGAGGTCCAAGGGATACAGTAAACCTGGAGTGAAGCATCAGAATCTATAACTAGTGTCACAGTAATGGTTCAAATCATAGTCGGTAAGAAGAGTCAGTCTTCTTGTACTTAAGTCGGCATTGTGCCTTTTGCATATAATTCCGATGCAATTTCTGTGTTTCATCGTCAATAAGAAGGTCCAAGGGATACAGTAAACCTGGAGTGCAGCATCGGAATCTATAACTAGTGTCACAGGAATGAATCAAAACATAGTCAGTAAGAAGAGTCAGTCTTCTTGTACTTAAGTCGGCATTGTGCCTTTTGTATTTAATTCCGATTGAATTTCTGTGTTTCATCGTCAATAAGAAGGTCCAAGGGATACAGTAAACCTGGAGTTAAGCATCGGAATCTATAACTAGTGTCACAGGGATGGTTTAAAACATAGACAGTAAGAAGAGTCAGTATTCTAGTACTTAAGTCGGCGTTGTGCATTTTGTATTTAATTCTGATGCAATTTCTGTGTTTCATCTTCAATATGAAGGTCCAAGGGATACACTAAACCTGAAGTGTAGCATCAGAATCTATAACTAGTGTCACAGGAATGGTTCAAACATAGTCAGTAAGAAGAGTCAGTCTTCTTGTACTTAAGTCGGCATTGTGCCTTTTGTATTTATTTCCGATGCAATTTCTGTGTTTCATCTTCAATAAGAAGGTCCAAGGGATACAGTAAACCTGAAGTGAGGCGACGGAATCAATAACTAGTGTCACATGAATGGTTCAAATCATAGTCAGTAAGAAGAGTCAGTCTTCTTGTACTTAAGTCGCCATTGTGCCTTATGTATTTAAGTCCGATGCAATTTCTGTGTTTCATCGTCAATAAGAATTTCCAAGGGATACACCAAACCTGAAGTGTAGCATCAGAATCCATAACTAGTGTCACATGAATGGTGCAAATCATAGTCAGTAAGAAGAGTCAGTCTTCTTGTACTTAAGTCGCCATTGTGCCTTTTGTATTTAATTCCGATGCAATTTCTGTGTTTCATCGTCAATAAGAAGGTCCAAGGTATACAGTAAACCTGAAGTGAAGCACCGGAATCTATAACTTGTGTTACGGGAATGGTTCAAAAGATAGACAGTAAGAAGAGTCAGTCTTCTTGTACTTTCGTCGGCATTGTGCCTCTTGTATTTAATTCCGATGCAATTTCTGTGTTTCATCTTCAATAAGAAGGTCCAAAGGATACAGTAAACTTAAAGTGAAGCATCAGTGCCTATAACTAGTGTCACAGGAATGGATCAAAGCATAGTCAGTAAGAAGAGTCAGTCTTCTTGTACATAAGTCGGCATTGTGCCTTTTGTATTTAATTCCGATGCAATTTTTGTGTTTCATCGTCAATATGAAGGTCCAAGGGATACAGTAAACCTGAAGTGATGCATCGGAATCTATAACTAGTGTAACAGGAATGGTTCAAAGCATAGACAGTGGGAAGAGTCAGTCTTCTTGTACTTAAGTCGGCATTGTGCCTTTTGAATTTAATTCCGATGCAATTTCTGTGTTTCATCGTCAATAAGAAGGTCAGAGGGATACAGTAAACCTGATGTGAAGCATTGGAATCTATAACTAGTGTCACAGGAATGGTTCAAAACATAGACAGTAGGAAGAGAGAGTCTTCTTGTACTTAAGTCGGCATTGTGCCTTTTGTATTTAATTCCGATGCAATTTCTGTGTTTCATCGTCAATAAGAATGTCCAAGGGATACAGTAAACCTGAAGTAAAGCACCGGAATCTATAACTAGTGTTACAGGAATGGTTCAAAAGATAGACAGTAAGAAGAGTCAGTCTTCTTGTACTTTCGTCGGCATTGTGCCTTTTGCATTTAATTCCGATGCAATTTCTGTGTTTCATCTTCAATAAGAAGGTCCAAAGGATACAGTAAACTTGAAGTGAAGCATCAGAGTCTATAACTAGTGTCACAGGAATGGATCAAAACATAGTCAGTAAGAAGAGTCAGTCTTCTTGTACATAAGTCGGCATTGTGCCTTTTGTATTTATTTCCGATGCAATTTTTGTGTTTCATCGTCAGTAAGAAGGTCCAAGGGATACAGTAAACCTGAAGTGATGCATCGAAATCTATAACTAGTGTAACAGGAATTGTTCAAAGCATAGACAGTGGGAAGAGTCAGTCTTCTTGTACTTAAGTCGGCATTGTGCCTTTTGTACTTAATTCCGATGCAATTTCTGTGTTTCATCGTCAATAAGAAGGTCCAAGGGATACAGTAAACCTGAAGTGAAGCATCGGAATTTATAACTAGTGTAACAGTAGTGGTTCAAAGCATAGACTGTGGGAAGAGTCAGTCTTCTTGTACTTAAGTCGGCATTGTGCCTTTTGTGTTTAATTTCGATGCAATTTCTATGTTTCATCGTCAATAAGAAGGTAAGAGGGATACAGTAAACCTGAAGTGAAACATCCGAATTTATAACTAGTGTAACAGGAACGGTTCAAAGCGTAGACAGTGGGAAGAGTCAGTCTTCTTGTACTTAAGTCGGCATTGTGCATTTTGTATTTAATTCCAATGCAATTTCTGTGTTTCATCGTCAATAAGAAGGTCAGAGGGATACAGTAAACCTGAAGTGAAGCATCGGAATCTATAACTAGTGTCACAGGAATGGTTCAAAACATAGACAGTAGGAAGAGACTGTCTTCTTGTACTTAAGTCGGCCTTCTACCTTTTCTATATAATTCCTATGCAATTTCTGTGTTTCTTCGTCAATAAGAAGGTCCAATGGATATAGTAAATCTGGAGTGAAGCATCGGAATCTATAACTAGTGTCACAGGAATGGTTCAAAACATAGACAGTAAGTAGGGTCAGTCTTCGTGTACTTAAGTCGGAATAGTGCCTTTTTTATTTAATTCTGATGCAATTTCTGTGTTTCATCGTCAATGAGAAGGTCCAAGGGATACAGTAAACCTGGAGTGAAGCATCGGAATCTATAACTACTGTCACAGGAATGGTTCAAAACATCGACAGTAAGAAGAGTCAGTCTTCCTGTACTTAATTCGGTATTGTGCCTTTAGTATTTAATTCCGATGCAAATTTATGTGTTTCATCGTTAAAAAGAAGGTCAGAGGCATACAGTAAATCTGAAATCAAGCATCGGAATCTATAACTAGTGTGACAGGAATGGTTCAAAACATAGTCAGTAAGAGGAGTCAGTCTTCTTGTACTTAAGTCGGCATTGTGCCTTTTGTATTTAATTGCGATGCACGTTCTGTGTTTCATCGTCAACAAGAAGGTCCAAGGGATACAGTAAACCTGGAGTGAAGCATCAGAATCTATAACTAGTGACACAGGGATGGTTTAAAACATAGACAGTAAGAAGAGTCAGTATTCTTGTACTTAAGCCGGCATTGTGCCTTTTGTATTTAATTCCGATGCAATTTCTGTGTTTCATCGTCAATAAGAAGGTCCAAGGGATACAGTAAACCTGAAGTGAAGCACCGTAATCTATAACTCGTGTCACAGGAATGGTTCAAAGCATAGTCAGTAAGAAGAGTCAGTCTTCTTGTACTTAAGTCGACATTGTGCCCTTTGCATTTAATTCCGATGCAATTTCTGTGTTTCTACGACAATAAGGAGGTCCAAGGGATACAGTAAACCTGGAGTGAAGCATCGGAATCTATAACTAGTGTCACAGTAATGGTTCAAATCATAGTCGGTAAGAAGAGTCAGTCTTCTTGTACTTAAGTCGGCATTGTGCCTTTTGTATTTAATTCCGATGCAATATCTGTGTTTCATCGTCAATAAGAAGGTCCAAGGGATACAGTAAACCTGGAGTGCAGCATCGGAATCTATAACTAGTGTCACAGGAATGAATTAAAACATAGTCAGTAAGAAGAGTCAGTCTTCTTGTACTTAAGTCGGCATTGTGCCTTTTGTATTTAATTCCGATGCAATTTCTGTGTTTCATCGTCAATAAGAAGGTCCAAGGGATACAGTAAACCTGGAGTTAAGCATCGGAATCTATAACTAGTGTCACAGGGATGGTTAACAACATATACCGTAAGAAGAGTCAGTATTCTTGTACTTAAGTCGGCATTGTGCCTTTTGTATTTAATTCTGATGCAATTTCTGTGTTTCATCTTCAATAAGAAGGTCCAAGTGATACAGTAAACCTGAAGTGAGGCGACGGAATCAATAACAAGTGTCACATGAATGGTTCAAATCATAGTCAGTAAGAAGAGTCAGTCTTCTTGTACTTAAGTCGCCATTGTGCCTTTTGTATTTAATTCCGATGCGATTTCTGTGTTTCATCTTCAATAAGAAGGTCCAAGGGATACAGTAAATCTGAAGTGAGGCGACGGAATCAATAACTAGTGTCACATGAATGGTTCAAATCATAGTCAGTAAGAAGAGTCAGTCTTCTTGTACTTAAGTCGCCATTGTGCCTTTTGTATTTTATTCCGATGCAATTTCTGTGTTTCATCGTCAATAAGAATTTCCAAGGGAAACACCAAACCTGAAGTGTAGCATCAGAATCCATAACTAGTGTCACATGAATGGTTCAAATCATAGTCAGTAAGAAGGGTCAGTCTTCTTGTACTTAAGTCGCCATTGTGCCTATTGTATTTAATTCCGATGCAATTTCTGTGTTTCATCGTCAATAAGAAGGTCCAAGGGATACAGTAAACCTGAAGTGAAGCACCGGAATCTATAACTTGTGTTACGGGAATGGTTCAAAAGATAGACAGTAAGAAGAGTCAATCTTCTTGTACTTTCGTCGGCATTGTGCCTTTTGTATTTCATTCCGATGCAATTTCTGTGTTTCTTCTTCAATAAGAAGGTACAAAGGATAGAGTAAACTTGAAGTGAAGCATCAGTGTCTATAATTAGTGTCACAGGAATGGTTCAAAACGTAGTCAGTAAGAAGAGTCAGTCTTCGTGTACATAAGTCGGCATTGTGCCTTTTGTATTTAATTCCGATGCAATTTTTGTGTTTCATCGTCAATAAGAAGGTCCAAGGGATACAGTAAACCTGAAGTAATGCATCGGAATCTATAACTAGTGTAACAGGAATGGTTCAAAGCATAGACAGTGGGAAGAGTCAGTATTCTTGTACATAAGTCGGCATTGTGCTCTTGTATTTAATTCCGATGCAATTTCTGTGTTTCATCGTCAATAAGAAGGTCCAAGGGATACAGTAAACTTGAAGTGAAGCACCGGAATCAATAACTAGTGTTACAGGAATGGTTCAAGAGATAGACAGTAAGAAGAATCATTCTTCTTGTACTTTCGTCGGCATTGTGCCTTTTGCATTTAATTCCGATGCAATTTCTGTGTTTCATCTTCAGTAAGAAGGTCCAAAGGATACAGTAAACTTGAAGTGAAGCATCAGAGTCTGTAACTAGTGTCACAGGAATGGATCAAAACATAGTCAGTAAGAAGAGTCAGTCTTCTTGTACATAAGTCGGCATTGTGCCTTTTGTATTTAATTCCGATGCAATTTTTGTGTTTCATCGTCAATAAGAAGGTCCAAGGGATACCGTAAACCTGAAGTGATGCATCGGAATCAATAACTAGTGTAACAGGACTGGTTCAAAGCATAGACAGTGGGAAGAGTCAGTCTTCTTGTACTTAATTCGGCATTGTGCCTTTTGAATTTAATTCCGATGCAATTTCTGTGTTTCATCGTCAATAAGAAGGTCAGAGGGATACAGTAAACCTGATGTGAAGCATCGGAATCTATAACTAGTGTCACAGGAATGGTTCAAAACATAGACAGTAGGAAGAGAGAGTCTTCTTGTTCTTAAGTCGGCATTGTGCCTTTTCTATTTAATTCCTATGCAATTTCTGTGTTTCATCGTCAATAAGAAGGTCCATGGGATATTGTAAACCTGGAGTGAAGCATCGGAATCTGTCGCTAGTGTCACAGGAATCGTTCAATACATAGACAGTAAGTAGGGTCAGTCTTCTTGTACTTAAGTCGGCATTGTGCCCTTTTTATTTAATTCCGATGCAATTTCCGTGTTTCATCTTCTATATGAAGGTCCAAGGGATACAGTAAACCTGAAGTGAAGCATCAGAGTCTATAACTAGTGTCTCAGGTATGGTTCAAAACATAGTCAGTAAGTAGGGTCAGTCTTCTTGTACTTAAGTCGGCATTGTGCCTTTTGTATTTAATTCCGATGCAATTTCTGTGTTTCATCGTCAATAAGAATGTCCAAGGGATACAGTAAACCTGAAGTGAAGCATCGGAATCTATAACTAGTGTTACAAGAATGGTTCAAAGCATAGACAGTGGGAGGAGTCAGTATTCTTGTACTTAAGTCAGCATTGTGCCTTTTGTATTTAATTCCGATGCAATTTCTGTGTTTCATCGTCAATAAGAAGGTCCAAGGGATACAGTAAACCTGAAGTGAAGCACCGGAATCTATAACTAGTGTTACAGGAATGGTTCAAAAGATAGACAGTAAGAAGAGTCAGTCTTCTTGTACTTTCGTCGGCATTGTGCCTTTTGCATTTAATTCCGATGCAATTTCTGTGTTTCATCTTCAATAAGAAGGTCCAAAGGATACAGTAAACTTGAAGTGAAGCATCAGAGTCTATAACTAGTGTCACAGGAATGGATCAAAACATAGTCAGTAAGAAGAGTCAGTCTTCTTGTACATAAGTCGGCATTGTGCCTTTTGTATTTATTTCCGATGCAATTTTTGTGTTTCATCGTCAATAAAAAGGTCCAAGGGATACAGTAAACCTGAAGTGATGCATCGGAATCTATAACTAGTGTAACAGGAATGGTTCAAAGCATAGACAGTGGGAAGAGTCAGTCTTCTTGTACTTAAGTCGGCATTGTGCCTTTTGTATTTAATTCCGATGCAATTTCTGTGTTTCATCGTCAATGAGAAGGTCAGAGGGATACAGTAAACCTGAAGTGAAGCATCGGAATCTATAACTAGTGTCACAGGAATGGTTTAAATCATAGACAGTAGGAGGAGACAGTGTTCTTTTACTTAAGTCGGCATTGTGCCTTTTCTATTTAATTCCTATGCAATTTCTAAGTTTCGTCGTCAATAAGAAGGTCCAAGGGATATAGTAAAAATGGAGTGAAGCATCGGAATCAATAACTGGTGTCACAGGAATGGTTCAAAACATAGACAGTAAGTAGGTTCAGTCTTCTTGTACTTAAGTCGGCATTGTGCCTTTTGTATTTAATTCCGATGCAATTTCTGTGTTTCGTCGTCAATAAGAAAATCCAAGGTATACAGTAAACCTGAAGTGAAGCATCGGAATCTATAACTAGTGTTACAGGAGTGGTTCAAAGCATAGACTGTGGGAAGAGTCAGTCTTCTTGTACTTAAGTCGGCATTGTGCCTTTTGTATTTAATTTCGATGCAATTTCTATGTTTCATCGTCAATAAGAAGGTAAGAGGGATACAGTAAACCTGAAGTGAAGCATCGGAATCTATAACTAGTGTAACAGGAACGGTTCAAAGCATAGACAGTGGGAAGAGTCAGTCTTCTTGTACTTAAGTCGGCATTGTGCATTTTGTATTTAATTCCAATGCAATTTCTGTGTTTCATCGTCAATAAGAAGGTCAGAGGGATACAGTAAACCTGAAGTGAAGCATCGGAATCTGTAACTAATGTCACAGGAATGGTTCAAATCATTGACAGTAGGAAGAGACTGTCTTCTTGTACTTAAGAGGGCCTTCTACCTTTTCTATATAATTCCTATGCAATTTCTGTGTTTCTTCGTCAATAAGAAGGTCCAATGGATATAGTAAATCTGGAGTGAAGCATCGGAATCTATAACTAGTGTCACAGGAATGGTTCAAAACATAGACAGTAAGTTGAGTCAGTCTTCGTGTACTTAAGTCGGAATAGTGCCTTTTTTATTTAATTCCGATGCAATTTCTGTGTTTAATCGTCAATGAGAAGGTCCAAGGGATACAGTAAACCTGGAGTGAAGCATCGGAATCTATAACTACTGTCACAGGAATGGTTAAAAAACATCGACAGTAAGAAGAGTCAGTCTTGTTGTACTTAATTCGGTATTGTGCCTTTAGTATTTAATTCCGATGCAATATATGTGTTTCATCGTTAAAAAGAAAGTCAGAGGCATACAGTAAATCTGAAATCAAGCATCGGAATCTATAACTAGTGTGACAGGACTGGTTCAAAACATAGTCAGTAAGAGGAGTCAGTCTTCTTGTACTTAAGTCGGCATTGTGCATTTTGTATTTAATTGCGATGCACGTTCTGTGTTTCATCATCAACAAGAAGGTCCAAGGGATACGTAAACCTGAAGTGAGGCGACGGAATCAATAACTAGTGTCACATGAATGGTTCAAATCATAGTCAGTAAGAAGAGTCAGTCTTCTTGTACTTAAGTCGCCATTGTGCCTTTTGTATTTAATTCCGATGCAATTTCTGTGTTTCATCGTCAATAAGAATTTCCAAGGGATACACGAAACCTGAAGTGTGGCATCAGAATCCATAACTAGTGACACATGAATGGTTCAAATCATAGTCAGTAAGAAGAGTCAGTCTTCTAGTACTTAAGTCGCCATTGTGGCTTTTGTATTTAATTCCGATTCAATTTCTGTTTCATCGTCAATAAGAATGTCCAAGGGATACAGTAAACCTGGAGTGAAGCATCGGAATCTATAACTAGTGTCACATGAATGGTTCAGAACATAGACAGTAAGAAGAGTCAGTCTGCTTGTACTAAATTCGGCATTGTGCCTTTTGTATTTAATTCCGATGCAATTTCTATGTTGCATCGTCAATAAGAAGGTCAGAGGGATACAGTGAACCTGAAGTGAAGCATCGGAATCTATAACTAGTGTTACAGGAATGGTTCAAAAGATAGACAGTAAGAAGAGTCAGTCTGCTTGTACTTAATTCGGCATTGTGCCTTTTGTATTTAATTCGGATGCAATTTCTGTGTTTCGTCGTCAATAAGAAGGTCCAAGGGATACAGTAAACCTGAAGTGAAGCACCGGAATCTATAACTAGTGTTACAGGAATGGTTCAAAAGATAGACAGTAAGAAGAGTCAGTCTTCTTGTACTTTCGTCGGCATTGTGCCTTTTGCATTCAATTCCGATGCAATTCTGTGTTTCATCTTCAATAAGAAGGTCCAAAGGATACAGTAAACTTGAAGTGAAGCATCAGAGTCTATAACTAGTGTCACAGGAATGGATCAAAACATAGTCAGTAAGAAGAGTCAGTCTTCTTGTACATAAGTCGGCATTGTGCTTTTTGTATTTAATTCCGATGCAATTTTTGTGTTTCATCGTCAATAAGAAGGTCCAAGGGATACAGTAAACCTGAAGTGATGCATCGGAATCTATAACTAGTGTAACAGGAATGGATCAAATCACAGACAGTGGGAAGAGTCAGTCTTGTTGTACTTAAGTCGGCATTGTGCCTTTTGTATTTAATTCCGATGCAATTTCTGTGTTTCATCGTGAATAAGAAGGTCCAAGGGATACAGTAAACCTGAAGTGAAGCATCGGAATCTATAACTAGTGTCACAGGAATGGTTCAAAGCATAGACAGTAAGTAGGGCCAGTCTTCGTGTACTTAAGTCGGCATAGTGCCTTTTTTATTTAATTCCGATGCAATTTCTGTGTTTCATCGTCAATGAGAATGTCCAAGGGATACAGTAAACCTGGAGTGAAGCATCGGAATCTATAACTACTGTCACAGGAATGGTTCAAAACATCGACAGTAAGAGGAGTCAGTCTTCCTGTACTTAATTCGGTATTGTGCCTGTAGTATTTAATTCCGATGCAATTTATGTGTTTCATCGTTAAAAAGAAGGTCAGAGGGATACAGTAAATCTGAAGTCAAGCATCGGAATCTATAACTAGTGTGACAGGAATGGTTCAAAACATAGTCAGTAAGAGGAGTCATTCTTCTTGTACTTAAGTCGGCATTGTGCCTTTTGTATTTAATTCCGATGCACGTTCTGTGTTTCATCGTCAACAAGAAGGTCCAAGGGATACAGTAAACCTAGAGTGAAGCATCGGAATCTATAACTAGTGACACAGGGATGGTTTAAAACATAGACAGTAAGAAGTGTCAGTATTCTTGTACTTAAGTCGGCATTGTGCCTCTTGTATTTAATTCCGATGCAATTTCTGTGTTTCATCGTCAATAAGAAGGTCCAAGGGATACAGTAAACCTGAAGTGAAGCACCGTAATCTATAACTCGTGTCACAGGAATGGTTCAAAGCATAGTCAGTAAGATGAGTCAGTCTTCTTGTACTAAGGTCGGCATTGTGCCCTTTGTATTTAATTCCGATGCCATTTCTGTGTTTCTTCGTCAATAAGGAGGTCCATGGGATACAGTAAACCTGGAGTGAAGCATCGGAATCTATAACTAGTGTCACAGGAATGGTTCAAATCATAGTCGGTAAGAAGAGTCATTCTTCTTGTACTTAAGTCGGCATTGTGCCTTTTGTATTTAATTCCGATGCAATTTCTGTGTTTCATCGTCAATAAGAAGGTCCAAGGGATACAGTAAACCTGGAGTGAAGCATCGGAATCTATAACTAGTGTCACAGCAATGAATCAAAACATAGTCAGTAAGAAGAGTCAGTCTTCTTGTACTTAGGTCGGCATTGTGCCTTCTGTATTTAATTCCGATGCAATTTCTGTGTTTCATCGTCAATAAGAAGGTCCAAGGGATACAGTAAACCTTGAGTTAAGCATCGGAATCTATAAGTGGTGTCACAGGGATGGTTCAAAACATAGTCAGTAAGAAGAGTCAGTCTTCTTGTACATAAGTCTGCATTGTGCCTTTTGTATTTAATTCCGATGCAATTTTTGTGTTTCATCGTCAATAAGAAGGTCCAAGTGATACAGTAAACCAGAAGTGATGCATCGGGATCTTTAACTAGTGTAACAGGAATGGTTCAAAGCACAGACAGTGGGAAGAGTCAGTCTTCTTCTACTTTAGTCGGCATTGTGCCTTTTGTATTTAATTCCGATGCAATTTCTGTGTTTCATCGTCAATAAGAAGGTCAGAGGGATACAGTAAACCTGAAGTGAAGCATCGGAATCTATAACTAGTGTCACAGGAATGGTTCAAAACATAGACAGTAGAAGGAGACAGTGTTCTTTTACATAAGTCGGCATTGTGCCTTTTCTATTTATTTCCTATGCAATTTCTATGTTTCATCGTCAATAAGAAGGTCCAAGGGATATAGTAAACCTGGAGTGAAGCATCGGAATCAATAACTGGTGTCACAGGAATGGTTCAAAGCATAGACAGTAAGTAGGGTCAATCTTCTTGTACTTAAGTCGGCATTGTGCCTTTTGTATTTAATTCCGATCCAATTTCTGTGTTTCATCGTCAATAAGAATGTCCAAGGGATACAGTAAACCTGAAGTGAAGCATCGGAATCTATAATTAGTGTAACAGGAATGGTTCAAAGCATACACTGTGGGAAGAGTCAGTCTTCTTGTACTTAAGTCGGCATTGTGCCTTTTGTATTTAATTTCGATGCAATTTCTATGTTTCATCGTCAATAAGAAGGTAAGAGGGATACAGTAAACCTGAAGTGAAGCATCGGAATCTATAACTAGTGTAACAGGAATGGTTCAAAGAATAGACAGTGGGAAGAGTCAGTCTTCTTGTACTTAAGTCGGCATTGTGCATTTTGTATTTAATTCCAATGCAATTGCTGTGTTTCATCGTCAATAAGAAGGTCAGAGAGATACAGTAAACCTGAAGTGAAGCATCGGAATCTATAACTAGTGTCACAGGAATGGTTCAAAGCATAGACAGTAGGAAGAGACTGTCTTCTTGTACTTAAGTCGGCCTTCTACCTTTTCTATATAATTCCTATGCAATTTCTGTGTTTCTTCGTCAATACGAAGTTCCAATGGATATAGTAAACCTGGAGTGAAGCATCGGAATCTATAAGTAGTGTCACAGGGATGGTTCAAAACATAGACAGTAAGATGAGTCAGTATTCTTGTACTTAAGTCGGCATTGTGCCTTTTGTATTTAATTCCGATGCAATTTCTGTGTTACATCTTCAATATGAAGGTCCAAGGGATACACTAAACCTGAAGTGTAGCATCAGAATCTATAACTACTGTCACAGGAGTGGTTCAAACACAGTCAGTAAGAAGAGTCAGTCTTCCTGTACTTGATTCGGTATTGTGCCTTTAGTATTTAATTCCGATGCAATTTATGTGTTTCATCGTCAATAAGAAGGTCCAAGGGATACAGTAAACCCTTGAGTGAAGCATCGGAATCTATAACTAGTGTCACAGGAATGAATCAAAACATAGTCAGTAAGAAGAGTCAGTCTTCTTGTACTTAAGTCGGCATTGTGCCTTTTGTATTTAATTCCGATGAAATTTCTGTGCTTCATCTTCAATAAGAAGGTCCAAGGGATACAGTGAACCTGAAGTGAGGCGACGGAATCAAAAGCTAGTGTCACATGAATGTTTCAAATCATAGTCATTAAGGATAGTCAGTCTTCTTGTACTTAAGTCGACATTGTGCCTTTTGTATTTAATTCCGATGCAATATCTGTGTTTCATCGCCAATAAGAATTTCCAAGGGATACACCAAACCTGAAGTGTAGCATCAGAATCCATAACTAGTGTCTCAGGAATGGTTCAAACATAGTCAGTAAGAAGAGTCAGTCTTCTTGTACTTAAGTCGGCATTGTGCCTTTTGTATTTATTTCCGATGCAATTTCTGTGTTTCATCTTCAATAAGAAGGTCCAAGGGATACAGTAAACCTGAAGTGAGGCGACGGAATCAATAACTAGTGTCACATGAATGGTTCAAATCATAGTCAGTAAGAAGAGTCAGTCTTCTTGTACTTAAGTCGCCATTGTGCCTTTTGTATTTAATTCCGATTCAATTTCTTTCTTTCATCGTCAATAAGAAGGTCCAAGGGATACAGTAAACCTGGAGTGAAGCATCGGAATCTATAACTAGTGACACAGGGATGGTTCAAAACATAGACAGTAAGAAGAGTCAGTATTCTTGTACTTAAGTCGGCATTGTGCCTTTTGTATTTAATTCCGATGCAATTTCTCTATTTCATGGTCAATAAGAAGGTCCAAGGGATACAGTAAACCTGAAGTGAAGCACCGGAATCTATAACTAGTGTTACAGGAATGGTTCAAATGATAGTCAGTAAGAAGAGTCATTCTTCTTGTACTTAAGTCGGCATTGTGCCTTTTGTAATTAATTCTGATGCAATTTCTATGTTTCATTGTCAATAAGGAGGTCCAAGGGATACAGTAAACCTGGAGTGAAGCATCGGAATCTATAACTAGTGTCACAGGAATGGTTCAAAACATAGTCAGTAAGAAGAGTCAGTATCCTTGTAATTAAGTCGGCATTGTGCTTTTTGTATTTAATTCCGATGCAATTTTTGTGTTGCATTCTCAATAAGAAGGTCCAAGGGATACAGTAAACCGGGAGTGAAGCATCTTAATCTATAACTAGTGTCACAGGTATGGTTCCAAACATAGTCAGGAAGAAGGGTCAGTCTTCTTGTACATAAGTCAGCATTGTGCCTTTTGTATTTCATTCCGATGCACTTTCTGTGTTTCATCGTCAATAAGAAGGTCCAAGGTATACAGTAAACCTGAAGTGAAGCAGCGGAATCTATAACTAGTGTCACAGGAATGGTTCAAAACATAGTCAGTAAGAAGAGACAGTCTTCTTGTACTTAAGTCGGCATTGTGCCTTTTCTATTTAATTCCTATGCAATTTCTGTGTTTCATCGTCAATAAGAAGGTCGAAGGGATATAGTAAACCTGGAGTGAAGCATCGGAATCAATAACTACTGTCACAGGAATGGTTCAAAACATAGACAGTAAGAAGAGTCAGTCTTCTTGTACTTAGGTCGGCATTGTGCTTTTTTAATTTAATTCCGATGCAATTTCAGTCTTTCATCGTCAATAAGAAGGTCCAAGGGATACAGCAAACCTGGAGTGAAGCTTCGGAATGTATAACTAGTGTCACAGGAATGAATCAAAACATAGTCAGTAAGAAGAGTCAGTCTTCTTGTACTTAAGTCGGCATTGTGCATTTTGTATTTAATTCCGATGCAATTTCTGTAGTTTCATCGTCAACAAGAAGGTCCAAGGGATACAGTAAACCAGAAGTGAAGCATCGGAATCTATAACTAGTGTCACAGGAAAGGTTCAAAACATAGACAGTAGGAAGAGTCAGTCTTCTTGTAATTAAGTCTGCATTGTGCCTTTTCTATTTACTTACGATGCAATTTCTGTGTTTCATCGTCAATAAGAAAGTAAGAGGGATACAGTATACCTGAAGTGAAGCATCGGAAACTATAACTAGTGTCTCAGGAATGGTTCAAAACATAGACAGTAGGAAGAGTCAGTGTTATTGAACTTAAGTCGGCATTGTGCCTTTAGTATTTTATTCCAATGCAATTTCTGTGTTCATCGTCAATAAGAAGGTCCAAGGGATTTAGTAAATCTGGAGTGAAGCATCGGAATCTATAACTAGTGTCACAGGAATGGTTCAAAACATAGACAGTAAGCAGGGTCAGTCTGCTTGTACTTAAGTCGGCATTGAGCCTTTTTTACTTAATTCCGATGCAGTTTCTGTGTTTCATCGTCAATAAGAAGGTCCAAGGGATACAGTAAACCTGGAGTGAAGCATCGGAATCTATAACTACTGTCACAGGTATGGTTCATAACATCGACGGTAAGAAGAGTCAGTCTTCTTGTACTTAATTCGGCATTGTGCCTTTAGTATTTAATTCCGATGTAATTTATGTGTTTCATCGTTACAACGAAGGTCAGAGGGATACAGTAAATCTGAAGTCAAGCATCGGAATCTATAACTAGTGTCACAGGAATGGTTCAAAACATAGTCAGTAAGAAGAGTCAGTCTTCTTGTACTTATGTCGGCAATGTGCCTTTTTTATTTAATTCCGATGCAATTTTTGTGTTTCATCGTCAATAAGAAGGTCCAAGGGATACAGTAAACCGGGAGTGAAGCATCGGAATCTATAACTGCGTCACAGAAATGGTTCAAAACATAGTCAGTAAGAAGAGTCAGTCTTCTTGTACTTAAGTCGGCATTGTGCCTTTTGTATTTAATTTCGATGCAATTTCTGTGTTTCATCGTCAATAGGAAGGTCCAAGGGATACAGTAAACCTGGTGTGAAGCATCGAAATCTATTACTAGTGTCACAGGAATGAATCAAAACATGGTCAGTAAGAAGAGTCAGTCTTGTTGTACTTAAGTCGGCATTGTGCCTTTTGTATTTAATTCCGATGCAATTTCTGTGTTTCATCGTCAATAAGAAGGTCCAAGGGATACAGTAAACCTGGAGTTAAGCATCGGAATCTATAACTTGTGTCACAGGGATAGTTCAAAACATAGACAGTAATTAGAGTCATTAATCTTGTACTTAAGTCGGCATTGTGCCTTTTGTATTTAATTCCGATGCAATTTCTGTGTTTCATCTTCAATATGAAGGTCCAAAGGATACAGTAAACCTGAAGTGAAGCATCAGAGTCTATAACTAGTGTAACAGGAATGGTTCAAATCATAGTCAGGAAGAAGAGTCAGTCTTCTTGTACATAAGTCGGCATTGTGCCTTTTGTATTTCATTCCGATGCAATTTCTGTGTTTCATCGTCAATAAGAAGGTCCAAGGTATACAGTAAACCTGAAGTGAAGCATCGGAATCTGTAACTAGTGTCTCAGGAATGGTTCAAAACATAGACAGTAGGAAGAGTCGGTCTTATTGTACTTAAGTCGGCATTGTGCCTTTAGTATTTAATTCCGATGCAATTTCTGTGTTTCATCGTCAATAAGAAGGTCCAAGGGATACAGTAAACCTGAAGTGAAGCACCGTAATCTATAACTAGTGTCACAGGAAAGGTTCAATGCATAGTCAGTAAGAAGAGTCAGCCTTCTTGTTCTTAAGTCGGCATTGTGCCTTTTGTATTTAATCCCGATGCAATTTCTGTATTTCTTCATCAATAAGGAGGTCAAAGGGATACAGTAAACCTGGAGAGAAGCATCGGAATCTATAACTAGTGTCACAGGAATGGTTCAAAACATATTCAGTAAGCAGAGTCAGTCTTCTTGTACTTATGTCGGCAATGTGCCTTTTGTATTTAATTCCGATGCAATTTTTTTGTTTCATCGTCAATAAGAAGGTCCAAGGGATACAGTAAACCGGGAGTGAAGCATCGGAATCTATAACTGTGTCACAGAAATGGTTCAAAACATAGTCAGTAAGAAGAGTCAGTCTTCTTGTACTTAAGTCGGCATTGTGCATTTTGTATTTAATTTCGATGCAATTTCTGTGTTTCATTGTCAATAAGAAGGTCCAAGGGATACAGTAAACCTGGTGTGAAGCATCGGAATCTATAACTAGTGTCATAGGAATGAATCAAAACATGGTCAGTAAGAAGAGTCAGTCTTCTTGTACTTAAGTCGGCATTGTGCCTTTTGTATTTAATTCCGATGCAATTTCTATGTTTCATTGTCAATAAGGAGGTCCAAGGGATACAGTAAACCTGGAGTGAAGCATCGGAATCTATAACTAGTGTCACAGGAATGGTTTAAAACATAGTCAGTAAGAAGAGTCAGTATTCTTGTAATTAAGTCGGCATTGTGCTTTTTGTATTTAATTCCGATGCAATTTTTGTGTTTCATCCTCAATAAGAAGGTCCAAGGGATACAGAAAACCGGGAGTGAAGCATCGGAATCTATAACTAGTGTCACAGGAATGGTTCAAAACATAGTCAGTAAGAAGAGTCAGTCTTCTTGTACTTAGGTCGGCATTGTGCTTTTTGTATTTAATTCCGATGCAATTTCTGTGTTTCATCGTCAATAAGAAGGTCCAAGGGCTACAGTAAACCTGGAGTGAAGCATAGGTATGTATAACTAGTGTCACAGGAATGAATCAAAACATAGTCAGTAAGAAGAGTCAGTCTTCTTGTACTTAAGACGGCATTGTGCATTTTGTATTTAATTCCGATGCAATTTCTGTAGTTTCATCGTCAACAAGAAGGTCCAAGGGATACAGTAAACCAGAAGTGAAGCATCGGAATCTATAACTAATGTCACAGGAATGGTTCAAAACATAGACAGTAGGAAGAGTCAGTCTTCTTGTAATTAAGTCTGCATTGTGGCTTTTCTATTCACTTCCGATGCAATTTCTGTGTTTCATCGTCAATAAGAAGGTCCCAAGGGTACAGTAAACCGGGAGTGAAGCATCGGAATCTATAACTAGTGTCACAGGAAAGGTTCAAAACATAGACAGTAGGAAGAGTCAGTCTTCTTGTACTTAAGTCGGCATTGTGCCTTTTGTATTTAATTCCGATGCAATTTCTGTGTTTCATCGTCAATAAGAAAGTAAGAGGGATACAGTATACCTGAAGTGAAGCATCGGAAACTATAACTAGTGTCTCAGGAATGGTTCAAAACATAGACAGTAGGAAGAGTCAGTCTTATTGTACTTAAGTCGGCATTGTGCCTTTAGTATTTTATTTCGATGCAATTTCTGTGTTTCATCGTCAATAAGAAGGTCCAAGGGATATAGTAAATCTGGAGTGAAGCATCGGAATCTATAACTAGCGTCACGGGAATGGTTCAAAGCATAGACAGTAAGTGGGGTCAGTCTTCTTGTACTTAAGTCGGCATTGAGCCTTTTTTATTTAATTCCGATGCAGTTTCTGTGTTTCATCGTCAATAAGAAGGTCCAAGGGATATAGTAAACCTGGAGTGAAGCATCGGAATCTATAACTACAGTCACAGGAATGGTTCATAACATCGACGGTAAGAAGAGTCAGTCTTCTTGTACTTAATTCGGCATTGTGCCTTTTGTATTTAATTCCGATGCAATTTCTGTGTTTCATCTTCAATATGAAGGTCCAAAGGATACAGTAAACCTGAAGTGAAGCATCAGAGTCTATAACTAGTGTAACAGGAATGGTTCAAAACATAGTCAGTAAGAAGAGTCAGTCTTCTAGTACATAAGTCGGCATTGTGCCTTTTGTATTTCATTCCGATGCAATTTCTGTGTTTCATCGTCAATAAGAAGGTCCAAGGTATACAGTAAATCTGAAGTGAAGCATCGGAATCTATAACTAGTGTCACAGGAATGGTTCAAAACATAGTCAGTAAGAAGAGACAGTCTTCTTGTACTTAAGTCGGCATTGTGCCTTTTCTATTTAATTCCTATGCAATTTCTGTGTTTCATCGTCAATAAGAAGGTCGAAGGGATATAGTAAACCTGGAGTGAAGCATCGGAATCAATAACTACTGTCACAGGAATGGTTCAAAACATAGACAGTAAGTAGGGTCAGTCTTCTTGTACTTAAGTCGGCATTGAGCCTTTTTTATTTAATTCCGATGCAGTTTCTGTGTTTCATCGTCAATAAGAAGGTCCAAGGGATACAGTAAACCTGGACTGAAGCATCGGAATCTATAACTACTGTCACAGGAATGGTTCATAAATTCGACGGTAAGAAGAGTCAGTCTTCATGTACATAATTCGGCATTGTGCCTTTAGTATTTAATTCCGATGCAATTTATGTGTTTCATCGTTAGAAAGAAGGTCAGAGGGATACAGTAAATCTGAAGTCAAGCATCGGAATCTATAACTAGTGTCACAGGAATGGTTCAAAACATAGTCAGTAACAAGAGTCGGTCTTCTTGTACTTAAGTCGGCATTGTGCCTTTTGTATTTAATTCCGATGCAAGTCCTGTGTTTCATCGTATACAAGAAGGTCCAAGGGATACAGTAAACCTGGAGTGAAGCATCGGAATCTATAACTAGTGACACAGGGATGGTTCAAAACATAGACAGTAAGAAGAGTCAGTATTCTTGTACTTAAGTCGCCATTGTGCCTTTTGTATTTCATTCCGATGCACTTTCTGTGTTTCATCGTCAATAAGAAGGTCCAAGGTATACAGTAAACCTGAAGTGAAGCAGCGGAATCTATAACTAGTGTCACAGGAATGGTTCAAAACATAGTCAGTAAGAAGAGACAGTCTTCTTGTACTTAAGTCGGCATTGTGCCTTTTCTATTTAATTCCTATGCAATTTCTGTGTTTCATCGTCAATAAGAAGGTCGAAGGGATATAGTAAACCTGGAGTGAAGCTTCGGAATCAATAACTACTGTCACAGGAATGGTTCAAAACATAGACAGTAAGAAGAGTCAGTCTTCTTGTACTTAGGTCGGCATTGTGCTTTTTGTATTTAATTCCGATGCAATTTCAGTCTTTCATCGTCAATAAGAAGGTCCAAGGGATACAGTAAACCTGGAGTGAAGCTTCGGAATGTATAACTAGTGTCACAGGAATGAATCAAAACATAGTCAGTAAGAAGAGTCAGTCTTCTTGTACTTAAGTCGGCATTGTGCATTTTGTATTTAATTCCGATGCAATTTCTGTAGTTTCATCGTCAACAAGAAGGTCCAAGGGATACAGTAAACCAGAAGTGAAGCATCGGAATCTATAACTAGTGTCACAGGAAAGGTTCAAAACATAGACAGTAGGAAGAGTCAGTCTTCTTGTAATTAAGTCTGCATTGTGCCTTTTCTATTTACTTCCGATGCAATTCCTGTGTTTCATCGTCAATAAGAAAGTAAGAGGGATACAGTATACCTGAAGTGAAGCATCGGAAACTATAACTAGTGTCTCAGGAATGGTTCAAAACATAGACAGTAGGAAGAGTCAGTGTTATTGTACTTAAGTCGGCATTGTGCCTTTAGTATTTTATTCCAATGCAATTTCTGTGTTTCATCGTCAATAAGAAGGTCCAAGGGATATAGTAAATCTGGAGTGAAGCATCGGAATCTATAACTAGTGTCACAGGAATGGTTCAAAACATAGACAGTAAGCAGGGTCAGTCTGCTTGTACTTGAGTCGGCATTGAGCCTTTTTTACTTAATTCCGATGCAGTTTCTGTGTTTCATCGTCAATAAGAAGGTCCAAGGGATACAGTAAACCTGGAGTGAAGCATCGGAATCTATAACTACTGTCACAGGAATGGTTCATAACATCGACGGTAAGAAGAGTCAGTCTTCTTGTACTTAATTCGGCATTGTGCCTTTAGTATTTAATTCCGATGTAATTTATGTGTTTCATCGTTAAAACGAAGGTCAGAGGGATACAGTAAATCTGAAGTCAAGCATCGGAATCTATAACTAGTGTCACAGGAATGGTTCAAAACATAGTCAGTAAGAAGAGTCAGTCTTCTTGTACTTATGTCGGCAATGTGCCTTTTTTATTTAATTCCGATGCAATTTTTGTGTTTCATCGTCAATAAGAAGGTCCAAGGGATACAGTAAACCGGGAGTGAAGCATCGGAATCTATAACTGCGTCACAGAAATGGTTCAAAACATAGTCAGTAAGAAGAGTCAGTCTTCTTGTACTTAAGTCGGCATTGTGCCTTTTGTATTTAATTTCGATGCAATTTCTGTGTTTCATCGTCAATAAGAAGGTCCAAGGGATACAGTAAACATGGTGTGAAGCATCGAAATCTATTACTAGTGTCACAGGAATGAATCAAAACATGGTCAGTTAGAAGAGTCAGTCTTGTTGTACTTAAGTCGGCATTGTGCCTTTTGTATTTAATTCCGATGCAATTTCTGTGTTTCATCGTCAATAAGAAGGTCCAAGGGATACAGTAAACCTGGAGTTAAGCATCGGAATCTATAACTTGTGTCACAGGGATAGTTCAAAACATAGACAGTAATTAGAGTCATTAATCTTGTACTTAAGTCGGCAATGTGCCTTTTGTATTTAATTCCGATGCAATTTCTGTGTTTCATCTTCAATATGAAGGTCCAAAGGATACAGTAAACCTGAAGTGAAGCATCAGAGTCTATAACTAGTGTAACAGGAATGGTTCAAATCATAGTCAGGAAGAAGAGTCAGTCTTCTTGTACATAAGTCGGCATTGTGCCTTTTGTATTTCATTCCGATGCAATTTCTGTGTTTCATCGTCAATAAGAAGGTCCAAGGTATACAGTAAACCTGAAGTGAAGCATCGGAATCTGTAACTAGTGTCTCAGGAATGGTTCAAAACATAGACAATAGGAAGAGTCGGTCTTATTGTACTTAAGTCGGCATTGTGCCTTTAGTATTTAATTCCGATGCAATTTCTGTGTTTCATCGTCAATAAGAAGGTCCAAGGGATACAGTAAACCTGAAGTGAAGCACCGTAATCTATAACTAGTGTCACAGGAAAGGTTCAAAGCATAGTCAGTAAGAAGAGTCAGCCTTCTTGTTCTTAAGTCGGCATTGTGCCTTTTGTATTTAATCCCGATGCAATTTCTGTATTTCTTCATCAATAAGGAGGTCAAGAGGGTACAGTAAACCTGGAGAGAAGCATCGGAATCTATAACTAGTGTCACAGGAATGGTTCAAAACATATTCAGTAAGAAGAGTGAGTCTTCTTGTACTTATGTCGGCAATGTGCCTTTTGTATTTAATTCCGATGCAATTTTTTTGTTTCATCGTCAATAAGAAGGTCCAAGGGATACAGTAAACCGGGAGTGAAGCATCGGAATCTATAACTGTGTCACAGAAATGGTTCAAAACATAGTCAGTAAGAAGAGTCAGTCTTCTTGTACTTAAGTCGGCATTGTGCATTTTGTATTTAATTTCGATGCAATTTCTGTGTTTCATTGTCAATAAGAAGGTCCAAGGGATACAGTAAACCTGGTGTGAAGCATCGGAATCTATAACTAGTGTCATAGGAATGAATCAAAACACGGTCAGTAAGAAGAGTCAGTCTTCTTGTACTTAAGTCGGCATTGTGCCTTTTGTATTTAATTCCGATGCAATTTCTATGTTTCATTGTCAATAAGGAGGTCCAAGGGATACAGTAAACCTGGAGTGAAGCATCGGAATCTATAACTAGTGTCACAGGAATGGTTTAAAACATAGTCAGTAAGAAGAGTCAGTATTCTTGTAATTAAGTCGGCATTGTGCTTTTTGTATTTAATTCCGATGCAATTTTTGTGTTTCATCCTCAATAAGAAGGTCCAAGGGATACAGAAAACCGGGAGTGAAGCATCGGAATCTATAACTAGTGTCACGGGAATGGTTCAAAACATAGTCAGTAAGAAGAGTCAGTCTTCTTGTACTTAGGTCGGCATTGTGCTTTTTGTATTTAATTCCGATGCAATTTCTGTGTTTCATCGTCAATAAGAAGGTCCAAGGGATACAGTAAACCTGGAGTGAAGCATAGGTATGTATAACTAGTGTCACAGGAATGAATCAAAACATAGTCAGTAAGAAGAGTCAGTCTTCTTGTACTTAAGACGGCATTGTGCATTTTGTATTTAATTCCGATGCAATTTCTGTAGTTTCATCGTCAACAAGAAGGTCCAAGGGATACAGTAAACCAGAAGTGAAGCATCGGAATCTATAACTAATGTCACAGGAATGGTTCAAAACATAGACAGTAGGAAGAGTCAGTCTTCTTGTAATTAAGTCTGCATTGTGGCTTTTCTATTCACTTCCGATGCAATTTCTGTGTTTCATCGTCAATAAGAAGGTCCCAGGGGTACAGTAAACCGGGAGTGAAGCATCGGAATCTATAACTAGTGTCACAGGAAAGGTTCAAAACATAGACAGTAGGAAGAGTCAGTCTTCTTGTACTTAAGTCGGCATTGTGCCTTTTGTATTTAATTCCGATGCAATTTCTGTGTTTCATCGTCAATAAGAAAGTAAGAGGGATACAGTATACCTGAAGTGAAGCATCGGAAACTATAACTAGTGTCTCAGGAATGGTTCAAAAATTCGACGGTAAGAAGAGTCAGTCTTCATGTACATAATTCGGCATTGTGCCTTTAGTATTTAATTCCGATGCAATTTATGTGTTTCATCGTTAGAAAGAAGGTCAGAGGGATACAGTAAATCTGAAGTCAAGCATCGGAATCTATAACTAGTGTCACAGGAATGGTTCAAAACATAGTCAGTAACAAGAGTCGGTCTTCTTGTACTTAAGTCGGCATTGTGCCTTTTGTATTTAATTCCGATGCAAGTCCTGTGTTTCATCGTATACAAGAAGGTCCAAGGGATACAGTAAACCTGGAGTGAAGCATCGGAATCTATAACTAGTGACACAGGGATGGTTCAAAACATAGACAGTAAGAAGAGTCAGTATTCTTGTACTTAAGTCGCCATTGTGCCTTTTGTATTTAATTCCGATGCAATTTCTGTGTTTCTTCGTCAATAAGGAGATCCAAGGGATACAGTAAACCTGGAGTGAAGCATAGGAATCTCTAACTAGTGTCACAGGAATGGTTCAAAACATAGTCAGTAAGAAGAGTCAGTCTTCTTTTACTTAAGTCGGCATTGTGCCTTTTGTATTTAATTCCGATGCAATTTCTGTGTTTCATCGTCAATAAGAAGTCCAAAGGATACAGTAAACATGGAGTGAAGCATTGGAATCTATAACTTGTGTCACAGGAATGAATCAAAACATGGTCAGTAAGAAGAGTCAGTCTTCTTGTACTTAAGTCGGCATTGTGCCTTTTGTATTTAATTCCGATGCAATTTCTGTGTTTCATCGCCAATAAGAAGGTCCAAGGGATACTGTAAACCTGGAGTTAAGCATCGGAATCTATAACTAGTGTCACAGGAATGGTTCAAAACATAGTCCGTAGGAAGAGACAGTCTTCTTGTACTTAAGTCGGCATTGTGAGTTTTGTATTTAATTCCGATGCAATTTCTGTGTTTCATCGTCAATAAGAAAGTAAGAGGGATACAGTATACCTGAAGTGAAGCATCGGGAACTATAACTAGTGTCTCAGGAATGGTTCAAAACATAGACAGTAGGAAAAGTCAGTCTTATTGTACTTAAGTCGGCATTGTGCCTTTAGTATTTTATTCCGATGCAATTTCTGTGTTTCATCGTCAATAAGAAAGTCCAAGGGATATAGTAAATCTGGAGTGAAGCATCGGAATCTATAACTAGTGTCACAGGAATGGTTCAAAACATAGTCAGTAAGAAGAGTCAGTCTTCTTGTACATAAGTCGGCATTGTGCCTTTTGTATTTCATTCCGATGCAATTTCTGTATTTCATCGTCAATAAGAAGGTCCACGGTATACAGTAAACCTGAAGTGAAGCATCGGAATCTATAACTAGTGTCACAGGAATGGTTCAAAACATAGTCCGTAGGAAGAGACAGTCTTCTTGTACTTAAGTCGGCATTGTGCCTTCTCTATTTAATTCCTATGCAATTTCTGTGGTACATCGTCAATACGAAGGTCCAAGGGATATAGTACACCTGGAGTGAAGCATCGGAATCCATAACTAGTGTCACAGGAATGGTTCAAAACATAGACAGTAGGAAGAGTCAGTCTTCTTGTACTTAAGTCTGCATTGTGAGTTTTGTATTTAATTCCGTTGCAATTTCGGTGTTTCATCGTCAATAAGAAAGTAAGAGGGATACAGTATAGCTGAAGTGAAGCATCGGGAACTATAACTAGTGTCTCAGGAATGGTTCAAAACATAGACAGTAGGAAAAGTCAGTCTTATTGTACTTAAGTCGGCATTGTGCCTTTAGTATTTTATTCCGATGCAATTTCTGTGTTTCATCGTCAATAAGAAGGTCCAAGGGATATAGTAAATCTTGAGTGAAGCATCGGAATCTATAATTAGTGTCACAGGAATGGTTCAAAACATAGACAGTAAGTAGGGTCAGTCTTCTTGTACTTAAGTCGGCATTGAGCCTTTTTTATTTAATTCCGATGAAGTTTCTGTGTTTCATCGTCAATAAGAAGGTCCAAGGGATACAGTAAACCTGGAGTGAAGCGTCGGAATCTATAACTACTGTCACAGGAATGGTTCATATATTCGACGGTAAGAAGAGTCAGTCTTCTTGTACTTAATTCGGCATTGTGCCTTTAGTATTTAATTCCGATGCAATTTATGTGTTTCATCGTTAAAATGAAGGTCAGAGGGATACAGTAAATCTGAAGTCAAGCATCGGAATCTATAACTAGTGTCACAGGAATGGTTCAAAACATAGTCAGTAAAAAGAGTCAGTCTTCTTGTACTTAAGTCGGCATTGTGCCTTTTGTATTTAATTCCGATGCAAGTCCTGTGTTTCATCGCCAACAAGAAGATCCAAGGTATACAGTAAACCTGGAGTGAAGCATCGGAATCTATAACTAGTGACATAGGGATGGTTCAAAACATAGACAGTAAGAAGAGTCAGTATTCTTGTACTTAAGTCGGTATTGTGCCTTTTGTATTTAATTCCGATGCAATTTCTGTGTTTCATTGTCAATAAGAAGGTCCAAGGGATACAGTAAACCTGAAGTGAAGCACCGTAATCTATAACTAGTGTCACAGGAATGTTTCAAAGCATAGTCAGTAAGAAGAGTCAGCCTTCTTGTACTTAAGTCGGCATTGTGCCTTTTGTATTTAATTCCGATGCAATTTCTGTGTTTCTTCAATACGGAGGTCCAAGGGATACAGTAAACCTGGAGTGAAGCATCGGAATCTATAACTAGTGTCACAGGAATGGTTCAAAACATAGTCAGTAAGAAGAGTCAGTCTTCTTGTACTTATGTCGGCAATGTGCCTGTTGTATTTAATTCCGATGCTATTTTTGGGTTTCATCGTCAATAAGAAGGGCCGAGGGATACAGTAAACCTGGTGTGAAGCATCGGAATCTATAACTAGTGTCACAGGAATGAATCAAAACATGGTCAGTAAGAAGAGTCAGTCTTCTTGTACTTAAGTCGGCCTTGTGCCTTTTGTATTTAATTCCGATGCAATTTCTGTGTTTCATCGTCAATAAGAAGGTCCAAGGGATACAGTAAACCTGGAGTTAAGCATCGGAATCTATAACTAGTGTCACAGGGATGGTTCAAAACACAGACAGTAATTAGAGTCGGTATTCTTGTACTTAAGTCGGCATTGTGCCTTTTGTATTTAATTCCGATGCAATTTCTGTGTTACATCTTCAATATGAAGGTCCAAAGGATACAGTAAACCTGAAGTGAAGCATCAGAGTCTATAACTAGTGTAACAGGAATGGTTCAAAACATAGTCAGTAAGAAGAGTCAGTCTTCTTGCACATAAGTAGGCATTGTGCCTTTTGTATTTCATTCCGATGCAATTTCTGTGTTTCATCGTCAATAAGAAGGTCCAAGGTATACAGTAAACCTGAAGTGAAGCATCGGAATCTATAACTAGTGTCACAGGAATGGTTCAAAACATAGTCAGTAGGAAGAGACAGTCTTCTTGTATTTAAGGCGGCATTGTGCCTTTTCTATTTAATTCCTATTCAATTTCTGTGTTTCATCGTCAATAAGAAGGTCCAAGGGATATAGTAAACCTGGAGTGAAGCATCGGAATCAATAACTAGTGTCACAGGAATGGTTCAAAACATAGACAGTAAGAAGAGTCAGTCTTCTTGTACTTAAGTCGGCATTGTGCCTTTTTTATTGAATTCCGATGCAATTTCTGTGTTTCATCGTCAATAAGATGGTCCAAGGGATACAGTAAACCTGGAGTGAAACATCGGAATCTATAACTACTGTCACAGGATTGGTTCAAATCATAGTCAGTAAGAAGAGGCAGTCTTCTTTTACTTAAGTCGGCATTGTGCCTTTTGTATTTAATTCCGATGCAATTTCTGTGTTTCATCGTCAATAAGAAGGTCCAAAGGATACAGTAAACATGGAGTGAAGCATCGGAATCTATAACTAGTGTCACAGGAATGAATCAAAGCATGGTCAGTGAGAAGAGTCAGTCTTCTTGTACTTAAGTCGGCATTGTGCCTTTTGTAATTAATTCCGATGCAATTTCTGTGTGTTTCATCGTCAATAAGAAGGTCCAAGGGATACAGTAAACCTGAAGTGAAGCATCAGAGTCTATAACTAGTGTAACAGGAATGGTTCAAAACATAGTCAGTAAGAAGAGTCAGTCTTCTTGTACATAAGTCGGCATTGTGACTTTTGTATTTCATTCCGATGCAATTTCTGTGTTTCATCGTCAATAAGAAGGTCCAAGGTATACAGTAAACCTGATGTGAAGCATCGGAATCTATAACTAGTGTCACTGGAATGGTTCAAAACATAGTCAGTAGGAAGAGACAGTCTTCTTGTACTTAAGTCGGCATTGTGCCTTCTCTATTTAATTCCTATGCAATTTCTGTGTTTCATCATCAATAAGAAGGTCCAAGGGATATAGTAAACCTGGAGTGTAGCATCGGAATCAATTACTAGTGTCACAGGAACGGTTCAAAATATAGACAGTAAGAAGAGTCTGTCTTCTTGTACTTAAGTCGCCATTGTGCCTTTTGTATTTTATTCCGATGCAATTTCTGTGTTTCATCGTCAATAAGAAGGTCCAAGGGATACAGTAAACCTGAAGTGAGGCACCGGCATCAATAACTAGTGTCACATGAAACGGTTGAAATCATAGTCAGTAAGAAGAGTCAGTCTTCTTGTACTTAAGTCGCCATGGTGCATTTTGTATTTAATTCCGATGCAATTTCTGTGTTTCATCGTCAATAAGAAGGTCCAAGGGATACAATAAACCTGGAGTGAAGCATCGGAATCTATAACTAGTGTCACATGAATGGTTCAAAACATAGACAGTAAGAGGAGTCAGTCTTCTTGTACCTAATTCGGCATTGTGCCTTTTGTATTTAATTCCGATGCTATTTCTGTGTTTCGTCGTCAATAAGAAGGTCCAAGGGATACAGTAAACCTGGAGTGAAGCATCGGAATCTATAACTAGTGACACAGGGATGGTTCAAAACATAGACAGTAAGAAGAGTCAGTCTTCTTGTACTTAATTCGGCATTGTGCCTTTTGTATTTAATTCCGATGCAATTTCTATGTTGCATCGTCAATAAGAAGGTCAGAGGGATACAGTAAACCTGAAGTGAAGCATCGGAATCAATAACTAGTGTCACAGGAATGGTTCAAAATATAGTCAGTAAGAAGAGTCAGTCTTCTTGTACTTAAGTCGGCATTGTGCCTTTTGTATTTAATTCCGATGCATTTTCTGTGTTTCTCCCGTCAATAAGAAGGTCGAAGGGATACAGTAAACCTGGAGTGAAGCATCGGAATCTATAACAACTGACACAGGGTTGGTTCAAAACATATACAGTAAGAAGAGTCAGTATTCTTGTACTTAAGTCGGCATTGTGCCTTTTGTATTTAATTCCGATGCAATTTCTGTATTTCAACGTGAATAAGAAGGTCCAAGGGATACAGTAAACCTGAAGTGAAGCACCGGAATCTATATCTAGTGTTACAGGAATGGTTCAAAAGATAGTCAGTAAGAAGAGTCAGTCTTCTTGTACTTAAGTCGGCATTGTGCCTTTTGTATTTAATTCCGATGCAATTGCTATGTTTCATTGTCAACAAGGAAGTCCAAGGGATACAGTAAACCTGGAGTGAAGCATCGGAATCTATAACTAGTGTCACAGGAATGGTTCAAAACATAGTCAATAAGAAGAGTCAGTATTCTTGTAATTAAGTTGGCATTGTGCCTTTTGTATTTAATTCCGAAGCAATTTTTGTGTTTCATCCTCAATAAGAAGGTCCAAGGGATACAGTGAACCGGGAGTGAAGCATCGGATTCTATAACTAGTGTCACAGGAATGGTTCAAAACATAGTCAGTAAGAAGAGTCAGTCTTCTTGATCTTAGGTCGGCATTGTGCTTCTTGTATTTAATTCCGATGCAATTTCTGTGTTTCATCGTCAATAAGAAGGTCAAAGGACTACAGTAAACCTGGAGTGAAGCATCGGAATCTATAACTAGTGTCACAGGAATGAATCAAAACATAGTCAGTAAGAAGAGTCAGTCTTCTTGTACTTAAGTCGGCATTGTGCCTTTTGTATTTAATTCCGATGCAATTTCTGTGTTTCATCGTCAATAAGAAAGTAAGATGGATACAGTAAACCTGAAGTGAAGCATCGGAATCTATAACTAGTGTCTCAGGAATGGTTCAAAACATAGACATGAGGAAGAGTAAGACTTATTGTACCTAAGTCGGCATTGTGCCTTTTGCATTTAATTCCGATGCAATTTCTGTGTTTCATTGTCAATAAGAAGGTCAGAGGGATACAGTAAACCTGAAGTGAAGCATCGGAATCTAAAACTAGTGTCACAGAAATGGTTCAAATCATAGACAGTAGGAAGAGTCAGTCTTCTAGCACTTAAGTCGGCATTGTGCCTTTTGTATTTAATTCCGATGCAATTTCTGTGTTTCATCGTCAATAAGGAGGTCCAAGGGATACAGTAAACCTGAAGTGAAGCATCGAAATTTATGACTAGTGTCACAGGAAAGGTTCAAAACATAGACAGAAGAAGAGTCAGTCTTCTCGTACTTAAGTCGGCATTGCCCATTTTTTATTTAATTCCGTTGCAATTTCTGTGTTTCATCGTCAATAAGAAGGTCAGAGGGAAACAGTAAACCTGAAGTGAAGCATCCGAATCTATAACTAGTGTCACAGGAATGGTACAAAGCATATAGAGTAGGAAGAGTCAGTCTTCTAGTACTTAAGTCGGCATTGTGCCTTCTCTATTTAATACCGATGCAATTGCTGTGTTTCGTCGTCAATAAGAAGGTCCAAGGGATACAGTAAACCTGAAGTGAAGCATCGGAATCTATAACTAGTGTCACAGGAATGGTTCAAAGCTTAGTCAGTAAGAAGAGTCAGTCTTCTTGTACTTAAGTCGGCATTGTGAACTTTGTATTTAATTCCGATGCAATTTCTGTGTTTAATCGTCAATAAGAAGGTGCAAGGGATACAGTAAACCTGGAGTGAAGCATCGGAATCTGTAACTAGTGTCACAGGAATGGTTCAAAACATAGACAGTAAGATGAGTCAGTCTTCTTGTACTTAAGTCGGCATTGTGCCTTTTTTATTTAATTCCGATGCAATTTCTGTGTTTCATCGTCAATGAGAAGGTCCAAGGGATACAGTAAACCTAGAGTGAAGCATCGGAATCATTTACTAGTGTCACAGGAATGGATCAAAACATAGAGAGTAAGAAAAGTCAGTCTTCTTGTACTTAATTCGGCATTGTGCCTTTTTAATTTAGTTCCGACGCAATTTCTGTGTATCATCGTCAATAAGAACGTCAGAGGGATACAGTAAATCCGAAGTGAAGCATCGGAATCTATAACTAGTGTCACAGGAATGGTTCAAAACATAGTCAGTAAGAAGAGTCAGTCTTCTTGTACTTAAGTCGGCATTGTGCCTTTTGTATTTAATTCCGATGCCATTTCTGTGTTTCATCGACAATAAGAAGGTCCAAGGGATACACTAAACCTGAAGTGTAGCATCAGAATCTATAACTACTGTCACAGGAATGGTTCAAACTTAGGCAGTAGGAAGAGTCAGTCTTCTTGTACTTACGTCGGCATTGTGCCTTTTGTATTTATTTCCGATGTAATTTCTGTGTTCCATCTTCAATAAGAAGGTCCAAGGGATACAGTAAACCTGAAGTGAGGCACCGGAATCAATAACTAGTGTCACATGAATGGTTCAAATCATAGTCAGTAAGAAGAGTCAGTCTTCTTGTACTTAAGTCGCCATTCTGCGTTTTGTATTTAATTCCGATGCAATTTCTGTGTTTCATCGTCAATAAGAAGGTCCAAGGGATACAGTAAACCTGGAGTGAAGCATCGGAATCTATAACTAGTGTCACATGAATGGTTCAAACCATAGACAATAAGAAGAGTCAGTCTTCTTGTACTTAATTCGGCATTGTGCCTTTTGTATTTAATTCCGATGCAATTTCTATGTTGCATCGTCAATAAGAAGGTCAGAGGGATACAGTAAACCTGAAGTGAAGCATCGGAATCAATAACTAGTGTCACAGGAATGGTTCAAAATATAGTCAGTAAGAAGAGTCAGTCTTCTTGTACTTAAGTCGGCATTGTGCCTTTTGTATTTAATTCCGATGCATTTTCTGTGTTTCTCCCGTCAATAAGAAGGTCGAAGGGATACAGTAAACCTGGAGTGAAGCATCGGAATCTATAACTAGTGACACAGGGTTGGTTCAAAACATATACAGTAAGAAGAGTCAGTATTCTTGTACTTAAGTCGGCATTGTGCCTTTTGTATTTAATTCCGATGCAATTTCTGTATTTCAACGTGAATAAGAAGGTCCAAGGGATACAGTAAACCTGAAGTGAAGCACCGGAATCTATATCTAGTGTTACAGGAATGGTTCAAAAGATAGTCAGTAAGAAGAGTCAGTCTTCTTGTACTTAAGTCGGCATTGTGCCTTTTGTATTTAATTCCGATGCAATTGCTATGTTTCATTGTCAACAAGGAAGTCCAAGGGATACAGTAAACCTGGAGTGAAGCATCGGAATCTATAACTAGTGTCACAGGAATGGTTCAAAACATAGTCAGTAAGAAGAGTCAGTATTCTTGTAATTAAGTTGGCATTGTGCCTTTTGTATTTAATTCCGAAGCAATTTTTGTGTTTCATCCTCAATAAGAAGGTCCAAGGGATACAGTGAACCGGGAGTGAAGCATCGGATTCTATAACTAGTGTCACAGGAATGGTTCAAAACATAGTCAGTAAGAAGAGTCAGTCTTCTTGATCTTAGGTCGGCATTGTGCTTCTTGTATTTAATTCCGATGCAATTTCTGTGTTTCATCGTCAATAAGAAGGTCAAAGGCATACAGTAAACCTGGAGTGAAGCATCGGAATCTATAACTAGTGTCACAGGAATGAATCAAAACATAGTCAGTAAGAAGAGTCAGTCTTCTTGTACTTAAGTCGGCATTGTGCCTTTTGTATTTAATTCCGATGCAATTTCTGTGTTTCATCGTCAATAAGAAAGTAAGATGAATACAGTAAACCTGAAGTGAAGCATCGGAATCTATAACTAGTGTCTCAGGAATGGTTCAAAACATAGACATGAGGAAGAGTAAGACTTATTGTACCTAAGTCGGCATTGTGCCTTTTGCATTTTATTCCGATGCAATTTCTGTGTTTCATTGTCAATAAGAAGGTCAGAGGGATACAGTAAACCTGAAGTGAAGCATCGGAATCTAAAACTAGTGTCACAGAAATGGTTCAAATCATAGACAGTAGGAAGAGTCAGTCTTCTAGCACTTAAGTCGGCATTGTGCCTTTTGTATTTAATTCCGATGCAATTTCTGTGTTTCATCGTCAATAAGGAGGTCCAAGGGATACAGTAAACCTGAAGTGAAGCATCGAAATTTATAACTAGTGTCACAGGAAAGGTTCAAAACATAGACAGAAGAAGAGTCAGTCTTCTCGTACTTAAGTCGGCATTGCCCATTTTTTATTTAATTCCGTAGCAATTTCTGTGTTTCATCGTCAATAAGAAGGTCAGAGGGAAACAGTAAACCTGAAGTGAAGCATCCGAATCTATAACTAGTGTCACAGGAATGGTACAAAGCATATAGAGTAGGAAGAGTCAGTCTTCTTGTACTTAAGTCGGCATTGTGCCTTCTCTATTTAATACCGATGCAATTGCTGTGTTTCGTCGTCAATAAGAAGGTCCAAGGGATACAGTAAACCTGAAGTGAAGCATCGGAATCTATAACTAGTGTCACAGGAATGGTTCAAAGCTTAGTCAGTAAGAAGAGTCAGTCTTCTTGTACTTAAGTCGGCATTGTGAACTTTGTATTTAATTCCGATGCAATTTCTGTGTTTAATCGTCAATAAGAAGGTGCAAGGGATACAGTAAACCTGGAGTGAAGCATCGGAATCTGTAACTAGTGTCACAGGAATGGTTCAAAACATAGACAGTAAGATGAGTCAGTCTTCTTGTACTTAAGTCGGCATTGTGCCTTTTTTATTTAATTCCGATGCAATTTCTGTGTTTCATCGTCAATGTGAAGGTCCAAGGGATACAGTAAACCTAGAGTGAAGCATCGGAATCATTTACTAGTGTCACAGGAATGGATCAAAACATAGACAGTAAGAAAAGTCAGTCTTCTTGTACTTAATTCGGCATTGTGCCTTTTTAATTTAGTTCCGACGCAATTTCTGTGTATCATCGTCAATAAGAACGTCAGAGGGATACAGTAAATCTGAAGTGAAGCATCGGAATCTATAACTAGTGTCACAGGAATGGTTCAAAACATAGTCAGTAAGAAGAGTCAGTCTTCTTGTACTAAAGTCGGCATTGTGCCTTTTGTATTTAATTCCGATGCTATATGAGTTTCATCGTCAATAAGAAGGTCCAAGGGATACAGTAAACCTGGAGTGAAGCATCGGAATCTATAACTAGTGTCACAGGGATGGTTCAAAACATAGACAGTAAGAATAGTCAGTACTCTTGTACTTATGTCGGCATTGTGCGTTTTGGTTTTGATTCCGATGTAATTTCTGTGTTTCATCTTCAATAAGAACGTCCAAGGGATACAGTAAACCTGAAGTGAAGCATCAGAGTCTCTAACTAGAGTCACAGGAATGGTTCAAAACATAGTCAGTAAGAAGAGTCAGTCTTCTTGTACATAAGTCGGCATTGTGCCTTTTGTATTTAATTCCGATGCAATTTCTGTGTATCTTCGTCAATAAGAATGTCCAAGGGATACAGAAAACCTGAACTGAAGCATCGGAATCTATAAGTAGTGTACCAGGAATGGTTCAAAGCATAGACAGTGGGAAGAGTCAGTCTTCTTGTACTTAAGTCGGCATTGTGCCTTTAGTATTTAATTCCGATGCAATTTCTGTGTTTCATCGTCAATAAGAAGATCCAAGGCATACAGTAAACCTGGAGTGAAGCATCGGGATCTATAACTAGTGTCACAGGAATGGTCCAAAGCATAGTCAGTAAGAAGGGTCAGTCTTCTTGTACTTAAGTCGGCTTTTGCCTTTTGTATTTAATTCCGATGCAATTTCTATGTTTCATCGTCAATAAGAAGGTCAGAGGGATACAGTAAACCTGAAGCGAAGCATCGGAATCTATAACTAGTGTCACAGGAATGGTTCAAAACACAGTCAGTAAGATGAGTCAGTCTTCTTGTACTTAAGTCGGCATTGTGCCTTTTGTATTTAATTCCGATGCAATTTCTGTGTTTCCTCGTCAATAAGAAGGTCCAAGGAATACAGTAAACCTGAAGTGAAGCACCGGTATCTATAACTAGTGTCACAGGAATGGTTCAAAGCATAGTCAGTAAGAAGAGTCAGTCTTCCTGTACTTAAGTCGGCATTGTGCATTTTGTATTTAATTCCGATGCAATTTCTGTGTTTCATCGTCAATAAGAAGGTCAAAGGGATACAGTAAACCTGGAGTGAAGCATCGGAATCTATAACTAGTGTCACAGGAATGAATCAAAACATAGTCAGTAAGAAGAGTCATTCTTCTTGTACTTAAGTCGGCATTGTGCATCTTGTATTTAATTCCGATGCAATTTCTGTGTTTCATCGCCAACAAGAAGGTCCAAGGGATACCGTAAACCAGAAGTGAAGCATCGGAATCTATAACTAGTGTCACAGGAATGGTTCAAAACATAGACAGAAGGAAGAGTCAGTCTTCTTGTACTTAAGTCTGCATTGTGCCTTTTCTATTTACTTCCGATGCAATTTCTGTGTTTCATCGTCAATACGAAGGTCCAAGGGATACAGTAAACCGGGAGTGAAGCATTGGAATCTATAACTAGTGTCACAGGAATGGTTCAAAACATAGACAGTAGGAAGAGTCAGTCTTCTTGTACTTAAGTCGGCATTGTGCATTTTGTATTTAATTCCGATGCAATTTCTGTGTTTCATCGTCAATAAGAAAGTAAGATGGATACAGTAAACCTGAAGTGAAGCATCGGAATCTATAACTAGTGTCTCAGGAATGGTTCAAAACATAGACAGTAGGAAGAGTCAGTCTTATTGTACCTAAGTCGGCATTGTGCCTTTTGCATTTTATTCGGATGCAATTTCTGTGTTTCATTGTCAATAAGAAGGTCAGAGGGATACAGTAAACCTGAAGTGAAGCATCGGAATCTAAAACTAGTGTCACAGAAATGGTTCAAATCATAGACAGTAGGAAGAGTCAGTCTTCTAGCACTTAAGTCGGCATTGTGCCTTTTGTATTTAATTCCGATGCAATTTCTGTGTTTCATCGTCAATAAGGAGGTCCAAGGGATACAGTAAACCTGAAGTGAAGCATCGAAATTTATAACTAGTGTCACAGGAAAGGTTCAAAACATAGACAGAAGAAGAGTCAGTCTTCTCGTACTTAAGTCGGCATTGCCCATTTTTTATTTAATTCCGTTGCAATTTCTGTGTTTCATCGTTAATGAGAAGGTCCAAGGGATACAGTAAACCTAGAGTGAAGCATCGGAATCTTTCACTAGTGTCACAGGAACGGTTCAAAACATAGACAGTAAGAAAAGTCAGTCTTCTTGTACTTAATTCGGCATTGTGCCTTTTTAATTTAGTGCCGACGCAATTTCTGTGTTTCATCGTCAATAAGAACGTCAGAGGGATACAGTTAATCTGAAGTGAAGCATCGGAATCTATAACTAGTGTCACAGGAATGGTTCAAAACATAGTCAGTATGAAGAGTCAGAATTCTTATAGTAAAGTCGGCATTGAGCATTTTGTATTTACTTCCGATGCAATTTATGTGTTTCATCGTCAATAAGAAGGACGAAGGGCCACAGTAAACCTGGAGTGAAGCTTCGGAATCTATAACAAGTGTCACAGGTATGGCTCAAAACATAGACAGTAAGAAAAGTCAGTATTCTTGTACTTAAATCGGCATTGTGCCTTTTGTATTTAATTCCGATGCAATTTCTGTGTTTCATCTCCAATAAGAAGGTCAAAGGGATACAGTAAACCTGAAGTGAAGTATCAGAGTCTATAACTAGTGTCACAGGAATGGTTCAAAACATAGTCAGTAAGAAGAGTCAGTCTTCTTGTACTTAAGTTGGCATTTTGCCTTTTGTAATTAGTTCCGATGCAATTTCTGTGTTTCATCGTCAATAAGAAGGTCCAAGGGATACAGTAAACCTGAAGTGAACCATCGGAATCTATAACTAGTGTCACAGGAATGGTTCAAAACATAGATAGTGGGAAGAGTCAGTTTTTCTTGTACTTAAGTCGGCATTGTGCGTTTTGTATTTAATTCCGATGCAATTTCTGTGTTTCATCATTAATAAGTGGGTCAGAAGGATACAGTAAACCTGAAGTGAAGCTTCGGAATCTATAACTAGTGTCACAGGAATGGTTCAAAACATAGTCAGTAAGAAGTGTCAGTCTTCTTGTACTTAGGTCGGCATTGTGCCTTTTGTATTTAATTCCGATGCTATTTTTGTGTTTCATCGTCAATAAGAAGGTCAAAGGGATACAGTAAACTGGGAGTGAAGCATCGGAATCTATAACTAGTGTCACACAAATGGTTCAAATCATAGTCAGTAAGAAGAGTCAGTCTTCTTGTACTAAAGTCGGCATTGTGCCTTTTGTATTTAATTCCGATGCTATATCTGAGTTTCATCGTCAATAAGAAGGTCCAAGGGATACAGTAAACCTGGAGTGAAGCATCGGAATCTATAACTAGTGTCACAGGGATGGTTCAAAACATAGACAGTAAGAATAGTCAGTACTCTTGTACTTATGTCGGCATTGTGCCTTTTGGATTTAATTCCGATGTAATTTCTGTGTTTCATCTTCAATAAGAGAGTCCAAGGGATACAGTAAACCTGAAGTGAAGCATCAGAGTCTCCAACTAGAGTCACAGGAATGGTTCAAAACATAGTCAGTAAGAAGAGTCAGTCTTCTTGTACATAAGTCGGCATTGTGCCTTTTGTATTTAATTCCGATGCAATTTCTGTGTTTCTTCGTCAATAAGAATGTCCAAGGGATACAGAAAACCTGAACCGAAGCATCGGAATCTATAACTAGTGTACCAGGAATGGTTCAAAGCATTGACAGTGGGAAGAGTCAGTCTTCTTGTACTTAAGTCGGCATTGTGCCTTTAGTATTTAATTCCGATGCAATTTCTGTGTTTCATCGTCAATAAGAAGGTCCAAGGGATACAGTAAACCTGGAGTGAAGCATCGGAATCTATAACTAGTGTCACAGGAATGGTTCAAAACATAGTCAGTAAGAAGGGTCAGTCTTCTTGTACTTAAGTCGGCTTTTGCCTTTTCTATTTAATTCCGATGCAATTTCTGAGTTTTATCGTCAGTAAGAAGGTCGAAGCGATATAGTAAACCTGCAGTGAAGCATCGCAATCTATAACTAGTGTCACAGGAATGGTTCAAAACATAGACAGTAAGTATGGTCAGTCTTCTTGTACTTAAGTCGGCATTGTGCCTTCTTTATTTAATTGCGATGCAATTTCTGTGTTTCATCGTCAATAAGAAGGTCCAAGGGATACAGTAAACCTGGAGTGAAGCATCGGAATCAATAACTACTGTCACAGGAATGGTTCAAAACATCGACAGTAAGAAGAGTCAGTCTTCTTGTACTTGATTCGGCATTGTGCCTTTTGTATTTAATTCCGATGCAATTTCTATGTTTCATCGTCAATAAGAAGGTCAGAGGGATACAGTAAACCTGAAGCGAAGCATCGGAATTTATAACTGGTGTCACAGGAATGGTTCAAAACACAGTCAGTAAGATGAGTCAGTCTTCTTGTACTTAAGTCGGCATTGTGCCTTTTGTATTTAATTCCGATGCAATTTCTGTGTTTCCTCGTCAATAAGAAGGTCCAAGGAATACAGTAAACCTGAAGTGAAGCACAGGTATCTATAACTAGTGTCACAGGAATGGTTCAAAGCATAGTCAGTAAGAAGAGTCAGTCTTCCTGTACTTAAGTCGGCATTGTGAATTTTGTATTTAATTCCGATGCAATTTCTGTGTTTCATCGTCAACAAGAAGGTCCAATTGATACAGTAAACCGGGAGTGAAGCATCGGAATCTATAACTAGTGTCACAGGAATGGTTCAAAACATAGACAGTAGGAAGCGTCAGTCTTCTTGTACTTAAGTCAGCATTGTGACTTTTGTATTTAATTCCGATGCAATTTCTGTGTTTCATCGTCAATAAGAAAGTAAGAGGGATACAGTAAACCTGAAGTGAAGCATCGGAATCTATAACTAGTGTCGCAGGAATGGTCCAAAGCATAGACAGTAGGAAGAGTCAGTCTTATTGTACTTAAGTCGGCATTGTGCCTTTAGTATTTTATTCCGATGTAATTTCTGTGTTTCATCGTCAATAAGAAGGTCCAAGAGATACAGTAAACCTGAAGAGGTGCATCGAAATCTATAACTAGTGTCACACGAATGGTACAAAACATAGAAAGTAGGAAGAGTCAGTCTTCTTGTACTCAAGTCGGCATTGTGCCTTCTCTATTAAATTCCGATGCAATTGCTGTGTTTCATCGTCAATAAGAAGGTCCAAGGGATACAGTAAACATAAAGTGAAGCATCGGAATCTATAACTAGTTTCACAGGAATGGTTCAAAGCATAGTCAGTAAGAGGAGTCAGTCTTCTTGTACTTAAGTCAGCATTGTGCCTTTTGTATTTAATTCCGATGCAATTTCTGTGTTTCATCGTCAATAAGGAGGTCCAAGGGATACAGTAGACCGGGAGTGAAGCATCGGAATCTGTAACTAGTGTCACAGGAATGGTTTAAACATAGACAGTAAGATGAGTCAGTCTTCTTGTACTTAAGTCGGCATTGTGCCTTTTTTATTTAATTCCGATGCAATTTCTGTGTTTCGTCGTCAATAAGAAGGTCCAAGGGATACAGTAAACCTAGAGTGAAGCATCATAATCTATTACTAGTGTCACAGGAATGGTTCAAACATAGACAGTAAGAAGAGTCAGTCTTCTTGTACTTAATTCGGCATTGTGCCTTTTGTATTTTATTCCGACGCAATTTCTGTGTTTCATCGTCAATAAGAAGTCAGAGAAATACAGTAAATCTGAAGTGAAGCATCGCAATCTATAAGTAGTGTCACAGGAATGGTTCAAAACATAGTCAGTAAGAAGAGTCAGTCTTCTTGTACTAAAGTCGGCATTGTGCCTTTTGTATTTAATTCCGATGCAATTTCTGTGTTTCATCATCAATAGGAAGGTCCAAGGGATACAGTTAACCTGGAGTGCAGCCTCGGAATCAATAACAAGTCTCACAGGGATGGTTCAAAACATAGCCAGTAAGAAGAGTCAGTCTTCTTGTACTTAATTCGGCATTGTGCCTTTTGTATTTAATTCCGACGCAATTTCTGTGTTTCATCGTCAATAAGAACGTCAGAGAAATACAGTAAATGTGAAGTGAAGCATCGCAATCTATAACTAGTGTCACAGGAATGGTTCAAAACATAGTCAGTAAGAAGAGTCGGTCTTCTTGTACTTAGGTCGGCATTGTGCCTTTTGTATTTAATTCCGATGCTATTTTTGTGTTTCATCGTCAATAAGAAGGTCCAAGGGATACAGTAAACCGGGAGTGAAGCATCGGAATCTATAACTAGTGTCACAGAAGAGGTTCAATGCATAGTCAGTAAGAAGAGAGAGTCTTTTTGTACTTAAGTCGGCATTGTGCCTTTTGTATTTAATTCCGATGCAATTTCTGTGATTCATCGTCAATAAGAAGGTCCAAGCGATACAGCAAACCTGGAGTGAAGCATCGGAATCTATAACTAGTGTCACATTAACGAATCAAAACATAGTCGGTAAGAAGAGTCAGTCTTCTTGTACTAAAGTCGGCATTGTGCCTTTTGTATTTAATTCCGATGCTATATCTGAGTTTCATCGTCAATAAGAAGGTCCAAGGGATACAGTAAACCAGGAGTGAAGCATCGGAATCCATAACTACTGTCACAGGGATGGTTAAACATAGACAGTAAGAATAGTCAGTACTCTTGTACTTATGTCGGCATTGTGCCTTTTGGATTTAATTTCGATGTAATTTCTGTGTTTCATCTTCAATTAGAACGTCCAAGGGATACAGTAAACCTGAAGTGAAGCATCAGATTCTTTAACTAGAGTCACAGGAATGGTTCAAAACATAGTCAGTAAGAAGAGTCAGTCTTCTTGTACTTAAGTCGGCATTGTGCCTTTAGTATTTAATTCCGATGCAATTTCTGTGTTTCATCGTCAATACGAAAGTCCAAGGGATACAGTAAACCTGGAGTGAAGCATCGGAATCTATAACTAGTGTCACAGGAATGGTTCAAAACATAGACAGTAAGAAGGGTCAGTCTTCTTGTACTTAAGTCGGCTTTTGCCTTTTCTATTTAATTCCGATGCAATTTCTGAGTTTTATCGTCAGTAAGATGGTCGAAGGGGTATAGTAAACCTGCAGTGAAGCATCGCAATCTATAACTAGTGTCACAGGAATGGTTCAAAACATAGACAGTAAGTATGGACAGTCTTCTTGTACTTAAGTCGGCATTGTGCCTTTTTTATTTAATTCCGATGCAATTTCTGTATTTCATCGTCAATAAGAAGGTCCAAGGGATACAGTAAACCTGGAGTGAAGCATCGGAATCTATAACTACTGTCACAGGAATGGTTCAAAACATCGACAGTAAGAAGAGTCAGCCTTCTTGTACTTGATTCGGCATTGTGCCTTTTGTATTTAATTCCGATGGAATTTCTGTGTTTCATCGTCAATAAGAAGGTCAGAGGGATACAGTAAACCTGAAGTGAAGCATCGGAATCTATAACTAGTGTCACAGGAATGGTTCAAAACACAGTCAGTAAGATGAGTCAGTCTTCTTGTACTTAAGTCGGCATTGTGCCTTTTGTATTTAATTCCGATGCAATTTCTATGTTTCATCGTCAATAAGAAAGTAAGAGGGATACAGTAAACCTGAAGTGAAGCATCGGAATCTATAACTAGTGTCGCAGGAATGGTCCAAAGCATAGACAGTAGGAAGAGTCAGTCTTATTGTACTTAAGTCGGCATTGTGCCTTTAGTATTTTATTCCGATGTAATTTCTGTGTTTCATCGTCAATAAGAAGGTCCAAGGGATACAGTAAACCTGAAGAGAAGCATCGAAACCTATAACTAGTGTCACAGGAATGGTACAAAACATAGAAAGTAGGAAGAGTCAGTCTTCTTGTACTTAAGTCGGCATTGTGCCTTCTCTATTAAATTCCGATGCAATTGCTGTGTTTCATCGCCAATAAGAAGGTCCAAGGGATACAGTAAACATAAAGTGAAGCATCGGAATCTATAACTAGTTTCACAGGAATGGTTCAAAGCATAGTCAGTAAGAGGAGTCAGTCTTCTTGTACTTAAGTCAGCATTGTGCCTTTTGTATTTAATTCCGATGCAATTTCTGTGTTTCATCGACAATAAGGAGGTCCAAGGGATACAGTAAAACGGGAGTGAAGCATCGGAATCTGTAACTAGTGTCACAGGAATGGTTTAAAACATAGACAGTAAGAAGAGTCAGTCTTCTTGTACTTAATTCGGCATTGTGCCTTTTGTATTTAATTCCGACGCAATTTCTGTGTTTCATCGTCAATTAGAACGTCAGAGAAATACAGTAAATCTGAAGTGAAGCATCGCAATCTATAACTAGTGTCACAGGCATGGTTCAAAACATAGTCAGTAAGAAGAGTCAGTCTTCTTGTACTAAAGTCGGCATTGTGCCTTTTGTATTTAATTCCGATGCAATTTCTGTGTTTCATCATCAATAGGAAGGTCCAAGGGATACAGTAAACCTGGAGTGCAGCTTCAGAATCAATAACAAGTGTCACAGGGATGGTTCAAAACATAGACAGTAAGAAGAGTCAGTATTCATGCACTTAAGTCGGCATTGTGGCTTTTGTATTTAATTCCGATGCAATTTCTGTGTTTCATCTCCAATAAGAAGGTCGAAGGGATACAGTAAACCTGAGGTGAAGCATCAGAGTCTATAACTAGTGTCACAGGAATGGTTCAAAGCATAGTCAGTAAGAAACGTCAGTCTTCTTGTACTTCAGTCGGCATTGTGCCTTTAGTATGTAATTCTAATGCAATTTCTGTGTTTCATCGTCAATAGGAAGGTCAGAGGGATACAGTAAATCAGAAGTGAAGCATCGGAATCTTTAACTAGTGTCACAGGAATGGTTCAAAACATAGTCAGTAAGAAGAGTCAGTGTTCTTGTACTTATGTCTGCATTGTGCTTTTTGTATTTAATTCCGATGCAATTTCCGTGTTTCATCGTCAATAAGAAGGTCCAAGGGATTCAGTAAACCTGAAGTGAAGCATCAGAATCTGTAACTAGTGGTACAGGAATGGTTCAAAACATAGTTAGTAAGAAGAGTCAGTCTTCTTGTACTTATGTCGGCATTGTGCCTTTCGTATTTAATTCCGATGCTATTTCTGTGTTTCATCGTCAATAAGAAGGTCGAAGGGATACAGTAAACCTGAAGTGAAGCATCGGAATCTATAACTAGTGTCACATGAATGGTTCAAAACATAGTCAGTAAGAAGAGTCAGTCTTCTTGTACCTAAGTCGGCATTGTGCCTTTTGTATTTAGTTCCGATGCAATTTCTGGGTTTCATCGTCAATAAGAAGGTCCAAGGGATACAGCAAACCTGGAATGAAGCATCGGAATCTATAACTAGTGTCACATGATTGGTTCAAAACATAGACGGTAAGAAGAGTCAGTCTTCTTGTACTTAATTCGGCATTGTGCATTTTGTATTTAATTCCGATGAAATTTCTGTGTTTCATCGTCAATAAGAAGGTCAGAGGGATACAGTAAACCTCAAGTGAAGCATCGAAATCTATAAATAGTGTCACAGGATTGGTTCAAAACATAGACAGTAGGAAGGGTCAGTCTTCTTGTACTTAAGTCGGCATTATTCCTTTTCTATTTAATTCCGATGCAATTTCTGTGTTTTATCGTCGGTAAGAAGGTCCAAGGGATACAGTAAACCTGGAGTGAAGCATCGGAAGCTATAACTAGTGTCACAGGAATGGTTCAAAGCATAGACAGTAAGAAGCGTCAGTCATCTTGTACTTATGTCGGCATTGTGCATTTTGTATTTAATTCCGATGCAGTTTCTGTGTTTCATCGTCAATAAGAATTTCAGCGGGATACAGTAAACCTAATGTGAAGCATCGGAATCTATAACTAGTGTCACAGGAATGCTTCAAAACATAGTCAGTAAGAAGAGTCAAACTTCTTGTACTTAAGTCGGCATTGTGCCTTTTGTATGTAATTATGATGCAATTTCTGTGATTCATCGTCAATAAGAAGGTCCAAGGGATACAGTAATCCTGGAGTGAAGCATCGGAATCTATAACTAGTGTCACAGGAATGGTTCACAACATAGACAGTAGGAAAAGTCATTTTTGTTGCACTTAAGCCGGCATTGTGCCTTTTCAATTAATTCCGATGCAATTTCTGTGTTTCATCGTCAATAAGAAGGTCAGAGGGATACAGTAAACCCGGAGTGAAGCATCGGAATCTATAACTAGTGTCACAGGGATGGTTCAAAACATAGACAGTAGGAAGAGTCAGTCCTCTTGTGCTTAAGTCGGCATTGTGCCTTTTATATTTAATTCCGATGCAATATCTGTGTTTCATCGTCAATAAGAAGGTCCAAGGGATACAGTAAACCTAGAGTGAAGCATCGGAATCTATTACTACTGTTACAGGATTGGTTCAAGACATAGACAGTAAGAAGAGTCAGTCTTCTTGTACTTAATTCGGCATTGTGCCTTTTGTATTTAATTCCGACGCAATTTCTTCGTTTCATCGTCAATAAGAACGTCAGAGGGATACAGTATATCTGAAGCGAAGCATCGGAATCTATAACTAGTGTCACAATAATGGTTCAAAACATAGTCAGTAAGAAGAGTCAGTATTCTTGTACTTAAGTCGGCATTGTGCCATTTGTATTAAATTCCGATACAATTTCTGTGTTTCATCGTCAATAAGGAGGTCCAAGGGATACAGTAAACCAGAAGTGAAGCACCCGAATCTATAACTAGTGTCACAGGAATGGTTCAAAACATAGTCAGTAAGAACAGTCAGTCTTCTTGGACTTAAGTCGGCATTGTGTCTTTTGTATTTAATTCCGATGCAATTTCTGTGTTTCATCGTCAATACGAAAGTCCAAGGGATACAGTAAACTTGAAGTGAAGCATCGGAATCTATAACTAGTGTCACAGGAATGGTTGACAACATAGACAGTTGGAAGAGTCAGTCTTGTTGTACTTAAGTCGTCATTGTGCCTTTTTAATTAATTCCGATGCAATTTCTGTGTTTCATCGTCAATAAGAAGGTCAGAGGGATACAGTAAACCTGGAGTGAAGCATCGGAATCTATAACTAGTGTCACAGGGATGGTTCAAAACATAGGCAGTAGGAAGAGTCTGTCTTCTTGTACTTAAGTCGGCATTGTGCCTTTTCTATTTATTTCCGATACAATTTCTGTGCTTCATCGTCAATTAGAAAGTCCAAGGGATACAGTAAACCTGAAGTGAAGCATCATAATCTATAACTAGTGTCACAGGAATGGTTCAAAACATAGTCAGTAAGAAGAGTCAGTCTTCTTGTACTTACGTCGGCATTGTGTCATATGTATTTAATTCCGATGCAATTTCTGTGTTTCATAGTCAATAAGAAAGTCCAAGGGATACAGTAAACCGGGAGTGAAGCATCGGAATCTATAACCAGTGTCACAGGAATGGTTCAAAAAATAGTCAGTAAGAAGAGTCAGTCTTCTTGTACTTAAGTCGGCATTGTGCCTTTTGTACTTAATTTCGTTGCAATTTCTGTGTTTCATCTTCAATAGGTAGGTCCAATGGATACAGTAAACGTGGAGTGAAGCATTGGAATCTATAACTAGTGTCACAGGAATTAATCAAAGCATAGTCAGTAAGAAGAGTCAGTCCTCTGGTACTTAAGTCGGCATTGTGCATTTTGTATTTAATTCCGATGCAATTTCAATGTTTCATCGTCAACAAGAAGGTCCAATCGATACAGTAAACCTGAAGTGAAGCATCGGAATCTATAACTAGTGTCACAGGAATGGTTCAAAACATAGTCAGTAAGAAGGGTCAGTCTTCTTGTACTTAAGTCGGCATTTTGCCTTTTCTATTTAATTCCGATGCAATTTCTGTGTTTTATCGTCAGTAAGAAGGTCCAAGGGATACAGTAAACCTGAAGTGAAGCATCGGAATCTATAACTAGTGTCACAGGAATGGTTCAAAACAAAGACAGTAAAAAGAGTCAGTCATCTTGTACTTAAGTCGGAATAGTGCCTTTTTTATTTAATTCAGATGCAATTTCTGTGTTTCATGGTCAATAAGAAGTCCCGGGGGATACAGTAATCCTGAAGTGAAGCATCGGAATCTATAACTTGTGTCACAGGAATGGTTCAAACATAGTCAGTAAGAAGAGTCTGTCTTCTTGTACTTAAGGTGGCATTGTGCCATTTGTATTTAATTCCGATGCAATTTCTGTGTTTGATCGTCAATAAGGAGGTTCAAGAAATACAGTAAACCTGGAGTGTATCATCGGAATCTATAACTAGTGTCACAGGAATGGTTCAAAACATAGTCAGTAATAAGAGTCAGACTTCTTGCACTCAAGTCGGCATTGTGACTTTTGTATTTAATTCCGATGCTTTTATGTCTTTCATCTTCAATAAGAAGGTCCAAGAAGTACTGTAAACCTGAAGTGAAGCATCGGAATCTATAACTAGTGTCACAGGAATGGTTCAAAACATAGACAGTAGGAAGAGTCAGCCTTCTTGTACTTAATTCGGCATTGAGTCATTTGTATTTAATTCCGATGCAATTTCTGTGTTTCATCGTCAATACGAATGTCAGAGGGAAACAGTAAACCTGAAGTGAAGCATCGGAATCTATTACTAGTGCCACAGGAATGGTTCAAACATAGACAGTAAGAAGAGTCAGTCTTCTTGAACTTAACTCGGCATTGTGCCTTTTGTATGTAATTCCCATGCAATTTCAGTGTTTCATCGTCAATAAGATGGTCCAAAGGATACAGTAAACCTGATGTGAATCATGGGAAACTATAACTAGTGTCACAGGAAAGGTTCAAAACATAGTCAGAAAGAAGAGTCAGTCTTCGTGTACTTAAGTCGGCATTGTGCCTTTTGTATTTAATTTCAATGCAATTTCTGTGTTTCGTCGTCAATAAGAAGGTCCAAGGGATACAGTAAACCTGAAGTGAAGCATCGGATTCTACAATTAGTGTCACAGGAATGGTTCAAACATAAACAGTAGGAAGGGTCAGTCTTGTAGTACTTAAGTCGGCATTGTGTCTTTTTATTTAATTCCGATGCGATCTCTGTGTTTCATCGTCAATAAGAAGGTCAGAGGGATACAGTAAACTTGTAGTGAAGCATCGGAATCTATAACCAGTGTCACAGGAATGGTTCAAAACATAGACAGTAGGAAGAGTCAGTCTTCTTGTATTTAAGTCGGCATTGTGCTTTTTCTATTTAATTCCGATGCAATTTCTGTGTTTCATCGTCAATAAGAAGGTCCAAGGGAAACAGTAAACCTGGAGTGAAGCATCGGAATCTATAACTAGTGTCACAGGAAAGGTACAAAACATAGACGGTAAGAAGAGCCCGTCTTCTTGATCTTAAGTCGGCATTGTCCCTTTTGTATTTAATTCCGATGCAATTTCTTTGTTTCATCGTCAATTAGAAGGTCCAAGGGATACAGTAAACCTGAAGTGAAGCATGGGAATCTATAACTAGTGTCACAGGAAAGGTTCAAAACATAGTCAGAAAGAAGAGTCAGTCCTCTTGATCTTAAGTCGGCATTGCACCTTTTGTATTTAATTCCGATGCAATTTCTGTGTTTCATCGTCAATTTGAAGGTTCAAGGGATACAGTAAACCTGAAGTGAATGATCGGATTCTATAACTAGTGCCACAGGAATGGTTCAAAATATAGACAGTAGGAAGAGTGAGCCTTCTTGTACTTAATTCGGCATTGTGTCTTTTGTATTTAAATCCGATGCAATTTCTGTGTTTCATCGTCAATACAAATGTCAGAGGGATACAGTAAACTTGTAGTGAAGCATCGGAATCTATAACCAGTGTCACAGGAATGGTTCAAAACATAGACAGTAGGAAGAGTCAGTCTTCTTGTACCTAAGTCGGCATTGTCCTTTTTCTATTTAATTCCGATGCAATTTCTGTGTTTCATCGTCAATTAGAAGGTCCAAGGGATACAGTAAACCTGGAGGGAAGCATCGGAATCTATAACTAGTGTCACAGGAAAGGTTCAAAACATGGACAGTAAGAAGAGTCAGTCTTCTTGTACTTTAGTCGGCATTGTTCCTTTTGTATTTAATTCCGATGCCATTTCTGTGTTTGATCGTCAATAGGGAGGTCCAAGGGATACAGTAAACCTGGAGTTAAGCATCGGAATCTATAACTAGCGTCACAGGAATGGTTCAAAACATAGTCAGTAAGAAGAGTCAGTCTTCTTGTACCTAAGTCGGCATTGTGCCTTTTCTATTTAATTCCGATGCAATTACTGGGTTTCATCGTCATTATGTAGGTCCAAGGGATGCAGTAAACCTGAAGTGAAGCATCTGAATCTGTAACTAGTGTCACAGGAATGGTTCAAATCATAGTCAGTAAGAAGAGTCAGTCTTCTTGTACTTAAGTCGGCATTGTGCCTTATGTATTTTATTTCGATACAATTTCTGTGTTTCATCGTCAATAAGAAGGTCCAAGGGATACAGTAAACCTGGAGTGAAACATCGGAATGTATAACTAGTGTCACAGGAATGGTTCAAAACAAAGACAGTAAGAAGAGTCAGTCATCTTGTACTTAAGCCGGAATAGTGCCTTTTGCATTTAATTCAGATGCAATTTCTGTGTTTCATCGTCAATAAGAAGTTCCGAGGGATACAGTAAACCTGAAGTGAAGCATCGGAATCTATAACTTGTGTCACAGGAATGGTTCAAAACATAGTCAGTAAGATGGGTCAGTCTTCTTGTACTTAAGTCGGCATTATGCCTTTTCTATTTAATTCCGATGCAATTTCTGTGTTTTATCGTCAATAAGAAGGTCCAAGGGATACAGTAAACCTGGAGTGAAGCATCGGAATCTATAACTAGTGTCACAGGAATGGTTGAAAACATAGACAGTAAGAAGAGTCTGTCTTCTTGTACTTAAGGTGGCATTGTGCCTTTTGTATTTAATTCCGATGCAATTTCTGTGTTTGATCGTCAATAAGGAGGTTCAAGAAATACAGTAAACCTGGAGTGTAGCATCGGAATCTATAACTAGTGTCACAGGAATGGTTCAAAACATAGACAGTAGGAAGAGTGAGCCTTCTTGTACTTAATTCGGCATTGTGTCTTTTGTATTTAATTCCGATGCAATTTCTGTGTTTCATCGTCAATAAGAAGTTCCGAGGGATACAGTAAACCTGAAGTGAAGCATCGGAATCTATAACTTGTGTCACAGGAATGGTTCAAAACGTAGTCAGTAAGATGGGTCAGTCTTCTTGTACTTAAGTCGGCATTATGCCTTTTCTATTTAATTCCGATGCAATTTCTGTGTTTTATCGTCAATAAGAAGGTCCAAGGGATACAGTAAACCTGGAGTGAAGCATCGGAATCTATAACTAGTGTCACAGGAATGGTTGAAAACATAGACAGTAAGAAGAGTCTGTCTTGTTGTACTTAAGGTGGCATTGTGCTTTTTCTATTTAATTCCGATGCAATTTCTGTGTTTCATCGTCAATTAGAAGGTCCAAGGGTTACAGTAAACCTGGAGGGAAGCATCGGAATCTATAACTAGTGTCACAGGAAAGGTTCAAAACATGGACAGTAAGAAGAGTCAGTCTTCTTGTACTTAAGTCGGCATTGTTCCTTTTGTATTTAATTCCGATGCCATTTCTGTGTTTGATCGTCAATAAGGAGGTCCAAGGGATACAGTAAACCTGGTGTGAAGCATCGGAATCTGTAACTAGTGTCACAGGAATGGTTCAAAACATAGACAGTAGGAAGAGTCAGTCTTCTTGTACGTAAGTCGGCATTGTGTCATTTGTATTTAATTCCGATGCAATTTCTGTGTTTCATAGTCAATAAGAAGGTCCAAGGGATACAGTAAACCTGGAATGAAGCATCGGAATCTATTTCTAGTGTCACAGGAAAGGTACAAAGCATAGACGGTAAGAAGAGCATGTCTTCTTGATCTTAAGTCGGCATTGTCCCTTTTGCATTTAATTCCGATGCAATTTCTGTGTTTCATCGTCAATTAGAAGGTCCAAGGGATACAGTAAACCTGAAGTGAAGCATGGGAATCTATAACTAGTGTCACAGGAAAGGTTCAAAACATAGTCAGAAAGAAGAGTCAGTCTTCTTGATCTTAAGTCGGCATTGTACCTTTTGTATTTAATTCCGATGCAATTTCTGTGTTTCATCGTCAATTAGAAGGTTCAAGGGATACAGTAAACCTGAAGTGAAGCATCGGATTCTATAACTAGTACCACAGGAATGGTTCAAAGCATAGACAGTAACAAGAGTCGGTCTTGTTGTACTTAAGTCAGCATTGCGCCATTTTATTTATTTCCGATGCAATTTCTGTGTTTCATCGTCAATAAGAAGGTCCAAGGGATACAGTAAACCTGGAGTTAAGCATCGAAATCTATAACTAGTGTCACAGGAATGGTTCAAAACATAGACAGTAAGAAGAGTCAGTCTTCTTGTACTTAAGTCGGCATTGTTCCTTTTGTATTTAATTCCGATGCAATTTCTGTGTTTCATCGTCAATACGAATGTCAGAGGGATACAGTAAACTTGTAGTGAAGCATCGGAATCTATAACCAGTGTCACAGGAATGGTTCAAAACATAGACAGTAGGAAGAGTCAGTCTTCTTGTACTTAAGTCGGCATTGTGCATTTCTATTTAATTCCGATGCAATTTCTTTGTTTCATCGTCAATAAGAGGGTCCAAGGGATACAGTAAACCTGGACTGAAGCATCGGAATCTATAACTAGTGTCACAGGAACGGTACAAAGCATAGACGGTAAGAAGAGCCCGTCTTCTTGATCTTAAGTCGGCATTGTCCCTTTTGTATTTAATTCCGATGCAATTTCTGTGTTTCATCGTCAATTAGAAGGTCCAAGGGATACAGTAAACCTGAAGTGAAGCATGGGAATCTATAACTAGTGTCACAGGAAAGGTTCAAAACATAGTCAGAAAGAAGAGTCAGTCTTCTTGATCTTAAGTCGGCATTGTACCTTTTGTATTTAATTCCGATGCAATTTCTGTGTTTCATCGTCAATTAGAAGGTTCAAGGGATACAGTAAACCTGAAGTGAAGCATCGGATTCTATAACTAGTGCCACAGGAATGGTTCAAAACATAGACAGTGGGAAGAGTCAGTCTTGTTGTACTTAAGTCAGCATTGTGCCATTTTATTTAATTCCGATGCAATTTCTGTGTTTCATAGTCAGTAAGAAGGTCCAAGGGATACAGTAAACCGGGAGTGAAGCATCGGAATCTATAACTAGTGTCACAGGAATGGTTCAAAACAATGACAGTAAGAAGAGTCAGTCATCTTGTACTTAAGTCGGAATAGTGCATTTTGTATTTAATTCCGATGCTATTTATGTCTTTCATCTTCAATAAGAAGGTCCAAGGGATACAGTAAACCTGAAGTGAAGCACCGGAATCTATAACTAGTGTCACAGGTATGGTTCAAATCATAGTCAGTAAGAACAGTCAGTCTTCTTGTACTTAAAATGGCATTGTGTCTTTTGTATTTAATTCCGATGCAATTTCTGTGTTTCATCGTCAATAAGAAGGTCAGAGGGATACAGTAAACCTGAAGTGAAGCATCGGAATCTATAACTAGTGCCACAGGAATGGTTCAAACATAGACAGTAAGAAGAGTCAGTCTGCGTGTACTTAAGTCGGCATTGTGCCTTTTCTATTTAATTCCGATGCAATTTCTGTGTTTCATCGTCATTATGTAGGTCCAAGGGATGCAGTAAACCTGAAGTGAAGCATCTGAATCTGTAACTAGTGTCACAGGAATGGTTCAAATCATAGTCAGTAAGAAGAGTCAGTCTTCTTGAACTTAAGTCGGCATTGTGCCTTATGTATTTTATTTCGATACAATATCTGTGTTTCATCGTCAATAAGAAGGTCCAAGGGATACAGTAAACCTGGAGTGAAACATCGGAAAGTATAACTAGTGTCACAGGAATGGTTCAAAACAAAGACAGTAAGAAGAGTCAGTCATCTTGTACTTAAGTCGGAATAGTGCCTTTTTTACTTAATTCAGATGCAATTTCTGTGTTTCATCGTCAATAAGAAGTTCCGAGGGATACAGTAAACCTGAAGTGAAGCATCGGAATCTATAACTTGTGTCACAGGAATGGTTCAAAACATAGTCAGTAAGATGGGTCAGTCTTCTTGTACTTAAGTCGGCATTATGCCTTTTCTATTTAATTCCGATGCAATTTCTGTGTTTTATCGTCAATAAGAAGGTGCAAGGGATACAGTAAACCTGGAGTGAAGCATCGGAATCTATAACTAGTGTCACAGGAATGGTTCAAAACATAGACAGTAAGAAGAGTCTGTCTTCTTGTACTTAAGGTGGCATTGTGCCTTTTGTATTTAATTCCGATGCAATTTCTGTGTTTGATCGTCAATAAGGAGGTTCAAGAAATACAGTAAACCTGGAGTGTAGCATCGGAATCTATAACTAGTGTCACAGGAATAGTTCAAAACATAGTCAGTAATAAGAGTCAGACTACTTGCACTCAAGTCGGCATTGTGACTTTTGTATTTAATTCCGATGCTTTTATGTCTTTCATCTTCAATAAGAAGGTCCAAGGGATACAGTAAACCCGAAGTGAAGCATCGGAATCTATAACTAGTGTCACAGGAATGGTTCAAAACATAGACAGTAGGAAGAGTCAGCCTTCTTGTACTTAATTCGGCATTGTGTCTTTTGTATTTAATTCCGATGCAATTTCTGTGTCTCATCGTCAATACGAATGGCAGAGGGAAACAGTAAACCTGAAGTGAAGCATCGGAATCTATTACTAGTGCCACAGGAATGGTTCAAACATAGACAGTAAGAAGAGTCAGTCTTCTTGAACTTAACTCGGCATTGTGCCTTTTGTATGTAATTCCGATGCAATTTCTGTGTTTCATCGTCAATAAGATGATCCAAAGGATACAGTAAACCTGATGTGAATCATGGGAATCTATAACTAGTGTCACAGGAAAGGTTCAAAGCATAGTCAGAAAGAAGAGTCAGTCTTCGTGTACTTAAGTCGGCATTGTGACTTTTGTATTTAATTTCCATGCAATTTCTGTGTTTCGTCGTCAATAACAAGGTCCAAGGGATACAGTAAACCTGAAGTGAAGCATCGGATTTTATAATTAGTGTCACAGGAATGGTTCAAACATAAACAGCAGGAAGGGTCAGTCTTGTAGTACTTAAGTCGGCATTGTGCCTTTTTATTTAATTCCGATGCAATCTCTGTGTTTCATCGTCAATAAGAAGGTCAGAGGGATACAGTAAACTTGTAGTGAAGCATCGGAATCTATAACCAGTGTCACAGGAATGGTTCAAAACATAGACAGTAGGAAGAGTCAGTCTTCTTGTACTTAAGTCGGCATTGTGCTTTTTCTATTTAATTCCGATGCAATTTCTGTGTTTCATCGTCAATAAGAAGGTCCAAGGGACACAGTAAACCTGAAGTGAAGCATCGGATTCTGTAACTAGTGCCACAGGAATGGTTCAAAACATAGACAGTAGGAAGAGTCAGTCTTGTTGTACTTAAGTCGGCATTGTGCCATTTTATTTAATTCCGATGCAATTTCTGTTTTTCATCGTCAATAAGATGGTCCAAGGGATACAGTAAACCTGGAGTCAAGCATCGGAATCTATAACTAGCGTCACAGGAATGGTTCAAAGCATAGTCAGTAAGAAGAGTCAGTCTTCTTGTACCTAAGTCGGCATTGTGCCTTTTCTATTTAATTCCGATGCAATTTCTGTGTTTCATCGTCATTATGTAGGTCCAAGGGATGCAGTAAACCTTAAGTGAAGCATCTGAATCTGTAACTAGTGTCACAGGAATGGTTCAAATCATAGTCAGTAAGAAGAGTCAGTCTTCTTGTTCTTAAGTCGGCATTGTGCCTTATGTATTTTATTTCGATACAATTTCTGTGTTTCATCGTCAATTAGAAGGTTCAAGGGATACAGTAAACCTGAAGTGAAGCATCGGATTCTATAACTAGTGCCACAGGAATGGTTCAAAACATAGACAGTGGGAAGAGTCAGTCTTGTTGTACTTAAGTCAGCATTGTGCCATTTTATTTAATTCCGATGCAATTTCTGTGTTTCATAGTCAATAAGAAGGTCCAAGGGATACAGTAAACCGGGAGTGAAGCATCGGAATCTATAACTAGTGTCACAGGAATGGTTCAAAACAATGACAGTAAGAAGAGTCAGTCATCTTGTACTTAAGTCGGAATAGTGCATTTTGTATTTAATTCCGATGCTATTTATGTCTTTCATCTTCAATAAGAAGGTCCAAGGGATACAGTAAACCTGAAGTGAAGCACCGGAATCTATAACTAGTGTCACAGGTATGGTTCAAATCATAGTCAGTAAGAACAGTCAGTCTTCTTGTACTTAAAATGGCATTGTGTCTTTTGTATTTAATTCCGATGCAATTTCTGTGTTTCATCGTCAATAAGAAGGTCAGAGGGATACAGTAAACCTGAAGTGAAGCATCGGAAACTATAACTAGTGCCACAGGAATGGTTCAAACATAGACAGTAAGAAGAGTCAGTCTGCGTGTACTTAAGTCGGCATTGTGACTTTTGTATTTAATTCCGATGCAATTTCTGTGTTTCATCGTCAATAAGAAGGTCAGAGGGACACAGTAAAGCTGAAGTGAAGCATCGGAATCTAGAACTAGTGTCACAGGAATGGTTCAAATCATAGACAGTAGGAAGAGTCAGTCTTCTTGTACCTAAGTCGGCATTGTGCCTTTTCTATTTAATTCCGATGCAATTTCTGTGTTTCATCGTCATTATGTAGGTCCAAGGGATGCAGTAAACCTGAAGTGAAGCATCTGAATCTGTAACTAGTGTCACAGGAATGGTTCAAATCATAGTCAGTAAGAAGAGTCAGTCTTCTTGAACTTAAGTCGGCATTGTGCCTTATGTATTTTATTTCGATACAATTTCTGTGTTTCATCGTCAATAAGAAGGTCCAAGGGATACAGTAAACCTGGAGTGAAACATCGGAAAGTATAACTAGTGTCACAGGAATGGTTCAAAACAAAGACAGTAAGAAGAGTCAGTCATCTTGTACTTAAGTCGGAATAGTGCCTTTTTTACTTAATTCAGATGCAATTTCTGTGTTTCATCGTCAATAAGAAGTTCCGAGGGATACAGTAAACCTGAAGTGAAGCATCGAAATCTATAACTTGTGTCACAGGAATGGTTCAAAACATAGTCAGTAAGATGGGTCAGTCTTCTTGTACTTAAGTCGGCATTGTGCCTTTTCTATTTAATTCCGATGCAATTTCTGTGTTTTATCGTCAATAAGAAGGTGCAAGGGATACAGTAAACCTGGAGTGAAGCATCGGAATCTATAACTAGTGTCACAGGAATGGTTCAAAACATAGACAGTAAGAAGAGTCTGTCTTCTTGTACTTAAGGTGGCATTGTGCCTTTTGTATTTAATTCCGATGCAATTTCTGTGTTTGATCGTCAATAAGGAGGTTCAAGAAATACAGTAAACCTGGAGTGTAGCATCGGAATCTATAACTAGTGTCACAGGAATAGTTCAAAACATAGTCAGTAATAAGAGTCAGACTACTTGCACTCAAGTCGGCATTGTGACTTTTGTATTTAATTCCGATGCTTTTATGTCTTTCATCTTCAATAAGAAGGTCCAAGGGATACAGTAAACCCGAAGTGAAGCATCGGAATCTATAACTAGTGTCACAGGAATGGTTCAAAACATAGACAGTAGGAAGAGTCAGCCTTCTTGTACTTAATTCGGCATTGTGTCTTTTGTATTTAATTCCGATGCAATTTCTGTGTCTCATCGTCAATACGAATGGCAGAGGGAAACAGTAAACCTGAAGTGAAGCATCGGAATCTATTACTAGTGCCACAGGAATGGTTCAAACATAGACAGTAAGAAGAGTCAGTCTTCTTGAACTTAACTCGGCATTGTGCCTTTTGTATGTAATTCCGATGCAATTTCTGTGTTTCATCGTCAATAAGATGATCCAAAGGATACAGTAAACCTGATGTGAATCATGGGAATCTATAACTAGTGTCACAGGAAAGGTTCAAAACATAGTCAGAAAGAAGAGTCAGTCTTCGTGTACTTAAGTCGGCATTGTGACTTTTGTATTTAATTTCCATGCAATTTCTGTGTTTCGTCGTCAATAACAAGGTCCAAGGGATACAGTAAACCTGAAGTGAAGCATCGGATTTTATAATTAGTGTCACAGGAATGGTTCAAACATAAACAGTAGGAAGGGTCAGTCTTGTAGTACTTAAGTCGGCATTGTGCCTTTTCTATTTAATTCCGATGCAATTTCTGTGTTTCATCGTCATTATGTAGGTCCAAGGGATGCAGTAAACCTGAAGTGAAGCATCTGAATCTGTAACTAGTGTCACAGGAATGGTTCAAATCATAGTCAGTAAGAAGAGTCAGTCTTCTTGTTCTTAAGTCGGCATTGTGCCTTATGTATTTTATTTCGATACAATTTCTGTGTTTCATCGTCAATAAGAGGGTCCAAGGGGTACAGTAAACCTGGAGTGAAGCATCGGAATCTATAACTAGTGTCACAGGAATGGTTCAAAACAAAGACAGTAAGATGAGTCAGTCATTTTGTACTTAAGTCGGAATAGTGCCTTTTGTATTTAATTCCGATTGAATTTCTGTGTTTCATCGTCAATAAGAAGGTTCGAGGGATACAGTAAACCTGAAGTGAAGCATCGGAATCTATAACTAGTGTCACAGGAATGGTTCAAAGCATAGTCAGTAAGAAGCGTCAGTCTTCTTGTACTTAGGTCGGCATTGTGCCTTTTCTATTTAATTCCGATGCAATTTCTGTGTTTTATCGTCAATAAGAAGTCCAAGGGATACAGTAAACCTGGAGTGATGCATCGGAATCTATAACTAGTGTCACAGGAATGGTTCAAATCATAGACAGTAAGAAGAGTCTGTCTTCTTCTACATAAATCGGCATTGTGCCTTTTGTATTTAATTCCGAGGCAATTTCTGTGTTTGATCGTCAATAAGGAGGTCCAAGGGATACAGTAAACCTGGAGTGAAGCATCGGAATCTATAACTAGTGGCACAGGAATGGTTCAAAACATAGTCAGTAAGAAGAGTCAGTCTTCTTGCACTCAAGTCGGCATTGTGTCTTTTGTATTTCATTCCGATGCTATTTATGTCTTTCATCTTCAATAAGAAGGTCCAATGGATACAGTAAACCTGAAGTGAAGCATCGGAATCTACAACTAGTGTCACAGGTATGGTTCAAAACATAGACAGTAGGAAGAGTCAGCCTTCTTGTACTAAAGCAGGCATTGAGCATTTTGTATTTGATTCCGATGCAATTTCTGTGTTTCATCGTCAATAAGAGGGTAAGAGGGATACAGTAATCCTGAAGTGAAGCATCGGAATCTATAACTAGTGTCACAGGCTTGGTTCAAAACATAGACAGTAAGAAGAGCCAGTCTCCTTGTACTTGAGTCGGCATTGTGCCCTTTTGTATTTAATTCCGATGCAATTTCTGTGTTTCATCGTCAATACGAAGGTCAGAGGGATACAGTAAACCGGAAGTTAGGCATCGGAAACTATAACTACTGACACAGGAGTGGTTCAAACATAGTCAGTATGAAGAGTCAGTGTTCCTGCACTAAAGTCGGCATTGTGTCTTTTGTATTTCATTCCGATGCAATTTATGTCTTTCATCTTCAATAAGAAGGTCAAAGGGATACAGTAAACCTGAAGTGAAGCATCGGAATCTATAACTAGTGTCACAGGAATGGTTCAAATCATTGACAGTAGGATGAGTCAGTCTTCTTGTACTTAAGTCGAGATTGTGCATTTTGTAATTAATTCCGGTGCAATTTCCGTGTTTAATCGTCAATAAGAAGGTAAGAGGGATACAGTAAACCTGAAGTGAAGCATCGGAATCTGTAACTAGTGTCACAGGAATCGTTCAAAACATAGACAGTAAGAAGAGTCAGTTTTCTAGTACTTAAGTCGGCATTGTGTCATTTTTATTTAATTCCGATGCAATTTCTGTGTTTCATAGTCAATAAGAAGGTCCTAGGGATACAGTAAACCTGAAGTGAAGCATCGGATTCTATAATTAGTGTCACAGGAATGGTTCAAACATAGACAGTAGGAAGGGTCAGTCTTGTTGTACTTAAGTCGGCATTGTGCTTTTCTATTTAATTCCGATGCAATTTCTGTGTTTCATCGTCAATAAGAAGGTCCAAGGGGTACAGTAAACCTGGAGTGAAGCATCGGAATCTATAACTAGTGCCACAGGAATGGTTCAAACATAGACAGTAAGAAGAGTCAGTCTTCTTGATCTTAAGTCGGTATTGTACCTTTTGTATTTAATTCCGATGCAATTTGTGTGTTTCATCGTCAATTAGAAGGTCCAAGGGATACAGTAAACCTGAAGTGAAGCATGGGAATCTATAACTAGTGTCACAGGAAAGGTTCAAAACATAGACAATGAGAAGAGTCAGTCTTCTTGTACTTAAGTCGGCATTGTGCTTTTTCTATTTAATTCCGATGCAATTTCTGTGTTTCATCGTCAATAAGAAGGTCCAAGGGGTACAGTAAACCTGGAGTGAAGCATCGGAAACTATAACTAGTGTCACAGGAATGGATCAAATCATAGACAGTAGGAAGAGTCAGTCTTCTTATACTTAATTCGGCATTGCGTCTTTTGTATTTAATTCCGATGCAATTTCTGTGTTTCATCGTCAATAAGAAGGTCAGAGGAATACAGTAAACCTGAAGTGAAGCATCGGAATCTATAACTAGTGCCACAGGAATGGTTCAAACATAGACAGTAAGAAGAGTCAGTCTTCTTGATCTTAAGTCGGCATTGTACCTTTTGTATTTAATTCCGATGCAATTTCTGTGTTTCATCGTCAATTAGAAGGTCCAAGGGATACAGTAAACCTGAAGTGAAGCATGGGAATCTATAACTAGTGTCACAGGAAAGGTCAAAACATAGTCAGAAAGAAGAGTCAGTCTTCGTGTACTTAAGTCGGCATTGTGACTTTTGTATTTAATTCCGATGCAATTTCTGTGTTTCATCGTCAATAAGAAGGTCAGAGGGACACAGTAAAGCTGAAGTGAAGCGTCGGAATCTAGAACTAGTGTCACAGGAATGGTTGAAATCATAGACAGTAGGAAGAGTCAGTCTTCTTGTACCTAAGTCGGCATTGTGCCTTTTCTATTTAATTCCGATGCAATTTCTGTGTTTCATCGTCATTATGTAGGTCCAAGGGATGCAGTAAACCTGAAGTGAAGCATCTGAATCTGTAACTAGTGTCACAGGAATGGTACAAATCATAGTCAGTAAGAAGAGTCAGTCTTCTTGTACTTAAGTCGGCATTGTGCCTTATGTATTTTATTTCGATACAATTTCTGTGTTTCATCGTCAATAAGAAGGTCCAAGGGATATAGTAAACCTGGAGTGAAACATCGGAATGTATAACTAGTGTCCCAGGAATGGTTCAAAACAAAGACAGTAAGAGGAGTCAGTCATCTTGTACTTCAGTCGAAATAGTGCCTTTTGTATTTAATTCAGATGCAATTTCTGTGTTTCATCGTCAATAAGAAGTTCCGAGGGATACAGTAAACCTGAAGAGAAGCATCGGAATCTATAACTTGTGTCACAGGAATGGTTAAAAAACATAGTCAGTAAGATGGGTCAGTCTTCTTGTACTTAAGTCGGCATTATGCCTTTTCTATTTAATTCCGATGCAATTTCTGTGTTTTATCGTCAATAAGAAGGTCCAAGGGATACAGTAAACCTGGAGTGTAGCATCGGAATCTATAACTAGTGTCACAGGAATGGTTCAAAACATAGTCAGTAATAAGAGTCAGACTTCTTGCACTCAAGTCGGCATTGTGTCTTTTGTATTTAATTCCGATGCTTTTTATGTCTTTCATCTTCAATAAGAAGGTCCAAGGGATACAGTAAACCTGAAGTGAAGCTTCGGAATCTATAACTAGTGTCACAGGAATGGTTCAAAACATAGACAGTAGGAAGAGTCAGCCTTCTTGTACTTAATTCGGCATTGTGTCTTTTGTATTTAATTCCGATGCAATTTCTGTGTTTCATCGTCAATACGAATGTCAGAGGGATACAGTAAACCTGAAGTGAAGCATCGGAATCTATTACTAGTGCCACAGGAATGGTTCAAACATAGACAGTAAGAAGAGTCAGTCTTCTTTAACTTAAGTCGGCATTGTGCCTTTTGTATGTAATTCCGATGCAATTTCTGTGTTTCATCGTCAATAAGATGGTCCAAAGGATACAGTAAACCTGATGTGAATCATGGGAATCTATAACTAGTGTCACAGGAAAGGTTCAAAACATAGTCAGAAACAAGAGTCAGTCTTCGTGTACTTAAGTCGGCATTGTGACTTTTGTATTTAATTTCCATGCAATTTCTGTGTTTCATCTTCAATAAGAAGGTCCAAGGGATACAGTAAACCTGAAGTGAAGCTTCGGAATCTATAACTAGTGTCACAGGAATGGTTCAAATCATATACAGTAGGAAGAGTCAGCCTTCTTGTACTTAATTCGGCATTGTGTCTTTTGTATTTAATTCCGATGCAATTTCTGTGTTTCATCGTCAATAAGAATGTCCAAGGGATACAGTAAACCTGGAGTAAAGCATCGGAATCTATAACTAGTGTCACAGGAAAGGTACAAAACGTAGACGGTAAGAAGAGCCCGTCTTCTTGACCTTAAGTGGGCATTTTCCCTTTTGTATTTAATTCCGATGCAATTTCTGTGTTTCATCGTCAATTAGAAGGTCCAAGGGATACAGTAAACCTGAAGTGAAGCATGGGAATCTATAACTAGTGTCACAGGAAAGGTTCAAAACATAGTCAGAAAGAAGAGTCAGTCTTCTTGATCTTAAGTCGGCATTGTACCTTTTGTATTTAATTCCAATGCAATTTCTGTGTTTCATCGTCAATTAGAAGGTTCAAGGGATACAGTAAACCTGAAGCGAAGCATCGGATTCTATAACTAGTGCCACAGGAATGGGTCAAAACATAGACAGTAGGAAGAGTCAGTCTTGTTGTACTTAAGTCGGCATTGTGCCATTTTATTTAATTCCGATGCAATTTCTGTGTTTCATCGTCAATATGAAGGTCCAAGGGATACAGTAAACCTGGAGTTAAGCATCGGAATCTATAACTAGCGTCACAGGAATGGTTCAAAGCATAGTCAGTAAGAAGAGTCAGTCGTCTTATACCTAAGTCGGCATTGTGCCTTTTCTATTTAATTCCGATGCAATTTCTGTGTTTCATCGTCATTATGTAGGTCCAAGGGATGCAGAAAACCTGAAGTGAAGCATCTGAATCTGTAACTAGTGTCACAGGAATGGTTCAAATCATAGTCAGTAGGAAGAGTCAGTCTTCTTGTACTTAAGTCGGCATTGTGCCTTATGTATTTTATTTCGATACAATTTCTGCGTTTCATCGTCAATTAGAAGGTCCAAGGGATACAGTAAACCTGAAGTGAAGCATGGGAATCTATAACTAGTGTCACAGGAAAGGTTCAAAACATAGTCAGAAAGAAGAGTCAGTCTTCTTGATCTTAAGTCGGCATTGTACCTTTTGTATTTAATTCCAATGCAATTTCTGTGTTTCATCGTCAATTAGAAGGTTCAAGGGATACAGTAAACCTGAAGCGAAGCATCGGATTCTATAACTAGTGTCCCAGGAATGGTTCAAAACAAAGACAGTAAGAGGAGTCAGTCATCTTGTACTTAAGTCGGAATAGTGCCTTTTATATTTAATTCAGATGCAACTTCTGTGTTTCATCGTCAATAAGAAGTTCCGAGGGATACAGTAAACCTGAAGTGGAGCATCGGAATCTATAACTTGTGCCACAGGAATGGTTCAAAACATAGTCAGCAAGATGGGTCAGTCTTCTTGTACTTATGTCGGCATTATGCTTTTTCTATTTAATTCCGATGCAATTTCTGTGTTTTATCGTCAATAAGAAGGTCCTAGGGATACAGTAAACCTGGAGTGAAGCATCGGAATCTATAACTAGTGTCACAGGAATGGTTCAAAACATAGACAGTAGGAATAGTGAGCCTTCTTGTACTTAATTCGGCATTGTGTCTTTTGTATTTAATTCCGATGCAATTTCTGTGTTTAATCGTCAATACGAATGTCAGAGGGATACAGTAAACGTGTAGTGAAGCATCGGAATCTATAACCAGTGTCACAGGAATGGTTCAAAGCATAGACAGTAGGAAGAGTCAGTCTTCTTGTACTTAAGTCGGCATTGTGCTTTTTCTATTTAATTCCGATGCAATTTCTGTGTTTCATCGTCAATAAGAAGGTCCAAGGGATACAGTAAACCTGGAGTGAAGCATCGGAATCTATAACTAGTGTCACAGGAAAGGTACAAAGCATAGACGGTAAGAAGAGCCCGTCTTCTTGATCTTAAAACGGCATTGTCCCTTTTGTATTTAATTCCGATGCAATTTCTGTGTTTCATCGTCAATTAGAAGGTCCAAGGGATACAGTAAACCTGTAGTGAAGCATGGGAATCTATAACTAGTGTCACAGGAAAGGTTCAAAACATAGTCAGAAAGAATAGTCAGTCTTCTTGATCTTAAGTCGGCATTGTACCTTTTGTATTTAATTCCGATGCAATTTCTGTGTTTCATCGTCAATTAGAAGGTTCAAGGGATACAGTAAACCTGAAGTGAAGCATCGGATTCTATAACTAGTGCCACAGGAATGGTTCAAAACATAGACAGTAGGAAGAGTCAGTCTTGTTGTACTTAAGTCGGCATTGTGCCATTTTATTTAATTCCGATGCAATTTCTGTGTTTCATCGTCAATAAGAAGGTCCAAGGGATACAGTAAACCTGGAATTAAGCATCGGAATCTATAACTAGTGTCACAGGAATGGTTCAAAACATAGACAGTAGGAAGAAGCAGTCTTCTTGTACTTAGTCGGCATTGTGTCATTCGTATTTAATTCCGATGCAATTTCTGTGTTTCATAGTCAATAAGAAGGTCCAAGGGATACAGTAAACCGGGAGTGAAGCATCGGAACCTATAACTAGTGTCACAGGAATGGTTCAAAACATAGTCAGTAAGAAGAGTCAGTCTTCTTGTACTTATGTCGGCATTGTGCCTTTTGTATTTAATTCCGATGCAATTTCTGTGTTTCATCGTCAACAAGAAGGTCCAAGGTATACAGTGAACCTGAAGTGAAGCATCGGAATCTATGACTAATGTCACAGGAATGATTCAGATCATAGACAGTAGGAAGAGTCAGTCTTTTTGTACATAAGTCGGCATTGTGCTTTTTCTATTTAATTCCGATGCAATTTCTGTGTTTCATCGTCAATAAGTAGGTCCAAGGGATACAGTAAACCTGAAGTGAAGCATGGGAATCTATAACTAGTGTCACAGGAAAGGTTCAAAACATAGTCAGAAAGAAGAGTCAGTCTTCGTGTACTTATGTCGGCATTGTGACTTTTGTATTTAATTCCGATGCAATTTCTGTGTTTCATCGTCAATAAGAAGGTCAGAGGGATACAGTAAACCTGAAATGAAGCATCGGAATCTAGAACTAGTGTCACAGGAATGGTTCAAATCATAGACAGTAGGAAGAGTCAGTCTTCTTGTACCTAAGTCGGAATTGTGAATTTTCTATTTAATTCCGATGCAATTTCTGTGTTTCATCGTCAATAAAAAGGTCCAAGGGGTACAGTAAAACTGGAGTGAAGCATCGGAATCTATAACTAGTGTCACAGGAATGGTTCAAAACAAAGACAGTAAGATGAGTCAGTCATTTTGTACTTAAGTCGGAATAGTGCCTTTTGTATTTAATTCCGATGCAATTTCTGTGTTTCATCGTCAATAAGAAGGTTCGAGGTATACAGTATACCTGAAGTGAAGCATCGGAATCTATAACTAGTGTCACAGGAATAGTTCAAAGCATAGTCAGTAAGAAGCGTCAGTCTTCTTGTACTTAAGTCGGCATTATGCCTTTTCTATTTAATTCCGATGCAATTTCTGTGTTTTATCGTCAATAAAAAGTCCAAGGGATACAGTAAACCTGGAGTGATGCATCGGAATATATAACTAGTGTCACAGGAATGGTTCAAATCATAGACAGTAAGAAGAGTCTGTCTTCTTCTACATAAATCGGCATTGTGACTTTTGTATTTAATTCCGATGCAATTTCTGTGTTTGATCGTCAATAAGGAGGTCCAAGGGATACAGTAAACCTGGAGTGAAGCATCGGAATCTATAACTAGTGGCACAGGAATGGTTCAAAACATTGTCAGAAGAAGAGTCAGTCTTCTTGCACTCAAGTCGGCATTGTGTCTATTGTATTTCATTCCGATGCTATTTATGTCATTCATCTACAACAAGAAGGTCCAAGGGATACAGTAAACCTGAAGTGAAGCATCGGAATCTACAACTAGTGTCACAGGTATGGTTCAAAACATAGACAGTAGGAAGAGTCAGCCTTCTTGTACTAAAGCAGGGATTGAGCATTTTGTATTTAATTCCGATGCGATTTCTGTGTTTCATCGTCAATAAGAGGGTAAGAGGGATACAGTAAACCTGAAGTGAAGCATCGGAATCTATAACTAGTGTCACAGGAGTGGTTCAAACATAGTCAGTATGAAGAGTCAGTGTTTTTGCACTAAAGTCGGCATTGTGTCTTTTATATTTAATTCCGATGCAATTTATGTCTTTCATCTTCAATAAGAAGGTCAAAGGGATACAGTAAACCTGAAGTGAATCATCGGAATCTATAACTAGTGTCACAGGAATGGTTCAAATCATAGACAGTAGGATGAGTCAGTCTTCTTGTACTAAAGTCGAGATTGTGCATTTTGTATTTAATTCCGGTGCAATTTCCGTGTTTAATCGTCAATAAGAAGGTAAGAGGGATACAGTAAACCTGAAGTGAAGCATCGGAATCTGTAACTAGTGTCACAGGAATGGTTCAAAACATAGACAGTAAGAAGAGTCAGTTTTCTAGTACTTAAGTCGGCATTGTGCCTTTTGTATTTAATTCCGAAGCCATTTCTGTGTTTGATCGTCAATGCGTAGGTCCAAGGGATACAGTAAACCTGGAGTGATGCATCGGAATCTGTAACTAGTGTCACAGGAATGGTTCAAAACATAGTCAGTAAGAAGAGTCAGTCTTCTTGTACTTAAGTCGGCATTGTGTCATTTGTATTTAATTCCGATGCAATTTCTGTGTTTCATAGTCAATAAGAAGGTCCTAGGGATACAGTAAACCGGGAGTGAAGAATCGGAATCTATAACTAGTGTCACAGGAATGGTTCAAAACATAGTCAGTAAGAAGAGTCAGTCTCCTTGTACTTAAGTCGGTATTGTACCTTTTGTATTTAATTCCGATGCAATTTCTGTGTTTCATCGTCAATAAGAAGGTCCAAGGGATACAGTAAACCTGAAGTGAAGCATGGGAATCTGTAACTAGTGTCACAGGAAAGGTTCAAAACATAGTCAGAAAGAAGAGTCAGTCTTCGTGTACTTAAGTCGGCATTGTGACTTTTGTATTTAATTCGGATGCAATTTCTGTGTTTCATTGTCAATAAGAAGGTCAGAGGGATACAGTAAACCTGAAGTGAAGCATCGGAATCTAGAACTAGTGTCACAGGAATGGTTCAAACCATAGACAGCAGGAAGAGTCAGTCTTCTTGTACCTAAGTAGGAATTGTGCCTTTTCTATTTAATTCCGATGCAATTTCTGTGTTTCATCGTCAATGAGAAGGTCCAAGGGATACAGTAAACCTGGAGTGAAGCATCGGAATCTATAACTAGTGTCACAGGAATGGTTCAAAACAAAGACAGTAAGATGAGTCAGTCATCTTGTACTTAAGTCGGAATAGTGCCTTTTGTATTTATTTCCGATGCAATTTCTGTGTTTAATCGTCAATAAGAAGGTCCGAGGGATACAGTAAACCTGAAGTGAAGCATCGGAATCTATAACTAGCGTCACAGGAATGGTTCAAACATAGTCAGTAAGAAGGGTCAGTCTTCTTGTACTTAAGTCGTCATTATGCCTTTTCTATTTATTTCCGATGCAATTTCTGTGTTTTATCGTCTATATGAAGTCCAAGGGATACAGTAAACCTGGAGAGATGCATCGGAATCTATAACTAGTGTCACAGGAATGGTTCAAATCATAGACAGTAAGAAGAGTCTGTCTTCTTGTACTTAAGTCGGCATTGTGCCTTTTGTATTTAATTCCGATGCAATTTCTGTTTTTGATCGTCAATAAGGAAGTCCAAGGCATACAGTAAACCTGGAGTGAAGCATCGGAATCTATAACTAGTGTCACAGGAAGGGTTCAAAACATAGTCAGTAGGAAGAGTCAGCCTTCTTGTACTTAAGCCGGCATTGTGCATTTTGTATTTAATTCGGATGCAATTTCTGTGTTTCATCGTCAATAAGAGGGTAAGAGGGATACAGTAAACCTGAAGTGAAGCATCGGAGTCTATAACTAGTGTCACAGGAATGGTTCAAAACATAGACAGTCTGAAGTGTCAGTCTTCTTGTACTTATGTCGGGATTGTGCCTTTTCTATTTAATTCCAATGCAATTTCTGTGTTTCATCGTCAATTAGAAAGTCCAAGGGATACAGTGAACCTGAATTGAAGCATCGGAGTCTATAACTAGCGTCACAGGAATGGTTCAAAACATAGTCAGTAAGAAGAGTCAGTCTTCTTGTACTTAAATCGGCGTTGTGCCTTTTGTATTTTTTCTGATGCAATTTCTGTGTTTCATCGTCAATGAGAAGGTCCAAGGGATACAGAAAACCTGGAGTGAAGCATTGGAATCTATAACTAGTGTCACATGAATGGTTCAAAACATAGACAGTAAGAAGAGTCCGTCTACTTGTACTTATGTCGGCATTGTGCCCTTTGTATTTAATTCCGATGCAATTTCTGTGTTTCATCGTCAAAAAGAAGGTCCAAGGGATACAGTGAACCTGAAGTGAACCATCGGAATCTATAACTAGTGTCACAGGAATGGTTCAAAACATAGACAGTAGGAAGGGTCAGTCTTCTTGTACTTAAGTCGGCATTGTGCGTTTTGTATTTAATTCCGATGCACTTTCTGTGTTTCATCGTCAATAAAAAGGTAAGCGGTATACAGTTAACCTGAAGTGAAGCATCGGAATCTATAACTAGTGTCACAGGAATGGTTCAAAACATAGACAGTAGGAAGTGTCAGTCTTCTTGTACTTATGTCGGGATTGTGCCTTTTCTTTTTATTTCCAATGCAATTTCTGTGTATCATCGTCAATAAGAAAGTCCAAGGGATACAGTAAAATTGAAGTGAAGCATCGGAATCTATAACTAGTGTCACAGGAATGGTTCAAATCATAGTCAGTAAGAAGAGTCAGTCTTCTTGTACTTAAGTCGGCATTGTGCCTTTAGTATTTAATTCTGATGCAATTTCTGTATTTAATCGTCAATGAGAAGGTCCAAGGGATACAGTAAACCTGGAGTGAAGCATTGGAATCTATAACTAGAGTCACATGAATGGTTCAAAACATAGACAGTAAGAAGAGTCAGTCACTTTTGTACTTTTGTCGGCATTGTGCCCTTTGTATTTAACTCCGATGTAATTTCTGTGTTTCATCGTCAATAAGAAGGCCCAATGGATACAGTAAACCTGAAGTGAAGCATCGTAATCGAAAACTGGTCTCACAGGAAAGGTACAAAACATAGACGGTAAGAAGAGCCCGTCTTCTTGATCTTAAGTCGGCATTGTGCTTTTTGTATTTAATTCCGATGCAATTTCTGTGTTTCATCGTCAATAAGAAGGTCCAAGTGATACAGTTAACATGGATTGAAGCATCGGAATCTATAACTAGTGTCACAGGAATGGTTCAAAGCATAGACAGTAAGAAGAGTCAGTCTTCTTGTACTTAAGTCGGCAATGTGCCTTCTGTATTTAATTCCGATGCAATTTCTGTGTCTCATCTTCAATAAGGAGGGCCAAGGGATACAGTAAACCTGGAGTGAAGCATCGGAATCTATAACTAGTGTCACAGGAATGGTTAAAAACAAAGTCAGTAAGAAGAGTCAGTCTACTTGTACTTAAGTTGGCATTGTGCGTTTTGTTTTTAATTCAGATGCAATTTCTGTGTTTCATCGCCAATAAGAAGGTCCAAGGGATACAGTAAACCGGGAGTGAAGCATCGGAATCTATAACTATGTGTTACAGGAATGGTTCAAACATAGACAGTAAGAAGAGTCAGTCTTCTTGTACTTAAGTCGGCATTGTGCTTTTTGTATTTAATTCCGAAGCAATTTCTGTGTTTCATCGACAATATGAAGGTCCAAGGGATACAGTAAACCTGAAGTGAAGCGTCGGAATCTATAACTAGTGTCACAGGAATGGTTCCAAACATAGTCAGTAAGAAGAGTCAATCTTCTTGTACATAAGTCGGCATTGCGCCTTTTGTATTTAATTCCGATGCAATTTCAGTGTTTCATCGTCAATAAGAAGGTCCAAGGGATACAGTAAACCTGTAGTGAATCATCGGAATCTATAACTAGTGTAACAGGAATGGTTCAAAACATAGACAGTAGGAAAAGTCAGTCTTCTTGTACTTAAGTAGGCATTGTGCCTTTTGTATTTAATTCCGATGCAATGTCTGTGTTTCATCGTCAATAAGAAGGTCCAAGGGATACAGTAAACCTGGAGTGAAGCATCGGAATCTATAACTAGTGTCAGGGAATGGTTGAAAACATAGACCGTAGGAAGAGTCAGTCTTCTTGTACGTAAGTCGGCATTGTGCCTTTTGTATTTGATTCCGATACAATTTCTGTGTTTCATCGTCAATAAGAAGGTCCAAGGGATACAGTAAACCTGAAGTGAAGCATCGGAATCTATAACTAGTGTCACAGGAATGGTTCAAATCATAGTCAGTAAGAAGAGTCAGTCATCTTGTACTTAAGTCGGTATTGTACCTTTTGTTTTTAATTCCGATGCTATTTCTGTGTTTCATCGTAAATAAGAAGGTCCGAGGGATACAGTAAACCTGGAGTGAAGCATCAGAATCTATAACTACTGTCACAGGAATGGTTCAAAACATAGACAGTGAGAAGAGTCAGTTTTCTTGTACAAAAGTCGACATTGTGCCTTTTGTATTTAATTCCGATGCAATTTCTGTGATTCATCGTCAATAAGAAGGTCACAGGGATACAGTAAACCTGAAGTGAATCATCGGAATCTATAACTAGTGTCACAGGAATGGTTCAAAACATAAACAGTAAGAAGAGTCAGTTTTTTTGTACTTAAGTCGCGCGTTGTGCTTTTTGTATTTAATTAAGATGCAATTTCGGTGTTTCATCGTCAATAATAAGTTCAGAGGGATACAGTACACCTGAAGTGAAGCATCGGAATCTATAACTAGTGTCACAGCAATGGTTCAAAACATAGACAGTAAGAAGAGTCAGTCTTCTTGTCCTTAAGTCGGCATTGTGCCTTTTGTATATAATTCCGATGCAATTTCTGCGTATCATCGTCAATAGGAAGCTCAGAGGGATACAGTAATCCTGAGGTGAAGCTTCGGAATCTATAACTAGTGTCACAGGAATGGTTCAAATCATAGACAATAAGAAGAGCTAGTCTTCTTGTACTTGAGTCGGCATTGTGCCTTTTGTATTTAATAGCGATCAATTTTCTGTGTTTGATCGTCGATAACAAGGTCAGAGGGATACAGTAATAATGATGTGAAGCATCGGAATCGATAACTAGTGTCATAGGAATGGTTCAAACCATAGAGAGTAAGAAGAGTCAGTCTTCTCGTACTTAAGTCGGCATTATGCCTTTTGTATTTAATTAAGATGCAATTTCTGTGTTTCATCGTCAATAAGAAGGTAAGAGGGATACAGTCAACCTGAAGTGAAGCATCGGAATCAATAACTTGTGTCACAGGAAAGGTTCAAAGCATAGACGGTAAGAAGAGTCTGACTTCTTGTACTTAAGTCGGCATTGTGCCTTTTGTATATAATTCCGATGCAATTTCTGTGTTTCGTCGTCAATAAGAATATCAGAGGGATACAGTAAACCTGAAGTGTAGCATCGGAATCTATAACTAGTGTCACAGGAATGGTTCAAAACATAGACAGTTAGAAGAGCCAGTCTTCATGTACTTGAGTCGGCATTGTGCCTTTTGTATAAAATTCCGATGGAGTTTCTGTGTTTCATCGTCAATAAGATGGTCAGAGGGATACAGTAAACCTGAAGAGAAGCATAGGAATCTATAACTAGTGTCGCAGGAATTGTTCAAAACATATAGAGTAAGAAGAGACAGTCTTCTTTTACTTGAGTCGGCATTGTGCCTGTTGTATTTCATTCCGAAGCAATTTCTGTGTTTCATCGTCAATAAGAAGGTCTGAGGGATACAGTAATCCTGAAGTGAAGCATCGGAATCTATAACTAGTGACACCGGAATGGTTCAAAACGTAGACAATTGAAAGAGCCAGTCTTCTTGTACTTCACTCGGCATTGTGCCTTTTGTATTTAATTCCGATGCAATTTTTGTGCTTCATCGTCAATAAGAAGGTCAGGGGGATACAGTAAACCTGAAGTGAAGCATCGGAATCTATAACTAGTGTCACAGGAATGGTTCAAAACATAGACAGTAAGAAGAGTCAGTTTTCTTGTACTTAACTCTGCATTGTGCCTTTTGTATTAAATTCCGATGCAATTTCTATGATTCATTGTCAATAAGAAGGTCACAGGGATACAGTAAACCTGAAGTGAAGCATCGGAATCTATAACTAGTGTCACAGGAATGGTTCAAAACATAACCAGTAAGAAGAGTCAGTTTTTTTGTACTTAAGTCGCTCATTGTGCATTTTGTATTTAATTAAGATTCAATTTCTGTGTTTCATCGTCAATAATGAGGTCAGAGCGATACAGTACGCCTGAAGTGAAACATCGGAATCTATAACTAGTGTCACAGAAATGGTTCAAAACAAAGACAGTAAGAAGAGTCAGTCTTCTTGTACTTAAGTCGGCATAGTGCCTTTTGTATTTAATTAAGATGCAATTTCTGTGTGTCATCGTCAATAAGAAGCTCAGAGGGATACAGTAAACGAGAAGTGAAGCATCGGAATCAATAACTAGTGTCACATTAATGGTTCAGAACATAGACAGTAAGAAGAGTCAGTCTTTTTGTACCTAAGTCGGCATTGTGCTTTTTGTATTTAATTCCGATGCAATTTCTGTGTTTCATGGTCAATACGAAGGTCAGAGGGATACAGCAAACCTGAAGTGAAGCATTGGAATCTATAACTAGTGTCACAGAAATGGTTCAAAACATTAACAGCAAGAAGAGCCAGTCTTCTTGTACTTGAGTCGGCATTGTGCCTTTTGTATTTAATTCCGATGAAATTTCTGTGTTTGATCGTCAATAAGAAGGACAGAGGGATACAGTAAACCCGAAGTGAAGCATTGGAATCAATGAATAGTGTCACAGGAATGGTTCAAAACATAGACAGTAAGAAGAGGCAGTCTTCCTGCACTTAAGTCGGCATTGTGCCTTTTGTATTTAATTCCGATGCAGTTTCTGTGTTTCATCGGCAATAAGAAGGCCAGAGGGATACAGTAATCCTGAGGTGAAGCATCGGAATCTATAACTAGTGTCACAGGAATGATTCAAAACATAGACAGTAAGAAGAGTCAGTCTTCTTGTACTTAAGTAAGCATTGTGCCTTTTGTATTCAATTCCGATGCAATTTCTGTGTTTCATCGTCAATAAGAAGGTCCAAGGGATACAGTGAACCTGAAGTTAAGCATCGGCATCTATAACTAGTGCCACAGGAATGGTTGAAATCATAGACAGTAAGAAGAGCCAGTCTTCTTGTACTTGAGTCGGCATTGTGCCTTTTGTATTTAATTCCGATCAATTCTCTGTGTTTGATCGTCAATAAGAAGGTCAGAGGGATACAGTAAAAATGAAGTGAAGCATCGGAATCTATAACTAGTGTCATAGGAATGGTTCAAATCATAGACAGTAAGAAGAGTCAGTTTTCTTGCACTTCAGTCGGCGTTGTGCGTTTTGTATTTAATTAAGATGCAATTTCTGTGTTTTATCGTCAATAAGAAGGTCAGAGGGATACAGTCAACCTGAAGTGAAGCATCGGAATCAATAACTAGTGTCACAGGAAAGGTTGAAAGCATAGACAGTAAGAAGAGTCAGTCTTCTTGTACTTGAGTCGGCATTGTGCCTGTTGTATTTCATTCCGATGCAATTTCTGTGTTTCATCGTCAATAAGAAGGTCTGAGGGATACAGTAAACGTGAAGTGAAGCATCGGAATCTATAACTAGTGACACTGGAATGGTTCAAAACGTAGACAATAGAAAGAGTCAGTCTTCTTGTACTTCACTCGGCATTGTGCCTTCTGTATTTAATTCCGATGCAATTTTTGTGCTTCATCGTCAATAAGAAGGTCAGGGGGATACAGTAAACCTGAAGTGAAGCATCGGAATCTATAACTAGTGTCACAGCTATGGTTCAAAACATAGACAGTAAGAAGAGTCAGTTTTCTTGTACTTAAGTCTGCATTGTGCCTTTTGTATTAAATTCCGATGCAATTTCTATGATTCATCGTCAATAAGAAGGTCACAGGGATACAGTAAACCTGAAGTGAAGCATCGGAATCTATAACTAGTGTCACAGGAATGGTTCAAAACATAACCAGTAAGAAGAGTCAGTTTTTTTGTACTTAAGTCGCTCATTGTGCATTTTGTATTTAATTAAGATTCAATTTCTGTGTTTCATCGTCAATAATAAGGTCAGAGCGATACAGTACGCCTGAAGTGAAGCATCGGAATCTATAACTAGTGTCACAGGAATGGTTCAAAACAAAGACAGTAAGAAGAGTCAGTCTTCTTGTACTTAAGTCGGCATTGTGCCTCTTGTATTTAATTAAGATGCAATTTCCGTGTTTCATCGTCAATAAGAAGGTGAAAGGGATACAGTAACCCTGAAGTGAAGCATCGGAATCTATAACTAGTGCCTCAGGAATGGTTCAAAACATAGACAGTAAGAAGAGACAGTCTTCTTGTACTTAAGTCGGCATTGTGCCTTTTGTATATAATTCCGATGCAATTTCTGCGTTTCATCGTCAATAAGAAGCTCAGAGGGATACAGTAAACGAGAAGTGAAGCATCGGAATCAATAAGTAGAGCCACATTAATGGTTCAAAACATAGACAGTAAGAAGAGTCAGTTTTCTTGTGCTTAAGTCGGCATTGTGCCTTTTGTATTTAATTCCGATGCAATTTCTGTGTTTCATCGTCAATAAGACGGTCAGAGGGATACAGTAATCCTGAAGTGAGGCATCGGAATCTATAACTAGTGTCACTGGAATGGTTCAAAACATAGACAGTAAGAAGAGTCAGTCTTTTTGTACTTAAGTCGGCATTGTGCTTTTTGTATTTAATTCCGATGCAATTTCTGTGTTTCATGGTCAATACGAAGGTCAGAGGGATACTGTAAACCTGAAGTGAAGCATCGGAATCTACACTCCTGGAAATGGAAAAAAGAACACATTGATACCGGTGTGTCAGACCCACCATACTTGCTCCGGACACTGCGAGAGGGCTGTACAAGCAATGATCACTCGCACGGCACAGCGGACACACCAGGAACCGCGGTGTTGGCCGTCGAATGGCGCTAGCTGCGCAGCATTTGTGCACCGCCGCCGTCAGTGTCAGCCAGTTTGCCGTGGCATACGGAGCTCCATCGCAGTCTTTAACACTGGTAGCATGCCGCGACAGCGTGGACGTGAACCGTATGTGCAGTTGACGAACTTTGAGCGAGGGCGCATACTGGGCATGCGGGAGGCCGGGTGGACGTACCGCCGAATTGCACAACACGTGGGGTGTGAGGTCTCCACAGTACATCGATGTTGTCGCCAGTGGTCGGCGGAAGGTGCACGTGCCCGTCGACCTGGGACCGGACCGCAGCGACGCACGGATGCACGCCAAGACCGTAGGATCCTACGCAGTGCCGTAGGGGACCGCACCGCCACTTCCCAGTAAATTAGGGACACTGTTGCTCCTGGGGTATCGGCGAGGGCCATTCGCGACCGTCTCCATGAAGCTGGGCTACGGTCCCGCACACCGTTAGGCCGTCTTCCGCTCACGCCCCAACATCGTGCAGCCCGCCTCCGGTGGTGTCGCGACAGGCGTGAATGGAGGGACGAATGGAGACGTGTCGTCTTCAGCGATGAGAGTCGCTTCTGCCTTGGTGCCAATGATGGTCGTATGCGTGTTTGGCGCCGTGCAGGTGAGCGCCACAATCAGGACTACATACGACCGAGGCACACAGGGCCAACACCCGGCATCATGGTGTAGGGAGCGATCTCCTACACTGGCCGTACACCACTGGTGATCGTCGAGGGGACACTGAATAGTGCACGGTACATCCAAACCGTCATCGAACCCATCGTTCTACCATTCCTAGACCGGCAAGGGAACTTGCTGTTCCAACAGGACAATGCTCGTCCGCATGTATCCCGTGCCACCCAACGTGCTCTAGAAGGTGTAAGTCAACTACCCTGGCCAGCAAGATCTCCGGATCTGTCCCCCATTGAGCATGTTTGGGACTGGATGAAGCGTCGTCTCACGCGGTCTGCACGTCCAGCACGAACGCTGGTCCAACTGAGGCGCCAGGTGGAAATGGCATGGCAAGCCGTTCAACAGGACTACATCCAGCATCTCTACGATCGTCTCCATGGGAGAATAGCAGCCTGCATTGCTGCGAAAGGTGGATATACACTGTACTAGTGCCGACATTTTGCATGCTCTGTTGCCTGTGTCTATGTGCCTGTGGTTCTGTCAGTGTGATTATGTGATGTATCTGACCCCAGGAATGTGTCAATAAAGTTTCCCCTTCCTGGGACAATGAATTCACAGTGTTCTTATTTCAATTTCCAGGAGTGTATAACTAGTGTCACAGGATTGGTTCAAAACATAGACAGTAAGAAGGGTCAGTCTTCTTGTACTTAAGTCGGCATAGTGCCTTTTGTATTTAATTCCGATGCAATATCTGTGTTTCTTCGTCAATAAGAAGGTCAGAGGGATACAGTAAATCCGAAGTGAAGCATCGGAATCTATAACTAGTGTCACAGAAATGGTTCAAAACATTAACAGCAAGAAGAGCCAGTCTTCTTGTACTTGAGTCGGCATTGTGCCTTTTGTATTTAATTCCGATGAAATTTCTGTGTTTGATCGTCAATAAGAAGGTCAGAGGGATACAGTAAACCTGAAGTGAAGCATCGGAAACTATAACTAGTGTCAGAGGAATAGTTCAAACCATAGACAGTAAGAAGAGTCAGTGTTCTTGTACTGAAGTCGGCATTGAGCCTTTTGTATTTAATTAAGATGCAATTTCTGTGTTTCATCGTCAATAAGAAGGTCAGAGGTATACAGTAAACCAGAAGTGAAGCATCGGAATTTATAACTAGTGTCACAGGAATGGTTCAAAGCATAGACAGTGGGAAGAGTCAGTCTTCTTGTACTTAAGTCGGCATTGTGCCTTTTGTATAAAATGCCGATGCAATATCTGTGTTTCATCGTCAATAAGGTCAGCTGGGTACAGTAAACCTGAAGTGAAGCTTCGGAATCTATAACTAGTGTCACAGGAATGGTTCAAAACATAGGCAATAAGAAGAGCCAGTCTTCTTGTACTTGAGTCGGCATTGTGCCTTTTGTATTTAATTCCGATGAAATTTCTGTGTTTGATCGTCAATAAGAAGGACAGAAGGATACAGTAAACCTGAAGTGAAGCATCGGAATCAATAACTATTGTCACAGGAATGGTTCAAAACGTAGACAGTGAGAAGAGTCAGTCTTCTTGTACTTAAGTCGGCATTGTGCCTTTTGTATTTAATTCCGATGCAGTTTCTGTGTTTCATCGTCAATAAGAAGGCCAGAGGGATACAGTAAAACTGGAGTGAAGCATCGGAATGTATAACTAGTGTCACAGGAATGGTTCAAAACATAGACAGTAAGAAGAGTCAGTCTTCTTGTACTTAAGTAAGCATTGTGCCTTTTGTATTCAATTCCGATGCAATTTCTGTGTTTCATCGTCAATAAGAAGGTCAGAGAGATACACTAAAAATGAAGTGAAGCATCGGAATCTATAACTAGTGTCATAGGAATGGTTCAAAACATAGACAGTAAGAAGAGTTAGTTTTCTTGCACTTAAGTCGGCATTGTGCCTTTTGTATTTAATTAAGAAGAAATTTCTGTGTTTTATCGTCAATAAGAAGGTCAGCGGGATACAGTCAACCTGAAGTGAAGCATCGGAATCAATAACTAGTGTCACAGGAAAGGTTCAAAGCATAGACAGTAAGAAGAGTCAGTCTTCTTGTACTTAAGTCGGCATTGTGCCTTTTGTATATAATTCCGATGCGATTTCTGTGTTTCATCGTCAATAAGAAGGTCAGAGGGATACAGTAATCGTGACTGAGGCATCAGAATCTATAACTAGTGTCCCAGGAATGGTTCAAAACATAGACAGTAAAAAGAGCCAGTCTTCATGTCCTTGAGTCGGCATTGTGCCTTTTGTATTTAATCCCGATGCAATTTCTGTGTTTCATCGTCAATAAGAACGTCTGAGGGATACAGTAAACCTGAAGTGAAGCATCGGAATCTATAACTAGTGTCACCGCAATGGTTCAAAACGTAGACAATAGAAAGAGTCAGTCTTCTTGTACTTCACTCGGCATTGTGCCTTTTGTATTTAATTCCGATGCAATTTCTGTGTTTCATCGTCAATAAGAAGGTCAGGGGCATACAGTAAACCTGAAGTGAAGCACCGGAATCTATAGCTAGTGCCACAGGAATGGTTCAAAACATAGACAGTAAGAAGAGTCAGTTTTCTTGTACTTAAGTCGGCATTGTGCCTTTTGTATTTAATTCCGACGCAATATCTGTGATTCATCGTCAATAAGAAGGTCACAGGGGTACAGTAAACCTGAAGTGAAGCATCGGAATCTATAACTAGTGTCACAGGAATGGTTCAAAACATAAGCAGTAAGAAGAGTCAGTTTTTTTGTACTTAATTCGCGCATTTCGCGTTTTGTATTTAATTCCGAAGAAATTTCTGTGTTTGATCGTCAATAAGAAGGTCAGAGGGATACAGTAAACCAGAAGTGAAGCATCGGATTCTATAACTAGTGTCACAGGAATGGTTCAAACCATTGACACTAAGAAGAGTCAGTGTTCTTGTACTGAAGTCGGCATTGTGCCTTTTGTATTTAATTAAGATGCAATTTCTGTGTTTCATCGTCAATAATAAGTTCAGAGGGATACAGTACACCTGAAGTGAAGCATCGGAATCTATAACTAGTGTCACAGCAATGGTTCAAAACATAGACAGTAAGAAGAGTCAGTCTTCTTGTCCTTAAGTCGGCATTGTGCCTTTTGTATATAATTCCGATGCAATATCTGCGTTTCATCGTCAACAAGAAGCTCAGAGGGATACAGTAATCCTGAGGTGAAGCATCGGAATCTATAACTAGTGTCACAGGAATATTTCAAATCATAGACAGTAAGAAGAGCTAGTCTTCTTGTACTTGAGTCGGCATTGTGCCTTTGGTATTTAATAGCGATCAATTTTCTGTGTTTCATCGTCGATAAGAAGGTCAGAGGGATACAGTAATAATGAAGTGAAGCATCGGAATCGATAACTAGTGTCATAGGAATGGTTCAAAGCATAGACAGTAAGAAGAGTCAGTCTTCTTGTACTTAAGTCGGCATTACGCCTTTTGTATTTAATTAAGATGCAATTTCTGTGTTTCATCGTCAATTAGAAGGTCAGAGGGATACAGTCAACCTGAAGTGAAGCATCGAAATCAATAACTTGTGTCACAGGAAAGGTTCAAAGCATAGACAGTAAGAAGAGTCTGACTTCTTGTACTCAAGTCGGCATTGTGCCTTTTGTATATAATTCCGATGCAATTTCTGTGTTTTGTCGTCAATAAGAATATCAGAGGGATACAGTAAACCTGAAGTGAAGCATCGGAATCTATAACTAGTGTCACAGGAATGGTTCAAATCATAGACAGTAAGAAGAGCCAGTCTTCATGTACTTGAGTCGGAATTATGCCTTTTGTATTTAATTAAGATGCAATTTCTGTGTTTCATCGTCAACAAGAAGGTCTGAGTGATACAGTAAACCTGAAGTGAAGCATCGGAATCTGTAACTAGTGTCACCGGAATGGTTCAAAACGTAGACAATAGAAAGTGTCAGTCTTCTTGTACTTCACTCGGCATTGTGCCTTTTGTATTTAATTCCGATGCAATTTCTGTTTTTCATCGTCAATAAGAAGGTCAGGGGGATACAGTAAACCTGAAGTGAAGCATCGGAATCTATAGCTAGTGTCACAGGAATGGTTCAAAACACAGACAGTAGGAAGAGTCAGTTTTCTTGTACTTAAGTCGGCATTGTGCCTTTTATATTTAATTCCGATGCAATTTCTATGATTCATCGTCAATAAGAAGGTCACAGGGATACAGAAAACCTGAAGTGAAGCATCGGAATCTATAACTAGTGTCACAGGAATGGTTCAAAACATAACCAGTAAGAAGAGTCAGATTTCTTCTACTTAAGCCGGCATTGTGCCTTTTGTATAAAATTCCGATGCAATTTCTGTGTTTCATCGTCAATAAGATGGTCAGAGGGATACAGTAAACCTGATGTGAAGCATAGGAATCTATAGCCAGTGCCACAGGAATTCTTCAAAACATAGACAGTAAGAAGAGTCAGTTTTCATGTACTTAAGTCTGCATTGTGCCTTTTTTCTTAAATTCCGATGCAATTTCTATGATTCATCGTCAATAAGAAGGTCACAGAGATACAGAAAACCTGAAGTGAAGCATCGGAATCTATAACTAGTGTCACAGGAATGGTTCAAAACATAACCAGTAAGAAGAGTCAGTTTTTTTGTACTTAAGTCGCTCATTGTGCATTTTGTATTTAATTAAGATTCAATTTCTGTGTTTCATCCTCAATAATAAGGTCAGAGCGATACAGTACGCCTGAAGTGAAGCATCGGAATCTATAACTAGTGTCACAGGAATGGTGCAAAACAAAGAAAGTAAGAGGAGTCAGTCTTCTTGTACTTAAGTCGGCATTGTGCCTTTTGTATTTGATTAAGATGCAATTTCTGTGTGTCATCGTCAATAAGAAGCTCAGTGGTATACAGTAAACGAGAAGTGAAGCATCGGAATCAATAAGTAGTGTCACATTAATGGTTCAAAACATAGACAGTAAGAAGAGTCAGTTTTCTTGTGCTTAAGTCGGCATTGTGCCTTTTGTATTTAATTCCGATGCAATATCTGTGTTTCATCGTCAATAAGACGGTCAGAGGGATACAGTAATCCTGAAGTGAGGCATCGGAATCTATAACTAGTGTCACTGGAATGGTTCAAAACATAGACAGTAAGAAGAGTTAGTCTTTTTGTACTTAAGTCGGCATTGTGCTTTTTGTATTTAATTCCGATGCAATTTCTGTGTTCCATGGTCAATACGAAGGTCAGTGGGATACAGTAAACCTGAAGTGAAGCATCGCAATCTATAACTAGTGTCACAGGATTGGTTCAGAACATAGACAGTAAGAAGGGTCAGTCTTCTTGTACTTATGTCGGCATAGTGCCTTTTGTATTTAATTCCGATGCAATATCTGTGTTTCTTCGTCAATAAGAAGGTCAGAGGGATACAGTAAATCTGAAGTGAAGCATCGGAATCTATAACTAGTGTCACAGAAATGGTTCAAAACATTAACAGCAAGAAGAGCCAGTTTTCTTGTACTTGAGTCGGCATTGTGCCTTTTGTATTTAATTCCGATGAAATTTCTGTGTTTGATCGTCAATAAGATGGTCAGAGGGATACAGTAAACCTGAAGTGAAGCATCGGAAACTATAACTAGTGTCAGAGAAATAGTTCAAACCATAGACAGTAAGAAGAGTCAGTGTTCTTGTACTGAAGTCGGCATTGTGCCTTTTGTATTTAGTTAAGATGCAATTTCTGTGTTTCATCGTCAATAAGAAGGTCAGAAGTATAGTGTAAACCAGAAGTGAAGCATCGGAATTTATAACTAGTGTCACAGGAATGTTTCAAAGCATAGACAGTGGGAAGAGTCAGTCTTCTTGTACTTAAGTCGGCATTGTGCCTTTTGTATAAAATGCCGATGCAATATCTGTGTTTCATCGTCAATAAGGTCAGCTGGGTACAGTAAACCTGAAGTGAAGCTTCGGAATCTATAACTAGTGTCACTGGAATGGTTCAAAGCATAGGCAATAAGAAGAGCCAGTCTTCTTGTACTTGAGTCGGCATTGTGCCTTTTGTATTTAATTCCGATGAAATTTCTGTGTTTGATCGTCAATAAGAAGGACAGAGGGATACAGTAAACCTGAAGTGAAGCATCGGAATCAATAACTAGTGTCACAGGAATGGTTCAAAACATAGACAGTAAGAAGAGTCAGTCTTCTTGTACTTAAGTCGGCATTGTGTCTTTTGTATTTAATTCCGATGCAGTTTCTGTGTTTCATCGTCAATAAGAAGGTCAGAGGGATACAGTAAAACTGGTGTGAAGCATCGGAATGTATAACTAGTGTCACAGGAATGGTTCAAAGCATAGACAGTAAGAAGAGTCAGTTTTCTTGTACTTAAGTCTGCATTGTGCCTTTTGTATTAAATTCCGATGCAATTTCTATGATTCATCGTCAATAAGAAGGTCACAGGGATACAGTAAACCTGAAGTGAAGCATCGGAATCTATAACTAGTGTCACAGGAATGGTTCAAAACATAACCAGTAAGAAGAGTAAGTTTTTTTTTACTTCAGTCGCTCATTGTGCATTTTGTATTTAATTAAGATTCAATTTCTGTGTTTCATCGTCAATAATAAGGTCAGAGCGATACAGTACGCCTAAAGTGAAGCATCGGAATCTATAACTAGTGTCACAGGAATGGTTCAAAACAAAGACAGTAAGAAGAGTCAGTCTTCTTGTACTTAAGTCGGCATTGTGCCTTTTGTATTTAATTAAGATGCAATTTCTGTGTTTCATCGTCAATAAGAAGGTGAAAGGGATACAGTAACCCTGAAGTGAAGCATCGGAATCTATAACTAGTGTCACAGGAATGGTTCAAATCATAGACAGTAAGAAGAGACAGTCTTCTTGTACTTAAGTCGGCATTGTGCCTTTTGTATATAATTCCGATGCAATTTCTGCGTTTCATCGTCAATAAGAAGCTCAGAGGGATACAGTAAACGAGAAGTGAAGCATCGGAATCCATAAGTAGTGTCACATTAATGGTTCAAAACATAGACAGTAAGAAGAGTCAGTTTTCTTGTGCTTAAGTCGGCATTGTGAGTTTTTTATTTAATTCCGATGCAATTTCTGTGTTTCATCGTCAATAAGACGGTCAGATGGATACAGTAATCCTGAAGTGAGGCATCGGAATCTATAACTAGTGCCACTGGAATGGTTCAAAACATAGACAGTAAGAAGAGTCAGTCTTTTTGTACTTAAGTCGACATTGTGCTTTTTGTATTTAATTCCGATGCAATTTCTGTGTTTCATGGTCAATACGAAGGTCAGAGGGATACAGTAAACCTGAAGTGAAGCATCGGAATCTATAACTAGTGTCACAGGATTGGTTCAAAACATAGACAGTAAGAAGGGTCAGTCTTCTTGTACTTAAGTCGGCATAGTGCCTTTTGTATTTAATTCCGATGCAATATCTATGTTTCTTCGTCAATAAGAAGGTCAGAGGGATACAGTAAATCTGAAGTGAAGCATCGGAATCTGTTAATAGTGTCACAGAAATGGTTCAAAACATTATCAGCAAGAAGAGCCAGTCTTCTTGTACTTGAGTCGGCGTGTGCCTTTTGTATTTAATTCCGATGCAGTTTCTGTGTTTCATCGTCAATAAGAAGGCCAGAGGGATACAGTAAAACTGGAGTGAAGCATCGGAATGTATAACTAGTGTCACAGGAATGGTTCAAAACATAGACAGTAAGAAGAGTCAGTCTTCTTGTACTTATGTAAGCATTGTGCCTTTTGTATTTAATTAAGATGCAATTTCTGTGTTTTATCGTCAATAAGGTCAGAGGGATACAGTCAACCTGAAGTGAAGCATCGGAATCAATAACTAGTGTCACTGGAAAGGTTCAAAGCATAGACAGTAAGAAGAATCAGTCTTCTTGTACTTAAGTCGGCATTGTGCCTTTTGTATATAATTCCGATGCGATTTCTGTGTTTCATCGTCAATAAGAAGGTCAGAGGGATACAGTAAACCTGAAGTGAGGCATCGGAATATATAACTAGTGTCACAGGAATGGTTCAAAACATAGACAGTAAAAAGAGAGCGGTCTTCATGTACTTGAGTCGGCATTGTGCCTTTTGTATTTAATCCCGATGCAATTTCTGTGTTTCATCGTCAATAAGAAGGTCTGAGGGTACAGTAAACCTGAAGTGAAGCATCGGAATCTATAACTAGTGTCACCGGAATGGTTCAAAACGTAGACAATAGAAAGAGTCAGTCTTCTTGTACTTCACTCGGCATTGTGCCTTTTGTATTTAATTCCGATGCAATTTCTGTGTTTCATCGTCAATAAGAAGGTCAAGGGGATACAGTAAACCTGAAGTGAAGCACCGGAATCTATAGCTAGTGCCACAGGAATGGTTCAAAACATAGACAGTAAGAAGAGTCAGTTTTCTTGTACTTAAGTCGGCATTGTGCCTTTTGTATTTAATTCCGATGCAATTTCTGTGATTCATCGTCAATAAGGTCACAGGGATACAGAAAACCTGAAGTGAAGCATCGGAATCTATAACTAGTGTCACAGGAATGGTTCAAAACATAAGCAGTAAGAAGAGTCAGTTTTTTTGTACTTAATTCGCTCATTGTGCATTTTGTATTTAATTAAGATTCAATTTCTGTGTTTCATCGTCAATAATAAGGTCAGAGCGATACAGTACGCCTGAAGTGAAGCATCGGAATCTATAACTAGTGTCACAGGAATGGTTCACAACAAAGACAGTAAGAAGAGTCAGTTTTCTTGTACTTAAGTCGGCATTGTGCCTTATGTATTAAATTCCGATGCAATTTCTGTGTTTGGTCGTCAATAAGAATATCAGAGGGATACAGTAATCCTGAAGTGAAGCATCGGAATCTATAGCTAGTGTCACAGGAATGGTTCAAATCATAGACAGTAATAAGAGCCAGTCTTCATGTACTTGAGTCGGAATTATGCCTTTTGTATTTAATTAAGATGCAATTTCTGTGTTTCATCGTCAACAAGAAGGTCTGAGTGATACAGTAAACCTGAAGTGAAGCATCGGAATCTGTAACTAGTGTCACCGGAATGGTTCAAAACGTAGACAATAGAAAGTGTCAGTCTTCTTGTACTTCACTCGGCATTGTGCCTTTTGTATTTAATTCCGATGCAATTTCTGTTTTTCATCGTCAATTAGAAGGTCAGGAGGATACAGTAAACCTGAAGTGAAGCATCGGAATCTATAGCTAGTGTCACAGGAATGGTTCAAAACATAGACAGTAGGAAGAGTCAGTTTTCTTGTACTTAAGTCGGCATTGTGCCTTTTGTATTGAATTAAGATGCAATTTCAGTGTTTTATCGTCAATAAGAAGGTCAGAGGGATACAGTCAACCTGAAGTGAAACATCGGAATCAATAACTAGTGTCACAGGAAAGGTTCAAAGCATAGACAGTAAGAAGAGTCAGTTTTCTTGTACTTAAGTCTGCATTGTGCCTTTTGTATTAAATTCCGATGCAATTTCTATGATTCATCGTCAATAAGAAGGTCACAGGGATACAGTAAACCTGAAGTGAAGCATCGGAATCTATAACTAGTGACACCGGAATGGTTCAAATCGTAGACAATAGAAAGAGTCAGTCTTCTTGTACTTCACTCGGCATTGTGCCTTTTGTATTAATTTCCGATGCAATTTTTGTGCTTCATCGTCAATAAGAAGGTTAGGGGGATACAGTAAACCTGAAGTGAAGCATCGGAATCTATAACTAGTGTCACAGGAATGGTTCAAAACATAGACAGTAAGAAGAGTCAGTTTTCTTGTACTTAAGTCTGCATTGTGCCTTTTGTATTAAATTCCGATGCAATTTCTATGATTCATCGTCAATAAGAAGGTCACAGGGACACAGTAAACCTGAAGTGAAGCATCGGAATCTATAACTAGTGTCACAGGAATGGTTCAAAACATAACCAGTAAGAAGAGTCAGTTTTTTTGTACTTCAGTCGCTCATTGTGCATTTTGTATTTGATTAAGATTCAATTTCTGTGTTTCATCGTCAATAATAAGGTCAGAGCGATACAGTACGCCTGAAGTGAAGCATCGGAATCTATAACTAGTGTCCAGGAATGGTTCAAAACAAAGACAGTAAGAAGAGTCAGTTTTCTTGTGCTTAAGTCGGCATTGTGCCTTTTGTATTTAATTCCGTTGCAATTTCTGTGTTTCATCGTCAATAAGACGGTGAGAGGGATGCAGTAATCCTGAAGTGAGGCATCGGAATCTATAACTAGTGTCACTGGAATGGTTCAAAACATAGACAGTAAGAAGAGTCAGTCTTTTTGTACTTAAGTCGACATTGTGCTTTTTGTATTTAATTCCGATGCAATTTCTGTGTTTCATGGTCAATACGAAGGTCAGAGGGATACAGTAAACCTGAAGTGAAGCATCGGAATCTATAACTAGTGTCACAGGATTGGTTCAAAACATAGACAGTAAGAAGGGTCAGTCTTCTTGTACTTAAGTCAGCATAGTGCCTTTTGTATTTAATTCCGATGCAATATCTGTGTTTCTTCGTCAATAAGAAGGTCAGGGGGATACAGTAAATTTGAAGTGAAGCATCGGAATCTGTTACTAGTGTCACAGAAATGGTTCAAAACATTATCAGCAAGAAGAGCCAGTCTTCTTGTACTTGAGTCGGCATTGTGCCTTTTGTAATTAATTCCGATGAAATTTCTGTGTTTGATCGTCAATAAGAAGGTCAGAGGGATACAGTAAACCTGAAGTGAAGCATCGGAATCTATAACTAGTGTCAGAGGAATAATTCAAACCATAGACAGTTAGAAGAGTCAGTGTTCGTGTACTGAAGTCGGCATTGTGCCTTTTGTATTTAATTAAGATGCAATTTCTGTGTTTCATCGTCAATAAGAAGGTCAGAGGTATACAGTAAACCAGAAGTGAAGCATCGGAATTTATAACTAGTGTCACAGGAATGGTTCAAAGCATAGACAGTGGGAAGAGTCAGTCTTCCTGTACTTAAGTCGGCATTGTGCCTTTTGTATAAAATGCCGATGCAATATCTGTGTTTCATCGTCAATAAGGTCAGCTGTGTACAGTAAACCTGAAGTGAAGCTTCGGAATCTATAACTAGTGTCACAGGAATGGTTCAAAACATAGACAGTAAGAAGAGTCAGTCTTCTTGTACTTAAGTCGGCATTGTGCCTTTTGTATTCAATTCCGATGCAGTTTCTGTGTTTCATCGTCAATAAGAAGGCCAGAGGGATACAGTAAAACTGGAGTGAAGCATCGGAATGTATAACTAGTGTCACAGGCATGGTTCAAAACATAGACAGTAGGATAAGTCATTCTTCTTGTACTTATGTAAGCATTGTGCCTTTTGTATTCAATTCCGATGCAATTTCTGTGTTTCATCGTCAATAAGAAGGTCCAAGGGATACAGTGAACCTGAAGTTAAGCATCGGCATCTATAACTAGTGCCACAGGAATGGTTAAAATCATAGACAGTAAGAAGAGCCAGTCTTCATGTACGTGAGTCGGCATTGTGCCTTTTGTATTTAATTCCGATCAATTTTCTGTGTTTGATCGTCAATAAGAAGGACAGAGGGATACAGTAAAAATGAAGTGAAGCATCGGAATCTATAACTAGTGTCATAGGAATGGTTCAAAACATAGACAGTAAGAAGAGTCAGTTTTCTTGCACTTAAATCGGCATTGTGCCTTTTGTATTTAATTAAGATGCAATTTCTGTGTTTTATCGTCAATAAGAAGGTCAGAGGGATACAGTCAACCTGAAGTGAAGCATCGGAATCAATAACTAGTGTCACAGGAAAGGTTCAAAGCATAGCCAGTAAGAAGAGTCAGTCTTCTTGTACTTAAGTCGGCATTGTGCGTTTTGTATATAATTCCGATGCGATTTCTGTGTTTCATCGTCAATAAGAAGGTCAGAGGGATACAGTAAACCTGAAGTGAGGCATCGCAATCTATAACTAGTGTCACAGGAATGGTTCAAATCATAGACAGTAGGAACAGTCAGTCTTCTTGTACTTAAGTCGGCATTGTTCCTTTTGTGTAAAATGCCGATGCCATATCTGTGTTTCATCGTCAATAAGGTCAGCTGGGTACAGTAAACCTGAAGTGAAGCTTCGGAATCTATAACTAGTGTCACAGGAATGGTTCAAAACATAGGCAATAAGAAGAGCCAATCTTCTTGTACTTGAGTCGGCATTGTGCGTTTTGTATTTAATTCCGATGAAATTTCTGTGTTTGATCGTCAATAAGAAGGACAGAGGTATACAGTAAACCTGAAGTGAAGAATCGGAATCAATAACTAGTGTCACAGGAATGGTTCAAAACATAGACAGTAAGAAGAGTCAGTCTTCTTGTACTTAAGTCGGCATTGTGCCTTTTGTTTTTAATTCCGATGCAGTTTCTGTGTTTCATCGTCAATAAGAAGGCCAGAGGGATACAGTAAAACTGGAGTGAAGCATCGGAATGTATAACTAGTGTCACAGGAATGGTTCAAAGCATAGACAGTAAGAAGGGTCAGTCTTCTTGTACTTAAGTAAGCATTGTGCCTTTTGTATTCAATTCCGATGCAATGTCTGTGTTTCATCGTCAATAAGAAGGTCCAAGGGATACAGTGAACATGAAGTTAAGCATCGGCATCTATAACTAGTGCCACAGTAATGGTTGAAATCATAGACAGTAAGAAGAGCCAGTCTTCTTGTACTTGAGTCGGCATTGTGCCTTTTGTATTTAATTCCGAACAATTTTCTGTGTTTGATCGTCAATAAGAAGGTCAGAGGGATACAGTAAAAATGAAGTGAAGCATCGGAATCTATAACTAGTGTCATAGGATTGGTTCAAAACATAGACAGTAAGAAGAATCAGTTTTCTTGCACTTAAGTCGGCATTGTGCCTTTTGTATTTAACTAAGATGCAATTTCTGTGTTTTATCGTCAATAAGAAGGTCAGAGGGATACAGTCAACCTGAAGTGAAGCATCGGAATCAATAACTAGTGTCACAGGAAAGGTTCAAAGCATAGACAGTAAGAAGAGTCAGTCTTCTTGTACTTAAGTCGGCATTGTGCCTTTTGTATATAATTCCGATGCGATTTCTGTGTTTCATCGTCAATAAGAAGGTCCAAGGAGTACAGTAAACCTGGAGTGAAGCATCGGAATCTATAACTAGTGTCACAGGAATGGTTCAAAACAATGACAGTAAGATGAGTCAGTCATTTTGTACTTAAGTCGGAATAGTGCCTTTTGTATTTAATTCCGATGCAATTTCTGTGTTTCATCGTCAATAAGAAGGTTCGAGGGATACAGTAAAAATGAAGTGAAGCATCGGAATCTATATCTAGTGTCACAGGAATGGTTCAAAACATAGTCAGTAAGAAGCGTCAGTCTTCCTGTACTTAAGTCGGCATTATGCCTTTTCTATATAATTCCGAAGCAATTTCTGTGTTTTATCGTCAATAAGAAGTCCAAGGGATACAGTAAACCTGGAGTGATGCATCGGAATCTATAACTAGTGTCACAGGAATGGTGCAAATCATAGACAGTAAGAAGGGTCTGTCTTCTTCTACATAAATTGGCATTGTGCCTTTTGTATTTAATTCCGAAGCAATTTCTGTGTTTGATCGTCAATAAGGAGGTCCGAGGGATACAGTAAACCTGGAGTGAAGCATCGGAATCTATAACTAGTGGCACAGGAATGGTTCAAAACATAGTCAGTAAGAAGAGTCAGTCTTCTTGCACTCAAGTCGGCATTGTGTCTTTTGTATTTCATTCCGATGCTATTTATGTCTTTCATCTTCAATAAGAAGGTCCAAAAGATACAGTATACCTGAAGTGGAGCATCGGAATCTACAACTAGTGTCACAGGTATGGTTCAAAACATAGACAGTAGGAAGAGTCAGCCTTCTTGTACTAAAGCAGCCATTGAGCATTTTGTATTTAATTCCGATGCAATTTCTGTGTTACATCGTCAATAAGAGGGTAAGAGGGATACAGTAAACCTGAAGTGAAGCATCGGAATCTATAACTAGTGTCACAGGAATGGTTCAAAACATAGACAGTAAGAAGAGCCAGTCTCCTTGTACTTGAGTCGGCATTGTGCCCTTTTGTATTTAATTCCGATGCAATTTCTGTGTTTCATCGTCAATACGAAGGTCAGAGGGATACAGTAAACCGGAAGTTAAGCATCGGAATCTATAACTACTGTCACAGGAGTGGTTCAAACAAAGTCAGTATGAAGAGTCAGTGTTCTTGCACTAAAGTCGGCATTGTGTCTTTTGTATTTAATTCCGATGCAATTTATGTCTTTCATCTTCAATAAGAAGGTCCTAGGGATACAGTAAACCGGGAGTGAAGAATCGGAATCTATAACTAGTGTCACAGGAATGGTTCAAAACACAGTCAGTAAGAAGAGTCAGTCTTCTTGTACTTAAGTCAAGATTGTGCATTTTGTATATAATTCCGGTGCAATTTCCGTGTTTAATCGTCAATAAGAAGGTAAGAGGGATACAGTAAACCTGAAGTGAAGCATCGGAATCTGTAACTAGTGTCACAGGAATGGATCAAATCATAGACAGTAAGAAGAGTCAGTTTTCTAGTACTTAAGTCGGCATTGTGCCTTTTGTATTTAATTCCGAAGCCATTTCTGTGTTGGATCGTCAATGCGTAGGTCCAAGGGATACAGTAAACCTGGAATGATGCATCGGAATCTGTAACTAGTGTCACAGGAATGGTTCAAAACATAGTCAGTAAGAAGAGTCAGTCTTCTTGTACTTAAGTCGGCATTGTGTCATTTGTATTTAATTCCGATGCAATTTCTGTGTTTCATAGTCAATAAGAAGGTCCTAGGGATACAGTAAACCGGGAGTGAAGAATCGGAATCTATAACTAGTGTCACAGGAATGGTTCAAAACACAGTCAGTAAGAAGAGTCAGTCTTCTTGTACTTAAGTCGGTATTGTGCCTTTTGTATTTAATTCCGATGCAATTTCTGTGTTTCATCGTCAATAAGAAGGTCCAAGGGATACAGTAAACCTGAAGTGAAGCATGGGAATCTGTAACTAGTGTCACAGGAAAGGTTCAAAACATAGTCAGAAAGAAGAGTCAGTCTTCGTGTACTTAAGTCGGCATTGTGACTTTTGTATTTAATTCGGATGCAATTTCTGTGTTTCATTGCCAATAAGAATGTCAGAGGGATACAGTAAACCTGAAGTGAAGCATCGGAATCTAGAACTAGTGTCACAGGAATGGTTCAAATCATAGACAGCAGGAAGAGTCAGTCTTCTTATACCTAAGTAGGAATTGTGCCTTTTCTAATTAATTCCGATGCAATTTCTGTGTTTTATCATCAATAAGAAGTCCAAGGGATACAGTAAACCTGGAGTGATGCATCGGAATCTATAACTAGTGTCACAGGAATGGTTCAAATCATAGACAGGAAGAAGAGTCTGTCTTCTTGTACTTAAGTCGGCATTGTGCCTCTTGTATTTAATTCCGATGCAATTTCTGTGTTTGATCGTCAATAAGGAGGTCCAAGGCATACAGTAAACCTGGAGTGAAGCATCGGAATCTATAACTAGTGTCACAGGAATGGTTCAAAACATAGTCAGTAGGAAGAGTCAGCCTTCTTGTACTTAAGCCGGCATTGTGCATTTTGTATTTAATTCCGATGCAATTTCGGTGTTTCATCGTCAATAAGAGGGTAAGAGGGATACAGTAAACCTGAAGTGAAGCATAGGAATCTATAACTAGTCACAGGAATGGTTCAAAACGTAGACAGTAGGAAGAGTCAATCTTCTTGTACTTATGTCGGGATTGTGCCTCTTCTATTTAATTCCAATGCAATTTCTGTGTTTCACCGTCAATTAGAAAGTCCAAGGGATACAGTAAACCTGAATTGAAGCATCGGAGTCTATAACTAGTGTCACAGGAATGGTTCAAAACATAGTCAGTAAGAAGAGTCAGTCTTCTTCTACTTAAATCGGCATTGTGCCTTTTGTATTTTTCTGATGCAATTTCTGTGTTTCATCGTGAATGAGAAGGTCCAAGGGATACAGAAAACCTGGAGTGAAGCATTGGAATCTATAACTAGTGTCACATGAATGGTTCAAAACGTAGACAGTAAGAAGAGTCCGTCTTCTTGTACTTATGTCGGCATTGTGCCCTTTGTATTTAATTCCGATGCAATTTCTGTGTTTCATCGTCAAAAAGAAGGTCCAAGGGATACAGTAAACCTGAAGTGAACCATCGGAATCCATAACTAGTGTCACAGGAATGGTTCAAAACATAGACAGTAGGAAGGGTCAGTCTTCTTGTACTTAAGTCGGCATTGTGCTTTTTGTATTTAATTCCAATGCAATTTCTGTGTTTCATCGTCAATAAAAAGGTAAGCGGTATACAGTTAACCTGAAGTGAAGCATCGGAATCAGTAACTAGTGTCACAGGAATGGTTCAAAACATAGACAGCAAGAAGAGTCAGTCTTCTTGTACTTAAGTCGGCATTGTGCCTTTTGTATTTAATTCCGATGCAGTTTCTGTGTTTCATCGTCAATAAGAAGGCCAGAGGGATACAGTAAAACTGGAGTGAAGCATCGGAATGTATTACTAGTGTCACAGGAATGGTTCAAAGCATAGACAGTAAGAAGAGTCAGTCTTCTTGTACTTAAGTAAGCATTGTGCCCTTTGTATTCAATTCCGATGCAATTTCTGTGTTTCATCGTCAATAAGAAGGTCCAAGGGATACAGTGAACCCAATGTTAAACATCGGCATCTATAACTAGTGCCACAGTAATGGTTGAAATCATAGACAGTAAGAAGAGCCAGTCTTCTTGTACTTGAGTCGGCATTGTGCCTTTTGTATTTAATTCCGATCAATTTTCTGTGTATGATCGTCAATAAGAAGGTCAGAGGGATACAGTAAAAATGAAGTGAAGCATCGGAATCTATAACTAGTGTCATAGGAATGGTTCAAAACATAGACAGTAAGAAGAGTCAGTTTTCTTGCACTTAAGTCGGCATTGTGCCTTTTGTATTTAATTAAGATGCAATTTCTGTGTTTTATCGTCAATAAGAAGGTCAGAGGGATACAGTCAACCTGAAGTGAAGCATCGGAATCAATAACTAGTGTCACAGGAAAGGTTCAAAGCATAGACAGTAAGAAGAGTCAGTCTTCTTGTACTTAAGTCGGCATTGTGCCTTTTGTATATAATTCCGATGCGATTTCTGTGTTTCATCGTCAATAAGAAGGTCAGAGGGATACAGTAAACCTGAAGTGAGGCATCGGAATCTATAACTAGTGTCACAGGAATGGTTCAAATCATAGACAGTAGGAAGAGTCAGTCTTCTTGTTCCTAAGTCGGAATTGTGAATTTTCTATTAAATTCCGATGCAATTTCTGTGTTTCATCGTCAATAAGAAGGTCCAAGGGGTACAGTAAACCTGGAGTGAAGCATCGGAATCTATAACTAGTGTCACAGGACTGGTTCAAAACAAAGACAGTAAGATGAGTCAGTCATTTTGTACTTAAGTCGGAATAGTGCCTTTTGTATTTAATTCCGATGCAATTTCTGTGTTTCATCGTCAATAAGAAGGTTCGAGGGATACAGTAAACCTGAAGTGAAGCATCGGAATCTATAACTAGTGTCACAGGAATGGTTCAAATCATAGTCAGTAAGAAGCGTCAGTCTTCTTGTACTTAAGTCGGCATTATGCCTTTTCTATATAATTCCGATGCAATTTCTGTGTTTTATCGTCAATAAGAAGTCCAAGGGATACAGTAAACCTGGAGTGATGCATCGGAATCTATAACTAGTGTCACAGGAATGGTTCAAATCATAGACAGTAAGAAGAGTCTGTCTTCTTCTACATAAATTGGCATTGTGCCTTTTGTATTTAATTCCGAAGCAATTTCTGTGTTTGATCGTCAATAAGGAGGTCCGAGGGATACAGTAAACCTGGAGTGAAGCATCGGAATCTATAACTAGTGGCACAGGAATGGTTCAAAACATAGTCAGTAAGAAGAGTCAGTCTTCTTGCACTCAAGTCGGCATTGTGTCTTTTGTATTTCATTCCGATGCTATTTATGTCTTTCATCTTCAATAAGAAGGTCCAAGGGATACAGTAAACCTGAAGTGAAGCACCGGAATCTACAACTAGTGTCACAGGTATGGTTCAAAACATAGACAGTAGGAAGAGTCAGCCTTCTTGTACTAAAGCAGGCATTGAGCATTTTGTATTTAATTCCGATGCAATTTCTGTGTTTCATCGTCAATAAGAAGGTAAGAGGGATACAGAAAACCTGAAGTGAAGCATCGGAATCTATAACTAGTGTCACAGGAATGGTTCAAAACATAGACAGTAAGAAGAGCCAGTCTCCTTGTACTTGAGTCGGCATTGTGCCCTTTTGTATTTAATTCGGATGCAATTTCTGTGTTTCATCGTCAATACGAAGGTCAGAGGGATACAGTAAACCGGAAGTTAATCATCGGAATCTATAACTACTGCCACAGGAGTGGTTCAAACATAGTCAGTATGAAGAGTCAGTGTTCTTGCACTATAGTCGGCATTGTGTCTTTTGTATTTAATTCCGATGCAATTTATGTCTTTCATCTTCAATAAGAAGGTCCTAGGGATACAGTAAACCGGGTGTGAAGAATCGGAATCTATAACTAGTGTCACAGGAATGGTTCAAAACACAGTCAGTAAGAAGAGTCAGTCTTCTTGTACTTAAGTCAAGATTGTGCATTTTGTATTTAATTCCGGTGCAATTTCCGTGTTTAATCGTCAATAAGAAGGTAAGAGGGATACAGTAAACCTGAAGTGAACCATCGGAATCTGTAACTAGTGTCACAGGAATGGATCAAAACATAGACAGTAAGAAGAGTCAGTTTTCTAGTACTTAAGTCGGCATTGTGCCTTTTGTATTTAATTCCGAAGCCATTTCTGTGTTTGATCGTCAATGCGTAGGTCCAAGGGATACAGTAAACCTGGAGTGATGCATCGGAATCTGTAACTAGTGTCACAGGAATGGTTCAAAACATAGTCAGTAAGAAGAGTCAGTCTTCTTGTACTTAAGTCGGCATTGTGTCATTTGTATTTAATTCCGATGCAACTTCTGTGTTTCATAGTCAATAAGAAGGTCCTAGGGATACAGTAAACCGGGAGTGAAGAATCGGAATCTATAACTAGTGTCACAGGAATGGTTCAAAACACAGTCATTAAGAAGAGTCAGTCTTCTTGTACTTAAGTCGGTATTGTGCCTTTTGTATTTAATTCCGATGCAATTTCTGTATTTAATCGTCAATGAGAAAGTCCAAGGTATACAGTAAACCTGAATTGAAGCATCGGAGTCTATAACTAGTGTCACAGGAATGTTTCAAAACATAGTCAGTAAAAGAGTCAGTCTTCTTCTACTTAAATCGGCATTGTGCCTTTTGTATTTTTTCCGATGCAATTTCTGTGTTTCATCGTCAATGAGAAGGTCCAAGGGATACAGAAAACCTGGAGTGAAGCATTGGAATCTATAACTAGTGTCACATGAATGGTTCAAAACATAGACAGTAAGAAGAGTCCGTCTTCTTGTACTTATGTCGGCATTGTGCCCTTTGTATTTAATTCCGATGCAATTTCTGTGTTTCATCGCCGGCCGAAGTGGCCGTGCGGTTAAAGGCGCTGCAGTCTGGAACCGCAAGACCGCTACGGTCGCAGGTTCGAATCCTGCCTCGGGCATGGCTGTTTGTGATGTCCTTAGGTTAGTTAGGTTTAACTAGTTCTAAGTTCTAGGGGACTAATGACCTTAGCAGTTGAGTCCCATAGTGCTCAGAGCCATTTGTGTTTCATCGTCAAAAAGAAGGTCCAAGGGATACAGTAAACCTGAAGTGAACCATCGGAATCCATAACTAGTGTCACAGGAATGGTTCAAAACATAGACAGTAGGAAGTGTCAGTCTTCTTGTACTTATGTCGGTATTGTGCCTTTTCTATTTAATTCCAATGCAATTTCTGTGTATCATCGTCAATAAGAAAGTCCAAGGGATACAGCAAACCTGAAGTGAAGCATCGGAATCTATAACTAGTGTCACAGGAATGGTTCAAATCGTAGTCAGTAAGAAGAGTCAGTCTTCTTGTACTTAAGTCGGCATTGTGCCTTTAGTATATAATTCTGATGCAATTTCTGTATTTAATCGTCAATGAGAAAGTCCAAGGTATACAGTAAACCTGGAGTGAAGCATTGGAATCTATAACTAGTGTCAAATGAATGGTTCAAAACATAGACAGTAAAAAGAGACTGTCTTCTTGTACTTTTGTCGGCATTGTGCCCTTTGTATTTAATTTCGACGCAATTTCTGTGTTTCATCGTCAATAAGAAGGCCCAATGGATACAGTAAACCTGAAGTGAAGTATCGTAATCTAAAACTGGTCTCACAGGAAAGGTACAAAACATAGACGGTAAGAAGAGCCCGTCTTCTTGATCTTAAGTCGGCATTGTGCTTTTTGTATTTAATTCCGATGCAATTTCTGTGTTTCATCGTCAATAAGAAGGTCCAAGGGATACAGTAAACCGGGAGTGAAGCATCGGAATCTATAACTAGTGTCACAGGAATGGTTCAAAACATAGGCAGTAGGAAGAGTCAGTCTTCTTATACTTAAGTCTGCATTGTGCCGTTTGTATTTTATTGCGATGCAACTTCTGTGTTTCATCGTCAATATGAAGGTCTGAGGGATACAGTAAACCTGATGAGAAGCATCGGAATCTATAACTATGTGTCATAGGATTGGTTCAAACATAGACAGTAAGAAGAGTCAGTCTTCTTGTACTTAAGTCGGCATTGTGCTTTTTGTATTTAATTCCGATGCAATTTCTGTGTTTCATCGTCAATAAGAAGGTCCAAGGGATACAGTAAACCTGAAGTGAAGCGTCGGAATCTATAACTAGTGTCACAGGAATGGTTCCAATCATAGTCAGTAAGAAGAGTCAGTCTTCTTGTACATAAGTCGGCATTGCGCCTTTTGTATTTAATTCCGATGCAATTTCAGTGTTTCATCGTCAATAAGAAGGTCCAAGGGATACAGTAAACCTGGAGTGAAGCATCGGAATCTATAACTAGTGTAACAGGAATGGTTGAATACATAGACAGTAGGAAAAGTCAGTCTTCTTGTACTTAAGTCGACATTGTGCCTTTTGTATTTGATTCCGATACAATTTCTGTGTTTCATCGTCAATAAGAAGGTCCAAGGGATACAGTAAACCTGGAGTGAAGCATCGGAATCTATAACTAGTGTCACAGGAATGGTTCAAATCATAGTCAGTAAGAAGAGTCAGTCATCTTGTACTTAAGTCGGCATTGTACCTTTTGTTTTAATTCCGATGCTATTTCTGTGTTTCATCGTAAATAAGAAGGTCCAAGGGATACAGTAAACCTGGAGTGAAGCATCAGAATCTATAACTACTGTCACAGGAATGGTTCAAAGCATAGACAGGAAGAAGAGCCAGTCTTCTTGTACTTAAGTCGGCATTGTGCCATTTGTATTTAATTCCGATGCAATTTCTGTGTTTCATCGTCAATAAGAAGGTCAGCTGGATACAGTAAACTTGAAGTGAAGCATCAGAATCTATAACTAGTGTCACAGGAATGGTTCAAAACATACTTATTAAGAAGAGTCTGTTTTCTTGTACTTAAGTCGGAATTATGCCTTTTGTATTTAATTCCGATGCAATTTCTGTGTTTTGTCGTCAATAAGAAGGTCCAAGGGACAGTAAACCTGAAGTGCAGCATCGGAATCTATAACCGGACTCACAGAAAAGGTTCAAAACATAGACAGTAAGAGGAGCCAGACTTCTTGTACCTGAGTCGTCATTGTGCCTTTTGTATTTAATTCCGATGCAATCTCTGGGTTTCATCGTCCAGAAGAAGGTCAGAGGGATACAGTAAACCTGAAGTGAAGCATCGGAATCTATAACTAGTGTCACATTAATGGTTCAAAGCATAGACAGTGAGAAGAGTCAGTTTTCTTGTACCAAAGTCGGCATTGTGCCTTTTGTATTTAATTCCGATGCAATTTCTGTGATGCATCGTCAATAAGAAGGTCACAGGGATACAGTAAACCTGAAGTGAAGCATCGGAATCTATAACTAGTGTCACAGGAATGGTTCAAAACATAGACAGTAAGAAGAGACAGTCTTCTTGTACTTAAGTCGGCATTGTGCCTTTTGTATAAAATGCCGATGCAATATCTGTGTTTCATCGTCAATAAGGTCAGCTGGGTACAGTAAACCTGAAGTGAAGCTTCGGAATGTATAACTAGTGTCACAGGAGTGGTTCAAATCATAGACAATAAGAAGAGCTAGTCTTCTTGTACTTGAGTCGGCATTGTGCCTTTTGGATTTAATAGCGATCAATTTTCTGTGTTTGATCGTCGATAAGAAGGTCAGAGGGATACAGTAATAATGAAGTGAAGCATCGGAATCGATAACTAGTGTCATAGGAATGGTTCAAAGCATAGGCAGTAAGAAGAGTCAGTCCTCTTGTACTTAAGTCGGCATTATGCCTTTTGTATTTAATTAAGATGCAATTTCTGTGTTTCATCGTCATTAAGAAGGTCAGAGGGATACAGTCAACCTGAAGTGAAGCATCGGAATCAATAACTTGTGTCACAGGAAAGGTTCAAAGCATAGACAGTAAGAAGAGTCTGACTTCTTGTACTTAAGTCGGCATTGTGCCTTTTGTATATAATTCCGATGCAATTTCTGTGTTTCGTCGTCAATAAGAATATCAGAGGGATACAGTAAACCTGAAGTGAAGCATTGGAATCTATAACTAGTGTCACAGGAATGGTTCAAAACATAGACAGTAAGAAGAGCCAGTCTTCATGTACTTGAGTCGGCATTGTGCCTTTTGTATAAAATTCCGATGCAATTTCTGTGTTTCATCGTCAATAAGATGGTCAGAGGGATACAGTAAACCTGAAGTGAAGCATAGGAATCTATAACTAGTGTCGCAGGAATGGTTCAAAACATATAGAGTAAGAAGAGACAGTCTTCTTTTACTTGAGTCGGCATTGTGCGTGTTGTATTTCATTCCGATGCAATTTCTGTGTTTCATCGTCAATAAGAAGGTCTGAGGGATACAGTAAACCTGAAGTGAAGCATCGGAATCTATAACTAGTGTCACAGGAATGGTTCAAAACATAACCAGTAAAGATAGTCAGTTTCTTTGTACTTAAGTCGCTCATTGTGCATTTTGTATTTAATTAAGATTCAATTTCTGTGTTTCATCGTCAATAATAAGGTCAGAGCGATAGAGTACGCCTGAAGTGAAGCATCGGAATCTATAACTAGTGTCACAGGAATGGTTCAAAACAAAGACAGTAAGAAGAGTCAGTCTTCTTGTACTTAAGTCGGCATTGAGCCTTTTGTATTTAATTAAGATGCAATTTCTGTGTGTCATCGTCAATAAGAAGCTCAGGGGGATACAGTAAACGCGAAGTGAAGCATCGGAATCAATAAGTAGTGTCACATTAATGGTTCAAAACATAGACAGTAAGAAGAGTCAGTTTTCTTGTACTTAAGTCTGCATTGTGCCTTTTGTATTAAATTCCGATGCAATTTCTATGATTCATCGTCAATAAGAAGGTCACAGGGATACAGTAAACCTGAAGTGAAGCATCGGAATCTATAACTAGTGTCACAGGAATGGTTCAAAACATAACCAGTAAAAAGAGTCAGTTTCTTTGTACTTAATTCGCTCATTGTGCATTTTGTATTTAATTAAGATTCAATTTCTGTGTTTCATGGTCAATACGAAGGTCAGAGGGATACAGTAAACCTGAAGTGAAGCATTGGAATCTATAACTAGTGTCACAGAAATGGTTCAAAACATTAACAGCAAGAAGAGCCAGTCTTCTTGTACTTGAGTCGGCATTGTGCCTTTGGTATTTAATTCCGATGAAATTTCTGTGTTTGATCGTCAATAAGAAGGTAAGAGGGATACAGTAAACCTGAAGTGAAGCATCGGAAACTATAACTAGTGTCAGAGGAATAGTTCAAACCATAGACAGTGAGAAGAGTCAGTCTTCTTGTACTTAAGTCGGCATTGTGCCTTTTGTATAAAATGCCGATGCAATATCTGTGTTTCATCGTCAATAAGGTCAGCTGGGTACAGTAAACCTGAAGTGAAGCTTCGGAATCTATAACTAGTGTCACAGGAATGGTTCAAAACATAGGCAATAAGAAGAGCCAGTCTTCTTGTACTTGAGTCGGCATTGTGCCTTTTGTATTTAATTCCGATGAAATTTCTGTGTTTGATCGTCAATAAGAAGGACAGAGAGATACAGTAAACCTGAAGTGAAGCATTGGAATCTATAAATAGTGTCACAGGAATGGTTCAAAACATAGACAGTAAGAAGAGTCAGTCTTCTTGTACTTAAGTCGGCATTGTGCCTTTTGTATTTAATTCCGATGCAGTTTCTGTGTTTCATCGTCAATAAGAAGGCCAGAGGGATACAGTAAAACTGGTGTGAAGCATCGGAATGTATAACTAGTGTCATAGGAATGGTTCAAAACATAGACAGTAAGAAGAGTCAGTCTTCTTGTACTTAAGTAAGCATTGTGCCTTTTGTATTCAATTCCGATGCAATTTCTGTGTTTCATCGTCAATAAGAAGGTCCAAGGGATACAGTGAACCTGAAGTTAACCATCGGCATCTATAACTAGTGCCACAGGAATGGTTGAAATCATAGACAGTAAGAAGAGCCAGTCTTCTTGTACTTGAGTCGGCATTGTGCCTTTTGTATTTAATTCCGATCAATTTTCTGTGTATGATCGTCAATAAGAAGGTCAGAGGGATACAGTAAAAATGAAGTGAAGCATCGGAATCTATAAATAGTGTCACAGGAAAGGTTCAAAGCATAGACAGTAAGAAGAGTCAGTCCTCTTGCACTTGAGTCGGCATTGTGCCTGTTGTATTTCATTCCGATGCAATTTCTGTGTTTCATCGTCAATAAGAAGGTCTGAGGGATACAGTAAACCTGAAGTGAAGCATCGGAATCTATAACTAGTGACATCGGAATGGTTCAAAACGTAGACAATAGAAAGAGTCAGTCTTCTTGTACTTCACTCGGCATTGTGCCTTTTGTATTTAATTCCGATGCAATTTTTGTGCTTCATCGTCAATAAGAAGGTCAGGGGGATACAGTAAACCTGAATTGAAGCATCGGAATCTATAACTAGTGTCACAGGTATGGTTCAAAACATAGACGGTAAGAAGAGTCAGTTTTCTTGTACTTAAGTCTGCATTGTGCCTTTTGTATTAAATTCCGATGCAATTTCTATGATTCATCGTCAATAAGAAGGTCACAGGGATACAGTAAACCTGAAGTGAAGCATCGGAATCTATAACTAGTGTCACAGGAATGGTTCAAAACATAACCAGTAAGAAGAGTCAGTTTTTTTGTACTTAAGTCGCTCATTGTGCATTTTGTATTTAATTAAGATTCAATTTCTGTGTTTCATCGTCAATAATAAGGTCAGAGCGATACAGTACGCCTGAAGTGAAGCATCGGAATCTGTAACTAGTGGCACAGGAATGGTTCAAAAGAAAGACAGTAAGAAGAGTCAGTCTTCTTGTACTTAAGTCGGCATTGTGCCTTTTGTATTTAATTAAGATGCAATTTCTGTGTTTCTTCGTCAATAAGAAGGTGAAAGGGATACAGTAACCCTGAAGTGAAGCATCGGGATCTATAATTAGTGTCACAGGAATGGTTCAAAACATAGACAGTAAGAAGAGACAGTCTTCTTGTACTTAAATCGGCATTGTGCCTTTTGTATATAATTCCGATGCAATTTCTGCGTTTCATCGTCAATAAGAAGCTCAGAGGGCTACAGTAAACGAGAAGTGAAGCATCGGAATCAATAAGTAGTGCCACATTAATGGTTCAAAACATAGACAGTAAGAAGAGTCAGTTTTCTTGTGCTTAAGTCGGCATTGTGCCTTTTGTATGTAATTCCGATGCAATTTCTGTGTTTCATCGTCAATAAGACGGTCAGAGGGATACAGTAATCCTGAAGTGAGCCATCGGAATCTATAACTAGTGTCACTGGAATGGTTCAAAACATAGACAGTAAGAAGAGTCAGTCTTTTTGTACTTAAGTCGGCATTGTGCTTTTTGTATTTAATTCCGATGCAATTTCTGTGTTTCATGGTCAATACGAAGGTCAGAGGGATACAGTAAACCTGAAGTGAAGCATCGGAATCTACACTCCTGGAAATGGAAAAAAGAACACGTTGATACCGGTGTGTCAGACCCACCATACTTGCTCCGGACACTGCGAGAGGGCTGTACAAGCAATGATCACACGCACGGCACAGCAGACACACCAGGAACCGCGGTGTTGGCCGTCGAATGGCGCTAGCTGCCCAGCATTTGTGCACCGCCGCCGTCAGTGTCAGCCAGTTTGCCGTGGCATACGGAGCTCCATCGCAGTCTTTAACACTGGTAGCATGCCGCGACAGCGTGGACGTGAACCGTATGTGCAGTTGACGAACTTTGAGCGAGGGCGTATACTGGGCATGCGGGAGGCCGGGTGGACGTACCGCCGAATTGCTCAACACGTGGGGCGTGAGGTCTCCACAGTACATCGATGTTGTCGCCAGTGGTCGGCGGAAGGTGCACGTGCCCGTCGACCTGGGACCGGACCGCAGCGACGCACGGATGCACGCCAAGACCGTAGGATCCTACGCAGTGCCGTAGGGGACCGCACCGCCACTTCCCAGTAAATTAGGGACACTGTTGCTCCTGGGGTATCGGCGAGGACCATTCGCGACCGTCTCCATGAGGCTGGGCTACGGTCCCGCACACCGTTAGGCCGTCTTCCGCTCACGCCCCAACATCGTGCAGCCCGCCTCCAGTGGTGTCGCGACAGGCGTGAATGGAGGGACGAATGGAGACGTGTCGTCTTCAGCGATGAGAGTCGCTTCTGCCTTGGTGCCAATGATGGTCGTATGCGTGTTTGGCGCCGTGCAGGTGAGCGCCACAATCAGGACTACATACGACCGAGGCACACAGGGCCAACACCCGGCATCATGGTGTAGGGAGCGATCTCCTACACTGGCCGTACACCACTGGTGATCGTCGAGGGGACACTGAATAGTGCACGGTACATCCAAACCGTCATCGAACCCATCGTTCTACCATTCCTAGACCGGCAAGGGAACTTGCTGTTCCAACAGGACAATGCTCGTCCGCATGTATCCCGTGCCACCCAACGTGCTCTAGAAGGTGTAAGTCAACTACCCTGGCCAGCAAGATCTCCGGATCTGTCCCCCATTGAGCATGTTTGGGACTGGATGAAGCGTCGTCTCACGCGGTCTGCACGTCCAGCACGAACGCTGGTCCAACTGAGGCGCCAGGTGGAAATGGCATGGCAAGCCGTTCAACAGGACTACATCCAGCATCTCTACGATCGTCTCCATGGGAGAATAGCAGCCTGCATTGCTGCGAAAGGTGGATATACACTGTACTAGTGCCGACATTTTGCATGCTCTGTTGCCTGTGTCTATGTGCCTGTGGTTCTGTCAGTGTGATCATGTGATGTATCTGGCCCCAGGAATGTGTCAATAAAGTTTCCCCTTCCTGGGACAAAGAATTCACAGTGTTCTTATTTCAATTTCCAGGAGTGTATAACTAGTGTCACAGGATTGGTTCAAAACATAGAGAGTAAGAGGGGTCAGTCTTCTTGTACTTAAGTCGGCATAGTGCCTTTTGTATTTAATTCCGATGCAATATCTGTGTTTCTTCGTCAATAAGAAGGTCAGAGGGATACAGTAAATCCGAAGTGAAGCATCGGAATCTATAACTAGTGTCACAGAAATGGTTCAAAACATTAACAGCAAGAAGAGCCAGTCTTTTGGACTTGAGTCGGCAATGTGCCTTTTGTATTTAATTCCGATGAAATTTCTGTGTTTGATCGTCAATAAGAAGGTCAGAGGGATACAGTAAACCTGAAGTGAAGCATCGGAAACTACAACTAGTGTCAGAGGAATAGTTCAAACCATAGACAGTAAGAAGAGTCGGTGTTCTTGTACTGAAGCCGGCATTGTGCCTTTTGTATTTAATTAAGATGCAATTTCTGTGTTTCATCGTCAATAAGAAGGTCAGAGGTATACGGTAAACCAGAAGTGAAGCATCGGAATTTATAACTAGTGTCACAGGAATGGTTCAAAGCATAGACAGTGGGAAGAGTCAGTCTTCTTGTACTTAAGTCGGCATTGTGCCTTTTGTATAAAATGCCGATGCAATATCTGTGTTTCATCGTCAATAAGGTCAGCTGGGTACAGTAAACCTGAAGTGAAGCTTCGGAATCTATAAATAGTGTCACAGGAATGGTTCAAATTATAGGCAATAAGAAGAGCCAGTCTTCTTGTACTTGAATCGGCATTGTGCCTTTTGTATTTAATTCCGATGAAATTTCTGTGTTTGATCGTCAATAAGAAGGACAGAGGGATACAGTAAACCTGAAGTGAATCATCGGAATCTATAACTAGTGTCACAGGAATGGTTCAAATCATAGTCAGTAAGAAGAGTCAGTCTTCTTGTACTTAAGTCGGCATTGTGGCTTTTGTATTTAATTCCGATGCAGTTTCTGTGTTTCATCGTCAATAAGAAGGCCAGAGGGATACAGTAAAACTGGAGTGAAGCATCGGAATGTATAACTAGTGTCACAGGAATGGTTCAAAACATAGACAGTAAGAAGAGTCAGTCTTCTTGTACTTAAGTAAGCATTGTGCCTTTTGTATTCAATTCCGATGCAATTTCTGTGTTTCATCGTCAATAAGAAGGGCAGAGGGATACAGTAAAAATGAAGTGAAGCATCGGATTCTATAACTAGTGTCATAGGAATGGTTCAAAACATAGACAGTAAGAAGAGTCAGTTTTCTTGCACTTAAGTCGGCATTATGCCTTTTGTATTTAATTAAGAAGCAATTTCTGTGTTTTATCGTCAATAAGAAGGTCAGAGGGATACAGTCAACCTGAAGTGAAGCATCGGAATCTATAGCTAGCGCCACAGGAAAGGTTCATACATAGACAGTAAGAAGAGTCAGTTTTGTTGTACTTAAGTCGGCATTGTGCCTTTTGTATTTAATTCCGATGCAATATCTGTGATACATCGTCAATAAGAAGGTCACAGGGATACAGTAAACCTGAAGTGAAGCATCAGAATCTATAACTTGTGTCACAGGAATGGTTCAAAACATAAGCAGTAAGAAGAGTCAGTTTTTTTGTACTTAATTCGCGCATTTCGCGTTTTGTATTTCATTCCGAAGAAATTTCTGTGTTTGATCGTCAATAAGAAGGTCAGAGGGATACAGTATACCTGAAGTGAAGCATCGGATTCTATAACTAGTGTCACAGGAATGGTTCAAACCATTGACACTAAGAGGAGTCAGTGTTCTTGTACTGAAGTCGGCATTGTGCCTTTTGTATTTAATAGCGATCAAATTTCTGTCTTTGATCGTCGATAAGAAGGTCAGAGGGATACAGTAATAATGAAGTGAAGCATCGGAATCGATAACTAGTGTCATAGGAATGGTTCAAAGCATAGACAGTAAGAAGAGTCAGTCTTCTTGTACTTAAGTCGGCATTGTGCCTTTTGTATTTAATTAAGATGCAATTTCTGTGTTTCATCGTCAATAAGAAGGTCAGAGGGATGCAGTCAACCTGAAGTGAAGCATCGGAATCAATAACTTGTGTCACAGGAAAGGTTCAAAGCATAGACAGTAAGAAGAGTCTGACTTCTTGTACTCTAGTCGGCATTGTGCCTTTTGTATATAATTCCGATGCAATTTCTGTGTTTTGTCGTCAATAAGAATATCAGAGGGATACAGTAAACCTGAAGTGAAGCATCGGAATCTATAACTAGTGTCACAGGAATGGTTCAAATCATAGGCAGTAAGAAGAGCCAGTCTTCATGTACTTGAGTCGGAATTATGCCTTTTGTATTTAATTCCGATGCAATTTTTGTGTTTCATCGTCATTAAGAAGGTCTGAGTGATACAGTAAACCTGAAGTGAAGCATCGGAATCTGTAACTAGTGTCACCGGAATGGTTCAAATCGTAGACAATAGAAAGTGTCAGTTTCTTGTACTTCACTCGACATTGTGCCTTTTGTATTTAATTCCGATGCAATTTCTGCTTTTCATCGTCAATAAGAAGGTCAGGGGGATACAGCAAACCTGAAGTGAAGCATTGGAATCTATAGCTAGTGTCACAGGAATGGTTAAAAACATAGACAGTAGGAAGAGTCAGTTTTCTTGTACTTAAGTCGGCATTGTGCCTTTTGTATTTAATTCCGATGCAATTTCTGTGTTTCATCGTCAATAAGAAGGCCCAATGGATACAGTAAACCTGAAGTGAAGCATCGTAATCTAAAACTGGTCTCACAGGAAAGGTACAAAACATAGACGGTAAGAAGAGCCCGTCTTCTTGATCTTAAGTCGGCATTGTGCTTTTTGTATTTAATTCCGATGCAATTTCTGTGTTTCATCGTCAATAAGAAGGTCCAAGGGATACAGTAAACCGGGAGTGAAGCATCGGAATCTATAACTAGTGTCACAGGAATGGTTCAAAACATAGGCAGTAGGAAGAGTCAGTCTTCTTGTACATAAGTCTGCATTGTGCCGTTTGTATTTTATTCCGATGCAACTTCTGTGTTTCATCGTCAATATGAAGGTCTGAGGGATACAGTAAACCTGATGTGAAGCATCGGAATCTATAACTATGTGTCATGGGAATGGTTCAAACATAGACAGTAAGAAGAGTCAGTCTTCTTGTACTTAAGTCGGCATTGTGCTTTTTGTATTTAATTCCGATGCAATTTCTGTGTTTCATCGTCAATAAGAAGGTCCAAGGGATATACAGTAAACCTGTAGTGAAGCGTCGGAATCTATAACTAGTTTCACAGGAATGGTTCCCATCATAGTCAGTAAGAAGAGTCAGTCTTCTTGTACATAAGTCGGCATTGCGCCTTTTGTATTTAATTCCGATGCAATTTCAGTGTTTCATCGTCAATAAGAAGGTCCAAGGGATACAGTAAACCTGGAGTGAAGCATCGGAATCTATAACTAGTGTAACAGGAATGGTTCAAAACATAGACAGTAGGAAGAGTCAGTCTTCTTGTACTTAAGTCGGCATTGTGCCTTTTGTATTTAATTCCGATGCAATGTCTGTGTTTCATTGTCAATAAGAAGGTCCAAGGGATACAGTAAACCTGGAGTGAAGCATCGGAACTAGTGTCACAGGAATGGTTGAATACATAGACAGTAGGAAGAGTCAGTCTTCTTGTACTTAAGTCGGCATTGTGCCTTTTGTATTTGATTCCGATACAATTTCTGTGTTTCATCGTCAATAAGAAGGTCCAAGGGATACAGTAAACCTGAAGTGAAGCATCGGAATCTATAACTAGTGTCACAGGAATGGTTCAAATCATAGTCAGTAAGAAGAGTCAGTCATCTTGTACTTAAGTCGGCATTGTACCTTTTGTTTTAATTCCGATGCTATTTCTGTGTTTCATCGTAAATAAGAAGGTCCAAGGGATACAGTAAACCTGGAGTGAAGCATCAGAATCCATAACTACTGTCACAGGAATGGTTCAAAGCATAGACACGAAGAAGAGTCAGTCTCCTTGTACTTAAGTCGGCAATGTGCCTTTTGTATTTATCCCGATGCAGTTTCTGTGTTAATCGTCAATACGACGGTCAGGGGGATACAGTAAATCTGAAGTGAAGCATCGGAATCGATAACTAGTGTCATAGGAATGGTTCAAAGCATAGACAGTAAGAAGAGTCAGTCCTCTTGCACTTAAGTCGGCATTATGCCTTTTGTATTTAATTAAGATGCAATTTCTGTGTTTCATCGTCAATAAGAAGGTCAGAGGGATACAGTCAACCTGAAGTGAAGCATCGGAATCAATAACTTGTGTCACTGGAAAGGTTCAAAGCATAGACAGTAAGAAGAGTCTGACTTCTTGTACTTAAGTCGGCATTGTGCCTTTGGTATATAATTCCGATGCAATTTCTGTGTTTCGTCGTCAATAAGAATATCAGAGGGATACAGTAAACCTGAAGTGAAGCATCGGAATCTATAACTACTGTCACAGGAATGGTTCAAAACATAGACAGTAAGAAGAGCCAGTCTTCATGTACTTGAGTCGGCATTGTGCCTTTTGTATAAAAATCCGATGCAATTTCTGTGTTTCATCGTCAATACGAAGGTCAGAGGGATACAGTAAACCTGAAGTGAAGCATTGGAATCTATAACTAGTGTCACAGAAATGGTTCAAAACATTAACAGCAAGAACAGCCAGTCTTCTTGTACTTGAGTCGGCATTGTGCATTTTGTATTTAATTCCCATGAAATTTCTGTGTTTGATCGTCAATAAGAAGGTCAGAGGGATACAGTAAACCTGAAGTGAAGCATCGGAAACAATAACTAGTGTCAGAGGAATAGTTCAAACCATAGACAGTAAGAAGAGTCAGTCTTCTTGTACTTAAGTCGGCATTGTGTCTTTTGTATAAAATGCCGATGCAATATCTGTGTTTCATCGTCAATAAGGTCAGCTGGGTACAGTAAACCTGAAGTGAAGCTTCGGAATCTATAACTAGTGTCACAGGAATGGTTCAAAACATAGGCAATAAGAAGAGCCAGTCTTCTTGTACTTAATTCGGCATTGTGCCTTTTGTACTTAATTCCGATGAAATTTCTGTGTTTGATCGTCAATAAGAAGGACAGAGAGATACAGTAAACCTGAAGTGAAGCATTGGAATCTATAAATAGTTTCACTGGAATGGTTCAAATCATAGACAGTAAGAAGAGTCAGTCTTCTTGTACATAAGTCGGCATTGTGCCTTTTGTATTTAATTCCGATGCAGTTTCTGTGTTTCATCGTCAATAAGAAGGCCAGAGGGATACAGTAAAACTGGTGTGAAGCATCGGAATGTATAACTAGTGTCACAGGAATGGTTCAAAACATAGACAGTAAGAAGAGTCAGCCTTCTTGTACTAAAGTAAGCATTGTGCCTTTTGTATTCAATTCCGATGCAATTTCTGTGTTTCATCGTCAATAAGAAGGTCCAAGGGATACAGTGAACCTGAAGTTAAGCATCGGCATCTATAACTAGTGCCACAGGAATGGTTGAAATCATAGACAGTAAGAAGAGCCAGTCTTCTTGAACTTGAGTCGGCATTGTGCCTTTTGTATTTAATTCCGATCAATTTTCTGTGTATGATCGTCAATAAGAAGGTCAGAGGGATACAGTAAACCTGAAGTGAAGCATCGGAATCTATAACTAGTGACACCGGAATGGTTCAAAACGTAGACAATAGAAAGAGTCACTCTTCTTGTACTTCACTCGGCATTGTGCCTTTTGTATTTAATTCCGATGCAATTTTTGTGCTTCATCGTCAATAAGAAGGTCAGGGGGATACAGTAAACCTGAATTGAAGCATCGGAATCTATAACTAGTGTCACAGGAATGGTTCAAAACATAGACAGTAAGAAGAGTCAGTTTTCTTGTACTTAAGTCTGCATTGTGCCTTTTGTATTAAATTCCGATGCAATTTCTATGATTCATCGTCAATAAGAAGGTCACAGGGATACAGTAAACCTGAAGTGAAGCATCGGAATCTATAACTAGTGTCACAGGAATGGTTCAAAACATAACCAGTAAGAAGAGTCAGTTTTTTTGTACTTAAGTCGCTCATTGTGCATTTTGTATTTAATTAAGATTCAATTTCTGTGTTTAATCGTCAATAATAAGGTCAGAGCGATACAGTACGCCTGAAGTGAAGCATCGGAATCTGTAACTAGTGGCACAGGAATGGTTCAAAACAAAGACAGTAAGAAGAGTCAGTTTTTTTGTACTTAAGTCGCTCATTGTGCATTTTGTATTTAATTAAGATGCAATTTCTGTGTTTCTTCGTCAATAAGAAGGTGAAAGGGATACAGTAACCCTGAAGTGAAGCATCGGAATCTATAACTAGTGTCACAGGAATGGTTCAAAACATAACCAGTAAGAAGAGTCAGTTTTTTTGTACTTAAGTCGCTCATTGTGCATTTTGTATTTAATTAAGATGCAATTTCTGTGTTTCTTCGTCAATAAGAAGGTGAAAGGGATACAGTAACCCTGAAGTGAAGCATCGGAATCTATAACTAGTGTCACAGGAATGGTTCAAAACATAGACAGTAAGAAGAGACAGTCTTCTTGTACTTAAGTCGGCATTGTGCCTTTTGTATATAATTCCGATGCAATTTCTGCGTTTCATCGTCAATAAGAAACTCAGAGGGATACAGTAAACGAGAAGTGAAGCATCGGAATCAATAAGTAGTGCCACATTAATGGTTCAAAACGTAGACAGTAAGAAGAGTCAGTTTTCTTGTGCTTAAGTCGGCATTGTGCCTTTTGTATGTAATTCCGATGCAATTTCTGTGTTTCATCGTCAATAAGACGGTCAGAGGGATACAGTAATCCTGAAGTGAGGCATCGGAATCTATAACTAGTGTCACTGGAATGGTTCAAAACATAGACAGTAAGAAGAGTCAGTCTTTTTGTACTTAAGTCGGCATTGTGCTTTTTGTATTTAATTCCGATGCAATTTCTGTGTTTCATGGTCAATACGAAGGTCAGAGGGATACTGTAAACCTGAAGTGAAGCATCGGAATCTACACTCCTGGAAATGGAAAAAAGAACACATTGATACCGGTGTGTCAGACCCACCATACTTGCTCCGGACACTGCGAGAGGGCTGTACAAGCAATGATCACACACACGGCACAGCAGACACACCAGGAACCGCGGTGTTGGCCGTCGAATGGCGCTAGCTGCACAGCATTTGTGCACCGCCGCCGTCAGTGTCAGCCAGTTTGCCGTGGCATACGGAGCTCCATCGCAGTCTTTAACACTGGTAGCATGCCGCGACAGCGTGAACGTGAACCGTATGTGCAGTTGACGAACTTTGAGCGAGGGCGTATACTGGGCATGCGGGAGGCCGGGTGGATGTACCGCCGAATTGCTCAACACGTGGGGCGTGAGGTCTCCACAGTACATCGATGTTGTCGCCAGTGGTCGGCGGAAGGTGCACGTGCCCGTCGACCTGGGACCGGACCGCAGCGACGCACGGATGCACGCCAAGACCGTAGGATCCTACGCAGTGCCGTAGGGGACCGCACCGCCACTTCCCAGTAAATTAGGGACACTGTTGCTCCTGGGGTATCGGCGAGGACCATTCGCGACCGTCTCCATGAAGCTGGGCTACGGTCCCGCACACCGTTAGGCCGTCTTCCGCTCACGCCCCAACATCGTGCAGCCCGCCTCCAGTGGTGTCGCGACAGGCGTGAATGGAGGGACGAATGGAGACGTGTCGTCTTCAGCGATGAGAGTCGCTTCTGCCTTGGTGCCAATGATGGTCGTATGCGTGTTTGGCGCCGTGCAGGTGAGCGCCACAATCAGGACTACATACGACCGAGGCACACAGGGCCAACACCCGGCATCATGGTGTAGGGAGCGATCTCCTACACTGGCCGTACACCACTGGTGATCGTCGAGGGGACACTGAATAGTGCACGGTACATCCAAACCGTCATCGAACCCATCGTTCTACCATTCCTAGACCGGCAAGGGAACTTGCTGTTCCAACAGGACAATGCTCGTCCGCATGTATCCCGTGCCACCCAACGTGCTCTAGAAGGTGTAAGTCAACTACCCTGGCCAGCAAGATCTCCGGATCTGTCCCCCATTGAGCATGTTTGGGACTGGATGAAGCGTCGTCTCACGCGGTCTGCACGTGCAGCACGAACGCTGGTCCAACTGAGGCGCCAGGTGGAAATGGCATGGCAAGCCGTTCAACAGGACTACATCCAGCATCTCTACGATCGTCTCCATGGGAGAACAGCAGCCTGCATTGCTGCGAAAGGTGGATATACACTGTACTAGTGCCGACATTTTGCATGCTCTGTTGCCTGTGTCTATGTGCCTGTGGTTCTGTCAGTGTGATCATGTGATGTATCTGGCCCCAGGAATGTGTCAATATAGTTTCCCCTTCCTGGGACAATGAATTCACAGTGTTCTTATTTCAATTTCCAGGAGTGTATAACTAGTGTCACAGGATTGGTTCAAAACATAGACAGTAAGAAGGGTCAGTCTTCTTGTACTTAAGTCGGCATAGTGCCTTTTGTATTTAATTGCGATGCAATATCTGTGTTTCTTCGTCAATAAGAAGGTCAGAGGGATACAGTAAATCCGAAGTGAAGCATCGGAATCTATAACTAGTGTCACAGAAATGGTTCAAAACATTAACAGCAAGAAGAGCCAGTCTTTTGGACTTGAGTCGGCAATGTGCCTTTTGTATTTAATTCCGATGAAATTTCTGTGTTTGATCGTCAATAAGAAGGTCAGAGGGTTACAGTAAACCTGAAGTGAAGCATCGGAAACTACAACTAGTGTCAGAGGAATAGTTCAAACCATAGACAGTAAGAAGAGTCAGTGTTCTTGTACTGAAGCCGGCATTGTGCCTTTTGTATTTAATTAAGATGCAATTTCTGTGTTTCATCGTCAATAAGAAGGTCAGAGGTATACAGTAAACCAGAAGTGAAGCATCGGTATTTATAACTAGTGTCACAGGAATGGTTCAAAGCATAGACAGTGGGAAGAGTCAGTCTTCTTGTACTTAAGTCGGCATTGTGCCTTTTGTATAAAATGCCGATGCAATATCTGTGTTTCATCGTCAATAAGGTCAGCTGGGTACAGTAAACCTGAAGTGAAGCTTCGGAATCTATAACTAGTGTCACAGGAATGGTTCAAATTATAGGCAATAAGAAGAGCCAGTCTTCTTGTACTTGAGTCGGCATTGTGCCTTTTGTATTTAATTCCGATGAAATTTCTGTGTTTGATCGTCAATAAGAAGGACAGAGGGATACAGTAAACCTGAAGTGACTCATCGGAATCAATAACTAGTGTCACAGGAATGGTTCAAAACATAGACAGTAAGAAGAGTCAGTCTTCTTGTACTTAAGTCGGCATTGTGGCTTTTGTATTTAATTCCGATGCAGTTTCTGTGTTTCATCGTCAATAAGAAGGCCAGAGGGATACAGTAAAACTGGAGTGAAGCATCGGAATGTATAACTAGTGTCACAGGAATGGTTCAAAACATAGACAGTAAGAAGAGTCAGTCTTCTTGTACTTAAGTAAGCATTGTGCCTTTGTATTCAATTCCGATGCAATTTCTGTGTTTCATCGTCAATAAGAAGGGGAGAGGGATACAGTAAAAATGAAGTGAAGCTTCGGAATCTATAACTAGTGTCATAGGAATGGTTCAAAACATAGACAGTAAGAAGAGTCAGTTTTCTTGCACTTAAGTCGGCATTGTGGCTTTTGTATTTAATTAAGAAGCAATTTCTGTGTTTTATCGTCAATAAGAAGGTCAGAGGGATACAGTCAACCTGAAGTGAAGCATCGGAATCAATAACTAGTGTCACAGGAAAGGTTCAAAGCATAGACAGTAAGAAGAGTCAGTCTTCTTGTACTTAAGTCGGCATTGTGCCTTTTGTATATAATTCCGATGCGATTTCTGTGTTTCATCGTCAATAAGAAGGTCAGAGGGATACAGTAAAAATGAAGTGAGGCATCGGAATCTATAACTAGTGTCACAGGAATGGTTCAAAACATAGACAGTAAAAAGAGCCAGTCTTCATGTACTTGAGTCGGCATTGTGCCCTGTGTATTTAATCCCGATGCAATTTCTGTGTTTCATCGTCAATAAGAAGGTCTGAGGGATACAGTAAACCTAAAGTGAAGCATCGGAATCTATAACTAGTGTCACCGGAATGGTTCAAAACGTAGACAATAGAAAGAGTCAGTCTTCTTGTACTTTACAAGGCATTGTGCCTTTTGTATATAATTCCGATGCAATTTCTGCGTTTCATCGTCAACAAGAAGCTCATGGGATACAGTAATCCTGAGGTGAAGCATCGGAATCTATAACTAGTGTCACAGGAATGGTTCAAATCATAGACAGTAAGAAGAGCTAGTCTTCTTGTACTTGAGTCGGCATTGTGCCTTTTGTATTTAATAGCGATCAATTTTCTGTGTTTGATCGTCGATAAGAAGGTCAGAGGGATACAGTAATAACGAAGTGAAGCATCGGAATCGATAACTAGTGTCATAGGAATGGTTCAAAGCATAGACAGTAAGAAGAGTCAGTCTTCTTGTACTTAAGTCGGCATTGTGCCTTTTGTATTTAATTAAGATGCAATTTCTGTGTTTCATCGTCAATAAGAAGGTCAGAGGGATGCAGTCAACCTGAAGTGAAGCATCGGAATCAATAACTTGTGTCACAGGAAAGGTTCAAAGCATAGACAGTAAGAAGAGTCTGACTTCTTGTACACAAGTCGGCATTGTGCCTTTTGTATATAATTCCGATGCAATTTCTGTGTTTTGTCGTCAATAAGAATATCAGAGGGATACAGTAAACCTGAAGTGAAGCATCGGAATCTATAACTAGTGTCACAGAAATGGTTCAAAACATAAACAGTAAGAAGAGTCAGATTTCTTCTCCTTAAGCCGGCATTGTGCCTTTTGTATAAGATTCCGATGCAATTTCTGTGTTTCATCGTCAATAAGATGGTCAGAGGGATACAGTAAAATTGAACTGAAGCATAGGAAACCATAACTAGTGTCGCAGGAATGGTTCAAAACATATTGAGTAAGAAGAGACAGTCTTCTTTTACTTGAGTCGGCATTGTGCCTGTTGTATTTCATTCCGATGCAATTTCTGTGTTTCGTCGTCAATAAGAAGGTCTGAGGGATACAGTAAACTTGAAGTGAAGCATCGGAATCTGTAACTAGTGACACCGGAATGGTTCAAAACGTAGACATTAGAAAGAGTCAGTCTTCTTGTACTTCACTCGGCATTGTGCCTTTTGTATTTAATTAAGATGCAATTTCTGTGTGTCATCGTCAATAAGAAGCTCAGAGGGATACAGTAAACGAGAAGTGAAGCATCGGAATCAATAAGTAGTGTCACATTAATGATTCAAAACATAGACAGTAAGAAGAGTCAGTTTGCTTGTGCTTAAGTCGGCATTGTGCCTTTTATATTTAATTCCGATGCAATTTCTGTGTTTCATCGTCAATAAGACGGTCAGAGGGATACAGTAATCCTGAAGTGAGGCATCGGAATCTATAACTAGTGTCACTGGAATGGTTCAAAACATAGACAGTAAGAAGAGTTAGTCTTTTTGTACTTAAGTCGGCATTGTGCTTTTTGTATTTAATTCCGATGCAATTTCTGTGTTTCATGGTCAATACGAAGGTCAGAGGGATACAGTAAACCTGAAGTGAAGCATCGGAATCTATAACTAGTGTCACAGGATTGGTTCAGAACATAGACAGTAAGAAGGGTCAGTCTTCTTGTACTTATGTCGGCATAGTGCCTTTTGCATTTAATTCCGATGCAATACCTGTGTTTCTTCGTCAATAAGAAGGTCAGAGGGATACAGTAAATCTGAAGTGAAGCATCGGAATCTATAACTAGTGTCACAGAAATGGTTCAAAACATTAACAGCAAGAAGAGCCAGTCTTCTTGTACTTGAGTCGGCATTGTGCCTTTTGTATTTAATTCCGATGAAATTTCTGTGTTTGATCGTCAATAAGAAGGTCAGAGGGATACAGTAAACCAGAAGTGAAGCATCGGAAACTATAACTAATGTCAGAGCAATAGTTCAAACCATAGACAGTAAGAAGAGTCAGTGTTCTTGTACTGAAGTCGGCATTGTGCCTTTTGTATTTAATTAAGATGCAATTTCTGTGTTTCATCGTCAATAAGAAGGTCAGAGGTATACAGTAAACCAGAAGTGAAGCATCGGAATTTATAACTAGTGTCACAGGAATGTTTCAAAGCATAGACAGTGGGAAGAGTCAGTCTTCTTGTACTTAAATCGGCATTGTGCCTTTTGTATAAAATGCCGATGCAATATCTGTGTTTCATCGTCAATAAGGTCAGCTGGGTACAGTAAACCTGAAGTGAAGCTTCGGAATCTATAACTAGTGTCACAGGAATGGTTCAAAACATAGGCAATAAGAAGAGCCAGTCTTCTTGTACATGAGTCGGCATTGTGCATTTTGTATTTAATTCCGATGAAATTTCTGTGTTTGATCGTCAATATGAAGGACAGAGGGATACAGTAAACCTGAAGTGAAGCATCGGAATCAATAACTAGTGTCACAGGAATGGTTCAAAACATAGACAGTAAGAAGAGTCAGTCTTCTTGTACTTAAGTCGGCATTGTGCCTTTTGTATTTAATTCCGATGCAGTTTCTGTATTTCATCGTCAATAAGAAGGCGAGAGGGATACAGTAAAACTGGTGTGAAGCATCAGAATGTATAACTAGTGTCACAGGAATGGTTCAATACATAGACAGTAAGAAGAGTCAGTCTTCTTGTACTTAAGTAAGCATTGTGCCTTTTGTATTCAATTCCGATGCAATTTCTGTGTTTCATCGTCAATAAGAAGGTCCATGGGATACAGTGAACCTGAAGTTAAGCATCGGCATCTATAACTAGTGCCACAGGAATGGTTGAAATCATAAACAGTAAGATGAGCCAGTCTTCTTGTACTTGAGTCGGCATTGTGCCTTTTGTATTTAATTCCGATCAATTTTCTGTGTTTGATCGTCAATAAGAAGGTCAGAGGGATACAGTAAAAATGAAGTGAAGCATCGAAATCTATAACTAGTGTCATAGGAAAGGTTCAAATCATAGACAGTGAGAAGAGTCAGTTTTCTTGCACTTAAATCTGCATTGTGCCTTTTGTATTTAATTAGGATGCAATTTCTGTGTTTTATCGTCAACAAGAAGGTCAGAGGGATACAGTCAACCTGAAGTGAAGCATCGGAATCAATAACTAGTGTCACAGGAAAGGTTCAAAGCATAGACAGTAAGAAGAGTCAGTCTTCTTGTACTTGAGTCGGCATTGTGCCTGTTGTATTTCATTCCGATGCAATTTCTGTGTTTCATCGTCAATAAGAATGTCTGCGGGATACAGTAAACCTGAAGTGAAGCATCGGAATCTATAACTAGTGACACCGGAATGGTTCAAAACGTAGACAATAGAAAGAGTCAGCCTTCTTGTACTTCACTCGGCATTGTGCCTTTTGTATTTAATTCCGATGCAATTTTTGTGCTTCATCGTCAATAAGAAGGTCAGGGGGATACAGTAAACCTGAAGTGAAGCATCGGAATCTATAACTAGTGTCACAGGAATGGTTCAGAACATAGACAGTAAGAAGAGTCAGTTTTCTTGTACTTAAGTCGGCATTGTGCCTTTTGTATTTAATTCCGATGCAATATCTGTGATACATCGTCAATAAGAAGGTCACAGGGATACAGTAAACCTGAAGTGAAGCATCGGAATCTATAACTAGTGTCACAGGAATGGTTCAAAACATAAGCAGTAAGAAGAGTCAGTTTTTTTGTACTTAATTCGCGCATTTCGCGTTTTGTATTTAATTCCGAAGAAATTTCTGTGTTTGATCGTCAATATGAAGGTCAGAGGGATACAGTAAACCTGAAGTGAAGCATCGGATTCTATAACTAGTGTCACAGGAATGGTTCAAACCATTGACACTAAGAGGAGTCAGTGTTCTTGTACTGAAGTCGGCATTGTGCCTTTTGTATTTAATTAAGATGCAATTTCTGTGTTTCATCGTCAATAATAAGTTCAGAGGGATACAGTACACCTGAAGTGAAGCATCGGAATCTATAACTAGTGTCACAGCAATGGTTCAAAACATAGACAGTAAGAAGAGACAGTCTTCTTGTACTTAATTCGGCATTGTGCCTTTTGTATATAATTCCGATGCAATTTCTGCGTTTCATCGTCAACAAGAGGCTCATGGGATACAGTAATCCTGAGGTGAAGCATCGGAATCTATAACTAGTGCCACAGGAATGGTTCAAATCATAGACAGTAAGAAGAGCTAGTCTTCTTGTACTTGAGTCGGCATTGTGACTTTTGTATTTAATAGCGATCAATTTTCTGTGTTTGATCGTCGATAAGAAGGTCAGAGGGATACAGTAATAATGAAGTGAAGCATCGGAATCGATAACTAGTGTCATAGGAATGGTTCAAAGCATAGACAGTAAGAAGAGTCAGTCTTCTTGTACTTAAGTCGGCATTGTGCCTTTTGTATTTAATTAAGATGCAATTTCTGTGTTTCATCGTCAATAAGAAGGTCAGAGGGATGCAGTCAACCTGAAGTGAAGCATCGTAATCAATAACTTGTGTCACAGGAAAGGTTCAAAGCATAGACAGTAAGAAGAGTCTGACTTCTTGTACACAAGTCGGCATTGTGCCTTTTGTATATAATTCCGATGCAATTTCTGTGTTTTGTCGTCAATAAGAATATCAGAGGGATACAGTAAACCTGAAGTGAAGCATCGGAATCTATAACTAGTGTCACAGGAATGGTTCAAATCATAGGCAGTAAGAAGAGCCAGTCTTCATGTACTTGAGTCGGAATTATGCCTTTTGTATTTAATTCCGAAGCAATTTTTGTGTTTCATCGTCAACAAGAAGGTCTGAGTGATACAGTAAACCTGAAGTGAAGCATCGGAATCTGTAACTAGTTCACCGGAATGGTTCAAATCCTAGACAATAGAAAGTGTCAGTTTCTTGTACTTCACTCGGCATTGTGCCTTTTGTATTTAATTCCGATGCAATTTCTGTTTTTCATCGTCAATAAGAAGGTCAGGGGGATACAGCAAACCTGAAGTGAAGCATCGGAATCTATAGCTAGTGTCACAGGAATGGTTAAAAACATAGACAGTAGGAGGAGTCAGTTTTCTTGTACTTAAGTCAGCATTGTGCTTTTGTATTTAATTCCGATGCAATTTCTGTGATTCATCGTCAATAGGAAGGTCACAGGGATACAGTAAACCTGAAGTGAAGCATCGGAAACTCTAACTAGTGTCACAGAAATGGTTCAAAACATAAACAGTAAGAAGAGTCAGATTTCTTCTCCTTAAGCCGGCATTGTGCCTTTTGTATAAAATTCCGATGCAATTTCTGTGTTTCATCGTCAATAAGATGGTCAGAGGGATACAGTAAACCTGAAGTGAAGCATAGGAAACCATAACTAGTGTCGCAGGAATGGTTCAAAACATATAGTGTAAGAAGAGACAGTCTTCTTTTACTTGAGTCGGCATTGTGCCTGTTGTATTTCATTCCGATGCAATTTCTGTGTTTCATCGTCAATAAGAAGGTCTGAGGGATACAGTAAACCTGAAGTGAAGCATCGGAATCTGTAACTAGTGACAGCGGAATGGGTCAAAACGTAGACAATAGAAAGAGTCAGTCTTCTTGTACTTCACTCGGCATTGTGCCTTTTGTATTTAATTAAGATGCAATTTCTGTGTGTCATCGTCAATAAGAAGCTCAGAGGGATACAGTAAACGAGAAGTGAAGCATCGGAATCAATAAGTAGTGTCACATTAATGATTCAAATCATAGACAGTAAAAAGAGTCAGTTTGCTTGTGCTTAAGTCGGCATTGTGCCTTTTGTATTTAATTCCGATGCAATTTCTGTGTTTCATCGTCAATAAGACGGTCAGAGGGATACAGTAATCCTGAAGTGAGGCATCGGAATCTATAACTAGTGTCACTGGAATGGTTCAAAACATAGACAGTAAGAAGAGTCAGTCTTCTTGGACTTAAGTCGGCATTGTGCCTTTTGTATTTAATTCCGATGCAGTTTCTGTGTTTGATCGTCAATAAGAAGGACAGAGGGTTACAGTAAACCTGAAGTGAAGCATCGGAATCAATAACTAGAGTCACAGGAATGGTTCAAAACATAGACAGTAAGAAGAGTCAGTCTTCTTGGACTTAAGTCGGCATTGTGCCTTTTGTATTTAATTCCGATGCAGTTTCTGTGTTTCATCGTCAATAAGAAGGCCAGAGGGATACAGTAAAACTGGAGTGAAGCATCGGAATGTATAACTAGTGTCACAGGAATGGTTCAAAACATAGACAGTAAGAAGAGTCAGTCTTCTTGTACTTAAGTAAGCATTGTGCCTTTTGTATTCAATTCCGATGCAATTTCTGTGTTTCATCGTCAATAAGAAGGTCCAAGGGATACAGTGAACCTGAAGTTAAGCATCGGCATCTATAACTAGTGCCACAGGAATGGTTGAAATCATAGACAGTAAGAAGAGCCAGTCTTCTTGTACTTGAGTCGGCATTGTGCCTTTTGTATTTAATTCCGATCAATTTTCTGTGTTTGATCGTCAATAAGAAGGTCAGAGGGATACAGTAAAAATGAAGTGAAGCATAGGAATCTATAACTAGTGTCATAGGAATGGTTCAAAACGTAGACAGTGAGAAGAGTCAGTTTTCTTGCACTTAAGTCGGCATTGTGCCTTTTGTATTTAATTAAGATGCAATTTCTGTGTTTTATCGTCAATAAGAAGGTCAGAGGGTTACAGTCAACCTGAAGTGAAGCATCGCAATCTATAACTAGTGTCACAGGAATGGTTCAAAACAAAGTCGGTAAGAAGAGTCAGTCCTCTTGTACTTAAGTCGGCATTGTGCCTTTTGTATTTAATTCTGATGCAATTTCTGTTGTTCATCGTCAATAAGAAGGTCAGGGGGATACAGTAAACCTGAAGTGAAGCATCGGAATCTATAGCTAGTGTCACAGGAATGGTTCAAATCATAGACAGTAAGAAGAGTCAGTTTTCTTTTACTTAAGTCGTCATTGTGCCTTTTGTATTTAATTCCGATGCAATTTCTGTGATTCATCGTCAATAGGAAGGTCACAGGGATACAGTAAACCTGAAGTGAAGCATCGGAATCTCTAACTAGTGTCACAGAAATGGTTCAAAACATAAACAGTAAGAAGAGTCAGTTTTTTTGTACTTAAGTCGCACATTGCGCCTTTTGTATTTAATTAAGATGCAATTTCTGTGTTTCATCATCAATAATAAGGTCAGAGGGATACAGTAAACCTGAAGTGAAGCATCGGAATCTATAACTAGTTTCACAGGAATGGTTCAAAACAAAGACAGTAAGAAGAGTCAGATTTCTTCTACTTAGGCCGGCATTGTGCCTTTTGTATAAAATTCCGATGCAATTTCTGTGTTTCATCGTCAATAAGATGGTCAGAGGGATACAGTAAACCTGAAGTGAAGCATAGGAAACTATAACTAGTGTCGCAGGAATTGTTCAAAACATATAGAGTAAGAAGAGACAGTCTTCTTTTACTTGAGTCGGCATTGTGCCTGTTGTATTTAATTCCGATGCAATTTCTGTGTTTCATCGTCAATAAGAATGTCTGAGGGATACAGTAAACCTGAAGTGAAGCATCGGAATCTTTAACTAGTGACACCAGAATGGTTCAAAACGTAGACAATAGAAAGAGTCAGTCTTCTTGTACTTCACTCGGCATTGTGCCTTTTGTATTTAATTCCGATGCAATTTTTGTGCTTCATCGTCAATAAGAGGGTCAGGGGGATACAGTAAACCTGAAGTAAAGCATCGGAATCTATAACTAGTGTCACAGGAATACTTCAAAGCATAGACAGTAAGAAGAGTCAGTTTTCTTGTACTTAAGTCTGCATTGTGCCTTTTGTATTAAATTCCGATGCAATTTCTATGATTCATCGTCAATAAGAAGGTCACAGGGATACAGTAAACCTGAAGTGAAGCATCGGAATCTATAACTAGTGTCACAGGAATGGTTCAAAACATAACCAGTAAGAAGAGTCAGTTTTTTTGTACTTAAGTCGCTCATTGCGCATTTTGTATTTGATTAAGATTCAATTTCTGTGTTTCATCGTCAATAATAAGGTCAGAGCGATACAGTACGCCTGAAGTGGAGCATCGCAATCTATAACTAGTGTCACAGGAATGGTTCAAAACAAAGACAGTAAGAAGAGTCAGTCCTCTTGTACTTAAGTCGGCATTGTGCCTTTTGTATTTAATTAAGATGCAATTTCTGTGTGTCATCGTCAATAAGAAGCTCAGAGGGATACAGTAAACGAGAAGTGAAGCATCGGAATCAATAAGTAGTGTCACATTAATGGTTCAAAACATAGACAGTAAGAAGAGTCAGTTTTCTTGTGCTTAAGTCGGCATTGTGCCTTTTGTATTTAATTAAGATGCAATTTCTGTGTGTCATCGTCAATAAGAAGCTCAGAGGGATACAGTAAACGAGAAGTGAAGCATCGGAATCAATAAGTAGTGTCACATTAATGGTTCAAAACATAGACAGTAAGAAGAGTCAGTTTTCTTGTGCTTAAGTCGGCATTGTGCCTTTTGTATTAAATTCCGATGCAATTTCTATGATTCATCGTCAATAAGAAGGTCACAGGGATAACGTAAACCTGAAGTGAAGCATCGGAAACTATGACTAGTGTCAGAGGAATAGTTCAAACCATAGACAGTAAGAAGAGTCAGTGTTCATGTACTGAAGTCGGCATTGTGCCTTTTGTATTTAATTAACATGCAATTTCTGTGTTTCATCGTCAATAAGAAGGTCAGAGGTATACAGTAAACCAGAAGTGAAGCATCGGAATTTATAACTAGTGTCACAGGAATGGTTCAAAGCATAGACAGTGGGAAGAGTCAGTCTTCTTGTACTTAAGTCGGCATTGTGCCTTTTGTATAAAATGCCGATGCAATATCTGTGTTTCGTCGTCAATAAGGTCAGCTGGGTACAGTAAACCTGAAATGAAGCTTCGGAATCTATAACTAGTGTCACAGGAATGGTTCAAAACATAGGCAATAAGAAGAGCCAGTCTTCTTGTACTTGAGTCGGCATTGTGGCTTTTGTATTTTATTCCGATGAAATTTCTGTGTTTGATCGTCAATAAGAAGGACAGAGGGTTACAGTAAACCTGAAGTGAAGCATCGGAATCAATAACTAGTGTCACAGGAGTGGTTCAAAACATAGACAGTAAGAAGAGTCAGTCTTCTTGGACTTAAGTCGGCATTGTGCCTTTTGTATTTAATTCCGATGCAGTTTCTGTGTTTCATCGTCAATAAGAAGGCCAGAGGGATACAGTAAAACTGGAGTGAAGCATCGGAATGTATAACTAGTGTCACAGGAATGGTTCAAAACATAGGCAGTAAGAAGAGTCAGTCTTCTTGTACTTAAGTAAGCATTGTGCCTTTTGTATTCAATTCCGATGCAATTTCTGTGTTTCATCGTCAATAAGAAGGTCCAAGGGATACAGTGAACCTGAAGTTAAGCATCGGCATCTACAACTAGTGCCACAGGAATGGTTGAAATCATAGACAGTAAGAAGAGCCAGTCTTCTTGTACTTGAGTCGGCATTGTGCCTTTTGTATTTAATTCCGATCAATTTTCTGTGTTTGATCGTCAATAAGAAGGTCAGAGGGATACAGTAAAAATGAAGTGAAGCATCGGAATCTATAACTAGTGTCATAGGAATGGTTCAAAACGTAGACAGTAAGAAGAGTCAGTTTTCTTGCACTTAAGTCGGCATTGTGCCTTTTGTATTTAATTAAGATGCAATTTCTGTGTTTTATCGTCAATAAGAAGGTCAGAGGGTTACAGTCAACCTGAAGTGAAGCATCGGAATCAATAACTAGTGTCACAGGAAAGGTTCAAAGCATAGACAGTAAGATGAGTCAGTCTTCTTGTACTTACGTCGGCATTGTGCCTTTTGTATATAATTCCGATGCGATTTCTCTGTTCCATCAACAATAAGAAGGTCAGAGGGATACAGTAAACCTGAAGTGAGGCATCGGAATCTATAACTAGTGTCACAGGAATGGTTCAAAACATAGACAGTAAAAAGAGCAAGTCTTCATGTACTTGAGTCGGCATTGTGCCTTTTGTATTTAATCCCGATGCAATTTCTGTGTTTCATCGTCAATAAGAAGGTCTGAGGGATACAGTAAACCTGAAGTGAAGCATCGGAATCCATAACTAGTGTCACCGGAATGGTTCAAATCATAGACAGTAAGAAGAGCCAGTCTTCATGTACTTGAGTCGGAATTATGCTTTTTGTATTTAATTCCGATGCAATTTTTGTGTTTCATCGTCAACAAGAAGGTCTGAGTGATACAGTAAACCTGAAGTGAAGCATCGGAATCTGTAACTAGTGTCACCGGAATGGTTCAAATCGTAGACAATAGAAAGAGTCAGTCTTCTTGTACTTCAGTCGGCATTGTGCCTTTTGTATTTAATTCCGATGCAATTACTGTTTTTCATCGTCAATAAGAAGGTCAGGGGGATACAGTAAACCTGAAGTGAAGCATCAGAATCTATAGCTAGTGTCACAGGAATGGTTCAAAACATAGACAGTAAGAAGAGTCAGTTTTCTTTTACTTAAGTCGGCATTGTGCCTTTTGTATTTAATTCCGATGCAATTTCTGTGATTCATCGTCAATAGGAAGGTCAGAGGGATACAGTAAACCTGAAGTGAAGCATCGGAATCTCTAACTAGTGTCACAGAAATGGTTCAAGACATAAACAGTAAGAAGAGTCAGATTTATTCTACTTAGGCCGGCATTGTGCCTTTTGTATAAAATTCCGATGCAATTTCTGTGTTTCATCGTCAATAAGATGGTCGGAGGGATACAGTAAATATGAAGTGAAGCATAGGAAACTATAACTAGTGTCGCAGGAATGGTTCAAAACATATAGAGTAAGAAGAGACAGTCTTCTTTTACTTGAGTCGGCATTGAGCCTGTTGTATTTCATTCCGATGCAATTTCTGTGTTTCATCGTCAATAAGAAGGTCTGAGGGATACAGTAAACCTGAAGTGAAGCATCGGAATCTTTAACTAGTGACACCGGAATGGTTCAAAACGTAGACAATTTAAAGAGTCAGTCTTCTTGTACTTCACTCGGCATTGTGCCTTTTGTATTTAATTCCGATGCAATTTTTGTGCTTCATCGTCAATAAGAGGGTCAGGGGGATACAGTAAACCTGAAGTGAAGCATCGGAATCTATAACTAGTGTCACAGGAATGCTTCAAAGCATAGACAGTAAGAAGAGTCAGTTTTCTAGTACTTAAGTCTGCATTGTGCCTTTTGTATTAAATTCCGATGCAATTTCTATGATTCATCGTCAATAAGAAGGTCACAGGGATACAGTAAACCTGAAGTGAAGCATCGGAATCTATAACTAGTGTCACAGGAATGGTTCAAAACATAACCAGTAAGAAGAGTCAGTTTTTTTGTACTTAAGTCGCTCATTGCGCATTTTGTATTTGATTAAGATTCAATTTCTGTGTTTCATCGTCAATAATAAGGTCAGAGCGATACAGTACGCCTGAAGTGGAGCATCGCAATCTATAACTAGTGTCACAGGAATGGTTCAAAACAAAGACAGTAAGAAGAGTCAGTCCTCTTGTACTTAAGTCGGCATTGTGCCTTTTGTATTTAATTAAGATGCAATTTCTGTGTGTCATCGTCAATAAGAAGCTCAGAGGGATACAGTAAACGAGAAGTGAAGCATCGGAATCAATAAGTAGTGTCACATTAATGGTTCAAAACATAGACAGTAAGAAGAGTCAGTTTTCTTGTGCTTAAGTCGGCATTGTGCCTTTTGTATTAAATTCCGATGCAATTTCTATGATTCATCGTCAATAAGAAGGTCACAGGGATAACGTAAACCTGAAGTGAAGCATCGGAAACTATGACTAGTGTCAGAGGAATAGTTCAAACCATAGACAGTAAGAAGAGTCAGTGTTCATGTACTGAAGTCGGCATTGTGCCTTTTGTATTTAATTAAGATGCAATTTCTGTGTTTCATCGTCAATAAGAAGGTCAGAGGTATACAGTAAACCAGAAGTGAAGCATCGGAATTTATAACTAGTGTCACAGGAATGGTTCAAAGCATAGACAGTGGGAAGAGTCAGTCTTCTTGTACTTAAGTCGGCATTGTGCCTTTTGTATAAAATGCCGATGCAATATCTGTGTTTCGTCGTCAATAAGGTCAGCTGGGTACAGTAAACCTGAAATGAAGCTTCGGAATCTATAACTAGTGTCACAGGAATGGTTCAAAACATAGGCAAGAAGAAGAGCCAGTCTTCTTGTACTTGAGTCGGCATTGTGGCTTTTGTATTTTATTCCGATGAAATTTCTGTGTTTGATCGTCAATAAGAAGGACAGAGGGTTACAGTAAACCTGAAGTGAAGCATCGGAATCAATAACTAGTGTCACAGGAGTGGTTCAAAACATAGACAGTAAGAAGAGTCAGTCTTCTTGGACTTAAGTCGGCATTGTGCCTTTTGTATTTAATTCCGATGCAGTTTCTGTGTTTCATCGTCAATAAGAAGGCCAGAGGGATACAGTAAAACTGGAGTGAAGCATCGGAATGTATAACTAGTGTCACAGGAATGGTTCAAAACATAGACAGTAAGAAGAGTCAGTCTTCTTGTACTTAAGTAAGCATTGTGCCTTTTGTATTCAATTCCGATGCAATTTCTGTGTTTCATCGTCAATAAGAAGGTCCAAGGGATACAGTGAACCTGAAGTTAAGCATCGGCATCTATAACTAGTGCCACAGGAATGGTTGAAATCATAGACAGTAAGAAGAGCCAGTCTTCTTGTACTTGAGTCGGCATTGTGCCTTTTGTATTTAATTCCGATCAATTTTCTGTGTTTGATCGTCAATAAGAAGGTCAGAGGGATACAGTAAAAATGAAGTGAAGCATCGGAATCTATAACTAGTGTCATAGGAATGGTTCAAAACGTAGACAGTAAGAAGAGTCAGTTTTCTTGCACTTAAGTCGGCATTGTGCCTTTTGTATTTAATTAAGATGCAATTTCTGTGTTTTATCGTCAATAAGAAGGTCAGAGGGTTACAGTCAACCTGAAGTGAAGCATCGGAATCAATAACTAGTGTCACAGGAAAGGTTCAAAGCATAGACAGTAAGATGAGTCAGTCTTCTTCTACTTACGTCGGCATTGTGCCTTTTGTATATAATTCCGATGCGATTTCTCTGTTCCATCGACAATAAGAAGGTCAGAGGGATACAGTAAACCTGAAGTGAGGCATCGGAATCTATAACTAGTGTCACAGGAATGGTTCAAAACATAGACAGTAAAAAGAGCAAGTCTTCATGTACTTGAGTCGGCATTGTGCCTTTTGTATTTAATCCCGATGCAATTTCTGTGTTTCATCGTCAATAAGAAGGTCTGAGGGATACAGTAAACCTGAAGTGAAGCATCGGAATCCATAACTAGTGTCACCGGAATGGTTCAAATCATAGACAGTAAGAAGAGCCAGTCTTCATGTACTTGAGTCGGAATTATGCTTTTTGTATTTAATTCCGATGCAATTTTTGTGTTTCATCGTCAACAAGAAGGTCTGAGTGATACAGTAAACCTGAAGTGAAGCATCGGAATCTGTAACTAGTGTCACCGGAATGGTTCAAATCGTAGACAATAGAAAGAGTCAGTCTTCTTGTACTTCAGTCGGCATTGTGCCTTTTGTATTTAATTCCGATGCAATTACTGTTTTTCATCGTCAATAAGAAGGTCAGGGGGATACAGTAAACCTGAAGTGAAGCATCAGAATCTATAGCTAGTGTCACAGGAATGGTTCAAAACATAGACAGTAAGAAGAGTCAGTTTTCTTTTACTTAAGTCGGCATTGTGCCTTTTGTATTTAATTCCGATGCAATTTCTGTGATTCATCGTCAATAGGAAGGTCAGAGGGATACAGTAAACCTGAAGTGAAGCATCGGAATCTCTAACTAGTGTCACAGAAATGGTTCAAGACATAAACAGTAAGAAGAGTCAGATTTATTCTACTTAGGCCGGCATTGTGCCTTTTGTATAAAATTCCGATGCAATTTCTGTGTTTCATCGTCAATAAGATGGTCGGAGGGATACAGTAAATATGAAGTGAAGCATAGGAAACTATAACTAGTGTCGCAGGAATGGTTCAAAACATATAGAGTAAGAAGAGACAGTCTTCTTTTACTTGAGTCGGCATTGAGCCTGTTGTATTTCATTCCGATGCAATTTCTGTGTTTCATCGTCAATAAGAAGGTCTGAGGGATACAGTAAACCTGAAGTGAAGCATCGGAATCTTTAACTAGTGACACCGGAATGGTTCAAAACGTAGACAATTTAAAGAGTCAGTCTTCTTGTACTTCACTCGGCATTGTGCCTTTTGTATTTAATTCCGATGCAATTTTTGTGCTTCATCGTCAATAAGAGGGTCAGGGGGATACAGTAAACCTGAAGTGAAGCATCGGAATCTATAACTAGTGTCACAGGAATGCTTCAAAGCATAGACAGTAAGAAGAGTCAGTTTTCTAGTACTTAAGTCTGCATTGTGCCTTTTGTATTAAATTCCGATGCAATTTCTATGATTCATCGTCAATAAGAAGGTCACAGGGATACAGTAAACCTGAAGTGAAGCATCGGAATCTATAACTAGTGTCACAGGAATGGTTCAAAACATAACCAGTAAGAAGAGTCAGTTTTTTTGTACTTAAGTCGCTCATTGCGCATTTTGTATTTGATTAAGATTCAATTTCTGTGTTTCATCGTCAATAATAAGGTCAGAGCGATACAGTACGCCTGAAGTGGAGCATCGCAATCTATAACTAGTGTCACAGGAATGGTTCAAAACAAAGACAGTAAGAAGAGTCAGTCCTCTTGTACTTAAGTCGGCATTGTGCCTTTTGTATTTAATTAAGATGCAATTTCTGTGTGTCATCGTCAATAAGAAGCTCAGAGGGATACAGTAAACGAGAAGTGAAGCATCGGAATCAATAAGTAGTGTCACATTAATGGTTCAAAACATAGACAGTAAGAAGAGTCAGTTTTCTTGTGCTTAAGTCGGCATTGTGCCTTTTGTATTAAATTCCGATGCAATTTCTATGATTCATCGTCAATAAGAAGGTCACAGGGATAACGTAAACCTGAAGTGAAGCATCGGAAACTATGACTAGTGTCAGAGGAATAGTTCAAACCATAGACAGTAAGAAGAGTCAGTGTTCATGTACTGAAGTCGGCATTGTGCCTTTTGTATTTAATTAAGATGCAATTTCTGTGTTTCATCGTCAATAAGAAGGTCAGAGGTATACAGTAAACCAGAAGTGAAGCATCGGAATTTATAACTAGTGTCACAGGAATGGTTCATAGCATAGACAGTGGGAAGAGTCAGTCTTCTTGTACTTAAGTCGGCATTGTGCCTTTTGTATAAAATGCCGATGCAATATCTGTGTTTCGTCGTCAATAAGGTCAGCTGGGTACAGTAAACCTGAAATGAAGCTTCGGAATCTATAAGTAGTGTCACAGGAATGGTTCAAAACATAGGCAAGAAGAAGAGCCAGTCTTCTTGTACTTGAGTCGGCATTGTGGCTTTTGTATTTTATTCCGATGAAATTTCTGTGTTTGATCGTCAATAAGAAGGACAGAGGGTTACAGTAAACCTGAAGTGAAGCATCGGAATCAATAACTAGTGTCACAGGAGTGGTTCAAAACATAGACAGTAAGAAGAGTCAGTCTTCTTGGACTTAAGTCGGCATTGTGCCTTTTGTATTTAATTCCGATGCAGTTTCTGTGTTTCATCGTCAATAAGAAGGCCAGAGGGATACAGTAAAACTGGAGTGAAGCATCGGAATGTATAACTAGTGTCACAGGAATGGTTCAAAACATAGACAGTAAGAAGAGTCAGTCTTCTTGTACTTAAGTAAGCATTGTGCCTTTTGTATTCAATTCCGATGCAATTTCTGTGTTTCATCGTCAATAAGAAGGTCCAAGGGATACAGTGAACCTGAAGTTAAGCATCGGCATCTATAACTAGTGCCACAGGAATGGTTGAAATCATAGACAGTAAGAAGAGCCAGTCTTCTTGTACTTGAGTCGGCATTGTGCCTTTTGTATTTAATTCCGATCAATTTTCTGTGTTTGATCGTCAATAAGAAGGTCAGAGGGATACAGTAAAAATGAAGTGAAGCATCGGAATCTATAACTAGTGTCATAGGAATGGTTCAAAACGTAGACAGTAAGAAGAGTCAGTTTTCTTGCACTTAAGTCGGCATTGTGCCTTTTGTATTTAATTAAGATGCAATTTCTGTGTTTTATCGTCAATAAGAAGGTCAGAGGGTTACAGTCAACCTGAAGTGAAGCATCGGAATCAATAACTAGTGTCACAGGAAAGGTTCAAAGCATAGACAGTAAGATGAGTCAGTCTTCTTGTATTTACGTCGGCATTGTGCCTTTTGTATATAATTCCGATGCGATTTCTCTGTTCCATCAACAATAAGAAGGTCAGAGGGATACAGTAAACCTGAAGTGAGGCATCGGAATCTATAACTAGTGTCACAGGAATGGTTCAAAACATAGACAGTAAAAAGAGCAAGTCTTCATGTACTTGAGTCGGCATTGTGCCTTTTGTATTTAATCCCGGTGCAATTTCTGTGTTTCATCGTCAATAAGAAGGTCTGAGGGATACAGTAAACCTGAAGTGAAGCATCGGAATCCATAACTAGTGTCACCGGAATGGTTCAAATCATAGACAGTAAGAAGAGCCAGTCTTCATGTACTTGAGTCGGAATTATGCTTTTTGTATTTAATTCCGATGCAATTTTTGTGTTTCATCGTCAACAAGAAGGTCTGAGTGATACAGTAAACCTGAAGTGAAGCATCGGAATCTGTAACTAGTGTCACCGGAATGGTTCAAATCGTAGACAATAGAAAGAGTCAGTCTTCTTGTACTTCAGTCGGCATTGTGCCTTTTGTATTTAATTCCGATGCAATTACTGTTTTTCATCGTCAATAAGAAGGTCAGGGGGATACAGTAAACCTGAAGTGAAGCATCAGAATCTATAGCTAGTGTCACAGGAATGGTTCAAAACATAGACAGTAAGAAGAGTCAGTTTTCTTTTACTTAAGTCGGCATTGTGCCTTTTGTATTTAATTCCGATGCAATTTCTGTGATTCATCGTCAATAGGAAGGTCAGAGGGATACAGTAAACCTGAAGTGAAGCATCGGAATCTCTAACTAGTGTCACAGAAATGGTTCAAGACATAAACAGTAAGAAGAGTCAGATTTATTCTACTTAGGCCGGCATTGTGCCTTTTGTATAAAATTCCGATGCAATTTCTGTGTTTCATCGTCAATAAGATGGTCAGAGGGATACAGTAAATATGAAGTGAAGCATAGGAAACTATAACTAGTGTCGCAGGAATGGTTCAAAACATATAGAGTAAGAAGAGACAGTCTTCTTGTACTTGAGTCGGCATTGTGCCTTTTGTATTTAATTCCGATCAATTTTCTGTGTTTGATCGTCAATAAGAAGGTCAGAGGGATACAGTAAAAATGAAGTGAAGCATCGGAATCTATAACTAGTGTCATAGGAATGGTTCAAAACGTAGACAGTAAGAAGAGTCAGTTTTCTTGCACTTAAGTCGGCATTGTGCCTTTTGTATTTAATTAAGATGCAATTTCTGTGTTTTATCGTCAATAAGAAGGTCAGAGGGTTACAGTCAACCTGAAGTGAAGCATCGGAATCAATAACTAGTGTCACAGGAAAGGTTCAAAGCATAGACAGTAAGATGAGTCAGTCTTCTTGTATTTACGTCGGCATTGTGCCTTTTGTATATAATTCCGATGCGATTTCTCTGTTCCATCAACAATAAGAAGTCAGAGGGATACAGTAAACCTGAAGTGAGGCATCGGAATCTATAACTAGTGTCACAGGAATGGTTCAAAACATAGACAGTAAAAAGAGCAAGTCTTCATGTACTTGAGTCGGCATTGTGCCTTTTGTATTTAATCCCGGTGCAATTTCTGTGTTTCATCGTCAATAAGAAGGTCTGAGGGATACAGTAAACCTGAAGTGAAGCATCGGAATCCATAACTAGTGTCACCGGAATGGTTCAAATCATAGACAGTAAGAAGAGCCAGTCTTCATGTACTTGAGTCGGAATTATGCTTTTTGTATTTAATTCCGATGCAATTTTTGTGTTTCATCGTCAACAAGAAGGTCTGAGTGATACAGTAAACCTGAAGTGAAGCATCGGAATCTGTAACTAGTGTCACCGGAATGGTTCAAATCGTAGACAATAGAAAGAGTCAGTCTTCTTGTACTTCAGTCGGCATTGTGCCTTTTGTATTTAATTCCGATGCAATTACTGTTTTTCATCGTCAATAAGAAGGTCAGGGGGATACAGTAAACCTGAAGTGAAGCATCAGAATCTATAGCTAGTGTCACAGGAATGGTTCAAAACATAGACAGTAAGAAGAGTCAGTTTTCTTTTACTTAAGTCGGCATTGTGCCTTTTGTATTTAATTCCGATGCAATTTCTGTGATTCATCGTCAATAGGAAGGTCAGAGGGATACAGTAAACCTGAAGTGAAGCATCGGAATCTCTAACTAGTGTCACAGAAATGGTTCAAGACATAAACAGTAAGAAGAGTCAGATTTATTCTACTTAGGCCGGCATTGTGCCTTTTGTATAAAATTCCGATGCAATTTCTGTGTTTCATCGTCAATAAGATGGTCAGAGGGATACAGTAAATATGAAGTGAAGCATAGGAAACTATAACTAGTGTCGCAGGAATGGTTCAAAACATATAGAGTAAGAAGAGACAGTCTTCTTTTACTTGAGTCGGCATTGTGCCTGTTGTATTTCATTCCAATGCAATTTCTGTGTTTCATCGTCAATAAGAAGGTCTGAGGGATACAGTAAACCTGAAGTGAAGCATCGGAATCTTTAACTAGTGACACCGGAATGGTTCAAAACGTAGACAATTTAAAGAGTCAGTCTTCTTGTACTTCACTCGGCATTGTGCCTTTTGTATTTAATTCCGATGCAATTTTTGTGCTTCATCGTCAATAAGAGGGTCAGGGGGATACAGTAAACCTGAAGTGAAGCATCGGAATCTATAACTAGTGTCACAGGAATGCTTCAAAGCATAGACAGTAAGAAGAGTCAGTTTTCTAGTACTTAAGTCTGCATTGTGCCTTTTGTATTAAATTCCGATGCAATTTCTATGATTCATCGTCAATAAGAAGGTCACAGGGATACAGTAAACCTGAAGTGAAGCATCGGAATCTATAACTAGTGTCACAGGAATGGTTCAAAACATAACCAGTAAGAAGAGTCAGTTTTTTTGTACTTAAGTCGCTCATTGTGCATTTTGTATTTAATTAAGATTCAATTTCTGTGTTTCATCGTCAATAATAAGGTCAGAGCGATACAGTACGCCTGAAGTGAAGCATCGCAATCTATAACTAGTGTCACAGGAATGGTTCAAAACAAAGACGGTAAGAAGAGTCAGTCCTCTTGTACTTAAGTCGGGATTGTGCCTTTTGTATTTAATTCCGATGCAATTTCTGTTTTTCATCGTCAATAAGAAGGTCAGGGGGATACAGTAAACCTGAAGTGAAGCATCGGAATCTATAGCTAGTGTCACAGGAATGGTTCAAAACATAGACAGTAAGAAGAGTCAGTTTTCTTTTACTTAAGTCGTCATTGTGCCTTTTGTATTTAATTCCGATGCAATTTCTGTGATTCATCGTCAATAGGAAGGTCACAGGGAGACAGTAAACCTGAAGTGAAGCATCGGAATCTCTAACTAGTGTCACAGAAATGGTTCAAAACATAAACAGTAAGAAGAGTCAGTTTTTTTGTACTTAAGTCGCACATTGCGCCTTTTGTATTTAATTAAGATGCAATTTCTGTGTTTCATCGTCAATAATAAGGTCAGAGGGATACAGTAAACCTGAAGTGAAGCATCGGAATCTATAACTAGTTTCACAGGAATGGTTCAAAACAAAGACAGTAAGAAGAGTCAGATTTCTTCTACTTAGGCCGGCATTGTGCCTTTTGTATAAAATTCCGATGCAATTTCTGTGTTTCATCGTCAATAAGATGGTCAGAGGGATACAGTAAACCTGAAGTGAAGCATAGGAAACTATAACTAGTGTCGCAGGAATGGTTCAAAACATATAGAGTAAGAAGAGACAGTCTTCTTTTACTTGAGTCGGCATTGTGCCTGTTGAATTTAATTCCGATGCAATTTCTATGATTCATCGTCAATAAGAAGGTCACAGGGATACAGTAAACCTGAAGTGAAGCATCGGAATCTATAACTAGTGTCACAGGAATGGTTCAAAACAAAGACAGTAAGAAGAGTCAGTCCTCTTGTACTTAAGTCGGCATTGTGCCTTTTGTATTTAATTAAGATGCAATTTCTGTGTGTCATCGTCAATAAGAAGCTCAGAGGGAGACAGTAAACGAGAAGTGAAGCATCGGAATCAATAAGTAGTGTCACATTAATGGATCAAAACATAGACAGTAAGAAGAGTCAGTTTTCTTGTGCTTAAGTCGGCATTGTGCCTTTTGTATTTAATTCCGATGCAATTTCTGTGTTTCATCGTCAATAAGACGGTCAGAGGGATACAGTAATCCTGAAGTGAGGCATCGGAATCTATAACTAGTGTCACTGGAATGGTTCAAAACATAGACAGTAAGAAGAGTCAGTCTTTTTGTACTTAAGTCGGCATTGTGCTTTTTGTATTTAATTCCGATGCAATTTCTGTGTTTCATCGTCAATACGAAGTTCAGAGGGATACAGTAAACCTGAAGTGAAGCATCGGAATCTATAACTGGTGTCACAGGATTGGTTCAGAACATAGACAGTAAGAAGGGTCAGTCTTCTTGTACTTAAGTCGGCATAGTGCCTTTTGTATTTAATTCCGATGCAATATCTGTGTTTCTTCGTCAATAAGAAGGTCAGAGGGATACAGTAAATCTGAAGTGAAGCATCGGAATCTATAACTAGTGTCACAGAAATGGTTCAAAACATTAACAGCAAGAAGAGCGAGTCTTCTTGTACTTGAGTCGGCATTGTGCCTTTTGTATTTAATTCCGATGAAATTTCTGTGTTTGATCGTCAATAAGAAGGTCCGAGGGATACAGTAAACCTGAAGTGAAGCATCGGAAACTATAACTAGTGTCAGAGGAATAGTTCAAACCATAGACAGTAAGAAGAGTCAGTGTTCTTGTACTGAAGTCGGCATTGTGCCTTTTGTATTTAATTAAGATGCAATTTCTGTGTTTCATTGTCAATAAGAAGGTCAGAGGTATACAGTAAACCAGAAGTGTAGCATCGGAATTTATAACTAGTGTCACAGGAATGATTCAAAGCATAGACAGTGGGAAGAGTCAGTCTTCTTGTACTTAAGTCGGCATTGTGCCTTTTGTATAAAATGCCGATGCAATATCTGTGTTTCATCGTCTATAAGGTCAGCTGGGTACAGTAAACCTGAAGTGAAGCTTCGGAATCTATAACTAGTGTCACAGGAATGGTTGAAAACATAGGCAATAATAAGAGCCAGTCTTCTTGTTCTTGAGTCGGCATTGTGCCTTTTGTATTTAATTCCGATGAAATTTCTGTGTTTGATCGTCAATAAGAAGGACAGAGGGATACAGTAAACCTGAAGTGAAGCATCGGAATCAATAACTAGTGTCACAGGAATGGTTCAAAACATAGACAGTAAGAAGAGTCAGTCTTCTAATACTTAAGTCGGCATTGTGCCTTTTGTATTTAATTCCGATGCAGTTTCTGTGCTTCATCGTCAATAAGAAGGCCAGAGGGATACAGTAAAACTGGTGTGAAGCATCGGAATGTATAACTAGTGTCACAGGAATGGTTCAAAGCATAGACAGTAAGAAGAGTCAGTCTTCTTGTACTTAAGTAAGCATTGTGCCTTTTGTATTCAATTCCGATGCAATTTCTGTGTTTCATCGTCAATAAGAAGGTCGATGGGATACAGTAAACCTGAAGTGAAGCATCGGAATCTATAACTAGTGTCACAGGAATGGTTCAAAACATAACCAGTAAGAAGAGTCAGTTTTTTTGTACTTAAGTCGTTCATTGTGCATTTTGTATTTAATTAAGATTCAATTTCTGTGGTTCATCGTCAATAATAAGGTCAGAGCGATACAGTACGCCTGAAGTGAAGCATCGGAATCTATAACTAGTGTCACAGGAATGGTTCAAAACAAAGACAGTAAGAAGAGTCAGTCTTCTTGTACTTAAGTCGGCATTGTGCCTTTTGTATTTAATTAAGATGCAATTTCTGTGTTTCATCGTCAATATGAAGGTGAAAGGGATACAGTAACCCTGAAGTGAAGCATCGGAATCTATAACTAGTGTCACAGGAATGGTTCAAAACATAGACAGTAAGAAGAGACAGTCTTCTTGTACTTAAGTCGGCATTGTGCCTTTTGTATATAATTCCGATGCAATTTCTGCGTTTCATCGTCAATAAGAAACTCAGAGGGATACAGTAAACGAGAAGTGAAGCATCGGAATCAATAAGTAGTGTCACATTAATGGTTCAAAACATAGACAGTAAGAAGAGTCAGGTTTCTTGTGCTTAAGTCGGCATTGTGCCTTTTGTATTTAATTCCGATGCAATTTCTGTGTTTCATCGTCAATAAGACGGTCAGAGGGATACAGTAATCCTGAAGTGAGGCATCGGAATCTATAACTAGTGTCACTGGAATGGTTCAAAACATAGACAGTATGAAGAGTCAGTCTTTTTGTACATAAGTCGACATTGTGCTTTTTGTATTTAATTCCGATGCAATTTCTGTGTTTCATGGTCAATACGAAGGTCAGAGGGATACAGTAAACCAGAAGTGAAGCATCGGAATTTATAACTAGTGTCACAGGAATGGTTCAAAGCATATACAGTGGGAAGAGTCAGTCTTCTTGTACTTAAGTCGGCATTGTGCCTTTTGTATAAAATGCCGATGCAATATCTGTGTGTCATCGTCAATAAGGTCAGCTGGGTACAGTAAACCTGAAGTGAAGCTTCGGAATCTATAACTAGTGTCACAGGAATGGTTCAAAACATAGGCAATAAGAAGAGCCAGTCTTCTTGTACTTGAGTCGGCATTGTGCCTTTTGTATTTAATTCCGATGAAATTTCTGTGTTTGATCGTCAATAAGAAGGACAGAGGGATACAGTAAACCTGAAGTGAAGCATCGGAATCAAGAACTAGTGTCACAGGAATGGTTCAAAACATAGACAGTAAGAAGAGTCAGTCTTCTTGTACTTAAGTCGGCATTGTGCCTTTTGTATTAATTTCCGATGCAGTTTCTGTGTTTCATCGTCAATAAGAAGGTCAGAGGAATACAGTCAACCTGAAGTGAAGCATCGGAATCAATAACTAGTGTCACAGGAAAGGTTCTAAGCATAGACAGTAAGAAGAGTCAGTCTTCTTGTACTTAAGTCGGCATTGTGCCTTTTGTATATAATTCCGATGCGATTTCTGTGTTTCATCGTCAATAAGAAGGTCAGAGATATACAGTAAACCTGAAGTGAGGCATCGGAATCTATAACTAGTGTCACAGGAATGGTTCAAGACATAGACAGTAAAAAGAGCCAGTCTTCATGTGCTTGAGTCGGCATTGTGCCTTTTGTATTTAATCCCGATGCAATTTCTGTGTTTCATCGTCAATAAGAAGGTCTGAGGGATACAGTAAACCTGAAGTGAAGCATCGGAATCTATAACTAGTGTCACCGGAATGGTTCAAAACGTAGACAATAGAAAGAGTCAGTCTTCTTGTACTTCACTCGGCATTATGCCTTTTGTATTTATTTCCGATGCAATTTCTGTGTTTCATCGTCAATAAGAAGGTCAGGGGGATACAGTAATCCTGAAGTGAAGCACCGGAATCTATAGCTAGTGCCACAGGAATGGTTCAAAACATAGACAGTAAGAAGAGTCAGTTTTCTTTTACTTAAGTCGGCATTGTGCCTTTTGTATTTAATTCCGATGCAATTTCTGTGATTCATCGTCAAAAAGAAGGTCACAGGGATACAGTAAACCTGAAGAGAAGCATCGGAATCTATAACTAGTGTCACAGGAATGGTTCAAAACATAGACAGTAATAAGAGTCAGTCTTCTTGTACTTAAGTCGGCATTGTGCCTTTTGTATTTAATTCCGATGAAATTTCTGTGTTTGATCGTCAATAAGAAGGACAGAGGGATACAGTAAAACTGAAGTGAAGCATCGGAATCTATAGCTAGTGTCACAGGAATGGTTCAAAACATAGACAGTAATAAGAGTCAGTCTTCTTGTACTTAAGTCGGCATTGTGCCTTTTGTATTTAATTCCGATGAAATTTCTGTGTTTGATCGTCAATAAGAAGGACAGAGGGATACAGTAAAACTGAAGTGAAGCATCGGAATCTATAGCTAGTGTCACAGGAATGGTTCAAAACATAGACAGTAAGAAGAGTCAGTTTTCTTGTACTGAAGTCGGCATTGTCCTTTTGTATTTAATTCCGATGCAATTTCTGTGTTTCATCGTCAACAAGAAGGTCTGAGAGATACAGTAAACCTGAAGTGAAGCATCGGAATCTATAACTAGTGTCAGCGGAATGGTTGAAATCGTAGACAATAGAAAGTGTCAGTCTAATTGTACTTCACTCGGCATTGTGCCTTTTATATTTAATTCCGATGCAATTTCAGTGATTCATCGTCAATTGGAAGGTCACAGGGATACAGTAAACATGAAGTGTAGCATCGGAATCTCTAACTAGTGTCACAGGAATGGTTCAAAACATAAACAGTAAGTAGAGTCAGTTTTTTTGTACTGATGTCGCGCATTGCGCCTTTTGTATTTAATTAAGATGCAATTTCTGTGTTTCATCGTCAATAATAAGCTCAGAGGGATACAGTAAACCTGAAGTGAAGCATCGGAATCTGTAACTAGTGTCACAGGAATGGTTTAAAACAAGGACAGTAAGAAGAGTCAGATTTCTTGTACTTAAGTCGGCATTATGCTTTTTGTATATAATTAAGATGCAATTTCTGTGTTTCATCGTCAATAAGAAGCTGAAAGGGATATAGTAACCCTGAAGTGAAGCATAGGAATCTATAACTAGTGTCACAGGAATGGTTCAAAACATAGAGAGTAAGAAGAGACAGTCTTCATTTACTTGAGTCGGCATTGTGCCTGTTGTATTTCATTCCGATGCAATTTCTGTGTTTCATTGTCAATAAGAAAGTCTGAGGGAAACAGTAAACCTGAAGTGAAGCATCGGAATCTATAACTAGTGTCACAGGAATGGTTCAAAACAAAGACAGTAAGAAGAGTCAGATTTCTTGTACTTACGTCGGCATTGTGCCTTTTGTATATAATTAAGATGCAATTTCTGTGTTTCATCGTCAATAAGAAGGTGAAAGGGATACAGTAACCCTGAAGTGAAGCATCGGAATCTATAACTAGTGTCACAGGAATGGTTCAAAACATAGACAGTAAGAAGTGACAGTCTTCTTGTACTTAAGTCGGCATTGTGCCTTTTGTATATAATTCCGATGCAATTTCTGCGTTTCATCGTCAATAAGAAACTCAGAGGGATACAGTAAACGAGAAGTGAAGCATCGGAATCAATAAGTAGTGTCACATTAATGGTTCAAAACATAGACAGTAAGAAGAGTCAGGTTTCTTGTGCTTAAGTCGGCATTGTGCCTTTTGTATTTAATTCCGATGCAATTTCTGTGTTTCATCGTCAATAAGACGGTCAGAGGGCTACAGTAATCCTGAAGTGAGGCATCGGAATCTATAACTAGTGTCACTGGAATGGTTCAAAACATAGACAGTAAGAAGAGTCAGTCTTTTTGTACATAAGTCGACATTGTGCTTTTTGTATTTAATTCCGATGCAATTTCTGTGTTTCATGGTCAATACGAAGGTCAGAGGGATACAGTAAACCAGAAGTGAAGCATCGGAATTTATAACTAGTGTCACAGGAATGGTTCAAAGCATATACAGTGGGAAGAGTCAGTCTTCTTGTACTTAAGTCGGCATTGTGCCTTTTGTATAAAATGCCGATGCAATATCTGTGTGTCATCGTCAATAAGGTCAGCTGGGTACAGTAAACCTGAAGTAAAGCTTCGGAATCTATAACTAGTGTCACAGGAATGGTTCAAAACATAGGCAATAAGAAGAGCCAGTCTTCTTGTACTTGAGTCGGCATTGTGCCTTTTGTATTTAATTCCGATGAAATTTCTGTGTTTGATCGTCAATAAGAAGGACAGAGGGATACAGTAAACCTGAAGTGAAGCATCGGAATCAAGAACTAGTGTCACAGGAATGGTTCAAAACATAGACAGTAAGAAGAGTCAGTCTTCTTGTACTTCACTCGGCATTATGCCTTTTGTATTTATTTCCGATGCAATTTCTGTGTTTCATCGTCAATAAGAAGGTCAGGGGGATACAGTAATCCTGAAGTGAAGCACCGGAATCTATAGCTAGTGCCACAGGAATGGTTCAAAACATAGACAGTAAGAAGAGTCAGTTTTCTTTTACTTAAGTCGGCATTGTGCCTTTTGTATTTAATTCCGATGCAATTTCTGTGATTCATCGTCAAAAAGAAGGTCACAGGGATACAGTAAACCTGAAGAGAAGCATCGGAATCTATAACTAGTGTCACAGGAATGGTTCAAAACATAAGCAGTAAGAAGAGTCAGTTTTTTTGTATTTAATTCGCGCATTTCGCGTTTTGTATTTAATTCCGAAGAAATTTCAGTGTTTGATCGTCAATAAGAAGGTCAGAGGGATACAGTAAACCTGAAGTGAAGCATCGGAATCTATAACTAGTGTCACAGGAATGGTTCAAAACATAGACAGTAATAAGAGTCAGTCTTCTTGTACTTAAGTCGGCATTGTGCCTTTTAAATTCAATTCCGATGCCATTTCTTTGCTTCATCGTCAATAAGAAGGTCGGCTAGATACAGTGAACCTGAAGTTAAGCATCGGCATCTATAACTAGTGCCACAGGAATGGTTGAAATCATAGACAGTAAGAAGAGCCAGTCTTCTTGTACTTGAGTCGGCATTGTGCCTTTTGTATTTAATTCCGATCAATTTTCTGTGTTTGATCGTCAATAAGAAGGTCAGAGGGATACAGTAAAAATGAAGTGAAGCATCGGAATCTATAGCTAGTGCCACAGGAATGGTTCAAAGCATAGACAGTAAGAAGAGTCAGTTTTCTTGTACTTAAGTCGGCACTGTGACTTTTGTATTTCATTCCGATGCAATTTCTGTGATTCATCGTCAATAAGAAGGTCACAGGGATACAGTAAACCTGAAGTGAAGCATCGGAATCTTTAACTAGTGTCACAGGAATGGTTCAAAACATAAGCAGTGAGAAGAGTCAGTTTTTTTGTACTTTAGTCGCGCATTGCGCCTTTTGTATTTAATACCGATGAAATTTCTGTGTTTGATCGTCAGTAAGAAGGTCAGAGGGATACAGTAAACCTGAAGTGAAGCATCGGAATCTATAACTAGTGTCACAGGAATGGTTCAAACCATTGACAGTAAGAAGAGTCAGTGTTCTTGTACTGAAGTCGGCATTGTGCCTTTTGTATTTAATTAAGATGCAATTTCTGTGTTTCATCGTCAATAAGAAGGTCAGAGGGATACAGTAAACCAGAAGTTAAGCATCGGAATCTATAACTAGTGTCACAGGAATGGTTCAAAACATAGACAGTAGGAAGAGTCAGTTTTCTTGTACTTATGTCGGCATTGTGCCTTTTGTATATAATGCCGATGCAATTTCAGTATTTGATCGTCAATAAGAAGGAAAGAGGGATACAGTAAACCTGAAGTGAAGCGTCGGAATCTATAACTAGTGTCACAGGAATGGTTCAAAACATAGATAGTAAGAAGAGTCAGTGTTCTTGTACTTGTGTCGGCATTGTGCCTTTTGTATTTAATTCCGATGCAGTTTCTGTGTTTCATCGTCAATAAGAAGGTCAGAGGGATACAGTAATACTGGAGTGAGGCATCGGAATCTATAACTAGTGTCACAGGAATGGTTCAAAACATAACCAGTAAGAAGAGTCAGTTTTCTTGTACTTAAGTCGGCATTGTGCCTTTTGTGTTTAATTCCGATGCGATTTCTGTGTTTCATCGTCAATAAGAAGGTCAGAGGGATACAGTAAACCTGAAGTGAAGCATCGGAATCTATAGCTAGTGTCACGGGAATGGTTCAAAACATAGACAGTAAGAAGAGTCAGTTATCTTGTACTTAAGTCGGCATTGTGCCTTTTGTATTTAATTCCAACGCAATTTCTGTGATTCATCGTCAATAAGAAGGTCACAGGAATACAGTAAACCTGAAGTGATGCATCGGAATCTGTAACTAGTGTCACAGGAATGGTTCAAAACAAAGACAGTAAGAAGAGTCAGTCTTCTTATACTTAAGACGGCATTGTGCCTTTTGTTTTTAATTAAGATGCAATTTCTGTGTTTCATCGTCAATAAGAAGGCTAAACGGTTACAGTAAACCTGGAGTGAAGCATCGTAATCTATAACTAGTGTCACAGGAATGGTTCAAACATAGACAGCAATAAGAGTCAGTCTTCTTGTACTTAAGTCGGCATTGTGCCTTTTGTATAAAATGCCGATGCAATTTCTGTGTTTCATCGTCAGTAAGAAGGTCAGCTGGGTACAGTAAACCAGAAGTGAAGCATCGGAATCTGTAGCTAGTGCCACTGGAATGGTTCAAAGCATAGACAGTAAGAAGAGTCAGTTTTCTTGTACTTAAGTCGGCATTGTGCCTTTTGTATTTAATTCCGATGCAATTTCTGTGTTTCATCGTCAATAAGACGGTCAGAGGGATACAGTAATCCTGAAGTGAGGCATCGGAATCTATAACTAGTGTCACTGGAATGGTTCAAAACATAGACAGTAAGAAGAGTCAGTCTTTTTGTACATAAGTCGACATTGTGCTTTTTGTATTTAATTCCGATGCAATTTCTGTGTTTCATGGTCAATACGAAGGTCAGAGGGATACAGTAAACCAGAAGTGAAGCATCGGAATTTATAACTAGTGTCACAGGAATGGTTCAAAGCATATACAGTGGGAAGAGTCAGTCTTCTTGTACTTAAGTCGGCATTGTGCCTTTTGTATAAAATGCCGATGCAATATCTGTGTGTCATCGTCAATAAGGTCAGCTGGGTACAGTAAACCTGAAGTGAAGCTTCGGAATCTATAACTAGTGTCACAGGAATGGTTCAAAACATAGGCAATAAGAAGAGCCAGTCTTCTTGTACTTGAGTCGGCATTGTGCCTTTTGTATTTAATTCCGATGAAATTTCTGTGTTTGATCGTCAATAAGAAGGACAGAGGGATACAGTAAACCTGAAGTGAAGCATCGGAATCAAGAACTAGTGTCACAGGAATGGTTCAAAACATAGACAGTAAGAAGAGTCAGTCTTCTTGTACTTAAGTCGGCATTGTGCCTTTTGTATTAATTTCCGATGCAGTTTCTGTGTTTCATCGTCAATAAGAAGGTCAGAGGAATACAGTCAACCTGAAGTGAAGCATCGGAATCAATAACTAGTGTCACAGGAAAGGTTCTAAGCATAGACAGTAAGAAGAGTCAGTCTTCTTGTACTTAAGTCGGCATTGTGCCTTTTGTATATAATTCCGATGCGATTTCTGTGTTTCATCGTCAATAAGAAGGTCAGAGATATACAGTAAACCTGAAGTGAGGCATCGGAATCTATAACTAGTGTCACAGGAATGGTTCAAGACATAGACAGTAAAAAGAGCCAGTCTTCATGTGCTTGAGTCGGCATTGTGCCTTTTGTATTTAATCCCGATGCAATTTCTGTGTTTCATCGTCAATAAGAAGGTCTGAGGGATACAGTAAACCAGAAGTGAAGCATCGGAATCTATAACTAGTGTCACCGGAATGGTTCAAAACGTAGACAATAGAAAGAGTCAGTCTTCTTGTACTTCACTCGGCATTATGCCTTTTGTATTTATTTCCGATGCAATTTCTGTGTTTCATCGTCAATAAGAAGGTCAGGGGGATACAGTAATCCTGAAGTGAAGCACCGGAATCTATAGCTAGTGCCACAGGAATGGTTCAAAACATAGACAGTAAGAAGAGTCAGTTTTCTTTTACTTAAGTCGGCATTGTGCCTTTTGTATTTAATTCCGATGCAATTTCTGTGATTCATCGTCAAAAAGAAGGTCACAGGGATACAGTAAACCTGAAGAGAAGCATCGGAATCTATAACTAGTGTCACAGGAATGGTTCAAAACATAAGCAGTAAGAAGAGTCAGTTTTTTTGTATTTAATTCGCGCATTTCGCGTTTTGTATTTAATTCCGAAGAAATTTCAGTGTTTGATCGTCAATAAGAAGGTCAGAGGGATACAGTAAACCTGAAGTGAAGCATCGGAATCTATAACTAGTGTCACAGGAATGGTTCAAAACATAGACAGTAATAAGAGTCAGTCTTCTTGTACTTAAGTCGGCATTGTGCCTTTTGTATTTAATTCCGATGAAATTTCTGTGTTTGATCGTCAATAAGAAGGACAGAGGGATACAGTAAAACTGAAGTGAAGCATCGGAATCTATAGCTAGTGTCACAGGAATGGTTCAAAACATAGACAGTAAGAAGAGTCAGTTTTCTTGTACTGAAGTCGGCATTGTCCTTTTGTATTTAATTCCGATGCAATTTCTGTGTTTCATCGTCAACAAGAAGGTCTGAGAGATACAGTAAACCTGAAGTGAAGCATCGGAATCTATAACTAGTGTCAGCGGAATGGTTGAAATCGTAGACAATAGAAAGTGTCAGTCTAATTGTACTTCACTCGGCATTGTGCCTTTTATATTTAATTCCGATGCAATTTCAGTGATTCATCGTCAATTGGAAGGTCACAGGGATACAGTAAACATGAAGTGTAGCATCGGAATCTCTAACTAGTGTCACAGGAATGGTTCAAAACATAAACAGTAAGTAGAGTCAGTTTTTTTGTACTGATGTCGCGCATTGCGCCTTTTGTATTTAATTAAGATGCAATTTCTGTGTTTCATCGTCAATAATAAGCTCAGAGGGATACAGTAAACCTGAAGTGAAGCATCGGAATCTGTAACTAGTGTCACAGGAATGGTTTAAAACAAGGACAGTAAGAAGAGTCAGATTTCTTGTACTTAAGTCGGCATTATGCTTTTTGTATATAATTAAGATGCAATTTCTGTGTTTCATCGTCAATAAGAAGCTGAAAGGGATATAGTAACCCTGAAGTGAAGCATAGGAATCTATAACTAGTGTCACAGGAATGGTTCAAAACATAGAGAGTAAGAAGAGACAGTCTTCATTTACTTGAGTCGGCATTGTGCCTGTTGTATTTCATTCCGATGCAATTTCTGTGTTTCATTGTCAATAAGAAAGTCTGAGGGAAACAGTAAACCTGAAGTGAAGCATCGGAATCTATAACTAGTGTCACAGGAATGGTTCAAAACAAAGACAGTAAGAAGAGTCAGATTTCTTGTACTTACGTCGGCATTGTGCCTTTTGTATATAATTAAGATGCAATTTCTGTCTTTCATCGTCAATAAGAAGGTGAAAGGGATACAGTAACCCTGAAGTGAAGCATCGGAATCTATAACTAGTGTCACAGGAATGGTTCAAAACATAGACAGTAAGAAGTGACAGTCTTCTTGTACTTATGTCGGCATTGTGCCTTTTGTATATAATTCGGATGCAATTTCAGCGTTTCATCGTCAATAAGAAGCTCAGAGGGATACAGTAAACCTGAAGTGAAGCATCGGAATCAATAAGTAGTGTCACATTAATGGCTCAAAACATGGACAGTAAGAAGAGTCAGTTTTCATGTGCTTAAGTCGGCATTGTGCCTTTTGCATTTAATTCCGATGCAATTTCTGTGTTTCATCGTCAATAAGACGGTCAGAGGGATACAGTAATCCTGAAGTGAGGCATCGGAATCTATAACTAGTGTCACTGGAATGGTTCAAAACATAGATAATAAGAAGAGTCAGTCTTTTTGTACTTAAGTCGGCATTGTGGTTTTTGTATTTAATTCCGATGCAATTTCTGTGTTTCATCGTCAATACGATGGGCAGAGGGATACAGTAAACCTGAAGTGAAGCATCGGAATCTATAACTAGTGTCACAGGATTGGTTCAAAACATAGACAGTACGAAGGGTCGGTCTTCTTGTACTTAAGCCGACATAGTGCCTTTTGTATTTAATTCCGATGCAATATCTGTGTTTCTTCGGCAATAAGAAGGTCAGAGGGATACAGTAAGTCTGAAGTGAAGCATCGGAATCTATAACTAGTGTCACAGAATTGGTTCAAAACATAGACAGCAAAAAGAGCCAGTCTTCTTGTACTTGAGTCGGCATTGTGCCTTTTGTATTTAATTCCGATGAAATTTCTGTGTTTGATCGTCAATAAGAAGGTCAGAGGGATACAGTAAACCTGAAGTGAAGCATCGGAAACTATAACTAGTGTCAGAGGAATAGTTCAAACCAGAGACAGTAAGAAGAGTCCGCCCCAGTAGCTGAGTGGTCAGCGTGACAGATTGCCGTCCTCTGGGCCCGGGTTCGATTCCCGGCTGGGTCGGAGATTTTCTCCGCTCAGGGACTGGGTGTTGCGTTGTGTTCATCATCATTTCATCCCCATCCGGCGTGCAGGTCGCCCAATTTGGCGCCGAATGTAATAAGACCTGCGATATGGCGGCCGGACCTGCCCCGCGAGGGTCCTCCCGGCCAATGACGCCAAACGCTCATTTCCATTTTCCACAGTAAGAAGAGTCTGTGTTCTTGTACTGAAGTCGGCATTGTGCCTTTTGTATTTAATGAAGATGCAATTTCTGTGTTTCATCGTCAATAAGAAGGTCAGAGGGATACAGTAAACCAGAAATGAAGCATCGGAATTTATAACTAGTGTCACAGGAATGGTTCAAAGCATAGACAGTGAGAAGAGTCAGTCTTCTTGTACTTAAGTCGGCATTGTGCCTTTTGTATAAAATGCCGATGCAATATCTGTGTTTCATCGTCAATAACAAGGTCAACTGGGTACAGTAAACCTGAAGTGAAGCATCGGAAACTATAACTAGTGTCACAGTAATGGTTCAAAACATAGGCAATAAGAAGAGCCAGTCTTCTCGTTCTTGAGTCGGCATTGTGCATTTTGTATTTAATTCCGATGAAATTTCTGTGTTTGATCGTCAATAACAAGGTCACAGGGATACAGTAAACCTGAAGTGAAGAATCGGAATCAATAACTGTTGTCGCAGGAATGGTTCAAAACATAGACAGTAAGAAGAGTCAGTCTTCTTGTACTTAAGTCGGCATTGTGCCTTTTGTATTTAATTCCAATGCAGTTTCTGTGTTTCATCGTCAATAAGAAGGCTAGAGGGATACAGTAAAACTGGAGTGAAGGATCGGAATGTATATCTAGTGTCACAGGAATGGTTCAAAACATAGACAGTAAGAAGAGTCAGTCTTCTTGTACTTAAGTCGGCATTGTGCCTTTTGAATTCAATTCCGATGCCATTTCTTTGCTTCATCGTCAATAAGAAGGTCGGCTAGATACAGTGAACCTGAAGTTAAGCATCGGCATCTATAACTAGTGCCACAGGAATGGTTGAAATCATAGACAGTAAGAAGAGCCAGTCTTCTTGTACTTGAGTCGGCATTGTGCCTTTTGTATTTAATTCCGATCAATTTTCTGTGTTTGATCGTCAATAAGAAGGTCAGAGGGATACAGTAAAAATGAAGTGAAGCATCGGAATCTATAGCTAGTGCCACAGGAATGGTTCAAAGCATAGACAGTAAGAAGAGTCAGTTTTCTTGTACTTAAGTCGGCACTGTGACTTTTGTATTTCATTCCGATGCAATTTCTGTGATTCATCGTCAATAAGAAGGTCACAGGGATACAGTAAACCTGAAGTGAAGCATCGGAATCTTTAACTAGTGTCACAGGAATGGTTCAAAACATAAGCAGTGAGAAGAGTCAGTTTTTTTGTACTTTAGTCGCGCATTGCGCCTTTTGTATTTAATACCGATGAAATTTCTGTGTTTGATCGTCAGTAAGAAGGTCAGAGGGATACAGTAAACCTGAAGTGAAGCATCGGAATCTATAACTAGTGTCACAGGAATGGTTCAAACCATTGACAGTAAGAAGAGTCGGTGTTCTTGTACTGAAGTCGGCATTGTGCCTTTTGTATTTAATTAAGATGCAATTTCTGTGTTTCATCGTCAATAAGAAGGTCAGAGGGATACAGTAAACCAGAAGTTAAGCATCGGAATCTATAACTAGTGTCACAGGAATGGTTCAAAACATAGACAGTAGGAAGAGTCAGTTTTCTTGTACTTATGTCGGCATTGTGCCTTTTGTATATAATGCCGATGCAATTTCAGTATTTGATCGTCAATAAGAAGGAAAGAGGGATACAGTAAACCTGAAGTGAAGCGTCGGAATCTATAACTAGTGTCACAGGAATGGTTCAAAACATAGATAGTAAGAAGAGTCAGTGTTCTTGTACTTGTGTCGGCATTGTGCCTTTTGTATTTAATTCCGATGCAGTTTCTGTGTTTCATCGTCAATAAGAAGGTCAGAGGGATACAGTAATACTGGAGTGAGGCATCGGAATCTATAACTAGTGTCACAGGAATGGTTCAAAACATAACCAGTAAGAAGAGTCAGTTTTCTTGTACTTAAGTCGGCATTGTGCCTTTTGTGTTTAATTCCGATGCGATTTCTGTGTTTCATCGTCAATAAGAAGGTCAGAGGGATACAGTAAACCTGAAGTGAAGCATCGGAATCTATAGCTAGTGTCACGGGAATGGTTCAAAACATAGACAGTAAGAAGAGTCAGTTATCTTGTACTTAAGTCGGCATTGTGCCTTTTGTATTTAATTCCAACGCAATTTCTGTGATTCATCGTCAATAAGAAGGTCACAGGAATACAGTAAACCTGAAGTGATGCATCGGAATCTGTAACTAGTGTCACAGGAATGGTTCAAAACAAAGACAGTAAGAAGAGTCAGTCTTCTTATACTTAAGACGGCATTGTGCCTTTTGTATTTAATTAAGATGCAATTTCTGTGTTTCATCGTCAATAAGAAGGCTAAACGGTTACAGTAAACCTGGAGTGAAGCATCGTAATCTATAACTAGTGTCACAGGAATGGTTCAAACATAGACAGCAATAAGAGTCAGTCTTCTTGTACTTAAGTCGGCATTGTGCCTTTTGTATAAAATGCCGATGCAATTTCTGTGTTTCATCGTCAGTAAGAAGGTCAGCTGGGTACAGTAAACCAGAAGTGAAGCATCGGAATCTGTAGCTAGTGCCACTGGAATGGTTCAAAGCATAGACAGTAAGAAGAGTCAGTTTTCTTGTACTTAAGTCGGCACTGTGCCGTTTGTATTTAATTCCGATGCAATTTCTGTGATTCATCGTCAATAAGAAGGTCACAGGGATACAGTAAACCTGAAGTGAAGCATCGGAATCTATAACTAGTGTCACAGGAATGGTTCACAACATAAGCAGTAAGAAGAGTCAGTTTTTTTGTACTTAAGTCGCGCATTGCGCCTTTTGTATTTAATTCCGATGAATTTTCTGTGTTTGATCGTCAATAAGAAGATCAGAGGGATACAGTAAACCTGAAGTGAAGCATTGGAATCTATAACTAGTGTCACAGGAATGGTTCAAACCATTGACAGTAAGAAGAGTCAGTGTTCTTGTACTGAAGTCGGCATTGTGCCTTTTGTATTTAATTATGATGCAATTTCTGTGTTTCATCGTCAACAAGAAGTTCAGAGGGATACAGTAAACCTGAAGTGAGGCATCGGAATCTTTAACTAGTGTCACAGGAATGGTTCAAAACATAGACAGTAGGAAGAGTCAGTATTCTTGTACTCAAGTCGGCATTGTGCCTTTTGTATATAATGCCGATGCAATTTCTGTGTTTCATCGTCAATAAGAAGGTAAGCTTAGTTCAGTAAACCTGAAGTGAAGCTTCGGAATCTATAAATAGTGTCCCAGGAATGGTTCAAAACATAGGCAATAAGAAGAGCGAGTCTTCTTGTACTTGAGTCGGCATTGTGCCTTTTGTATTTAATTCCGATGAAATTTAAGTGTTTGATCGTCAATAAGAATGACAGAGGGATAAAGTATTTCTGAAGTGAAGCATCGGAATCTATAGCTAGTGTCACGGGAATGATTCAAAACATAGACAGTAAGAAGAGACCGTTATCTTGCTCTTAAGTCGGCATTGTGACCTTTGTGTTTAATTCCGATGCAATTTCTGTGTTTGATCGTCAATAAGAAGGACAGAGGGATACAGTAAACCTGAAGTGAAGCATCGGAATCTATAACTAGTGACACAGGAATGGTTCAAAACATAGACAGTAACATTAGTCAGTCTTCTTGTACTTATGTCGGCATTGTGCCTTTTGTATTTATTTCCGATGCAGTTTCTGTGTTTCATCGTAAATAAGAAGGTCAGAGGGATACAGTAATACTGGAGTGAGGCATCGGAATCTATAAATAGTGTCACAGGCATGGTTCAAAACATAGAGAGTAAGAAGAGTCAGTTATCTTGTACTTAAGTCGGCATTGTGCCTTTTGTGTTTAATTCCGATGCAATTTCTGAGTTTCATCGTCAATTAGAAGGTCAGGGGGATACAGTAAACCTGAAGTGAAGCATCGGAATCTATAGCTAGTGTCACTGGAATGGTTCAAATCATAGACAGTAAGAAGAGTCGGTTTTCTTGTACTTAAGTCGGCATTGTGCCTTTTGTATTTAATTCCGATGCAATTTCTGTGATTCATCGACAATAAGAGGGTCAGAGGGATACAGTAAATCTGAAGTGAAGCATCGGAATCTATAACTAGTGTCACAGAATTGGTTCAAAACATAGACAGCAAAAAGAGCCAGTCTTCTTGTACTTGAGTCGGCATTGTGCCTTTTGTATTTAATTCCGATGAAATTTCTGTGTTTGATCGTCAATAAGAAGGTCAGAGGGATACAGTAAACCTGAAGTGAAGCATCGGAAACTATAACTAGTGTCAGAGGAATAGTTCAAACCAGAGACAGTAAGAAGAGTCCGCCCCAGTAGCTGAGTGGTCAGCGTGACAGATTGCCGTCCTCTGGGCCCGGGTTCGATTCCCGGCTGGGTCGGAGATTTTCTCCGCTCAGGGACTGGGTGTTGCGTTGTGTTCATCATCATTTCATCCCCATCCGGCGTGCAGGTCGCCCAATGTGGCGCCGAATGTAATAAGACCTGCGATATGGCGGCCGGACCTGCCCCGCGAGGGGCCTCCCGGCCAATGACGCCAAACGCTCATTTCCATTTTCCACAGTAAGAAGAGTCTGTGTTCTTGTACTGAGGTCGGCATTGTGCCTTTTGTATTTAATGAAGATGCAATTTCTGTGTTTCATCGTCAATAAGAAGGTCAGAGGGATACAGTAAACCAGAAATGAAGCATCGGAATTTATAACTAGTGTCACAGGAATGGTTCAAAGCATAGACCGTGAGAAGAGTCAGTCTTCTTGTACTTAAGTCGGCATTGTGATTTTTGTATAAAATGCCGATGCAATATCTGTGTTTCATCGTCAATAAGAAGGTCAACTGGGTACAGTAAACCTGAAGTGAAGCATCGGAAACTATAACTAGTGTCACAGTAATGGTTCAAAACATAGGCAATAAGAAGAGCCAGTCTTCTTGTTCTTGAGTCGGCATTGTGCATTTTGTATTTAATTCCGATGAAATTTCTGTGTTTGATCGTCAATAACAAGGTCACAGGGATACAGTAAACCTGAAGTGAAGAATCGGAATCAATAACTGTTGTCGCAGGAATGGTTCAAAACATAGACAGTAAGAAGAGTCAGTCTTCTTGTACTTAAGTCGGCATTGTGCCTTTTGTATTTAATTACGATGCAATTTCTGTGTTTCATCGCCAATAAGAAGGTCAGAGGGATACAGTAAACCTGAAGTGAAGCATCGGAATCTATAACTAGGGTCACAGGAATGGTTCAAAGCATAGAGAGTAAGAAGAGTCAGTCTTTTTGTGCTTAAGTCGGCATTGTACCTTTTATATTTAATTCCGATGCAATTTCTGTATTTCATCGTCAATAAGAAGGTCAGAGGGATACTGTCAACCTGATGTGAAGCATCGTAATCAATAACTAGTGTCACAGGAAAGGCTCAAAACATAGACAGAAAGAAGAGTCAGTCTTGTTGTACTTAAGATGGCATTGTGCCTTTTGTATATAATTCCGATGCAATTTCTGTGTTTCATCGACAATAAGAAGGTCAGAGGGATACAGTTAACCTGAAGTGAAGTATCGGAATCTATAACTAGTGTCACAGGAATTGTTTAAAACATAGACAGTAAGAAGGGCCAGTCTTCCTGTACTTGAGTCGGCATTGTGCCTTTTGTGTTTAATTCCCATGCGATTTCTGTGTTTCATCGTCAATTAGAAGGTCAGAGGGATACAGTAAACCTGAAGTGAAGCATCGGAATCTATAACTAGTGTCACAGGAATGGTTCAAAACATTGGCAGTAAGAAGAGTCAGTCTTCTTGTACTTATGTCGGCATTGCGGGATTTGTATTTAATTAAGATGCAATTTATGTGTTTCATCGTCAATAAGAAGGTGAAAGGGATACAGTCAACCTGAAGTGAAGCATCGGAATCAATAACTAGTGTCACAGGAAAGGCTCAAAACATAGACAGTAAGAAGAGTCATTCTTCTTGTACTTAAGTCGGCATTTTGCCTTTTGTATATACTTCCGATGCAATTTCTGTGTTTCATCGACCATAAGAAGGTCAGAGGGATACAGTAAACCTGAAGTGTAGCATAGGAATCTATAACTAGTGTCACAGGAATGGTTCAAAACTTAGACAGTAAGAAGAGTCAGTTATCTTGTACTTAAGTCGGCATTGTGATTTTTGTATTTAATTCCGATGCAATTTCTGTGTTTCATCGTCAATAAGAAGGTCAGAGGGATACAGTAAACCTGAAGTGAAGCATCGGAATTTATAACTAGGGTCACAGGAATGGTTCACAGCATAGAGAGTAAGAAGAGTCAGTCTTTTTGTACTTAAGTCGGCATTGTGCCGTTTATATTTAACTCCGATGCAATCTCTGTGTTTCATCGTCAATAAGAAGGTCAGTGGGATACTGTCAACCTGAAGTGAAGCATCGGAATCAATAACTAGTGTCACAGGAAAGGTTCAAAACATAGACAGAAAGAAGAGTCAGTCATCTTGTATTTAAGATGGCATTGTGCCTTTTGTAAATAATTCCGATGCAATTTCTGTGTTTCATCGACAATAAGAAGGTCAGAGGGATACAGTTAACCTGAAGTGAAGCATCGGAATCTATAACTAGTGTCACAGGAATGGTTCAAAACATAGACAGTAAGAAGAGCCAGTCTTCTTGTACCTGAGTCGGCATTGTGCCTTTTGTGTTTAATTCCGATGCAATTTTTGTGTTTCATCGTCAATTAGAAGGACAGAGGGATACAGAAAACCTGAAGTGAAGCATCGGAATCTATAACTAGTGGCACAGGAATGGTTCTAACCATAGACAGTAAGAAGAGTCAGTGTTCTTGTACTGAAGTCGGCATTGTGCCTTTCGTATTTAGTTATGATGCAATTTCTGTGTTTCATCGTAAATAAGAAGGTCAGCTGGGTACAGTAAACCTGAAGTGAAGCATCGGAATCTATAACTAGTGTCACAGGAATGGTTCAAAACATAGGCAGTAAGAAGAGTCAGTCTTCTTGTACTTAAGTCGGTATTGCGCCTTTTGTATTTAATTAAGATTCAATTTCTGTGTTTCATCGTACATAAGAAGGTGAAAGGGATACAGTCAACTTGAAGTGAAGCATCGGAATCAATAACTAGTGTCACAGGAATGGTTCAAAACATAGACATTAAGAAGAGCCAGTCTTCTTGTACTTGAGTCGGCATTGTGCCTTTTGTATTCGATTCCGATCAATTTTCTGTGTTTGATCGTCAATAAGAAGGGCAGAGGGATACAGTAAAAATGAAGTGAAGCATCGGAATCTATAACTAGTGTCACAGGAATGGATCAAAGCATATACAGTAAGAAGAGTCAGTGTTCTTGTACTTAAGTCGGCATTGTGTCTTTTGTATTTAATTAAGATGCAATTTCTGTGTTTCATCGTCAATAAGAAGGTCAGAGGGATACAGTTAACCTGAAGTGAAGCATCGGGATCTATAACTAGTGTCACAGGAATGGTTCAAAACATAGACAGTAAGAAGAGCCAGTCTTCTTGTACTTGAGTCGGCATTGTGCCTTTTGTGTTTAATTCCGATGCAATTTCTGTGTTTCATCGTCAATTAGAAGGTCAGAGGGATACACTAAACCTGAAGTGAAGCATCGGAATCTATAACTAGTGGCACAGGAATGGTTCTAACCATAGACAGTAAGAAGAGTCAGTGTTCTTGTACTGAAGTCGGCATTGTGCCTCTCGTATTTAATTAAGATGCAATTTCTGTGTTTCATCGTCAATAAGAAGGTCAGCTGGGTACAGTAAACCTGAGGTGAAGCATCGGAATCTATAACTAGTGTCACAGGAAAGGTTCAAAACATAGGCAGTAAGAAGAGTCAGTCTTCTTGTACTTAAGTCGGTATTGCGCCTTAGTTCAATTTCTGTGTTTCATCGTCAATAAGAAGGTGAAAGGGATACAGTGAACTTGAAGTGAAGCATCGGAATCAATAACTAGTGTCACAGGAATGGTTCAAAAGCATAGACATTAAGAAGAGCCAGTCTTCTTGTACTTGAGTCGGCCTTGGGCCTTTTGTATTCAATTCCGATCAATTTTCTGTGTTTGATCGTCAATAAGAAGGGCAGAGGGATACAGTAAAAATGATGTGAAGCATCGGAATCTATACTAGTGTCACAGGAATGGTTCAAAACATATACGGTAAGAAGAGTCAGTGTTCTTGTACTTAAGTCGGCATTGTGTCTTTTGTATTTAATTAAGATGCAATTTCTGTGTTTCATCGTCAATAAGAAGGTCAGAGGGGTACAGTGAACCTGAAGTGAAGCATCGGAATGAATAACTAGTGTCACAGGAAAGGTTCGAATCATAGACAGTAAGAAGAGTCAGTCTTCTTGTACTTACGTCGGCATTGTGCCCTTGGATATAATTCAGATGCAATTTCTGTGTTTCGTCGACAATAAGAAGGTCAGAGGGATACAGTAAACCTGAAGTGAAGCAAAGGAATCTATAACTAGTGTCACAGGAATGTTTCAAAACATAGACAGTAAGAAGAGCCAGTCTTCTTGTACTTAAGTCGGCATTGTGCCTTTTGTATTTAATTCCGATGCAGTTTCGGTGTTTCATCGTCAATACGAAGGTCAGAGGGATACAGTAAAACTGAAGTGAAGCATCGGGATCCATAACTAGTGCCACAGGAATGGTTCAAAACATAGACAGTAAGAACAGTCAGTCTTCTTGTACTTAAGTCGGCATTTTGCCTTTTGTGTATACTTTCGATGCAATTTCTGTGTTTCATCGACAATAAGAAGGTCAGAGGGATACAGTAAACCTGCAGTGAAGCATAGGAATCTATAACTAGTGTCACAGGAATGGTTCAAAACATAGACAGTAAGAAAAGCCAGTCTTCTTGTACTTGAGTCGGCATTGTGCCTTTTGTATTTAATTCCGATGCAATTTATGAGTTTCATCGTCAATAAGAAGGGCAGAGGGATACAGTAAACCTGAAGTGAAGCATCGGAATCTATAACTAGTGTCACAGGAATCGTTCGAAACATAGACAGTAAGAAGAGTCAGTTTTCTTGTACTTAAGTCGGCATTGTGCCTTTTGTATTTAATTCCGATGCAATTTCTGTGTTTCATCGCCAATAAGAAGGTCATAGGGATACAGTAAACCTGAAGTGAAGCATCGGAATCTATAACTAGGGTCACAGGAATGGTTCAAAGCATTGAGAGTAAGAAGAGTCAGTCTTTTTGTACTTAAGTGGGCATTGTGCTTTTATATTTAATTCCGATGCAATTTCTGTATTTCATCGTCAATAAGAAGGTCAGAGGGATACTGTCAACCTGAAATGAAGCATCGGAATCAATAACTAGTGTCACAGGAAAGGCTCAAAACATAGACAGAAAGAAGAGTCAGTCTTCTTGTACTTAAGGTGGCATTGTGCCTTTTGTATATAATTCCGATGCAATTTCTGAGTTTCATCGACAATAAGAAGGTCAGAGGGATACAGTTAACCTGAAGTGAAGTATCGGAATCTATAACTAGTGTCACAGGAATTGTTTAAAACATAGACAGTATGAAGAGCCAGTCTTCCTGTACTTGAGTCGGCATTGTGCCTTTTGTGTTTAATTCCGATGCAATTTCTGTGTTTACTCGTCAATTAGAAGGTCAGAGGGATACAGTAAACCTGAAGTGAAGCATCGGAATCTATAACTAGTGTCACAGGAATGGTTCAAAACATAGGCAGTAAGAAGAGTCAGTCTTCTTGTACTTATGTCGGCATTGCGGGTTTTGTATTTAATTAAGATGCAATTTATGTGTTTCATCGTCAATAAGAAGGTGAAAGGGATACAGTCAACCTGAAGTGAAGCATCGGAATCAATAACTAGTGTCACAGGAAAGGTTCAAAACATAGACAGTAAGAAGAGTCAGTCTTCCTTTACTTATGTCGGCATTTTGCCTTTTGTATATACTTCCGATGCAATTTCTGTGTTTCATCGACAATAAGAAGGTCAGAGGGATACAGTAATTCTGAAGTGAAGCATCGGAAACTATAACTAGTGTCACAGGAATGGTTCAAAACAAAGACAGTAAGAAGAGTCAGTCTTCTTGTACTTAAGTCGGCATTGTGCCTTTTGTATTTAATTCCGATCCAATTTCTGTGTTTCATCGTCAATAAGACTGTCAGAGGGAAACAGTAATCCTGAAGTGAAGCATCGGAATCTATAACTAGTGTCACAGGAATAGTTCAAAACATAGACAGTAAGAAGTGTCAGTCTTTTTGTACTTAAGTCGGCTTTGTGCCTTTTGTTTTTAATTCCTATGCAATTTCTGTGTTTCATCGTCAATACGAAGGTCAGAGGAATACAGTAAACCTGAAGTGAAGCATCGGAAACTATAATTAGTGTCACAGGAATTGTTCATAAAAATAGACAGTAAGAAGGGTCAGTCTTCTTGTACTTAAGTCGGCATAGTGCCTTTTGTATTTAATTCCGATGCAATATCTGTGTTTCTTCGTCAATAAGAAGGTCAGAGGGATACAGTCAACCTGAAGTGAAGAATCGGAATCTATAACTAGTGTCACAGGAATGGTTCAAAACATAGACAGTAAGAAGAGTCACTCTTCTTGTACTTAAGTCGGCATTGTGCCTTTTGTATTTTAAATCCGATGCAGTTTCTGTGTTTCATCGTGAATACGAAGGTCAGAGGGATACAGTAAAACTGAAGTGAAACATCGGAATCTATAACTAGTGTCACAGGAATGGATCAAAACATAAACAGTAAAAAGAGTCAGTCTTCTTGTACTTAAGTCGGCATTTTGCCTTTTGTATATACTTCCGATGCAATTTCTGTGTTTCATCGACCATAAGAAGGTCAGAGGGATACAGTAAACCTGAAGTGTAGCATAGGAATCTATAACTAGTGTCACAGGAATGGTTCAAAACATAGACAGTAAGAAGAGTCAGTTTTCTTGTACTTAAGTCGGCATTGTGATTTTTGTATTTAATTCCGATGCAATTTCTGTGTTTCATCGTCAACAAGAAGGTCAGAGGGATACGGTAAACCTGAAGTGAAGCATCGGAATTTATAACTAGGGTCACAGGAATGGTTCACAGCATAGAGAGTAAGAAGAGTCAGTCTTTTTGTACTTATGTCGGCATTGTGCCTTATGTATTTCATTCCGATGCAATTTCTGTGTTTCATGGTCAATAAGAAGGTCAGCTGGATACAGTAAACCTGAAGTGAAGCATCGGAATCTATAACTAGTGGCACAGGAATGGCTCAAAACATAGGCAGTAAAAAGTGCCAGTCCTCTTGTACTTGAGTCGGCATATTGCCTTTTGTAATTAATTCCGATGAAATTTCTGTGTTTGATCGTCAATAAGAAGGTCAGAGGGCTACAGTAAACCTGAAGGGAAGCATCGGAATCTATAACTAGTGTCACAGGAATGGTTCAAACATAGACAGTAAGAAGAGTCAGTCTTCTTGTGCTTAAGTCGGCATTGTGCCTTTTGTATTTAATTCCGATGCAGTTTTTGAGTTTCATCGTCAATAAGAAGGTCAGAGGGATACAGTAAAACTGAAGTGAAGCATCGGAATCTATGACTAGTGTCACAGGAATGGTTCAAAACATAGACAGTAAGAAGAGTAAGTCTTCTTGTACTTAAGTCGGCATTATGCCTTTTGTATTTAACTCCGATGCAATTTCTGTGCTTCATCGTCAATACGAAGGTCAGCAGGATACAGTGAACCTGAAGTTAAGCTTCGGAATCTGTAACTAGTGTCACAGGAATGGTTCAAATCATAGACAGCAAGAAGAGCCAGTCTTCTTGTACTTGTGTCTGCATTGTGAATTTTGTATTTAATTCCGATCAATTTTCTGTGTTTGATCGTCAATAAGAAGGGCAGAGTGATACAGTAAAAATGAAGTGAAGCATCGGAATCTATAACTAGTGTCACAGGAATGGTTCAAAACATAGACAGTAAGAAGAGTCAGTGTTCTTGTACTTAAGTCGGCATTGTGTCTTTTGTATTTAATTAAGATGCAATTTCTGTGTTCCATCGTCAGTAAGAAGGTCAGAGGGATACAGTCAACCTGAAGTGAAGCATCGGAATGAATAACTAGTGTCACAGGAAAGGTTCAAAACATAGACAGTAAGAAGAGTCAGTCTTCTTGTACTTAAGTCGGCATTGTGCCTTTTGTATATAATTCCGATGCAATTTCTGTGTTTCATCGACAACAAGAAGGTCAGAGGGATACAGTAAACCTGAAGTGAAGCAAAGGAATCTATAACTAGTGTCACAGGAATGGTTCAAAACATAGACAGTATAAAGAGTCAGTCTTCTTGTGTTTAAGTCGGCATTGTGACTTTTGTATTTAATACCGATGCAATTTTTGTGTTTCATCGTCAATAAGCAGCTCAGAGGGATACAGTAAACCTGAAGTGAAGCATCTGAATCTATAACTAGGGTCACAGGAATGGTTCAAAACATAGAGACTAAGAAGAGTCAGTCTTTTTGTACTTAAGTCAGCATTGTGCCTTTTATATTTAATTCCGATGCAATTTCTGTGTTTCATCGTCAATAAGAAGATCAGAGGGATACAGTAAACCTGAAGTGAAGCATCGGAATCTATAACTAGTGTCACATGAATGGTTCAAAACATAGACAGTAAGAAGTGTCAGTCTTTTTGTACTTTAGTCGGCTTTGTGCCTTTTGTTTTTAATTCCGATGCAATTTCTGTGTTTCATCGTCAATACGAAGGTCAGAGGAATACAGTAAACCTGAAGTGAAGCCTCGGAAACTATAACTAGTGTCACAGGAATGGTTCATAAAAATAGACAGTAAGAAGGGTCAGTCTTCTTGTACTTAAGTCGGCATAGTGCCTTTTGTATTTAATTCCGATGCAATATCTGTGTTTCTTCGTCAATAAGAAGGTCAGAGGGATACAGTCAACCTGAAGTGAAGAATCGGAATCTATAACTAGTGTCACAGGAATGGTTCAAAACATAGACAGTAAGAAGAGTCACTCTTCTTGTACTTAAGTCGGCATTGTGCCTTTTGTATTTTAATTCCGATGCAGTTTCTGTGTTTCATCGTGAATACGAAGGTCAGAGGGATACAGTAAAACTGAAGTGAAACATCGGAATCTATAACTAGTGTCACAGGAATGGTTCAAAACATAGACAGTAAGAACAGTCAGTCTTCTTGTACTTAAGTCGGCATTGTGCCTTTTGTATTTAATTAAGAAGCAATATCTGTGTTTCATCGTCAATAAGGAGGTCAGAGGGATAGAGTCAACCTGAAGTAAAGCATCAGAATCAATAACTAGTGTCACAGGAAAGGTTCAAAACATAGACAGTAAGAAGAGTCAGTCTTCTTGTACTTAAGTCGGCATTTTGCCTTTTGTATATACTTCCGATGCAATTTCTGTGTTTCTTCGACCATAAGAAGGTCAGAGGGATACAGTAAACCTGAAGTGTAGCATAGGAATCTATAACTAGTGTCACAGGAATGGTTCAAAACATAGACAGTAAGAAGAGTCAGTTTTCTTGTACTTAAGTCGGCATTGTGATTTTTGTATTTAATTCCGATGCAATTTCTGTGTTTCATCGTCAATACGAAGGTCAGAGGGATACGGTAAACCTGAAGTGAAGCATCGGAATTTATAACTAGGGTCACAGGAATGGTTCACAGCATAGAGAGTAAGAAGAGTCAGTCTTTTTGTACTTAAGTCGGCATTGTGCCTTATGTATTTAATTCCGATGCAATTTCTGTGTTTCATGGTCAATAAGAAGGTCAGCTGGATACAGTAAACCTGAAGTGAACCATCGGAATCTATAACTAGTGGCACAGGAATGGTTCAAAACATAGAGAGTAAAAAGAGCCAGTCTTCTTGTACTTAAGTCGGCATTGTGCCTTATGTATTTCATTCCGATGCAATTTCTGTGTTTCATGGTCAATAAGAAGGTCAGCTGGATACAGTAAACCTGAAGTGAAGCATCGGAATCTATAACTAGTGGCACAGGAATGGTTCAAAACATAGGCAGTAAAAAGAGCCAGTCTTCTTGTACTTGAGTCGGCATATTGCCTTTTGTAATTAATTCCGATGAAATTTCTGTGTTTGATCGTCAATAAGAAGGTCAGAGGGCTACAGTAAACCTGAAGGGAAGCATCGGAATCTATAACTAGTGTCACAGGAATGGTTCAAAACATAGACAGTAAGAAGAGTCAGCCTTCTTGTGCTTAAGTCGGCATTGTGCCTTTTGTATTTAATTCCGATGCAGTTTCGGTGTTTCATCGTCAATACGAAGGTCAGAGGGATACAGTAAAACTGAAGTGAAGCATCGGGATCCATAACTAGTGCCACAGGAATGGTTCAAAACATAGACAGTAAGAACAGTCAGTCTTCTTGTACTTAAGTCGGCATTTTGCCTTTTGTGTATACTTTCGATGCAATTTCTGTGTTTCATCGACAATAAGAAGGTCAGAGGGATACAGTAAACCTGCAGTGAAGCATAGGAATCTATAACTAGTGTCACAGGAATGGTTCAAAACATAGACAGTAAGAAAAGCCAGTCTTCTTGTACTTGAGTCGGCATTGTGCCTTTTGTATTTAATTCCGATGCAATTTATGAGTTTCATCGTCAATAAGAAGGGCAGAGGGATACAGTAAACCTGAAGTGAAGCATCGGAATCTATAACTAGTGTCACAGGAATCGTTCGAAACATAGACAGTAAGAAGAGTCAGTTTTCTTGTACTTAAGTCGGCATTGTGCCTTTTGTATTTAATTCCGATGCAATTTCTGTGTTTCATCGCCAATAAGAAGGTCATAGGGATACAGTAAACCTGAAGTGAAGCATCGGAATCTATAACTAGGGTCACAGGAATGGTTCAAAGCATTGAGAGTAAGAAGAGTCAGTCTTTTTGTACTTAAGTCGGCATTGTGCCTTTTATATTTAATTCCGATGCAATTTCTATATTTCATCGTCAATAAGAAGGTCAGAGGGATACTATCAACCTGAAATGAAGCATCGGAATCAATAACTAGTGTCACAGGAAAGGCTCAAAACATAGACAGAAAGAAGAGTCAGTCTTCTTGTACTTAAGATGGCATTGTGCCTTTTGTATATAATTCCGATGCAATTTCTGAGTTTCATCGACAATAAGAAGGTCAGAGGGATACAGTTAACCTGAAGTGAAGTATCGGAATCTATAACTAGTGTCACAGGAATTGTTTAAAACATAGACAGTATGAAGAGCCAGTCTTCCTGTACTTGAGTCGGCATTGTGCCTTTTGTGTTTAATTCCGATGCAATTTCTGTGTTTACTCGTCAATTAGAAGGTCAGAGGGATACAGTAAACCTGAAGTGAAGCATCGGAATCTATAACTAGTGTCACAGGAATGGTTCAAAACATAGGCAGTAAGAAGAGTCAGTCTTCTTGTACTTATGTCGGCATTGCGGGTTTTGTATTTAATTAAGATGCAATTTATGTGTTTCATCGTCAATAAGAAGGTGAAAGGGATACAGTCAACCTGAAGTGAAGCATCGGAATCAATAACTAGTGTCACAGGAAAGGTTCAAAACATAGACAGTAAGAAGAGTCAGTCTTCCTGTACTTAAGTCGGCATTTTGCTTTTTGTATATACTTCCGATGCAATTTCTGTGTTTCATCGACAATAAGAAGGTCAGAGGGATACAGTAATTCTGAAGTGGATCATCGGAAACTATAACTAGTGTCACAGGAATGGTTCAAAACAAAGACAGTAAGAAGAGTCAGTCTTCTTGTACTTAAGTCGGCATTGTGCCTTTTGTATTTAATTCCGATCCAATTTCTGTGTTTCATCGTCAATAAGACTGTCAGAGGGAAACAGTAATCCTGAAGTGATGCATCGGAATCTATAACTAGTGTCACAGGAATGGTTCCAAACATAGACAGTAAGAACTGTCAGTCTTTTTGTACTTAAGTCGGCTTTGTGCCTTTTGTTTTTAATTCCGATGCAATTTCTGTGTTTCATCGTCAATACGAAGGTCAGAGGAATACAGTAAACCTGAAGTGAAGCATCGGAAACTATAATTAGTGTCACAGGAATGGTTCATAAAAATAGACAGTAAGAAGGGTCAGTCTTCTTGTACTTAAGTCGGCATAGTGCCTTTTGTATTTAATTCCGATGCAATATCTGTGTTTCTTCGTCAATAAGAAGGTCAGAGGGATACAGTCAACCTGAAGTGAAGAATCGGAATCTATAACTAGTGTCACAGGAATGGTTCAAAACATAGACAGTAAGAAGAGTCACTCTTCTTGTACTTAAGTCGGCATTGTGCCTTTTGTATTTTAATTCCGATGCAGTTTCTGTGTTTCATCGTGAATACGAAGGTCAGAGGGATACAGTAAAACTGAAGTGAAACATCGGAATCTATAACTAGTGTCACAGGAATGGTTCAAAACATAGACAGTAAGAACAGACAGTCTTCTTGCACTTAAGTCGGCATTGTGCCTTTTGTATTTAATTAAGAAACAATATCTGTGTTTCATCGTCAATAAGGAGGTCAGAGGGATAGAGTCAACGTGAAGTGAAGCATCTGAATCAATAACTAGTGTCACAGGAAAGGTTCAAAACATAGACAGTAAGAAGAGTCAGTCTTCTTGTACTTAAGTCGGCATTTTGCCTTTTGTATATACTTCCGATGCAATTTCTGTGTTTCATCGACCATAAGAAGGTCAGAGGGATACAGTAAACCTGAATTGTAGCATAGGAATCTATAACTAGTGTCACAGGAATGGTTCAAAACATAGACAGTAAGAAGAGTCAGTTTTCTTGTACTTAAGTCGGCATTGTGATTTTTGTATTTAATTCCGATGCAATTTCTGTGTTTCATCGTCAACAAGAAGGTCAGAGGGATACGGTAAACCTGAAGTGAAGCATCGGAATTTATAACTAGGGTCACAGGAATGGTTCACAGCATAGAGAGTAAGAAGAGTCAGTCTTTTTGTACTTAAGTCGGCATTGTGCCTTATGTATTTCATTCCGATGCAATTTCTGTGTTTCATGGTCAATAAGAAGGTCAGCTGGATACAGTAAACCTGAAGTGAAGCATCGGAATCTATAACTAGTGGCACAGGAATGGTTCAAAACATAGGCAGTAAAAAGAGCCAGTCTTCTTGTACTTGAGTCGGCATATTGCCTTTTGCAATTAATTCCGATGAAATTTCTGTGTTTGATCGTCAATAAGAAGGTCAGAGGGCTACAGTAAACCTGAAGGGAAGCTTCGGAATCTATAACTAGTGTCACAGGAATGGTTCAAAACATAGACAGTAAGAAGAGTCAGTCTTCTTGTGCTTAAGTCGGCATTGTGCCTTTTGTATTTAATTACGATGCAGTTTTTGAGTTTCATCGTCAATAAGAAGGTCAGAGGGATACAGTAAAACTGAAGTGAAGCATCGGAATCTATGACTAGTGTCACAGGAATGGTTCAAAACATAGACAGTAAGAAGAGTAAGTCTTCTTGTACTTAAGTCGGCATTATGCCTTTTGTATTTAACTCCGATGCAATTTCTGTGCTTCATCGTCAATAAGAAGGTCAGCAGGATACAGTGAACCTGAAGTTAAGCTTCGGAATCTGTAACTAGTGTCACAGGAATGGTTCAAATCATAGACAGCAAGAAGAGCCAGTCTTCTTGTACTTGTGTCTGCATTGTGAATTTTGTATTTAATTCCGATCAATTTTCTGTGTTTGATCGTCAATAAGAAGGGCAGAGTGATACAGTAAAAATGAAGTGAAGCATCGGAATCTATAACTAGTGTCACAGGAATGGTTCAAAACATAGACAGTAAGAAGAGTCAGTGTTCTTGTACTTAAGTCGGCATTGTGTCGTTTGTATTTAATTAAGATGCAATTTCTGTGTTCCATCGTCAGTAAGAAGGACAGAGGGATACAGTCAACCTGAAGTGAAGCATCGGAATGAATAACTAGTGTCACAGGAAAGGTTCAAAACATAGACAGTAAGAAGAGTCAGTCTTCTTGTACTTAAGTCGGCATTGTGCCTTTTGTATATAATTCCGATGCAATTTCTGTGTTTCATCGACAATAAGAAGGTCAGAGGGATACAGTAAACCTGAAGTGAAGCAAAGGAATCTATAACTAGTGTCACAGGAATGGTTCAAAACATAGACAGTATAAAGAGTCAGTCTTCTTGTGTTTAAGTCGGCATTGTGACTTTTGTATTTAATACCGATGCATTTTTTGTGTTTCATCGTCAATAAGCAGCTCAGAGGGATACAGTAAACCTGAAGTGAAGCATCTGAATCTATAACTAGGGTCACAGGAATGGTTCAAAACATAGAGACTAAGAAGAGTCAGTCTTTTTGTACTTAAGTCAGCATTGTGCCTGTTATATTTAATTCCGATGCAATTTCTGTGTTTCATCGTCAATAAGAAGATCAGAGGGATACAGTAAACCTGAAGTGAAGCATCGGAATCTATAACTAGTGTCACATGAATGGTTCAAAACATAGACAGTAAGAAGTGTCAGTCTTTTTGTACTTTAGTCGGCTTTGTGCCTTTTGTTTTTAATTCCGATGCAATTTCTGTGTTTCATCGTCAATACGAAGGTCAGAGGAATACAGTAAACCTGAAGTGAAGCCTCGGAAACTATAACTAGTGTCACAGGAATGGTTCATAAAAATAGACAGTAAGAAGGGTCATTCTTCTTGTACTTAAGTCGGCATAGTGCCTTTTGTATTTAATTCCGATGCAATATCTGTGTTTCTTCGTCAATAAGAAGGTCAGAGGGATACAGTCACCCTGAAGTGAAGAATCGGAATCTATAACTAGTGTCACAGGAATGGTTCAAAACATAGACAGTAAGAAGAGTCACTCTTCTTGTACTTAAGTCGGCATTGTGCCTTTTGTATTTTAATTCCGATGCAGTTTCTGCGTTTCATCGTGAATACGAAGGTCAGAGGGATACAGTAAAACTGAAGTGAAACATCGGAATCTATAACTAGTGTCACAGGAATGGTTCAAAACATAGACAGTAAGAACAGTCAGTCTTCTTGTACTTAAGTCGGCATTGTGCCTTTTGTATTTAATTAAGAAGCAATATCTGTGTTTCATCGTCAATAAGGAGGTCAGAGGGATAGAGTCAACCTGAAGTGAAGCATCAGAATCAATAACTAGTGTCACAGGAAAGGTTCAAAACATAGACAGTAAGAAGAGTCAGTCTTCTTGTACTTAAGTCGGCATTATGCCTTTTGTATTTAACTCCGATGCAATTTCTGTGCTTCATCGTCAATAAGAAGGTCAGCAGGATACAGTGAACCTGAAGTTAAGCTTCGGAATCTGTAACTAGTGTCACAGGAATGGTTCAAATCATAGACAGCAAGAAGAGCCAGTCTTCTTGTACTTGTGTCTGCATTGTGCCTTTTGTATTTAATTCTGATCAATTTTCTGTGTTTGATCGTCAATAAGAAGGGCAGAGGGATACAGTAAAAATGAAGTGAAGCATCGGAATCTATAACTAGTGTCACAGGAATGGTTCAAAACATAGACAGTATAAAGAGTCAGTCTTCTTGTCCTTAAGTCGGCATTGTGCCTTTTGTATTTAATACCGATGCAATTTTTGTGTTTCATCGTCAATAAGCAGCTCAGAGGGATACAGTAAACCTGAAGTGAAGCATCTGAATCTGTAACTAGGGTCACAGGAATGGTTCAAAAGATAGAGACTAAGAAGAGTCAGTCTTTTTGTACTTAAGTCAGCGTTGTGCCTTTTATATTTATTTCCGACGCAATTTCTGTGTTTCATCGTCAATAAGAAGATCAGAGGGATACAGTAAACCTGAAGTGAAGCATCGGAATCTATAACTAGTGTCACATGAATGGTTCAAAACATGGACAGCAAGAAGAGCCAGTCTTCTTGTACTTGAGTCGGCCATGTGCGTCTTGTGTTTAATTCCGATGCAATTTCTGTGTTTCATCGTCAATAAGAAGGTCGGAGGGATACAGTAAACCTGAAGTGAAGCATCGGAATCTATAACTAGTGGCATAGGAATGGTTCTAACCATAGACAGTAAGAAGAGTCAGTGTTCTTGTACAGAAGTCGGCATTGTGAATGTTGTATTTAATTCAGATGCAATTTCTGTGTTTCATCGTCAATAAGAAGATCAGAGGGATACAGTAAACCTGAAGTGAAGCATCGGAATCTACAACTAGTGTCACAGGAATGGTTCAAAACATAGACAGTAAGAAGATTCAGTCTTCTTGTACTTAAGTCGGCATTGTGCCTTTTGTATTTAATTCCGATGCAATTTCTGTGCTTTACAGTCAATAAGAAGGTTAGCTGAATACTGTAAACCTGAAGTGAAGCATCGGAATCTATAACTAGTGTCACAGGAATGGTTCAAAGCATAGACAGTAAGAAGAGCGAGTCCTCTTGTACTTGAGTCGGTGTTGTGCCTTTTCTATTAATTTCCGATGAATTTTCTGTGTTTCATCGTCAGTAAGAAGATCAGAGGGATACTGTAAACTTGAAGTGAAGCATCGGAATCTATAACTAGTGTTACATGAATGGTTTAAAACATAGACAGTAAGAGGAGCCAGTCTTCATTAACTTAAGTCGGCATTGTGCGTTTTGTGTTTAATTCCGATGCAATTTCTGTGTTTCATCGTCAATAAGAAGGTCAGAGGGATACAGTAAACCTGAGGTGAAGCATCGGAATCTATAACTAGTGTCACAGAAATGGTTCAACACATAGACAGTAAGAAGAGCCAGTCTTCTTGTACTTGAGTCGGCATTGTGCCTTTTGTTTATAATTCCGATGCAATTTCTGTGTTTCATCGACAATAAGAAGGTCCGAGGGATACAGTAAACCTGAAGTGAAGCAAAGGAATCTATAACTAGTGTCATAGGAATGGTTAAAAACATAGACAGTAAGAAGAGCCAGTCTTCTTGTGCTTGAGTCGGCATTGTGCCTTTTGTATTTAATTCCGATGCAGTTTTTGTGTTTCGTCGTCAATAAGAAGGTCAGAGGGATACAGTAAAACTGAAGTGAAGCATCGGAATCTATGACTAGTGTCACAGGAATGGTACAAAATGTAGACAGTAAGAAGAGTCAGTCTTCGTGTCCTTAAGTCGGCATTGTGTCTTTTGTATTTAACTCCGATGTAATTTCTGTGCTTCATCGTCAATAAGAAGATCAGCTGGATACAGTAAACCTGAAGTGAAGCATCGGAATCTATAACTAGTGTCACATGAATGGTTCAAAACATGGACAGCAAGAAGAGCCAGTCTTCTTGTACTTGAGTCGGCATTGTGCGTCTTGTGTTTAATTCCGATGCAATTTCTGTGTTTCATCGTCAATAAGAAGGTCGGAGGGATACAGTAAACCTGAAGTGAAGCATCGGAATCTATAACTAGTGGCATAGGAATGGTTCTAACCATAGACAGTAAGAAGAGTCAGTGTTCTTGTACAGAAGTCGGCATTGTGCCTTTTGTATTTAATTAAAATGCAATTTCTGTGTTTCATCGTCAACAAGAAGGTCAGAGGGATACAGTAAACCTGAAGTGAAGCATCGGAAACTATAACTAGTGTCACAGGAATGGTTCAAAGCATAGACAGTAAGAAGAGCCAGTCCTCTTGTACTTGAGTCGGCATTGTGCCTTTTCTATTAAATTCCGATGAATTTTCTGTGTTTCATCGTCAATAAGAAGGTCAGAGGGGTACAGTAAACCTGAAGTGAAGCATCGGAATCTATTACTAGTGTCACAGGAATGGTTCAAAACATAGACAGTAAGAAGAGTCAGTTTTCTTGTACTTAAGTCGGCGTTGGGCCTTTTGTATATAATTACGATGCAATTTCTGTGTTTCATCGTCAATAAGAAGGTCAGAGGGATACAGTAAACCTGAGGTGAAGCATCGGAATCTATAACTAGTGTCACAGAAATGGTTCAAAACATAGACAGTAAGAAGAGCCAGTCTTCTTGTACTTGAGTCGGCATTGTGCATTTTGTTTTTAATTCCAATGCAATTTATGTGTTTCTTCGTCAATAAGACGGTCAGAGGAATACAAGAAACCTGAAGTGAAGCATCGGAATCTATAACTAGTGTCACAGGAATGGTTCAAAACATAGACAGTAAGAAGAGCCAGTCTTCTTGTACTTGGGTCATCATTGTGCATTTTGTATTTAATTCGGATGCAATTTCTGTGTTTCATAGTCAATAAGAAGGTCAGAGGGATACAGTAAACCTGAAGGTAAGCATCGGAATCTATAACTAGTGTCACAGGAATGGTACAAAACATAGACAGAAGGAAGAGTCAGTCTTTTTGTACTTAAGTCGGCATAGTGCATTTGTATTTAATTCCGATGCAATTTCTGTGATTCATCATCAATAAGAAGGTCAGAGGGATACAGTAAACGTGATGTGAAGCATCGGAATCTATAACTAGCGTCACAGGATTGGTTCAAGACATAGACAGTTAGCAGATTCAGTTGTCTTGTACTTAAGTCGGCATTGTGCCTCATGTATTTAATTCCGATGCAATTTCTGTGTTTCATCGTCAATAAGAAGGTCAGCTGGATACAGTAAACCTGAAGTGAAGCATCGGAATCTATAACTAGTGGCACAGTAACGGTTCAAAACATAAACAGTAAGTAGAGTCAGTCTTCTTGTACTTTAGTCAGCATTGTGCCTTTTGTATTTAATTATGATGCAATTTCTGTGTTTCATCGTCAATAAGAAGGTCAGCTGGATACAGTGAACCTGAAGTTAAGCATCGGAACGTATAACTAGTGTCACAGGAATGGTTCAAATCATAGACAGTAAGAAGAGCCAGTCTTCTTGTACTTGAGTCGGCATTGTGCCTTTTGTATTTAATTCCGTTCAATTTTCTGTGTTTGGTCGTCAATAAGAAGGTCTGTGGGATACAGTAAAAATGTAGTAAAGCATCGGAATCTATAACTAGGGCCACAGGAATGGTTCAAAACATAGAGAGTAAGAAGAGTCAGTTTTTTTGTACTTAAGTTGGCATTGTGCCTTTTATAATTGATTCCGATGCAATTTCTGTGTTTCATCGTCAATAAGAAGATCAGAGGGATACTGTAAACCTGAAGTGAAGCATCGGAATCTATAACTAGTGTCACAGGAATGGTTCAAAACATAGATAGTAAGAAGAGCCAGTCTACTTGTACTTGAGTCGGCAATGTGCCTTTTGTGTTTAATTCCGATGCAATTTCTGTGTTTCATCGTCAATAAGAAGGTCAGAGGGATACAGTAAACCTGAAGTGAAGCATCGGAATCTATTACTAGTGTCACAGGAATGGTTCAAAACATAGACAGGAAGAAGAGTCAGTCTTCATGTACTTACGTCTGCATTGTGCCTTTTGTATTTAATTATGATGCAATTTCTGTGTTTCATCGTCAATAAGAAGGTCAGAGGGATACAGTAACCCTGAAGTGAAGCATCGGTGCCTTTTGTATTTAATTCCGATGCAATGTATGTGTTTCTTCGTCAATAAGAAGGTCAGAGGGATACAATAAACCAGAAGTGAAGCATCGGAATCTATAACTAGTGGCACAGGAATGGTTCAAAACCTAAACAGTTAGTAGAGTCAGTCTTCTTGTACTTTAGTCAGCATTGTGTCTTTTGTTTTTAATTCCGATGCAGTTTCTGTGTTTCATCGTTAATAAGAAGATCAGAGGGATACAGTAAAACTGAAGTGAAGCATCGGAATCCATAACTAGTGTCACAGGAATGGTTCAAAACATAGACAGTATGAAGAGTCAGTCTTCTCTTACTTAAGTCGGCATTGTGCCTTTTGTATTTAACTCCGATGGAATTTCTGTGCTTGATCGTCGGTAAGAAAGTTAGCTGGATACAGTGAACCTGAAGCTAAGCATCGGAATCTATAACTAGTGTCACAGGAATGGTTCAAATCATAGACAGTAAGAAGAGCCAGTCTTATTGTATTTGAGTCGGCATTGTGCCTTTTGTATTTAATTCCGATCGATTTTCTGTGTTTGGTCGTCAATAAGAAGGTCAGAGGGATACAGTAAAAATGAAGTGAAGCATCGGAATCTATAACTAGGGTCACAGGAATGGTTCAAAGCATAGACAGTAAGAAGTGTCAGTCTTCTTGTACTTAAGTCGGCATTGTGCCTTTTGTATTTAATTAATATGCAATATCTGTGTTTCATCGTCAATAAGAAGGTCAGAGGGATACAGTCAACCTGAAGTGAAGCGTCGGAATCAATAACTAGTGTCACAGGAAAGGTTCAAAACATAGTCAGTAAGAAGAGTCAGTCTTCTTGTACTTAAGTCGGCATTGTGCCTTTCGTATATAATTCCGATGCAATTTCTGTGTTTCGTCGACAATAAGAGGGTCAGAGGGATACAGTAAACCTGAAATGATGCATAGGAATCTATAACTAGTGTCACAGGAATGGTTCAATACATAGACAGTAAGAAGAGCCGGTCTTCTTGTACTTGAGTAGGCATTGTGCCTTTTGTATTTAATTCCGATGCAATTTCTGTGTTTCATCGTCAATAAGAAGGTCAGAGGGATACAGTAAACCTGAAGTGAAGCATTGGAATCTATAACTATTGTCACAGGAATGGTTCAAAACATAGTCAGTAAGAAGAGTCAGTTTTCTTGTACTTAAGTTGGCATTGTGCCTTTTGTATTTAATTCCGATGCAATTTCTGTGTTTCATCGTCAATAAGAATGTCAGAGGGATACAGTAAACCTGAAGTGAAGCATCGGAATCTATAACTAGTGTCACAGGAATGGTTCAAAACATAGACAGTAAGAAGAGCCAGTCTTCTTGTACTTGAGTCGGCATTTTGCCTTTTGTGTTTAATTCCGATGCAATTTCTGTGTTTCATCGTCAATAAGAAGGTCAGAGGGATACAGTAAACCTGAAGTGAAGCATCAGAATCTATAACTAGTGTCACAGGAATGGTTCAAAGCATAGACAGTAAGGAGGGCTAGTCTTCTTGTACTTGAGTCGGCATTGTGCCTTTTCTATTTAATTCCGATGAATTTTCTGTGTTTGATCGTCAATAAGAAGGTCAGAGGGATACAGTAAACTAGAAGTGAAGCATCGGAATCTATTACTAGTGTCACAGGAATGGTTCAAAACATAGACAGTAAGAAGAGTCAGTCTTCTTGTACTTACGTCTGCATTGTGCCTTTTGTATTTAATTATGATGCAATTTCTGTGTTTCATCGTCAATAAGGTCAGAGGGATACAGTAAACTAGAAGTGAAGCATCGGAATCCATAACTAGTGTCACAGGAATGGTTCAAAACTAAGACAGCAAGAAGAGTCAGTTTTCTTGTACTTAGGTCGGCATTGGGCCTTTTGTATATTATTACGATGCAATTTCTGTGTTTCATCGTCAATAAAAAGGTCGGAGGGATACAGTAAACCTTAGGTGAAGCATCGGAATCTATATAGGGTGTCACAGGAATGGTTCAAAACTAAGACAGCAAGAAGAGTCAGTTTTCTTGTACTTAGGTCGGCATTGGGCCTTTTGTATATTATTACGATGCAATTTCTGTGTTTCATAGTCAATAAGAAGGTCTGAGGGATACAGTAAACCTGAAGTGAAGCATCGGAATCTATAACTAGTTTCACAGGAATGGTACATATCTTAGACCGAAGGAAGAGTCAGTCTTCTTGTACTTAAGTCGGCATTGTGCCTTTGTATTAATTTCCGATGCAATTTCTGTGTTTCATCGTCATTAAGAAGGTCAGAGGGATACAGTAAACCTGAAGTGAAGCATCGGAATCTATAACTAGTGTCACAGGAATGGATCAAGACATAGACAGTAAGAAGAGTCAGTTTTCTTGTACTTAAGTCGGCATTGTGCCTTATGTATTTAATTCCGATGCAATATCTGTGTTTCATCGTCAATAAGAAGCTCAGTGGGATACAGTAAACCTGAAGTGAAGCATCGGAATCTATAACTAGTGTCACAGGAATGGATCAATGCATAGAGAGCAAGAAGAGTCAGTTTTCTTGTACTTAAGTCGGCATTGTGCCTTTTGTATTTAATTCCGATGCAATTTCTGTATTTCATCGTCAATAAGAAGGTCAGAGTGATACAGTAAACCTGAAGTGAAGCATCGGAATCTATAACTAGTGTCACAGGATTGGTTCAAAACATAAACAGTAAGAAGAGCCAGTCTTCTTGTACTTGAGTCGGCATTGTGCCTTTTGTATTTAATTCCGTTGTAATTTCTGTGCTTCATCGTCAATAAGAACGTCAGAGTGATACAGTAAACCTGAAGTGAAGCATCGGAATCTATAACTAGTGTCACAGGAATGGTTCAAAACATAGAGAGTAAGAATAGCCAGTCGTCTTGTACTAGAGTAAGCATTGTGCCTTTTGTATTTAATTCCGATGCAATTTCTGTGTATCATCGTCAATAAGAAGGTCAGAGGGATACAGTTAACATGAAGCGAAGCATAGGAATCTATAACTAGTGTCACAGGTATGGTTCAAACATAGACAGTAAGAAGAGCCAGTCTTCTTGTACTTGAGTCGGCATTGTGCCTTTTGTATTTAATTCCGATGCAATTTTTGTGTTTCATCGTCAATAAGAAGCTCAGAGGGATACAGTAAACCTGAAGTGAAGCATCGGAATCTATAACTAGTGTCACAGGAATGGTTCAAAACATAGACAGTAAGAAGAGTTAGTCTTCTTGTACTTAAGTCGGCATTGTGCCTTTTGTATTTAAATCCGATGCAGTTTCTGTGCTTCATAGTCAATAAGAAGGTCAGCTGGATACAGTAAACCTGAAGTGAAGCATCGGAATCTATAACTAGTGTCACAGGAATGGTTCAAAGCATAGACTGTAAAAAGAGCCAGTCTTCTTGTACTTGAGTCGGCGTTGTGCCTTTCTTATTTAATTCCGATGAATTTTCCGTGTTTGATCGTAAATAATAAGGTCAGAGGGATACAGTAATCCTGATGTGAAGCATCGGAATCTATTACTAGTGTCACAGGAATGGTTCAAAACATAGACAGTAAGAAGAGTCAGTCTTCTTGTACTTACGTCTGCATTGTACCTCTTGTATTTAATTAAGATGCAATTTCTGTGTTTCATTGTCAATAAGTAGGTCAGAGGGATACAGTAAACCTAAAGTGAAGCATCGGAATCTATAACTAGTGTCACAGGAATGGTTCAAAACATAGACAGTAAGAAGAGTCAGTTTTCTTGTACTTAAGTCGGCATTGGGCCTTTTGTATATAATTACGATGCAATTTCTGTGTTTCAACGTCAATAAGAAGGTCAGAGGGATACAGTAAACCTGAAGTGAAGCATCGGAATCTATTACTAGTGTCACAGAAATGGTTCAAAACATAGTCAGTAAGAAGAGCCAGTCTTCTTGTACTTGACTCGGCATTGTGCTTTTGTATTTAATTCCGAAGCAATTTCTTTGTCATCGTCAATAAGAAGGTCAAAGGGATACAGTAAACCTGATGTGAGGCATCGGAATATACAACTAGTGTCACAGGAATGGTTCAAAACATAGACAGTAAGATGAGACAGTTTTCTTGTACTTAAGGCGGCATTGTGCCTCTTGTATATAATTCCGATGCAATTTCTGTGTTTCATCGTCAATAAGAAGCTTAGAGGGATACAGTAAACCTGTAGTGAAGCATCGGAATCTATAACTAGTGTCACAAAAATGGTTCAAAACATAGAGAGTAAGAAGAGTCAGTTTTCTTGTACTTAAGTCGGCATTGTGCCTTTTGTATTTAATTCCGATGCAATTACTGTGTTTCATCGCCAATAAGAAGGTCAGAGGGATACAGTAAACCTGAAGTGAAGCATCGGAATCTATAACTAGTGTCACAGGAATGGTTCAAAACGTAGACAGTAAGAAGAGTCAGTCTTTTTGTACTTAAGTCGGCATTGTGCCTTTTGTATTTAATTCCGATGCAATTTCTGTGTTTCATCGTTAATAGGAAGGTCAGAGTGGTACAGTAAACCTGAAGTGAAGCATCGGAATCTATAACTAGTGTCACAGGAATGGTTCATAACATAGACAGTATGAGTAGCCAGTCTTCTTGTGCTTGAGTCGGCATTGTGCCTTTTGTGTTTAATTCCGATGCAATTTCTGTGTTTCATCGTCAATAAGAAGGTCAGAATGGTACAGTAATCCTGAAGTGAAGCATCGGAATCTATAACTAGTGGCACAGGAATGGTTCTAACCATAGACAGTAAGAGGAGTCAGTGTTCTTGTACTGAAGTCGGCATTGTGCCTTGTGTATTTAATTAAGATGCAATTTCTGTGTTTCATCGTCAATAAGAAGGTCAGAGGGATATAGTAAACCAGAAGTGAAGCATCGGAATCTATAACTAGTGTCACAGGAATGGTTCAAAACATAGACAGTAAGAAGAGTCAGTCTTCTTGTACTTAAGTCGGCAATGTGCCTTTTGCATTTATTTCCGATGCAATTTCTGTGCTTCATAGTCAATAAGAAGGTCAGCTGGATACAGTAAACCTGAAGTGAAGCATCGGAATCTATAACTAGTGTCACAGGAATGTTTCAAACATAGACAGTAGGAAGAGCCAGTCTTCTTGTACTTCAATCGGCATTGTGCCTTTTCTATTTAATTCCGATGAAGTTTCCGCGTTTGATCGTCAATCAGAAGGTCAGAGGGATACAGTAAACCTGAAGTGCAGCATCGGAATCTATTACTAGTGTCACAGGAATGGTTCAAAACATAGACAGTAAGATGAGTCAAGCTTCTTGTACTTACGTCTGCATTGTGCCTTTTGTATTTAATTAAGGTGCAATTTCTGTGTTTCATCGTCAATAAGAAGGTCAGAGGGATACAGTAAACCTGAAGTGAAGCATCGGAATCTATAACTAGTGTCACAGAAATGGATCAAAGCATAGACAGAAGGAAGAGTCAGTCTTCTTGTACTTAAGTCGGCATTGTGCTTTTGTATTTAATTCCGATGCAATTTTTGCGTTACCGTCAATAAGAATGTCAGAGGGATACAGTAAACCTGATGTGAGGCATCGGAATCTATAACTAGTGTCACAGGAATGGTTAAAAACATAGACAGTTAGAAGAGACAGTCTTCTTGCACTTGAGTCGGCATTGTGCTTTTTGTATTTAATTTCGATGTATTTTCTGTGTTTGATCGTCAATAAGAAGGTCAGAGGGATACAGTAAACCTGAAGTGAAGCATCGGAGTCTATAACTAGTGTCACAGGAATGGTTCAAAACATAGACAGTAAGAAGAGTCAGTCATCTTGTACTTAAGTCGGCATTGTGAATTTTGCATTTAATTAAGATGCAATTTCTGTGTTTCATCGTCAATAAGACGGTGAAAGGGATACAGTAAACCTGAAGTGAAGCATCGGAAGCTATAAGTAGTGTCACTGGAATGGTTCAAAACTTAGACAGTAAGAAGAGTCAGTCTTCTTGTACTTAAGTCGGCATTGTGCCTCTTGTATATAATTCCGATGCAATTTCTGTGTTTCATCGTCAATAAGAAGCTGAGAGGGATACAGTAAACCTGAAGTGAAGCATCGGAATCTATAACTAGTGTCACAGGAATGGTTCAAAACATAGAGAGTAAGAAGGGTCAGTTTTCTTGTACTTACGTCGGCATTGTGCCTTTTGTATGTAATTCCGATGCAATTTCTGTGTTTCACCGTCAATAAGAAGGACAGAGGGATACAGTAAACCTGAAGTGAAGCATCGGAATCTATAACTAGTGTCACAGGAATGGTTCAAAACGTAGACAGTAAGAAGAGTCAGTCTTTTTGTACTTAAGTCGGCATTGTGCCTTTTGTATTTAATTCCGATGCAATTTCTGTGTTTCATCGTCAATACGAAGGTAAGTGGGATACAGTAAACCTGAAGTGAAGCATCGGAATGTATAACTAGTGTCACAGGAATGGTTCAAAACATAGACAGTAAGAAGGGTCAGTCTTCTTGTACTTAAGTCGGCACTGTGCCTTTTGTATTTATTTCCGATGCAATATCTGTGTTCCTTCGTCAATAAGAAGGTCAGAGGAATAGAGTAAACCTGAAGTGAAGCATCGGAATCTATAACTAGTGTTACAGAAATGGTCCAAAACATAGACAGTAAGAAGAGCCAGTCTTGTTGTACTTGAGTCGGCATTGTGCCATTTGTATTTAATTCCGTTGCAATTTCTGTGCTTCATCGTCAATAAGAAGGTCAGAGTGATCCAGTAAACCTGAAGTGAAGCATCGGAATCTATAACTAGTGTCACAGGAATGGTTCAAAAAATAGACAGTAAGAAGAGTCAGTCTTCTTGTACTTGGGTCGACATTGTGCCTTTTGTATTTAATTCGGATGCAATTTCGGTGTTTAATAGTCAATAAGATGGTCAGAGGGATAGAGTAAACCAGAGGTGAAACACCGGAATCTATAACTAGTGTCACAGGAATGGTTCACAACATAGACAGTAAGAAGAGTCAGTCTTCTTGTACTTATGTCGGCAATGTGCCTTTTGTATTTAGTTCCGATGCAATTTCTGTGCATCATAGTCAATAAGAAGGTCAGCTGGATACAGTAAACCTGAAGTGAAGCATCGGAATCTATAACTAGTGTCACAGGAATGGTTCAAAACGTAGACAGTAAGAAGAGTCAGTCTTTTTGTACTTAAGTCGGCATTGTGCCTTTTGTATTTAATTCCGATGCAATTTCTGTGTTTCATCGTCAATACGAAGGTAAGTGGGATACAGTAAACCTGAAGTGAAGCATCGGAATGTATAACTAGTGTCACAGGAATGGTTCAAAACATAGACAGTAAGAAGGGTCAGTCTTCTTGTACTTAAGTCGGCATTGTGCTTTTGTATTTAATTCCGATGCAATTTCTGCGTCACTGTCAATAAGAAGGTCAGAGGGATACAGTAAACCTGATGTGAGGCATCGGAATCTATAACTAGTGTCACAGGAATGGTTCAAAACATAGACAGTAAGAAGAGACAGTCTTCTTGTACCTGAGTCGGCACTGTGCCATTTGTATTTAATTTCGATGAATTTTCTGTGTTTGATCGTCAATAAGAAGGTCAGAGGGATACAGTAAACCTGAAGTGAAGCATCGGAATCTATAACTAGTGTCACAGGAATGGTTCAAACCATAGACAGTAAGTAGAGTCGGTGTTCTTGTACTGAAGTCGGCATTCTGCCTTTTGTATTTAATTAAGATGCAATTTCTGTGTCTCAACGTCAATAATAAGGTCAGAGGGATAGAGTAAACCTGAAGTGAAGCATCGGAATCTATAACTAGTGTCACAGGAATGGTTCAAAACATAGACAGTAAGAAGAGTCAGTCATCTTGTGCTTGAGTCGGCATTGTGCCTTTTGTGTTTCATTCCGATGCAATTTCTGTGTTCCATCGTCAATAAGAAGGTCAGAGTGATACAGTAAACCTGAAGTGAAGCATCGGAATCTATAACTAGTGGCACAGGAATGGTTCTAACTATAGACAAGAAGAAGAGTAAGTGTTCTTGTACTGAAGTCGGCATTGTGCCTTTTGAATTTAATTAAGATACAATTTCTGTGTTTCATCGTCAATAAGGAGGTCAGAGGGATACAGTAAACCTGAAGTGAAGCATCGGAATCTATAACTAGTGTCACAGGAATGGTTCAAAACGTAGACAGTAAAAAGAGTCAGTCTTTTTGTACTTAAGTCGGCATTGTGCCTTTGTATTTAATTCCGACGCAATTTCTGTGTTTCATCGTCAATACGAAGGTCAGAGGGACACAGTAAACCTGAAGTGAAGCATCGGAATCTATAACTAGTGTCACAGGAATGGTTCAAAACATAGACAGTAGGAAGGGTCTGTCTTCTTGTACTTAAGTCGGCACTGTGCCTTTTGTGTTTAATTCCGATGCAATATCTGTGTTTCTTCGTCAATAAGAAGGTCAGAGGAATACAGTAAACCTGAAGTGAAGCATCGGAATCTATAACTAGTGTCACAGAAATGGTTCAAAACATAGACAGTAAGAAGAGCCAGTCTTGTTGTACTTGAGTCGGCATTGTGCCTTTTTTATTTAATTCCGTTGCAATTTCTGTGCTTCATCGTCAATACGAAGGTCAGAGTGATACAGTAAACCTGAAGTGAAGCATCGGAATCTATAACTAGTGTCACAGGAATAGTTCAAACCATAGGCAGTAAGAAGAGTCAGTCTTCTTGTACTTGGGTCGGCATTGTGCCTTTTGTATTTAATTCGGATGCAATTTCTGTGTTTCATCGCCAATAAGAAGGTCAGAGGGATACAGTAAACCTGAAGTAAAGTATCGGAAGCTATAACTATTGTCACAGGATCGGTTCAAAACATAGACAGTATGAAGAGTCAGTCTTCATGTACTTAAGTCGGCATTGTGCCTTTTCTATTTAATTCCGATGCAATTTCTGTGTTTCATCATCAATACGAAGGTCAGAGGGATACAGTAAACCTGAAGTGAAGCATCGGTGTCTATATTTAGTGTCACAGGTTTGGTTCAAAACATAGACAGTAAGAAGAGTCAGTCTTCTTGTACTTAAGTCGGCATTGTGCCTCTTGCATTTCATTCCGATGCAATTTATGTGTTTCATCGGCAATAAGAAGGTCCAAGGGATACAGTAAACCTGAAGTGAAGCATCGCCATCTACAATTAGTGTCACAGGAATGGTTCAAAGCATAGTCAGTAAGAAGGGTCAGTCTTCTTGTACTTAAGTTGGCATTGTGCCTTACTATTTAATTCCGATGCAGGTTCTGTGTTTCATCGTCAATAAGAAGGTCAGAGGTATACAGTAACCCTGAAGTGAAGCATCGGAATCTATAACTAGTGTAACAGGAATGGTTCAAAACATAGACAGTAGGAAGGGTCAGTCTTCTTGTACTTATGTCGGCATTGTGCCTTTTCTATTCACTTCCGATGCAAATTCTGTGTTTCATCGTCAATAAGAAGGTCAGTGGGATACAGTAAACCTGAAGTGAAGCAACGGAATCTATATCTAGTGTGACAGGAATGGTTCAAAACGTAGAGAGTAGGAACAGTCAGTCTTCTTGTACTTAAGTCGACATTGTGCCTTTTATATGTAATTGCGATGCAATTTCTGTCTTTCATCGTCCATAAGAGGGTCAGAGGAATACAGTAAACCTGAAGTGAAGCATCAGAATCCATAACTAGTGTCACAGGATTAGTTCAAAACATAGACAGTAAGAAGAGTCAGTCTACTTGTATTTTATCGGCATTGTGCATTTTGTATTTAATTCCGATATAATTTCTGTGTTTCATCGTCAATAAGAAGGTCCAAGGGATACAGTACACCTGAAGTGAAGCATCGGAATCTATAACTAGTGTCACATTAATGGTTCAAATCATAAACAGTAAAAAGAGTCAGTCTTCTTGTACTTAATACAGCAGTGTGTCCTTTCTATTAAATTCCGATGCAATTTCTGTGTTTCATCGTCAATAAGAAGGTCAGAGGAATACAGTAAACATGAAGTTAAGCATCGGAATCTATAACTAGTGTTACAGGAATGGTTCAAGTCATAGACAGTAGGAAGAGTCAGTCTTCTTGTACTAGAGTCGGCATTGTGCCTTTTGCATTTAATTCCGACGCAATTTCTGTGTTTCATCGTCATTAAGAAGGTCAGAGGAATACAGTAAACCTGGAGTGAAGCATCGGAGTCTATAACTAGTGTCACAGGAATGCTTCAAAACATAGACAGTAGGAAGAGTCAGTCTTCTTGTACATGAGTCGGCATTGTGCCTTTTGTATTTCATTCTGATGCAATTTCTGTGTTTCATCGGCAATAAGAAGGTCAGAGGGATACAGTAAACCTGAAGTGAAGCATCGGAACCTATATCTAGTGTCACAGGAATGGTTCAAAACAGTGTCAGTAAGAAGAATCAGTCTTCTTGTACTTAAATCGGCGTTGTGCCTTTTGTATTTAATTCCAATGCAATTTCTGTGTTTCGTCGTCAATAGGAAGGTCAGAGGGACACAGTAATCCAGAAGTGAAGCATCAAAATCTATAACTAGTGTCACAGGAATGGTTCAAAACAGTGTCAGTAAGAAGAATCAGTCTTCTTGTACTTAAATCGGCGTTGTGCCTTTTGTATTTAATTCCAATGCAATTTCTGTGTTTCGTCGTCAATAGGAAGGTCAGAGGGACACAGTAATCCAGAAGTGAAGCATCAAAATCTATAACTAGTGTCACAGGAATGGTTCAAATCAGTGTCAGTAAGAAGAATCAGTCTTCTTGTACTTAAATCGGCGTTGTGCCTTTTTATTGAATTCCGATGCAATTATTGTGTTTCATCGTCAACAAGAAGGTCAGAGGGATACAGTAAACCAATAAGTGAAGCATCGGAATCTATAACTAGTGTCACAGGAATGCTTCAAAACATAGACAGTAGGAAGAGTCAGTCTTCTTGTACATGAGGCGGCAATTTGCCTTCTGTATTTAATTCCGATGTAATTTCTGTGTTTCAACGTCAATAAGAAGGTGAAAGGGATACAGTAAACCTGAAGTGAAGCATCGGAAGCTATAAGTAGTGTCACTGGAATGGTTCAAAACATAGACAGTAAGAAGAGTCTGTCTTCTTGTACTTAAGTCGGCATTGTGCCTCTTGTATATAATTCCGAAGCAATTTCTGTGTTTCATCGTAAATAAGAAGCTTAGAGGGATACAGTAAACCTGAAGTGAAGCATCGGAATCTATAACTAGTGTCACAGGAATGGTTCAAAACATAGACAGTAAGAAGAGCCAGTCTTCTTGTGCCTGAGTCGGCATTGTGCCTTTTGTGTTTCATTCCGATGCAATTTCTGTGTTCCATCGTCGATAAGAAGGTCAGAGTGATACAGTAAACCTGAAGTGAAGCATCGGAATCTATAACTAGTGGCACAGGAATGGTTCTAACTATAGACAAAAAGAAGAGTAAGTGTTCTTGTACTGAAGTCGGCATTGTGCCTTTTGAATTTAATTAAGATACAATTTCTGTGTTTCATCGTCAATAAGGAGGTCAGAGGGATACAGTAAACCTGAAGTGAAGCATCGGAATCTATAACTAGTGTCACAGGAATGGTTCAAAATGTAGACAGTAAAAAGAGTCAGTCTTTTTGTACTTAAGTCGGCATTGTGCCTTTGTATTTAATTCCGATGCAATTTCTGTGTTTCATCGTCAATACGAATGTCAGAGGGACATAGTAAACCTGAAGTGAAGCATCGGAATCTATAACTAGTGTCACAGGAATGGTTCAAAACATAGACAGTAGGAAGGGTCAGTCTTCTTGTACTTAAGTCGGCACTGTGCCTTTTGTGTTTAATTCCGATGCAATATCTCTGTTTCTTCGTCAATAAGAAGGTCAGAGGAATACAGTTAACCTGAAGTGAAGCATCGGAATCTATAACTAGTGTCACAGGAATGGTTCCAACATAGACAGTAAGAAGAATCAGTCTTCTTGTACTTAAGTCGGCATTGTGCCTTTTGTATTTAATTCCGATTGCAGTTTCTGTGTTTCATCGCCAATAAGAAGGTCAGAGGGATACAGTAAACCTAAAGTGAAGCATCGGAATCTATAACTAGTGTCACAGGGATGGTTCAAAACATAGAGAGTAGGAAGAGTCAGTCTTCTTGTACTTAAGTCGGCATTGTGCCTTTTGTATTTCATTCTGATGCAATTTCTGTGTTTCATCGGCAATAAGAAGGTCAGAGGGATACAGTAAACCTGAAGTGAAGCATCGGAATCTATAACTAGTGTCACAGGAATGGTTCAAAACAGTGTCAGTAAGAAGAATCAGTCTTCTTGTACTTAAATCGGCGTTGTGCCCTTTTATTGAATTCCGATGCAATTTCTGTGTTTCAACGTCAACAAGAAGGTCAGAGGGATACAGTAAACCTATAAGTGAAGCATCGGAATCTATAACTAGTGCCACAGGAATGGTTCAAAACACAGTCAGGAAGAAAAGTCAGTCTACTTGTACATAAATCGGCATTGTGCCTTTTGTATTTAATTCCGATGCAATTTCTGTGTTTCATCGTCAATAAGAAAGTCCAAGGGATGCAGTACACCTGAAGTGAAACATCGGAATCTATAACTTGTGTCACAGGAATGGTTAAAATCATAGACAGTAAGATGAGTCAGTCTTCTTGTACGTAAGTCAGCATTATGCTTTTTCTATTTAATTCCGATGCAGTTTCTGTGTTTCATCGTCAATAAGAAGGTCAGAGGGATACAGTAAACCTGGAGTGAAGCATCGGAATCTATAACTAGTGTCACAGGAGTGCTTCAAAACATAGACAGTAGGAAGAGTCAGTCTTCTTGTACTTGAGTCGGCATTTTGCCTTCTGCATTTAATTCCGTTGTAATTTCTGTGTTTCATCGTCAATAAGAAGGTCAGAGGGATACAGTAAACCTGAAGTGAAGCATCGGAATCAATAACTAGTGTCACAGGAATGGTTCAAATCATAGACAGTAGGAAGAGTCAGTCTTCTTGTACTTAAGTCGGCATTGTGCTTTTTCTATTTAATTCAGATCCAATTTCTGTGTTTCATCGTCAATAAGAAGGTCAGAGGGATACAATAAACCTGAAGTGAGGCATCGGAATCTATAACTAGTGTCACAGGAATGGTTAAAAACATAGACAGTACGAAGAGTCAGTCTTCTTGTACGTGAGTCAGCA